>NC_138208.1:66975919-69408419 GCF_964194415.1 Vipera berus
TATATAGTACCCTAATCTGTTACAGTTCTATGTGGCTCACAAATACAACCATAAAAAAAATCAAAAAGGTAAAGGTTAAAATAAACAATTACATTGTCAAAAAAAGATGGTCCTTAAAAACCAAGAGTTATTCAAAAGTCCCAACCATCACACTCTGTCCATCAACCATTCTGGCACAAGCCTAGATGCAGAGTCAGGTTTTTAGGTCTCATTTAAATAAGGTCAGGGTAGCAGCCATAAGATCTCACATGAAATGGCATTACAGAAGGCCGGCAACCATGACAGAGAAGCCCACTTCCATGGTTCCGCCAGGTGATAATGTTCAATCAAAGAGATCCACTGTATGCCAATTCTATCAGAAGATATGGGACAAGCATAAATTTTGAAGGATATGTGCTCCCTCAAGCCATGAATGGGTTTATATATGTTAATCAGCACATTGAATTGCCCTGAGTAGCCTACTGGCAACTAGGGCAGCTCATAACTGGACCAGCTGTGGTTTCCAAGTAATCTTCAGGGCAAACTCATGTACAATTCATTGCAATAGTCCAATCAAAGGGTGACCAAGGCATGAGTGTTGTAAAGGCATCCCAATCTGGGTATGGGCACAATTGATACCAACTAGTGGTACACTGTTACAAAGGTATCTCTGGTCCCAAATGATGCTTGAGAAGGACCTATTAGTGTGAGAAGATTGCATACCAGTTCTGAAGAGGAGAATGCAATCCCAAACAGAACCAAAATTTGAACCACTTCAGATCAGAGGGGTCCAAACATCTACAGTCATTCAGTGTTAAAAGGTTAAGCCTAAGCCTGTTTTCCCCCATTCACATCCACATAGCCCCCATACACATGGACAGGATCTTGACAGCATCATTTGGCTGGCTTGGTTTGGGTACATAATTGGATATCATCAGTATAAGTGATACCAGACCCTGAATCAACTGATGATTGTACTCAGTGGTGTCATGTAAATGTTTACAATAGGCTATAAGAGTAACCTTTAGGAGCAGGAGGAAGAACTGCAACCGATCCGTTAAAAGAAATTTGAAGCTCAGGCAGAAATGTAATTTGAGAAAACTCTCTTGAAGATAAAGGAAGGACTGGGGGAGGCATATTCAAACTTGTGGGATTCTGTTACTGTAACCACATAACAAAATTATGTATTAGCATTCATAATGTTAGTTTCCTAGTTCTCTCCCTTGAAAGGCTCACAAAATTAACTAAGAGGAATGAGACCATCAAGCCTTGAGGCATCTGACATAAATTATATTTCCTCTTAAACCACCAGGTAGACCCAATCACAGAAACAAAAGGATACCATACTGCCACACCTAATCCAATCAGATAATATGGACATCAAAGAAGTCAAAGATGTCAAAGAACGAGGGTGGTATTATCCTAATCCTGGCTCCAAAAGAGGTCATCTACGAGCACAACTAATGCATTTTTGCTATTGCCCTGGTCTGAATTTGTCAGTCCATCCTCAATATTATAATCACAGCCCATTACAGAACTGGATTGAAAGGGGTTTATATAATTCATATCTTCCAGGGTCTCTGAATGTCCAGGGTTTCTGAATGCTAAGCTTGTAAGCCGCCCTGAGTCTTCGGAGAAGGGCGGGATATAAATGGAATTAAAAGAATAAATAAATAAATAAACCTCCCCACATTCTTAATAACATTTCCCAGAAACAAAACAAACAAAAATTGTCCAAACCATCAGTTCCAGTGAAAACTTCATGAAAAGGAGATATACCACCACCTCCTTCAGGCAGGGGCATAAACTTCTCATTCAAAGAAGCAAACATTATCATGCGGACCCCAGCCAACAGGAACAGTGCAGGTTCGAGTCCCACCAGGCTCAAGGTTGACTCAGCCTTCCATCCTTCCGAGGTAGGTAAAATGAGGACCCAGATTGTTGGGGGCAATTAAGCTGACTTTGTAATAATGCCGCTTGGGGGGTGTATGAAAGCCCTAATAAGCAGACATATACATAGAATGAAGGCTACTGCTAAGCTTGTAAGCCGCCCTGAGTCTTCGGAGAAGGGCGGGATATAAATGGAATTAAAATAAATAAAATAAATAAAATAAAATATAAGTGGTTGGGCTTATCAAGCCAAGGACTTTGTCCACATTCTCAGGAGTCAAAGGTTCAAACTCATCTCAGATAACCAGAGAAGCCCACATATCTTTCACCTGAATGAAGTATAATGAATTCTTAGCATGCTGAGCATGCAAACTGACCTTTAAAAAGGGAACAAGGAAAATTTAAATCCTAAAATGGAATATCATGGAAAAGGGTATGATGGCCTAGATTTAGATTTAGATTTTATTAGATTTTATTAGATTTATATACCACCCTTTTCCCGTAGGCCTACCTGGCAGACTGGCATCTGAGCAGTAGCATGCCCACTGCCAATCCCAATTTTTAAGAACTATTAGCAGGTATGGTCTTTCACCCTTTTCCTTAAATACTGCAAGTATATCCTTTCTAGCACTTAAAGAACCAGAATACAATATCTTACAATTTTGTACATTTTTGGCTATCTGCTTCTTATCTATGGCTGGATTCTTGGAAATTTCTCAGCATCATTCTGACAATATAGGTCAGAGCACTGCAGTGTAAGATCTGCAAATAGTAGGCCAGGTATAACTTTTTAAGAAACAGTTTTCTGCAATTGTTCAAAGTACTGAATCTAAATACTTGCCCAGCCTTGGCAATTCAGAAGAGATCTTGATCCTAAAATCTTTTCTTGCTCTGCTGCTGTGCAAGCTACCTTCCCCTGCCTTGTCATTATGACCTAATCCTTTTGTTCTTAAACATTTGGCCTTGTTTGATTTGACTATTATAAATGCACTTTTAAAAAAAATAATTGCTCATAATTTAGATGTAATTTTCCTAAGAACAAGTAATTAGAAACTATTTTTAAGGCTTTTTCCCCCTGCAAAATCTATTGAAATATTTTAAATGTAACAGCATGTTACATTATACACAGTGAGATACTTCTCACAGGAAGAGGAAAATAAGCTTTAAAAGACTAGCAGCTGATTAATGTAATCTATCTGAGTTCAAAACTCTCCCCCAGAGACAAAGAAGGAAATGAAATATATACATGTATTTCAAGAATGTGCCATTGTCATATTATAAGATCCAACTATTCCAAATACTTCAAAAGCAATAAATGTGCTATTGAGAATCACTGGCACATCAAATCAGACCAAGACATTTTCGTGCCTGAGGCAAAAACAAGATGGTGTTCTTTTCTGTTCTACGTAACATATCCTCCCTAAGAACATCTCCCTGTCCTACCAAGTCAAATAGGGTGGGCAAACTCCTAATCCTTATCCCTTAATATTGTCATCTGATGAGATACAGATACATGGCTTAAGCACGTCTGTTTCTACCTTCACATAGAAAAGAAAGAATTAAAAAGAGAGACAATTCATGAATTTCTACTTCATGAAGAAAAGAAGAGTGATAACAGGTTCTTATATTAGACTTCTGGTTTGCCACCACGGCCGCCGCAGCTGCCACAACCACTGGAAGACGAGCTCCGTCATCCAAGTCCAATTTTGCACTGCTGGGGGACTTTGGAAAGGGTTGAAAGTCGCCCTGTAGGGGTGACAAGCAAGGAGGAGACCCCCCCCCCCTTGATTGCAGGAGAGCAGTACCCCTTCTGCTCGATCTGGGGCAGCCCTCCAAATTGGTGGATGAAAGACCAGACATAGAAATATGGCCCATCACAAGGCTGCAGACAGCCGAAGTCAAACTTGCTACCAGGCAACTATAAAGCAGTGCAGATGAGACTGGGTGAGATCTGAACCACTCTTCAATCCTATTTTTTCCACCTGTATAAGCTGCCCAAAGTATTTTCCCCATGTGGAAAGAGGGAAGGGAAATTATATCCCATTCTCTAAAAACAGTGGCAACTGACTATCCAGTGGAGTTTAAAATGCTGAAAGAATAACCTGATTCTATCTTTCTAAAATCTGAGGACTAAAAGATTTCTTATTCTTATTGAACATTTCGGTTTTTAACTTACAAAAAAGAAGTAAAATTGGGAAATGATTATAAAAATTTTGGACTTAAAAAAAAATCTGAAATGGTATGGGTGACATCTTGTGGCTAAATCTGATATTAAAATTTGTTATTGTCTAAAAGAGACTTGGCTTGAAGCCCAGACTATAGATAACAATTTTGCCACCTTGGTAGATATCAGCTGTGAGAAGCCCAGCTGTGTTCTATACTCAGTGACAAAATTATTTTCATTCTCTGATTGTAAAGCTTTTAATTTAATACACCACTAAGAGAACATGGATGAAGATCATGAACAGATTCTCTTTATGTTGAAAACAATTTATGAAACTATTGTTACAGCTTCTGATGAAATAAGAAGCTACAGAAAAGAACAAAACGTCAGCCTAAATATACAAACCCAAATGTTGATTACAACTAAAGAATCAAATACACAGAATGTAATAGAAGAAGTGGAACAATCAAATACTATGATCGAAGATTCAATTGATCAACAAACACAGTTAGCGGAAAACCCAGAAAAAGGACTGACAACACTGACAATGGAAAAGACATTTTACATAAAACAGAAAAACCTGAGGATCAAGAAGAAGAACAGACCAAAGGGAAGATAAAAATTTCAGGACAACTACATCGAGATAGAAAAATAGAGAGACGATTTAATAGCCCTTCCAAAAAAATGGCGACTGGATGACCTTTTTTATCTCAAACAATATATATAATAACAGAGTGAGATCTATTTGATGACTTAAAAGCATGGATATGGAAGGCGATTTGGTGAAGAAAGAAAGCTAGAATAAGGCTGAAGAAAATTGGGGTTTTGATTTATTAGTGAGGATTAAAATAGAATATACTCAAATAGACAAGATGTGTACTTTGAATACTAGATTTTCTTAGGAACTGAGATAAAGAAACTTTGGTCTTTTAAAACTTGGAAGTATAAATATTAAAAGTTAAATTTGAATATTGATTTTTTATAAAGGTTAAATGTAAAAGTAATTAAGATATATATAAGCTAAAAATCTATTGATAAATGTAATAAACATGTTTTTACTTAGCTGATATAATAAGAACTGTACTAGATTAAATATGAGATAGTAGACATTAAGAGAAGAAGAGGAAGTATTTTATGTTGAAACAAGATAAATATTGATTACTAAATTTAAGACATTTGGAAATTAATAGAAAATAAGAATGTTATACTGTATTATTAATTAGATGATGTAAGATGGTGAGAAATAGAATATATTCAAATAGATAAGACGTGTATCCTGAATATTAGACTTTGTGATGAATTGTGGTAAAGGGAACTTTTCCCTACTTTCTTCAGTTTAAACCTAAACTTTGCAATGAGAAGCTCATAGTCTGAGCCACAGTCAGCTCCTGGTCTTGTTTTTACTGACTGTAAAAGCTATACTGACTGTATAGAGCTTCTCCATCTTTGGCTGCAGAGCACATAGTCAATCTGATTTCTGTGTTGACCGTCTGGTGATGTCCATGTGTAGAGCCGTCTCTTGGGTTGTTGGAAAAGAGTGTTTGCTATGACCATCGTATTCTTTTGACAAAATTCTATCAGCCTGTGCCCTGCTTCATTTTGTACTCCAAGGCCAAACTTGCCTGTTATTCCAGTTATCTTTTGGCTTCCTACTTTAGCATTCCAATCTCCCATGATGATAAGGACATCATTTTTTGGTGTTAGTTCTATAAGGTGCTGTAGGGCTTCATAGAACCAGTCAATTTCATCCTCTTCAGCATTGGTGGTTGGGGCATAGACTTGGACTACTGTATATTCAATGGTTTGCCTTGGATTCGAACTGAGATCATTCTGTCATTTTGGGGATTGTATCCCAGTATTGCTTTTCCTACTCTTTTATTGATTATGAAGGCTACTCCATTTCTTCTGAGGGATTCTTGCCTGCAGTAGTATACCTCATAGTCATCTGAATTAAATTCACCCATTCCTGTCCATTTTAGTTCGCTGATTCCTAAGATGTTGATGTTCACTCTTGTCATCTCTTGTTTGACCACATCAAGCTTTCCTTGAATCATGGAGCTTACATTCCAGGTTCCTATGGAGAAAAAAATCTTTATAGCATCGGACTTTCCTTTCACCACCAGATACATCCACAGCTGAGTGTCCTTTCAGCTTTGGCCCAGTCGCTTCATTCTTTCTGGTGCTACTAGTACTAGCCCTCTGCTCTTCCCCAGTAGCATATTGGATGCCTTCCAACCTGAGGGGCTCATCTTCCAGCGTCATATCGTTTTGCCTTTTGGTACTGTTCATAGGGTTTTCATGGCAAAGATACTGGAGTGGGTTGCCATTTCCTTCTCCAGTGGATCACATTTTGTCAGAACTCTCTGCTATGACCTGTCCATCTTGGGTGGCCCTGCACAGCATAGCTCATAGCTTCATTGAATTACGCAAGCCCCTTCACACGACAAGGCAGTAATCCATGAAGGGGGCTTTTTAAATACTTAAATATAAAATTAGAAAATTAATAAAACATTAAAAAAGAGGTTTTGAGAATAGGGCAGATCAAAAGAAGGTATTGTAGGAAAATAAGCATGCTAGAAAAAGATAAAATGAGGGAATAGAATAAAAATGACTACAGGAAGAGAAAACATGAGTGTTGTATAAAAAAACTAGAAGATAGACTAATCTTCCAACAAAATTATTGGAAAATATATGTAGTGTCATGGTTCCAATTAAAAAGACACATCAAAGAATACTGCATGATTATTTATTCTAAATAGTCTATAATGAGCAGAAACAGAGCATCAGCACTCATGGATGGATTCCAGTATCGGAATTCTCCTCCCCCTGACACACCACATCACATAGAATTTCCCTCCCCTATTTACACATCATGAATCACATTTACCAATTAAATCAACACACGAAGTGTCACTTCCCCTCCAAAGCAGCCATCCCTTATCTTGTCAAAACATCCGGTTGCATTCCACCCGGGCTTTTGTGATTAAAAAACCAAATAGTTAAAGCAAAAAACTGCCTGCTATACTGTCAGTGCAAAAACATGTCAATGTTTGCAGCATTGACATGTAGCATAATAAAATGTGTAAGCTGCTTGGAACAGAGTACAAAGAATGTTAATTATTTTACAGAATGCCATAGAAGTATTAGGCTATTGGGAAGTATGAAAGGAGATGCTTGATAGACTAATAAAGAGGCTGTAATTGATGGGAAAATGTGTATAAAAATGATTGCTGGGGAAAAAAGGATATTATATAATGAGAAGAACATAATTGTGAGGAGAATAAAGAATAAGCAGTTAAGATTAAGAGACAGAACAAATGCAGAGGATTTTGATGGGAATGCTTGTAAACATTTTATAAGTGATTGAAGAGGACTAAACAAGGACGTGCTGGACCAGTATATTTATTTTATTTATTTATTTAATTTAATTTCTATACCGCTTTTCTCCCGAAGGACTCAGGGTGGTATACAGGGCAATAAAAATACAATAAAAATACAATATACAAAAGTTAAAAATAAGATTAAATAGAACTAGCCCATTACAATAAATAATTAAAATACTAAATAAAATACCCCAAACCCATTAGACCAGGCCGGCTTGTTCAAATAGGTAAGTTTTCAGATCACGGCGGAAAGAGCGAAGGTCAGGAGCCATCCGGAGCTCAAACGGTAATTGATTCCAAAGGGCTGGCGTGCCCACAGAGAATGCTTTCCCCCTGGGGGCCGCCAGCCGGCACTCTCTGACCAGCGGCACCCTGAGGAGGCCCTCTCTGTGGGAGCGCACAGGACGAAGGGAAGTTGACGCCGGCAGCAGGTGCTCCTGTAAGTAATCCGGACTCATGCCATTTAGGGCTTTATAGGTATATAGTCAGCTGGTCCATTATTACAGCTAGTTTAGGAATTAAGAACTGTGTTAGAGTATTTTGCATTTTCAGGGTTAATGCTGTATCCTTAAGAAAACTGTATGTAAGAACATTTAGCATTCAAAGGGTGAAACGCCATTTCCTTAAGAGATGGCTTCTGGGAAATGTAGTCTAGTTGTTAGTTAGGCCTATATCTTATCTAGTCAGTGGGAGGAGCATCAAAGTTTATTGCAGGACATCCTGGCTATGTGCCAGCTTGTAAAAGCCTTTGTTTTAATCAACCATCATGCACCCTTCGAATAGCATCCATAACAATGCTCAGCAATGTTTAGCTGAAATGGAGGAAACCACTCCTTTTTTACACTATGAGAATGAAAAAATATGAACATTAATATGGTTCCACAACTGGATGTCTTTATTGCAAAATGTAAGTCTTTGCTTAAAGTTCCTGGGAATAAATATTTGTTTTACAATTATTTTCATTGAGTTAAACTGTCTGGAATGTGGAACTAGAAAGCATTTTAGTTCTGGGAGCCAGAACAAAGGAGCTTCCAGTACAGTGAAAAGAATTCAAAATAAAAGTGATAAAATTCTTTGGGAAGAAATGAGGAAAGAATATCTTAGACATCTGTATGGGAATGCTACTCATCTATCAAAAAGTGAAATAAAACAACTGCTATCAATGTTAATGTACTAGAAAAAATATTAAAAGGAATACAAATGGTGTGCAAAATTATAGGGACAAACAAGCATAATGAATGGCATTGGTACAAACTATATTTAGATTTGTTTTCCTATTTTATCTCATGCCTTTAGTTACTTTAGCTTACTTTTTTTTCTACATTTCTGTGTACTGCATAACCTTTTTACCCTGAAGAAAATTTTATATATGTGTGTGTGTATGTGTGTGTGTAAATATTTGTAAGATTCCTTGATAAAGTCCATCTTAAAAAAATCACTTTTCATAGTGAACCAAATTAATTGATTGTTTGATTGTTCCATTCAGCTGTTGTTGAGTCTTCACAACCACATAGGGGCAGTTTTCTCCAAGATAATCTGTCCCTAAGTGGGTCTTTCAGGTCTTCCAACAGTGCATCCATCAGCATCATAATTGAATCCAACCATCCTGGTGCTGATCATCCTCTTGTGTTTTCTTCCACCTTTCCCACCGTTAGAACCTTCTGCAGAGAACTAGATCTTTACATAATGGGTCATAATAAAGTTAATTTGAGTTTGGCCATTTGTGATTTGCATGAGAGCATTGGATTGATTACTTTGATGATCCATTGCTTTGTTTTCTTGACTGTTCACAGTATTCTCAGGAGCCTTTTCCAACTCCAGAGTTCAAAAGCATAAATACTCTTCCTATCCTGTTTCAAAGCACAGGTGATCCTAATACAGATATATAATTATAAATTATATAAAGCATTAGTGTACTGCTTTTAAAATTATAAAAATTAAATTCATGTTACAATAAACCTTTTTTTAAAAAAAATAATCCATTAAAATTATATAAGCATTTTAACTGATTATATACCACCTTGCCGTGAACCTTGGATTTTAAAATGGTTTAAGTCACTTTTCAGATAAAAGTGCTGTAGCTGGGTTTAGTCCAATATAAGTGTTGCATCAATCTTTTAAATTATATCTCTGTTAAAAGATCAAACTTTTTTTAAAAAAAACTTTTGTTCTTAATATTATAAACATCGAAACTATTATTCTATGAAGGTAGGTATGAGGCTTGCAAACATTTCTAGAATATCCAAGAAAGTGGGATAATTAGGCAATGCAATAGCAAATTAATTTTTATGGTAGACAATGAAAAGTAGTACATCTTGGATGAAACCATCAAATTCTTTGAATGCACTGACAATTCTGAATTAGCTAAAGCATGTTGGGGAAAAGTGGCTCTTTGGCAGAATTACTTTCAACTGAGGTGGTGTAGATGCAGATAATCAGGTATTAGTCCAGACCGTATATCTATAACAAATGAGAAATGTACTTTTACAGATTCACAAAATATATTGGCATCAGATATTGTTCAGTTCGAGGTATAGTACTGAGGCAGCATCAGTTGCTCCTTCAGATGACCTTTGCAAAGTTCAGGATGGAGGTGATTGTTGTTGTTGTTAGTTGCAAAGTCATGTCCGACCCATCATGACCCCATGGACAATGTTCCTCCAGGCCTGCCTGTCCTCATGGAGGTGATACCACTATTCTAACCCTCCTAAATCTCTCAGCACAGTGCATGAGTTCATATCAGACATCTTCACTTTCTAAATGTCTTAAATAAACATTACAGCAAAAACCATAGCATCTAACATGTACACAGTGGCTGAGTAGCTATGTTCTACCTAATAAATATAGTCTGTTTCACATCCTAATACATCACATGTTACTGACAGGACCACAGCCTATGTTTATCAATCTAGAACTATTTATACACAACCAGATTCTGTTTTAAATTTTAGCTAATTCTTAATTCTTGAATAGAATAATCAAATGTCTTTTAACATCAAATGTGGGATCTATAAACCAAATTTCCATTATGTCAGTACACAAATTATAATGTCTAAAATAAGCCTAATAAATACATAAACACATTCTAGTTCTATCTCATGAACATTTTCTATTTTAGATTCTGATAGATCACTGATTACTAAAAGGATAACCTTTAATGGTTCTCTAAGAACTCACTTCTTAAAACTCACTTTTTTTGCCAATCAGGTTTCCAGATCAAGGCCTTTGAATTGCCAGATAGGTCTCCCTTCGCTCCAATGCATATTATTTGAATTGAAGGAGGCCATTTAGCCATCAGTAGTCCACAAAACCAAACCATTTGTAATCATTATATTGTTGCCCTGTTAGTTCTAGTCTCTGTATTTGCTCTAAAAACTTTATCTTCAGTTCGGTCTGGATTCCTCTTCCATCTGGGTTCATCTGCTTTAAATAGAGAGTCTTATCCAATTTTGAAATTAATGCTTGGCTATCCAGGCTTTCAGGAAACTGCCTTTGTTGATCTTCCACGTCCTCTATGTTAACATCACTATCTTGCACATTACGTTTTCCCATAGTATGTTGTTGGTCCTTAAGGTTATTTGCCATAGTGATAGTTCCTTGTACTTTTAAAGTTGTCAGTTCTTTGGATAGTTGTTGCTTATATTCCTCTGTCTCAATAGTAATATCTTCCAATTTTATTATATTCTGAAGTGTAAATTCTTTAGTTGTAGTCTGGGTTTCAATTTGTGACTTAAGGTTGGTGTGTAAATTATTAAATCTGGAGATAGACATCTCAGTGACTCTGTAGATTGTTTCAAGTATGAGGTTATAATCAAGCAAGGTTTGTGGCTGATCCTTCTCCATTTTGTAACAATTATAAATAGTCCTTTGTGGAGGCTAATTTTCAAACAAAAATCAGTAAGAGTCCACCTCCACAAGTCTAAGCCAAATTCATCTCCAGCTGCTTCAGGTTTTCATCTTAATGCCAAGGTCAGTCCAAAATGTAAGCAAGCTTGTTTGCCAATAGTATTCACTAAATATCCTCAGATTACTTCAAAAGACAGTATCTTTTTATTTATTTCTCTTTTTTGTCCCCTTTTTAGACTAATAGGTAGAATAGTCCATTTCTGTAAATATAGGAACTTTGGGCCAAAGGTAGAAAGGCAGTAAGTCCAATAAATCAGTATAATTTAGTAGAAGGCTGTTTCTTTTCTCTCCCAATGTAGACAAAGGTTGCTCTTGAGGAGGGTGGGGAAAAAAATCCCTTCTCTCTCTCCTCGTAGGGGGAAGCAAATTCAAGAAGCTTTTGACAGGGAAAGTAGACAATTAGGAAAACAAGAAGGCAATTCTCACCCAGTTTTCAAGTGCTTTGTTGTGCTTTTGGCTTCAGCATGAAACGGCTAAATGATGGGCCATGGGAGTGGCCGATCCTTTCTTCTTCAGTTTGGAGAGTAGCTCCAAGCCAACAGGAGGGCCACTGCCCTTCTGCTGCTGACTGGAGACACCTCTCCCCCACTCATCGCCCCTCCAGGGTGACTTTTGACCCCTTTACAGGGGCCCCCTGATGAAGAAATCCAGGCGACACGAGGAGCGAATCCCTCGCATGTCTGGGAGCACCAAAATTCCAGAACCGGAAGCCTCAGGACAGTTGTTAAGTATGTTCTGCCCCTTTTTATGACCTTTCTGGCCTCCATTGTTAAGTGAATCATTGCAGCTGTTAAGTTAGTAACATAGTTGTTGAGTGAATCTGGGTTCCCCATTGACTGCTTGTCAGAAAGTGGCAAAAGGGAATCACATGACCTCAGGACATTGCAACCATCATAAATATGAGTCAGTTGCCAATTGCCTGAATTTTGATCATATGATCGTAGGGATGCTGCAATGGTCATAAGTGTAAAAAATGGACATAAGTCACTTTTTTCAGTTCCATTGTAACTTGAAATGGTCACTAACTGAATTGTTTTAAGTTAAGGACTGCCTGTAATTGGTTTCCATCACAGAGAGGATGACAGCATGTGGCAGCACCTGAGTTATGTGGCATACAAAGAGCCCCTTAAAAATTAGCTATAAATTTGTCATTATTATTATAAGAGAATGAAATGATTAACTCCTTTATTTCCATACAATGAAATGGCCATTTCACTTCTTATTTTAAACCAGTACAGTGGACGTATATGAGTTGGCCCTGAAGGAGGACTTCAGTGGCCATTAGGTAAATACCAGATTAGCTCTGAAACGGAGCAGAAACTAAAAATTGCCCTGCCTCTTTTCTCTTTAAGAGGTTGGAAAGACAGAAGCTCTGGCAGGCTTTCAAGATTCTGTTATTATGCCCTGCAACAATAGAGTTCCAGTACCCCTTGTAACATCTTATCTCTGATCTGGACTGCCTTGTAAACTGACAAATGTGTAAGCTGACAATTTTTTTTATCAGATTGTAACCAGACCAAAATTCTCTTGCTGCCAAGAAAATTTTAATATTGGGCAAGATCAATGTACTGCAAGATTAAAACAAATAAGATAATTATGTAAATAAAATGTAACCTATATTTAAATTGAACTGTAACCATAACCCGGGTGACCTTTTAAAGGCTTGGTATGCCATTAATGGCTTAGTCCATCAGGAACTGTTTGCCACATGGGGAATGAGGGTTATGAGCAGACAGGCTGGGACAGGCACTAAGAGGAATATAGAACATAGAATAACAGGATTGGAAGTAACTTTTGAGGTCTTCTAATCCAACTCCCTGCTTGAAAAGGAGATCTTATACCATACCAAACATTGGTTGTCCAAACTTTTCTTGAAAACCTCAGCGATGGAGAACCCACAATGTCTGAATTCAAGCTATTTTGTCGTTTAATTGTTCTCACTATGAGAAAATTTCTCTTTTGTTTTAGGCTGAATCTCTCTTTAATGATCTTTTATTTCTTGTCCTGCCCTCAGGTGCTTTGGAGAATAGATGGACCCCTTCTTCTCTGTGATAGCCCCTCTAGTACAAAAAGACTAATATGTCATTCCTAGTCCTTCTCTTCTTTAGACTAGACATACCAGGTTCCTTTAACTGTTTATCATGTGCTCTTCTCTGTACTCTTACTAGGGTGCCAGCATCTTTTTTATCATAACTGGATACAGTATTCCAAGTGTGGTCTCACTAGCGCAATATTAAGTAGCACTATGATGTCACATGATCGTGATGTATCCCTCTGTTGATGCAGGCTAGGACTTCATTGGCTTTTTTTGGCAGCTGCAGCACCCTGCTAGCTCATCCTTAAGATGGAAGATGATGGAAGATGATGGGGCCACAGGTATGGGAATGATAGAGAGAAAGAAGCTGTCAAAGACATCCAGATGAGAGCCACAATGAAAAATTTCAATTGTAAAGTCACAAACACCAGGGGAAGAGCTATTCCTTGCAGCATTGCCACATCCCTTTGGTTGTTTTGTATCCTTTCAGGCTCAGTTATCTGTGTTTTCTCAGACTCTGGAGACATTTGTGAGGCAAGTACAGTAAATTATGCTGTCAGACTGGATAGTTTGGAGGGAAATCTCAGGAAGATGAGTGCCAGCGCCTCTTGAGATAGCACCAAGATGAAATGGGTTATAAATTAAGAAACTAGGCACAGAGGGGGTAGAAGTTGGGGAGTGACACATTTAAAATTCTGCCCTTGACATTTATGCAGAGAAACCATGGCCATGACATACAATAGGTAACATCTTCTGTTGATTTATGTTTCCAAACAGCTAAGCTTATTATTACTTCCTAGAACAAAACCTGTGACCAAACAAACAAAATAAAGCCCTCTTACACTGAGGTTTGCCTTCTCAGCACTTTTCCACATCTCTCTTCATGCAGCATTAGACACATATCAAAGGCAAGCTTAGTAAGTCCCAAGGAACACTCCAGACAAGGATAATGGGTTAGGCAAATACAAACCTTTTTTTAAAAAAATAGGGTACATAACCTGAAACCCCATGCAGAACCTCAGATTCCTACAAAATTACTACTGAATTGTTGTAGGGATCAATCATCTATATTTATTTATTTACATTATTTTAAGTTGAACTAATTGAAATTGAAGTTTGGTTATAGTTAGAGTGCACCCAATGATTCCACTGAAAATTGCAGTTCTCAGTCTCGGGGGGGGGGGGTGGGGGGGGTGGGGGAAGCTTGCACAGCCTGTCTTTAAACATATACTGTATTATTAATGTTTATTGACCTAAAATAAAGATACTGAATTCAGGTTTGTCTCTGGAGACTAACAATTGACCTAGAATATATTATCCTTAATTACACATTTGACAGTTCTGTGAAGATGACTCATTCTAATAAAGATCTTTCAGAGGTCAAGAGAACAATCAACCAGATCAACCTATAAAAGATGACAAATCATGCTTATTCCACTATTTATACCTACTCTCCAGACCTTTTCTATAGTGGAATGTGGAGCTGAAAGGAGGCGGAGAGTTAAGAGGTTGGCTAGCCTGGAATCACTGAGAAGGAGATCAGTTGCTCCCTAGACTTTGAAGTGCATAGTTTCTAATAGTTTCTGTAGTGAGTGCATTAATCAGGCAAGATTCCTGTACATAAGCAAGTAGCAATACATATACCATTCTGATCAGCTACCTGTTTCATCCTGGTTCCTTACCTTTACACTTTCATATTTAGAGTTTTTATATTATATGGAACAAAAGAAATGCATGCACTTGTCTGGTTGTGTGCATTTCTATCCAGAATTCTGGGACTGTTCATTATTTGAAACTTGGAATAATACCTTCAATAAACTATTCAAATAGGAGGCTTGTCTGGTATCCATTTCAGATGTGATCCATTTGGTGACAGCTATTGTGATGGAATATGCACCTGCAGCAGTGGGAAAGGGGAATTTTGCCAACTCAGAACTTTCCCAGAAAGAGACCTAGAGAAAGAGACTGTGCAGTCCTGAGCTGGAGGGCAGAAGGGTGGCCACATTCTAGAAACTCTCAGGATATATCTCATAGCCTAGAAGGCTGTAGCTTTAGTTTGATAAGATTCTGTCCATTGTAAAGGTAAAGGTTCCCCCGCACATGCATGCTAGTCGTTTCCAGCTCTAGGGGCCAGTGCTCATCTCCGTTTCAAAGCCAAAGAGCCAGTGCTTGTCCGAGGATGTCTCCGTGGTCATGTGGCTGGCATGACTAGATGCCAAAGGCACACGGAACGCTGTTACCTTCCCACTGTAGTGGTACCTATTTTTCTACTTGCATTTTTACATGCTTTCAAACTGCTAGGTTGGCAGAAGCTGGGATGAGTAACAGGCGCTCACTCTGTTATGCGGCACTCGGGATTCGACCCACCAAACTGCCGACCTTCTGATCAACAAGCTCAGTGTCCTAACTCACTGAGCCACCGCGTCCCTTTCTGTCCATTAAAAAGGTAAAGGTAAAGGTTCCCCCGCACATGCGTGCTAGTCGTTTCCGACTCTAGGGGCCGGTGCTCATCTCCGTTTCAAAGCCGAAGAGCCAGCGCTTGTCGAAGGACGTCTCCGTGGTCATGTGGCCGGCATGACTGGACGCCAAAGGCGCACGGAACGCTGTTACCTTCCCACCGTAGTGGTCCCTATTTTTCTACTTGCATTTTTACATGCTTTCGAACTGCTAGGTTGGCAGAAGCTGGGACGAGTAGCAGGCGCTCACTCTGCTACGCGGCACTCGGGATTCGACCCGCCAAACTGCCGACCTTCTGATCGACAAGCTCAGCGTCTTAACCCACTGAGCCACCGCGTCCCTATTTCTGTCCATTAGGTGTAAGCAAATAAAAGACTGAATTCAATTGGACTTTAGAGTCTCTTGTCTGGGCTTGGGCCTGATAGCCATCTTTTTTTTTAATTGCACAGGTGTTCTGGCTTATCTTAAAATTATTTTTAGTCAATACTGTGATTTTACTATAATCATGGTAGTCCCTGCTGGATTTTATTTATGGTTTCCCACTCAAGCCCTGTTGTGTTGCCTCATTGTGGCATAAAATGTAATCCCAGCAGGATCACCTATCACATGAAGGTCATCATAGTTGCCTGACTAAATGTGGCAGCAGCAACAATGGAAGATGCTAGAGGCAGATGATCACTTTAGTGACAGCAGAAGACATAATTTTATTCAGTGTAGGAGAAAGCAATGGTAAACCACTCCTGTATTTTATGGGGGGGAACCCCATATGGATAGAAAATATAAATTGATCAATATAGTGGTGGGTGGTGGGCCCTCAGATCTGATAGCACTCAATGTGTAACTGAAGAACAGATCTTTCAGAGTCATCAGCATACTGCACTTACTGATTTATAATATGGCCAGATTAAAGCCTTTGAAAAATAGTTGCTGGAGTTGCCATGAAAGGAAAAAAAATCCAAGTTGAAAAGATAGATTTATAGTGGGAACATGGAATATTAGAAATATTGATATGAGAAACACAGTAAAAGATGAAATGAATCCTTATTCCTTGGTGAACTGAAATGGATTGGATTGGATGTTCAATCAGAAGATCATATTGTTTATTATTCAGGATGTGAAAAATAATGTTGCTGCTTTCTTAGTCAGGAAGGCTATGGTAAACACAGTACTTGGTTACAAGGCAGACAGTAAATAGATAATAATAATTGGACTTAGTGAACCAGCTTTTAATATGATGATTAGTTTGTGCTCCAATTACTGATGCACAAAAAAATGAAAGTTGATGACTTTTATAGCCAAGTTCACTTGGAAATACACAAAACATGCAAGCAAGTTGTGTTGCTTGTGGTTGGGGTTTAGAAGGCTAAAGTGGAAATATTGAGGAGAAAGTGAAGTTGTGGCATATGGTTTAGATGATAAAAATTAATCAGAGGAATGACATTAATTTGATACAGTCTGATGATTTTTTCATTGCTAACAGTCTTTCAACAGCCTAAAAAACACCCAGACATTATCAGGTAAAGTACACATAAATCAAATTGACTATATCATTGCTATTGTCCTGCTTCTGGTTTCAATTATACACTCACATAGTTGTTATGGAAATTAGCAGTTTACAGAGGATCGAGGAGAAAACAGAAGGCAAAAAATGCAAACCAAAATAAAGTCTCTGAAAGACACTGGCCCAAGTGGTTTTGCTTTAACAGGACCATGCAGGAGAATAGTTCAAATCCAATCCAGAGTTCCTAGATCCAAGTCAGGGCTGTCACTAATCCAGAGGTCAGAATTTCATGAGCAAAATCTACATAGTCACATAAGAGCTGGAGACTAGACAGTTGATTCCAACAAGGAATCATGGGTCAGGGCTGTCTCTTAAATCAGGCCACAGCCAATTATTTTAATCAAAGGTTTTACAAATCTGTAGAATAAGAAAGTAGTCAACAAGGTCAATCTATGTTCTAATATCAAAAAATGGAGACTTAACAGAATGTGCAAACTACATACAAGACCCTTAATTTCATATGCCAGCAAAATAATGCTTAGGAACATCCCACCAAATTGTAGGCCACATGGAAAAAGAGATGCCATAAATCAAGGGTGTCAAACTGCCGGCCTGTGGGCCAGATGATCATGGCATAACTGCACCCACCCCATTGCCGGCAATGAAAAAAAGTCACAATATGTTGCGACATGTCACATGACATTGCAAGTTTGACACCCCTGCCATAAATTCAAGCTCACTTTAAAAAAAGATGAGGGACATGATAGATTTTTATTGGTGCATACTGGATAATTGAAAAAAGCCAAAGAATACCAAAACAAAGCTAATATATACTTCATTGATTACAGATACATCTTTGATTGTGTTAATTATGTCAAGCTGTAGAATATGTTTAGAAAAATGTAATCCTGAAACATCCCATTGTTCTCATAAGAAACCCATACATAGGTCAGGTAACCAAAGACTAGATGGAGAAAGGTGACTCTAAGTCATGAAATGTGTGGCACAGTGCTGTATACTATATTCTTATTTATGTGTATCAATTGCTAAGTGTATATTAAGGGAAGCTAGATTGGAAGAAGATAAGTGTGATTTTTAAATTGGAGAAAGATACACCAATAATCTTCACTATGCTGATGACACTATTCTGATTCTGAAAATGGAAATGACCTGGAAGCTCTTGTAATGAAAATTAAAGAGCACCATGAAAAAAATAGGAGTAAGATCAAATATTAAAAAAGATTGTAATATGTAATTCAATTAGTATTACATTTTACATGTATGTGTGTCTAAAATCAACAGCTATTCAAACAGTAGTTTCAAAATTAGACAGAAAGATATAGGATGAGAGGATATAAAATATTGATTACCTTATAGGGTAGATGCTGAAGACATAAAGACATAATTCCATTTTCTTTACAGCTGAATTTCAGAAATTGCATAACTAAGCTGTTTCCCATTAATCTACTGTCTGTCTCCTTAATTGTTTTTCCTACACATCTCTATAAATAGATTCCAGCAACACTCACTCACTATATACTTTAAGCTGAGGATTTCTGTTGCCTTGGAGATTTTCTCCCAGCTTTACCATGGAAGGTTAACTTATATTAGACTGAATACTCTTTGGGGCAGAGAACAGTTTTGTATTTAGAGAATGTACAAGACCAACATAAAATGTATTTATGAGGTTATAACACCAATTAGGCTGCTTAAACTTTATTGAAAAATAGGGAACCATCTCACATTGAGTCAGACCTTTAGTTTTTCTAGCTTAATATTGCCCAACAGCAACTATCCAGGATATGGAAGAACAATCCTTTGAAGTCCTACTTAGAGACCGATTGGCTTTGGGAATCATCTTTGAATTTAAATCCGCGAAAGCTGAACAACTGGCATTTGGGATGGGGTAGATGAAAGGCAGAGCTCACATGGTGATGGGGAAAGCAATCTCCCTGCTGAGCTTCTTGTGACATTTTATTTGTTTTTACTGATGCTTGTGGAGAACGGCCATATAAAAATTAGATTCAAAAAATAATTTAAATCTCAAATTCCTTTAACTCAATGTATTCATAGTCATGATTGTGTGTACTATTTCAGAGAACTAAAACCTAAACCACATTGATTTCTACTTTAGAATATAATATTGCTATGTAATCTTTACTGCCACTTTAGCAAAGATTTGAGTCCTCACTTCTCTTTGCTTCCAAATTTGACAACCGAATGCAAGAAAATGCGATTAAATCAAAGTAGAAAGTAAGGTGGTCCTGGAAAGGTCATGTTACACAATCTAAGTAAATCCACTTATTATATTAAAATTATCTGGGCCATCATCTTATTGCTATTATCTTCAGGGTATTTAACATTATTGCAAAATCATCCAAAAATAATGATTCCACCACTTATACTTGTTTACGTTTAAACTATGTATAGTAGTACTAATAACAAATACAATTTAAGTCCATTGCTTAGTGGCAAAAAAATTTCTGTAAAAGTATTTTTGTATTTTTTTTTAAACTGAACTGAGAAAAATGTCTTCACCAATTAGAATCATTTACTTTGGAACCTGAAGCTGGTTTTTTTAAGAATGGTTATCTGCAGCAGTTAGCAGTTGGTAATAACACTGTCTAGCTAATAGACTGGTGACTGTGCATGATAATCATGTGCCCTGAATTTAAACATTGAAAAAAAGCATCTTGAAAAAAGAAGCTTCGGTTCTGGTCACATGTATTTACCAACCATAAAATTGCAGTAGACTTGGAAAATAAATAAATGTGGTGCAAAATGTCTATGGAGATTCTCAGTCATCCAGGTCATGGTTATCCCAAAGGCACTTTTTCAAAAGGCAACTGGGCTTTTTTTTTCCCTTGAAGATGTTTCACTTCTCATCCAAGAAGTGAAGTCAGAACTGAAGAAGTTTCTTGGATGAGAAGTGAAAACGTCTTCAAGGAAAAACAAAGTCCAGTTGCCTTTGGAAAAACACCTTGTTTTGCAAAATGATAAAAGTTGCAAAACATTAAGTTAGGTTTGGTTCTAAGAATCTGATTTCTCAGTAAGTCACTGGAAGGACTCATAAATAAATGAAAGAGATGTTCAGAAATTCTAAGGAAAACAGAAGTAGGCAATTTAGGAGAAAGATAAACAGGAGAAGGAGGTTGTCTCACAGAGGAGAGAGAGAGAAAAAATTAAAATCCAATGAAGCTTCATCCATGGAGCTCTGGATGCAAGAGTCTTGACATAGGTAGCCTATGGGACACATTGTCATTGGGGAGAAAAGAGAGAAGCAGACATTTAGCCTGAGGGTACAATGGCAAACAAGAAAAGAAAATGTTCCATCTACTTGGAGACAGCCCAAGGAGATCAAAAATAGTACGCTTGGTTAGCTGGAAAGAGTTTGATTATGTGAGTCCTGAGGAAGCGAACAAGTTCCTCTGTACTGTTAGCTAAGCCACTTATTGGGAAAATAGATACAGAAAATGTAAATATATGCAAACATTGATGGAAAGGTTAAAGGTAGGAAATAGTTTATTAAGAGGAATGAACGCTTGTCAGATGAAGTGAAAATTGTGGTGTTTATGAGAGATGTTTGTACCCAGGTTGTTATATGGAAGAGCTGAATACATCGAGGGAAAATCATAGTGAGCTGACTGCAGTAGGAATCATTTACTTAAAAAGTAGTTATGGTCAAGAATGAGTGAGTGCTAAATGAATCTGGTTTGAATACAAAAGTGAACCACCTGAATCAGAAAAAGTATAATGAGATATTTCAGTCCTATAGAGGGAATGAATGAGGATCAATAGAAGAGAATCAGCAAGTAAGAATCAGGAGGTGAGTGAGAAAAGCTTCATCTGTATTTGCAGTCACTCCCCAGCGCTAGCATCACTGCCACAGCTCCACCTCAGATCATCGAACATTAGATTCTCATAGAAGGGTGAACCTTAGTGTAAACTGCATATATGAAGGATCTGGGTTGCATGTTCCTTCTCCCCCCCCCCCTTCGCCATGGTCTATGGGGAAAATTGTCTTCCAAGAAACCAGTCCCTGGTGCCAAAAAGGTTGGGAACCACTGCTTTTATTAGATTAGGTTAGCTTCTTTGAAAAGTAGGTATTACAAGACACATTACTTCTCTGAAGGATTTTCCTAAAGATCCTTGCCTCTTTACTTCTGCTTATTGGAGGACATGAACCTACCCCAATTACAGAAAAACAGACTCATATTGCCTCTTTTTGTTCATTTTAAAGCTTCTGTGCTGCAACTACTCCCTGAGATGATCAGAAATAAGTCCAAAAAGTAGTTTATTTCAGTGATGACACCAACATTTTGAAATTACTTCTCCTGGGGAGAAAGTAATCTTGCTTTTGCTGATGGTCTTTCATTAACTAGTGAAAACAAGCTTTTCCAATGGAGCTTTGAGGATTGATTATCATGTTTATAATTAGCTAGTTTCTTTTATGTGTATTTGTGTGCACATCTTCAAGTCAGTGTTAACTACCTGTGCAAATCCTTCCAGTTTTCTTAGCAAAGTTTTCAGAAATGATTTGCCATTGTCTCCTTCCTTAGGGCTGAGAGAAAGTGACTGGCCCAAGGTCACTAAATAATCTTTAGATCCAAGACAGGACTAGAACTTACACTTTCCTAGATTCTAGCTTGATGTCTTAACCACTATAACAAACTTGCTCCCTAACTAGTTATTAATATTTATTAATAATTATTATAATTATTAAATCATTATTTAATGTATCAATTTTAAAAAAGGGATGGATATAAGGCTCACTGGCTTTTAAAACATTCATTTCTATCACCAACCTTATATATGACAGTTCTCATAGGAGTTGTGAAATGTCCGTATGATTAAGTCTAAACTGAATGCTCTCTTTAGGTACCAGCTGTTAATAAACCATCCACTTAATAGTAGGGATAATTTTCATCAAGCTTGAGTACCTCTTCAACTTTTTTTATACACACCGGTATATGCTCATATATTATTTCGAAATGTTCAAGAGTCAAACCATTCTGCGGAAATAAAGCTGGACATTATTCCAGATTTTTCCAAAGGGATATAAATTACATAGGAAGGTTTCATACAAGCTGTTCTTATTAACCCTCAGATTGTCCTCCAGTTTGGAACTTCTAAAATTCAATGAAGTTCAACTGGATTGTGCAAAAAGCACCAAAGGGGGGGAAAAATCTCCTAGAATCTCTAACAAGATTGCTATATTTAATTAAATAATTTGTTCAAGGTAATGAATGATTCTGGCAATATTATAACTGATCCCAGCTTATTTATTTACTTATTCATTAGATTTATATGTTGACTTTCCTTCAGGAGTTAAAAATGGACATTGCACTTTCTCTTTCCATTTTTTTTCATCAAAGCAGCCCGTGAAGTATAGCTGACACAGAGTGACTCAATGAGCATTTAAAGCTGAGACTTCAGTCCAGCTTGCCTGGTTCTTGCCCAACAATCCAGGTTCTACAATGCTCCCTTTTTTTTCTTTTTTTGATTGAGTGAACACCCACACATCTGAAAAGGAGTTCAGGATCAAGCCAAATTTCTCTTATGCTGAGGTATCCACTGGGAGTGGAGGGTCAAAAAACTAAATAGTGCAACCAATCATGTGATCAAAGTATAGCCTTTAGTTACATATGTTGCAAAATGTATAAAAAAGGGTGGAGCTTGAATTTCATGACTGTGACCTTCATCTTGACTTTTTTGAAGCCCTCTTTATAGGCATCCCTGGTGTCTACTGTCTTTATTCCATACAGATATGAATTCTATATGTGAAGGTATATTTGTGCAGAACTGGATATGTAGGATTTCCCACCCATTTTAATCCTGTGACACTACAGCCAGTTTTTCATATAATTCATATGGGAATATTTATGGAGCTCCCATTACCTTAATATAGGATTTTTACCATTGTGAGAGTTTGGCAAACAGGAATGAAAGAACTATAACTAATGGCTATCCTCCTATTGTCTCAAAACATTTTCTTTGACCTCTTCACTGTCACAAAGGAGAATCAACTTGGCTTGATCATCCCAATCTAAATTATAATTCCATTCATAATTTAGATATACATCAATCATTCTAAGCAAAATATAAATGAATTTCAAAAGTTTATTGGCTATCAATCATGCTTCTCTCCCCCCCCCCCCTTATTTTAGAAGAACAACATGGCTCAATGCACACTGATATTACTTACTGTAAATTAAGTAGTGGTAACATTTCATCCCATTCAGGTGTTTTTATTGAGTCAACAATGTCGAATCATCAAATTTTCCCATATTCACTTGAGCCTGTTTCCTTTTTCCTTTTTTTAAAAAAATTAACAAGGGTTTCACAGATGTTCTTTTTAATTAAAAGTTTTTTTCCGAAATAACATTTTATATTTCCTGGATTTGCTACTTAACAGGAAACCGCAGCTGATCCCAGCAAGTAAACTTGTATTTATAACCTTTATGTTAAGTCCTATTTAAATAGTGCAACACATGTTCATTGTTGCACAAAAATATAGCTTGCTTTATGAAACCCTTCTGTATAGTTAGAAATGTAGGAATGCTGAATAAAGACAAATAAACATAAAATCATTCTAGATAATTGCCTAGAAGGGAATTAATCTTTTCTGTGTAGGAGTGAATTTGTCTTTTGACAAATTGGTAAAGCTTCTGGATTAAGAACAGTTACCACTGAAAGCTGGAATTGCATTTCACTGATCCTTTAATTCTGAAAAGAAGTTTGTTGTCCCAGTTGTGCATCTGTTTTTTCTCTTTGTCCTTCGTTCACAGTCATTGCCAATCACCTGACTATCCTCCAACATAATGACAAAATCTAATACATTTTATATACGTTAAAACCGCCATTGGATGGTATCAAAGAGAATGCACACAATAGTGTTACTATATCTAAAGATGACCCTAACTCACCCATAAGTTGGAGACAAAATGAAGGAAACTTCATGGGAGAGTTAAAAAAAAAAGGATTACTAGGGCATATTTATGATATGGTTATGTGGAAGTGTTGAAGAGCCTATAATTGTAACTGGACATAACTGGCATTCACTGGGCTCAGTAAATAAGTCCCGTGTCCCCATTCCTGAATTTTTATTTCAACTTTTTAATACTCTCTGGCTTGAGGAGCTGGCTTGCTTACTGCTCATCAGTGTTATTTGTCTAAGTTCTGAAGAAGTTCTATTGATTTCTAGTTCATTTCAAAAATGTTAAATATTATTTAAGAATAATATTTTATTTTTAAAAAGTAAGACACAATTCAAAATAATGTTACAAAATAACAGTTTGAGATCTTCCTTCCAATTAAATCTCATATATGTTAAGAGTGAAGACAGTCTTTTTCATGCCTTTTCCCATACTAGAACTGAAGAATTGTGCTTCAAGCACATTCGAATTTTCAGACTACAAAGGCAGTGTTATATACTAACAGATGTAGCTTATGAATAAGGGCTAATAATGCTTTAGCTTCGAGGTTTCAGGATCTTCTCTGGATAGTTTGCCTTTTTCTTGTTTAGTTAAATCAAAGAAGGCTTTGTTATCAGCTTTTGGTTCTAAGCATCAATGTACCTAGTTCTATGGGGAATTGAAAATTGGTTCATGGCTCCTAAACCTGTCTTTCATTTGTTGGTCTGTGCTCTGGAGAGAGAAATGTGTACTGGGTTTCCATTTGGTTTTATTATAAAGCATAAATCATTAAAAATAAAATAAAAAATTGATAAAACTGAATAAATAAATAAAAAAGAATGCTCAGGTATTGGCTGAGAATATGGGCTACAGCAAGAAGAATAATTAGAACAGATTTCTATGTGGTATTGTTTGGCATGGAGCACCTGAGAAAAACTTTGGGATCATGGTTGTATGTATATTAATAAATTGTAATAATTCATGCTTTTGTCTAAAATATTTACATGCTTTACAAATTACCGAAGTTGGTATAGCTTACATGCTTTTTAAAAAAATATATCTCTAAAATTGTCATCAATGAAATAAAAGGGTGCATAGATAAACCAGGACATACATATTTTTTTAAAAAAATCAACACTACGTTTTTCCTTCATGTTGTATAAAAAAGTCAGTGTCTGGGAGAGATAGAAAATAAAACTATATCTCTTGAATTAACTTCTCAAATTCACAGACTGAGCTGCTTATTTAATAGGCTGTGTTTTCAGGCCATACATATTTTTAGTTTAACCTCAGTTTTTAATTCATGCAACATGCTGTGCTAAAATGCAGTACAGGTAAAAGAGTTTTGCTTCATTTTACAATCATTTTACAATCTTTCTTGCCACAATTGTTAAGTGAATCATTGCAGCTGTTAAGTTAGTAACATGACTATTAAGTGACTATGGCTTTCCCAATGACTTTGTTTGTCAGAAGGTTGCAAAGATGATCATATGACCCTGGGACACTGCAACCATCATAAATACATGCCATGGTCATAAATATGAAAAACAGTCTTAAGTCACTTTTTTCAATGCTGTTGTAACTTCAAATAGTCACCAAACGAATGTTTGTAAATCAAAGACTACCTGTAGACTGGTTTATGGTCACTGTGTACACAGCAAAATACTTATACACACATTGGTACTATGAAGAACTGAAGATCCAAGTTTTCCCCTCTAACAATAAATTTATGAAATAGGCTGGACCAAATTACAATAGTTAAGTCGAACCATCCGCTATTTCTAGAGTAGATTGGAGTCTGGGTTTTCCCTCTTAATCCAACACATCTCTATCACATTGACTCTGCAAATTTCTAATCAAATGATTCCATTCATTTTTGTGGTCCTTTATTACCAGCTGTTTGTAAGATATTCTGTTTCAGACAGCATAACTTGTTCTACCTTCTATGCTATTCACCTTGAATCAAAGCACAGATGGGCTCCTTTGCTTCAGGCAAGAATATTTCTTGAACTCACCCAGGGCCTTTGTGATGTTAACAATCTTCCAGATCTTCCTGATTGGAGTTTTAGGCAGCCTTCTCATATATAAAAGGTTAGGGTTTGTGCGATTATGTCCTTTTGGTAGTGTTCAGTTAGTGGAGGAATGTCTAAAACTGCTAGGTCTCTTTGGGTACCCTTCATACCATGGTCACCATGTGAACAGCATGCTAATATAAGTGTCTTTCGGAAATGTTCCATAGCATCTCTGTAAAGGGTAGAAGCCCTTAAGGGGATAGTGGGAAAGAACAGTGAACGAATAGTCTTGCAATGAATTCTAATGTGCTGTACTTAAAAGGTATTGGAGTGGCTAAATGTGGACATAACTTGAAAATAAAATGGCCTGTGTTAAGAGAAGTATTGGCAATCTACTTAACAGTCAGGAGTCTGAACTCTCTGGGTTTTTTTAATTATTATTATGGAACTCATTCCATGCACAGCAGGCTTTTCTGGCAAAGGACACCTTGCTCTCTTCTTGCTTTCTTATGGCACATGTAGGGTAATCTACATAATATGGATAATCAGTATTGGGTATTATATTTTAGTCTTTCTTCACCTAGAGAAAAAAAAAAAGAAATGAGTTCTACTGCATAGAAATATATTGCACACAAGAATGAAGGAAACTGAGCTGGGGCCATCCATCTTTTTTCCCCCTCAAATCACCATCTATAAATAGCGTGGCTGCTCAGATATTTCAATTCAGCAGCAGCCCTTGCTAAAAGATATACTCCTGAACATAGGCTGAATGCTGAAATTATACTGAGTAATTAAGCATCACACTAAAAAGAAAGGCAAGTGTTGTCTTGGATGCAGAATATGGGCTTAGCCCAACTATCAATGAGTTAGAGCAGACATTTACTGTATTTGGTGTTTACTTAGAAATACATGATACAACCCAGGAGGGATAAGTGAAGAGGAGTCTCAGGGACAGTATGAAAAGACCCTCTTTCTCATCCCTTTCTCACATGCCCCACTGCTCAGATATCATACCATCTCCAACAGAGTCAAGGTGTATGGTAGAATTAATGGCCAATGTGGGACACCCCAGAGGAGTTGACCTGTAGTTTTCAAATTTTTGAGTCAGCAAAGCTTTTGTGAACTTTGGATAGGAATTCTAGAGATGGGCAATTGGAGAAGTTTAGCTTATTGGCCAAGGTATTTTGATTCTCAGTTCGTCTTGGTTCTACCCACAAGTCTTGTTAAGGTATTCAATTCAAGCAGACTTGCTAGATCCTGGAAAGAGACACTTCTGATCTTTGATCCAAAATATCTCTTCACAATCAAGTCCAAAGCATTGTGTATACCTAATAGAGTCCCTACTCATTTTAACAATGTTATACACATCCAAGTAGAACGTTTCTTTTACTAAATAGATTTTTAGTGCATCATCTTCTCTGCTTGCCTGGAAATAGCAATCTCTAAAGGCTCTTCCAAATATTAATCATGTGAAGGAATTTTCTCCAGTGTAGGAGCCCATGGGAAGCCCTGGGGGTCATTCAGCATCTCTATCCTGACCTCCGAAATCAACAGGATGAAATTATTATTTATTTAAAGGCATCAGGAATACAGTTGAGCCCATTGGGGGAAGCATGTTTGAAATAGAAGATGATTTCTCCCTCTCTATTTCTTACACTTTTTGTCTACATGAACAGTAACTGTGAAGAAAAAGTGTACCATATAATGAGGCACAACTAACACAAATCACAGGAGCATAAGAATGCATTTATATAACACTTATGGTTAGCAGGCCTACCCCTACCCCTAATCCTACCCCAAACAAGGGGCCTAATTTGCTTAGACCTTAGTTTAGCCTTGGTTTGGGGGAATCCTATGTGCATAAATAACCTCTCTGCTAAAGACATGTCTCCTCAGTGCACGGATGAGGAGACGGTAACAGTAAAAATGGTGTTAGAATAATGAAAATGCCTTGATTTCCTAGACACGCTCATACAAAGTATCTAATACAAGTTTGGGTTATACTGTGTGTGCATATTACAGGATAGGAAAATGAATTATTATTCCAAAATTCAAGAATAGTAAAGGGAATCAGGTTGTTCAATGCTGTCCTGTATAAGTATGTCTTGTGAGTAATAAACAAGACTATTAAATAAAAAATGTAAAGGCTACTTCCATAGGTTTTATAAAATGCCAAAGACAGTAGAAACCAGAATTTTACCACTAGATTTGACAAGGTGTATGGATAAGTTCCCAATTATGGCAAAGATGACTCTCATAGAATCTTATTCTGCATATTATAGCAAGTATATTTTTCATTATTTAACTTCCTTTTGAAATCAGCAAAAGTACATTTTTCTATATCCATATGCCAAATTCCTATTTGCAGTTTCACACCTCTGTAGACAAAATAATTTCATTAAAGGATTTGGTATAAGAATATACAGAAAACAGAATGGAATTTGCATCGTGTTTATGTTCATTCTGCTATTTTTATGTAATATCCCTGAGGATTTCATTATCTGGATCTTGAATTTTTCATCCAGATCATTTATAAAAGTGTTTAATAAAAGAGCACTTAACCTGAAGCTCCAGGATATCCATTGGATAACTTTTCCCAAACTATTGACCTTTATTTGTTTATTTGAAGTTCAGAGAGCAATTTTAAGTATGAATAACCCTCCACCCATTGTTAACACAGAGCCTTTTTTTCTGTCATTAACCTTGCAATTTAACTTCAGAATGATTAGGTTAATGGTGTATGATTTGTTCCCCATAAATCTACGTGGTTAATTTTTCATGGCTCCATTTTCTTAGAGATTCATGTAGGTCTTTTTGATTTAATGGTGATAGCAACAGCAGCCAATTCAATATGGGATGCCAATTTCAGAGTATACTTGATTTGTTGCCCTTAGAGAAGGAAAGCCATCAAGGAGAAAAGCAGATGCAATTTTTGTTGAATATTTATTTTAAAAAAGAGGAATGCAGCAGTTTCAGAGAGAGTACAATGATATAATCTGAACAAAGCTAATTTAGACATAGGGCACAGAACCAAATCTTTGCAGTTCAGCTTATAGCACTTTCTGGGATAAGGTTTAATGAAATTTAGAAGATACGACACTCTTACTGGGATTATTGGAACAATCTATGCATGTAGGGCAGATATTAAAGTTTAATGAAAATGGCATAAGAATCAACAATCCTGGTCTGAAAGGAGTTCTGACTGAATGATAGAAGATCAATAATCATACCAACCACCAGATAAGTTTTAAAAAACAGTAAAAAGTAACTCTACAGATTTTGTTTTAAGTGAGAGTTTTCTTGTTTCTTTTACTTTTAGAGTTCTTTGCAATCCCTGACTATGGTTCAAGAAGTCTAGAACAAAGCACTTAATGAGCTATCCCTGATTTATTCTAAAAGGCATACCATGTTCTTGTCTCTCCAATTAGACTGTTAGAATAAGGGGAAAGTCTGGCAGATCCATCACAGCAAGAGGGGGTTTTTTTGCAGATTGTTCCTTATGATGGCTCAGCCTCTTGAGTTGATTCTTCAGAATGCTGGCTGTGCTGTAGAACTACTATATATTTATTGACAATGCTTCTGTTTCCCAGGCTGATAAAAACTTTGGGGAGAGGCATTGTATAAAAGATCACATTCATGTACAGGGACCCAGGTTAGAGGAGGTAAACTCTGGTGTCTTCTAATAAGCTCTACCCATATGAAATACACATGACACTTTTATTTGTTTGAAATGCTCTTGAAATCAATAAAATAGAGTTTTTTCAGTAGTCCAAATTTGTAAAGAAAGATTTGTAGATTTGTAAATAAATACCTGGGTATGAAGATTTGTTGAGTTCATAGGCTTTTGTGTGAAAGTGGAATTGTTTTCAGAATCCAATGTGGGTGCTGGAGGGGTTGGCAGATATGTTTTTGAGAAGGGAAATGAAGTACATTAAATCTAACTATGATCTCCAAATTTTTATAAATGGATTCTACTACCAGATATTTTTTTCTTTTCCGTTCTACTCTGGAAGTGATTCATATGCTACATACACTGCTGTTTTCAGCTAATCAAGCTGAAGCAATATTGAATATGTTTTCTCTCTATGATGCAGTATGGATTTTTAAGGCAACTTTTAGGAAATAATAATGTCCTGAAACCATACCTCACTGTGTTTGTTTAAATGTACAAGGAGATTCTTTTACATTAAACTATTGCTTGAAAGCCAGCAGGGGGAGCACAAAGCATTATTTTGGGGAACTAAATAAAAGTTGGGTGTCTTTTAAAGTGTTTCTAAAATCAACAAGTTGACCAGTTTGTTGTGGTTGATGTGGTTAAATATTTTGGTGATAACAATATTGGTATTATAAGAAGGAATAATATTCCTTTATGAAAGCATGGCTGACTGCAGCCACTGGGAAGTTGGCTTGGGAATAAGATCAAAATAAAATCATGGTATTGGAGTCACATTATATTTTATGGTGATTAGGTTTGGGGAAGAGGAAGAAGGGTGCTGATGTGTCCTTTCCTAAGCATACCCATTGAGCTTCTGCCTCAAAGTTTGCAGGTAGTGGATGGGTAGCATTCTAGAAATCAATCTCTTTGGGTCACTGGGTGGTCAACAGTCTTTCCATGGATCTGTATGCCAAAAATGCCAGTGTTTTGTGAGTTAAAATCTCTTATAGTCTTTAATCCTAACATAGTATGAAATAATTACATACATAAAGGTAAAGGTAAAGGTTCCCCCGCACATACGTGCTAGTCATTTCCAACTCTAGGGGCTGGTGCTCATCTCCGTTTCAAAGCCGAAGAGCCCGTGCTTGTCCGAGGATGTCTCTGTGGTCATGTGCCTGGCATGACTTAGATGCCAAAGGCACACAGAATGCTGTTACCTTCCCACCGTAGTGGTCCCTATTTTTCTACTTGAATTTTTACGTGCTTTCAAACTGTTAGGTTGGCAGAAGCTGGGATGAGTAACAGGCGCTCACTCTGTTACGCGGCACTCGGGATTCGACCCGCCAAACTGCTGACCATCTGATCGACAAGCTCAGCGTCCTAACCCACTGAGCCACTGCATCCCTAATTACACACATAGAGGTCCCTTAAAGCAAGGGATTTCAACCTTTTCACAGATTGTATCACTTTCAGGAAGTGAAAAGGAAAAAAATACTGGTTTTAATTTCTTCTGTGGCGGTTCTTTTGCTGAATCACTTTTCCTTTGCACTGGCAGATGTATGATGAATTTATCCATATTTATTAATATGCACCACTACCTTGGTAGTCAGCTGGCTGGTCGTCCCTTCTTCCTCTCTCCCTCTCCTCACTCTTTTTCCTCCCTGCCTGCTGGGCCCTTCTTCCACAGCCTCTTCTTCATCCCCTTCTTTCCCTGTTGTCTTTTTTTCCTTCTCCCTTTCCTACCAAAACCTCCTTCTTTTACATCCTCTCCTCTCTCCCCCCTCCCCCCTCCTTTTCTCTTTGGTGCACCTCCAGCTACGCACTGCTTCTGGAAGTGCCAATCAGTTGGAGCCGTGCACCAATCAGCTGGAGGCTAGCACTGATCCTGGATGCTCAGCAGAGCCTCAGCAACACTGCAGCTACAGCTGACTCTCCCACAGGCCTGTGTGGTACTGCCACTGTTTTAACTCATCCCCCTGCTACACTTTTACACTTTTTTTACATTTTTTTTAAACCATGCTTTTCAAGTTGTCATACGCATACCACCTGCCAGATGCTGAAGTACCACCAGTGGTACATGTATCATGGGTTGAAAAGCACTGCCTTAAAGAATCCTTGGATTCTTATCTACCTTAAGAGTTATGTAGTCTTTTCTAAAATTGTTCCAACCTAGTTCGGTTGGAATTCAGGTGCTGTTGTGCGCATGGGTGCCCTTCTAAGTATGCCATCTATTTAATAAAGATAAGCCATCTCTGTATTTATGAGTTACCTCAAAAACTGACCATTCACAACTACATAACAACTTGTTCTAATATACTAATCAAATTAATATTTTTAAATATTATTTACATAGGATAGTAACAAACTGCAAAACAAAAATGCATAATATGAAGACATCACAACAGAGCTATTATTGCTCATAACATTAGTAAGTTTATTCTTATATACTATTTAACATGCTAATTTTCAACAAGCTTGAATTGTTCTGCTATCTGCCGCACTTCTTTTATGTATAATCTGACACAGGAAAAGTCACATGTCCAGCAAACAATTATTTTGTCTTGATTCTTCCTTCTGCTTAAAGTTTGTACTGGATATTCTATTTTCAACAGAGCTTTTTTTTCCTGTCCTCATATCTGGGAATCTCTCCAGAATATTGATTTATGCATTCGGCCTCTAATGTGGTATCTGTGGGCAGTAATGTGACTATAAACTTCACACTGTTTTATTTATTTAATTAAAGATTCTGCAATTACCAATAAAAGAACCCAACAACAAACCCAATAAAATTTTTGACATACTGTGAAGCAAAACACTAAACCTCAGCATAATTTTATTTCCTAACAATATCTTTGGGCTCCACATAGACATTCTTTTAAAAATTGAAAGAATCTCTGCAATTGTAATAGTGAGAATGACCTTGGGTGATAAGAGGAAGAAATGCTGCCTAGGGAACAATCTGATCAAGGGGGGGGGGAGGGAGCCCATACATGGATAACAGGCAAAGAAAGAAATCTAGAAAGAATTCGCCTAACATTAGTTAGTAAATTGTGTACTTTCACACTTGTCAGCCTCCCAAGTAGACCAGATGACAATCATGACAAGAAGAGCTCAATCTACTTTATTGTAAGACCACATTAACAGAATCTTACAAATCTGAAAATCACAAGTAAGCATAGGTGATTCCCAGTATTAACTGGAAGAGCCATTTTGTGAAAATATCCATTGCTATATATTTTCTCAAATGCCTAGAGCTGTGGTGGCAAACCTATGGCACGCATGCCACAGGTGGCATGCAGAGCCCTCTAAGTGGGCACGTGCACCGTCACCCCAGTCCTAGGCCTGCAGCTGGGTTTTATAAAACCTTTTCACTTTAGGCCTCTGCCACCGTGTGTAAAAAAAAAAGTTTCAATCAATCAACTTCTCGTGGGGGAAAAAAAATCTCGCAAAGTTGGAATTGATTGATTGAACTTTTTAGTCCCACCCAGTCTGCCATTACCACTGCAGCCACACCCACCCAATGGGCCATGCCCACCCAATGGGCCTCACCCACCCAATGGTCCACGCCCACCCATCATCTAACAATACATAAGTGGGTTTTGGGCTGCAGTTTGGACACTCAGTCTCTAAAAGGTTTGCCATCACTGGCCTAGAGGCTACTGGAGGTTAATGAGGGATGAATCTAATGGAGCATGAGTTAGAACCATTACTACTGCCTCATGACAGTAAAGAACGGGAAGTGTAAATACTTCTCTGTCCTTATTGAATTTGCCGATAATCATTTGGCTGCTGTGTTTTGAGTGGTCCAGTCCCTTATGGGGAAGAAAGGGTTGGAGTCTGATTTACAAGGCTGAGGAACATTTTAGACATCTGGTGGATTGGATTCATTCCAGGTTTTTCTCAGCTTATGATGCATATCCTGTGAAGTTGACCGAGGCTGAAACTTCACTTGGCTATCTGGGCTTAGTTTCATCCTAATTAGTACCAAGGAAATGATTAGGCTTCCTTAAGTTATGAACTCTGTTGTAGATCCATGTTCTTTAGCTAAGGTTTTTTTATGATGTATTGTATGGGCAATGGTAAAAGTGTCTCATGAGAAGAGGTAGCCCTGTCAAGCGCTTAAGGAGGCAATGACCCACCTCCTCCTCAAAAAGTCATCCCTGGACCTGACCATTATGGGCAATTTTTATCCTATGTTCAACCTTTCCTTTTTAGGAAATTTGTTGAGAAGGTGGTCAAGCTACAAAGATCCCTGGTCAAAGGAGATTATTTGGACCTCTTTCAGTAGAGTTACAGATCTAGGTATGGGGCCAAGGTGATATTGATCATGTTTGTGGATAATCTCTGAAGGGAGGAGATAGAAGTATGTCCACCCTTGCCTCCTTGATAATTCAGTTTCAGTTTCATCAATCATAATATACTAGACTGGCTCTGAGCATTGGGAGATGGCGGCAACTGTTTTCCTTCCTCCTTCAGGATGGGCTCCAGTCAGTGTTGATAGGGTAGAGTTTTAACCTATATCTCCTTTTGTGTGGGGTTCTCAGGGCTCAACAACTTCCTGTTCTTTTTTAACATCTACATGCAGCTACTCACTGGGATGATTTTTGCACAGCTTAGTGTTGTTTGCCAGTTGTACCCTTTCCTAGATCAGGAGACAATTAGTACAATCACTCATGTTTTGATCACCTTTCATTTGGATCACTGCAATGTGTTCTGTATAGGGCTGCCTTTGAAAAATTCCAGAAGCTGCTATAGATCCAGAATGTGATGGAATAAACAGTTATGGATAGATGTAGAGACACTTATGTTACATCTTTACTTCATAAACTGTCCTGGTTTACTGTAGACTTAGGATGCAATTCAAGGCACTGGTTGTCATCTATAAACCATAAGAGAATATGAAGCTGAGGAAAAAGCTTTTTTAATATTTGTCTACCAATCTCATTTGATCTGGCAGGAAAGGAATACACCTGGTCCCAAACATTATAGAATGCCATCTTGGGGAGCTCAGGAAGTGTGCCTTTTCAGTTGCTGCCCTCTAGAACACCATCATGTGAAATTAGGTTAGGTCCAACTATATTAACTTTTCAGAATGTCATCACAACTTGGCTATTTTCCTGATCATATTAGTTAAACCAGAGGGTAGCAGGTTTCCTCAATTATTTAATTTTAATTTAATTTAATTATATTTTTATACCGCCCTTCTCCCGAAGGACTCAGGGCGGTGTACAGGGCAATAAATACAAAAAAGCGGAATACAAAAGTTAAAAAACGATTAAATATTTAGCCCAGTTTAAAACAGTATTAAAACATATTAAAACCCCAACCCTAACCCATCAGACCAGGTCAGAACTGCTCGAATAGATATGTTTTTAAGTCCCGCCGGAAGGAGCGGAGGTCGGGGGCCATCCGGAGCTCAACCAGCAAGCGGTTCCATAGGTCTGGCGCGCCCACAGAGAACGCTCTCCCCTGGGGGCCACCAATCAGCATTCTTTGATCGGAGGCACCCTGAGGAGGCCCTCTCTGTGGGAGTGCACTGGACGGAGGGAAGTTGACGCCGGCCGCAGGTGTCGCCGTAGGTAATCCGGACCCATGCCATGTAGGGCTTTGTAAGTCATTACTAACACCTTGAATCTCACCCAGAGGGCAACCGGCAGCCAATGCAGCTCGCGGAGCAAAGGTGTAGCATGGGAGTATCAGGAGACCCCCAGCACAACTCACGCGGCTACATTTTGCACCAGTTGGAGCCTCTGAGTGGACTTCAAGGGCAGCCCCATGTAGAGAGCATTACAGTAGTCTAGACGAGAAGTCACGAGCGCATGAGTGACTGTACGCAAGGCATCCCGGTCTAGATAGGGTCGCAACTGGCGCACCAGGCGGACCTGGGCAAAGGCCCCCCTAGTCATAGCTCCGATATGCTCTTCTAAAGAGAGCTGTGAATCTAGAAGGACCCCCAAGTTGCGCGCCCTATCTATGGGGGGTAATAGCTCAATTATCATAGTATGTTGGTTCTGCTTGTTCCTTGGTGGGTTTTTGTTTTTTGTTTTTTGTTTTTGCTTTGGTTTTTTTGTGTTTTTTTTTTGCTTTCTCAATGTTGCTAGTCACCCAAAATCATGTTGGTAAGAGGAATGACTATACATTCCTCTATACACCACACTTCCAATTATCCTGCCAATCCTCAAAAAAGAGAAGCTTCTGATTTATATTCCTAATTCCTATTATATTTCTTCAACATATGCTGGAACCCTTGAATCCTTTTATCACAATTATTCCTCTTCTCAGAAGAGGGAAATGTAGAATTTTCATGAAAAGTGCCCCATGGCATATACTACAATTTTTGTATTAAAGACATCTTTGGCTGTATCATTAATAAAAATGGTATATATGATGTTCATTGCAAGAGCTGAAGGAATCAAATCAATAAGATAAATGCTAACTTCAACAACCTTGAACTTCTATTGATGAGTATGAGAGCAAGAGATCTGAGAATCAATATTGCTGTCTCTAAAATTGAAAGGTAATTGATTGAAAAATAGTGAAGAAACAGAAAAGAATCTGCCACAGACTTTTATCTTCAAGCAACAGGCCTCAGTCTCACTCTGCTGGTTTGATTTATACCCTGGATGCTGACTCATGAGCAAAGAGTGCACCAGAGTTAGCTAAGCATCAGTATTCTGGGACAGAAATTCATGCAGCTTAGAGATGCTAAACACTCATCTCGGAACTATTATGAGACACCACATCAGATTTAGATGTCAACCACCACAGAAAGATGTGAATTATAACACAGAGCTATAACTCCATCACAGGCTTCAGTGAATGGCAGTTGAAAAAGAGAGGAGAAAAAACTGTGCTGTTGTTTAAAGATGGCTTGACTCTTTGAATAGCCTGGAGACAAATATTTAGGGCTAGTAATAAGTAATCTCCAATATTGATAGGAAACTCAAGCTGCTGAATGCATCCTCTGAATAAGCTGATCTAGAAGTCAGGCAGGTTGACAGACTAAATAAATGAATAAATAAATATATCCCGCAGCAAATGCCATCTACACATGCAAGCAAAAGTAACACACACAAACACACACACACACACACACACACAAACACTTATATGTATATGGAACATAACCAAATAATGTCATTATTAGATAGGTTAGGTCATTTGACAGAATAGCAGTATATATTAAGTTTTATAGTTCTTGTTTCACATCCAAATGAAATATGTTGCAAACATGGGTAAAAGATGTTTGAGAAAAGGATTGGAAACAAATACACTTAGACAAACATACATTTCCTATCAATTTAAGTTCTTTTCCTATGCTGCACTCTGTTCTAACATTTTGAAAAGTATTCCTTGCAATAAAAATGTAAGAAAGGCCATTTTAAAAAGTAGTTAACATTGCTTCCTTGTTCAGAGGAGTCATGTTTTTCTTATCTTCCCATTTTCAGTGGAAAAATATTTAATTTTCAGGATGAATGTGAGAATTAGGACCATTAGAGAAACATATCTTTGATTTCATTTGTTACAAAATATGTCTGCAACTACCACAGGGTGTTCTGTAGCTCACAGAATTCCTATAACATGGAAATCTCTGTCAAATATAAATGCTTTTTAAAATTTAACCCTCGATTTACCAGTGCTATACATTATACAGTAAAACATGATGTAAACCTTTTTTAAAGTCAGGTTGCCCCAAATATCCTTTTCAAGCATAGAAGCTTATTGAACTAATAATGGTTAAAGTCCTATGTGATGGGAAATACCAGCAATGAGATTTTCTGAGAAAGAAGCACATTGAGAGCAGTGCTTTTCAAACTTGGCAACTTTGAAATGTGTGAATTTTAACTCTCAGAATTCCCTAGCCATCTGGCTGAGAAAATGTCTTATTGTACAGGAAACAACAGATACAAGACTTACTTATCTTCACCAGATTTTTCTAATTTCCTTCATTTATTTATTTTTTTAAAAAATAAAAGCTGACCTTTAAATTTCCTCCTTCATCAGAATCAGAACTAATTATCTTTCTAATTAAAGAATTAGAGAGGGATGTTTGAAATGAGGCCACCTTTGAATGATTAATAGAAGTACTGAGGAACTTAGTTTTAGCTTTGATACTTACCAGGTATAGTGTATAAAATGCCCCTCTTCCTGTTTTCATTCCTGCTTCTCCCCTCTCCCCCCCCCCAGCACTATGTTTAATCAGACTTGTCACACTTCTATGCAGGTAAATTGGGTTTATTTGAAAAAAGAAAATTAAATGAAATTTTTGTTTAGGAATTAATTGATCCAGGTTTATCATATTATTTCATTGGTGATATATCAGGATAAAAGATCTACTGATCAAGTTTTAAATAAAAGAGAAAAGCCTCCAAGACTGAAATATTATGTATTCTGATAGGGTTAATCAACCCTATATTTATCTTCCTACTGTTCCTAACATATCTAAAGGGCACCAGCTTAAATAAAGCTGCCCTAGCTAGTTTCCCTTAAATTAATTCATTTGCTATCAGTAGAATTCCAATGTAAATCTAATTGATCTGAACTGAAATACTATTAGTTGAGCTCCAAGAATAATCCTTTCCATCTAGCCAGTGTGGTGTAAGGGTGAAAGTTAGACTGGCCCAAGGGAGACCCAGGTCTAAGAGCAGCCTCACAAATTCCATGGATGGCTTTGGGCCAGTCAGTCACTCACATCAACCTGCCATACAAGGTTTATTTTTATTTCTTTATTAAATTTACAGATTAGACCAAATTATTCCTATATATAGTATAGTATTGTATTGTAATGTAATGCAATAATAATGTAATGTAACATAATGTAAAGTATACACATACGCGCACACACAGTCATATATACACACATACATACACAATACATTTTAAATACGTCTTATCACTGTTCAAATGGGGCATCAGTTGTCAAAACAGTTATTGTCTGAAACAAAACATCATCCTAGGAAAAACATTCATTTTATTTATATTTGTCATAGCGAGACATATATTTTATCTTCTTCTAAATCTTAAAACCTATTGAATTGAACTGAATTGAATTGAACTGAATTGAATTGAATTGAATTCTTTATTTGGCCAAGTGTGACACAAGGAATTTGTCTCTGGTGCAAAAACACTCATCGTACATGCAAGCAATAGAATAATAATAATAAAGCTAATAAAAGGGGGAGTAAGGTAGATAATGAGAAGGATAAATTATATTACTACAGCCACACTGCATGTGTTAATAGACATTAGGCAGAAATGAGAGAATTAAGGGTTCAGCAGAGTGAGGGCACAATGGGAAAAAAACTGTCCGTGTGCCTAGTTTTTTGGCTCTATAGCACCATCCCAAGGAAGGAGTTGAAACAGTTTATGTCCAGGATCTGAGGGATGTGCAGACATCTTCTCAGCCCTTCTTCTGACAAATAAATAAATAAATAAATAAATAAATAAATAAATAAATAAATAAATAAATAAATTTTATTCATCAGTTCTGTTTTATCGTCTATTCACATATTTTGTTAACATTTTTGTCTTCTCTTTTATTATTCTTGAAACCTGCTAATGCATTTTTTTTAATTTGTCCATTAATATTTTTGGGGGCCTCCCGATACTCCCATATCACACCTCTCCTCCGTGCGCTGCACTGGCTTCCGGTTGCCTTCCGAGTGAAATTCAAGGTGCTAACAATGACATACAAAGCCCTACATGGCATGGGTCCAGACTACCTACGGGAGCACCTTCTGCCAATGTCAACACCCCACCGTCCTGTGCGCTCCCACAGAGAGGGCCTCCTCAGGGTGCCACCGCTCAAGGAATGTCGGCTGGTGGCCCCCAGGGGGAGGGCATTCTCAGTGGGTGCGCCAGCCCTCTGGAACTGCTTGCCAACTGAAATCCGGATGGCCCCCGACCTCCGCACCTTCCGGCGCGACTTAAAAACTTACCTGTTCCAGCAGTCCAGCCTGGCCTGATAGCTCTAATTGGGGTCCCAGTTTGTTTTGACTATTGTTTTTCAGTATTGTTTCAATCTGTATACCTACCTTACTCTGTACACCGCCCCGAGTCCCTCGGGAGAAGAGCGGTTTATAAAAACAAACAAACAAACAAACAAACAAACAAACAAACAAACAAATAAATAAATAAATAAATAAATTTCAATTCCTTTTAAAGGATCTTCCAGAACCAACCCATCATCCTTAAAAGCCCTTAACTTATGAGTTTCTTTTATAAATCCTTATTTCCACAATCCTCTTCTCTTATGTTATATCTTTACTCAGTATTTCAAGAACACAAATAAACAAGAGAGCAGACAATAGCTTCCTCTTTGTATCTCACTGAGTTTTGTTAGACCTCCATTAATAATTATTTGTGCTTTCTGCTTTCTGTAAATCGATCTTAGCCATTTTATAAAGTTCTCTCCAAGAAAGCTTGGTTCAAATTGTGAAAGGCCTTCTCTGCCTTTTTTTCCCCCTAAGAAAATCAATGTGGCTTGTTTTTCATTATATTGCTCCAAATATTCTAAAAATGTCCAACACATTTCTAACATTGTCTTTTAACTGTCTTTTAGGGGGGAAACACACTGATCCTCGGGAATAACATCTTGCAAAATTATTTTTGCTCTATCAGCTAGAATCACTGTGGACAACTTGTAATCATTATTTAACAATAGTATTGGCCAATTGTCAGGCGAAGCCCAAGAACAGTGTGGAACAATTCAGCCAGAGTCCTATTCTTTATTTTACTTACACACAGCAGACATAATCTTACCAGACTAAACCCTTATTACTCCCAGCCTATGGAAATACCCTGGGAGATTCTAGGGAGTGGTTATTTTTACTCTCTCCTGTCTCCTATCCAGCTCTGGGCTGTGCTGCTTCTTCTCTCTCTTCCCTTTCTAGAATGTGTTCCCTCCTTCCTGGGAAACTGCCATTTCACTATAATCCAGCACCCCAGCTCCACCCTGTGGATACCATCTCACACATCTACAGATTATTGTTGAAGTCAAATATGTCCCTTTCAGTATTAATACTATATATGGGCCTCTTTGCAACCTTCTATAGGATAGAGTTCGTTGTGTTTTGCAAAGAGTGTAAAAGTTTATCCACAAAACATTTACTTTAAGATAGTCTGGTCCAGGCATCTTTTTCTAATTTATTTATATATACATATATATAATTCCTTGACTCCAGCTGCTCAACTCATAAGCTGAGTATAAAAACCTTATTTCCTGCAGTCTGCTTTTGAAGATCATCTGTCCAGAAGGCAAGTAGGTAATCTCACAATCTTTCCCTTTTCTGCCTGCTGCCAATTTTCACTGCAATGCCATTCCCACTTGTTCAGGGCTATGAATCCTCACTGAAAACTCTCCAAACTGTCACAACACTGAACAGCTTACAAAATGCAATAAACAACATACCATAAAAAAAATCAAATGTCTGGGGGGGAAAAACAATCATTTCAAAACTAGAACCGCATCACTTGCTCAAACTTAAACCCTAAGAATAGAACTAGATCATAAGGGCTCATTTAAATTGGACCAAATAGGGGGCTGTACAAATCTAGGGAGGGGTTTTGCTCTAGACACAGAGAAGGTCTGCTGCCTGGATCTCCCTCTTAATCAAAGGGACCAAGCGTATGCCGGCACTGTCAGATCATGTGGGGTAAGAAGATCAAAGTAAGTTTTAAGAATTAACTTAATGGAATTAAGTTGTTGTGGGGCATAAATGGGAAGAGAAAGTATTATCTTTGTGGGACATAAATCTAACAAACCAATAATAAAAGGGACGAGATGAACATTTTTATACGCACAAAGACATCATTGTCCCAATGAAAACAAACCATAAAAAAGGCACCTAATCAAGACTTAATCTCACTAAAGCAGGGGTGTCAAACTGCTGGCCCACGGGCCGGATGTGTCATGGCAAAACTGCACCCACCTTATTGCCGGCAATGGACAAAAAGTTGCGATACTTCACAACACATCATGTGACGTTGCGAGTTTGACAATCCTGCTCTAAAGTACTATATTTTTGGCTGTATTCAGAGGAACATTATGCTGATATAGTCTCTAATTCAAAACTGCAATTTTGCCAGGCTTGTGTGGGTTCCCCCCCCCACAAATTCTGTAGTTTGGAGATATTTTAAAAGAAAAGTTACACAATTGGACACTTAATTGATATATTTTTCTGCTTATTTTCAAGGAAACAAAAGATCAATCTGTAATTCAGTAATACAATTTTGGGGGCTTCAGAGCTACAAGGAATTTAAAGGATAGAAATATAGACCAGAAAGGTAACTGTTAACTGTTATATAGTAAGATAAGTTAAAGCTAGTTATGCTGACAGCCAGCTGAACATCAGCTGTGAGGCGCCCGGCAACAACAGGTGGTGTCCTAACTCCCGTCCCATTGGACCGCCCGTTCTGGCGGGACCATTTAAGGATGTGGATTGGTTACTGGTTTGTTGGCAACAGTATTTAAAGGAGCCAAGTTGTGAAGGCTCCTCAGTTCAACCACAATAAAGATTCAGTTGAAACCTCGACGTCTCGTCATCTGTCTCACTGGTACCTAACAGTGGCGACGAAGGTGGGATTCTGCTGCTGAGCTGAAGCACCAGCTGAGTCACTAGAGCTGAAGCAATAGCACTCGCAGGAAAGGAGGGAAGAGAAAACTCTCCCGATCAATTCCTTCCCGGAAAGCAGCAGCCAGACCCGGACAGAATGACGCAAATCGGACACATCCGTGAGTTCGATGTCCGCCACCCGGGACAGTGGGAGTCCCACTTGGGGCAAGTCGAGGGATATCTTTTTGTGAATACAATCACTGAAGATAAGGAGAAGGCAGCGGCGTTGCTGTGCATCAGCGGGCCGGCTGTGTACGATGTAGCTGTCGGGCTGTGTATCCCAGATCCTGTCTCGACACTACCGTACGCCGACCTCGTCAGCAAACTGAGCCAACACTTCATGCCAAAAAAGTCTGAAATCCACTGGCGGCTACGTTTCATCCAGAGAAACCAGCTGCCAGGCGAATCGGCTATGGACTTCGTGGCCGCCGTGCGACAAGCCGCCCGAATGTGTAGGTTCCCGGACCTGGAAGATCGGATCCGGGATCGAATTGTGTTCGGCCTGAGTGATGAGCACCTCCAGCAGAAAATAATAGCCAAACCTACCCTGAGCCTGTCCGAAGTGATCAACGAAATAATGGCTCGGGAGGCTATTAACAAAAAGAACTCTCTCAAACCGAACATCAACCCGAACGGCTCCGTGCATCAAGAAAATGCTACTGACAGCGGAGAAGGCGAACAAGCCAGCGAAGCCGAAATCGGCGCTATTCTACAAAGGCTGGAGAAGTTCAAGAACCGCCGTGAGCACAACCTAAACCAAAAGAAGCCGGCCAGGGCCAGCAGAAATGCCTCAGCCACCAACCGCAACACCGGCAGTAACAGCCGAAATTGTGCCAGCTGCGGGGGCAATCACCCCAGGGCGTCCTGCCGCTTCCGTGGGGCTAAATGCCATGCCTGTGGCAAGACCAGCCACATTCAATCTGTCTGCCGAGCCCGAAACCGCGACAACATAAACGACGTTGATGAGCAATCCGCAGGTATCATTTCCCCCCAAAAAAACCCAGGGACTAGGGCACCTCAGATTATAGAAAACTTGGAAGTGGCTTGCCAGTCAGCAATCCACCCCCGACTAGAACCTAAGATCAAAATTACTGTCAGCATAGAGGGAATCCCGTGTTTAATGGAGGTGGATTCAGGCTCACTGGTCTCTTTAATTTCAGCAGAGACCCTTTCCCTCATCTGTTCAAAGAACAGACAGAAAATCGGGACAGCACCCACAAAAATCAAATTAACAGACTTCCAATGTTCCCCAATTAAATTAAAGGGACAGGCCACGGTTCAAGTTAAATTTAAACAATACCAGGGTCTTTTAAAAATTCTAATAACCGAAGGCAAAAGAACGAATTTAGTAGGATTAGACTGGTTCCCAGCCCTGGGCATCTGGCTAGGGGGAATAAATAACGTACAAGCCAATAGCCTAGACTCCATCTGTAACAAGTTTACAGACGTGTTGGGGGGGGTTGGGAAAATACACCGGGGGCCCAGTAAAATTAAAACTTAACCCAGAAATTCTACCCGTTAGAATCAAAGCGAGACGGGTTCCGTTCGCTTTAAAGGAAAAAGTAGAAAAAGAACTAGATAAATTAGTGGGGCAGGGAATTCTAGAACCCGTGGAGGGGGGAGAATGGGAAACGCCTATTGTCACCCCCCTAAAATCAAACGGTAAAATAAGAATTTGCGCGGATTATAAGGCTTCTGTTAACCAGGCCTTGAATCCTCATGCTTACCCGGTCCCCTCAGTAAAGCACGTCCTCGCAGCGATACAGTCCGGCGCCATCTTTGCCAAGCTTGACTTGGTGCAGGCGTATCACCAGCTTCCAGTTTCCCGCGAAACAGCTGAAATTCAAACAATTGTCACACACAAGGGAGCCTTTCGCGTAAATCGTTTGCAATTCGGAATTGCCGCAGCTCCTGGAATTTTCCAGGAAATCATGGAAAAAATGCTGAAAGGTATCCCTGGTGTGTGCCCTTATTTTGACGACATGCTGATCGCCGGGGAATCGGAGGATCAGCTAGCTGACAGGCTTAGAGCCGTGCTTGGCAGATTCAGGACTGCCGGGCTTAAACTACAAAGGGAAAAATGTCACATAGGAGTAAAATCAACAGACTTTCTAGGGTTTAGGATTGATGCTCATGGCATCCACCCCACTGACTCTAAAATAAAAGCTATTAAGCTGGCCCCAACCCCTAGGAATAAGGCAGAACTACAGGCTTTCTTGGGGTTAATCAATTTCTATCATTCATTCCTACCCCACAAAGCAACCATTGCAGAGCCTCTGTATAGGTTGCTGGACAAAAATGCCCCGTGGAAATGGTCCACAATACATGACAACAGCTTCCAGACTTTAAAACACTTGCTCTCAAGAAACTCAGCTGTCACTCACTTTATTGAAGGGAAGCCTGTCTGCCTAGCTTGTGACGCCTCTCCATATGGTGTGGGCGCAGTACTCAGTCATCTAGAAGATACAGGGGAGCAAAAGCCAATTGCTTTTTACTCCAGGACACTTACCCCTGCAGAAAGGAGCTACGCACAGATAGATAAAGAGGCATTAGCTCTCATGGCAGGGGTTAAAAAATTCCACGACTATCTGTATGGTAGGAAATTTGTCATTTACACCGACCACAAACCTCTGTTGGGATTATTCACAACCAACAAAATAACACCTCAAATGCTATCCCCCAGAGTTTTACGTTGGTCTGTCTTCTTGTCAGCTTACTCTTATGACTTAAAATACAAACCAGGGAAAGACATGGGACACGCTGACGCACTAAGCAGGCTACCCCTATCTATTATCGAGCCAGACCCAGCCCCAGCTTGTAATATCATGACCATCCAGGACCTCCCAGATTCACCCATCCAAGCCAAAGACATAGCCAACAGCACAGCTAAGGACAGAATCTTAAGCAGAGTATCAGCCTGGGTAGCCACAGGCTGGCAGGCACATAGCCCAGACAAAGACTTCCAACAATACTTTAACCGTAGAAATGAGATTTCATTACATAAAGGATGCCTGCTTTGGGGTAGCAGGGTCATAGTCCCCGATAACCTAAGGAACAAGGTATTACAAGCATTACATGAAGGGCACCCTGGAATTGTTAGGATGAAGGCCCTGGCCCGTAGTTATGTTTGGTGGCCTGGCCTGGACAAAGAAATCAAACGTCAGGTTACAGGGTGTTATCAGTGCCAAAAATCCAGGCCCAATCAACCACACCACCCAGTGTATAAATGGGAACCAACTTCTACACCATGGTCAAGAATCCACATTGACTATGCAGGGCCCTTTCAAGGCCGCCTTTTCCTCATAGTGGTGGACAGTTACTCAAAATGGTTGGAGGTAATTCCAGTATCCAGCATGACCTCGTCCAAAACCATACAGGTACTGCAGGGTCTTTTTGCCACCCACGGCCTACCTGATGTCATTGTGTCTGACAATGGCCCACAATTTACGTCTGCTGATTTTCAGGCCTTCAACAGATCCAACTCGATTAGACACATCACATCAGCGCCCTTCCACCCGGAGACTAACGGCCTTGCAGAACGCATGGTAAGGTCAACAAAAGACGCCCTGAAACGCATCATCACCGGAGACTGGCACCAAAGGCTGGCACAATACCTTTTGAGCCAACACACCACCCCATCCACCACCACCAGCAAAAGCCCAGCGGAACTGTGGTGGGGCCGTCGTCTCAAGACAAAGCTGGACAGACTACACCCTGATCGTGTGGCGACAGAACCAGACCATCACCCCACCGTAAAAGAATTGACAGTGGGGGACCTTTTATGGGCCAGAAATTACAAATCAGGGGACTTTTGGGTTCCAGGGGTGGTGATTGCTAAAACCGGTCCTGTATCTTATATTATTGAGGGGGAAGGGGGGTGACAATTTAGAAGACACTTAGATCAGTTGCGGAAGCGATCCCCCGAAAACCAGCCAGAGGGTGAGACTAACACTAGAGAAGCAACATCTGACCCAGCAACCCTTCTAACACCTGAAGGGCCCTCTCTTGACGACATGCCAAACACACATACCTGGGACAGTCATGACACTAGTCAGGCATCCCAAGACCTGGGGGAACAAATGGGGGACCCCAATCCCAGCCCAGTGGCTAGCAGGGAAGACCTTAGCCAATCTCCTGGAAGGGCAGAACTACCACTGCGACGTTCCAACAGGATCCGCAGGCCCCCAGCATACCTGCAGGATTTTGTAAGGTCATAGGTCATCTGTTTAAAGGATATTATTGTTGTTATTGTGTTCTCATGTTGGGGGGGGAAGGGAATGTTATATAGTAAGATAAGTTAAAGCTAGTTATGCTGACAGCCAGCTGAACATCAGCTGTGAGGCGCCCGGCAACAACAGGTGGCGTCCTAACTCCCGTCCCATTGGACCGCCCGTTCTGGCGGGACCATTTAAGGATGTGGATTGGTTACTGGTTTGTTGGCAACAGTATTTAAAGGAGCCGAGTTGTGAAGGCTCCTCAGTTCAACCACAATAAAGATTCAGTTGAAACCTCGACGTCTTGTCATCTGTCTCACCGGTACCTAACAGTTAACTGTAGGAGATGACCAGGCTGAGCCTGAGGGAGGCTCAAATGCATCATAAATCATGATTCCAGCACACCTGCAAGAGATCTAAGTCCAGCCCATCTTGAATGCCTCTCTTATCTCTGGGGCATTTCCCTTAATGGCCAGTTGGTCAAATTCTTGTGGAGAGTTTAAGCCTGTAATAAATCTTTATACTCATTTGAAGTGCCTGAATCTCCTGATTTCCCAAGCTCTTGACTCTATCTTAGATATTAAAGAAAAAAACTGGAGGAGTTTTCAGAAATCTTAGCAACCTTCCTCCCACAAAACAGCAGGTGAGATGTCAGAAAAATAATATCCATGACTTTTGAAGTTTATAATGCGTAGATATGGAATATGCAAAAATAAACAATCTTAAATTGAACTCTTATTAAAGAAAAGTAAATGTGATTTGATAGATGTACTGTAACTGAAGTTTGGTGGAGTGCAGAAATGAAAGGAAATAACAAGTTCAAAGAGAATAAATGCAATAGGAAAAGAAATTGAGGGCCATTATCTGACTTTAAAACTGTACATAGAGAAATTCAAGAGAATGAACAAAAAACTCAGAGAGCATCTGGTTAAAATTAAATGGGGAAGAAAATAAAAACAACTTTACAGTTGAAATTGACTATAGCCTACCATCTTAAAAAGGGGGGGGGGGAATCTGAATGATGCCTGAAACAAACTGCAGAAGTTTCAGATAAGCAAGAACTGATGGTAACAGGCAACTTCTGATTTCAGATATTGTTATAGCTGATGGCAAATAAATTCTGCAAAGCATGGGTGCACTTTGGATGTACAATGTCCTCTTTCAAAGGAAGAAGGAAAGAGTGATGAGATCAACGGACTTTGACCTGATCTTAATAAAAAGAGAAGAATTGGTCAATCAAAATCAAGCAGATAGTCGAGGAAAATTCCATGTAAAGCTGGAGTACGTGATTTTATAAAAGGTAAAGGTTTCCCCATTCGGTCGTGTCCAACTTTAGGGCACGATGCTCATCTTCATTTCTTGGCCAATGGAGCCAGCATTGTCTGAAGACATTTTCCATGGTCATGTGGCCAGCACAGCTATATGTGAAAGGCACACAGAACCCTGTTACTTTCCCACTAAAGTGATACCTATTAATCTACTCATATTAGTATGCTTTCAAACTGCTAGGTGGACAGGGTTTTATAGCACATCAAAAAGAGACTAGATAGAATTTTGTTATGTATGCTTTGACCTGGACCATTGCACTGAGTAAGAGCAGTGGTGGGATTCAGCCAGTTCCCACCACTTTGGCAGAACCAGTAGCTAATTTTTTGTTGCTCTGGCCCAGAATGGACTTCCGGAAGCAGCATCCACACAGAGAACCGGTTGTTCACATATTTGAATCCCACCACTGAGTAAGGGTTTAGGTTTGATGGACCCTAAATAGCCATTTCCAACACTAACCATGTATGCTTCTGTATAGGAAGAGCTTGAAGAAAAAGAGAAGCTGGAGAGGAGCCACAAGCAATAAGAAGAGCTTTCTCCAGTTATGTTTGAAGAAATAAATGTTTAGCTCATTGCTCAATTAGAATGATGAAAACTTAATGAACAAAAAAAGACTTCCCTAATTGTCACTTTACACAAGAAACATAATTGAGGGTAGGACTGAGACTGTAGTCTAAGTTTATGGGAAACTTTATTCCAGGAACATCTTAAATATTTATGATTTATAATAATAAATGTTCAGGTCTATGAGATCAAACTGTTCCAAGTGTACTAAATAAAGTAGTTTATCTCTTTGTAATTTGTTTAAACTGTGAAATTCTGTGGTGTATATACAGAAGGGGGTGGGAGGCATTTTTTCAAAAAAGCACACTCACATATAATAGAATTGAAAATTAAACTGATATTAAAATATCTAAATAGCAAAAGCTATTGTTTAGCTTTAAAAACTTTTGGACAAACAGATGATTAAGAATTGGATGAAAGTCTTGTAATCAACAGTAATCCAAATGGCTATAGTCATTTTGGTCTGCAATAAATGAATATGATTTTATTAGAAACTATATTCATGCCCTATTTTAGCTCACATTTATTCTATGGTGTTTATAACATCAGTTAGTTCTGTCTAGCCTGCTTTGAATATTTAAACAAGAAAATATATTTGCAACTCTAATAATGCAACCACTAATAATAAATAAGAACAGATTGGAACTAATAATAATAAACATATGCATTAGCTTAACATCATAATCAGCAGGACATTTTCACAAGCGCATTGTGGAAGAATGTTTCTGCCCTTAGAGGTACTCAACAGGCCAGAATGAAAACTATTATTAAATCCCACTTCATTCATGGGCAATCCTAAGATTTGTATGACTGGAGGAAAGAGCTGCATAGTTTGTTCTAAAATATGATGCTTATACATCTCTTAGATGGTAGAAATAAAATTGGAGTAACAGTATAAATCCATACAATAACCTAAACAATAAAAATAAAAGGGATATTGTCCAGGCCATTGGGAAATATCCAGACTATTTTGGTTGTTCCTATTCTGAAGAAATCCAGATCTGTTTTGAAGCATGACTTAGTCTCTAGATCAAGACACCTGGAGGACCTAAAGAGTTAAATAGAAAAGCTCATCTGACAATTTTCACAAATACATAGAAACTCACTTAACAGACAGATCACCACTGCAAAGGCACACACCAAACCTATACAGAACATAGACCCAAATAACCATTTAAAACTCTCCACTAAACTTATGGACATTCAGTGAATTATTCCCTGAGTTTCTCCAGAATAGACTAAATATTCCTATATTCTCTTAAGGGCTAGATTGTCTCTTACTAGTAAGAGCAGAGCAGCTATTGACAATCTCAAATTCTCTCGAATTATGTCTGTCTAGAGAAGCCAGGGAAATTGCAAGCCACTGGAGAGATAATTGTATGAGATTAACAGGATGTTTACACAGACACATACATCCCTTGATCACTTCATAATGAAAATTCACTATCCATGGACAAATCTCTTCTGAATTTCAAAATGCTCTTCAATTCTTCAATTTAATTTGAAAGAGCAAATTCTCTTTCATCCAAGTGAATTTTTTTAAAAAGGTACAGGATGTCCACAATACGTTTTGCTAATCCAGATGTAATGCTAAAAATATTCCTGTGATCAGGCTGGATCAAAAGCTACAGCAATAATTGATAAATAAAGATGAATAAACACAACCTTGGATTATCTCAATTTAACCCCCTTGTTGATGAACATTTGGTAAGATCATATCTCTATGACCTTTTATAGGAATGTTCTTATATCCATTAAAATGGAAAGTTGATTTATTATTCATAAATCACTGATTAGGTTTTCAGGTGGTTATTGATTACTTTTTAAAAGGCAGGAATAGATGTATTTCAGAGGATCAGATTATGAATGGGAGCTTTATTTTTTAACATCTGAAAGAATGCTTTTATTTTTTTTCTTTAAAAAAGCTGAAGCTCCATTTTAGCTGTTAATTAAAATGAAATAAGATCCTTACCACAGATACAAGATAATTTTATTTAACAGCATCCATCTTAGAAATATTATATGAGTGGTCTTGGAGTCAAGCAAATCATTTTTCTTGATCTCTCTCTCTCTCTCTCTCTCTCTCTCTCTCTCTCTCTCTCTCTCTCTCTCTCTCTCTCTCTCTCTCTCTCTCTCTCTTTCTCTCTCTCTCTCTCTCTCATACACACACACACAGAGAGAGAGACTCAAATCATTTGTTGATTAAGAAATTAAAATAAGATGCCATTCCTCCTCCTCTGTTTTGCATATTGCTTTTGGCCAGCTAGAAAACTAATTCTTTTTTTAATTAGACAACTCATCCCAAACAATTAAATGCTAAGTTCTGTCAATCATTTTAGAATGCTTCCAGTACAACATATGCTGAGACTTTGGTTATCAGGAGTATGGAAATGAAAGAAAAATCTTGGGCTTTTGGGAAATGGCTTTGGAAAAGTAGGTTGGGGGCCAAGATGTCAAAAGAAGTAATCCAGGGCTAGGTGTAGCAGTGGAATAAGATCATCATACTTGCAGACTTCCTGACTGGCACCTCGGCTGTTGGTTTACCACTGCCATATTGATCAGTAGCAATAGTTTCTTTCCTTTATGCCTCCTCATAATCTGCTAAACAATTTAACAACTTGATGATCCTAGGCTTGTTTCCATCAAAGATTTTTTTAGATCAATTTGGAAAAGAAAACTGATGCTTACCTTGGCTTCTCACAAATGCAGACAATCTTGGCTCAATTGTGCCAGCATTGATTATCTTGTAACATGTAGAACTATTAGGTCACATCCAATATAGCCAAAGTTTAAGGCCAAACTTCAGTTTTATAAAAGGAATTGTGCTAGTGATTCACACAAACCAGAAGAGAAGAGAAGAGAAGAGAAGAGAAGAGAAGAGAAGAGAAGAGAAGAGAAGAGAAGAGAAGAGAAGAGAAGGGAGAGGAGAGGAGAGGAGAGGAGAGGAGAGGAGAGGAGAGGAGAGGAGAGGAGAGGAGAGAAGAGAAGAGAAGAGAAGAGAAGAGAAGAGAAGAGAAGAGAAGAGAAGAGAAGAGAAGAGAAGAGAAGAGAAGAGAAGAGAAGAGAAGAGAAGCTGGAAGGCACCTTGGAAGTCTTCTAGTCCAGCCCTGCTCAAGTAGGAGACCCTGCACCATTTCAGACAAGTGGCTGTCCAATTTCTTCTTAAAAACCTCCAGTGATGAAGCACCCACAATTTCTGAAGGCAAGCTGTTCCACTGGTTAATTATTGTGTTAGGAAGTTTCTCCTTAATTCCAGGTTGCTTCTCTCCTTGATTAGTTTCCATCCATTATTTCTTGTCCTGCCTTCTGGTGCTTTGGAGAATAAGTTGACTCCCTCTTCTTTGCGGCAGCTTCTTAAATAATGGAAAATCATGTCACCCCTAGTCCTTTTCTTTAGACTAGCCAAACCAAATCCTGCAACCTTTCTTATTTTTGTCTCCAAGCCTTTAATTATTTTAGTTGCTCTTCTTTGCACTTTTTCCAAAGTCTCATCATTTTTGTAATGTGGTAACCAAAACTGGATACAGTATTCCAGGTGTGGTCTTACTGAGGATTTATAAAGCGCTACCAATACTTCATATAAGATAGATAAGATAAGATGACCTTTATTGACATTTTTTTTTACTGTGGGCACAATGGCACACATCAAAAATGAAATTTAGTTACCCGCTCTCAAAGTGAACACATACATGACACACACCTAACATACTATATACAGCATATGTATAGACCCACATCCCTACATATACATAACAAATAAATATTAAACACTGTCCATCTTGAAAATATAATGGAAGGAGGAAGCTTGAGAATTCACAAGGTTAATGCTGTATCAAATGAAACCACGGCTGAATCTGGATGTTCTGCTACGGATACCATGAAGCCTCCTCCCAGAAGGTAACAAGGAAAACAGGTTGTGAAGAGGATGTGTAGTGTCCCAGACAATCTTGCAGACCCTGCTTAAGCTTCTGTGCTATGTCCTGGATGGGAAGGAGGGAACTTCCAATGATCTTTTCGGCCATCCTCACCACTCTCTGCACCGCCTTCCTGTCTGAAGCAGTGATGCTTCCAAACCAGACTATAAAGCTGTATGACAGGATGCTCTCGATCGCCCCCCTGTAGAAGGTGGTAAGGAGAGGAGAAGGAAGATGTGCTTTTCTCATGTGACGCAGAAAATGCAAGTGCTGCTGTGCCCACTGTTGAGTGGCCAAGCCAGCCTACTTGTTAGCTGCACACTCAGGAATTTGATGCTGGCAACCATCTCCTCAGGTGAATCATTAATGCACAAAGAAGTGTGGCTGTGACTGCCTTTTCTGAAATCGACAATGATTTCCTTGGTTTTTCTGGTATTTAAAACTAGGCTGTACCAGTTCACCAACCCTTAGATCTCCTTGCAGTAAGTGCCCCCATTGTCATCATGAATAAGGCCCATTACTGTTGTATCATCTGTAAACTTCACAATATGGTTGGTGGCAAACCTAGCACAACAGTCATGGGTCAACAGGGTGAACAGCAGCGGACTTAGGATGCAGCCCTGAGGAGAACCTGTGCTCAAGAAAATGGAGCAGTGGGCTAATGCCTCCTTAAGTAACACCAGCTGCCTGCAATTAGTGCAGGTTCGCATCCCACCAGGCTCAAGGTTGACTCAGCCTTCCATCCTTCCGAGGTAGGTAAAATGAGGACCCAGATTGTTGGGGGCAATTAAGCTGACTTTGTAATAATGCCGCTTGGGGTGTGTGTGAAAGCCCTAATAAGCAGGCATATACATAGAATGAAGGCTACTGCTAAGCTTGTAAGCCGCCCTGAGTCTTCGGAGAAGGGCGGGATATAAATGGAATTAAAAATAAATAAAAATATTAGAGGTATTTGTCCAACTCGCACATATTGGGGCCTGCTGGTAAGAAAATCAAGAATCCAGTTGCACAAAGGAGTGTTTAAGCCTAAAAGGCCCAGTTTGTCTACTAGATGCTGGGGAATGATTGTGTTGAATGCCGAACAGAAGTCAACAAACAACAAACGCACATGAGTATTTCTTTCCTCTAAGTGCTTCAAGCTCAGATGGAGAATGGAAGAAATAGCATCCTCCGTAGAGCGATTTGGTTGGTAGGCAAACTGAAGTGGGTCAAATGCTGGTGGGAGGCTAAATACAATAATGTCCTTTATCAGCTTCTCAAAGCATTTCATAATGGTGGATAACAGTGAAACTGGACGATAATCATTGAGGCCTGTAATTGTGGACTTTTTTTGGTATTGGCAAGATGATGGCCATCTTAAAACACGATGGGACCACTGCCTGCTGCAATGAGAGATTGAAAATATCTGTGAGAACACAAGCCAGCTCATCTGTGCATTCTCTAAGGACACGTCCAGGGATGTTATCTGGGCCTGCTGCTTTCCAAATGTTAACTTTCCTCAGTGTTTTCCAGACAGAGGTGACATCAAAGCTTAGCACTTGCTCATCAGGATGGGGGACAGCTTTCCTAGCAGGAGTGCTATTTGATGCCTCAAATCTACAAAAAAATGCATTCAGTTTGTGTCATCCTTGCATCTCAATGGAGTCACCTTGTAATCCATAATGGCCTGGATTCCTTGCCACATTCGCCTGATGTTTTTTGGGTCCTTAAAAAAGTTCTGGATTTTCTGGCAATGGGCTTGCTTTGCACCTTTTATGGCACTTTTCAGATTTGCTCTGGCTGTTTTAAGTGCCAGCATGTCACCAGATTTAAAAGCCACATTCCATGCTTTCAGCATCTTGCGGTCCTGATAAATCAGCCACGGTTTTTCTTTCACCCTCACAACAATGCTTTTTAGGACACAGACGTTTTCTATGCACTTCTGAATATATGCAGACACCACGGTGGCATACTCCTCAACATTTGTATGTTGGTTATCAGTAGCTGCTTCCTTAAACATGCCCCAATCCATGCACTCAAAGCAGTCTTGTAATGCTTCTATAGCTCCCTCTGTCCAAACCCTCACCTGCTTTACCTTAGGTTTCACTCTGGCTAATAAAGGTTTATATGCTGGAATTAGCAGCACTGAGAGATGGTCAGAGGGGCCCAGGTGAGGGTGGAGGATAGCTTTGATTTTGATTCTATGCCTCTGTTTATACAACCAAGGATTATATTAGCTTTTTTGGCTGCTGATGCACACAGCTGGTTCATGTTTAAGTGATGGTCCACTAGGACTTCAAGGTCTATCTCAAAGTTTATTTATTTATTTTATTTTAATTCCATTTATATCCCGCCCTTCTCCGAAGACTCAGGGCGGCTTACAAGCTTAGCAGTAGCCTTCATTCTATGTATATGCCTGCTTATTAGGGCTTTCACACACACCCCAAGCGGCATTATTACAAAGTCAGCTTAATTGCCCCCAACAATCTGGCTCAAAAACAGTTACTGTTTATGAGCCAGGTTTCACCTTATCTGTACTTATACCCTCAGTTTTTATGGCCTAAATGTAAAACTTTGCTTTTCTCCACATTAAAATTCAGTTTGTTAGATAGGGTTCATTGTTCAAGTCTGTCAAGATCCTTTTGGATCCTGAGCTTGTCTTCTGAGATGTTGGCTGTTCCTGCCAGTTTAGTGTCATCTGCAGATTTGATGAGTTTATTCCCTCAACTAAGTCATTTATGCAGATATTGAAGACGGAATCTTAAGCCCAAGACGGAATCTTGTAATGTAGTACCATTAAGGACTGTTCATTGAGTACAGGACATAAACACATAAAGATACAGGACATCTTTGCTCATACAACATGCTAAACCAAAACCAGACATATCCATGTTTGTTATGTGAGCCAAGCATTGTGGCTTGTAAAAAATGTTTTATGAGTTAGTACAATTTGTAAATCCAGCCTACTGAGTTTATTCAGCAAACCTTAATTAAGGAAACCCTTATCCACCATGTTGATCCAGACCAATCTGTGGCTGTTTTTAAGTTTAATTAAGATCAACATAGAAAAAAATGGTCCACAGTCCATGACAGAAGAAGAAAAACAAAGTTTAATTAAGTAGTAATTCCTTAAAACTGTATGAAAAAGCATCTTTTTCTATAACTTGGAAAGTGTGGAATCTTGCCATTATTTTTGTGTGTCCATAAGTGTGTATATTTGTTTGCATATGCTACTGTTATTCAAAATGCTTCCACACAGATCTTGTTACTTAACTATATTTTTACATAGATATGTGAAGATTGCTCTATGCAGATTTCCTCTGATAAGCTTACTGAAGCTTTTTAAACTTTTGCTGACATTTCTATATTTTGCTTCAGAAGGATCTTTCAATTTAATGTAAATAGGAAATTAGAAAACTCCAGTTTTTGTCCAAAGTGAATGCAGCTGAACTTATAATAAATCAATTATTATAAGGAAATGATTGGTCCATTAGGGGGAGAAAGTGGCAAGAAGATGACAAGCAACAAAGAGAAAACAGAACTACTTAACTTGTTTTTTGCATCCATCTTCACACAAAGGGGGGAAAAAACAGTCCAACCTATCAAAAATAGTACCATAAAAAACAGATTAGCAACACAAGTTAAAATAGGAAGAAAATGGTAAGTGAGCACCTGTCCACCCTAGATGAGTTCAAAATCACCAAGACCAGCTGGATTACACCCCAAGGTTCTGAAGGAACTGGCAGATGTGATCTCAGAACCACTGAACTAGATCTTGGAGCACTGGGGAACTACCAGAGGACTGTAAAAGAGTTGATGTAGTTCCTGTCTTAAAAAAAGGGGGGGGGGAATGGATCCAGGAAACTATAGACCTATCAACCTGGCGTCAATACCTGGGAAGATTCTGAAAATGATAATCAAGCAACAAATCAGTGAACACTTAGAGGCAAACAAAGTCATAACCAAAAGCCAACATGGGTTTGTCAAAAAGAGATCCTGCCAAACAAATCTTATTGTATTCTTTGACCAGGTGGCAAAATTAGTGGACCAGAGGAATGCCAAAGGAATGCTGTGGATATAATTTATTTGGACTTCAGTAAGGCATTTGATAAAGTAGACCACAACCTACTACTTGATAAGATATAAAAATGTGGGTTAGACATCATCACCACCAGATGGATTCGTAGCTAGCCGTACTCAGCATGTGGTCCTCAATGGAACTGCATCTACATGGAAGGAAGTGTGTAGTGGGGAATCTGTTCTGGGCCCAGTGCTCTTCAACATCTACATCAATGATTGGATGAGGGGATAGATGGGAAACTCATCAAATTTGCAGATGACACTAAGCTGGCAGGAATAGCCAACACTCCAGAAGATAGGCTTAAGATACAGGAGGATCTTGACAGACTTGAACACTGGGTGCTATCTAACAAAATGAAATTCAATGATGAAAAAAGTAGGGTTCTACATTTAGGCAAGAAAAACCAAATCCACAGGTATGGTACCTTGCTCAATAATAGTAACTGTGAGAGGGATTTCAGAGTCCTAGTGGACAATCACTTAAATATGAGCCAGCAGTATGCTGCAGCTGCCAAAAAAGCCAACACAGTGCTACGCTGCATTAACAGAGAGATAGAATCAAGATCATGTAAAGTGTTAATACCACTTTATAATGCCTTGGTAAGGCCACACTTGGAATACTGCATCTAGTTTGGTCACCATGATGTAAAAAAGTTGTTGAAACTCTAGAAAGAGTAGAGAGAAGAGCAACAAAGATGATTAGGGGACTGGACGCTAAAACCTATAAAGAACAGCTGTTGAAACTGGATATGTCTAGTTTAATGAAGAGAAGGGCGAGGAGTGACATGATAGCAGCGTTCCAATATCTCAGGGGTTGCCACAAAGAAGAAGGAGTCAAGCTATTCTCCAAAGCACCTGAAGGCACGACAAGAAGCAATGGATAGAAACTAACCAAAGAGAGAAGCAAGAACTTCTAGAACTCCTAGAACTAAGGAGAAATTTTCTGACAGTTAGAACAATTAATCAGTGGAACAAGCTGCCTTCAGAAGCTGTGAATGCTTCTGTTCTTGCTTCTGTTTTAATAAGTAGTCATTATCTGTATAAATTTTAAAGTGCATCCATGCTGCATTCAGTGGCTGTCTGAGATACAAAATAAAAAGGCTGATAACATTTACTTGAAAGCTGTTAGTGGATCATAAATATTCCCAATATCCTAATTTTGTCCTTAAATACAGGAAGTAACATCAATGTATTATTGACTGATTGAATAATCAGTGTTGTTTTGACAAAAACATAATGTGAAGATCATAGTGGATAAATTTCATGCAGCAAAGACATTGCAACAGATAAAATTAAGTCAGGCTCAAGATAACTCTGATGAAGTACAGTGAATAAAGCTTAATAATATACCTCTAATAAACATACAATACAGTGACATGGACTATTATGGACACAGTATGCTGAAATAACACCTCTGTTTTATAAACTGCACCGGTTGCCCATATGTTTTAGTGTGCCTATATGGCAAAGAACCAGTTTATCTGAGGGACTGCCTATTTCCCGTGGTTTCTGCCTAGCAGGTACATGCTTACAAAATTGGCATGCTCCAGCTTCCTTCAATTAAATAGTGCCATCTATTGGGACCCAGAAAGATGACTTCTTTGTTATGGTGCCTGTTGTGTCTGTAGATTAATTAAATGGGCCATCCTAGAAGCGGGAAACTCTGGGTGCAATTATTGGCTGGTGCAATTTAGGCGGGAGTTTCTGGGCTGGGGATTGGCCATTGTTTGAATGTAGTAGACTATATAAGGGGGAGTTAAAAGGTTAATCGGCAGTTGACTTATGTGTGTGTAATAAACGTTCTTGCATTAAACCTCACGGTTGTTGATCGTCTATTCGAACTTAACAATTGGCGACGAAGGTGGGATAGACGGCGGATCCGTGAAGGAATGGCGAATGACAGCTGTGTGCAAGGCGGGAAAATTTAAATGCAGTCAACCAAATTTCAACGCTGCCGAATAAAATCTAATAATGGCACAAGTCGGCTCGCTGAAAGAGTTCAATCCGCGATTTCCAGAAGACTGGGAAGAATATGTTGGCCAGGTTGAAGGGTTCCTGTTAGTAAACGGCATTACGGACGACCGAAAGAAAGCCGCAGCTCTTTTGACCATTAGCGGTACCCTCGTGTATCGGATTGCCGTCGGCCTGTGTCAACCGCTGCCGGTGTCCAGCGTCTCGTATGCAGACTTATTGGCGAAATTGAAGGTTCACTTCACGCCAAAAAGGTCTGAATTATTTTGGAGACGGATTTTCGAAAAAAGGAATCAAAGACCTGGCGAATCGATTACACAGTTCGTGGCAGCGGTGAGAGAGGCGGCTTTGAGGTGCAAATATGACAACCTCGAAATTAGGATCCGAGATCGAGTGGTGCTCGGCTTGCGGGACGAAAATCTACAAAATCGAATAATCGCTAAGCCCACGGGAGATCTGCAGGAAGTCCTCGATGAGTTACTGACTTATGAATCAACGGGAACGCGAGACCCCCCCAAAATAGCATGGGGCCTTCAGCCGAAATCAATCTTGAAAGCCATGTGGACAGCGGGGAGGTGGACCAGCAATGGGAGGCCGACATAGCTGAGATCTCCAGAAGATTCGGTAAAATGGCAGCCAGACCATCGCGCACCGAAGTTCCAGACCAGGCCCGGAGACAACAGCCACAAGCAGCGCAAAGATTACCAAGGGACAGCCAGCCCAGACCGAGAGACTCGGACACCAGATGTGGGAGCTGTGGGGGTAACCACCCCAGATCAACTTGCAGATTCCGCTCAGCTAAATGCAGATCGTGTGGGAAGACCGGCCACATCCAGGCCATTTGCCGCAACCGGACGCGAGACAACCGAATTCACGAATTGGACGTCTGGGCCGAAGGTAAGGTAACCCCCTGGGTTCGTGGCATAGAGACCCCTAGACCTAGGGTACGACAATCCAACCGCGGGGAGGGGGCGAGAGTCAACCACATAGGACAACAAAAAATCAATCACATACTGAGGCCTAAATTAAAAATTGTAGTCCAATTGCAAGGAATACCCTGCAAAATGGAGGTAGATTCAGGGGCCTCAGTATCAATAATTTCGTGCGAAACCCTGAAGCACATTGAATGGAAAAGTGGTCACAAAATTCCACTTAAACCGACCGAAATCCAGTTAGCCAATTTTCAAAAATCCCCCATAACAATTAAAGGAAAAATCACCATTAGGGTTACTTATAAGGGGTTCAATGGGTCATTGGACCTGTTAGTGACCAAGGGCCAAAGAACTAGTTTAGTAGGCCTCAATTGGTTCCCTGCTTTAGGAATTTGGGTAGGGGGAATAAATACAATTCAAAGTAAGACCCTCAAATCTGTTTGCGATGAATTCGCAGACGTATTTGATGGAACTTTAGGTAAATATAAAGGCCCCCCCATTAATTTTAATTTGGACCCCGCAGTAAAACCTATTAGGTTGAAGGCCCGGAGGGTGCCTTTCGCCCTTAAACAAAAAATCGAGGCCGAGCTTGATAAGCTTGTAGGCCAAGGCGTGTTAGAACCGGTCGAGGGAGGCCTGTGGGAGACACCAATCGTCACACCCCTAAAACCTAATGGGGATGTGAGGATTTGTGCCGATTATAAAGCCACTCTAAATTTAGGAATGAAAAAACACGCTTACCCGGTCCCTACGGTGAAGCAGGTCCTCGCGACGATCCAGGACGGCACCATCTTTGCCAAGCTTGACTTGGCGCAGGCGTATTTACAGCTTACCGTGTCTAAGGAAGCCGCCGAGGCCCAAACAACTGTTACCCACAAGGGGGCGTTTCGAGTTCACAGGCTTCAATTTGGAATTGCAGCAGCTCCAGGCATCTTTCAGGAGGTGATGGAGAGGACCTTAAAGGGCATACCAGGTGTATGCCCTTACTTTGATGATGTCCTGATTGCTGGAAAAACTGAAGAAATTTTAGCTGACCGGTTGGAACAGGTATTGGGGAAATTTAGATCTGCAGGACTTAAATTAAAAAGGGAAAAATGTTTTATTGGGGTTAAATCAACAGAATTTTTAGGGTTTAGAATTGATGAGAAGGGCATTCACCCAACAAGTGAAAAAATTAAAGCAATTAAATTGGCACCTGAACCAAGGAACAAGGCTGAATTACAAGCCTTTTTAGGATTAGTTAATTTTTATCATACATTTTTACCACATAAAGCTGCTATTGCTGAACCATTGCATAGACTTTTAGACAAGAAAACCCCTTGGCAATGGCAGGAAAAACATAGAATCAGTTTTCAAACTTTAAAGGACATCTTGTCTAGCCATTCCACTGTTACACACTTTATTGAAAATAAGCCAATTTATTTAGCGTGTGATGCTTCACCTTATGGTGTTGGAGCTGTCATCAGCCATATGGATGACAAGGGTCAACAAAAGCCTATTGCATATTATTCCAGGACGCTTACAAAAGCTGAAAGGAATTATGCCCAAATTGACAGGGAAGCATTAGCAATAGTGGCAGGTGTAAAAAAGTTCCATGATTACCTTTATGGTAGGAACTTTACCATATACACTGACCATAACCCTTTACTGGGATTGTTTACCACGGATAAGCAGACACCTCAGATCATGTCTCCTAGGATGCTGAGGTGGTCTATTTTCCTGTCAGCATACTCGTTCTCCCTAAAACATAGACCAGGCAAAGAGATGGGCCATGCAGATGCTTTAAGCAGACTGCCTCTAACTGACACTGAGGGTGATCCTGCACCAGCGGGCCAGATTTTGTCCTTACATGAAATACCTGAGTGCCCGTTAACTGCAAAGGACATTGCAGCGGCCACTAAGAAAGATCTAATACTTAACAGAATCTCAGCCTGGGTTCAAGGGGGATGGCCCAATAAAAATCCGGACCCTAAATTCACACACTATTTTAGGAGAAAAGATGAATTATCATCTCACTTGGGTTGCATTCTGTGGGGCAGCCGAGTAGTGATCCCAGAGACTCATAGGAAGTCAGTATTAGCTGAACTACACGAAGGTCACCCGGGAATAGTACGCATGAAGGCTCTAGCTAGAAGCCATTTGTGGTGGCCTGGGTTAGACTCAGCAATTGAAGAGTGCGTAGCTGGGTGTTATCTATGCCAACGTTCTAGGCCGGAACAGGCTCACACGACAACTCACAAGTGGGAGGTGGCTAGGAATCCATGGTCCCGCATTCATATTGACTTCGCAGGGCCATTTCAGGGCCTAACCTTCCTAGTTGTGGTAGACAGCTTTTCCCGGTGGTTGGAGGTTGTGCCTGTTAAATCAATGTCTTCGGCTACAACAATTCAGGTTTTAAGGGGCCTCTTTGCCACCCATGGGTTACCTGATATGATTGTCTCTGACAATGGGCCCCAATTCACCTCTGCTGAATTTCAGGATTTCCTCAAGGCCAATTGGATTAGGCACACAACTTCAGCACCCTTTCACCCGTCCACCAATGGCTTGGCTGAACGCAATGTCCGTACAACAAAAGACGCTCTGAAAAGGATCATCCGCGGCAACTGGCAACAGAGATTGGCACAATTCCTTCTGTCACAGCATACTACACCGTGCACAGCCACAGGGAAGAGCCCGGCTGAAATGAGGTGGGGAAGAAGATTAACCACAAAGCTGGACAGACTTCACCCTGATAGACTACCCACTGAAGCTGAGGCGGCTATACCAACCCGGTCTCTCAACATTGGGGACTTAGTATGGGCCAGGAACTATGGTCTGGGGGACAAATGGGTACCGGGAGCGGTCATTGATGTCACGGGGCCGTTATCTTACACTATTGAGGGGGAAGGGAATAGAGTAATTAAGAGACATATTGACCAATTAAGGAAAAGGGCCCCAGAAATTGTGCAAGACGATGTGGGCCCATACCCACAGGCTCAGGATGTCACATTCAATCCTGACCACCCTAGCTCAGCAACCATCGGATATGGTGAGGTAGGAGTGGAAACGCAAATCGGGCTACCAAACACAGTGCCACAACTGGGCAATAATGATTGGGAGTTGTTTCCGGTGGGTAGCTCAAGTGTATCTCATAGACGCCCAGTCCAACAACAAAACAAAACACAACAACAACAAAACACTGACATTGTGTCATCAGAGCCAGTGGCCCAAACATCTGGAATGATAGCCAATGGCCAGACAGCAAATGAGACTGTTGCCAACAAGAGTAATAGATACCCTACCAGGGTTCACAAGCCACCATTATATTTGAAAGACTACCGTATATACTTGAGTATAAGCCGAATTTTTCAGCCCACTTTTTGGGCTGAAAAATTCCACTTCGGCTTATACTCCAGTCAACAAAAAAAACTTACCGAGGACTTGTGCGCGGCCGAGGCTTTGGTGCTTCCGGGATCGCCCGCACCTCTCCCAAGCCACCGCCGTCCGAGACCTGCCGAAGTTTGGGGAGGTTTGGGGAGGTGCGCGCGCACCTCCCCAAACTCCGCGCCTTGCCTGCCTGCTTCTTTCCGCAGCGGAAAGAAGCAGGCAGGCAGGGCGCGGAGGAACGGAGACTTGCCGACGTTTGGGGAGGTTTGGGCGCCTCCCCAAACCTCGGCAGGTCTCCGTTCCTCCGCGCAGACCTGCCGACGTTTGGGGAGGTTTGGGCGCCTCCCCAAACCTCCCCAAACGTCGGCAGGTCTCCGTTCCTCCTGCCGACCTTTGGGGAGGTTTGGGCGCCTCCCCAAACCTCGGCAGGTCTCCATTCCTCCTGCCGACCTTTGGGGAGGTTTGGGCGCCTCCCCAAACCTCGGCAGGTCTCCGTTCCTCCTGCCGACCTTTGGGGAGGTTTGGGCGCCTCCCCAAACCTCGGCAGGTCTCCGTTCCTCCTGCCGACCTTTGGGGAGGTTTGGGCGCCTCCCCAAACCTCGGCAGGTCTCCGTTCCTCCTGCCGACCTTTGGGGAGGTTTGGGCGCCTCCCCAAACCTCCCCAGGTCTCCGTTCCTCCTGCCGACCTTTGGGGAGGTTTGGGCGCCTCCCCAAACCTCGGCAGGTCTCCGTTCCTCCTGCCGACCTTTGGGGAGGTTTGGGCGCCTCCCCAAACCTCGGCAGGTCTCCGTTCCTGTTTGGGGAGGTTTGGGCGCCTCCCCAAACCTCCCCAAACCTCGGCAGGTCTCCGTTCCTCCGCGCAGACCTGCCGACCTTTGGGGAGGTTTGGGCGCCTCCCCAAACGTCCCCAAACCTCGGCAGGTCTCCGTTCCTGTTTGGGGAGGTTTGGGCGCCTCCCCAAACCTCCCCAAACCTCGGCAGGTCTCCGTTCCTCCGCGCAGACCTGCCGACCTTTGGGGAGGTTTGGGCGCCTCCCCAAACGTCCCCAAACCTCGGCAGGTCTCCGTTCCTGTTTGGGGAGGTTTGGGCGCCTCCCCAAACCTCGGCAGGTCTCCGTTCCTCCGCGCAGACCTGCCGACCTTTGGGGAGGTTTGGGCGCCTCCCCAAACCTCGGCAGGTCTCCGTTCCTGTTTGGGGAGGTTTGGGCGCCTCCCCAAACCTCGGCAGGTCTCCGTTCCTCCGCGCAGACCTGCCGACTTTTGGGGAGGTTTGGGCGCCTCCCCAAACGTCCCCAAACCTCGGCAGGTCTCCGTTCCTGTTTGGGGAGGTTTGGGCGCCTCCCCAAACGTCCCCAAACCTTGGCAGATCTCCGTTCCTCCGCGCAGACCTGCCGACCTTTGGGGAGGTTTGGGCGCCTCCCCAAACCTCCCCAAACCTCGGCAGGTCTCCGTTCCTGTTTGGGGAGGTTTGGGCGCCTCCCCAAACCTCCCCAAACCTCGGCAGGTCTCCGTTCCTCCGCGCAGACCTGCCGACCTTTGGGGAGGTTTGGGCGCCTCCCCAAACGTCCCCAAACCTCGGCAGGTCTCCGTTCCTGTTTGGGGAGGTTTGGGCGCCTCCCCAAACCTCCCCAAACCTCGGCAGGTCTCCGTTCCTCCGCGCAGACCTGCCGACCTTTGGGGAGGTTTGGGCGCCTCCCCAAACGTCCCCAAACCTCGGCAGGTCTCCGTTCCTGTTTGGGGAGGTTTGGGCGCCTCCCCAAACGTCCCCAAACCTCGGCAGGTCTCCGTTCCTCCGCGCAGACCTGCCGACCTTTGGGGAGGTTTGGGCGCCTCCCCAAACGTCCCCAAACCTCGGCAGGTCTCCGTTCCTGTTTGGGGAGGTTTGGGCGCCTCCCCAAACCTCCCCAAACCTCGGCAGGTCTCCGTTCCTCCGCGCAGACCTGCCGACCTTTGGGGAGGTTTGGGCGCCTCCCCAAACCTCGGCAGGTCTCCGTTCCTGTTTGGGGAGGTTTGGGCGCCTCCCCAAACCTCGGCAGGTCTCCGTTCCTCCGCGCAGACCTGCCGACCTTTGGGGAGGTTTGGGCGCCTCCCCAAACGTCCCCAAACCTCGGCAGGTCTCCGTTCCTGTTTGGGGAGGTTTGGGCGCCTCCCCAAACCTCCCCAAACCTCGGCAGGTCTCCGTTCCTCCGCGCAGACCTGCCGACCTTTGGGGAGGTTTGGGCGCCTCCCCAAACGTCCCCAAACCTCGGCAGGTCTCCGTTCCTGTTTGGGGAGGTTTGGGCGCCTCCCCAAACCTCCCCAAACCTCGGCAGGTCTCCGTTCCTCCGCGCAGACCTGCCGACCTTTGGGGAGGTTTGGGCGCCTCCCCAAACGTCCCCAAACCTCGGCAGGTCTCCGTTCCTGTTTGGGGAGGTTTGGGCGCCTCCCCAAACGTCCCCAAACCTCGGCAGGTCTCCGTTCCTCCGCGCAGACCTGCCGACCTTTGGGGAGGTTTGGGCGCCTCCCCAAACCTCCCCAAACCTCGGCAGGTCTCCGTTCCTGTTTGGGGAGGTTTGGGCGCCTCCCCAAACCTCCCCAAACCTCGGCAGGTCTCCGTTCCTCCGCGCAGACCTGCCGACCTTTGGGGAGGTTTGGGCGCCTCCCCAAACGTCCCCAAACCTCGGCAGGTCTCCGTTCCTGTTTGGGGAGGTTTGGGCGCCTCCCCAAACCTCCCCAAACCTCGGCAGGTCTCCGTTCCTCCGCGCAGACCTGCCGACCTTTGGGGAGGTTTGGGCGCCTCCCCAAACGTCCCCAAACCTCGGCAGGTCTCCGTTCCTGTTTGGGGAGGTTTGGGCGCCTCCCCAAACGTCCCCAAACCTCGGCAGGTCTCCGTTCCTCCGCGCAGACCTGCCGACCTTTGGGGAGGTTTGGGCGCCTCCCCAAACGTCCCCAAACCTCGGCAGGTCTCCGTTCTTCCTGCCGACCTTTGGGGAGGTTTGGGCGCCTCCCCAAACCTCCCCAAACGTCGGCAGGTCTGCGCGGAGGAACGGAGACCTGCCGAGGTTTGGGGAGGCGCCCAAACCTCCCCAAACAGGAACGGAGACCTGCCGAGGTTTGGGGAGGTTTGGGGAGGCGCCCAAACCTCCCCAAAGGTCGGCAGGTCTGCGCGGAGGAACGGAGACCTGCCGAGGTTTGGGGACGTTTGGGGAGGCGCCCAAACCTCCCCAAAGGTCGGCAGGTCTGCGCGGAGGAACGGAGACCTGCCGAGGTTTGGGGACGTTTGGGGAGGCGCCCAAACCTCCCCAAACAGGAACGGAGACCTGCCGAGGTTTGGGGACGTTTGGGGAGGCGCCCAAACCTCCCCAAAGGTCGGCAGGTCTGCGCGGAGGAACGGAGACCTGCCGAGGTTTGGGGAGGTTTGGGGAGGCGCCCAAACCTCCCCAAACAGGAACGGAGACCTGCCGAGGTTTGGGGACGTTTGGGGAGGCGCCCAAACCTCCCCAAAGGTCGGCAGGTCTGCGCGGAGGAACGGAGACCTGCCGAGGTTTGGGGAGGTTTGGGGAGGCGCCCAAACCTCCCCAAACAGGAACGGAGACCTGCCGAGGTTTGGGGACGTTTGGGGAGGCGCCCAAACCTCCCCAAAGGTCGGCAGGTCTGCGCGGAGGAACGGAGACCTGCCGAGGTTTGGGGAGGTTTGGGGAGGCGCCCAAACCTCCCCAAACAGGAACGGAGACCTGCCGAGGTTTGGGGAGGTTTGGGGAGGCGCCCAAACCTCCCCAAACGTCGGCAGGTCTGCGCGGAGGAACGGAGACCTGCCGAGGTTTGGGGAGGTTTGGGGAGGCGCCCAAACAGGAACGGAGACCTGCCGAGGTTTGGGGACGTTTGGGGAGGCGCCCAAACCTCCCCAAAGGTCGGCAGGTCTGCGCGGAGGAACGGAGACCTGCCGAGGTTTGGGGAGGCGCCCAAACCTCCCCAAAGGTCGGCAGGAGGAACGGAGACTTGCCGAGGTTTGGGGAGGTTTGGGGAGGCGCCCAAACCTCCCCAAAGGTCGGCAGGAGGAACGGAGACCTGCCGAGGTTTGGGGAGGTTTGGGGAGGCGCCCAAACCTCCCCAAAGGTCGGCAGGAGGAACGGAGACCTGCCGAGGTTTGGGGAGGTTTGGGGAGGCGCCCAAACCTCCCCAAAGGTCGGCAGGAGGAACGGAGACCTGCCGACGAGCCGCGGCCACACAGGGTATTCCTGTGTATTCAGGCTTGCAGAACGGCGGATCGGCTTATACTCGAGTCAATAACTTTTTCCAGTTTTGGGGGGTGAAATTGGGGGTCTCGGCTTATACTCGAGTCGGCTTATACTCAAGTATATACGGTATGTTAATAAATAACAGTAGTGGGGGGGAAGGGGTGTTGTGTCTGTAGATTAATTAAATGGCCATCCTAGAAGCGAGAACCTCTGGGTGCAATTATTGGCTAGTGCAATTTAGGCGGGAGTTTCTGGGCTGGGGATTGGCCATTGTTTGAATGTAGTAGACTATATAAGGGGGAGTTAAACGGTTAATCGGCAGTTGACTTATGTGTGTGTAATAAACGTTCTTGCATTAAACCTCACGGTGTTGATCGTCTATTCAAACTTAACAGTGCCTGCCTTCTGGAATGAGTTCCCCTTGAAATCTGCATGGCTCCCCCTCTGTTGGTGTTTCATGTCTTAAAGACTTGGGTTTTTTTCCTCAGGCCTTGGATTAAGATGGATAGGGCCCTGCTTATAGGGCAAAAACATAGTCAGACCCCATTTTGTTTGGTTCTGTATCTTACTTTGATTATTATATTGTGAGCTTCCCATTTTCAGTTGTGCAGCATCTAAACTGAATTCAATAAAGGTACAGTTCAAAAACTATTTAAAAATCTATTAAATTAATGAAATTTATAAGGAGATTGTTATGAGCTCACATCAGAACAGTAGTGCAAGATTCGGTAGCAACTTTGCTGCAACAAAATGTTCTCTAGAACTTTCCTACAGTTAATATTGTTCCAATGTGGCAGTGTCAGTCAGTCAGTTTGGATGAGGCTATCTCACAAAAAAAAATCTGCCACAGAAAAATCTGATTTTTACAACAGGCAAGAAATAATCAGAAAAGGGAGGGATTTCTCCCATTGCTATTGCCATCATACTTCTATGAACATTGTTGCCTATGTTGTTTAACTACCATGTTAGATGCTGTGTTTTCTTAGTTATCACACCATAAAAAAGGATATGGGAGTGACTAAAATATGTGTGTATGTTGTGTATGCATACATACACAAACACAGAGGCCAGCAGATGCCGTAGTGTGATATATAATGGGATGGCTGAGATTGTTATTGCCAGTAAAGGATGTTTACATATGCAACAATATTTTATTTTCTAAAATGCCTGAAAGCTGAAATAAAAAATTTCTCTTACAAAGGTCAATATTTTATTTTTAAAAACTGCATTATTGCTCCAGGTAAGGGAGTTTCCACTCCAAAATCGTATTTTATTTTCAAAGCTATTGCACAACTGAAATGAAGTCTTTCTCTTAGCAAGAACAGTATTTTATTTTCAATATCTTCTTGTTGCACTACTGCATGTCTAAGAAGAAATCCAAGCCAAACCAACATGAAACTACGTTTAGTTTCTTGAGCTTTCCAGGAGGCAAGAGATGTTAAAAGCCATCCAGGAAAATAAACAAAACATACATATGCCTTTTGTGAAAGGTAATCCTGTAACTTCTCAATATTTCAGGTTATGTCAAACATAGGCCAAATATGAAAGAATTTAAAATTCCCCCAAGTGCTAATGAGCTCTTGATGCAAGTCATACAATGAGTGATAGAGCAATAAACTTTTTGAAAGGTTTTTATTGCATCATAATTTGTTCTGCGGTGATGAATCACTACTCACAACCCAGTTGATGCCTTGGTTGATGCCTGGGAAAAGGCAGCCACTGAGGCACTCAACTGTGTTGTACCCTTGCGACCTCTGACTCGGCGCAGATCCCGTTGGGCTCCATGGTTTTCTGTGGAGCTCCGGGAGATGAAGCGTCGGAGACGGTGTCTAGAGAGCGGTTGGAGGTCCAGCCATTCCGAATCTGACCGATTGCAGCTAAGAACCTTTATAAGGTCTTATCTTGCTGCGATGAGGACGGCGAGGGCTAATTACTTCGCTGCCCTCATCACATCCGCAGATAATCGCCCGGCCACCCTGTTTAGGGTGACTCGCTCCCGCCTTAATCAGGAGGTGAGAGAGGAGCCCTTGCAGGGGCGGGCCGAGGAGTTTAGTCATCATCTGATGGACAAAATCGCTCAGATCCGGGCCGGTTTGGACTCTAACTGGGCAGAGTCGGATGTGGAGGAATTGGATGGTCTTGAGCATGTTATCTGGACTGAGTTTGATCCTGTTTCCCCTGATGATGTGGACAGGATTATGGGGAGGCTGAGTTCCACTACCTGTTTATTGGAGCCCTGTCCCTCTTGGCTGATTTATGCGGCTTGGGAGGAGACACGAAGCTGGTTCCAGGCAGTAATATCTGCCTCTTTGAGTGAGGGTGTGTTCCCCACCGCTTTGAAGGACAACTATCGTCCTGTCTCCAACCTTCGCTTTTTGGCGAAGGTTGTGGAGAGTGTGGTGGTGCATCAGCTTCCTCTGTTCATGGAGGAAACTGATTATCTGGACCCGTACCAATCAGGTTTCAAGCCTGGGTACAGCACGGAGACAGCATTGGTCGCACTGGTGAATGATCTCTGGTGGGCTCAGGACAGGGGTTGCTCCTCTGTCCTAGTTCTATTAGATCTCTCAGCGGCTTTTGATACCATTGACCATGATATCCTATTGCGGCGTCTCAGGGGGTTGGGAGTGGGAGGCACTGTTTTACAGTGGTTCTCCTCCTATCTCCTGGGCCGTTCGCAATCGGTGTTGATGGGAGGGCAGAGGTCTACCCCGAGGCCTTTCGTTTGTGGAGTCCCTCAGGGGTCGGTTCTCTCTCCCCTCCTGTTCAACATCTATATGAAGCCACTGGGCGAGATCATTCATGGTTTCGGGGTGGGGTATCATCAGTACGCTGATGATACCCAACTTTTTCTTTCCACCCCGAACCAACCCAGTGATGCCCTCGCCGTGATGTCCCGTTGCCTGGAGGCGGTTTGGGTCTGGATGGGGAGAAACAGGCTTCGTCTCAATCTTGCCAAGACTGAGTGGCTGTGCATACCGGCATCTCGGACTAACCAGTCTATTCCACCTTTAATGATGGGGGGTGAGGTGTTACCCCCGTCGATAGGGCTCACAACTTGGGCGTCCTCCTGGACTCATGGCTCAGTTTTGAAGATCATATAGGAGTCGTGACCAGGAGGGCCTTTGCCCAGGTTCACCTGGTGCGCCATTTGCAGCCCTATCTGGACCGAGATGCCCTGCACACAGTCACTCATGTGCTTGTGACCTCCCAATTGGACTACTGCAATGCTCTCTACATGGGGCTGCCCTTGGGGACCACCTGGAGGCTTCAGCTGGTGCAGAATGCAGCCGCGCAGGTTGTGATGGGGGTTTCCCGATACTCCCGTGTAACACCTCTGCTCAGCGAACTGTATTGGCTTCCAGTTGCCCTCCGGGTGAGATTCAAGGTGCTGGTGATGACCTATAAAGCCCTAAATGGCTTGGGTCCGGGATATCTGAGGGAACACCTGCTGCCGGCATCAAGCTCCCTTCGACTTGTGTGCTCCCACAGGGAGGGCCTTCTCAGGGTACTGCCGGTAAAAGATTGCCAGCGGACAATACCCAGGGGGAGAGCCTTCTCTGTGGGTGCGCCTGCCCTCTGGAATCAGCTGCCTGTAGAGCTTAGGACTGCCCCTGACCTTCGTTCATTCCGCCGGGACCTGAAGACCTGGCTCTTTGAGCTCTCTGGCCTGGTCTGAGCATATTAATTGGGATTTTAACTGTTTTTTACCTGGGGTTTTATTGCAAGGTTTATATAATTCTTTTAATTGATTTTAAGTTTTGTAATTGTTGTATCTGTTTTTTAAAAAACCTTGTGAACCGCCCTGAGTCCTATGGGAGAAGGGCGGTATATAAATTGAATAAATTAAAAATAAAAAATAAAAAAAATACTTAAGTAAACTTGTAGATCATTAGTTCTCACTTTTATTTGGGGGGATTAGGGCTGGGTCAACTTTGGATCTATCCCTTATGGTATGAAACTGAGATACTGCACAATATAACACATAACAAATTATACCTCTATTTATGATTCTGACATATTGGCATGTATTGGCTATGCCAGTGTCTCTGTAGGCAAAATCATACTCTAAAACAGAGAAAAGTGCCCCTGCTCAAAAAAATCATAAAAAGAAGCAAAAGAAAAAAATTGCATATAACTCTCTTAGAAACAGCACTGCACCGAAAACTATTCCAAATCTTTCCTTACAGGCAAAATGATATCTAGAAATCTTTCTGTTGCCCCACAAGCAACAATAATTTAAAATTTAAAAAAACAAAACCTTGAAGTTAGAAGCCAAATCTTTTACTCTACAAGCAGCTTCTGACCACAACACTAAAAGAATGACTCAGTTCCTGCAATAGGGAAAGATCAGAGTTGGAAAAAGAGTAAGTTAATTGGAATTAAATTGATTTAAGAGCAGAGCAAATGGTAGTTGTCTATTGCTAATTCCCAGTGTTACTGAAACCCAAATAGAGCAGGATACTCAAGCATTATTTCTCCTACATGGAGAAATGTTCAGGTGAGTATCAACAATGTTTCCGCTAGAAATATGCAATACAATCTGAAAGCTTTTTAGTCCATTTGGTGAGCTTTGGAAATATTTTATTGTGTTGTTCTCAGCATAATTTTTAAATTTCTATTTTCTTTAGTCATTTTCATAAGCTTTCTTTGATTAAACTCAGTTCTTAGATAAAATTTTAGTAGTATCCTTTTAAAACTCCGAAACCCTCCCATTTTCCCAGCCTATGTCACTGTTTACTGAAGTCATAAATCCAGTAACTGTGAGTGTCTGTGTATGTGTGTTGGTGTGTATTGGTTAAAGCACTGGGCTAAAAAGTAGGAGACTGTGAGTTCAAGTCCCACCTTGTCCATGATAGTCAGCTGGGTGACCCTGAGCCAATCAATCTCTCTCAGCCCAATTCTCCTTACAGAAGTGCTGTGAGGAAAATAAAATGAGGAAGGTGTGTGTTCAGTGTTCAGTGCCTTGAGTTATTGGTAAAAATAATAAAAATGAGATATAAATAAACAAACATCTGCTAGTTTATTTGGACTGATTAGTATCATTGTTTTGAATGAAAAGCATCTTCTGAATTTTAAGTACTGAGCAGAAGATGATAATGGACAATAAAGCAAATATTGAGGCAGGTATTTAATCTGGGGATAGAAGAATGCAGAATCTTAATGTCCCTGGATTTTAATTGTATCTCCCATAAATCACTGTCTCTGACATAGTTTGAAAACTTAAAGCTCCAGGTTCATGCTGGCACAATTTATATGAGATTATATAACTATCTTCTGCTGATCTATTCTCAGCTATTTTGCTATGAAGACTATGATGGCTCATCAGACATTCCTAAACTGCATGAGCATTCCAGTCTCTTAGCTCACTACGGTGATTCAACCCAGATTTACCCACAGATGGAAAAGAATATGAATGCAGTTGATCAGTGAGCACTGGTGTCTAAGTCTTACAACGCTTCAGTAGCAAAGACTTGTTATCCGTCTGTGAGATGTTTATTATATTTAATCAAATTTATAAATGTAAAGGATCAGTGAAAGGAGGCTGAGCTCAGTTTGAACAAAAAAAGCAGGAACTCCTTATGGAAGCACCAATCATCATTGACAAAAACATCTTTCTGTAAAATTTCCAGAGCCATCATACAATGATTTGCAAATCACAAATTTCAGCCCCAAGCATTGAAATAAATCCTTGTTCTAGCAGAGTTTGAAATTGGCTCAACAAGCTACTCCCTTTCATAAAATGCAAATGTAAAATAAGCTCTATTTTCTTTGATACTACCATAATGCAATCTTCATAAACATGCAAGGCATTGTCTCATTAAAAACACATGTCCAATTTCTAAATCATGTATACAGTTCTATGAAATATCTTTGAACAAGCCATTATGACCTACTTTGGCTGTTTTCCAAAAATCGTAATTTTCACTTTAGCGTGATGGTTGCTAAAGCTTTATTTTTAGCAATACCAGCCACTTTTCAGACAATTATTTGTCAAAAAGAGAAGGATATCACTAGTGTAAAATGAAACAGAAACTTTTTAAGAGCCAATGGAAAGCAGAAAACATTATGTGTGGGACAAACAGGGAACCACATCCTTATTATATTAAATTTAACATAGGTGTGTAAAAAAAATCATCTAAACCAGGGGTGTCAAACTGCCGGCTCATGGGCTGGTTGCATCATGTGGATGCCATGCCCACTGTAGCTCTGGCAACGCAAAAAAGTCACAATACATTTGTGATACCTCATGTGACGCAGCAAGTTTGATACCCGTGATCTAAACCATCCACAAAAACTAACTTGAAGAGAGAAATGTTAGATTTGGGGCTAGGTTAGTCTGCTGTTATAAGTGTAGTGTGAGAGCTAGCATAAAGATGAGATTTTATGTTAATCATAGCCTTAGGTTTATGTTGTGGTTGTGATTGTGTGTGTAGATTTGGATTAGAGCATATTATTAATTTACCAGTTGGGTGAATTTTGCATTGAGTTAGTTAGACCATTCAGATTTTTGGTTAAATTGAGTATATAGATGAATGTTAGGTTGAGGTTTTGTGACAATTGTAGATTTTAGTTCATGTAAGAAGTATAAGTAAACGCTGCAATATAGACTAGGGAAAATTCTTGAACTGGCATTATGGGCATTAGTATTGTGTCAATAAAAGTATTTACTTTATCCATTTTTCCATACACTCACACTAAGTCTAAACATAAAGCCCAAGAAAACCTAACCCCAACCCTAATTTCTTTGCCAAACATAATAATCCAAACTACTGGCTGGGTTTTTCCGCTGCCATCAATCACTTTACACTGGAGAAATCCCTCTCTTTCCTGAAGTTCTGAGGAAGAGTCATGTGACAATCCTCCTTCCTTCAATAGCTTGGTTGTCAGAAAGACATGTGTAAAGGGCAACCAAAAGAATCCTGGATTGTTTAAGATTTCAAGCCATTGCCTATATATATCAAGGTCAAAGAAGTGGAAGAAAGGTGAAAGGCACAAAAGGAGAAAAAGAAAAAGGTAGTAGTCATGAGCATTTACTTCTGAAATGCTTTTTCTCAACCAGCTGCTTCCACAATGCAGATCTCCTGCAAATACAACACACAAAGTTGCTGAACTCAGGTCACAGACTCCCCCAAAAGCAAATGAATACAGTACATGTATAATTCATATAAAGTCATATAGATTCAATATATGGCATCAAGCTTCCTGACCTCCAAATCAAATCTCTTGTATGAGTTGGGGCTTCTGTTTTTCAACTTTCATTCAGCTCCATGGGAAGAATTCCAATGGGAAAAAAAGCAAAAACAAAAATGGGAAATGGGTTGATACCCCTTTTTTTGGGAGGCAGGGGGGGATACTTCAAATCTGGTTTTACTTCAGCTTAATGCCTAAATCACTTGGAATGGGATTTACCACATTCATTACAGAAATGTTTTCATGTCTTGAAAGCAATAGCCTATTCAATTACTGGGAGTGCTGATATTGGGGAGGTTTATTGCTAATAAACTATCTTTGGATTGACAGAATAATACCTGCTGCTCATAACTGGAGAATTAAAATAATTGATCATGATTAAGTTTCTTCTAGGCCTGAGATCATGAACTGTCACTTTCTACATTAGAAGGCAGCAAGAAAATGCAGAATATTCAGCAGGGGAAAAGAGTCAAGTGCATAATGCGTAAGCTTGCAACTGTATCCTCACTACATTCATACTTTTTGGCAGTTTATTTTAAAAAACATTTTACGTGCATATTTAAAATAAATTTTAAAGAGAGGCTGCAAAATCTATTCCTGATTTAAAGCATAGCATTTCTTGTCCCAGTTTAGAGGCATGACACCTGTGGTGCCTTTTAATTCCATTACTATTATTTTAGGATTTAGCATGCTAGGAAGATCAAATGGTTTCAGTGTGGCAGCTCATTTTCAGTAATGGATACATAAATCATAAGGCACAAATCTAGGGAAAGTGCCTCTTTATAACTAATCTCATAGCAGCAAAGACCTTTGATCCTGATATAATATCGAAAGGGACTTATATTATGCTTTTAATAGGTGTGCAGAGTTTGTTTGTAATGTATCCATCCACCGGCTATGCTGGCTGGAGAATTCTGGGAGGTGAAGTCCACATGTTTTCAAACCACCAGGGTTGAGAAACACTGTAGTAGGAGATACCAGCCTAGTCAAAAGAACTCTCACGTTGTCATATAGTATGTGAATGTGTGCAAACAGAAACTTGGGGAGGTGGTAGGGGGTAATCTGCAAAAGATACCCCAGCAACGAGCAAGCCTACAGAATAGTAGACATGATGATTATGACATAACAAAGAACTCTGGGAAATTTGAGGGTGGATGGAATGAAGAGGAGTGTGCAGCTGGAAGTGTATTGTGAAATAAGGATACATCTTGTTGTACCATCTGCTTGTATAAGATCCCAATCACATTGTTTAAAAAATTATTATAATTCATACTAAGACTGATTTTTATTGGAACAGCAATGCATGTCATCCCTTTCTGCCAAAATCTCCGTGGAAAAACACTCCATATGCAAATAATGATAAGAAAGATAACACTTACTGGCATTTACATTAGCTTTGTTGATTTTGATAATTGTAGTAAAGCTTTCTTAAGGTTTTTGTTTGTTTTTAATAGAGCTGTAGAAAGGAAAGGAAGGTTAAGATTTTCCTCCATATGCAATGTAACTATTGAGAAATCAAGGTTATACATGTAACTATTGTTTAGAAAACTTTGAAGCTGCTGTAAATAACACATTTAATGTAATGTATATTTTATCCTAAAATAAGGCAGAAGCTAAATGCCAATTGCTTGCTTCTTTTCCTCTACTTTTACATATAGGGTCTAAGGATTTAATGAATGCTGTCCAAAGTGCAAAATAAACTGCATTTATCCTGGTCAGTTTGAGGAATAAGTGGGCTTTGTCTGCCTGAGTTAAGATAAGAGGCGTTTAAAATTCAAATTAATATGATATTCATAATGTGTCACTTCCCACAAGCAGATACACATATTAAAGGACAAGAAGCAATGGATGGAAACTAACCAAAGAGAGAAGCAACCTAGAACTAAGGAGAAATTTCCTGACAGTGAGAACAATTAATCAGTGGAACAACCTGCCTCTAGAAGCTGTGACTGCTCCAACACTGTCCAAAGACTGGACATCCATTTGTCTGAAATGGCATAGGGTTTCCTGCCTAAGCAGGGGGTTGAACTAGATGACCTCCAAGGTCCCTTGCAATATTATTATTATTATTATTATTATTATTATTATTATTATTATTATTATTATTATTATTGCAAAATTGAGAAATGAGGAAGTTAAAGGAGCTATAATCATATTCTTTAAAAGAAAAGATGTAAGTTAATGGACCTAACTGGGGCTGGCAATTCCATCACCAAATGAAACTGTCATTAAATGAAACATCATATGAGTGCAAGTTGCAATCTCCTACTGGCTTCTTAACCATCTTTGCTTATGGGAGGCTGGCTGGGAAGGCTGTAAATGGTTATCGCGTAACTGTGGGAAGCTGCTATCAATATAAATCTGCAATGGCTGCTGAGCACCCAAGCACAATCACATGACTGCAGGAACAATCCTCACATGGTGTGAGCACTGGCTGCAAGTCATTTTTTCAGTACTTTCATAACTTCAAATGGTCACTAAATGAATAGTCATAAGCACGGACTACCTATAGTCTTTCTATAAATTGAAATATCCTAAAATACATGATCACTCTCCTATATGTATAACTGGCTTTAGAGTAAGACTTAGTAGGCAATGGTCTAGGGCAGTGTTTCCCAACTTTGGCCACTTGAAGATGTGTGGACTTCAACTCCCAGAATTCCCCACTCAGCATAGCTGACTAGGGTATTCTGGGAGTTGAAGTCCACACATCTTCAAGTGACCAAGGTTGGGAAACACTGGTCTAGGGTGCCAAAGCATAGAAATACTAATACCATACTCTTTCTGAATCATTCTAAAAATAAAAATTTTCATATTGGCAGGAGGTGGCATCACCAGTTACAGCTGGAATGGGGAATTCACCATGGCCAACTCACTGTGGCCAACTCATGCAGGACAATTTGCCATGGGACAGCTTGTTGGAGGACAATTCAACAAATACAAAAGCCAAATTAATTTTGATGGAACCATGGCCAATAATAATAAAATAAAGTCAATCAAGAAATATAAGAGTTACAATAATTTTGACGAAAACCTGGTCACCAATAGTAAAAGTAACTGAATGAAATGTTGAGCTGTCCCGCAATAAGTTGTTCTGTGGTGAGTTGGCCATCACAAGTTGGTTGCGGTGAGTTGGCCATGGCGAATTGGCCTTGGTAAGTTGTCCTGGACCCAGTCATAGCAACCTAGAGATGTTATATAGCCATGGACTAGCACTGCCTATGCACTTTATTAGCAGGGACCACTTTTGCTTCTCAGTGGTTTTGCCCAATGAATGAATATTGCTAAGCAAATTTTGTAATATATGCTGTCTAGAGCAGAAAGTCTGAAAGGGTTTTTTTCTCCTTTTAAAGTGTTCACTAGTGAGAATTGATTGCTGACTCCTAAAGAGTGTTTAACAGAAATTGTGATGCCTAAAAATGGCTTCTTAAACTACCCTAGTTTTTAAAGTGTGAGATTCCTGTTCTAAGATTTCTTTGTAGACTTCTGAAATATTGACAGTGCAAATGCTGTTAAGGCATGTATGAATCATAACAGTCCTCAATGGAAGGTCTTCAGTGCTTGAGCAGTGGAAAAGAAAGGCTAGTATGAAACATAGGGCTACATTTCATGCAGCTTAAAAAGCTATGGTAAAACTGATTTATCCATAATCATCTTTTACAGCATTTGTTGAAGAATGTCAGTAAAAAATCTGAACTTGTAAAGGGAAGAAGAATAACTTTGAGGAACAGGAGGAAAAGCTGCTACCAAGATCGCAGTTGGATAAAAGAAATCTGAGTCCAGGCCAGAACTGTAACTGAAAGTCTTGTCTGAGATACCCACATTTCAGTTCTGCCCTAGACTCAGATTTCTTTTATAAGACCACTGTCTTGGTAGCAGTACTTCCTCCTGCTCCTCAAGATTATTCCTTCTTCCCACCACAGAACCACATTTGCAGAAAGCTACATGGATGAATTGGCAGTGAGTTAATACCAATTAATGTTTAAGAGTATGAGAGATTTCAGAAAAACTAGAAAAATGTCAGTTGTATGTCTACTGCAGAAAGGTGTTCAGAGAAGTGGAGAACGGAGTGACAAAGAGATTCCATCTTAATTAACTCACTGTAACAGAGGGTGGCAAATCCCTCTTGCAGATCCCCTTAATCTGTATATAGACAGAGTAGTATTAGAAAGACCTTCTTGAAATCCATGTTGTTCTTGCTCCCTGAAACATGGAACTTGACAAGGGAATTGAAATTGAAAGAGGTTACCAGAAAATTAGGGATGTTGGCTGCCACAGCCAAGTTAGATTTTCCTAACAAAAACAAACACAAAACAACTACTAAAGAATTTCTCCAAACTGAAAGAATGGGCAATAAAGCAATCAGTATAGAGATAAGTAAGCAGAGGTCAAGTATTTTAATACTAGGCAAGGCAACTACTGAAATTAGCAAATATTCAGGGGTATTAAAAGATATCAAATTCTTAACTGCGCTTTAAATATCTTAGAAGGTCATAATCAGTTTTCTGTTTTAAGTGTCACATGTCACAGGCCATCTTGGAAAATCTCAATTTATTTATTATTTATTTATTGCATTTATATAGTGCTCATATTATATCAGGGACGCAGTGGCTCAGTGGGTTAGGACGCTGAGCTTGTCGATCAGAAGGTCGGCAGTTTGGTGGGTCGAATCCCAAGTGCCGCATAACAGAGTGAGCGCCTGTTACTCGTCCCAGCTTCTGCCAACCTAGCAGCTCGAAAGCACGTAAAAATGCAAGTAGAAAAATAGGGACCACTACGGTGTGAAGGTAACAGCGTTCTGTGCACCTTTGGCATCAAGTCATTTATTTATTACATTTATATACCGCCCTTTCCCGGAGGACTCAGGGCGGTTTACAGGGAATTAAAAACCAAAAATAAAAAAGTTAAAACCAGTTTAAAAAAGATTAAATTTGTCCCTGTACAAATAAAACCCCAATTAAAATAAATTAATCCTCAGCCTGGGCCAGAGAGCTCGAAGAGCCAGGTCTTCAGGCCCCGGCGGAATGAACGGAGGTCGGGGGCAGTCCTCAGCTCCACTGGCAGCTGGTTCCAGAGGGCAGGCGCCCCCACTGAGAAGGCCCTATCCCTGGGTGTTACCCGCCGGCAATCTCTTACCGGTGGGACCCTGAGAAGACCCTCCCTGTGGGAGCACACTGGACGAAGGGAACTTGATGCTGGCAGCAGGTGTTCCCTCAAATACCCCGGACCCAAGCCATGTAGGGCTTTATAGGTAATGACCAGCACCTTGAATTTCACCCAGAGGGCAACCGGAAGCCAATGCAGCTCGTGGAGTAGAGTACATGGGAGTATCGGGAGACCCCCATTACAACTCACGTGGCCGCATTCTGCACCAGTTGAAGCCTCCGAGTGGTCCTCAAGGGCAGCCCCATGTAGAGAGCGTTGCAGTAGTCCAAACGGGAGGTCACGAGCGCATGAGTAACTGTGCGTAGGGCATCTCGGTCCAGATAGGGACGCAACTGGTGCACCAGGCGAACCTGGGCAAAAGCCCCCCTGGTCACGGCTCCTATATGGTCTTCAAAATTGAGTCGTGAATCCAGGAGGACGCCCAAGTTGCGAGCCCTATCAACGGGGGGTAACACCTCACCCCCCATCGTTAGAGATGGAATAGTCTGGTTGACCTGAGATGCCGATATGCACAGCCACTCAGTCTTGGCGGGATTGAGACGAAGCCTGTTTCTCCCCATCCAGACCTGGACCGCCTCCAGGCACCGGGACATCACGGCGAGGGCATCACTGGGTTGGTTCGGGGTGGAAAGAAAAAGTTGGGTATCATCAGCGTACTGATGATACCCCACCCCGAAACCACGAATGATCTCACCCAGCGGCTTCATAAATGCTGACTCTTTGGCTTTGAAATGGAGATGAGCACCGGCCCCTAGAGTTGGAAACGACTAGCACGTTTTCCATATTATATCAGGTGTAAGATACCTGATGCTTTTTTATTTTTGGTATTTGATTTGATATTGTATTCAGTAGTATTTTATTCAAAGTGTAATTTTCTCTTTGATCCTTTCATTTTGAATAGTACTATTGTAATTTTAAAACCACTTCTGGTATGACACATGGCCCTGAAACATAACCATTAATTCTTTCAATTATCTGAAGCAAGTTCACCATTATAAGAACTTGACTGGACTTTTTTATTGAGATTCTTAGCTAACTTTAGGTTTGGCATAATTGACAAATCCTATATGTCTCTTAAAACGGTGATTTTGGAATTTAACCTGTATCAAAGGAAGATATTGAGAAAAATAGAAAGGGAAAGGAGCAATGAAATGAAAATGAGACATCTGTCCTGATAGTCAGAGCATGATAACATTACCCTTTAGCTGGCATTCTCTTTGATTGCCTTGCAGAATTACCATAGTGAATATTCTTCCACTTAAAATACATACCATTCTCTAGGAAAAGAACAGCAGGCTACCTTAATGGTAGAAGTTTGGAATTATTCACAAAACTACTTTATTAGGAAGCTACTGCATAATAATAAAATGTAAAAAAAAAAACCTAATATAGTCCACCACTAAGAACAGTTGCACACATCAGGTAAAATCTAAAACTAGAAGAAATAGTGTCTTTCCAAAAATTAGCAAAAGCAAATATATAGGTATATGAAATGGGCAAGATATTTTCTGGTTGAATAGTGCAGCATACCAAGAAGGAGAAGAAAAGTGTTATAACTTCAGTTCTTAGGCATTAAGCGAGACAAGGTGTTGAAACAGCAAACAAGTTTATTAACTCAAAACAGAACAGAAGCAAGCTAATGGCTGCTGGGCAGCTATTTATACCATTGGCCTCTAGGCAGTGGCCAATAGGTTTAAAGTAACAGTTTTCCTCCCCAAACCTAATTATCAGCCTGGAGACAGCAAGTCTGGCTCAGTAACAGCAACTGTTACAGAACACAGAAAAGTAGGTCAGACATTAAGCAAGTGATCAGACATTAAGCAAGTGATTTTAACAGAAATGGCCAATACATTACAAAAAGTATTTGTCAGCTATTTAGAAGCAAATGGTGCACCCCTTAAATATTATGGTTAGCAATCAGTCAACATTCTGTTGATAATAATACTTGAGGGTGAAGGTTCTTTCTCCAAGCTTGTGGGTTGTTTTTTGAACATTTTGTTACCAGGCTAGGTAACATCTTCAGTGAAGTGGACTCTAGTATTAGAGTTTATCTTTCACTTGCATTTTCACATGATGAGAAAACAAGCAAGCTTCCTGTTTCTGTTTTGTTTAGCTACTTTATGCTCCTTATTTATTTATTTGGTGTATGGCACCTACAGAAGTACTTTGCATTTTCTGCTACTAAGTTAGAAGAAAAGTCAGAATTAAATTATTGAGAAATAATATTTTTATCTTGTCATGAACTTAAAAAGTTTGGGTTGCCTCTTGATTAGGGTTGCATTCTTCTGCTGAGAAAATTGAAGTCACACATAAAAAACAGCAGTAAATTTTGAATAATTATGGCTTCATGCCCTGCATTATTGCTCTTATATGAGTACCAGTCTCTGTGAGGTGGCATCTATGATTTAGTGCATCACCAAAACAATTCTCTGCCACAAAAGTCCCATCATTCACTCTTGCTGTTCCTTTATTCAGTATGAAACAGAGATGATGATTAAAAGTCCTCTTTAAACTGGTTCCGAGTTCTATAAGAGGATTCCCAGCTGGGAAGTCATCCATCTCTGTTGATGATAGCTCAAATTCCAGGGAGGATTCTAAAACTATTTGGAATGATGACTCTGCAATCATTCTGCAAGAAGCCATGGAATACGAATATAAAAATCCTTGCACACATAGTTTTACTGACTGAGGAACTGGCCATCCAGCATCCCTGAAAAAAGGGAAATGCCCCTATTGCCCTCAAGAACAAAGGAGAAAAGTAAGCCTAGAACAGGAAAAAAAAATGTTACTGCCACCTATTCCATTTTCATTTCTCAAGCTTCAATTCCTTCATTCACCTCATCCAATGCCCCAGATTTACCTTGGAGAGGCATGTTTGCCTCTGTGTCCTGCCTGAGAAGCAATAAAACACTCCTTCTGCTAGGATAGAAACTCTCAGGTATTTGAAAATAGAGTCTAAAGCCAAGCTGTAGTTTATGGTGTGATTGTGTTTGAACAACACATTGAATCTCAAACTATCTGACTACATTTAAATAGCTGACTACATTTTAACATACATGTTCTCTTTGTTCAATCCAGGTTGTTAAATAGCGGGTTCTTTGGCACAGGAATGAAGACGAGGTAGCTGACTACAGGGAAACTCATATTTTATTTCGTGCAGAATCTGTATTGAGCAAATGGCTGCAACTAGCCGCAATATATAGTCTAGCCCCTAGGCAGCAGCCAATAGGTTTGAAACAACCATTGCCACCTAGGGATAGCCAATTGTAGCGCTGGAGACTTGTAGTCTGGGTTGCTGGAGAGCCGTTAGCTGCTCCAGCAACCCACGTGGTATTACTATGAGCCCAGTACATAACACAGGTGATTAATTTATTATTCAGTGTATCATGAAACCTAGCAAGTTGAGTCAATTGAATAATGTTTAAGATAGGTAAGTGAATCATACAGATTCACAGTTTAAGCTTTGGCTAGGGTACAAGACAGTAAAGATCAAATTCAGATATGTGCTATACTTTGAATTTGAAGAAAATAAGCACATGGTGACCTACATCTACATTGTCTCAGACCACAAGTCCATTCAATAGTTGCGTGTGGTTGCCTTCCACAACTGTCCAATCTATTCCTCACTCTCCCAAACTCTTCTGAGCTTAATGGTGTTTGATTTCTCTTCTTGAGTATGCAGAACTTTTGACCTCAAGCATCAATATAGCCAAGTCCACATCTCAGGGTTTAGCTTCATTTTCTGATAAGGAGACTTCCAAGGGAAGCAGATCACCCTGGAAAGGAACTCTAGGTTTTCCTTTGGGTAGTTATCCCTATGTTGTGTCTCTGGTGTGACTGGAGCTAGCAGCAATGAATTTCAGCCAGTCTCTGGCTACTGCTTCTTCAGTCAGTGCTGACCTTTACACTTTTATACAGCATAGATGTAGAAATTGTTTTCAACAGTGACCTTTTCCCTTGATGGTCCTCATTTCACAGCAGTAATGCGGTGCTTCAGAAGTAAGCAAACGTGGGGGCCACCAAGCAATCAGGCAAGGTTCTCTTCTTCCAAATGAAACTAAATGCTTGAAATGTTTGTGCATTACGTTACAACTGTGCTATGGTTTCAAGTCAAATTGTGCATTAAGAAACAAAAGACCATATTTTTCCTGATTTTTTCATATTTTTTTCCCAATAAAACAAAAAATCTCTGGGATTACACTTTTATGGATTGCTCCATAAAGTTAAGAGGCTTTTTCCTCCTAGTGTGAGAGCCTGTCTAGCTGCAAATATTTGGATACTGAGAACTGAGTCATTGCAGAATCATAGCCTTACATGAACATAAACCAATATTTCTTGTATTACTGTGAAGGGGGAGACTGGTAATTGCACCATGGGGACACCTCTGGGCTTAAGCCATTTGCAGTTAATCAGAATTACTAATGTGTTTGGTTAACTTTTTTCCTTCCCTGACAAGAAGAAAAATTGATGAGGCTGCAGTCAAGAGATACAGTAAATGCCCTAGCATGGACTGTATGCCTTCTCTTGGGGATGCAAATGAGAATGCTAGCAGAAGAGTCATTTAGCAGGCTTGTTTTCAAATGGAAATGCTGAGTGCAGGAAGTAGGCTGCTGCTCTTAATGTTAAAGACCAGCCTTTTTTTGTGCAATATTCCCCAAATGGATCTCATTTTAATAGGTTTGGCCTTCATTGTAAATGGTTTAATGTTCTGTCTGACGGATGATGTGTCTCACCAGAAGAATGGCAGCTTCTGCCAGGAAAGCATCTTCCCGATGTAGAACAGTTATGTCAGCAGGACAGAAAATGAGTTCCAGCTAAAGTTGTCTACCTTAGATCACCAGCAAAACCTGCTTGGGGTGAGTTTTGAAAAAGAGGAAGAGAGCCAGAAGCGATTCTGGCACACCTTTCTATCTCTGGTTAGCTGATAATCATCCCACTGCTGAATAAGATTGACAAAGCTACCTGCAGTGTTGGCAATTTCAAGAGTAGACTTCCATTTTACAAATGCCAATCTTTAACTATTTCATATTAAATCACCCAAGTCATTATGAGGTTTTTCTTTTTTGCAATAGTAACTTTATACATATAGATATATTAAGCATAAAATGAGGGTTCATTAGAACTCCATCAGCTTTTTGTCCTATCAAATTTCTAGAAAAACCCTAGGGCAGCAGTGACAATTCATAGGTCACATGCCAATCCAACCCCTCTCCCTTTTTTACTCTTACAAAAATCACACCAATGAAATTTGATGGCAACATAAATGAATAGCTCCATCTAATAATTCTGACAGTTACCATAACTACCCAAGGAAAATTCACCTCCATGTTCCCATTTTCTGTCCACTCATCACCTTAGTTTTCATACAAACTGCATAGTGACTCGCTCGTTCCAAATGCAAGATGATATTAGGCAGATTTGAAAAGAAGATTTGATTGGGCAAGCAGCTGAGAGAAGGCCTCTGTTTGGAGGTCATGTAGCAGCTATTGAAAGTTTTAGCTGATACAGTTCCCAGAGGCTTTTTACTCGAAAGAACCTTATTTGTGGGTTCCTGCATGAATTATACATAGAGGAAAATTGCTGTAAAATGAGTTGCTAGATCCAAAACTTCACATATATTTACAGTGATTATTGTAGCATCCTAGCTGGAGTGTCTCTATCCTTCCAGGATCAAATGAGCAGTAATCATAACATAATAATTTTTCTGCTTACTAAGGCTGGACAAATTATTTTGACACTTGAGAGAGAAAAACACATGAATACTTTTTCTTCTACCTTTCTGTAAGTAAACATGAAATAATCATCCAAATTTTTAAAAAATGCATCCAAAAACCACTATTGTACAACATACTGAACACAAACCACTAATAATAATAATAATAATAATAATAATAATAATAATAATAATAATAATAACAAAAACAACAACAATAATAATGATGACGATGATGATGATGATGATGATGATGATGATGATGATGATGATGATGATGATGATGGAAGGGACCTTACAGGTCATCTAGTCCAACCCCCTGCTCAGGCAGGAAACCCTATACCATTTCCAGTCTCTCTTAAAAGCTTCCAGTGTTGGAGCATTCATCGCTTCTGGAGGCAGGTTGTTCCACTGGTTGTTCTAACTGTCAGGAAATTTCTCCTTACTTCTAAGTTGTTTCTCTCTTTGGTTAGTTTCCATCCATTGCTTCTTGTCCTGCCTTTAGGCCCTTTGGAGAATAGCTTGACTTCCTCTTCTTTGTGGCAACCCCTGAGATATGGAATACTGCTATCATATCACCCCTAGTCCTTCTTTTCCTTAAACTAGACGTACCCAATTCCAGCAGCCATTCCTTATATGTTTTAGCCTCCAGTCCTCTGATCATCTTTGTTGCTCTTCTCTGTACTCTTTTTAGAGTCTCAACATCTTTTTTACATCGTGGTGACCAAAACTGGATGCAGTATTCCAAGTGCGGCCTTATCAAGGCATTGTAAAATGGTATTAATACTTCATGTGATCCTGAGTCTGTCCTTCTGTTAATGCAGCCTAGCACTGTGTTGGCTTTTTTGGCAGCTGCAGCACCCTGCTGGCTGATATTTAAGTGATTGTCCACTAGGACTCTGAGATCTCTCTAATAGTTACTACTATTGAGCAAGGTACCACCTATACTATGCCTGTACATTTGGTTTTTCTTGCCTAAATGTAGGACCTTGCTTTTTTCACCATTGAATTTCATTTTGTTAGATAGCACCCAGCATATTACTGAAACACAGTTTCTATAGTCAGTTTATGGTTCAAGGTCTTGTGCAAACTTAGAAAACTAAATTATAAAACTTGCTATTTTCTTCTTCCCTCTGTGCCGACAGGACTTGTTTAATTAGACTTATGCAGCTTGATGTTTTACTCTTATATACATGGGACTGAACCCAGTGAGATTTATTTTTGAATAGATAGGTAAAGGTTGCTTTGTATATCATGAGCTAAAATGCATAAATAAAAATGTTTCTGTATGTTAGTAAGGATGTATTTGAATGGACTAAATTTGGAAGACAAAATAGTAACCTCTTCCATATCACCCTGAATTGACCACTCTAAAATGTGATACATGAAAACCCTTTATTGTTTATAGCTATTTAACAAGAAAAAATTACTCCCATACAAATTATTCAGTTACACATACTCCTTGTTGTGTTTACTCCTATGTCATTTTTGTTTTGTTTATTTCCACCAATGAAGGGTTGTTATTTCTTGCCTAAACAAGATAATTAATTATGAATGGAGTCTATATGGATTGGACCATCATATACTTACATAGAAGTAAACAAAAAGCTAAAAGGCTATTGCATGAAATATGCATATTTTATATATTACATTAACTGATCAGAAAACCCATTGTCAAAACTTTGGGCTATGCATTGCAATACACTTGGATTGCTGTACTAAGCATTCAGATTATTAAAATAAACTAAATATGGGTTTTTAGTAGCCACAATATTCACTCAGCATATTTATTTAAAGCGAGAGTTCACAAGAATTTATGCTGTAATAATATGGTGCAAGACATTTGTTCAATAGTAACTATTCTGAAAATTAACAACAGTGGAAACTAAGGAAAAATAAATAACAGTCATTTTTATGTGTATATGAGCATACCTATACAGTTCCAAACACAAGGATATTTTCTCCTATCAAACTATTTGGAAGAACTTAATTTCATAGAAAGCATCATTTTATGGTCTAATGACCACTTCTCTCAGAAAGCTGCCTTAATCACTTGAGAACTGAATGTTTAATCATCATCAACAACATTATTGTCATCATGAATTTTAAAAACAATTCTTTAAAAAGATTGAAAATAATGACCCATTTTCTGGACTCAGATTTGATGATGTCATTAATGTGTTGACTGAACTTTGGGTTGATATAACTGTACATACATACTTCATTTTGAGAACAGGCAAAACTGGGTGGGGGTGTGTGTTTCTCCCTATGTAACTTAGTGAACAATTGATTAGCAGACTGTACCTGCTTGAAAATCACACATTCCCATAATAAAATCAAACCAAAAATGGCATTCTTGCTTTGGAAAATGGTTTGCCTAATAAATCTAAGGGGTGATTGGCTGCAATAATGCCAATATGCCATAAATGTTGACATCTCATTATCTAGGTTGTCAATTCCAAACTGGATTGTGGAATTTGAGAATTCTGCTCTACAGAATGGAGGAGGAGGAGGAGGATTTTAAATAGGTGGAGAGTAGTAAGCAGAGAAAATTAGAACCTGCAATGTATGAAACTAAATCCACAGCATGGAGATATTAAATACAGCTCTCTTTTTCAGATTTATGGCATGAAAGCAGGTTTGGAAGTAGCATGTATGTATGTGGGAATGACTTTGGGGAGACAGAGAGGACGAAGAGATGATGCCTAGGGAATGATCAGATAAGGGAGGATACAGCTTGCAACTGCATAATGGGCAAATAAACTCAGAAAGGACCTTTTACGTAGAATTAGTTCATTTGGCCTTGTTTCCTGTCTGATTTACCAGGGAAGGCTGACAGCATGTAAGGGACATGGGCAAGCCTTGAATGTTATGGTGGGCTTTACAAAACTAAACATATCCAGATGGAACAGTCTCCGGAACAATACACAAGGCCTCTCAGAGTCGTGTCTCAAAAAGGAAGAAGCATGTTGTGTTACATTCTTGTAATTCAGAAATAAAAATAAACTTTTGTATGCATTTTTCCCAATTAATATCAAATTCCCCCACCTACCAAATCTAAATTTCTTCTGTACTTAGCGCTCTAATTTATATAACATTATTTGGCAATCTCTCCCAAACCATTTAGATAAATGAGGTTTAACTGGAGTTCTGTATGAATCCTGTAGTGTTTTGCAATAAATGACTTTCATATTCCTTCTAGTTTTTCCTTCTTTGGTATGCTTAGTCCCTAAGGAAATAGCATTTCTCATTACATACTTGGGCCACTTTCTGTGTACTTGTTAAAATAGCTTATTTTACTTTTTTCTTTTTCTTTTTAGTTTGTTCAATTAATATGGTTTCCTATCCTGCTGAGACAACTCATGGCAGTGAACATAGTTTTAAAAAAATTCAAAATAATAATCAGAAAAACCAAAACCAGTCTAGACATCTGTCTGGCTGTGTTACCAACCATAATAATAATAATATATTGGAATATCTACAAGAAATAACATTTGCCTGAACATAGATGGCTGTGAAATGTTGCAATTATATTAGGTAGTTGAGAAGAAAAAAAGGCATTGACAGAATATCTGAGGGACAGGGAAGAAGGGAGTGGTGGGATTCAGCCAGTTCTCACCAGTTCATCAAAACTGGTAGTTAATTTTTTGTTGCCCAGGCCCAGAATGGACTTCCAGAAGCAGCATCCACACAAAAAACTGGTTGTTCATATATTTGAATCCCACCACTGGAAGAAGGTGCACCAAAAATAGTACGCCATGAAGACTTACTGAATGCTGCACGAGACCAAATCTAAAGGACGAATGCAAGCAAAAGCAGAACTGAGGAGACAGCAACAGAGGACAAATGTCATTTCTGCAAAGAAGCTGAAGAAACAGTAGATTATCTAGTTAAATGCTGCAAGAAGATCACACAGACCCATTACAAACAATGACGAGACAAAATAATGATAATGTTGCATTGGAAGAGTTGCAAGAAGTATTATTGGCCTGCAAGCAAAATCTGGTGGGACAATAAAATAGAAAAAGAATTGAAAATGAAGAAGCCAAGTGCTCTGGGATTTTACAATTCAAAAAACAAGCTCAAGACTCCAGACTTAATTACTGATAAGAAAGACAAAAATGTCTGGATAGTGGATATTGCAAAACCTGGAGGCAGCAGGATAGAAAAGAAAGAACAGGAGAAAATCACAAAATATAAAAACCCACAAACAGAAGTCAAACAACTGTGGAACAAGAAAGTGAACGTGGTCCCAATAGCCATAGACACCTTGGGTGCAATTCAAAAATATCTGGAGCACCACTTGAACACCATTGGCATTGACAGAATCCTCATTAATTGCAAAAGGCAGTTTTACTTGGAACAAAACCAAAAACAAACGATACGAACCTGTAAGAAGCCTGCCAACTTGCTGTCAATTGCATTGGATGGAAAAACAATGACATAATATATAAATAATAGCAAGGAGGACTTTTTTCCCCCAGTATGACTGCAGAATAACATTTGCTGGGTAATCTATTATCGTGATTCTTGTCTCTCCTTGTGGATGCCATCACACTTTGCAAGAACGTCATCATGGTGCATCTGGTTTGATAAACAGTATACATACCGTATTACAGTGCTGAGTCAATGTCAGGAAATCAATTTTTCAACTCTTTCTTCAACCACAAAAACTTATTTAGTGACTTTGGGCCAGTCACATTCACTTTGTCCGTGCTACCTCACAGACCTGTTGGGAGAAGTCCCTCTTTCCCATGAATATGGTCTTGAAGTTTTGGAGAAAGCTAAAACCGTAAAATTATTTTAATTAAAAAAACTGAGAAATGATAAATAGGAAACTCCTCATGTTAAAAAGCAGAGATCCAGCCTGAGGCATAATTTTGATTTATAAAAAGGTTTCCAAAGATATTCTCAGAATTTTTTTAAAAAAAATATATTTTGGAACTATAAGTCAGTGCTTTGTTTTGAACTGTGCCTAACTGCTTAGAAGGGACAAAGGTAAAAGAGGGAAGTCAGAGAGGATGATGGTAAGCAACCTTAACAGATTATCTTTTATTAAATAATTATTTTGTCCCAGCCACTCACAATATCTGACAGTATTTTTGTGAAAAAAACCCATATCATTTTTTCAGCATCCAAATTGTTTGCAATAGTGGCGAATATCTGTATGAGGTGAAGGTTCATTTTTCGAGCTTGTGGGTGGGTTTCCAAACATTTCATTACATTCAGAACATCTTCATTACGTAGGTAACATCTTCAGTGGAGTTTAGCGGAGTTTAGAAGAACACTGACATCCCTTACACTCTACTGAAGTTATTACCTTGCCTGATAAAAAAAATGTTCAAAGACCAACCCACAAGCTCAGAGAACGAATCTTCACCCGCATTCAAAATTGTGCTCACCAATTAAATAATTTGGGACTCCAGCAATAAACACTTTTGGGACGTGAACCCAAAGAAGGGCTTCCAGTGGAAGCCATGGCAGGTGACATAATGTATATCATGACATTATTGTGAAATTATACAAATGTATTATCTATGCAGTGATGCCATAATGTAAGTAACATCACTTGATCCCCTGCTTATGGATACTTGTGATTATCTAGGACCTTTGTAGCATCCTGAAATCTTGCCTGTGGAAAAGATTGCCTGTGCTTTTGAACCTGGACTGGCTGACAATCTACAAAGACTCTACAACCTCTGGAATGTGCCCTGACTATGCTTCTGCCTGTTGCTTGGATCTTTTGCTTTCTGGGACCTTGCTTGTCAGTTTCCAAGTGGTTTGGGATTGTTTGAGACTTTGTGCATCTGCTTTACCTGTCAGTGATAAATATTTTTTAAACCAAGCAAAGCCTCGAACTCTGTCTGTCTGTCTGTTAGGCCTGAGATAGGACATTGATGGTTGCTCTACCATGTATTAGTATGTACTGTATTTCTTGACTACTTGTTCCTTTACTGTTGATGGTTGATTCTAAAAGGAAGAAGCTATCTACCACTTCTTCAATGTCACTATCAGGAGTAAGGCTGTTTGTTCTACCTGTTATCATTGGTTTTGTTTTTATTTTTTTATTATTATATACTAATGCATTAGCTTAAAATGTATGGCTGCCTTTTTCATCTTCCTGTTTGGAATGTAACCTTTATGATCTGTATGTATGGTTTTCAAAATGCACTTCCTTATGTGTCTATTTAATGCTGTGGAAAATAGCTTATAATCTGAATTCAATAAAGAAATAGATCTATATGACTGAAATTTCTTTGGATTATTTCCTTATTTGTAAATCAAAGTTATATTTTCCCCATGGCTTTTACATTGTTTTGTCACTGTTAAGCACTGCTCTTTTATTTATTGCTTGTTGTTGCTTTTGTTACTCTTGTCTGACCTTCAGAAGTGGTAGATTGAGCTGTTAAAATATTGGGAAGAGATGTTTTTATATGAATGGCCACTTTGAGTGATAAATAGTACAATATCTTTAATTTCATGTAGGTGTAAGTGCTTTGCTGAATTTGTGCCAAATTTCTCCCCAAAACAACTAGATAAGTCACACATATGCTTACTTTATGCAACTGTGCTTTGCTAGTTTGCCAGTATAACATTATCTTGAGCATGCAACCCCATAATTTCATCAGGCAATTAGTTATATGTTAACTAACTGTTAAATGATTCTGCCATGTTAACGAAGCATTAAATGATTCTTTCATAGAATCACTAAATAGTTAAAGTTCTCAAAAGGTATTGTGATGGATTAGGAAGATCCAGAACCAAGATTCAAACTCACTAAACTCATAACCTAATCTGACTTCACGACAATACTCTGGAAAGCATTTTTTAAAGTAATTTTTATATTTCAATTCAAAATCCATTTGTGGGATACTTTATGATAGATAAAGGACACTGATAAGAACTACAACAAAGGATTGTGCTGGGCTTTCATTTATGTGCATAAACACCATTGCCTAAATTGTTGCATTCATTATAGGACAGCCCTGAAATGCTGCAAAATGCTTGTGTAAGCAAACACTCAGGAAATGGCTAAAGATGCATCATGCCTTTGAAAATCACTCTGCAGCCTCTCTGAAGTTACCAAGTGGGATGCTGATTGAGAACATTCAGTGTCAGGGAGCTGCAGAACGTTTAGTCTAAAGCCGATAGATTTTATTATGTTCAGGGAAGGTCAGAAGAAAATGCTAGATTCAGGAAAAAGAGAATATGAAATGCACAAACAATTTAGTTTTAAAGTACAACTGGAAAGGCTTATGAATGCAATTCATAGCTTTTAGAGAATAGACTTAATTAGAGGTTGAACATAATTCTGACTTAGCTGAACAATTTGGCTGGATACTTTCTAGACTTCCATCATATGGCAGCAAGAGGGCTTCTGCTCGATTTTAATTCCAGTAAATCTCTGGTTAGAGTCTCCCACAAAGTCTATAGGCAGAATCCAGAATAACACTTATTTTTAAAATGTGATCTCCAGTGCAAAAAACAAAAATGAATATATATCTTCCAGAAATGATTTTTTTTAAAAAAAAACTTGTCTTACAACTTGTACCTTAAAAAAGGAAATACTGTAGAATGCTCTATGGCCCAGAGCAGAGAAAGAGAGGGGCGGGGGGGGGGAAACAGAGTTTGCTGCTGGATTTAAAGGCTGAAATGCTTCATTATTCTTTATTCCAATATTATTAGGGCTACTATATCTATGTAAATGCCTACTCCAGATGACTACTAAATGGCAATACTTACTATAGAGCTGAATTTTTGGTGGTCAGCTACAGTAGCCTTAAGTATAATGTGTTTCTTGATTAGAAATAAATAGAATGTATATATGTAATAATAGGTTATGTAGGATAATATGTTTACTTTTATAAATAGACTAGCACTCCAGGTACATAACCATAACATAAAACAGAAACACAATAGATTGAAAGCACAATGAGAATTTCTGAGGAAGCAATGGCAGACTGAAGGTGGTGCTTTGAAATTCCTTTCAAGATCAAGGGAAAGACTTAGGATCTCCACAAGCAGATCATACAGAGGCTCTCTGTGAGGAGACCATAAAACAGTGGTCTGGTGGGTTTTAGATCTCTGTGAGTCATGGTTTGGAGCCTTCAAATGGACACTGTCATACTAGTAATGCCATTATTGTACATGTTTAATCTGTACTTTCTCAATATATTGAGAAATATTGGCATATATGACATGAGAGATGGGTGACATCAACACTGATTACTATTCATCCTTGGACATGCTCAGGGACTCCTCAGCAATACAGGGGAACCTATGGGTTTGATTGTCCCAAAAATGCTTTTCCAAGAGACAACTGGACTTCTTTGTTTCACAGAACTGAAGAAGCTTCTTGGATGAGAAGCAAAACTTCAAGGAAAAACAAAGAAGTCCAGGTGCCTCTTGAAAAAACACTTTTGGAGCAACCATGACCTGGATGACTGAGAATCTCCATAGACATATGGGTTTCATTCTCTTTGCATTGCAACTGATCATTATAATAAGCCATGCTTGCCACAATAGGAGGTTATATTGTGAAATCTCCATGTTGATCTACAAAAAGGGCTAATTATCTTTAGGGTTCCTTCTTTATCAACCAGTTATGCCCCTTGTCTATCCAGAATACAAGAAGCACATTCAGAGCTAAGTACATATTTTATGAGAAATTTCAACATTGCAGTGCTTAAGTGAGGAGTTAAACTTAAGTAAAAATATTTATCTCTCAGTGTGGGACAAATTGAATTCGAAATGGCTATGGAGAGTCATCACTCTTCAAATGGATCTACCACAGACTTTCAATAAATAAAAGCATATCTTCTGCCAAACATATTCATCTGGAGAGGTGGTTTATTGTTATTAGAGAATAGAGGGTGATTTAAAATGCAGGGATATAATTTAACATGGCTGGATTTTGTAAGCTCCAAGATGAAACAATTTCTCCTACTGCAATCTAATAAGTTCTTTATCGCTGCTTTTTTATTTCCTTGGTTGTGACATGTCAGCAACCTTCCTTTCCTTCTAACACCACATGCCATGAAAACAGCTGAAAAATAAACAGAAATCATTGGCTCTGGCCTTATTGAAATTGTAAATCCCCACTGAAAAGCTTGGATAATACAATATGGCAATAAAGCCATGCTTTTTTTTAAAGGTTCACTTCTCAGCTTGTATTTTATAGTAGTGTAGCTAAATAACTGAGCTAGTTCATCATATTTAGTTATATATTGCAATAATCCTTCCAAAATAATACTTATTTTAAAAAATCAAAAATTCAATCCTATGTGATATTGTTGAGTAGATACAATCAGACACTTTTGTATTGAGTTTATCATTTGGATCAGCTTTCTGTAGCCATTAATATATATGGATTTTTTTTCTATCAGGCTGGAACATATTTACTGAGCTTTTCAAATTACTGGAATAAAAAAACTCTCAATATCTGAAAATCAGCATTTGTACAGTACAAACAATATTCAGTTTGACCAATATTGTTAACTTCTTTGTAAATCTATTCTGTGTTCATTGATCTTATGACAGTACACAATCCATCTATTAATGACAGTAGCCTTCTGGGAAACTTGGGGAAAAAATCTGCTATTTTCCACAAGTGTTAAAATCAGACTGTTAACTGAGCTCAGCATGTATGGGATTATGATTATGCATAGATTCTAGGGACTCTGCTATAAGTAATCTAATAGTGTCTTTTCTACACATTATTGCATGTATACATTTTTGTTCTGAGCTGCTAGATACATTTTATATATAAATAAATAAAAGGAATCCATCAATTCAGAACTTAAATAAATAGTGTAATAAACAGGCCAAATGCAACATTATAATCAGTTCAATCCAAAGTCTTGGGCAAATAGTAGGTCATACCTTTGTGAAGATATTAAGTTAATCTAGGTATTAGCAACAGCAGTTTATAGGAGTGCTTCAGCTGAAAAGAGCCTTACTTATATTACCAATTAATATACCAATTCCAAAGTACAAAGTTGAGAGCCATTCTCAGGATTTTTAATACTTCACTAGGGAATTCTTAATCCCAAAATATCCATTTGTACTTTTAACCAGATTGTAAGTATATGGAAAGGCTGCAATGTTCTAAAATGAATGATATACATTAGTATGTAGCAATAATTTTATATGTTGCTACTAAAGCAGCAATCTAATTACCTACATTAGCTGTATCTGAATCATCTTCAAGAGTCCTTCTTTGCAGAGGACATGTCAATAATCAAGTCATAAATTTATCAGACCATGAATGATTGCAGCCAGACAAGCGTTCTCCAAGTTAACACCTCAAGATGTGCTAAGTTTGTGGAAAAAGAACAGCAATCAACACCAGTGAATGTGAGTTAACAGCATGATGTGACTAAAACAGGCAATGTTGTTTTAGGCTCCATCAACAGAGCTTCCAAATCACAAAAAGTAGTAATCTGGCTTTATTCTGCATTGGACAGATTCCATCACAGTTGTGCCCAGTTTTGAGCATATAGTTTAAGAATTCAGAGAAAATCTGGAGTAGTTTCAGAGAAGGACAGTGAAAATCATCAGAAGACTAAATCCTATGAAAAGTGAGTACAAAAATTTGTCTAGTTTTATTGCCTTTGTGGATATAATTCTCATATAGTTTTCTGAAGAAGGAAGCTGATCAAGGCAGGGACTTTTAGTAGTTTTTAAATAAAATGTCACTATCAGTACCTGAATTGCATTTGGATTCTTCAGTTGAATTTAAGAGGCAGGCAAATAAAGAAGTTCATAGAATGGTCTGGTATTCAGGCACACATGTCAAGAGTTATGGATCACAAAGCACAAAAAAGGAATTTCAGTTGCAAGAATACTGAGAGTGGGCCTTGATTAGGTCAGCTGAACTGGGTCTCTTTCCCAAGGTACTGCTTCATTAGTAAGCCAAGACAATCCTACTCTAACCTCTTGTCACCTTTAGCTACTTACAACAAACATCTCAGTCTTTTCAGCTAACAATCTTTGTATTTCAGACCTATGAAGAGATGTGGGTTCTTATTATTTTCATCTCCAGCTGTCTCCCCAGAAGCAAAAATAGCCATATAGAGTTCTTCTCTAGCATCCGATACTCATTACACAGTTTTCCAGGGGTCCTAAACCTGACAAGACATGACCTCTTCTTCATAATCACAGGACTCTTCAGAAGTAAGTGACACAATGTATCTTTGAGAACAGAAGATTGAAAGGGCTATGCTGTAATAACACTCTTCCAATACCTGAAAATATGACACACAGAAAGAGACCAAGGCCTGTTCTCTATGGTATTAACCTACATAGCAGAACATGTAATAATTGATTTAAGCTATAGGAAGGTAAAATCAAATAGAATGTCAGAAAAATGTCTAACAGTAAGAGCTGTTTGACAGTACAAAAAGTGTAGAGAACTCTCCTTCATATTCAAGAAAATGTATGGCCATTTCATGGATTTTAGATTCCTGTACAGAGAACAACCATGGGCATGATGAGTTAAATAACCTCTTCAGTGCTATGATTCTGGGATGCTGTTCCTATAATTTCAATGGCAATAAATTATAAGAATTGAAGCTGAACATTAATTTGAGCAGAGCTGGGGTTGATTATCCAGCCTGAAGGTGGCTGAGCAGTACCAAACTATATCTCCAGTGACAAAGATTAATTAAGGTTCATTCCCAGGTTATTTATTCATTGTAATTGTATCCCCTCTTTTTCTAACAACTCAAGATGGTATACATGTGCAACTGTAATACATTAAATTCTCATACTAATAATTCTGTGATGTTGGATGGACTGAGAGACAATGATTGGGTCTAAAACACCAATAGCCTCTGTGGGTGAGCAGAGATTTGAACCTTATTTTTCTCAGTCCAACTCCAATAGTTCAATACTATGCAATTCTCAAACTTTTAAGATAGGTTACCCAGTTCCTGAAGAGAGAAATCCTTAACCCACAGAGCATCCTTGTTGTCTAGATTCTCTTCAGTTTACTGACTGATCCAGACTACTACAGCATCTAAATAATTACTTGACATCTGCAATCTCATCTATCTCAGAAGTATAGATCAAAAAAGTTCAGTATCATAAGCAGTGGTTTCATAAGGATATCTAAGTACATGATTGTCAGGATGAAATCTGAAGCATCCCAGAGTTCAACAACTATGGGAAGAATAAAAATTCCCCAGGATTATGCTCATAAGTCACAGTTCCATTTGCCGACATTATCCCAATCCAGTCATATACCATCCCTGATGGTAAAAGTTCAGGAGAATTGACTTGCATTTAAGTTATCTCCCAGAAAGCACCATAGCAAGCAACACTATTTCAGTGTGAAATCTCAGCCTGTAATTGAATCATTAAAGTAGCCATACCATTAATGTGACTCTTAAAACAGCAGCATCTTTTTTAGGCTTGTGCAAAAGTTTGAAAATCATGGCTGCTTCAAAAACTTCTTCCAAATTGTTTTTGATAGATGCACTGCCCTATTATTACCTCTGGTATAACTACCTCACTCTCCATGATCAGCTGATCTTGAACTCTCACTGTGCAATACATCTCTGACTGTGAATAATGCCTAGGCATTTGCCTTAATTTCAACACAAAAATACAGTCATTCATCTTTCATCTGTTGCCTTCTTGACTCTTTTAGTTGCACACAACAGCATGAAATATATCCCTCTTATTCCTTTCTGGAGGCTTTTTTTACACTTGATTTTTATTGCTGTTTATTGTGGAGTCACAATGATATATTCACATAAAGTATATTGCAAACAATAACCATGAATGGAAACTGGGCCAATTTAAGGAATAAATAGTTTCTTCACATTTTTCTTCTTGTTGTTACAAAAACTAAAATGAGCACATTATTAATTATGCTTCTGTCTTCCTATCTTCAGTTTGTGCCTTTCATTTTATTAACCTTCAGAAAGAGAAAGCTATGTTGTGTTCTTACCATTTCATTACTACATAACATCAAAAGATCAAGCAGACGTATTGCTGAAAAAAGCTATCTGCATGGTATTGCCATGTGTGAATCAGATGTAGTCAATCATTTTGTTAAAAATAGAAAGGGAAAAAAATACTAACCAAATTTGTATTTAAGTACTAACCTAATCTCCAGGGCTAAATGGAAATTGCATATAGATCAGCAAAGTTAATGAAACTATGCAATGTTTCCTTGCTTACACTGTCATCATCAAACCAAGTTGCCTGATAAAAGAAAATATATATATCCACATTTAATTCTATTTGTTTCTAGCAGGGTGGTAACATCATTTTCTGATAAATGTTCTGGAATTTATTTATAAGGCTAATTGGAGACAGATTTTCTTATGAATTCTGCAGTCTATTGTCATAGAGCCTTCTTTCCTTTCTGCAAAAAGTTCAGAAGATTTATCACATTTTATTGTTTAACTTAAATTTAAAATGAGCAATCCTATAGTAAATAAACTGAGTAGGCATCAGTTCTGACAGCATTCCTATAACCAGGAAAATCTGAGGCTGGATCAGTAAAGAACTTATAGCAGACCTTTTTACTGAGGGACAAGAATTACCCTAGGCATGAAGACAGGTATCCACAGAATAGATCCTTACTGAAAAGTATTGGATGGATCAATACTTCAAGACAGCAAAACTCATAAAAAGAAATATAATTCCGAGAACTATTCTACTACTTTGAATTTCTCAAAACATACCTGTTTGATCTTTGATGTCACTGAACAACGAACAGTTAGAATACACACACAAATGTGCATGCACTGCACATGTGCACACACATAGGATGAAGAGGAGCATTCTACCTTCAGAATTTTCAGAATCTTAAAAAAAGTATTTCTACCAACATTGCAGAAGGAAGGAATCTGCAGAGGTTTTGCTCACTTTTTTTCCTTTTAATGTTAAGATGTTGTCCTAATTAGGGACTGTTTATTTAGCCTACTAATGGCTGAACTGTTCAGTAGGGAGGATCATGATGCAGAAAGACAGATGTTCATAATAGGTTCACAGGACACAGTTCATGTATGTATAAGGTTCATTCAGGAAATCAAAGCAGAGTTCTGGTCACTGGAAGACTAACAAACTATGATTTCAGCAAAAAAGGTAAAGTCAGAAATGCAAAAGCTATAAAGAGACATTGTCCCCCACACTGGCTATTCACAGCTAAGGTTCGCCTGGTACGCCAGTTGCGCCCCTTTCTGGACCGAGATGCCCTATGTACAGTCACCCACGCACTCGTTACCTCCCGTATAGATTACTGCAATGCTCTTTACATGGGGCTGCCCTTGAAGACCACCCGGAGGCTTCAGCTGGTGCAGAATGCGGCAGCGCAGGTAGTGATGGGAGCACCCCGATACTCCCATATTACACCCCTCCTGCGTGAGCTGTATTGGTTACCGGTTGTCCTCCGGGTGAGATTTAAGGTGCTGGTACTTACCTTTAAAGCCCTACATGGCTTAGGCCCGGGATACTTGCAGGAACATCTGCTGCCGGGAATGACTTCCCATCACCCAGTGCGCTCACACAGAGAGGGCCTCCTCAGGGTACCGTCAGCTAGACAATGTCAGCTGGCGACCCCCAGGGGGAGGGCCTTCTCTGTGGGAGCGCCAGCCCTATGGAACCAGCTCCCCCCTGAGCTTCGGATGGCTCCAGATCTCCGGTCCTTTCGCCGCGGCCTCAAAACACTCCTTTTCCATCAGGCTGACCTGGACTGACAGGGATTTTAATTATGTTTTTAATTTTTAACTTTAATTTTTAACTTATTTTAATTTTAATTTTAATTTATTCTACAGGGGCCATTAATTTATTTTTCTTTTAACTTCTGTATTATTGTATTTTATTGTTGTTAGCCGCCCTGAGTCCTTCGGGAGATAGGGTGGCATATAAGTCCCAATAATAAATAAATAAATAAATAACACTTAAAAAGAGAAGGTAGGGCTCTATTCTTCAATAATCCCTTCTTTTTAAGAAAAGCTATTCTTCAGACAAACACAACTTCATGAACTCTGACTCTGAAAATTCAACAATTTGAGTTCTTCTTGTGACTCAGGATGAAGGCTCTCTGCCTCAAGATAATTCAACGCTGATCCTGAGCTTCCCAGATCCTGGCCAGAGAAAGGCAGGAATGGTATTTCATTTTTTCCTCTCTAACAATAATTCCTTCAAAAATGGCTAAAAATACTGTAACTAAGTGAAGAGTGGAAAGGCTGTCAATCTGCCTGCCCTAGCAGGTACCATTAAATCTCTGAAAGACTGCCTCTCTCTGCCTTTGATGCTGAAATTCCCATAACTCTTGAAAAAAAAATTGTGGCAATTGGAGGGAAAATGAACCATCTCTGCAAGGCAAACTACTTCCTGTCTTTGAAATAGGAGATGCTATCATATTGTTCCTGGGATCATATTTTCATTTTGGCAAAAGAAATCATTTTAAAGGGCGGGGGGAAAACCTTCACAAGCTTTTTTTATTCTTATACAAGTTTTGTAAATTAGCATTTATGTTGTTTGTTTCATTACTGAATTGATGGAAAACAAGTTTTTTATTTATCAAAAGTAAGCTTTTAATTAAGAAATAAATTGATAAAGTTTTCAATCCTACACAAACTATGTTAAGAGGAATGCAAAGAGACGTATTTTCCAGTATAAGATTGTATTGTGAATATTATATTCCTAATAATAATATTGTTCTAATTTTATTAGTTTGATCTCCAGACAAGCAAAAAAAGAATAATATCTAAGAGTTTAAAAGGTGAAAGAATGAAATCTTCGCTGAGAGCACTCAGAATCATTATTCTCACATTGCATTAAGAACACATATATAACATGAGGGATTCATATATGTGAAGTTATAAAACATATACAGCTTATTCACTTTAAAATGTAGAAGTCTTACAATCCAGAATGATGCTACTTTTATAGAAATCATACCAAGAATGTACATTCTGGGGAATTAACCCTGAATAGAGCATTTGGGAAAGCATTTCAGAAGACCCACAGATCATAAACACATTATCTAGATCCATTGTTATATGTGTTTGTGTATGTGTCTCTATGTGTGTGTGTATGCATACATACATACATACATTCTATATATATAGCTATGTCCCTTTAACCTTCCAAGTCCACACTGAAATGGCTATAATCAATTTCGTGTACAAAGAATTATGCATATTATTCAGACGATCTATGTTCTGTTTTCATAATCTTTACAGAGAAGATTATACATAATATAGAAGAGCAAAACTACCTTCTGTTTGGATGCAGTAAAGAAGAGAAATATGTACCCCTACTATGGCAAAGTAGGAGTTCAAATAGACCTTCAGTTGAACTTCCCTCTGTATACATCCTGACCTGTCTGAGGAATTTTCTACTCTCACTATAGCTGCTTCCCTTTCTTTTTAGATATCTAATAAAGCAATAGACTGATTTGGCTTCAGCTGAAGAGGATGCATAGAAGCAAAAATGCCAGATACTTGCACTATCTGTATATTTCATTGATTAATCTGATGTAGGAAATTCTTCATAAACATTCAAGCAGCCATTTGTATTCATCAGCTTCCTAGGTCAGAAATTTGAACTGGCCTTCTACTACTGTAAACTTTAAACTACCGTAAGACTAAAACTGACAGGCGGGTAATTTCTTAATGATAACGGAAATCACATAGGGTCTTCCACAAACAGGCCACCAGAAAACAAGATCACTGGAAAACCAAATTCAACACACACGATACTTCATGGATGAGGCCAGATAGTGGCTGGGAGAAATCCATGGTCATTTGGGTCCAGGAAATCCTAACCATTCTAGACTGGGCTATCCTAGCTTTGGCTTGAAATCTCCCAGTATTTAGAGAGTAAGGGAGCTTACTTTGACAGAGATAGGTGAGATCCATTATGAAAGTGACGAGGGAAAAAATATGCCTTCTGCCCAAAATAAGCAGAACATATATGAAAACAGTCAGATACCTCCCTAATATATGAGGGAGAACTAAAGTGCAATCAGTTTTGCAAGATTGATGTTAGGATTCCATTATATAGATCAAAACAAGAACTCAATTCCATAGGAAGGCTAAAACTATCTTTATTAATATAGGATATAATATTGCAATCTGATAGTAGGGGGAGGACAACTACCAACCGTCTCTGCTCTTCATGCAACATCCATCTTGCATTCATCTACCATAATCTGTTATTGTCATTTCTACTTTAGTATTTGCTCTTAGACCATTTCCCATGCCCTGCATTTAACTATGTTATTAGATAGGTTTGCACTATATACTGAACAAAGATTAAAATAATATGCAACAAGACTTAGTTAAGAACTGTGCTTCAAAAACTCTTCCTTGATCAGAATTTGACCTAAATTCTGATTTAAAAGAGTATGCTAACCCAAACCCAAATCTTTTAGTCCAGCAAGATAGAATTGAGGCAAGGAGAGGAGAGGACAAGAGAGGAGAGGAAAGGAGGTCCATATTCTTTTTTTAAAAAATCTATATTGTAGTAGGAAGGGGAAGTCTATATACTTAAAAAAGATGCTATATAACTGTAACAAGTCTAATTTAAGACATGAAACATATAGGCCTCCATTCCTAACCATAAAGACAACAAAATGGGTTTGATGACATTACAATGCAAGCTTTACCCTTTTGCATTTACAGTGTAATGTTGAATATAAGTACTTACAATAAGAGGTGGAGTTTGTGTCATGTCCTCTATTTTGACACTTCATGCCTTGTTCCTCTGTGGACACTTATAATAAAAGAGAGTTTGCAAAAGAGAGTGTTGCTCATTAACGTAAGAAGCTTAATAGACTTGAATTGGTAGTCTTTACTACAGAAATAGATATTTAGTGACAATTCCTCATTTAGAAGAAGAATACTGACAAACAAGATACACAGACCTTCAAAACTGCATAGCCATGCTTTTCATGTTGCACAGTTTCAATCCTAACTCTTTCTTTGTTTCGATCTGTTGAAAGAAAAATCTTCATCAGGGTCCAGTCCAAGCTGGGCATAAACAAAATGGAGACTGCTTTAGAAAGAAGGTTGTAGTTTATTGAAGAGCAGAGCTAGACAGAAATGTGGCTCTGGGAAAGCTGACCACTTGGCCTTTTGTGTTTGGAGTTGATCCTGTGGCATGAACTTTGACCTGAGGTTCAGTGTGCCTTTCTGGTATTCTGATGGTGGTGGGTTAATCCTATTATTTCCTAAATGTCATATCCTGCTTCCCTGGGGCTGTAGCTGATGGCTATGTCCTGTGTTGGATTTTTTGGGTGAGGGGTTGTTGGTTCTAGGGATCTTTGTCTTTCTAATCCCATCAACTCTAAACTTCCTGGTGCCATTCTTTCTGAAAGGATTATCAGATCTGCATTTCTAAAAGCCTGCTTGGTTTCTGCTTGGGGGAGGGAGACTTGGGGCTGTCTTTGCCTAAGATTTTTCATTGTTCCTTTGGGGAAATATAATATTCTGTCATTTTTAATATCCTCCCCAAAATATTTTCTTCTCTAGGGTGGGTGGATGCTGACTTCCAACAGATTCTTATTGTAAAATAGCTAACTTGCTGTCTTTCTTGTCCTCCCTTCCTCATCTCTTCCAGCATATAGCAATGTCTATTTCAGGCAATCTTTGCTATAGCCTATGAAAAGATTTATTTCAGATAAAGTGAAGATGAAGACTCTTACCTTTTTGCTTGAGGTTGCATTTTCATAATGATTATTTCAGCCTTAGAGGGCTGTAGGGACTGTGATGCTAACATGGTGGTATCATTAGACAGGATGGTGCTGAATTTTTCTGCTTATTCTTTTGTTTGTTGGAAGTGATAGAAAAAATTGGTGTCCTAAATTTTTTAGGAAGATTGGGAATCATGGATTCTCTAGCTCAATTTCCAACAATGTAATGGATAGAGAAAATTATGCAGTCACTCTTGGAAGCACATATTCCCAGCATCTAAGTGGCATTATTTATTTGCTCAGAATGCATTATTTCATACAGAGAAAGATACAGAGATAAAGATATCAGCTTTCTTTGGATGCAGAAAAGGATAACAGCATCTGCCATTTCTTGCAATATAACTCTCTCAAAGTATAAATGTAAATCTCTTAAAAAGAACATCTCCTAAATTTAGATAAAAGACAACACAAGATGATTCTCCAAAGAAAAGGATATATTGTAGCTTTTACTGAACTGTTAATTTTTTCTTATTTGCCTCTGGAACACTAAATAAACACCTGGACAGCATCAGTTGGGGAAAAGGTTGAAATAATGTTTCTCACATAATCAAATGCAAAATTTATGCAACTTCTAACTTTATAGATGTTTTCATTCCATTCCAGTTCCCATGATCCCAACCAATATTGTCAATTTTAAGGAGTCCCAGAGGGGCTGGTGGTGGTTAAAAGGCAACTGGACTTTGTTTTTCCTTGAAGACATTTCATTTCTCATCTGAAGAGGCTTCTTTGATGAGAAGCAAAATATCTTCAAGGAAAAACAAAGTCCAGGTACCTTTTGATAAAGCCCCTGTGGGACAATCATGGACTGGATGACTCGGAGCCACCAAAAGCCATGATGTCACAATGGTTAGAATGCAGTATTGCAGGCTAATTCTGCTGAGTGTCAATTGCCAGCAGTTTGACAGTTCAAGTCTCATTGGCTCAAGGTTGATTCAGTCTTCCACCCTTCTGTGGTCAGTAAAAATTTTTGGACATAATATGCTGACTCTGTAAACCATTTAGAGAGGATTGTAAAATACTGTAAAGTGGTATATAAGACTAAGTGCTATTGCATAATACATAGATAATTGTAAGGAATGATGGGGAATTCACTGGAACAAACTTTGGAAGGCTATATAGGTAGTTCTTGACTTATGACCAGTCACTTATTTATTTATTCATTTATTTATTATTTGGATTTATATACCGCCCCTCTCCCGAAGGACTTGGGGTGGTGTACAGGGCAATTAAAACACTATATACAACAAATAATATACAAAAATTAAAATAAATTAAACCAAGTAGCCCTAAACAATAAAACATGTTCTAAAATGTAAAATTTAAAATCTAAAATCCCAGTCCCTCAGTCCAGGCTGGCAAGTTCAAATAGCCAAGTTTTCAGGTCGCGGCAGAAAGAGCAAAGGTCGGGAGCCATCCGGAGCTCAACAAGGAGCTGATTCCAGAGGGCAGGCGCGCCCACAGACAATGCTCTCCCCCTGGGGGCTGCCAGTCGACATTCCCTGACTGACGGCACCCTGAGGAGGCCCTCTCTGTGGGAGCACACAGGACGATGGGAAGTTAACGCCGGCAAAAGGTACTCCCATAAATAATCCGGACCCATGCCATGATTGTTTGAAGTTACAATGAACTTTCATAAAGCTATCTACGACCTATCCTCGAAGTTATGATTACTGCCCCCACTACTGCAGTCCTATTATCACATTTTAGGTATTTGGCAACTAACTTGCATTTAAGACTGGTTGCAATGTTCCGTGGTCACGTGACTGTGGTTGCTATGTTTTTTGCCATTTTTGGCAGAAAATGGCAAACACTGCCCAGTGGATAAGCTGGACTTAGTCAATGAGCATGTGGTTCATTTAATAACTACATGAGTCACTTACACACTTGCTTTGCAACCATCATAAGAAGTTGTACCTCAACTTACAACTACTGTACAATGACTAATAACCAACATTCCGGGCTCCATTGTGGTTGTAAGTCAATGACTACCTGAACATTCTTCACCTATAACTTAAAGGATAGAAAATCAAATGTCCCTAACAACACTTAGCTAAGCAATTATTCAGGTGTATAATTTTATTGAAAATAAGCAACATGTTCACTCTCCCCAAAGGAAAAATTCATCAGTTTCCCAGAAATACAAAGCCTTTGTGTACTTCTTGTAGGTTTGCACAATCTTTTCCTCAGGAGGAGCTCAGCACACAATTACCGTGACGGCATGAAATCCTGCCACAAAGTCATAATTAAAGTGTGCAAAGGGCAAGTGGAAAGTTTCCATTAACAGAACTATGTGCATTTCCACATACTGTGTTTAGCTAAGCCTCAGGTGGCCATGAGTTTCACAATAAGATTGCAGGATTGTTTAATCAAAAATTCCTATAATAATAATAATAACAACAACAACAATAAGGACAAAAAAATAATCTGTTATTACAAATAAAATACAACAAGAGGATATCTGAAAAGAATGCACTAGTTCTAGAAAGAACATCCAGAATCAGAACTATCAGAACAGAAGCTAGCAGATCTACACTAATTTTATAATGTGAAATAAAGCATTCACAGAAGCAGAATTGGAAGAAATGCAAAGGTCCACCCAGGCCAGAGAAATCAAAGCCTTGCCAGAAGTAATTCAGATGGTAGAACCAACCCAAGGGGAGCCAGCAGAAGAGGAAGCCAGAAGCACTATTGAATTGTTTTCATTCCCAAGCCTGGCACCCTTTCTTCTATCTTCTCCTCAGAAAGAATGAAGGCTTCTAAATAAAAAAACACAAGGTTAATTGAAACAAAGGATAATTGAATATTTAGAACAGCACAAAAACAGCAGAATAAAGCTGTCTGCATTAAAACTTGTTCCAAAGAAACAGCTAGCACAAGTATTAAAAGATGCCAATACTGTTCACTACAAGAAACAAACCCAATAAATGCATACAAAGCCAGAATTGAGAAGAAGATCCCATTTCATCTATAAACAATGGCATGACAAAGCAGCAGCAATGGTGCTTTGGAAGGTCTGCAAGAAATATTATTTGCCTGCAAGCAAGAACTGGTGGGATCGCAAAATAGATAAAGTAATAAAAAATGAAGATGTTAAAGTACTCTGGGATTTTAGAATTCAAGGAAAGAAGCATCTGCCACACAACACCCTTATGTAACATTTATTGATAAAAAGAACAAAAAGTCTCAATAGTGGACTTTGCAGTAACTTTAGACAGCAGAATAGAAGAAAAAAGAAGGGGAGAAAATTAAAAAATACAATGACCTACAAATAGAAGTAGAGCAATTGTGCCAAAAGAAAGCAAAGGTAGTGCCAATAATGATAGGCACCTTAGGTCAGTGGTGGGATTCAGCCAGTTCACAACACTTCGGCAGAACCAGTAGCTAATTTTTTGTTGCCCGGGCTCAGAATGTACTTCCAGAAGCAGCATCCACACAGAAAACCATATTGTTTACACATTTGAATCCCACCACTACCTTGGGTGCAATCCCAAAACATCCTGAGTACCATTATTAACAGAATTCCCATCAGGCAATTGCAAAATGCAGCTTTACTTGTGACAGCTTGAAGCCTACGACAATTGCTTTAGTACCATCAAACAACAACATATGCCTATCCTAGGTTCTTGGAAAGGACTCCATAGGTGGATGCCTAATCCAGTCAAACATCTTGCTGACTGTGCAATGAACCATAATAGTCATACTCATAATAACAGGTAGATTTTCTCAGGGGTGAATCCTAAATTCTGCTTCATTCAAAATGTTGATGGAACATAAAATGATAGAAATAAACCTGAAATAATCAAGCTCTTAATAATGCTGTAGGGTTGTTTTTTTTAAAAAAAAAATGTATATTAACTTAAAGAGTTGCTTTGTGAACATTGTTATCACAATGGGCTTCAAAGCTCTTGCTCCTGTCTTGCAAAGCAGCTTAATATAAGCTCTTCATTACAGGGTTCCCAACAATGTGCTGTTTTGTAAGCCCCATTTTACACTGTAAACCTCTCTCCAGCCATGGAAGCAGCAGGTAAAGAAGAAGCTCTCATTTCAAATTCTATAGAGTATGTTGGATTCCCCAATGCAGGCCACTATCTTAATAACGGAAACTCTTACAACAATATAACATAATAAAGGAGGTCTTTTTATTCCATAACAAAACAATACATAAAAATGGTGTTAGCTACTGACTAGCAGGTTATCTTGTAGCACTTATACTGAAATGTTTAGGCATTGTCTAGGTGAATAAAATTATTATTACCTGGCACCAAAAGACAATAAAATCAGTGCCCAGCCCATCTGTATGAGAAGGAGATTCTGGAAACCAGTGCAATCACTAAAAAAAAAAACCTCTTCCCAATTCATCAAGAGTTCTGTATTTTGACTCAGGACTCCCAAAGAAGGCCATAGAGCTTGGAAAGATGTTGTGTGCAGTTTAAACCTTCCCTGTTTTTATCACCAAACTAGACTGAGTATTCAAATTTCCACTGCATGATTAGCAGAGAATGACAGGGTAATTCAAGTTTTTGTTGTAAGATACGTATGGTTGATAACTTTTTCTTTATGATGTTTGTTTTCAGTTCTGAGAGCACTGCCTTTGTAGTTGCTTTGTTTCTGTTGATATTTCACTAATTTCCTCAAAAGCTAAGGCTATTCTTCTGTCATTTTTTGTTATCATATTGGCATCCTCTACTGAGGTGAGCTGGTCAGCTGTTGATCTAAATGTGCTCTTGTTTTTCATTTTTATTGTGTACTTGCTGTAATATTCCCTAGCTTTAGCCATTCAAAAATGTCTCACTTTTTCTTCATCCGCACATCAACATGGCTACATGAGAATGAATACCTCTTGTTCCAGCTAACTACAATACAGAATGGTAAAAAATGTACATAAATCACTGCAAACGCTTACACTAGGTTATTTGAATTGTCATATATATTAAACTCATTATATTTTGCTAGAGAGACATACTTTCAGATTATTTGGGCTAGTAGAGTTATAAGAGTTTATAGGTTTGAATTCAGCTAAGAGCTGAATATGATTATAATACCAAATTTGTAAGATAGGCAAATAGTTGTCTAAAATGTATAGAGAATAGATTAAGGAACTCCAATTGTTGTCTAAGTATGTCAGATACACTTGTTCTTCACATTCTTTCTGTATTGAGAAAAGAAGTATGGATCTTCTGCCCTCAGACTCTATATCTGATTCACTAAGTTTTAATTGACCTGGTAACACAATGTTCTTGTTTAAAGAAAATAACATTATACTTAGGTTATTTAAATAAATGTTATATACATAATAGAAAACAAGGTGCTGTAAAGTTTCTTAGCATAGCTGCAGTTTCCTAAAGAGTACTAGATACACTTTTAGTTACTATTACCAGGTTTAGAATTAAAAACCCACCAAAGTGTCTATTGACACCATATGTGATAAACCTTCAAATATATTAATCACATGAGTAGTATTCAATCAATCATGCCTAATTATTATTCATGCGCTTGCCCCTGAATAATCAGGTCAGTTTTACTTCAGTAGCTTAATCACAGAGCTATCCCCCACCCATTTAATCCATAAGTTCTTTTTTCTTTATAAATGCACAAGCATAGGTTAATAACAATTTATAATTGGTTAAACCAGAGGCAATCATTTTCCCTATAGCTTTGATCCATGAAGATATGGTTATAAGTTAAGGACTATAACCCCTTGGGCTCCATTCTCCATGCATTGTCAGCACAGTTTATAAAGCTCGCAATTATCCTTTTGAGTCTCTTTAAAGCAATTTCAAATGGTGGAAAATAATACTGTCTTCCTGGCTTAGAATCTGATTTTTTTCCTGTGTTCCGTATAAATTAGTGTAAAGTTTATGATGGTCTATAAGTATATTTGGACTTGCTCCAACTCCATAGGACAGTTTTTCTTTAATTCACCTCCAAGGAGCTTGCTCCAATTTTGACCACTATAGGCTAATACCCGCGGCTCCGGAGCCGCATGCGGCTCTTTGAGCCGTCTCGTGCGGCTCCCAGTCGCCCGGTGCGCGCGCACCTCTCCGAACGGGAGGAGGCGCACACGCACCACTCCGAACGGGAGGAGGTGCGCGCGCACCACTCCAAAGGTTTGGAGAGCTGCGCACGCACCTCTCTCGCACCTCCGCCCGAACACCCGTTTGGAGACCTGCTGGTGTTCGGGCGGAGGTGCGGTTTTGAGACCTGCTGGTGCCGGTTTAGAAAGCTGCCGCGGCCCACAGCAGCTTTCTAAACCGGCACCAGCAGGTCTCCAAACCGCTGTTCGGGCGGAGCTGCGCGCGCACCTCTCCAAAGGTTTGGAGAGGTGCGCACGCAGCTTCGCCCGAACACCCGTGTCGAGACCTCCTGGTGTTCGGGCGGAGGTGCGGTTTGGAGACCTGCTGGTGCCAGTTTAGAAAGCTGCCGCGGCCCACAGCAGCTTTCTAAACCGGCACCAGCAGGTCTCCAAACCGCTGTTCGGGCAGAGGTGCGCGGGCAGCTCCACCCGAACACCCGTGTCGAGACCTGCTGGTGTTCGGGCGGAGGTCGGGCGGCAGTTTGGAGGTCCCGGGGGTGGCTCCGGTGATGCCCGGGCTGAAGGCGGCGCCGCAACCCACCGCCTGTCACCACGGAGACCCGTCACCGTTGGCGTGCAGGTGCGTCCACATAAAAAAAAAGTGGAACCGCGCGCGTGTATCCACGCATGCGCATGCGCAAAAAACAATTTTTGTGCATGTGCAAAACATTTTGTTTTATGCGCATGCGCCTGCGCGTGCGTGGATGCACGCACGCGGCTCCCACTTTTTTATGTGTGATGGAACCGGTTCCCAGTGGCTCTTTTGCTTTTTCAGGTTGCCAACCCCTGGGCTAATATAAGAACATGTATAGGCGTCACAATGATTACAACATTGTTTCTCTACTCTCAGTTTTCATAGGTGTAGTCTGAACTTCTCAATTGTTGTAGTGGAAGGAAAAATGTTATTTTTTTATTCCACTTTTCATTCGGAAGGAAAGCTAAACCAAATTTTACCTGGAGTCTTCGCTATGACTGCTATCAATTCTGAAACTCAAAGGACAATCTATTTTCAACAACCCTGACATATATTCACTTTCCTTTTAAATGGCTCCATGCTGGTTTCAGAGAAAAATGTCCTTTAATATTTTATATTAATACCGTACTTTGTTTTAAGCATCAGTGGCATTTTGCAAATCATTTCACATCAATTGAAAGTCTCAGATCATAGTATCGGCTAATGTGTAACCAACTTGGGAAATACATAAATCTGGTTGAACTGGTAGAATGTTGCCAAGTAAGTAATATTGAAGTAATATTAACTTGTATGCTAGGGAGTTGGGTTAAGCAGGTCTGTAACTGAAAGACGTCAAAAGCAGAGTAATGCAGCCCTCAGAGATGTTAAGGTAAAAAGATGTAGATATTAAGGAAAGAGATAAAAAGCCTCTTGTTATATAGTGTGGAATCAGTAAGGAAATCAGAAGAAGGAAGTGAAACTCAGATTTAGGGACAAGTAGTGGGTTAGGATGCTGAGCTTGTCGATCAGAAGGTCGGCAGTTTGGCGGGTCGAATCCTGAGTGCCGCGTAACAGAGTGAGTGCCTGTTACTCGTCCCAGCTTCTGCCAACCTAGCAGTTCGAAAGCACATAAAAATGCAAGTAGAAAAATAGGGACCACTACGGTGGGAAGGTAACAGCGTTCCATGCGCCTTTGGCGTCTAGTCATGCCGGCCACATGACCACGGAGATGTTCTCGGACAAGCGCTGGCTCTTCGGCTTTGAAACGGAGATGAGCACCGGCCCCTAGAGTTGGACTAGCACACATGTGCGGGGGAACCTTTACCTTTACTTATAAATAGCTATGGAGCTCTATGGGAACAAGACATACAAATGGAGAACAAGAAAGAGATGTACAGAATCTGAACCTGGAGAGGAGTAGGAAGAAAAGAAAATGGATTCCCTACTTAAAGGAAGTTTAAACAAATAAACAGATAAAACTTTAAGTTAAGAGATAAAGAAGAAGCATTAATGAATAAGCAAGAACAAAGCCATTTGCTTTGGCCATGGAACATTCTGGCAGTTGGGATTCTGTGTATTTCATATATACTCTATATTGATTTTACATATTCATGTTGTTGATTTATTGATTTTTTAAAAAATATGAAGTTAAAAGATAAACATTAAAAAAAGATCTTAAAAAAGAAAAGGCTCAGGAAAGAGAAAAAGTGCAAGTGCAAGAAAGAAAGAAAGAGGGGGGAAAGAAAAAAATAGAAAATGAATGTCTTTCTATTTTCTACAGATATAAGTAAAAATAAATCAAACTCTTACTCTAAGATTAATTTGTCTACATTATTTCCATAATTCCATATAATTCTAATCATTAAATCCCAAAATCAACTTTTCATTTCTTGCAGTTTCTTGCAAAAAGTCCAAAAATGGTTTCCAATTGGTTTCTCCTTGAGAAAAAAAATCAACATAAGTTAACCATTTTTGTTTAGATATTATTTCCCTTCTTAAAAAAGGTCACTTGGGGTGACAACCATAAAGGGATTTTAGAAGATAATTTTGCTTTATACCTATTCCAAATTTTCAATACAGCACATCTAATAAAATTATTTTTAAAATCCACATTCACCTTAACTTTGTTGTAGCACCAATAGACATTGCATTCAAATCTTAAATCATGTCCTTCCAAATCCAGTAACCTGTTTCTTAAAATCATCCATTCTAAATCATCCAAACAAAACAACTACCTGCAAAATATAATTTCAAATTTGGCATTCGTAACCCCCCTCTTTCTTTTTCACTCTGTAGGAGTTTATATTTAATTCTTGGTTTCTTGCCCTGCAAACAATTTTAGAAATATATTTTGAATATCTGCTTCAACAGTACATCAATCATCAATATACGTATTGTCTGAAATAGAAATAACGTTCTAGGTAAAACATTTATTTTCATTACAGAAATTTTTTCTAACATAAATAGAAATATAATAGTATTTTTTCCCATATTGGTATATATTTTTAACTTCTTTCCATACTTTAACATAGTTATTTTGAAACAACATACAATTCATATCACGCAAAGTATCCCACAAATATTTAACCTTTTTCTAAATTTTAAAACCAGATCATCAAAACATCTTGATCCTGCATAGCCATACTTTTAACTTTTTTTGTTATTAATCTTAAAACCTGATAACACATCAAAATCTTTCAAATTTTTCTTCAAAGATTCAATCCCTTTCAGGGTATCCTGTAAAATCAAAACCAAGTCATCAACAAAAGCTTTCAATTTAGAGGTCTCATTTTCAATTTTAGACCCATTATCTTCTCATTTTGGTTATGTGTCCATTCAAATCTTAAAAAATAAAGAACAAAGGGAACAGAGAACCATCTTGCTGTGTCCCTTTCTGAATATTAGTAAAATCACCATTAAATGTAATTTGAGTCTTTGGGGATGTATATATTGACAGGTATCCCTGACTGATAGGAGGAGGCATGACACAGAATGAAATATATCTCCCATTATAAAGTCCATCCCTTATGTTCTTGTGTGTGATGTAGAGAGTCTGAGTTGTAATGTATACAGGTAGCCTTCAACTTATAACAGTTCAGATCATTCAAAGTTACAAAGTGACATGACCATTTTTCACTTATAACCATTGCAGCCTCCCCGTGGTCATGTGATCAAAATTCAGACACATAGCAACTGACTCATTTTTATGACTGTTACAGTGTCCTGTGATCATGTGATCAACTTTTGTGGTCTTCTCACAAGCAAAGTCAATGCTGAAGCCAGATTCATTTGACAACCATGTCACTAACTTAACAACTGCAGTGATTCACCTAACAGCTATGGCAAGAAAGTTTGTAAAATGAGGAACATTCCATTAACAAATGTCTCACTGAGCAGCAGAAAGTATGGGCTCAGTTGTGGTCGTGAGTTGAGGAGGACTATCTGTAGTGTGACATTGGATCCCACACCTTGCCCTTTGTAAGGATGCCTGTGGCCTACAGTTTCATCAGTAAGAAAATCACAGCATGAATTGGCAGGGGGCAGGACTGAGGCTGGGAGAACTGTGAGAAGGAAAAGTGGATTGGAGACTAAACCAGGAGGTAAAATCAATTAGCAAGGAAGAGAGTGGCAGAAGTCATTCCACAGAGGTTGGATTTCCTGTTAGGGATGAAGGAGAATTGGTTTGTTGCAATATCTACTGTGTTTTTAAAATGGGGTTGCACTTTAAGAAGTCTTCTCTGTTGGGTGTGAAAGAGAATGGATGCCTCGCTCTGAGCAAAGTCTCTCTGCAGAAATTCACCCCACTGAGTTCAATCGCGTATTTTTCTTTAAAGTTATTCTTGTACCCATATAAAACTGTCTGAATATCTGCATGGTTATTGCTTTCCTAAAGCAAGTAATAAAGCTGTTCTTCTTATATCATAGCTGTGCTTTATGCTGTTCTTATTGAAGGGAGAGAGAAAAGAAAATTGCTCCTCTCCTCCCCTTGTAGATTGAAAGGGGAAGGAGCTGAAGGAATCCTTCTGGATCTCTGGGGAATCAGTATTTCAAATGTAGGGCCAGTTTCTGCCAGAAACATGTTTTTTTAATTTATTTTTTTGCCTTTTGAGGCCAGAGGTAATGACCCTTAAAAATGATTTTGTATAGAACCTTCTGAGCAAATGGACATAATACCCTGGAATGGATGCAAAATTATGCATACTTTGTCAGTGGTGATGCTCTTGGGCAGAGAACACTGCTGGGAATAAATAATAAATAAAACAAAAATAATTTTTTAAAAAATGTAAATAAATTGAAATAAAATTTATTTATTTTTTAAATAAAAAAGGAGCTGTGGTGGTGCATTGTTTATAATGCAGTATTGCAGGCTAATTTAGCTCACTGCCAGCAGTTTGATTCTGACCAGCTCAAAGTTGACTCAGCCTTCCATCCTTCCGAGGATGTAAAATGAGAACCCAAATTGTTGGGGAAAATATGTTGACTCTGTAAACTGCTTAAAGAGGGCTGTAAAGCACTATGAAGCAATATATGTCTAAATGCTATTGCTATTGCTAGAAAATAAGGCAAATGTTGTCAGTTCCCCGCAGCATAACACAAGAAGAACACAAAAAGAATCTTGCTGGATCAAACCAGAGGCCTTTGGGTATAAATTTGTGTATCATTCAGTGGCCAAATGGATGGATTTGGGAAGTTCATAAGCTTGCCTGAAGGGTTTAAACCCTCTGCTTCTGTCATTTCCCAGCTGCTAAACATTTAATATACATGTATGATTCAGGAGGTAGTAAACAGCCTTAAGCCATTAAGCTATCCAAATTAATCACAATTACCAGTGTGGCTGGAAGTGAATTCCACAGTTAAATGATGTGTGTGCACAAAAGCAAAACAGCCCCAGTAATAATAATCACAATATTTCATTAATTTAAAGCACATCAAATTTTAATTATACCTAATTCATTCATTTGGTCTGGTGTCATCAACTTTTTGGAGTGTGGCCTTTGGTATACCTCTCATTTAAGAATGTCTCTTAATCTGAAGTTATTCGTACTCTCTTTGATCATTAGCTGAAATCCTGTTCTCCATTTGTCTCTTTACTCAAGAAGTCATGGCCTTCCCACTGTTATAAAGGCTTCCTTTAAGACACTTTTCAACACCCACATTGTGCTATTAACTAAAGATTCCTTCACATTCAGGAGTCAGTGGTTTCTGCTAGGTTTCTAATTTGCATACAGTGTCTGAGCCGTTTTGTGAGTGTGTGTGTATATATGCTTGTGTGTGTTATGATTTATAATGGTGTCTTCACTTTTAGATTTAATGCAGTATTATCAGTTCCATTTAAGTGGAGCAATTTTGGTTAGAAACATTAGGATGAATACAAAAATAAATGAATGAATATTTTTTCTAAAATTTTGCATCTGTGAAATGCTTTGTAGACATTTTAATCACTGGAAATATTTGCAGCACTAAGATTATTTTTGTCACTAAATCATCCGCCATATCACTAATGATGAGCCATAAAAATCCACGAGAATTTTTCAATTGAACTTATTGGGTTGGGATGAGAATTTCCACCTAAAATTTAATAAAACTTGTAGTGTGATCTTTCTTTCTATTAGTGTGGTCATTGCTACTCAGTATATTAGGCTGTTATGGGAATGAGAAGCCTATCATCCATACCCTTTTCTACCCATTCATTGTGCTAAGGCAGGGGTCTTCAAACTTGGCCCTTTTATAACTTGTGGACTTCAATTCCCAGAATTCTTCAGCCAGCGTGCCTGGCAATGGAAAAAAAGTCACGATACTTCGCGACATGTCATGTTACATTGCAAGTTCGACACCCCTGATCTAGACTAAATGTTGATTCAGTTCATAGAGAGAGAGAGCTCTCATTTTGTCAGTGGTATGCACTGATGGACCCAATGTTGGTGCATGAAACCATATAAAGTCCATTTGCATTTTTACAAAACAAATGTGGCATAGAACTGTAAACATTGTTGGAAAGTGCAACAGTCTGCCATGAAGACAGAAAGTTAGAGTGATACAGAGCATCCAGAGGGTGAGAGGCACTATGGAGAATCTCTACTTGTTTGTATCAATAGGGAAATTATTTGTAGCTCAGGGCTGAACTGTGGAGTCTTTAGTGCTTTCAAAGTTGGTTGTTTGCTTGCAGAAGTTTTATTACCTGACTAGGAGAGGACATTGTTCTCTATTTACACACAAGCTTGTCCAATAAATATCAGTAGGGATGTCATTTTCTCTAAGGTAATTCCTTGATTATGGTATTGTTTATTGCTAGTCTGACATTGTTCCTGGTGATAATCCTTCCTGGGTGTTGATTGCTGGCAAGGAGGTGTTTCTGATTTTTTATTTTGCTTTTTTATTGTCTTTTTTGAATGGGGTACATATGTGATTTATCTCTATGTGCCTGTTGGAGGCTGAATTGTCTGACTGCCAGCTTCCAGGAATTCCCTGACACTTTTGGATTTAGTCGCTCTAGATTGCTCACAGTTTCTCAGTTGAAACTATGATCAAATCTGTCCATTGTTATGAATTAAGGAATTTTTATTGTGCCTTCTGACTGCCAGTTGGTATTCATGGATAGTTCTGCTAGTCCTCTCTGTGAGTCCTACATGTCTTATATAGTCCTTACACTGTATGTAATAGATGACTCCTATTTTTTCTTCTTCTGAGGCTACTGGATCTTTTGGCTCATTTAAGATGTTTTGGAGGGGATCAGTTGGTTGGTTTGCTGTGGTATGTCATGTGGTTGCAATAATCTGCTGATTGTTTCTGAGATGTTTTTGATGTATTGTAGTGTTATCCTTTTCATAGTTTGAATTGGTGCAAGTGAGAATGACCTGGGCAGCATCTAACTTTGATAGATAGATAAATAAAAATAAAAGATACAGTTAAAAATCTAAAAAGGAAACAAAAAGATTAGAAGACCTTATTGCCAGCGATGAATGTCCATGTAAGTAGGGATTAGTGTTAGGAAGTATATTAGACAATCAAGTAGTAAACAATAATAGGCACCACCAAGGGAAAAAATAACTTCCCTACCAATAATGACAGGGAAAGCTACAGAGAGCAAACACCATTCCTTTCTAGCACTTAAGATGTTACCTAGCTGTATTATGAAACATCTGCAAGTAAATAACCAACCTCATAGAGCTATTTGTCTTTTGCCTTGGGCAAATTCCTTCCCAGCAGCTATTTTATAAAAATACTGACTAAATACTCTCAAATTTCCAAAAGTTCCCATCTAAGGATCCTTGGCCTATTGGAATCACTCCAGTATGGGTCCTGTATCTGTATTTAAAAGGTTGTAGATCCAAATATGGTCAATATGGTTAATATTTTGCCTATTCTTCCATGTATTTCAAGATGCAGCAGACAAAAAAGGGAAAATTACATAGATTATGAAATATAGTTGATTTGCATTATGAAAACAGATTGGTTTATTACATAACATGTGATGTGAACTTTTACAGAAAGAGATTTTATTTGGAAGTACTGCCTCATAAACTTTCCTCCAAATATTTTATAAACATAACATACAGGTAGTTCTTTACTAAAAGGCTCAAAGCACTTCACATATTTTATCTTAACAATCCTGAAAAAAAAATCTCTGTAAACTAGGACAGGATTATATCCCTATAGTAGAGATAAGGAAAAGATAGGGAAGAAAAGAGCTATGACAGTGATAGTGGATTGCTTAAGGCCACTCAGTTTGTATTCAAGGTAACATACTGAAATGATATTTCCTGTTCACTATCCATTATCTTAGTCAGAGCAGTATGGTCATTTCATTCTTTTTATCATCATCTGCATTCTCATGGTTAGGGGCATTAGCAATTAATATTCCATTGTAAATAATAAACAGATTTTTTTAAAAAATAAAAAATGTATCTTTTATTAAGCCACTGAACATGCAGAAGAAGAACTAATATGAATTTTAAGGACAGGAATGAACCAATTGAGCAATTCCTCAGGAAGCATTGAAGCATTCTCCTCCTTTATGTAAGCCAGCAGAAAAGTCAGATAGAATAGATTTTGATGTTTACTTTGCCAATCCAATTGGTTTTCTTTAGACCTGCAGATGGAGTACAATGTCCTCATTTCCCAGGCACAAAAGATGTTTCCCAACATCTTTTCAACAACACTAGCTGGTGATAAAACCACCTGTTAGGCACATCCTTGCTAGAATTAAAGATGATTTTGACAGACGGTTAGACTTATGGTTACACACACACACACACACACACACACACACACAAACACACACACTCACACTCAGTCACTACCACTGGTCTTTTAGGACTGATCTAGGCCTCAGAGCTAGGATTCATTTGGACACCTTAAGAGCCCAGTTTGCAAGAAGTAATTTCTTCTTCTCCTAACTCAGAATGGTTTTTGAGGACAGTACCTAGGGACCAATAAGCAGGGAACTGCAAATAGTTTCTGGGATGATGTCAATCCTTAGCAGTGATGCTAACAAAACAGCTCTAAAATATGTCAGATTATATCTATGATAAAAATGCCATGATTTTTGTCTGCTTATGGGGGAAAAACAGTACCTTAAAATTAGAACAGCTATGGTCAACCTTTTAAACTGCCTCAGATAGGAAGTCAAGATAAAGGCAAAGATATGAGGAAATGACAGAATTAGTAAGTTGTATGAACCCATTTGTGCCACTGATAGGTACAAATGTGTGAAAACACCTACATGTGCAACTACTGACTTTGCCTTTATGACTTCTACTTAGAAAGAAAGTTCTAATATATTCTGCTTTTAGATACACTATCTCAAGATGTGCTTTTTATAGCATTCTATCTCATTAGGGGATCTACTCACAACTCCACAGAGGCATAGAACTTCTGACATTTCCTGTTTGATACCCAAGAAGTCAAAAGACTGAAGAGGTCTTGCTTTCATGCTCTGTGAAGCAGCAAGAGTAATGCCATTTTTAGGTCTACCTTTGATATTGTATACTCTATGCTGACACTGAAATAAAAGCTACTTCCTGATGATCAAATTTTCTGTTTCTCAGCTCTTTCTGATTCCACTTTAAAAAGCAACTAGAAAAGCCAGCATTGTTTTTACTTTTTGGATATCAAAATAAGCATCTGTGTAAATTTGTTCATTTAAAGAGGACATACAGAACTGATAGACACTCAACAGTCAATCAGTCTTTCTCATCAATATCTGAGCATAAACAACAAACAGCCAATCCCTTATTTTTTTATGTGCCATACATTCTACCACTTTTAAAGTTTCATTTGGAAAAGAAATACTCAAGAATTATTTTGATGGGTGGTATTTATTATAAATGCATATGATCAGTGGAGAATTCACCTTATCCTGCATCTGGGGAGTTGTTCCATTCAAAAGAGCTCAGAAAAGAATTGTAACTCATAAATTCAGATTTGAGTAGAAAGATAGTCACTCTCCATTTTATTTCCATACCTTTCTATATATAACAGCATGATTCTAAAGACTTTGTTTAAGCTTATTTAGTACCTCTGTTAAGACCATGTAAAGCTGCACCAGGAACCAAGTAAGCCTAGAATGTACATCCTTTAGCCCCAAGTCATAGACTTCAACATATAGTACTATAAATAGATTCTGCTTTCCTGACAAGAAAAGGGCAAAAAAATCTATCTGTATTTATAGTATGTTCACCCCATTTTGTGGACTTCATGTTGCCTGCCAAATGTAGAAAAGCAATCTTGCACTTCCTGTTCCTTTCTGTACCTATAATGGTCTTTAGGAGCTCCTATGGCTAATCTCCCCTTCATGGATTACTGCCTTGTCATGGCAAAGGGGCTTGCATAATTCAATGAAGCTATGAGCTATGCCGTGCAGGGCCACCCAAGACGGAAAGGTCATAGCAGAGAGTTCTGACAAAACATGATCCACTGGAGAAGGAAATGGCAACCCACTCCAGTATCTTTGCCATGAAAACCCTATGGACAGTACCAAAAGGCAATACGATATGACACTGGAAGATGAGCCCCTCAGGTCGGAAGGCATCCAATATGCTACTTGGGAAGAGCAGAGGGCTAGTACTAATAGCACCAGAAAGAATGAAGCGACTGGGCCAAAGCCGAAAGGACGCTCAGCTGTGGATGTGTCTGGTGGTGAAAGGAAAGTTCGATGCTGTAAAGATTTTTTCTCCATAGGAACCTGGAATGTAAGATTCATGAATCAAGGCAAGCTGGACGTGGTCAAACAAGAGATGACAAGACTGAAAATCAACATCTTAGGTATCAGCGAACTAAAATGGACAGGAATGGGTGAATTTAATTCAGATGACCATCAGATATACTACTGCAGGCAAGAATCCCTCAGAAGAAATGGAGTAGCCTTCATAGTCAATAAAAGAGTAGGAAAAGCAATACTGGGATGCAATCCTCAAAATGACAGAATGATCTCAGTTTGAATCCAAGGCAAACCTTTCAATATCACAGTAGTCCAAGTCTATGCCCCAACCACCAATGCTGAAGAGGATGAAATTGACCGGTTCTATGAAGCCCTACAGCACCTTATAGAACTAACACCAAAAAATGATGTCCTTATCATCATGGGGGATTGGAATGCTAAAGTAGGAAGCCAAAAGATAACCGGAATAACAGGCAAGTTTGGCCTTGGAGTACAAAATGAAGCAGGGCACAGGGTGATAGAATTTTGTCAAGAGAATACAATGGTCATAGCAAACACTCTTTTCCAACAACCCAAGAGACGGTTCTACACATGGACATCACCAGACGGTCAACACAGAAATCAGATTGACTATATGCTCTGCAAGCAAAGATGGAGAAGCTCTATACAGTCAGTAAAAACAAGACCAGTAGCTAACTGCGGCTCAGTCCATGAGCTTCTCATTGCAAAGTTTAGGCTTAAACTGAAGAAAGTAGGGGAAAGCACTAGGCCACTCAGGTATGAATTAAATCATATCCCTGTCAAATATACAGTAGAGGTGACAAATAGATTTAGTGCCTGAGGAACTATGGACAGAGGTTCACAACATTGTACAACAGGAAGCAACCAAAACCATCCCAAAGAAAAAGAAATGCAAGAAAGCAAAATGGCTGTGAGGAAGCTTTGCAAATAGCTGAGGAAAGGAGAGAAGCAAAAGGCAAGGCAGAAAAAGAAAGATACACCCAATTGAATGCAGAATTCCAGAGAATAGCTAGAAGAGATTAGAATGCCTTCTTAAATAAACAGTGCAAAGAAATAGAAGAAAACAATAGAATAGGGAGGACCAGAGATCTTTTCAAGAAAATTGGAGCGATGAAGGGAACGTTTAATGCAGAAATGGGCATGATAAAGGACCAAAATGGCAGGGACCTAACAGAGGCAGAAGAGATTAAGAAGAGGTGGCAAAATTACATAGAAGAACTATACAAGAATGAGCTTAACATCCCTGATAATCGCAATGAGGTGGTCACTGACCTCAAGCCAAACATCCTAGAATGTGAAGTGAAGTGGGCCTTAAAAAAGCTGAGCAACAACAAAGCTAGTGGAGGTGACAGTATCCCAGCTGAGCTATTCAAAATCTTAAAAGACGATGCAGTAAAAGTGCTACATTCAATTTGCCAGCAAATTTGGAAAACTCAACAGTGGCCACAGGATTGGAAAAGATCAGTTTACATTCCAATTCCAAAGAAAGGCAGTGCCAAAGAATGTTCAAACTATCGCACCATTGCACTCATTTCTCATGCTAGTAAAGTTATGCTTAAAATCCTACAAGCTAGACTCCAGCAGTATGTGGATCGAGAACTACCAGAAGTACAGGCAGGATTTCGAAGAGGAAGAGGAACTAGAGATCAAATTGCCAACATACGCTGGATCATGGAGAAAGCTAGAGAGTTCCAGAAAAACATCTACTTCTGCTTCATTGACTATGCTAAAGCCTTTGATTGTATGGATCATAACAAACTGTGGCAAGTTCTTAAAGAAATGGGAGTACCAGACCATCTTATTTGTCTCTTGAGAAACCTATATGTGGGCCAAGAAGCAAAAGTAAGAACTGGACACGGAACCACTGATTGGTTCAAAATTGGGAAAGGAGTCCGGCAAGGCTGTATACTGTCGCCCTGCCTATTTAACTTATATGCAGAGCACATCATGAGAAAGGCAGGGCTAGATGAATCAAAAGTTGGAATTAAGATTGCCGGAAGAAATATCAACAACCTAAGATATGCAGATGATGGCAGAAAGTGAAGAGGAACTAAAGAGCCTCTTGTTGCGGGTGAAGAAGGAGAGTGCAAAACTTGGGTTGAAACTTAACATTAAGAAAACCAAGATCATGGCATCCGGCCCTCTCAATTCCTGGCAAATAGATGGGGAAGAAATGGAGGTAGTGACAGATTTTACTTTCCTGGGCTCCAAGATCACTGCAGATGGGGACTGTAGCCAAGAAATTAAAAGACGCTTGCTCCTCGAGAGGAAAGCCATGGCAAATCTAGACAGCACACTAAAAAGCAGAGATATCACCCTGTCAACAAAAGTGCGTATAGTCAAGGCTATGGTCTTCCTAGTTGCAATGTATGGCAGTGAAAGTTGGACCATAAAAAAGGCTAAGCACCAAAAAATTGAGGCCTTTGAACTATGGTGCTGGAGAAGACTCCTGCAAGTCCCTTGGACTGCAAGACGATCAAACCGGTCAATCCTAGAGGAGATCAACCCTGACTGCTCTTTAGAAGGCCAGATCCTAAAGCTAAAACTCAAATACTTTGGCCACCTAATGAAAAGGAAGGACTTACTGGAGAAGAGCCTAATGCTGGGAAAGATTGAGGGCAATAGAAGAAAGGGACGACAAAGAATGAGGTGGCTGGATGGAGTCACTGAAGCAGTAGGTATGAGCTTAAATGGACTCCAGAAGATGGTAGAGGATAGGAAGTCCTGGAGGAACATTGTCCATAGGGTCACGAAGGGTCGGACATGACTTCGCAGCTAACAACAACAACAATGGCTAATCTACAGGAATGTCTACAGGCTGAATCAAAGAAGTCAAGTTGGTGGATACAACCATGTGATGGAGCCTTGTCCTTTTTTGTATATTTTAAGATGCATGAACAACTTGACTTCTTTAACCCACCCACCCTCTGATGCTATATAAGAGCATAATGAATTCTGTTAAGCCTGAGTCCCCAATGTGCACTACAAGTATGATTTTATTTACAGAATAGTAAGATGTCTGGCTTTCTTTCAGAATTTGCCCAAAAGTATATAGAGCAACTCTGACATAGAGGAGGTTTCCTAGAAAGGGGTTTGGAAGAAAAAGACAATGGCAATGAAATCAGGATGACTGAATAGAGCTGAGCATTTACTGGCCAGATGCCATTCCTGATGCCTATGCAAAGTTCACAGCAGATATTTTCTCTTTGAGCCCTGGTAGAGAAATATCAGACACAGCCTAGGATTTAGCCTTTTGAGTGGGAGGTGAGATTCTTAACTTCTAGGCCACTGCACTGCTCATTTGTGTATACACACACAGAGAGACCAAAAAACAGCCAGTGTAAGCATCAATCCAACTTTCAGATAAAGTTGCTATGTAGTCAGGAGCCCACTATTAAAAACACTCTACATTAAGATCCAGATGTCTAGGATGTATTGATTGATGGCATCCCTAAACATGCTATAGCAGAGCTCAGTCATGAGAAACAAAATATATGGTAAGCTGATGTACTTCCTGACCATCCAGTACAGGAGTAGATGAAATAGAAAATGTTTCTTTCAAGTTTAGAAAAAGCAGCCCATTGCAAACATTCTGTGAAAATATGTTCAATTTAGTTTTCTTCTAACAGGATGAAATGTAAAACATTTTGAGGGTTCTGCATCATATGAAATAATGAGGAAATATAATAAGACCGTATTCTGTTGTTCTTCATTCCTAGATTATGGAATCAACTTGTTTAAAAAAGTATTGCTTCCCCAAATATTAAAACAAATCTTCATAGAAACAAGTAGGGCACAACTGTACTCTCACGCCACTGAAAATCCTTCAGATTAGAATCTTTTATCAGGGCAAAGACAACACATTAATAGAACAGAAGATATACAAACTAGATAGGAAGACCTTTTTGTCCTTTCTCACCTGGTACTACATGAATTTTTTAAAGAAATATTTCATGCCTCCTTCAGTCACTAAGTCTGATTTCAAGGTTGGTAACTTTAATTTATCCCCCAATTTCCATATTAAATATGAGTACCAAAAGATTGACAGCAAGCTTGGCTGGCAGAGTGCAACAATCCTACCTTCAGTTTGCCACCCTGAACAATCTGGCTTCAAAAAAATTCAAAAAGTGCCTCATTATTTCAGCTTATTAATTGATGGTTTGGATATACACTCAGAAAAATTAGGAAGTAGAAAACACTTTTAATATAGAGCAGTGGATGATGTTTTTGCCAAATATGGATTTTTTTTAAAAAAATGTTTTTAGTAATTTGATTATTTGGTGGTACACTGACATTTCTCATTGGGATGTTACAAATGGAATTATGAAGATGTCTCATAGTTGCAGAGGAATACAGAGATGGTCTTGATGAAAGCAAAAATGTCAGTTTAACCCAGAATGACAGGAGGAGTGAGTAATAAATTCAAGATTGGCTAGTCTTGGTTTGCCAGAACGTAAGAGTGAGGGAAACAGAAACTATCAAGATTTTGTGGTTATACCCTGCAATAATAAAGTCAAATCCAATAATTCTTCTGAAGTCTGCTTCTCAATCTTGTCAGACTGATTGTAGAATTCCTCAAGAATCTCCTTTATATACTGTTATATATAATTTTCTTTTGTAAAATGTGTTAAAGATTAATAGTATATTCAAAATTTTGATTTACCTACTCAATAAACTTACAAACTGGAGAATCCCAATTTCAAACTTGAAGGTAAATATTTTTATTATGAACAAACACTGAAATTATACTTTGGATCAGCTTATCGTCATTGTTGTCAGGCATTCAGTTATGTATGACCTGTGGCCACTCTATGCATCACCACTCTCCATGTCTTTCTGTCTGGCACCCCCTCCTTCAGATCCACTATGGTCATCCCAGTGTCATCCGTTATAGTGTCCAGCCAACAGATACTAGGGTGGTCTTCTCCTTTTTCTGCTGATGACTCCCAGCATGATTGACTTTTTGAGTGAATCAACTCACATGACATGACTAATGTATGACAGCCTCTGTTTGGTGATCTTGGCTTTAAATGTTATTTTTGGTGGGTTTTGGTCTAGGTCTTCTTTGTTTGTTATTTTTGCAATCCATGAGTTCCATAATAGTTGCCTCTGGCAGCACAGTATCCAGCAAAATATGCATACCAATTGCCCAGCCATCTATATAAACTATCTAACTTTCCTATAGCAAAAAATTAAAAAATATATTTAGGAAAATAGCTACCAGAATACTGCAGTCAATGTTTTGTGTCTGACTCTGTACCTAAAGCAGTACTCCTCAACCTTGGAAACTTTAATATGTGTGGAATTCAACTCTCAGAATTTCCTAGTCAGCAAGTTTGCTGTCTGGGGATTCTGGGTGTTGGAGTTCACACAAAGTTGCCAAGGTTTAAATGCCGCCTTCTTCTCAATACACTGTTTTATGTCATTCCATTCATACTAAACTAATAGCAACTGGTATGTGACTGGTTCTTGCTGCTAAATTATATAGTCTAGAAAAATGTTGAAAACAACAATCTAATCCAAAACAAAAAAAATATCTAATTACAATTACATTTAAAATGATACACTTAAAGTGAATATGTTTTACACTGCATGGGGAAATTATACCCTTTTAATATAGTCTCCCCCAAAATACTTCAAAGGAAACACTTTTCAACACAGATGGAAATATTCATGAAAGTGTTTTGATTCACCCCAGCGTACAGTGCTAGACAAAATGGATTTTATTTAGTGAATGCTGCCATTTTATGGGGGAGGGGGCAGACATGGAGACTCTGACAATAAATCAATAGTTCTTTTTTGCTGCAGGAACAGAGTTCATTATTGATGGGAAAGAAAGTAATATGCACTTCATTTTTTAAAAGGAAACAAAGCTAAAGGTTTGTAAAAGGATCACCTTTGGAACTTTTGTTATTTTAGCCCATAGCTTAGGGGCAACCTGACAGTTTTGTTCTAGTATATTTCATCTAAAATAAATGTTATGACAGTTGCAAAGGCCATAAAGAAATCCTTGCCCTCCCAAAGTATAAATGAGCAATCTCCATTAAGAAAAGGGCATTGGAGATCTAGGGAATGCTTCTGCTGACCTCTTTTGATGGGGAATTTGCTGGTTAATGCACACAATCCAGGTTACAGAAGAAACCAATTATAAAGCGATTAAGTACAGACATCTGTCAACTGTTTTGATTGGCTGACTGTGTATCACCTTTTATTGACAGGTGTCATACTGTATATAAAGCAACTAGCACAAAGAATACATCAGAATACATAAGAAAACATCATTAGCGTACAAAGTCACAACAGTTCACTCTAATTATATTTCATTTTTCATTAGCTTTTACTAAGGCTATATAAACAAAGCAGCCACTCAAGAAAGAGATAAAGGGGCATTGTGGAAATTACAGGATGAATATGCTCTGTTAGTGATTTCATCAAGGTGATTCATGATGAACAATAGTAACTGCCAAGTTCATCACAAGAAGACACAGAGTCCTAGAAGACTATTTTATCAGAAGCTCACATGAACAAATAGTTCAATACCAAGTTACAGAATTTAATTTTGTGGAGAACATTGGGCAGTGGGCCACTTGATTATCATTGTTTAATCATCCATAAAACCCTCATTCCATGCTTTTTTAAAAAAGAGAATATCTTGATTTTATGTTAATATATACTTTTACTGGTTCATTTTAAAAAACCCAAGAGACAAGGTTAGGAAAAAGAAGTGGAGATTGTTAATGTATTTACTTAGAAGTGCATATATCATTCATGTTTTGCTAAAATCCCCAAATAATTTAAAATGAAATCATGAACATGCAAAATAAAATAATGCAACAACTTACACAATAAAAACAATCAATTAAAAATTAATAGCATGAAATATCACAACTGTTAAGAGTAGTGTTGCCATGGGATACTCAGGGAAGTGCTTTATCAGACAAATGAAGCTTTAATTGTTAGTGGAAATATACTAAACTGGCAATCCACTTCAAGTCAGTAAGGAGTTAATTTTTATTTTGAGCACAACAGAAAGTATATAGCTGCTGACTGAATTTTAACAGGCCAGTGAACAAAGCATCCTATTTTGAATGTTAAAACTGGGAAGAAGATTACTTCTTGGATAACCTAGTCCCGAGCTATTTAGGGCTATATAAATCTTGAACATAGCTTGTTGGTGTTCTGCACAAGACTGGTATTTTCTGTAACAAAGCATTCCATTCAACAATCTAACTACTGCCTTCTGCATTATCTTCTAACTTCTGAACATTTACAAGGTTGTTTGAATATTACAAGTGCCCAGTCTTTTAGTTACCAATACAAGGATCAGCACTGCTAGAATACCTCCATGTTATATTAGCTGTAGGAAGTAGTATGGATGATTGGTCATGTCATTGTCTAATGACAAAAGCAAACTTACAAGCATCTCTAGATTGTTTATTCATTCCTTTCAGAGAGAAAGCAATACCATCTAGAATAAGCAATTTATGTAATGCTTAGACCCTGATTGTATTACTCACAGGCGTAATAGAATACAAAAGGGAAAGGAGTACATGCTGAACCAAGCATAATGACATCACAAAGCAAGGTCTGCACCTTTTGAACTTGTCACAATGTCAGATTTAATGATTCTGACAACTTGCTAAGGATGCCCTTTTTTTGCCACAGAATCTCAGCTTCTTTGTTTTCAACCATCCCAGCATTGTATCTAAGCATTATTCCATTTTTGTATGACAACCACAATACCTTCCAACAGATGTTAATATTTAGCAATGCACTAAATATTTTTTCCAGAAGGGTAGTTTATGCCTATACAGTAAGGTATTGTACTGAGAAACCCCTGTTGCTTCTGAATTTATATACTGTACATATAGAAAACAAATATATGTGAATATCATAAGGCTGAAAAGAAAAGTGAAAATTTAATGTAAAAATCTTGAAACATATGGTTTTCCTATTTGTACACATTTGTACATTTCCTATTTATACACACAGTCCTAGATTAAGGCATGTGAAACTACATGGAATATTATCCTGTGAGTGTGAGCAACTTTTGCTTTGCTACTTACCCTCTGTGGGATCCTTCTTCCCTTCCTCTGTTTAGACTTCTAGATGGATCATATGATCTAGATGACCCATGATGATAGCCTGTAATAATAATGTTTAATTTCATACCAGTTTATGCGTTTATTAGTTATTGCATAAAAAACAAAGAAATATGTAGCATACCATATAAGTCATTCAGGTTTATTAAACATGTTGCTATTCCTATTGGAATGGTTGAACATACACAAGGTTTATACGAAGTAAGGAGCAAAACAATCAAGGTAGTAGATTGTTCACCACATTAAAGGAAGGAGTCTCATTTACAATAAATTGCTCTGACCTTTAGTTATTTGATCTGCAATTGTAAGGCTGCCAAAGCAAAAGAAGCTACATACTGGAAAATTTGTCCAATGTGATGATGATAGCAGCACCATTTTGTCCTCATCAAAATGTAGAAGAAAGAGATGAAATATGTTAAGACTTTTTTTCCTGTAATGAGCAATTCAAAGAACAGTGAAGTGAGTAACAAAGCATATATCCAGTCTGGTTGCATATAGAGAACCCGTGTACCAATCAGATTTGATGGAATCTCCCATTGATCATTGTGCTTTAATTAGATATTATTATTCCTAGACGTGCACACATTCATCAAAAGTTTCATCCTATTTGATATGTTCTTGGACTATAATAAAACCCCCGAACTTCTATCTTACCAAATTAGCAGAGATTCAATATAAGCAGGTCTTTCCATTCCCCTTTTATTGCATATAAAATGTGCAAAAACATTTTAAAATCTCCTTGAACAATCTGTTTGGATAAGATTTTAATGAATTTATTGAAGATGTTGACAGTTAAGAGGGAAATTTATGGTTCATAAAAATAGACAAAGCAATTCCCATTTTGAACAGTAAAATCAGGAAATGACACATGTTAGTTGCAAGTCAACACTTAAAAGTAACAAATGAGCCTCTAAATTATATTTATAAACTTTATAAACTGGTTCACACTTAACCTTGTTTAAATTATTCAGGAAGCCAGATGTGCATTTCTGTTCCTTATAAACGAATGAAAAGGAAATTTAAAATTGATAAATATTTTCTATATAATTGAACATATTTTGAATGCATTACAGAATATTACATTGCTTTGCAATATTAATTTTGGACAGCATATGAAAAAATTGCTTCGCTGAAGTCTGATGTCATCATATGCATTTGAAAGTCAACATTTATTATTATGTAGCAGCAATACTAAATATAATTATGGAATATTGTGATTCCTTCCTTCTCATTAGGTGGCCAAAGTATTTAGTTTTAGCTTCAGGATCTGGCCTTCTAAAGAGCAGTCAGGGTTGATCTCCTCTAGGACTGACCGGTTTGATCGCCTTGCAGTCCAAGGGACTTGCAGGAGTCTTCTCCAGCAGCACAGTTCAAAGGCCTCAATTCTTTGGCGCTCAGCCTTTCTTATGGTCCAACTTCCACTGCCATACATTGCAACTGGGAAGACCATAGCCTTGACTATACGCACTTTTGTTGACAGGGTGATATCTCTGCTTTTTAGTGTGCTGTCTAGATTTGCCATGGCTTTCCTCCCGAGGAGCAAGCGTCTTTTAATTTCTTGACTACAGTCCCCATCTACGGTGATCTTGGAGCCCAGGAAAATAAAATCTGTCACTACCTCCATTTCTTCCCCATCTATTTGCCAGGAATTGAGAGGGCCGGATGCCATGATCTTGGTTTTCTTAATGTTAAGTTTCAACCCAAGTTTTGCACTCTCCTTCTTCACCCGCAACAAGAGGCTCTTTATTTCCTCTTCACTTTCTGCCATTAGAGTGGTATCATCTGCATATCTTAGGTTGTTGATATTTCTTCCGGCAATCTTAATTCCAACTTTTGATTTATCTAGCCCTGCCTTTCTCATGATGTGCTCTGCATATAAGTTAAATAGGCAGGGCGACAGTATACAGCCTTGCCGGACTCCTTTCCCAATTTTGAACCAATCAGTGGTTCCGTGTCCAGTTCTCACTGTTGCTTTTTGGCCCACATATAGGTTTCTCAAGAGACAAATAAGATGGTCTGGTACGCCCATCTCTTTAAGAACTTGCCACAGTTTGTTATGATCCACACAATCAAAGGCTTTAGCATAGTCAATGAAGCAGAAGTAGATGTTTTTCTGGAACTCTCTAGCTTTCTCCATGATCCAGCATATGTTGGCAATTTGATCTCTAGTTCCTCTGCCTCTTCGAAATCCTCCCTGTATTTCTGGTAGTTCTCGATCCACATACTGCTGGAGTCTAGCTTGTAGGATTTTAAGCATAACTTTACTAGCATGAGAAATGAGTGCAATGGTGCAATAGTTTGAAAATTCTTTGGCACTTGCCTTTCTTTGGAATTGGAATGTAAACTGATCTTTTCCAATCCTGTGGCCACTGTTGAGTTTTCCAAATTTGCTGGCAAATTGAATGTAGCACTTTTACTGCATCGTCTTTTAAGATTTTGAATAGCTCAGCTGGAATACTGTTACCTCCACTAGCTTTGTTGTTGCTCAGCTTTTCTAAGGCCCACTTCACTTCACATTCTAGGATGTCTGGCTCAAGGTCAGTGACCACCTCATTGTGATTATCAGGGACGTTAAGCTCATTCTTGTATAGTTCTTCTGTGTAATTTTGCCACCTCTTCTTAATCTCTTCTGCCTCTGTTAGGTCCCTGCCATTTTGGTCCTTTATCATGCCCATTTTTGCATTAAACGTTCCCTTCATCACTCCAATTTTCTTGAAGAGATCTCTGGTCCTCCCTATTCTATTGTTTTCTTCTATCTCTTTGCACTGTTCATTTAAGAAGGCATTCTTATCTCTTCTAGCTATTCTCTGGAATTCTGCATTCAATTGGGCGTATCTTTCTTTTTCTCCCTTGCCTTTTGCTTTTCTCCTTTCCTCAGCTATTTGCAAAGCTTCCTCAGACAGCCATTTTGCTTTCTTGCATTTCTTTTTCTTTGCGATGGTTTTGGTTGCTACCTGTTGTACAATGTTGCGAACCTCTGTCCATAGTTCCTCAGGCACTCTGTCTATCAGATCTAATTCCTTAAATCTATTTGTCACCTCTACTGTATATTCAATAGGGATATGATTTAATTCATACCTGAGTGGCCTAGTGCTTTCCCCTACTTTCTTCAGAACAGAAATACTTTATTGACTAAGTGTGATTAAACACACAAAAAAATTGTCTCCAGTGCATAAGCTCTCGGTGTACATGTTTAAAAACAAAGTAATACTAATCATAATAACAAAGGATAATAATCACAATAATGATACCAAGAGAGAAGAACAGATGAGAAGGATAAAAGTAATATAGCCATTCTACATGGTTAATATATTCAGACATAAGACAGAATTGTGGAAATTAAATGTTCAGCAGAGTGATGGCATGAGGAAAACAACTGTCTCTGTGTCTAGTTGTTTTTTCATGCAATGCTCTGTAGCAGTGTCCCCAGGAGAAGACTTGAAACAGTTTATGTTGAGGATGTGAGGGGTCTGTAGATATTTTCTCAGCCCTTTTTCTCACCCATGCAGTATATAGATCCTAAGTGGAAGGCAGACTTGTTGCAGCTGTTTTTTCTACAGACCTAACAATTCATTGAAATCTGTACCTGTTTGGTTGCTATACCACACCAGACAGTTATAGACATCACAGACTCAATACTTCCTGTGTAGCTATATCAGAAGCTCCTGGGGCAGTCTGAACTTTCTGAGTTGACATAGGGTGAACATTCTTTGTTGTGCCCTTTTAATTTAAAGTTAGGTATCCATTTCAAATCCTGGGAGATTATAGAACCCAAAAACTTGAAGGACTCTATTGTTGATACTTGTTGTCTAATATAATAAGAGGTGGTGGAACAGGAGGGCAAAATAATACAGTTATATTATTGAAAAGATAGGGACACGGTGGCTCAGTGGGTTAGGACACTGAGCTTGTTGATCAAATGGTCGGCAGTTTGGCGGGTTGAACCCCGAGTGTCGTGTAACAGAGTGAGTGCCAGTTACTCGTCCCAGCTTCTGCCAACCTAGCAGTTCGAAAGCACGTAAAAAATGCAAGTAGAAAAATAGGGACCACTATGGTGGGAAGGTAACAGCATTCTGTGCACCTTTGGTGTCTACTCATGCCGGCCACATGACCACGGAGACGTCCTCGGACAAGTGCTGGCTCTTTGGCTTTGAAATGGAGATGAGCACCGGCCCCTAGAGTTGGAAACGACTAGCACACATGTGCGGGGGAACCTTTACCTTTTTATTATTGAAAAGAATATCATAATGATACAATATAGCCCATCTTGATTACTATGGCCATTTCATTACATTGCAGCATGTCCATGCCAGCTCAAGTGCAGAAATTGGCCCTATCATTTATTAATCCTATAATCTGAGGCCTTCTGAATATTCATTCAAACCAACTCTGGGTTCTGGTGTCCTGGATCTTTTCCTCTAGTTCAGCTCACACTTAAGGACCCACCATTTAAAAACTGTTCAAAGTTACAATAGAACCATCCCCCCCAAGTTATTTATGACCCTTCTTCAAAGTTGCAACCTTCCATGCAACTAATAAAGTATAAAGATGCATCTTCCTCCACTTATTTTCCTACAACAACACTGTGGTGGAGTGGGCTGAGAGAGAATGATTTGCCTAAAGGTACTACCTTGACATATTTAAATTAATATTAAGAATATTAAACCAACATGGCATAACCGGAAGGTATGTCCAATTCATATGTGTTAACATGTTTTCACATTTACTTATATCTCCATCATCAAAAGAAAGATAACTAAGCCTTTAGAATATCCACTAAGATGTCCAGTAAACCTTGGGGTGGGGGGAAAGCCCTTTTAGAAATTAGTCTAATTAAGAAGGTGAGAAATATTTTAACTAAACATATTGGCATTCAGCAATTTAATGCAAGTATATTCTTTCTGTAGTTTCTCTAAAACTGTAATTAGCACTATGTTGATTTAACTTAACCATTTTTCAACCATTTTTTTAAAAAAATCTTTTATATACTGTATGTAAATAGGAATTATCAGAGTGTCTATTTCTCAAGAGAATAAGGCTTATATTTAAATCTTCTTCTAAATAACATCCAGATTAATGTCTTTAGTTTACAGAATACTACCTAATCAATCTAAAATTAGACCTCAGTACCTGCTGAGACTTAAAAAATAACCCAAATAATAATTTCACACTTGCTTCTTTAGTGGTTCATATTCAGAGTAGTTTTTATTCTGAAAAAATCCCAGAAATAAATATATATATATGTAGTGATATGATTAAAAGTTTTCATATGGGAGTTGTAATCTTAGAAAGAGAAAAGCTTTCATGAGGTCTGACTGTCCCATAACAAATTTGTCAACCCCTTACTGACTTTTCAGAAATATCTAAGTAGAATTAAGGGAGATAGTCCACTTAAATATATATCTCAATCTAGAAATAAAATTCATTTTCATATTTATTTTTTCAATAAATTAATGAGTATTTTCAATAACCTTTGCCTTATTTGGCATCATGGCAAAATTCAAACCTATGACAATTATATGGTTTTCAATATCAAATCCATTAACATTTATTTCTCAGATTTCTTTGCTACTTATGAATTTTTAAGCAATAAACAAATCCCACATAAAAAGTTCTTAGCAACTGAGAATAGATTCGATTTGTGCAGTTATGTAACATATTGTTATGTCATATCTACAACATCAGCAAAATAATTTTGATAATTTATTATAGGAAATTTATACTTTAAAAATATCCTCTGCATAAAATATCAGTTTGTATTCATTTCCAGACTATTTGTATGTTTTGAATACCTATATATCGTCTAAGATAAGTCAAATGTTCTGAGATCAAGTTAAATTTGAGATGAATAATGGATATCCCTGATTTAGTCTAGTAGTGAAGGCATCAAACTAGAAACTAGGAGACTAAACTAGGGTTTTGGTCCTGCCTTAGGCATAAAAGCTGGCTGGGTGACTTTAGGCCGGTGAATGACATCAGCCTTTTATGGCAAGCCAGTTGATCAATTTCTATCACAACAATGGATCAACATTCAACTTCTGGTTGATCTGAAAAGAGCAGCCTGCACTTGTGGAAAAACCCCAGGAAGAAGAAAAAAAATCATATCCCTGATGAATTTGACAGCACATTTTATTTGATGTAGAAATAATATCATTAGTAATAATCTGAGGACGGGGGCTAAATTATATTTTTATTATAATCCAGGACTATGCACAATGTATGATTGATTGTATGTTTTTATAACCTACATAGATCAGTTGTAGTTCATATTTTTTCACCTACATTTAACAAGATAATCTCACCAAATGATAAGAGAAGGACTCCTTTTAAAAGGATTCATAATATATCTAAATGTTATAGGAGCTAAGCTTCCTATATAAAATCCATTTAGACTAGAGGACTTCCCAGTTTTCATAAAATTAATAGTATATAATATTTCTTGTAAAGTTAAAAGCATAGTTAAATCAACCAAGTGAGCTTGGGAATTATTTGGACCATTTATTTTATTTCAAAAATCTATCTGTTCATCTGGGACCTCTAGATTCAAACTATAAAGTCAAGTATAAAAATATAAAAATTGCAAATTTATTGCTCCTGAGTCATTATATATTTTACCCATGGACTCCTTAATTGTAGATATTATATAATGTTGTTGCAGTTGTTTCAGCTGAGAGACCAACAATTTCCCTGGTTTTTTTCTCCTGTTCCCAATAAATCTGCTTTATACGCTTTAATGAATATTCAATTTTGAAGACATACAAATGACCAAGTTGCAGTTTGGCACACATAAAAGCTTCATATAATTCCAAGAGGATTTCTGATACAGATATTTAAATTTTTCATGACTCCTTTCCCAAATTAAAATAGTTCATTCTCCTTCTCCTTCTCTTTCCCCATACCCCTACCCTTCTCTTCCTCCTCTCCCTCCCTCCCTCCTCCTTTCTCTTCTTCTTCACATATGTGATAGTCTGACCCTGTACAAAAGCTCGAAAGGCCATCCAAGTCAACATTCAACTTCATTTTCTACTTAGGTGAAAGAAAAAAAAGTATTTTTCTGTCTACTTCTCTTTGGCTAAGATCAAATGTATAAGTTTATTTTTTAATTTTATTTTCAAAATATATTATTTCTTTTGTTGAAGTTTACTTCCATACAAATCTGCTTAAAACCAGGGTAGCAGAAACAAACTACATTTTATACCTGTTGATATTCCTAAATTTAAATAAGTTTAGGATGTGAAACCACATGTGCACAGGTTATTGCTTTTTAAAATCAAGTATAATATCTAGAATCAAATACAATATGGGTAATCTTATATTTTTGTTATTTTATATTTGCTCTTGAAAAGTCAAGGTTTTGTAAAGAATGGAATGGCATAGTTAAAAAGATGAAAAAATACAAACCTTGATGGTGTAACTCCAGACCGATCATTTAAAGAGGGTTGGTTATTAACATTGGGTCTAAAATTCCTTAGGCTGGTTTATTAGGTCTCCTGTTAGAGCAAATAATTGTGGGTCAGCACAGGGAAGAGGGTAAGTTAGAAAAAGGGTGTAATGTATTGGGTTTTGTCTTACTAAAGAGTATCACGTGGGGTTAATTGCTGGAAGGCTGTTTAAGCAGAAAAGCTGGCTCCAAGCTCCTCAGACAACCCGTCTCCAGCGCCACCATTGGTTGCTTCTAGGGTGGCAATAGCTTACTTTAAACCTTTTGGTGGCCACCTAGAGGCCAGGGTATAAATAGCTGCATTCACAGTTCAGTTCCTGTAAGCAAATAAAGAATGATTCTTGCTGAACTCATGCGCCTTGTCTCCTCAATCAAGCAACGAACCCAGTATATAACACTGGCGATGAATGTGGGATCCTGCTTCTCCAACAGAGCTGAAAGTCACTAGGGGAGAGGCCGAACACACCTAGCAGGAAAAGCAATTCCCCCCCCTACGGTCAGCCTAGCACAGCCATGCTAGCGACCACATGACCAGAGGACCAATCCCTGGGCATAGGGAGGAGCAGGATAAGAAGACGATGAGCCCCAGCTGTGAAGATCAGCAGAAATGGCAAAGGTCAGAAAGCTGGAAGAATTTGATATAGCTCACCCGGAAAGATAGTCATTGTACCTATCCAGTGTCAAGAACTATCTCCGCATGAATCAAGTCACCGAGGACAGGCTGAAGGCCACTACGCTCCTGTGTGTGTGCAGCCCAGCCACTTTTGACATCGCGCACAACTTGTTCATGCCAAAGCCATTGAGGTCCATCACGTTTGCAGACTTGAAGAAACGGCTCGGTGACCATTTCCAGCCCAACCTGTCAGTAATCGCTTGGCGCCATGCATTTGAACAGAGGGTTCAGCAACAAGGTGAAACAGCATCTGAATTCATTGTGGCGTTGAGGCAGGCTGCATGCCTGTGCCAGTTCTCCAACGTAGAGGAGAGGCTCCAGGACCGGCTCATCTGCGGCCTCTGGAATTGAGAGTTACAGCAAAAACTCTTTGCCAAAGAGACCCTGTCATTCCCAGATGCACTGAAAGAGATCATGGCAGACGAAGCTGCCAGCGGGGCCATACGAGCCATGCGGCCTGCCAAAACAGCACAGCATGAGAAAGCCGTCTACCATGAGGATGACGAACATGCGGAAGACCCCGAAAACAACACGGAAGTTGACAAGCTACAAAGGCACAACAACCAACAGCATCACAGCGACAAGCAACAAGGGGCAACTTACAAGGCAGATCCCTTCCCTGGCTCTCCCAGGCGTTCTATGAGGGTTCGCAAGCCTCCTGCATATTTACAAGATTTTGTTCCAAAATAACTGAGCTATAATGTTGTATGTGTCATTGAATTGCTGCTAGCCAGGAAAGCCTCTGTATTAGCAAAATGGAAAAAGTGTACTTTTGAATACTTCTTTTTGTATCTCTGTAAAACTTGTAATTGGTGTAATCATTCCTTTTGTTATTATAATGTGTGTACATTCTAGTGGGGAGGGGTGTAATGTATTGGGTTTTGTCTTACTAAAGAGTATCACGTGGGGTTAATTGCTGGAAGGCTGTTTAAGCAGGGAAGCTAGCTAATGGCTCCCAGCTCCTCAGACAACCCGGCTTCTAGGGTGGCAATAGGTTGCTTTAAACCTATTGGCCACCACCTAAAGGCCAGGGTATAAATAGCTGCATTCACAGCCCTGTTTCTCAGTTCAATTCCTGTAAGCAAATAAAGAATGATTCTTGCTGAACTCACTCGCCTCATCTCGTCAATCAAGCAACGAACCCAGTATATAACACTGGGGCTCGTCTGTACAGCCCCATCTACCCAATTCATTATAGGTAATCCTAGACTTACAACCACAATCAGGACTGGAATTTCCATAGAACGTCATTGTGGTCACAAGTCGAGTCAGACCTGATTTTACCATTTTTACAATGGTCGTTAAGCAAATCACCACAACCATTAAGTGTGAACCAATTCTTTTAAATTGGTGTGTGTGTGTGTGTGTGTGTGTGTGTGTGTGTGTGTGTGTTGTGCTGGAAACCAGCAAAAGAAGTTGAAAATCATGATCACGTATCCAGAGGACACTGCAAACCAACATAATGGTGACCCAGTTGCCAAGCCCTGAATTATTTTTTACTGCATTCAAATCCAAATCTCTGGCATAGTTTTCAATGAATAATTCTGGCAACTCGGTCATTACCTGTTTCTAATCAGTTTGTAAAGTATCAGCAGAGTACATGTTCAGATCCATGCATGTGGGCTTTTACAATGACAAAAGGGAATTTGGTCAATCAGCAGATTTTATAAATGATGCCCAAGATTTTTTGGTGTGGCCCCAGTGCTGGGACCACTATGGATGGTTCATACCATAATCTTTCACTTTCAAATTTAAATTTTCAGATCTTGATACTCTGAGTTCTTCTCCAGTTCTTTGTCTTTTATTCTATTACCTCCTGGTTATGCCACATCAATTATCCAATTATTTTTCTTTTCAGCCACAAATATACACGGTGTCTTATGATCTAAGACTTTTTCAGTGTATATTTGGAAATCCCACAATATTTTAACTTGCTCATTTTTAATTAATTTTTCAACTATATATTCCCATCCATTCTTTATTACTGTCACATAATTTTTACAGACATTCCAGTGAATCATTTAGACAATTCTATTATGTCACTGTTTATAATCACTGTGAGAGATTTGCTTGCCTAAGCTGAGTATATGATCTACTGTTTCTTTTGCTTATTTTCACAATCTGGATTTTGAATCATTTGATGATTTTTCAATTCTGGCTTTGATTGCATTAGTTTGAGTAGCATACTGTTGTGCAGCAAAATTTAAGCCTTTGGTTCCTTTTTAAAAAAATGTTCCAGTTGTAAGCCATTGCCAGGTTTTATTTTTACCCACTCTCAGCTCAAGCTTTTATAGAAATTGACACTGTAATGCTTTTCCTTGTCAACATTCTGTTCATATTTTATTAGATTATTTTCATAATTCACTTTTTGTTTCATGCACATTTAGTAAATTCCATTTTTAACCTACATCAATGCTTGTCCTTGGCTGTCTTTAACATAATCAGTCAATGCATACTCTTCTTTGTTTGTTTGACTTGAAGTAAACCGCTGTCCCTATTTCTGCAGGTCAGCTATAATCTATCAATATCATTAGGGGATATAATACAGAGTGAATAGTCATCAGGGGTTTTTTTGTCCAAACTGTTCAGTTTAGCATGTGTCTAGTTAAAACCTCCAGCAGTGTGTCATGTCACCGGTTTAGGTTTTCAAAAGACTGTGCCATGTTGTACTATTTGCATACTTGTTGACCTCTCAATCTTACTCAATACTGTATATCTCATAAATTCAGTTCCTGGCAACTGAGTTTATCAGAATATATGCTTGCTTCATTCTGCTTTTGCTATTCTCTATACAGAATGAAAAGGGAACTGTAAGTCAAAAGATGATGGGAAAAGCAACCATTAAATGTGCACTAAGACTTTTGAAATGTCTGTTGACCATTTAACCATGATTTTGAGCTCTCTGCCTGACAAATATCCTATGCAAACTATAATTCTTTTCACACTCATTGGATCACAGTTTGCTTTTTAAATATTCTTTCATTTATAAAATGATTTTCTTGAGGAAAAATGTGTTATTTGATCAGGTTTACTTTTAATTATTCAAAACAGGATGTTACAATGACAGTGGTTAAAGATACTGGGCTTGTCAACTGGAAAGCCGACATCCTAGGTTCAATAGCCAAGTCCCACACAACAGGGTGAGCTCCCATTACTTGTCCCAGCTCCTGCTCATCTAGCAGCTTGAAAGCATGCAAATACAAGTAGATAAATAGGTAACAGCATTCCGTGTGCTCAGAATATAGTCATGCTGGCCACAGAAATGTCTTCAGACAATGCTGGCTCCCTCGGCTAAGAAATGGATTGCAGGGCTCTGCACCCTACAGCTGATTTTTTTCCCTGTTAGAGGACCCTAAATGGGCCTAAAGTCACCCCAGAGAGGCAACAAAGGAGGGGGGTCCCGCTGACCATGGAGAAATGGCAGTCAATCCGGTCGTTCAGAAACCAGAAACCAGCAGAAGAAAGGCTAGCTTCACTCCAAAGTCTAGCCCAAGCTACAAGCAATTGAAGCCAAAAAGCGCTAATTCAAGCTTGATCATAAACAATGTGTTTGGAACTGTGTAAGAATATCAATTCTCTCTCTTCTACTAGATAATTGATTTCCTGTAAAAACAAACAAACCAAGAAGCAAAAATCCTCTGAAAGTAAGAAGGAGGGGGACTCTTGCCCCATGCTCTCACAGAAAGAAGCGGTGAATTAAACTTTTATGGGGGACAGAAATATATTGAAATGAAATGAATATAAGACTTAAATCTGGATAAATTTGAAATTGGTGGAATTTGTTAAGATTTTCTTTTCAAAAGATTATTGATAAAAACAGAAGATAGTAATTGCTTGTTTTGAAAACTGAACTGGTGCTGACATCTAGTGGTGGATGAAAATATAGAACTGTATTTGCTCTAATATAGGAATTGGCAGAAAGCCCAGAAAAAGATAACTTGTTCTTGTGACTTTTAATGTCTTAACTAAACAGAGAACAGCTGCAACAAAGAAAAGAAAACATTTTGTGCTACCTACAAGGCAAGAACTATGAACCTTAGGAAAAAAATTGACCTTCCTGGATTATAAATACTTATTGAATTGTGACTCTAAAGCTGTTTGCAGAGAAAGGAAAACTTTGATTTTTGGCTATCATGGAACATCAGAGATCTGCAGAAAAAACATATCAAGAAAAAACAAACACTTTCCAGGAGGAAATGTTTGCTATGTTGCAACTAATTCAAATGACAATGATTTCAACCCACCAGGAAGTTAAAAACAACTTTGAAAATATAAATGAACACATCTTCAATTTAACCTTACAACAAAAAATCTCAGAAAATAAAAATAGAAAGTGATCAGGTAAACTAGACAACTGAACATAAACCAGAGGAAAGAGATTTAAAGATGGAACCAAATAATGGAAGGAATTATGACTTTACCCAGGTGGAGAAAAACTTGAAGAAAATATCAGACATGGAAAAGATAACTTACATTTCAAGATTGCAAAATAAGTCTGAGGACAAGAAAAAATATTCGACAAAATGGATTATAGAGGTCTGGAGGCGAAAACATATGAGGAATGGTTGCTGGAATTGGGTATGTCTAGTTTAATGAAGAGAAGGATGAGGGGGGACATGATAGCAGTGTTCCAATATCTCAGGGGCTGCCACAAGGAAGAGGGAGTCAAGCTATTCTCCAAAGCGCCTGAAGGCAGGACAAGAAGCAATGGATGGAAACTAATTAAGGAGAGAAGCAACCTAGAACTAAGGAGAAACTTCCTGACAGTTAGAACAACCTGCCTCCAGAAGTGGTGAATGCTCCAACACTGGAAGTTTTTAAGAAGAGTCTGGACAGCCATTTGTCTGAAATGGTTTAGGGTTTCCTGCCTGAGTAGAGGGTTGCACTAGATGACCTCCAAGGTCCCTTTCAACTTTTTATTATTATTATTATTATTATTATTATTATTATTATTATTATTATTATTATTATTATTATTATTATTATTATTATTATTATTATTATTATTATTATGCTATAAGAACAAGCACTTCCAGATACTAGCTCATACTTTGACAATGTCAACAGTGGTTTGACGAAAGCTTAGTTATTAATCTAGTATTTTTTGTCCCGGAGATCAGCGGTTTTGGCAGATATTAAATAATGCTGATTAAGGATATATATATTTTAAAATCAGGGTAATATCTGGAGAGGATAAGAAAATAAATTCATGGTCACAAAACTGTTAGCAAATTGTTAGGCACTATTATGAAGCAAAACTGTTTGATGCTATCAGTCTAATTGCTGTTGCTTTGTTGTTTGACTGTTGTTTTTTTATTAATTTTTTTTATAAAAGTTACAATATAAACCCAGCCCACCCCACCCTCCCCCTCCCTCGCTTCCCAGAGTTGAATACAGGGTTACAAATAAAATAAACATAATCTAACATTAACCAACTATGTAAGTAACCAAGTTCTTAATGCGCTTTAACTCCCTTTAAACTAAAAATACAAACCAAGTTAGAATATACATACCAATAACATAAACAAATAACATCCTTATTATTAAACTAATCAAAATTTCACTATAATAAACTAATAAAAATAACAATAGAAAATCTATTCGTAAGCTAAATGAAACTTTTTAGTACCATATTTATTCTGAATATAATCTATCCATCTTCTCCAAACCGAAATGTATCTTTCTTGTGAATGATCCTTCAAGTAAGCAGAAATCTTAGCCATTTCTGCTAGATTTGACACTTTAAGCGTCCATTCTTCAATAGTAGGCAAACTATCCGTCTTCCAATATAGCCCTATCAATAACCTTGCAGCTGTTATCAAGTTCAACATCAAATTAGTTTCTTTAGTATCACAATCTATAATAATACCCAATAAGAACAATTGTGGAGAAAATTTTATCTTTCTCTTAAAAATTTTTGAACATTCCACCAAATTTTGATCCAAAAAGCTTTAACATTTCTACAAGTCCACCATATATGATAACAGGTAGCATCCAAGCTACCACATCTCCAACATTTGGGCTGTAAATTAGGATACATGCAAGACAATTTTTTAGGATCCAAATGCCATCTATAAAACATTTAACATTTAAAATGTTTTATAAAATGTAAAAAAAATGTTTGACTGTTGTTTGACTGAAGCACCAGTTTTTTTCAGCAAGTCTTGATGAGGATGAAGATCTTCCCTCAACACTGACAGTTTTCCTGCTGAAAAGAGATGACTTCACTTTTCATCTGCAATCAGGGAACCTCTGTTTCAGTATTGGGCCTACCCAAATCTGAAAAGATGACATAAATGACTGTTCATAATACAAACCATGTTTATTTCTTTTAAATCATGCCTTAAAAAAATATTTAAGTAAAAAAAATTAGGGTCACCTTAAAGATAAAAACCCCTACATGGATTACTGCCTTGTCATGGCGAAAGGGGCTTGCATAATTCAATGAAGCTATGAGCTTCAGGTCATAGCAAAGAGTTCTGACAAAATGACAGACAGGTCATAGCAGAGAGTTCTGACAAAATGTGATCCACTGGAGAAGGAAATGGCAACCCACTCCAATATCTTTGCCATGAAAACCCTATGGACAGTACCAAAAGGCAAAAAGATACGACACTGGAAGATGAGCCCCTCAGATCGGAAAGTGTCCAATATGCTAATGGGAAAGAGCAGAGAGCTAGTACTAGTAGTACCAGAAAGAATAAAGCGACTGGGCCAAAGCCAAAAGGACGCTCAGTTATGGATGTATCTGGTGGTGAAAGGAAAGTCCGATGCTGTAAAGATTTTTTCTCCATAGGAACCTGGAATGTAAGATCCATGAATCAAGGAAAGCTGGACGTGGTCAAACAAGAGATGACAAGACTGAACATCGACATCTTAGGAATCAGCAAACTAAAGTGGACAGGAATGGGTGAATTTAATTCAGATGACCATCAAGTATACTACTGCAGGCAAGAATCCCTCAGAAGAAATGGAGTAGCCTTCAAAGTCAATAAAATAATAGGAAAGGCAATACTGGGATACAATCCCCAAAATGACAGAATGATCTCAGTTCGAATCCAAGAAAATCATTCAATATCACAGTAATCCAAGTCTATGCCCCAACCACTGGTGATGAAGAGGATGAAATTGACTGGTTCTATGAAGCCCTACAGCACCTTATAGAACTAACACCAAAAAATGATGTCCTTATCATCACGGGGGATTGGAATGCTAAAGTAGGAAGCCAAAAGATAACTGGAATAATAGGCAAGTTTGGCCTTGGAGTACAAAATGAAGCAGGGCACAGGGTGATAGAATTTTGTCAAGAGAATACAATGGTCATAGCAAACACTCTTTTCCAACAACCCAAGAGACCGCTCTACACATGGACATCACCAGACGGTCAACACAGAAATCAGATTGACTATATGCTCTGCAGCCAAAGATGGAGAAGCTCTATACAGCAAGTAAAAGCAAGACCAGGAGCTGACTGTGGCTCAGACCATGAGCTTCTCATTGCAAAGTTTAGGCTTAAACTGAAGAAAGTAGGGAAAAGCACTAGGCCACTCAGGTATGAATTAAATCATATCCCTGTCAAATATACAGTAGAGGTGACAAATAGATTTAGTGCCTGAGGAACTATGGACAGAGGTTCACAACATTGTACAACAGGTAGCAACCAAAACCATCTCAAAGAAAAAGAAATGCAAGAAAGCAAAATGGCTGTTTGAGGAAGCTTTGCAAATAGCTGAGGAAAGGAGAGAAGCAAAAGGCAAGGCAGAAAAAAAAATACGCCCAATTGAATGCAGAATTCCAGAGAATAGCTAGAAGAGATTAGAATGCCTTCTTAAATGAACACTGCAAAGAAATAGAGGAAAACAATAGAATAGGGAGGACCAGAGATCTTTTCAAGAAAATTGGAGTGATGAAGGGAACGTTTAATGCAAAAATGGGCATGATAAAGGACCAAAATGGCAGGGACCTAACAGAGGCAGAAGAAATTAAGAAGAGGTGGCAAAATTACATACAAGAACTATACAAGAATGAGCTTAACGTCCCTGATAATTGCAATGAGGTGGTCACTGACCTCAAGCCAAACATCCTAGAATGTGAAGTGAAGTGGGCCTTAGAAAAGCTGAGCAACAACAAAGCTAGTGGAGGTGACAGTATCCCAGCTGAGCTGTTCAAAATCTTAAAAGACGATGCAGTAAAAGCGCTACATTCAATTTGCCAGCAAATTTGGAAAACTCAACAGTGGCCACAGGATTGGAAAAGATCAGTTTACATTCCAATTCCAAAGAAAGGCAATGCCAAAGAATGTTCAAACTATAACACCATTGCACTCATTTCACATGATAGTAAAGTTATGCTTAAAATCCTAAAAGCTAGACTCCAGCAGTATGTGGATCGAGAACTACCAGAAGTACATGCAGGATTTCGAAGAGGCAGAGGAACTAGAAATCAAATTGCCAGCATACGCTGGATCATGGAGAAAGCTAGGGAGTTCTAGAAAAACATCTACTTCTGCTTCATTGACTATGATAAAGCCTTTAATTGTGCATCACAACAAACTGTGGCAATTTCTTAAAGACATGGGAGTACCAGATCATCTTATTTGTCTCTTGAGAAACCTATATGTGGGTCAAGAAGCAACAGTGAGAACTGGACACGGAACCACTGACTGGTTCAAAATTGGGAAAGGAATCTGGCAAGGCCTGGAGGAATGTTGTCCATGGGGTCGCGATGGGTCGGACACGACTTCGCAACTAACAACAAAAAGATAAAAAAGCTCTCACGTATAGCTGTAGCTCTCACTTATAGCTGTATGTCTTTTGCAGTTCACATAATATCATTTAGAATAGTCTGTTTCCTGTCAAAAATTGCCAAGTGTCTAGTGCCAGGCAGAAAAGTTTTCCTGAAGGTTGGAGGTGTTTTTTTTGGGGGGGGGGGCATTCTCATTTAATTTGCTGAAAGAAGTTTCATTTTAGAAAAAGCTTTCATAGGAAAATGAATCTAAAAGCAGACAGAATTTGTACCATGTTTACGTAACACTTTATATGGTCCAAGCTGGCAGGATAGGAAGCAAATATCCTCAGAAAATAAAATACATGTATCCATCCCTTTAACCCCAAAGAAGGTCTGGAATGGACCGGGAGAATCTGCCATGGACAGGGAGTTGGACTAGAAGACCTCCAAAGTCCCTTCCAACCCTATTATTCTATTTTTTGCTTTCTATGTGAAATAAGTATCCATTGTTTCCTATTGCTGGAACATTCTATTATTTTGAGTTTTGTTCCATTCAGAACATTTCAACCAATCTGAATTTTCCTATTAGAACATTAACTAATTCGACACTTTCCAATAAAACAGGCATTTTTGTCCTGAGCATGAAAGATCCTTATGCATATCCCAAAAAAAAGACAATATAAAACTGAAACCTCTTTCAAGGAGAAGAAAAGTGATATTTCAAATTATAAGTGAGATTTCAGTAAAGTTTTATGATGTAGCCTAGAATCTTATTATCATACTGCCTATAAAACAACCTAGTTTTTAGCAGACCCATTTTAGTTAATCAATTTTTATTACAGCAACTGACCAGTGCAAAACAACATAGCTAATAAGCAAAACATTAACACAAAAATCATATTGGCACAGTCTGGATAAAGCTAAGGGCAAAAATAATTCATTATTAATTTGTTTCCTAAAGAGCAATTTGGCGGACTTGACAAGCTGAAGTACAAAATTTAGCCACACAAAGAGTAACAGCTGTACCTGCCAATGAAAAAAAAAGCACCGTATAAAAGTTATCTGCTGTACCAGATTGATTACTCAAAATCAGAATAATATGAATGGCGCAAATACCTCAGCAAACTAAGCAATACGATGCAACAGGAATCAGGGTTTAAGCCTCCCCAAGGGAAGATATGGATTCCATAAGTATATGACAGCATCTAACATTCAGGATTACTTGTGTTAAAAAATTAAACTGAACGGCATAAATGCTCTATTTGCCTGCTGGGTGATTAAATGAGTAATGTATCTAGTTTATTGGTAATGTTTGAAAACCTTTCAGGGTAAATGGTATCTGGTAATTTAACCAGATCCTGTTGGTGCTCACAACCTACCGTAAATTCTTTTTCTAATACAGCAATTGGCTTTGCTTTTTCAGATCTATAGGAAAGACAGGTGAAAACAATTTGGATTCTACATTTCTAAAACTTTTGAACTGAAAATTGGCAATCACAATGAGAGGTGTCAAGTTCTAGTAGACACGTATAGGGATAAAGCCCCCACAACTCTGGGAAGCAAGCTGTTCCATTGGTTAATCGTTCTCACTGTCAGGAAATCTCTCCATAGTTCCAGACTGGATCTCTCTTTCCACCTTTTGCTGCTTGTCCTACCCTCATGTGCTTTGGGGAATAAGTCAACCCCCTCTTCTTTATGACAGCCTGTTAAGTACTGGAAGGCAGCTTTCATGTCATCCCCTAATCTTTTCTTTGCTAAACTAGACATACCTAGTTCCCTTAACTGATCTTAATACAGTTTAATCTCTGGTCCCCTTATCATCTTTGTTGGTCTTTTCTGCACTCTTTCTAGGATATCAGCATCTTTTTTTGCATTGTGGCAATCAGGACACAGTATTACAAGTGTGGCCTCACTATTGTAGTATAGAGCAGCACTATTATTTCTCATGATCTTGGTGCTATTGCTCTGTTGATGCAGCCCAGGACTGCATTGGGTTTTTCAGCAGCTGCAGAACACTGATGGCTCGTATTTAAGTGATGGTCCATTAGGAGACCAATATCCCTCTCACTGTTACCACTGTAACAGATGTGCCTTATCCGAGTCCTGCATTACTGACAAAAAAGGGGTTGTCACTGCGTGTTTTTTTTCTGTTTGTCAGCTACGCACGTCTCACTCTGTTTTTCTGCCAGCTGTATTGTAATCTTATCATTGTAACCAAGGTGATTGTCACATGTCCAGCCATGTTTTGGTTTCATGTCTGGATCTACTATGATCTGCGCATGTCCAGACACAAAGTTTACTTTCTTTCTTCTTTTCCTTTTCTTTGTGCTGTCTGGTGAGATAGGCATGTAGTCATGAGTCTTACTTTGTTTTTATAAGTTTCTTTCTAATTAAAAGTTTTATAGTAGAATATAAGCTTTGGGTTTTCTTTATTTTACCTGATGTTCATCATGCATCAAATGAACCACGGTTCATCACCCTCGTATAGGGAGGTTTTGATTTATCTCCCTGACAAAATGCCTTTCTGAAGTCCAAGTAAACTGGATCCACAATACCAGGAACCTTGGTGGCGCAGTGGTTAGAATGCAGTATTGCAGGAAAATTCTACCCACAATCTGTAGTTTGATCCTGACAGGGCTCAGGGTTGACTCAGACTTCCATCCTCATTGGTAAAATGAGGACTCAGATTGTTGGGGGTAGTATGCTGACATTGTGTCTAGTTTAATGAAGAGAAGGATGAGGGATGACATGATAGCAGTGTTCCAATATCTCAGGGGTTGCCACAAAGAAGAGGGAGTCAAGCTATTCTCCAAAGCACCTGAAGGCAGGACAAGAAGCAATGGAGGGAAACTAACCAAAGAGAGAAGCAACCTAGAACTAAGGAGAAATTTCCTGACAGTTAGAACAATTAACCAGTGGAACAACTTACCTTCAGAAGCTGTGAATGCTCTAACACTGGAAGTTTTTAAGAAAAGACTGGACAGCCATTTGTCTGAAATGGTATAGGGTTTCCTGCCCAAGCAGGGGGTTGGACTAGATGACCTCCAAGGTACCTTCTAACATTGTTGTTGTTGTTACTATTACTACTACTACTATGGGGTGGTATATAAGTCTAAGTACTATTGCTATTTCCTTGATCAACTAATTTAGTCATTTTATCAAGAAAGCAATGAGGTTTGTCTGGCATGATCAGTTTTTATTAAACCCATGCCGGCTTCTAGTGATCACTTTGTTCATATCTAGGTGCTCACAAATCTGCCACTTGATTATTTTTTCTAAGATTTTCCCGATTGTTGATGGTGATTGGTCAGTAGTTTCCTGGATCCACTTTTTTCTCCTTCTTGAAGAATGGAATCACATCAGCTCTTTTCTAGTTCTCTGGTAGCTCTGGGAACTCTGAAAGATTTTATTCAGTGGTTCTGAGATTTCATCTGACAGCTCTTTCAGAAAAAGGGATGTAAACCATCAGGTGCTAGTGATTTCAACTAGTCTAAAGTGGATAGGTGTTTTTTAAACCAATTTCTTACCTCTTTTCATCTGCATTGATGTTTGTTTCCCACTGTGCTACTTTTAATGGATTTGGCTGTTTTGTTTAAAGACAGATGCAAAAAAGGAATTAAACAGCTCCACTTTCTCCCTGCCACTCGCTACCTTCTTGCCATCTTCTCCCATTAGTCAACTGATCATTTCTTTCACTTTTTCCTTTGTTCCTTATATATTGAAAGAAACTTTTTTGTTGTTATTTTTGGCATTTTTTCAAGTCTTAGTTCATTCTGAACCTTGACCTTCCTGACTCCGTCCCTGCAGTTCTGGACTATTTATTGGTATTGTGTTTTGATTATGTGTTCCTCTTTCTATTTTTTATACTTGTCCTTCTTGTCCATCAGTTTGTCACTGTTGATTAAGAGTTTGTTTCCCTGTTGATTTCAGGGTAGTTAAAGTTCCACATTACAGTGATATGTTTCCTGCACATCCCAGCTAATTGATTAGAAAAGAGGTCATCTATTTCCTCTGCTTGTTTGGGTGTCTGTAGTACACCCCTGTAGCAATGCCATTTATTTTTCATCTGAAATTCACCCCAATACTTTCAAGAATGCTTTCATCCCTAGTATTGTGCATTTCTCTTGAGGTGTAGTATTTCTTTACATAAAATGCAATTCTTCCCCCTTCCCTTTCGAGTTAATTCTGTTTCTTTTGAACAACTTACATTCTTCTATGTAAGTACTATATTCCAGGAATGGATTTCATCATATCAGGTTTCAGTATTAGCAACAATATCTTACTTGCCTTTATGTACTAGGACTTCACATTTTCCCTGTTTGTTACCCAAACTCTGAGCATTAATGTATAGATATCTAAGCTCATTATGACTGATCTTGCATTTGTCTCTGCTTTTATACCTGAGTTCCCCTTCCTTCTCATACTTACTTTCTAATTTTTTGGTTGGTTCTCTTATGAATTATGCTTGGGTTTTGGTCTAAAAGATTGGTTTCCTCTCCTTCCACTTTTAGTTTAAAGCCCTTCAGATGAACAACATAATAAAACATGACTAAAAGCAGAATTAAAGCAGAATTAAGAACAAGATTAAGATTTACATTTAAAACTAAAGCTTAAGGTTAAAAAAATCAGAAGACTAAAAAGATTAACAAAACTAAGAGAGTTTCCTCAAGCCACCCAGGCACCTCCAGGTTGCATCGCAAGGTTCCGTCTTAGGCCCAGTACTCTTCAATATCTCCATAAGTGACTTAAAAGACGAGGGAATTGAAGGGGAACTCATCAAACTTGCAGATGACACCAAACTGGCAGGAGTAGCCAACACCCCAGAAGACAAACTCAGGATCTAAAAAGATCTTGACAGACTTGAACAATGGGCCCTGTTCAACAAAATGAGTTTCAATGTGGAGAAAAGCAAAGTTTTACATTTAGGCAAGAAAAATCAAAGGTACAAGTACAGATTGGGTGAGACCTGGCTTAAAAACAGTAACTGTGAGAGGGACCTTGGAGTCCTAGTGAATGATCACTTGACTATGAGCCAGCAATGTGCAGCAGCAGCCAAAAAAGTTAATACAATCCTGGGTTGTATAAACAGAGACATAGAATCAAGATCACACAAAGTATTAGTACCGCTTTATAAAACCCTAGTAAGACCACACCTAGAATACTGCAGCTAATTTTGGTCACCATATCACTATAAAAGATGTTGAGAGTTTGGAAAAAATTCAGAGAAGAGCAACTAAGATGATCAAAGGCCTGAAGACCAAAACATATGAAGAACAGCTGGAGAACTTGGGTTTGACTAGTCTAAAGAAAAGAAGAAACAGGGCCAACATGTTAGCAGTATTCCAGTATTTGAGGGGCTGCAACAAAAACGAGGGGGTCACATTATTCTCCAAAGCACCAGAGGGCAGGACAAGAAACAATGGTTGGAAACTGAACATAGAGAGAAGCAACCTAGAATTAAGGAGAAACTTCTTGACAGTGAGGACAATTAACCAGTGGAACAGTTTGCCTCCAGAAATCATGGGCGCTCCATCACTGGAGATTTTTAAGAAGAGGCTAGACAGTCACTTGTCTAAGATGGTATAGGTTCTCCTGCTTAAGTGGGGGGCTGGACTAGAAGACCTCCAAGGTCCCTTCCAGCTCTATTCTATTCTATTCTATTCTATTCTATTCTATTCTATTCTATTCTATTCTATTCTATTCTATTCTATTCTATTCTATTCTATTCTATTCTATTCTATTCTATTCAGACCCCCATGCTAATTGGCAGGGCTAGATGTTAACACTCTTTTGGAAAACCAGAAGATTGGTTAATTTCTTAGAGACTGCCTAAAGATATCCCTATTTCTGTTTTTTCATAAATGAAATGGATATCGGTTTTTCACTGATAACTTGCACAGTGGAACCCCTTAAGCAGTGTTCCTCTCTATCACCACAGTCTGCCAGAAAAATACTAATCCACCAAGCTACAGTAAATATCTCAGTATTTATATAGTATTTAGGATTAGGATTACATTCTTGAACTAACCCACTAAAAATACTGAGTGATTTAAAACCGGTCAAAAGATAATCATAAAATATTACTATTTATACATCTCTTTTGGATTCATTTAAAAGAAAATTTGTATGTTTAGATGAAGCAAGTATTCTAATGAATAGAAAAATATTTCAAAGAGAGGAGGGGATTACATACTGCAATATGGAATTTCAAATAGTAGAAAAACAAATAGCTCTTCACCTGAAAGCCAGTGTAATTTAGATGCTGCTGGATTAGGAAGATGAATGCTCTACTTTCTGCTAACAAAGTGAACCAATTTTATTTTAAAAATGAGATAAACTTTGCACACATGTTGTGAAAGTATATAAAAAGCTTATTTGTTCAGGATTTCGCTCTGCAGAAATTTGTTACACAAATAATTGGTATTATTAATATTTATACAGCTGCTATGTCCACAAATGATTATTAAAGGCTAGTCAAACTTTATGCCAACATACTTTCTTCATACAAAGGGCCTCCATGTATTTCCACCCATTCTTGCCAGGAGACAAGTCATGATTAATTTAGTAGGATACTGTAAAGACTTGACATATTATTTTACAATATTTGTTATTTAAATGCTGAAATAGCTTATTTTATTATCTTAGTGTGTTTGGCCTTGGGATTGATTCATTTGCTTATAGTTATTCTCCAAATACACATACCTGGTGATAATTCCTACTGTCTGGAAGGTATTCTCTGTCAATGACAGAATAAACCTTCTCTCAAAGAAGACACTATTCTTCCCTTAAACTAAAGCCAGTTCCTTTCTAATTAGCATCATAGTTCTGGGGTGTGAAATGATAAACCTTTCTGAAGTTAATGAGGCAATTCTGGGAACAATGAAACCTTCCAAGTATGAAGACACACAAATTTAATGGAAAAATGTTGAGAAATAAAGTCTTCATTTGTGCCACAGCTAGAGAATGTATAAATCTAGTTCTATGATTAAGTATTAGTAATATGATTAGGTTTTAAATAAAGAGTTCAATATACTTCTTTGAGTATAGATAGGAAAGGAAGCATGCATTAACTATAATAGAATACAAACTAATTTTATGTTTTCCTATCTCTCACATTCATTGGCATCATGGATGTAGTAAATTATTTGTTTTGATGCAAAGCAAAGATTGGACAATCCAGTGATATAATTAATAGCCTAATTAAGGATATCATCATTTGACATAAAAATAGGCTGTAAGGCAGAGGCATGGAGTATCAAGGAAGCATGTTGGACAAGGTAATGAGGTAATATAAACAATGAGCTAAATTGATAACAGTTGTGGAACTATACAGATTTTTTTTAAAAAAATACCCTAAGTTTACTTATTTATAATCACTAAGTCATCTTAGCCATGATCCAAAACAGATAATAGAATTAGAAGTGAAGTCTCACTGTGTTCAATGATGTTAACTTCCATGAACTGCTGTGATAAAGGAACTAGACTTCCTTTAATACTACAATAGCTTGTTTATTATTTCAATGTATAACCCAATCTTTCAAAAGTTACAAAATAAGTAAATAGCAAAGTGTTTAATAAAATAAGTAAGTAGCAGCAAATTTCTATAAACTAAGATTTCACCAATCTGGTAACCTTCAGATTGATGGACTTCAACAATCATAACATTCACCATCCAGGTATTGGGGCATAGACGACTTATCTAGAGAACAAAAGTTTAGACGAGGCTGAGTAAATTAATAGCTGTTAAAGAATTGGTTAGCAAACTTTATTTTCAGGTGATGTTCTTTCTAAATGCATGTTCTTTAGGTTTGCAAATGAGGCTTCATGATCTATGGGAGGAATAAATACCTCTAAAAATCATTTTGAATCTTGTTGGTGTTAAGTCACCAAGCTACACAGATTCTGAATATACTTTCAAAGAGATGCATATAGTTTATTACTCCCTTCCTATACTAATAGGTTGAATGAATGGATGCCCTGGCTAGATTTCTCCAGATCAATGGTGTCTATAAGGAGGGCTGAAAGCTCGTATGATAGAGGAAGCAGGATTGTGAAGCAGATCCTGCACCATTTGACATGTATACAAAACTATATCTACAACAATAATCCTGATTTCCATAGTTCAGAGACTACTTGAAAACAAAGTTGAACTGAATTATTAGTTCAAAATGTGCTTATGGTTTTGTTTAGACTATGCATACCCAGCCAGTGTTGTTTCTTAACTAAGGATTGTGTTTGTGTGTGTTGCATTAATCCAGTCAATTGTTGGGGGTTTTTTTTGTTTGGTTTTTAGCAAACAAACTTTTACTTGCTGTACTATAAGCTGGTAGCAAAAAAAAACACAGCTTGAATGATGCAGGGAGAGGGCAGCTGAAAGACCCCCGGCTTGTTCTCTCATAGTTCCCTATGGCACCCTCTGATGCTATCATTGGTCAGCAAGGCAGGGATGGTCCTGGTATGGATGGGGAACCAACAGATTGAAACCACCAGACTGGCAAAATGGAAGAGGCAGGGGGACCAGGAGGGCAACTGGCATGCCAAAACAGCTTAAAGTGGCCAAAAGGTGTCCAGCAGATTCCCCCACCCTAGGTCCCATGATTACACTTCCACAGAATAGTTACTATTTGCAAAGGCTATACATTCTATGCCCAATGGTCAGAAAAGCTGTTACACTGGCCAGATTTTATGTCTTACCTTCAGGGCTTTTTTGCGGGGGGAGGAACCCAACAGGATTCCTATAAAAATATGAATGCCCATGTCTTTTAGAAGGCACTGCCTCAGCAGCAGCACATGTCCTTCTTTGCTACCTCTTTTATTCAAATTGGCACACAGATTTAATTACACATTTTTTTTAGCTACTAGCCATTGCAAAACAGATGCCAATCTTATTCTTTCTCTCCTGGCAGGCACCTCAAAGATGAGCTTTGGGAGAGTAACTGAATTCTGCCTGATCGCCACCCCTGTTCATTGTGTGATAATATAGTCTTCCCTGCTAAAAACCTTATGGAGCCTCAGGGCAGAATGTTAAAACTCTGCATGTTATAACTTTACAATATTAAGCAATAGTTTGTGATACTAAATACATTTACATTCATTTATTCATGCTTACCTTCCTACAGTTATCACTTAAGTAGCTTAAAATTTAGTCATTACTGAATTAAAGTTTAAGTATTTCACTGTTTCTCTTTTTAGCAATTGGTAATTTGCTTAATACATTCATCATGTGCCTTATAGCCTATTTTTTAATATCTTACTGTTGCATTTTTATAAAGTTTTAGTTTTAATTCTAATTCATTGTCTTAAAATTATACTCAGCTTTGGTCACTGAACGTGATAAAAGTATAAATGGACTGTATCCATGGCAAAACCTGTGCTAGGATAAGAGGGAACACTATTTTAACACTAGTATTGCTGAAGCTGTCTCAGATTAGATTACTGTTATGTCATGAAGACATAACAACAGCAACAACAGTTGCTGGTACATGTTTGTGCCACAATTCCATGCAAGTGAGACTCATAATCATTTCCTTTGTATTAGAGTGCCAGTGGTGAAAATATTTCTTTCTTGTTTAAAAATACAAATTTATGTTTCAGTTTCAGATGAGTATAATACAACTGTAGAAAAAGACTACCATTTTCCCTTGCTAAATTTTTGAGATACATCTCAGGAATGATCACTGATGGTCATTAGATCTGTATTAGTGTCAGTGAGTGAGCACACATTCTCAAATTGCGCCCTACAGTTGTCTTTTTGACAGTATTTCTAGCACTCATTCTGTTGTAATCATGAACTACTAGACCAATGTTTCTCAAACTCCATAATTTTAAGATGTGTGACTTTAACTCCCAGTCTTCCCCAGTCAGACTCCAACCAGGAATTCTGGGAGTGAAATCCATACATGCTAGGGCTGCTGAGGTTGAGAAACATTGCATTAGACTTTTTAACTGCTTTATGATGTAAAGTTTGAGCTTGCTTACTGGACATCTTATAGATGATTTTTCTACTGCAAAGCTTCTAGTAGAAAGCATCTTACTGGTTTAGGTTAGGTAAACCCTGCATGACCCTGCTATGAATATTATTGTGTTGCATTCAGTGCCGTGCAAAGCAGAAATTGGATATTAATCATATAGCACAGACTTCATGAGCTTTTTTTATCCTCTCCCCATGCTTCTCCCCTCATGCCCCACTGGCTGTGCATTCCACTGCCAGCTTGAGATTTTAATGAAAAGTCTACACAACTTCCAATGTATTTTACAGCATATATGTGATTTTTATGTTTCCTGCCTCAAAAGGATAACACAGTAAATCAATGGGACTTAAATCTAAGTAGAAACAAGACCCCTGTCTCCAGATCCATGTATTTATTTTATTTGAATAACAGAATGACAGAGCTGGGACTTTGGAGGTTTTCTAGTTCAATGCCCTATTCAGGCAGGAAACCCTATACCACGTGTGTCATACTTGGCCGTGTCACGTGACTTATTGTGATGTTTTTTGCCTTTCTGGAGCCAGGGTGGGCGTGGCCTATGCGCGACACACCCATCCCATTGGGCACCAGTTTGACACACACCCCTCCCTATAACATTTCAGACAAGTACTGTCTCTAGTTAAAAACCTCCAATGTTGGAGAACCCACAACTTCTGGAGGAAAGCTGTTCAACTGATTAATTGTTGTCACTGACAGGAAATTTTTCCTTAATTCTAGGTTGGATCTGTCTTTGATAAATTTCCTTCCATTACTTCTTGTCCTGCTCACTCCTTCTGATGCAGATGTATGTTTTGTTGCTGCCTGTTCTGTTGTTTTTGTTTTTCGTGTTTCTTTTGTACTGCCCAGGGTAATTGGAATTCAGGCCTTGTACAAGTGTAAATAAATAAATAAATAAAGTTCTAAGGTATCATGGACTGACTTCAGTGGGATTGCACAGCACATAGATATGCTAAATAAAATGTATTGGCCATATAGAGTTTTGCAGCTCAGATACAGGAGCTATAGCTTCTAGAAGCTAAAAGCAATGCAGTCTTTTTAAGTTGCTTAGGTCTCAGGTTGTCTGGAATTGATTTTGGGCTTATTAATCTGAGCAGTACAGAGAAATTTGGTGTTCAAATCAGTGGTCCAACTCGCAAGTTATGAGGTTTGGTGGAATACGTTTCATTCCTGTATTTTGTTCCCATGTTGGCTCAGAAGTGTATGAACCCTCCCCAAAATCACAGAGACACTCCTGTGTGGCTCAAGCTTTCTTGTAAGATTGCGGCACTATGCGATCAATGTGGCTTTTGCATGCCTTTGAGCTTACTTCAGTAAAATACAGATTGGACCAGTTTGTGATTTTCCACCTGTCTTTTGTTCAATGTCATTTTGTTGTCATCAACATTCTCCACCCTGTATTTCATTTTAAAGTTCCCTATGTTTCCCACAGAGTTCTTTCTACCAGCCCACATAGCTACACATAGTACATAGCCCTTGTGCACGTGTTATGCTGATCTGCAGCTCTCTTTTATTGGTCCCTACTCTTTTCAGCTAGTTAATAGTACCCCTGATACCTAGAGGCGTCATTATTCTTATTCATCATGCAAAGCTTGCTTCTTACTCATCACCTCCCTCTGATGCTAAACAACATTGGTTGGAACCATAGTTCCCTATCTATTCCATTCTTTCTAAATTATGATAACTCCCTGACTAGATTCACACATGCCCAAAGCATATACACCCAAAGCACATGCACTCAATCTCAAGTTATCTATCTCACTAACCAATGATTTAATCTAACCATAATTTATAAAACAATGAAGTTTATACAGCACAATGGCTTCATGCAAACAACAAGCACTAATATGCTTGTAATATAAATTGGTTTAGAGTTTGTAGCTCAGGATACTGTGGGAGGTATGCTGTGCGTTAGTTAGGTTAAGCCCTAATGTGGCCTATTTGTCGTGACAAAACAGGAATTGCATTTTGCTAGTCTAGGGTTAGGGCTTAGTTTACTGTGTCAACCTACTAGGAAAAAATAAATAAATTATGGTTTATAAAAACACTGAATGACTATGCACTTTGCAAAACTAAGAACCAGCCCATTTTGGCTTAGCACAATGCACAAAGCAGGTCATTCTCTTTTGAGAAAATCATTTTTCATATTACTGCCAGTTTATACAGCATGTGGAGCTAGAAAAATCATGGAGACTACTACACACTGAAATAAATTGTGCTTGGCTGAGAACTCAGGCAAATATTTAAGAGGTATAAAAATGATTTAATAGGTATAACAGAGATCTGTAGGGATGACTATCATGACTGGAATATAACAACTAAAGGATATAATTTGTTCAAAAGGAACAGTCTCTCATCCAGAAAGTGTATAGGCAGCTGGGAGTATGCTACCAAAGCAAGTGAGCAGGAACAGAGCAGTTGTGCAAATATTACTGATGAGCCAATTGACAAGAACAAATGTACTAGGGGGATGTCCCTGCCACTGGAGCTGGTCAATCAGCAAAAACATCTGAGTATAAAACCCAAGTTCCAATCACTTGAGGTGGTTCTTGTATCCCAACCTTCCCAGAACATGGGAAGGACCCTTATCTCTGCAGGGATCAACAAAATCAGAACACCCCCCCTAAGGAGGAAAAGAAAAATGATGAGGTTGGGAGAGTGCACTTTAATCAGATACATTTTCATAAGAAATGTGCTGTTTTACTAGTAAGTTTATTGAAATCTAAGTGAAAAATTATCAAGGCTTATCATATCAGTCAATGACTATCTATTTCTACTTTCCCATATGGAGATAAATGACTGCTAGAACAAGACAAATACGCCACAGGATTACAAGCAATTACAGGCAAGTTCTGTTTCACCTATCTGCTCCATTGATGGCTCCTGGAACTGAGTAACTAGCCAGGAAGTTCCTGGAACTGAGTAACTAGCTAAGAAGAAAGTGCCATTAAAAAGAGATTGATTCCTGGATCAATGCATATATCACAAACAATACTTCATCAAGGTGGGGGGGGGGAAAGTTTGACCAAAACGTTAAACCTAAGCAAAAGGGGTTGCTACAGAGTCAGGTAGAAAGGACTGGGCATTAGGAACATGGCTGCCCATGATAATGGAAGAAGGCTGAAGCAGGAGAAGATGCTGCTCAGAAATCTTTGCTTAAAGGGGTGGTGAGACCAGTGCCATTCTGAAACACTAAACCATATACCAACAAACATATTTTGGGATAAGGGGAAAAAAAGGAAACTGGAAATCCTAACATGAGAAGGCAAACATGTTCTGATGGGTATCATAGAAACTAGTGGAATGAGAGTCATGAATAGAATATGGAATTCAAAGAATAGGACTGAGCATTTTTTTTTCAAAAGATATATGCCTAATAGAAAGGGAAGCAAAGTAGTTTTGTATCTGAAGAAGACTGGGAAGAAATTCATTTCCCTGCAGTTAGAAGCCTTGTTGAAAACATCTGGGTAAGATTAAAAGAGTTTATTTTAGAACATCCACCCATGCAGAAGAGGTGGACAATTTAATTCAACCATTCTTATATCTTCCTCGAAAACTAACACAGCTAGGATTTTGCCACTTTAAATTGCCTTAGCTAGTTATTCACTTCTAGATTTTTAGATTGTCTATTTATAGGCAAGTATATACTTTTATTTGAAAGTAAAATATTCATTGGAATTCTTGTGTAACAACCTTAAACTTCCTTCTAATGCATATCAAAGGACTGGGACTGGGGGTGGGGGGAACCATCTACAATGATGGGATAAAATAGTCAAGATCCAGTGATTCTCTGCTTCTTTGTACATTTGTGAGAAACCTTGCTACATATATAAAAAAGGGTAGGGCTTTGATCATACCATTGTAACCACCATCTTTACTTTACTCTTCTGCATCCCATCACATGGATGCAGATAGCATCTTCCTTTTTGGATTTCTAGACTAAGCTCTAAGGAAAGAAGTCAAGAAATTCATTCTTTTATTGAGCGAAGTTCACCTTCACCCTTCCAGGTCACCACAAGGGAGACCTAATTGAAAAGAGTGGTTTATCATTTTCTGCCACTCCTCTCAGCCTAGCAGAAAAACTGGGAAGTCAACATGCCATAGGTCAGAACCTATCACCCAACTGAAAAACAGTTGACACATTGTGAGGAGATAGCAATGAGCCTCTTCAATGTCTTTCAGCTCCTTATTAGAGTACTTTTAAACATGGGTTTAATGCTATCCTGAAAGAATGCTTCAGAATGCTGTTCTAATTGTTTTTGACTTACATTAATAGTCTGTCTCTCTCCCTTGCTTCCTTGTGTAGTGTCTCTCTGCCACCATCACTAGTTTCTGCTGATCAAGATCTCTGAGATGAGGTCTTGGAAAATGATGCCCAAGTATTGGAAGGGAAACAACATGCCTATAGCAATCTAAAGTGACAAATAATTGCTGGGCATGTCCCATACACTTTGCTGAGGAAGCAATGTAGATTTTGCCCCAAAGTCACCAGCTGTCTTTATATCTAAGGTGGGACTGGATCTCACCGCCTCTGTTTTGTAGCCTGATGCATTAACCTCTATAGCACCCTGGCTTTCCAGAGGGGGTTTGTTATTTTGAAATTTGAACTGTTAAAGCTAATGTTAAGCTGCCTTACATGTGAAGTATGGTTTAAATGAAGGCAATGTCATGAGGACATGTCATAGAAAAATAGTATTGAGGCATATTTGTGATGTGATTAGGATAATATGAGGACAAACATGAAGAAAAGTCAAAACTAATTGGTTCCTTCTTCCCTAACAATAGTGAATATATTCCACCAGGAAATAGTGAAGATGACATAAAGGCGCAGAATTAAAATTTCAGAAATATACAGGGAATATTTATATCCTTTTAAAAAATTAAATCTCCATGACCATAATAAATCTACATTAGAATACTGAATTTTATCTTAGGATACTGATGGAATATGTGGTTGCCCAAATTGATAATTTTGATAAATCCTGGCAAACAGAGGAAGTACTAAACAGTCAGAATAGGAAAAATTGTATCTTCAAACAGAAGGGAAATAAGGATTCAGAAAACTATGGACCACGAACTGAGGAAACAGACATAAATATTTAATATTTAACAGAAAAGACACCAAGTTTTTTTCCCCACTTAAGAACCAGACATCAAATTTACAAGTATCAGAGGGAAGAGACATAGCTCAGTAATAGTTCTTGTGAAAGTTACTAGAATTACACTTGATTACAAATTGAATATCTAGCTTGAATCAGCAGAAGCAGACTTCCAAATTACAGGAAGGACCAGCTCCAATTTATTCTTCATTAGTCAGACTTCACCTCAGCTATTGTGCCCAGTTCTGGACATCATACTTTAAGAAAGAGTCAAAGAATTGGAACAGGTTGAGAGAAGGGTAGCCAGAATGAATACAGAGTATGTCCTATGAAAAGAGATTGAAAGGGCCGGGCATTTTTAGCACTGAGAAAGGAAGAGTGACGAATATGATGGCACTCTTCAAATATCTAAAACGATTATGACGGAAAAGACTAACTGCTCTCAGATTTGAAAAAAAGATGAAAGTAATTTTCAATTTGCAGAATTTAGAGAAAATTCTAACAATTGAAGTTAGAAATAAAAATGTTAACAATAAAAAACAGTTGGTAATGGAACCTATTACCTACAGAAGTGTGGTATTCCCTAACACATGGTGCATTCAAAAAGAACCTTGATACTATCTATCAGGATTTTTTTTAAATTTGCATTTTCGTACAGGGATTGCATTCAGTGGTCCAGATGGCCTCTTCCTAGTCCTAATACTAGGACTAACAGAAATAGGCACACAGCTCTTTGTTCAAATATACAGTCAGAGCAGCATCTTATTGCCTGCATGAATAACATTAACTCTTTAAAACTGCACTTAGGATTAGTTGTGAAATGCTAATTAATGGTCATCTTCTCTGAGGCTGTTAAAAATTCATTTGAGCATTTGAAGGTGATTAGTACAGTCATAAAAGAGAAGCAAGATAAAAGCTGAACTCTGCTCCTTGTTCTTTAGTCCTTGTTTTGCAGAAAAAAAGAGATTTACAGGTACCTAGATACTTAATTAGTACACATGTATGTTCCAAAATACATATTCATAAACTTTTAAGATTGCTAATTTGGAAAGATGCTTATTATGCCTGATCAGGGACTGTATAAATAGCTGGAAAATTATTTTCTTTCCTTTTCTAATATGGTACCCAATCAACATGATTGCCACAGATTTATGGGGATAGGGGTTTTAAGAGAAGTAAAGATATGATTGAGAGAACATGGTTAGAAAGTGGCCATGGAGAAGAAAGACGTAAAGAAACAGAAACATTAAGGGTGAGCATAAGGTACTGAGGGGAAGAGAAAACAAGAGAAGACACAAGAAAGAGAAAAAAACCCCACCCCCTTCATGGATTACGGCCTTGTTGTGGCGAAGGGGCTTGCATAATTCAATGAAGCTATGAGCTATGCCGTGCAGGGCCACCCAAGACAGACAAGTCATAGCTGAAAGTTCTGACAAAACGTGATCCACTGGAGAAGGAAATGGCAACCCACTCCAGTATCTTTGCCATGAAAACCCTATGGACAGTACCAAAAGGCAAAATGATACGACACTGGAAGATGAGCCCCTCAGGCCAGAACGTGTCCAATATGCTACTTGGGAAGAGCACAGGGCTAGTACTATTACTATTAAAAGAGCCTTGGTGGAGCAGTGGGCTGATGCCTCCTTAAGTAACACCAGCTGCCTGCAATTAGTGCAGGTTCGCATCCCACCAGGCTCAAGGTTGACTCAGCCTTCCATCCTTCCGAGGTAGGTAAAATGAGGACCCAGATTGTTGGGGGCAATAAGCTGACTTTGTAATAATGCCACTTGGGGTGTGTGTGAAAGCCCTAACAAGCAGGCATATACATAGAATGAAGGCTACTGCTAAGCTTGTAAGCCACCCTGAGTCTTCAGAGAAGGGCGGGATATAAATGTAATAAAAATAAAATAAATAAATAAATAAAATAAAATATTAGCTCCAGAAAGAATGAAGCGACTGGGCCAAAGCCGAAAGGACGCTCAGTTGTGGATGTGTCTGGTGGTGAAAGGAAAGTCCAATGCTGTACAGATTTTTTCTCCATAGGAACATGGAATGTAAGATCCATGAATCAAGGCAAGCTGGACATGGTCAAAGAAGAGATGACAAGACTGAACATCGACATCTTAGGTATCAGCGAACTAAAATGGACAGGAATGGGTGAATTTAATTCAGATGACCCTCAGGAATACTACTGCAGGCAAGAATCCCTCAGAAGAAATGGAGTAGCCATCATAGTCAATAAAAGAGTAGGAAAAGCAATACTGGGATACAATCCTCAAAATGACAGAATGATCTCAGTTCGAATCCAAGGCAAACCATTCAATATCACAGTAGTCCAAGTCTATGCCCCAACCACCAGTGCTGAAGAGGATGAAATTGACTGGTTCTATGAAGCCCTACAGCACCTTATAGGACTAACACCAAAAAATGATGTCCTTATCATCACGGGGGATTGGAATGCTAAAGTAGGAAGCCAAAAGATAACCGGAATAACAGGCAAGTTTGGCCTTGGAGTACAAAATGAAGCAGGGCACAGGCTGATAGAATTTTGTTACGAGAATACGATGGTCATAGCAAACACTCTTTTCCAACAACCCAAGAGACAGCTCTACACATGGACATCACCAGACGGTAAACACAGAAATCAGATTGACTATATGCACTGCAGCCAAAGATGGAGAAGCTCTATACAGTCAGTAAAAACAAGACCAGGAGCTGACTGTGGCTCAGACCATGAGCTTTTCATTGCAAAGTTTAGGCTTAAACTGAATAAAGTAGGGAAAAGCACTAGGCCACTCAGGTATGAATTAAATCATATCTCTGTTGAATATACAGCAAAGGTGACAAATAGATTTAGGGAATTAGATCTGATAGTGCCTGAAGAACTATGGACAGAGGTTTGCAACATTGTATAAGAGGTAGCAACTAAAACCATCCCAAAGAAAAAGAAATGCAAGAAAGCAAAATGGCTGTCCGAGGAAGCTTTGCAAATAGCTGAGGAAAGGAAGGAAGCGAAAGGCAAGGGAGAAAAGAAAGATACACCCAATTGAATGCAGAATTCCAGAGAATAGCTAGAAGAGATAAGAATGCCTTCTTAAATGAACAGTGCAAAGAAATAGAAGAAAACAATAGAATACGGAGGACCAGAGATCTTTTCAAGAAAATTGGAGAGATGAAGGGAACGTTTAATGCAAAAATGGGCATGATAAAGGACCAAAATGGCAGGGACCTAACAGAGGCAGAAGAGATTAAGAAGAGATGGCAAAATTACACAGAAGAACTATACAAGAACGAGCTTAACATCCCCGATAATCACAATGAGGTGGTCACTGACCTCGAGCCAGACATCCTAGAATGTGAAGTGAAGTGGGCCTTAGAAAAGCTGAGCAACAACAAAGCTAGTGGAGGTGACAGTATCCCAGCTGAGCTATTCAAAATCTTAAAAGACGAGGCAGTAAAAGTGCTACACTCAATTTGCCAGCAAATTTGGAAAACTCAACAGTGGCCACAGGATTGGAAAAGATCAGTTTACATTCCAATTCCAAAGAAAGGCAGTACCAAAGAATGTTCAAACTATTGCACCATTGCACTCATGCTAGTAAAGTTAAGCTTAAAATCCTACAAGATAGACTCCAGCAGTATGTGGATCGAGAACTACCAGAAATACAGGCAGGATTTCAAAGAGGCAGAGGAACTAGAGATCAAATTGCCAACATATGCTGGATCATGGAGAAAGCTAGAGAGTTCCAGAAAAACATCTACATCTGCTTCATTGACTATGCTAAAGCCTTTGATTGTGTGGATCATAACAAACTGTGGCAAGTTCTTAAAGAGATGGGAGTACCAGACCATCTTATTTCTCTCTTGAGAAACCTATATGCGGGCCAAGAAGCAACAGTGAGAACTGGACACGGAACCACTGATTGGTTCAAAATTGGGAAAGGAGTCCGGCAAGGCTGTATACTGTCACCCTGCCTATTTAACTTATATGCAGAGCACATCATGAGAAAGGCAGAGCTAGATGAATCAAAAGTTGGAATTAAGATTGCCGGAAGAAATATCAACAATCTAAGACATGCAGATGACACCACTCTAATGGCAGAAAGTGAAGAAGAACTGAAAAGCCTCTTGTTGAGGATGAAGGAGGAGAGTGCAAAACTTGGGTTGAAACTTAACATTAAGAAAAACAAGATCATGGCATCCAGCCCTCTCAATTCCTGGCAAATAGATGGGGAAGAAATGGAGGTAGTGACAGATTTTATTTTCCTGGGCTCCAAGATCACTAAAGATGGGGACTGTAGCCAAGAAATTAAAAGACGCTTGCTTCTCAGGAGGAAAGCCATGGCAAATCTAGACAGCACACTAAAAAGCAGAGATATCACCCTGTCAACAAAAAGTGCGTATAGTCAAGGCTATGGTCTTCCCAGTTGCAATGTATGGCAGTGAAAGTTGGACCATAAGAAAGGCTGAGCGCCAAAGAATTGAGGCCTTTGAACTATGGTGCTGGAGAAGACCCCTGCGAATCCCTTGGACTGCAAGGTGATCAAACCGGTCAGTCCTAGAGGAGATCAACCCTGACTGCTCTTTAGAAGGCCAGATACTGAAGCTAAAACTCAAATACTTTAGCCACCTAATGAGAAGGAAGGACTCACTGGAGAAGAGCCTAATGCTGGGAAAGATTGAGGGCAATAGAAGAAGGGGATGACAGAGAATGAGGTGGCTGGATGGAGTCACTGTAGCAGTAGGTGTGAGCTTAAATGGACTCCAGAAGATGGTAGAGGACAGGAAGGCCTGAAGGAACGTTGTCCATAGGGTCGTGATGGGTCGGACACAACTTCGCAGCTAACAACAAACTTTCTATGTGGTCTCAGGGGAATAATGATGGCAAGGAGCAAATAACCCCAGTGATGGGCAGAGTTAATTTAAGAGGTCATTGGACTGGCAATTCCAGAAAGAGGGCAACTGGCAGTTTTATTCTAGTTCCTTCTACCAGTGATGTCCTGTTCACTCTCACACACATATAACAGGGGTTTAGTGGGTTTATTAATATTCCCCAGCAATTATCTTAACCAAAAACCCAGAACCATCCCAATTAAGTCCAGCCAAAAGCAGACCAATGCTAGTCCATAGATCAATGGCCAATGAGTCCATAAGTCACTTGAAAGATTACCAAACAAGACAAATCCACCTGGCAAAATTAAATCCATAATATCATGAGGCATGATCTAAAGTCAAGGCACAATGTTAATCCAATGTAAGGCAAAAATCATGATTGGGAAACACGCAGCTAGGAAATGAACACATTCCCAGCATAGTCTCCATCTATCTTCTGTACTAAATAGCCAGCTTCCAATGCAGCCCCTCAAGAGGGAAAAGGCTGCCTCTTCATGAGTAGTGAGGCTGACCTTTGCTGCTCCTGTCTTTTCTCTGTCTGCCCTACATGTTCTTGGATCATCTCTGATAGGCAGCAGCTGCATGATTTCACCACTTGAAGTCTCAGGGCTATTCTGCTGCAGCTGTGCTTCAGGCAAATAACTCTCAGCTGGCTACTTGTTCAGTTTCTCTCCCATCAACCATTCCCACTCACTTGGACTTACAGCTCCTCTCTTGGAGCCACTGACCAACTCCCCTCCTGATGTACTTGGGACTGGTTCATCCTCCTCTGAACTGACTGGGGAAGCGTCTGGGGGAGTCATCACACCACCCAGTTTTCAATTCCCTGGATACAGGAAACCACACTGCTGAGAGCCAGCATAAAGACTCCTGTTGGTGAATGCTAGGTCAGTATGTAGTCAGACAATAATTATCCATTCAGAGGAGAATGAACACATGAATCTTGCATGCATTATATAATTCTGGCTTAATGAGGATGGAGATGTGATTTCATCAGAGATTTGCTCTCCAGGTTTCATGTGTTTCACAACTCCAAGGCAGCCAAAATTGTAAGGCAGGGAAAGTGTTGTTGCAATGATCCTGCATAAGACCTTGGTTGTAACCAGGTATGTTGCTTTACGGGTGACTTGATACAAGAGCCTGTATTTGAAGTACAGCTGCAAAGACACTCAAGGATACAGTACATTTATGATATATTGGTCACTTAACTGGACACTTAACTACCTTTTGTATTAAAAGGGCAGTGAGTATCATTTTATTTCATGTATGGGGCTAACGTAGTTGTTCATGTGTTGCCTTTTGTTATTGTTATACCTTTTAATTGGTAGTTTTTTAATCAAAGTTTTATTGGTATATTGATACGATTCTTGTATTTATTATTGTAGGATACTGAATTGAAAGCCACTCAGGGTCCTGGAACAGGGCAGAATATAATTTACTGTATTAAATAAATAAACTTATATGTTGACTATATATGTTAAGTATTTGTCAAGGCTTTTGAATGCACCTTGCTAATTAACTCTTTCTTTCCTGCTTGGCCTAACCCAAGGCTATCCACAGGATATAGTCAACTTATGACAGCTCATTATATATATATTGCCTCTAAGTATAATAGTATGTTGGGATGACATTGAGAGATGAGGGAGGGGGAAAGATGTGCTACCTAGGGAATTATCAGATAAAAGAGGGCATAGTCTATAGCTGCCTCTTGGGCAAAGAGATTCAGAAAGAAACTTCCCTAACTTCTCAGGGTGTAAAAGATTTGCAAGATTCTATTAATGCAGCTTTAACATCCATAGTAAAGTAGAATTAGCTCATCTGGTTATGTTTCCCATGTGATCTGCCTGTGAAGGCTAACACTAAGGCCCCTAAGGCCTTAAAACTTTTCATGCTTCCATGAATCTGAATAACAACAACAATAACAATAACAATAAAAGAGTTAGAAGGGACCTGCTGTTCAGGCAGGAAACCCTATACCATTTCAGACAAATGGTTGTCCAGTCTTTTCTTGAAAACTTCCAGTGTTGGAGCATTCACAACTTCTGGAGGCAGGTTGTTCTGTCAGGAAGTTTCTCCTTAGTTCTAGGTTGCTTCTCTCCTTAATTAGTTTCCATCCATTGCTTATTGTTTTGCCTTCAGGTGCTTTGGAGAATAGCTTGACTCCCTCTTCTTTGTGGCAACCCCTGAGATATTGGAACACTGCTATCATGTCACCCTTAGTCCTTCTCTTCATTAAACTCAGACACACCCAATTCCATCAACTGTTCTTTATATGTTTTAGCCTCCAGTCCTCTGATCATCTTTGTTGCTCTTCTCTGTACTCTTTCTAGAGTTTCAACATCTTTTTTACATCGTGGCAACCAAAACTGGATGCAGTATTCCAAGTGTCGCCTTACTAAGGCATTATAAAGTGGTATTACCATGTATCCCAAAAAGTAAGAAGTTGGAAGTTCTGACTGAACTTTTTTTAGTCCCACAAACTCTTTTTCCCTGCAGCAGGAGAGAAGTGCATCAGAGCTGGAAAGCAGGTTAGTGAAGAAATGCTTTCAGGAAGAGAGGGGAGCTGCGCAGTGGTGCACCAAACTCTACAGCAGCGCTGGGAGGAGAAGTGGCAGGAAACGGGGCTGCCATTTACAGAACAGAGAAGGGAGATATGGGGCAATGCAGGGAGGCAAGCAAGTGCTCTTCTCAGCTCTGCATCACTGCACAGAGCCGCTCTGCTCCCCATTCTCTGTTCTCTCCAATGGTGGCGACAGAGGGCTGGTGGAGGGAGGTGGTTGGGGAGGCTGTGTTGCCCAGTCATGGCGCAAGCTATGGGAGAGTTGGCAGAGGAGAAGGAGGAGGCAGCTGCCACTGGGCAGGTGATCTGTGGGGCAAAGCATGAAGAAAGCCTCTCCAGCAGTGCACAACAGTGCTGGGGGGTGCCTACCCCGCCCATCTTCTATAGCATGGCAGTCTGGCTGGGGAGAGGAGTGAAAAGGAAGGTCACTGAGCAAGGAATGGCTTGGCTGGGGGGGCTGAAGGAAGCGGATGTAGGGTGTGTGGGGCAGCTCCACCCCCTCCACCTGCCTCACGTTGTGGTGGCAGCAGCATGACACTCACTCTCCTGCCCCATTGTGCCAGTGAGGTGGGATGGAGTGGGCAGGGTCCTAACCTGGGCTTATTTTGGGGCAGTAGGGCTTATATCTCTAGGGCTGCAGTGGCTCAGTGGGTTAGGACGCTGAGCTTGTCGATCAGAAGGTTGGCAGTTTGGCGGGTCGAATCCTGAGTGCCACGTAACAGAGTGAGCGCCTGTTACTCATCACAGCTTCTGCCAACCTAGCAGTTCGAAAGCATGTAAAAATGCAAGTAGAAAAATAGGGACCACTACGGTGGGAAGGTAACAGCGTTCCGTGCGCCTTTGGCGACTAGTCATGCCGGCCACATGACCACGGAGACGTCCTCGGACAAGCGCTGGCTCTTCGGCTTTGAAACGGAGATGAGCACTGGCCCCTAGAGTCGGAAACGACTAGCACATATGTGCAGGGGAACCTTTACCTTTACCTTTTTTAGGGCTTATATATGGTGCTTATACTATTTATTATATAACATTTGAATTGGGTATTTTAGATATGGAACATTGTCTATCAAATTACTATTACTATCATTCTTTTTTTTAATTACCTGAAGTTTCTGAGAAACTTCATTTTAATCTCTTATTTATTGGCTTACTAGTTTGGCATTTATTGGTTTAGTGGCTCACTATCTTAGCATTCTATATTTAGCTAGGCTTATTCTAACATAGGAAATCTATTTGGAATTTAATATAGTATATTCTAGTCTCTCATACATTCAGCAGATCAACTATTAAGTAATCCAGCTTTTCAATATTTCAGATCATCTGCTTATGCTAGCATTTGTATTTATTTATTTCAGCAGATTTACCTTAATATATGTAATCTGTTTAGAATTTAGCATTCTCTCTTTTGGTATTTAGCATATTAGCTATTAAGTTACTTAGCTTTTTAGTATTTTAGATTAACATTTTAGCTCTTATGTTTATATCCTGTCCTAGCTACCTCTCTCATAATTATATAATTTGTTCAGAATTTTTCTTTTTATGAGCTTTGTAATTCAAATACATTTTCAACACAGTTCTATCCAATACTAGTTTGCTAAGATTTTGAAAGCTGTTTTAAAATATCTCTTTTTCTTTTTATAAGCACAAACTGAACTCTTTCTGAGATACAGTGATGATACCTTTATCATCAAAATTCATAAAGAAAAGGCACCTGAGATATTCCTTTGGGACATCAACAATCTGTCAACTTCTGGCTGGAGTATTTCCATGCAACATGCCTGCTTTCTGAACTCTACAGGGAAGCTACGTAAAAAAGTTGGGAAATATCTTATGGCTATTAATTGGGAAATTTCTGATGGCTCCTAATATCTCTCTGTTTTTCCCAATAATTTCATTGCATATACTCAAACCATATGATGTAGACAAATAAGTTAAGCAAAAGACAGGAAACTAAATGATTTTACCTGTACAAGTTTTTAAGGTGAGTATGAAACAAAATGAAGCCTAGACAGTAAAAACTGCTAGGGGGAAAGAACCCTTTTTTCTATTCACAAAAACTCCTAATAGTTCTAAAAAATCATAGGTATGGGGGGAGGGGCAAATACAAAATGTTAATCATGATACAAAGTGACATAGTCATTCTGGGATGTGTATTTGAAAGACTGGGTTAGCGCTGTGCTATTGCCCTGAATACTTTGTCATTTTTTTCATCACTGTGGTTTGTCCTGGATGTCTGAGTGAAATATCTCTAGCTTAAATTTTGAGAAATCTCTATGTGCCATTGTTCATAACATGAAGTGTCCCTAGTGGTATCTCTCTATGTTACAACCTTTCCTTCCACTTCACCAATTGGCATGCTGCTGCAAACAACACATAGTCGTTTCTCTGCTTAGCATTAGCATTAGATCCTCCCATAGTATGTAGCATGTTGGGCAGCAAGGCTTCTCCACTATTTCCAGTTTGGGATGAGTATGTCAGCATCTTCCCATGTGATGTTTAAAGTCTTTAAGGCATCTATGAATGTTCTTCACCATGTATTTTGTGGGCATCCTCTTGATCGTTTGGCATCAGAGGTGAACCATCTATTGCCATCTTGGGAATTCAGTTATTCTCCATAAGGAGTACTGGAGATGACCTGCAAGTTGGAGGCTTCTACATGTGACTATGCTATGCAATTTGCAGGAGAAATTCTTCTGGAGTACTTCTTCATTGATAATATGTTCAAAATAGCAAACCTTTAGGATCCTAACTTCATTGGAAGACATTGAGTCTCTTGTTAATACTTGCTAAAGCTTTCCAGGTCTCACTGGTTCAAATAGCTGTCAGGATCACTATAGACAAGAAAACTGAATGTAAGTTTCCATGATATAGATCACAAAAAACAGATTTTATCCATCTATTTCTCTATTTAGATGTACCATATATTTTTTGTAATCATCTGCCCAGATTTTCTTTTTTCTCCCTTATTTCTCAGATCCTTGTGACTATCTTGATTTTTCTAGAATTTTTTTTATAAAACACTAAATAAAAATTTGTGTTAACCATGGTTTGTTGAATCCAGATATCCACACAGTGGCTAGATAATCCATACATCATGCTAGACTACAATGTAGGTTTTTTTTTAGTTTAGTTCAGTATGGAACCTCAGTATTGTGATGTGAACAACCGGTTCTCTGTGTGGATGCCACTTCCGAAAGTCCATTCTGGGCCTGGGCAACAATAAATTAGCTATTGGTTCTGCAGAAGTGGTGCGAACTGGCTGAATCCCACCACTGGATATGGAGATCATGATTTGTGATCTAACTTTTTGCATCTTTCTTCTAAACCTTTTCACCCAACTATGATTTCTTTTTAAAGTGTGACTGAACAAACCATTGCTTTCTTCTAAATAATTTGCTAAACAGAGGACTCTCGGATTACCTGAAGATTTCAAGATTTCAGTCTGTTAAATTTCTAGGTGTAGTCCACATTGTACCATTCTTTTACATCCTTCAAAATATTACGTTGATAAATGTTCGTGTCTGTAAAACTTGAAGAGTGCAACTGTAGAAGATTTGGTGAGAAAATTTGTCTGCAGAACTGATCAGTAGCCCTGCAGGAAAACTTTTCATTGTTTCTAATGGGCTCAAGCCCTATGGGTAAAGGAGCTTTTCCCATGAAATCTAATAAAAGTAGTTGCATTCAAATGAAGACCTGCACTATTTACCTGACATTCTTGCTTTCCTATGCAATCACAAGTTCTGAATAATAATTTGGGAGGGGCTCCTTGCAAATCATATTTCTCCTTGTTCACGAAAAGATCAAGTAGCATGCCATAATTTTTCACATTTTTGTTATAGCTCAGGAGCGTTTGCACATTTGCCAATATGTTTTATTTATTTTTCTGGGGTGTCATTACATGTCAGTTGTCATGATACCTAATAATTAAATGATAGAACATCATCAGAGTTGGAAGGGAACTTGGAAGGTCTTCTAATCCAACTTCCTGCTGAAACAGGAGAGCCTATAGCATTTCAGTCAAATGCTATAGGTCTCCTATCATATCACTGCTAAATTGAACTTTATGATATTCCTCAGTTCATCAGCATAACTCTGACTGTAAAACATTTCACACTGGAGACAGAATGGACATATGCATTAATGTGGTATGGCAAATGCTATCTTTCCTTAAATAATTCTGACATCCAAAAGATTGTAGTCAATATGGATGTATCATACAAACAAAGCCTGGGAAAATCAAATACAAGGGACCCAGGCAGGAGGATGGATTTCTCCTCTCAGTTGCATTTTATTTTATTTACAAAAAAAAATAAAGGTGGGGAGGGTTTCAGTCTTTTGAGTTTGTTTTTTCTTCTGAAGCTATCTCAAAACAAAATCCGCAGCTGACTAAAAACCAGAACTACTGAATATGGACAACAAGCTAGGATCAATGAAGGTATGCCAGCCTAGGTTGGGTTTTATTTTATGGGATGAAATCTGGACCCACTGAATTGATCCTGATTGGGACCTAAAACAATATCTAATCTCTGGGTTAATAGAGACTTCAGAGTTTTCCTTTTCTTCCTATGGCTCTGATCTTACTTTAATACAGTAGAGACTGAAATTCCTAATGAACTAGTGGTGATAATTTAGGGAAAGAAATCTAACCTTTAGCTTACAATTCTCCACCAAGTCCGGTTACTGAAAAAAAGGGAGGAGTGAGTTGCCACTTATCTTCCTGACAATTCAGTAGCAGAGGCATTTCCTCTGGAATGAGATAGCTGGTGGCCAGATATCTATTAATTATTTTTTTTTAAATCACATTTATATCCCACCCTTCTCCAAAGACTCAGGGCAGCTTACAATTTAAAGCACAAACCAATGTGCTTAGCAATAGCCTTCATTCTATGTATATGCCTGCTTATTAGGGCTTTCGCCCCCCCCCCCAAGCAGCATTATTACAAAGTCAGCTTAATTGCCCCCAACAATCTGGGTCCTCATTTTACCTACCTCGGAAGGATGGAAGGCTGAGTCAACCTTGAGCCTGGTGGGACTCGAACCTGCACTAATTGCAGGCAGCTGGTGTTACTTAAGGAGGCATTAGCCCACTGCTCCACCAAGGCTCTTTTCCTTAAGGACTACAGCAGAGTTCTAGGAGGAGAGCTTGGACATAAAATAACTTTTTCCCCTATCAACTAAATCAAGTCTTTATTTAAATGACTTTTCACCAGACTGAAGGATTTAGCTACTTGTGTTTAATAGACCACCCATCTTGTAGACATTCTGGACAACTCACATTTAAAACAGAATAAAAATAGTAAAAAAGAAAAACCCAACAAAAATAACATAAAATAGCTGCCAAGAGACTCACAACCATTCAGACCACAACTTGGGTTCACCCATGTAATCAGGGCTGTAGGATTGATGGCAAAGGCAGGTTGTGTGAAGTTTTCCAGAAATATCATTTTCTTCAACTGTTCAGAAAAGGGGGAAAAAATCAAATGTCCCATGTCGTCTTTCCTATTCAGGATTGTTCTCATGATTATTCATGGCATGCATGTCCATTTCTCCAGCCTCCATATGAAATGGCTGGGTGGGTTAAATGGCAAGAATTTGGAAAATGCTACGTGCCAAGTGCTTCTCTTGGCTGTTTAAAATTATTTTACCATATATATTTTTTTTGTTTCCAAAGGTTAATTTATAACAATCATGACTTTATATCTACTGAGTAAAAAATACTGAAAGATCAGGCTGGTAGTTCATATTCAAATCTTTGTGATTTGATTCATGACTGTGATTATCCACACTTAATCATAGTTTATTCAAAAAAAGCTAGGGTCACACAACATGTTACATTATATATCAAGACTTTCATATAACATGTTTTGGGTACTTACAACAAGTTAAGCTGAAATGATTACATAATAGCTTACGGACACAAACAAACCCTACTAGGAAAAATAAGACAGCCTGGTCTTGTCATCCTGTATTCAGAACTCTCCCCAGGCTTCATGAGGTTTATTTCCAAGTAAATGCACCTACTTGTAGACAGCTAATACACTAAACACTTCTGACTGCTGTGTTTTCTTTTAGCTGTTTTCAGAAAGCAGCAAAATGATCACAGAGACAAAATATATTGCATTTCATTTAAAAAAGTGATCTAAAAGAAATGGCATTAACATCTGACATGAGAATGAGACTAGGAAATTAGGTATTATTTTAGTATGTTGAATGTTGACATTTTAATGGTATGAAAAAGATGTTACTTTGCTGCTCAGGGGAGAAATCCCATGCAGAATTTTTTTTAAAAAGAAAAAGAAAAATGTATAACAGTTTAGCTAGAAAGAAGAAGAGATGAATAATCTCTCCTGAACCTAAAAGTGCATTGATTGATTGATTACATGTCATCAACTTGGTGTTGATTCTTAGCAACCACATAGATTTTCTCCATGATGATAAGTCTTTAATCTGGTCTTTCAAGTCTTCCCAGAGTATACTCACAACCACTGTAATTCAGTCCATCCTCTTTGCTTCTCATTCTCTTCTCTTTTCTTTCTTCTTTCCACTGTTCCCAACATTCGAGGTTTCCCCGGGGAGCTAGGCCTTCACATTACGTCTTTCAAGCAGGATAATTTGAGTCGGGTGATTTGTGCTCAAGTGAGAATTCTGGGTTGTTTTGTTCAATGTTCCATCTGTTTGTTTTGTTAGCTGGTATTCTCCATGGTATTCTCAGAAGTCTTCTCCAACACCAAAGTTCAGAAACATCAATACTTTTTCTATCCAGCTTCTTCAAAGTCCAATTTTCATTTTATAGAATATCAGAGGGAATACCACAGTTCACACTATTCTGATGCTTGTAGGTATTCACAAAACCCAGTATTTGAATAGGTTTTCAAGGCTTCTACCAAGTGCTAGTCTGCAGCATATTTCTAGACTGCTTTATTTAAATATTTCATTTAAAATATTTAATTTTATCCATTCTTTTACTGTGCTCCTTGATATTTATTGTTAGCATTTGCAGATCCTTTGCTTTTCAGCTACCAGAGTAGTGTCATAAGCATCATGCAGGTTATTGATGTTTCTTCTTTCAATTTTAAACCACATCCCATCCAGCTTCCCTTATTGTACATTCAGCATATGGGTTGAATAAATAAGGGGAGAGTATACAGCCTTATCTCACTTGTCAACCTGAAGCTAGTTCTGCCTGTATTGTGGTTTCCTGAGTTGCATACAGATTTTGCATAAGGACAATGAGATGATTTGGAATTCCCATTTTTCTAAGCACGTGCTATAACTGAACATGATTGACACAACCAAAATCTTTTTTTATTATGCAATGAAGCACATACTGACTTCTTTTTGATATTCTTTGGCTTTCTCAATTATCCAGCTTGCATCAGCAATGTCTCATGTTCCTGGGCTTTTTCTAAAGCGAGTCTGAACATCTGGCATCTCCTTTTTTCATGTAAGGCTCTAATCTGCATTGGATGATTGTAAGCATTATTTTGCTAGCATGTGAAATTAAGGATATTGTGAGGTAGTTTGCACATTCTGTTATACCTTTTTTTTATTGGAACGTGGATCAGCCTCTTCCAATCTGTTAGCCACTAGGTAATTCTTCAGATTTGCTGGCATCACTTGATTAGGATCTTTACAGATTCTGTTAGCTTTCATATTTCTGTGGGTATCCCATCAGTTCCTCTAGTTATCCAACAACCAAAATGGTGATCTGTCTTCATTTTCTAGTACTGCAAGTTCTTGTAAATAGGAAAAATCTAAGTATATAGGATGTTGATTTCTCTAATTTACAGTATTTCTGTATGCTCCTTTCATCTTTATTTGATCTTTTTGAATCTGTCCATCCTATATTCCAAGCTGGAATGTCTTTTTGAGTTCAGAGATCATTTGGAAAACTTTCCTTGTTTTTCCATGCCTGTTTCCATCTTCAATGTCCTTGTGGGTGTTGTTGTAAGCCTGCTTCTTGTCTTTTCTAATAATTCTGTAAAACTCTTTGCGAAGATTCTTCTTGAGGTTTTTGTTTTGCCTAGCTTTGGTTTCTCTTATCAAATTCCAGTTTGTTGTGATATCCAGTTTGCTTTCTTCTCTTTTATCTTTGGCAATCTCTTCTTCACTTTCATCCTTAATTACTTCCTTAAATCCATCCCACAGTTCCTCTTGTTCTCCATCAATGAAGTTCAAACCTCCAAAGCAATTATTGATATTCTCCTTGAAAATGGTGGATATACGGGATGACCTTCATACTTTAAAGGTAAAGGTAAAGGTTCCCCCGCACATGCGTGCTAGTCGTTTCCGACTCTAGGGGCCGGTGCTCATCTCCGTTTCATAGCCGAAGAGCCAGCGTTTGTCCGAGGACGTCTCCGTGGTCATGTGACCGGCATGACTAGACGCCAAAGGCGCACGGAACGCTGTTACCTTCCCACCGTAGTGGTCCCTATTTTTCTACTTGCATTTTTACGTGCTTTCGAACTGCTAGGTGGGCAGAAGCTGGGACGAGTAACAGGCGCTCACTCTGTTACGCGGCACTCGGGATTCGACCCGCCAAACTGCCGACCTTCTGATCGACAAGCTCAGCGTCCTAACCCACTGAGCCACCGCGTCCCTTCATACTTTAGGTGATCCTGTTTGGGATACTTTAGGTGATCCTGTTTGGGATACCTTGACATACTTGTGGGTTCTTCCCTCATTCTTCCCAGGAACTTGCCCATCACAACAAGACAATACACAAAGACTGGGGGGGGGGGATATGCATACTTAATTTTATTTGTAGTATCAGTGACTATTAGAAACTGGGATGATGCCAAAATGACTTAACATCAAAATGAAGCAATTTTCATCATGACAGATGTCATTTACTTTCATCTCCTTCCTCCCCAAAACACACGATTTTATGCATCTTTACCAAGTAGAACATTGGATTCCAATACAAAGAGAACATCTTGTTCCATATGATCAGGTACTAGGTTCAGTTAGACACACTTCAGTTAACAAGAAACAGGCAGGTTTTTGGAAAGAAACATTCATGGAAAATCTATTACTGCTAGTGCTAATTTATTTACAGCCCACCTTGTGGTTCAATGTAACTACTTAGATAAAAAATTGTTGGATGGATAAATATCTTTCCTAATATCTTCCTAAAATTGTAATTTCAGGGTTAGTTCCAGATTTAGAAATACTAAGTTAAAAGACTATCCATCTCCCATTGTGTTGCCACAAACCAGTATTATTATCAACCAACCATCCTCATTACCAATCCCTATTCTGTCCCTCTTGCGAATCCTTACTGAATCCTATTGTCATGATTTATGTGTGTGCCAGTTATTACAGGTAACATGATTGGTTTCTCCTCTGGGTTTGCTGCCATTCTCCCTTAGCATATCACTATTAATGGGAAAATGTCCACCAACTGTATGAGTAAGTGGATCTGTTGTTACGCAATTCTATAATTTTTAAAAATCTTTTTGGCTGTGTTTTCTGTTCCTCTTACCATAGCCATTTCTCAAAAATTCCGGGGAATGTGAAGTAAAGAAACCCAGGGAAATATGTTTCCCAAACATCTAAAGTGAAAAGTATAATTAGAAACACTAAAACAGAAATAGTCCCTCTGAGAGGGTACACAAACCTGCCATGATTGTGCATCTGTCCATGTCCTTTAGAAACATAGAACTAACTAATCTTGACCAGTGGCTAGGTCAGATGATATAGGGCCATGGTTCTCAACATTTCCAAAACAACTCTGGTCATCCTGGCAACAAGTCAGCTATTAAAACTCCAAGATAATGGGTATTATGATGGAATATAATTGAGTTTATATATCTCAAATCTGTGGTAGATAACAAAGATTTAGGGGTGAACCAACTACCTATATTCTGGTACATTAAGTGACCACACAAGGCTGTTTTCACTTACTGACTGGAGATGAGCCAACCTCATTAAGAGGTAAGACTGAAAATATCAGGGAATAATATTGGGCTTATGAATTAAAATGGGGATGGGTCTTTGAATAAATCTCCTGAAGAGAAGTTTTAAGATAAATATCACTTACTTAAATATGGCCTTAAGGTCTGAAATATGTCTGTTCTAAATATAAATCGGATTTCTTCTTTTCACCCAAGTTAAAATGCTTGAACTGGCACAGAACTATACCAGCATAAAATATGCTGTACCCACAGGCAATTTCTATCCTCCCATCTGCATGATACCAACAAATGGTGCTTTCCTTATTTTTGGTGTACAGGACTAATTAAAGATAGGCATTTCTAGATTCCCTTGGCTTTTTTTCTTTCTCCTCCTACTGAACATCATTGGCTGGAAAACATCCACCAACCACTCTCTTGGTTGGATTTGCAATTGATTGGCCATCTGTCAAAAATTGTTTTCTTTTTGCACAAGTGTTTTGTACAGGTACATTCAAAGATAACTTCCCAGCAGAAGTTGTAGAACAATACTATTTTGGAATAGTTCTGAACCCATGTCTAAAAGCAACCTAAATTAACAACTGCTGGACATGAGAAGTGCTGTGAAGTAGCAGAGCGAAAGATAGAAAACTCTGAGGGTCTTCCTTCCATTTCTCTGTGCAGCTATTTTCACTATTACAAGTATGTCTGGTCCACTGGAAGTAGCCAATTTGAAATAATTCTCCCACTGCCCACAGTGGAGTGGCTCTGGTAGACCATTTCTCAAGGACTTCAGAGGAGGAAGAATGTTCACACCACCCTAATGTGACCAGTAAGTTCAGGATTGAGTCCACCCACATGAAGTCATCTAATGATGACCCAGGGACACGGTGGCTCAGTGGGTTAGGACGCTGAGCTTGTCGATCAGATGGTCGGCAGTTTGGTGGGTCGAATCCCGAGTGCCGCATAACAGAGTGAGCGCATGTTACTCGTCCCAGCTTCTGCCAACCTAGCAGTTCGAAAGCACATAAAAATGCAAGTAGAAAAATAGGGACCACTACGGTGGGAAGGTAACAGCGTTCTGTGCACCTTTGACGTCTAGTCATGCCGGCCACATGACCACGGAGATATCTTTGGACAAGCGCTGGCTCTTTGGCTTTGAAACGGAAATGAGCACCGGCCCCCTAGAGTTGGAAATGACTAGCACGCATGTGCGGGGGAAACTTTACCTTTACTAATGATGACCCTGACCAAATCGGTATTTAAATGTGTCAGGTTCCTTGTCCTGTGAAACTGAAGCAATCTGTTGCTTAAAAGGTTAATATTAGAATGGCGCACAATGAGTTGAAGCCGTCTCAGATGTGGACGTGATGAAGGAAACATCATGAGACTAAACAAAACGGTAGCAAGGATATATACCATGCCTAGATAATGCAGGACATTATGGCTCCAAGGATGTTTCTAAGGGCACCCAGTCCTGTGGGTGGTGATTTCACGTGGATATCTACTCCTGCAGAAAGAGTATAGAAGGGATTATTCGTTTAGAACACAACCCACGAAGTGCCAGTTTCAGAGGAGTCCCCATGGAAACTGGGAAGACCGCAAGACAAGCACAAAAGGTTTATGAAACTAAAACAGAAGCATCAGCTTGCCAGAGTCTCTACTCTCTGGCTTCATTTAAAAGTCAGGTTCCTTTTCGCTCCGGAACCTGATTACACAGCCTTCTTTTTGGCGAATGTGAAACTGTCAGATTCACCTTGAAGTGATAAACTCCCTCATCTGGCAAACTTTTAGTCTAGCTACCTTCCTTCGGATCGTAAACTAGAATCGAGAAATTAGGATGCAAGCTTCTGAAATTCGGCGCTGAGCGTTCAGCAACGAACCCACGTTTCGGACTCTTTCCCGCCCCCTTTGCGGAGCTTTGCATTTAGAACTCCTTCGGTCCCTGACGAGCCTTTTTCACTGATTTCTCGCCACAGGTAGTCCGAGCAGAGTCCCGCGGCGCTCTCCAAGCAGGAAGCGCAGGCGTGAGACCGCGTGCACTTGTTCACTTCGGGTTTTTGGGTTTGGACCAGATATTTTCCATCGCCGGCTATCACGGAGCCGGGTATCACGGAGCCGAACCGGGCGACTTTTTTTAAGGAAGGCTCTTATTCTGGAGCAGTCCGGTGCGTTGAGAAAGAAGGGACCCCAGTTTCTTCCTTCGCGGAACTGGCGTTTCCCAACCTTAGGAACTTGAAGATGCGTGGACTTCAACTCCCAGAATTCCCCAGCCAGCTATGCTGGCTGGGGAATTCTGGGAGTTGAAATCCACGCATCTTCAAGTTCCTAAGGTTGGGAAACACTGCACTACCCTTTCTGGCTCGCTCTCCCGGAGCGGATGAAGGAGACACGGGAGGGGGCGGGGGCCGGGAGAGGGGGAGGGCCTCTGCAGCAGGGGGCCTCTCCTGGTTGGGCCCGCGTGCGCCGCCTGTCACTGGGCGGCGTGTATGTCGGCGGCCTGGCCCCGCCCCGCCTCTTCGCAGCCCGCGGCGCGGACAGAAATGACACAGAGCCTGGGTGGCTACCGCTGCCCTCAGCCGCCGCTCTTCGCTCCTGGGCTGTCCTGAGGCCGGGTGGGCGCGAGGGCGAGGAGTCTCCTGGCGCCACCCACGAAGAGCAGGAGGAGGAGGGAGAGGGGGAGGGAGAAAGGGAACGGCGGTGGCGGCGCTGCTGCTGCCGTCGCCGCTTTCAGTCGGCTTCCCCGCAAGCGAGAGAGGCTACCCCGGGCAGCAGCCTTGTTAAGCGCCGCCCGGGAGCCCGCCTTCCCCGTGGAGAGGGGGCCGCTCGGCTGCTGGCATGGTGGCATTTGGACCGGCGGCGGCAGCAGCAGCAGCGGCGGCGGCGGCGGGGCGCTGCTGAGAAAAAGCCCAAGCCGGCGACCAGAGAGTGAAGGAGTGAGTGAAGCCAAGGCAGCCCAAGCGCAGCGCAGCTCTCCAGGCCGGGCCGCCACCTCTTTTTTTTGTCGCCCGCCGTCTTCTCGGGGGCTTTCCCCGCCAGCCTCTCCAAACCACAGCCGGGCCTGGCGTTCCCCGCAAGGCGTGCCTGCAGGCCCCGGGGAGGCCGCGGCGGAGCTTGGCAGACGCGCTCCTACCCCGACCGCCTCGGGGTCCCGCGGGCCGCCGGTGGGGGGGGGGCCTCGGGGCGCGCGGCCAGCTCTAGGGAGTTGCTTCCCCCAAGGCAGCATGAAGAGAGACGGAACGGGCAGGCCCTGAAGAGGCAGCCGGGGAAAGGGGCTCTCGATTCTGCCAAGTCGTCTTCCTCTCCGCTCTTTCCCCCCCCCCCCCCAGTTCCGCTGATCTCACCCAAATTGGGCCGACGGGAGCTTCCCCAGCCTGGGACCGCCGGAGGGATCCCGCAGCGCCGGGCTCAGTTGGAGCGGAGCCTTGTTTTCTGTTGCAACTAACCCGCCCCCCCTCCCCGGCCGCCGCTTCGCAGCATCTCCAGCGAATTAAAGCCGGACCAGGACGAGGGGCTTGCCCCTGGTCTCCCGGCGCGTTCGTCGGAGCAAAACAACCACTCGGTTTAAGAAAGGGCCAGTGTCACTGGGGATCCCCCACTGACAAAAGACTTGAGAGCTTTCCGCGGCGGCGGCAACGGCAGCAGCAACTACAGAGAAGGTAAGGAAAGGGTTGCTCTGGGCTTGGGCGGTGATGCTTAATCGGCTTGGCATTGCTTTGTGGGGAAGGAGAAAAAGGGGACAGCTTTTTTCCGCTTCTTCGTTTTCTCCTCTCCCCCCCCCCCGCTTTGGAAATTTTCCTGCACTCCGATCCCACACATATTTCTGTAGAAGAAAATGTGCCTTCTATGCCCCCCCCTCCCTAAGAGTCTGATAGAATTATAGCTATAAGGCTAATGATCTGTTTTAACAGATCCAAATAAAGTTGTTTATTGCACATATAACATTGAGGAACCCACTGCAATCTTGGGAGCAAGTATCCCAGATCTGAATGGATTTCTACAGGATCATAGCAACTGCAAAAACGTTCCCTAGTAGATGATATATCTTTTTTCAGTAGCTGACAAACAATGACTAGATTTTATTTAGCACTTAAGGCACTTGTGTGAGATTGAAATTCCCCCATAGAAAAAGTAAATTTTGACTGCTTTTTTCACTTTTTTAAAATGATGTTTCTGAGTCTGGGACTTTAAAAAAGTTGGGAGAAATGTCACTTGTTACCTGTCATTGAAAAGATTGTTTCAGGAGACTTTGTAAATGAAGAAGTTGGATTTATTTTTTCCTGTAATAGTTGGGTATTCCGGAAGTGTTTGAACATAAAAGATTTCAACTTATTAGTGAGACTTTAAATCTCCTCACTGACCTCAATCAGATATTTCCACTGTAGAGTCCAGACTGCATGACAGCATGGCGGGGGAGCAGTGGGGGGAGTGTTAGAATCCTATTAGTACCACTATTGCATTATATGCCACTTTAATAAAAAGAGATTAAAAGGTGGCTTAGAGAAGAGGAACATGTTTACAGTTAGAGTAGAAATTCCTTTTAATCTTAGTATGCATATAAATATATGATTTTCGAGCCAGTTTGTTATAGGAGAGAGGGTGAAGCATGATTTAGGTATTGAGAAGAAAGAGAAATTTGTCCTAGAATAAAAAATACGAAAGAAGCAGATGAAGATTTAGAAAGAAATGTGCAGTTTGTCCATAAGCATGTACATGCTTAACTAGGCATCAGTTTGCCAAATGAGGCATACTTTTTAAAATAATTTTGATATGAACTATATTGGAAGAATTTTCTGTGATCCGCATGTTAGTACAGTATGTGTACTAATGTAATAAAATCTCTAATGGAGAGCCTTGATTAACATGAAAGCTTTCCTTTTATATCAGAATTATATTCTACCCTTTGTTTAAAATGACACAGCTAGCAAAAAACCTCCTTCTTTATCTACAAATAATTGCTGATGTATCCACACCTGAAGGTATATTAATTAGCATGCTAGAAAGGTCACTTCAACATTTCCACAAGCAAGCTTTCTGGCTGCTTTGACTTAAGCGATTACATTCAATAAAGAGCTGTCACATTATCAGCTGTGTCCACTTCTTTTCCAGGATGAATGGACAGTAAACATTTTTCAGTCTTCTCTGAATTTAGTCTCCTCCCTTAATAGACAATGTGGTTAAATGGGATCTTTTAAAAATGGATTGCTTTTAACTCATTAAGTACAGTGTTAGACGACTATTTAATTGAAAGGGGGGGGATGTTTATACACTTACTTACATTACATTTCTGCAAGAGATTTTTGTTGTTACACTATCTAGCTATTGTACCATTTAATTCATTGAGCTCATCTCCCTGGGGAACAAATAAACAATGTATTGACTCTATAGAGGTAACATGAAGTTTGTCAAGGCTTTCTTTAAGTATTGCTATAATTATTCCTAATTTATAGTATGCATTCCACATCCATCTAATATAGTCCTCTTTTGGCTGCATAAAATATTTTTTGATGACTCTTTTTGTATTATCATTAAGGACAGTGAGTAAAGGTTTTTGTTATAGTTGATTGATTCTGGAGGCATAGGTAAAAATGTTTTAATTAAACAGCTGTAAAATCTTGAGCAGTTAGCCCCGAATTTCTCTCTTCATTTTATTCTTTGCCTTATGTGCTTAGAATGGAATATGATAGACAAAGCTATAAGCTAAGATGTAAAATCATTAACTTGGCACGCTAAGCAGTGTTGTATAACTATAATATACTTTAATATAATGAGCTAACTTTTTAAAATGTATCTCACTTTGTTCACTGAATAAAATAACTCAGGAGATATTAAGTGACTCTTAAGTCTGATTTTAAGTAAACTCACTTTACATAAATTCAGCTAGATTAATGAATTTTATGCGATAAATATGTGAGAGTTGTGGTGTTTTGTCTTGCTCACCCTGAGATTTTAATTCAGTGTGCCAAGTTAGAGTGGTATATGATTTGCAGTGTTGTAGACAAATGAACAAGTATGGGCATTTTGTACTGTAGAACAATCATTCAGTTTTTATATTAAATATTGGAAGAAGAGCTGGGAGGAATCTGACAAGAACACAAATTCTAAAGAACTCTCTAGCAATATTTGGAAATTTTCAGGTTATCAGTGCTTTCTAATAGAATATTCACAGACTTTATTTTCTCAAACTTTGTGGGAAAGAAAACTGAAGTGACCACTGGGATTTTCAGATAAGTTTTTAAATCTTAATTCAGCATTGAATTGTAAGCAGATAAATAGAGTTTGTTTCCCTGGCCTTGATTCCAGTTATGAGGCTTCCATTTAATTTTAGTAAAATTAGGAAGTTGAGTAATTATTTCAGCATGTAGTTATTAAACTAAATGTGTTAGTGAGTGCGGTGCTAATTCAGATCAGTATAGGAAGTTATGCACTGTACTCTCTGGAATCTTAGTACATTAGCTGTTAAAAATAATGATGACCCTTTTAGCTAAGAGGACATGCATATGAATAAGATGAATGATAAATCACTCTGTACTCAAAATGTCATATAAATTACTCTTTATCACCTTTGTACGTAAGAAATAAAGAAACTTTGATAAATGAACTGAAGGTTGCTTACCTTTCCCCTGTGATTTCAAGAAGGACTTGTGAGCACTCCATTGGAATAATGTTTTAATTTTATATATCAGCAGTGCTGAGTAAATTGCTATTTGTATTCTTCAATCTTCTATTCAGGAATATATTAGAGCAATACTGTTGTTGCTATTCTTGGCCTCTCCCAGTACATTGGGAATCTAGTAAGTACAATGAGTCCAAATTCTAATAAGATAGATAGAAAAATCTAACTTAAAATTAAGTAGGTTCAGGAACTCCTACTACCTTAACATTTTTGTTGTTGTTATTGATGGTATAACAAAAAGGCAGGTAAAAATCTGCAGTGGCTGCATAGTCATTGATAGGTAATTGACTTGGCAGCTTTGCGGTTGAGTGTGCACAAGTTATGCTATCTATATTAAGGCTACTCCTTTTTTCCATTATTTTTCCTCCCTGAGTACTGCCTAGAATCAGTATTTTGGCTGAATATCTCTGCTGATGTCATGCATTAGCAGTTTTTTTCCTTCCATTCAATTGTCCAATTCTTGTAGATTGCCTGGAAAAATTTCTACAGTTTTCTTGGAAATTTTTTTTAAAGGTGGTTTACCATTCCTTCCTTCCCTAGAGCTGAAAGAAAGTGACTGGCCCAAGGTCACTCAGCAGGCTTTGTGTCCAAGTCAGCACTACAATTCACAGCCTTCCAGTTTCTAGCCTTGATGCCTTAACCACTACACCATACTGGCTTTCTGATTACCAACTACTTACAATAACTATGCTTTGTGAATACACTGGAAAGAATGTACTTGAATATGTACTAATATTAGTAGTGCTAGAAGGTAAAAACTAATAGCTATGAAAATGGCAGATATCCTGTCTGTGTTTTTTTTAAAAATAATATATGTTAGATTTGAAATTTCATTATGCAGAAATTTGATAAACCTTTTAGATATTGAAGAAGTACACATAAAAGAGAACTGGAATAGGGTTGAATACTAAAATGCTAGATACTGTATGCAATATTGAACTTGATTAGAATTATAAGACTTCTCTAAATACAATGCTGCTCAGAGTAACATGGAATTTACAAATATACTACAGAGGTTGCAATAAAACTATACTTTTTCTGACAATCAGTGATAGTTATTAGAATATTTCACCTAGGTAAAGTTATTTTCTTCACAAATAAATTGCATTGGTGCATAGAACTATCTCTTCTGTGAGTTTTATTCAGCATCTGTTATTCTGCGTGCCTCTTTTGGAAATGAAATGTTCTTATGTATTCTGCAGTGATGCACAGTTACAAAATTTGCCTAATCACCTGAGCATTTTTTGTTACACAGGTATCTATGTACTTGAAATATGGAAGTATTTCCATATTGGCCTTCAAAATCCAGTTTTCATAATTGTCCTTTTTAGTTATGTATCTTGGAGCTCACATATTGGGATAAATTGATACTAGAGAATAGTGGCCATAAAGTGATTTGTTTAATTGGCTATGTTGCATAAATTTAGTATAATTCAAGAAACCATAATGCTTATCATTTTTTCAACAAAAAATCTGTTCACATTAGGTACATTATGTGTGAACTCAGGTAGTACAAAAGAGTGATGGATAATTTGGGATGGACAACTAATTCTCTGATTACAAACTTTGACTTTGTACTTGGATCATGACCTATTTCCTTGAGTTTGGGTTTAAAATGTTACATTGAGACTGAAATTTGTAAAAAATAAAGTAGGTGATGCTGTGCTACATTTTTAAGTAAGGGAAAATCTTGTTTTGTGTTCCCCTATGTTACAACTAAATTACACCTAGGATACAACCATAGAATATCTAAGCATTGTGGTCACTTTTGTACTTCACAATTTTAGACACCAGAAATTTTGTTTCTAAAGAAGAATCTGCAATCATTGTGAAGTTGCTTTTCTCAACCCACAAAAGTTGACCACACCTGATTATTCAAAACAAGTGTATGTAGGTGACATTCTTTATAGTATTAGGTTTTTGCTATTGTAGATAAAAAGCTTTTATAGGTTAATCAATTACTTTGACCAAAAAAGTTCTACAAAATTCTGTATTCTGTTATGAAATTTGATTGGGGGGGGAGGTTTACTTGTTTGTTTTTATTTGTAAAAAGTAAGCAGCATATAGAAATGCAAGTTTCAAACACTAATCTTACTTTGTTGCTGTCAATGCTCATATTTTGTACTGACCACATGCCATTGGTGAATTACGTGTTATATATTTGCTTTCCATTTATGTAAACCATAAACCTGGTGACCAAACTACAGCAAATTCCATTTTAAATCTTTTTCTAGTTAATATTGTGGCCAAAAAAGCGTGAATACATACATTCTCTAGAGACATTACTGAGAACCCAAAGGTAGCATTAATGAATGAGTGGGCGTGCTGAAATTCAAAAATAGAATTAGAACAATTAGGATGAGGTCTCTTTATATGTTTCCTTTCTGATTTTAATGGTGATTTTGGATCATCAGCAATCACTATGAATCACAAACCTTTTGTGTAATCAGACATTTCTGGCACCTAAAATGCCATCTTCCACCTACAGCCAAACCAATAATCTGTGTGTCCTTTGGTAACAACTTGCTTCTCCTATACATTCTTGTCTTCACTTTAGGTTTTGGTGCAAATGAGGATTGACAGTAGTATCTATAACATCTCTCAGGCTTAACTGCCTAGAGACACTGTATAAGCTATAGCTAAGCAACAGCAACATGTAAGATTTCTGTCATCATAACAAGGAAAAACTCAATCAATGTGAATATATGCCACATTAGTGCATTTCATGCTCTGATGGCCTCCAATTCAATTTTGGATACAATTCAATTTCTGATGCTCCTCATTTATATCTTTCAGGATTGATGCAAATTCTATTAAAATCCATGTGAAGATTCCACAGGTCTTCCATTGGGTTTAGAAGAGATCTGTTGTTACCAACTTTAGTTCGTTAGAATCAGGCTTGTTGGTGTGTGTTGTAGTTGGTGTGTTAATGAATCAGAAATACTATTGCATATCTGCCTGTTAAAATTATGCAGAGTATGCAGATAGTTGTTGCTTAATAACTGGTCACTTAGTGACCATTCAGAATTACAACAAATTTCCCAAAGGCTTCTTATGACTCATTTCTGGAGCTCTGATGGCTGCACTTATCCCCACAGTCACATGAATGTGCATTTTATTTCCTGGCAACTGGCTCACCTTTTCAGCAGGTTGCAGCATTCCTCAGTCACACGGCCATGGTTAATGACATTTTTTGCTTGTTTTTAGCAATTTCTGGCAAAAAAAACATCCATAGGAATACACTGATATGTTTAGCAACTGTTGTGTTCATTTAATAACCATTATGAGAAATGTCATAAAATCAAGTCTGGTCACATGGGTGCTTCAACATATAACCACCATGACTTGCAGTGGAAATTCTAGGCTCCATTATTGAGACATATTGACACATAATTAGTCAAGGACTACCCATATGCTCATTTTTTAAAGGTAGGACCAATTAATTTTTTAAGAAAAGTTTCAGAACCCAGCTTCAGATATACTGATAATTCCACCATGACTTCTCCACTTCCTGGTGTGAAGTTTATATGATTAGGAATAGAAAGAGAAGAAGAAAAATATTCTTTCTTATAGTAAATGCTCATAATTACCTTTTAAAAATTATTTTAGCCAAAGTCATTCAAAGTGAAGTATTCTTTTGGATCACTTTCCTAGTTGTTTGGGGAATTACACTTACATGATTTGAGGCCTTCTTTAGCTGTATTCCTGAACTTTGAAACATTCCCTGTGCCTGCTCTGATTAGGGGATAAATTGTTGGTCTTTAAAGGCTGAGAATTTTTTAATTTTAATTTTAACTGGGTTTTTTTTATTTTTCTCAGGGTTTTATTTAATCTTTTTTAATTTGTTTTAACGTTTGTATTGATTTTCTTTTAAATGCCCTGTAAACCGCCCTGAGTCCTTCGGGAAAGGGCGGTATATAAATCTAAATAAATAAATAAATAGGGTTAAAAATACATTTGTGATGTTTTTTTAGTTGATGATGTGATTGATTTTGTTTCAGTTGTTTTGGATCAATAAAAAATAGTTTTTTTATTATAAAGTTTATGTCTGCATGTCTTCCTGTCAGTTTTTTTTTTTGACTGCTGGCAACTGCCTGGACAAGGCACTGTGATTTTCTTGGGAAGATTTCAAAAGCTGTTTGCCGTTGCCTGCTTCCTAAGGCTGAGAGAGAATTACTAGCCCATGTCACCTAGCTGGCTTTATATCTAGGGTGGGAGACAAGAACTCACACACTTCTGATTTGCTCTCAAACTGCTTTTAAATATTAGAAAGGTCTTATTTTCTAATATTCAATCACTGTTCTTCTGTAATTTGAATCCATTATTCTATGTCATCCCTTCTAGAATGGTTAAACTTTAACCTTAATTGCTATCAAGTGGCTTCTACTGAGTTACTAAAACACCATTTTTAGTGTATAAAATGTAGTTAATAATAAGACTCATAGGCATGGAAACACTGGTGCAAAATTACATAAAATTTCTCTTCAATTCTAAAGATTGACCTTTTCGTAAAGGATGTCACAAATTCACTGGAAGATCTGACTGACTGGTAGGAAAGGTAAGCAAATGAGATCATGTTCAGGTACAGTGATTTTCAAAACACAACATGCTAAGAGTTTTCTGGGGGCATCATAGGTTTGTGGTATACACTATTAAGAACAATGTGACTATAACTATGTCACATAATTTTAATCTCACCTATTTAAGAGTCTTGTGTTGTACTTATGAACTTAAAAATAGTTGGAACCATTTAAATCAGAGCTCCCAAACTTTCCGGCTTGGCGGCCTGGAAGGAAAGGGAGCAGCAGGGAAATGTGCACATGTGCAGTCCTGTGTGCACATGCGCAACTGGGATGCATGCACAATGGTGGTACTAGCATGTACCCACATGTGCAAGCAGGGCATCTGCAGTGTGCACACTGGCACCCATGCGCATGTGCAAGTAGGCTGCTGGTACCCGCATGACGCTGGCAGCAGTGCTAGCGTCCCTGCATATGTGCAAATGGGGCCGCTAGTGCTTGCGCTGTGGTGCTACCATGAGTGGGAGGGGGGCTCGCCAGCTATTCCTGGAGCCCGGTGGCCAACAGGCCACAGCCTGGTACTGGGCCACAGACCATAGTTTGGGGACCCATGATTTAATTCAGTAAGCCCAATCCTGCTTTGTGCAAAAATACAAATTTAAGCATATCTGATGGATGTTTGTCCTCTTGAATACATGTAATGAAATGAAATGAATTCTACCACATCCTTGAGGAATTAGTTCTACTTCCAAACTATTTTTAATATTAGAAAGGTCTTTTCTTTCACAGTCTGTATTCCTGTAATTTGATTCCATTATTCCATGTCTTCCCTTCTGGAATGCTAAAGTACAAGTCTTGGTTTCTGTACGCAGTTTATCCTTCAGGTATTTTAGAAGTGTGGTATCCTATTTTTCTTTATTCTCTTTTCAAGACTACGTTCAGTTTTCCCAGTCTCTATTTACAGGACTTAGCTTCTAGTTTCCTTGAGTATCGTTGTTACTCCCAAATGCCGTGCATTTTGTCTAGATCCTCTTAAACTTCAGTGACTAGGACACAGTCAAGGTAGGTTTGACCCGTGAAGATTAAAGTATAGCTGCTACTTTCCATAATTTTGCAACTATAATTTTGTTTGATGCTGCATAAAATCTCATTTTTCTTTCATTCACATTCCTACATTATTTGCCAATGTTTAATGTTCATTAGGTCATATAGGATTAAAAAAATGCTTATTTTTATAAAGGATAGTCAAGGATTTTGTCCTTTCTCAAAGCCTTTCTGAACAATTTTCCAAAACAAGTGAGAGTTTGTGTGTTGTACAGTATGGAAGACAAATAACTTCAACAAATTACACTTCTCTCTTTCAGGGATCAAGTGCAGTGTAACACTTTACTGTTTATCCCAGGGGTACTTGAGCTAACCTTCAAGAGTTAGCTTAACACATCTTAAAGCTAATGGCAGATTCTACATATTCTATGCATTCTCTCTCGTCTAAGTTGTAGTTCACATACATTATATGGAACATGGCAAACTAATCACATTAATATTTGTGTGCCTATAAAAATTTGTTAAAAATGCTCTACTTGTTATTCTGAGCAATTAATGCTTATTTTCTACAGAGATAAATTTCTTGAGGTGGCATTCTCTTAATTTATACTTTTTTAAAAAAATATCTTGAAATATCTTTGAAAACTTTTGTCTTTTTTGTAAAAAAAAAAAGACCAAATGCTGTTTTTGAAGAAAATACTTTTATTCTACCTGCTTAGGTGAATGGATTCTAATGGATTTGCAAACTGATCACATGATAATTCTGGAACTTTTGTTCTCTGGTGGGCATTTGAAGAAGTACTGTTGGTAATAGCAATAGCACTTAGACTTACATACTGCTTCACAGTGCTTTTCAGCTTCTTTAAGTGGTTTACAGAGTCAGCATTTTGCTCCCAACAGTGTGGCTCCTCATTTTACTGACCTCACAAGGATGGAAGGCTGATTCAACCTTGAGCCAGTGAGAGTCAAACTTCTGGCAGTTGGAAGAATTAGCCTGCAATATTGCATTCTAACCACTGCACTACCACAGCTCTTATAGTGTTAGATACAGAATTATCTCTTACAGCATAGATTGGACCTGGTTCTGAAGAAAAATCTTAATGATACTAATCAGATATCTTACATATCTGCTATTCTGTTTGCTTTTGACTGCATCTATCCTTTCCAGAACTGCTTTGGAAAATGAAAGGTAGATGATTTCTTTCACATGGAAAAGAGCACTCAAATGATTTTTATCTCTAGGGGGATTTCATTGGACATTTCACAATAGAGCCATTATTACCTTTCTGATATAATCTACCTTTAGGCCAATCTTTATCTTCATCTCAGCACTATTTGTATGCCTAACACATATTGTAAAAAGGAAAAAGAAAACTGCTGCTTTTTACCAGTTGGAAGCAAAAGAGGAAGGATGATTATTGCTAAGGTGATGTTTCCTTATAATAATTCCTCTTTTCTGTTTCTGGTATGCTGTTTTACCAATGCGTTGATAAGAGGTTTAAAGGAGCAATTTTAAGGACAGATCACAGTTAACTACATTAGGGGTCCCCAACCCCCGGTCCATGGAACAGTACCGGTCCGTGGCATGCCAGCAACTGGTCCGCACAAACAAGCTAATCCCCATCTGTGGGATGCAGGCAGCATACAACACAATGCACTCTCCGGTCCGTGGAAAAGACTTTCTCCATGGTGCCCAAAAGGTTGGGGATCTCTAAACTACATGGTACTAGGTGTGAAGAAAAATGATCACTACATGTAGAATGATAGTTGGTGAAATGCTATAAAAAGAGCAATTTCTCCAATAACAGATTCTAGATTTTTTCTTCCTTAAAAACAGAACAAATTTAATTAAAAACCTAACTTCTCTTTATATAACAATAACAATATTAAAGGAAAGCATGATTATAAGTATTCTTTGACTTACAACCATTCATTTAGCAACTGTTCAAAGTTACACTGTTACACTGAAAAAAGTGTTGACCAGTTCTCATAGTCAGTGCTTTTTTTGTAAAAGAAAAAGATGCCGGAACTCACACATGTCATACAAACCACCTTGCCTACCCTACAAGGTTCCATCCAAAAAAGGTGCCGGAACTCCATTCTGAGCCTTCTATGAGAAAAAAAGCCCTGCTCATAGTTATGATCGTCGAAGCATCCCTACAAAATCAAAATTTGGGAGATTGGCAACTGGCATGTACTTACAGCAGTTGCGGCATCCCAGGGCCATGTGCTCACCATTTGTAGCTTTCTTAGTTGGCTTCTGATGAGCAAAGTTAAGGGGGAAAGCCAGGCTTGATTAACGACCATATTTTTTATTTTATTTTTTAATTCCATTTATATCCCACCCTTCTCCAAAGACTCAGGGCGGCTTACAAGCTTAATTCACTTAATAACTGTAGTGATTTGTCTATCAACTATGGCAAAAAAGGTTGTAAAATTTGGCAATATTTACTTAACAACCACATTCCTTAAACAATGGAAATTCTGGTCCCTGTTGTGATTGTAAGTTGAGGACTACTGTATTTGTAACCTTACTACTTAGGATGTCAAGACTCTGTCTGATTTAAATCCTGTCATATAAATGATTAAATGTTAAATAGCTTTGTAAGTCTACAGTTGCTTCAAATTTTCACAGTTGATACCAGAATACTGAAGAATAAAACATGGATATGATTTGCTGCAATTTCATAAATAGATTTTGGGATATTTTATTTGTTGACTTGTACCCTTGCTCTTGTCCCTTAGAGCAGGCATGTCAAACTCACGACGTAATGTGACGTCACATGAAATATCGTGACTTTTCCCCCATTGCCAGCAATGGGGTGGGCGCGGTTTCAGTATGATGCATCCGGCCCACGGGCTGGCAGTTTGACATGGCTGCCTTAGAGACTGCATCTTCTGAATCTGCTTTATAGTTCTGGAAATGGGAGCTCACAGTAGGAATAGTTTGTTGCTTCCAGAAAATGCAGTTCTAGCTGTGAAATACAATAATATTCTTAGGTTTTTTTTGCTGACTTATGAACATAAGAGGAAACTGAAAATGATACATGTTTTATATAATCAATATAATTATAGTGTGAATTATCATGTGGCACAAATTGAAACATAATAATTCATAAATAATTGAGTTCACTTGAATGGAACTTACTACCTGAGTTTAGGATTTGGCATTGGGAACTTTGAAAACATGAATTGTTGGGATATATTTTATAAGCATTTAAACATGTATGCATTGTAATTTTCTGTTTGGACTAAGCAAGAGTAAGCGAAATATGGTAATGGAATGTGAAAAAAATAAGCGAAGACAATAAAAGCATGAGATAAGAAAAAGAAGCAACGCTAAATTTAGTTTATACCAGCATCATTTACTATACCTCTATTTATCTTTGCAAACCATCTTGACTTCTATGATGTACATATACTGGTTCAGAAAGACACAAACATTTAGATATAATCCTAAAACACTGTTATATTCATTGCCCAGGAAAAGAAAAATGAAATTGGAGTGTGTATGACAGGTATGCCAAACATATTTCACATTGGGAATTATCTGTAGATGGGAGTCAACAGATTTTGGGTGGACTTGGTGATGAACAAAAATGTCCTTTTGTCTGGAATGGTCCTAGCGACCACATATTGTCATCTGGATAGAGACAGCAGACAAATACTAGTTGTCTAATCTATGCAAAGACAGATTTGTCTACCTAGCTTAGTAAGACAGATATGTCCGATAATGCAAATAGAAAACTAAAGCAAGTTCTTAAAATTAAAGAAAAAATAAATTGAAATAAGATATTAGCATGAACCAGTGCCAGTTAAGACTCTGAGGAAATGTATTGTTGTTTTGGTGATGATAATGCAGGATTGCTACACATTTTTAATACTGCACATAAACATCTGTCTTACATGTTCACTTTTGTATTTTGGACATATTTGAAACAAGGAATCTGAGCTGGTGGCATTAATTCTTCCTATTGTGAAAAGGAACAATAAATGAAGACAAGGATCAGTTCTTTGTTCCTTTTGTGATTGTGGATAAAAAATATCCACAAAATGTATAAAAATGTATCCTCCCTTTTCTTTAGTTATTACCTTGTAATGGAAAAAGGTGGTTGTTCTAGAACTACCTTTTCTTTTTAAATACCATCTAAGCAGCTCTCCTGCTGTGACTTCAATAATACATTATTTCATGTTCAGAGGATTTAATGTGTTTTTTTTGTGGTTTTTGTGAGTTGCAGTTAGATGATAAGAAAAATCACTATAATAAGCTGGATGTAAATGCCTGCTGACTTCTTCTAAAAATTTCAAACCATTTAATTTCCCTCAAGTTCTCCAAACATTGCATGGCTTGTACATAGACAGGAGATCCTAGAAAAGATTCAGCTATGATAAATGTTTTATAGATAAGAACTTGGAGAAAAAGTTCCTTGCTGATGAATTCAATAGGTGAGTAATATCTTAGTTAAATATTATGTTATATAGTTGAAGGAATAATGGCTATCTGGCTATTATATTATATTGAAAATTTAATCTCTAAAATTGCTAAATTAAATTACAGCTGAGAAATGTTTCACAATGAAATAATTGCTTTTGAACGTGAAGTGTAGGAAATCCATGTTTAAGACATACCCACTTAAAAAAATTTTGCGTTTGTATTGGGATTGAAGTCTGCTTTATTTTATGAAAGCTTTTCCCTTCAATATGAATGTTACACTTATTTTTTTTCTTTCGTGTATTTATGATGTCTTGTTCATTTGTCTATATTATGTATTATCCATCTTTGGTATAAAATGTCAAGTTAGGGACTATAAATATTTTAAATACAATTCAAGACAGGAAAAACTGGTGCCTATGTTATAGTCATAATGCTAAGAAGGCTACAATTTGACTTCAAATAGCTGTTGCTTAATAAATTATTTGAATTATAATTTATTGAATGGCATAACGTGAAGTTTTTCCTCATGACACAGAATCTACTGTGCTGCCAACAAACTTGAATAATAATTTAGTAAAAGAAAACACTAACTTTGTATACTGTAATACAGGTAACTTCTAACCGTTCATTTAATGATGGCTCAAAGTTACAATAGCCTTGGAAAAAGGTTTTTTATGATAGTCTTAGAAAAAAGAGCTTAACAATCTGTACTCACATTTATGACCATTGCACCACTTTCACAGTCATGTAACTGCAATTTGAGCAGTTGACAGTTGGTTCATATTTATGATTGGAAGAAGCGTCATATGGTCATGTGATTGTGATATGTGACCTTTTTTGCCAGACCACTGAGTCTTTTAACAATCACATGATTAATTTAATGACCACATGATTTGTTTGTAAACCACCAAAGAAATCATTGTAAAATTGGGTCTGGTCATGTGGTGACTTGACCCCAGCAATTTACAACCAAAATTCCACTCCTAATTTTCATAATTTTAGGATTACCTGTAGACCATAGGAATATGTGCTGCAAATAAAAATTGGGATATAATTTATAATTATAATTATTATGTTGGAAGGGACCTTGGAAGTCCAACCCCCTGCTCAGGCAGGAAACCCTATACCATTTCAGACAAATGGCTGTCCAGTCTCTTCTTAAAAACTTCCAGTGTTGGAGCATTCACCGCTTCTGGAGGCAGGTTGTTCCACTGGTTAAGTGTTCTAAGTGTCAGGAAGTTTCTCCTTAGTTCCAGGTTGCTTCTCTCCTTGATTAGTTTCCATCCGTTGCTTCTTGTCCTGCTTTTGGGCGCTTTGGAGAATAGCTTGAGTCTCTCTTCTTTGTGGCAGCCCCTGAGATATTGGAAGACTGCTATATAAACTTAATCAATCTGAGTTATATTTTAGTATCAGAGTTTAGGAGCAAGAAGAGAGAAAGAATATATTCAAATGCCATTCAAGTACAATCAACAATGTAAGCCTAATATAGTATAGCAGAAACAGCAAAGAAATAGCAGCATGATGCATATACCTCCCACCATCATAGGTAGTCCTTACTTAACAGTAAGCTAATTTGGACCAGAAACTTCGTTGTTAAGCAATATGTTTATAAATTGAAAAAGCAGGTAACCACACCACTGGGTGATGGCAGTTCCAGCAGTCCCAACTGCCACCATTAATAAAGGACCATGTGGGCCATTAAGTGAGCATTCACAGCTTCTGGAGGCAGGTTGTTCCACTGATTTAATTGTTCTAACTGGAAATTTCTCCTTAGTTCTAGGTTCTCTCTTTGGTTAGTTTCCATCCGTTGCTTCTTGTCCTGCCTTCAGGCGCTTTGGAGAATAGCTTGATTCCCTCTTCTATGTCTTATGCTGTCAGCATCTTAAATTCTATTCTAAGTTCAGCCCCATAGCATCTGTCCAGCTACATTTCCATTACTTGTATCTAGATAGTCTTCAATATATGTATATTTTGCTGCTTGTTTCACAAACATTGTCTATAATATAATGTGTATTTTCTGGTTGTGTTTTCTGCCATGTTATGTATATCGTTTAGAATCAGAACCAGCAAAAATAAATTTAGTTCACTTCCACATTGAAGTTTTAATGTCATTCCTATGAACCGCATTGTCATCAACCTCCTTGGCTCTACTTTTTCTGCAGTTGCTGAATTGTTGTAGTGCCATAGTATTCTTTTGCTTCATTAATCCAGAAGTAGATTTCTAGCTCCAATTCAAAATGACTGTCTTGTTTTCCTCAAACCCCCCCCAACTGAGAAAATAAATAGGTTGTGGTAGATGTTATATACTGGGTTCTGTGCTTGATTTAAGAGACGAGGCAAGAGAGTTCAGCAAGAATCATTCTTTATTTGCTTACAGGAACTGAACTGAAAAACAGGGCTGCGAATGCAGCTATTTATACCCTGGCCTCTAGGAGGCGGCCAATAGGTTTAAAGCAACCTATTGCTGCCCTAGAAGCAGCCAATAGCGGCGCTGAAGACAGGTTGTCTGAGGAGCTGGGAGCCGTTAGCCAGCTTCCCTGCTTAAGCAACCTTCCAGCAATTAACCCCATGTGATACTCTTTGGTAAGACAAAGCCCAATACATTACACCCCTCCCCCCTAGAATGTACACACATTATAGTAACAAAAGGAATGCTTACAGCAATTACAGAGTTAACAGAGATACAAAAGTAGTATGCAAAAGTACACGTTGTTCCGTATTTTGCTAATACAGTGGCTTTCCTGGCTAGCAGCAATTCAATGACAAATATAACATTATAACTCAGTTATTTTTGAACAAAATCCTGTAAATATGCAGGAGACTTGCGAACCCTCGTGGAATGCCTGGGAGAGCTTGTCTGCCGGGCTGGGTAGACCAGGGTCCATGAGTTCGAGCGAGTCTGGCTGACTCGGAATTCTCTGGCTGGCCATTCCAGGTCGGCCCACCCCAGAGTCTAATCCTTCCGCAGAGTTAGCACAGCGGCTGTAGTGTTCTGGTTGACTTTCTTCATCAGGGGCCCCATGTTGCACTCTCGGGTTTTGCCCCTCTACGACCACCTCCCCGTTGCTCTGACTGCTTGGAACCTCAGAGCACATGGATTGCTCAGCCCGGCTGCCGGTTTGAGGTCCGTGGATGGGACCTGGGACGAAGTCCTCATTTTGTGGCCATTCTGGAAAATGCTTATTAAGCTGATCTATATGGAGACAAATGACTTGCCCGCCCTCTAGGCCCACTTTGTATGAAGGAGGGCCCGACGTTTTGGTGATTTTCCCTGGCATCCACAAGTCCCCATGCCCATAGTTCTGGGCCCACACCCCGTCACCCACTTGCAACCCCCTCGGGGGTCTTGGGCAAGAGGTCTCTGCTGCCACCTGCTCTGTGTGCAACCTGTCCAGTTTCGTGATTAGTCGCCTCCCCCAGGGCAGCTCTGCTGGGCTTTTGCACGTTGCTGTGCATGGTGTGGAATGTTGGCAGAGCAAAAAGTCAGCCAGTCTGTGGTGCCAGTCCCCAGTCACTATGTGCTTCAGTGATTCTTTCGTGGTGCGCACCATTCGTTCGGCTTGCCCATTACTAGATGGATAAAATGAAGCCAATGTCACATGCCTAATGAGGTTTGCCCTTAGGAAAGCCTGAAATTCTGCCACAGTGAATTGGGCCTGATTATTGGACACTACGACGTCCGGTAGCCCATGTGTTGCAAAGAGTTTCCTAAGCACCTGGATGGTCCTAGCAGTAGTCATATTTGCGATTGGTATACCTTCCAGCCATTTAGAGTGGCTATCGACCACTGTCCCTGAAAGGGCCCAGCAAAGTCTATGAATCCTCGACCAGGGGGTTTGTGTCTCCTTCCATCTATGAGCAGGAGGTCTGGTATTTCAGGCCTAGACTGCTGACACATGTAACACCCATGTACTTGAGCTTCAATGGCTTTATCTAATCCTGGCCATCATAAATAGCTTCATGCCAAAGCTTTCATGTGAACAATACCCGGATGACCTACATGAAGCGATTGCAATACCCTGTCCCTCAATGAGGTGGGAACAATGACCCTGTTCCCCCATAGAATACAACCCTTATGAGCCGAGAGCTCGTGTCTCCGTGTGAAGTAGCTCTGGAACTCAGGGCTAGGGCTTTTTTCTAGCCACCCTGTGTGCACCCAAGATAGCACTCTGCTTAGAATCTTGTCTGCCGCCGTTTCTGCAGCTATGTCCCCCACATGGAGGGGAAACTCCGGCAAGTCCTGAATGGACAAAACGTGGGCTGCTGGGGCCGGATCTGGCTTGATTTGAGGCAGTGGAAGCCTGCTCAGGCCATCTGTATGGCCCATATCCTTGCTGGGTTTGTGAATTAGCATAAAGCTGTATGCCGATAAAAAATGGACCATCTTAACATTCTAGGGGATAAGATGTGGGGTGTCTGTCTGTAGTGAACAACCCCAATAGCGGTTTATGGTCTGTGAAGACCGTGAAGTCCCTGCCATACAAGTAGTCATGGAATTTTTTTATTCCAGCTACTATGGCCAATGCCTCCTTATCAATTTGTGCGTAATTACACTCTGCGGAGGACAGTGTCCTGGAATAAAAAGCAATCGGGACTTGAGTTTCATCGCTCTCCAAGTGACTTAGGACAGCCCCTACCCCATATGGGGACGCGTCACACACAAGGCATACTGGCATCGATTCCTTAAAGTGAATGATCGTAGAACTGATGGACAGTAGAGCCTTTAATTCCTGAAAGCTGCTTTCTTGAACACTACTCCACTTCCACGCAGTATTTTTGTCCAAGTGCTGGTGTAACGACTCTGCCACTGCAGCCTTGTTAGGGAGGAACACATGGTAAAAATTTAGGAGGCCTAGGAATGCCTGAAGCTCTCCCTTCGTTTTGGGGCTGGGTACCATCTGAATGGCTTTCACTTTTGACTCAGCATGGTGGATGCTGTCGGCATCAATACAGAAACCCAAGAACTCAGTTGAAGGGACTCCAATACTATACTTATTCTTCTTAAGCTTAAGGCCTGCTTCACGTAGCCTTTGGAAGACGGCTCTAAGCTTCCTTGCCAGCACCTCAGTGGACTCACCGGCGATGAGCACATCATTGAAATAGGGGCAAACCCCTGGAATGCTCTTGAGCGTTTGCTCTATAATGCCCTGAAAAATGCCAGGAGCTACGCTGAACCCAATTGCAGGTGTTTTACTTTAAACGCCCCCCTGTGGGTTACAATTGTCTGTGCTGTGGCTGTGGCCTCATCCACAGGAAGCTGTTGATAGGCCTGAGCCAAATCTAATTTTGCAAAAATTGTACCACCTTGCAAGGATGCCAGGATGTGGCTTACTACTGGTACTGGGTACGCATGCTGTTTGAGTGCACGATTAATTGTGCATTTGTAATCAGCACAGATTCTTACCTTCCCGTTGGCTTTTAGTGGCGTGACGATTGGGGTCTCCCATTCACCCCCATCTACGGGCTGAAGTACCCTCTGTTCTATGACGTTTAATCCTGACTGGTACTACAGTAGGATCTAGTTTAAATGTTATTGGCGGGCCCGTGTACGTCCCCAGACCTGAGTCAAACACATCTGCGAATTCTTTGCATACTGTCGCTAGACTCATGTCTTTCGTCCGGTTGATCCCGGTTACTTGGATGCCTAGTGCATCAAACCAATCGAGCCCAATCAGGCTTGTTCGCTGACCCCCTACCATGACAACGTCCAGGTGCCCAGAAAACCCCTTAAATTTGACAGCCAGTGTGGCCTCACCTTTGACTGCGACTCTGGCATTCTGGAAGTCGGTCAGTATAATGTCAGATGGCCTAAGCTTGGCCCATCTTTTGCTGCTATTGCAGATGAAATTAAATGTCTCAAGTGATATAATAGATACGGCTGAGCTCGTGTCCAGCTCCATCTTGCAAGGGACCCCTTGGAGCTCCACCTGAAGTCTAAACTTCGGCTTAATAGGGCGGTGAGCTCCTGTGCGGCAAATGCTTCTGTGGCTAGAGCAAAACCCTATGCTATACTGCCCTGGGGCCCTGGTACCTCTCCTAATTGGAATGTCCGAGTGGCGATTCGATGGCTGGTACCTCTGGCAACCTCTGCAGATGGACGCGATGTGACTGGTCTTCCCTCAGGCCCCACACATGGCTGTCCGGAACCTACAGTCCATGCGTTGGTGGTGGCCACCACACCCTGGGCACCTAAGGAAGGGATCTGCCTTGTAAGTTGCCCCTTGTTGCTTGTCGCTGTGACACTGTTGGTCGTTGTGCCTATGAAGCTTTTCAACTTCTGTGTTGTCTTCGGGGTCTTCTGCGTGTTCGGCATCCTCATGGTGGATGGCTTCCTCATGCTGTGCTGGTTTGGCGGGTCGCATGGCTCATATGGCCCCGCCGGCGCCTTCGTCCCCCATGATCTCTTTCAGTGTGTCTGGGAACGACACGGTCTCTTTGGCAAAGAGTTTTTGCTGTAACACTCGATTCCGGAGGCCGCAGATGAGCCGGTCCCAGAGCCTCTCCTCTATGTCGGAGAACTGGCATAGGCATGCAGCTTGCCTCAACACCACGATAAATTCAGACGCTGTTTCACCTTGTTGCTGAACCCTCTGTTCGAACACATGGCGCCAAGCGATTACCAACAGCTTGGGCTGGAAATGGTCGCCGAGCCGTTTCTTCAAGTCCATGAACATTACGGACTCCAATGGCGTTGGCACGAACAAATTCTCTGCGATGTTGAACATGGCTGGGCCGCAAACACACAGGAGCATAGCGGCCTTCAGGCCATCTTTGGCGACTTGATTGGCGTGGAGATAGTTCTCGACCCTGGATAGATAGGAAGACCATCTTTCTGGGTGAGCTATATCAAATTCTTCTAGGTTTCTGACCTTCGCCATTTCTGTTGGTCTTTGCAGCTGGGGCTCGTTGTCTTCTTATCCTGCTCCTCTGTATGCCCAGGGACTGGTCCTCTGGGCGTGTGGTCGCTAGTGTGGCTGTGCTAGACCGACCGTAGAGGTGGGGAATTGTTTTTTTCCTGCCAGGCGCGTTCCGGCCTCTCCCCTAGTGACTCTCAGCTCTGTTGGAGGAGCAGGATCCCACCTTCATCGCCAGTGTTATATACTGGGTTCTGTGCTTAATTGAAGAGACGAGGCGAGTGAGTTCAGCAAGAATCATTCTTTATTTGCTTACAGGAACTGAACTGAGCAACAAGGCTGCAAATGCAGCTATTTATACCCTGGTGCCTAGGTGGCAGCCAATAGGTTTAAAGCAACCTATTGCTGCCCTAGAAGCAGCCAATGGCGGCGCTGGAGACGGGTTGTCTGAGGAGATGGGAGCCATTAACCAGCTTCCCTGTTTAAGCAACCTTCCAGCAATTAACCCCACGTGATACTCTTTGATAAGACAAAGCCCAATACTTTACAGTGGATACGGAACACTGTGAGTAGCAACTTACTCATTAGGAATTCAGCCATTTGCGTCTTACTTGATCATTTTTTTTCATCAGTTCATTAATTCAGCCCACACCTCTATATAATGTATGTATTTATAATATATTTCCTGAATAGAATTTGATAACCAGTGTCACTATTTCCAATGATAAAATGTTTCTCTTGGGTGTTTTTTAGCTCTGGAAAATTGAGCTTTTTTTTTTTTTAGAAAAAGAGTTCTCTGGAGGAGACATGATATTCATGTTCACTGAATGGTCCAGTCCTTCAGTTTAAAACATCATTGGGTTTTAATTTACTATTTGGTTATAACTGTGTATTTTAATAAATTAAACTAAACCTATCCAGTCTTTGAAGAGAAAGAATACAGTAGTGGTTCTGATAAAACTGCTATATTGAGTGGCTTATTTTGGGCAGTTTGCTTGAAGAAGCTGAACTGAATATTTAAGAAGAGAAATTCCTAAATGTTTCATTCAGAGACATTAGAATGTGGTATCATCTTTCTAGAGAATGTTTGTGGAACTGAGAAAAGCAAAATGACTTTTTGCAGTGTTTTTTTAAAATGAATATGATTGCTTCAATCAGCTGCTGTTTCTGATCTTATTAAGTAAGATTTTTTAAAAATAGATATTTTCATTGTTGATTGTCTAGTAATGATTTTTGGCAATGAATAATTCAAACTTGTCTTAAACTTGTAGATATGTTTATGCTTTTAAATTTAACTTTTTACCTTTATAACAGGTCCATAACTATCTCTTATTTTTTTACAAAAATCCACTAAGCTATGTTTGTTTGTGTTTCGGGGAAGCATTATATATTTCTGGATTTCATCCTAAATGTTAAGGATAAAAATTATCTTCTTGTTACCTGTTTCTCCTGTCTCCTCTCTAAACAATTACCATTTATTGTGGCTGGAGCAGTTGTATGCAATCATATGAAAAAGCAATATGCCCCAAGTAAAGTCTTTTTTAATATATGTGGACATAATATCATTATTAAAATAATATATTAAGATAAAGATGATATTTGAACAAAAACCTATAAATCATTTATTCAACAAAAATGTAAAAATTTTCTCATATGGAAAAATGTAAGTACACCATTGCTCTAATGCTTTGGCAGTAATAACCTTTTGACAGTAATAACCTCAGGTAGGCATTTCTGTCTACCAGTCTTTGACATCGACTGGAATTTTTCCACATTTCTCCATGATTTTTTTTTTGCAACTGTGATGTTTGGGAAGTTTTTTACATGCACAGTCCATTTCAAACACCCCTCACCATCTTGATGTGATTTAGATCTGGACTTTGACTTAGCAGTTCCAGAACCCTCATTTCTTTTGTTTTCTTCCAGCTATTTCTTGATGATTAACTGGAATGTTTAGAGCTAATGTTCATCTTTAAAGGTTCAGTTTTGCTTGAACTTTAGTTTTCTGACAATGGCATCACACATTATCCTCAAACACCCTCTGGTACAATGAAGAATTCATAGTGGATTCTGTGAAGCTGAACTGCCTAGCCCTAATGCAGCAAAGCAACTCAAACTATAACATTTCCATCACCATGCTTTGCAGTTGATATAGGATTCTTCTGGTAAAATACTATTTTTGGTTTTCACCGGACATATATCTGGTACTGTGGCTAAATAACTCTATTTTTAACTTTCTGCCCAGAGCATACTGTTCCAGAAGTGCTGGTCTTTTCCTAGATGTTCATGAGCAAATTTTAGGCTTGCCTTGAACTTCGTTCTGGACAGCAGAGGTTTCCCCTTGACATAATTCCTATGTAGATCTAATTTATGGAACTCTTTTTCCAGTAGGCTAGACTGATATATTTTGACATCAGTTGTGCAAGAACTGCCTATACATGATGAAATTCTAGAGTTCTTAGGACTTCTTCCAGCCTTAGGCAGTCTGCTATGAGACCAAACTTGCTGGGATGGCCTGGCTTGAAATCTTCTCCACTTGTAGATAATTTGTGTATGTGTATGAATGTATATTGGAATAGATCAAAGCTGTAGTTGGTAGGGCAATTGCAAGATGATGCCACTGAAGGAGAGTACACCTCGATTTCTGTGAGTGTGATGATGGTAATTGTTCCTCCCTCCCTCCTTTCCTTCAGTTTGCATGCTTTTAAAATGCATTTTACTACCCAAAACTAGTGATAGTTTTATGTTAGAATTCAACATAGTAAAAAAAATCCTTCTGCCTCATGTGACCCAGGGGGAAGTTTTTATAAGAATGTCTTTATCCAAGGTATGTGTTCAGAGCTTGGCACATTCATACTTCTAGCGATTTGAGATCTCCTAATTTTGTTTGTTTTAGTTTTTGAATGAATTCTGTGATGTTGATGATGATGTTATTCATTCAGTTTTGTCTGACTCTTGGAAATTCTATGGGCCAGGTCTCTCCACTTCTACTAATCTTGCACTACTTCTATGAGCTTTTCTATGCTCTGGCTGGTGTCATCTTTGATAGTGTCAAGGCACTGTGTTCTTTGACGGCCTGGTTTCTGTTTACCACTAACTCTTTCAAACATAATTGCTTTCTTACATGAATTCTCCTGCATAACGTGGCCAAAATAAATAAGACACCATTTCGTGATTTTTCCTTCCAGTGACATGTCTGATACTATGTGCTCCAGTACTTGCTTGTTTGTCACCTTTCCTATCCAAGGAATATGTAGGAGCCTTCTCCAGCACCACAGCTCTAAAAAGTTGATTTTCTTCCTGTCTTGCTTTATATAAGGTCCTACTTTCGTAATCATAGGTAGCTAATGAATTCTGTAATATGTCCAAATAGTTAAGTTTTCTAGATATGCTTGTTTAAGTTGTGAAAGGAATATGCTTTACAATAGTGCAAATTTAATTTGTAAAATAGCATTTTATAACCCAGTGGCAATATCAAAAAATTCTGGAATATTGCAAATATAGCAGTAGTAATATCTGTAATGCAAGGTTTGCCATATGTATTCAGTGTCAAATGATCTAAATTGCTTTGTTCCTTTTCTCTCGTCTGTCTTTTTAATATCTTTAAAAGACATGAGTAAAGAATTGAAGTTTTAAAATTATTTAAATAATGGTTGTGTTAAACATATTTAAGATAGAAAGCATTATTTTAAGTTTATTCACTGATATTTTGCAATTGTTAGCAATGGGGTCTATTTTGTAACTTCAGTGTAGATTTAAAAATGTAATAAATTAAGAAAAGTATAATGTAGCTAGATTTTTCATGTTGGATACAACCATTTTTTTAAAGAAAAAATTCATGGAGTAGTTTTGGGGACATATAGTGATTTTAATACAATGCCAATATTATGTCAATTTCCCTCTTTCCATTATATCTGCCCTATTTTTTCTCTGTCTAGCCTGCAGAAAACTTTAGTTTGATATGTTGGAGAAACAGCCAGTAATTCTTTACACTTGCCCTAAAAATGAGAGTTGGAAACCATTTTTTTAAGTTTTCAGATTTAGATAAAATGCTTCAAACAAGAAAAAGATACATGAAGGAATAATCAAGGAATGTGATGAGCACCTCAAATTTTGGTTAACCAATGCATTTAGTTACCATTTTGCATTACTACTTCCTAGATCAGACATGTCAAACGTGCAACATCATGTGACATTGCGCAACGTATTGGGACAGTTTTGCCATTGCCGGCAATGGGGTGGGCGTGGCATCTGGATGACGCCTCCGGCCTGCGGGCCAGGAGTTTGACATCCCTGTCTTAGACTATCTTAGTCTATAATATTTTAATACAAAATTGAAAGTTTGTTTTTTTATAAAAAATGAATAATTAGGTCAAAGAGTAACTTCCTTTCTGTGAATTATATGCTTTAACATTAGTGTTATTAAATTGATCATAATTTTTTCTCATAAAGCAAAAGAATACCTTCCCCCATGTTAATTTTATCTGATAGCAAACTCACTAATTACTATCTTCTGTAGTAACACTGCAAATTAACTTCTTAAAGAAACGTAACTGTCAGGCTCAAATCCAGAGATGAGACAATAAGATCCAATCAACTCCAATCCTTGTATTTGCTTACACTTAATAGAAATTATCCATCCGTCCGTCCGTCCGTCCGTCCGTCTGTCTATCTGTCTCTATCTCCTGAGAGATTCTAGGATGTGATTAGCTTGAAACTCTTCCTCCCTCAGCTCAGGGCTGCACAATCTCTTGATCTGGGTTTCTTCGTAGGAAATTTCTAAGTTGACAAAATCTTCCTCCTCTGCTGCTGAAGGTGCACATTTTATCACAGTAACAAAATACATGCACTTTAGAAGAAAGGTTACACCAAGCAATTAGAATGTTTTTTCTGGTAGTTTTATATATATCAATTTAGTAGCACTCCCCTTTTAAAAGTTTCCATTATGAATAATAACCCAACCAAACATTTTGTCTAGAAAACAGTACTATGGTTTGCCTTCAAAATGACATGTGATTGAGGGGTTTATGGCAGTTCAGCATTTCCATTCATATTTTCCTGAAGAGGAGAAGTCCTGTGCATGTCTAAGCTAAATCAGCAGGCACCATATCAGGAAATATGCACGTGCCACTTTTCTTGGAAAGTGGTTCCATTTCTTCTTTAAACTTCAGTGGCAATTCAATTCTTCTTTTAAAAGAATGGAAGTCATTAATTGGACTGACAGCTTGCCAAAATGAATAACCAGAGACAGAGTGAGTTTCTTCTTGTTTGCATTTAAATAAGAATGCATTATGTTTTGCTTATTGTGAACTACATGCCCGATCTATATATAATTGTTTTATTAAGGTTAATTTGTATAAGAAGTGCCATCCTGGATTAAGCCAAGGGTCCTATTTTGTCCAATAGCCAGCCGTATGAATTTGGATAACTCACAAGCATGGAATGTGAAACATGTTAGCTGTAATTCAAGAAGTATTAGACACATCATCATCTGTTATAAGCCTTCTTAAATTGATATCACCACATTTGATGACAACGTATTCCATAGTTTGATTACATGTTACATACAGAAGTAATTATTGTTATTGGACACAAATAGGATAGCATTTAGTTTTAATGTATGATCCTGATTTCTGTGTGTGAAAGAGAAATAAAAAGGGAGGAGGGAGAACTTTCAGTCCCTGTTTTCTACACCATGGAATTCAAGAAATGCATCTGTAAAGTTATACTGACATATGGTGCTTTTGTTATTCTTTTGAGACAAGACATTTATGAATTTTTAATTCACTATAAGAAATAATATGTTTCGTTTATATACATTTTTAATATGAAGGATCTGTATTTTGTCTGTCTTTGCAGTATTAAGGTAAATTTAGAGGTAATGTTACCCTTAGTTTTGCAGTTGTAAAGGGAGTCATGCTTAAAACATCTGATTCTTAATGACTTTATGATATAAATGTGATTTAAATAAGTTCTTTCATCAAAGCCCTGTTTCTTAGCTATACAAGTGCTTTATAGTTATGTGGATAAAGAATTGGATGCTTGAATTGATGACCCATTTGATGCATTTCTTTCAGGTCAATACAGTATGAGAATTCAGGTAAGAGATAATATTTTTGAAAATATATTTATTTAAATGCACTCTGATGGCTAGAAAAACTCATAGAATAGCTTATGGAGCTATAAAAGGAAGATACTCTCTGCCATCAGGTTTGCAATGTGAACAGACATGAAAGAAGACTGGGCCATCTTCAGAAGTTTCTTTCCTATAGAAATTTCTTCCTAGGTAAGAGAGGTAGTACCTTAAACATATCAGATCCCAAGTCTTTCATGAATTTAAAATTATACCCAACATATTAAAACTTTTAAAACAGCCTATAAATGTTTGCAGATCTTCAAACAGAGGTATGTATCATATGTCCACAATGTTGTACAAACTTTACTTGAATGGCCACATTTTCCATCTAATAAAGTTTTGGATCGACAGAAATAGAGTGCATCGTACCCTGAGATGTAATAAAGCATGGGCAAATTCAACTACCTTTGGGCTTTTTCCAGCTGGTGTAGTTAGTAAACATGATTATACAGACATACAGTAATGATCAAGGAATGTTCAGATTGCAAACCTGCTCTTTCAAGAATGCACAACTTTATACAGCTAATTTTTATCATAAGCAAATGGAATAGAAATAGTATAAGAGGAGCCACAGATGAACCACTGAAATTAATTTTTTCTCTTTAGTCAGGTGGGGTAATTGCTGAACTATAATTGATCAGAATATTGAAGGCAATGGGCCAATTGAATGGTGTTCCTTCCAGATCAGCACAAATGGAATTGGACCTTCCTTAAAAGTTTTGATTGGCCCCATTACTGCTCTCTTCCAGAATCTTTATTATGGTCAACTCTGCCTGCTTTGGAAAAACTGTCTGTAGACCTCCTGTTAAACACCTCCTACCTGATTGCTTAGTTCCAGATTTTATAATACTGAGGGTATAGAAGTTTCATTGGAGTGCATTCTCAGAATCTGAGGATGATGACAAAAGTTTACTTGCATGTCTTTCTACATATTAATATACTTTTCCTGAGGATTCATCATTCATTTTTTTTGCCCTGCAGAGCAAAGTGAAGTGCAAAGAGAGAGAATCCAGGATTTTTCAGTGTAATGAAGAATACAAAGTATTTAATTTAAATCATTTTCTTGGAAAACCATCTAGCTAAAGACTTCATTATCTGTGAATCATTCATACACAGACACACAAAATATATAAATATATAAGTAAATAAAATCTCACACAGAAATATATATAATAAATCAGATACATACATGAAAAATTTTCAGATACTGTTGAGATTTATAGTTGTCAGAACTAGGTATTTATTAGATAAGATAATGCATAGAAAGCCCAAAAGCACCATATTCCTAGGATGCCAAAAAGCAAAGCAAACCTCCCAAAGTGCTTTAGAAAAACAAGTATAATGAGCCTCAGTGAACACTGTCTTTAGCACAATAGCTAAAAATTAACACTAATTGCTTCTACTGCTATAATATTAGGAACAAATAAATTATTCATTAAACCCAACATATATAGAGTTCAGACACATTTTTATAAAACATTTTTATACATTTTGGTTCTTTATCTTAGAAATGAGATTCTGTCCATGTGAAGGCTGTACAGTATTCTGCACCTCATATTTCCTGCTAAAGGTGTTCCTTAATAGATGTTGCTTAGTACTATTTTGTAATGAATGAAAACCTTGCTATATGCTGTATAGCTAATAGCCAAACAGCCTCTTGATGAGACTAATATATATATATATATATATATATATATATATATATATATATATATATATATATATATACACAGTATATACACACATACACACTGTTCTCTTATATGTATGTGTTTTGGTGTTAGTAGTGAAGAATCAAAGCAACTTTTCCGCATGGCTGATACAAGAGTGGTTCAGAGCAGATAAAACAGATAAAACTTTATGGGGGTAATATGTAGACCTGTGCAAAGTCCTAAGAGACATTCTGCACAGTGAAACGAGGGCCTAGAGCAGAGTCACCAATCAGTAACAACCACTTCACTAGTCATTGATTCTAAGTGTATGTGTGCAGAAAAGAGATTCCATTGAAGTAAAGTGGCTGGGCACAGTGAAACTGTCCACCTCAATCACTCAGTTGAAGGTGCTGAGGCAAAGTGCCTTCTTTTTTCATGTTGTAGTGTTGCTCTACTCTTATCACTTGGAAACTAGGCAATTCTCTTTAACCTATATGAACACTTCCTTACAGGTCTAGCAATGCAATAATATATGACCATACATCAGTATATTAGAGGACTCGCTTGGAAAATAGGGAGACTTACCCCCTAAATACTGAGCCAACCCCAAATGAAGCTAAGGGGAGAGTAGCCAAAATGTGTTTGTTTCTGCATACATATGATGAGATTTTCAAAAATACTGGATAAGAGTCTGAACACGAAAGTCTTACAGGATAATAGGTTAATGCATTATTTTCTTTAACTAACTGCTGTCCTTGGCAAGTTATTTCTTTTGCACTATTAATTGGAGCTGTCAGTGTGAATACTGAAGCAATAACAATAGTTTTGAATGCAGAGACAGGAAGAAGATCAGTAATTAGTCACAGGTTTGAAAGCATCATCCCCTAGTGATTTATAGAAGATTAGTGTATAAAGTGAGTGGCTTCACTTTTCACATTCAGTTTCTATCTAATTTTAAGAATTTAATTCAGATTGTATATACATTTAATAAGGTAGGGTTCGGAAAATCATGCCATCTAAAATGTTATTGAATTCTATTATCATCAGTTAACAAAAATGGCCAGGATTAAAACATGATTGAAGATGGAGCCTTCTATTGACTGCCACTATTATATTCAGCCAGGCCAAATATCAAATCGTCTGAATATATTTCTGTTTAATATTTGACACTGACTGTGACTTAGTCTGTATACAATATAATTATATATTTAAATAATTAAGTACTACACAGTTTGAAACTTAAGCAAACTGCAGATTTAATATGAAATTCTTTGCAGGTTCTCTTATGTACTGAAATACTTGATATTTTATAGTATGTGTTAATTGACAACACAGTGGATATAGAAAGTCTACACATCCCTGTTAAAATCCAGGTTTTTGAGATCTAAAAAATTCAGACCAAGATATTTTTTTTCACCTTGTATCACCTGTACAAGTCCATTGAAAATATGAAATTGTTTAGTGGGGGAAAATAATAATAAAAACTAGAATAATGTGATTATATAAATGTTCACATCCTCTTCTAAATAGGAATATGGCTGGGTTCAGAATTAAACAATCATATTCAAATAAATGTTAAACAGTAGTCAGTACATAAGGTAAAGGTAAAGGTTCCCCCGCACATGCGTGCTAGTCGTTTCCAACTCTAGGGGCCGGTGCTCATCTCCATTTCAAAACCGAAGAGCCAGTGCTTGTCCGAGGATGTCTCCGTGGTCATGTGGCCAGCATGACTATTTGCCAAAGGCGCACGGAACACTGTTACCTTCCCACCGTAGTGGTCCCTATTTTTCTACTTGCATTTTTACGTGCTTTCGAACTGCTAGGTTGGCAGAAGCTGGGACGAGTAACAGGCGCTCACTTTGTTATGCGGCACTCGGGATTCGACCCGCCAAACTGCCGACCTTCTGATCGACAAGCTCAGCGTCCTAATCCACTGAGCCACCGCGTCCCTTAGTACATACCTGTCATCAATTAAAGTGACCCTGATCAAGCACATATAGAGTTCACCTGTTCTAGTAGGATTTTTCTGACATTTTCTTTGCCATGGTCTGTAAAGAGTTTATAAAGCATCAAAAGGATCTTATTGTTGGAAGGTATCCGTCAGGAGAAGGGGTGAAAAAAATTTCTGAGGTATTGGATATACCATGTAACACAGTGAAGACAGTCATCAACAAGTGGAGAAAATGTGGCACAACAATGACATTATCTAGAACCAGAGGTCCCTCCAAAATTGATGAAAAAACAAGAAGAAAATTGATCCAAGTGGTTGCCAAGAGCCCTACAGCAACATTAAAAGAGCTTCAGGAATTACTGGCAAGTACTCATTGTATACTACATGCATGTGATTACAATCTCCCATATTCTTCATGTGTCTGGGCTGTGAGGTAGGGTGGTAAGATGGAAGCCTTTTCTCACATCCAATGCTAATCTCATTTTGTAAAAAAACGATCAAGTCTAACAAAAGCGTGTGGGAAAATATATAGTAGTCTGATGAGACCAAAGTTGAACTTTTTGGCCATAATTCTAAAAAGTATATTTTAGTGCATTACCAGAAGTATGCCATACCCATAATGAAGCATGATAGAGCTAGGATTATGCTTTGAGACTGCTTTTCTTTAGCTGGAACTGGTGCATTTGTCAAGATGGAGGGAATTACGAACAATTCCAAATATTGGTCAAATTTGGCACAAAACCTACAGGCCTCTGCTAAATTACTGAAAGTGAAGAGGAATGTCACCTTTCAGCATAACAACGACCCAAAGCATACGTCCAAATCAACAAAAGAATGACTTATCTAGAAGAAGATTGGAATGACCCAGCCAGAGCCTGAACATAAATCCAGTTGAAAATCTTTGGGATGACCTGAGGAGGGTTGTGTACAGCAGATACCCTTGCAATCTGACAGATTTTGAATGCTTTTGCAAGAAAGAGTGGGCAAAGATTCCCTAGTCAAGATGTGCCATGCTAATGGGCTCCTACCCCAAAAGACTGAATGCTCTCATAAAATCAAAAGGTACTTCAACAAAGTATTAATTTAAAGGTGTGCACACTTAGCCCCTGCATTACTGTGTGTTTTATATTTTTATTTTTCCTCCTGAAAGATTACAGATTGTTTTTCAGTTAAATTATGCGGCATTATATTTGGTATACCATTCTCTCTTAATTCTTTTGGAACCCAAGCATAGCCTGTCCAGTTAGAAGTTGAGTTGAGCATATATGTGTGAATATGAGAAAGCACTCTGTTAAATCAACAATAAAAGTTGCAAACTTTTATTCTCTCTGTCTTGAGTCTGTAGACGAAAAAGTTATGGGTAGTCCCCACTGGCATTTTTATCCCATAAAAGTAAGCATTTTACTTCCAATTTTAATTTATAGAAATATCCACCCAGAGGAAAGAAGTTTGGGAACTATTAATTTACCTGGAAATTTAGTGGTTAGCCAAGATTAACTAAGTTCTTATTTGTCTCTATTGGGATTTTTCAAACTATGAATTAAGATTGCATTGCAAATGAAGTGTGGCAGAGTACAGTGTACATAATTAACTCAGAGAAGAACTGGTGATCTAGCATAGTCACATTGCATGGTACTGCAAGTGATTGACTCCAGGGGGCTTAAAAAAAGAAATAAGTAAAAACTAAGCTAAAACCTTCTGTTATACTAGAAATAATAAAACCTAACTAGAAGTTGAATATGTTAGTCTTTCTCTTTTGCTATGAAAACTGTTCTTCAAATTATCAGAAGCAGAATTGTTTACCACAAACTAGATGTAACTCTAGCTATATTTCCTTTTTGGCTTTCAGTACTCCTGATATGAAGAAATATTATTTGGTTGCTTGTTCATTTATTTTGGTACTATTTTAGCTGATTCCTTTACTGAAGACTGAAGCAAGGTTGTTTGCTTTCAAAAAGCAGTAAAGTAAGTAGGAGCCACATAACACAGGGAAGAAAGTAGGTTATCGTTCAAGGTGAAAGTTATTATTGCTGAATAATAATTGTAAGAATCTGTAGTAGTGTGTCTACTCTCAGTGCTGAAACACACATCTTAATATTTACTATGATATATTTCTTTGTGAGGTCAATCAGGTTGGGTTCAAAACCAAAACTGAATTAAATTTAGATTATGTAGACTCTTGACCTGGAACTAGGGTCTATTAAATCAACATAATTTGGTTTCAGAAAAATTTGGCTTTGATGTAATGTTCATTCCCCCCCTCTCATTTAATGGATTAGACAATATAAGTTTAGGACCTAAATTAGACTCCTAGATTTATATCATTTTTATTAGCCAACTGTCTAACAGAAATAAGCAGGAATATATGTATCCTGTTATACAATGCCATCCAAGGTATAACTGCTCCCAATCCCAAATATTGCTTTTGAAGAGTAACATATTTCTGGAATACTTGATAATCTGCATGTATATATACGAGAACAATTTGGAAATAAACTTCCGTTTGGTTATCAATGACAGACACTCGCAGATACAGAGCTTTTATTATACACATCAGAAAACTACAATACTACATTACTTTTCCACATAATCGCCATTCAAATAAAGGCACTTGTCATAAGATCTTACAAGGTTTGAAATTCCTTAGTAGTAGTCGCTTGGCACCAAATCTGGGCTATAGAGGGAACAAAAACATCTCAACAGAACTGCTTCAAAAGTTCTTCGGTGCATCTAGCAGTGTGCAGGCGAGCATTATTGTATTTCTTCTAGACGGCAGTAATTTGCACTAATCAGAAAGTGCCTCATTAAAGATTTATTAAGGCATTAGAAAAAATTAAATTAATGCAATCTATCAGTTATTTTAAAATCAAAGGCACTGGGTGAAAGACAACTGTGGGATCTGCTTCCCATTTGTTTGCTTGCTTGCTTGTTTGTTTTGGATTCTTAGGTTAAAAATTGCCCGCTTGTTTCAAGCTAGGTTTTGAACAGTAGGCAGCTGAATCCTTTTGGAAAATAGTATAAAACTGAAAGCTATCTTTAATTCCAGTCATCTGGTAGCTTTTTGCATTCTTTTGTTTTAACTGGCCTTTTTACTTCCTTTCATAAAATTAGATGCATTATCCAAATATTGCTCAGCCGTAAGTATGGCCACTTAAATCTAATGGCCAGTGTTATATCTCTTGGTACTGAATTCTAAAATCTAATTATTTTCCCCTTTTTAAAAATCATTTTTCAAACCCATATACATGCATATATAAGTAGATAGCTTTTAGAGGTAGTTAGCAGTAGTAGGGAATATTTGTTATTCACTCTCTAGTCTAAAGCATTTATCTACCAACTTTCATTGAACTGGCATGGTTGATTTCAGTCCATAAACTTTCAGCTAGGAGGCTTTCATTCTATGACGGATTGTGGCTGATCATAACTGTATCATGATTGTGATCATAATATATACTCATATACAAACTATTTTCCTATGCAACAGCCTTAGAATTTATACCATTTTTAACACATTTAATTTGACTTTTCATTTAGAAATTTAGAAATTCTTTGGGTGGCAGATATTTCACATTTCAGTGGAGCAGACAACAAGTAAATAGCGAATAACTTTAGCTTTAGACCAGTCTGCATAATGAATAAGAAGTAGGATTATGAGCTCTGCATGCCAAGTATAATAGAGGGCAGTGAAGTAAAACATTGAGTCTGAATAGATGCAGAAACTTTCAGCATAAGGCTATTATTATATTTCCTTTCTGTCAACAACTGACATTGTTTTGCATGTAGCAAAAATAAATCTGTAGAGACATTGAAGAATGTAGAAGGACAATTGAAAAGTTCTTTCAAACAGAATTTTAGATCTGTGAATTGTACCCAGAAGCTCAACATATGCCAGTTGACACATGGGTTGCTGCATTCTGAATTAGTTGCTGCTTTTGAATAGGTTTTAAATGTAACCATATGTAGAGAGCATTGCATGAGAAGTAAGAATATAAGCTATAGTGACAAGGGCTTCTCACCCCAGGAAGATCTACAACTGGTGGACATAAACTAGAGGAAGACCTGGAATTGACTCCCATTTGCTATAACATCAAGTGTTGTAATTCTGGGAAGACCTCAGTGTCACAGTCATGTACTCAAAAGACATCACTGGAATTAGCAGACAAACTCCATGCTCAGATACGAGTTCTGTTTTGCTTGGGTTCAATATTAGATTGCTGTACATCATCTTATTTCCCACATTAAAAGAAATGGTAGGTGTCAAAAACAGCTTTTGTTTATGTGGGCCCATGTCCATAGAAACAGTGTTCTACTATACTAGACAAGACCCAAGATTAGACTGTGTAGGGAGGCCTCAGAAACAGTTCAGCATATAGTGGCAGGATGTAAGATACAGGCAGGAACACCATACACTGAATGACACAGTCAAGTAGCTGGCATTGCGTACAGTGTATGAGCTACATTGTCCCAGGTCCTAATCGGAGATTTCACAAAAGATCATGGAGAATAATAGTTAAGATCCTGAGGGACAGTAGTGGTGATAGATGTAGAAGTGACAAGTGGCAACATCGGGACAGATTATATGCCCTGGTACTACTAAGGCCTTGTTCTACCTGTTATCCCATTTACTTTTAATTATAAGAATCTGCATGGACAAGTCAGTTGTGAATTTGTGGTTAGGATAGGATAGATGACCTAGTATTGTAAGGCCTTGCTCTCCCATTCATTTTTAATATCTACTAGAAGTTAAAATATTGCAGTATTCAAAAAAAAGCATTACAAATTAAATGTTGTAATATCTGCAATAAGTTGTGTGGAGAGAGGAACTGTCTATTTGAGGTATGGTATCATCAATGTACTAATGATATGCTTTACAACACCAGCTTGGGATAGTCTAGAAAAGCACTGAATGTCAAAAGACTATAAAGAGCTATATCAGAGTTTGTTAAAGTGTAGTCCAAGGATCTCTGAGGCTTCCCCAAACCTTCTCAAGGTTCAGAAAAAATAAAATTATTTGCAATCTATGCTGAAAAGTAATACAATATTAAAATCCCGTCAAATAATTGTGAGTTGCAGTATTGGCAGTGGATGCATCATTTTAAAATTTTAACACAAAAATATTATTAAATGCCTGTTATTGTGCTGTTATGATAAGTACCTCAGTGCTGTCTTTTAGTCCAGCCCTTTCCAGCCACTGGTAGAATTTCCCAATATCAGCTACTCTAGCTACTTGTTGATGGTATAGTACATGCTAGCGTCTGTCTGTCCATGCCGCTCCCTGCTTGATGTTGCTCCTATGTCAGCAGCTCCTCAAGCATTCTCTCAGCAGCTCATCTTTGGGTGCCATTTTACTGATATATCTGAAAGCTGTAGGTTTCATCCATGACATTGGCTTACCAGACTCTGCCTGACCTCTTTCCTGCTAGTATACAATCTCTGGATATTGGGCTTGGAATAGAAACCTATGTACATTTTGAAGAGCTTCCAGGTCTTCACATTGGGAGCCTCTATGTCCTCCTTCAGCTAGCTTACCATACCACTAGAGTATCTGATGACTAGCATGACGTGTTGTTGGCATGGATCTTGTTCTGCCCATTGAGCTGGCTCTTCAAGACTTGTCTTAACCTTTGATGTATTTGGATGATAATTCATTGACTCCTCAGCATGGTTCCCATTGACTATGGGATACCACAGTACTTGTATAGCTGGTCTGTATGTCTCCTATGTTGCCTGCTGATAGTTTCACTCCATCAGTCTTAATTGCCTTCCCTCTCTTTATTACCAGCTGACCACACTTCTCTAGTCCAAATGATATTCCAGTCTTCTCACTATAGATCTGTGTTAGGGTGACCAGTGAGTGGGTGCCTCATTCACTCTTAAAATACAGCTTGATTTCTTCCACTTAGAGGTGGTGTCTGATGGTAGTTTCACTCTTGAACCTGTAGCTGTATCTAGTCCTTGTGATGATTTGGCTGAGGTGGTACTATGCAGAAAAGCAGTGGAGACAATACATCATCTTAGTTTATGGCACAATTAATATCCATTTGTGTGAGCTGTCTTGACTTTTAGCGTTGTCTTCAACAGTCCCATTGAGTTCTTGAGGAAGTGTCCTGTTGACTTTATATAGTGCCACATATTCACAGATCCATGTATGTGGCAATGAGTTGTAGGTTTGTTCAGATTGGTCTGGCTAAATCTTGGATGACTGCTTTTATGAGCAACTGATGTTTGACCCTCTAGTGTTGTTCCTACTGCCCTTCTGAGCTATGCTGATCCATTTGATCCTGTAGCTTGGCAGTTATGTTGATAGGAGTTCCAATGCTATGGAGAGACAGGTTATTGGCCAGTAGTTGGGTGGTGCTATTGCCTTGTGAGGGTCTTTCATAACAAGCACTGCCTTCCTTATGTTATCTGGACGGGGGCCTGTTGCTAGCAGCTGGTTCAACTGTGCTGCTAGGCATTTGTACATTGCTGTTAGTTTCCTTAGCGAGTGAATGATCCAAGTCCAAGCCAGTGCTGTCCAGCTCTTTATATTCTTAACTCACTGTTGGATGTCTGCTACTTGATGATGACTGGTTCCTGCGCTGAGATGTTACTGTGGGTTGTTTTCAGGTTCTGCAACCACTTTGCACAGATTTTATATGTCTTTTCTTTCTCCCATGTGTTCTTCCAACATTGTTCAGTTCCTGCTGTTGGTAGCTCTGTGTTACTATGTTGTTCCATTGCAGTCAGGAGTATACATGCATATAGTTTTAGTAATTGAGTGGCCTAGATTATTGGTAAAAGAAAGAGGAATCTCATTAAGAAATATTCCTCCTGAACCTTGATTTAGTTGAAATAAAAACAAAATAAAAACCAACATGTATTTTATTGGTGATTTGTACTTACATTTTTAAGAAGTGTAATGTACTTGTGCATTGCTTTCAGAGCGTGCAGTCTTATTGCACTGAAATAACCCAGAGTAAACACAGTAAACAGTGATCTATATTAAATGGTGGTTTATCTTACACTATCTACAATATCATACACCAGGAACAATATACATACATGTGTTAATACAGCAGGATCCAACACACAGCAGTTACAGCAGGAAAATGGAAGAGAGAGCATACATCTACGGAGCCTTCCCTTTTATAGAAAGCTCTTAAACAGATACGGATCCTGCTTGCTCTTACACAGACCCTGCTGAGTCATTCCCATCATTATATCATACATTACATCAGCTGGTTAGCTTTTAAAACATTACCTTGACAATTACTGTAATATTTGCAATCCCTACTCTGTTGTTCTTGAAAGTCCGAACAAATTTCCAAATGTAAGAGAGGCCCTTATGAATCTTACTTGTTGCATTGTTACATCTAGTAAAGATAACGGCACAATGCAGATAAAAAGGGATGGGGCTTCAATTTTCATAGTCATGTCATCATATTAAATTTTCTGGACACCCTATATCAGGGGTGTCAAACTCAATTTCACTGAGGGCCTCATCAGCATTGCGGTTGCCCTCAGGGGCCGGGTGGGTGTGGCCAGGGTGGGCGTGGCCTACTGGGTGGGCATGGCCAGCTCTACATCGTTCGCATCAAGGGTGCCTATGGGGGCCTGGGCAGGAGTGGGACAGATCTGAGGGTCTCTGGCAGAAGGAGGGTCTCTGGGCCAGGGCCAAGGCAGTGGGGGCCGTTCCCTCACTGTTTCCAGGATGGCTTCGTGGGCCACATGAAACCACTTCGTGGGCCAGATCCGGCCCCCGGGCCTTGTGTTTGACATGTCTGCCCTATATGCTCCAGGTCTTAAATAACTTCCAGTGTAATGTCCAAGAGTCCAACATTATAAGGGGGATTTTGATACCAATAAATGAAATACTATATAGGCAGTTGATTTGTAGAGTTTCAGTGCAGTTTGACCACCTATTGAAGTTAATATGTGGGGAATAGAATGGTATTCATGGAAGGTGAAAGGAGGGGAATAAATGGCTGGTTGAATGTCTTCTCAACCTTTTTCAAGTTTGTTAATTAGCAGCAGCTCATGGAATATTCAAATACAAATTTCTTCTCTAATTTAGTATTCCTAATTAATTTGATTTTACAAATATCAATTCTGTCCATGGAGTTTTCTTTTTCCTTTACAGATGTTGTTCATACCTTCATGCTATGTACATGTAATTAATGCACAGTTAAATGCACTGATGAAAAATAAAATGAAAAAATAAAGTTGATCATACAGGAAAAATGCTGTAAAATCTGCAGTGCCAAAAACATCTTCAAATGAAAGTTGTCTATGTGAAATTGTCAAAATAATAGCATGTATCTTTATCCATAGAACATTCTTTATAATACCTTTGAATTGAAAGCATGATTCCACATAGATCAAAACATAGAAGAAGCGGGTTGCTGACTGTGAAATCTTATTGCTAACTCTGCCTCTCTGGATTTGCCGGTTGAAAAAAAGAAAATGAGATATAGAAAGAGTAACAATCTAAAATTGGGTAGCTTGAAGTAATGGTAATCAAGTTAAGTATTTCAGCTGATACAATTTGATAATGGCAAAATATAATAAAAAATAATTCCTCTAGACTTCTATCTATAGTTTAGATAATTTGGAAGCATAATGTTGAATCCAACAGTTACAAAATAAACCTCTTCTGGCTCAATCTTGTTCTATTCTTGTCAAATATATCATTCTACAGTGCATATTAAATGATTTTCTGGTTAGGGCGTATTTGGTATGCGATATTTTGCAAAGACCTCCTCTCTAAGACACAGCTTTTCAACCTTTTCACCCATTGTACCACTTTTAGGATAAGGCACTATCCGAGTACCATCAATCGCCCAGCAAGGTGTCAAAAACTTGACCAAAAAAAGGAAAAAAAATTGATAAAGTACAGGTAGTCCTCGACTTACAACAATTCGCTTAGTGACTTCCGGTGGCTGCGCGGCGCCGGAGACAGCCTTCCCGGGCTGCCCGCGGCTCAGCTGAGTAATTTTCACCCGAAACAGCGCCGATCAGCTGTTCGGGTGAATTTGAAGCCCCCTCCTCGGGAGAAGAGGAGGGGGTGAGGCCCCAGGTAGGGGTTGAGTTCTCCGGGGCCGCCTGAGCTTGTTGCTTGGGCGGCTGAAGGATCGAACTCCCCCGTAGCCTGGGTCGCTCCCAGCTGGCCAGCGTCTCTGCTCCGGATTTTTTGGAGCAGAGCCAGGCGTTTGCGACCACCCCTGCCTGAAGGAAGGACTATGGAATAAAAGGAGCAGGCAGAGCGGTACAAGAGGAAAGGATGAAGAGGATTATTATATTTTACTCTCGAGCTTGATGGACTTTTTTAAACTTAAAGTGAAAGTGCGTCACAAGTGGAAGTAAAAGATGGCGGCTAAACCTCCCTCAAAAACTCTTCGGAGTGCTGGAACTTCTCCGACGCAACAATCATCATTGCAGGCGTTGCATCCTCCTGATGTATTGACACCGAAGGATCTACAAGATGCTCTTGAAAAACATGCTCAGGTAATTCTGGAATCAATGGGTGATAAATTTGCACGGATGGAGGAGAAATTGGAGAAATTGGAGGAGAGAATGGAAGAGAGGATGGAACAGAAGTTCAGTGTGATGAAGGCAGACATTTTGTCTTCAGTGTATAAAGTGGCTGAATGTGTGGAAGACCTGGATGAAAAAGTGGAAGATTTGACTCAAAAGAATGCCATATTAGAAGCAAAAGTATTGGAGAATGAAGATTTAAGAGACAAAATGGACAGAGAATTGAGTCTTGCTCAATATTACCAGATGCAGTTTGCTGTTAGAATCAGAGGCTTAAAAGAGAATATTAAGGAAGATCTAAAGCAGCTGATTTCTGAGGCTCTGGAAGTGGTATTGAATCAGCCAGCATCTGAAATAAAGGGAGGCATGGATAAAGTGTTTCGTGTGAATTCATGGATTGCTAGACAGAGAAAGCTGCCTAGAGATGTGGTGGTTTATTTTGTAAAGAGGGAAATTAGAGATGAAGTTATACAAGCTGCCTATGATTCTAAAGTTGTGATTGCTGATCAAGAAGTTTTGGTTCTAAAAGAAATTCCTCCAAAGATTTTAAGGAGAAGGAAGGATTTTACATTTCTTGTGCAAGAGCTCAAACAACGAGATATAAGGTTCAGATGGGAGATCCCAGTTGGGTTGATGGTGATGCATGAAGGTAAAAGGTACCGTTTGGTTACTGTGATGCAGGCGCGTGATTTTTATAATAACGTTTTAAAAGCAACCCCATTATTACTTTTGGAAGCTGCAAAGAGATCTGGAGAAGGAGAACATCAAGAGGTTGAAGATGGACAGACAGAGGAGAACGGTGCTGGAGGAGATCAAGCTACAACTTCTTTGGATGATCTTAGAGAGCAGAGGGTGACGCGTGCTGCTTTAAAACGATTAAAAATAAAAAATAAAAGAACAAGATCAGCAGATGCCTATGGAACTTTCACAACGTACTTATAGCCAAGCAGTGGGAGGAGCACGGCCTAAAAAAGATAGTCCTATCAGAGCAGCGCTTTAAGAGCTTTGGGATGATATGCATGACAACTAAATTTTTAACTTGGAACGTTAATGGACTAAATTCACCACAGAAGAGGAAGAAAGTTTTTCAATATTTAAAACAATTCAAGATAGATGTTATATGTTTGCAAGAAACGTATATTAGGGTTGTGGATCAAAAGTATTTACTGAACTCAAGGTTGGGTACGCGATTTGTTGCTTCTGCAATGAATAAGAAAAATGGAGTGGTTGTTTATGTTAAAAGTGCTTTAACAGCAGACTTAATTGAAGCAGATAAGCATGGAAGATACGTTATGATAGAGCTGCTGCTAGAAGGCAAAAAGACGCTTTTAGTTGGATTATATGCTCCTAATCAACAACAAGCTTTTTTAGTTTACTTTATACAAAGCTTACCCAGTTGGATTATAAATCTGTTATTTTTATGGGGGATTGGAATGGTGTTTTGGATGTACAGATGGACAAGGCTGGAGCTTTTAAGCGCGTCCCAAGTCATGCTAGATTGCCTAAATCTTTTTTTTTTTTTTGAAATGAAGATTTTATATTAATAGTGTTTGTAGTTATTCTATATGAGCTAGAGAGTGATAGATTTTAGAGTTTACGGTTGTTAGCATGTGGTTGTTTATGATTCTTTTTTTTCTTTTTTTATACCTTGTACTTAGCTCTGGGAAGTCGGGGGGGGAGGGGGGGAGGGGTAAGGAGGGAGGGATAGGGGAGGGGTAGGGGGGTTTGTTAAAGATAAAATGTATGATAAAACTTTTTAATAAAAAAAAAACAAAAAAAAAAACAATTCGCTTAGTGACTGAAGTTACAACGCCGCTGAAGAAAAGTGATTTATGATCATTTTTCAGACTTATGACTGTTGCAGCATCCCCAGGGTCATGTGATTTACATTCGGATGCTTAGCAACTGATTCATACTTATAACATTCAGTCTTCCAGGGTCATGTGATCACCTTTTGCAACTTTTTGACAAAGTCAATAGCTGGAGGGCGGGGCCAGCTCATCACTCAGGCTGCAGGGTGCCTGTGAGGGGGGGAAATCTGTGGGTCTCTGGTAGAGGGGGGTGGGACTGGGGTGGGTGTCTTCCTTTCCTCCCTCTCTCCCATTGTCCCTTTCTTTCTTCTTTCCTTCCTTCCTTCCTTCCTTCCTTCCTTCCTTCCTTCCTTCCTTCCTTCCTTCCTTCCTTCCTTCCTTCCTTCCTTTCCTTCCCCTCACCTTTCACCCTTTCTTTTCTCTCCTTCTTTCCTCACCTTTCTCTATTCACTCTTTTTCCTTGCTTTCTCTCACATTTCTCTCTTCTCTTTTCTTTCCTTCCCTTTTTTATCCATTTCTTTTCCTTCCCTTCCCCATTCACGTACTTTCCTTTTCCCTCCCTCCCCATTTGGTCAGCTGGTAAAATTGTCTGACAGATCCTTCCAGGGGAGTTAAAAAAAAGGAGAGACAAGGCAGCTTTCTCAACTGGAAGGACAAGATGGTTTCTCCAGGGACATCAGGATGCCATTGTTGTCATTCAGCGTCAGCCTGTGATACCGGCAGCTGAGTCTGATAATTCTGAAGAGGAGGAGGAGGAGGGGTTTGGAGATCCTTTGGTGTCGGAGGGAGGCTCTGATGCACTGCAGGACTCTCAGCCTGGCCCCTCCCATCATGTTCCTCATCAGACTCAGCCATGTGAGCACGAGGTATTGGACGTAGATGATTCACAGCTGGATCTATTCAGGGACGCAAGGAGCAGGAGGCAATCCAGCAGAGAAGAACAGAGAAAGGCAATGAGGCAACTCGGTGAGACAAAGAGAAGGCAATGAGAAGCCACGCCTTGGGACTGCTGATAAAAGGGGAAGTTGTGGGAGGTGCTGGTTGCTGAAGGCAACCTTTTGAAGATCTTCTGCTAGAGTCCTGGTCTGTTATTCCTGTTTAACTCTTGTTTGAACTTTTGATTTAATTCTTGTTTGCACTTTTGATTTCTTTGTAAATAAATTTGGTTGGGTTTTTCCAGCCTGTTGACTATAAAAAGGGGTTGTCCCTGACATTCAAACAGGGCCGGTCATAGGCTGGAACAGAACAGCCACCTTACTACCTGACAGATAGACTCAGGGCTGCTCCTCTTTTTGATCCTGGCTGGGAAAAGGGGTGTGTGTGTGAAGAAAAAAGATGGGACTCGGGCACAAGATGCGTCTCCCCACTCCGGAGAGCCCTGCTTTCCCCAGTGTGTTGCTCCCGGCCTTATTTGCAGAAGAGGAAGGCTGCCTGCCGCGCAGCCTCGGGATCCTCCATGGAAGCCAAGAGGGCCAGGAGCAAAACCAGCACATTGAACAATGAACTGGTAGTAAAGTATTGCTTTTATTTTTAAATGAGTTACTTAAAGTATTTGTAAATTTCATGGCTTGTATATACCACTCAAATAGTATATCCTTAAACATTGTCCTCTTTATAAAATAAATCTTTGGAAAGAATAGAGTTTTACTTTCCTAGGACTCTTTAAGAGCAATTTTATAGCTTCATTATTAGCACAATTTTGAAAAGATGTAACAACAATAAGAGGCGTATCAACAAATTTGCATGTCAAGAAGGAGCTTACTTGCAGTGGACATCTGCTGGAAGAGTGAGGTGAAGGTTATCAAATGATGAAACATGCTTTTACATCAAGACAGTGGGATTTAAGCATATAAAGGCAGCATTTTTGTGATGGCATCCCTACACATGTCATTGTAGCATTGTAATTTGTTCTGGGTGCCATTGTTGCCTACTTTTTATTGGAAAGCTTATCTGCACTAATTCTACTAATTTATAAAGTTGTGCTCTTTTCAATGCTGTCTATTAATTTTTGGTAAGGGCTATTCAGTGCTTTGAAATAAACGGGAAAAAGTACTTCTGAGTGCCTGAGAACATGAATGTAGCACCTGTCTGTAATTCTCTAAAGCATTCTTTTCTTTAGAAAATACACAGATAGGATACAAAATTATTTACAGATGCTACATTTATGTTCCTGCAATCTCACCAAGTATCTTTTCTAAATTATTTCTAATAGAACATAGTTCTATTATCTATAAACAAATAAGTTGAGCTGAGCTATGCCTTTTAATACCTTTTCACACTTCAGATTCATTGCCTAATAGCATTGATGATTCAACCATTTAATTAAAAAAATGAGAACATAAAACACAATTGCCCATTTTAACTTTTCAGCAGTAATGCTAACCTTTGCAAGGACACTAACTCATTATATAACCGGTGTCTCCATTTATGGTATATTATAATTATGTTGAATTACAGGGAAAATAGCACATCCCCCCATTTAATTCAGTAGTTCTGATAATCTGAGATTAGGAGATCATTCAGAAATTAATATGGTTTGGAAATACTATTTAAAATTAAATAAATGAATGTAGCCTGGCCTTTAAAAAGCTTGTGGATTTCTGATATTTGAATTATAATAGGATTTATAAATTTGCCTAGCCCTAAAATAACCAGGTAATCTAAAATTTAAAATAATTCATCAAAAGCAGTTGATGGAAGGGACCGCCCTCTGCAGCTTCCTAGAAGAGATGGGGCTGCTTTAAACAATTTCAGAGTAGTGTTATTATTATTTTACTCCTGCATGCTCCAAAGTTTTTTTCACTAACTGAATCCAAAGCATTTCATCATCATAATAGATAATTCCTTTTTTTAATGCTTTGGCAAGCCACTGTTGGTGCTGATCATGCTTATTTTTAGATCAACTACACTAAAAATAGAAAACAAGGAAACAATACACCATCAATATTTTCTTTTGCAGCCAAAATTCAGTGAACAGTTTTGAGTTTGTGAGATGGCTGTTGATTTGGAATTAACTTACTGTTTAAGTGATGTCCTATTATATTTAAAATATATTTCATAGGGGTCACAATAAAATTTAAAATATATTTTCTGTCATCTTCCACCTTTAATTTTCAGTTCTTTTCTTTTGGAAGAAATGAGGTGGGTAATAACTTTTTAATTTGGAATTACTCATGTTTAACTTCTTTTCTTTTGCTGTTGTTTTTACAACCTACCTGGTTTCTAAGTTAGGATTCATATGATCATTTACATTTGTAGATACTGGCATCTGGAAGTTACATTTCTTGTGAATTGCAAGTTGTTTGTACACAAGGAATTTCCTTTCTCAGAAAACCTTATTGAGGTTGAAAATTGGTAGATTGAATAGGGTTAAAATGCCTTTAGTAGATTGTCTCTGAGATTATTTCACAATCCATAAAACACTGTCAATTATGTCTTTCTTGAAGGTGTAAGATAGAAGAGAAGAAAGTAAGTATGTATTTCAGTTTTTTTTCTGCCACAGTTCTTGTTTCCCCTCAAAATTGTTAAATATTTCTAATATTTTCTTTTTAAATTGCACACAGAATGTTTGAAATGTGAAAGAAAGTAATACTTTTTATCAGGAAATAAATGAACATGTGAAAAAGTACAAACAACTCTTCAGTTCTTAGAAGTGCTTGCAAATAGTTAAACTAATGGATCAGAAGAAATTGAAGTTGTTGATAGTAATAGAACTTCAGAGTCAGAAAATGAAGCTGATTATAAAATATATGTTGTCTAGTCTGATAAAATGTATATTTTGGACCTTAGTTCCTCTCCTTCTTCCCTTTTCTTTTTCTAAAATAAATACTTTTTGTTTCTGTTGCTTTCTTCTATTTTCATTAACATTTTTCCTGAGCAGATCAAGATGAAGAGTTGCTGCATTCCTTAGAATTCAGCATGAATGACAATTTTTTTAAAAAAGAATAAATTTAAATAGTAAATTTATAATTGATTGAGTAAACTACACAGACATACTTCATAAACATACCACAATTTAAGTAATGCATTTTATATAATAATATAATTATACACTGAGTTTGCCTCATTTTTGTTGATTAAATACTATATAAATAGTTTCCCAAATTTTCTTTATTGAAGAAGAAATAATATTTTTCCTTTTCTTTCAGAATTTCTGGCTCCCCTAAATATTAGCTCCCCTAAATATTTTGGATGGATATTAAAAATTGAAATGTTAATGTAGTATAATTTATTATAGCAATATTAAATGTTTATTCACCATAATAATATATTACAGTACATACATTAATTTATTAAATATATCATTTGCAGTTTTCTTGTAGCGGTCAGTTTTTTTTTTTAAAGACTTGCTCAGAATGTCGATATTCAAAGAAAGTTTTCTGTAGTTACTAGATACTGTAGTTAATGGGACATATTTTGTAATGCAAAATATATTTTCCTGTTGGTTTTTATTACAGTTCTTGAAATAATGTTGATAGCCTCATGTGATTACTAAGAAGAATCCTCATTTCTAATCAAGGATGCTTTCCAGGTCATAAGGCTCCATTACATGAACCTAGTCGGAATATATAGGAATTGGTGTCCTTTCCACAAATCTCTGGAGCACACATTTTGAGAGAATGGTCTGAATAATTAAAAATATGTGATTCAAATTAAATGTATTCATTGACATTTACCTGGATAAAACCTTAGCCTCATGTCTGACTGTTGATATATACGAGAAACTTTAAAGACAACATTACGCTTTTAAATGGAACTATAACCTCCAGGAAGCAATTCATATATATGTCCAGTGTGAATGTTTGCAACCAGGCTACTTTTTCTGCCATCTTTCCATTTCCAAAATAGTCACATACTGTATGTTCTTTTTCTATGTTTTCTTTTAATCGTATTTGAGTGCACATGTTTCCTGTTCTGTATTCTAAGCAACAAAGGAACATGTTGAGTAGCCTAGCTTGATTAATAGCCTTAAAATGCCATATAGCCTTAAAATGCCATATAGCATCAATGAGATATGCCAACCACAGAAGAATTTAATGAAGTTTCTCCTTCCCCCATTAAAGAAAGCAGATCAGCAATCAGGAGTGTATGTGGTTTTTTGTATTATTTTACTATGACAAAAGTCAGGATATCAGAGAGGGAAGGTCTGTTTTCCTTTTTTTAAAAAAAACACAATTTAACCTCTTCTAAGCAGTGTCACCATATTTGTATATCTCATGTGAAGCATCTGCTGTCCTTTAACATCTTGACAAGTTTGGTTTTTTTTGGGTGGTGGTGGTGGATGGGTAGTGGTGATGGATCAAACTCTGCTTTCAGAACCACAGAGAAAATGTGAAGCATCTGCTGTCCTTTAACATCTTGACAAGTTTGGTTTTTTGGGGTGGTGATGGTAGATGGGTAGTGGGGATGGATCAAATTCTGCTTTTAGAACCACAGCGAAAATGGGGCTAGAACGGAAAAAGAATGTCGTATCTACCTAATATTTCTCATTCCTTTAATATTTTTCCCTAATAGTTCTGTATTTAGTATATGTCAAAGTAAGATATGTTAAATGAGACAGTGGGTATTAGCGGGCAAATGGCAATATTTCAGTACTTATGTCTACAGTGTATATGAGTTCTAGTGACTCTATGGACAACTTTATTATATTTGTAAGATAATTCTGAGTAGCAAATAGCAATAAAAAACAAAGTAGGAAATAATTGTGGCCATCCCAAGAGTTAACTTGGAGGGAACAACACACAACTAGCTCCTTTTCTAAAGGAGCTGTCATGAGTGAAAATTTGGCAGCTACATGCCTCTTTGTTTTCATCTTGCCATTAGAGTAGGGGATGGAGGTGTTGCTTTTGAATGGGTTGGTTAGAGAAACGAAACCTCTCCAGTTCTATGGAGGCTTACTGAGAGTCAGCAGTATGAAAACATTTCAAGGACATTCTAGCAGGTGTGAAGAAGCTAGCAGATGGTCCCATAACAAAAAGAGAACTTGTTTACATGAGTTATGTGGACATCTGGGAAGGGGGGATTCAGCTGGGAAAGTCATTGTTATATGCTGTGGTCTGATGCCGTGGGATTTTAGAGATAGTTTTTCCTCACCTTTACCAGGCCGTCTATTCAATAAAAAGGCAGCTTTTCAGAGGTGAAAATACGTAATCCTGGACTTTTATTTGGATACTCTAGCTGGAGGCTGACATTTAACTATCTCTAAAATCCCAAGGATATCTTTTCCTAGAATCATAGAAGCCCCCCCTTTTTTTAAATGTCACCCATGTGGTAAATTCATAAAATTTGTCTTTACATTTTGCATGAAATAGATTAGGAGTCCTGATTGCACAGTGGTTGGGATGCAGTATTGCAGGCTAATTCTGCCCACAGATAAGAGTTCAATCCTAACTGGGTCAAGGTTGACTCAGGCTTCCATCCTTCTGAGTTGGTAAAATGAGGAGCCAGATTGTTGGAGGCAATATGCTGACTTTGTAAAGCACTCAGAGTGCTGTAAAGCAGTATGGAGCAATATATAAGTTGAAGTGCTATTGCTATTAATAAAATGTTTTGGCTGTTTAATTTTGATCAACTTGATCTAAGAGATTAAAGAGTGAATGCTTCAACATTCTCACTGCCCTTATGAGAGGAGAAACTTCCAAAAGTTGAGGTTGTTGGTTATACTTTGAAAGAAGTGGTTAAGTGTAAAATATTAAGAGAATAACTGGGCTGAAAGACATCTTATGTTTTCTAGACCATTAAATCACATAACTGAAAATTACATTTATATGTCATAATGTGTATTCTTGAATGAGCTTTAAGTGGAATGTCAGTATGTGCAATTCTAGAAAGGGAACCTAAATGCCCCAAGGTATTTTATGTGGTTTAAAACTACCGTAACTCTTTGTGTTTCAAACTGCAGTTATCATTTTCAGTTCTTTTGACAGATTTATATAAAAATACACACACACACACACACACACACACACATTATTCTTAAGTTACATCAGTCCAAGATAAATATTTCCTTATCCCCTGCAGAATCTTCAAGGAAGATTTTGACACCATTCAGCCAGCTTTTGTAATGGAAAAAAAATCACAATACATAGCTTGCAACATTGGATTTGAAGGAATTCTTTTGTTTGTTACTGCTTTTCTGTCTAAACCATGATAACATTAGGAAGATTCTACTGGATAGGGAAAGTGGATGAAATAACAAATTTTAAATTTTATGGTAAGTGTACATTCCTTGTTTATTTACTGGTATTTTGTTCATTATCTACTACATCTCTTTTTATTACCTTACCTCCACCTCTGCTTCCTACCTTTATCTCTACCTTACTGTAAAGCAGTCGTGAAGGCCTTTGTAAAGATATGTAAATGCCATAATATATACCTATAAAGTTCAGAATAGTACAGGCAATACTATTCTTGTGATATTTTATGAAAGCAAAAGTTGGATTTTGAAGAAGTGTGTTAAGAATATTGACATTGTTGAACTTTGTTGTCCAAAGTTCAAAGATATCCAAGAGTGGACAGCCAAGAAAACAAAACCAATGGATCATTGATCAAATCAACCCAGTGTTCTCACTTGAGACACAAATGAACAGGCTGAATTATCCTAATTTGGACACATTGTACAAAGATCTAGCTGTCTGGAAATGGCTCCAGTGTTAGGAAAGGTGAAAAGAAAGAGAAGATTATAACAAGAAGAAAAGTGGATAGACTCAGTTACAGTAGAGATAAGTACACCATTGGAAGACCAGATTAGGTATAGATCATCATGGAGAATATCTGTGTAATTGCTAGGAATATGTCACAATCAGTCATTCCATTTTAAAATTTTAAATTAAGTTACCAATGTGACCTTTATCCCATCCCATGCTCTCTGCTAGATTTGTGATGTCTGTGAAAGGAATGAATGTGCATTCCAATGTCCTGTTTCCAAATGGGAGAATTTTGGCAAGAAAACAAGAGCTGGTTTAGAGAATGAACTAGTAAGAGCTATGTCTCCAAGTTTCAAATAAACACTAAATATGTGTTGATTAATATATTCATTTAAAATTAAAGCATTTAAAAAATACAGTGTGTGTGCTACCAATGGGGAAAATTGTGTTCTGCAAAAATAAAACAATGTGTCAAATATATTAATTCAAGTCTATCAGTGAGTATAGATTTGCTACAAGAAAGGAATTATCTTGAGGAAAAATAAATTTCCGTTGAAACAACATTCTGCAGAGAAACAGCAATAGTGATAGAAAGCTATGTTGCCACAAACATTTATAAGTATTATTGTTTACTAAGAAAAGTCCTAGTTATGTTTCATAAAGTCTGTGAAGTGGGGGTTCAAACTGATTTTTAGAAACTATTTTTCATGTTTGCTTCAGAATATCAAATATTCAAAGTAGAATTAAAACTATGTGAAGATGGTGGTATTTTCAGCAAGAGAAAGATTCCTTTGCATTCTAAAATTCACTTTTGAACATCATTGTTGTAGTGTATGCTGCTAAGCATACACAGGAAATACCAGCACAGCAGGGGGCTGGACAGCTCCAGGCTATAACTGCTTAGGCGGGAAAGCCTGAATAGAGTGAGTCATTGACAGCCCCAGGCATGGTCAGCTCTGGCGGGAAGCCAGGGTTTAAACCTATTGGCCACCTGCACTGGCGGGAAGCCCAGGTTCAAATCTATTGGTCACCATTCACCTGGGCAGGTATAAGAAACGCCAGGTAAACCCCTTTGCCCCAGCTTCATCCCGGATCCAAATAAAGAAGTACTACCCAGCTCAAGTGTCCGTCTCTCTGTGCGACCACGCGACATTGCAATTGTGAAATGGACAATGTTGCTTAATAATTTTAGGAATAAAAAGATTGCTGGAGGAGTTACTCAAGATGTATTATCCCTTACAGATATATAGTTACTACTCTGGTCATAGGCATAATTCAACAGAATAATGTTTTTTTTTATTTAAAAAGTTTTACAATACATTTTGACTTTAATCCCTTCCCCCCATTCCCTCCTCCCCCCCCCCCGACTTCCCAGAGCTAAATACAGGGTATAAAATCAAAAAACAAACATAAGCACCCCTATGTTATCAGCAATAAACTATTAATTCTATCTCCCTCTAGCTCATGTAAAATGAATACAAACAATATTAATATTACAAATAAAGTAAAAAAGAAAAAGAGAAAAACAGAAAAAGAGCTTTACTCAGAATAGATTTTCTTAATCCCAGTCCTTATTCATATTAATTTCAAAAAAAAGAAAGAAAAAAAAACTTTCACCTACTATTTACATTCTCCAACCTTTCTCTAATTTCTAAACAAATTCTCAGTTACGCGCCAAAAGCGCCTATCTATTAACCTTAATAATCTCCAACCAAACTAAACCATAATCAAAAATAATTCTTGCATGTATCACGCCAAATGTCTCGCAGTTCCAAGTCATCCTTGAGTTCAAATAAAAAGAGTAAAAAAAAGGTTTAAGCAGTCTGTAAGACAACTTGTTGTTAATTAGGAGCTTGCATACCCATTCTTAGTTCAACACATACTTTTAGTCCATAACCCTAATATACTTTTCTAACAAGCAAATAACATCCATCTTAAATTGTGTTAAATAGTAAAAAAAAACTTTCTCCTCTATGATAAATTTAATCCATTAACATTCTAATTTAAAAATTTAATCAGCAATCTTAATGCCCCAAAGCTTTTGGAGCACGTCTGTCATGACCCCCAAAACTTCTTTGGACCGCGCCCCTCCCACAGCTTCACTGTAAGTACACTTTGGAGATTCCATAACTATCTGCTGGTCTTGCTCTTGCTCTCGTCTCGCTCTTCTTAGGGCGGAATAATGTTGAGCCAAATCTTCTGTATAAATTTTATCCATAATAATTAGAAAAAAATAAGAGGAATCTCTTTGTCAAATGCAATGCGAAATAAGTTGTCTGGAAAGATGTTGCTTTTAAGTCTCTATGCTGAGTTTTTTAAAATTCAAACCCTAGCATAATACATTAGTCATATAAGAAACATTGACTTATGTGACGTCAATGGTAAGATACTAGTTTAAGTTCACAAATGTTGTATTTACTTAGTTTATTGTCATACAAACATAATACAAATCGATGTCAGGCTTTGTAGTAAGCCAGCTGAAAACCAAAATTTCTGTTACATCATGCCTTTGATAAACTTCAGTGTAAGAAGCAGGCAAGTGCAAACTGACAACACAAATGCTAAGAAAAACAGCAAAAACATGTGTTTACAAACAATTAGTTCACACAGAATGCTTAGTTCAGACTTATCATTGTTTTAATAGAAAACACCCTGACATTTTGAACAGTAAGCTCTAGTTCATATGTAATCAGAAGTCATTGTCAAAGTTCTGTATAAGGCAAAGAAAGAATATATAATGAATCATATCTCCAGAGTAAATGTAAAAAATGACAATTTCCTGGTGTCTTACAATAGGGGTCCCCAACCCCTGGTCTGTGGCATGCCAGAAACCAGGCCCCTCAAACAAAGCCCCATCCATGGGATGTGAAACCACGCCCCCTGTGGTCCACAGAAAAACCTCTACCCACAGAACGGGTGGGTCCCTGGTTGGGAGCCACTGCATTACAAGGATACCTCTGCAACAGATTAGAATCTGAAAAGAGGTTAGAATCCAAATAGATTTCTAGCAAGACTAAATGGTCCTGAAATAACCAGATCTGTGAAATTTTGGTTTTAGGATTAAAAAACAATCTTATAGTAGAGACATAATGTGTTTACAATACTAGTTACTAGCCACAAATACTTTTATTTTTATATATAGCATGTAGTCTTCCATTTTTCTGAAAACTCAAGATCATAATGGCATTGGAATTTTGACTGTCAGAAGAACCAGAATCTAATACTATAAGGAAGATCTTATTCAGTTCCTATCTTTTGTACAGACGACAAGGAATAGTCATAGCTAAGAAGAAACGACAGGGATAGAACTTAAATATTTATTTGATGAATAAAAGTGAAAGAAGTCCACACAAGTAAGGAATAGTTAAAATCAATTAAACAAAAGTATTCTTGTGAACAGGTCTGGGTTTTGTTGTTTGTTTTAGCTAAATTGCTAAGTATCTTTTCAGGTCATGTTTTAGGGGTAGATGTTTCTGGTTTTGGCAGAGACACGAGGTAGTTTTTCCTGGGTAATATAATATCAGACATAATAATATCTGTGCTTTGATATTATTTGATTGGAAATTATATTTCTTTGCTCCTTTTGGGGGGGGGAGTTCAGAAATCCTCCCCACCAACCCAAAATGAGTAATCCCCCCCCCAAATTCTGTATTTAATTCTGGGAAATTTGTTGAACATTATTTACATGAAGTGTCCTTCCAGGTCCATTTTATTGTTTGGTAGTAGTATTTTTATCCATCCTCCAGTCTTTCAATATGTTTTATCCATGGGTGTTCCTAACCTTGAAAAGCTGAATCTACTTAATTTTTTTCTTTCTTTTTGCTATTTTTATGTGACTGTGAACTTCTTCCATTCAACAGCTAAGGACTCTCACCTTGTGAAGTCGTACTTGGTTTCTTTTTCTATACCTTTCATCACAGGAATGGTTCACTTGTTCAATGGGCTTTGTTCAAGAGAACAGCTCTTTCTCCTCTCTGTGCTAGTATCCCTTTGAAGGAATTAAGTAGCAGCTGTAGGTGGATCTCCTGTGAGCTTGTCTTGAGAATGAATGCTGTTTTAATCTTCATTATCTGCATAACGATGCTATCTACATTCTGACTAGCCAGATGGCAGTCTGATTTCACTCCTCATAATCAATTTCATTTCATTTTTTAATAGCAAAAGGAATGTATTTCTTTATCCACTTCTCCAAGGCACTAACTTTGCTGATTCATATTTCCAAATAATGGCATTTTTATTTTGTTTCTATCGGCTCCTGTGTATGTTAGAAAAGAGTCTCTGCTTTCAGACCCTGAGGAATACTTTACACTACCAATAGCTTCATTTGCTTGAAAACAAGAATAAGGCTGTATATACCTTGCTGAATCCTTTAGAGCAGGGTTGTCAAACTGCCAGCCTGTGGGCCGGACGTGTCACACAGAAGCTGCGCCCACCCCATTGCTGGCAATGGCAAAACAGTCCCGATACGTTGCATGACGTCACATGACATCGCGAGTTTGACATGTCTGCTTTAGAGAATGAATTTTGCAGAAAACAAAATAGCATTTTCCATACTAACATTCTATATGCTACTTCTATCATCAACTCCTCATGACTTCCTGCACATACATATGTGGTTTTCAGTACATTTTTTCTCCCCAATTTCCCAATCTATCCTGTACTCATGGGCTTTCCCTATCTAATTTCTAGTCTGATCAAATCTTTCTTTCAAAATCAATGGCAGCTGTCATTCATGTCATTAATTTATTGGTGTTTTAAAATAGTAATAGAGTATGAGATGGTAACATTTAAATTATATTCAGTTGGATCAAAAGAACTACCTGTGTTTTTATTTTGCAATGGGTTTTCTAGAAATCTCTGAACAATCTTGATTTCTGTAGAGATGACAAGAATTTTGAAGGTAGCTGTAATGATGACTGCAGTTTGTTAGAGAGATCCATTAATAAAATTTCATTCTGCTTCCGAAATCAGCTGATCTCAAATTTGCAAGCATGTCACGCATTCCAATTCTCATAGTATCTTGAATCAGTGGCAGCCCCATTAGGTAATCTAGACTAAGAAATCAACTCCACAGAAAGGCTAAAATTCCTTTAATTGAGATTGGCTACAATAGCAGGATCTGAGAAGTCTGATTGTGCTTGATTTCCTTCCCTTTCTTATACTTCTGTGAATTAAGGAAATGCTTATGAACACAATATGTGTATTGTGAATTTGAACCATATTTTCCCCCTTGTCATTTTGTAATGGCTCCTGCGTATCTCCATCTGTGTGATCTTCCTTACTCTTTAATGTTTCCTTCTTCAGTCTCTCTGCCTTGTTCTGAGCCTAAGTGTTCAAGAAGTTATATAGCTAGCTTAGTTTGCACAAAGAACTATCCATAGTGTTTAGTTCAGTTGATAGTATTTTCCACCTAATGGTGTGACTTGAAGATGTTGTATGTAATGAATTTATGCAGGATCCTTTAGGTGACTACATGTGTAGTTTCAGTTGTGAAGTCAACTAGGAATTATTTTTCTATATTTAAAAAATGTACCCAAGTGCATATCCATTGCTGGCAAACTATCAGGTTTTCCTAAAAATAAGACCCAACCAGAAAATGAGCCCTAGCATGATTTTTCAAGATGCTCGTAATTTAATTTAATTTAATTTAATTTAATTTAATTTAATTTAATTTAATTTAATTTAATTTAATTTAATTTAATTTAATTTAATTTATTAATATTTCTATACCGCCCTTCTCCCGAAGGACTCAGGGCGGTGAACAGGGCAAGAATAAAAAACACAGAATTACAAAAGTTAAAAAATGATTAAATACATGCCCACTAAAAAAACAATTAATACATAGTAAAACCCCAATAAAATACAGTAAAAACCCCACCAATCCCCCATCAGGCCAGGCCGGCTTGTTCGAACAAGTATGTTTTTCGATCGCGGCGAAAGGAGCGAAGATCGGGCGCCGTCCGGAGCTCAACCGGTAACTGATTCCATAGTTCTGGGGCACCCACAGAGAAGGATCTCCCCCTGGGGGCCACCAATCGACATTCTCTGACCGGTGGCACCCTGAGGAGGCCCTCTCTGTGGGCACGCACAGGGCGGAGGGAAGTTGATGCCGGCAGCAGGTGTTCCCTAAGGTACTCCAGACCCCTGCCATGTAGGGCTTTAAACACCATTACTAGTACCTTGAATCTCACCCAGAAGACAACTGGTAACCAATGCAGCTCACGGAGCAGAGGTGTAACATGGGAGTATCGGGAGACTCCCAACACAACTCTCGCGGCTGCATTCTGTACCAGTTGGAGCCTCCGGGTGGTCCTCAAGGGAAGCCCCATGTAGAGAGCGTTGCAGTAGTCTAGACGAGAGGTCACGAGCGCATTAGTGACCGTGCATAAATCATCCCGGCTGAGATAGGGCCGCAACTGGCGCACCAGGCGAACCTGGGCGAAAGCCCCCCTAGTCACAGCCACTATGTGATCTTCCAAGGTGAGCCGTGAATCTAGGAGGACTCCCAAGTTGCGAGCCCTATCTACGGGGGGTAATAGTTCACCCCCCATAGAAAGTAATGTATGTCCCACCCCCAAAATAAGCCCCAGTTAAGATTGTCAGCCAGACAGACACATTTAGTACTATATTTCCCCGAATATAAGCCCTAACCATAAGCCGTGGTGGCACAATGGTTAGAATGCAGTACTGCAGGCTACTTCTGCTGCCTACTAGCTGCCTGCTGTTTGGTGGTTCGATTCTCACCGGTTCAAGGTTGTCTCAGCCTTCCATCTTTCCAAGGTCATTAAAATGACCCAGATTGTTGAGGGCAATATGCTGACTCTGTAAACCACTTAGAGAGGGCTATAAAGCACTGTGAAGTGGTATATAAGTCTAGGTGCTATTGCTATTGCTAACTGGAAAACAAGACCTAACACATCTTTTGGAGCAAAAAATTAATATAAGACCCGGTCTTATTTTTGGGAAAACATGGTATACAATATGTTTTACATTAAAGTGGGGGAAAAAGATAAGTTGCTTCTTTCTGAAATTTCTTGGTAAGTCCTTAGGTTTATTTTCAATTGTTGCTTAAGTAGAAATTATAACAGATCTTCTCCATTGTTGCTGTAGCATTCAAAACTTTTTATCATGCCTATTTTTATTTGCAAGGAAATATCTGCATTAAAATTGTTACCATTATGGAATGTCTGTTGATTAGAGAATTTCATAAGCAACAACTATAACTTGCTTGTTTTTTTAGTTTCTCTGATACAAAATATACAATATTCTTTCAATTCTAACCTAGCATTTTGAAATCAGGACAGTATTTCCAATTATATTCCTTTTATCTTAGGGAAGAATTATAACTTTTTCATTATAATTGTCTGCTCATTCAATGTTTTTGAGTTATGTAAAAATGGAATTTGAAATGTGTTTTTTTTTCTTTTAAAATACTAGTTTTTCCAGGTTCTTCACTAAACACTAAACACATTGTTTGTATTTTTGCAGAGCACATTTTTCCACTGGTAGCTAATCTATATCTTTTAAATGCTTTAATTTCAAAAGAACGTTGCTATTATATTGTTGGATTCTAGGGTAAACAATCCTGGGGTGGATTCTTGCTATACATGGGGATCAATGTACCAGTGGATGTCAGCTTTAACACTCAAAAGGCTATCTCAAGTTATAATTATCCATATATTATTCAAATTAAAATATTAAAATAAAAAGGAAAGTAACAAGTTAGAAATGACCATCCTCCAGCCAGAAATATACTTACCTGTCCGGAAAAGATAATCTTCTAGTACACGGGTGTCAAGCTTGATTGTGTCACATGATGTATCGTGACGTATCGTGATGTTTTTTGCCTTTGCAGAGCTGGGGTGGGTGTGGCCTGTGCGTGATGCATCTGGCCAGTGGGCCGCCAGTTTGACACCCTTGATCTAATATGATAGGTAATGTCTTGGGCATAGGGTGCTCAAGAAGTTGATAGAGTATGGACATTTAATAAATAATTATGTATTTTTATATGTTAATTTTTAAAATTGCATTTCTGTTTCTCCTTTTCTCTAAGAACTCAAGAAATTCTTGAAGGAGATTCTCATCTTTTAATACTCCCAATAAACTGATGAATTCTTTTCACTGACATTTCCCAAGCACAGAAAGTCTTTTTTTGGACAAGGCATAATATTTGGCCTTCAGCATTACTATAGGCAAGATAGTCTAAAATTCCATTGAGAAACACATTTGCTTATATGGAACTGGTGATGTTGTACCAGTCCAACGTGTGTTTTTTATGGAGCCATTGATTTGTAATACCTATATCCTGCCTCTTTTACACCAGTACCCTAGTAGACCATACAATACTTACAACACAGTAGGAAAATACTGTGGATCAGCTGTGAAAAGTAGGTATCAATTACCACCCATAGTTACTTTCTGTTACACTGCTATTATAATTGCTTGTATTATTCTACTTTTATTTAATTATTTTTAGCTGTTTCTAATTACATCTTCTAGAGATCTTTATAAAAAGATTCATTCATTCAACCTATGAACAACTTTGGGGAAGGAGAAAGTACTGTGATTATACTATTCGGCATGTTGTCTAGCAATTTCTTTTGGTAGTCATGAGTACAGTGTGAAAATCATCCAAAAAGATTTACTTTGACATACAGCTGAAACTACAATATTTTCCTCTGTGTTTGCTGTGCAGAGTTAATAATCCTAAGTAAGCATACAATACAAGGCAGTAAAGGCTTGATATTATTATTACAGCTGTACATTTGGATGTCCAATTCTAGGTAAGGGACAGAGATAATAAGCCTGAGTATGACATGACCATCTAATATTAGAACAGACTCCAAAAATATGACTGTCACATCTCTACTTTGGATTTAACAGAGACACAGAAAGTAGTCTACTTCAATGCTAAAGACAATCTAAAATTACAGCCTGACAGAATTTGTTTCCTTTTCTCTGGCAGCAAAATAAATTATAGCTTATCACTTAAGAGATAAACAGAAGGGAAGCCAAAACCAATAGGACAGCCTGATAATAAATGGAACACCAGTGGTTTCAGAATCTCTGAAAACAAGTGGGAGCTTACAGGCTAAGTGCTCCAAAAAAGTTGGCTTCTGATTTATTGCTTTCCACCTCAGGCTGCATAAAGCTTGCCTTGGTGGAAATTTGACCTTAGGGTATTTGGGGGGAAGCTAGGCTTTTAGAAATAAAATAACTGGAAAACTCTAAAATAGCTGAAGGGTTTGTGGTCTCCATTCCAATTAAAAGATTCTGAAGATCATATTGCAGAACCCTTGGTTTGAAATAGTCTTTTCTAGTTTTTCAAATGTTTAGCCAGAGGTAAATTATTTTTAAGAAAATAAATAGTTGCACATAAACTATTTGATAGAAAATAAATCTAGTTGAAATATTATAATCATAGCTTCTAGTTATAATATATGATCATGCTTATTAATAGTAATATAAACAGATGAGAGGTGGGAAACCCAATTGTGAATGGTATTCATGCATGAACAGCAGATCAATTTTTTTTTAAAAAAATCTCATAATATTTTGTCTTAAAAAGAAAACCAGAAAGAATATTAAACTTTAGAACAGCCCCACAAAGCATTATAAGGAAGTCCTATATACTACAGCAAATATACCCAACAGGAGCTCAGCAACCACTCTATTCTAGGATTTGGGGAAACAACCAGGATTTAAAGGACTTTTGGAACAATATCGGAGTGAGGGCCACATGGATTTTGGGAGTGATGTTATTCTAGGAGCAGGCATCATAATAGAAAAAGCACACTTCCTGGAACTGAGAGCTTAATAGATAAAACCTGGAATTGTACCACTCTGCCCACTTACAAGACAGCAAAAACCATGGAAGCTGAGTGGTCCCTCAAACAGCCTAGTTCTGTGCCACAAAGGGCTTTATAACATGCAGCACTTATGAAGTGACTCAGAACATCACTTGCAACCATTGCAGCTCATGGAACAGAGGTGTCACATGGCATACTGAAGCATGCCGATCACTGCTTTCTGGACTAGCCCAGAAACCCAAATGGGTTTCAAGGGCAGCTCCACGTAGAGTGCACTGAAATAATCCAACTGTAAAGTGATTAAGGCATGAATGATTATTTGAAGGGCCTCCCGATTCAGGGATCGGGTGCACAAGATAGAGTTATGGAAAGGCCCTTTTGCTCCTTGAGCAAGAACTGTAAAATCAAAATGACAATAGAGGACTGACAATGACTCATAATAAAATAAAAGGCATCAGTGTTAAGTAATTTTTGTAAGAGGTGTGTCTTAGGCAATTGACAAAATGCTACAGAGCATGGGTGTCAAACTGCGTTATGTGACGTGATGTAACACAACTTTTTTCGCATTGCTGGAGCTGGGGTGGGCAAGGCCTCTGCATGATGCAACTGGCCCGTGGGCTGGCAGTTTAACATCCCTGCTATAGAGAAATTCTGGAGCATCTCCAAACTCAAGGATTTCAGTAGTGAGGATGTTGAGAAGATTATTGCATGAACATGCTCCAGTAAACTGGCATTATGATATATAGCAAAGATTGGGGTCCATATATTTCTTGTGTGATTCTAGATATATTATTCTGAAGCATGCTGTAATTGATTGTATTAAAACCGGTTAAGAAATCTGATTGAACCTCCAAGTTAGAAATGCTAATAATATATGACTGGGTATACTGTTGTGCAATAACAGAATAGCTGTTGCTACAAAAAGGTATTGTAGATCTTCTCTTTATCATAATATGTTGGAAAAAAACAATTACACTGAAGATATAGACAACTGTATAAAGATAAAATGCATTTAATCTCTATATGTATAAGAAGATGCTTTAAAGATTTAATAGCTGTAATATACTGCTCAAAAAAATAAAGGGAACACAAGATAAGACATCCTACTATTAAATACAGTACATTGTGTTGTTTAAGTGTTCCCTTTATTTTTTTGAGCAGTATATACACCCATATATGAACCTTTTACACACATACAATTACACACACAAATTATTTAAGACCTGTTACGCCAGTCTGAAATATTAAAGATTCATTCAAGTAAATTACTAATTGCAGTATATTACTTTCTAGAATATATATGCTTGCTTTATTAGTTGCTAGTAAAATGGCTTATCATTACATTAATGTGATAACTTGGAGGCTTACATCGAATACTTAGTTTTCAGTGCACAAGGTCTTTGTGCATGAAGGTGAAGGGGCAGTTATGAAATTCATCAAGCTCTGCTTGGTTCTTCAGACACATGCAAGGACAGTGAACAAATCACTAACTTGACAAGTTAAGGTCAGGATCCAAAGAATCATTAAGCTAGATCTTATTCTTTCTCTAAACAGCAGAGTGTTCATAGCACATTGCAAAAGTAACTTTTAAAATGATCTAGCAAAAGCATGATATGACATTGAAATAAGCTATTTTAAAAACTGTTCAGTTAGGCAAAGAATACTCAAAATGTTTTAGAAAAAAAGTTAATATTTTGCTACTTTTCTGTATGAGGAAAGAACTAAATACATGGAAAATTGCATGACTGGTTCAAAGTAACCCTAGGACAGGAGGCGTGAATTCACTTTTTATGCCTCAAAATAAACTTTTAAATGCAAATGCATGCTTTCTATTGCATTACAGTAAATTAATGTGATTGGCTGATTATCATATTATTCTGGCTTTGAAATGGCTTTAAGTACAGTATATGCCACATTCCATTGCTGCTATTTTTTTCTACTTGATTATTTATCTTTCCAGTGTTTTAGAATATTGTGTGGATTTCCCTAATTAAGTCACATGGGTCCTATTCAGAATTATTTAATCAGGATAAAGGTAAAAAACAAAAATACATCTTGAAATATAAATATATGTAACATACTGTATCCCCTTCATGGATTACTGCCTTGTCGTGGCGAAGGGGCTTGAGTAATTCAATGAAGCTATGAGCTATGCCGTGCAGGGCCACCCAAGACGGACAGGTCATAGCCGAGAGTTCTGACAAAACGTGATCCACTGGAGAAGGAAATGGCAACCCACTCCAGTATCTTTGCCATGAAAACCCTATGGACAGTACCAAAAGGCAAAACGATATGACGCTGGAAGATGAGCCCCTCAGGTCGGAAGGCATCCAATATGCTACTGGGGAAGAGCAGAGGGCTAGTACTAGTAGCGCCAGAAAGAATGAAGCGACTGGGCCAAAGCCGAAAGGACGCTCAGCTGTGGATGTGTCTGGTGGTGAAAGGAAAGTCCGATGCTGTAAAGATTTTTTCTCCATAGGAACCTGGAATGTAAGATCCATGAATCAAGGAAAGCTGGACGTGGTCAAACAAGAGATGACAAGACTGAACATCGACATCTTAGGTATCAGCGAACTAAAATGGACAGGAATGGGTGAATTTAATTCAGATGACCATCAGGTATACTACTGCGGGCAAGAATCCCTCAGAAGAAATGGAGTAGCCTTCATAGTCAATAAAAGAGTAGGAAAAGCAATACTGGGATACAATCCTCAAAATGACAGAATGATCTCAGTTCGAATCCAAGGCAAACCATTCAATATCACAGTAGTCCAAGTCTATGCCCCAACCAGCGGTGCTGAAGAGGATGAAATTGACTGGTTCTATGAAGCCCTACAGCACCTTATAGAACTAACACCAAAAAATGATGTCCTTATCATCATGGGGGATTGGAATGCTAAAGTAGGAAGCCAAAAGATAACTGGAATAACAGGCAAGTTTGGCCTTGGAGTACAAAATGAAGCAGGGCACAGGCTGATAGAATTTTGTCAAGAGAATACAATGGTCATAGCAAACACTCTTTTCCAACAACCCAAGAGACGGCTCTACACATGGACATCACCAGACGGTCAACACAGAAATCAGATTGACTATATGCTCTGCAGCCAAAGATGGAGAAGCTCTATACAGTCAGTGAAAACAAGACCAGGAGCTGACTGTGGCTCAGACCATGAGCTTCTCCTTGCAAAGTTTAACCTTAAACTGAAGAAAGTAGGGAAAAGCACTAGGCCACTCAGGTATGAATTAAATCATATCCCTGTTGAATATACAGTAGAGGTGACAAATAGATTTAAGGAATTAGATCTGATAGACAGAGTGCCTGAAGAACTATGGACAGAGGTTCACGACATTGTACAACAGGTAGCAACCAAAACCATCCCAAAGAAAAAGAAATGCAAGAAAGCAAAATGGCTGTCTGAGGAAGCTTTGCAAATAGCTAAGGAAAGGAGGGAAGCGAAAGGCAAGGGAGAAAAACATATATATGCCCAATTGAATGCAGAATTCCAGAGAATAGCTAGAAGAGATAAGAATGCCTTCTTAAATGAACAGTGCAAAGAAATAGAAGAAAACAATAGAATAGGTAGGACCAGAGATCTTTTCAAGAAAATTGGAGAGATGAAGGGAACGTTTAATGCAAAAATGGGCATGATAAAGGACCAAAATGGCAGGGACCTAACAGAGGCGGAAGAGATTAAGAAGAGGTGGCAAAATTACACAGAAGAACTATACAAGAATGAGCTTAATGTCCCTGATAATCACAATGAGGTGGTCACTGACCTCGAGCGAGACATCCTAGAATGTGAAGTGAAGTGGGCCTTAGAAAAGCTGAGCAACAACAAAGCTAGTGGAGGTGACAGTATTCCAGCTGAGCTATTCAAAATCTTAAAAGACAGTGCAGTAAAAGTGCTACACTCAATTTGCCAGCAAATTTGGAAAACTCAACAGTGGCCACAGGATTGGAAAAGATCAGTTTACATTCCAATTCCAAAGAAAGGCAGTGCCAAAGAATGTTCAAACTATCGCACCATTGCACTCATTTCTCATGCTAGTAAAGTCATGCTTAAAATCCTACAAGCTAGACTTCAGCAGTATGTGGATCGAGAACTACCAGAAGTACAGGCAGGATTTCGAAGAGGCAGAGGAACTAGAGATCAAATTGCCAACATACGCTTGATCATGGAGAAAGCTAGGGAGTTCCAGAAAAACATCTACTTCTGCTTCATTGACTATGCTAAAGCCTTTGATTGTGTGGATCATAACAAACTGTGGCAAGTTCTTAAAGAGATGGGAGTACCAGACCATCTTATTTGTCTCTTGAGAAACCTATATGCGGGTCAAGAAGCAACAGTGAGAACTGGACATGGAACCACTGATTGGTTCAAAATTGGGAAAGGAATCCGGCAAGGCTGTATACTGTCACCCTGCCTATTTTTTTTTATTTTTTTTAATTCCATTTATATCCCGCCCTTCTCCGAAGACTCAGGGCGGCTTACAAGCTTAGCAGTAGCCTTCATTTAACTTATATGCAGAGCACATCATGAGAAAGGCAGGGCTAGATGAATCAAAAGTTGGAATTAAGATTGCCGGAAGAAATATCAACAACCTAAGATACGCAAATGATACCACTCTAATGGCAGAAAGTGAAGAAGAACTAAAGAGCCTCTTGTTGCGGGTAAAGAAGGAGAGTGCAAAAGTTGGGTTGAAACTTAACATTAAGAAAACCAAGATCATGGCATCTGGCCCTCTCAATTCCTGGCAAATAGATGGGGAAGAAATGGAGGTAGTGACAGATTTTATTTTCCTGGGCTCCAAGATCACTGCAGATGGGGACTGTAGCCAAGAAATTAAAAGACACTTGCTCCTGGGGAGGAAAGCCATGGCAAATCTAGACAGCACACTAAAAAGCAGAGACATCACCCTGTCAACAAAAGTGCGCATAGTCAAGGCTATGGTCTTCCCAGTTGCAATGTATGGGAGTGAAAGTTGGACCATAAGAAAGGCTGAGCGCCAAAGAATTGAGGCCTTTGAACTATGGTGCTGGAGAAGACCCCTGCGAATCCCTTGGACTGCAAGGTGATCAAACCGGTCAGTCCTAGAGGAGATCAACCCTGACTGCTCTTTAGAAGGCCAGATACTGAAGCTAAAACTCAAATACTTTGGCCACCTAATGCGAAGGAAGGACTCACTGGAGAAGAGCCTAATGCTGGGAAAGATCGAGGGCAATAGAAGAAGGGGACGACAGAGAATGAGGTGGCTGGATGGAGTCACTGAAGCAGTAGGCGTGAGCTTAAATGGACTCCAGAAGATGGTAGAGGACAGGAAGGCCTGGAGGAATGTTGTCCATAGGGTCGCGATGGGTCGGACACGACTTCGCAGCTAACAACAACAACAACAACATACTGTATATTATAGAGATGTAAAAGGTAAAGGTTCCCCTGCACATGCATGCTAGTTGTTTCCAACTCTAGGGGCCGGTGCTCATCTCCGTTTCAAAGCCGAAGAGCCAGTGCTTGTCCGCGGACGTCTCCGTGGTCATGTGGCCGGCATGACTAGACACCAAACGCTGTTACCTTCCCAATGCAGTGGTCCCTATTTTTCTGCTTGCATTTTTACGTGCTTTCGAACTGCTAGGTTGGCAGAAGCTGGGACGAGTAACAGGCGCTCACTCTGTTATGCGGCACTCGGGATTCGACCCGCCAAACTGCCGACCTTCTGATCGACAAGCTCAGCATCCTAACCCACTGAGCCACCGCGTCCCTTTAGAGATGTAGTAGTGCCTAATGAAAAAGTTTCTTTAAAAATGCCTTTGAACAAGGATAGTTGTATATATAAAATTACCCCCTTGCCCCCTCCCCCCACGTCTCTAGGAAAAGAGTGCTATGGAGCCACTTCAAATAGTATTATGTCATTTTTGTGAAGTGATTTTGTTGAAAATCTTTGGCAGCATTTCTCAGACTTCTTGTGCAGTATGATTCTATATCTCAGTAATGTCATGGAACATAACCTTATGCCTTCAAATTATTTTAATCCACAATTTTCTCTATATTCTATCTAGATACCTTTCTCAATGTAGGTCATACTTTTTGAAAGTGAAGATGTTAGGATATTTTACTAAAGGAAGTATAACTAAAACTGTTAGAATCATAGAACACAAAAATAATGCAGTGTGTGTATTTTATTTTTTTTGAAGTATAAGCTGTCTATGGAAAGTGTCACTGGAGCTGAAGTGCCTTGCCAATATACTGAATTCAATATTAGAATGTGAACGTAAGTTAAAAATGTCAGTTCACAGTGTAAGGATTTGAAAGAACTATTGTATTTATAGAAGGACATCAAGAGCTTGGTTATTCGCTTGCAAATGTTTCATTACCAGACTCAGTCAGTGCAGTGTTACCTAGTCTGGTAATGAAATGTCTGCAGTCAAATAACCAAGCTCAGAGAGCACCAAAATTTCCACAGCTACATATATTTTGTTCTATGGGAGTTAATAAATTCCATAGCCCAACAGTTATCATTTGGAATTTTAAGACAGCATTCATTTCATTTCCCATTAAGAATTTTCTAAAACTGTTGGAGAATCATACTCTCATGATTTCAAGTAGGCATGATTTTCTAAGTGTTTTTCTTAGTTTATAAGTTTTTATTGATTTTCTAATGTTACAATAGTATCTTTGAAAAACAGCATGGTGTCTGGGTTACAATAGTTCTATTTCATACAAATACATATTATTATAAATCTCCAATTTAATGTGACCAGTATTTCCTCTCTTTTTTCCTTAAATGCATATTATCTCTTATCTAAATTAACATACTTCTTATTGTTATCTATCAGTTATTTAGTAGTTTTCTTACATTTGTCAATACTTTTATATATTTTATATTTTAACATTCCATCTTTAAAACATCAAACACCTTATATATTTTTCCAGCTTTAGTTTTGCATTGATATTAAAGTTAAACGTTTGAAATTTCTCATTTTTATATTTCTGGATGACCTCCCTTCCCTTTACACAATTCTCTCCAATACCTGGCAATATAAGTACACTTCTTATCTATCTGATTTCCATATCGACAAGTTAGTAATACAATACAATATTCTTATTTTCATTATGATTTCCACATATTGAAAATTAGCCAAAATTTCTTCCATTTTAACATTTAGTATATCCTTTCATATCATTACATCCAAGTATATTAATTACATTATATCATTCTTAACATATCTATATCTTAATTTCATTTAAATGGCTCAATATTTCAATTTAACTGTTAATATTCATACTATTTTTTTTAAATTAACCAGTATTTTTATCTACTCATCAAAACAATCTCTTATAGCCCAAATACAGTCCTGTCTGTTTTAGTATTTTCTGATTCAAGCCTCTTAAATATGTCCAATCTTCTTCAATCTTATTCTTGCTTTTTTCCTTGGCTATATCATTTTTCGCTTCTTTGCTTCAGGGTCATCAAAGAATTCTTGTGTTATTGTATCGTATTGAAGTGACCCTCCAATCTCCATTTTTGAAGGGTTGAGGGGTCTAATAAAAACACCAAATCTTCTCATTATTTTCACCTCTTGATATAATTGTCCTGAAGTATATATTTTTTTTCCATTTGTTTCTCATTTTGCTCCTCAAATGTCTGTACTTGTTGAGTAATTAATTCTTCTGTCAGTGTATTTGATTGTTCACTTTCTTCTGTTAAATTCTGTCCCAATGAATTATTAATTGTAGTCACAATTTGAGTTTGCTTCTCCAAGACGCTTTCTAGTCTTTTTCCAAAAGCTCTTATTTCATCACCGGCTGTAGAAAGGAACTGATATGTTTAGTAGGTTGTTTTCATCATAGCATAGATTCGTTTTTGTATTTCTTCCATGGTGGAGTTTCACATCTGGTATTCAAGGTTATTCTTATTTTTAAAATGTCAGATTGCAATTTCAGGCTTAGCCACTGAGTGTCCCCCAAGTGCTTAGAAACTTCTTTTCTTTTAGGGAACTGTCTGTTAAACTCTTTCCAATTTATTTCTTCTATTTTAGAAGAGCAGAGCCAGATTTTCAAATAGAAGTAGGAAATAAAAAGTAGATAGTACAAAGCTTTTAGTCCACAAATGGTAAAGTTCTAGTTGAGGTCCAAATCAATTTTTCAACTTTTTTTTAAAGAAAACACCCCTGGAAGCTTGGTCACCACTAATTTGAAGGGAGGGTTAAAACTCCCCCTTCTTCTCCACAGGGGGGAATGGTACTTAGCAGCTCATTTAGGTGGAAAGAAGAAGATTAGGGTATAAGAGAGGAATCTTACCCAGTCCCTCCCACGCTCCTTTAATGTTGCCTGGTGGTAAGAGTGACTTCGGCAGTCTGCAGCCTAGTAACCGGCCATGTTGCTACATCCATAATGGCAGCATTGGCAAACCAGAAGTCCATGATTTTCTAAGTATTACTCTAGTATAAAATACTTATGCACACAAGTGTGTGTGTGTGTGTGTGTGTGTGTGTGTGTGTGTGTACACACACACACACACATTAAAATCCACTAAAAACCACTGATCTCCAGGACAGAAAAACCTTTTTAATAACTTCCCTTTTGTCAATCCACTGTTGACATCATCAGAGTATGAGCTAGTAGCAGGAAACACTCGTTACTTTTATAGCTATGCAGATATTAGCAATCTGGTCATGGAATGCTTAACCGGTCTACCCGCCCCACATTCTCCCATATTTGGCTGCGTTGATCGTGATTTTGCTGTATTATCCATTATCCGCTTCGGTTTTGACGTTTTCCCTCCCTCCTCCCACCCCACTTGTTGGTTGCATCCATTCTGTAGCGTGTAGCTGTTCGGCGTTGTTGCCAGATCGCTCCTGCTGCTGTTCTGTCCAGCTGTGCTATCAGATTGCCGCGCAGCCGCATCTGCTGATGATCCTCCCGTCGTGTGCCTCACACTGGTCATGTTGTTCTGTTGTCCTTCTCTTAGTCTTGTGGTGGGTTCTGCTCATGCTTCCGTCTCCCCATTCGTTGTGACACCCTGCCGTTTCATGGGTAAACAACCCAGATCTCTTATATTTCTGTTCGTCCAGCATGGAGGTGGTATGGAATTTGCCTACCCCAATTCCCTATGCAGCTGTTCATGTCTTCTCAATGTTTGGTATGCTGGAAGCAGTATCGATCAGACAGCCATGCTTCCTTTAATAACTGGCCACCTTTCGTGGAATCCTGGGCGATGACCTTAGCCCCAGTAAAATTAAATGTATGATCCTTCTCAGCCATATATGCCCATACTTGGGAATGCTGTTCATGCCATTTAACAGCTAGTTCATGCTTGTTCTGAACCAGCCCTCTTCTCGCACCCCTAATCAAAAGAAGAGTCTGGAAAGCGTCCAAGGCTAAAAGGCTTCTGCCAAGATTTAATTACGCAGTTAACAAAAACACAAGAGCTTGTCTTCTCAAGCGGAAAAAGTTGCTTTCAGCAACCAGCCCCTCCCCAAACACTTCTTTTATAGAGAGCTCAGGGCGTGGTCTCCCTGTGCCTCCTCCCGAGGAGTCCCATAGTCTTTCTTTGTTTGTCCCTGCTCGTCTGCCTCCTGCGTCGGGCGTCCTTGAACAGGGCCAGCTGTGGGTCATCATCCTCCGCACTCTCGGGCTCACACAGCTGAGAAGAGGTCCCCGGCTGAGGGCTCTGCAAAGCCTCCAAATCATCATCATCAGCCGGTTCGTTTCCCTCCTCCCCCACATCTGAGTCCTCCGATACATCGGAGCCGGCTGTCGGACCCACAGGCTGGCCCTGAGTCACAACAATGCTCATGGACTCTAGTATGGAGGCATTTCAAAGTTTCCCCAACATAATTGCAACAACGGTCATTGCAATTGATTCTATAAATTACAGATGACATGTCGCCTTTGGATAGTGGTTCCTTTGGGCGCATTATGCTTGTGCGCAGGGTCTGGCTGGGCCTGTGTGCCACACTAATATCATGGGTCGCAAGTATCCACGTAGTTGCTTCAGATACACCATTGATATAAGGAAGCATGACCCAAGCACCGGTCATTGGTTTGTCATGGATCGGTCATGGTTCCTGACGTTTGCAACAGCATTGAATAAAGCTCTCTGAGTACCTATTCTGCCTGCATATGTGATGGAGATATGTCTGTTCTTTAATTTTCGCTGCCATTGTGCTGCAGTGGGTATTCACCCTATTAAACAACGTTTGGATATAACTGATCTTATGTGCAATAGGGTGATTACTCTCATTATGCAGAATCCATGGCCTTACGATAAACAGAAGTAGAAAGGATGCCATTAGGTTGGTGACTAACCAGCACGTCCAGTAAGGCAAGGTGTTATTGGAGCAGGTGAATTCCGTACCACCTCCATGCCAGGCGAACAGAAATATAGGAGATCGGGTTGTTTACCCATGAAATGGCAGAGTGTCACAACGAATGGGGAGACAGAAGCACGAGCAGAACCCACCACGAGACTAAGAGAAGGACAACAGAACAACATGACCAGTGTGAGGCACATCATGGGAGGATCATCGGCAGACGCGGCTGCACGGCAATCTGACAGCACGACTCGACAGAACAGTAGCAGGAGCGATCCGGCAACAACGCCGAACAGCTGTGCACTACAGGATGGACGGGTGGAGGGAAAATGTCAAAACCAAAGCGGATACCGGCTAATACGGCAAAACCATGATCTATGAAGCCAATTATGGGAGAACGTGGGGAGAGTAGACCGGTTATGCGTTCCATGACCAGATCGCTAATACCTGCATAGCTATAAAAGTAACGAGTTTTTCCTGCTACTAGCTGATCCTGTGACGACATCAACAGGGGATTGATGAAAGGTAAGTTATTAAGGGACGCGGTGGCTCAGTGGGTTAGGACGCTGAGCTTGTTGATCAGAAGGTTGGCAGTTTGGCAGGTTGAATCCCGAGTGCCACGTAACAGAGTGAGCACCTGTTACTCGTCCCAGCTTCTGCCAACCTAGCAGTTCGAAAGCATGTAAAAATGCAAGTAGAAAAATAGGGACCACTACGGTGGGAAGGTAACAGCGTTCTGTGCGCCTTTGGCGTCCAGTCATGCCGGCCACATGACCATGGAGACATCCTCGGACAAGCGCTGCCTCTTTGGCTTTGAAACGGAGATGAGCACCAGCCCCTAGAGTTGGAAACGACTAGCACGCATGTGCGGGGGAACCTTTACCTTTACCTAAGTTATTAAAAAGGTTGTTCTGTCCTGGAGATCAGTGGTTTTCAGCGGATTTTAATATGAGTATACCTGAGACTCAAGTTTTTAAAATGGTTACACACACACACACACACACACACACACACACACAGAATATATAGAATATATAATTTATATATCTATATCTATATCTATATATAAATATTGCAGCTTACATATACATACATACAGATACATCCATGTGCCTTTTAGCATAAAAATGTACTTGACAACATTCTGTAAATCCTGTGGATTTCAAACTTTGAGATACCAAATACCTCACCTTGAACTGCATAAACAATAAAAAATATGTCATTGTTTTTGCAATGAGAAAAATAAATTTGAAGTCTATATCTAAACAATGTCTTTATTAGACCAATTGGGCAATAGGTTTAACAATAGTTAACATCATTTTGAGTTTTAAAGAACTATAAGGGAAATGAAATTCAGGGAGAAATATAATTGATATTCCAGGATGTTATACTTTTAGATGAAACTAAAATAAGTCTTCAACATGAAAATAGTAATGTCATATATGGAAGTGATGTAGGTTGAATTTGGAATAATTATTGATCTGTCGTTTGGAAAGGTATATATACACAAACATATAGATGCATACAAGCATATACAGTATCTACACACAACAAAGGTTTCTTTGTGTGAATGTGTGTATACACACATATATAAATGCATACACTTATTTCCTGAGGAATAGTTCTTGGAAATTTGAAAGTTTGCAAATTTTTCTGTTAAAAATAAAGTAATGCTGGCCTACTGTACAAGAGAACTATCTGAATGAGATGGCAGCACCAGTTATTGAAGCATATCTCTCTCTCTCTCTCTCTCTCTCTCTCTCTCTCTCTCTCTCTCTCTCTCTCTCTCTCTCTCTCTCTCTCTCTCTCTCTCTCTCTCTCTCTCTCTTTCTCTCTCTCTCTTTGCTTGGTGACCGTGACACTTAATGACTTGGTTGTTAGAACCAAATTTGATTGCTAAATGAGGAGTGGGGTCATAAGAAAAGAATCTCATCTTCATAAAGTACTTGAAATAATTCATTTACACGATAGAACTAATTTTGTAGCTATCTCAGCTGATTTGTCACCTATTTGAACATTTTTTTCTTCTGATGCTGAACAGCATCTTTCTTTAAAAATATACAGAGTTCAAAAGTTATGAAGAATGCCTCTGTTTTACTTAAATGCTATTAAAAATATAATAGATGCTAATGAAAACAACTGAAATACCAGAAGATATGCAGTTTCCCAAACTATTGAGATTTCCAAGAAGTAGCTTCTCTGTAATTCATACCAACCAATGCTGACAATGATAATGAGGAGTAGAGAAATGAAGCATAAGAAAAGTCAAGACCTCCATTTAATCCTGTAGTATACTCTTGTCTGGGAAACCCATAAAGTAATTTTTTCCATTTGTGTTTCCCAGCAATTGATATTCAGAGGAATACTTCCTAGCTTTACTTCTACATCTTTGCATTTTTATATTGTATTTCAGGATACATTATATTTTGCAGATCAGAGTTTCCACTGTATATTTTGTGTGGTACTTGGTTATACACTTAAATGTAAAAAGTTGTCTCCACTGTTATTTCTTCTTCTGCTATTTGCATTAAATAAAAGACACAAAAATAATTTGGGAATATCAAGTTGTGTTTCTTTTATATCTGAATGGATGGATGGGCTAAGAGTGTTGAATTTGGTTTTCTATAATCCATACTTGATATTCCAATTTCCTTCTCTTCCTCTCCCAGTTGAATTGTTTATTCCTGCCTTTCACCAGAAGCAGTGTTTGATGATGTGGCTAGATTCTACATGAAAGCAGGTGTGAATTTTGTGTACTGGAATGGATGTTGGAACTTTCTTTTTATTCTCTCAGGTCCTCTTTATTCTGTCAGGTCCTCTGAAAGCAAGGTATTAATTTTTTTGGGGGGAGGACCCTATGTGTATAATTTACCTTTGCGCCAGGTAGAATAGAATAGATTGGAATAACAGAGTTGGAAGGGACCTTGGAGGTCTTCTAATCCAACCTCCTACTTAGGCAGGAAACCCTATACCTAGGAATAAACTAGTTCCTAGAGAAAGATTGCTATGTTTTTTTGGCAGTTGCAAAATTGTGAAAATTAAACTATAAGGCTGTGGTTGTTAAGGAAGAGATGTCACTTAGATCAGTAGCCAGCAAATGCTTAACTTCAGGACCATGAAAAACCAAACAGAAAGTCTGCTGGAATGTAGGGAAAGCAGGAAGAAAAGGCAGCAGTTGTAAATTACCAAGGATGTAAGAGAAATGACTTTCACACAGTGACAGAGGGCAATCAACATTTTCAGGCAGCTTCATTATGGTTGGCAGTAGAGATTCTTATCAAGCTGTACTATATAAAAAGGTAAAGGTAAAGGTTCCCCCGCACATGCGTGCTAGTCGTTTCTGACTCTAGGGGCCGGTGCTCATCTCCGTTTCAAAGCCGAAGAGCCAGCGCTTGTCCGAGGACATCTCCGTGGTCATGTGGCCGGCATGACTAGACGCCAAAGGCGCACGGAACGCTGTTACCTTCCCACCGTAGTGGTCCCTATTTTTCTACTTGCATTTTTACGTGCTTTCGAACTGCTAGGTTGGCAGAAGCTGGGACGAGTAACAGGCGCTCACTCTGTTACACGGCACTCAGGATTCGACCCGCCAAACTGCCGACCTTCTGATCGACAAGCTCAGCGTCCTAACCCACTGAGCCACCGCGTCCCTCTGTACTATATAGACATGACAAAAACTAACAAATTAGTACAGAACATTGTCTCTAGTGCTGAATTTTCTTGAATTTCAAGTTTTTAATAATTTCATTATTTATATTATTATTCATTATTTCTATACTGTCTGTATTCAATGGACTAGAAAAATGACTACGTTGACAAGGCTGAGGGAAAGTAGAAAAAGGGAAAGAGATAATCGGTAGAGGTGGTAAGATGATGAGTGGATCATTATAGGACTTTCTTTGGAAAAGCAACAAATTAATGTTAGAGGCAGGTCAGATGGGAAACCTGTCCATGCAGCCCATTACGTCAAGCTTGACTGATTTCAGTGGCACCTAATATAGATAACATCTGTCAGTGATTTGTGCCCAGACATTGAAAATTCTTACAGTTAAAATTCACAGGTGTCAGCACTGCACCAAATGGAGACCCATTTGCATGTCTCTATATCTGTGTGTCTCACACTACAAACAGTACAAATACAGGGAGTGCAGAATTATTAGGCAAGTTGTATTTTTGAGGATTAATTTTATTATTGAACAACAACCATGTTCTCAATGAACCCAAAAAACTCATTAATATCAAAGCTGAATATTTTTGGAAGTAGTTTTTAGTTTGTTTTTAGTTATAGCTATTTTAGGGGGATATCTGTGTGTGCAGGTGACTATTACTGTGCATAATTATTAGGCAACTTAACAAAAAACAAATATATACCCATTTCAATTATTTATTTTTACCAGTGAAACCAATATAACATCTCAACATTCACAAATATACATTTCTGACATTCAAAAACATAACAAAAACAAATCAGTGACCAATATAGCCACCTTTCTTTGCAAGGACACTCAAAAGCCTGCCATCCATGGATTCTGTCAGTGTTTTGATCTGTTCACCATCAACATTGCGTGCAGCAGCAACCACAGCCTCCCAGACACTGTTCAGAGAGGTGTACTGTTTTCCCTCCTTGTAAATCTCACATTTGATGATGGACCACAGGTTCTCAATGGGGTTCAGATCAGGTGAACAAGGAGGCCATGTCATTAGATTTCCTTCTTTTATACCCTTTCTTGCCAGCCACGCTGTGGAGTACTTGGACGCGTGTGATGGAGCATTGTCCTGCATGAAAATCATGTTTTTCTTGAAGGATGCAGACTTCTTCCTGTACCACTGCTTGAAGAAGGTGTCTTCCAGAAACTGGCAGTAGGACTGGGAGTTGAGCTTGACTCCATCCTCAACCCGAAAAGGCCCCACAAGCTCATCTTTGATGATACCAGCCCAAACCAGTACTCCACCTCCACCTTGCTGGCGTCTGAGTCGGACTGGAGCTCTCTGCCCTTTACCAATCCAGCCACGGGCCCATCCATCTGGCCCATCAAGACTCACTCTCATTTCATCAGTCCATAAAACCTTAGAAAAATCAGTCTTGAGATATTTCTTGGCCCAGTCTTGACGTTTCAGCTTGTGTGTCTTGTTCAGTGGTGGTCGTCTTTCAGCCTTTCTTACCTTGGCCATGTCTCTGAGTATTGCACACCTTGTGCTTTTGGGCACTCCAGTGATGTTGCAGCTCTGAAATATGGCCAAACTGGTGGCAAGTGGCATCTTGGCAGCTGCACGCTTGACTTTTCTCAGTTCATGGGCAGTTATTTTGCGCCTTGGTTTCTCCACACGCTTCTTGCGACCCTGTTGACTATTTTGAATGAAACGCTTGATTGTTCGATGATCACGCTTCAGAAGCTTTGCAATTTTAAGAGTGCTGCATCCCTCTGCAAGATATCTCACTATTTTTGACTTTTCTGAGCCTGTCAAGTCCTTCTTTTGACCCATTTTGCCAAAGGAAAGGAAGTTGCCTAATAATTATGCACACCTGATACAGGGTGTTGATGTCATTAGACCACACCCCTTCTCATTACAGAGATGCACATCACCTAATATGCTTAATTGGTAGTAGGCTTTCGAGCCTATACAGCTTGGAGTAAGACAACATGCATAAAGAGGATGATGTGGTCAAAATACTCATTTGCCTAATAATTCTGCACTCCCTGTACATACCTAGATGGTGCTGGTTTTCATACATTGTTTTGCCTCTTTTACATCTTGTTTTGCTGAGTTGTATTGCTTGCTTTGCTCTTTTTATGGATTTTATTTATTTTTATTATATTTAATGGTTTTATGAAAACATGTTTTGTTTTTTAACTTTTTACATGTGTATATGTATATTTAAGTGCGGATGTATGTAATTCTGGAATGAAACTCAGGTTACAGATATCTTCAATAAAAGATATCAATAAAATTTATTCGTTAAAAAGTTGTACTGTTGCTTTAGGCATGCATATTTGGAATATATTATGGTTGTTAATACATCAAGGTATTTGATATAATGGAAAAAAGCTTTATGCTTTGATTGCAGATTTTGACTTTTTTCAATGCACAGCATTCAGATTTCCTACATATTAGCTCTTTCTTTGAGGATAAGGCATTGGCTTAAAAATGAAGGCACATAATAACACTGTTTGGAAATTAATCACTTGAAGCTTCTTTTCTTATGCTCCTTCTTTCACTTTTGACCTACTTTGTTTATAATTTGAACAGTATGTAGGCAGGAGGATGTCTTAAACTGGAGATAATCTAATGAATATGTATCCAATCATTTTTGCTACTATTAGCAGAAAATTGGTTCACATCTCCTATGCCAGTTTTGCATCTCCGTGTGTGCTTTCTAATCCATGTTGATTTCGGGTGACTGCCTGGGCAAGCACCAGTAGTTTAATTTTCACAGTTTTTTTGCAGTGTTTTGAAATTGCCTCCATCCTAGGGTTGGGAGACAGTGATGGCCCAGGTCACTCAGCCAAAATGGGATTAGAATTCATGCTCTCACAGTCACTAGCATAATGCCTTAAACACTAGACCAAACTTTGCCTCTGTAGCCTGTTCTAAATTCACCGTACAAAAATTATCAGGAAATTATTTTCAAATATTAGAACTTTATCTGGGATATTTATTTTTATTTATTTATTTATTTATTTAAATTTATATACCGCCCTATTCCCGTAGGACTCAGGGCGGTTTACAGGGAAAATTAAAAGTTAAAATACATCACATACAATTAAAATCGATTAAAACTAAGATTAAATTAATCCCTGAACTTAACTAAAACCCCATTAATTAAATAATTAAAACCCCTCAGTCTGGGCCAGGCAGCTCAAAAAACCAAGTTTTGAGCGAAGGTCGGGGGCGGTCCTAAGCTCCGTAGGAAGCTGGTTCCAAAGGGCCGGCGCGCCCACAGAGAACGCCCTTCCCCTGGGAATAACCCGCCGGCATTCCTTAACCGGCGGTACCCTAAGAAGGCCCTCCCTGTGGGAGCGCACAGGATGATGGGAAGTTGATGCCGGCAGCAGGTGTTCCCTTAGATAATCCGGACCCAAGCCATTTAGAGCTTTATAGGTCATTACCAGCACCTTGAATCTCACCCGGAGGGCAACCGGAAGCCAATGTAGCTCACGGAGAAGAGGTGTTACACAGGAGTATCGGGAAACTCCCATTACAACTCGCGCAGCTGCATTCTGCACCAGCTGAAGCCTCCGAGTGGTCCTCAAGGGCAGCCCCATGTAGAGAGCATTGCAGTAGTCTAGCCGGGAGGTCACAAGCGCATGGGTGACTGTGCGTAGGGCATCTTGGTCCAGATAGGGCCGCAACTGGTGCACCAGACGAAGCTGGGCAAAGGCCCCCCTGGTCACGGCTCCTATATGATCTTCAAAATTGAGCTGTGAATCCAAGAGGACGCCCAAGTTGCGAGCCCTATCGACGGGGGGTAACACCTCACCCCCCATCGTTAGTGGTGGAACAACTTGGTTTATCTGAGATGCCGATATGCACAGCCACTCAGTCTTGGCAGGATTGAGTCGAAGCCTGTTTCTCCCCATCCAAACCCGGACCGCTTCCAGGAAATGGGACATCACGTCGAGTGCATCACTGGGTTGGTTCGGGGTGGAAAGAAAAAGTTGGGTATCATCAGCGTACTGATGATACCCCACCCCGAAACCATGAATGAGCTCGCCCAGCGGTTTCATGTAGATGTTGAACAGGAGGGGAGAGAGGACCGACCCCTGAGGGACTCCACAAACGAGAGACCTCGGGGCAGACCTCTGCCCTCCCGTCAACATCGACTGCGAGCGACCCAGGAGGTAGGAGGAGAACCACCGTAAAATGGTGCCTCCCACTCCCAACCCCCTGAGACGCCACAGTAGGATACCATGGTCGATGGTTTCGAAAGCTGCTGAGAGATCTAAAGACTAGGACAGAGGAACATCCCCTGTCCCGATCCCACCAGAGATCATTCACCAGTGCGACCAATGCTGTCTCCGTGCTGTACCCGGGCCTGAAACCCGATTGGCATGGGTCCAGATAATCAGTTTCCTCCAGGAACAGAGGAAGCTGATGCGCCACCACACTCTCAACAACCTTCGCCAAAAAGCGAAGGTTGGAGACCGGACGATAGTTATTTATAACAGCCGGGTCCAGGGCAGGCTTCTTGAGGAGGGGCCTCACCACCACCTCCTTCAAGGCAGTGGGGAAGGTACCCTCCTTCAAGGAAGCAGTTATTACTGCCTGGAACCAGCCTCGTGTCTCCTCCCGAGCCGCATAGACCAGCCAGGAGGGGCACGGGTCCAGTAAGCAAGTGGTGGATCTCAGTCTCCTCATAGTCCTGTCCACGTCATCAGGAGAAACAGGGTCGAACTCAGTCCAGATAACATGCTCAAGACCGCTTGATTCCTCCATGCCAGACTCTGCCCAGTCAGAGTCCAAACCGGTCCGGATCTGAGCGATTTTGTCCACCAGATGATGACTAAACTCCTCAGCCCGACCCTGTAAGGGTTCCTCCCTCACCTCCCGATTAAGGAGAGAGCGAGTCACCCTAAACAGGGTGGCTGGGCGATTATCTGCAGACGCGATGAGGGCAGCGAAGTAATTAGACTTTGCCGTCCTCATCGCAGCGAGGTAAGACCTTGTAAAAGCTCTTAGTTGCAATCGGTCAGATTCAGACCGGGTGGACCTCCAACCGCTCTCTAGACCCCGTCTCCGGTGTGGTTCTTAAAACTGATATTCTTCATAAGTTCTACTCATGCCTTAGCCACAGAAGTCAGCTATATGACCTTGAACCATTCACTCTCTCCCAGTCCTAAGAAGAAGGCAAGAAGAAGGCCACTTCTAAAATGTTGCTAAGAAAATTGTACAGCCTTGTCAAGACTGATTCAAAGGAGTGCACACAATCACACTTACAAACATTTACCGTACTCAGTGTTAGGTCATATAATATGTCTCTTCCCTTATGCTATTCAAATACTAATTTTAAAACAAGAGAGGCTGTTCTTTTTTCTTGTAGTTTATTTTCAAACATGCATTCAAGCCTGAATCCTTATGCTGAAAGAACTAGGCTACATGTAAAAATTATAATAGACAAAAGATGTGACCAGAGGATCACATAATTTAGTAATGTTTTCTACCCAGGATTCCTTTCTATTGGTAGCTGTATTATAATGTTACCGTACAATTAGCTAGGATTTTGTCCTTGCTACAGACATTTCAGGAAGATCAGGTTATGAAAGTTGTTGAATTGATGCTGGAGCAAAGTTATTCGGTGTGCTTTATTGATGAAGCACGGAAATGAATTCTCATTTTTCTCTGGCATAGATACCTCTTGATTGCTCTGTCCTCTACACAACTCTTCAGATGATATATTTTGGATCTTAGATGTATTAATAGTGCATCACATTAGAAAATTCCATTGCATGATACAGTTCTTAGTGCCATATAATTTTGATACTTTTCTGATAAGAGCTGGCTGCTCATTTTCTTTTCTGGGTTACAGAACAGGTAGAATAGTTGAATTTTTAAAATAATGCAGCTTCTGATGTTTCTTATCTTGGATTTACTAATAATGTGGAGGGGCTCCAAACCTCTACCCTGTAAAATGCAGTCTATTATTAGTGAAGTGAAATATATTCAGTTTTTGTGTGTTCATTTCAATCTGTAAACTAATTAAAAAATAGAGGTAGCATTATTCATCTCTATCTTTGATATAGTAGCTTTATTTCCAAATACATGGGAAGGATGTACAGGTAGTTCTTGACTTACAACAATTTGTTTAGCAACTGTAACAAGTTACAATGGCACTGAAAAAAGCAACTTACAATCAGTCTTCGCACTTACAACTGTTGCAGCATCCCTACAATTATGTGATCAAAATTTGGGCACTTGCTAACCACATATATGTACAATGGTTGTAGTGACCTGGGGTGATGTAATCATCATTTTCAACTATCTCAGCTGACTTCTGACAAGCAAAGCCAATACGGGAATTTTGATCCCCCTTATGGTCATAAGTCAAGGACTACCTGTACTTTCTTTTCTATTATCTCTGAATTAAATATGCAAAGTGAGAAACATGTTTGAATAAATAACATAGTTAGCATTCTTCATAAAATTTGAGTTTCCAAGTTAGCATATGTGGTTCCTTTTAACAGTCATAAGAAGGAGCTCTGTGAAGTATGCTAAATGAATTACCTTAAATGAAAACTATAAATGCTATCCTCTACAGACTGAGCTGTAATAAACTCACTGAACATTGTGAGATTACGTTCTAGTATGTATAGGATTGCAATACATAATGACTTCCTGAAAGGAAACTACATTAAAATTGGGCCAATTTTATCATTGGCCCATGATGTCTAGAATGCCTGAACTACTATACAACCATGGAAGTACTAAGCAAGACTGCACTGTAGTGGCTATAACTTCATGCCTTGTCGCAATCAAACTCCCAGTCCTGAAATACATTATATTTGAAATGCTTTTTCTCTGATTTTGGCTGAATGAGGATAGACAGCTGTCTGTACTATATGCAAGCATGCATTTTGTTTTAAGATACTAAGTTTTCAAGACATTTTGGAAAAAAATAATTGCTCTCTCAGTATAAAGCTTCTGGAAAATAATATTGTTATAGGCATTTTATTAATACTGCCTACATTGAAAAGAAGCAGCAAAAACGTAATCAGAGTAAGAAAAATCCTTGTTGGAAAGAACTACAGATAGTCCTCACTTACCAACCACTTGTTCACCAACTTACAATGGTTGCAGTGCCCCATGGTTATGTGATCATCATTTAGAAACTTTTCCTGCTGGCTGTCCAGAAATAAAAACAATGGAGAAGCTAGCAGGGAAAGTCACAAGTCATTCTGGTAAATTCCCCCTCTCCCCCCCCACACACTTAGCCTTCCTGTGCATTGTGCCACATCCTCCTTCCCTCGACCTCCCTCCACTTGCACACCCCCGTGCCCTCCTTCCTCCCAGCACCTCTTCCCTATGGCACTCTTGTATCCCTTACCTGGGACTCACATCACTTCCTGCTTAATGACCTTTGCATCTTGAGGTTATGATGGCCAATGAGGTGCCTGGAGTCCTATTGCTAAACAATACTGTCATGTGACACCACAGTTTACAACTATATTGATGAGCAACAGCAATCCCTGTCCCAATTACTGATGTAATTGAAAGACTACCTGTACATTTCTTGTGACGATGGGGAATACTGTGCTGTTTAATTGCTAGCTAATTTGCAAATGGTATTTGTAATTATGTAATTATTTAGATAATGTCTTCATTTATATATTAAATTTCTAAACCTGAGTGACTCTGGGAGGTTTATAACAATAGAGTAAGTCATTCTTCAGAGTAATTTTGAAGTAACTCTCATCTCATTGTAGTAGCATCTACTTAACTGACTTAAGTGTCGTATTGTTTTGATATGGTTGATTAGAATGCTGTGTGTACATTAGTAAGTGGGATGCTTTTCAGTGTATGATATGGCTTCCTATGACCATCAGCACACTTTTTGTGGCCTTCAGATACTCTCCTCAAAGCTTTATGGGACAAAATATGAGATGTAAGTCACCCCCTGGATCTCTTAAAATCTCCACGTTGACTTTCCCATACATCAAAAAGCAAAATGCAAGTGCACTTAAAAAGTTCTTTTGTGCTCCAATCCCGCTTCTGGCAAACTCCTCTGTAACCTTTTTTTAAATTTATAGATTGGTTTGATTGATTATGTACCATCAAGTCATTATCAGCTCTTAGCAACCACATAGATAGATTTTCTCGATGCTGATAATCAATGGAGGGATCTGTAATTCCAAAACAAGATTCTCAGTGTAAGTATGCCTTGTAACAAAGAAGAAAAAAGCTTCAGGAAATTAAAAGTGGTACTGCTCATTTTTTGAAATATTAATCCTCAACATAGTATACAATCTTCAAGTGGCAAAAGTTGGGCACTCCTTCTTTAGACTGTGCTACTGCTTGTAAAAAAAGATTTATTCCTCCCCAAAAGCCCGTTCCCTCAACAACACTACATCTTTGGGCTTTCTCCCTTCCTCCAGAATTTAGGACTCTTAAGTGTTGCTGGAGATGGTAGCTCATCCTACGTTTTTCAAGTTCTAAATGAATGAGTTTACCTCATGCACTGGAATTTTCTCAGTCTAATCTTTACTGTAGATTTAGCAGCAAAATTCTGCAAATAATGAAGGGAATTTCTTTTTTCAGATCTTGTCTTAAAAAACTGCACAAGTTTGATTTTAAAAATGAAGATAATATGGAAATTGTTTAAATTTGTAACTTCTCCATTTGCATTCTCCTGATTTGGATTGGACCACATCTTTGTTTATTTATTTATTAATTTGGTTTATATACCGCCCTACTCCCAAAGGACTCAGGGCGGTTTACAAGGCAAAATTTAAAAACAATACAATATAAAATTAAAATAAAATAAAATTAAGTCTAGCCGGAAAAATTAAAATCACAATTTAAAAACATTAAACCCCTCAGTCCAGACCAGATAGCTCAAAGAGCCAGGTTTTTAGGTCCCGGCGAAATGAACGAAGGTCGCGGGCAGTCTGGAGTTCCGTTGGCAGTTGATTCCATAGGGCAGGCGCGCCCACAGAGAACGCCTTCCCCCTGGGGATCGCCCGTTGGCAATCCTTGACCAGCGGTACCCTGAGGAGGCCCTCCCTGTGGGAGTGCACAGGACGATGGGAAATTGACGCTGGCAGCAGATGCTCCCTTAGATAATCCGGGCCCATGCCATTTAGGGCTTTATAGGTCATCACCAGCACCTTGAATCTCACCCGGAGGGCAACTGGAAGCCATTGCAGCTCGTGGAGAAGAGGTGTGACATGGGAGTATCGGGAGACTCCCATCACAACTCGCGCGGCTGCATTCTGCACCAGCTGAAGCCTCCGAGTGGTCCTCAGGGGCAGCCCCATGTTCTGAAACTATATGATATATAATTTACGTATTATGTAGTTTGATCATTAGTTTTGTACTAAGAATAATTTCAGAACAGCAGTACAGGTAGTTCTCAACTTGCAATCACAATTGAGCCCCAAATTTCTGTGGACCAGTGAAACATTTGTTAAGTGAATTTTGTCCCATTTTACGATTGTTCTTGCCAAGCAGCTGAATTTGATCACATGATCATGGGGATGCTGCAATAGTCATAAGTGCAAAAAAATGGTCATGTCACTTTTTTCAGTGCTGTTGTAACTTTGAATGTTCACTAAACAAAACTGTTGTAACTCAAGGACTACTTGCATCTACTGTATGTGAAGGATTCAAATATAATAGTGACCAAACTTTTTTTTTTAACTGCTTCTTAGTTAGGGTGTAGTGGCCAGGTTCAGACATTATCAAGCCATAAATTGTAGCCTAGAAGCACAGAAACCAATGTTGTATAGTTTAGGGCTATATTTCATTTATTTATTTGATTTTTGATGATTGAAGAATATGTAAGGCTATCCAATATGGTAAATGGTAGATAAATACAGATGACAACTGAATGGTAGTAAAGTCCGAAAAATGACATTTTTGCTGCTATCTAATAGTAACCTAGATCTTTCCATGCTATATACTGTAATTGAAAGGGAATGGGAAAGGAATTACTGGGTTTAAAGGATAAAATGGATCCATTTAGTCTTATAAAGCATCTAGTTGTCTTCTTTTATATCAGAATAATGGAGGATATATTTAATTAGTCATAACAAACTAATATAGCATCCCAATCTCAATCCTGGATAATGAAGCATACTGCTAAAGTTGATCTATTAATTTTGTCATAATATAGATAAGGGGTATACTAAGAAATTAAAGGAGTTGTAAAGTTAATGGCAGTATGTGAGGTGCAGGTTGCAAAACCAGAAGCAAACAGTGTTTTCAAATGATGTGTGAACTCACACAATATCTATATATTAGTTCATAGGTGTCAAACCTGCTGCATCACGTGATGGGTCACGACATACCAAGACTTTTTTTGCATTGCTGGAGCTGGGTTGGGCATGGCCTCCGTATGATGCAACCCCAGCCCATGGGCCAGCAGTTTAACAGCCCTGTAATTAGTTAATCATAAGAATATGCAGCAACAAACTTAGATTTATTTCAAGCAGGCTTCCCTCTATTATTTATGTGTTTGGAGTAGGTGAATTGTCAGTAGTCTCCTCTCTCTAACAGGAAGGTTTGAAATAATGTAAGGGAGACTTAATTAAATTAATCCTTAAATTTTGGTAGACAGTTTCATGTGCAAAATGGTTCTTTCCCATCCAGCACTGTCACTATGAAGAACAGGGTGAAGCTGTTAGAAAGGATACTAAGGTTATTGGCTGTGTTTGTGGGATAATCCCTATCTGAGATAATAGTGAATTTAGAATGTAAAATCAGGAATATAGCAGTCATAATAGGAAAGTTTATTGTGTTTTGGGATTACACAACATAAATCTTTCAATTATTTGTCACTATTATGCTGTCAATTCTTTATAAAATTAAAGAGTATTCTCTGTCCTTCTAATAGGACAGCCAAAACTGGAGATTGTTAGAACTTCTCTTGTAAAAATCAAAATAGTTGGCAATCATCTTGTACTCTTCACACTCTCTCCTTTTAAATTAACTGTCTGTTGGAGATTTAAGGATGACATGACTTATTGGCAAGAGGTAGTTTCCCAATAAGTTTTTTTCTGGCCTGCCCATGAGTAATTGGAACAGCAGCAGTTCTAGTTACCAGTAGTGGTTTATAAGAAGAAGAATGATTAGCAGATCAATGTGTGTTGGAAAAAAGGATACAATTGGACGCTAAGAATGCATCTTTTGGAAGTGTTTGTTTCTTTACCAAAGGAGGAGAGGAATTCATCAGAGGTCAAAAGAAATGATGGTTGAGACTTATGGTCAGGGAAATTCAATGCAGCTTTGAAATAGAAATGTTTTCCATTCTGTCAATCAATATGGACAATTTAACAGCAGTCTTAATAACAGTTATAAGAACACTTTATTCCAAGGTGATTACTGATTTCCAGATTATTGTTTTCAAGCATATAGTACTATTTTTTGCATCATTGAACAATGTAAAAATCCAAGTTCCAGAACTCTGATAATGGCATCATAAATCTTATGTGGTCAAAATATGCATTTTGATTTTATAGCACTAGTTGCTCGCTTTCCTTTGTTACTGTTGTCAGTTAACATCAGAAATATGCTTTTCTTGTTCTCTATGTATGCACTAATTTAACACCACCTAAAGTGTTTAAATAATACGTTTTTGCTCATTCATATAATATTGATGGCACATATGAATAGCTTTCTGAATGCCATTTCATTCCTTAGCATAAGAGCTTGTAAAAATATTACTTATTAAAGCAGGACATAAATAGTAGGGTGATGGCAGTGTTTAAAATGCAATTTTATATTTAATTTGTTTAACTTGATTAACTAATACATACTTAGAGTGGATAGACAGTATTATGGCTTGGATCTTACCTGCCTGAAAAACTGCAATGCATGCTTCTTCAGAAGAAGATGAAAATACCATTTAATCACTACTAAAGTTCTTAACCTTTTGTGTCATGGACCTCTTCTCAGAAAAAAATCTACTTAAAAGCAATATATATGTGTATATATATGAAACCAATTATGCTTAGTTATAGTTATCAAAATATTAAAATATCATAAAATTGTGTAATCTTTTGAAAAATAATTTTAGATGAGGTTTATTAACATTTAGAGACATTTAATCTAGAGGTTATCAACTACGTTGTTGCTTTGTCATACTATTGAAGGGAGTGCTAAATTTCAGTTAGAAGCTCATAAAAAATAAAGTTTTAATTTTTTTTCTCATCAAATTCATGGATCTCCAGGAAGAATAACAAACATATAAACTGGGAACTGGGACCAGCAAGTCATTAAGCAAAGCAGTTGCTATGTTAAAAATCATATGACCATGACTGTGGTTACAATTTGATAGGAGAACGCCTACTAACTGACTGTAATTCAGAGAAAGAGAGAGGCTGCAAAGATTGTAGATCAGGGGTGTCAAACTTGCAATGTCACGTGACGTGTCACGATGTATCGTGACTTTTTTGCCATTGCCGGCAATGGGGTGGGTGTGGTTTTGCTATGATACATCTGGCCCTTAGGCCAGCAGTTTGACACCCCTGTTGTAGATGAAGGTATTGATTGCAAAATTACTTTTTCATCACAGTTGTAACTGCGAAAGGTCACTGTCTGTGGTGTGGTCACTAAAAGAGGTCTAAGGTAAAGGTAAAGGTTCCCCCGCACATGCGTGCTAGTCGTTTCTGACTCTAGGGGCTGGTGCTCATCTCCTTTTCAAAGCCGAAGAGCCAGTGCTTGTCCAAGGACGTCTCCATGGTCATGTGGCCGGCATGACTAGATGCCAAAGGTGCACGGAACGCTGTTACCTTCCCACTGTAGTGATCCTTATTTTTCTACTTGCATTTTTTACGTGCTTTCGAACTGCTAGGTTGGCAGAAGCTGGGACGAGTAACAGGCGCTCACTCTGTTACGCGGCACTCGGGATTCGACCCGCCAAACTGCCGACCTTCTGATCGACAAGCTCAGTGTCCTAACCCACTGAGCCACCGCGTCCCTTGTAAAAGAGGTCTACCTATACTTAAATTATAAAAAATTGAGGATCATATCATTACGTTTTAAATAACAGACAGAATATGCTCATTCAAATGCATAAAACTGAAAAGTTTCTATGTAGTAACCCTATTTTATTTACTGAGGATGAACAACTTCTTGAAATAGTAGCAATAGTAGCAATGCCACTTCTGAGTATTATCTTTGCTCCTGAAAGTGAGTTTACTTCTTTCTTATCTTCTGGCTTTCCATCCCTTGTATTTACTTCAAACTGGACTGGTGATTTGCTCTCTGTTTTTTAACCCTGAAATATGACATGAAAGTCTATAATCTGTGTAATTGCTCTTCCAGTATGAAGTAAGTGTTTTCTTTTTATGGAGATTAAAGTTCGATGATTCTTCAGTTTTGAAAATTTTATATGTGTCTTAGATTCACATGTTGTTTTAGGAGTTGAAGAAATCAGGAAGAAAGATTTTCTGTTGAACTATTGCTAAACCCCATTTTATATAGGGGTGCAGCCTCAGTCATGTTCACATTTACAATGGAATTCAAATTTTATCACCTGGAGTATTTAAATATACAATTTATTTTAAAAGATGCTTTTGCTGAGATTCCCAAACAATGCTTCTGTTTCTTGTGCAGTGGTTAGGTGAGAGTTTTTACAATAACTGTTTATTTAGCAAACTATGTTTTAAAAAATACTCTTATAGGCAAGCTGATTAAATAGATGGAAAATTTTGGCTTTGGTGTAAAGACTAATGAATGGAAGAAGAAATATTAGTGCTTTTCCATAAACTCTTAATCAAACTTGAAATTTCTTGCAGTAAGACATAATGATGCATTGCGGATATCTAAATTTCATTCTTAGCTTCTTTAGTTCTATAGTTGGTGGGAAGCTGTATTATATAATCCATTTATAAAAATCTGTTCCCATTGAAATGGCCAAGAGGTATTAATTTCATTAAATTATAAGGACAAATGTTGTTCTACTGGGTTTGAGGGACATTTACATTCAGTTCCAATTAGTTCTTTATATAATATCAAAACACAAGAAGCCTTGGGTAAATCATATTCTCTGCTTCAGTTCGTGCATTTATTAAAGAAACATATTCTCCTAGATTTTGTTTGTTGGTTTGTATGAGTGTGTTAAAAGAAATAATTTTTAAACTGCAAATAAATTCGTATGTTCATGTTTAATGGGAAAAGTAATATGTGTTTAACCAAAGGAAAAAAATGTCAATAAAGGTTTTGTAAGTACCTCATGGATTTAGTCAAGCTGAATTCATTTAATGAAGATACTAGATTGGGGCACAAACAATCCTGGGTTTCTGCATCAGTTTTGTGGACAGAGAAATTCACTGGACAATTTCTCCAGGGAATAAAGACACAATCTAACCATTTCTCAAAAGCAAGTCCCTTCTTTTAACAGTGACAGTAGCATCAGTACTTATGCCTCAGAGGGGGATTATCTTTTTGATGTTTTCTCTTTAGATTTAATTCAAATGTGGTAAATTAGGGAGAATGCAGATGCTTTTACCATAAAAGACAAGAAATTCACCCATATTTTTGGCTATCTCATCTTTCCATCCATCCATCCATCCATACAAATATCTGCAGGGGTAGTAAAAAAGGGCAGGACTTTCTTCCAGCTACTGCAGAAGGCTCTGGGACCAGAGCTCTCCTTTTGACCATGGCATCAAGGCCGTAGAGTGATAATATTGCAGGCCACACATTTGAGGTTACAGTGGCCATCAGTTCTGGCTGTTCCTACAACATCAGGTCCAATCACCTTTACCTCGCCTCCCTACTTACATTCTCTGGAAAAGCCTCTCAAAAATGGATGGTCAATTACAGGAGGCAACTGTTATAGCCCTAGGACCCAGCCTAGGTATTTCCTCGTCTACTCCAACAGATGATGTGTGCTGGCCGTGCCATTCTTGGCCTTGCTGCCACCAACTAGGACTAGTGAGCTGGCCGTTATCACTGAGATGATCTTGCCACCACTAAGTGAGCTACGTGTGAGCTGGTCGTTATCACTGAGGTGATCTTGCCGCCACAGTAGACCTGTCCAAAGGTGCTTTCAACTGGTATTACAGCCATCAGGAGCATTGCAGGTGTGCCAGTGTCCATTAAGTTGGTCCTGCAGCCACCATTGCCCTAGAGTACTTGTTGATCCCTGTGAGGTGGCATACAGCCACAGGTCAGTACTCTGCTCCTCTACTTGAGATCCCTCTCAACATACCATTGAGATATCTCCCATTGTGATGGCAGACAACATGGCACCTCAGTCTTCGCACGGTGCCCCCAACACTTCTGGGTAGCCAAAGCACAGTTCTTCCAAGCTGGAGGCCACTGGGAAACTCAAGGCCAAGGCCATGGCCATTTCTGGCAAAAGGCCCTCCAAAGCGGCAGAGAAAGAGGCCAGCAGGAGACACCAGGCCTTAGAGAAGCAGTTTTCCAAAGCCCAGAAACAAGGCATGATGGGCTCTGACCATGTCTCCTCTCCTCTCGCAGAGGACTCAGGATTTGGCCCACATCTCGTTTCTCCCACCTTGTCTGCCCAAAGGGCCTCGTCTCCGGATGGGGACGCTGGCTAATCCTACTTTCCCAGGGCTGAACAGGAGGAGATGATTCCCTTCACCCAGGGACCCAACCTGCAACTGGCTCCTCCTATCCACAGAGTGACACAGTCAAGACCTGAGGCCACCTTTACGCCCACAACAGCTGGTCTTCGACTGGCTCTCATGACAGAGGCTATTTGGCACCTCTTGGAAATAAGGGCCATAAAACCAGTACCGACTGGACAGCTAGGAAGGAAGGTTCTATTCCATCCTCTTCGTCATTCCGAAGGCTTTTGACCTAAAGGGGATGAACTCTTATCTTGCATACAAGAAATTCAAGATGCAAACGCTACAGTCCATCTTGGCCAGCATCAGGAGGGGAGACTTCCTGACATCTATCGACCTCACGGAAACATACCTCCATATCCCCATCCTTCCTGACCACCGGAAGTTCCTCAGGTTCTGTTACACAAAACACCATCATCAATACAGAGCCTTACAGTTCAGCCTCTCATCGGCTCCAAGAGTATTTACAAAGATTTTGGCAGCACTGGCCACGCATTTGAGATCAGTTCTGGTACGCATTCAGTGCTACCTGGACGACATCCTCATCCAGTCCCTTTCTGTTCAGACCGCTCAATCGGACCTGGCTTTGTCTATCAAGACCCTCCAAGACCACAGGTTCTCGGTGAACTTTCAAAAGAGCCAGACAGTTCCCTCAACTCGCCTTCTTCACCTCGGTGCGGTCATAGACACAAAACTATACAGAGTCTATCTATCTTGGGAACGTCAGGACTGCATCCGAGCCCTGGTCCTCCAGGTCCAAAGGGAGTGTGTAGTTACACTGGCCATTCTCTCCCAATTGTTAGGGAAGATGGTTTCCTGCATGGTGATAGTGCCATGGGCCATACTACACTTCAGGAACCTGCAATGGTTTTTGCTCCCGTTTCAGAGACTGGGCACCAGCTTTTCCAACAAAAGGGTAAGGGTTCCGTCTCAGACCCTAAGATCCCTCCAGTGGTGGACCTCCCCAGTGGTAGCCAGAGGCTCATTATTCAAGGAGCCGGTTCGGCTTACCCTAACGACGGATGCCAGTTTGTTTGGCTGGGAGTGCACTTAAGGTCACAGTTGGCTCAGGGCCGGTGGTCCCGGTCAGACCTGAAGCACAACATAAACTGGTTGGAGCTCAGAGCCATACATCTGGCCCTATGCCACTTCCACAACAGGCTGGTGAGACAACATGTCCTGGTCCTCGCAGACAATGTGGCAGCGAAAGCCCGTGTGACCTGGCAAGGGGGTACCCATTCCAGGTCCCTTATGGCCAAGGCCCAGTTGTTGGGATCCTGGGCAGACCAACCTCTTCTCCCTCAGGGACGAGCACATCTCGGGAGAGGCAAATCAGCAGGCGGATTTTCTGAGCAGGTCAACAGTGGATCACTCCGAGTGGCTCCTGCATCCTGATCTCTTCGGGGAGATATCAGAGAGGTTTGGTCATCTGGTACTGGATTTGTTTGCTTCTCCGTCGAACTCCCAGCTTTCAAGGTTTTTCTCCCGGTTCCCCTCTCCAGGGGCAGAGAGAATGGATGCCCTCCGCAGTCCATGGCCTGGGGGCTTGCTATATGCATTCCTGCCTCTCCCTCTGATCCCGGCGGTCATCCGCAAGATACCGCAAGAACGGGCAGAGGTTATATTTGTTGCATCACACTGGCCAAGACGGCCATGGTTTGCCGACCTCATGAGCTTTTTCATCTCTCCTCCATGGGGGATTCCTCCAGGTCGCATTACACTCAGCCAGGGAGCTCTGCAACATCCAGAACCCCAGTGGCTTCAGTTAACCGCCTGGCACTTGAACGGCAGCTCCTGACGCATGAGTCCTATTTCTGTCACTGGTGGGCAAAGAGCCAGTTAGATCTCTCGGCTATTACCATTCTGAGGATTTTGGACTATTTATTGAAAGGGCTCAACAAGGGTTTGGCACCCAATACTATCCGCAGACAAGTGGCGACTCTATCCACGGTACTTACATGTGGCAATTCAGAGCCATTGGCTCAACATGCTGTGGTACGCTCATTTCTCAAGGGAGCGACCAACACCAAAATGCCCGTGGTTCACCAGTATCCCTCTTGGGATTTGCCACGGGTCTTGCAGGCCCTTACCTCACTTCCATTTGCACCCATCAGAACCTGTACACTACGGTTCTTGACAATCAAGGTAGCCTTCTTGATAGCCGTCATGTCGGCTAGACGCATTTCTGAACTTGCAGCTCTCTCTATCAGAGAGGACTTATGCATCTTTCATGATGACAGGGTGGTCCTTGGATTGGATCCCTCCTTATTCCAAAAGTCAATACTTTGTTTCACAGGATGCAGGAGGTAATTCTGCCAGATTTTTGTCCTCATCCATTCCATGACTTGGAACGTCAATGGCTTGCCCTGGACATTCACAGGGCCTTATGCCACTACTTTAAGCAGACAGCATCCTTTCGCAAGTCGGAAGCCCTCTTTGGTTCCTTTCAACCTTCTACTTTGGGGCAGAAGGTTTCTGCCTCCACTATAGGCAGGTGGATCAGGGCTTGTATTGCAGGGGCTTACCAATCACATTCACTGTCAGTTCCAAGTCATATCACTGCTCACTCCACTCGCAGCGCTGCAACTTCCACGGCGTGGGCGACACAGGCGTCCATTGGGGACATTTGTAGGGCGGCAACATGGTCTTCACCTTCCCCCTTCGTGAGGCATTATAAGCTGGATAGGTTTGCCTCCGTGGATGCCTTATTCAGTCAGAGAGTGCTACAAGAAGTAGTGCCACGGGGTGGGACACAGGCCCAGACTGATTCCCTTCCATAGGGACAGGGTGGCTTTGCTTTGTCCCATTCGTGGATTCTCCATCTATCATGCTGGAGAAGGGGCGTTGTCTTACCTGAACACCTTTTCTCAGCATGATGATGGAGAATCCACACCCACCCCTTAGTGTCCGTCAGGTCCTGTGTCAGGGGTATGGAAGCCAACATGTCGGACTGTCATCAGTAGCTTCGCCTTTGTTGTGACTGGGAGGTATCCTGGCCCAGGAGAGGCGTGGCAAATTTGACAGACTTAGTCTAATTGGGCAGAAAGACAGAGTTAACCTATTCGTGGATTCTCCATCATCATGCTGAGAAAAGGCATTCAGGTAAGACAACGCCCCTTCACAGCACAAAGTTTAAATGGTGAAACTTGCTACCAGAAGATGACTAGATGGCTGTCAATTTGAATAACTCTGAAAAATCAGAAAATTTCAGTGGTGGGTTTCTGTCATGATGGGTTATAAATTATTTCTAGAGTCATAAAAATATAGTTCTCAGCACTAGCATCTTGGGTACATGAAAGTATTTTCAGTCATATAACTTTCTGAGCATATGGTGAGCTTGTGCATGACCATCGGTTGCCTAAAGAGCACAACACAAAGAAAGAAAGGAATACACTCAGGCTAAGTCAATTCCTGATGCCTGGACCCATACAGCTTTCTTGGCAGCATTATTTATTTATTTTTATCCTTCCTTTATTATAGAAATTGATTGATTGACTGACTGACTGAATGAATGAATGAAATTGTTTGATATTGTCTTTTTTTCCAGGATGTATTTTTAACTTTCCAGTTTAGTCTACATCCCTGCACTGGCTTTGTTTAGCTTTTGAGATGTCATGGTTGGTTACCACTTGCTGAATCAAAAGTAAAAAAAAGCAGCTTTTAATTGCTCAGTCAATTTACACATAAACTTCTGTGCCTTTTCTTTAAAACAACGCAACACTTAATCACTACTGTTAACAAAATACCATAGCTGTAATTAGAATGAGTCAAGATATTTAGAAAGAGTATATACTCATTACTGTATGAGGATTGCAGTTGCAGGAATTGGATATGTCTAGTTTAATGAAAAGAAGGATTAGGGGTGACATGATAGCAGTGTTCCAAAATTTAAGGGGTGCCATAAAGAAGAGGGAATTAATCTATTCTCCAAAGCACCTGAAGTTGGACAAGAAGCAACGGATAGAAACTAATCAAGGAGAGAAGCAACCTAGGTCTAAGGAGAAATTTCCTGACAGTTAGAACAATTAATCATTGGAATAGGTTACCTTCAAAAGTTGTGGGAGCTGCAACACTGGAGGTTTTTAAGAAGAGATTGACAACCATTTGTTTGAAATGGTATAGGATTTCCTGCCTGAGTAGGGGGTTGGACTAGAACAGGGGTGTCAAACTGCTGGCCCGCGGGCTGGAGCGTCACGGAGAAACCGCGCCCATCCCATTTTCAGCAATGGGAAAAAGTTCCGATACGTCGCGCGACGTCACGTGACGTCGCGAGTTTGACATGCCTGGACTAGAAGATCCCTTGCAACTCTGTTATTCTATTACAGACTATAAATTATAAATTTATCTTTCAAGTTTAGTTAATTTAGCAACACTGAATATAAAGAAGAATATTTCAGAGTAGAAAAGAGATTGCATATGGTTATGGAGAGAAACAAAGTGATGAGTACAAGCTAGAAACTGAAAACAGTTTATGCCTTGTATCCATTGTATACCCAGAAAGAGGAGAGGAGGGAAACTTACCTTCCTTTTTTATTTTATTTTTGTTTGATAAAGTCTAATTCATTCAGATTCAGAATTGACTTACTCTTGTGCATCCCAATTTGTTTTTCTGACAGGTTAATTTAGTTGCTGTAATTGGACATCCTGGATGCAAATCTTTTTTGCCTACGAGACCTTCATTTATTTAGTCAGCTGTCAAGTGATTTTGTTGAAGTCTGGATTTTTTTTCTTTGAAACGGAGAATACTGGACTGTCTCCAGACTAGGGGTATTAAAATCTGAAATCTTAAGGATATATCAAGTACAAATGATCATAGAATTATAGAAATAGAAGAAACGCTTTGGGCCAGTAAGTCTTAACTCCCTGCTTTAGGTAGGAATGCAAATTAAATCATTCATGGAAGATGGTTGTTTAGCATCTGCTGGATCACATAATTTGAAGGAGAAGCCATTCCCTTTATGGCTAACTGGTGCTTCTGCTTTTACTTTCTCCTGTAACATTAAACCAGATTTTCCTTTCCTGTAAGATAACACCATTATTTCATACCAAACCATGAATGGTGACACAGTGGTTAGAATGCAGTATTGTAGGCTAGATCTGCCCAGAGCCTGGAATTTGATCCTGATGGGGCTCAAGGTTGACTCAGCCTTCCATCGTTCCAGTAAAATGGTCAGTAAAATGAGGACCTAGATTGATGGGGGCAATATGCTGACATTGTGAATGGCTTAAAGAGTGCTGTAAAGTACTATGGAGCAGTATTGCTGTTGCTATTCTGGGATAAGGGAGAAAACCTTCTCTGTGGCCTTCTCTGTGATGTCATTCAGGTACTAGAATTATGCTATTATATCATTGTCAGTCTTCTCTTTTCAGAGACAAACATACAAAGTAATTTCTACTCCTCTGATTTTCTGTGTGTCCTTTTTCTAAACTTCAGGTACTTAAAAATGTGGTGTCCAGAACTGGACAAAATACTTGAATTGGTGTTTGATCAATACAAAATAAATGGAGCAGTTGCTTTCCATCAGTTGGGCAGGTACAATAAATTTAAATAAATTTCTTTTCTCAATTTCATCTAAAATGGCTTTTCCATCAGTATATTAATTTTGTTATCAATTATTCTAATAATTGTAATCAATTATTTTTTCTAAATGTATGAGTGTATAATAATATAATAACTAGATCTACTATCATAGATTTGTGTATTTGATTTCTGTTTCCTAACTAAAGAGCTTTGCAGATCTCACTATTAACTTTGCTACTTTCAAAACCGATTTCACCCATTTCACTAGTTATAGTTTTTTATTTGAGAATAAGGTAGCCCTCAACTTATGATCACAATTGACCCCAAAATTTCTGTTGCTAAACAAGAAAGTTGTTAAGTGAGTTTTACCCCATTTTATTACCTCTCACCATAGTTGTTAAGGGAATCATTGCAGTTGTTAAATTAATAATGCAGTTGTTAGATCAGGGGTGTCAAACTCAATTTCATTGAGGGCTGCATCAGCATTGCGGTTGCCCTCAGGGGGGCGGGTGGGTGTGGCCTTCTGGGTGGGCGTGGCTAAAGTGCGTATGGCCTACTGGGTAGGCATGGGACAGATCTGAGGGTCTCTGACAGGAGGAGGGTCTCTGGGCCAGGGCCAAGGCAGTGGGGGCCGTTCCCTCACTGTTTCCAGGATGGCTTCATGGGCCGCATGAAACCACTTCACGGGCCGGATATGTCTGTGTTAGATGAATGTGGCTTCCCCATTGACTTTACTTACCAGAAGGTCACAAAAGGGACCTGGGACATTGCAATCGTCATAAATATGAACCAGTTGCCAAGCATCCAAATTTTGATTACATGACCATAAAGATGCTGCAACAGTCGTAAGTGTGAAAGTGTGCAAAGTGGTCATAAGTCACTTTTTTAGTACCATTGTGTAACTTCAAAGAGTCACTAAATGAATGGCAGTAAGTTGAAGACTACCTGCATTAGCTATTGTCCAGGGTTTCTTCTGTCATCTGCCAATCTGATAAGCATTCACCACTTCATCAATTCATTAATGTTAAAACAGGATCCAGAGCTGAACTTTATAATACTTCGTTCAATACCTTTCTCAGTTTTATGAAGAACCAAGCATTGATGAGTACTTGAAATACAAATTTTGAACCAATTGTATATCTACTAAATTGTCACTTCATCCAGCCCCAGTTTACTAATTGGTAATGAAAGTTGTTATGGCATCCGTATCAGCTGTTTGCTAAGAGAAAGATGGTATGCTTGGAGCATTCCTGCAATATGTTACGGAAATTATCCAATCAAAATGTGAGATAAGCTTAGTTTAGCAAGACCTACTTTTGATAAATATGTGCTGACATCTGGTAATTACTACATTGTGTTTAAAGCACTTAACAGAGCAATCGCTTTTAGATGTGCTCTAGAATCCTTGCAGATATTGATGTCAGGCTATTGGGTCTTTAGTTCTCTGATTATTCTATCTTGGAATGTTTTTTGACTAAACAATCCTATTTGATGTCAATGCTTAGAGTACAGTACAATTTTGGGACCGCAAAATTTGTTGTTAAGGAATGTGGTTCTTAAGTGAGGCATCAGTGACCATGTGTAATTTTACAAACCTTATAAATGGCAATAATGCGGTTGTAGGAGGCTGCAATTTCCATAAATGTTAGCTGTTGCCAAGCACTTGGATCATGACCAAGTGATGTTTATAACTTACTTTTTTCCCAACACCTTCATAACTTTGAACAGTCACTAACAAATGGTCATAAGTCAATTATCTGTACCTAATATATATTTTTTCTAACAAATTATATATTAGCTAGGAAAAGGTAATCCAGATCCATCAGAATGGTTTTATATGATTTCAGGGATGCAGTTTGTTAATCAGAACTCTGTATTTAGTTATTAACTTAAGTCTGAATTCAGGAAAACTGCTGTCTAACACTTCTTAACTATGATTTTAAAAATAGTTTGTGCTGGACACAACAGAGAACAGCTTCACATACTTTATTTAGTATAGAAGCAAATAATCTGAACAGGTATTATATTCATTGTATGACAGCTCTGCAATTATGGTTTCTTAAAAAAGATCTTAATGGAAAGAAGCCTTGCTTAGCATTTTTATATTGTTTTAAGATTTATCTGAGAAACGTTTCTTCAATTAAATGATTAAAGGATTCCAATCAGCAGGCTGCTTTAGTATCCTACTCTCTAGATATTTTTTTTAAAAAAGCAGTAGTTATCTACAAATATTAGATAACTATCCCAAATCAAGGGACTACAAGTTAAGAATTTCACATTAAGAATTTCAATCTTCAGTGTTAGTCATATTGTAACAGCCAGTTTGCAAAAGAGATTTTATTGATCTTCACAAAATGTATACAATCTTCAATTTAAGAAATAAAGAAGTATGGTTTTGGCTCTATGTACACACATTTTTGGAGGTTATGTAATGCCCTTTTTTTAGAGGGCTGTAGGCTGTGAAATGACCATTGCCTTCCTAATGGCATTGTGCTCTGCTAAATAATACATACACTGTTGGATTGTGGCACTTCAATTTGCTTCCTCTCTTTTTAAACTTTTAAGAGTTTAAAATATAAGAGGAGAATAAACTCCACTCTGGTTGAGGTTTTCAAAAGAGTTTAAATGATATTTGGAGATATATATTTTTCCTCTATTTTTTTTTTCTTCTGAGAGAATAGAAACACAGCATTATAAGACAAAAAGACATGAACAATCACAAGGTTAGATCCCCAATTTATGTTATCTGTCTTGCCTGCTATAGATGGCCAAGATGGGACATGCTACGGATGAGTTATATTTATATAGAAAACTGCTGAAAGCCATATGAATGCTCAGATGAAATTGTAAGCTGAATTTCTGATGTGAGAAGAGCTTTGCATGTTATCACAATTATAAATTTCCAGGTGACATCTTCCACTTATGAATTTTTTTGGCCCGAATATACTTGTGTGAAATTTGAATTTTATCAGTATATCTTTTTAAAACTTGATTATTATTCTTTATGTCACTGCAGCTAATGTTCAGTTGGATCAGCACTGAAATGATGATTCAGCTATACAGATAATTTTTCTTGACTTCTTTGTGACTTGTCTTTTGTGCCTCTTTTTTATTTTGTAAAAATTGAATATATTTAAAAGTTGAAAACAAGTCTATTTCTCCTTATTTCCTGACATTTGTTTTGTGTCTTGTAAATGCCACCTGGTTAGAAAAAGTTAAGGAGTTAGCTAAAGGTCCTTAAAATTAGCTGTGAATTCTGGCTAGTATGTTTATGTAGAACTAGTAGTGACATTGCTAACCCTTCATAGATTGCTAATTAACATTCTGTAGTTTGTATGTTATCTCAATTTCTATAGCATATTTATCAATCAGTCAAATCTTTATTCTGGGTTATAGACCAGCATATTATAACGCTTAAAATTCATTGTTTTTTTTATAATACACCTCATTATTCTCTACTGTTTCCTTTTAAAAAGGATGATTGATGTTCCTATTTTCAATAACTAGGAATAAGACTTTTGTAAGAGATTTTGTGAAATTTGGTTAATGTATTGTTAACTGAGATTTGCATCTCCCATATTTATGTTGCTGTTGTTGAGTGGTATCACAGTGATTGTGCTGTTTGTTAATATTGTTCCTGTTATCTTCAGCACTGAGGTTTTAAGGAAATTTGGAGACAGCTTCATACTGTTATTACTAATTAAAAATATCACCTTCAGCAAACAGAAATAGCCATTAAGGCATATTTTTTCACAGATTTCTTTTTTCTAAATTAAAATTTAAATATTTACACTTACAGAAAATTAGAAATTACATATATTTATAATTTATTTCTGCAATAAAGTGAATGTTACACAGCACAGCGTACATATCATAATAGCAGATGAATACAATACTACTTGTTTTTCTATGTTTGTGAAAATTAGGCAAATAAAACACAGCTACTGATGAAAAAAGGAGACTAACGTCTACTGAAAGTATTTGCTGAAATTTATTGAAAATTGCCACACTTGACAAAGTTTTCAATAGTAGGATTTTTTTGTGTAGCATGTCTGTCTCTCTGCCTGTCTGTCTGTCTTTATACACACACACACACACACACACACACATACACACACACACACACATGTATGTGCATGTGTATTTTGCTGCATTTTTCAATTTCAGTATTAAATCTTTATAAAGGAAAGTTCTGTATAATTCTTTGACAATGGCATGGAGATTAAATAGAACAAACAGGTATTTGTTAAATATTACATTAATTATTTGAGTTCTCTATGGAACTTTAGCACCAATAAATCTTTGCGTTCCAAAGCTATGCTCATTATATATATTCTCAGCCCTTAGGAAGATTTTTAATTACAGTTGTGCATCTAGACTTGTGAATTAAAGAGAATGCACTTTTCTTCTTGTGTGAGAATGCTGCAGTTGTAATACCTCATTGTATATCTTGAAGGATAATATTTATATTAATCATTGAATCATAACATTTTGCTTTGGCCTAGATCCAGCCTTCAGATTCTTTAGAACAGTGACCCCCAACATTTTGGGCACCAGGGACTGGTTCTGTGGAGAGAGGTTTTTCCACGAACTGGAATGGGCATGATTTTGTGTGCTGCCTGTATCCTGCATATGGCGCTTTGTTTGTTTGAGCCCAGTTTCTGGCATGCCATGGTCTGGTGCTGGTCCATAGACCGGGGGTTGGGGACCCCTGCTTTAGAAGAAAGGAAGCCTCTCTGACATAATGATACTGATAAGTGAAATGCAAAAGCCTCTTCTGTCTTAAAATCATTAGTAGTTAAGTGAATAGCAATTCTTTGCATCTCTTCTTTCGTAGTCTCTTGTTTGGCATAACATGCTATGAAATCTGAATGGAGATTATGTTATCACTTAATTACCATTATTGTGCTAGGAAATGTGCTGCATACCTTGATTAATATTATTTATTTATTTAATTAAAGGTAATTAAATATTAGACAAGGGTAGTGATTGAACTTTAGCCATGGGAGATAACTTCAAAATAGCCAGTGGACAATATCCTCCTTGCTAATTTTTCTGTTTTCTTTCTTACTATTCTTGACACATCTTGAAATCATTCCACTTTGTTTGACTTGACCCCCAAATCCACTGTGTCTAACTTCAATAATGAAATTAATTTATTTTTTAAACTCATGTTTCCTTCAACAGGTTGCTTGATTTCTTCAATGTATACAACTGAATGTGAAATTACAGTAACAAAAACTCTGTTTTGCTTCCATATATTATTTTGACCTTTGCCATTTTTAGAAAACAAGAGGAATGGTTAAATTTAGGAACTTAAAACACAGAAGTTAAACCAAGAAGGCTTTGTGCCAAGTTTCTTTTAATCCAAGTTTCTTTAATTATCAAGCTAGTGATGGTAGGAAATAATGTTAAGAATGAAGTCATACTGAAGTCATCCAATTTCAAAGCCATTTTGCGACTGTATAGCAGCAATTTGACTTTATCGCTCAGTGATACACAAGAATAATCTTAACAGAAATACCTTATCAGGAAAAATTCATTTCTAACTACATGTCCCATAAGTTTGCCAACTCTTACTTTCATTGGCAGTTATATTCAGAAAGTTAGTTATACACTGGAAAGCGGTAAAATAAATCGGCTTTTGTGGAAAAATATTATTATTCCCATTACTGTTTGCTATAGCTTCTATTTATTGTTGTTTAAATAAAACATTTGTGATATCAGAGCTAGTGTCTGTCTGAGCTATTGGTTTATGCTCTTTCATCAGGCAGGTAAGGCACACATTTTACAGTACACTGACATTGGGACTGGGTTTTGCAGCATGCATGGCTGTTTTTTAATCTTAGTTTAAGGAGTTTGCAGGGACTATGAAAAAGTCTGATTTTTTTGAAGTGAGTGAGAAAGTGCTAAGCTGCATTGCTTTCTCTTGCTTTCAGATAATATGTGGGAGACTATGGACTCCATGCTTCCGACATAGGAACAGGAACAGGTGGGGAAGCTTCACTTCAGAGAGAATGCTGGGAATTTGCAGAGGGCGACGGAAATTCCTGGCTGCCTCTCTGACTCTGCTTTTCGTTCCTGCTATAACCTGGATTTACCTGTTTGCTGGGAGCTTTGAAGGTAAGAAAGAAAACCTTGATGTTAGAGTCTGGAGATTGGTGTGTTTCAGAATTTCCATCACTGTCACTTCAGATCTAGAAGCCTTGAGACAGATTGGATGCAGTTGTTCCCTCTCCTGTTCTCATCTCCTTAGGGACTAGGAAGAGGAGGCAAAGCTGTCTTTGTATAGCTGTGAAACTGTCAATATCTGTATTCTTGATCATCGTGTTGGTTCACTCCTGTGGGTGTACTTGTTATGAGAACTGAAGTATACATTGATTTATTAACAGCTTAGACTGATTTTTCTCAAAGACAATTTGGAACAAGTATTTCAGTAATTAACTCTGAGACTTTGAAAGGAAGATATGATATCTGTACATTTCTGTCTTATTTACTTATGTATTTATGTATGTACACAGCTGTCTCTATAAAGGCAGTTTCAGAACTGATGGCAATGTAGTTGAAAGCAATCTGCATCAGTTTTTGATATAAACATTGTGCATTAGATGTAGTACTTTATGTCTTTATTTTTAGTAATTTCCCAGAGAACAGCTGTATTTTTATCATTATAATTTATTTAGTTTTAATGCTCAAAAAAGCTCAACCAAGGCTGTCATGCCATAAGAAATATCCTTTCATGTTTGAATGACTTGTTATTTCCTGTATTAAGACTTTAAAATTTCTTAGTGATTTTTTTGTTTGTTTTATGAACTTCAGGAAAATGGCTTAGCTTAATGTGAGCATTTTTAATTTTACAAGCCATAGCTTCCCCACAAATAGTCCATTCCCTTTCTCCTTTCCTTGGCCACTGAGCGTGTTAATAACCCTTAATAAGTTGATAAATTTTCCCTTTAAAATCTTTTCCCCCAGATTCTCCCAAAATTTTTTTCTCATAGATGATTTGTCCATTTTAAGACTGAGAAACAACTTATGTAATCAGATCAAGAACCAGTCTAAGCCATAATATTTGATTTATTTTATTGTTCCAGAAGAACTTTGAAAATTAATTTTAATCGATGGTGCTTTGCCAAATAATTTTAGCTTGTTAATTTTAGTACATACTTTGTAGCATAAGATCTTGGATTTTACTGTTTTAATTAATTATAACACTGATTTTCTTTTTTGTTTTAACAAATTCTATAAGTTACTGAGAATTATTAAGTTAAGAGCAGCGAACAAATCTCATTAATAAATAAATACTTTCCTAATTGTAGTTTTAGAATTAGTTTCTATAAAAATAATTTTGAGCATTCCATAAGTAACTTCAAAATTTAAGACCTAAGGTATATCTTTAAGAAACCTAAATGAATTGGCTATACAGTTATGTGGTAATTTGTAAATAGAGTGGAGCTAGGCAGTTTTGATGGAAAAAACCATGGGTTTTTTATCAAAATATATTTAAGATCAAAGATATATTTAAATCAAAATATATTTAAAAACCTTTCATATATATACATACAGCACACACACACACATTTATGTTTTATTGACATCTACATTGCTGTTAATAAATAGCTACTTATTTCCACTACTAATAAGGTAGCTGAGGAGAAAAATGCTACATCCAGCTTCTTTGTATAATCAGGACAGAAGGTCAAACCTCTATAGTAAGATCTACAATTCACAGGTTAGTGAGAACTATTACTCAAAACAACAACAACCCAACACTGATTCGCCATTACAAGAGAATAAATAGTTTCAGGATTTAATCTGAGTAGGTCACTGGGACCAGAGGTTTAGTCTTCCAAGCTTTCGGAGTTGTGCTGGAGCCCATCCTCAGAGTTCCAGCATGAGTCCAAATCTTTGGAAGACTAAAACTCAGGTACTGGTGACCCAGATTGGATCCTGAAACATTATCCTGGGACACATATATTTGCCTTCATTTGTGAGTATATTGTTTTGCTAAGCTCCATGTTCAGTAAATCCATAGTTATTCATTTTGGTTAATACTCCAAGTTTATGTATACACAATAAAACTATTAGCATCTTTAAATCTTATTCTTTCCAAAAACATACTATCAAATATATGGCTATTAAATGAAAATGAATGTATGACCATAATGAAAAGACTGATCAGTATTAGTTAGTGTGATCAGAGTTTAATAATCTGCTTAAAAACTCATACTTATTTATACGAATATAAATGTTGCTTCTTTTTTCCATTATTGTGGTTTCTCTTTTTGACTTTTAAAGCCCTACATGGAATATAACAATAGAGGGGCAAGCATGTGTGCATGTTTAAATATATATCTTTATATTTCACTCACACATCTGTAATCATTTTACACTTCCAGCATAACATCCAATATGTTATCCAAGCCTTCTAAGTGTGTTTCAGTATAATGCATAGCTCTTTTAATTATTGAGAAGTGGGTAATATGTTGGCTTCTAAGATTGTTTTTGTATTAGAAATCCTAGCTTTCATAAAAGGGTAGAATGTGCTCGGGCTAAAAATGACTTCTTCTACCATATTGGACAGAATATGCCAGATCTAACTGCTATATCTTTACCATTAGCATGGAATTCTGATCTGACTTAAACTAGTAATCTTATGTACTGTACATCTGCTGTATCTTATCAATGATGCCATGTAGGGCATTATGGGAAAGCCTCAATTGATTGTGTGTAGTTGAGATTAGTATGGTAACGACTTTGGCATATGGAAAATTAAAATTGAGAAATCTAAACAAAGTAAATAATTAAAATCATGAATTGATTCCTTGTCTGTGAAACTGAAAAAACAGGGATGGCATAATAGAACTGAATGATAGTTGTCTGATCTTCTGTTAAGAAGTTGGTGAATCCATGCAAGAAATGAATTGTTTGGTTGTTAGAGATAAAAAAGTTGATTCATCTTGTGTCTAGCAAAAATTAATTCTGTGTTGAGATTTATTACAGAAAGAATAAAAAATAAAAAAGCAATAGCCTAGTGTTTTTAGAGACTTTCAGTTGGACTACTGAATTTACTTTCTGGTTTTGTGTCCTGGATTAGGACAGAATGTAAAATGATGTAATTTCAGGACCATCCAGGATCTTGAAAGTTCTATTTCTAAGAAAGATTACTCATGGTCAGAGACATAAAAAAGAATATTCAGGTCAGAACAGAAGTCATATTCCTGGCAGTGAAGAAATGTACATAAAATGTGTACATCAGCAATCATGCTTAGAGGCACAAAGGTGACCAATCACATAGAACTGCAAGTAGCAGATTTCTCCTACACAAATAAACTGCTGTCATGCAGACATACTAGAAGTTACGACCAACCTGTTCTTACAGAACTGGTCCTATTTATGAGACTTGTGATTACATAATGAACCAGGAGCCATTCTGGAATCTAGCCATATACAAGAATGATAATAAATTAATGAAGTGTGATGTGCCACAAGTGTGTCTGGGTTAATTGAATCAAAAACCTTAATTCAGCTACAGCTTATCCAACCCGATCTGGCCACAAGGTCATCCAGGCATGCTGGATATTCTTACCTGAACCATAATTCCCAAGGTACGTTCCTTTGCAAACAAGCAGTTTTATAATTCCTTGCCTTAATCAGACTGGTCGCAATAATGTGAAATTACATCTCAGTATTGAATAGAGAATCTTAGGCTAGTGATTGATTCTGGCATCAGTCCCATGCTTGGGATTGACTGAAGTGGAGAGAACTAAGTGGATGGGATCGTCTGACTCCTCTTTTTCCTCTGAGGACTCTAATGTGGCCAAGTTTCATGAAGCTTGAAAAGCATATTGTAGCGCCAGAAAAAGTACAAAAACTGGTAACCAAAATTATCAGTTCTTCTATTTTAAAAAAAGGTGCCACTTAGGAAAGAAAGCAAGGCTCATGCATAGTTTAGATAAAAATAATAAATAGAAGAGGGTTTTTTCTGTCTTAATATAGAATCCAGGTACATCCAGTGAAATTGAATTATGGGAGATGATAAAAAGAATCTCTGTTTTAAGTAATGTGTGCTGAAAACTATGAATTTCTACATCCTAAAATATATTGCAGTCAACACCTGTGGAATTTCAAAGGACACTTAAACAGATGCAAGGAGGATAAGAATTTTAATAGCTAACAGTCATAATGGCTATATATTAACTCCAGGATGAAAGGCCGGGTGCACTGTAACAGAATTGCAAACTTTTACTGAATGGACGGACAACTGCTAACACACACAGACAAATCCAATCTGGGTTTATCAGATTAAATGATAAAGTCTTGATTTAACTAGGGCAATCATTTTCAGTATATTAGTTTGGACTGCAGAAAGTAAAAAAAAAGATAATTGGGCTGTGGACAACACTAACTAAAAACTTTCCCTATACTTTTTCTGGTTAAATTGATATGAAAACTGAATATAGACAGCCTTCTATCCTCAAATTACTATTTTAATAAATTGCTAGTATTTCACTATTTTCTTGTGCTGTACTTCAAAGGCTGGATTGTAAGGTAGCTTCTCAAAGGAATTATTATAGATCAAAAGTATTTCATATTATCTGTAGTATACATTTCTATCTCTATGTACATAATATCTGGTTTCCAGCAGCTTTAGCATATGTTCTTTTCCTAATATGCAAATAAATGAGTAAATCTATACACATAATTTGATTTTACTTCTCATAGAAAGTCATTTTGTGAATATTTATTTTGTTGTTGTTGTTTTCAAATTGTTGTATTTCCAACTCCTGCCATATAGTATCTAAAGTGCAATAAAATGTGTACAATATTTTACAAAGATCTTGTCTGAGATATTTTGAAGTTGTTTTAGATTCAAGTTTCAGATAACATATCCACTCAGAAAACTTTCTGCAAGTCCAACACATTATACAAGATATTACTTTTTTATTTAGGTCACTCAAATGAAGTCATAGTTGCAGTCTATCAGTTGAGTGCTATTTCATATGTTAAGCTTGAAAGGTTTATCCCTATTTGGGACAAAAAAGAACACCAGGCTGACTCAATGCTAATTGTAGAACTTATGTCTAACTCACCTATAAGACACGATTAAGAGTAGTTTTATGGTTGCATGTTAGGTTAATAATTACAGGAAAACATTTTCTTAACAATTAGAGAAATTTAGTGTTAATGTTTATGGATCTTTTCTCTAGGCATCAGCAGCATGGATTAAAACTTTCATTCTATAAGAGAAATCTTTCCCATCCCCACTCTCACTGTCACCAAATAATAAGTTTTGTCAACTGTCACTTGCACAGGCTTCTTCGGGATGTTTAATAATATGGATTCACAAGCTCATGCTTTAATTCCTTTTTATTTCTTCCTTTGTTCCTGTTGGATTTCATCAATGTAACTCATTATTGAAAACCACTGTCAAGAAAGAAAAGAAGGATGTCTTTCCTTCATGCACAGCTGTCACATCAACTGATTTTTTACTGGAACTAGATGAATTAAATCAAGACAGCTGTTACAAAAAAACAGTCTTCTAAGCATTACTGGATTCTGTGTGTCTCATTGAACATTTGCATAGTATGATTGAGAAAGACATTGGGAAGTTGTCATAAACATTTGATAGTTTTTGTTCTCATTGAAATATGAAATTGAAACATGTTCAGTAAATGATTTACCCTGATACATTCTGATTAAAATAATCAAAATTTATTTCACAGTAAGTTGCTTTATGAATCATAGTCCTGACAAGGTGATATTAAGCAAATCCAGCTTGCTCCATCAACTTCGCTTGTCAGAAGTCCCCTGGGAAGGTCATAATGTGATCCCAGGATGCTGGTAGTCATTGTAAATGCTGGTGGCCAGGTGCTCAAATTTTGAATATATGATTATGGTAATAGTGATGGCCAGAAGTGCAAGTACATATTATAAATCACTTCAGTCATTGCTGCTATAATTTCAGTGATTAAGTGAATGATCGTAAGTCAAGGACTACCTATATTATGTCATCAAAAACTATTTATCCTTGATAAGGACGGCTAGGTTTTTGGATGGAACAGTGATTAAACTAATCAATAATATTTGAGAAGAAATAACTCATGTTAATCAAATTTGAAAATTTATCTTCAATTTTGATATTGTAAATCAGTGGCCTCTATCTTTTGGGCACCAAGCACCAGTTCTGTAGAGAAAGGTTTTTCCACAGACTGGAGGAGGCGTGATTTTGTATGTTGCCTGCATCCCGCAGATGGAGCTTCGCTTGTTTGTGCGGCCTGGTGCAGACTATATGGAATACATATATACGCATTAACTATATGGCTATATGTAGAAATACATGGAAATTCTTAATTTTTTAAAAAGAAAACTAGAAGGATCAGTTGTGGACAGAATCAATTTAAATATACACAAAACTGAAATACAATATGGAGTATTATTTTAGAGTACATTAAGGTACTTAGCCCCTTCACGGATTACTGCCTTGTCGTGGCGAAGGGGCTTGCGTAATTCAATGAAGCTATGAGCTATGCCGTGCAGGGCCACCCAAGAAGGAAAGGTCATAGCAGAGAGTTCTGACAAAACGTGATCCACTGGAGAAGGAAATGGCAAACCACTCCAGTATCTTTGCCATGAAAACCCTATGGACAGTACCAAAAGGCAAAACGATATGACGCTGGAAGATGAGCCCCTCAGGTCGGAAGGCGTCCAATATGCTACTGGGGAAGAGCAGAGGGCTAGTACTAGTAGCGCCAGAAAGAATGAAGCGACTGGGCCAAAGCCGAAAGGACGCTCAGCTGTGGATATGTCTGGTGGTGAAAGGAAAGTCCGATGCTGTAAAGATTTTTTCTCCATAGGAACCTGGAATGTAAGATCCATGAATCAAGGAAAGCTGGACGTGGTCAAACAAGAGATGACAAGACTAAACATCGACATCTTAGGTATCAGCGAACTAAAATGGACAGGAATGGGTGAATTTAATTCAGATGACCATCAGGTATACTACTGCGGGCAAGAATCCCTCAGAAGAAATGGAGTAGCCTTCATAGTCAATAAAAGAGTAGGAAAAGCAATACTGGGATACAATCCTCAAAATGACAGAATGATCTCAGTTCGAATCCAAAGCAAACCATTCAATATCACAGTAGTCCAAGTCTATGCCCCAACCACCGGTGCTGAAGAGAATGAAATTGACCGGTTCTATGAAGCCCTACAGCACCTTATAGAACTAACACCCAAAAATGATGTCCTTATCATCATGGGGGATTGGAATGCTAAAGTAGGAAGCCAAAAGATAACTGGAATAACAGGCAAGTTTGGCCTTGGAGTACAAAATGAAGCAGGGCACAGGCTGATAGAATTTTGTCAAGAGAATACGATGGTCATAGCAAACACTCTTTTCCAACAACCCAAGAGACGGCTTTACACATGGACATCACCAGACGGTCAACACAGAAATCAGATTGACTATATGCTCTGCAGCCAAAGATGGAGAAGCTCTATACAGTCAGTAAAAACAAGACCAGGAGCTGACTGTGGCTCAGACCATGAGCTTCTTGTTGCAAAGTTTAGGCTTAAATTAAAGAAAGTAGGGAAAAGCGCTAGGCCAGTCAGGTATGAATTAAATCATATCCCTGTTCAATATACAGTAGAGGTGACAAATAGATTTAAGGAATTAGATCTGATAGACAGAGTGCCTGAAGAACTATGGACAGAGGTTCGCAACATTGTACAAGAGGTAGCAACCAAAACCATCCCAAAGAAAAGGACATGCAAGAAAGCAAAATGGCTGTCTGAGGAAGCTTTGCAAATAGCTGAGGAAAGGAGGGAAGCGAAAGGCAAGGGAGAAAAAGAAAGATACGCCCAATTGAATGCAGAATTCCAGAGACTAGCTAGAAGAGATAAGAATGCCTTCTTAAACGAACAGTGCAAAGAAATAGAAGAAAACAATAGAATAGGGAGGACCAGAGATCTTTTCAAGAAAATTGGAGAGATGAAAGGAACATTTCATGCAAAAATGGGCATGATAAAGGACCAAAATGGCAGGGACCTAACAGAGGCGGAAGAGATTAAGAAGAGGTGGCAAAATTACACAGAAGAACTATACAAGAATGAGCTTAACGTCCCTGATAATCACAATGAGGTGGTCACTGACCTCGAGCCAGACATCCTAGAATGTGAAGTGAAGTGGGCCTTAGAAAAGCTGAGCAACAACAAAGCTAGTGGAGGTGACAGTATTCCTGCTGAGCTATTCAAAATCTTAAAAGAGGATGCAGTAAAAGTGCTACACTCAATTTGCCAGCAAATTTGGAAAACTCAACAGTGGCCACAGGATTGGAAAAGATCAGTTTACATTCCAATTCCAAAGAAAGGCAGTGCCAAAGAATGTTCAAACTATCGCACCATTGCACTCATTTCTCATGCTAGTAAAGTTATGCTTAAAATTCTACAAGCTAGACTTCAGCAGTATGTGGATCGAGAACTACCAGAAGTACAGGCAGGATTTCGAAGAGGCAGAGGAACTAGAGATCAAATTGCCAACATACGCTGGATCATGGAGAAAGCTAGGGAGTTCCAGAAAAACATCTACTTCTGCTTCATTGACTATGCTAAAGCCTTTGATTGTGTGGATCATAACAAACTGTGGCAAGTCCTTAAAGAGATGGGCATACCAGACCATCTTATTTGTCTCTTGAGAAACCTATATGCGGGCCAAGAAGCAACAGTGAGAACTGGACACGGAACCACTGATTGGTTCAAAATTGGGAAAGGAGTCTGGCAAGGCTGTATACTGTCGCCTTGCCTATTTAACTTATATGCAGAGCACATCATGAGAAAGGCAGGGCTAGATGAATCAAAAGTTGGAATTAAGATTGCCGGAAGAAACATCAACAACCTAAGATATGCAGATGATACCACTCTAATGGCAGAAAGTGAAGAGGAACTAAAGAGCCTCTTGTTGCGAGTGAAGAAGGAGAGTGCAAAACTTGGGTTGAAACTAAACATTAAGAAAACCAAGATCATGGCATCCGGCCCTCTCAATTCCTGGCAAATAGATGGGGAAGAAATGGAGGTAGTGACAGATTTTATTTTCCTGGGCTCCAAGATCACTGCAGATGGGGACTGTAGCCAAGAAATTAAAAGACGCTTGCTCCTTGGGTGGAAAGCAATGGCAAATCTAGACAGCACACTAAAAAGCAGAGACATCACCCTGTCAACAAAAGTGCGTATAGTCAAGGCTATGGTCTTCCCAGTTGCAATGTATGGCAGTGAAAGCTGGACCATAAGAAAGGCTGAGCGCCAAAGAATTGAAGCCTTTGAACTGTGGTGCTGGAGAAGACTCCTGCGAGTTCCTTGGACTGCAAGGCGATCAAACCGGTCAGTCCTAGAGGAGATCAACCCTGACTGCTCTTTAGAAGGCCAGATCCTGAAGCTAAAACTCAAATACTTTGGCCACCTAATGAGAAGGAAGGACTCACTGGAGAAGAGCCTAATGCTGGGAAAGATTGAGGGCAATAGAAGAAGGGGACGACAGAGAATGAGGTGGCTGGATGGAGTCACTGAAGCAGTAGGCGTGAGCTTAAATGGACTCCAGAAGATGGTAGATGACAGGAAGGCCTGGAGGAACGTTGTCCATAGGGTCGCGATGGGTCGGACACGACTTTGCAACTAACAACAACAACAAGGTACTTAGAATCTGTAGGCATTGTTTTAATCACTCAAAATTTTTAAAAGAGGACTAAAAATAAACCCAGACAATTATTGTTCAGACAAATAGGTAGAAATAGTAATAAGAGGAAAACAAGCTATATAAAAGAACAAACTTTGCTAAAGAAAAATCATTGTGGATTTTTCAGGTAAGTCCTGCCTAAACAATTTTGTGGAATTTTGGGAGTATCTGCAGCTCTTGGATTCAATAGTGGTCCTAATGAAATTGTGTCCAAAAAAAAGGAAGAAAGAAAAGTAAACTTTTCACAGAATTCCTCATCAAGAACTTTTATGTAAAGTATTCCTCATAAAATAAGATTCTTTTCCCTGAAAAAATCAGAAAGTAAATAGGAATAAATAGCCAATTTTCTCAGTGGAATAAAGTAAGACCTATTTTTCATGAATTTTTATTGGGACCAATGCAATAGAACTTGTTCATAAATAATCTTGATTTAGGGCTAAGTAGTAAATTGTATATGTTTGTAGATTGCACCAAGCTATGAAGATAGTAGAATCAAATTGATTATGAAGAGATCCAGAATGTTTTATCAAATGGCAAATAAGATTCATTCTAAATAACTGTTAGTTGATGCACATTGGGACAATTGTACCCAGGAAAAGGATCTTGGGTCACAGTATATAACTCAACTCACTGGGTATCATTCTGTAAATTCCACACTAGGATTCATTATGAAAATGAAACTGACAGTATTGTAATGTCCTTGTCCACAACCGTGACAGTGCATCTATAATTATGTGTATCATTCTGGAAAAAAGTTTATAATACAGTTGAATGCAGAAGAAAACAAGAACAGGAGTCATCCAATGAATAAAAGATTAGAACAGACAAAAGACAGTACAGTTCATAAACAAGAAGTAATGTGCACTAACTTGGATGGCTTTCAGACAGGATTGGATAAATTAAGGAGGGGGATATATCTATTAATGGATATTAGTCTTAAAGACTTATTAGAGTTGGGTTGGGGTTAGCAGGCTTCCAAGCACCAGTTGCAGGGAAAGAATAATGGTGAAGAAGTACCGGTATGTTTCTGTTTCTTGCTTACAGGGATTTTCAAAGTTTGGACAACAAATGTTCTGCTAACATGGACTTTTTCTTAATGCAACAGAACAGTCCTTATGTCTTCATGCATTTACTTACTTCACATGGAAACTATTACTTACTGGCTGCTAATAATGATGTAGCAGAAGGATAATATACTTGGTACTAAATTGATATCACGGTCAGTGTGAACTGCTATTTAAATTTGCAGTTGCTGTTTGTAAAGAGAAAAACAATTGGTAAACAGTGAATACCATTTCCTTTTAATCATCACTATTGCTTTGTTTGCAAGGAGCCCAAGTATTCAATATTATTAAGTACCAGTCTGTGGCAAGATGTAATTGATTTTAACAAGAAAACAGGTGAATTAAGCAGTAATGAACACACATATTTATTTATTTATTTATTATATTTATATACCACCCTTTCCTGAAGGACTCAGGGCGGTTTACAGGGTGATTAAAACAAAAAATACAAAAGTTAAAAACAGATTAAGAAAAATTATATCCGTCCCTGAATAAATAAAACCCCGGTTAAAATTAAATTAAAATTAAAATTCTCAGCCTGGGCCAGAGAGCTCGAAGAGCCAGGTCTTCAGGTCCCGGCGGAACGAACGGTGGTCGGGGGCGGTCCTAAGCTCCACTGGCAGCTGGTTCCAAAGGGCAGGCGCACCCACTGAGAAGGCCCTATCCCTGGGTGTTGTCCGCCGGCAGTCTCTTACCGGCGGTACCCTGAGAAGACCCTCCCTGTGGGAGCGCACTGGATGAAGGGAGCTTGATGCCGGCAGCAGGTGTTCCCTCAGATAACCCGGCCCCAAGCCATTTAGGGCTTTATAGGTCATCACCAGCACAAGTGAGTGCTAGCAATGTGGTTCTGCTGTCTCCTCTTCCTTTTAAAGGGCTGAATAATCAGTTTGCAGATGCTTTTGCTGGAAAACATTTGCTTTATCTTAAATTATTAAAATATTTATTTCCCTCCTAAATATACTAATAAATAATAAAGCATACAAAGATGTTGACATTAACCAGATTATGTCTAAAATATTTTGTTCAGTTTGTAGAGACTGGCAGTCTAAAGAAGTTATAATTATCAATCTTCAGAACCAAAGAAAACTTGAAGTTTCTGTAGACTTTAAACTTTTAGAAACCTAAAAGAATAGTTAACTTTTAGCAGGGGAATAAACTGTTATACCTGGTAATATACTGAATGTGTTTATCAGTGTGCATACCTGACTGAGAAGTTGCTGTTGCTCTTTATTTCTGGTAAATTTTCATTGTCTCATTGAAATGGCTACTCCTCTGTTCATTTTTCTTTCTGTGCCTTTTTAAGTAGAGCTTTAAGAAAGATATCAGATGAGCTAAGAACAGCTGGTTAACTTTATCCAAAGTGTTCTGATACCATTCCAACAATTTGGAAGTGTTCTAAACTCGAAATCATTCCATTTCAAGCTTAAAACATTGGTTTCTAACAGAATTATTTTAAGCTTGAAAAAAATCTGGCAAATATTGAATAATACTTTCTGAACTTGAAATGTTTTGAATTCTGCTGTTCTTCTACTTTTAAGTACCTAAAGCCCTGGTTAGAATTACTGCTCTGGGAGCTTTATCTTACATAATCATGCCAAAGGTATCATTTGCTGAAAACTTTATGATAGAATGAAGCCAGTGAATGCTGTCTGCCATCTTGTCATATGACTTTACAGAATACAAATTATGCCTAGAGGTGATAAACACAGTTTGAAAAATAGCAGAGAAAGAAACTAATAGAAGTATTTTCACACAGAGACACACATAATGTTTCACAAAGAGGAGAGAAAGAAATGAAATGGGATAAGAACCTGCACAAAGGGAACTCCAAGAGGAATTGAAGAGAGGGAGAGTGTAGTAGGCAAATCAGGTGACACTTAGGTAGATATAGATGTTAAAGAAATATCAGAAAATGGAGAAGTATCAGGCTTCAAAACATCAATCTACTCTGCATAGAATACCCAAATGAGAAGAGGATCCAAAGATTAATATTCTCCTGGCCATAAAACATTGCCACCCAAGTTTTATTAGAAGATCTTGATTCATTAGAGGTGATTACACACATTACTGGAGCTTGGCAAACTGATTTCAGGAGTACTATTATCTTGCAGTTAATTGTCAAGGTGATTTATTCCTTTAGCAGATTTCAACCTTTACATGGTAGACACCAGAAGGGAGGAGAGAATCTGAAGAACTATTTGTTTCTTTACTGTAGCTGCAAACTTCTAGTTGACCTATTTAGCTGTAAAAGTCAATCTCTCATTGAAACTTAGGTTTTTGTATCTTCTGTAGTTCTGAACATAGAGAAATACTGAATAGCTTCAGAAAGAAAACCTTGCATGCTGTATATTATCTATTTGATGTCAAGAATAATTTATCCACTCCTCAGAGAGACTCCTTTATGGGCATTATATTTGCTTTTTTGGCTGCTACTGCACACTGTTGGCTCATATTTAAGTGATCATCCACTTAGGACTCCAAGGTCCCTCTCCCAGTTATTATTTTTGAGCCAAGTTTCACTTATTCTGTACTTGTACCTTTGTTTTTCCTGCCTATGTGTAAAGCCTTACTTTTCTCCACATTAAATTTCATGTTGTTGGATAGGGCCCATTGTTCAAGTCTGCCAAGATCTTTTTGGATCCTGAGTTTGTCTTCTGGGGTGTTGGCTATTCCTGCTAGCATAGTGTCATCTGCAAATTTGATGAATTCCCCTTCTCTTCCCTTGTCTAAGTCATTTATGAAGATATTGAAGACTACTGGGCCTAAGACAGACCCTACATCCATGTAGATGTAGTACCATTAAGGACTACTCATTGAGTATAGTTTATCAGGCGGTTACAAATCCATCTGGTGGTGATGCTGTCTGTCCCACATTTTTCTAGTTTACCAAGAAGTCCGTTGTGGTCTACTTTGTCAAATGCCTTGCTGAAGTCTAAGTATACTAATGTTTCATTGGACTACTAATTTACTTACTCTGTCAAAGAATGAAATAAGATTGGTTTGGCATGATCTGTTTTTAATAACCCATGCTGGCTACAAGTTATAACTTTATTTGTTTCAAGATGTTCACAGATCTGTTTTTTTGATTATTTTTTCCAGTATCTTCCCAAGTATTGATGTGAGGCTGATTAGTCTGTAATTTCCTGGATCTGGGTTTTTCCCCCCTCCTTTTGTGAAGATGAGAACAACATCAGATCTTTTCCAATCTCCTAGTTGTTCCCCAGTGTCCAGGATTTTTTAATAATATGATACAACAGTTCTGAGATAACATCTGCCAGCTCCTTCAGAACTCTGGGATGTAATCCATGAGGTCCTGGTGATTTATATTCATCAAGATCAGACAGATGTTCTCTTACCATATTCTTATTTTAATTTTTATTTCTAGTCTGTCTTTTACAGTTACGTTTTTGATAGATTGGGCTATAGTTTCTTTTTCTTGAAGACTGATGCAAAGAATGAGTTAAGCAGCTCTGCTTTGTCTCTACTGCCTGTTACTTCCTTGCCCCTTTTCGCTTTAGTGGACCAACTGTTTCCTTGATTTTTTTAATTGTTATTTATATGTTGAAAGAAACTTCTTTAAAAATTATCTTAGACTTTTATTGAAGTCTTTGTTCGTTCTGAGCCTTTGCTTTCTTGACTTCTTCTTTTCAGATTTGGGCTATCTGCTGATATTCTGCCTTAGTTATGTGTCCCTCTTTCCATTTTTTGTACTTATCTTTATGTCTTTCAGTTTATCAGAGAGATCTTTATGCAGCCATGCTGATTTCTTCTTGGATTTCTTGTTTTTCTTTTTCAGTGGTACTGTGCTGGGCTATGTTTTTATGATCACGTTTTTTCAGTTTCCCATGCTTCTTGATTAATTGTACAATTCAATTAAAAATAAACTGAAATATTGTTATTTAACAAAATAACAATAAAAATATTATAAAATTTTTTGAAGGAATTTATTTTACTTTAAAAAACGTAGCATTTTAACATGGGTGTGTAGAGTTTTTACATCCACTGTATGTGAGATTGTAAAATATAAACAGTAATTTGTGTAGTGGATATTTTCCAACAGCATTACAAACACTTAAAACTTTAAACCTAAATTTAATATTTTACTAATATCAACCTGGAATGATAAAATAAGTTCTCTCTGTGAATACAAGACAGTTTTACATGTTAACCAGTTTGAAAAAAAAAATTTGAATAAATTGTGGAGTGATGATCCTATTCATGCTTATGATGAAACAAGTTCTAATCCATTGAATCTTCTAGCAGAAAACTCTTACGTTACATTTAGTGAGAAAATGGTATGATTTTCCAAGTATTCTTTTGATAACCAAAAGTTGCGTTACAGAAACATCTTCAAGATGAATAGCTAGAATAATACCCAGGGAGTGGTATCTCCTGGTAATGGAGACTTAAATGTCTTTTTTATCAAGCTTCTGAAAGCTTGGCATTTAGCTTTTAGGTCAGATTTTGATCAACCAACCAATTTTTAATGCTAAAGTGAAATTAATAATTAAAGACAGAGGGAGAAATTCAGATCCACTGTAAGTTCATCCTGCTTTACAGGGAATAATAATAAATTGCTAATGGCTCATAGGCATAGGTACATTTGTGCATACTTTCTTTTACAGCTGCCAATAGATACAGTTCTCATTAGCTTTTATTAACAAAAAATTGCAATTTTCTAGAAACATTTTTTTAAAACATACAGTTTTCATAGCAGTTCTAAGGAATAGAACTCAAGAAAAAACTTATCCTAGATAACATGACTTCAGTTGATATTTGTTTATTAAATTTCCAGATGTGGTTCTCTTTAGATGTGCTGGACTAAAAACTTAAATGGACTCCAGAAGATGGAAGAGGATAGGAAGGCCTGGAGGAACGTTGTCCATAGGGTTGCGATGAGTTGGACACGACTTCGCAGCTAACAACAAAAAAACTCCCAATCTCCCAGATACCTTGAACAGCAGATTGGGAAAGGTGTTAGAGTGACTAATCCAATCAATGGTTTTAAATAATGTACAGATATGAACTTTTGCTGCTCTTTAGAAACTTTTCCATATTTTAAATTTATTTCTAATACTCAGTAATCTTGTTATTTGCATTTAATATCTTTGCCTTACATAGCATGAATATCCTTGTTGCATCCATTTTGTCTTGCCTGAAAGAGAGTTTATTACTTGCTTCCCCAAGTCACTAATGCAGGCTGTGATCAGAGCTTTCATGGCAAGGAACAGAACATAATTTATTGTCCTGTTTTGTTGACCAAGATTAATAGGAGAAAGCCACTGTGCTTGTTCAATTTAAATCTCTTTTCTGACTAATATTTAAAATTTATTACCCCAGGTTGATGTATCCCAGAGGATGTAATGATACTTCAGGGCTTGTGACTGCTTCAGTGTGAAGATGAAATGCATATAATAAATATCTCAGTATAATTGATGCTATTGGAAAACATCAGATGATATTGACTAGAAATTTGTCACAGTAGGGAAGACCTTAAAGATCTTACTTTTCCCTCATTGTACCAGTACAGTATTTTGAAGTATTAGCCTCTGTATGTCATATTCCCAGAAGCTGTAGATGAATATAAAGAGGTGGGCAACCACGTACATAAATTCAAGTTCGATGAGAAAGATAAAAATGGTAGCATAAATATCTTTGAGCTATAGGAATTAAGTTGTGATGAACAGGATTGTATGTATTTTTGAATTAGTAGTAAGTAAGATAGGGTAAATGCTATTTCAGATATTTTTAATACAGCCACATTTTGAAAAATGATAGCAATGCATAAAAGGTATGTAAGATAGATAGATAGATAGATAGATAGATAGATAGATATAGATATTTCTTTCCTAAAATAACAATATGATCTATTTGTAGAAGTGATGGGAATAAGAAAGCACAGAACTAGTAATTAGGAAAAGATTTTATGTCATTGAGAATAAAAACAAGTGGCATTTCTTACATTTTTATGTCATCTCTTTCAGCTAAGCACAGCTAGATTATATGTTTTATTAGTAGAGTAGTCTGTGAATAATCTGATTGGAGAAAAGAAGATTCTGAAACTTTGTGTGGGATGTTACAACATACTGAATAATGTAGACTCTAAAAGTTGTCATTTCATTACATGTATTCTAATTATTTAGTTGCAACTAATTTCTTGTCGGCAGTTTGGCGGGTCAAATCCCGAGTGCCGCGTAACAGAGTGAGCGCCTGTTACTCGTCCCAGCTTCTGCCAACCTAGCAGTTCGAAAGCACGTAAAAGTGCAAGTAGAAAAATAGGGACCACTACGGTGGGAAGGTAACAGCGTTCCGTGCGCCTTTGGCGTCTAGTCATGCCGGCCACATGACCACGGAGACGTCCTCGGACAAGCGCTGGCTCTTCGGCTTTGAAACGGAGATGAGCACCGGCCCCTAGAGTCGGAAACGACTAGCACGCATGTGCGGGGGAACCTTTACCTTTACCTTTACCTAATTTCTTGTGCCATAATTCTATATCCAGATTTATCATACAAATTAAGAACATGGTGCCCTGTTTTTTTAGACTACACTATCTCAGTCCATTGCCATAGACTTTGCTAGCTGGAATTGATAGTGGCACTCCATAAAGACAAGAGCAACCTTTCCCATACCCCTTGCTAACACTATCTGGAACCAAACCTGAAAAAAGAACAATAATATGGTATTCCCAATTTCCAACTCTCAGAGCTAATACAGAAAGATTCTATGGTTGATGGTTTGGAATGCTGCTAGCGGGTCAACAACATAAGGATGACTGCACCACTCCAACCTCAGCTCTGTCCCAGGTCATCAACAAGCACAACCAAGGCTGTGTCCTTACTGAATACCAACCTGAAACCTGACTGAAAGGGGTTTAGATCAGTGTTTTCCTAGCATGCTGGCTAGGGAATTCATGGAGTTGAAGTCTGCATATCTGAAAGTTGCCAAGGTTTGAGATAATCTGCTTTCTCCACTGTCCTTTGCAATTGACGTAGTACCACCTTCTAAAAAGAAAAGGTTGGACATAGCAGGATACTTGACTAAAATAACTGATCCAGGAACAATCTCTTGAGAGGCACCCCTCTTCCTCCTTCCACACCAGAGGTACATCCTGTCTCTCAGAGAGGCCAGCAGCACCTCTCTGGTGCTCAACTAGCAGTCGATTATCTCTTTTTAAAACAAGCAAAAACTTTGGAGCTTTTAAACAGTAGTTCTTCCCTTTTCAGTTTGGCAATGTTTCTATGAAAAGTCAGCATTAAAATGTAAAGGCATTTTTTTGCATTTCCCTTAATGTCCTATTATTAATACATTTCTACCTATGCCATTCTTCCTTTCTTTGTTTGTAAATCTGTATTTGTTTTTACTGCACTGCAGTATAGAATTGCACCACAATATTCTGAGAAATGTGAAAAGTAAAAATAATTGTGTTCCAGTTCATATATTAATTTGGAAACTATGGTTGAAATCAATTTGCATTAAAATGCAAACCCCCCAAAATATCTCTCTGTTTAAAATAGCATCAATGAAGACAGAAAGCAACATTGTCACATGTTTTACTTTTGCCAATATCTCCCTTGCAATTTTAGCCAGCTGAAACGCAGTACTTGCAGCATGTCATAAAGCAGGATGAGGTGGGAAAAGATTTTTCAAGAAGTTGAAGGTTCTGCCCATTTCTCAGAATTAATGTTGACAGAGTTTCAACAAATTATTGAAATGTTCTCCAGTTCTAGTTGATGCATTTTAGGACAGATAATAAATGAAATTGTAGCTAGCTCACAAGCAAGATGAACCTCTAGGAGTGCTGTTCTTTTGCACATTTACTGTGTAAAATCTGGTCGTCTGGAAATTCACAAACTCCTTTGTGAGGTTTGTACATATTAGTAAATGAAACAGGAAATTGATCCAGGAATTGCCTGAGGTTTCATTGTGTAAGAAAGCAGAATATTTGAAGAAAAATTGAAATGGAAATGATAAGTTATACATACAAGCACAGGTAGACGTGAAAAAGACAGAACACATTCATGAATAAGTAGCAATCTGTAAAAATCTTAAGACATTGCAATTGTTAGAGTGGCAGATGGAGAAGACAAGATTCCTGAACTACTTAGTTCCAAATTCAGCTGCTCAATGACACCTAAAAAAATGAAAACAAATTGTTGAACAAAGTGAACTATCAGATAATATGATAATTCTGAGTGAACTTCCTCAAAATCTAGTATTAAGTATCACAGACTATTAGGGTCTTTTAACATACTTTATCCCCCAATTTTTCATGTTTTTAAGTAAAATTTCTTGACTTTGTTGTGGTGGTTCAGTTGCTATGTACATTGTCTGCCGGAGACTGCCCAAACCCACACCCTTTGCATTGATGACATTATCCTCTGCCACCCCCTTCTCCTTTTGCCTTCAATCTTTTCCAACATTAGGATCTTTTCCAATGAAAATTCCTTGAGTTCCCAAAGTCAGTAAGAAATTATATCTAATACTAATCAAAATTATGTGAGGTATGATCTGTCTCATTGAATTTATAGGCAAAGGCATATATATACAATTTGTATTAAATATAATTAAAATTGATTAGGTAGAAAGGAAAATATTGGATTAAATGTGTCCAAGTTAAATGGACTAAGCTTTATTACAAAAGTATATTATTTGGTTTATAAAACTCATATCCTATTATAAAGGAACCTTAATTAGAACTAATAAAAATATTGTTTTAAGTTTCAAGACACAAGGTATAGTAGTCTAATGAATCAATCACTTTTGGGGGGCTTATAGGTAAAGTAGTATTGAATCATCTTTTGCACCTGTCATATCCATTGCTTTCTTTTTTGAATCTATGAAAAATTGTGCCTAAATAATAAGCTATATACAAATAGGCATAAAAATACAGTTTATCCTTTTAGTGGATTAATCCATAGTGATCGTGTCAACTTTTTTCACTTAATTATTCACTGGAAATGCATTTTAATCAGGAGTGTCTAATATTTTAATGCAATGGTATGTAAAGAGAGAAGGCAGAACTGTGAGCTTCAAGGGAACCGTGTTTATAGATCTTAGGGTTTATTTACTATCTTATAAAGATTTAAATTTATTTTCCTAACTACCATTATGCATGTAAGATATTTTCTCTCCTTACCAAAATGCCCTCTGTAGTTACAGTACTTTCTTTCCCATTATTTTTTTTTCAAAGTCATTATCTAAACATCCACTGGGTTAGGACGCTGAGCATATCGATCAGAAGGTTGGCAGTTTGGCGGGTCGAATCCCGAGTGCCGTGTAACAGAGTGAGCGCCTGTTACACGTCCCAGCTTCTGCCAACCTAGCAGTTCGAAAACACGTAAAAATGCAAGTAGAAAAATAGGGACCACTACGGTGGGAAGGTAACAGCATTCTGTGTGCCTTTGGCGTCTAGTCATGCCGGCCACATGACCACAGAGTCGTCCTCAGACAAGCGTAGGCTCTTCAGCTTTGAAACGGAGATGAGCACCGGCCCCTAGAGTTGGAAACGAGTAGCACGCATGTGTGGGGGAACCTTTATTTATTTATTTATTTATTTATTTATTTATTTATTTATTTATTTATTTATTTATTTATTTATTTAATTTATATACCGCCCTTCTCTCAAGAGACTCAGGGCGGTTAACAGGGCAATACGTAAAAAACAGATACAAAAGTTAAAATTATTAAAACATGATTAAACAATGCCCATAGTACAAATATAAAATTAAAGTCATAATAACAAATAACAAACCCACCCCGTCCCATCAGGCCAGGCCCGCTTCCTTAAAGAGATGGGTTTTAAGGTCGCGCCGGAAGGAGCGGAGGTCGGGCGCCATCCGGAGCTCTACCGGAAGATGGTTCCATAAGTCCGGTGCACCCACAGAGAACGCTCTCCCCCTGGGGGCCACCAGTCGGCATTCTTTGACCGGCGGCACCCTGAGGAGGCCCTCTCTGTGGGAGCGTACTGGGCGGAGGGAAGTTGACGCCGGCTGCAGGTGCTCCCCAAGGTATTCTGGACCCATGCCATGGAGGGCTTTGTAGGTCATTACCAACACCTTTACCTTTACCTTAAGATATAAAACTTGGTTTTGCCTCTGATATTTTTTTCCCCGTTTTCTAGTTTTGTATGCATGCTTTTGCAAAACTCGGCTCCTTTTTCTGATATTTATTGAGTAATTTTAATCTGTGTTCTGCCCCCTTTTTTCCACATACCTTTTTTTCCTATGTCCCAAGGTCTGCTCTAAAAATAAGTAAATGCTCATGACACTCAGCCATTGATTTCAATGGTTATAGTGGCTTTCCCATTCCCAGTACTTGATTTGAAACACCTAATGGTTTGCTTCTTATTTTTCTGCCCTTTTACCATAGTTTGCTAGTGACCTTTTATTCCAACATTTAATAAAAGCCTTTACCTGTCAGAAAAAATCTTTTCAGCTCTTAAAGATTCCCTGCTTCCTTGCTTTCTCCTGTGGTCTTAAAAACTCTGCGTTGTTAACCTTTGACTGTATGAAATTCCTACTCTGATTTAGGACCATTAGAGGGTCCGTTAGAAAAGATATTTTTTCCTCTCTGTTGGCAAAGTCTCTCCTCTTCTTTTTTTCTTTGTTTAATTTTCAATGTAAGGGATAACTCCTTTGGACTATAGAAGCATTATAATATTTATTTGATAAATTACCCCTTGTGCTAGTATTTTATTATATACTTACTATTATTACAGAGGAGAAAATATTATAGTTTCTGTCTGTTTCTGCCCACTTTTTCGTCTTGAAATTTTTCATGGCAAAGCTGGTAGGAGGTTTATAATTATGGTTGAAAACCTGTAAAACTAATATGATATTTAATTCAAGAATAGGCAGATTCCATACTGTTGGGTTTATACTTACATCTGCATCTATAGAGTGGCATACATGCCAAAATATCTATTCTCTTTATTTGTGTTCTGATAGTTGAATAATGAACTTCTAAAATGCTAGTTTAATTAATATACATATCTCTCAGCCTCAATATTCTTTAGAGGTAGCTAACTACAAAGTTTCAATAATGCAAAACTAGTTATGGAAATCAAGTTTCAGGTTGACAGCTAATACCTACCAACTCCTCCAACTGATCCTATTGATATCCTGAGATTTTCTTTAAGTGAGCTATGCTATTTTAGCCCTCCTTGTGATGACTTCAATATTTAGAAAATAATTTTGTCTTATATGTTTTATTTTTTCTTAGTCTTATATTCAGAAAAAAGATACCTTTGTTTTCTTCATTTTAGTCTTAATGTGACATTTGTAAAGTACCAAGGACTTTCTCCTCAAGCTGAGACATACAGAATTCTAGGTTAAGCTAGTTCTGTATGATTGATACTGTTGTGATATCCTGAGCTGCCAATCAAAAGTTGTTTATGTCTCCCTATTCCCTTTCTTCTTTTGATGGTTCAGAAACTTCAAGATTTGTTTTTTTTTTAAAAAAAAGTCTCCTGAAGAATAGGAAAAGTTTACACATTTTTCAAAACTTTAGGTGTGATTGTTATCTGTATGTTTATGCAATGCATGAGATAATTTACAAATACCTTTCAAGCTTGTTTCTGTCTCTTGACTATGTCTTCTTCAAGATCTGTTTGCACAGGCTGCTTTCATTTTCCTGCTGCCAGTTTCTCTTGAAATGTGTGTCTTGTTTTTCCTGTCACTTCAAGGTGAATAAGAGGAGAGTTGCATTTTGAAACTTGCATATTTACTTAAAAATCCCCTACATTTATGTATATCATTTGATTCTGTATCAATACTTTCTTTACTCAACATAACTTTTTGAAATATATTTTTGTTCATTCCACCAAAATGATCCAACAGTAAGGTAGCACGGACCTATACTGTTAAATAATTAGAATGCCTTAAACAGCAGTAGCCATGGAACAGTTTTTGAAATAAATTCTGCTTATAGCTGGCAAGAATTAGGCTAGAAATATTTTGAAAAGGCCCTATAGATATTGTTATTATTATTGTACATTTGATGGCCCCTTGGGGAGAGGAAGACCCCAAAAGGTAATGTGGGGTAATGTCTTTACCAGATCTGTCCAGAATAGGAATTGGTGAATTAATATACTCCAAAGTTTTGAACTATAACTCTCATTAATCCTGACCATTAGCTATTCTGAAGTTGCAAAATAGGTTTTATTTTGATGTTGAAGGAAAAGTCTTCATCATGATTCATCCAAGCCCGGGATAAACAACATGGTGACTGCTTTAGAAAGAAGGTTACAGTTTATTGCAGAGGAGAGCCAGACAGAAAGATGGTTCTAGCAGAAAAAGGACTGAGCACATGTAGGGAGTGGGTTTTTATACCCTCTGGAACCTTTTGTTTGGAGTTATTTTTTTTCCTTAAATTACACATAGTGAATCCACCAGTACAAAATATTCAGGGGTTAGGTTTGGATATCTATTTCCTGCTATTTCCTCAGTCAGGGCATATGAATTGCAAATCACCTGAGGTGGCCTGGTTCCCTCCCCCTTGGAATTTTGCTGGAGGTTGTTCCTACGAAGTTTTTAATGACACAGGGCAAGAATCAGGCTGGAGCTTTACTGAAGGTAAGTGGAAGGGATAGACTCAATGTGAGTCTGAATGGTTTGTGTGTGTGTGTGTGTGTGTAGCTACTAATACAAACAGACAATACAAACATTCTAGATAAATTTTCCCTCCCACCAGACATAAGTCCCAAGGTGTTCAGGACTTGCTGTGCCAACAATTCCCAAATGCCATCTCTCCATAAATACATTCAACTGGCTTATTACAATACAAATGGGGCAAGAAAGAAAACCTTACAATGAATTTGCTCCCTCCCCCCATAGTCTTTCTAATTTTCTTCTAAGGCTTCACATGGGGACCCATGGCTCCAGGACTCCTTCCTTCTTCAGCTTTTAACAGGCATCTGGGGGACTGGTAGGACCCGGGAAGATCTGTTCCACTCAGGTTGCATGGTGGCTTTTTTAGTAGATGGCTAGATTCAAAACTCAATTCCATGGCTCAAATGGATGGAGGCAGCATCTGGGTCAGCGTGCTCTGCTTCTAAATGTTGGGGGGGGTATCATTGTGCAGGGCTGAAAGACATGAGAACAAGAACTCCTCCCCCCTTTCTGGGTGGACTCTCCCAGGAGAGGCAGACAAAGAACAGAGGATAAGAAAATGAGAAGTAGAATGGGGGGTGGTAGCTTACAGACAGAGTTTGAAAAAGCATTAATAGTGCAGTTGTTAAAGAAACAGGCAGACAAAATGAGAACATCCCAAATGAGGATAAAAGAAAGGCTGGATTCTGGTAAGAAAACATACATGAAAGTAAAGGTCTCATTTCTGAACTGAACATTTGTAACATGTGAGGACTTAAGGTTATATTAGTCACAATGTCTGTAGCTAGTCCAATGAAACAGTGTAAAAAAAGAGAGAGTTTGCATCTATCAAAGAAAGGGACTGAGTTACTTGGCAATAAACTCACAGATTTTCTGGAGGAATATTTAAACTAAACAATGGGGACAGTGAGTTAATTGATACAGAACAACCCTGTCCCCAGCAATAAAAAAATTACAGGGTTAGCAGTGCATGTAACAGATATGTGTGTGGACAAGAATATCAACCTTGCTATCAAGCAAAATCAAGCTTTTAATAGCAAGTGCCACACAAAATGCACTAACCAAACAGGTGGTAAGAAAATAGGGGAACTAAGGCACCACACACAGGTTATAAGACTCTAATGTCTATACACTAATGCCCAGAGTATGAACAGTAAACAAGGTGAACTAGAAATTCAGGTAAATGAGGGCAGATATGATATTGTTGCCATTATGGAAACATGGTGGGATGAAACCCACAAATGGAACACTCAGCTAGAGGGATTTAAATTATTTAAAGGAAACAGACCAAATAAAAGAGGAGGTGGAGTTTCTCTATAAGAAATAACTACATCTCTACAGAAATAGAGCACAACAGTGATGAAAACTGTCTTGAATGCATTTGGATCAATATAAAGAGGGGGGGAGACATGACATTGCCATAGGTGTATACTATAGGCCGCCCAACCAAATAGAGGAAATATATGAACTTTTTGTTAGTCAGCTAACTAAGGTATGTAGGAAGCACATCACAATAGTAATGGGGGACTTTAATTAGCTTGGCATCAACTGGGAGACAAACTGCACCAAGTGGAAGATCAAACAGATTCCTGACAAACCTAGCAGACAACTTTGTCTCCTAAAAGTAAAGAAGGGAACTAGGGGATTAGCCATACTGGATCTAATCCTCACTAACAGAGATGAAATGATAGAAGGTGTTGAAGCCACAGGAACCTTGAGGGAGGGGAGTGATCATGCAATATTGGGATTCAACATTATGGAAGCACAAGCAATAGAATACAGCCAAACTAGAGTCTTGGACTTTAAGAGAGCTAATTTCAGTAAATTTAGAGAGGGCTTAGGAAGGATTCCATGGTTGAGAATCCTCAAGGGGAAAACAACTCAAAAAGCTTGGGATTTTTTTTTAAAAAACAGTCTAGCACAGGGGTAGGCAACCTTGCGTCTTTTATGACTCGTGGACTTCAACTCCCAGAATTCCTGAGCCAGCTCTGGCTCAGGAATTCTGGGAGTTGAAGTCCACGAGTCATAAAAGAGCCAAGGTTGCCTATCCCTGGTTTAGCACAATACCAACAAAGAAGAAAAATAACAGCTCTCAAAAGAAACAAGCATGGCTGCATAAAGAACTCTGATAAATTGAAAGATAAAAAGGACAAGTATAAAAAGTAGAAAGGGGCACATAAAACTAAAGCAGAATATCAGCAAATACAGTAGTCCAAGCCTGCAAAGATGAAGTGAAGGAAAGCTAAGGCTCAAAATGAACTAAGGCTTGCAACCAAAGTCAAAAATAACAAAAAAAGCTTCTTTCAACATGTAAAAAACAAGGAAAAAGTCAAGGAAATGATTGGTCCATTAGTGGGGGAAATTGGTAAGAAGGTGACAAGCAACAGGGAGAAAGCAGAACTATTTAACTCATTTTTTTCTTTTTCTTTTTTGCATCTGTCTTTACACAAAGGGAGAGGGGAACAAACAGTCTTACCTATCAAAAACAGTACCATAAAAATAGATTAGAAACACAAGTTAAAATAGGCAAGAAAATGGTAAGTGAGCACCTATCCAGCCTAGACAAGTTCAAATCACCAGGACCAGATGGATTACACCCCAAGGTTCTCAAGGAACTGGCAGATGTGATCACTACGGAACTACCAGAAGACTGGAAAAGGGCTGATGTAGTTCCCATCTTCAAAAAAAAGGAGAAAGAAAAAAAAAAGAGATCCAGGAAACTGCAGACCTATCAGCCTGACCTCAATACCTGGGAAGATTCTGGAAAAGATAATCAAACAACAAGTCAGCAAACACCTAGAGGCAAACAAAGTCATTACTAAAAGCCAACATGCATTTGCCAAAAACAGATCATGGTAGACAAATCTTATTGCACTCTTTGACCAAGTGACAAAATTAGTGGAGCAGAGGAATGCTGTGGATATAATTTACTTAGATTTCGGTAAGGCATTTGATAAAGTTGGTATAGGGTTTCCTGCCTGAGCAGGGGGTTGGACTAGATGATCTCCAAGGTCCATTCCAACTTTATTATTATTATTAAATGCAAGAGTGAAACTTTTCCAGCAGATACCGTATATACTTGAGTATAAGCCGAATTTTTCAGCCCACTTTTTGGGGTGAAAAATTCCACTTCGGCTTATACTCCAGTCAACAAAAAAAACTTACCGAGGACTTGTGCGCGGCCGAGGCTTTGGTGCTTCCGGGATCGCCCGCACCTCTCCCAAGCCACCGCCGTCCGAGACCTGCCGAAGTTTGGGGAGGTTTGGGGAGGTGCGCGCGCACCTCCCCAAACTCCGCGCCTTGCCTGCCTGCTTCTTTCCGCAGCGGAAAGAAGCAGGCAGGCAGGGCGCGGAGGAACGGAGACTTGCCGACGTTTGGGGAGGTTTGGGCGCCTCCCCAAACCTCGGCAGGTCTCCGTTCCTCCGCGCAGACCTGCCGACGTTTGGGGAGGTTTGGGCGCCTCCCCAAACCTCCCCAAACCTCGGCAGGTCTCCGTTCCTCCTGCCGACCTTTGGGGAGGTTTGGGCGCCTCCCCAAACCTCCCCAAACCTCGGCAGGTCTCCGTTCCTCCTGCCGACCTTTGGGGAGGTTTGGGCGCCTCCCCAAACCTCGGCAGGTCTCCGTTCCTCCTGCCGACCTTTGGGGAGGTTTGGGCGCCTCCCCAAACCTCCCCAAACCTCGGCAGGTCTCCGTTCCTCCTGCCGACCTTTGGGGAGGTTTGGGCGCCTCCCCAAACCTCGGCAGGTCTCCGTTCCTCCTGCCGACCTTTGGGGAGGTTTGGGCGCCTCCCCAAACCTCCCCAAACCTCGGCAGGTCTCCGTTCCTCCTGCCGACCTTTGGGGAGGTTTGGGCGCCTCCCCAAACCTCCCCAAACCTCGGCAGGTCTCCGTTCCTCCTGCCGACCTTTGGGGAGGTTTGGGCGCCTCCCCAAACCTCGGCAGGTCTCCGTTCCTCCGCACAGACCTGCCGACCTTTGGGGAGGTTTGGGCGCCTCCCCAAACGTCCCCAAACCTCGGCAGGTCTCCGTTCCTGTTTGGGGAGGTTTGGGCGCCTCCCCAAACCTCCCCAAACCTCGGCAGGTCTCCGTGCCTCCGCGCAGACCTGCCGACGTTTGGGGAGGTTTGGGCGCCTCCCCAAACCTCCCCAAACCTCGGCAGGTCTCCGTTCCTGTTTGGGGAGGTTTGGGCGCCTCCCCAAACCTCCCCAAACCTCGGCGGGTCTCCGTTCCTCCGCGCAGACCTGCCGACCTTTGGGGAGGTTTGGGCGCCTCCCCAAACGTCCCCAAACCTCGGCAGGTCTCCGTTCCTGTTTGGGGAGGTTTGGGCGCCTCCCCAAACCTCCCCAAACCTCGGCAGGTCTCCGTTCCTCCACGCAGACCTGCCGACCTTTGGGGAGGTTTGGGCGCCTCCCCAAACGTCCCCAAACCTCGGCAGGTCTCCGTTCCTGTTTGGGGAGGTTTGGGCGCCTCCCCAAACCTCCCCAAACCTCGGCAGGTCTCCGTTCCTCCGCGCAGACCTGCCGACCTTTGGGGAGGTTTGGGCGCCTCCCCAAACGTCCCCAAACCTCGGCAGGTCTCCGTTCCTGTTTGGGGAGGTTTGGGCGCCTCCCCAAACCTCCCCAAACCTCGGCAGGTCTCCGTTCCTCCGCGCAGACCTGCCGACCTTTGGGGAGGTTTGGGCGCCTCCCCAAACGTCCCCAAACCTCGGCAGGTCTCCGTTCCTGTTTGGGGAGGTTTGGGCGCCTCCCCAAACCTCCCCAAACCTCGGCAGGTCTCCGTTCCTCCGCGCAGACCTGCCGACGTTTGGGGAGGTTTGGGCGCCTCCCCAAACCTCCCCAAACCTCGGCAGGTCTCCGTTCCTGTTTGGGGAGGTTTGGGCGCCTCCCCAAACCTCCCCAAACCTCGGCAGGTCTCCGTTCCTCCGCGCAGACCTGCCGACCTTTGGGGAGGTTTGGGCGCCTCCCCAAACGTCCCCAAACCTCGGCAGGTCTCCGTTCCTGTTTGGGGAGGTTTGGGCGCCTCCCCAAACTTCCCCAAACCTCGGCAGGTCTCCGTTCCTCCGCGCAGACCTGCCGACCTTTGGGGAGGTTTGGGCGCCTCCCCAAACGTCCCCAAACCTCGGCAGGTCTCCGTTCCTGTTTGGGGAGGTTTGGGCGCCTCCCCAAACCTCCCCAAACCTCGGCAGGTCTCCGTTCCTCCGCGCAGACCTGCCGACGTTTGGGGAGGTTTGGGCGCCTCCCCAAACCTCCCCAAACCTCGGCAGGTCTCCGTTCCTCCGCGCAGACCTGCCGACGTTTGGGGAGGTTTGGGCGCCTCCCCAAACCTCCCCAAACCTCGGCAGGTCTCCGTTCCTGTTTGGGGAGGTTTGGGCGCCTCCCCAAACCTCCCCAAACCTCGGCAGGTCTCCGTTCCTCCGCGCAGACCTGCCGACCTTTGGGGAGGTTTGGGCGCCTCCCCAAACCTCCCCAAACCTCGGCAGGTCTCCGTTCTTCCTGCCGACCTTTGGGGAGGTTTGGGCGCCTCCCCAAACCTCCCCAAACGTCGGCAGGTCTGCGCGGAGGAACGGAGACCTGCCGAGGTTTGGGGAGGTTTGGGGAGGCGCCCAAACCTCCCCAAACAGGAACGGAGACCTGCCGAGGTTTGGGGAGGTTTGGGGAGGCGCCCAAACCTCCCCAAAGGTCGGCAGGAGGAACGGAGACCTGCCGAGGTTTGGGGAGGCGCCCAAACCTCCCCAAAGGTCGGCAGGAGGAACGGAGACCTGCCGAGGTTTGGGGAGGTTTGGGGAGGCGCCCAAACCTCCCCAAAGGTCGGCAGGAGGAACGGAGACCTGCCGAGGTTTGGGGAGGTTTGGGGAGGCGCCCAAACCTCCCCAAAGGTCGGCAGGAGGAACGGAGACCTGCCGAGGTTTGGGGAGGTTTGGGGAGGCGCCCAAACCTCCCCAAAGGTCGGCAGGTCTGCGCGGAGGAACGGAGACCTGCAGAGGTTTGGGGAGGTTTGGGGAGGCGCCCAAACCTCCCCAAAGGTCGGCAGGAGGAACGGAGACCTGGGGAGGTTTGGGGAGGCGCCCAAACCTCCCCAAAGGTCGGCAGGAGGAACGGAGACCTGCCGAGGTTTGGGGAGGCGCCCAAACCTCCCCAAAGGTCGGCAGGTCTGCGCGGAGGAACGGAGACCTGCCGAGGTTTGGGGAGGTTTGGGGAGGCGCCCAAACCTCCCCAAAGGTCGGCAGGAGGAACGGAGACCTGCCGAGGTTTGGGGAGGCGCCCAAACCTCCCCAAAGGTCGGCAGGAGGAACGGAGACCTGCCGAGGTTTGGGGAGGCGCCCAAACCTCCCCAAAGGTCGGCAGGAGGAACGGAGACCTGCCGAGGTTTGGGGAGGTTTGGGGAGGCGCCCAAACCTCCCCAAAGGTCGGCAGGAGGAACGGAGACCTGCCGAGGTTTGGGGAGGCGCCCAAACCTCCCCAAAGGTCGGCAGGTCTGCGCGGAGGAACGGAGACCTGCAGAGGTTTGGGGAGGCGCCCAAACCTCCCCAAAGGTCGGCAGGAGGAACGGAGACCTGCCGAGGTTTGGGGTGGCGCCCAAACCTCCCCAAAGGTCGGCAGGAGGAACGGAGACCTGCCGAGGTTTGGGGAGGTTTGGGGAGGCGCCCAAACCTCCCCAAAGGTCGGCAGGAGGAACGGAGACCTGCCGAGGTTTGGGGAGGTTTGGGGAGGCGCCCAAACCTCCCCAAAGGTCGGCAGGAGGAACGGAGACCTGCCGAGGTTTGGGGAGGTTTGGGGAGGCGCCCAAACCTCCCCAAAGGTCGGCAGGAGGAACGGAGACCTGCCGACGAGCCGCGGCCACACAGGGTATTCCTGTGTATTCAGGCTTGCAAAATGGCGGATCGAGCCTCTGCTGGCGGCAGAGGCTTGCAGAACGGCGGATCGGCTTATACTCGAGTCAATAACTTTTTCCAGTTTTTGGGGGTGAAATTGGGGGTCTCGGCTTATACTCGAGTCGGCTTATACTCAAGTATATACGGTAAACTTAAAACATTCCCTCCTGCTAACTTTGGGCTGTTCTTAAGAGTACAGAGAGAGAAAGGGAAAAAGAAAAACAAACAAACACATTTTTCTTCACTCTGTTTGTTGGCCAGACAAACAGAGTGAGGGTATTTTATTTTTATGGCTTATTTTAAGCAGAATTTCTAGCAGAATTTTAAAATTCTTTTCTCTTTGGATTAGAGACAGTTAACAGTCACATTTACCTCACACACAAAGACCTTGACACACATATACACACAAAGACAAGAGAACAGAAAAGGAAACAGAAGTCTTAGTTTTACACATCCTAGTCATTCCCACCATAAATCTCAACTAACTCAAATTAGTGAAGGCACATATCTTAAACATACCAAGTGGGTGCATAGAGGGAGAGAGAAAGAGAGAGAATCACTATTTCTTATTCTTTAATTTCTCTTTGAGTACCTTTATTTAGCCAAATTGATTTCCCAGCAAAGCCCTAGCAAAGTCCATTTTTTATATATAGTTTCTCTACCCATCTCTTTTTCATACCTGCCTGAACGGGTAGTTGATTCCTGTCCCAGGCCTCAAGCAAGCTTTCCTGGGGACCCTATCTCGACCCTTGAACTAGAACACCCCATGATGCACGGGTTCACTTTGGTTCTATTGGGTCCGGCGCGCTGAAGCCTCCTAGTGAGACTTCTGCCTACCACCACAATTTTGGGTCAAAAAGGAACCCACGGAGCACTCAGGATCCCTTACAGAGAACTGGGATGCTCCTTTAGGGATCAACAACCACGGTTTCAGACCAAAAAGCGGTCTGTTGAGGACTCTTCTGCTCCCCTGGGCGCTCTCTTACTGGCTTTACCTTCACTTTTCACCACCACTGTTTGCAGACTTCAAATGACTGGGAGCACCTCTGCTTGCTTTCCAGAGGTAATGGACGCTCCTTGCCCGGGCCTTAATTTCCTAACTTTGCTTTGCTTTCCTTACAGGGCCTAACCAGCTAGTTGCCCAAATCCAATTCTCTCATTCACTCATTCCATTCCATTTTCACACAGCCTTCTCCCTTTTCCCTAACAAAAGTTCCTGCGCTCTGGCCTAACCCCCATGCTTTCCAGGGACTGCCACTTGAACAGATCCTTTCTACGGCTAGGAAAGACGAAAAGAAGCAAAATCCAAATGTGATTGTGGGGAAAAAAAATCATCAAATGATAAAATCAAATAACATGTGGCTTTTATACTTTCAAATTAAGAAAATGCTCATGCTCTCCAACCCATGTAATTCAATATTTTCTTCTATATTACAATGTAATTAAATCTGCAAATTTCTAAACCAATCCAAATTGCCATGATTATATTATATGGACTAAAATTCTGATTCCAATCTTAATTACCAGTACCCTATACCTACCTACCTTTCTGGTGATGGAGATTAATAACCTTTTTAAAGAAGCCATTACTGAAGTCATAGAATTGGAAGAGGCCAGATAATTTGATATGTGAAATATATAATGAGAGAGAGAGAGAGAGAGAGAGAGAGAGAGAGAGAGAGAGAGAGAGATATTAAAGTTAAATGGGGCTTAATACTCAACAATAACACCTTTTGATTCCATTATAGAGTTAAATAGCTCAAAAACCTCTTGGATCCAACATCAATCATTTTCTTTAAGGTAGCTATCTGGTGCCCTTTAGGTTCCAACCTTCAAAGTATTCTTATTAACTCAAGTATAAACAAAAGAACCTTTCCCAGGAGTGAGGATCCTTTTAATTAACTTCAAAGTCTTTCTTAATTCAAATTCATCTGAACACTTAATCCATTTAAAACATTCCAAAATCAGCACTATACTCACCTTTCTTTGCAAAAAGGAAAATTCTTACAAAACATTAAACATGTAACTTTTCTAAGTGGTTTGAAGAGAAACTCACCCAATGTATACCAGAATTGCAGTTCTAAAGATTTTTCAACAAGCAATTTAAAAAACCTCATATGTCAGGAGTGTCAAACTGCCAGCCCACGGCCGGTTGCAGCCACCCCACTCCGGCAATGCAAAAAAAGGCACGATAAGTAGCGACACGTCACGTGACACTGCAAGTTTGACACTTGTGTCCTAAGTGAAAATATAAGCTTTGACTGAAATATCTGGCATTGCTGTCTGACCAGACCATAATCAGTTTCAAACTGAAGGTTTTTGTTATCATGCCCATGAAATTTGGTTGTAAATGTGCACATTGTTAAAAAAAGTTTTTTTTTAAAAAATATTTTTTAAAAAAATTGCAAACCAAAAATTGCTAAGCAAAGTAGCAGCTAAGTGAGGAGTGGCTATATGTCCCATGTTGTAAATTACAGCCAGTGATGAGACCAGGTGATGAAAAAGAATAATACTGTTTACTTAGGTAATGTTGTGGAGAGCAGATGGCATTAAAATCAAAGCTTAACTGGAACTTGTGGAATCCTCATTTTTCAAAAACATATGCAACTATTAGTCTTCTAAATACTAACTTCTTGAAAACTGCTAGCTGCTTCATGTAGTGAACCTGCAATGGGTAAGTGTTTCACTTCCTTAAGTTCTAAAGGGAAATGATATCTATAATTTTCTTTGGAAATCCTGGAGCAAATGGAGACATGCCTTCATTTTAATTAAACAGATTCTGTCATATAGGAGATAAATAATATAACCCAGTTGAAAGGGATCTTGGAGGTCATCTAGTCTAATCCCCTGCTTGAGCAGGAGACCATATACCATTTCAGACAAGTGGTTGTCCACTCTCTTCTTGAAAGGCTCCAGTGATGGGGCACCTATAACTTCTGAAGGCAAGCTGTTCTACTGCTTGTTTGTTCTCACCATTAAGAAATTTCTCCTTAGTTCTAACTTGCTTCTCTCCTTGAGTAATTTCCACCCATTGTTTCTTGTCTTGACTTCTAGTGCTTTTGAAAATGGTTTCACCCCCTCATCTTTGTGGCATCCCCTCAAATATTGGAACACTGCTATCATGTCACCCCTAGTCCTTCTTTTCATTGGATTAGACATACCCAAATGAACTATACCTACAAGATTTCGATCTGTAATGCTTTGAATAAGATACAGTGTTCTACTTATTTGCTGCTCTCACATCTACTAAGGCAGGGGTGTCAAACTGCCGGCCCACGGGCTGGAGCGTCACAGAGAAACCGCGCCTATCCCATTGCCGGCAATGGTAAAAAGGTCACATGATGTCACGAGTTTGACATGTCTGTACTAAGGCAATGGTTTCAAAATATGTTAGTCTTACCATCAACTGGGATAGTCAGCAGAGTAAAATCAGAAAAGGACTGCATGTTGATGGTATATACAGTAATACAGATATTTGGCTCAATTGTAGGTCTAATATGTCAATATATGGTATATATCTATCTAAAACTGAAACACAACTCTTTGTGTCTTGGTCTCCATCTGCAGCTCTTCATGGATTCCATTGCTTATTCATAAGCTGTTGAAGTTACTCGTTGTTTGGAACTTGTTTGCTAGTAACTGGAATACCTGGAGTGTGAGAATTGGAGTAAAATCATATGTTGAATGGAGTGGTACAAAATCCTGGAGGCAAGAGTACTGATCATTCTTTCTGGATCTTTGTATGACCTTAAAGACAACATATTGAGAAGAGTATGGAAAGTTCTCCATTCTTCTCTCAAAGATTTGAGATGCTCTTCCTTAGTCAGTTAATGAATTACTCCAGGCATAAGAACATACAGCACTCTTAAAATCCAGAATACTTCTTGTAAGTCCTTCTTTTTCTGTCTTAGCTTTGAGATGATCTCAAAACTTGGCATGTTTCACAAGTAAATGAATGGATGCAATTGGTACATTTCACATCTCAGAGTAATGTAGAGATGTGAAATGTACCAATTATACTAAGGGTCCCCAACCTATGGGCCGCGGTCCACTACCAGACTGCGGTCTGTTGGCCACCAGGCCATGGAAATGGTGACTGGAGCATGCACATGTGCGCATGCACTCCTCCCACTCGCGCTAGCTCCTGCAGCCCGTTTGCACATGCACGCAGGCACGAATGGGGCTGCTAGCGCTAGGTGGGTGTCCGTGGCCCATTTGTGCGGTGGTGGTGCATGCATTGCCATTTGTGTGTGCGCATGTGCGCATACCAATTTGAAAACTGCTCTCCTTCTCTCTGGCTCCAAGCCGGAAAAGGTTGGAGACCTCTGAATAATACAATCTTTTGTAGAGTTAGATTTAAAATACTGCTGTGTACTAAAGCTCCTTGGTACCACTAAAATGTATTATGATTGTACTGAAAATCTTTTCAATGACAAGTTAACAAGACTTTCACAGAAATCCCCATTTAATATCATGAAAGGTCTTGACACCTGCTTTGGTCCTTTAATATGCATCTCAGGTTTTTTGCTGATTAGTTTCTCAGATTTTCTTTTACATTTGAATCCTACACTGAAGAGTTTATTATATATTGAAAGACATAAAGTACATACACATCCCTTAGTCTCTTTGGATAATAAATGCAAAAATCTAATTCCTCACTTCATACTAAGAGTATTCCACCAACTTTTCATTCTTTAAGACACTTTTTATTTTAGATTGAATTCAATAATCAGAGCAGCAGAGAAATTTTGGACACATTATAACCCTATAATGTCTTCCACATATTGATTATATTATTATGGGTTTATATTAGCAAACAGATTATGAGTAGACACACTCTAATAGAAACTGCTTTTAAGGATTTACAGATTATGAATAGATTTACTAGCTAAATGCTAAATATGGATTTGAAATACATTATTGAGAAAGAGCATAGCGTTGATATTCTTAAGCATTTAAAAAATTCTTAAACATTTTAAAAGCATCTGAAATATTTTTACTATCTGTTGAGGCATATTTTCACATAAAATGCTTGTTAACTGACCCAAGCTCCAGTCCACATTTATTTGCACTCTATGTAATTTAAGATTTCTTTCACTGTGTTAAAAGTGCTTTAAGAGAACAAAACATATAGACTAATATGAAGGAAGCAACTTTCTCTTTTTGCTACTTTTGCAGACACCATGTACAATTGGAACTGATGACTGTATCCAAGTAGATATGTGGGTTTCATTACCCAGAATGTTTCTGAACTTGCACATTTTCACTAAAGCTACAAACTGAAGGTTAGGTTATTACAAAAAGAAGGCCAAGCTTTAAAAGTTGTAAAAAGCTACAAATTAAGCATCTTTCTTAATCATTAGCATAAGAAAAAAGTTTGCTATTTAAATGATCGGCTTAATGAGCCATATTTGCAGCTGTTAAATTGCCCTTTGCTCTGTTGTGGATTTCACAGTCCTGCAATCAAGAATTCCAAAGCATGCAAAAGTGTCAACTGTAGCTTTTAAAGAGATTTTAACATCAACAATATTTGTCTGAATCCAATTATTGTTGTTCTTATTATTGTTATCACTTTAAGTAAATATGGGCTTGCTTATTTCTTTCTCCTGTCATGTCTAGCAGTTTCTTGTTTTTATTACTAAGTTTAAACATTGATGGTTCTTTGTTTCATATTCATTCAGGAAGTTGTGGTTTGTTTGAATGTTGGTTACAAATCAAACCAGATTTTTTTTAAAATCTGGTTGGTGTCATTATCCAGAGTTTACACAATTCCACAATTTTAAACCTAACAGGGAACTGGCACTTTTTAGCCTTATGTCTTAGATCAAGTGTAGTATAATGTGGTTTCTGTGTGAGATGTGGATTATGTTCCCAGACGTGAGTAACACAGTCTTGCTCTCCTTCCTATTGGTTGGTTTTTACTTTTTTTTGTTTTGTGAAAATAAGTAGTCTTATAATTGCAATTTGAACTGGATTTCTGGTCATTATAGCCATAGACACCCCCCCCCCGCCAACCAAATCTGATTTTATTATATTTTTTTGTGTTGGTTGTAGAGCAAATCATCAGCAAATCTATGATCATTAAGCAGAGTGCTAACTCATTCTTCTAAATAGACATTTTTTTTTGCTGAAAACTGGCAAAAAGTGTTGCAGATCTAGTCAAGTGACAAGAGGGCACAGCAGCCAATCAGAAAGGCAAGCCAGTTGACAAGCACTCAAAATGCAGTTGTGTGATTGTGCAGGGAGGGATGACATATTATTTTATGATGGCCAAAAACATCCATTCCAGATCTTTCATAATTTCAAACAAATGTTAAGTGACTGGTCATAAGGACTATCTGTATGCCCTTGTCCTTTTCTTTTTAAGTTACAGACTTTTTTGTGTGTGGATGAAAAGTAAAAAGATTAACGATTAAGCAGACAAAAGCTCTCAATGAATTGTGGCGTGAAAACACAAATGATGTAACATAATTAATTCCAGGCAGATAGCATCTTTTTATTTCCGCATATATGAGATATCTCTGTATGTACATCTGTAACATCAGTTTGTCTAATGGATTGGATGATTGTGCACTTTGGCTTAAAGTGATGAAAATTAGTGTAATATTGGTAGGAGGGTGACAACTGAACTATTCTGACTTCTGATCTATGAGTCAAGGGAAGAAATTTTACCATATATGATACTGTTGAACATACTTATTTTTGTAGCACTTATATCCTAAGAAAAAATAATGATTGAGTTGCAGTCATGTGGCTTCATATGTATATTTTATGTAAAACTTGCCAAAGATAGTGCTATTAACAGAAAGGTTACCTATGAACACATGGAAAAATATTGCTGAAGTCAGTTTTATTTCTGAGAGTACTAACTCCCTTGCCCCCCCCCAGTACATAAGCTTGATGATACTTTGGTGCTACTTGAACGGTTTGTAATTTTTTGGTGTTATAAAACCTCTGAATTGTGCAAAATCAATAGGGCAAGACAGGATCTGTTTTTTTTAAAAAGTTATGATCTCAGGAGAATACTTTGCTAAAACATTTGTGCTGGTCAAATGATCATAATTAATAAACTACTAGTAGTATCTTCAAAGCAGATGTTTCTTAAATATCACATATTATTTAAATGTATCAGCATGTACATGGGAAAAAGAATTGTGACCTTTTCAAGTCTGTAGACAATGGAATTAAATGGTAATCAGAATAACACTTGGCTGAATTCAGAAACTGAATTAATACATGGTAAGTGTAAAAAGACATATAAATTATTCCATTTTCTAGAATAATTTAATTTGAATAATTATGACATTGTAAGGGTAAAGGTTCCCCCGCACATGCGTGCTACTCGTTTCCGACTCTAGGGGCCGGTGCTCATCTCCGTTTCAAAGACGAAGAGCCAGCGCTTGTCTGAGAACGTCTCTGTGGTCATGTGGCCGGCATGACTAGACGCCAAAGGCGCACGGAACGCTGTTACCTTCCCACCGTAGTGGTCTCTATTTTTCTACTTGCATTTTTACGTGCTTTCGAACTGCTAGGTTTGCAGAAGCTGGGACGAGTAACAGGCGCTCACTCTGTTACACGGCACTCGGGATTCGACCCGCCAAACTGCCGACCTTCTGATCAACAAGCTCAGCGTCCTAACCCACTGAGCCACCATGTCCCTTTATGACATTGTAGAATTTACATAATTAACAAAACTAGCTTATGTTTTTAGTTCTTTTATAAAATAAGTACATTACCAAATAATATCTTACGTGCCTTATGTTCTATATATTATGAAATAAAAATCATTATTGTGGTCAAACACCAATACATAATAATACTCAACAATGTAAAGCACATTGCACCTATATAGAAAGTTACAATCCATAAAATTAATGTAATATATCTACATGTTATCAATATCCATTTATAAAAGGTTTTATGTTTCTTTGGGGCATATTTAATTTTGGCTGCAATATTATTGGTATTGCTGATAGAATAAAATAGGTAAATTGGAGTATGTGTTATTGCTAATAACAACTCAAAGTTTTAGAAAAGCTGCTTATATGTTAAAAATTGGTAATTTGTTACACAGCATGTAGTTGAATGAATCACAAATGCTCAAGGTCCTTCTGAATCTTCTATTAAGACTTGATGGAGTGTTTCATAGTTTGGTAGATCGTTTCATTTTTGCAGTCACGCTTTACTGCTGAAATTAAATCTAATAGAATGTTCTTTGTATTCTTTCATGTTGAACCAAATGCTATCTAACAATCAAAAACATCAACAGTCATAAATATAGAACTGTAAGAGTGGGAGGAATCAAACTGTAATCAAATTAAAACTGTAAGAGTGGGAGGAATCAGATTGTTATTAAAGTTATTTGTTTTCACATCAAGTTTCAAAAATACAGAGCTGGAAATAGAAAAACAGTTTCTGAAATAACTAAGCTGCAATTTGAGCTGTTTTTATATACCTGAATTGATTAGATTTGTTTTCTCTCTGTTTTCTAACATAATGCCCAGTTTAAGCTAGAATTATGTTGCAGAGTGAAGTCTAAAACAAATGTAATAAAAGAATAGGATATAAACATTGAACAAAATTGTTTATCTGGTTGAACAGCTGATCCCAAAGAATGCCTGCCCCACCAGGCCACTAGATGTGGCAAAGAAAGCATGTTCCTGATATCATCTATTAGGGATTTATATTTAATGGATCCCTGGAGTTGGGCTTATGGAACATTCTTCCCCCCAAATTCAGATTAGCTCTATTCCTATATACTGGAAGTCCCTAAAAATCTAGTTATGTCACCAGAGAACTAATCACACTGTAAGATGACTCCACTGCTATAGTTAATATTTTCATAATACCTTATGGTTTGTAGCTTTTAAATTGTTAATATTTTCATTTTTGATAATATTTGTTTATATTTTTATAATGATGTTCTCATATATTTGTTGATTTACTTGATTGTTGTAACATGCCCAGAACCACTTCTTATGAGATGTGTGGCCATATAAATTTGATAAATAAAAAGCTTATAAATAGTTTTGCAAATATTGGAATTACTGAAGAGGGAATCCCAAGGGGTCTGTCCTTAGCAGAGAGCTATTGAATATGTTTATCAATGACCTAGAGCAGGGGACCCCAATCTGTGGACCATGGACCACTACCGGACCATGGCCTTTTTGCAAACAGGCTGTGTGAGTGGTGGACCAGCACATGCGCAGCTTAACTCATGTGAGTGGTAGTTGCAGGTGCTTGCAGCCCCACCTGTGAGATTTAACTGCCTGGAGCAAGCCACCTCCAAACTGTACTTCCAAAGGCAGGTAAGGCCCGGTGCCAGCGCTCGCAGCCCTACTTGCACGAGTAGCGGGTGCTGGTACTCACAGCACCAGCCATGTGAGTGGCAGGCGCTGGCACTCACAGCACCATTTGCACCGTTCACACAAATGAAGCTGTGTGTGCAAGCATGTGCGCACCTACCCCTCATATAAAACCATTTCTTTCTCCCCCTCCCCCCCGCGCACCGGGCTGCCAGCCCAGAAAGATTGGGGCATGCTGATCTAGAGGATGAAAGGGAAGGGAAGAAATCTGCAGATGACAGGAAGCTAAGGAAATTGACCAATACTTAAAAAACAAAATGATAACATTATGCCTTTGTTATCTTTGAATGCTGGGCCAAATCCCACAGGATGAAGTTCAGTAGTGACATATGTAAGATACTGCATCTGTAGAAAGAATCAAATGCATAGGTATGGAACTGGCAAGTTCTAGTTTGGCAGGAGTATGTGTAAGAATGGTTTAGAAATATTAGTGAAATACCAATTAACACCAGTTGTGATTGAGCAGCTAAAAAGGCCAATGTGGTCTTTGGCTGCATTTATAGAAGAATCTGTAATAAATGAAAGTTCTCTGAAAAGGAGTAAAGGTACAATTCTGTTCTCTGCTGATTAGACCATCCTTGATATACTATCTCCAGTTCAGGGCACAGCATTTAAAAAGGAAATAGAGAAGAGAGTTCACAGAATGAAAACGGTCTGGAAACTAAGTCCTTTGAGGAATGATTAAAAGATCTGGATACATTTAGTTTTACAAGAAAAGACAACGAGGAGATAAGCTAATGGTGTGCAGTCATCTCCAAGTCTGCCATATGCAATCATCTTTCAGAGATGATTTAGTGAACATATATGCACTAAGCAGGGGGTTGGACTAGATGACCTGTAAAACCCTTTCCCGTTCATACATTGTATGATTCTGTGCAAAGCTTCTAATAGCAAAGCCCCTTTAGGTCACAATCCAATGAACAGCTCTGGGTTGAAAGAAATGTCACGAGGACATTTCATAAACGATTTGAATGGTTCACTGACATTGTAAAACATGATAGATATTGAAAGGTATGCTACAGAACAGCTTCCACTACTGAAAATTACAGTACAGTAATTGTAATTCATACTACAGGCACTGGCTTAGGAAAATGCTCCATTGAATTTAGTGAGATTATAGACCATAAGATTGTCCTTAAGCATTGGAATCTTTTTTGATCAGTTTTTTAAAAAAACTATAATAAGTTATATGTAACATCTTCCCCAAGTTGAGACACACATTTTATATGTCAGATTTTTTTCCAGTGAAATGAACAGAACACACACACACACACACATATACATACTGGCCAAGAGTTGTTGGAAGTTGGGTGTTGTACAAATTTAGTAGATAACTAATAATAATATTTTGATAGGGTCCTGCAATGTAGAGAGAAGCAAAAAGGAAATCACATTTCATACGGTGTTAAATTATTTCATATTTATTGTGTATCCTAAGTCAGATCTCGTCATGTTGAAGCTTCAGATTTTCTTTATGTTCTCTGTCATCTTCTTCCTCTTTTACCAATTCTCTGTACCTCTAATAAATAATAGTTCTCTGAATAGAGGGGTGGTTTTTCCCCTAGCCCTAGTTATATACAGTTTATGATGTATCACTAGGGAGCCAACCGCACGCTGACCTGCTCCTGCACTGTGTTAAGATACATTTATAATGTTACATAAAAATGATGTGAAACAGCATGCTGTACACAAGTAAAATTTGAGAAAGATTGGACTCCTAGCTTATTCCATAGAAGCCCATGAGTTCTGCCACAGGTTCATCATGACGAGATCTGACTTAGGATACACATTTTTTATTGATAAGAAAAAGAGGATAATCAATAACTTGACCATATTTTCAGGCTTTCATCAGATGTTCATTTGTGTCATTTTCAGGCTGCAGCAAGGGGCAACCCGTACCCAACCTTGGCTAATCTTCTGGGAAATTGGGGGAAAGGATCAACAATGGCAAGCCACTTCTATAACATCCCTAGAAAACAGACCAGGAGCTTGACTTTATAACATTTTTATTACAAAAGACCAAATGCACAAAGTGGATTGAAATGGGTGCTTCAACTTAAACTCAAAGAACAAAGCTGTCTACACTCTCTGTAGTGCAATCTTATTATTCTGCCCTAAACGCTTTCACTGTAGCTGTATGTGAGAATGACCTTAAGGGGCAAGAGAAAGAGATGCTGTGCCTAGGAAATGATCAAACGAAAGAGAGGGAAGTCCCCACCTCACTTAATAATAAGAAAAAGAAGTTAGAAGGACCCACCCTGATTGATCAGGCAGTTAAAAATGGTGGTGGCAGATTTCTATTTTCAGACTTGCAAGATTGATATCAACCTTCCCAAATAAACCAGACAGGAAACACAACTAGATCAGCTAATTCTGCTTTATTGTAAAGGCTACATTAACAGAACCTTCCAAGTCTGATACTACAAATCACCCACCACCACTCTTAACTGCTGAATCAATCAGGGCAAGTTTTTCCTCTAATCATTCATCACTCCCGCCCAGTGGCGGGATTCAAATAATTTAACAACTGGTTCTCTGCAGGAGGGAGGTGGAGGGCATTGGCACGTGGCAGCTAGGGGAGGAGGAAGCTGCCCATGTACCGCTTAACATGCCGAAGGGCCCCCGCAGCCAGGCCTACCATGACACCTGTCGTGCCTCGCCTGTTCAGTAGTGACTTCTCCCACTTTCTCCTTCCTCTTCCTCCTTTGAACAGCCCTTCGCTCCCGTTACTGCTTTTTCAGTCCTGGATCTCGGTTTGTCCATAGCCTGTGCAGAGGATCTTTGGAAACAAAGCCCCACAGCAATCGGGTGGGTTGGGAACCATTCCCTTCACTTTTGGACCGGCTTTGAAATGGGCTGGAAGGAGCGGTCTGAGAACTCCAATCTGGCTTTGCAGCAAGCAAGGCATGTGAATGCACGCTAGTCTAGCATCTCAAAAAACTGGGTTGTTGTTTTTTTTTTATCCCTGTGCTGGATTTTCACTGCCATACTGTTTAACTTTCTTTACAGTTTACTTGATATAGAATATGGATCCTCCCCGTTCTGCATCAAGTAAACTTTAAAGAAAGTTAAACAGTATGGCAGCGAAAATCCAGCACAGGGGAAAACTAGTGTGCATTCACGTGCCTCCAATCCCTTTTCTTGCTGCAAAGCCAGATTGGAGTCCTCAGGCCACTCCTTCCAGCCCATTTTGGAGCTGGTCCAAACACGAAGGGAATGGTTCCCAACCCACCCAATCGCTGCGGGGCTTCATTTATCATAACTGGTTCGCTGAACTCAACAAAAAAATAGGTATCGGGTCTGCCAAACTGGTTTGAATCGGCTGAATCCTACCACTGCTCCTGCCCCTTATCAAATCATTTTCTAGGCAACAGCTCTCCTTCTTACCCTTCAAGGTCATTCTCGCACATTATTACATTCATTCTATAATGTACGAATGGACATAATTGAGTAGAAGATGTAAAAGGTTATTTATGTGAAGTCTTTCCATCCCAAAATTTGATTCCAAACTTTAAAGACACCAACATTCCAGAACAAGTGATTTAATCTTAATTAAGGCAGTTTTTTCACCTATTGTGTCTTAAAAAAAATAACAAAATGCTCACTAGGAATGTTCTATTAGTAAACTCTTTGATACTTTTTTTAAAAAGCCTTTACAAAGGGGATGGTGGTGATGAATTTTTTGCAGCTAATAAAGACACCCCTGTAACTTCTTAAAGGCCAGCCAATTTATTATGTCATAAACTTAAATAGTATGGTAATCTACAAAAGCTTATGTGATATAATGTTGTTAATTTTATAGGGCTATAAGTTCCTGATGTGGCAGCTTAGTGGTGAAGACATTTGCCACCCATTTGCAAGGTTAAGACTTCAATTCTAATAGCAACAGATGTCTCTCTCTCAGCTCGCAAAGAGAAAATATCTGCTGTAAACTCCTCATTGGCCTCAGGAAGGGCCACCAAACACTCAGCTCCATTCAGTTGTCGCCACCCCCTGAATTAAGGAACTACAGGGCCATAAAAAGAAAAAAATAGGGATATAAATTTCTGGATTGAATCCTTTGTTTATTATGCTTAAAACTAAACACTGAAGTCAATGGAATTGAAATGAACTATTATGCTAACATTGTTTGATTGATATGAGAGATGCTTTCACATTTCTGGTCTTGCTTTCCAGTATGCTCTCACATATCTTGTTTTTTGAATCTCCCAGCTGATTACAGCAGTGGGAATTTTGAATGACATGAATATCATTATTTTCAAAACTTCAGAAAACTTCAAAACTTTGTTGAGGCATTAACAACAATGGGGCTACATTTAGTAATAATAGAATTAATCAGTCTAGAAATGCCAAGCAGACGAGACTATCTTTCTGAAAAACAGAAGCAAAGTGACTACCCTTTCTTGTTTGCTGGCTGTCTGCTACATCTGCTAGAGAAGAATTGGTTGTGCCATGTTTGTAGTCAAAGTGAGAAAAAGAGTGTGTTCACAAGTTGCTTGTCTTTCCAAATAAGTGAAGCTAAATATCATAATAGAGATCAGACATAATGTATTCAGAATAAGCAGTTATTTTGCATTTTCCTTTCTCTGCTCTAAAATGATGTTACTCCAATAGCAGGTGCTATGAAAGAGAAATTCTGGGAAGGTGAAAGGTGAAATGAATATTTTAAGCTTTAGGCTGCTTACTGCTCTGCCATCACTGGAGTAACACAGAGTATGTTAGCTAATGATTGCGACCATATCCAGGGGATGCTTTATGTGTCTACAACATGTTATTTAACCCCCATCCCCCAAGTATTTCGGAGGAACAGCATGGATTTTGCAGCATTAACAAAACAGCAGGTGTGAGAATTGCATGCTTCTGTCCTTGCCATTAAGGTACAATCAAATTCGTGACACAGGGAACTTGCCTATGTGTTCTGGTCTGCTAAGGTTTCAGAAATATTTGTCTGCTGCTGATGAAATCTAAATGACTGCAGTTTAGATACAGTAGAAGCACCTTATTTGAGCCAAATACTTTAATTCTAGCTAATGTCTAGGGTTAATTTCAGGCAAATAAAAGTTCATTATTTACAGAAGAACTCAGCTTCTTTAAAGATTTCAACCCTCTTTTCTGTTAAAGTAAACTTAGTCTTTATCTATGCACATACAGAGAATTATAGAACTTTAGATAGCTTGGTTTATATTTCTATGATCCAGACAATGTGCAAAGTGTCTAATGCATTTCTTCCATGTGTGGGCTCTTGGCTTTGAATCGACAACATATGGAGGCTCTGTTTTATTTATTTCACTGTGGAGAACAGATTGTGCTGGTTATTATATAGGAGTTAGCCCCTCTCTTTCTGAGATATTTAATTCCTTTCCAAAGTTTTCATTTGGAAATCAGGGGGTCTAAGTTGTTTGTTTACTTGTTTGTTTGTTTTAGCTCCAAGAGGATATTTGAATATTGCTTTCAGGGTTGTGAGTTTACTACTGCAGTATCTATACCAAAGTCAAGTAAAAGTCAAGCAACTATTCAGTTCTGTCTGTACCCAGACACTTTTATAGATATGCAAAAAGGTAAAGAAACTCCTTTTTCCTTCTATTGTTGATGAATGGCTGGGCATGTTGCTTCCTGGTTTACTGATACACCAGTTTAATTTCAGAAGAGCGCCTGAAGGCCCAGATGGAGAAATAAAGACAGCAGGTCCGGGAACTTAGGGCTCAACTTTGAAACAATTCCAACTGCTGGCAGGGAGGGAAATAAATAAACCAGGAAGGGTTTTGGCAGATGCCAAGAGAGAAATATGGGAATACATTGGCATCTGGAAGGGTGGTATCTCTGCCTGTAGCCTCTAGTAAGTTTCTTTCAGGATTCTCCCAATGTATTTTTCTGCTCATCTAAAATTGTCTTTAAATTCATTATTATGATAGTAGTTTGAAGCCATAGATGATTTAGTTTAGTTTAAGTTATGTTCAGGCATTTTTGGAATTACTGGAAAAATCAAACCTTTCATTCCAGATGCTTTAGTTGATATATTATCAATGTGCTTTCTGCTATTTATTTCTTGGCTACTTCTGAATTCTGTGGCACCGTAAACAGTGCAGAGATGCTGATATTGTTGCTACTGATATACCAAACTCTTGGGACATTGTCCAGTGCAAGCTATGAATAAAAGATCCTGATATTGTCCCTGGAGTTTTGGAGCTTTGATGCAGAGCTTAAGTTAGGTCTGTGTGACTTGGCTGCCTGTGGGTGTCTCTGCTATCATTCCACCCAGGATCTCCTTTTTATGTTAGGGTTAGGGTTTCTGTTTAAATCTGCCTGCTAAAATTAACAACAAAGCTTAAAAACTTCTTTCTCTCTGGTGTGTTTATTGTCTCTGGATCTTTTGGCAGTTGGCCATTGCCTGCCACTTAGCCATACAAAGGTGTGTTTTCTCAATGAAGGTTCCTGCTCTTTTAAATGATCTTCCACCCAGTATATGGCTGGACCCAATCCTGAAAGCCTTTAAAAACAGTTAAGATCAGTTTTGTCTCCCTGGGACTTGTGTCAGAATGAGTAGAGCTCCCGTTTGGTAGGATACAACAAAGTTTAATTCTGATTGTCATCTAGTTGTTTTATTCTGTTTTAGTGTCATGCACTGTTGTTCTTTTGCATTTTGTGCAGTGATTTTGTACACTATTAGAATCACAGTGTTGGGAAGCCAGATAAATAAACTCTTGGATATTGTGTTTTAGCAATAATGATTCCTGGCCTAAGTGTTGTTCAGTGATTGGTGTTTAATTCTACTTCCAGAGTTTGTTTGTTTTTTAATTCTTGAGAGTGGTCTACTAAAACACACACACACAGAGAGAGATGTGTGTTTATTTACTCTCCTAGATACATGAAGCAACTTCAGTAATGTGTTTGTGGATTTTAGAATAGATTAAAAAAAACCAACCCAGTAACCATGTGTTCCACATTTTCTTCTCCTGCAAATGCGGTCTTTGTTTTTCTCTTTTCATATTTTTGAATCATTTTTGGTTGATGTTTTTGAGCTTAGTTCAGTGTTGCAGCAGTGCTGTTATTTTTTATGTTAAACATCTTTCCATAACTCTGCATATGTATTCTCCCACTTGGAAAGACCCAATGAGAGAGAAGTCTGCCTGGTATTCTCTTTTGGGACTTAACTGTGAGAAATTAGGGAAGCTACAGACCATCAGAAAGAGAGTTGTAGAGCTCTGCCTCAAAAATTACAACCATTTCACCCCGTGAGAATGTCACATGAGATGTTCTTTTCTTTGGATGGGGGAAGGCAGCTTTTTTAAAAATCAAAATGATAAAAAATGGTTTAATTCTTAGAGTACAGTAGTTTATAACTACTGCAGAGGAATCTCCAATTTATTTATATAACTGTATTAATCTGCCTTTGAAAATGCTGTAATGTTTCATAGATTTTAACAATTCTACCTAATATTTTAGCTCACCTAGTTGAGGATGGTTAATCTCAGAAAGATAAATTGGGTCACACCTAGTTAATGCTTGTATAAGACACTGCCAGAAAGCTTCAGAACTGCAAGGTAGGCTAGGAAGGAATGAAATAAGGAAATAAATAAAACCTCAGAAGTAGACAGTACAAATCACGTTTTTATTGTTGTCAAAGGAAACTATATAGATGCATCCATGAAATCATTTGAAATCTTTCTTTTTAAATATTTACAGCAGATTTCTGTACATTCATGTTTTCTTGCAAGGATATTATCTAATTGAATAACATACTTTAATTCTGGAGACTGACTGAGTAGCTATTTTCTATACCTGCATATATACACACATTTCTCTGTATGCACAGCTGCATTTGCTGAATGATTAATATCATTTCCATTTTATCATCTGAAAGCAAAATGCAAAACACACCCTGCCACTTGTTTTCCAGAAATGCTGCAGAACATCATCAATTCCAGCCTCTGTAGTTGCATCAGTAGGAGTGGATGGTTTTACACAAACAAATTGTACTCCGACATTTAACTCAATAATTAGCAGCTGGGATCTTCTGCTGATGAACAGCTGAATCTATTCATCAGCAACAGAATCTGAATTAAACGCACATGGGTGCTGAGTTAGCCTTTTGACCAGCATTGCATAGTAACTTTGTGCTATGCCTTTTTTGAATTTCACAAATATTATTCCACTCTTGAAAGCTGAGACATATTGTCACTGGAGTGTAATATTCAAGGTAGTAGATTAGGTTTGGGGAGATCCAAGTTAAACCTCAGCCATGGAAACTCACTGGGTACTTGGGACCAGTCACTCTCATTCAACCCAGTCTATCTGCAGAGATAACATGAGATAAATAAAAGAGATCCTCTCTTTGCTTTATTTGGAAGAAATGCAGGATATAATTGGAAGGAATGAAGGCAAAAAAAAGACACCCATAATTGCTATATGATTTGAAGATAGCAAAGAATTGCTTTCAACATGGACATTAATGGAAAGTGAAACTTTTTTCCATTGTTAGAAACTTTTAAGCACTGGTTCAAGATTTAAGTTCTAATTCATTCTGAGGTTTGGGGTTTTTTAAGCACTGTAATTTCTTGCCATTAGACATATTTCCTAGGACTATTCTGCATTCAAGTATGGAATATCTGGAGAACATTGGTTTGCTTATTTCAGTGGATTAGACTGTTGGATTAAGACTGTAGGAAACAAGCGCTAAATTCCAATTCCTCCATGAATTTTACTGGTGACTGTGGGAAGATCACATTTTATTTTAGCCTAATTTGCTTCTTAATATTATTGTTCAAATAAATTGGAAGAAGAGTAGTAGTTTGGAAGAAAAATAGAACATAAATATTACAGACAATAGTATAATTTATTCTAGTGCATTCATGCATATACAGTAGTTTCATCAACATGCTTAGAACCTTAAAGAGCATGATTCAAAAAGACCTGAAAAATTTACAGTCTAACATTTGATGAAGAAATAAAAAGACACGGGGAAAAAAGGAAATGGAAACATAATGAACAGAGGTACCATAGTAGTATTGCACTCAATACTTGTACAATACACAAGTGCGCAAGAAACTCCACTATCAGGCTATGTTACAGTAGTAGACTTTATTGTCATTTCAACAATATACAGTACAGTACACAGTGTAACGAAACAACGTTTCCCCAGGACCAAGGTGCTACATCAGACAACACGAATCAAAAAAAGAGAACAGAACACAAACTACACATAACTCTAAACTAAAAACTTTAAAAAAAAACTACAAATACAAGTATTTATAGTTCCAGTTTCTTCGTGTTGAGAATTCTAATGGCTTGTAGGAAGAAACTGTTACACAATCTGGATGTCCGAGCCCGAATGCTGCTGTACCTCTTTCCAGATGGCAAAAGATTGAAGAGTGTGTATAGTAATAGAATATATAGAATATAGTAATAGAATAGTATCTAGGCTGAAATAAAAAGCTTAATGGAAGAGATAGTTTTTGGAGAAGTGTCTGAATTAGGCATTAAAAGTGTTACTGCTAGTAGAAAGAAAGAATATGGATATCAGATGTGAGCTACAAAATTATGAATAACTACCTATGTTCATTTGGAAGTTTCCAGCCCAGATCTGATAGCCAAAGGCAGTGTCTTGTGAATTGGCTGGAGATCTATGAATAATACAGTTGGTAGAATTATTCACAAATATCTCATTTTCCAGAATTCAAATCCCGCTAAATAATTTTGGGGGATATAACATGCTTATGGAAAGATTTTATTAAACAGTTTTTGCAATAGTAGGGCTTTCAAGAAATAACAGTTCAATAAAAACAGCAGAGATGGTTTATTTAAATTCTAATAGGTATTAACACCCAATTTTCTCAAGCTTCTTTCGCAATATTGATAATGTGTTATCTTTGCCAAGCCTCTCTTCTTGATAACATACTATCTTGGTCAAACTAAGCCCCTGATAAAATATTATTTTTTTCACTCAGTACTGATAATATTTTTTTCACTTTTTTGCTCCACTTTTAGTCCTGCCTTCATTTAAAAAAAAGAGAGAGAGAGAATGAGCAAACCACGTTTTTTAGTGGAGATGTACTTTTGCCTACTTCATGAAAAGTAGATTCAAAACAAAAAATATAGAAACAAAAGGTAAAAGGTCCTACATAGAAAGGAGATTTGGGGTTTGGTTATTCAGGTTTCATTTCTATATAAGTTTCATTTCTATATAACTTTCACACAACACATGTAGTGGTTTGCAGAAAATGGCACATCTTAAAAAAATTGTAATCATACTTGAGGATTAAGTTATATTTTTAGGAAGTGCTTATTTCTCTCAGCCACCCCAATAGCTTGATGACACTAATTTGAAGTTGCATAATCAATCAAAAGTTATTCAATTGTAATTATTTACATTATATATTTCACAGGAGCTGTATATTTTATTGGAATTTTATATCCTGTGTATGCATTACATCAATATAATTCAGTTTTTCCTCAATCAAATTTTTTTGATTCTGTATAGTAATTTGATTAACCTATGACATGTTGTAAGATTATTAAGCATGTTTTGAATCAATAATAAAAAGTGTTGAATTTATGCTAATCCACCAACAATCCACAAGAGCTGAGTTTACAAATATGATAAGCCAAAAACAAATAGTTTAGTGCTGTATCAGACCTGACCAATAGCGTTTCATGTAGTATTATATGGCTATCCTTTTGTTGGTATATGTACCATAATAATGGTGAAATCCAGTGGGTGCTTTTCCTCTAATGATACAGTATGTGCAAAGCAAGTCATCCACATGCTTTCAGTCCCCCATTCCTGCTCAGCTCTTACCATGAAAATTTGGGAGGGAAATTCTCTCAGGAGAAGATCTGAAAATAGGACCTAGAGAGAAAGAGGCAAAGATAGTTATTCTGAGGAAATCACTTTAAAGGATCGCACAATCCTTTCAGCAGCAAACAAGTCTAACCCCTTGCTTATGCTACAGTGGTTTCAATATTGTAAGCAGCAGTCTTAGCTTCCCTTAGTTTTTCATTTGGCAAGTACCAGCTCCTTTAACCATTTCTGTTCTTACTTAATAATTCAAGGTGCTGGTAATGACCTATAAAGCCCTAAATGGCTTGGGTCCGGACTATCTAAGGGAACACCTGCTGCCGGCATCATCTTCCCATCATCCTGTGCGCCCCCACAGGGAGGGCCTTCTCAGGGTACCGCCGGTTAATGAATGCCGGCTGGTTATTCCCAGGGGAAGGGCGTTCTCTGTGGGTGCGCCTGCCCTATGGAACCAACTACCCACAGAACTTAGGACTGCCCCCGACCTTCGCTCATTTCGCCGGGACCTGAAAACTTGGCTCTTCGATCTGTTTGGTCCAGACTGTGGGGTTGTTAATTTAACTGGGTTTTAGATTTACTCTTGGGGCTTGAATTTAATTTGTTTTATTTGTTTTTAATTTTTTGTATTCATGGTTTTAACTGCCCTGTAAACCGCCCTGAGTCCTACGGGAATAGGGCGGTATACAAATCCAATAAAATAAAATAAATAAATAAATAAATAATTCTCCCCATGTCAATTCTGCATGTTCCGAACTCAAGGGAATGCACTCCACGTGCAATCTAGGAAACCTAAAATACAATGAAATGAGTGGGGTGAGATGCTTCTGTAAATGCAGTCTAAGATCCCACTGATCTCTCATACTATTTGTGATGTTCAGCTGATGATCCATTAGTATTACAAGTTTTTTTCTGAAATGTAGTGCCACCAAACAATTCTATATCACCTGAGTTTTCTACTGTTCCCTAATGAATATATTGATGCTTAAGTCCGGTGTTCAAGCTTGGTAAGATTTTGAATCCAAGTTTATACTTTCATTTGCAAATTTGATACATGTCTATTCTGCTTGTTCTTCTAGTTAGCTATACAAATGTTGGATAGCATTGAATCAAGAAAGAGCCCAGATTACATTTTCCAGAATAGGATAGTAGACATTAGCATTCATAAAATCAATGACAGAACATACATATTAAAAGTTGGACTTGAAGATTATGAATCTTACAAACAATTTAAGTTTGGCTATTCAGAAACCAAAGCAGTGATACTTCTTTAAAAAGATTTATTTAAAAGATTTACATAGATTTATCTTATGCTACATAGCCCTATGTGACTCACAAATTTATGTTACAAATATGTAACATGTATCTGTTACATGTATTCTTTTCATGTGATTTTATTCTGTATGCCAAATGGTCACTTCTCATGTTGCAGACTTTCACTCTCCTACTAAAAAATAAGCCTCACTGAATACAGTAAATGTGTACATCTTAGAAAACTATCAAAGGACTGTGTTTCTATTGAAGTTATGCATTGATAACTATAATAATATTTGTATAACATAAAAGGCAACAACAAGTTGGGCTGGAAGGAGATTGATAACTGGAGGCTTACATTGTTACTTTGCATTGGTCATAACATTACCGAGTTATGCCCGCCAGGTTTCCGGGTGCTGCACCAGCCACGGGCTCAGGGCAGGGGTGGTGGGGTGGCAGTGGTTATTCGGGAGACTTTGTGTCCCCGGGAGGCCACCATTGTCCAGATGGCCGGGAGTGAATCCCTCCTCTTGAGATGTGGTCCTCGGGTTCAGTTGGGCTTGTTGCTCACATACCTGGCGCCCAGCTGTGTGGCAACAGCCCTGCCTGAGCTGCTCGACACCCTCTCAGGGTTGGCGGTGGAGTTCCCCAGGCTTATAGTCCTGGGTGACTTCAACCTGCCATCACTGGGGGGGTCGTCGGAGTTAGCTCGGGAGTTCATGGCTTCCATGACAGCCATGGGCCTGACCCAGGTTATTGAGGGCCCTACTCACGAGGGGGATCATACTCTCGACCTGGTGTTCCTGTCTGGACAGTGGTTGGATGATCTGGGAGGGGGTTCTCCGTCTATCACCCCTCTGTCTTGGTCAGATCATCACCTCCTGAGGCTGGTTTTCCGTCATGCCATCCCCCGCCGCTGGGCGGCGGAACCGACCAGGTGGTTCCGCCCCAGGCGCCTAATGGACCCGGACCGGTTCCAGAGGGCGCTTGGGCCGATACCTATCACCCTTACCCACAGCCCAGTCGATGCTCTGGTGGAGGCCTGGGAAACGGCTGCCACCAGGGCACTCGACTGTGTTGTACCCATGCGACCTCTGACTCGGCGCAGATCCCGTTGGGCTCCATGGTTCTCTGTGGAGCTCCGGGAGATGAAGCGTCGGAGACGAGGTCTAGAGAGCGGTTGGAGATCCAGCCGATCCGAATCCGACCGATTGCAGTTAAGAACCTTCATAAGGTCTTATCTTGCGGCGATAAGGACGGCGAAGTCTAACTACTTTGCCGCCCTTGTCGCGTCCGCAGATAATCGCCCGGCCGCCCTGTTTAGGGTGACTCGCTCCCTCCTTAACCAGGAGGTGAGGGAGGATCCCTTGCAGGGACGAGCCGAGGAGTTTAGTCATCATCTGACGGACAAAATCGCTCGGATCCGGACCGGCTTGGACTCTGACTGGGCAGAGTCTGATGTGGAGGAATCAGGCGGTCTTGAGCACGTTATCTGGACTGAGTTCGACCCTGTTTCCCCTGATGATGTGGACAGGATCATGGGGAGACTGAGCTCCACCACCTGTTTGTTGGATCCGTGCCCCTCCTGGCTAGCTTATGCGGCTCGGGAGGGAACACGAGGCTGGTTCCATGCAGTAATAACTGCTTCTTTGAAGGAGGGTGTCTTCCCTGCCGCCTTGAAGGAGGCGGTGGTGAGACCCCTCCTCAAGAAGCCTGCTTTGGACCCGGCTGTTTTAAACAACTATCGTCCAGTCTCCAACCTTCGCTTCCTGGCGAAGGTTGTTGAGAGTGTGGTGGCGCATCAGCTCCCTCTGTTCCTGGAGGAAACTGATTATCTGGACACGTACCAATCGGGCTTCAGGCCCGGACACAGCACGGAGACGGCATTGGTCGCGCTGGTGAATGATCTCTGGAGGGCTAGGGACAGGGGTTGCTCCTCTGTCCTGGTCCTATTAGATCTCTCAGCAGCTTTCGATACCATCGACCATGGTATCCTGCTGCGGCGTCTCAGGGGGTTGGGAGTGGGAGGCACCGTCCTACGGTGGTTCTCCTCCTACCTCCAGGGCCGCTCGCAGTCGGTGTTGACAGGAGGGCAGAGATCCGCCCCGAGGTCTCTCATTTGTGGAGTCCCTCAGGGGTCGGTTCTCTCGCCCCTCCTGTTCAACATCTACATGAAGCCGCTGGGCGAGATCATTCGTGGTTTTGGGGTGGGGTATCACCAGTACGCTGATGATACCCAACTTTTTCTTTCCACCCCGAACCAACCCAGTGATGCCCTCTCCGTGATGTCCCGGTGCCTGGAGGCGGTTCGGGTCTGGATGGGGAGAAACAGGCTTCGTCTCAATCCCGCCAAGACTGAGTGGCTGTGCATATCGGCGTCTCGGGTTAACCAAGTTATTCCACCTCTAACGATGGGGGATGAGGTGTTACCCCCCGTTGATAGGGCTCGCAACTTGGGCGTCCTCCTGGATTCACGGCTCAATTTTGAAGATCACATAGGAGCCGTGACCAGGGGGGCTTTTGCACAGGTTCGCCTGGTGCGCCAGTTGCGTCCCTATCTGGACCGAGACGCCCTACGCACAGTCACTCATGCGCTTGTGACCTCCCGTTTGGACTACTGTAACGCTCTCTACATGGGGCTGCCCTTGAAGACCACTCGGAGGCTTCAACTGGTGCAGAATGCGGCCGCGCGAGTTGTAATGGGGGTTTCCCGATACTCCCATGTAACACCTCTACTCCGCGAGCTGCATTGGCTTCCGGTTGCCCTCCGGGTGAAATTCAAGGTGCTGGTTATCACCTATAAAGCCCTACATGGCCTGGGTCCGGGTTATTTGAGGGAACACCTGCTGCCGGCATCAAACGCCCTTCGCCCAGTGCGCTCCCACAGGGAGGGTCTGCTCAGGGTTCCGCCGGTGAGAGATTGCCGGCGGGTGACACCCAGGGATAGGGCCTTCTCAGTGGGAGCGCCTGCCCTCTGGAACCAGCTGCCGGTAGAGCTGAGGACTGCTCCCGACCTCCGATCATTCCGCCGGGGCCTGAAGACCTGGCTCTTTGAGCTCTCGGGCCCAGGCTGAGGAGAAAATTTTAACTGGGGTTTTAATGTACAGGGTGAATTTAATGCTTTTTAATTGGTTTTAACTTTTGTATGTTTTGATTTTTAATTCCCTGTAAACCGCCCTGAGTCCTCAGGGAAAGGGCGGTATACAAATGCAAATATTATTAAATTATTAAATTATGATTTTAATATTTTTAGATATTTTTATGTGTTTCTAGATTTATTATTTTGATATTTTGCACAAGCTTGATAACTTTCTGTAGGAAAATAGCTTAGATGTATGAAAATAATGGCACTGTGTTATAAATATGTAAACAACTTAGGCGTTTAGTCTATTTAGCATGCTCATGGCTTGTAAGAGAGATAATCATACTCAATATTCTGACCCCTTCCATTATCAATTCTATCCAGGCTGCCATTTTAATGAGGCAGTCTTATAGTGCAGTAATCGTGTGTGTATGCAAATGATTTTCTCACAAATTGATCCACACATATGATAGTGTAATTAAATCATAGGGGTGGGGCAATACTGAGTTTGTAATGCAAGCTTGAGTTTGGAGAATGGCAAGAGATAAAAATGGTTTTCACCCAAAGTGCTGTTTCATTAACATGCCTTGCTTAAAATGTCTTTGACTTCAATATATTCCATATTTCTTCATTTCTGTTTTTCTGACTATAACATTGCTTAATTACTTTGCTGAAGTGGATCTGGATTTTGTAGCAACCAAAAATAGGCTGTGGGTGGTTAATATGATAATATGATATATGCTGAATGAACACACTGTTCTTAATCCCAATTATAGAGGCAGTAAAGTGCTGTCGTACCATCTGACATTTCTCCATTACTGTTATGCTTTAGATAGAGACAAGGAATTCTACATATGGGAGTTGGTTGCGCAGTCCATATAATCATCTCAGGGTCACATTGTCTCCAGTTTCCTTTCTTTAAATTTGCAAGTTTTTTTTTCTTTCTTTTAGTGGTTCACTTATATTAGAATTAAAGGATGCCTTGTTTATACTGGAGACATCTGGAGAAAATAGCTTGGCTTCATTTAGCAGTTCTATAGACAGCTATCAACATTCCTCATCAGGCAGCATTCTGTAATTCCAGCTGATGCTACATCAAAGTGATTTATAAAGTTAGTGTAGGACACTGGGTGTGAACATTCTTGTTAGATGTGGAAAGGACACTCTTGGCAGGTCTCATGATTGCTGAGAGAAGATACAGACATTAGTAAATTCTTCCATCTTAGCAATTGGTTCAAGCTAGGCTCTGATTGCCAACCAAAGGTACATTCCAGAAAATGAAAGCTTGATCTAGGGCTTTAAATTATGTTTTGTTGAACTTTCACTAGTCAGTAATCATATGTGTACTGATGATGGATAAAAATAGAAGATTCTCTTGAGCCATTCAGAGATAAATTGAACTGTCCCTTGATAAGGTCCCCATTTCAACACATTCAGTGAAAAGAAGCCCATCACTCCTCTTAGTGCAGGGGTCTCCAAAGTTCCCCTTGTATGGGCACCCGCTGCTCACACAAATGGAGCTGTACACACTTGCAATGCGCCCCCCTGCCACTAGCAGGGAACTGTCCCCTCTCCCCCCTCCGCCGGCCCACTAAGCCAGAGAGGTTCGAGACCGCTGTCTTAGTGCATATAAACACAGGGATCCTGTTCCTGCTTCACAACCATGGAAAATGAAAACATGCACAATAAGATCTTTTAAACAACAAAACTCTATTCATTTATTCATTAATATGCCTCAGTGGCATACAATAATATACTAAAAAGAACAATTACAAAAACACTATAATTGCAATATTAATATTGTTTTTATAAAAATCCAGAAGTGCTAGGGAAGAGCTTTAGATGCTACATACAATGTAGCCGCCTCATTAAATCTCCATTTCTGTGAGACCCTCAGGCCTGTGGACATAACCAGGTTTTAACAGACTCCCAGAAGGAAATCAAGGATGCAAAAGACTGCCATTTAGTACTCATATAAAGTAACAAAAATTAAAAAAAATTACAAATAAGTAAAACCTTTACTGAATTTCCTGACATCTGGTCTCTATTTAACAAACACTGAAACACAAAACTATGGATAATGAGATTATGGATAATGAAAGCCACTTCTGTCTTGGATATTATACATATCAGGCATATGCCTGTACTTAATCTGCGTATTTTTCTTCAGATTTTGAAGAAAGTTTAGAAGACAAGCCTCATTTTAGCTTCTTTATTTTTTTGGATTCTTTTGTGCCTTGTTTCCTTTCATCTGATTATATGAAATATAGGTGCTAACGACAGATAATTAGGATTTATTTTAAATATGCTTTGTTACTTGGGATGCCATTTTGTAATTATTTCATATCTACTTTTGTACTTGTGCAATTTTTATGTTACTCTTGCTGATGTCAGCAAGAGTTGGTTGAAGTCAAACAACATCAAAACTGAGTGAATGAATGAGTGAAATCCAGAATATCAACCATTTACTTGTATAAAGTCTTTGCGACTATAGCCTGATATCCTATCAAGGAAATGCTAGCTTGTGATTGGATGCCCCATAGTTAGAAAATTTCCCCACATGCTAGCTGTGATACCTTGCCTCTAGCATCCTTTAGTCTTTTTTCTGCTAATGAAAAATTTTATCCAGATTATTTTTCCTTCCTGTACTGTTCAGAGACATTAAGGATTGAGGTTTATATATTGTCACAAAACAGCAAATACTTTGACCCAGTATTATAAAGCTATGTGGAATTTGCATACACTAAGAGACTAAGATTAATTTTGTTTGCATGGAAAGACGATCAGTTTCACTGCAGGATACAGTGGTGAGGTTTTGGTTTTTTTTACTTATTCCAGGATAAAGATGTTACTCAGGCATTATGAACCAACTTTTGAGATCATAAGAGAGATAGAAAGAAAAGTGCACAGACAGATGATAAAAATAAAGGCAAGGGAAACAAAAAAAATGTGTGAGGGTATAGGTTTTCTAAGGAAAGGGTTCAACCTCTGACCTGCAGGTTGCATATTTCTACGCCTGCCATAAATCAAGCCAAACATAATATGGAATGCCTGCTATTTTTTCTGTACTGAATAAAGAAGAAAGTTTAAAAGAAAAATCATACACTGATAGCACCACTCTTTTCCCCTTCACTGAATGTGTATGTATATAAAACTTCTATAGAAAATATAATAGGAAGTTTACTACATGCAATAATAAAAATCATATAATTATTGTTGCTTACACAAATAGTTGGCATTTTTTTTCCGTATATTGAATCCTTCCCAAGGACCTGGGATAAGCAAATGTTGTTTGATGATGTTAAAGGTATCCTCACAGGAAGTAAAACTGCCTTTTGCAATGGTGATTTTGTTAATGCTGAAGATCTTCAAATGGTGCTCCAGATGTTCAAAGATTACCTCCAAAACACCTATTACAGACATGTCAAACACAAGGCCCGGGGGCCAGATGCGGCCCGCGAAGTGGTTTCATGTGGCCCACGAAGCCATCCTGGAAACAGTGAGGGAACGGCCCCCACTGCCTTGGCCCTGGCCCAGAGACCCTCCTTCTGCCAGAGACCCTCAGATCTGTCCCACTCCTGCCCAGGCCCCCATAGACACCCTTGATACGAACAATGTAGAGCTGGCCACGCCCATCCAGTAAGCCATACACACTCTAGCCACGCCCACCCAGTAGGCCACACCCACCCTGGCCATACCCACCCGGTCCCCTGAGGGCAACTGCAATGCTGATGCGGCCCTCAATGAAATTGAGTTTGACACCCCTGACCTATTACTATTGGTACTATCTTTGCTGTCTTTTATTTTAGTTGTTCTACTTCTGTTTGCAAGTCTTTGTATTTTTTTTTACTTTCTTCAGTTCTTTCTCTTTTATTCTACTTTCCAGGTATTGCTACATCCACTATCGAAACATTTTTGTCTTTTTTATCAATAATTATAAGTTTGTATGGCAGGTGCTTGTCTGTTTGAATTCTAAAGTCCAAGAGCACAGGTTCCTCCAAAGAAATTGTCACATTATAGTTCAACTAGTTCAAAAATAGAAAAGTTAGCTTGCATAGAATAATGAATGCATGTCTGAAGCAAAACTGAACTTGATTGTTTAAAGAATGTACTGGTGAAAATATTCACAAACTGGCCAATACTATCTGAATTGTGAGTAGGTAATGCTACATCAGGCACAAATTCAAGCAAGATAGATTATATAGTCTACAGGTTATCTCTCTTACCGAAACACATTATGTGAAAGTCTTAATTCACCAAAGGCATGATAGGCAATGGAGGTCAAAGTCTATGAGTACATTGGTGACTATGGCGTATAGAAGATTGTGACTTGAATTGTAAAAGGAATAATTGTGAAACAGCTTGGAATAAAAAGTGAAGTAAGAAAAAAATGTTTGGTGTCTCTGAAACTAAGAGAAAAGAGAAAAGAATATGATAGATTTCAGCAGAGGCAATCTAAACTTGTGGAGTGAAGTTGATGCATTCAGTGCAGGTGTTGGTTTGCTTATGAATGAAAAGACTAGAATATGTGTCAGAAAATATGAATTGGTGTCATATAAGTTGTTGGGTGCATATGAAAACAGAAATCCTCAGATTGGGATAGTTGCATGTTCTTCCCCACTGAATAATGAGAGCAGAAGAACTAGGAATGAGCTTTCAGGAAAAAATAGCGATATTCTGAATGAAACAATATGGTAGGAAAAAAATATTCTGCTAGGAAACATGAATGGATGAGTAGAAATAAAATGAGAGAGAATTAGAAAAACTTACTTGGGTCATTTGGAGACTTAAGAATGGAGGACAATTGAATCTGTTGAATATCTGTCAGTAAAAGGATCTAGTTTTTATTTGCTTGTTATATAATTTGTTCTTTAAAAATATTTAACTGTGGAAAGGAATAAATACAAATCTATGATTGATTTGATATTTTATGTTGAATGATTGTGATAATTAGGCAATACAGAGATGATCACAGAGTCACAATGTTGGAAATATCAATATCTTGAGAAAAAAATAGACGTGAAAGAAATGTCTAGAATTTAAGGTAATAAGAGTGAAAGTAAAATATCTGCATGAAAATAAAGTATAAGTCTTATATGAACAATTATTAGAAGATATAGGCATCTCTCAACATAATGAAGAGAAAGTAGATGAAAGGAACAAGCTATTGTAGAACTGAGTAAAAACTATTATATAGAGTGCTAGTGATGCGAGTGGAATTTTGTTAATAGGAATGATTAGCAAAAAGGATGGTACAAGGTAAAAGAAGCTGCAAATAAGGAAAAATGCACATGATTCCTACAAAAAAAATGCAGCAATATTTGTATAGATAGAAAAAATCAAAGAATATAGTCAAAGAGATCAGAAAGTTTGGAATAAAAGAAACAGAAAAAACATGGAGTGGTTTGAAAGTGAATGAATTGGCTAAACAAGAAACCTCCAATCCAGTGAATGGAATAAAAAGTAAAAGTGATAAAACATTTAGGATGTAACTTAAAAAGAAAATTTTGGAAGGAGTATTTGGGAGAAGTGTGTGGGAAGGATCTGAATATATTAAGGGTGGAATAAAAATGGTGGAGCAATGTCAAAAAATGTTAAAGCTGCAACTGTAATTGAAGTAATGAGAAAAATATACATACATTAATATGGTTTGTATCTGTGCAACCTGCTTAATGTGTGTGAAGACTATATTAGTGCATAATTGGAAGAATGCAATTATTGATCTATTCAAATGGAAAGTAACAAAAAAATAAAGCAGAATTAGTTTGTTTAGTGTGCTAGGACTCCCAAAAGAATTAGGTGGAAAAACTAAACTCCCCACCTCTGCTGTCCAATTTCTATCCCATTTTAAATATCTTACCTTGACTACAGGCTGAAGACAGAAGCAACAGAACAGAAGCAAACAAGGAAAGATTTTTTCTGCAGCTTTTTTTCTTGAACTGGAGAAAAAAAAATCATCTCCAAAAATTTAGTCAACTAGTTTTGCAACAAAATGGAGAGTGCCAGACTTATCTGTCCATCTGATTGCTTATAGAGCCCAGCTTAAAGGCTAGACTATAGACTGCCTCTACATCATAGAGATCCTCTTAACAATATGCACAGTTTATTGAGGTCTGAGGATTGATTGGAATAAAAAATAATCCTGGTGTTTTTGCAAAATTTAGACATTTTAATTCCATTTGAGACAATGTTTTGTGGTTGTTTTTTTTTCACTACAGATGGAAAGCCAGTGTCATTGTCTCCAATTGAATCCCAGCCCCACAGCCCTCATTACACAGCCACAAGTCAACGTGAAAGAGAAAGTCTGGAAGTTCGCATGCGGGAAGTGGAAGAGGAAAATCGTGCACTACGCAAGCAGCTCAGTCTGGTCCAGAGCCGGGGCATGTCCCACCGACGAGGCAATCACTCAAAAACATACTCTATGGAGGAAGGGACTGGGGACAGTGAGAGCCTCCGGGCTGGCATTGTGGCAGGGAACAGCTCTGAATGTGGACAACAGCCAGCAGTGGAGAAGTGCGAGGTAGGCAGACAATTTCCTAGCTAAGCCATTTTTCTGAAAGCAAATCAGCTTGATGTTATTGGAATAGTCTCCACTAGCTTTTGAATCTTAACTGTGACGACAGCAAAGACAAAATTAAGTACATGATAGGGATGGGATCATCTGCTCACTTTGTTTGTCACCTGCTACAAATAGGGAAAAAGAAAACATATTTAACAGAAACCACACTGGTCTCATTTAAGACAGGAACATTTAATAGAGTCAATATGGCTATTGACTTCATCAGAGTGGCAAAAATGTTTTTTTTTCTTTTTTAGATTTTTATCCCTCTTTTTATGTACAATTCAAGGAGGCAAGCATACCAATTCTCCTTCCTCCTTCTATTTTCTCCACAATAACAGCTGTGGGAGGTGAGTTGGGCTGAGAGAAACTACCCTTTCAAGTAGTCCAAACAAGAAACTCATATTACAAATTTTACAAATTTGGTAAAAGTATCTCTTCTTTAAGGAAAAAAGTTGTACTAATAAGGGATGCTATCTGTTTACTAATACCCAGTTTAGTGTTACAGAAATATAAGCTGTACAAAATCTGTAATTAATGTAACAAAACATATGTGACAGTCTGTAAATAGAGTTAACATAATAAATATGGTATTAAAGAGAATCTTGAGGTATGGAGAATACATTTTAATTGGTGTTGAAAAATATTTAATATAATAGGAGCATAGGAATTGGATACCTAAAATCTTATGCTTAGTATACACTAAATAAAAAAAACCATTAAGTTCTATGTAAATTCATAGTATGTTTACAAAACTCTTGATAATTATATTGTTGACTCTAAATCTCAGAAGATATAAACATTGTAAAATAAATAGACCATGCTCTGCTGTGTGCTGGAAGAGCTTTGGACCATCAGTGTTCTCTACTTTCAGTCTGTATCCTACAATGAAATGTTCACAAATGATGGCCGAAATGTATAAAAAGCAGATTTTAAGTTGTTATATATAATCTGAATAATATGGAAGTTATTGTAATACAGTTAATGCTTGTTTCCTCCTGGTATTTATCCCACACAATTGCACAATCTATTTTTGTTCCCATAATAGTTCTTATTGTGAAGCTATCAGTGCATGATACAAGACAGAGATCTCTGTAGGGTAAAGTTAAAAAAGTCAAGATAGTGGGCACAACAATGCAATTAAATCTCCACCTGTTTTTTATGTATGTTAACATTTTGTGCCCATTTGTTGCCCACATCTTGACATTTTTTTAACCATATTTGGGAGACATCCCTGCAACAAGTTTTTTGTTTAACAGTTGACTTGTCCCAGAGCCTGACCTTAATTAGGACTGAGAAGGAAATGACTCACTTGGCTTCTAGTCCAACGCTTTAACCATTATTCAATGATAGCCCTCTTTATTATAGCAATAATAAAATATCAAGTATACTCTTCTTTACCTTCTCTATACAGGTAGTCCTCAACTTACAGCAGTTCATTTAGTGACCATTCAAAGTTACAACAACATTGAAAAAAGTAACTTATGACAGTTTTTCACCCTTTATGACCATTGCAGCATCTCCATAGTCACATGATCAAAATTCAGATGCTTAGCAACTGATTCATAGTTATGATAATTGCAGTTTCCCAGGGTCATGTGATCACCCTTTGTAACGTTCTGACAAAATCAATGTGGAAACCAGATTCACTTAACAATCGTGTTGGTGGCACAGTGGTTAGAATGCAGTATTGCAGGCTAATTCTGCTGATGGCCAACAGCCAGCAGTTTAGCAGTTCAAGTCTCACTGGCTCAAGGTTGACTCAGCCTTCCATTCTTCCGAGGTTAGTAAAATGAGGAACCAGGTTGTTGGGGGCAATATGCTGACTCTGTAAACCGCTTAGAGAGGGCTGTAAAGCCCTATGGAGTGGTATGTAAGTCTAAGTGCTATTGCTGCTAACAATTGCAGTGATTCACTTAACAGCTGTGGCAATAAAGGTCATAAAATGGGGCAAAACTCACTTACCAAATGTCTCACTTAGCAACAGAAATTTTGGGCTCAGTTGTGGTCCTAACTCACATTTCATTTTTATACTGTAACTTGGATATATTCAATAGGCTTATATATTTTATTTATTTTATTTTATTTTAATTCCATTTATATCCCACCCTTCTCCGAAGACTCAGGGTGGCTTACAAGCTTAGCGGTAGCCTTCATTCTATCTATATGCCTGCTTATTAGGGCTTTCACACACCCCCAAGCGGCATTATTACAAAGTCAGCTTAATTGCCCCCAACAATCTGGGTCCTCATTTTACCTACCTCGGAAGGATGGAAGGCTGAGTCAACCTTGAGCCTGGTGGGATGCGAACCTGCACTAATTGCAGGCAGCTGGTGTTACTTAAGGAGGCATTAGCCCACTGCTCCACCAAGGCTCCTTATATGCAGTATGATCACACTTAATAGAGTAAGTAAAGGATAACTCAATATAACAGAAGTATAAATAAGCTTTGGAGTTAGCTCTAGGCAGCTACTGGGAAACACCTTGTGTAATTTTTCAATGGGCATGGTAGAATTCCCCCTCACAAAGAATAAGGAAACAATTCCAAACACTCAACAAATTGTCTAAATAGTTTCAGATCTGTATCCCCAGCTTCTTGTGCTCTTTTAGCGTTTGTTTTTTTTAAATCCTGTCCCACTCTCTTTGCTGTAACACTGAATGATGCAGCTCTGTGTACACTTGTCTGGGAATTAGTTTCACTGAACACAGCAGCACTGATTTCCAGTAGGATTATAGTACAAGAGTTTGCTGACTCATATTTTTCAAGAGAATGGTTTTAAAAACTAAGTGCTCATTATTTATCCTTCTGAATTAAAAAAAAATAAAACCATCTTTATTCATAGCAATTCAAGTCTTCCTGCATTGATGAAGGTGGATCCCTCATTGCACTGGCTGTATGAAAGAGATAGATTGGGCACAAGTATAGAATAGCTAGGTCTGTGTCAGGAATTCAGAAGCTCAGGAATTCAGCACATCAGCAGGACAGGAATTTCTGCCTTTTTCTGGATGTGGGGGAAGGGTTGTATGTTGTAACAAACTTAGCATTACACTTGTTGCAGAACATCTTTAAATAACCTAAAGGTTGTTTTCTTTTTTCCTATTATGACCTGTGTTGGCTTAGAATGCACATTATTTTCTCTGCACTTTTTTTGCGGATTTGACTTTTAGTTCTTTTCTAAAAAGCAAAAAGTGTGTTAGCAAACTCCCATGTTTTCTTTTGTTTGAGATGAAATATATTGGATTGAATTGCTATTGTTGTTATTATTTATTAACCTTAAATGCCACGTGACTAGGTGGCTCAGGACCCAACGATTCAAGGGAGAACAAGCAGTTTAGACAAGGGAATGACTGTTAAAAAGCTGTATAGATAAAATGGCCTTTGAAATTCTAATATCTTTTACCGATAAATTGCACACCGTAGATTAGTGTTATGCTGTAGGCAACAGTTCTGTACAAAAGGAAGCTTCCTGATGCTCGCCACACAACCCTTTCTTAATTATTTTCAGTAGTGAAATGGTTCTCACTTTGTCTTTCATGAGATTCCCAGTAATTCAGTAGCCGATTGGAAATTTAATAGAAACCTCCCTATCATCAGAGTTGCCTCCAGGGTTTTCATCACTTATCCTATTACTAAAAATGCCAGTTATGTGTTTATATGACAGGCTCATGTTCATTTTCCCTGTCAAGGATCCATTTCCCATAATCAGCAATTATTTGAGCTGAATTGTTATTATATATTGCAACTTTAAAATAAATCAGTATTACACTGTTACTTTTGAAAAATATTTCTTCTGACCTATTCCTTGACCACCTTGCATAATAATTCAGTTAAAAAACAAGAAAAGCTACAGGTAGTCTTTGACTTACAGCAGTTCATTTAGTGACTGTTCAAAGTTATAACATCACTGAAAAAAGTGACTTAGGACTGTTTTTCACACTTACAATCGTTGCAGCATCCCTGTGGTCATGGGATCAAAATTCAGATGCTTGGCAATTGACCCGTATTTATGACAGTACCAGGATGAAGTGACCACCTTTTGCGACCTTCTGAGAAGCAAAGTCAATGGGGAAAGTCAGATTCACTTAACAACTGTGTTACTAACTTAACAACTGTGGCAAGAAAGGTCATAAAATGGAGTAAAAGTCACTTAACAACTGTCTCACTTAGCAAAATAAAGTTTGGGCTCAATTCTGGTCATAAGTCAAGGACTACCTATATTTGACCAAATTTTATAATTTTCAATGCAGCATTTTAATCATCATGTTTTCTCCAGTCATATATCTGCATTAACAATTACCTTTATGGATAAATTACTGTGATTCCAATTTTCTGTTTGTGAAATTATCTAAGAAGGCAACTTGTTAAAGGCATTAAAACAGACATGTCAAACACAAGGCCCGGGGGCCGGATCCAGCCCGCGAAGTGGTTTCATGCGGCCCGCGAAGCCATCCTGGAAACAGTGAGGGAACGGCCCCCACTGCCTTGGCCCCGGCCCAGAGACCCTCCTTCTGCCAGAGACTCTCAGATCTGTCCCACTCCTGCCCAGGCCCCATAGGCACCCTTGATGTGAATGATGTAGAGCTGGTCACGCCCACCCAGTAGGCCATACGCACTCTAGCCACACCCACCCAGTAGGCCACGCCCACCCTGGCCATACCCACCCGGCCCCCTGAGGGCAACAGCAATGCTGATGCGGCCCTCAATGAAATTGAGTTTGACACCCCTGCATTAAAAGGTTAAATATTTTTTAAAAACGGTAGATTCAAGTAGGGAAGAAGCAGGATTTTAAATAATGAGCAAGTGCTAAAAGAGTTTTTTGAGACTGAAGAGACTGAATTAGTTCTTTGGACTGACTGTCATTATAGAAGATGTTGGAAAGAAGTTCATATGAGACGTATTTATTTTCAAGTAGGGAAACTGAAGTGTTACATCAAAGATAAGGAATAAATCTTTTAGCAATTCACTGCTAAGATATACAAAGGAAGAAGATATTGTTGTCTTTGCGGCTTCCCTGCAGGGTTCCATCAGGTGACAGGAAGTTAGACAAGATGGATCTTAATATCTTTTTGTCAATGAATGAAGATTTTTATTCTTACTAAATTAATTATTACATTACTTGATATTCTCAAAACCACACACTGGGATCTGACCCAGTGGTATCTGCTCTTTTAGTGGCTCCAGCATAAAGTAATTAACATTAGAAAGAGACATTCCCATTCTTTGGTAAAATTATTTTCTTTTCTTTTTTTTATTGAAAAGTTTTACAAAATTTTAATAATAAACCCCCCCTCCCCATCAACCCTCCCCCCCTTCCCTCCCCCCCCCCCGTTCTTCCCAAAGCAGAATACAGGGTATTACATATAGCAATCTTATGCAAACATATGCTAAATATCTATTACAACGTTAACAAACCTTCCACCCTTTAACTCCCTTATAACAAAACTAAAGTAATTATAATAACACTTCTATAATTGTTAATAATTATTCATATGCTATTTGAAACTTTTTAGTCCCATATTTGTTTTGAATATAATCAATCCATCTTTTCCATTCCAAAATATATTTTTCTTCTGACTGTTCTTTCAAATATGCTGAAACTTTTGCCATTTCAGCTACGTCCATTACTTTAAGTATCCATTGTTCTATTGTAGGTAAATCTTCTTTCTTCCAGTGTTGCGCCACCAACAGTCTGGCTGCCGTTATTAAGTGTAACATTAATTTAGTTTCTATAACAGTACAATCCGAAATAATCCCCAATAAAGAATAGCTGCGGAGTAAATCTTATTTTTTTCTTAAAAACTTTCTGAAAAATCCACCATATTTTTATCCAAAGGTAAAATTATTTTCTTCTATATTTAAATAAGAAATGGTAAAATAATCTAAAGGAAAGCTAATTTGAAAGATTTCAGGGGGAATGTGCTGGCTAGTTCAGACCTTTGAAGAAATTTTTTCTTTACCTTGCCATTTTTGTCTTCTATATCTCTCTCTTATGATGATTTATTCAGAAATAAGGCATTGCATGTTCAAGGGGATATCTCTAAGATAATACATTGGGATTGCAAATTTAATAGCTAGGTGCAAGAAAAGATACCAATTTATTCAATAATTATGTCAAATTTTAAAAAGATTATATTGCTATAAGTTTGGTTAGAAACCTTCCTGCATGTTCACACTTTATTTACAAAGTAGCAGCATAAACACACAAGGAAGAATTGGTTTTGAGGAGGATTACTTTGAGTAAAAAAATACTGTCCACATAATTGAGGTTTTGAAATTGAGAGCTATTTATTTTTTATTGACAACTCTCACTAGGAGATCAGAAAGTACCAGGTTCAAGGTCCTCCATTGGATGGTGAAGCTTGGCTTAGTCACAATGTCTCAGCAATTGATCTGCCTTACAGGTCTGCTTCTGTGAAGTTAAAATAAACGATAGTCTCTTTGAATGTTGCCTTTAACATTTAATGGTAAATTGAGCTTTAAATGAAGAAAATCACCACAACAAGATATGGAAGATCGTAGAGCTGTATAACAAGACTGTGGTCCTAACTGAGATATGCTAATGAAAAATTTATTGGGATTCTTCCGTGGAGATTGAGAAGAGGCAGGAAGTGCAAGGTCTTAGGTTTTATGAGCAGATTTGAGGTTGAACAATATTCTTGCAGCAGCCAGTTTCTGTCTTGGTTCTGCTCACAATCACTTTGCCAGGGATGCATATGGTTTATTTTCCCCCAGAACTAGTATCACCAGCTCTTCTGTGTTGACCAGTTCCCTAAACACTTGCATGAAATGGCACTCTACATATGCAGGATTATGGCATCTGATTTTTCCAAAAGAGTTATTTTTTTCATTCACTGTGGGTCACACGATTAAAAACAGGTACAGTTTCAATTGCACTATCACGGCTATCCTCTTGATTATTATTATTTTTTTACTATGCCTTGTCTGTCTCCTTTGAAATGGAGGTGATTTAACTTGTTTCTATCTAGGCTAGTACCAAAATATAATGAATATTTTTTGCGTAGTATAAAAAAATAGCTAAGACTTAAGATTTTAGGCAAATTATTTCAGTGGTACTTCACATATCCATAATGTTACAGCTTTTTAAAATATCAGGAAGAGTTAAACATCAAAAGCCTCAAACTGACCAGACTGCACTGATTTTGCTAGATTGTGATGATCTTTCTTCTCCTTGCTTTTACTGTATGTTTCTCTGTCTTTTTAGACAATCCACGTCGCCATTGTATGCGCTGGATACAATGCCAGTCGGGATGTCGTCACTCTCGTCAAATCAGTCTTATTTCATAGGTAAAGCCTCTTTATCTTGCTTCATGCTTTTTTTTTTTTAGAAATGATTCAATGTGCCTCTGATCCTTCATAGTAGAAATGATGGTCAGTGTACCGGAATTTAGCTAGACAGCTTGCTTCTTTTAAAACATTTAAAACTACATAGGATGTAAAATATATTTCTTACCAAATTATGTTGCTTTGTATTGGGTCCTCTAAATTTCTGTCAACATGCACAAAATTTAATAATGATGCACTCATCCAACCATTAAAAAATGTGACTAATGGTTGTGCAAACTTTGTTTTTAGGAAGTAATCTCCTCATTCCTTAAGCTTCTCTGCTTCCAACCTATTCCAACCTATTCCTAACTTGTCACTATTTTAAATTTCTTCCTGGGTTTTTTAAAAGACTACGCTTTTATCAGAAATGTGCCCAGGTTTTTCTTTAGGTTTAGTTTTAATAAGTTACAAGCATGGATTTGAAGTGGGAGAACTGTGGAAACCAGCACAGCTAGGTGATAAGATCTAGACAGTTTTTACTGATCTCAAAAATTCAGTAGAAGAGAATATATGTAGCTCAGGGTTGAACTGTGTAGTCCTTGGTGCTCTCCAACTTTGGTTGCTTGAATGTGGATGTTTCATTACCTGACTATACAGGACCTTGCTCTACCAATGCTGGTGGAGATGTGTCTCCCCCCCCCCCGGTAATTCCTTGATTAAGTTAAGTGTTTTCTGTTCAGTAGTTTCTCTATTATTAATCCCTGTTTATCTGAATGCTGGCTGCAAATCTTTGTCAAAAAGATTTCAGAAAGCTTAGCAGGATTAGACATGGTTAGTTCTTAGATGAGTTAGACCTCAAAGAAAAAAAATCTCAGAGAAAAGGGAAGCAAAAATTACTTTTGTTCATTCCATAGGCTCAGATTTTCCACACTGAACTAAAACTGTAGTTACAATCTCAAATTACAAGTTAAATTCATAAATTAGGCCATTTTTGAATCAAAATAAAATAAAACGCAGTACTTATTTATGGGGACTTTTTCCTACTCAAACTAAATTTGATTTGATTCTCTTTTGTTTTGCATTAAATTGCAAAACATTTTTAAAGGGTTCTTTTTTAACTAAAATCTAATCCTTCAATCTTTTTTTTTATTGAAAAGTTTTACAGTACATTTTATCTTTAACAATCCCCCCCTCCCCCCACCCCTACCTACCTAACCCTCCCTATCCCTCCCCCCCATTCCCCCTCCCCCCCCGACATCGCCCTCTAGCTCATATAAAATGACTACAAGCAATACTAATGTTACATATAAAAAGGAAAAAAAAAGAAAAAAGAAAAGAAAACTTATTCAAATGCTAAGTGAAACTTTTTAGTCCCATATTTGTTCTGAATATAATGAATCCACTTTTTCCACTCCATAATATAACGTTCTTGCGAATGATCTTTCAAGTAAGCCGAGATCTTTGCCATTTCGGCCAGGTCAGAAACCTTTAGAGTCCATTCTTCTATAGTCGGCAGTTCCTCCTTTTTCCAATATTGACCTATTAAGAGTCTTGCAGCTGTAATTAAATTCAACATCAACTTAATGTCCACAACAGTAGCATCTATAATTATGCCCAGCAAAAACAATTGCGGACAAAACTTTATCCTTTGCTTAAAGATCTTTTGCATATTCCACCAATTTTTTATCCAAAAAGCCTTAACCTTTTTGCAGGTCCACCATATATGAAAATAGGTTGCTTCAATCCTTCAATCTTTAAAGTAGCAGTACAGATCATTGATTTCCATATCTGGGAGTAGTTGTTTCACCATCAGCAGTTGTCTTGGAAATAATTAAGGTTAGAAGGAAGGAAGGAAGGAAGGAAGGAAGGAAGGAAGGAAGGAAGGAAGGAAGGAAGGAAGGAAGGAAGGAAGGAAGGAAGGAAGGAAGGAAGGAAGGAAGGACATTCTGTGCACCAAAGGGTTGTCAGATGCAAATCATGAATTAAACATTCTGGTAGATATTCCATGCACAATTAAATTAGTGTTGCCCTCAAGAATGATTGTTTGGAGGTTGACAAGTATAATTTTATTGTAATGCTATTGTGGAAATTGGCTCAGAGAGGTCTCATCCTCTTGAGTAGGGCACATCACAAAACTTCCACATAATTCAGTTATACATCAGGCTAAAGGAAGAAGAAGAGGTAAATAACTTTTATTTTAAAGTGACTAGAATGGCTTGGTCTTTACAATTAAGCTGAGGAAAAATAATAAAAGCTCTGCTCTTTAACTCTTAGAAATGCTGTCATAATTCATGTACATCAAAGGGTTTACTAACGTGAAATATTTCAAAAGGAAAATGTATGTATTTTCAGATTAACAGCATTCCTCCTGCTTTTTCTGATTTATCTGATTTTAAATGTTTCATTAATCTTTCTGAGTAATAGTCCCAATACAGCGATGAAGATGAATGAAAAGAAAATAATTTATAAGGAATAGATTTAAAGAAAAAATGTATTCCCCCTTTTTCTTTCAATATGATGCTTTCTGTTTGTTCATTTGTGCTATACCAGGGGTTCCCAACTGGTGGTGCGAGACGATATTTCAGGGGGTTCGAAAACTTGGTTTTTCAAAATTATGGTGTATATGCATAATTTGTTGCAATTATTTCAAACTTTGATAAGGGGTGTGAGAATATATCAGAAGTGTTCTAGGGGTGCGGGATATAGAAAAGGTTGGGAACCGCTGTGCTATATAATATTTAGGTACTGAGCATATCATGGTTTGTTGAAAATCTCCATACATATTATATTTAGAGCTGTCAAGTTTTTTAAAAACATTTTTATTAGAGTTTTTATGTAATGACATTACCAAAAAATATTTAACTGGAAGAATTATCATTGCGAGTTTAAGAACCTCATTTTTAATTAAAGTCTTTGTAAAATTGATCCATGTGACTTGAGTCTTTACAAAGAAGACTCTGTGACTACTTGGCCATTTGAACCTGGAATGTGGTTGTTCTTGTCATAGAGTAACTGTGCATTTACAGTATGCACAACATATATTTTCATTTAGTAAGGACACTCAATCTCTAAATGGTCTTTTAAAACATAGTATGAAATTATATTAAACACTATAGTCCTTGATTTATGACAATTGTTATGAATGAAGAGAAGATACATCATACATGTCTGAACTTGCTTTAGAAGGCTACCTTTATTTTGAAAGAAACATCTGCCTTTTGAGTATCAAAACCTGGCTAATGGCTTTGAAACAGAATTTCTTCCTGTTTATCTAAAGCCTGGATTGGTTGATCTTAAAACTACATTGCAGATTGAATTACTGTTCTTAGAATATTATAGCTGTGTTATAACTGAAGATCAGTCCTAGCCAAGCTCAGTTCTAAGAAAAAAATACAGTATTTCAGTATATCAGCATCTAATAGGAAGAGTAGTGTTGTAAGTTCAAGTTAGTGATGGTAACAGTTGAGAAAATTCCTATGTACAGTTTTTATTGAAAAGATTCACAACAATAAAGTTATTAACCCAAATCTTGATTTGTAGCCTCTTCATAATAATAATGATGATGATGTTATCCACTCAGTCATGTCCGACTCTTGGCGATTTTATGGGCCATGTCTCAATATCTTCCAATTTTGTTGAGTTTTTCTGTGCTCTGGCTAGTGTCAGCTCTGATAGTGTCCATCCACCATGTTCTTTCTAATTCCATTTTACTGCTAACTCTTCTAAATATAATTGCTTTCTCCAGTGAATTCCCCTGCATGACATGGCCAAAGGAAGTGAGACACAGTTTCTTGATTTTGCCTTCTGGTGACATGTCTGGTGTTATGCGTTCCAGTATTTGCTTGTTAGTCAACTTTGCTGTCCAAGGAATACTCATGAGCCTTTTCCAGCACCACTGCTCAAACTATCGATTTTCTTCCTGTCTTCCTTTTTCAAGGTCCAACTTTCACAACCATAGGTAACTACAGGAAACACAATAGAATGAACTAACCTACATTTAGTTGCCAGGCTCATTTCCTTGCTTTTCTATATCTTGCTCACGTTCATCATTGCTGTGTGACCCAGTGCAACCTGACATTTTATTTCTGTGCTGCATTCATCATTTTGAGCTCTCTATGGTCCTGGGAAAGTGAATTTTCCCACACTATCTCTTCACTGTCAATTTCTATTTTTGATGTTTCCCTTCCTTGCAGTGGTCATGAGCTTGGTCTTCTTCATGTTCAGAAAGAGACCCAAATTCTCACTTTCTTCTTTGATTTTCTTTATCAGAAGTTCCAGGTCTTCTTTGGTTTTTCAGAGGAAAGTTGTATCATCAGCATATTGAAGACTGTTGAAGTTTCTTCCACCAATCTTTACCCCAATTTTTGATTCTTCCAAGATCTAGCTTCCACATGATTATTTCAGCACACAGGTTGAACAAGAAAGACTCCTTTGTCTATCTTAAAATAATCTGTATCTTCCTATGGTGTGTGCACAATGACTTCCTAATGTGTTTACAGTGATTGCACTAACATGACCTGTGCTGGTACCCACCAGGTCTTGTAGGGCTGTCCATAGTTTCTCATAATCAATATAATCAAAGGCTTTTTTGTAGTCATTGAAGTACATGTAAATGATCTTTCGCTGTTCACAAGATTTTTCCATGATCCAACACAGTTTTGGAATATGGTCGTGGGTGCCATGACCGCTTTGGAAGCTGGCTTGGACATCTGGTAATTCTCTTTTGATGGCTGATGCTAGGCACACTATCTGACATGTTTGAGAGCCTTCCTATAGAATTTTCTTGATGAGTTATTTGTGGAGTAGGTTGCCAGGTCTTTCTCCAACCCTCTAACTCACTTTTTGACAGCTGCCCAGGGACAACAACTGCTGCAGGCTGGTTAATCTGGGCAACAACCAATATGATATGGAATTCTTTTTCTGTTGTGGATGCTCTTAGTCTAATGCTCAGTTGAGACCTGTCTGGCTTGGGTATACTTTCAGGTGATATACATTCAAAATAATGCTTAACTGAATACACAACCCCCCCCCCCCCCGTGACAAGGGGTTATCCACATGGAGGGATTCATAGTAGTACATGCTGAGATCGAGACTTTACAAAAGATAAAGTAGGGAAAGAAAGGTAGGTATTTGTGTCAACAGTAACCTATTTTTAAAGTCTTAATTATTTTTAAAGTTAAGGTCTTAACTTTAAAGCTTAATTCTGAACAGGTTTCACTTAAAATCCACATTTTCAAGTTTTTATTCAAGCTTTATTCTCATAGATACCCACTTAACTTTGCAGACTGTTGTTTATTTGTTTATTTTGTTATTTATCTGGCAGCTACATACTCTCAAAACAACAAAAATTGTCAAGAAATACTATATTGGGAATTCTTGGTCTTTTAATGGAAAGTGATCCTGATAAGGCAAAGTGACACATTTTCCGCAGGACTTGCCAGAGGTTGTACAAAGCAAAGCAACTTGGTCACTTTGGTTCACCATTAGAAAAGTGATGTCCAAGTTATTTTATGAATTGGCTCCAAAGGAATGTTTTGTTTGAGTCTTAGAGCTTTGACAGATTTATTTTATTCTTGCTTCTATTTGGCTTGTGTTTTATTGTAAGTGTATTTGGTTATATTGCTTTTAGAAAGTATACATTGCTTGTCCACTAAGTAGATGTGCTTTAGGTAATTTCATAGATTTTGAAAAAATCTTAATTCTTTTTAGCAATACTCATATGTTAATGTACGTAATCTGAAGAATAGGAGAATATTGCACAAAGCTCTGGGTTTTCTTCACATTATTTTGCCCTGCAAAAACAGGAGACTCAGGAAATTCTCTCCAGGCTTTCACAGGAATGAGCATGAGGCCACTCAAAAAAAAATTACATTTGGTTCTTCTTGAGCCCTCTTGCAATTTTCTGGAAAATAGCTAATTTTGGATAAATACAAAACATTGGGAGAACCAAATGAAGTTACTTAACCTTGAGGCATAAGGTACTAATTTTATCTCTTAAATTTTTGAAGCACTTCAAGTGTTGAACAGATATTTTAACCCATCCACTCTAGTAATGCCATGCCATCTCCAAATATTTTGTATTTGGCTCTTGGAAGGCAAACATACTAATTCAGATGAGTCCTAGAACAGATGAATGGCTTGAATATAGATATGCTCAGGCTGGGAGCATCTTGAAGCACTAGAAATAGGAGATGAAATATCCTGTACAGTATTCTATTCTCCTACGCTCCCTAAACTATTAAAGTAATGGAAGAGGAAATGGCATAATTGGAGAGATCAGTCCTTGTTTCTTTGAGGAAGAAAAAAAATCATATGGATAAGCAAAGACTGTGTTTATATTGAGGCTCTTTTGCCTAAATATGTTCATCAATTAGAAATACCTTGCCCATAAGTAAAACCAATCTTCTAATACTTTCTCTTGGCTAGAATTTTCATGGCTTTTCACCATTCTAATAATAGCAATAGCACTTAGACCTATATACCACTTCATAGCACTTTAAAGCCCTCTCAAAACAATTTACAGAGGCGGCATATTGCCTACGACAGTCTGGGTCCTCATTTTACTGACCTCGGTAGGATGGAAGGCGGAGTCAACCTTGAACAGTTTAGAATCGAACTTTTGGAGTGAGCAGTGAGTTAGCCTATAGTACTGCATTCTAACCACTGCACAACCACAGCACCACCAACATTAATTATGGAGATCAGAGGCAGATCTATATCTTATCTGTGCTAGAGTCCAAAATTTAAACTAATTTCATGGTTTAGATTTTACCTCTTCTCATTATATTCCCATAGAAACATCTTCCTACTTCTATTCAAATGGCTTGTGAGGCCCCTCACTTTTCAAAATTTCTCAAGCTTCTTGAGTTGTTTTCCCCTTGATGATTCTCATCCATGGAATCCTCCCAAGCTTTAAGTTCATTAAAATTATCTCTCTTAAAGTCCAAGAGTCTAGTTTGACTACGTTCTATTGCTTGTGCTTGCATAATGTTGAATGCCAATATTGTATGATTAGTCCCCCCCACCCCAAGGTTCCTGTTAGTTCAACACCTTCTGTGATTTCATCTCTGTTAGTGAGAATTAAATCCACTATGGCTGATCCCCTAGTTCCCTTTTCTACTTTTTGGGAGACAAAGTTGTCTGCTAGGTTTGTCAGAAACCTGTTTGATCTTCCACTTGGTTCTTCCCAATAGATAAATAGGTACCACTTCAGTTGGGGAAAATGACACTTTGAGTGGCAGTATGAATTCAACTGATGCCTGGCCTTCCCAAATGTGATGCCCAAATGCGAGGTGACATTGTTGGTAGAAAAAGCCCTGGATAATGCTACAGAACACTGTCAAGCCTTCTGAATGTGGAGCTAGTTCACTCCCTATCATGTACTCTGGATAATGCATGAGCATGAATGGAACAGACTAGCAATCATCGGCAGCCAAACAACTTCTTTATATTAACACTGTAGTCTCCTGGCTAATGTAATATCACCATACACTAAATAATAATTTAACTAAACTTTTCTTTCGACCCCAAACCACCCCAGTGATGCCCTCAACGTGATGTCCCGTTGCCTGGAGGCGGTTCGGGTCTGGATGGGGAGGAACAGACTTCAGCTCAACCCCGACAAGACCGAGTGGCTTTGCATACCTTCATCCCGGGTCTATTCGGATATTCCATCTCTTTCTATGGGGGATGAATTATTACCCCCCGTAGATAGGGCTCGCAACTTGGGAGTCCTCCTAGATTCACGGCTCACCTTGGAAGATCACATGGTGGCTGTGACTAGGGGGGCTTTCGCCCAGGTTCGCCTGGTGCGCCAGTTGCGGCCCTATCTAAGCCGGGATGATTTATGCACGGTCACTCACGCACTCGTGACCTCTCGTCTAGACTACTGCAACGCTCTCTACATGGGGCTTCCCTTGAGGACCACCCGGAGGCTCCAACTGGTACAGAATGCAGCCGCGAGAGTTGTGTTGGGAGTCTCCTGATACTCCCATGTTACACCTCTGCTCCGTGAGCTGCATTGGTTGCCAGTTGTCTTCCGGGTGATATTCAAGGTGCTAGTAATGGTGTTTAAAGCCCTACATGGCAGGGGTCCGGAGTACCTTAGGGAACACCTGCTGCCGGCGTCTACTTCCCTCCGCCCTGTGCGGTCCCACAGAGAGGGCCTCCTCAGGGTGCCACCGGTCAGAGAATGTCGGCTGGTGGCCCCCAGGGGGAGATCCTTCTCTGTGGGCGCCCCGGAGCTATGGAACCAGTTACCGGTTGAGCTCCGGACGGCGCCCGATCTGCGCTCCTTTCGCCGCGATCTGAAAACATACTTGTTCGAGCAAGCCGGCCTGGCCTGAGGGGGGATTGGTGGGGTTTTTTACTATTTTTATTGGGGTTTTTTACCATGTATCAACTGTATTTTTAATCGGGCATGTATTTAATTATCTTTTAGTTTTTGTAAATTTCTGTGTTTTATTCTTGCCCTGTACACCGCCCTGAGTCCTTCGGGAGAAGGGCGGTATAGAAATATTAATAAATTAAATTAAATTAAATTAAGCATGTTTAGGGGAGGAGAATCTTTGTAAGAGGGAAATGCGAGAGACAATTCCTTTTTTAGATATTTTGTGAATCAGACTTGTATTGAACCATCTTGGTTGGCTTAACTTCACTCTGTCTTCTGGACTATACTTCAGCATCTAGTATTGTAAGTTTTTAAACATTCTCTATAATGGCGGTTGTCCATGTGATTGTTAACGGCAGAACACAATGACATTCCAAAAACAGGCAATGGGCCGACCACATTATCTGCCAAGATAATATCATAGATATACCTATGATGTCACCAAGAGTTCATTTCAGTTTGAGGGAGTCTTGATGTTTCTATGAAAATAGCCAGGGAGAAGCATTTGAAAGACAGAATCATCCCTCTTTCAGGGAATATCAGAATTCATATTGAGGAATACCTGTAGGGATTTATTCATTAGTTTAAAATTCAAAGTTCAGCTGGGCAAACCATAGCACACATTTTAGTTGAAGGAGGTTATTCTGCAGAATGCTTTTTGTTTTGTTTTTCTTTTAAAAGAATACATAGAAATAGGCTTTCCCCTTTCACGATGGCTGCTGCATGGTAAACGTTTCTTTCTTCTCTTATTGACGATCTGCTGATTTCACTGCTAAAGCTAGTTCTTTGGCAGTGCTGCTCCCTGGTTTTGAATGGGAGCACTTAGGAGTGACCCAAGATGACTTTTGTAGACCCAGTGGGGAAGCGGGGGGGGGGGGGCATCTTGATGATTCCAATTCCCTCTGGAAATGATTGAAATATTCGCCTTCCTGTCAAGCAGTTTTGTTTTCTAAACATGCCGGAATTTTAACTTTCACTTTTTGACTTTGGTTTATTTTGTGTTTTTTTTTTTGCTTTAAAAGTTGATAAGCGGTTGAATGCTGATAAATTTGAGCCCCTTGCTGGACTCTAATTGCTTTTTCCCCCCTTTTAATATATGTTGTTCTGGATAACCTTTGTCTGGTCCATATGGAAAGCACAGCAACATTCAGGGTGGGTAGTTGAAGAGATATTAGACTCTCATCACTGGATTCTGTATTTTTTGAATTTGGAAAACACCTGGAGTTTAAGTGTGTGTGTGTGTATACACATACACACACACACACACACACACACACACACACACACACACACACACACACATATATATATATATATATATATACACATACATATATATACATACACACACACACACACACACACACACACACACACATATATGCAGCTAGCTGAATTTCTATTACAAAAACTTGATCAAACTTTAATATTGATTCAAAGAATGATAGAATCTGAAGTTTTACCTTTGGATAAAGGTACACAAAAGGATTTTTATCCAAACTATCAGAGAGATAGTCTCACCACTGAAGAATCAGCAAAGTGGATTTCATTTGTTCCAAAATTTAAGTCTGTATACTTTTCCAATATTACAGCTAGAAGGGAAGAAGACAAATTCCTTTCCTCTAGGAACATGGAGGGAAATTGATTTATTACAGTTAACTGGTAACTACTTCTGCTTGCACTCTGTTTTGAATTTGCTACATTTAATTAAACAGTTGACAAGAAAGGATATTAAGAAATAAACATGGATTTTTTTTTACTCAGAATGATCTATTTATAACTTTTGGGATGATCTGGGATAGTCATGAGACTGTGGTATATTTTGTACAAATGGACTACAATAACTTTGTCACTAATATAACATATAGAAGACAGGTCAAAAAGTTGTTAATAGATTTAATAGTTTAAAAATTTGGGAGGGCCTGTTTCACAAAGGGAACTAATGTTGCGGTAATATATTAATCAGTATTCAACTAGAGGGGATAATGTGTTGTTGCTTTGATGCACCATTTTTAATGTTCTGATTACTTTGTGCCTTGTGTTTTCTTTTATGTCTTCTTGGATTTTTATTTAGTTTTATATTTTGTATTTTAACTTTGTTCTGAATAAAATGAAAAATATAGGGAAAAATACATAGAAATACATTTGCTATCTTTATTTTTACTATGCTTTTCCAAAGAACTTTCTTCACTTATCAGATGAGCTGCTGTGTTGCCATGGAGTATTCTCTATGTATCTTTTTCCCCCCTCAAGTTTTATTGTTTCTTTGTTGTATTACAGTTGTTTTTAAGTGATAATAAAATGCATGTTTAGAAAGGAAGCCCCACAATGGTACAAATAACTATAAAAGTTAGCAGTCATTTTTAATTGCTAGCAGTTGAATTAACAGACAGAATGTGAGCCAGCCAGTTAGGTGAGAATTCTTCACTTAATTCATCTAATTTATTTCCATTTATATCAGCAGCATGGCCTTAAAAGCCTTAGGGCAACTAATAGCAATTAAAAACAACAATAAATCTCATCAGTACTATAACATTAGTTACAAATGAACGGCATCAATACACATTATGTAGCATCAACAGTTGCTAATAAAATAGGTCACTCTGGAATAAAATCCACATCTTTCCCATATACTTGCCAACACTATAAGTTTTTAATTTGGCTCCTAAAAGCAAAAATAGTCTGGTCACTAAACCATTGATTTGGATAGGAGGCAGATGTTTTTAAAAAAGAACCATGATATCAAAAGTATCTATTTCCATATGTACTAATTAAGGCTTCCAAATCACTGAAGGTCCCACATGTAGATTTGTTGTGCAATTTGGGTGTCCTCCTGGACACTTAACTCCTATTCAAAGAGCAAGTGACAACTGTGACTAGGGGATACTGCATAGATTCTGTTGGGAAGCACCCAGCCTGGCAAGGAGGAGGGATCAAGCATAGAACTAGCCTGGAGTCACTGTGCAACCACAAAAGGAGAAGAGCTGTTGCCCCCAAAGTTCCCTGGAGTTTGTCTAATTGTTATCTCAATAGTAGGCTGTCAGACTGTAAGATTCCTATATTATAGGCAGAACATAATAAAGTAGTTATCTTAAACCTTGTAAATGTGAGTTTGATTGTTCACACCTGACAGGTTCATCTTTTGAACCAATTGTGCCCATTTTTGGACCAGAACTTACTTATTCATGGCTTAGTTATCACCTGTTTGGATTAATATAATGTGCTTCATATGGGCTGCTCTTAGCATTTGGAACCTGCAGCTGATCTAGAATGCAGTGGCATTGACAGTTTCTTGCATTTCTTGTTACAATCATATAACATCAGTATTCTGTGACCTATACTGGCTTCTGAGCTATAGTGGGCTTCTGAGTGTGATTCAGGGTGTTAGGTTTCATCTATAAAGTCCTACATGACAGAGGGCCAGACTATTTGCAGAACCACCTATGTCTTATCATCTCTGCTCTCTCCATCATATCTGCTAGGGAAGACTTGCTCTAGATTCCTTCTGTTAACAGTGTCATTTGGTAGACCCTGGAATCATGCCTTTTTTGCAGCAGCCCCTGCTTTATAGAACAGGGATTAGGATACCCCAACTCCGTTAGTCTTTTCTTAAGGCAAGACCTGGCTATTCTCCCAGGCATTGGGTCATATGGTTAGATAGCTCTATTGGTTGATGTTACTTAATGTTGTTGTTTATGTGTTGGATTGTGTTTGTGGCTTCAACAGTTAAGGTATTTGTTAAATTATTTTTCATCCCTGTGTACCATTCAGTGTCACTTTTGTGTGATAGGTGAACTTATACGTTGTTTAAATAACTAAATGTTGCTTATTTATTATTTTAACTTGCATGCTTATGGCTGCCTTTGGATTTTTGTTTTTGGTCTAAAATATATAATGTAACAGAAAACATAGACATAAAAAAGCCATACGTATGCAGCTGTTACATGCCATAGCTTTTCCAGATGTCTATTAAGCCACCAAAAATTAGGTAGAGTACAGTTTTGCATTTTTAGAAAAACAATGCATACCTTCCAGGCATTTCTGTTTAATATGAGGAACAATCATTTATAGGGAAGTTGCAATCCAATTACATCTGAGGTCCCAAACTGGGCTATAACCTAATTAAAGACTACTTTTTCTGCTGGTATGATGAAGATGACCCTTATTATAACCATTTCCAATCTGTATATTTTGACTTCTCAGCCACAAGGCTTTTGTTGATAACTCAGGAGCTGGAGCACACATCTGACAAGCAGTCCGCTTAGGAAAATTTGCCTTATTTGGTTAGACTAACTTAAAGAACAAGAATCTAGCATGTTTTCCCCAAAATAAGACCCAATATTATTTTATTATTATTATTATTATTATTATTATTATTATTATTATTATTATTATTATTATTATTATTATTATTATTATTATTATTAATTACCAGGTCTTATTTTTGGGGTGTGTTTTTTCCATGGACTCACCTCGCAGTAGTGGCAATGCTGACAGCCCTGCCCAGCTGGCCCACTTCTTCTGCAGCTGAAGGAAATGCCTCTGCAGCTGAGAATGGAGCTCCGGCCTGCATTTCACCCTGAGACGCCTTCCAGAAAGGCCTCTGCAGCTAAGAACTGAGCTATGGATTTAATACGAATTAAATCCGTAGCTCTGTTCTCAGCTGCAGAGGGCTTTCCGGAAGGCCTCTGAGGGCAAAATGCAGGCCGGAGCTCCATTCTCAGCTGCAGAGGCATTTTCTTTGGCCACAGAAGAAGTGAGCCAGTGAGGCAATTCATGGGAGGCCTGGCTGCAACAGTAAGTAGGTGCAGGCACCTGGGACAGCTTCACCCCCCCCACACAGTAGCTTGATTTTTAGGCATGTGCCTCGCCCCAAAACTAAGGCTTATTTTGGGGATAGGGCTTATATTAGGCCCACCTCCAAAATCAAGCTAGGGTTTATTTTCAGGGTAGGTCTTACTTTCAGAGAAATATGGTAGCTGCTATTTCTAAATATGGTGTAAGACACAAGTGTTGGACAGGAATAAGGAGTATTCTCATAGATAGGTATTTCCATGTACCTATTTATCTAGTTTAACCAAATTTAGGACAGCCTAATTGGTCCTTGTAATTATTCAAACACATAGGAACAGTCTCATACCAGTATAATCAGATGCTATGCATTTTATGAATTGGAATCCTCTGTACAAATAAAAATATAAGAAAAGCTGTTTTGTGGATTCTGTAAGGTAATACTGTTTCTTTTGAAGGTTATTGTTTGGGGAGCTAGGCTGAGTTTTGTTTTTTCCCCTCATCCCTTCCACCGTTGATCTTCTATTATAGAAGTCCCAGCTGTAGTATAGGAACTCCATTTCTCTTAAAAATAGGACTGAAAAAATCCTTGGCCTGTCTGCCAGCTCCTTCTAATGGCTCTTTTATGGCCCACGGTGATCCTGCTCCAACACCACCAATATAACTTCACTGAGTTTCGCTGCTGAGTTTCATTTTCTGCCACTGCCATTTTGAAAATAAACCCTAAAATGGGTTTGTTAAACTTCTGTAAACTTTACACATTGTTTTATAATGCTAAAATATTGGATTGGACCAAAATGGAGAAAGCTGATCCATAGCAATAAGTTTAAGAATTCTAGTGCTATTAATTAATGACAGTGATCCAAAGATCCAGTTTCTTTCTCTTTTCCAGGTAGGGAAATATCACAATTGTGGTGCCCCATCCATCAAAGATAATTGATCATATTTTGTTTGATTGTCAAATGTATGCCCCTGTTACAGTTGCAAGAAAAAGTATGTGAACCCTTTGGGATTACGTGGAGTTTTGCATGAATTGGCCATAAAATGCACTCTAAACGTCATGTAAGTCACAACAATAGAAAAACACAGTCTGCTTAAAATAATACTACACAAACATTACATGACGTTTAGAGCGCATTTTATGGCCAATTCATGCAAAACTCCATGTAATCCCAAAGGGTTCACATACTTTTTCTTGCAACTGTAGGTTTAGGTATTAAAATCCCTACTTGAAAAAACAGCCCACTGGAACCTGAACCACAGTTTGTCTTATTTCATTCTGGGTTCTAAGTTATACATTGTAAGTGGAACTGCTGTGTTTATAAACAAAGCATTCACTTAAGAATTCGTTATATTGAACAGATCAAGGTATCATATAAAGAAACATTGATTCTTTGTATTTAGCACATATGTAATATATTATTGTATGTTTTACCTATTATACCCTGGAAATAGATTTTGTATTTTACTTTTGATCTTATTTGTTATGGTTGTAAGACCACCAAATCAATCAGTAAACTATCTACCCATGGCAATATTGTGAGGATATCTTTTTTAAAAAACCATATAATCTGGAAAAATATGGTTCCCTGTACCAATTTATTTTATTATCTCAATTGCTAATTATTGCACACTTGGATCATCAATGTAACAAGGTACATTATGCTTAATAGCAGTTTTAATTTTTTTTCATTTGTGTTGATTATACCCAATTGTTTAAGGTATATTTGTAGCTCCTTGTTCCTCTAACTGAATTTCCCATATGATTAAAAGCTTTCAAATAGATTTTTCTTTGTAAGACATTTACAATAAAATTTCTTTGGAAGATGTGAAATAAAAAGATATCCACAAGTCTCCATTCACATTTCATATGTCCTGGGACATATATATTAATCATTGGCACCAGTTAATATCTTTATTTGCAATTAGTTATTTTTGTGTGTGTGTCCTTTTAGGGAGCTTTTTTCATTTCTAATATTTTGCTTGCTTGCTATCTCAGTCCTCTATGGTTTCAAGGGATGGAATCTTTTGTTATTAACAATTCCTTTCTTGCCAGATAAAAATTATATGAATTAATTATTGTGAAAGGCTTAGAAAATGAGAATTCTGCATAACCTCCCAAAACTTTTTATGGCAGTTTCTATTTTTGTTTGGTACTATAGGATTTTTATTTTCATGAAAAAGTCACCTTGAAATATCTGTTGTTAAATCACACAAACAAAAATCAAACAGCAGGATTTCCCCCTCCCCAAATTTAAATATGCAAGTTAGGGTGACAGATTGGTGATCTTAGCAAAATAATAAAAAGCATTTTTGCTGGAAGTAAAAATAGCAGACATCACACTCATCCAGTATTAACACAGCTGAAAACAACAATTAACATTTTGTGCTAGGAACAGTAAAAACAATACCTTATTAAGTCTAATCAAAATTCACACTGGTATGCAAGATTTTTTGGTTATATTCAGCTCTTCTGCTAGAATATTAAACAGACTGAATATTAAGGAATATGCTATGTTTGTGATATCTGTCCTCTTAAAAAAGAAGAAATGCAGTTTGGAAAAGAAAAGAGGACAAGCAAGAATTGGGAGGGGCTGAGGAAAGTGAGTTTGCAGAGCACAGCAGCATCCCATTTTTGCACCCTGAGGTATGGCGTTGGCCCGTTTTCGTGCACTGAGGCATAGCGGCATCCATTTTTGCACCCTGAGGTGTGGCGTCGGCCCCTTTTCGTGCACCGAGGGACAACAGCATCCCATTTTTGCACCCTGACCTACAGCATTGGCCCGTTTTCGCACAGCGCTGCAGCACGGTGTCCTGTTTTTACTCCCTACGGTTTGGCAGCATCCCATTTTCATGCCCCATGGAATTTTTGCACCACACAGTGCAGTGGCATCCCATTTTTACACCCCAAGATGTGGTGTTGGCCCATTTTTGCATCCTGTCTTGCGGCAGCAGCCCGTTTTTGCACTCCACAGCACAGTGTCCTGTTTTTGTGCCCCACAGCCACAGCGCTACAAATTATGTTGCTAAGTGAGACATTTATTAAGTGAGTTTTGCCCCATTTTATGACATTTCTAGCCACATTTGTTAAGTGGATCATTGGAGTTGTTAAATTAATAGCATGGTTACTAATTACACATTACACGTTAGTAAGTGAATCTGGCTTTCCCATTGACTTTGCTTGTCAGAAGGTCGCAAAAGATGATCAGATGACCCCGGAACACTGCAAGCGTTATAAATATGAACCAGTTGTCAAGCATCCAAATGTAAATCACATGACCACGGGGATGCTGCAATAGTCATAAGAGTGAAAAATGGTCATGTCACTTTTTCCAGTGTCATTGTAACTTCAAATAGTCACTAAACTACCTATACTGATTTTCCTCTTCAGAGACTAAGCATCGAGGCAATTTTTGTGATTGTGTGAGTAAGCCAGAAAAAGATAAACAATAACTAGCATGAACCTAGAAAACCAGGAAGAAAGAATGTTTCTGGTTTATTGTATATAGTGTCAAATGAGTATCTGACAGCTGCTGGACATAAGTTGTGGGTTTGTTCTCAGAGCTGCTGGCTCTCAGGGAACAAATCCATTCCCTTGAAAATAAGGCAGCCAAGCTGGAGAGGAGATATTTCAGAATGTGAACATTTTGCTCCAAGCACAGAATAACACTCTCTTGCTGTCAAACAGAACAAGGGCCTTGGAGAAGAATCATTTTGAGGAAGCGGGACATGTTCCTTTAGGTGGAACAAACAGTTGGATGATGAACTAACCTCATCTTATACTAAAGGTATCCTCCAGGGAAGGTTTTAGTGTGAGTAATGAAATCATTAGAAACACAGAGAGGTTAAGTTCTAATGTAGATCATGTGGTGATTAGTTTGCCTGTGTAAAGGTTTTGGATACCATATATTAATACTGGCGGTTAATGCTGAAGAGGAGGCAGTGGACATGGTCCACTTCTCATCAATGATTTGAGAAAGTCATAATATCAAAAGGGGGGCAAAGCAACTTTTAAAATGATCCTAAGGGAAAGCTGGTAGGAGCTGGATATCATCCTACCTAGAAGGTATATTATGCATGCTTCAGGAACCTCTATAAAAAATAGGACCAATATTGGTATGGGCTAATGTAAAGTTCATGCCAAAACATATGGGGAATATAGTATAAGTCATCCCAAGGTGGAAAACCTAGAGCACATTTTTGCATATGAAAAATTATATTGTTTACTAGAGAAATCTAATGGAAGGGAGTTAATCAATGGTATACAGTCATCCTTTAACACAAAGTTTTTAGAATGGATAAAGGTACATCAATGAAAATGTTGCTCTTTATATCAAGTGTCAGAATAATATGTTCTTTATTTCAATATAATGTAATGCAAGAAGACTGTATTCTTCTAATCTACAGGATTATCAGTGGGTTGATATGTGGTCACAGAGAGAAAGAAGATCTGGGAAGTGCTATTGCCCCCTTGAACTGAGGATATTTTAAGGCAAAAAAGTGGTTTGGGATATGCACAGGAGAGCATGTAGCAACTGTTGGCAATGCCTTAATCAAACATATCTTTTTTTCTTGAGATTTTGCAGCATTACAACTAAAGCAATTGAGATAACAAGAGAAGATCTCTGTAACAAATCACCTGCCACCTGAGAATTTTAAAGAACTCAAAAGTCAAATTGTTGACTTCTTAGCAAAATTTTGTAATTAGACCTTCAAATCAGGCTCAGTGCCAGAGGGCTGGAAGTTAGCGGTATTTTAGAAATGGATGAAGAAAGAACTGAAATTTATTAGCCAGCCAATTTAATTTTAAAGGCATGCTGGTTGGAATAGTAATTAAATAAAAATAACTAAGCTTAGAAAGGAGCAAGACTCTTACAACAAACTTAATCATTGTACATAAGGGTTGCTTTTCACTAGATGAGAATAAGAATTAAAGTCCGTTATGGGACCAATGTTTTTAAATTTGTTCATAAATTATCTTGATTTAGGAATAACATTGAGGTATAGCCAAGTTTGCAGATGGTTCCAAACTATTCAGGGTTATAAAAAAAATCAAAAGATTTCAAGTTACACTGAATAAATAATCAAATGGGAAATATAGTTCAGTTTTAAGTAAGTGGGAAGTCTATATGTTTTCATTTAGGGTATTGTGTTCTGTTGTCATATTTAGAAAGGTATGATAAAGTTGTAAAAAGTAGAAACAACAATAACCAGAATGATCATGAAGGTCAAACACTTTCCAAACAGATAGAATGTTTGGGACTGTTTAACTTAGAAAAATGTGTTTGAAGGTGGATATATAAAATTACAAGAAGTCCTTGGCTTACAGTTGTAATGGGGATTAAGAATTCCATATGTTGCCCTTGTTATAACCAATTTCTTTTTTAACAGGTATGCTGTTCTTCTCTGCTAAATGCAGTATAAATCCTTTTAAAAATATTTTTTTCTATTTTAATTGTTCCATTTGCCTTAAATATGAACTTTTACATTTCAAAATTAGTTTTTATTATTTTTAATGATTAATTATTGATTTTGTACTTAGTTATTCTGTGGATTCGCAGACAAGGTCACATTCTGGGGACTTCTGCCAGGTTCAGTTACTGCCAGAAGCAATGTAATTCCTTCCTTCCTTCCTTCCTTCCTTCCTTCCTTCCTTCCTTCCTTCCTTCCTTCCTTCCTTCCTTCCTTCCTTCCTTCCTTCCTTCCTTCTTTCCTTCCACTATGTATTTCTTTAGTGCAATACCTTTAGAATTCTTTATCAGTTGAAACAAGGCAACTTTACTAACCAATGCCAGTAAAGAAGGATCTGGGTGATTGTCGCCTCTCCACCTCCTATTTCTAATGTATTGGTTGTGCAAGGAAATTCTCAAAAGCCTAAACATAATCCTTAACTGCTTTCCATCTTCAAAGACAGGAATTGCAAGACAGACCTGCTCTTTAATGCTTATGCTTTCCATTTCACTGGTTTTTTACTTTGTTTCTCCTGACCTTTTGTCTTCAAAGGAAACGTTTTTTTGTTTTTGTTTTCCTAATCTCCCCAGTGAGAGTATATAACATTTTCAACTAAATGGCATTCTCTTTTCTACAGTCTTGGGAAAATGCTTTAATGACAAAAAGATCCATTCATATCTATTGGCAATTGAAACCTTCCCCTTTTCTAAGCCATAGAGACACATTTGGTCACTCTTAAAGGTAGTTTACTTTATATCTCTTAAATTCCTCAAGATCTTCACAGCTGCTTTTTTAGAATTGTAAAGTAAGTCTTGTTATTATCATTTCTATTTATATTTCCCTCTTCCAGGGACATCCAAGGCAGCTAACAACAATAAGTAAAAGAAAATTGGTACCTACTCTGTACTTACACTCCCACTGTGATTTGGAGTGCTCAACCCTCTTGGTCTTCTTGATGGCCAGGAGACCTGACTCATCCCCTCCACCACCATCACTACCCCAGCACTAGAGCCAGAGGGTTGGAAGAGACCAAGATTTATATTGTTATAAACTAGTTGTGTGGTACTTTGGTTTTTGAACTGGATTTTTTTAATTGTATTTTCTATTTTGTTGATAAGGTTTTTTTTGTTATGCTCTTGAATTCCATTCAGTTACAGAAAAGATGCTTCAGTTTAACCCTAAATGTATGTAATTCTACAAGTGCAACCAAAATATGTTGGAACTTTGGATCATGACCTGTGGCCTTGAACGGTCTTTCTACAGTTAGTGGATAGTGGATATTCGCTATAATAGTAAACAAGTTGTCTAAGTTTGATTTTTTTAGTTCATCTGAGAGAAGCAATACATTATGACATCATTTCAGGAGTAAAGCTCAAATGCACTCATTAAGCCTGCAGCTTTTATAGATATGCATTATTCAGTAATTCTGTTATTACTGTATATTTATAGGCATATGCACCACCTTGTAATAGTTCATGGTCATACACAGATTATATGTCACATACTTTGAAAGGCCCCAGGCATGCATAGTAGCTATGCTTATTTCCTTCTGACTGGTTAGAACTGGTTGAAGGCACTGTTGGGGTTAGTCATGTGTTGACAGCACTGACAGGTAAATTAATTGTTCACCTGAAGTAGTCACCTAAGTAGGTTGTTTAATATGGCATTGCTCTGGCTCAAGTGCTAAGCCAGGCAGTCAAATCATCAAGAGCCAAGATCTCACATCAAAGCAAAGTTAATCTCTATGTCAGTGCTGTTAATTCAGCCTCCACAAATGCTGCAATAATTAGTCCTTTGATAGTGATTCTTTGGGTGTTCCTATGTTTTTGTTTTTACTTCGTCCAAGTCAATAGAAAATCATAATGGGGCTGACAAACTGTCTATCAACAGAAGCAGTATTTCAAAATACAGACCAAAGAACAGGATCAAAGTTGTAGAGCGGGAAGAGGAGAAACGAGTGAAAAAAGACTGAGCTCAGAAAAGCGATGGATCACCCAATACATCCCTATGAGAGAGGCACTGGGAAGTGGCTTGGAATGTTTCCTACTCTGATGTTCCAGCCATTCCCCCCCCCTTTGTCCTCCATCCCGGTCATATGACCCACAATAGAACTGTTTTTAGGTGGTTGGGAAAAATTCCAGAAGCCATTCTTGGTGTGCTTTCTTTAACCTTTCCTATTGTGATTTTTTTCAGCTTTGAAAAAAAGAGAACACTAAAGAGAGGCAAAACCACGTAAACTTTTCCAGATTGGTTCCAGAAAGTAAAAGTGATCCTTTAAATCAGGTGTTTCTCCCCCCCCCCAAACTTGGCAATTTGAAGATGTGTGGACATAAGTTGCCAAGTTTGAAAATTACTGATTTAAATTAAGCAAACAATTATGTAGTGATTCTCTGTATTCCAACATCCCAGGAGAACATAGACAATTGACTTGGATATCAACTAAGAGATGATTTTACAACATAATCATTTTGATCTTGTGGATAATTCAAAAAATCCATTGTCTCTCTTTTAAATGTAACATTTTCTAAGCACCCTATCATGGATGAAAAATTACACTTGGCAGGTACAGGTATTTAACTTTATAAATTATAAGTAAATGAGAGCACACAGTGATAATCAGAGGCTTGAGAGAAAGCTGACAAAATGCTAAAGGCTAAATGGCTCATCTGTTTTCTTTTAGCTTCTACATTTTTTAATTCCTTCCCCAAGTGGGAAGTCACAGAGATTATAAATGGATAAGCACTTTTTAAAGTGACCATACGTCCTTACTATATTTTTCACTGATGCTTAAAAATTGAATGTATAACCCCTGCAATCCAAAGCAGTGTAATTCAGATCGAGATTTAGTATTGCTCAATAAAAGTGTGATTCATTTCTCATTTTTAAATAAAGAAGATAAATCAATATGTGTGAGATAGAAATTTAAAAATGCCATTACATATCCAATTTAATGTCCAAAATATTTGATCAAAGTTTCAATGATTTTGTGGAATGGTTTTCTAATCAAATACAATAATTTACAACCAACTAATGCTCAGAATTGAAGAGTTGCAACAGTAGCACAAATGTTCCTTCTTAACTTTACTGCATTGGTCTGAACATATACAGCACGAAGCTTCTTAGCTTCTTCATTTAAAATATCATAGCACCAATTTCCAAGTGATAGTGGGCAAAGTGTCTACTGGAAATAGAAAATCCTAAGTAGATTATTGAAGAAAATTTAAATCCTACTCACAACACAATAAAAATAATCTGTGCAAATTGTTAGATAATTTTTACTTATAACATGTAACAGAGTCACTTTATAGGGGGGATGGGTAGACTTCTGGTTTGCGTTGCAGCGGGACAGGATGCAGGATGGCAGGGGTCTGCCTTCCACACCCGATTTCACCCTGCTGGGGGCCCTAACAAGGGCCTAAAATTGCCCTGAAGAGGTGATGAAGAGGAAGGGTGCCTTGTTGTTCACAGAGACGGCAGTCTTTCTGTTCGATCCAAGAAAAGCCCTCCAAACCGGCAGGGGAAAGACTGACTACATTCCTGTGGCCAGCCATTAGCTGCTCACAACCAAAGAAGAAAAAAGCACCAATTAATACATTGTAAACAACATGTTTGGAACTGGGTGAGAATATGGATCCTTTCTTTACTATATTACACCTGAATTTCCTGGGAAAGGCTCCCAGGAAGCTAAAAACCTCCGAATGTAAATGGAAGCGGTATTTTAATTTTATGGGGGCAGAAACAATACTGAAGTGGAAGTAACATAAAGCTGTTTTGATAAATTTGAGAACTGAGATAACTGTTAAGATTTTCTCTTTGGAAAAAAAAAACCAATGAGGTGAAATATAAGAAATCAATCCTTTGTTTTAAGAGTAGAAAATGGACTTGGGATGACATCTAGTAGTGGGTTTGTGTACAGCACTATAATTTGTTTCCTGGCTGCTTGGTGACTGCTACATTGGGAAAACAGCTGGCAATAAAGGAAAATATTTTGGCATGCTTATCTCCCTGACCTTCTTGGATTATAAATACCTACTGAGCTTGGACTTTTAACTTCAAGAGCTGGTGGGAGAGACAGAAAAATTTGACCTAGGACTACACCTGGCAGGGAGAGACTTTTAAGCTGTTTTCAGAGAAGTTGAACATTTTGAACACTTTGAACATTGCTTGGCTGATTGACAATTTTTGGATACTTGAGACAAAGGATCACTATAAAATATTCAGGACTGAACCTAAACTTTGGAATCTATTGGATTATAAAGGATACATATGAAGACCAGATAACTAGAGGAAACTTTGATTATTCTTACTGAGACTGGTGATACTAGAGGATCTCCAGGAATGATCCCTCAAGAAAACAAACAAAACACCTTTCAGAAAGAAATATATTCTATGCTACAATTAATTCACCAAACAATTGTTGAATGCAAAGAGGACATAAAAAGAAATCACAATGAGACTAAAAACAATTTAGACAATATAAACAATCAAATCTCCAAATTAAATCTATAACTAGAAAGTTCCCAGATATTGACTACAAAGTATGAACAAATAAACCAGAAATCAGAAGATGAAACAGAGGAAATGGATTTAGAGATGGAAGAGATAAAAGAAGGGAAATACAAACAACTATACACAAACAAAATACTGCAAGACATAGCTATAACAATGAAAATGCAAAAGACCTTTTACCCCTTAGGGCAAAATATATCTGATGGCAAGAAAGAAGATTTCTAAAAATGGAATATAGCACTATTAGGGGAAATGTCACAACTTAGGAGACAGGGAATGAAAAGAGAAATGGAGAAAGGAACTGGGAGTTGTTTAAGGAATATAAATGGGCGGAATCCCCCCACAAAAAATATCCTACCTAAATTGTCTTCCTCATACCAAGAAATATTGATAGATATGATTTAGAACTAAGTTAGCATTTTTTTTCTTTTTCTTTTTGATATGGGAAATATGAAGATAAGAGAAGGATTGATATGAATAAAACTTTTAGCTATATAAATGTAATTAATATTGAGAAAATCATAACTGATAAAGATAGTACAAATACTGATGGGAAATCAAACTTTAACAAGAGCATGAAAAACAGGATATTGATTAATGAACTGACATTCATTTATGAATTGATATTGTTATTTGTATGATATTAGTAAACTATGATGAAGATGTTTATATTTAATTCTGTATATGTTAACAGTAGGGACACGGTGGCTCAGTGGGTTAGGACGCTGAGCTTGTCGATCAGAAGGTCGGCAGTTTGGCGGATCGAATCCCGAGTGCTGCGTAACAGAGTGAGCGCCTGTTACTTGTCCCAGCTTCTGCCAACCTAGCAGTTCGAAAGCACATAAAAATGCAAGTAGAAAAATAGGGACCACTACGGTGGGAAGGTAACAGCATTCTGTGCGCCTTTGGCATCTAGTCATGCCGGCCACATGACCACGGAGACGTCCTTGGACAAGCGCTGGCTCTTCAGCTTTGAAACGGAGATGAGCACCAGTCCCTAGAGTCGGAAACCTTATGTTAACAGTACCAAAAATTGTAACTGTAATGAGGAGAAAATGAAAAAAATATGGAGAAGAAAGGAGGATCAGGGGAAAAATACTGGATTGTGCAGTATTGAACAGATTTATATTGAAGAAGTCAATGTTAAATATTTGAACCCAGACAACATGTTATTTACTAAGCACTAAAGACACTAATTCTTAAAAATCAATACAACTTTTATTTAAAAAATATAGGGAGGATGGGTAGCATTAAATCAATTAATTAATTAAATGTTCTTTGCCTGCATATGCATCTTATTTTCTAAAAATATGTTTGGACCTCCTGCTTATAGCTGTGTATGTAAAGGGAAGATAATCCTAAATACAGTAGTTATTTCCAGATTTTTTTCATTATTAGCTTGCATGAATCAATATTTTTTTTCCAAGACTAATTTAGTTTGTGATCTTAACAAATATAAACAAGCTTTCAAATATAGAATTTGTAAAATAAGAAGTTCAGATATTGCCAGAGAGGTATAGTACAAGAATTATTATTATGGCTTTTGATTTTATGTGACATTGGTGATTAATAGTGGAAGCATTAATTAGTTAAACTGGTATATATATTTTTATGGAGCTATATATATCTGTCAAGTAATCTATGTTACTGTTTCTAATTAGGGTATGGTTCTTGTTTAACAACAGACTTGTTTAATGACCATTCACATTTATTAGGATGATGAAATAGTAACTTTCATCTACAACCTTCACAAATCTGAAAAGCAAAAGAAAGCTGAAGATCATAAACACAGTTGTAGTTTCACAACCACTCCACTTAATGACCAACTTGCCAGTTACCATTGTAGTTGCTAAACAAGGAATAGCTGTAGAAGATATCGTTCCAACACAAAACTGATAAGTGGAAAAAACAAACCATTTAATCATTGAATAATTCATTGACCTTCCCATTCATTGTTCATCCACAAAACCAAATCTTGTCTCATACAGTACTAACAGTTATTGGGAGAATTATGAAGATAATTTTATTTTATTTGATAACATTGGGTGATAATTTTATAAACAATAAACACTTATGCTGGGGTAACTACATTGAATTTCAAACAGAACATCTTAAAGCTATTTGTGTTAGATGTGTTTATAGATTAGTTTTGGGAAAATAACTAATAACTATCTGGAGAATCATGACTCCTATATTTTCTTTCATATGTATAGCTTCATGAGGTTTTTGCTTCCCGTTTATGCAAGCAAACGTTTTAAAAATTTGGTGACATTTAAAAAATGCATTGAAGGGACGCGGTGGCTCAGTGGGTTAGGACGCTGAGCTTGTCGATCAGAAGGTCAGCAGTTTGGCGGGTCGAATCCCGAGTGCCGCGTAACAGAGTGAGCGCCTGTTACTCGTCCCAGCTTCTGCCAACCTAGCAGTTCGAAAGCACGTAAAAAATGCAAGTAGAAAAATAGGGACCACTCCGGTGGGAAGGTAACAGCGTTCCGTGCGCCTTTGGCGTCTAGTCATGCCGGCCACATGACCACAGAGACATCCAGACAAGCGCTGGCTCTTCGGCTTTGAAACGGAGATGAGCACCGGCCCCTAGAGTCGGAAACCACTAGCACGCATGTGCGGGGGAACCTTTACCTTTTTAAAAAATGCATGTTGACAAAATGTACACATTTTTGTAAGTATGCAAAACCATGACTATTTCCTTCCAAATTCCAAATATAAAATGCCAGGGGGGATGGGGGAGGAGAGGAGATCAGATTTAAATTGCTTTGTGGGAACCAAATTTAGACTTATCTCAGATCTGTTTCAATGAACCTGATAGAATTCAAGATTAACTAAAGTTTCAACTCATATTTCTGTTTCAAGTTCAAAATTAAATTATAACTAGAGGCAAGTATACTTAAAAATAAAGGAGTAAAAGATAAAAAAATATCTATAAATCTATATATCAAATATGTAAGATATATGGTAATAAAATAAGAATCCTAGTAATTATTTTAATTTTTATGATACAAAGGTCATGATTTGCAATGTTCTAAAAACCACATAGCAAAATTTGATCACATTATATACAGGTAGTGCTTACGACCACAATTGAGCCCAAAATTTCTGTTGTTAAGTGAGACATTGGTTAAGTGAGTTTTGCCCCATTTTACGACTTTTCTTGCCACAATTTGTAGGTGAATCACTACAGTTGATAAGTTAGTAACCTGGTTGTTAAGTGAATCTGGCTTCCCCATTGACTCACTTGTCAGGAAGTCGCAAAAAGTGATCACATGACCCAGAGACGTAGCAAAGGTCATAAATATGAACCAGTGGCCAAGCATCTGAATTTGGATCACATGATCATGGGGATGGTGTAAAGGTCATACCTACAAAAAATGGTCATAAGTCACATTTTTCAGTGCTGTTGTAACCTTGAATAGTCACTAAATGAATCGTGCTAAGTTGAGGACTACCTGTAACTCATATCAGAAAAGCTATGTAAAAATCTTCTGTCAAAAAAATAGGACAAAGATAAGGGGCCAGAACCTTCCTTTGAGATGTTTCCAGGTTTATTACTAGAGCTTCTCCATCTCCATGTGGTGTAGTCGTAACCCTGCAGGTCAATGAGAAAAATATTAAAAAAACCTATTTTTCCATTCTTTCCTGTTCTTTCATAGGAAAAAAAAAACCCATTACAGTGAATCCTCCAAGGCAATTCAAAATATTTTTTTTAAAAAAATTCAACTAATATCTTCAGTATTCAAATTTGGGAGGGTATTAATGTTTGAAGAGGCAAACTGGATATTCTGAGAATTTTTTAACCGTATCCAAATAAAATGGATTTTTTTTAAAAAAAAATCTAATGTGATGCACTGTGGCCTATAGGGAAAGCAAAACGTGTATGATCTGCGAAGGGAGAGAGGCAATTCTTTCTGTATAAACTGAGGCTGAAGCCTTCACCATTATTTTCTCCTTCCCTTTTCTTTCCAACAGACGGAACCCTCTTCACTTCCATCTCATTGCAGATGCCATTGCCAAACAGATCCTGGCAACCCTTTTCCAGACATGGATGGTCCCTGCAGTGCGCATAAACTTCTATGATGCTGACGAGCTGAAGGTAAAGCATAATCCAAAAATTGCTTCATGTTGTGATTTCCTTCTGTAATTACATAACTCCTAGAAATGGGAAATAAATCCTTTTGACTCAGATATATAACCTGAATTTCTCCAACTATGACTGCCTGAAATTGCCTGGTGTTCTATGGTTTGCCTGCTGTACGCAACCAACCTCAACTCTGCCTACACTTTTTAACATTTAACAATTCAATTCCCAACTTAGATGTTTGGACAAAATTGTGCAGTTAGGGAATCTGTTCATTAAAAAACACATTACATTTCTAAAACAATTCTGCCTGGAAAAAAATGTATTACAAAATGTCAGTGTACCAGTGCATATCATAAAATGCCTTCCAGATACAATAAATCAGGGGTGTCAAACTCACCACGTCACATGATGTGTTGCGACATATTGTGACTTTTTTCCCCTTGCCGGAGCTGGGGTGGGTGTGGCTTCCGCGTGACACATCCAGCCTGCAATAAACACTTTCCTAGCTAATTAAAATTAGCTAACCCTAGCCCTAACCCTACACTTGTAAAACAAAAAAAATGCATGATATATGATCAATAGGCCCACATTCTCTGTTTGATAGATGAGAGGGAGCGGCAGATAGACAGACAGACAGACAGAGTGTAGCGTAGACCCAGGTTCAGATTCCCATTTAGACATGAAGATTGCTGGATAAATTTGGACTAATAATTGGCTTTCAACCAGATCTACATGGTTGATGTAAGGATAAAATAAGGGCAGTTTCAGGAATGTCATTGTATGCTCTTGGGGGGGTCATCTTTTGCAATGTATTATCAACTATTTTTTCTAATAAGATGCCTAACAAGGATATGGAAGATATAAGCATGTATTCTAGGTTACTTTTCATTGCTGATTTGTTTTTACATATTACCATACTTGTCTCGCTTTTCCTTTAAAGGTATGCTTTAAAAAAATCACTATTTGAAAGCAGCAAGTCCTTTTTATTTCTGGCAATCACAGATGTGCTTAGAATTACAACTTTAAATTAGATTGTGGCTATTTACAGGTGGATTGTAAGTACAGAAATAATGTCATCCTATGAAATTTTTGAAAATACTTTGGCATCTGAAGGCTGTGATAGTAATTCTCATGGCATATCAAATCAATGTCTTGATTAAGATCCTGTAACAAGCTAAAACATATTTAGCAAATTGCTGTACTAATTTCCAAGCTACTCCACACATTAGAAGGAAGTGAAAACAGAATGTAATTTGAGAAAGTGGCAAAGTGAAGGATTATCTGTCAAAAAATACTCCCACCTTTAAAAAGAAATACCTAAATTTCAGTTTAGTTTGTATATTAAGCAATAGGCAAATATTGACTTGATTCATCTTCCTACTGAAAACTACAGTTTGAAGAAAACTAGAACTTAATATGGAATTAATAGATCAAAATTATTTAAGATGGAATGGAATCCAAGCTAGCTATTGTGCTTAGAGTATTATTGCTTCTCTAAGAATCTTACCTCCCAGAATTATTTTCTATCCAGGAAGTAAGATCAGCTCCTGCTCAAGTTCACATATATAATTAGAACAAGATTTTTGCAGTTTTCTTGGCTTCAACATGTATAACACATTTTGCTTTCTTCCATATGTATTAGATTACGGTATCCATTATTTCCAAATGACATAATTCACCATTATAATTCAGGTAGAGAAAAGCTGTAATCCAAAGTATTTGAAGAATAGCCTATTGGAAGGGCATTGCCCTGTTAATTTCTTACCCAGTAAATGAATACAAAATCATGTTTATAAGAATTTGGGGGCTTAGACTAGATTCTCAGGTAAGCCTGCATGGAAAATAAAATAATAAAGAGGGCAAAATGTAGGATATATGTTTGCACACAATCATCAAGAATTAGCATATAAGAGTTCTTGCTTGCTTTTGGTTTTATTTATTTATTTATTTTATTAATTTGGTTTATATACCGCCCTACTCCCAAAGGACTCAGGGCGGTTTACAAGGCAAAATTTAAAAACAATACAATATAAAATTAAAATAAAATTAAATTAAGTCTAGCTGCAAAAAATTAAAATCACAATTTAAAAACATTAAACCCCTCAGTCCAGACCAGATAGCTCAAAGAGCCAGGTTTTTAGGTCCCGGCGAAATGAACGAAGGTTGGGGGTAGTCCGGAGTTCTGTTGGCAGTTGATTCCATAGGGCAGGCGCACCCACAGAGAACGCCCTCCCCCTGGGGATCACCCATCGGCAATCCTTGACCGGCAGTACCCTGAGGAGGCCCTCCCTCTGGGAGTGCATGGGACAATGGGAAATTGACGCTGGCAGCAGGTGCTCCCTCAGATAATCCGGGCCCGTGCCATTTAGGGCTTTATACTGTAGGTCATCACCAGCACCTTGAATCTCACCCGGAGGGCAACTGGAAGCCAATGCAGCTCGCGGAGAAGAGGTGTTACATGGGAGTATCGGGAGACTCCCATCACAACTCGCGCGGCTGCATTCTGCACCAGCTGAAGCCTCCGAGTGGTCCTCGGGCAGCCCCATGTAGAGAGCATTGCAGTAGTCTAAACGGGAGGTCACGAGCGCATGGGTGACTGTGCGTAGGGCATCTCAGTCCAGATAAGGCCGTAACTGGCGCACCAGGCGAACCTAGGCAAAAGCCCCCCTGGCCACGGCTCCTATATAATCTTCCAAACTGAGCCATGAATCCAGGAGGACGCCCAAGTTGCGGGCCCTATCAACGGGGGGTAACACCTCACCCCCCATAGTTAACGATGGAAAAGATTGGTTAGTCTGAGATGCCGGTATGCACAGCCACTCAGTCTGTCTCACTCAGTTTTAGCACTAGTTGCAGTTACTGTGGACATTTTTATTCCCAAATGACTTCTGGACAATGGTCTGAATACAAATCATTTGAACCTTTGTTGAGAGAAGAAGCCCACGGAAAGTCATCTTCATCAAATAACCTGATAAATCTGTCTGACTCTTGGCAATAGTCATAGACTCCTCAGAATTTCAGATTCATAACTTACAAATATAAATTAATCCTGGGCTCCTTGGATTTCCAAATTGATTATGGATCAATTGTTAAGAAATCATACCAATAACTTTTAACATAATTCATTAAAAACACTTTATATGCCTTTGATCCATAGCAAATGTCTAGTAATATGTCTGGCCAGCACTATTAGCAATAAGGTAATAATAAGCCTATCAATGACTTTGTAAAAGTAAAAATCTTGTTAAATCAATGTGATCGCACCTGATTAAAAAAAATTGAGTAGTACATCAATGATTTTTTTAACCCCTAAGGTTTATCAGAGTTATTTTAATGGTTGTAGATTGTTGTGAACTGTTGAAGATCCCTATCTGATTCAGTAGTGCAATAAATAAATAAAATATTATATTCCCCTCTTTTTAAACAGATTGTTATAGTTTCTTATCTGAAATTCAGTCATATAATTATCTTAATACAAACACTTGGATAGGCTTGGTGAACATTGAAAAGTTACTTTCCCTTTTCAAAGACTTATAAAATTAAGTGGAATATATTTGGAATTACAGATTTTTTTCTCCTTTTCTTCTTTCTTCTTCTTTTATTTATTGTGATTTTCTTTCCTTTTTTCTTTGTGTGTGGTGAATTGTTCACTTCAAATACATTATTTAAAAAAAAAATCTTAATGCCAGAGTTATTTTTTTCTCTTTAATACTCATAAATCTTCCAAATCTTTGGTTTTAATCTTTTCTAGTCATATCTGAAATATTGTCTTTGATTTGTTTCCTGATTGTTTAAGAAATAATTCAGTTTTGATCTTTGAAGAACTTTGTTGCTTGTCTTACTTATTAATTTATTATTGTCTCTTGTTTAATACTTTATTTGCTCAGATTCATTTTGTATTCAAGTTGTTGGGTGCATAATGTTCCATTAGTTACATTCTTCCTACTTAAACCTGGTTGTCTTTTGCTATGCTTTTACTTCTTTGGCATCTGTACTGAATATACATACAGTATACAAATGTTAAGTTCTCATGTTACTTTCATATAGAAGGAATTTTGTATGTAGTATGAAGTTTGTATGTAGTTTCTATTTGAGTTTAGTGTGTTCCCTTTTCCTGGTCTCATTTTTCATCTGCAGACTGTTTTTATTTGTGGCTGAAAGGTTAGTCTTCTGTTCATTAACATTTGGGCAGGAGATGTCTTACCCTCAGCTAGAGACTTCATCTATTCAGGTACCTTATGGCCAGTTTCCGTGATCAGTGCCTTAATGGGACTTTTCACATTGTGCCACAAAGCTTTTTCCATTTAAGCATAATTGGATTGTGTTAGAAACAGTGAGTTTTCTGCAGCTAATTAGTTACCACTTTTGGCAGTAGTACTCTTCTTATTCCAGAATGCAGAGTCCATTTGTTGTGTCAGGATCAAAATAACAGTCTAGAGAATCTTTCTATGATTTTTTTTTCATTTTTTGAGAAGACCCATTCCAAAAGAGCCTTGGTGGAGCAGTGGGCTAATGCCTCCTTAAGTAACACCAGCTGCCTGCAATTAGTGCAGGTTCGCATCCCACCAGGCTCAAAGTTGACTCAGTCTTCCATCCTTCCGAGGTAGGTAAAATGAGGACCCAGATTGTTGGGGGCAATAAGCTGACTTTGTAATAATGCCGCTTGGGTGTGTGTGAAAGCCCTAATAAGCAGGCATATACATAGAATGAAGGCTACTGCTAAGCTTGTAAGCCGCCCTGAGTCTTCGGAGAAGGGCGGGATATAAATGGAATTTAAAAAAATAATAATTCCCTGAGTAGTTCCCTCAGTGATGCCATCATTTATTCTCATTTTACCATCTTCATCATCTTCATAATAGCTTTCCACCTCTTCTCTAGAGTGTGGCATTTCCTATTATTCCATTCTTATGATTTTGTCTGCATCTGCAGCCCAATATAAATATAATTATCACCCAATGTGCATTCTACGGGCTTAATTTCAAATCTCTCTCACTCTCTTTTTTAAATATTATTTTCAGGTTCTCTTTCAGAATAGTATCATTAGTGATTTTCATGGACATTAAAAAACTACATTAAGAAAAGTCCAAGAACTGCCAATAATTAATTTTGGAGGGAAAAGGATATTTCTACCTGAAGACTTTGCACCCTGTGGGAAAGCAGCTATGTACTTTAACAACCTCAAAATGTTAGCTCTTTTCTAGAGCTAAGCTAATTAATTTGTGGCTCATACAGGATGTATGGATGTATGTATGTAAAGCAGGAAGGAAGGAAATTAATTAATGAATTAATTCTGGTTTTTTGTTTGCTTTGGTTTTCTTTTGAAATGTTATTCCTCAGTGGAGATTGTGAGTATTAAATACTTTTCAGGAACTCCCTGCCTTATTATTTCTGTTACTTGGTGACCTGATGTCTTTACAACAAGTCCCCCTCATGGGAAACTACTCATAATTCCTTTCCCAGGAAGAAATGGGAATTTTTTTAAAAAAAGATCTCTTTTGCATGGAACTATAATGAAGTAGACCTTGTAGGACTTACAGTAGTTTGGGATGAGCAGGATTAAATTATGAGGGTTTTGCTTGTTCTTGGCATTTTAATTACCAGAAATTAAGAAGTGTGGATCAGCTGCACATTCCTTCAAGTGATTGGAGTGTGGTTAAAAAAATATCCTAAATTATTTTGTTTTTGTTTTGTTTTGCTTTGCTTTCCTGTCTAATGTTGTTTGCCAATAACCTTTCTGGACACTGCATCTGGAATACCTTGGATATTGATGAAGCTGCATAGGAATCGTGGAGAGATACATTTCTTCTGTAAACTGTATTCACATCTTTGTTTTATAGATTACTTGCCTGTTTCTTAGCCTGAAATAATTTCTTTCATGACCTCCCTATTCAGATTAGTCTTTAGCAATTTACTTATTAGCAGTTCCATTGCATACATTATACTCCCAAATTGCAAGATTGGGGGGGGGGGTCATACAAATCATTTGTTTTTTTATTTAATTATTTATTCAAACATGCCTAATACTGTCAAAATCAAGTTCTGCTTTCAGACAGCCAAAAATTGAAATAGATTCAACTATAAGCATGACAAATACCAATATGAAAACCAAGAACTGAACTGGGTAAATGGGGAATGTTCTAAAAGTGAAAGTAATCACAGTGCTTCAAATCAAATATAAACATTACTTCCAACTATAAAGATAAGTAGGCTGCTTTACAATAGATCTATAGTAGAACACAACCCATATGAAGATTTTTTTTAATTTGAAAAAGTGTCCAATTTATAACATAAAGTCTCCTTTCTTTATAATCTCATATTTGGTAGCAAACTTCAAATTGCTTAACAGGACAATAGAAAACACAGTCAAATTTCTACAAAGTGCTATGGTTAGTAAACGGTAGTTTTTAGAACAAATAAAAAAATGTGTTTCATTTTGTTTCCTTAGAAAGTAATATAGTGGGTCATCTTTTATCTAGTTCATTGAAAGTAGCAAAAAGTATCTGTATGGTCTGGGACAGCTGACATCTATATGGATGCTGACCTATGGATTGCACATAGTGCAAGATACTTCTGTTTCTATTTTATTTCTGGAACAGCAATGGGAGAGCTGCCCACAGTCTCCAGCAATCTGACTTTGTTTCAAGGGCCCAAGGAAGGAAAGTGACACCAATAAATTGTGAGTTCTAATTGGCTGCAGCACATCCTCCTGTTGTATCACCTTGAGCAGAGGAAGGCTTATCTGAATCACTTCAGTATAATTTTTTTCACAGACTGCAGTATTCTCTTACACACATCTGTCACGTCTGACCTCTAGGAATCATTTACACATTTCTCCTTGGCTGCTGAGCCATTGCTGTTTACCACTTTACTTGGAAGGTACCAGTTAGGCCACCTTAAAATAGGGGAGCACATAGTACGCTATTTTTGTTCTGCCCCAATCGGTCAACCAAATCTGATGGTTAGCAATAAACATAAAGTAAGCAACTATAATAAAAGTACTTTCACATCTGCATAATATAGCTAGAAAAAGTCTTTCCTGCCAGCATCTGCTAAGAGAAAATGTCTTCAGGATTTTCTAGACTATTAAGGGCAAAAAGACCAGCTGTGGGAACCATGTTTCACAGCATCATGGCAATCACAGCAAAACGTGCCTATTGCCACATGTTCCTTTCACCCTATTCAGTGGTGGGATTCAAATATGTGAACAGCTGGTTCTCTGTGTGGATGCCGCTTCCGGAAGTCAATTCTGGGCCTGGGCAACAAAAAATTAGCTGCCGGTTCTGCCGAACTGGTGCGAACTGGCTGAATCCCACCAGTTGACCCTATTGCAGGACAGGATCTCACCATTCTTATAAGATGAGTTGAATTTGGTAAGGCAGTCCCTAATATTACCTGGCACTGTGCTATACAGAACTTTATAAGTCTGCGTCCCATTTGGTCATTATTTCAGAAATATTTCTTCACCTCAACGGAAAAACAGAATAACACTGCAAAAAAGCAGTAGGACCAGGGGCAATTTTCAACTTCCTGCCAGCTTCCTTATTAAGTTTGTTTGTGGGAATGTGGTAGAGAACATCAGAAATCTCCCCTCCTCTTCCCTTCCCTTCTGGCAGGTAAATGGCTGCTGCTAAATGGGAGAGGGATTCAGAGATTGTGAAACTGTCTGGAAAACTTTCACAGAACATTAAAAATGAAGATCACATGACCAGATCAACAGCTCAGCAGTGCAGCAGTAGCTAGTAGGGCTGAAGCATTCATTCTTTCGGGATTCAGGGTCCTGAATTTTGGACACATTCTGTAAGCTAGCCCATTTTGAGGCAGCTTGGTTCAAAAATTGTTGCCCTATAATGCAGTTTCACCCAGTAAAAGGTCATGACAATGAGACTTGTATTAGTATTTAGGTAATGAATACTTTGAATTGGGCTTGGCTGCTTACTGGCAACTAAAGCTGTGCCTTCAAAATAGGTGTTTTCTAGCCCCGTTGTATCTTCCGAGTCATCTTCAGAGGCTGTTGCCCACATAAGCACATGGTAGTAGTCAAGATGCATGGTACATTCAAATATTTGTAGGGACGTAAGAGACCAGAGTAGCATTGAAGATGCGAATTAAGTAATTCCAAATAAATACTCAATTTGTCATAACTAATTTGGATACAGACTACAGTATCTCCTAAACCAAGGGTGTCAAACTTGCAACGTCACGTGATGTGACATATCACAACTTTTTTCCATTGCCAGCAATGGGGTGGGCATGGTTTCGGCATGACGCATCCTCCCCGCGGGCTGGCAGTTTGACACCCCTGTCCTAAACACTGTAAACCCAGACAAGAGCCATATTATTAGAAGAGATGGCAAGTTGTTTAACTCATTGCTACATTTTCTACAAAACAAGGAGCAGTCTGAGAAGAGATAAAATACTCGGTATGAACAGTCAATCTTGTTTTTTTTTAAAAAAAACAGGGTTTGCAGCAATGTTTTTTACACCATCAAACCCTTTTACTTGTATAGTAGTCAAAGCAGGAAGTCTTTATTAGTCACGGTGTCAGATGAGAAATTATGAAACAGTCCTCAATTTATGATCATTTGTTCAGCAACTATTCAAAATTACATTGGTGCTGAAAAAATGAAGTTATGACTCATGCCCATAGCTATAGCTGTTGCAGTAGTCCTGTGGTCACATGATCAAAATCAAGGCACTTGGCAACCCACCCACACTTATAACCACAGGAGTGCTGCAATTCTTCACTGCCTGCCCCCACCATTTTGCCCATTTGGATGCCCTGCACCCTGCTTGGCTGCATGGTTCTGGAGTTGTTTACCACTACCCAGGATGCCTCAGTGCCCCAGCAAGCATCAGCATTCATTCATTCCCTGGCTGCCTTCTCTCCCAGTTCCCTGTACCAAGCTTTTGCACCCATCCATCAGAGCTGAAGCAGAAGCCCATGGCTCCATTTGCTGTCGTCCTTTTCAGACCCAGCTTCTATGGTGAACATTCCTGAGCCTTTTGTAAAGCTATGGTGTCTTTTTGAAGTCATTCAGAAGATAGCACGCCAGTATGAGGACAGCGCAGCTTTACAAAAGGATATTCACCAGATAAGCTAGATCTGAAAAGGAAGACAGCAAAGGTCTGCTTCTGATTCAGCTCTGGTGAGTGGGTGCAAAAGGAGAAAGCTTAGGGTGGGGCACTGGAAAGACAGGCAAGTGGAGAGCGAACAAATGCTGGTGTTGGCTAAGGGGTGAATTAATTCTGGCATTTGCTGGGGTAGCTGAGGTTTCCCAGGGCATGGCAAGCAGCCCCAGCACTATGAAGTTTCAGGGCTGCTTCTTGCTCCCACAAAGAAGGGTGTAGTGCTGAGAAAAGGGCATAGATGGGGGGCAAGTGTGGGAAGATGGAGGCAGTCTATTACATTTCTGAGATTCGGGGCTGGAAAAGTCCAAACACTGATTGGCTTGGATTGAGATACCTACTTGTTTAATGACCCACAATTCTCAGTTCACGACCACAACTTGGACAAGTGAGTTTGGACTTGCAGTTGCTGAGTGATGTGGGCATGTGGTGTCTCACTTTACAACCATATCACTTAACAATTGAAATCACTTGCTTTTTTCTCTTCCTCCCAGTTGCACAGAAGAGAGATTGGAGAGGAAAAGATTTCAAGAAAGTATGTATTTGCATAGCATGCCCACATTTGCCCCCCCCCAGGCTGTGATACAATCACATTACCTTCGATGTATACACAAGAGTAAGCAGGCACTTCAGCATTCCAAAAGGCAGGCGGAATGGTTAGGAGGCAAGCAAAAGCCCAAAGTGTGAAACTGGATAGTCTTATGTCTTTCTACTTGGAAAGCTCAATCATGGTCATGTAGTGACCATTTCACTTAGCAGCGGAATTCCTGGTCCCAGTTAAGGTTGTTAAACGAGATCTGTTGTTGTTGTTAGCTGCGAAGTCATGTCCGACCCATCGCGACCCTATGGACAACATTCCTCCAGGCCTTCCTGTCCTCTACCATCTTCTGGAGTCCATTTAAGCTCACGCCTACTGCTTCAGTGACTCCATCCAGCCACCTCATTCTCTGTCGTCCCCTTCTTCTATTGCCCTCGATCTTTCCCAGCATTAGGCTCTTCTCCAGTGAGTCCTTCCTTCTCATTAGGTGGCCAAAGTATTTGAGTTTTAGCTTCAGGATCTGGCCTTCTAAAGAGCAGTCAGGGTTGATCTCCTCTAGGACTGACCGGTTTGATCGCCTTGCAGTCCAAGGGACTCGCAGGAGTCTTCTCCAGCACCATAGTTCAAAGGCCTCAATTCTTTGGCGCTCAGCCTTTCTTATGGTCCAACTTTCACTGCCATACATTGCAACTGGGAAGACCATAGCCTTGACTATACGCACTTTTGTTGACAGGGTGATGTCTCTGCTTTTTAGTGTGCTGTCTAGATTTGCCATGGCTTTCCTCCCCAGGAGCAAGCGTCTTTTAATTTCTTGGCTACAGTCCCCATCTGCAGTGATCTTGGAGCCCAGGAAAATAAAATCTGTCACTACCTCCATTTCTTCCCCATCTATTTGCCAGGAATTGAGAGGGCCAGATGCCATGATCTTGGTTTTCTTAATGTTAAGTTTCAACCCAAGTTTTGCACTCTCCTTCTTCACCCGCAACAAGAGGCTCTTTAGTTCTTCTTCACTTTCTGCCATTAGAGTGGTATCATCTGCGTATCTTAGGTTGTTGATATTTCTTCCGGCAATCTTAATTCCAACTTTTGATCTACTTGTATTTAAAAATAGTCAAAGTGAGCAGTTTTATAATGACAAAATTATACCCTCCTCTTATTTAATGGGCCAGTTTAAAAAAAATTAAGTATGCTGGCTTTGTAATAATTACTGTTTTAAAACTTGCTTCTTTTTTAAATACCGTTTCTAAATGCATGGCTGCTATATGATTGACTAGAGTGCTGCCTTGAAAATTGAAATAACACTATTATGCAAGATAACCTTAATTTAGAGTATGGTCATATTTTAAAATAACAGTCCCCTTATCTAAGCTGGAGGCAGAAGTCAAATTTCCTATTCAGACATGAAGTAGTGATGTGTAAAAGTCATTCTCATTCTTATGTGTAAGTTGCATCAAGAAAAATGTAATGTGCTTTTCCAATATAAGCACTTACTTTTATTATACTTTTTCCTCTTTTATTTCAGAAATCAAGTTTCAGTTTTAGATTACTTCTGTCAAGGGAATAATTCCTAACTGTAGAAATCAAGTAATACTTCTGTTTGATTTAGTAGCAGTATGGCAATCATATACATTTCTGAATTTTACTAAAATACAGCTGAACTGTGGTAGACTGTCTTGCTGCAGTTCTGCATATAGACATTCTCCCAGAGATTTTGTTATCTCAGTGTAATAGGATCAAACACATATATAATGTGTGGGGTTTTTTTTAGTTACTCTGTACTGTGAATTTGTTGGAGAGATTTAAAATGTTTCTAAAATGTATATCGTACCCTTTATATTCTTTTATATAATTTTCAAGGGAATTTCCAAGGGATGTAATCCTCCAATATATTCTACTAATACTTGCATTATTTTACTAAGAAAAATAGCTGAACGATTCTTATTATTAGTTCTAAAAACCATCTGTCTGAACGCAATCATTAGTCAAAGCATGAAATAAACATTTAATTATTTTTATTTTTTATTTTTTTATTTTAATCCCATTTATACCCCGCCCTTCTCCGAAGACTCAGGGCGGCTTACAAGCTTAGCAGTAGCCTTCATTCTATGTATATGCCTGCTTATTAGGGCTTTCGCCCCCCCCCCAGCGGCATTATTACAAAGTCAGCTTATTGCCCCCAACAATCTGGGTCCTCATTTTACCTACCTCGGAAGGATGGAAGGCTGAGTCAACCTTGAGCCTGATGGGACTCGAACCTGCAATAATTGCAGGCAGCTGGTGTTGATCTAAAGTGTCTGGACACTAACCACCTCTCTTTTTTCTGAATATATAACTTTCATTACTATTTAGTTTCTTTGTATAAACCAAACTTTGCTATGGATCATTAGAATGTACTATTTTATTTTTATTTGCAATTACCTATGCATTGTAAATTATTAAATTAAAACATACTTAAGGGTCACCCAAATACTGAATCTTAAGTCATTACTTTGTATATCTAAAATAGCAGAAAGTTCCTTTTCAGGTATGTGAGGACTGCAATTCCCAGGACTCTCACCTAGTGAGGGTAAGACTAGTATAGTTGAATGATAGCCAGAAATTGAACTGTGGTACATTTTGAAAATTATCATCAAATGCAGCTTCCTGTTAACTCCTGGAGGTTGGAAAGTGATCTGCTGGAATTACTCATTTTCATCAAAGGGAAAACCAGATTTCTATAATCTAGTCTATTTATCTAGTGTAATTTTAATTTCTCAAATTCTTTGAAATTGGAAAAATGAGGAAGCATAGTTTGCAGATGACAGCAGTGGCTACAGATAGCTGTTCCCATGGTGACATAAACTCTGCCCCTTTTCTACATGCGATGTGTTATCACAGAAATTCCATAAAAAGCAAGTCCCTGCCATGTTGTTTTTGCCATTCTGGTGAAAACAAGATCCACTAGCAAGTGATAATGCCTTATTCAAGGTAATGATGAGAAGACCACCAGCGAGACCCTGGCCACGATCAATTAATGTTTTACGCATGTCTTTTCATTATCACCTTCTCATAAAATGCATGTATCTTCATAGGAATGGTTCTAGGAAATTAAAAAAAGTATTTTGGGATATAATTTAAATATTATGACTTCTTTTAGAAATTGGGTGTATTATTGGGGTATAAAGAAAGGATAACTGATAATATCAGTTCACTTTATACAATTCTTTGAAAGATGGATTAGAATATAGAAGTAAGCTAAAATTCTAATCCAGGGGTCTTCAAACTTGGCCCTTTTATAACTTGTGGACTTCAACTCCCAGCTGGCTAAGGAATTCTGGGAGTTGAAGTCCACAAGTCATAAAAGGGCCAAGTTTGAAGACCCCTGTTCTAATCCCTTCTTCCACTTCCTTTTCTAGCAGGTAGAAAATAATAATTTATAAAGGTTGTCTGGATATTCATTGTTTTTCTAAAAAGAGCAGTAAAGGTTTTGCTTATTATATTTGTATCTCTTACTCCCAATGCAGCTATTCCAGTAGGAGTAATCTGATAGTAACATGAGAAGAGCAACTAAAATGATCAAAGGGCTGGATACTAAAACATATGAAAAACAGGTGCAGGACTTGAGTTTGACCAGTCTAAAGAAAAGAAGAAACAGGGGAGACATGATAGTAATATTCCAGTGAGGGGCTGCCACCAAGAAGAGGGGTCAAATTATCCTCCAAAGCAGCAGAGGGCAGGACAAGAAACAATGGTTGGAAACTGGCCAAAGAGAGAAGCAACCTGGAATTAAGAAAAAACTTCCTAACAGTGAGGACAATTAACCAGTGGAACAGCTTGCCTCCAGAAATTTGGGCACTCCATCACTGGAGGTTTTTAAGAAGAGACTAGACAGTTACTTGTCTGAAATGGTATAGGTTCTCCTGCTTGAGCAGGGGGCTGGGCTAGAAGTCATCCAAGGGTTTCCTGTCTATCAGTAGCACTTCTGATAACCGTGTTACTGCTTCCTGGATGAGACATAATTTTAGAGGTTTTTCAAAGTTTTTATTTTGCTTTGTTTTTCCCCCCAATATGTAGCCTAATTTTTGTAATTGTGATTATATCAGAAATGAAAGGGAAAAATATTTGAAATAGGGTTGTTTTGGTCTTGAGCAGTAGTATCCTTCAAATTTGGTAACTTTACGTTGTGTGGATTTCAACTCCCACAATTCCCCTGCCAGCATGTTGAAGTTTACACATCTTAAAGTTGCCAAGTTTGGGGAAAAAAATTGGTCTAGAGACTAAAGCAATTCACTAATTTAACCAAATAGCTCATAGTTAGATGTTGCAGAGTAATTCAGAAGATATATTCATTTCTACAGAGCAGATAGATAAACGTGCTCTGTTTTGGTTATTCGAAAAAGCCCATTTTTTCTCCTATTTTTTCAGATTGAAAAAAATATCATTGCAACAGATAGCAGAAAAACACCTTTGTAGGGAAAAAAGATTTAATGACTGAGGATTTATTTTCAAGTTAAAATATTGCTGGCAATGCAGCTATCATTGCTTTTTCCAGTCACAGCATATTGGGGAATGGAGAACTCAAAGGTTGTGAAAGAACCTTAAATTTATTTATTTATTTATTTATTCGGTTTATATACCGCCCTATTCCTAAAGGACTCAGGGCGGTTTACAAGGCAAAATTTAAAAACAATCCAATATAAAATTAAAATAAATTAAAATAAATTAAATTAAGTCTAGCCACAAAAATTAAATCACAATTTAAAAACATTAAACCCCTCAGTTCAGACCAGATAGTTCAAAGAGCCAGGTTTTTAGGTCCCGGCGAAATGAGCGAAGGTCGGGGGCAGTCCGGAGTTCCGTTGGCAGTTGATTCCATAGGGCAGGCACGCCCACAGAGAACGCCCTCCCCCTGTGGATCGCCTGTCGGCAATCCTTGACTGGTGGTACCCTGAGGAGGCCCTCCCTGTGGGAGCGCACAGGACGATGGGAAATTGATGCTGGCAGCAGGTGCTCCCTTAGATAATCTGGGCCCATGCCATTTAGGGCTTTATAGGTCATCACCAGCACCTTGAATCTCACCCGGAGGGCAACTGGAAGCCAATGCAGCTCATGGAGAAGAGGTGTTACATGGGAGTATCGGGAGACTCCCATTACAACTCGCGCGGCTGCATTCTGCACCAGTTGAAACCTCCGAGTGGTCCTCAGGGGCAGCCCCATGTAGAGAGCATTGCAGTAGTCTAGCCGGGAGGTCACGAGCGCATGGGTGACTGTGCGTAGGGCATCTCGGTCCAGATAGGGCCGTAACTGGCGCACCAGGCGAACCTGGGCAAAAGCTCCCCTGGCCACGGCTCCTATATGATCTTCCAAACTGAGCCGTGAATCCAGGAGGACACCCAAGTTGCGGGCCCTATCAACGGGGGGTAACACCTCACCCCCCATGGTTAAGGATGGAAAAGTTTGGTTAGTCTGAGATGCCGGTATACACAGCCACTCAGTCTTGGCAGGATTGAGACGAAGCCTGTTTCTCCCCATCCAAACCCGGACCGCTTCCAGGCAATGGGGCATCACGTTGAGGGCATCACTGGGTTGGTTCGGGGTGGAAAGAAAAAGCTGGGTATCATCAGCATACTGATGATACCTCACCCCGAAACCACGAATGAGCTCACCCAGCGGCTTCATATAGATGTTGAACAAGAGGGGAGAGGTTCTTAATCGCAACCGGTCAGACTCAGACCGGCTGGATCTCCAGCAGCTCTCTAGACCTCGTCTCCGACGCTTCATCTCCCGGAGCTCCACAGAAAACCATGGAGCCCACCGGGATCTGCACCGGGTCAGGGGTCGCAAGGGTACAACTCTCATTGACACAGTCCCACATCCTGAGCATGAAAGAATCAGATTTATTTTAGTGGTGTGTGTGTGTGTGTGTGTGTGTGTGTGTGTGTGTGTGTGTGTGTGTGTGAAATGAGTTCACCTACTGCAACATGGTTTCTGGTGGTCCGAATAAAACAGAAATATTCTAATAAATGGGGAAGGGCATCTGGAGCTTCTGTGGCTACTTTGCCTAAAGAGCTTTCACAATAAATTCAAGAGAAACTTCTGAAAATCTTGTTCTCATGATGTGATTGATATAGCTAAAGAAATGTTGAAAAGATATTCAGCTATGAGTTGATCCATTTCCATGGATAGCTAAAAAACCAATAACTTTCCTTTTCATATATAATTTTATAAAGATTTTCACAGAAAAGTTTGTACATTCTAGCAATCCCATGACCATCATTTATACACAATAGAATTTCAAGTTCTGTTTTGTGTTTTTCAATTCCAATTACTTTATATAAAATATTTTCACACAAATCTTGATATGTTCATCATTTTCCTTAGCCCTCTGTTTCTTATCAGTAAAATTTTTCTTGTGCTGATTCCTTGCGTTAATATATATATATCATGTGGCTTAGAGGTGAAAACAACTGCCTAATGTGTAATCAGCCCAGGTTCGAATCTCAGAAGGGTATGGCTGACTGATGAAAACTAATAAGTTTGAAATGCATATCAGTCTCCCTTAATTCTTTGTTAGCAATTTAAAATTTACACAAATATGAGCTGTCACCGGTGTGACTACTGCCTGTTGATGGCCTTCAGGTTAGGCTGACACAGGAAATAAAGATTTGTCCCATGTTTGGGGCCTAGCAAGGTCATCTAAAAAAATAGTTAACAAGCATTTGACATATATCTCCCCTTGCTTCTCAGCTAACAAAGCGAGAGAGATCCTGTGGCTTAGAGGTGAAAACAACTGCCTAATGTGTAATCAGCCCAGGTTCGAATCTCAGAAGGGTATGGCTGACTGATGAAAACTAATAAGTTTGAAATGCATATCAGTCTCCTTTAATTCTTTGTTAGCAATTTAAAATTTACATATTATTATTATTATTATTATTATTATTATTATTATTATTATTATTATTATTATTATTATTATTATTATTATTATTATTATTATTATTAATTTAATTTGTATGCCGCCCTTCTCCCGAAGGACTCAGGGTGGTGAACAGGGCAATACATAATAAAAACAAGATACAAAAATTAAAAATTATTAAAAAGTAATTAAACAGCAATGCCTGTAATAAATTAGTACAGATTAAAAGTTAAGACCAATTTATAAAACCCATCAGGCCAGGCCAGCTTGTTCAAAAAGGTGGGTTTTAAGATCGCGCCGGAAGGAGCGGAGATCAGGCGCCATCCGGAGCTCAACCGGAAGATGGTTCCATAAATCCGGTGCGCCCACAGAGAACGCCCTCCCCCTGGGGGCCACCAGTACGCATTCTTTGACCGGTGGCACCCTGAGGAGGCCCTCTCTGTGGGAGCGTACTGGGCGGAGGGAAGTTGACGCCGGCCGCAGGTGCTCCCCAAGGTATTCCGGACCCATGCCATGTAGGGCTTTGTAGGTCATTACTAACACCTTGAACCTTACCCGGAAGACAACTGGAAGCCAATGCAGCTCGCGGAGCAAAGGTGTGACATGGGAGTGTCGGGAAACTCCCAACACAACTCTCGTGGCTGCATTCTGTACCAGTTGGAGCCTCCGAGTGGTCTTCAAGTGTAGCCCCATGTAGAGAGTGTTGCAGTAGTCAAGACGAGAGGTCACAAGCGCATGAGTGACCGTATGTAAGGCATCCCGGTCTAGATAGGGCCGCAACTGGCGCACCAGGCGGACCTTGGCGAAGGCCCCCCTAGTCACAGCTACTATATGGTCTTCTAGGGAAAGCTGTGAATCTAGGAGGACTCCCAAGTTGTGAGCCCTATCTACAGGGGGTAATAACTCACCCCCCATAGAGAGGGGTGGGATATCCTCAATATCCCGAGATGCCGGTACGCACAGCCACTCAGTCTCGTCAGGGTTGAGTCGAAGCCTGTTCCTCCCCATCCAGACCCGGACCGCCTCCAGGCAACGGGACATCACGTCGAGGGCATCACTGGGGTGGTTTGGGGTCGAAATAAAAAGCTGGGTATCATCAGCATACTGATGATACCCAACTCCAAAGCCACAAATGATCTCACCCAGCGGTTTCATGTAGATGTTGAACAGGAGAGGCGAGAGGACCGACCCCTGAGGAACTCCACAAACGAGAGGCCTCGCGGTCGACCTCTGCCCCCCTGCCAACACCGACTGCGAGCGTCCCAGGAGATAGGAGGAGAACCACTGAAGAACCGTGCCTCCCAATCCCCTGAGGCGCCGCAGCAGGATACCATGGTCGATGGTATCGAAAGCCGCTGAGAGGTCTAATAGGACTAGGACAGAGGAATATCCCCTGTCCCGAGCCCTCCAGAGATCATTCACCAGCGCGACCAATGCCGTCTCCGTGCTGTACCCGGGCCTGAAGCCCGATTGGTACGGGTCTAGATAATCCACTTCATCCAAGACCAGAGGGAGCTGATGCGCCACCACACTCTCAACAACCTTCGCAAGAAAGCGAAGTTTGGAGACCGGACAAAAGTTATTTAACACAGCCGGGTCCAAGGCAGGCTTCTTGAGGAGAGGTCTCACCACTGCCTCTTTCAAGGCGGCGGGGAAACTACCCTCACTCAAAGAGGCAGATATAACCGCCTGGAACCAGCCTTGTGTCCCCTCCCGGGCTGCATAAACCAGCCAGGAAGGGCACGGGTCCAATAAACATGTGGTGGAGCTCAGCCTCCCCATAATCCTGTCCACTTCCTCCGGAGTTACAGGATCGAACTCCTCCCAGGTAACATTGACAAGACCACCCGTGTACTGATCGTCCGACTCTGCCCAGTCAGAGTCCAGACCGGTCCGAATCCGAGCGATTTTGTCCGACAGATGTTGACTAAATTCCTCAGCATGCCCCTGCAAGGGTTCCTCACTCACCTCCTGATTAAGGAGGGAGCGGGTCACCCTAAACAGGGCGCCCGGGCGATTATCTGCGGACGCGATGAGGGCAGCGAAGTATATAATTTATTTATTTATTTATTAGATTTATATACCGCCCTTTCCCAAAGGACTCAGGGTGGTTTACAGGGTATTTAAAATCAGCAATACAAAATACAAAAGTTAAAAAAACAATTAAAAAAGATTAAATTATCCCTTAAAATAAAAACCCTAGTTAAAAATTCTCAGCCTGGGCCGGAGAGCTCAAAGAGCCAGGTCTTCAGGTCCCGGCGGAATGAACGAAGGTCAGGGGCAGTCCTAAGCTCCACTGGCAGCTGGTTCCAGTGGGCAGGCGCACCCACAGAGAAGGTCCTCCCCCTGGGTGTTATCCCCTGGCAATCTTTTACCGGCAGCACCCTGAGAAGACCCTCCCTGTGTGAGCGTACTGAACGAAGGGAAATTGATGCTGGCAGGAGGTGTTCCCTCAAATATCCCGGACCCAAGCCATTTAGGGCTTTATAGGCCATCACCAGCACCTTGAATCTCACCCGGAGGGCAACCGGAAGCCAATGCAGCTCGCGGAGAAGAGGTGTTACATGGGAATATCGGGAAGCCCCCATCACAACTCGCGCGGCTGCATTCTGCACCAGTTGAAGCCTCTGAGTGGTCCTCAAGGGCAGCCCCATGTAGAGAGCATTGCAGTGGTCTAAACAGGAGGTCACAAGCGCATGAGTGACTGTGCGTAGGGCATCTCGGTCCAGGTAGGGTTGCAACTGGCACACCAGGCGAACCTGGGCAAAAGCCATCCTGGTCATGGCACCTATATGGTCTTCAAAATTGAGCCGTGAGTCCAGGAGGACGCCCAAGTTGCGAGCCCTATCAACAGGGGGTAGCACCTCACCCCCCCATCGTTAAAGGTGGGAATGACTGGTTAGTCCGAGATGCCGAGATGCACAGCCACTCAGTCTTGGCAGGATTGAGACGCCTGTTTCTCCCCATCCAGACCTGGACCGCCTCCAGGCAACGGGACATCACGGCGAGGGCATCGCTGGGTTGGTTTGGGGTGGAAAGAAAAAGTTGGGTATCATCAGCGTACTGATGCTACCCCACCCCAAAACCAAGAATGACCTCACCCAGCGGCTTCATGTAGATGTTGAACAGGAGGGGCGAGAGAACCGACCCCTGAGGAACTCCACAAACGAGAGGCCTCGGGGTGGATCTCTGCCCTCCCGTCAACACCGACTGCGAGCGGCCCAGGAGATAGGAGGAGAACCACCGTAAAACGGTGCCTCCCACTCCCAAACCCCTGAGACGCCGCAGTAGGATACCATGGTCGATGGTATCGAAAGGTAAAGGTTCCCCCGCACATGCGTGCTAGTCGTTTCCAACTCTAGGGGCCGGTGCTCATCTCCGTTTCAAAGCCGAAGAGCCAGCACTTGTCTGAGGACGTCTCCGTGGTCATGTGGCCAGCATGTCTAGACGCCAAAGGCGTATGGAACACTGTTACCTTCCCACCATAGTGGTCCCTATTTTTCTACTTGCATTTTTATTATATTATATTATATTATATTATTATATTATATTATATTATATTATATTATATTATATTATATTATATTATATTATATTATAATATTATATTATATTATATTATATTATATTATATTATATTATATTATATTATATTATATTATATTATATTATTATATTATTATATTATATTATATTATATTATATTATATTATATTATATTATATTATATTATATTACATTACTATATTATATTATATTATATTATATTATATATTATATTATATTATATTATATTATATTATATTATATTATATTATATTATATTATATTATATTATATTATATTATTTTATTTTATTATATTATATTATATTATATTATATTATATTATATTATATTATATTATATTATATTATATTATATTATATTATATTATATTATATTATATTATATCACTGTATTTTAGCCTGGAATCAGATTATGAATTTTATTTTTCCTTTATCTTGTTGATAAGGTCACAAGACAATCAATTAATAAACTTTTCTATGTACTTTGTCCTGATCGGCACCAACATCTTCTTCATTCCCTTTCAAAAATATTCTCTGTCATGGTTCCGACAGATGAAATTCTTCAAAAGAACTTCGAGGCATTGTTTACCTTAAAGAATCTTTTATTCGAGAAACAATGTATCGTCACTACATAGTTGAAACCAAAAACTAAATTCCCCTCCCCTGGATACAAAGTAATGAAGTTCAATTTCCTCCTCCAATAAACAGTAATAAATCACATTCCCCAATTAGCTTGAAGCACGGGCTTCCTCCCTAGCTCTCCAGCCTGCCAAAACACTGTCAGCTCTGGGCCCAATGTCCTTGGGTTCCCATGGCTAAGTTATTATTGTTTTGACTAGCTGGACTCTCATCTCTTCCCACAGAGGTATGTATTATTTATTTAATAAATCAAAAGTACTTTAAAATAAAAATCCAAATTCAGCTGTCCCCTTAACCTTTTTAAAACTTTCTTAACTCATGTTCTTGGCTAGCTTTTTGTTTCTAATTATTTTTTTACGTCCTTGCAATTGTTTTTTATTTTAACTTTAATCCAGGTTGAGAATTCACCAACCAGCTGTTCTGCTCCTTGGAAAATCTCTGTTACTTATAAATGTGCCCTATTGTCCTTAAATAGACTCCACATGAGATTCTGAGCTTGGTACTCCTTTCTTGGTCCAGCACTCTGTGAATTGCACACAGAGTCCCTCCAGATTCTTAGGTTTCCTCACAAGGAACTGACTTCCAGAGTATATGTGGGCGATCCCTGGATTCTCCTTGTCAGGAGAAGCTTCACTGGTCCAGCTTGTTTCCCAGTTGTCAGTCTCCACTTTTCAGACCCATGTTAGCCCTCTGTCTTCTCCACTTGGAAGCCACAGAAATTAATAACTTTTAAGGGTTTTTTTTTAATTCTTCCAAAGCAGTCAGTGTTTCTATGCAGTAGTGGCATTCCCCAAAGTATAGAGAAGAAAAAAAATATATAAAGGTTATAAGCAAGTGTGCTTTCTCTCTCATATTTTCTGATATAAAGAATATATATCAGAATATTTATGAAAATGAAATGGTTCACTAGCATGATCCTAAAGGTTCTTTCAGAAGAACGTAAAGACCTGGCAACACTGCAGTTTTATAAGGATTTCTAACTTAACTTAATCAAATACTTCAAAAATATATCTGTGAAAATGTCACATTAAGGTCAGAAACAGTCCATTGCAAATGACTCCCTCTGAGTTTAATTTAAAATCAAATTAAATGTGACATTCATGTTGTTTGGCCTTGGATAGTTAGTTGTGTAATGTTGTTTTATTTTTTATCAAACTGCTTCTTTGTAGTAAGATCGAATTTATAGTTGGGGTGGAGAAAACTAATACTTGGCCCTGGCTGCAGCCCCCGTTCTATTGAACATTCTCATATTTTCTACTCACAGTGGGATTAAAACTCCAGCTGTTGCCAAAGGAAACTTTTCTTCCATAGCAAATGGCAGATGTGAGGGCTTTATTTAACTCTGGGGTGACAATGAAGCAAGAGGCTAGTAAACTCACAAAGAAGCTTTACTTTTAATTTTGCAAGACTTGTTGCAACATGAGCATGGTGAAATTATCTTATATGGAGAAATCTAAGGTGATCAATTTGCCACAGGTTTTTTTTAACTTTTTGTTTCCCTATAAAATGTTAAATGAGCCAGGTTCACTTTGTTAGTCAAATAGTGACAGCATTTAGGCTTATATACTGCTACACAATGCTTCATAGTACTCTCTGACGGTTTACAGTGTAGAGCATTATTTGCATATTGCCCCCAACAATCTGGGTCCTTATTTTACCAACCTCAGGATGATGGAGGACTGAGTCAGCCTTGAGCCCTGTCAGGATTGAACTCCAGGCTTGGGCAGAGTTTGCCTGCAATACTGCACTTTAATCAGTGTGCCTGCAATGGACTCTTCTTCAAATGCAGGAGGGAGTCTTGTTAGGGCTATGTAGCACTTCCTTTTAATATATTTAATTCAAAGTAATAGCCAACTGAGTAGAAACCATTTTTTAAAACTGAAAAAAAAAATGTATTTGCATATGTATTTGCATGAGCACGGGGGGAGGCTCAGCTAATCTCAATGTACACATGTTGTACTTTGACAACAAAGGTTTATTATTATTATTTAAATGAATGCTTATGCACTTATTCTGCAGAATCTGGCTTTAAACCTATGGATCCTATATGATCATAACATATCAATGCTCTGTTGTCTAAAGCCAGGATGATCTGTCTTTTGATATTTTGAAGTTACACTTAATATTTTTACAAGGGGCAGGATGATAATGAAAGTTGGATAGAGCAGCGGTCCCCAACCTTTCCAGCTCGGCAGACCAATGGAGGCGGAAGGGTGGGGAGAGGGGAGGGTTTTTGCTCATGCATGCACCACTTTCACAAATGCAGCTTCGTACACACATACATGCTCGCCCACCACTTCCTCAGCCTGGTTCTGAACAGGCTGCAGCCCGGCACTGAGCTGCGGATGTGGGTTGGAACCCCTGGGATAGAGCCAGGAATTTGTTTTGTGGAATAAATGATTGTGTTTGTTGGCTTTCAACAGCTGAGATCTTCTTTTACCTTAGTTACAGGTAGTCCTCAGGTTATGACCACAATTGAGCCAAAAATTATTGTTACTAAAGTAAGAAAACTGTTAAGTGAATTTTGCCACATTTCACGATTTTTCTCACCGCAGTTGTTAAGTGAATCATTGGAGTTCTTAAATTAGTAACATGGTTGTTAAGTGAATCTGGCTTCCGCATTGACTTCACTTGTCAGAAGATTGCAAAAGGTGATCACATGACCTCAGGATACTGCAACCGTCATAAATGTGAGTCAGTTGTCAAGCATCCAAAAGTAAATCACGTGACCATGGGGATGCTGCAGTGGTCATACGTGTAAAAAATGGTCATGTCACTTTTCTCAATGCCATTATAAATTTGAACGGTCACTAAATGAACTGTTGTAAGCCGAGGACTGCCTGTATTTGCCATTAAAATATATATTATGGTACTAATAATCACTTTGCTATATCCAATATAGAAGCATTTTTTCCAAAATAGGCCAGTGTGAAGTTTTAACATGTGAATGAATGCAATGGCCCACTTTTCCATTGCAATTCAGATCCACACGCCTCTCTGTGCTAATTCCACAAACACTTAATAAAACCATGTTTCAACTGGTTCCTCCTTGAGAATAAGAAAGACTAAGTAACTGCAGTATAATTGATGTGCAAAACCTTTGTTTTTTTGTTAGGTTCTTCTAGATTGGTTGGGTTCCAACATTGAGAATTCTAAACTAATCAGACCAATAGCTGTTAGAAAAAAATCTATGAGTTGTGTTTCCAAAGCAACTGGAGGATTCCCAATAACAAATTTCAAAATGCTAATGCTGGTTCCTATTGGTCAGTCTGATAAAAGACATGGATCATATTGTATAGGTAGTCGTCAAATTACTACCACAATCGGGGCCAGAATTTCTTGTAAAACAAGGTAGTTGTCTAGGTGAGTCATGCCTGATTTTAACTTTTTTGCCAAAGTTGCTAAGTGAATCATTGCAATTGTTAAATGAATCAGGCAATAGTTAAATTAATCCATTTCCCCATTGACTTTCCTTGTCAGAAGCCAGCTGTGAAGGTGACAAATGGCAATCACATAACCCCAGGACACTGCAATCATTGTAAATGCATGTGATTGCCAAGCACCCAAATTTTGATCACATGGCAGTGGGGATGCTACAACAATTGTTAAGTTACTAATAAAGGAAATTATTTGTAGCCCAGGGTTGACAGCTCTTCTGAGCTTGCTTGTTTTCTTGCAGATGTTTCATTACCCAAACTAGGTAACATCATCAGTGCTAGTCATAAAGGCAAGGATTGGTTGTAAGTTACTTTTTTCATTCTGTTGTAAGTTTGCATGATTGGTAAAACAAATTTTAAGTCAACAATTACTTGTTAACTGCATATAGATTTAGTTGATTGTACACTGAAAATAGGTTGTACGTCGAAATTGCAACCCCACAAGAGGGCTGCAATTTCTTCCAAAATATGAATCCTAATCCATTTCCACTCTGATTTTGTAAACATTTTTTTTATTTTAAAAAAACTCTGTTCCCTAAAACTGTAAGAGGGAGGTTACATCTATGCCCTTGTGCTTGAAAGACAGTATATTCATGGTTCAGTAAAGCTGTATCCTTGAAACTAAAATACAATACCAATGTAAAACAGCCATTGCTAAGGGTATAAAATGCTTATACTTATTGCAACTTCATGTTTTCTAACTCATTTCTCTAAATAAACACTATGACAACTTTTAATAAAAGGGGTCAAGGAAATTGAGAAAAATGGGATCATCCATGCACAAGTGTTCTGGCTACATACATTCCTACCCACATAAATACATTCACTTGGCAAATACTATGATTTAGAAAGATTTATTTCTTTATTCTTGACCTTAGCAATATTTTTCAAAATAGGATTCACAGGAATTGCCTCTCAAGATAAAAGCATCAGTATTTGTCAGTGAAATACTTTCTAACAAAATGTAAAGGCAATGAGAGATTTTTATACTGTTTGTTTGTTTTGTGCCTTCCCATCAGTTTACCTATGATGACCACATGGACATGACCCTAAAGTTTTTTTGGCAACTTTGTTTGTTTGTTTTATTTCATATTTCTTAACCACCCATCCCTTTCCCATTGTTTTGAAGGAGTTTGCCATTGCTTTCCTCCTAAGGCAGAGCACAGCTCAGGAAGGGTGCACAAAAGTCCAAGGGGTTGCATGAGAGGTGCACCACAGGTTGGGGAAGGCATGCAAAGATGCAAGGGAGGATCTGGCATGAGCCAAAGGGAGCGTGTGAGGGTGTACAAATGTGCAAGGGGATACTTGAGTAAAGGTTAGGGAGGGTGCATGAGGTGCAAAAGTAGGGAAGGCTTTCTCCAGCAACTTGGGAACTTCCTTACCTGCTTCCCCATTAACTTTCTGGGGAAGATGGCAGGGAAGGCTACAAATGTTGATTATGTGATCCTGGGATGTTGCAAGCGATCTTAAGTGTGAACCAGTAGCCAAATCCTCAGATTGTGATCATGTGTCTACAGGCATGCTGAAACTCCAAGGACCATTTGTAACCACAGTTTGTTCAGCGCTATTGTAACTGTGGACATTTGCTGAACAAATAGTCATAGGTTAGGGACTACCTGTAATAACATGTTTTACCTTTGAGAGATAAGATGCAAATACTGTAGTACTCTACTTGTTACTAGAGCAAGTGAAAAGATTTTCTTATTTGCCTCCCTTATTCATTTCTATTTTGTCTTTTTTAAGTCACGAGTTAGCAGTACTCTGGCAAACCCAGAACCCTCAAATTATAGTGTTTAATCTCCTGGTTGAGATTTTAGAACACAAATTGCAAAAAAAACCCCACATTTTTGTGACATAGGATTTTGGCCTATAGTTACCATACCATTCTACAAGATTGATGAATCTTGTTACAGTTTGTAATTCTCAACTTTTCTTGGACTCCTTTAAATCATTCTACAATTATCCAACTCTGTGAAGGAGATTTGAGATGTTTATAATGTTGACAACTGCTAACTTTGTGTAACAATCCTGGATGTGGAAAATACTTCCTTATTTTACAAAAAAAATGCTTGTTGCCAGCTTCAAATTCCATCATTTTTCATTCAGGATTTCTAATCAACTAGCTTTTTAAAATTTAGTTGTACTTTAGTTTATGTTTTATTTTAATATTATATGCCATCTTTCAGGATAGAAAAGAAATTCAATGAGATAAAGTAAATTTTATTTTTTTATTATTATTTTTTAAAATTATTTTTTATATTTTTATTTACACATTAAAACTAGGACTGCACATAAAATAATTCCAACTCAAAACTAAAGCACAATTTACAGTACATAATATCAGACAGTGAAAGACAGCAGTTGAAAAATCCAGCTAAAAATCAGATGGAACAAAAAAAATTAAGAGGCAGCCAAACATTTATTTCTGGGAAGGACTTGCAGAGAAATTCGGCTGCTATTAAAAAGTCTTCTCCATTGTGATGGAGCTTTAATTGGTATCTTTTTTGGCTCTTTTGGAAAACTAAAGTAAATGCCATGAGTGGCAGCTTTTGAACAGAAGTTTAATGGTCCAAACACATTTGTAGGGCAATAAGGTGAGAGATTTCCACGACTTGGAAATCACAGCTATATATCCTTTTTCACACTAAAGTTATGCTGATGCTGCTAGGATGTCACTCTGGATATTTCATTGGCTTTTTGTGGGTGGAATAACATTAACTTTTGGAGTAAAACCCTGTATCTCAGTTCTCCTGCAGTGATCAAGAATATGTTCACTGTTCTGCAAAGTGCTGTTTGTAATTTCAAGAACCAGTTTGTTTGACATTAAGTATTGTCTATAGTAAAGTGTTTTCCCCCCTTTTTTTTCTCTCTCTCTCTTCCCTGTCTTTTCTGGCTTTTAGTCTGAAGTGTCCTGGATACCCAACAAGCACTATTCTGGCATCTATGGACTGATGAAGCTGGTTCTCACAAAGACACTTCCCGCCAATCTTGAGCGAGTCATTGTCCTTGATACTGACATTACCTTTGCTACAGACATTGCTGAGCTTTGGGCTGTCTTTCACAAGTTCAGAGGTACTGTAATGCCTTTATTTCTTATTATTTGTGTTAATGTTCAGGGCTTATAAAGTTCTTTGAATTTTGAGGTGTCTGTGCCCTTGCCTGCTGATATTTCCTTTCAGACTGTTGTCTATTAATTTACATTACCACAGTTAATTAGAAAACCTCTGGGAATGCATTTGTACATGAGGTGTTTCCAGTGAGGAACAGCATAAATAGTAAGGTGTGAATATTTACAATTGTGCAAACGTTTGTTGGCCTGTAGTACATCTAGGATTGCAGTGATCATTATATTGGCAAAGCTGATGACTGAGGGAGGAGGATGAGTTCAGAACTGGTTGTAAGGACTAGCAATGCAATCACAGAAGCAAAACGACAGACAAGAAGTCAAAATATTGAATATTGTTCCTGCGTTAGAAAAAACTTAGCAGGTAACCAGATAACAACAAGACCTGGGAATGACTAAGTGCAGGAAAGTTGAAAAAAGACACAGAGGGGCTAATTCTGGATGCATAAGATCAAGCTTTAAAAACAAATGCATACAAAGCCAGAATTGAGAAGACAGCAACAGACAGCAAATGCCACCTTTGCAAAAAAGCTGAATAAACAATGGACCACTTTATTAGCTGTTGCAAAAAGATCACACAGACTGACTACAAATAATGGATTAGAATATCTGTAAGAAGTACCATTTGTCCACCATCAAGAAAACCACAAAATACACAAAGTAAAAGAAAAAAAGTAGAAGTTAAAGTTATCTGGGATTTTAGAATTCAAACAGACAAGCACCTGCCACACAACACTCCAGACTTAAAAACTGTTAATAAGAAAAAAAAATCTGGATAATGGATATTGCAGTACCTAGAGACAGCAGAAGAGAAAAATTGGCGAAAACCACAAAATATAAAAAGCCACAAGTAGAAATAGAATGACAGTGGCAAAAGTAAACAAAGATAGTACCAATGAGTAACAGACTCATTGCATGCAATCCCAAAGCACCACTTGAACACCATCAGCACTGACAAAATTGCTTGCAAAAACCAGCTTTCCTTGGAACAGCTTACACCCTGTGACAATAGCATTAATATTAAACAACATCATCTGCCTATCCTAAGTCCTTGGGAAGGACTTAATAAGTGGACAAAATACCATGTCCAGTCTAAACATCTGGCTAGCTGTCTGACCAACCATAATTTATTATTAAATTTATGTGCCACCAAACTCCTAGTAACCCTAGGTGGTTCACAATTGTTAAAACATTTAAAAAACAAAGAACAATACAGAAACATAAAAACAACACAAGACAAAGGGACGAGAATGGCAGGGGGGAACAGAAAGGAAGAAAGGGGCATCAATCATTCTCTCTAAAGGCTTAGAAGAAGACCCAGTTCTTGAAGGACTTTTAAATCCCAGTAGAGTTGGAGCTGTTTGAATGTTGGGAGGGGGGGAGAACCAAAATATTTCTACCTTGCTTTTAGAATAGAAAATTTACTCTTTGAACATAAGTCAAAGAATTCTATCTTTAGTGAGTAGTTTAGAAATCTTCAGTCTTATTTCTGGATTTTGATCAGAACATCTTAGTGCAGTTTTGAAAGATTGTCAACTTAACACGCAAAGATGGTAATAGTCATTAAAGGTAATTCCTTCTCTGCAGGAACTTGACTCTAATTCTTCTATTACTAAGGGCTATTCTATATCAGTGACTTTCTTACTAGAATCAGTCAGTCACCCAGATGTTGGCAACAATTGTCTAGTTCAGGCCTTGTCCAATTTGGTATTGCTTGAACTGTGAGAAGAATTTTTTTTCAGCAGGTGATATAGGGAGAAGTAGAGCTGTCTACCTAGAAATCTGTTTGTCCTGGTTGCACCATACCTTAATGTTTCTTGTAAAATATTTTAAAATAAATTTAACTAATTTCCATTTGAACCTAGATTTATGAATGTTTTACTCAAGAATGTTGTTTAGGGAACTAAAATTAGCCACCAGCTGCTAACCTCTATCTGGCTGCAGTGGAGATGTTTGAAAAATTAATTTAGAATATCAATTACTTATTATATAACAACACTGATGTTTTCCTAAAATATGTTTTAACAATAAAACAGTATAATTTTGATTTCTGTGGTGCTTACCTAGAAACAGAAGCTAAAATAAATTTTCCTTATTTTATTTCAAGATGTGATTTTGACAAATAGCTGTTACTTTTGAAGTATGAGTGCTCTTTTCTTCAAGAAAAAGATGTTTTGTATTGTCTCTGGGAAGGTCATTGCACAGTAGGATCCAACATGTACTATAGATAAGCAGTAGTTGAACAAGGATGAATTCCTTCAGCAGATATGGCGAACCACACAATTACCATGTCAGGGACATTTCTTTATTCTGGACTGATTTACATGGGCCATCCATATTTCTGTTCCTCTGAGCCATTGTACAAAATGCTAGTTAATCATTTGTTAATTAACTAGTTAATCTGAGTTCTCTAATGGCAACTGACATATAGAACCCTTGTTTCAGTTTGCTGCTTGACAGAAACTTTTATGTTTGAGTAGCATCCTAGGAACTTATGAGAGAGAGAGAGACTATTATAGAGGTCAAAGGCAGAAGAAGGATGGGAGGAATATCGCATACATTCCCCGCAACAGACCTGCTGCCAAGATGATGTGTGTGTGTGTGTGTGTGTATGAAGTATTGATTTAAAATCTTTGATCCCATTTTTCAACTAAGTGGCACTCAAAACAGTTTCATATAGAGATGATATAATACTGATAGGTATTAATTATTATTTTAATTCCTTATTTAGGTATGCATCCTATGTATTTTTAAAACAGTACTTCAGAATTAGTACAAGTTATTAAAACAAAACCCCTACTTTTAAAAACAAAATAAAAACATTTTGACCAAGAGCAGCTTAATGAGAAGTCATAAAGATTATGCCATGAGCACTAAATGGGCATCTGACGAAAGATAATTCCATAGTTGTAGGTGCTTGAAAATTGTATCCTGCCTAATTACACAGTAACATGCTGATCTCAACTGCTATCTAGATTAGAAAGCAGTCCCAGGTAATCTTCTCCTAAAATTATATATTCATAGTTATCCCCCCCAAAATTACTAAAAAGCTACTGCAGATGGAAAGATATTCGAAGTGCTTCCAGCATACTAATGGGTTTTCTAAAGGAGATATGTTGAAAATTAAAGTGAATAAATATATGCATTCTTTTGTCAAATTCACTGAAAGATCTGTGGTTAAAACCTTTTATTTATAAGTGCACAAGAAATTGAAATAAGAGATATTTCTATTCTCTGTCGAAATAGAAATAGATATCTCTATCCCTATTGAAATAAACAAGAAAAATGGTGGGGGGAAGGGTCACAGCACTATATGTAACTCCAGATTCATACTAAACTTGTTTCACATATAACATACCGGCTTGCTCCCAAGGGGATGGCCAAATGAATGCAGGCCAACGTGATTCCAGCAAGCACTCTTATACAATGTATTCTCAAGCAGCTATTACAGTCATATTCTATATTACAAGTATCTGGCAAAATATTGCAAATGTATATATTTCTTTTGAAATTGATTGTTATTCAAAATTCCCCCTCCCCCTAAGCAAAAGGTGAGTTTTGTTTTGCTTTGCCTGAATACACACAGGCTACTAAACCTGTTTGCCTTGCATCCACAGTTCAAACAGGAAGAAAAATATATTTTGGCATCATAAATGCCAGAAAGGTTTAGCAATGTTTTGGATGCAGGTTCATGTGCCCACAGCTAAAGATTGGCACATAATCAGTTTAGAACTTTTCAATCCTTAGAACTACAGCATGTAAGAACATAAGAATATTGCTCTTGTGAGGGTCCAAAGCAACATTAGGTAGTAGGTGCAGTTTTGAGGCTTATTTAAATGTGTGTGGGGGGTGTATGTGCACTTTTGAGTCATTGTTGACTCCTGGGGACTGCCTGGACAAATCTCTTCAGTGTTCTTGGCAAGGGTTTTTGGAAGTGGTTGCTGGGGCTGAGAGAGACTGATAGGCCAAGGCAATCTAGTCAGTTTCATGCCCAAAGTGGGACCAGAACTGTGTCTCCTCATTTTTACATTGATGCCTTAAACCCCAACATCAAATTGCTCTTATTGGAATGAGTAAGATCATTAAAACAAGTCTTAATAACAGACTTGCTAATATTCTTATAAGAAGCAATTCTTAAAGGAAGCCATCCTATGAAAGCTGCCATGAAACAAATTTTTTGCCCTAAAAGATGTATTAATCTCTACAAGGTCATAATCTTTCACAGGGAGATTCACATTAACAGTTATGTTAATGGCCAAAATATAGAACTATTTCCGCCTGGAGCAAAGTTACAATAGGCTTAGATCTATTAGAATACAAGTGATGGAATCAGAGTTTATGAAGATAGAAAGGAAAAACTCAAGAGTATGCTGAGTATGAATAAAGTTCAAATCTTTAACCTGGATTGGAAGATATATTTACTTATTTAATAAATATTTGGGGATTTAGAGACTGCTCAACTCTAAAATGACTGTAGATGGCTTATGTCAATAGGAACTATAAGAAAAACAAGAAGTACAATAAGAAATCTCATGCATCCAGACAAGATAGATAGATAAGCTTTATTGTCATTTTTACTGTGGATACATTGGCACACATTAAAAATGAAATTTTGTTGCTTGCTCTCAAAAGTGTACACATACACAACACACATTTAAACATGTTATATACAACATCTGTATAAACCTACACCTTTACATAAAAATAATATATAAATATTAATCACTGTCCATCTTTACATAGCGGAAAGAAGAACCTTTAGAGTTCACAAGATTAATATTGTATGGAACAAAGCTGTGACTGAATCTGGATGTTCTGCTTCAGATACCACAAAGCCTCCTGCCAGAAGGTAACAAGGAAAACAGGTTGTGAAGAGGATGTGTAGTGTCCCTGACAATCTTGCAGACTCTGCTCAAGCATCGCTTATGCTATGTCCTGGATGGAAGGGAGGGAACTGCCAATAATCTTTTCTGCCATCCTTACAACCCTCTGTACTACCTTCCTGTCTGAAGCAGTGATGCTTCCAAACTAGACTGTAATGCTGTATGACAGGATGCTCTTGATCATTCCTCTGTAGAAAGTGGTAAGGACAGGGGAAGGAAGATGTACTTTTTCTCATGCGACGCAGAAAATGCAGGTGCTGCTGTGCTCGTTTTACCAGGGTCTCGCTGTTGAGTGACCAAGCCAGCCTACTTGTTAGCTGCACACCCAGAAATTTGATCCTGGAAACCATCTCCACAGGTGAATCATTAATATACAGAGGAGTGTGGGCTATGCCTGCCTTTTCTGAAATTGACAATGATCTTTTTGGTTTTATCTATGTTTAAAACTAGGCTGTTTTTCTTACCCTAGTTCATCAAACCTTCAACCTCCTTGCGGTAGGCACCTCCTTGTCATCTTGAATAAGGCCCACTACTGTTGTATCATCTGCATACTTCACAGTATGGTTGGTGGCAAACCTAGCACAACAGTCATGGGTCAACCTGTGCTCAAGAAAATGGTGTTAGAAATACTTGTTGCAGCTTGCCTGTTAGTAAGAAAATCAAGAATCCAGTTGCACAAAGAAGTGTTTAAGCCTAAAAAGTCCAGTTTGTCTAGTAGTTGCTGGGGAATGATTGTATTAAATGCCAAACTGAAGTCATCAAACAATAAACACACATAAGTATTTCTTTCCTCTAAGTGCTCCAAGCTCAGATGGAGAACAGAAGAAATAGCATCCTCTGTAGAGCAGATTGAGCAGTAAGCAAACAGAAGTGGGGTCAAATGCTGGTGGGAGGCTAGATACAATAATGTCCTTTATCAACCTCTCAAAGCACGCCCAGGGATTTTATCTGGACCTGCTGCCTTCCCAATGTTAACTTTCCTCAGTGTTTTCCGGACAAAGGTGACATCAAAGCTTAGCACTTGCTCATCAGAATGGGACACAGCTTACCTAGCAGGAGTACTATTTGATGTCTCAAATCTACCAAAAAAATGCATTCAGTTTCTTTAGGAAGTCTGTGTCATCCTTGCATCTTGATGGATTCACCTTGTAATCCTTAATGGCCTGGATACCTTTCCACATTTGCCTGGTGTTTGTAGGGTCTTGAAAAAGGTTCTGAATTTTCTGGCAATGGACTTGCTTTGCACCTTTTATGGCACTCTTCAGATTTGCTCTGGCTGTTCTAAGCATGTCGCCAGATTTAAAAGCCACATTCTGTGCTTTCAACATCTTGCGGACCTCATAAGTCAGCCACGGTTTATCATTTGCCCTCACAACAATGCTTTTCAGGACACAGACATCATCTATGCACTTTTGGATATATGAAGACACCGTGGTGGTTGAAATATTGTGGGATTTCCTAATGCATGCTAATAAAAGCTTGGTTTATAACATACTATATAACATATCAACCACAGATTTAACTGTGTTTGAAGAGGAGAAACTATAGATAATTGATGTGCTAGTACCAGAGCATAGTAGAAGACAAAGAATTGGAGATCACAAAGTATCAGCATCTGAAAATTGAAACTGAAAGACTATGCATTAACCAGACAACACCACACCTGAAGGCAGGACAAGAAGCAATGAATGGAAACTAATCAAAGAGAGAAGCAACCTAGAACTAAGGAGAAATTTCCCGACAGAACAATTAATCAGTGGAACAAACTGTCTCTCGAAGTTGTGAATGTTCCAACCCTAGAAGTTTTTAAGAAGAGACTGGACAGCAGGGGGTTGGACTAGAAGACCTTCAAGGTCCCTTCCAACTATTATTAATATAAAACTTTTATTCATAAAACACGAAACTCAGTCAACTGAACACTCAAATTGACTGGCACTAATGGTTGACACGGGTTGCTGCCAGCATCCTAGGTATCAACCAGGTATCTCCTTATAATGTAAGATGTTCTGAGTAGCACAGTTTTTTGTAGCTTTGCTGGAGTTATTGCAGGAAGCTGCAATTTCCTGATGTATTTTGCAAAATTTTTGGACATAGTTCCCAGTGCCCCAATAACAATGGGTATCACTGTTACATGTTTCATCCATAATCGTGCAGTTTCAATGGCCAGGTCGCGGTATTGATGGTATTGATGGTATTATAGATATCATTGCATGATGGAAGCAGTTCCTAGTAAGGCCGCCTTTTGCAATTGACTAATGGCGAATTTGTCAATGCCAATGGTGTTCAAGTGGTGCTCCAGTTGTGGGATTGCACCCAAGGTGCCTATTACTATTGGTACTACCCTTGCTTGCCTTTGCCACAGTCTTTCTATTTCTATTTGTAGGTCTTTGTATTTTGTTATCTTCTCCAGTTCTTTCTCGTCTATTCTGCTGTCTCCAGGCACTGCCACGTCCACTATCCAGACTTTTTTTGTCTTTCTTATCGACAATTGTTAAGTCCGGGGTGTTATGTTGCAGGTGCTTGTCTGTTTGAATTCTGAAGTCCCAGAGCAGTGTAACTTTATTGTTTTCTATGACTTTCTCTATATTATGATCCCACCAGTTCTTGCTTACAGGCAAGTGATATGTCTTGCAGATCTTCCAGTGTACCATTGTTGCTACTTTGACATGCCGCTGCTTGTAGTCAGTCTGTGCAATGTTCTTGCAGTAGCCTACCAGGTGGTCCACTGTTTCTTCAGCTTCTTTGCATAGGCGGCACTTACTGTCTGTTGCTGTCTTCTCAATTTTGACTTTGTATGCATTTGTCCTTAAAGCTTGGTCTTGTGCAGCCAGAATTAGTCCCTTGGTCTCTTTCTTCAACTTTCCTGCTGTTAGCCATTGCCAGGTCTTGTTATTATCTACTTTCCCAGATACATTTTTTTAATGTACTGGCCATGTAGTGCTTTGTCTTCCCATGCCTCTATTCTCTTCTTCATTTGGTCTTTCTTGTAGGCCAGTTTGGTCTCTCCAGTAGTCAGTAAGCCTTCCTGATATACTAATTTCAGTGCATCTTCATCATTGTCCTTCAGATATTCTTCCAAAGCCATTTCTTCTTCTTCAACCATCTGATGTACTTGCAGCATTCCACGTCCACCTATTTGCCTTGGTAGATAGAATCTGTCAATGTCATTGCGTTGATGAAGGGCATGATTCATTGTCATTATTTTTCTGGTCTTCCTATCCATTGCTTTTAGTTCTGCTTGAGTCCAGTCCACTATTCAAGCTGTGTATCTAATGACTGGAATTGCCCAGGTGTTGATTGCCTTCACAGTATTTCCTCCATTGAGTTTGGACTTTAAGATCTTCTTTACTCTCTTGATGTATTCACCTCTAATCCTTTTCTTGACTTCAGTGTGCTTGATGTTGTCAGCTTGAAAGATACCCATTATTTGTAGAAATCTTCCTCATCCAGACTCTTAATGTTATTTTTATCAGGCATCTTTATTCCTTCAGTTTTCATTATTTTTCCTTGTTTGAGAGTAAGTGTGGCACATTTGTCCAAGCCAAACTCCATTGCAATATCTTGGCTATATATACAGACAATGTTCCGCAGCGATTCTATTTCAGATGATGTTTTTCCATACAGCTTCAGATCATCCATGAAAAGGAGGTGGGATAGTCTGGCAGATGTTTTTGATGTTGATAGCCATGTCCTAAGATTCAATATTGTTGATAGAGAAAACAGTGCAATAACAAAAAGTAATGGTGATAATGAATCTCCTTGAAATATTCCTCTCTTGATATTAACCTCTTCCAGTCTTTCACCATTGACCTGCAACTGTGTCTTCCACTGTGCCATTGATCTTTCCACAAAGTTTCTGATGTTTCTACTGACTCCTGTTATTTCTAGGCACTTGATTATCCAGTCATGTAGCAGAGAGTCAAATGCCTTTTTGTAGTCAACCAATGCCACATTCAGATTGGTCTTCCTTTTCTTGCAGTTTTCCAAGATCATTTTGTCTATTAGGAGTTGATCTTTTGTTCCTCTGCTATTGGGCGGTTTCCTTTCTGCTAGGGTGGAAAGAGATTGTTTTCAACTAGGTGCTGTTGTACTGCATCAGCTACCACACCAGTTAGCAATTTGAAAGTTGTTGGTAAGCAGGTAATTGGCCTGTAGTTGCCTGGTGTTGCCCCTTTTGCTGGATTTTTCATTATTAGGTAGGTTTTCCCAGTTGTTAGCCACTTTTCAATTTCTCCTCCTTGTAGTATATTGTTGAACTGCTTGGCAATGAGTGGGTATATAACAGTTAGATATTTCAACCAAAACCCATGCAGTTCATCTTCACCTGGTGCTGACCAATTTTTGATCTTCCTTGCTCTTTTTTCTACCATTTTTGTTTTTATTACTAGTTCTTTCATTTCAACTTCTGTTTTATTTGCATCCACCTCTTTTAACCAAGCCACATCCTTGTTGTGTTTCTTTGGGTTATCCCATATCTGCTTTCAGAACTGCACTGTTTCTTCCTTGTCAGGTGCTGGCTGATTCATTGCAGTTTCTCTATTGATGGATTGGTAGAAATATTTCTGATTGGATTGAAATTGGAGGTTCTGCCTATAATTTGCAATTCGAGCTTCATATCTACTGATTTTCCTGGCTATAGCTGTTATTTGCTGCTTTATTATTTCCAGTACTTCCTTGATCTTCCTTGTTTCTAAGTAGTATTTCTTGATTAGGTGTTCTTTGGTCTTCTTGTTCTTCAGCTTCTTTTCTTTCATTTGTTCTAGCTTGCTTGCATGTGATCTTAATTTGCTGATCTTATTTTCTAGTCTAACCTTCCATTTTTGTGGTACACTGTTTGTTTTTCTTCTTTGTTGATTTTGCATCCCAGGTATCCAGTTATAACTGCAGCTGTGCTGTACATTAGTTGGTTTCTTTCTTGCAGTGAATTGGTGCTTATACTTGATATTGCAGTATTTGCATCCTTTAATGCTTGTGCTAGCTGTTTCTTTGGAACAAGCTTTAATGCAGGCAGCCTTATTCTGTTGTTTTTGTTCTCTTCTAGATGCTCAATTATTCTTTCTTTAAATTCTTTTATTTCTTTAGTTAGAGGGCTTTGTTCTTCCTAAGGAAGAGGTGCCTGGTTTCCAAATGAGAACAGTTGTATATCTCTGTTGGATTCCTTCACTGCCAACTCCTCCTGGCTTTCCTCTACATTCTGAATTACTTCTGGCAAGCCTTTGATTTCTTTGCCCTGGGTAAACCTTTGCAGCTCGTCCAATTCTGTTTCTGTGAATACTTTATTTCATATTATAAATCAGCGTTGATCTGCTAGTTCTGTTATTTATGATTCTGGATGTTGTTCTTTCCAGAACTGGTGCATTCATTTTAGACATCCTCTTCTTGTTGGACTTGATCCGTAATAACAGGTCATTATTTCATTGTTTTCAATCACTGTGTATTTGCAACAGGTAAACATCTTTTCTTCCAGTAGTTCTGCAGCTGCTGGCCCTGGTTGCTCAGCCAACAGTCCTGAGTCCTATAACCCATTTTTCACTCCAACATCTAGTGCGGACCTTGTTATCCTGGCCGACATCCGAGCCAGTATGGCATTCTGAAATTTACGTCTCACCATATTTTTATGGGAGACACACTCTTTGTCTGACTCCTCTTATGGTTGAACCAGTATGGTTGAACCTCTGGCATAGCTCTCATCTTCCTCAGAGTACACAAGCCCCACAACCACATCAAGATAGTGCCTCACTGGGGGATTATCATCATCATCATCATCATCACCACCACCACCATCATTATATTCATGTGAGAGTCAGTTTGTTTTAATTCTTACAGCATCAGGGTAGAAACTGGAAGATCATGAGCTTTAGTCCTACCTTAAGCACACAACCAGCTTGGCCCTGTTCTTCTGTCTTGGCCCTAGAAAAGACAGTGGCAAATCAGTTCTGAAATCTTGCCAAGAAAACTCCAGGGACTTGCCCTGGCAGTGTTTAGCCTCATGATTAATGACCATGGTCTAGGTAACAGATTTCCTGATGTTTCTCCACCCATAGTTGCTGGTGAAATGTTAGGAAAACTGTTGTCAATACCACAGTCATTAAACCCATCAGCCCAATACTGCCCAGTGTTTGTATTCTTCATTCTGTACATATGATATGCATGTTTTTATTTATTAAATTCCTACACTCCTCCTCCTAGATCCCACCAGTCAAAATTCTTTGGCTGACAGATTCATAGCATAACCCTCTGCTTGACCAGGTGGGATGAGTCAATGTAATTAGGACAAGTCAGATGAATTCAGGTGAATATTTAGGTAGAACAACTTAAATCATTTGATCAAGCTATATTAGAAATATTTCAAAACCACTGTTAAAGAAGAAAAATCAAAAGAATTTTGGAAAAATGCATTTACAGTGTATTTTTTCAGAACTCTTGAAAGATAATAAATTTATGGGTGATTTCTTACGTGTAAGAATAATAGGGCAGAACTGGAATACTTTGTATCTTCTAAACCAGTTTTAAGTGTAATCATAATTTTAAATTGTTAGAAACAATCAAAACATTCATGGCATTTTAGAAGACAATAAAAAGTGAAGCTTACAGATGGTTTTTAAAATGTCACTAGTCCTTGGGAAATTAAAAGATTTACAGCTTACTAAGATAAAAGGCTCTTGGGGAAAAAAGGCTGCCATAATTAGGGAGACACACTATCCTAATCTGATTGCTTCATTCTAATTCAAATAAAATTTCCAGAGAAATTGTAAAGACTCCTATGTAGAATCAATATAAGCTTATTAGAATGTGATTGGTTCCTTAGAAAAAAGATCCTCATAATAGTAATTCAGGAACAGATTTTTGGAAGTTGATAGCATGCTTTACTATTCATAATGCTAAGTACCAATAGTTAGCCAAAAATAACTTTGGATAGCTTTCTCAAATTGTTAGTAACACCTCACTCATTATTTTTTTTTATCCACATTCTAATGTAGGGGATAAAGGTAACAACTTCTGTAAATCAAATTAAATTGCTGATGTTTGCATAGGAATGTCCACATAGCAGTCAGTAATACAAAAGATCTTTGCCATTGCTTATTGTGGCATTGTTTATTTGTTTGTTTGCTTCTTTGTATGTTTTATTGATTTAGTCTACAGCTGTGAATTTCAGTTTTGACCTTGCTGTCTTTTCAAAGTTATTCAAGGTTGGTTAAATGTTACTATCAGTGATGGAAATTGTTGGGCAGTGGCCCGCAACCTTTTCAGCACCAGGGACTAGTTCCATGGAGAAAAGTTTTTCCATGGATCAGAAGGGACGTGGTTTTATGCCTGCATCCCGCGGATAGGGTTTCGCTTGTTTGTGTGGCCCGGTTTCTGGCATGCTGTGGCCCAGTGCCAGTCCCCTGCTTTAGGGGATAGAAAGGTTGTATGGAATAGAGAGGTTGACTCAATTCCCCATAGTTGCAGGAGCAAATGGTGATATGTCTACTTAGGTATTTAATCTGTTCTATTCACATTTTAGTTAGTTTTGATTATATATGTTTGATCTATGGCCTGATTTTCCAAGATTAATCATACATTAATTTTTATTCAACAAGTTGTTATTCAGATAAACAACTGGAAATTCTTTTCCTTCTGACTAATATCAGCATATTTACTGTACTCTCAAACAAATGATCCTAGAACACCTGTAGTATATAACTTCTATGCAAAGAAGTTATATCCTTTCTTTTAAAGGATCCTTAAAAATAGCTTAACCAAAATTTAGTAATTTAATGTATAAATAGTTTGGAAGAAAGCAATCCATTTGTGTATTAGATTTCATTATTTCAGAAATACGTCCAGTGATATCATATTTGCTTTCCTGTAACACAAAATCAGTAGAAACAGGTTGTGCTTGATTATATATGATTCACTGCTCCTGTTTAAGTATTCTAACTTTCAGTGAGAATACAATCTTTTTTAGGAAAATTGCTAAAAGGCACAGATGGATGCCATCAAAGATTTTTATTGGTTATTTAATTCACACTTAAAACCAGTGATTTGAATACAATTCATCTTAGATGTGATCATATAAAACTCATTTCTTCCAGAAGCTGTACTAAGCAGCTGCAGATGTTGGAAAATTGACTGCATTTCCACATGGGGCCTTCCAAAGCTGATTTAACTTTTGATTTTAAGAGGAATACATAGGACAACATGCTGCTAGATTTTAAGAGGAGACTTTCACATTCCCTGTAAAAGGAACCAGTACCATGACTACTGGGTTACTGGGCCATGAAACTGTCTGGATTTTGTGCACTTTACAAAGCTAATACCTTTCACAAGAAAATATGATGTTTGTGTTAAGCATTGTGTTTTAACATTAGTTCTAAGTGAGCTATAGATAGCTCTAAGTATAATTTAAATGTTAAGGCCTTTTAAGAAATATACCATGTTACTTTTCTTAGCATTTGTCTTGCATGACTGCAAGGTCCTCTTGGTTTTGTAGATTTTCACCTAGTTCTTATAACAATTTATGCTAAGGTTTGGTTTATGAGTCAGTTTGTCCCAGAGCTGATGCTGATTTTGTCTGAGAAAGACGGTGACCTTGGTTCTTTTGTGTCTGAAGGAATATTAGAATATGGATCTCCCCAGTCCTAGTACATCTTAACTACTACACCACATGAAACCTATGGCCACATTTGGGACCAGAATTCCTGTTGTAAAGCTTTGTAGTTATAAGTTGACTCAGACCCAATTTTATGATTATTTTTACAATGTGAATCACTGCAGTCATTAAGCAAACACTGTAATTGTAAGTGCAAACCCATTTGCTGAAAACCAGAAATGAAGGTTGCATATCATACAGTAAACAGGTGACTGCAGGATGCTTCAGCCAATTGTAAATACAAGCCTATTGCCTAGCACCTGAAATATGTTCATATGTTTATCGGAATGGTATGACAGTCATTAGTGCAAGGATCAATTGTAACTAGGAGGAGCCCACATTTTTAGCACCATCATAACTTTGAACAGTTGGTAAATGAATAGTTGTAAGTCAACGACTACCTGTAGCTATAAAACCCCATCATCAACCACGTAAAAATAATAATAGATAATAATATGGAAATGGATAATATGGATAATAATGATGATAATAATAATTCCCAAGAAGTAAAACAACGTACTGTAAGGAGGCAAATTGAAGATTGGTTACTATCTGCAAAACCTGCCTGATAATGAAAGATCCAACAAAAGACCTGGCACCAGGAAATGTGGAGTTCCCTTCCTACTCAAGAGCAAAAAAAAATCACATAAAAACAAGTGTAAAAATGAAAGTCAAGGGAAAGAATGACTCTTGATAACTATGTATGTGGGCAGAACCATGTCACTTTCTTCAAAAAAATACAAAACTTATTTGCATATCCCTGCTTCCAGATGTTTGTGCCACTTCCTAACACAGACTACAGCCAATAGACTTCCAGGAAGCCTCTAACCTAGGGCTGTCAAACTGGCGGCCCATGGGCCAAATGTGTCATGCCCATCCCAGCTCCGCAAAGGCAAAAAATGTCACGATATGTCACGTGATGTAATCTAGTTTGACACCATGCTCTAACCAGATCTTATTCTGCTTAGCTTTTGACATCAGTGAGGAATGGTTAAATGCTGCCACCTGTTGAAGTATGTGCCAAAGCTTTGGAATTTGACTGTATCGGAAATTATGGTTGTGTTGACTAGGATATAAGATAATCATATTAAGAAATTGAAATGTGACATTAATGCAGATGACAAGAATCATTTGTCACAAAAGTTTGATCTATTGTATTTGGAAAGGGCAGTATTTTCTACTAATCAAAAGATGCAGCAATATTTTTTACTATGGCAGAATTTTAGACAATTGTTACTTTTTGTGTGCAGACGATTTTACTATTCAGTAATCACTGCATTTTATCTGTATATGCCTGTATGGTTCCTAGACAGACTCTCTATAAGTATTTGAAACCTACCTTCAACATTCAAGGCTGATATTTAAAAGCTGAGGCATAATCATTGTAGTGGTTGGGAGCCGAGTGAAAACAGAAAACAAACTGGATATACCAAGACTTCATTAAGGAACTGTCCTCATTGTGCTCAGCTTGCCATAATGACCAGATCTGTGAATCTGAACATCTAAGGCCACTTCATTCTTCTCTGATGAATATAATGACTTATGCATGCACAAAGCAAGAAAGAAAGGATCTAAAAATGAATTGTAATTGAGACTGTATTCTGTAGAAGACACTTATTTTGAGATTAAAAAATCATTTCTACATGTTCAAAGGGCCTTCTGAATATATTCCTTTAAAGAGAAGTTTGCTCTTGGTATGTTTAATTTACTCTTAATGGTTTCATATTGAATTATGGGATTATAATATAAAGTCTTAAATTACGATATAACAGTGTACACATTGACTGTAATCTATAATCCGTGTATTTAACCAAAATAGTTCTTCAGTCCCCTTTTCAGTACTTTTCAGTGAACTGTGAAACTGCTTTTTTAACATTATGCTTAAAAAGCAGTATTGATTGGAAAACATTCTGAATATTGTCCTTGTTCATATAGCTTTAATATCAATTATCTATTTATAATTCTGTCATTTTCCACATTTACAAGATATATCATTTAAGAAAGAGATGCAGAGATAATGCATAGTTCCTCTCAATGAACAAAGAATGATCCACAATTTAATTTTGCATGCATCTAGATTTCTGTGTGAAGTGTTTTTACTGGCATTGATCCTGTCAATTAGCACCAAAACCTCACAGCTCATGTAGCTCCTTCCAGGAAGTCAAGCACTTAAGTAAACCAGAAAAACTTTATGTATTTTATGCATTGTACTTACAGTACATACACCTTATATATTGTATTTCTTCAGCTTTCATGAGCTATAATTAGGCCTCACAGTTCATTCTTGATTGTTGGGAAGCACAAGCTAGAATTCCCAGAGCAAACCTTTTCTTGCTCATTTAACTACAATGCTCACCTTACTGAGAAAAACCAGAAACATGACAAACTCTGCTATTAGCCAAAAGCAGAGACATCACCCTGCCAAATAAATTGCATATAGTCAAGGCTATGGTCTTCCCAGTTGCAATGTATGGCTGTGAAAGTTGGACCATAAGAAAGACTGAACGCCAAAGAATTGAAGCCTTTGAACTATGGTGCTGGAGAAGACTCCTGCGAGTCCCTTGGACTGCAAGGCGATCAAACCAGTCAATCCTAGAGGAGATCAACCCTGACTGCTCTTTAGAAGGCCAGATTCTGAAGTTGAAACTCAAATACTTTGGCCACCTAATGAGAAGGAAGGACTCACTGGAGAAGAGCCTAATGCTGGGAAAGATTGAGGGCAAGAGAAGAAGGGGACGACAGAGAATGAGGTGGCTGGATGGAGTCACTGAAGCAGTAGGCGTGAGCTTAAATGGACTCCAGAAGATGATAGAGGACAGGAAGGCCTGGAGGAACATTGTCCATGGGGTCACGATGGGTTGGACACGACTTCGCAACTAACAACAACAAATTTCATAATCTGTGTGAATCTGCTCTTATATGTGCTAAAATGTTACATAACTAGCATGATACGGTGACTTAAGATCAAACCCTCCTTCAGCTATGGAAACTCAAAGGATGATTTTGGAGTATTCTCTGTCCCTCAGCCAAACCTACCTCACATAATTGCAGTGAGGATAAAGTAAAACCAAGTTGGGCTCCTGACGGAACAGTGGGATATATAATCAAATACATATATAAATAATTACTTTTCTACTTTTCAAAATAGTTGTGTACTATATCAGACCCAGCCTTTAATAGATGGAGTGGAACATGATAACAGTACTAGGTGTTGATTTCTTTAACCGACTTTTGTATATTTTTGATTCTTCAGTGTATCTGTTTTCCTGTATGTCCATTTGAAACAAAAAGGCAAACTGCACAAAGGTATTTGCTTGTAAAACTACAAAAATAGTAAAGCTTTATCCTTAAGTTACAGCATAAAGGCAAAACTCAGTGGACATAAAGAAAAAATCTCAGTTATATCTGTTCAGATGACTCCATGCAATTTTCAAAGAAATGTATTACCAAGCATTTTAGAAGAATATTGCAACAATTATTATCTGTAGGAGAAGCAGGTAAAAATTTAAGATGCCACTAGTGCCTAGCAGTTTGGGAAATCTCTTTGATATCCTGGTTCCCAGAAGGTCTATTATCAGTTGTGAGTTATCTTAGAATACCGGCATTTATCTCACTAAAACAAAATACCTGCAAGGATCTGCTCCTGGCTGTCTGGTATAAAACACAGAAATGTTGGTCACCCTTTGGGTACATAAATGGAAGGTGAATGCATAGTCCAACACAGATAATAATTTAGATGCAGAACAGATAGATAAGGGACAGTTGGGGCCAGAACAGAAACAGAGACATGCCAGATTGATAACAGTTTTCCTTAGAGATTTTTACAGCTGGTCTATTCTATCATCAATTAAATCAGAATTAGTTGATGGACAGTAAGCCATGCAGATAAATAAACAGTGAGAAAAGAACTACCAGAATATTATTTTGACAATGTTACTTATAACTATTGTCATTTTTTGGTTCTGATATGTAAAAAGAGCCAAAGATGAGGTCCCAATCACCTGGGTCAGTGACAAAGTTTGCAGTACATTTGTGTAGTTTTATTACATGGGAGAGAAGATGAGTTTTATATTTTATAGACAGATTCCCATACCTAAGATTCTGGTACTAATCACATGCAGTCTGTCAATACAAATTGCATTTTCACAGTAACAGACATGATAATTGCTTGATATCCTATTTTCTAAAATCATGCCTGGGTCCTTCTTAGTTCTCTTTGGCAATAGCAGTAACTTTCTATGTTTCTAAAGGTCTAATTTTCCATTTCTAATTATATGCTCTGGGTTAAGTTATATGCTTCAAGTATGGAAGATTATATTTGGCAGCATCAAAATGTCCATTAGAGCAGAGGTCCCCAACCTTTTGGGCACCAGGGACCGGTTCCATGGAGAAGGGTTTTTCTGCGGACCGGAGACTGTGTGGTTTTGTGTGCTACCTGCATCCCATGGATGGGTTTTGGCTTGTTTGTGCAGACTGGTTGCTGGCATGCCGCGGCCCGATACCAGTCCACAGACCGGGGGTTGGGGACCCCTGCATTAGAGCATGTCTGCTTTACCTAGGAAACCTAAAATTAGTGCAGGTTCGCATCCCACCAGGCTCAAGGTTGACTCAGCCTTCCATCCTTCCAAGGTAGGTAAAATGAGGACCCAGATTGTTGGGGGCAATTAAGCTGACTTTGTAATAATGCCGCTTGGGGGGGCAAAAGCCCTAATAAGCAGGCATATACATAGAATGAAGGCTACTGCTAAGCTTGTAAGCCGCCCTGAGTCTTCGGAGAAGGGCGGGATATAAATGGAATTAAAATAAAAAAAATTAAAAAAAAAGTAGACTCCATTGCCCAGTGGTCTTATTATGCTATCCATAGGTTCAGAATAAGTAGCTTTATGGCTAATATGGGGAGAAAGGTTCTGTTTGAAGTTGCTGTTTTATCACAGTATGGGTCATTTTTCAGAAGGAAAACATAAAAGGCAATTCTCTCAGGTTCCCACGTATGTAAAGTTTTTGATGCAGTTTAAGACAAAAACAAATGAGATTGCGACTATACTTCTAGGGAAGTAATTATGAACTAATATCAGTGACTATCAACAGAACCAAGAAAGCAGTTTCTGCTCATAGTGCACATACAGGTAGTCCTCGACCTATGAGCACAATTGGGACTGGAATTTCATTTGCCTTTGCTTGTTGGAAGCCAGCTGGGAAGGTCACAAATTGTGATCACGTGACTGCAGGATGCTATAACCATTGTAAATGTGAGCCAGTTGCCAAGTGCCGAAATTGCAAATGCATTAGGGTGGTACAATGGTTGTAATTTTAAGGATGTGTCATAAATAACTTTTTCTGAGGCCATTGTATCTTCAAACCGCTGTTAAGTTGATGGCCATCTGTATCCACCTGTTAAGCTGCTGTGATATTTTCTGCCACTATTGTAGCTTGAAATGGATGACTATATTGTGCAAGATTATGCTGATGGTCAACAATATGAATGTACCTTTTTGCTTAGATAGTAACCATATATCCCAAATTTTTACAGGAATCTATCTACGATTAGAAGAAGGGAATAATTTGATTCATGACTTGGAATCATCAAAAGTAATGATATATGGGCACCAGTATTTTTTGACGGTTAGGGTTTTGCCTTTTAAAGGCTTGGTTGCCATAGCAACAGGAAACATTGTTTTATATTTCCATAGAAACTGACTGCTAATATTTCCTTTCCTCTGTTTCGTTTTTTACTTGAATAAGGGATTCATGATAATGCATTAAAGTTTTTTATATCATTTTTTTTCTTGCAAAGATAGAATGGAATTGCAAAAATTTGAACAAACAAGAGAGGAAAAGAAAGAGAAATGACAAACCATATTGCAATGTCGCGTGGTTGTACGGAGAGACGGACACTTGAGCTGGGTAGTATTACTTTATTGAGTCAGAAATGAAGCTGGAGCAAAGGGGTTACCTGGCGTCTCTTATACCTGCCCAGGTGAATGGTGACCAATAGATTTAAACCTGGGCTTCCCGCCCGTGCAGGTGGCCAATGGATTTAAACCCTGGCTTCCCACCAGAGCTGACCATGCCCTGGGGCTGTCAACAACTCGCTCTATTCAGGCTTTCCCGCCAAAGCGGTTATAGCCTGGAGCTGTCCAGCCCCCTGCTGTGCTGACATTTCCGTGTATGCTTTAAAGGCATACACTACACATATATTGTTCTCATTTTGATTTTGAAAGTGGTGCTTTATAAAGGGATGGACCAGAAGAAAGTTATTTCTTGAAAGATATCCTCAGTTGCCATTTTTCCCAAACCTATTCATTTTTATTTCTCCCAATGCAGATGTTTTGAAGCTATTCTTCAAAATATTCCTACTTTCTTTCTGGAATATAGGTAATGAAATGAAGCCAGTGTAGATTTTCCTGAATCTCTTTAAAACAACCTCCCAAAGGAAGGTTAATTCAGTATTGATGGAAATGCTCAAGAAATTATGGTGCATTATCTTCACTTAAGCACAGAGCTCTTCATATAATCCAAACAACCTTTTGTTTATCCTTTTTATTGCTAAATGTAATTGAATTTAGTTCTAATCCCCTCCCAACAAAAACAGTGCTTCATAAAAGTAATTTCATTTTTCTCTAACAATTCCATTCTCTCTAATCAATACAATCGAATTGTAACCGATTCTGTCCAATTCCATTTTTCTCTAACAATTCCATTTTCTCTAACAAAGTCAACACTGATAATCATACAAGTTTGTTCTACAGCAGTGTTTTCTGCTTTGGGAATGCTGATAGGAATTCTTGGAGTTTAAATGCGCACATTTTAAGATTGCCAAGACTGGCTGTGTCTGTGTCTTACAGGAGGATCTGGACAGACTCGAACACTGGGCACTATCTAACAAAATGAAATTCAATGGTGAAAAAAGTAAGGTTCTACATTTAGGCAGGAAAAATCAAATGCACAGGTATAGTATAGGTGGTACTCAATAGTAGTAACTGTGAGAGAGATCTCGGAGTCCTAGTGGACAATCACTTAAATATGAGCCAGCAGTGTGCTGCAGCTGCCAAAAAAGCCAACACAGTGCTAGGCTGCATTAACAGAGGGATAGAATCAAGATCATGTGAAGTACTAATACCACTTTACAATACCTTGGTAAGGCCGCACCTGGAATACTGCATCCAGTTTTGGTCACCACGATGTAAAAAAGATGTTGAGACTCTAGAAAGAGTACGGAGAAGAGCAACAAAGATGATTGGGGGACTGGAGGCTAAAACATATAGGGAACGGTTGCTGGAATTGGGTATGTGTAGTTTAATGAAGAGAAGGGTGAGGGGTGACATGATAGCAGTGTTCCAATATCTCAGGGGCTGCCACAAAGAAGAGGGAGTCAAGCTATTCTCCAAAGCACCTGAAAGCAGGACAAGAAGCAACGGATGGAAACTAGTCAAGGAGAGAAGCAACCTAGAACTAAGGAGAAACTTCCTGACAGTTAGAACAACTAACCAGTGGAACAACCTGCCTCCAGAAGTGGTGAATGCTCCAACACTGGAAGTTTTGAAGAAGAGACTGGCCAGCCATTTGTCTGAAATGGTATAGGGTTTCCTGCCTGAGCAGAGTGTTGGACTAGATGATCTCCAAGGTCCCCTCCAACAACAACTACTTCTTCTTCTTCTTCTTCTTCTTCTTCTTCTTCTTCTTCTTCTTCTTCTTCTTCTTCTTCTTCTTCTTCTTCTTCTTCTTCTTCTTCTTCTTGTTATTGTCAGTAATGCACAGCTCTGCAAATTGGTATATCATCACCATACTCCTCATTGGTAATATTTCAATACCTTCCATTTCTTTAGGAAAAAATAATGTTTTACCTATGCCAACAATGGCCTTCTAGTTTTCCCCTTTTATTCTCCCAACTAGTCATTGGATCAGCTTTCAGCCTAGGGTATGAGCATATCAGATCGTAAAGCGTAATGGTTTATTATCTATATTTAGGAACTTCAAAAAATAATGAGAAAATGACAACTGTAAATAAAGAAATTGCTCATAATTTTTATATGCATGTACTTGTCAGGCAAAAGTAACCAGAACTACATGGATAGGCTCAAATAGATATTTTATTTTTGTTCACTTATATTACAAGAATCTTGCCAAACTGTCTGTCTTCCTTGGGAAATGGAAGATATTTGATCTCAGATGTTTGTCCTCCCCTGAACAGACTCTAAGTTGAATGTCTCTTTACTCACCTTGATGGGCCCCCTTCCCCTTTAGCTGGTGGTTCCACTATATCACTTCTCACATAATGACCATTTGTTCAGTGACTGTACAAAGTTATGGCAGCTAAACCAATGTTATTTATACCTTGTTCCCGAAGTTATGACCATTGCAGTGCTTCTATAGCCACATCATCAAAATTCAGGCACTTTGCAGCCCCTCACACTTAAAACCGTAGGGGCATTTTTACTCCCCGGGATCTCTGCCTTTTTCCCATCCTGCACTCCGCTGCCTCTGCAGATCCTGTCGCCCTGGACTCCGGCTGACCCTAACGCCTGGTCTTTGTTCACCTTGCATTCTGCACTCCATTTGCATTGCTAGCCCTGCTACCCCCAGCTGCCTATCTTTTGCTAAAAAGGTGCACCTGACTTGACTGTTCACGAGGCAGCTGCTCAAAGCCTTATGAGAAGGCTGCATGCAATTTGGAATAGGGTGCACACAACTTTGGAAAAAAGACCTGCCACAGCCTGCAGCTGCCTTCTGAAGGGTCAGGCCAGTTGTGACTGATTGGCAACAGGAAGAAAAAGACAGTTGAGGGTGGCAGGGCAGGAGGCCAGCTGGACCAGTGGAGCCCATAGTTGCAGGGCCTGTGGAAGTACGTTGGTTGGAGTTGCAGAGAAGGCAGTTCCTTACCTTATAGAGGCTCAGGGCTGGGAGAGACTAAGTCAGGAATGGTTTGGATCTGGGTGGATCCTCACTCAACAACTGATGGGATTCAGTTAATGATGGCAACCAGGACTACTGTTGTAGGGCTTTACAACCACATTGCTTAGCAATAAAAATTCCAACCCCAATTACCATTGTTAACCAGGGACTACCTGTAGTTAGATGTGGTTGCTCATATTGACATATAGGCAAGCCTTTGGAAAAGTTATAATTAAATAAACTTTATTTAGCATTTATAAAAGAAGGCCACTGCTTTAAGTGGTTGATTTCACTGATTTCACATGTTAAAAAATGTGTCAACTTGCTTTGATAGAGAAAAAGAAAATGTTATGTGTCAAATATCTGTATAGTATAGTCATGTATAAGTTTAATTATTTGACTTTATTTAGAATTTCATCAATATATAGAATACATACTAAACTGTGAACTAAGTTGCTTAGTTTATTTAATATTAAACAATATTAATATATCCTCTTGTTTTTATCTCTCTTTGCTATTGCAAAAAGGCAATAAAAAAGAACATTCAGTCCAGTGGATAATGAAAATATGAACTTCGGTATAAAGTTTGATAGGATATGTATTAGTACTCATTAATTGGTGGTATGTATTTCTCATTTCACTTCATAGTTGGTTGCATTCTGACTTCACATAGTGTGAATGCTTCAGCAAGTATCCATATCTGAGATACTGGGTTTTTTTAATACCTTGAAATTAATTTCTATCAACCTCAAGTTATTGAAGACTAACCACTATGCAATACTGTTTCTGCCATCATTAATCTTACTGACTGGCTGCATTTATTACAAGTCATTTCCCAGTATTCTTTTCCTACCTAAGTTGTAGAACTGCCTGTGTCAACTTCAATAATGCATTTTGTTAGCAATATCCTTTATTATACTTTAATTTGTTCTGAGTGACATTTTCCTACTGAAGCTCATAAATCCACATTTAATGGACAGTTAGGTAGAAATCTTCCATTCTCCCTGTGCATACAGTCATGCCACTTAGCAGTGGAAAACAACTTATTTATTTAGCACTTATTCACTACTCCTGTGCATTTCATATAGCTATGGGGTGTCAAACTGCCGGGCTCGGGCTGGATGCATCATGAGGAAACCACACCCACCCCATTGCCGGCAATGGGGGAAAAGCTCCTATACATTGCACGATGTCATGTGACATTGCGGGTTTGACATGTCTGCATTAGACATTTTTTTTAAAAAAAAATCAAGTTTCCCTAATTCTTAAATAATGAGATATGCCTGCAGGGGTATATCGAAGTATAGATGCATGATCAATTTTACTTTTGCAAATTTGTATGTAAACTCATTTGTAGATCACCTCCTAGATTAATATACTGATCAGAACTTATGGCATTTCATTCTTCTCCAAAATACATGCTTTAATTAATTACATTGAAAAATATGCACTTGAACACACTTTTGTGCAGATTCTTTAAAATCTTCATATTAATTCAGTAACAACTAAAAATTGGATTCAAAAATAACTACAGCTTTACTTTAAATTAGTAATTGTGCTGTTTTACTAATAGGTTAGTGCTTTGTTCATGTAATGCACAAATTTTATTTTTTTTAAAAAAAGTTCCCCTCTAAAAATTATGTTTCATTCTCTAGGAAGATGCTAATAGTTTCCAAGCTCGGTATAATGATAGTATGTGTTTTCAAATTCACCCATCCCTGACAGTTCTTCACCCCTTTTTTTGTTCATTTTAAGCTTGTGAGATTTTATTGCTGACTGAGACATTGGATACCTGTTGAGCTTTCCTGGTGATATAACTACCTATATTTTAATACTCTTTGATAATCATGTTTAGGAATGGACAGACTTAGATTCAGATCTACATCCAAACTTATGCTGTAGGTATAAATTCTAACTGATCTTCAAGGGAAGTCCCATATTGAGCACATTGTAATAATCCGGTTTAGAGGTGATCAAGTATGGGTGACCATGAGGAAAGCTTCCCAGTCTAGAAATAGCATGATTCATGTGCCAGAAGGAGTTCTGCAAAATCCTCCTGAGCACCTTAACTACTTGATCATTGAGCATGTCCTGCAAATCCAAGAGACTCTTACTGTAGATTAGAAGTAAACTCTGTATAGGGCACACAAACCCAGCTGGGATTACAGATAAAATATCACTGGACTGTGTTGAGTTCCAAACCACAATTACTTTATATTTTTGGGATTGAGACTGTCTATTTATCCTCATCCAGACCTTAACGACCTCTGGGATAGAATTTCAACTGCATCTTCTACTTGTCATTCGGATGAAATACATAGCTGAGTACACTGATGATCCAGTGGTGGACATAGCATAATCTTCACCAAAATTAGTTTCTTCCTGATATTATGGAGTATATCCACAATATCATTTCTACTCATTTTATTTTCTATCTATCGTCATATTCAGTATGACTAGCAATCTGAAAATAGGCGTTATGCACCTTTTCCATAATATAGACAGTTATTAAACACTGTTCTTCTACAGTCTTGGGATCTGTAAAATGTTACCTCATTCGTTCTCTAATTTTAGCAGAAGTTAAGACATCACTTCTTTAAGCAGATCTAATAATGCTCTTTCTTCCTTTTCTTGCTTGAAGAAGTTCTTAAATACTGTATAAGGTCCTTCTTGCTTTAGTGCAGGCAGTGAGTTGAATTAAATTAAAAGCAATTAGTACTTCAATAACTGTCAGTTGCTATTCAGTCTCTTAATGAAGATGTAATTAGTACTAATGATGGAAGAAAATAGCTGGGGATGAAACCTTTGCTTCCTTCTGTTTTCCTAATGAAAAAATGTTGAAATCAAATATTGTGATTTAAAAATAAAAGATTAAACCTGTGTACATTGTGTTCTTTTGTAGTTAAAAGAATTTTGTTTGAATATTTTAGTTAAAACGTTAGAGCATTTTACAGAAGAAATTGAAAAATGTCTAATCAATTTCTGGACAGAGAATTTGTGCATGATTTCTCTAAATTTCTGCCTAGAAAAAAAAATCAGCAGTTAGTTATAAAACTAATAAAGGTGAGATTTAAAAAAAAACTTAAACAAAATAAATTTAAAAATGCTCAAGGACTGGGCTCCTTAGCAATTATGGTGGCTTTGCTATTTTAAAAAACCTTGTAGGAATTCCTAGTAAGAATGATGGCTTCCCTAGAAATTTAAATAAATGGGAACAAAGGGGATCTGCAGACAGAGGGAACAGTGATGGTAATAGCACACAAGCTCTTTGGGCTACTCAGTAAGTGTAAGACTTCAGCCTTTTGAGATAGCTGAAGTCAAGGATAGACATAGCAAAGATTCCAGGGATATTGTTGCAGAATATTGTTTGTTGTACTCTTTATTGTTATAGAATAGGAGAATATTGAAAGCCTGCCAGAGATTCTCTCCACTCCAACTGATTCCAAACAAAATCAGGGTATAATTATTTGGAGTTTCTTGTATTTCCCCCCCTTCTAAGCACTGTTCCTTCCAAAATTTATCTCTTACTAGTTTTCTTATTTCTTCCCCATTTCCAAGACCAGATTAATAGCCAAGAATACATCTTTTATTTATGAAAATTGCTCTCAAATTATCCTTTTCTTGGAGAAAAATAAAAGAAAAACAATGTATCGAAATGAATGAGAAGTAGTATTGGGCGCATGTGCAGAACAGGGTTTGACTGAAGAGTGGAGCCAAGGTGAGATATGCACCTACCGTGCATATTTGAATTGATTGGTTGAACTTTTTTAGTCCCACTTTTTTTTTTTGGACTGCACATGGCAGAGGACTGGGAGCCGCAGGAGACGGCTGAAAGAGCTGCATGCAGCTCCGGAGCCGCAAGTTGCAGACCTGTGCACTAGAAGAAAGCAGCAGAGATCCTACTCAACACCATTTTAACTGCTACGGACATACTTATTATTATGAAATACTTAACATGAAAACTCAGTTCTATCTTTGAAGATCTATATTTGGAATTTCAGAATGGCTCAGAAGAGTCTACATCTGAATTTTATGAATTAATGTAATTTTGTTTTAGCCCAACTTGGCCCCAAAGAGATTCTGGATATTGTAATAGTAACTATTTTGTTGTTTTATGTACCATTGGTAGGATGCTATACGAGAATATAGCCAGAGTTTGCAGCTTTATGACTGCATTCCTTTAAAAGATAGAAAATAAACAGGGTGCACATGGGTGAGATTACAAGCAATAACCCAGAAAGAAGTGGGGGAAATACTAGAAGTATTTATTACCCTTACTTTTTCACATGTTATGCTCAGTTGGAAAAAAATCACCTTTCTCTTTCCTTCTGCTGAAATACCACTGAAAGTAATAGTACAGTAAGCTCTAGTTATATAAGCAATCTCTCTCTAAGGAACCAGCGGTATTTCAGGGATATTAATGAATTAATTAGCACAGAACCTGAATGGATTATCTCTCACATTTTGTGGCAGGAAAAGAAGTAGATTAAGACTTCCACTAAAATAAAATATTAATGTAAGGTATTGCATTATTACTAAAGTAAAAATAATATAGCAAAGTAAGCAGTGGAGGGGGAGAAATTCCTATTTCCACTACAATGTACTAAAATTCCATACTGCAAAATATTTTCCATTCCAGAAGTGATGAAATTATGTCTCCTTTTTTTAGAATATTTAACTTACTGAATGTGTAGCTTATTTTTTGCTTTTATATTTCACTGCAAATTCATTTTTAATTATCAGCAGCGTAGGAAGCAGTATAGGATCACAGGGAGAGAAGTTACCAAACTAAGTAGGAAGGTCAGTGGTGGGATTCAGCCGGTTCGCACTGATTTGGCAGAACCGGTAGCTAAATTTTGTTGAGTTCGGAGAACCGGCTGAATGCGTACTGCTCCCAGAAGTCCATTCTAAGCCTCAGAGGCCCGGAGGAGGCCTCCCAGGCTTAAAACGGCTCGCAGGAAGTGTGTGGATGCCACTTCTGGAAGTCCATTCGAGGCCTCAGAGGCCCAGGCCTGCATCCACGCAGATAACCGATTGTTCAGGTTTTTGAAACCCACCACTGAAGGAGGTACTAGAAGAGGGAAAAGAGGGAGGAAAAAGAAGCAGAAAGTTAGATAAGGAAGATAGAAAGGATAAAGGAAAAGAAGAAACTGGGGCAAGGAGGAAAACACCAGCAAACAGAAACGCAGTGAATGAATGGCCACATGTGGAGTCAGAGGCAGCCAGCAGCAGAGAACAAGAGAGCCAGCTCAGGAGCACAGCTAAGCAACTCAATACTGGGGGAAAAAGGCAACTGAGAGCAGTGAACCAGCAGCTGAATAGCAGACAAGGAGGGAGACTGTTAGAGGCAGCAAACTGCCAAGATTGCAAGTTTAACAGATGGCCATCTGACCCTTGTATCTGCAAGAGGAATTAACTTTTCAAAGGGACGCTCTGCATGAAACTTCATCCAGGCTAAGAGAGGCCCAGCTGCACCCAAGAGGCCTACCCATGAGACCAGAGGCCCATTGAAGAGCGCCCCCCATCCGACAAAATGGCCACGCAGGATCATAAAGAGTACTTGGAGGACTTCTAGGTCAATGGAGGCCTACCTGAAAGGGCCGGCGGCCCAGCAACCCAGCTCGGCCCAACGAAGCAGAGACCCGCATGGCAAACAAGATGATGCAGCATGCTGGCAGCTCGAGTGGTGGACAGGAGGCAGGTGGCAGTGTGGAGCAGCAAACCAGTGAGGCAGCCAGGGGCAGTGTGGAGGTGGAGGTGGCTCAGAGCAGCAGACTGGTGAAGCGGCCAGGGGCAGCACAGAGGCGGTGGGCAGAGGCAGCGTGGAGCAATGGAAGGAGAGGTGGCTGGGGGGCAGTGCAGAGGCAGCGACAGTGACAGCGTAGAGCAGTGGACCAGTGAGGCGGCCAGTGACAGCATAGAGGCGGTGGCAGGGCAGATCAGTGGACCAGTGAGGCAGCTGGGGGCAGGAGAGAGCCAGTGGAGTGGTGAACCATTGAGGCAAATGGGGGCAGTGCAGAGGGGGCAGTGGCACAGCAATGGACCGGTGAGGTGGCCAGTGGCAGTGCAGAGCAGCACACCAGTGAGGTGGCTGGGGACAGCACAGAGGTGGCAGCAGCACAGAGCAATGGACTGGTGAGGCGGCTTAGGGCAGCATAGAGGTGGCAGGCTGCGGCAGTGGTGGACCGTGAGGCCTGCAGGCGGCAGCGAGGCAGCACAATAGAGGCGGAGCAGCAGATGACCTGGCTGGCAGCTCTAGAGAACCTGGCTGAACAGAGAAGCTAGAAACAAGGCTAACTGCAAAGCACATCCACCAATGAAAAAGAGGGATTTTCAAACAACATGCTCATGGAACAGATGACTGATACTATTGTGGTTTGCAATACATGTTCCATGTATGTGCTTATGCCCAAAGAACATCCAAACTATACATGCATTAGATGTAAACTATGTGAACTACTACAGGAAAAAGTAAGGAACTTAGAGGCAACCCTAGCCAAACTCCAAAGTACAAAAGAAAGCTCTACCCAAACTGAACCAAATAATAAACAAATAACTCCCAGAGAATTTGACCCTACTGATAAACTCTTGGAGGAAGATAAATGGAGGTATGTCACACATAGAAGGAAACACAATACTCAAAGAAAGAAGCAGCATACAGCTAACAAACCCCTTCTGCCCAATCCAACCCAACCAGAAGTATCCCCTTTAAAAGTGAGCAATCAATTTCTCTCTTAGATGGAAACACGTAGATCCACAACCTTCCCCTCAAAGAAAACATGCAGACACCTAGCAAAGAAACAATTTCAAATATCCCTAAAAATGTCACATCAACAAACACACCTGAGATAAACAGAAAAGCACCCCAACACTGCAGCCCCCCTCCAAAAGGAAGGCAAGCGTTGGTAATAGGAGATTCTATCCTCAAAGTAGCAGAATCATCCATCTGCAGACTGGACATATAACCTAGGGAGGTATTTTGACAAGAAACAATGTTTGGAAACTGATCAAAGAGAGAAGCAACCTGGAATTAAGGAGAAACTTCCTGTCAGTGAGAACAATTAACCAGTGGAACAGCTTGCCTCCAGAAATTGTGGGTGCTCCATCACTGGAGATTTTCAAGAAGAGGCTAGACAGTCACTTGTCCGAGATGGTATAGGTTCTCCTACCTGAGAAGGGGGCTGGACTAGAGGACCTCCAAGGTCCCTTCCAGCTCTATACTATTCTATTCAGTCAAATACTTACCACTTATCTTTGCAATGGTTTATAGGCCTTATCTAATTTTTACCATCTAATCTTTACCTCTACAATTTATGGTAGTAATATAACTCTTTCCCCCTCCCCCCAAATGTATTTGCTGTATTTGCAAAATGAAATGAAAATAAAGGCAATATGATTTGTTTAGGGAGTTCAGTTCACAGTTCTGGTATCTATAAATATACAGAATTAAACTTGACTCGATCTGTTCTTTTTTGTTAAAACTTAAGTGAGTTTTTTAAAGCAAAGAGAAGCAGGAGTAAATGAAATTTCCTGTCATTCCCTTGGCCTTGAGAAAATGCTGATGGAATATTCATCACTCAGTCTCCTGGAAGTGTTCCTTTCTGATCATGCTAATTGGTGAGCAATCGTACACTCTTGTGAAATGCTGGAAACTTTTCAAATGAGTACAGCTGGGGCAGAGAGTAGAGGATAAAAAGTTGTTTTTTTTTTAAAAAAGGAACAAAGATGAAATGTAATTATATATACTTGCTTTATATATGTACTGTAAAGTGAGTTCTACCATTGATGTCTGAAATGAAAATGGTTAATGGTTCATTTTGTGTGACACTTTTTAATATGCTGCAAAGCAATTCCCTATTTGGTTTATAAGTTAAGTTGACCTTGCATTCTCTACTATTTGTTCACCAACTTTACTTGTCTTACAATAATTTGAGAAAACTCTAGAACTGGAACAGGATTCTAAAAAGCACTCAAAAAAAGAAAGAAAGAAATTTCCTCAGCTATATGAGTTTAAGCATATGATTAAGAAACAGATTATTCCAAAATTTAGAGAGTGGAATAGAAAATTAATTACTTTTATCTACACAGATAGGTGATAAAGCTCTTAGTTTGAAAACCAGGGTTAAGACTTCCATTTAGTCAGGAGTTATCTTTGGAGCCTTAAACCAGACCTCACTTTCTCATTCTCAGCCACCTTTATATCAAAGAGTCATTATTGACCCAGGTATTAGATATTTTCAAGCTCAACCAGCTACCTGTTGTTCAGATATTATTCTTCTCCCATTTAAGCTGCCATGAATGCAGCTGGACAGCTTTTTTTCTTTTATTTTTTCTTAATCCTTTCATCACTCCGACTACAACTGCCACCCCAATCTTGTTTTGCCTTGAGCTTGCCAGTCTGTTTATGAGAACTATTATGTTCTCATAAAGTAGATGATGAATTTTAGCCAGCTAGGATCCATCACTCTTCCTAACAATGTATTGTACATACTGTGACTACCTAGCCAACAGATTCTATCTGCTGGGATTGCAAGAAACAATGTTCTTATTTCTGCAGTCCCCAATAAGAAGCAAAAATATTTAGCCCCCAAGGAACTGTTATAAATGCTGGTGGGGTAAAGTGAAAATTAACGGCTACAATCTGTACATGCCTTCAAATATATATAAGCCTGCTTTAGGCTTATCTGTGGCTTGGCTCCTTTGGGAGGAATACAGCTATACATATGATAAAATAAGGCCATGTTAGTTTGTTCTTCCTCGCAAAGTTGTTCTTGCTGCTTGTCCTGAAAGGCAGCTATCTAGAATAGAGATGGAGTCTATCTAGTCTTTTGGTAGTTACATTCATGTCTTCCATTATTTGTCCTTCCCCATTTTTTCTTCCATCTCTTCCTAGTTGTACCCTTCTTTCTTCATTCCACATATTCAACCTTTTGTATTCCTTTGTCTTAAAATAAGATGCACGGATGAAACATTCCAAATTCATCTCAAAGCTGTTGCGTCTTTCCTATTCTAAAGCACATTTCTAACCTTTGCCACAGGACTCTGTACGAACATGAAAATATAAGGCAGGATCAGAGCTCTCCTCGCATTAGTGAGCAAATGCAAGAGAAAAGCGTTATTTCTGTGGAGCCGGCTTTCTTTTTAAGTTGAGCCACAGCATAAGAATTGAGGTTTTAATCAAATTTGCCAAGCCCAGGTTAAACAATAAAGGAGATGAAGTAGATGTATTATTTTTCCACAGGTTACAAGGAGTGCTACATTAGGAAACAGTTTTGTTTTTTTTAACCTCTGACCTGGTATGTTTGCAAAACTCCATTCTGCAAATTTCATCAAACTTGAGTGCAGGGGTGAGAATTCTCTGGAATCACTTTGGAGCCAAATCACTGACCTCGGAATTGCATTCTTATTTGGGTGACTTTAGACATGAACTTTCCCATTTGGTATTTAAGGGTCATTATATACTTGAATACACTCACACTCACACACACACGCAAACATAAGAGTATTTTGCAAAAGTCTTAGGCCACCAATTGATTTGTTGTTTTAGCAAAGTTTTTTTTACAAATTTTATTGATTTTCTAATATTACATTTACATATTGAAAAGCAGCGTGGTGGCTGGGTAGTAGTAATTCAATTACATACAAATATCATTAGTACAGATTTCAGTTTGCTACCATAAACATTTCCTCTCTTTTTCCCTTCATATGTACTGTCTATTTGTGAATTTAAAAACAAGTTTTATCCTATCAATCACATAAAAAATAACTTTCTTATATATATCCATAGTTTTTAGTTTACACATATTCTGGTTGTTTTAACATACACTCTTCAATGATCTAATAATTTTTTTTTCAATTTTAATTTCCACTAACATTTAGATTTAACATTTGATATTTATCATTCCCAAAATTTTTAATATACTTGCAATTCATCTATCATCGTTCCTCACAAAATCTAATATTCAAAATACACATCCCATTTACTTAACTTCTCACCCTTTATGTCAACAAATTAAGGATACAATAAGATATCCTTCCTTTTTGCTAATTTTCAGTTTTGTTTTTTTAAGTAGTAATCAAAATTTCTTTTGTATTTCAGTATTTAATACTTCCTCTCTTCTTCTTTGTATCTGCTACCTCTTGCTTAAACTGATAATTTCCATTTTTAAAGGTCCATATAGACCTATTTATTACTTTCAACAAGTTTTTAGCTTATCTACATTATTCACCTTTACATGACCTTTATGCACAAATCAATATTCAAATGAGCTATTAGTATTTATACTGCTAAATTTTAATGACCAATTTTTTTTCTTTATCTCAGTTCATAACAATGTCTTGTGTTCAACATGCACATCTTATCTATTTAAGTACATTCTGTTTTAGATTTCAATAAGATGGTCAAAACTCCATTCTTCTTGAGTCTTATTCTGGCTTTTTTCCTTTGCCAAATCATCTTCCGTGTCCTTGTTTTTGGGTCATTGAACGAATCTCCTTGTAATATCATGTATATTAATTGATGTTGGCAAAACCATCCAGTCACCATTTTTTTGAGAGGACTTGTAGGTTTAGTGGGTCGTCTCTTTATTCTTCCATATCAATGTGGTTGTTCCGAATTTTGTCTTCTCATCCAGCTGTTCTTTTCCTAGATCCTTCTGTGTTGTATAAGAAACCTTTTCCTTTTTCCAAGTTGTTGATATCTTTTCTGGATTTTCAAATATCAATATTTGTTGAATTGTAGATTCTTCTGTCATAGTATGTGAAAGTGTAATTTTTTCTATTGTATTTTGTATAGATGGTTCTTTAGTTGTGGTCAAAGTTTGGGCTTTCATATCTGGGCTGTCTTCTTGTTCCTTCACATAGCCTCTTAGTATTTCATTGGTAGTGGTAAGAGTTTGAATTAGTGTTTTCAACATAACGAGAGTTTGTTGATCTTCATCTATAAAGAAATTTTGTTCCTGGCCTTCTTCCATATTGATATTTTAAACTAAAGGCTTTACACTTAGAAAATCCAAGAGAGATTTTTTTTCCTAGTTAGGGAGCACAGAGCCTTTCACAGCTGTTGTTTCAGAGCACTCAAGGTTATGTATCTTATCTATTTCCCTGGGCAGTCAGCCAGGCCCCTTTTAAAGTTTCCCTTTGAGTCCCAAAGTTATCTTAATCTTTTCAGTTTTTCTTTTTTTTTTCATAAGAAGAAACCCAGATTTCCAACAGAAGTAAATAATGAAAAATAAGAAATAAAAAATCTTTCAGTTCACATGCTTTAAGAAGTAAAGTTCCAATTGGGATTCAGTTACTTTTTTAATATTTAAAATGCCCCTGGGTATTTAGTCGTTGTTCTTTCTGGAGGGAGGGCAAAGTTCCCCTTCCCTCACCGCAGGGGAGAGAATGCTTAGAAGCTTAAGGAGGTACATAAAGTAATTAGGGTGTAAAAGAGGTAGATCTCACCCAGTCTCTTCTGCGCCGGTTTGGAGGGATCGCCCGATCTAACGGGAGAGTTGCGGCTCTCCCATGATCCAGTGAGCACCCCTCCTTGCTGGTCGCCTCTTTGGGGTGACTTTCGGCCCTTTTCAGGGGGCCCCAGCGATGCGAAACTGGATGGGGGAGAGAGAGCAAGTCTCCCAGCCATCCATAGTGGCCACATAACAAACCGGAAGTCTGTTTTAGCCAAGTTTTAATGACCATCCATAATTATTTGTTTGTTTGAATATACTGTTTGTTTATTTCTCTTTAGGAGTGGTCTTGCTGATACAAAACTATGGTTTTATATCTGTCAAATTCTATGATCTTTGGCATTTTAGCTGGAATGATATGATTGAAAGTTGATCTTATTATCAAGTTTCGCATGAATTACACTCAGGCAATATATGTCTTATTGTATGTAATACTCAAGCATGTCTTGCACAAACCTGGTGTAATAAGCCTTTTTGCACAGCACTCATTTTGGTATGAAATATCTACAGGAGTTAACTATGGCAGTATTTAAAGTGCCATTCCATTTAGGTTTATGGGAGTCAGGTGTCTGCTGTTGCTGAAGTGTAAGGGGAGATCACACTAAATACTTGCCGCTTTAGCCTATGAAAATTGTTTTTTCTGCTTTTTCCTGTTTTTGAATAGTGAGTACAAGTTTTCTGTATTTTCTGGTTGTATTCTAATAAGGAGACTGAGACATGATTATATGTAGCCATTATACCATTGCTACAACAACAAATGTAATGGTGGCCTAAGACTTTTGTACAGTACTAAGTGTGTGTGTAAAATGTACAATCACTGCAAGAAATATTCCTATGTTAGATGACACTCTTTAAAGCAATGGTATCTTTTTCCAGGGGTAGCACGGTGGCCTCAGCAGCTTCTCCATTATTCATGGAAAAATCAGAATGGCTTTGCAAAGAGGCACCATGCCTATGTCTCTATACGCTCCAAGATATCAAATTTGAAGCATTGCACAATCCTTATTTATACTTCTGAAGTATTTTCACATGGAGGAGTATGTCATCTAAGTTCCTTGGGCAATATGGCTATATGCCCGGTTTGATTTAGGGAAAAAACAAGTTGAGTTGAATATCTGCTGTGCTACCTTGTTTCTTAGAAAGAAAACATTCTGTTTCTCTATGGGCTGCGGAGAAACATGCTGGGTTAGGAGGGGTTAACCAGGTATCTGTGGCATGTAACTATCTTAACCTGCCAATTATTCAGCAGGAAGAAAAAGTCCTGCTGTCTTTTGCTGCTAATGGAAAAATCGTCAATAAATACCAAATCCTAACAAGATACTGTGCAGGATAATGGGAGCAAAAAAAAAAGAATGATGCTCTTTGTTACCTCTCTTATTGCATTTCTTTGTATTTTACTGCTACAACTAATAAATTAATGAAAAGTCCCTATTTTGAAAGATCCGTAATGCATCATCACCAACTCTTGGAAGAGAGGCCAAATTTCAGCCCTGAAAGATTGTCTTCTTTATCTAGCAGAAAACATACATCTGGTGGAATCAGAGAACTAATGAAAAAAAATGTCATGTTGTACTCACCATTTTTGAACCAAGCACTTCTGCTTCATTTTAGAGACAGAAACTCTCCAATACTTATGGCAAAGAACTTAAAAGAAATGTTTTCTTTTCCTTTTTCTTTGTTTCTTTTTCTTTGTTTCAATATTACTGCAATTCTAGGAACTTCTAGTGTTTCAACTCCTTTTTTGGAAGTCCACAAGAAGTTGTCTTATTGTATGATAGCTGCATTTGAACACCAAACTGGACTTAGAATTGGCTGGTGTACTAAAGAAAGCTTGATAGGATATTCATGGCAATGGTCTTTTTTTCAGATAGAAGTTTCATTTCCTGTATGACCAGTACATTCTGGACAGTTTTTTCTATTGGATATTATATGACTCTGAAGTAGATAATAGCATTTTCATCTTCGTGCCTTGCAAACATGTTGCAATATGTCTAAAATGAGTCCTTGACGAAATACAAAACTGGATTCCCTGTATAACCACAGTGGCACACACTTCAAATCATAAAGTTTATGTGGGGATACATTAAGAACTCAGACAGAACTCTAGCCTACCAGATACCTAGAGGGGTTGTGGCCTTTTCTTTGTCAGATATGATTAAGCAGAGGCAACTATGTCTTGGAGATGTTCTAATTCTGAGTATCTTGCTACATTAAAGGGAACTAAATATTCTTAAAGGTCCCATTTGTTTCCTATATAGATGGCAACCTCATCTAAAATCAATTCAAAGAAGAAAGATGCTTTATTATGAAAAAAAAACAAGGAAAAACAGTATGAAACTAAAGATAAATTGGTAAAGGTATTTGGGGAATTGAAGTTGGAAGGACAAGAAAGTTCCCTCCATTCCTAACCTAATATTAACTTCAGTGAGTGTGTTGCTCAAAGCAGCCACATCTTTTTTCATAAGTCAAGTTTTAAAAAGTCTGCTGTAATGAAATGCCAAGATACATTGTGCTTGTGTAAAGTCTGAAGTACATCTTCAGAATCATTTTTGAAGATCTAATAAAATCTTCAAAGTCTTATAACATAACAAACTACTGGATTGGCCCAAAAGCTGGCTAGCCTATCATTCTGTTTTGGCTATGATCAACCAGGTACTTAAGAAGAAGGTTATGAAGGCAATACCATTTCCTGCTCACGTTTCACAGCAGTTGGTATTTAGAGGCATGTTACCTATAATCACAAAAGAGTTTGAACACTCGGCTGTGCCAACTTTCATTGGGCTAGCAGAAGGGGTTTCACCCCCCCCAAAGAAACTAAAAGCTATCCCACAAAACTCCCTAAGATTCAAATGCTTGATGGAAAAACACAATCTTCATCACATTTAAAAATTTTGAAATGCTGGGCAGCTGTGGGGGAGTGTAATCCAAGCCTCAGAACCATGCTGTTCCAAAGAGACAGGATCATCATCAAAATGGTGGTTCCAGTTTCCTCCTTGGCCTTCATCTCGCTAGAGGAAAGAATCTTCAGCATCCCCTCTTCAATTATGTATACAAAATGGGCAGATATTATTTGAAGAAAGTGGTCCTTTAGGTAACCTGAACCTAAGTGACATAGAGCTTTATAGCAGTTTGAATTGTAGTCAGAAAGATATTGGCAACCAGTGCAGCACAAGCAGTTTAGAGTAGATATCATACTACTAATATGGTTCTCACCTCCCAGCCAGTGGCTGCAACATTCTGTATCAACAGAAAATAGTCCCAAGAAATCAATGTTGTGGCAATCCAGTTGAAGGAGATGATGATATGCATAACTTTTGTTAAAGCTTCCTACTCTAAAAGAGAAGCATTAGACAAAACTGGATAAAGGCCTATTTTGACATAGCCATTTAGCTATTGATGAAAATAGTTGTGAATCCAGGAAAAGTTCCAAACATCCTCTTTCACAGAATACAGTTCCACCCAGAGCATATGTAAGAGCTAAAAGGATTGGAAAGAAGCTAGTTGGTTTCTGTACAAGCAGGAACTTCATCTTTCTGGAATTCAGTTTCAATTTATTTATCACATCTAGTCTTTCATAGCCTCTAGAGATAACAGGTGAGGACCTCTACTGCATTTCCTGTTGGACTCAGAGTAGTGATATTTACAAATGGGGATTATCTGCATATTTAGGACATCTTACTTTGAACCAACAAATGGAAGGTGTTTGAACACAAAGGGACAGGTAGCAAAGTGGCCAACAGCTTGGACCTTGATTCCCCAACCACTGTTTAAAAACTATGCTCACAAAGGACTGTTGCAAAACTTTGCCTTTAATCCCCTGGAGGATATTACTATTAATGATATCAGACTGGTGAGACACCTAGTAGGATCAAAAAGGCTGCACTCCACCCAAATGTTTGTCCATAAACAAGACATCAGCCTGGACAACAAGCTTTTAAGTTGAATAAATTGGCAGGAACTATTGTTATATAAATCAACTGCATTCTAAACTCTACAAATGTTTTAAAAATACCTTAGCACACGGGTGTCAAACTCACCACGTTACTTGATGTGTCACGACATATTGTGCTGAAGCTGGGGTGGGCGTGACCTCCATATAATGCAACCAGCCAGTGGGCCGGCAGTTTGACACCCTGCCTTAGCAGAACTAAGATGAAGTGAAAGACCTAATTTACCTAAAAATCAAATATATTGGGTATAGTTTTTCAAACTGGGATTATCTGATACTATAAAATTTGCATAGATAAAAGATTCACAGTTATATGTTTAATTACTTTTTTATCTGTATTTTGCAACTTCAGGTACATGTATAAAACCAATCCCTAAATGTACAGGAAACCCATGTAGTTGTTAGAATTTCAGAAGGATAATATAATAGCTTTCAAGCTGGGCCCAAAGAGAGATTAATGTCTGAAACTAACCTGTTAGTGGTTCACCTTTCCCAATAGGTAATTTTAATTTACATGGTAAAAATAGCATGAAGGAATAAAAAAACGAGGGCCTTTAAAAAGTTTTTCAGAGTTAAATTTATCTTAATCACATTTATCTTACCCTTAATTCTCAAAGGAATACTAGACCATCTGCCTGTATCTTATTTTATTTGTGTCAAAATCAGGCATAAATTTATCAGCTGAGTAAGCATCCTAAGAATGCTAATTCCAGGATTACAAAGTAGTCAAAACTCAGACTCCCCATATGTGCCAAAATTATTACTCCAACTAATGCAGTAATTTTTGGTTCACTCTGATGTATCAAATGTTCAAGATAACATACATAGAAAAGATTAAGAATGGACATTTCTAGCGAATAATGAAACAATACATTATTGCTATATACCAGAATCTTATAACTTGCCTCTTCTATTTTAGTGTTTTCAGAGTTTCTTATACCACAGGACATGGACAGCTCAACCATATTTTCAATTGAGAAACCAAGCCTCCTAGATCAAGCCAAGTCACAAAACATCAGAGAATTCCTGGAAGCCTTGCGCTTAGACAAATCAGACTTCAAGCAGTACATAGAGATAAATAACTTCTACAAATAGACAGTCAAAAAGCCAATAAGGAAACAAAAAGTGCAAAACACATCCCCATCAGAAATCAGTAGCCAGATATTAACACCAAGTTTAACACTAGACCAGCAATCAAGAAATATACAATACCCCAATCAAGGAGTGATCAGCACAGAGAAACAAGCTAACAATAAACAACAGCCTAATCAAGGAATCACCAAGATGATTCCCAGCACCACCGACAAGGCAAGCTACTAGTATATAAAAATAAGAGCAAACCCCACTCCCTTCTAGCACTGATGATATTATCTGGTTTGGTAATGAAATATCTGCAAATAAAACGCCAAGCTCAGAAAGCACCAAAGTTCCCATAGTTGAGGTACAAATATTCTCTTCTATCTTTTAGAAGAGTCTCTTTCTTTCTAAAATGTTAGCCATTCCTTCTAATTTTGAGTCATCTGAAGATTTGATCATCATCCCCTCAACTGCTTCATCCAAGTCTTTAATAAAAATGTTGAACAAACAGAGCCCAGGATTGAGTCTTGCAACACTGTACCTCATATCACTCTTCAAACTCTCTGTTGTGGAGTTGTAGCATTTAGCCCATATATAACCATTTTATTAATTGAATATGTAATGAGCTACGAAATTTTGTCACATGTTTTGCTAATATCAGGCTACATTGTACCAATAGCATTTTTCTGGCATCAAGTAGAACCTCTACAAAAAAAGTAAGATTATTCGGAAACTGTCATTCCTTATTTGCAGATATTTAGACCTTTCTGAGGTAAATGTACACCAGGGAGTTCATTGAGAAAATATATTTTACTTGTACATAATTTCTCACCAAATTAAATTTATTGAATTAAATATACTATTCTGTATAAGACTAAAGACATTAGTATTTATTTATCTAGCTAGCTAGCTAGCTAGCATTTTTATTTACGGTAGTATGATCTTATATCCAAGCATTATAGAGGTTCTTTATGCCACCAAAATACTCATGCCTTTTATTTATTCAGGTGTCATTTTAAATCTTCAATAAATAATTCATGTTTTCTTACTTCCAACTTCCAATGTCTGCTCATTGGTTTGCCTATTGTTAGGCTTTGCTATCCATCTGTCAAAATATTCCATTTATATCTCATGTTAATTTCTGCATATACCCATCCATACCATTCATCCTGTGGGTCATTACACCCATGCCTGGTGGCTGCTTATCTGTCTACCTAATTGCTCTCTCTTTTCCCTAATTTTCTTTCTTTTATTTTCCCATTATATAGGTGAGTAATGACCTTGTATTATTAGAGATCTTGTGAAGGGAACAATATTGATTGGATCTCTTTTATATCTGTAGGTAATAAAACCAACTAAATAAATAATTGTGTCCCATCATTATAACCAAATGGTTTGTATCATATAAAACACAGGGGACTTCCAGTCTGCTTACTCTTTAATTAAAAATAAGTTTTTAACCACCTCTTTCATCATCAAAATTTTCTATCACCTTGAAATGAAGACTCTGATGTTGCTTTCTAAAATTAAGATCCAGCCAGCTGGGGGAATCAAGTTTATAGTATACATTAATCTTCCTAACTACTATTATCAAGATGTCTGCTTAGGCAGTCACAAAGAAAGGTTTTATTCTTGGTCTCATTAACATATTTGTCCATACCTGTATGCATAAATGTTATGTGTGAGTGTCTATCGCATGGGCTTATATTACATGCTTCTTAATTAAATCAATGAGTCAGTTCTCTGGAGTCTTACTGATTCTCCCTTCCCTATGTTTTAGGTAGGGACAATAAGGTAATAAAGGAGGAATCACAGTTTTCCTTTGTTTTTTAATGGGATTCTTAGTTCAAAGAACAGCTGCTGGGATAGCTGTATCTCCTGTGGAAATCTGTGTTTGCATTCCTTTATGTGTGAAAAGGGGAAAAATGTGACAGTAAACTAAATGCTAAGATTAGCTATGTACATTTCCCTCCCTCATTCCCCAGGGCAACTTTTTTTATCTTTGTCCCTTCTATTATTATATCTACATAGATAGAAGAACATTCAGTGAAATGTAGAAATGAAGCTGTTGAACAAAAATTAACATGAGATATAAATGCAGAGAACTCTCCTGTAGCTTTAGATACTTTTAAAGAAGATTATCCTCTCCTGCGAAGAGTTGGTCACAGATGCATATATTTGTCATAAAAATAATTAAAAGTAATTAAAGAAGCATACAGTTGTCAGTCAAATAAATATGAGCACTATCTTTGATAGATGGGGCACCACATATATATATGTCCTCTGATGATATGGCAGGTAATGGAAATACCCATCTTTGGCCATGGAATCCAACAACTCAAATTTTGCTCTAGAGTAGGCTCTTTGAAGAATTTGGTCAAATTCATTGACAGGTGTTTTTCCAATTAGAAAATAGTTTTGTTCTTAGACAATCAATTCAAAGATTCATTTTTGTCAATAACTTATTGGACTGAGCCATGCTTGCCTATTCCACTAAACCTATTTCGGATAGGAAAGGAAATTGGGCCTGGGTCTGTTCTGAATTCAGAAAGATAGATATGGCGTTAGTATCAAGCTTGGCCCAACTGATCCTTTGGTTTTTCTTCAAATAGTTTAAATCATTCACCTTTTTGATTCAAAAACTCATCATTAGAGATGACTCTAGGAGGTCTGTAAAAATTGGTTTACAACTCTACAAGGAGAAATGCAGCTTCCATTGCAGGCATTCATGGAAAACAACTTAATAAGCTAGCTATCTGCATTGAAAAAAATATTTACAACAATTCTAGACCTGGATTTTAGATTTTTTAAAGTAAATTAAATATGAAGTCACTAACCTTGAAATAAAAAGGGTTTATATTGTTCCCCCATAGAAGACCATAAACTAATGTTTAAAAAGCTATAAGGGCAGAAAGGTTCATAAAATTATATACTGATTATAAGCCTGTATTTTCCAGATATAATGGGATGAAGCATTATTATTAAATATATAGAGCATGGATGAACAAGAACAGCAGTTATGTGGTGGTGGTGGTGGTAGTGATGATGATATGATGATGATTACGATAACAACAATGATAGTATCACATCCAGAATCACAAAATGTGCATCAGTGACATAATGTATAAGTATGGATAAGCGGTAAAAGAATTCCTGCAGATTTTACTCTGCTAGTCATTGCTGACTATTGGAGGTGGTGCTCATCTCCATTTCAAGGCCATTGAGCCAGCACTGTCCGAAGACATTTCCGCAATCATGTGGTCAGCATGACATCATAGAGTGCTGTTACCTTCCTACTGAAGTAGTACCTATTAATCTACTCGCATTTGCATGCTTTGGAACTACTAGGTTGGCAGGAGATGGAGCGAGGATGGGAGCTCACTCCATTACGTGGCGCTCAGGTCTTGAACCTGGGCTGCCGTCTTTCCAGCCAACAAGCCCAGCATCTTAACTGCTGAGCCACCATGCTGCCCATAAGTACAGATATAAATCTAGAAATAAATATCTTACGATAATAATCAGATGACCTGTGAGTTTATTTAGTTACTAACTGCTAACATTATTGTCACTTAAAGCCAAAGGGCTATCTTCTATAAAGTGGAACACCTTACCATTTTATATTCATCTTAATATGCTTATTTACTGATGTCATTAATATATTAGACAACTTGGATATCTTTCAGCCCTTAGTTTAGCTGGGTGCCTCACATGGTTTACAGGCTTGTTATTAAACTTTGACAGTGGAATGTCATCTTTGCACAGACATTTGAATTTAAACCCTTTTGTGCTGCACTGTATAATTCTCCCTGCAGCAAGCCCAATTAGTCATTAGTTGGCTGGATTCATGCAATAGACTAACACCTAAATCCAGATAAACAAGACACATTTCCTATATTCACATTATAAACTGCTGAAATAATATGCAATTGTTCAGTGTAATAGCCTACTGATCAAACTTCAAACTGCCCAACTCCATCTTAGTCTAGTCTAGTCAAGTGTCTTATGCAAATCTAATCCTTGTGCATTGCCTTGAAGAGGATGTTGAGGACCCTGATCTTAGCAACAACTCATGCTAGGTGCATGTCTCTCTTATGACTCTATCTTGAGAATATTAACACAAGTCATAAGATTAAAGATTGATTTATTTTATTTTATTTTTTCACTTTATCTTCACTTCCAGAATAAAGGATGCAGAAAGAATACTGGGAGAACTTGGCCAATCAGGCATCATTGCTATGTATTTTTTAAAGATGATATCAGCACTAGAGAAAGGCACATTAATATAGTATCTAAGAACAATGGATCTGTTTCTTAGGATGACAGTCTTCAATGACTTCCTAGTTGATGCAGATACATCAAACCTTTGGCTTTGTAATGCTCACATGCTAAGCAAACAAGCCTAGTGAGGTGGCAAGTTTGTGTGTCCTCTCTATTGTAAGATAGCCAGGCTGAGCATTTCCATTTCCATATACCCTTCTTTATAAATTACATTTAGCATTGTGATGATGCAATATGATGAGATGGTAGAAATGATGAGCTATAACAAGCTTGTTTGATGTAGCCAAAGCTAAATATTTTTAAATACTATTTATTTGAAGCCTTCTATTTATATACATGGAGCTTAAAAATTGGTTGAATTCCATGCCTTTTCTTCAGATATTAAATTGTCCTTGTTCAAAGGTGTTCGATCAATTTTGTGAATTATTTCCATAGCCTGTCAGTTATTAGCACAAGTCTTGTGTCCAGATAAGTATGTAAATTCTTACTTGTACAGACATATGCTTGAATAAAACATATTTTCCACAAATGTAGCTCCCCACCATAGATTTATGCACTGTTTCAATTAAGTGAGGAATAACTACTACTAAACATGGAATAATTAACTCAATCCATTTCCCTGGTTACAGATTTTACACTACACAATTAGCCAATTAGATGGTACCGCCCCAGACGCTTAATGGATCCTGATAGATTCCAAGCGGCGCTGGGGTCCCCACCTGCCTCCACTGCTCACAGCTCGGCTGATGCCTTAGTGGAAGCCTGGGAAAGGGCAGCCGCTGAGGCACTTGACCGGGTTGTACCCTTGCGGCCCCTGACCCGGCGCAGATCCCAGCGAGCTCCATGGTTCTCCGCGGAGCTCCGGGAGATGAAGCGTCGGAAACGGGGCCTAGAGAGCTGCTGGAGGTCTAGCCGATCCGAACGGTTAAGAACCTATATTAGGTCTTATCTCGCAGCGATGAGGGTGGCGAGGTGTAACTACTTCTCCACCCTCATCGCGTCCGCAGATAATCGCCCGGCCGCCTTGTTTAGGGTGACTCGCTCACTTCTTAATCAGGAGGTGAGGGAGGATCCCTTGCAAGGTCGTGCCGAGGAATTTAGTCAACATCTGTCGGATAAAATCGCTCGGATTCGGACCGGTTTGGACTCCAGCTGGGCAGAGTCAGGCGATCAGGACACGGGCGGTCTTGTCAATGTTATCTGGGAAGAGTTTGATTCTGTGACCCCTGATGAAGTGGACAGGATTATGGGGAGGCTGAGCTCCTCCACATGTTTGTTGGACCCGTGCCCTTCCTGGCTGGTTTATGCAGCTAGGGAGAGGACACGAGGCTGGCTCCAGGCGGTTATATCTGCTTCTCTGAGTGAGGGTTATTTCCCCACCGTCTTGAAGGAGGCGGTGGTGAGACCTCTCCTCAAGAAGCCTGCCCTGGACCCAGCTGTTTTGAACAACTTTCGTCCAGTCTCCAACCTTCGCTTTCTTGCGAAGGTTGTTGAGAGTGTGGTGGCGCATCAGCTCCCTCTAGTCCTGGATGAAGCGGATTATCTGGACCCCTACCAATCGGGTTTCAGGCCCGGGTACAGCACGGAGACGGCATTGGTCGCTCTGGTGAATGATCTCTGGAGGGCGCGGGATAGGGGATATTCCTCTGTCCTAGTCCTATTAGACCTCTCAGCGGCTTTCGATACCATCGACCATGGTATCTTGCTGCGGCGTCTCAGGGGATTGGGAGTGGGAGGCACAGTTCTTCAGTGGTTCTCCTCCTATCTCCTGGGACGCTCGCAGTCGGTGTTGGCAGGGGGGCAGAGATCGGCCCCTAGGTCTCTCGTTTGTGGAGTTCCTCAGGGGTCGGTTCTCTCGCCTCTCTTGTTCAACATCTATATGAAACCGCTGGGTGAGATCATTCGTGGTTTTGGAGTTGGGTATCATCAGTATGCAGATGATACCCAACTTTTCTTTTCGACCCCAAACCACCCCAGTGATGCCCTCGCCGTGATGTCCCGTTGCCTGGAGGCGGTTCGGGTCTGGATGGGGAGGAACAGACTTCAACTCAACCCTGACAAGACTGAGTGGCTGTGCATTCCGGCATCCCGGGACATTCAAAATGTTCCATCTCTTTCTATGGGGGGTGAGCTCTTACCCCCCGTGGATAGGGCTCGCAACTTGGGAGTCCTCCTAGATTCACGGCTTACCCTGGAAGATCATATAGTGGCCGTGACTAGGGGGGCTTTCGCCCAGGTTCGCCTGGTGCGCCAGTTGCGGCCCTATCTGAACCGGGATGCCCTGTGTACGGTCACTCATGCGCTCGTGACCTCTCGCCTTGACTACTGTAATGCTCTCTACATGGGGCTTCCCTTGAAGACCACTCGGAGGCTCCAACTGGTACAGAATGCGGCCGCGAGAGTTGTCTTGGGAGTTTCCCGGTGCTCCCATGTTACACCTTTGCTCCGCGAGCTGCATTGGTTACCAGTTGTCTTTCGGGTGAGGTTCAAGGTGTTGGTTACGATCTTTAAGTCCCTACATGGCATGGGTCCGGGATACCTCAGGGACCACCTGCTGCCGGCATCGATTCCCCTCCGCCCTGTGCGTTCCCACAGAGAGGGCCTCCTCAGGGTGCCGCCAGTCAGGGAATGCCGACTGGTGGCCCCCAGGGGGAGGGCCTTCTCTGTGGGCGCTCCGGCATTATGGAATCAACTGCCGGTGGAGCTCCGGATGGCACCAGACCTCCGAACTTTCCGTCGGGGCCTGAAGACCCACCTGTTTGAAATAGCTGGTCTGGCCTGATGGGGGATTATGGGTTTTTAATTGTTTTTTAAATTTGTATTACTGTTTTAATTGGGCATCGGTTTAATCCTTTTTTAATTTTTGTATTGTCTTTTTTATATATGCCCTGTGAACCGCCCTGAGTCCCTACCAAGGAGAAGGGCGGTATATAAATCAAATAAACTATAACTATAAACTATAAACAAGAGCATCTATTTAAATATAGGAAAGTGTCTTCTTCAGTATACCAAACATGCTATTTGTAATGGAAGACTTTACAGAGGACTTTATAGGATAAGAGATTAGATTAATCACAGTAAACATCTCTTCTGGATAAACAGTTCAGACGATTTGTTCACAAGTTCCATATATACCATGATAATCACATGGTAGGCTTCCAAAAAAAAATTAGAAGAATGACTGGATTGTTGTTTTCTGTATCTCTTGAGTGCTGTCTAATGATTGTCCAGATTTTGTCAGCTCTGATCTACAGCCACATCCATACATATGTAATTTATATATTTGCATTGACCATTTTGATATTCTCTTTTGGTAAGTAATGTTAAATTCAGAAGATAGAAGAGGAAAGGAAATCTAATAAAATCTACTTTACATGAATTCCATTTACCACAGTTTTCCTTGAAAACGATCCTTGCTTTTATGATGTCCATAAACAGAATAGAATAACAGAGTTGGAAGGGACCTGGAAGGTCTTCTAGTCAAACCCCCTGCTCTGGCAGAAACCCTATATCATTTCAGACAAATGGTTGTACAAACTCTTCTTAAAAACTTCTAGTGTTGGAGCATTCACAACTTCTGGAGGCAGGTTGTTCCACTGATTAATGGTTCTGTCAGGAAATTTCTTCTTAGTTCTAGGTTGCTTTTCTCCTTGATTAGTTTCCATCCATTGCTTCTTGTCCTGCCCATAGGTGCTTTGGAGAATAGCTTGACTCCCTCTTCTTTGTGGCAACCCCTGAGATATTGGAACACTGCTATCATGTCACCCCTAGTCCTTCTTTTCATTAAACTAGACATACCTAATTCCAGCAAGTGTTCTTTATATGTTTTAGGCTCCAATCCCCTAATCATCTTTGTTGCTCTTCTCTGTACTCTTTCTAGAGTCTCAACATCTTTTTTGCATCGTGGTGATCAAAACTGGATGTGGTATTCCAAGTGTGGCCTTACCAAGGCATTATAAAGTGGTATTAATGCTTCACATGATCTTGATTCTATCCCTCTGTTAATTCAGCCTAGAACTGTGCTGGCTTTTTTGGCAGCTGTAGCACACTTCTGGCTCATATTGATTATCCACTAGGACTCCAGGATCCTTCTCACAGTTTCTATTACTGAGCAAGGTAGCACCTATACTATAACTATGCATTTCATTTTTCTTGCATAAATAGTTCATATAAGTCTTTTTCTTTTCTTTTTTTCATAAACAAGTTTTATTCATTTTTTAATATTTACATAAACATGTACAGTTGCAAGAAAAAGTATGTGAACCCTTTGGGATTACGTGGAGTTTTGCATGAATTGGCCATAAAATGCGCTCTAAACGTCATGTAAGTCACAACAATAGAAAAACACAGTCTGCTTAAAATAATACTACACAAACATTAGCTGTTGTCATGTTTTAATTGAACATAAGATGGAAACATGCACAGTGCAGGGTGAAAAAAGTATGTGAACCTTTGGACTTAATAACTGGTTGACCCTCCTTTGGCAGCAATAACCTCAGCCAAACGTTTCCTGTAGTTGCAGATCAGACCTGCACAACGATCTGGAGTAATTTTGGACCACTCCTCTGCACAAAACTGTTTCAGTGTAGCAATCTGGTGATGGTCTTTAAGTCCCTACATGGCATGGGTCCAGAGTACCTCGGGGACCACCTGCTGCCGGCGTCAACTTCCCTCCACCCTGTGCGTTCCCACAGAGAGGGCCTCCTCAGGGTGCCTCCGGTCAGAGAATGTCGGCTGGTGGCCCCCAGGGGGAGGGCCTTCTCTGTGGGCGCTCCGGCTTTATGGAACCAGCTGCCGGTCGAGCTCCGGACAGCACCGGACCTTCGCTCCTTCCGACGCGGTCTGAAGACCCATTTATTTGAACAAGCTGGCCTGGCCTGATGGGGGATGTTAGGGTTTTTAATGGGGTTTTTTATACTGTTATTGTTTTTATCTGGGCGATTATTTAATTCTTTTTAATTTTTGTATTCTCTATTTATATGTGCCCTGTTCACCGCCCTGAGTCCCTCGGGAGAAGGGCGGTATACAAATTTAATAAATGAAATGAAATGAAATGAAATGAAATATTCTTGGGACGTCTGGTGTGAATCGCTCTCTTAAGGTCATGCCACAGCATTTCAATCGGGTTGAGGTCAGGACTCTGACTGGGCCACTCCAGAAGGCGTATTCTGTTCTGTTGAAGCCATTGTTTTGTTGAATTACTTGTATGCTTTGGGTCATTGTCCTGTTGCATCACCCATCCCCTGCGGAGCTTCAGTTGGCGGACAGATGGTCGTACGTTTTCCTGCAAAATGTCCTGATAAACTCTGGAATTCATTTTCCCATCAATGACAACAATCCGTCCAGGCCCTGAGGCACCAAAGCAGCCCCAAACCATGATGCTCCCTCCGCCATGTTGTTCTGTACCAGCCTGCTACCGGCCTTGCAGAAAGGCAACCCCTGTACAAACGGCAGAGGCTGGAATACGTCTGCCAAATTTATTACGCAAACAAACAACAAAACATGAAACAAGATACCGGAGCTTTGATCCTCTATCGGAGCGGTTGCTTTCAGCAAACCAGTCCTCCCCCAAACACTCCCTTTATAAGAGTTCAGGGCGTGGCCTCTCTTTGCCTCCTTCCAAGAAGTCCCACAGCGTTTCTCTGCTTGCTCCTACTTGACTGCCTCCTGCGTCGGGCGTCCTTGAACAGGGCCAGCTGTGGGTCATCTTCATCCACACTGTCGGGCTCACACAGCTGGGTCTCCACCAAGTAAGAGGGGCCTGGCTGGGGGCTCTGCGGAGCCTCCAAGCCATCATCAGCAAGTTCTTCTTCAACACCCCCCTCCTCCCCCTCGTCTGAGTCATCCGACCCAACTGCCGAACCCACAGGCTGACCCTGAATCACAACACATGTTTTACAGTGGAGATGAGGTTTTGATGTTGGTGTGCTGTGCCTTTTTTTCTCCACACATAGTGTTGTGTGTTTTTCCCAAACAACTCAATGTTGGTTTCATCTGTCCACAGTATATTTTGCCAGTAGTGCTGTGGAACATCCAGGTGCTCTTTTGCAAACTTCAAACATGCTGCAATATTTTTTTTGGGACAGCAATGGCTTCCTCCGTGGTGTCCTCCCATGTACTCCATTCTTGTTTAATGTTTTCCTTATTGTAGATGTGTCAACAAAAATGTTAGCATGTGCCAGAGATTTCTGTAGGTCTTTAGCTGACACTCTAGGATTCTTCTTTACCTCATTAAGCATTATGCGCTGTGCTCTTGCAGTCATTTTTACAGGACGACCACGCCTAGGGAGAGTAGCAACAGTGCTAAACTTTCTCCATTTGTAGACAGTCTGTCTTACCGTGGACACATGAACATCAAGGCTTTTGGAGATACTTTTGTAACCCTTTCCAGCTTCATGCAAGTCAACAATTCTTGATCATAGGTCTTCTGAGAGCTCTTTTCTGCGAGTCATGGTTCACATCAGACAGTGCTTCTTGAGACCAGTAAACCCAAAGCAGGTATGTGTTTTTAAAGGGCAGACAGCTGTCAGCAACACATCCAATATCATCACACTGGTTGGAGTCAAGATTGGCTCACTCCTGGCTCCAATTAGCTCTTGGAGAAGTCATTAGGCTAGGGGTTCACATACTTTTTCCACCCTGCACTGTGAATGTTTCCATCTTATGTTCAATTAAAACATGACAACAGCTAATGTTTGTGTAGTATTATTTTAAGCAGACTGTGTTTTTCTATTGTTGTGACTTACATGACGTTTAGAGCGCATTTTATGGCCAATTCATGCAAAACTCCACGTAATCCCAAAGGGGTCACATACTTTTTCTTGCAACTGTATTTGTGAAAAATGTGGTTGGGTAGTTAAAATAAGAAATAACCAGTTGTAAATAGTTCAGGTTACATCAACAGAAATGCCCTCTCTAATTCCCTTAGTGATTACATAGTCAAAATAAGCAAGTTAATATACTTCTAGTTATCACCTAGTCAATCAACAAAATTTAAAATATATTTTCAGTAATAGATATCAATATTCTGTTTTTAAATTTTATCTAATTGCAATAAGATATTCTAGCATAGCCTATAGTATATGGGAAAAAGCTTAATTTTGGGTAACCCACAATTCCCTATTTCAAAAAAGAATAATTCTTTTGTCTAAAAAACTTATATTGTTCATTACAAAACATTCTTATGTTTTACCATTAAAGTCTAGATTTCATCTTAACAAATCACCAGTTATTAGAAATATATATTTTTTGCTTTAACAGTTCAACAATTATTAAAATGCTATCTTTTATATATAAAATTTTAGATTCTATACTATAGTTCAAAAGTAACCACTGAATATTCTATAAGTCATCTTGACCATACATCAATTATTAAAATACTATCTTTTGATATGTCATTCCAAATTCTATAATATAGTTCGGAGTTATATTCTGAAAGCTTACTTTTGTTTTCCTTTACAGATCTAAAAGCTAAATGTAAAATCAGTAATATTTTTTAGAGATTCCCCTTAATCTATAGAAAGATATTTTTATAGCCTATCTTTAGGAATCCCAAAAGAGAAACAAGTTCAGTTTTTTAAATCTAACTATTGTCTTCCTTTTGTGCCAATCATGCTTCCCTCTTGGCATCTTTAAATTCTCAAATGTATCTTCCTTTCTTCCTATACCCCTTATTTGAATCCAGAGAGCGTATCCAAATGTCAGTTTTGTAAGGAAAATGTCCCCTTTGTAACCACGAGTATTTTTGCTCGTGACCTCCCGTCTAGACTACTGCAACGCTCTCTACATGGGGCTGCCCTTGAGGACCACTCGGAGGCTTCAGCTGGTGCAGAATGCGGCCGCGTGAGTTGTGATGGGGGTTTCCCGATACTCCCATGTAACACCTCTACTCCGCGAGCTGCATTGGCTTCCGGTTGCCCTCCGGGTGAGATTCAAGGTGCTGGTGATGACCTATAAAGCCCTGAATGGCTTGGGTCCGGGATATCTGAGGGAATACCTGCTGCCAGCATCAAGCTCCCTTCGTCCAGTGCGCTCCCACAGGGAGGTTCTTCTCAGGGTGCCGCCGATAAAAGAATGTCGGCGGATAACACCCAGGGGAAGGGCCTTCTCTGTGGGTGTGCCTGCCCTCTGGAACCAGCTGCCCGTGGAGCTTAGGACTGCCCCCGACCTTCGCACATTTCGCCGGGACCTGAAGACCTGGCTCTTCGAGCTCTCCGGCCCAGGCTGAGAATTTTTAACTGGGTTTTTTTTAATTTTAGGGATAATTTAATCTTTTAAAATTTGTTTTTAACTTTTGTACTGGTTGTTTTAAATACCCGGTAAACCGCCCTGAGTCCTTCGGTAAAGGGTGGTATATAAATCTAATAAAATAAATAAATAAAATAATAATAATTCAGTTTTATGTGGTTGATATAATATAATTGTGATTAAATCAATCAAATCTTTTTGTTCTTCCAATTCTATCTGGGTTAGGTAGAAAGTAGTTGCTGGTATTATGGTTGTCATTTGATCAGTTTAATTCTCAATATAGTGTATTTGAAGGGCTTTAGTGTCTTCACTCTTGGTGTTGCTTACTTCAGGTGCTGTTGCTTTTTGACTTGTAAGTTTTGTAGTTGCCATTACAGTTTGGACTTTAAGGTTTTCTGTAGGTTGCTTTTATTGTTCTTTGAAATCTCCTATTTTAGTGTTAGTTTCCACTTCTTGTATTTGGTTTTGGGTTATTTTTTCCTCATTTACAGTCAGCATTTGATTTGGTGGCTTTATTTTGTCAGATTTTTCTTGGAGTTTGGTTTTAATTTGCTCTGTCATTGCCAAGATTGTGTCCAGTATCAGTTTATAATCAAGTGGTGGGATATATTCATCCATTTCATTGTTGTTTGCAGTTATATCTTCCATGGAGGCTGTTTTAATAATAGTCACAGATTTTCCACCTCCTGAAGAGTTGTATTCAGTGCCAGGTGTGTTCCCACACTTATCTTTAAGCATTGTTTCAAGGACAGCTCTGTTATTTAGTCAGCTCTCACAACAGAAAAAGGAAATTTAATTGCTGTACCAGGTTTTGCCACAAGATATCATCAATAACATATAACATGAAATGTAAGATATTTTTTTCTTTTTCTTTTTTTTTCGACAAATTAATATAGAACTTTTGTAGGATTAGTCCAAATTTTTTCCTTTAATTTACAGCTTAAAAAGAGGATAGTGGAGTCCCAGCAACAAATAGAAGCTTTTTAGTAAATACAGATGAAATTGCTTAAATTCTTTGCTGAATTAATTGAATTTTCTTTGTAGCTTTCAGGCTTTAAGATTTGTTCCCAAAGTAGATATTCGCCATTTTCTCAAAAACTGGGGAAAGAGATTTTGAGAAAAGTCCCACAGGAAGATGGTTAAGGGAATAGGAAAGGTAAAAGCTCACCCAGGTCCTCCAGATTGCTTCTTAGTGCTAGGTAGTACTTTTGGCTTTCGGTAGGGAGTGGCTTAGTGATTGGCCATCTTTATGGCCGGTCTCTTCTTCTTCGGGCCAAAGGAGATGATCCCAGATTCCAGCAGAGGGCTGCCGCCCTTCTGCAATCACAGGGAAGTCCTCCTCTTGGTAATCACCCCTCCAGGGCGATTTTTGACCCTTTTTAGGGTCCTCCAAAAAAGAAAGAAACAGATGGCAGGAAGCAGACTGTTCCTGCATGTCCGGAAGCGCTGCGTGCACAAACCAGAAGCCCTATATAAGTCTTTTTCTGATCCAAAATTCTCCTCTCTTTCTTTTAGAGAATGTAACCTCAACATTATCAGTCTTTCTTTTCCTCTCAGCACATGAAATCTCATTTCATACATATTTACATTGTGATTTAGTCCTCATTTATTCTTTTGATATGATTGAACCATCTCAGCATAATTACTTTTATGATAGTTACTCACTTTTGTATTTAATTTGTATTCATTTGGCATCCCTTTATTCTAGAACCCATTTACCTTTTTTTAGTTGGACACGCTTTTGAAATACCACATTCCTACTACACTCAACTTTGGGATTTATTCTGATACATCAAATCTACATCCTCATATTAGAAGATAGTACCAAAATCACACTTTTAATCACAGCCATTTTAATAAGCATTCACTCTTCTTGGTTCACCATGTTACCCACTATCTTTCTTAGAGCATTGTACATCTCAAATACGTCTTCATCTTTAGTAACATTCTACTATTCCATTTGGTATGAATTTTCATAATTTATTTATAACTTGCAATTATTCACTATGTCTTCTCTGTCAAATGTCTCTTGGCTTTCAAAATGTTAAATTTCAGATTCATGCTGTCTCATTGCATCATACAATCTAACATTCACTATAAATCATTCTGGTTTCAGCCAACAACATAATATCACCTGCAACAAAAATAAATGTACAGTCATGTCCCTAACCAACATACCTCTAACAATTACACAATCAATTGTTATACATTTATTCATATATACATGAAAGAACTAAGGAGACACACACATCCTTATACATAACTTTACTTCAAAACATCAGATATTTTCATTCAAATCTACTACCACTTTTTCTCACACATGTATATTTTTCTTCCTTTCAGCCATTTCATTTACTAAAATATGTTTAGTACAATGTACTAATCATACGTGCCAAGCTACAATTTTCCTCAGGTCCTGATTATCAACAGATGGGCCCTTAAATTTATAAGCAATTATCAATCAAGAATATTTTCAATATTTGAAGAATTCATTGGTAATATTATATCCTTTTAAAATGTAACTATATTATCCAAAGATTTTATACTGTGTTGGTCAGATTGTGATTAAATTGGTGTATATATTGTCATTTATAGTCACTATATCTATTTAGCTTTGTATTTTGGTAGAAAGTTGTTCAGAAAGATTATACAACAGTCTTGGTAAATAATTATAATGTGACTTCATTGTCCCTTTGTCACAAGAATTGTAGAATGGTTAACATAAAAAAACAAATTCAATTTTTGCTGTTAGCAGATATGTATGCATGTAAAATATGAAAAACAATTTTAATGCTTTATTTCACAGACGCTTACACCTTTATCATTTTTTTCTCTTCTGGATTTGTTTTGTTTGGAGTTTTTTTTCTTTTATTATGCTGTTTTGTACCTTACAGTTGTTTCCTATTCCCTGAATTTGCTCTTCCTGAAATAAAATGCTTTTTTGAGTCATAAGTCTTAAATCATGTCTAGAAAAATACAAAGCAATATGATACATGAACTAAGGACTAATAGGCTGACAGTTTTTGGTAATACAATATTTGAAATGTACTCTAGCAGGCTTCTCTATTTTTAATTTGCATATGTATAACTAGTGGCATGGAATCACTTCACAGTGGTGGTCTCAGACTGTCACACTGGAGAGTATATGACAATACAGCCAAGGGGGCAATGCCAGTTGTGCAAATCTCAACCATTATCCTTATTCTTTTCAAAGGAATGCCTTTAAATTCACAGTCACTCTCCCCATGGTGCACAGGCTATTGCCTTTATATTACCACACATATACAAATCCAAGGGCATCTGTTGATAAGTGACATGAATGCACTGCAGAAAATAGTCTTTCAAAATCTAATTACCATTTTAAAACCATAAAAAGTTTACACTTGATAGCTCGCTATGAGGATCTGAAAAAGAATACAAGCTTAGGGATAGGGCAGAAATGGAAGGAGAAAGTCTTTATTAAACAACAAGGGTTCTGTCATTATCAAGACATTTGCACCCTGTTGCCTTATGCCCATCAACATTATCCAGTGTGCAAACTCCCAAGTAATGAAGTCTGAGTCTTTCCCCATCTGTCTCACTAAATGCCACTTGGAACAAGCGCCTTTTCATTTGACAATAAAATCAATGAATGAAATATTATAGAGCTGAAAGACTTGGTGCATAGAATTCATAATGGGAGCTGCTTCTGCTCCAGTGAAGTTCTCAGCTGCTCACCAGCTTTTTGACCATATTATTTCTTCATTTGTTTTATCTTTATTACTAATTCTTAATGGAAACTCCAGCCTGATCTTAATCATCTCCTTGCTTGCTTTTCAACCCTAACTTTTGTAATAGTTCATTGTGTCAGTAATTAGGAACTTTCTGAATTAGTTATTTGCTATATAACTATTTTAAACCCTCTCCAAGCAGGCGGTTTCAGCTAAATTTGAATCAGTGCAGTACTGCTGTGTTTTCATGACATTTCAACTTTTCAGTACTTCTTCTGCAGTTGAGCCTGTTGGGTTCCAGATCAGTGCAGCACAGGATGAAATGTTATCAAAAGAGTTTACAGCATTAAAGCTGAGGCTGCCAGGTGAGTTTCCATTCGTGGGAATTTGCCTTATTTCCCTTACTGCTAAAGTCAAGGTGATTACCTGTGATACCTCACCATGTTCTCAAAATGTGCAGTAACGTGGACCTCATACTCAACAACGCTAAGCTTTTTTTTCTCATGTTAAAATCAAAAACAGTGACTGAAGGCAAAGCAGTCTTTGCATTTCTCCATGGGTAAGCTGAAGAAACACTGATTGGCTCATGGGGAATATTGAACGTTGCGAGGATGATAACTGCCATCACTCATTGAAGAGTGTGAAAATGGTTTTGAGTGTTTTAAGGGTTGAACCTGATTTGTTTGGGAAGCAGTAACATTGATTACGGCAGCAATCTTGTTGGAAAGGCTAGAACTTAATGTCTTCCCCCATCTTTAAAAATAAATTCTGATTCCCTTTGATTGAATAGAGAGATATGCTTCAGAGTAAGGAGAAATGTGTTTTTTTTCAGTAAACTACTGGTGAGGAATGAGATATCTCTTAAGTTTAGATTAGTTGAGTACATTATCTTACTCTTTTTATATGCACATAGGTTTAATTCTTTCTTGGGAATATTTTTCTTTTAGTATTATGTATCTCTGAGTCTCAGGAAAAATGTACTGATGGTTTATAAATAATCATAGTATGAACAACCTAGCAGGGATGTTGAAACTCAAAATCTGAAAACCCTTGTATTCTGAAAATTACACTCAAGAGGGCTACTTAAAAAAAGCTATTCCATATAGTTTGGAAAAATCATACAAGAGAAATATGTTATTTTACTGGATATGACAATTCATTGACAAGAAAGTGGTTATCAGTAGATACAATATAAAGCAGACTTGAAATCTTTGCAAAGTTTGAGACCACTGAATTTTCAATAGTTCATAATAAAAACCATGGCTTACAAGAATTAATATAGTTTTAAAAAAACAATGAAAATCCAAGGGTTCAAGAAATACAAATGTAGATTATAGATTCCATATTAATTGTTTAAATATATGTTCCTTAGGGAAACAATTGGTTTATGAAGTTTATGCTGTGCCATTCTGGCTCTTGGTTCTTTGCTTGATTTAGGGCCTATCCATCATAAGCAGATATTCCTCAAGGGTTACTGTGAAAGGGATGTAGCCTTCAACAGGAAAAAGTTTGCCCATTGGCATGCTGTAATCCAAAACCAAGTATATTCCACAAAATTTAATACACTATAGCACTGGGTATATAGATAGGGATGATCTAATGCATTCTTTAGGGAGAACAGTGCAGCTCATTAGAACATTCTCATACTATGCTCATTGTTGGAACCTTTCCTTTACGTGATCTATTTATTTGATTTACCTACATGTGCTCAGAGTTCTGGGAATTTCATTCCCCTAGATGGCTTTACCCTGGGAAGACTAACTTCTTTTGCTAAAGTAGTTTGCCTTGTTTAGATCCATATAATTCAAGGGAAATCGGTGTCTGAATTCTGTTGAAAATCTGAGGATTTATCATTGTTTCTCCATAGTAAGACCTACTTCATTGTCTGTGTCTTACTAAGAGAAGTCAATTACACCTTCAGAACTGTTAGTACTTTCTATTCCCAGCATTTAAATCTTTCTTTGTAACAACACTGTAGATCTATAATTTGTCTAGAAGCCAAACGTTGACAATGTGAATTGGCTTCTGCATAAAAACAAATCAATCGCTTCTGTGAGAAACAATAGGTATATATGTTTACAAATAGCTGTCTGTGTCAGCTGGAGGCAAGAATATATATTTTTTTAATCTCTGCAAAGTTCATTAGTACCACTGGAGAAATAGGCCCTTCAGTTTTTATTTTAAAACTTCAAAACAGGAGGAAAACATCACAGTTACATAATGTCTGAAACCAGCCAATCGTCACATATTTTGAACTAGCAAGTATTGCAGATAAGGTGCCCCAGCCTGCATCTGATGGGAGCTTCTGCTTCCATTATAATTCAGGTCTTAATTCCAAGGGCAGACATTTTTAAAGAACCTCAGTTCTGGCTTTTTTGATTGTTGGGAATCAAGGCTCTGTAGCTGGCTATCCACGTACTGGTTTAATTTATTTAAATTAAAAATGATTTATATCAAATTTAGTTTTGTTCTGATCTTTCTTGATCCTTGGTTTGAATTTCACCTTCCATTATTGAATATACTCAGACATTGTATGTAGTAAAATAATATATAATTCTAAAGATAGGATTTAAAGATGTAATATTCTTGGGTTCATATTTCATGCTGATACATGGGATGCTTATTGGGAAGAGAATCTGCAGTTGGTTTGGGTTTGCAAAATCTCTGCAGAAGAAATAGTTCTATTAGTATAAACTTTAATTTCTTAAACTAGTAGATAAGAGATGTTTAGCATCAGAATCACCAAAATGTCTCTTACTTGTTTCTCAAGATATGTTTTAGAGAATAATGACCAACTGTACATGCCAAGGAAATGGCAGTGTTTTCAATTACACAGATGCATGCTCCTGACAGGAGTCATGCTAACTACCTGGCTTATCAGACAGTTTAATCCCCTTGAATAATAAAATAATGCATCTGTGAAAGACATAGCTGTGCTGCATGAGCAATTACTTTCATGCCTTCAGCACAGATTTCTTCAAGTTCATTTCACTATGTTATTATTAGCAGTTGTGGTGGTGGTGGGGAGACCCTTTAATCCCATAACCACATTTATTCTTGTTATGGAAATATCCTTCCCCACAACAACTCTGTGAAGTTTCCACATGACCTTTATTCAGTATAATGGGCTTAACTCTGTGAGATGAAAAATCTGTCAGAATGAATCCTAGCCACTCATTAACGGTGCTTAGTATTTTTGATATACATTTGTTCTTAAATCCACTTTGATTTTTACTTGATCCACAAACTCGAGCCAGGTACAATACAATATTCCATAAGCTGTGGTTTATAAATCACAATTGTGTTCTCACATCCTGTTAATCCAAAAACAAATAGCACTGTTCACACCCAGCCAATTAATCTGCTAATGCAATACAGTCCCAGGTGAAATCCTTCTGCACAGGCAAGAAAACATCTGAAATTTATGGCTTAAAACAAGAAAGCCTTTATCCTCTGGGCAAATCCTTTAACTTAATGTCCTTTTCAGGAAAGCACATCCTTTTTGTGAGTTAGAAAAGGTAATGCAATTGATTAAATATGGTATGATAGAATTATTACTATTTTTATGATATTTTATATTGAGATAACCAATGCTGTTAATGCATAAGTCTAGTGCCACTAGAGACTTGTGCCACTAATATTTCATTATATTTAAAGTACAAAGTATAGTTAAATCATTATTCACCCTGGAATAGTGCCCTAGTGTATCTCAATAATCCATAACTGACAAGGCTGGATGATTGTCAGGTTTAGTGATTTTTTTCTTCCATCCATATTAGATACTTCTGCTGACACTATACTTTAAGGAGTTTAGGAGAAGATAATTAAAGTAGGTTTGGAGAACTCACTTTAAAAATTTAAAAATTTGGCAAGTTGCTTAAAAGCTGCAAAGGAACTGATAGATTAGCTGATGAATTGTGTGCAAGATTATAAAATAGACAAAAATGTAGGTTTTGTGACTCCTGGCCTTCATATCATAATAAAAGTTTCAAATGAGGACCATACTTAACCTACTGTTAATTGATACCTGCGGTTATGTTTTATATGTGCACTTAGGGTTATTACACTCAATTTCGGCTCAATTGAAAGGCCTTGCAACTCTGATGCCAGTTTTGAGGGATTGTTAAGGTTCACTCTTTACAAGGAAGCAAGGACAGTTTCATTAGGGGAATGGCCCTACATTTTATTTTCAAAATTACATCCAGCAGTGACTGCAGAATTGTTGGGCTGAACCACCACACATTTCATTCCAGCTTTAACACAGCAGTAAAATGAGTCATTATGCTAGAAAATAAAAGAGACATGGGATGGGTGGATATATTTTTTCTATCTTGTGGATATATCAAAGATTGTTGAGTTTTGTATTAGTATATTTTTAATTTTGTAAAATTAAGTAGCCCCTTGTAATATCAACACACAGCTTCATAAACTTGTATTTAAGGCTATTTAGATTATTCCCATCCTTGGATGTATAATCATAGTAACGATTATAATTTTAAATGAGTATTAAAATCCAAATAATTTACCGGAACATAATGTTTATGGTGTGTGTCACGGCTAGGATGCTATGGGTATTTAAAAGTTAATACTAAGTCAGATGTGGCTGCAGACTGTACAGAAACATTTTAGTCAACCTTAATTGAAAGAAGGGGCCTTAAAACTCTCATCTGTCATATTGGTATTTAATATATAACAAAAAATAATTGTGATACATATTGAAACTCAGACATTCACATACAAGCAGCTTTTCTCTTAGATAAAGTTAAGGAAGAACATTCCCACTTCTTCTATTCCTGTGACTAGACATTATATTTTCTTGTTAGGAATTCAGTGTTTCTGAAAATAGCCCCGTGAAGTAGGCTATATTATCATTTGAATTATCTTGACTACCTTTGAAAACTGGTTTCTCAGCAACTGTTCAGTCTTGGTGTTACCATTTTTCTACTTTTCTATCCCGTGACATTTTATACAACATCCCCTTTGGGTCATGTCACTATACCCACTATTTACTCGTTATGCTGTCTCCTCAATGGATCATGTTTTTTTTGTCACCTGTGGTAAAGTTTAAGTACTCACAAATAATCGAGTATAAGAGATTTTGTAAAGACATACCATTGGTTTTTTTTCAAAGGAATTCTTTCCTTTTTCTTTTCTTTAGCTATACACTATGCTACAGTGTAGACAATGACCCAGCTTTACTTGATAAATCTTCTGTACGGTCATAGTACTGCATCTTTTGCATTTTCTCTTCCTAGCTTTATGAACAAGTAAAGAACGCGGCTTCATTTTCATAAGCTAAATTTGTGTCTCAAGAAGCAATGAATGAGCAGAGTGCACTTAATCGTAACTGTAAAGTTACAGCAAAGAAACAAAGACAAAGCTCATGCTGTTAGTCACAGAGTTTTACCATAATAATTCTTAAGATGGACAGACAAGAAAAGCAGAATATAGAGCACTTCAAATGTGGTTACTGCTGCATTCTCTTCAAGCAAAGGATCATAATATTTTCTTTGTCTTTCAAAGGAAAAAAAGGATTGGTTCTTTTTTTTCCAGGGTTGCCAAAGATTAGAGGAGCTAATTCTTCACTTCAGAGAATCCAGGTTTGAAATGCCAACACAGTGAGAAGTGAAATGAGTTTGGGGAAGAGCTTCCTCGGGGAATTGATCAGAACACAATAGAACTTCCAGAGGCTTTGGAACTTTGATTTCTTCTAAAAAGAACTTTTAATGGTATCAGTATCTTTAACAACAAATTTAGTATTAGTGACTGAAACTGGGCATCAGTGGCAGCTAGACAGAAGCTCATAAGGGAACTCTGAATGCTTTTCATCATGGAATTAAGCAGACCCACAGTACACTGAGTACATGAATGGGGACATTAACAATAAATTAACCCTTTTTTCTCAGTATCTGTCAAGTCAATGAAAAAGTTTTAAGAGTTATGAAATATTTATCGTTAATTTTCAAATGTATTGAATTCTATTGTATGCAATATATTTTGAATTGAACAGAAAATGAAAAAAAGTATTTTCATGACAGGAAGCCACTTGCTCAAGGACAGTTTTTCTTCAACAGATAAACAAAGAGTCCATTTCATGAAAAGGAAATCAACTTGAAGGCAACTTCTTTCCATGTGCTACAATTCCCAAATTTTGCAGAATGTGTAGAAAAACAGTTTCCTTATCAAGGAATGGAAGGGAATTTTCTAAGTAGATGATATTATTAGTCAATGTTTCTCAAGTGATAATACATGGCAGCATGGTGGGATTCAAATATGTGAACAACTGGATGCCGCTTCCAGAAGTCCATTCTGGGCCTGGGCAACAAAAAAGTAGCTACCAGTTCTGCTAAAGTGGTGCGAACTGGCTGAATCCTACCACTGCATGCCAGGTTGTCAAAGAGTGTCTTCATATTCCTTTTCAAGCAGGCTTCCCAGTTGGATAAAGTATATTGAATGAAAGCACCCCAATGGTTTCAGAACTGTGTATGAGGACATCAGGTTTCCATGCAAAGCTTTGCTAATTTAATCTTACAGTCACTCTTTTGGGGGCTATTATGATGGAAGGGAGAGCAATAAGGAAGATAGAATAATATGTTTTTAGAATTATAACTATTCCGAAGGCTGTTGTTTAAACAACTACTTGCAAGCTCCTTTGTTATAAGTGGAAATACCACCAGGAAGACATTTTTTTTAAAAAAACAATTCTTTATAGTAATATATTTTATGGGATATATTGGTCTTAGATATGAAATACTTCAGTTTTCTTGAATTCTTATATGCCTTTTCTTCTTAATAAGTCTTGTCAAAGTGATTCTGACAATCATTCTTAGAATAGAATCACTTTTGCTTTTAGGCAAAACCAGAGTCTGACAAAAGAGAAGGAGATAGCTAGTGATTTTTATCTTAATGTTCTTTCATTGGAGAAGGGACCCAAAAGTTATTATAGATTGCCAGTGTTTTGCAAGCTGCAGCATTTTAAGAGAAGCTGATGTAAGACAAAGAAATACCCTTGTCTTTTCTTTCTTTTTTGTAATTTTCCCAAGAAAATTTTCCCATTGGGAGAATGAAAATAGCTTCTCCAAAAAGACATTCAAATTTCATGAGAATTGTATAAAACTCATGAAACTTCTACCTGTTAAAATATGGTTTTAAACTAATTTTAGACTAATTTTTATGGGGGGATCATTTGAAATTTCATTTGAAACAATTTTATTTTCTGAAGTTTCTGAAGACATTTCTTGCTTATCCAGCTTTAAGTCCAGTAAAATCATGAGTTTTATTTATAGAGGTTCCAATTAGTTTAGGGCATCATTTTAGTATCATGGTATCATTCCCAAAGTTTGAGAGGCCTTGGACTAATATATTCAGTCCTAACATTGCAGTGCCAGCACAGAATTGTCTAAAACTCTAGTGGTTAAGGCACCAGGCTAAAAAGTGAGAGACCATGAGTTCAAGTTCTGCCTTAGCCATGAAAGCCAATTAGATGACCTTGTGTCACTCACACACATTCAGCCCAATTCACCTCACAGGGATGTTGTTATGGGGAAAATAGGAGGGGAAAACTAGTAGCTTCATGTCATGGCTACTAGCAAGTTTAGTTTAATTGTTTAACAAGAGTCAATAATGAAGACACTACAGTCCTTGAAGAAAAGGATCAGGCCCTGTTCATAGTTTCATCCCACATCCCCTAGAGCAGGGGTCCCTAACCCCTGTTGGGAACTGGGCCACAGAAGTAGGAGTGAGTGCACAAAGCTTCATTTGCATTTGCACAGGATCTACTTTACGCATGTGAAAACATCTGCTCCCCACCACCATCACTGCTACCGCTGCAGGTCCATGGAGCCAGAAAGGTTGGGGACCACTGCCCTAGAAAATCCTAAATACATTTCAGGACAGTCTAATTAAAATATTAAGAATATCATCTCACATTGTATCTTAAACAGCTTCCATAACAGTTACTCTACTATCACTGCCCTTTCCCTCCATCCCTCCCATCCCAAGATGTCTGGCTTAACCTGGCCTAATAAAGTTATTCCATATTTAGTAAAATTTATAATTAAATAAATCATAGTGTACTTTAGAAAAATACTCTTGTTCTTTTTCATTAAAAGTAACTAGTGTGATTTGAACTTTAAATGGGGTTTCATCAGGAAGTTGTTTAATTTACAGTATATATTCTATGAGAGTTTCTTCTCAAGTGATAAATGGTTTCCCCTCTGGCCTCTATATGGTAGTGAAGATCAATCAAGATTTGAAGTATGTCATTTATAAATCCAATCCTCATTCCAAACCATGTCTAAATGACATTTAAGCATGTTTGTGATAATATATTTGTTATAGCAGCAGAAAATGGAAAACAATTGGAATAGAATGACTAGGAATGTCTGTTATACACACTCATATATCCTAGCTTTTGGAGTCTTTACCATGTAAAGACTGGTTGGCAAAGTACAATAGCAAACAGGAACATTCTGCTAATTTCATTGCAGTCTTACTTGTCCCTCAGTATTCTTTTGTGGAAAATAAAACTGCTAAAATGTGAGTAGTATAGTTCTTTGTTAAAAGGGGTACAAATTTAAGGTGAGAAAACAAATCCATTAAAAAAGTAACAAGGATTGTCATGACCTGTTATGAGTTCATTTGACGATTTACCCCTTTCATCAGTATTTGGACAGTTTAATGAAAATAGACTGATAGTCTTCAGAAATATTCAATAGCAGTTTTTTGCAAATGGGACTCTCACATTTCTCTTTAGATATAAAATCTTCCTAACTGTGAAGACTGCTGAGATATGAAATGTATTGTTGGACAAAAAACAGGGATAGCTTGTTCTTATTACTAATAAAGTTTTTTCTTTTCCCTATCTGAGCCATGCTTGATTATTGTCAATAGGAGTATATATTGTGTTTTCCCAAAAATAACACCTGGTCTTATTTTTTTTTTGCCTCCAAAAGATGCACCAAGTCTTATTTTGGAGGGATATCTTATCCACTTACCTTAGGACTGCTGCAGACAGGCCTCCCGTGCCCCGACACCTGTCATACTACTGTTCGAATTCTGCGGCCGCACATCAGGTGGTGCATTGCTCAAGTCCTGGCACTCGCTGCAGGAGGCTGCATGGCTTTTCGCACCGGTGCTGGCGCTCATGGCAGGAGGCCGCGTGGCTTGTCACACCAATCATGCCGGTGCTGCCACTCATGGCAGGAGGTTGCAGAGTACATTGTGCTGCACGGCCTCCTATAAACAGTGGCAGCGGTGCAATGCACCATATGGCAGTGTGACAACCCATGCAGCCTCCTGCCGCAAGTGTCAGCAGCGGCACAATCAGCACAACGACACATGCAGCCTCCTGCCACAAGCAGTGGCACCAGGGCAATGCACTGTGTGGCTGCAGAAAAACTCAGGCAGCAACAGGGCGTGGGAGACCTGGCTGCAGCGGTCCTAAAGTAGGTAGGTATGGAGCGCATCGGGCAGCTCCATCCCCTTCCCTAGCTTGATTTTTATGTATGTGCCTCGCTGCAAAACTAGGGCTTATTTCAGGGGTAGGGCTTATATTAGGCACAAACATAAAAATCAAGCTAGGGCTTATTTTTGGGATAGGTCTTACATGCGGGGGAAAAATCTGGGGGCACATGTCTAAAACATCTAAACAGCTAAAGTATCATATAATGAAAAACAAAAGTAAGATTTAATCAATTACAATTTTGAGGTACTCATGGAATACATGTTGTAATATCCAGGTTTATACAATATCTTGATGCTTGGATGGAAAAATTAATGTAACACGTAACGTATGTATATGCTTAGTTGGATACATTTTAAATATAGTATCTTATGATTCAGAATTTTTAAATTGTAACTTAATATGATTATGAATAGTTGTAAATAGAATTGTACTATTTGGAAAATATTATGAATTTATTTTATCACTTAATGTTGTTGGAGGCTGTTGTATGTACTGGTTAACATTTTTAAGTAGCCCAATTAAAAGTAATGTATTAACTCTACTTTTTAAACAGTTTTGAAGAAAGTATTAGAATTTTCTTGAATGAATGTGTTATAGGTAACAAATCATTAAAATGCATTTGATTAACTTTGGTGTGAAGGGAAGAAAAGGTTGAAAGATTTTTATATATTTATATCTTCCATAAAAATATGCTCAGGATAGTTCTCAAGAAGTATCTTATTTATTACTATTACATAGTTTGAGGACTTGCATTTTTTCTGTATTTTATTTTGTTGAATATATAACTCATATTTCTAAGTCAAGTATAAATTGCAATAAAACAGATTTATATTTCATATATGAAATGTGCAGAATGCATATTTCTCTTTTTGCATCTACTTGTCTATATATTATGAGTATCTTCCTACAAGTTGATTTTTGATTTGATTTGTTTATTTGTGCATTTTTAGGTCAGCAGGTTCTTGGTTTGGTAGAGAACCAGAGTGACTGGTACCTAGGAAACCTCTGGAAAAATCACCGTCCCTGGCCAGCTCTTGGAAGAGGTTACAATACAGGTATGTGCAATAGCATCCTGAAAGAAATGTTGTTTCTGACTACCAGGATACCTGAAAATGTGGAAAATACACTATTTTAAAGAAAAGATGTTCCTTCCCACTCCTGAAGCATATGAGCACCCTCTAAAGATTAGGAGTGTGATTGCAACCAAGGCCAAATTATGACAAGCTAGAAAGTACAGTAATATATTGTTTTCTTTCTGTTTTTGCTACAACACATCTATTTAGTGTATAAACTAATGTGGAGCAATGTGTTTTGACTGATTTTTTTTCTCTTCTGCACTCTGTCCCCTTCAAACATTTAGATTTAGATTCAGTCATTTTCGGGAAAAATACCATTCAGTAAAAGGTGATAAGAGCATTCTAAGCTCATATAATCAAAACCTGCATTCATAAATTTTAAAGTGCTACTTGAAATTTGATCCCACAAAATGAGTTGTTGGACAACAAATGGTTATAGGTTCATTGAACATCTTGCTGTTTTATAACTGTTTTATATTTAAGTATTGATTGTTACCTTTTTAAATATGTGAATTCTGTTTTAAATGAAATGCATTCAAATAATAATAGATGTAGTATATCACTTTTTTGATGGCAACCTAGCTGTTTGTTAAATAACTAATGTCGTCAAAGAAATCAAACACCACATGGTACTGAAATCACCAAGTCATGGCCCTAACTAGAAATAAAGTGCATATCCCCCTCCAGATATGTGCATAACCCTTCTCCCTGGATATCACCTACTGTTGTGATTCAGGGTCAGCCTGTGGGTTCGGCAGTTGGGTCGGATGATTCAGAGGAGAAGGGGGGTGTTGAAGAGCTTGCTGAGGGGGTTGAAGATCTTGCTGATGAGAGCCCTCAGCCAGGCCCCTCCCACCTGGTCATGATGGAGACCCAGCTGTGTGAGCCTGACAGCGTGGATGAAGATGACCCACAGCTGGCCCTGTTCAAGGACGCCCGACGCAGGAGGCAGTCAGTCAGGAGTAAACAGAGGAAGGCAATGGGGCACCTCGGAAGGAGGCAGAGAGAAGCCACGCCCTGAACTGTATAAAAGGGGAATGCGTGGGAGGGCTGGTTTGCTGAAGGCAACCGCTTGATTAGTTCCTGTTTCATAGCTCCTGTTTCATGGTTGGTGTCTTGTTTTGCTCTGTTTTATGTTAATAGATTTGGCAGGCTTAATTCCAGCCTCTTGCCGTTTGTAAAGGGGTTGTCCCTGCCTTTTCTGCAGGGCCGGTAGCAGGCTGGTACAGAACACCTACCTAACTCTCCTCCCTCAGTGTGATGCAGAAATAACGAGGTCATAACCCTAACCAGATACGATGTGTTGATACTACCTCGATCAAGAAAAGTGTGAGAGTGAACTCTAGATGCACGATTAGTTTAACCCCGAACCTAATTCTATGTGCATTCAAGCCACATTCAGGGAAAGAGAGTATGCACATGATATCGCAGGAGTGGGGGATATGCAGGTCGCTTCTGATTAGGGCCATGACTGATGATGTCAACAGCACATGGGGTTTGTTTACTTTGATGACATCACCGATCAAACAAACAAATAAGCTGTAGTTTAAAAAGGGATATACTACATCTACTAATAATTTCTTCTTTATAACATCTCTTCATAATTTAGAATATGAAATGAGAATGCCTTTTTGCTTTCTAGTGGTCAGTTCATGCTGTAAAGATCTTTGTACAAATTTCTCAGATGTACAGTATTTCATGCCTCGGGAGTTAATCTTCCTTTCTAGCTTGATTCTTTGCCGTTACTTGTTAACCACAGTAAGACAGACATAAAACATCAATTGTTACAACCGGAGTTAAGTTTGTAATTCAGTGACAAGACTAATATTAATATAGGAAGAGTTGTATTCAAATCCCTGATCTGCTACAAAATTTAGAACTATCCAAGTATGGAGGGTGTATCTTCAGCATAGTGATAAGATCATAATAATGGTCTAAATAAATCTAATGCCAAGCTGTCATATTCTCTTCCCCCATAGGGAAAAAGAAGCATGATTTCTGTGACTTGATTTATGGGGAGGGACAGACTTCTCTACTGATTTGTGTATAAAATGTGAGCAGACATACCAGGTGGATAAAGAACATACCCATAGGCATCTAAATCAGTTCCACCTCATACTTTAGGTGGCCAGATAGTGACTTATATTATGTTAGCATCTTAAATAAAAACAGACAGCAACTGAGGAAGAATCCATTTCTAAAGGAAATGTTCCTATTAAAATAACTTTGTACCACCAACCAGTTCTTTGTGGCAGTTGAAATGTTCACCAAGGAATTTCTTCAGTCTCTGTGGAATAGATTTGCTATTATGAAAAGACTAATACACAACAATTATATTAATGCCATTATTTATATCAGAGGTCCCCAACCTTTTGGGCACCAGGGACAGGTTCTGTGGAGAAAGGTTTTTCCATGGACCGGGAAGTGCGTGGTTTTGTGTGCTGCCTGCATCCCATGGATGGGGCTTAGCTTGTTTGTGCGGACCGGTTGCTGGCATGCCACGAACTGGTACCAGTCCATGGACTGGGGGTTGGGGACCCCTGATTTATATTATGATGTAAAGGTGTAAGAAGATTATGGTTTTGGAGACAGGTACTATTTTGGAGACAGGTACTACTTATCAAATAAAGACAGGCTTCTCTGTTGAGGGGATTATCATCAAATATAAATTCAAAAATTTAAATGAGTGTAATGAGATAGTATACAAAAAATGTCATTGCTTGGTAAAGTTAAGAGAATTATAGAAGGGGAAGACAGTGGATTACGTGAGTGGATAGAATCTATTTATTTGTTTTATATCAGAATTCCAGAAATTATAGAATGGTTCTTAGAAAAGCTATACATTATTACTAGCAGTAGAGCAAAATGACAGGCATAAATGTACATGCAGTCATCAATAGTCCTGTCTGATTTTTCAGGAGTACCAACCATTTAACCAAAAATGCTAAACACTAGTTGAAATGGTTGGTAGGGCCTATGAAAATGAAAGTGAACTCCATCCACTTTATGAAACCGTGCCTTTAGCATAATCAATTCTTGTGCAGAGTGGGGAAAGAATTGTATTATTATATTCCATGGTAACGGTAATTTTGCCTAGTATTTGACCCCTAGAAGGCAGCAGATATCCCATTTATTGCTATGATGTAAAGGCAGTAAACAAGGTGGTGTCTTCATTCAGTTTTTCCCATAATATGCATTCTAAACTTCACAAACTTAAACTTGCAAAAGGAGAAAAATTTACAGGATCTAAGATCAGAGTATATTTATTGTTTATTTACTGATATTTTATTTTCCACCCACCATATATTTTCTCATCCTCTTTTTCTTCATTTATGTAGTCATTTTTAAAAAAATGTCTTAAAATAAATACAAAATTAAGAAAAAAATAAAGTTGGAACATTTTGGGTATGGCTCTAAGCCTTGTTATTAACCGTTTGTTGCCAAAATTAACTGTATTGTCACACTATATATCACAACAAATATCTACAAATAAAATAAATACAACTTTGGAATGTGTAATGGGTAAATCCAGTCAGCTTAGCACTGTCGACATACAGGAGTACAAGAAATAATTATTGCTAGTTTGTTTTCTGCCTACAGTGCTACACATCAGCAGGGAATTTACAACATAAAAAATGCCTTTAGTATAGTATAAAATATTTTAAAATAAGACATATTACAGCAGATTGAAATTACATTTAATTCCTAGGTTTTATTTTTTTCTCCTATTACAAGAACACTGTATCATGTGTTATATCATAAGAAATGTACATTTTTCTTTTGCATCCCTATTGAATAGTCAAAATCGCTTGATTAAAAATGCTGAATTAATACATCCAAGTCAAACTGATTCTCTCTCATTTGCTACCCATCCAAGTTCACATGTTTGTCTAACCAACAACATTCTGTCTTTGGCAGAGATACAAGCAAGTAACTTCGAATGTAATAAAGACTGAGGGTGGTTAGATAGAACAAGCACTTCCCTGATCAAACAAAGCCATTAAGATGCATTCTTATCTCAAGACTGCCGAAAGGAACTGGCAAACGGGTGAAGAAAAGGCTTGTTTGGAGGTTCTAGAAGGCAAGCACAGCTATCATACCATTGACTAAAGATTGATACACTCCTCCCTGAGATGGTTGTTTCTTCCATGAGCATACAGTTCATGGAAGAACACAAATGGAGTGGTGAGGGAGGAAGGGGACATTGGCCTAGCTAGACAGATCAGCTGAATTAATTGTGGTGTCAATGGGGTGTCGGATGTCACAGCCAGATCACCTTTACATCCAGAAGAAAAAAGCTTATCATTGAAATGATTGTGATTGAGTGGTGCTCCCTGTCTCTCACACATGCATATGACAGACAGACAGACAGACAGATGATATATTCTGCATCAGGCAGGTGATCTGCATAAATATAACAACCTCTGTAATAAAGGATACTTAAGTGGTTACATTTTGACCCTGAGTCACATGAAAAATTAATGCGCAGTTATCTACATTTGAAAATACTATGGAAGATATTTTCTTGGAATGTCTGCACCAAACAAGGAATCAATACTTTGAATTATTTGATTTTACAGATTTCAAGCGATTGTGTTTTGAATATAACTTACTTACATTTGCCTTGCTTGGCAATTTTACAATTGAAATATGTATTAATTAAAACAGTGCATCTGAGAGGTCTTATCAGTCTCCAAGGTATCTGTAGTCAAAGGAACTAATTCTAGGATTATTTTCTTTTGTCAGGTTTATTTCATATCACCATGAGTTATCTGGGATTTCTTTCTCTTTAGTATATAAACACTAATTGTCTTTTCCCCCTCTTGGTATTACAATTTTCTATATTTCACTAGTAAAAATAACTTAAACATTAAAAAGAAACATCCTGCTAAGCCGATATTCCATTCCCCAATTTCCTCTTCATCTCTTACACTGCAGAAGTGGTTAGTTGTGGGGAGGATCCAGTGCAAACAGATATTTTATTTGACAGCCTCAGATATTGCTTTAACTTGAGTTCACGTATAATAGCTGACATTACTCTGAACAGTTACTCTTGACAGTCTTGCGTGCTTACAATATACTCATGCATTATTCTTCTATGTTTTAGTCAGCTCAAGCTTTCATTTTTCAGTTCCACAAAGCTATTAAAACCTTTTTTTAAAGTTTATATGGTTGAGAGAGAATAAAAAGGATATAGAGTTGAGCTAAAAAAGCAAGTGAATGAAAGGAAGATTGGAGAGGAGGTAGCAGCAAATGCAACAGCATTTTTCTGAAACATGGAACAAGAGGTCATTGAGTGTGACAGTTCAACTTCTCCAAAATAGCAAAGGATGGATTATTGACAAAGTCAGCATATGTCACTATAAAGAAAACTGTTCAAAATTGAAATGTATTGTTTGACTCAGTGCTCAGTGCTTGGAGAGAACAAAGAAATAAATCTCCTGGGAAGAGACGATAGTGATAAAAGAAAGGTAAGGCTTATCAGATGCCTGCTCAGTGAATTAGAATCGCTGTCAAATAATATAGCATTAGAATAGGAGGAACTCAGAAGCCCCTTGAAAAGTCAGAGATACAAACAAATTCTGTCAGAATGGAGAATAAATATAGCACTTAAATCAAACATAACACTGATTTGAAGAAAAAGAGTAATGAAGATACCATCACTTTATTTGCAAAAAATTAATATGAGATTGTATCATTAAATATATTAGAAAAGTTCCTCTAGAGAAAACGAACACCTTTTGATTTCTTCCTTCTAGCTATGTGAATGCTCAGAATAGCCTTAGGAATATTTCCAGGCCAGAGTACTTTCCCCCCCCCCTCTTTCTATAGGTATGGATAAAGATTTTCCTTCCTTCCTATAGGAATATAGGTGCATTTCTTTTGTGCAAGGAAACTTGATGGGTTTAGTTGGCAGGAATACATCAATACATCAAACATTGAGAAAACGTCACAACAGTAGGGAATTCTATTGTTTGGTCTTATTGTTCCTTGAACATTAAGGAAATAAACTACTTGTTATAGTGTAAAGTTAATGTCATGTTTATGATGTCTTAATTAAGGAAGTTCCACAGAGTAGGTTAGATCCTTTTAGAAGTAAATTGGGTTTGTTTCTTAACTGGATTCTGTCTTCAAGTTCTGAGGTAGACATGCTACATTCCAATCAATATAGGTAGGAAATAGCTGTGCTGATATATTAATTCCTTATATGGTCAGCTTTCAAAACCAGAAAAGTCAGACTCCTGTTCTACAGAATTCAATACTGGACTTGTCAGAGATTGAACTTGACCTATACTCTTTCACTGAATTATGGAACTTCACCAATGATGATTCTGCTTTTAGATAATGGGCCAATAATACTCTCTTAATTGGTGAGAAAGAAAATAGAATATCCTGTGAGCTCTTTGGGCTGTAAACAAAATGATAGGAGTATTTGATTCAGGAATTATAGAACCATAGAATTGAAAGAGAAATAGGAATTAGGAAAGGAAGTCCTACTTCTAATAGTCTGAATTAAAACATATCTAATACTTTAGTTTCCAGTTTTCATTGAACATGTCCATATTTCACTTGTCATCTAATGATGTGCTGCTGTGAAATGATCAAAATGCAAGCATTCAACCATTTTATAAATGCAGTGGTTTTTGTCTTCTTTTTGTATGCTTTCAAAGGACATTTCAGGTAGGAAATGTAGTTTTGCTTTAGGAGTTCAACTAAAGTGTGGGAGGAAGTAGAATTTTTAATGAGAAGCAGAGGTGTGAAATTAAAGAGTGAGAGTAAATATGATTCAAAATGGTCTGTAGTGGATAGTTAGTTTTTGCTTGTGGCCAAAACTCCTTTTTCTGACGCCAAAGCCATTGGCTTTAGAAACTGCAAAGTGGGATACAGAATGAATAATTCTTCTTTTTGAGATTATTTAGAGAGGGGCTACACTTTAATAACAAAAACAAAATATTTAAGAATTAGCCAAATAGAAGCAGACTTATACTAAATATGAAGAATATGGAATATCATTATAGGCTTAACTACTAGTTATTAAATACTGATTCTTTAGTCTTTAATATCATAGATATGAAAATAATGACTTCTGAGGCTGTGTCATAGTGATTGGAAATTTCTAATGATAGTTACTTTTTATTTCTAGTATTTGAACCAGTACTAACAAAGATGGTATTCCTAAAGCTTCTATACTTTATTTAGATGAAGACTGACATGCTGTTTTACTAATGAATGTTTTATACTCAAAAGGCTCTTCTCTAATAAAGTTGATTAAATCCACTGTGGACCAGTAGACTTTATGACACATATGTAAGAGTACTCAAAGATGAAAATTTGCAATACATCTTTGGAATGAATTCATTGTTGAGTTCCTATGCTGTGCTGAGATTTGTTTTCATTAACATGCTAATTGTTCAAACACTTCTCTGCACGTAACTAGCTGTAGGCACCTGACATGTTTTATTTTTAACATAATTATTTCCGTTATCATCTGAAAAAAAATGATCCATGGCTATTCTCTCTTAGTACAGTTGGTTCACAATGGGAAGCATGCAGTTTTAGAAAATGCACACAATGATTGGCTGAGCTGACACATTGGGCACAGATTGTGCTAATCTGTGGCTTGTTTTTATCACTAATGAACAGCCATTATGACTTGGTTGACACTTTATGCTAAGACATAAGCCATGATTTACAAATCAGAATAGCTGGATTCATGCAATGCACTATTTCAAAATAAACTAAACAAACCACATTATGTCTTGGAATAATTGCTGAAGCCAATATTAGACTGTTCTCTTCAATTGCTTTAAGGCATTGAAGTATATAGCCAGAACTGAAGGACAAAAACAAGCAATCATATACAAATGTGTCCATGAAGAAGAAAATTTTCTTAGATATGTGATTGGTTAAGGCATCAGAAAAAGACTTTTTACAGTCCTGTTTAGGTTATGAAACTTCTAGGAAAGTCTGAAAATAGCATTCTGATAGTATGATCCATCATTACATTCTTTGAGCAGTATTAAATAAAAAAAACAATTGGATTTACAAAATAATCACACCCACAAAATGAAAACTTTTTCCCAACTATTATATCCCCACAGAGGTTAGGGCAGTTGCCCTGTCCCATTTTAGGTGATCCTTACTCCATATTTATTCTTATAGTTTCCTGAGCTGCTGAATAAATTGTGTTTCATCACTGAGATAAAATTTCATCTTGGGATATACTTTTTGTTTGCTTAATTTTTATATTGTTAGCAATTTTTGGAAAAACTGGAAAGGCAAGATATAGATTCCTTCATGTATGTACCATTCCTAGTATGTGTGCACACACACACACACACACACACACACACACACACACACACACACACACACACACATACATACATACATATATATATATATATATATATATATATATATATATATATATATATATATATATATATATATATATATATATATATACACACACACACACGTACACACACACACACACACACACACACTTCATGGTATAAACATGCATATTCACTGGTATAAACATGCATATTCACACAGACACATCTTCTTGCCTGGTTTGAAAAGAGGCATTCAAAGTATCAAAAACCTAGATTGCAGAATTAGTTAATAGTGCTAAATCCAAAAGCACTTAATTTAGAATTTTCCAGTCCATGACCCATACCCCAGAAAGTAGCTAATAATGAAGACTCAGAGGAAGCTGTGATTTTATGCAGTCCTCCTCTGCTAGTTTGTTATATAGTCACAGGTGGTCTTTCCTTTCCTCTTTTACTTCTGAGTAGAACCTTTATGGTGATGAGTGTTCATAGTAACCAGCAGTTCCACTGAAATGATGAAAAGTGTTGTGATGAACATTCTGCTCTTGCGTGCTTATGTGCAACATAATACAACTAAAAAAGGACAGATTTTTTTTCATAGCACCACAAGGGACATTTCTTCTTCTCTCCTGCTTGAGTGATATAAGAGTTTTCTATAAAATATACATAGTACTGTCAATGTTATCTACAGCTCCTTTCCTAATGTTCCAGAAAGGATTGTGGTTTTTTTTTCAGCTGCCACATACTGAGTTGTTTTCCTTAAGCTGTTTGTTCATGCTGTGTGGCTGTTCAGTTTTGATCTGCATGAGGTACTTCCAGAGCATCCGGGATTCAAACCTAGCACCTGTCTCAACATGCAGTTCTAGGAAAAGATGCAAACCATTTTAAGGTGAAGCAGACAGATGCTAAGCTTGCATTCCCCTGCACGCGTTTTGGATACTGAATCTGAACTGCAGCACAGCCCTACAATTTCCCCCAAAATGCAAGAAGATGTATGTAAGAAATCATGGACATGGACTACGGATAATCTTTGCTTAACTGTCACTTAGTGAACATTTAAAGTTACCACAAACCCCCCAAAAGTTACTTAGGACCTGGTTCCAGAGTTCTGATGGTGGCATCTCCACCGCTTGCAATTATATAATCGTATTTTGATGCTTGGCAATTGTCTCATCTGTATAGCTGGTTGCACTGATTTATTACTTTTTTTCAGGCAAAAAATGGCTATAGGAATGCATTGACTTACCAGCCACAGCAATCACTTAATAACCACCACAAAAAAAGGCATAAAAAGAGCTTGGTCATATAGGTTCTTTGACTTGCAACCATCAAGACTTTCAATGGAAATTGCAGACTCCATTACAGTCATAAGTCCAGGATTATGTGTAATAGCATTTGATTGATAAGACCTGCATTATCATTGCCATCTTAGGCACCACAGCATGAAAGTTTATCAACCCGTTGGCCAGTACTATGCTTAGTATGCAAAGCTGTAATACTCACTTATTGGCCTGGTGATGAATGACAAATGTGACCAACCTTATGTTTCTGTGATAAGAAAAGATGGGACGTTTATTTTCAAAAGGGTTGTTGCTCCTTAAAAGGTATCAAATTCATACTTCAGCTATGAAATGAAGATAAATAAATCAAAGGAACAAGTTAGAGTAAACTCTCGATTTATTAGACCTTAATTCAACAGATATCAGATGCAATGTCTAAGGACATGTCTCAGTCATCCAAGTCATAGTTGTCCCAAAGGTGCTTTTTCACGAGGCAACTGGACTTTCTTGTTTTCCTTTGAAGGTGTCTCACTTCTCATCCAAGAAGCTTCTTCAGCTCTGACTGGATAGTGGGGAATGGAAGGATTTATACTCTTTTCAGACAGCTGGTCATTTGCATTCTTTTAGAGAGTTACTGGGGCCACCTGGAGGTTTATCTGTGTCAGGCTCACCTGAGTAGTGCAAATGGGTGTGGAGCCTTCTTGGAACTATTGAAAGGATTATGTTGTAGATTGGGAATAGATGATGTCATATCCCTCCTCCTCTGTTAAGAAAAGTTTGTTCAATTTTGACACAGGTAGCCTTTTTGATCCCTCTTTCAAACCAACAATCCTCTCTGTCCAAATTGTGGACTTTGCTATCTTCGAAAGAGTGGCCTTTTTCTTTTAAATGCAGATGGGCTGCTGAATCTTGTTCTGATGAGTTTGTTCTCCTATGTTGTTTCCATGCATTGATGGAGTGGTTGTTTTGTTTCTCCAATGTACAAAGCTGTACCTACTGTAGCTCAGTGCATTGTACTGCATATCCCACGTTGCTCAATATGTGTCTGGATGTTTTATCCATGGGGTGGACAAGCTTCTGCCTTAGTGTACTCTTGGGGTTGAAGTGTGCATGTATGTTGTGTTGGCTGAAGATCCTCTTGAGCTTTTCTGATATTCTTGCAACGTATGGAATGACTATGTTGCTTTGTTTATTAGTTTCTTTTTTTGTCTGTTAAGGAGCTGCTCCTGCTGGGTCTTTTTTGGAATTTCATGAAGGCCCACTTGGGGTAACCACAAGTTCTGAGGGCTTCCTTGATGTGCATTAACTGCTTTGTTCAATCTGCGTTTCTAGGAAAGTGATTTCTTGCATGCTTTTGATCTATTCATTAATTGTTATTTTGACATTTTCATTTTTGTATTGGTCATGAACTGGGTCATTTTAATGTTCAGGAAGAAGCGAAATGTCTTGCTTTCTTTTTTGATTCTTTTGATCAGATATTTCAGATCTTTTTTGGATCTGGGAGGAGTCCTGTTTTGTGATAGTACTGAAATTTATTTATGTTCCTCCCTCCAATCTTTTCTTTGATTTTTAATTCTTCGTTGCCACTTCCTCATGACCATTCCGGCATGGAGTTTGAACAAGAAAGGTGAAAGAATGCTACCTTCTTGCAGTCCTTTGTCTGTCTTGAACCAATAAGTGTCTCCATATGATGTTTGCACTGTGACTTCTTGATTTGTGTACAGCTACTGTACCAGCTGAGCTAGATGTGTTGCTACCACCAAATCTTCTAAGGCTCTCCACAGCTTGTCATGATCAACAATTGATAATGCTGTCTTTTTGATGTTGCATAATTTTACTCTGTTCATGATTTGATCCACAGTTAATACCCATATATATCTTGGCTCTGAGGATTGAACTGGAGCATTCATAGTTGCATAGAACATAGCTGATTTGATTATGCTGCCATTTATTTGGTGCAGTTCAAATGTATAAGTGATGCTTGTGCTATTTGAACCAAGTATTCATGATTCAAAATAAAATTTCAAGGTAAACTAAAACAAATGATGATCTGTGCCTTTCCATTTCCCAAGTCCAAAACTGCCAGCTTGGCTACCAGCTTTTGCATTGAAACACCCAGTACATAAACCATGTCTTTTGGGGGAATTTGCTTCAGAGTTATTTCAGTGCTGATATAAAAATCCTCTATTTGCATCAGTTGTTGGGGTGTAGACTTTTACAACTCTGATTTTGAGGAGCCTAGCACAGATTTGGATGGTTACAAGGCTATTATTAACTGTTGAGAAGTTGTCCACTGCTTGAGTGAGTTTCTTATTTGTGATAAATGCCAACAATCAATTTGCTTTGCTGGTGTCATTACCCAAGTAATAGATAGTGAATTCTTCAGACTGGAAATAGCTTTGTCTATCCAGTGTAGCTCATTGACCCAAGGAGGTTGATTTTCAACCCAACCATCTCCCATTTGATAATATCCAATTTACCTTGGCTGATTCCTTGGACATGCCACATTTTTATCTCAGTTCTTCATACAGCATAGACCCTTCCTTTCACCAATGGCTGCATCAGCATCTGGGATTCCTGCTGGATGGTTAGGTTCATCACTAATACCTTGACTACTCACTACAGGTCATAAATATCACACCTGCTGGCAACTCATTCAATCAAACACATCTTTCCCTGGAATCAACCAACACAATGCCAAGAAAAGACCTAGCTTCTTGAAAGACGTATTGGCATGTTACACCTGTCCCCATAGGCTTCAAATCACCTTTTCCTTTTTGAATCCAGATTGCTGCACAATTCTGATAAATAAATGAAAGTATTTTAAACTGTTACAATGTGATGGCAGCCTTCATCTTCAAGCCCTTGAAATATAACAATAAGATGTTGCACTGGATTTGAATACGTAGTGCAGGTGATTCAACATGTTAAGTTTCATGTATTATTAATGAAAAGAATACCCAAACTCTTGGGAGCTTCCTTGGAGCTTACTTGGAGTGTAAAAGCTAAGGTGTAGAAAGATTTTTTAAAAAATGAAATGTCTGTTTTTATCCATAACTATTAAGGCACTTTGGCTGAATATGAATTGCATAAGACCGCTTGCCTTGGTAATACTGCTTTTATTTATAAAAGAAGCCTTCATGGCTATCTGTTCTCTTGCTAATTCACTAACTCCACTTCTGTCTCCCTTTCACTTCAGGTGCTTTTTTTGTTGACAAACTTTTCCATCCATAGCAGATTATACTGCTATGCTATCTCTGAAATATGTAATATTCCATACTGGGACCAGATATCTAAGGGGGAAAAGGTCTTTTGATTTATCTTCTCCTTCATCCTCCTGGGTCTTTTTTCGCCAACGTAACAGATGAGAACAACTCCTTTTTTACCCTGTATTCTGTTGCTTATCATTTAAAATATAGCATGATGCTAAGGAAAAGCAGGCCTTATACAATAACTCACACCTTATAGAGCAAATCTCATGGTTATAGAATTTGGTAGTCAGCTTTGGAATTAATTCATTTTGAGCCTCTGGTGCTGGAAAGAGAAACCTATTCTTTTTTATCCACTTTTTTGTATATATGTACAGTATATGCAAGGATACACTGAGCAACATTAAATGATTAGAACTAATTTGCTTCTCCAGCATACATTCCCTAATCTTGCTAATATCTACTAGCAAACCTCTCTCCTTCTCTCTCTCTCTCTCTCTCTCTCTCTCTCTCTCTCTCTCTCTTCTTTTTTTTCCATTGTGGAAATAAACATTCCAAACTGCTGAATAATATGGGTGATTATGTTCTTTATAGCAGTGCTCATTTCTGATCCTCAGAGCCCTGGATTTGATTATGTTAAAATAAAATTGCTATTATATGTTTATTTAAGAATGAGTATGAATGAAACCTCTGTGTTATTGTGAGCACACTTCTACTCTTGTATCATCCAATTTATTAGTAGTTTGTTCTCAGATATTTTGTTTTTAAATCCCTTTTGGTCATCTGTCAGATGCCTTGTTGATAACTCGTTAATCTCTTTACCCAGGACAGGATTATCTGCATGCTTGAAAGAATAGAGAAAATGGAGTGGAGATATAGTAAATGCCTCCCAGGCAGCTATATTAAAGAAGTGGTGATAAGATCATTTTTCTTGTTTCATAGATAAAAATTAAAAACTATTTCCAAAGAATGTGAGGGAATGAGGGAAGGAAGGTTCATTTTCTATCCTTTTGAATGTATTACATTCTGATTAAATAAATCCTTGCCATCTCAATGTAATCCCATAAATTGGAAAGGGGCATTTTATTATCCCTAATCTGAATTTGTGATAGAAGATTCTGCTTTAACATGACCTTCAATCTCAGGGATAATTTCTTTGTGATATTCTTGGGCACAAATAGTCTTTCTGATTCTAGCCATCTATGCAAACTCCAGTCAGGATTAAACTTCCTTTTCAGAGAATTAAACAACAGCAAAAGGAATCAATTGTTCCATGTTGGAAAAAGCTGGTTAAGATTTCATCACAGAATATTATAACAGGAGTTCTCCCTCCCCCATCCTCCACAAATCCTTTTTTTTTTTTTTTGCAGCAGGGAAGAAACAAATAGGTAGTTGAACTATTATGTAATTTTTTTTTTTGAAACCTGGTGAATCATTGTGGCAGTTATTTTCATAATATTTATAAAGTATTTACCGGTAATTTTTAGTTCTTGTATATATTTCTCTGTCAGCCACAGGAGTTCACTGTTGTTCAAAAAATAATTTTCCTTCTAATCTGATGTTTGGGGAGGGGCTGATCTTTCTTTGACAGAAATTTTCTGCCATATCTTGAAATCTTAGCTAATGTCATATGGGTATATTTGTTGTTATTATTGTTAGTTGCGAAGTCGTGTCCGACCCATCACGACCCCATGGACAACGTTCCTCCAGGCCTTCCTGTCCTCTACCATCTTCTGGAGTCCATTTAAGCTCACGCCTACTGCTTCAGTGACTCCATCCAGCCACCTCATTCTCTGTCGTCCCGTTCTTCTCTAGCCCTCAACCTTTCCCAGCATTAGGCTCTTCTCCAGTGAGTCTTTCCTTCTCATTAGGTGGCCAAATGGGTATATTAGTACTGCACATATCATTCATAGGGGCATCTCATGAAGTCACCAAGAAGTCTCTCCAGACTCACTACTCAAAGCATCATAATACCACATTGTTACCTGATGGTTCAGGATAAGGTGCTTCCATACCTTTTGCTTATGGTAACATTAAAGAAGAATATTTGTAGCTCAGGGTTGAAAATGTCGGATTCTCGGTGCTCTCTGAGTTTAGTTGTTTTCTTGCAGATATTTTCATTACCCAAATTAGGTAACATCATCACTGCTAGCCCTCTTGCATCTGCTCAGCAGCAAACCCAGTATAAACATTGAAGTATTATTGGGGAATACATCCTACATTATCTCAGTCTTGTGGAACTTTAAAATTTTAGTGAAGACATGTGAAAGTATGCATTAAAGTCCTTTGATCTACTAATCTTTTGATGATTAATCATCCCTGTGTAGAACAGGCAGTCCAGATGGAAAGGAAACTGACTGTAACAAATGTACTTGTGATAATGAATACTGCATTCAATATAATTGATTTACATAAAGATCTCTATATTGCCAGTCACCTTATCCAATATAAGTTACTCTGATATTTATATTGGTCGCTTTATTAACTTTGTGTAGGGACATATGAAAAATGCATCTTTCTCAAAAGCTTTGTCCAATATAGATAAAGGAGTGGTTGTTGATGGAATGGTTATAATGTTTTGGGGTTTTTTTTTCAGAAAATGCTGGGTGTTTTAAAATGAGCCTTCTATTTGCAAACTGCCTGCATTTTTCTATTTCTTTTTTTAACCAGGAAAAGATCAGTTAAGTGGAAAAGATCAACTTCCTTTACAATGTCATTTGATTGCTACTGCCTGGAATTCTCCATCTGAAAACACCAAATTTGCTTTCTGGCACACACATATTTCTGCCATTTAAAACCCTGAGATGTAATTGAAAACTCTTTGTGTTGTTTGACAGGTAGATTGACACAAAGAGATCCAATTGTTTATTAAGGAATGCTTCTAATTTGTGAGGTTTCTTAGGCTAACTCTCCCCACCCCCACCCCCACTTGTCCTCAACATAATAGAACTGCTCATAGTTTACAGTTAATAAAGCTTCTGTTTTAATCCTGATACAACCATGCTGAAGCATGAAGGCATTGCTTTTTGCCATTTTCACTGCAGCTTGCCTTTTTCTTTGTTTGCATTGCTTATTGATTCCAGGGGTTATTCTGTTACTTCTGGATAAATTGCGCAAGATGAAATGGGAACAGATGTGGAGACTCACAGCTGAAAGAGAGCTAATGAGCATGCTCTCCACCTCGTTGGCTGACCAGGTGAGTTTGTGCTGACGTCAGGATTACCCCTGAAAGTAGGGAATGGAAAGAGAAGACTTACCATTTACATTACAGAACTTTTTCAGCCAATGTTGATGGTTCACTGCCGTGACTTACAACCATCTTTAGTGACCATTCAAAGTTATGGCAGTGCTGAAAAAAGTGACTTATGACCGTTCCTCACATTTCCAACCATCACAACATTCCCATAGCCTCTTTATCAAAACTCCGGTGCTTGTCAATCAGCCGGTATTCACAGTGGTTGCAACTCACGTGATCACCATTTGCAACCTTCCCAGGCATTTTTCAATAAGCAAAGTCGAAAGGGGAAGCTGAATTTACTTAATAACAGTGTGATCACTTAACTACCAAACCAAAAAGCGTCATTAAAATCAGGTGTGACTCTCATAGCGATGGAGATTCAGGTCCCAATTGTAATCATAAGTCAAGCAGTATGTGTACATGGATTTTTCTAAAAATGGATGCTTGCTGGCATGAGAACAATAAATCCAACTTTTCCAGAATAATCAGAGTGCTGAGACAGATTATATAAGCAAACTACGTTGAAGTATCGGACGTAGCTTTCAAGAAGCACACTTTTGTCAATTTGTAGGTATTCATGGTGAAATCTTTTTAGTATAGGAATTTTCCAACTTAAGAATCATTTAACTATTTAAATATTATATGCTATTTTCTCTGTTGGTCACTATGCTGTTTAAATAACATGAATAAAATAATTGAGAATGAATCAGATAAAATTCCCCTTCATGGATTACTGCCTTGTCGTGGCGAAGGGGCTTGCGTAATTCAATGAAGCTATGAGCTATGCCGTGCAGGGCCACCCAAGACGGACAGGTCATAGCTGAGAGTTCTGACAAAACGTGATCCACTGGAGAAGGAAATGGCAACCCACTCCAGTATCTTTGCCATGAAAACCCTATGGACAGTACCAAAAGGCAAAACGATATGACGCTGGAAGATGAGCCCCTCAGGTCGGAAGGCGTCCAATATGCTACTGGGGAAGAGCAGAGGGCTAGTACTAGTAGCGCCAGAAAGAATGAAGCGACTGGGCCAAAGCCGAAAGGACGCTCAGCTGTGGATATGTCTGGTGGTGAAAGGAAAGTCCGATGCTGTAAAGATTTTTTCTCCATAGGAACCTGGAATGTAAGATCCATGAATCAAGGAAAGCTGGACGTGGTCAAACAAGAGATGACAAGACTGAACATCGACATCTTAGGTATCAGCGAACTAAAATGGACAGGAATGGGTGAATTTAATTCAGATGACCATCAGGTATACTACTGCGGGCAAGAATCCCTCAGAAGAAATGGAGTAGCCTTCATAGTCAATAAAAGAGTAGGAAAATCAATACTGGGATACAATCCTCAAAATGACAGAATGATCTCAGTTCGAATCCAAGGCAAACCATTCAATATCACAGTAGTCCAAGTCTATGCCCCAACCACCAGTGCTGAAGAGGATGAAATTGACCGGTTCTATGAAGCCCTACAGCACCTTATAGAAGTAACACCAAAAAATGATGTCCTTATCATCATGGGGGATTGGAATGCTAAAGTAGGAAGCCAAAAGATAACTGGAATAACAGGCAAGTTTGGCCTTGGAGTACAAAATGAAGCAGGGCACAGGCTGATAGAATTTTGTCAAGAGAATACGATGGTCATAGCAAACACTCTTTTCCAACAACCCAAGAGACGGCTCTACACATGGACATCACCAGACGGTCAACACAGAAATCAGATTGACTATATGCTCTGCAGCCAAAGATGGAGAAGCTCTATACAGTCGGTAAAAACAAGACCAGGAGCTGACTGTGGCTCAGACCATGAGCTTCTCCTTGCAAAGTTTAGGCTTAAACTGAAGAAAGTAGGGAAAAGCACTAGGCCAGTCAGGTATGAATTAAATCATATCCCTGTTGAATATACAGTAGAGGTGACAAATAGATTTAAGGAATTAGATCTGATAGACAGAGTGCCTGAAGAACTATGGACAGAGGTTCGCGACATTGTACAACAGGTAGCAACCAAAACTATCCCAAAGAAAAAGAAATGCAAGAAAGCAAAATGGCTGTCTGAGGAAGCTTTGCAAATAGCTGAGGAAAGGAGGGAAGCGAAAGGCAAGGGAGAAAAACATAGATATGCCCAATTGAATGCAGAATTCCAGAGAATAGCTAGAAGAGATAAGAATGCCTTCTTAAATGAACAGTGCAAAGAAATAGAAGAAAACAATAGAATAGGGAGGACCAGAGATCTTTTCAAGAAAATTGGAGAGATGAAGGGAACGTTTAATGCAAAAATGGGCATGATAAAGGACCAAAATGGCAGGGACCTAACAGAGGCAGAAGAGATTAAGAAGAGGTGGCAAAATTACACAGAAGAACTATACAAGAATGAGCTTAACGTCCCAGATAATCACAATGATGTGGTCACTGACCTCGAGCCAGACATCCTAGAATGTGAGGTGAAGTGGGCCTTAGAAAAGCTGAGCAACAACAAAGCTAGTGGAGGTGACAGTATTCCAGCTGAGCTATTCAAAATCTTAAAAGACAGTGCAGTAAAAGTGCTACACTCAATTTGCCAGCAAATTTGGAAAACTCAACAGTGGCCACAGGATTGGAAAAGATCAGTTTACATTCCAATTCCAAAGAAAGGCAGTGCCAAAGAATGTTCAAACTATCGCACCATTGCACTCATTTCTCATGCTAGTAAAGTCATGCTTAAAATCCTACAAGCTAGACTTCAGCAGTATGTGGATCGAGAACTACCAGAAGTACAGGCAGGATTTCGAAGAGGCAGAGGAACTAGAGATCAAATTGCCAACATACGCTGGATCATGGAGAAAGCTAGGGAGTTCCAGAAAAACATCTACTTCTGCTTCATTGACTATGCTAAAGCCTTTGATTGTGTGGATCATAACAAACTGTGGCAAGTTCTTAAAGAGATGGGAGTACCAGACCATCTTATTTGTCTCTTGAGAAACCTATATGCGGGTCAAGAAGCAACAGTGAGAACTGGACACGGAACCACTGATTGGTTCAAAATTGGGAAAGGAGTCCGGCAAGGCTGTATACTGTCGCCCTGCCTATTTAACTTATATGCAGAGCACATCATGAGAAAGGCAGGGCTAGATGAATCAAAAGTTGGAATTAAGATTGCCGGAAGAAATATCAACAACCTAAGATACGCAGATGATACCACTCTAATGGCAGAAAGTGAAGAAGAACTAAAGAGCCTCTTGTTGCGGGTGAAGAAGGAGAGTGCAAAAGTTGGGTTGAAACTTAACATTAAGAAAACCAAGATCATGGCAACTGGCCCTCTCAATTCCTGGCAAATAGATGGGGAAGAAATGGAGGTAGTGACAGATTTTATTTTCCTGGGCTCCAAGATCACTGCAGATGGGGACTGTAGCCAAGAAATTAAAAGACGCTTGCTCCTGGGGAGGAAAGCCATGGCAAATCTAGACAGCACACTAAAAAGCAGAGACATCACCCTGTCAACAAAAGTGCGTATAGTCAAGGCTATGGTCTTCCCAGTTGCAATGTATGGCAGTGAAAGTTGGACCATAAGAAAGGCTGAGCGCCAAAGAATTGAGGCCTTTGAACTATGGTGCTGGAGAAGACTCCTGCGAGTCCCTTGGACTGCAAGGCGATCAAACCGGTCAGTCCTAGAGGAGATCAATCCTGACTGCTCTTTAGAAGGCCAGATCCTGAAGCTAAAACTCAAATACTTTGGCCACCTAATGAGAAGGAAGGACTCACTGGAGAAGAGCCTAATGCTGGGAAAGATCGAGGGCAATAGAAGAAGGGGACGACAGAGAATGAGGTGGCTGGATGGAGTCACTGAAGCAGTAGGCGTGAGCTTAAATGGACTCCAGAAGATGGTAGAAGACAGGAAGGCCTGGAGGAATGTTGTCCATAGGGTCGCGATGGGTCGGACACGACTTCGCAGCTAACAACAACAACAACAACAGATAAAATTGTAGTAAATTTTATTTGAAAAGCATAATGCACAGATGAGGGAAGTCTTTGGCTTGATCTAGCTTTTTTTTAAGCCTATTTTCTGCTCACCTTCAGGAGCCCCCCTTTTAGAAATGGAAAGCTGCAGACTTTGAAGAAGCTTAAAAAATATCATTTTCTTCTATATTAGTTTTGCCATTGTCAGTTCAACAAGCGTTCTTTATGGTTTCGCCTGTCTCCTACTTTAATAATCACCTTTGTCTTTTTCATTTTCTACCATATCATCTGAGTGCCTCACAGACATTAAGCATATTATCCTCAGAGCATACCTGGGAGTTGGAGACGATTCATTACTCCAATTTTTCAGAAAGGATACAGATATGTGAAGCAATTAATGTTCTGATACAAAATCGATCAAAATCTGTTTCAAAACTCCTAAGTTCATTCCAAAATAATTTCCTTCTGCACAGTCTATGGAGAGTTCATATTTATAAATTTAATTTGGCTTTCAATTTGCCTTTTAAAAATTATATTTTAGGATGGGAACTCCTGCACTTAGCTGAAGAAACGAAGTGGCACCTGAGCTTTATTTTTGTAACCAAATGTAACAGTTCCCCTTCCACTTCCATGCATGGAGCAGAGGGGAAATCTTTGGGCAAGCAGGAGCAGTTTACAACCTTCCCTGTCAGCTTCTCCACTGACTTTCTGGGGAAGTGGAAAAGAAGATTGCAAATGAAGATCACCTGACCATGGAGCATTTGGTGAGCAGTCATAACTGCAACATGTTGCCAAGTACCCAGATCACAATGATGTGACTCCTGGAGTGGCCGGAGTGACGTTTTACAATGAACAGAAGTGCTTTGTGGAATATTGAGTGGTCATTAAACAACTGGTCATAAGTTGAGAATCCCCTGTACCTGGCAAGATTATGCTACAACTTCCAAAACAAAATGTATCTTTATCTTTCCCTTCTTTGAACAAATTATGTCTAATGGCTGATATCTTCCAACAGTGTCAGATGTCAGAATACCATCACAAAAATCTCCCCAATTTTATTGAATATGACAACATATCTGTAATATATATTTTAATGCCAAATTAAATATCTCACATTATGCTTATTAGATGGTTTAATTGTAAAAGCATAATTGGTTCAGTGATGTTGATGTTCCTCAAGAAAACACTATGACAATGAGATCATATCCTATGTCATGAGAGCTATTTTCCATATAATCTGTTTTTATTGATATTTCACTTATTTAGGAAATTTATATAGTCATCCATCTTAAAACATAATTCTCCTTGGCTCACAATTCTTTATTCCAGTATTTGTATCTGCCTCATTCCATAGATTTTTGACAGTTCTCATAAATGTATAGCTCTAGAGTAACTTAGAACCTTAGAGAGAGGCTATCCAGACTTTGGGATTGGGCAAGCTTCTCCAAAAAGCTGAAACAGCCAAGGAGATGTCCTATTTTTTATTTCCAAGTGTCTAACATTTTGAAAGGAAAATGTATTTGAAGCATTCCTTCCTTAAAAGATTGCACAGCACAAGGACAGGTGACTTGAAGATATTCCAAAAGTGTTTTTTTCCAAACCATACAAAGCTCTATAGATGAAAACAGCAGAATTATATCCAGAAACACAGGTATCCAATACAATGCTTAGAGTCTTGATGAAATATTCCTGTAAGAGCTGACAGCCATCAGCAGTTTGAAGTTTTCAAGTGAAAGACATAACTTTTTCTTGACAGAGCTTCCCAGGCAAAAAAGGGGGCCTTTAGCAATTTAGCTAAGATTTTCTTGGCTACAGCCTCCATTTTCTGATCAAGTAGAAACCGTGAATCAAAGAGAGTCGAAGATTGTGGAACTGCAATTCCTCCCAAAGCCAAATAAGTTCAAAATGAGCCAGATGATGTTTAGAATTGACCGCAATTCCACCTTAATAATAAAAATAAATTGAGCTACTTTTATTCCAGCCAGTCCCCAACTTCCAACACTGGTTAAGAAGATACATTGTACCTTTTGCTTAGCCTATAGTGAAAACATACAGGTCAGTATATCATCTGCATATTGGTGAAACTTCACTCTGAACTGATGAATTACCTCCGGAACTACCAAATGAGAATAATTAGAACTATTGCAAAACAGCCCCAGCCCTCAAAGATAATCTACTATGGTTGATGAGTTCCATAACTGCTCAGTGATCTGAAAGTCCAAAAAAACCCCCAGTATTCTTTCCACTCACAAGTTATCCATAAAGTTTTCAGTTTCCATCACACAACCAGATCAAGGTTTAATTGAAAAGTTTCAAGATAATCTGCTTTATCCAGAGTCTCAGTAAATAATATTTCATAATAATCTCTAAAATCTTTCTTAACAGGAAATGCTAGAGACTGGACAATTGTCCAATATTGCAAGATAAGAAAATGAGTTATTCTATTTTTTACCTCTTTCTAGGAAAAAAACTGTAAGCAGTGATATATTTATTTATTTATTTATTTATTTATTTATTTATTTATTTATTTATTTATTTATTTATTTATTTATTTATTTATTTGATTTATATACCGCCCTTCTGAAGGACTCAGGGCGGTGTACAGGGCAATAAAAATAAGAACACAGGATACAAGATTTAAAGTTAAATGATTGTGCCCAATGTAGTAGGTTAGTTAAAATAATGTTAAAACCCAAACCCATCAGGCCAGGCCGGCTTGTTCGAATAGATAAGTTTTTATGTAGGCTCTGTTTCATTACTCCTGCAATGTAATGGCTTAGGATCAATCACTTTTTCCTACCTGGTATTCTACATACAGTGCTAAATGATAGGTTGGTGGGAAAGTAGACAGACAAAAAGATAGTGCTTTTCCAATGGACACCAAGATCCTTGTAAAAAAGTTTCAAGTGAGACAGCCTTGGTTTAAATATGAGGGTTATATATGGAATTCAATTTAACTGTCTGGTGTGAAAAGTATAATCTTATAATCAATACCCATTCTGAACTGAAGGCAGGAGTGATTGAAGCATTTTGGATTAACTATTAGCCTTGATGATATATAATCACATACTGCATTTCCAGGATGATACACATCTAAGTACCTGTATATGTTTTATCTGACCATATTTTGTTTTTACTCCCCCGCCCTCCATGTCTTTTTAGCTTATTTTGTTATCTTTTTTTATTCAAAGTGTGGCTTTTTTGCAATGTTTTCTGAATTTTCTTCCTATTCAACACCACCACCACCATCATTACCAACAAAAAAGTGATAAACATCCAAAATCTCTATTATTTCTTTCAAATTTATCACTTTTTTTCTCACACTGTTGAAGAGATACCACTGATAGTATATTAGATTACTGTTGGACCTTATGCATAAGTATATTTCATGATAGCTGAGAAGCTTCAGCAGTCAGAACTCCACTACTTTGTAGTGGAGTAGTAGTGTGTCAAATAAGGCCACTATATTCCTTCACTAAAATTCTGAAAGAATAGCATGCTTTTTAAGCCTAACTCAAGGCTCATTATTAAAGCCCACCTGAAGCCGAAATAACCAAACTCAAATTATCATATTTAGAACATGTTACGCAAAATTTTAGCTCTCTTGGAAAGTCTATAAAGCTGGGAAAGTTGGGAAAGAGATAGCTATATAGAGGAATACAGAGATCACCTTCAAGTAAAGTGAACTCTACCCAGGAAAACAGTGAAGTGTGTTTTCAAAAAAAAAAAACCCTCAAGATTGCCCTGCTTTGACTGGGTTTGGTATGAACAAGAGGGAAAGGGAAGCTCTGTCAGATTTTCTATGGTTATAGCCTACATCACAGGTCTGCAACCCGCAGCTCCGGAGCCGCATGCGGCTCTTTCAGCCATCTCCTGCGGCTCCCAGTCCTCTGCCATGTGCAGTCCAAAAAAAAAAAAAGTGGGACTAAAAAAGTTCAACCAATCAATTCAAATATGCAGGGTAGGTGCATATCTCGCCTTGGCTCCACTCTTCAGTCAAACCCTGTTCTGCACATGCGCGCATGTATGCGCATGTGCACACATTTTTTTGCAGCTCCCAGTTTTTTCTTTTGTGAGGGAACCGGTTCCGAGTGGCTCTTTCACTGTTTCAGGTTGCTGACCCCTGGCCTACATCAACAACATTCTAGTATTTGTGATGTCTGTTTTCCAAGCTGGTCTACTTCAAATTACTGAAAGATAAATTCATAGTGCGACAAATATACCCAATGGAAGATCTGAAGGACCCAGGCTAGAAAGAGATCATGCTGGAGAATATCTCTTTGGTTGCTAGGAGTCAGCACCAACCTGATGGCGTATAACTAGTCAAATAGTATGGAAAATCAATATCTAAAGAAATAATGTTCCTAATAATCAGAAAGGCCCTTATCTACACAGAAGGATATTATTAAACTTTTAAAAAAAGATTTTTCTCTATGGGACACTGCAAAATTGGATGCTCTCACTAGGGAAATATGGTAAGGATTAGGGTAGATCCTTTTAGCTCCAAATTAAAACACCTCTTTACCTTTAAAAAGCAATATCAAATATCTTGAAGCTCTTGTTTTTAAGTTGTTAATGCAGTTAAATCTAGGTAAGTTTTAATGTATTATGGTTTGTTGGTTGGTCCTTCTTAGTTTGCAGTTTGATGCTTTTAACTTCAAATGTTGGTATAAAATGTTTTTTTATCTTTAATTATGAAGATACAGTATTCAGATTTGATAGTGACATAATGTACGTGGGCAGGTTTTTAACAACCGTGACAAGGAAAGGAGTAGGCAGCTTTGTTTTATAGTTAGTCTTTCTTGAGAACCCAACAGCTGTCAAATGTGAATCAGCAGCAAAGGTCCAGGTTATATTGACAAATACAGTGTAAGACTTGACATTTTTTCTTTCAAAGCTAAAACACCCAAACCTTTCAGTTCTTAGTTATTTTATTTATTCAATTTATTTGCTGCCCATCTCATAGCGAATGACTCTGGGCAGCTTCCAGCATTAAAACATTAAAATCCTAACACATAAATATCTTTAAAAGAATAAAAATAGAAATCCCAATCAAGATAAATTATAGTTCAAAGATGGGAAGTTATAGTTTACCCACATTTTTATTATAATTATTATAATTATAAAGACAGTTTGCAACATGAAATTGGTTTTCTGCAAAGTGAAAAATGTTTGTCTGCTTGTTTGTCTTTCTAGGATATTTTCAATGCAGTCATCAAACAGAATCCCTTTCTTGTCTATCAGCTTCCCTGTTTCTGGAATGTCCAATTATCAGACCACACCCGCTCTGAACAATGCTACCGAGATGTTTCTGATCTTAAGGTAAATTTCAGATAATTGACTGACTAATAATAACCAGCTCTGCATATGGGTAGAGAGATGTAGTCAGTGCTTTTTTTGTAAAAGAAAAAGGTGCCGGAACTCACACATGTCATACAACCTGCCTTGCCTACCCTAAAAGGTTCCATCCAAAAAAGGTGCCGGAACTCCGTTCTGAGTGTTCTATGAGAAAAAAAGCCCTGTATGTAGTATATCTGATTTGTTTTACTTTCGTATATACTTATTCACAAGTGTTTTCTACCAAATTTCCTCAACATTAAAATTAAAACATACTTTTTTGATAAATATTTTTCTCTGAGTTGCACAGTTTGGCTTGCAAATTTCCTTACCATAAATAGTTTTAATTCAGTTTCCCTAATATATGCATTCTGTATGCAACCATCTTTAATATATGCCTTTTAATACAAGAGTTGCATTACAAAATATATTATTTTAGCATTATAGGAACAAACATGGATGTAAGCATTTGTATTTGTGTAAGAGGAGATTATAAAAGTATGGATAAAGCATTTTAGAATGATATATAAGTGAGTCAGATGTAATTAACCAGACTTTCTTCCCTCTCTTTTATATATTTATGGCATAAAACCTAAAGATGTCTTCAGCTCCAGGAAAGAAAATTGCTTATTAAAACTATTTGAAACTGGAAGCACCTGCAGGGTCCAATGCTTTCATCAAAATGAGAACACAGCATCATTGCCATTGCAATGGAAGCTCTGCTCATTTTTAGATATGTGCACAAATGCGACACACATACAAAAGGGCTGACTGCATTTTAATAGTATGATCTTTGCATTTTAATAGTATGATGTTGCTTTTGTTATTTACCATCGTCTGTCTATCAAAGCAATCTTCAGTTTTATTTGTGAATAAAATGGAACCAAAAGAGAATATCACCTCTTTGAAACCTTTACAGATCAAGGTTTATGCCTATTAACATATAGTTGTTTTCATGTGTACTCAGAGGAAGTAACACTGTTTAGTGAGAATTGTTTCTAGGTAAGTAAGCAATGCAATGGGAGGTTAAATGGGAGATTAAATGTAATTATTGTCATCTTGTTACCATCTTGGGTGTTAGCTGAGAGCTTAGAGTACTTCTTCCTTTGGAGAATGGATGAATAGATTAAATAAAACATATTTCATAAAAAAGATCATATTATAGGTAGTTGTCAACTTACAACTGTAATAGAGCCCAGAATTTCAACTGTGACTCATGACGGTCGTACATCAAGGCACCCATGTGTCTGACTCAATTTTACAACCTTTTGTGAAGTTCATGAAGTAAATGCCATGGTAGTAAAGAGAAAGCTGTGGACATTAAGGGAATAGTGCAATCATTGAGCAAGTCAGTGCATGCCTATCAGCATTTTTTGCCAGAAACTATCTGAAAAGATTGCCAAGCACTAGAAATGTGATCATGTGACTGCAGGGGGTTGCTGCCATTGAACTCCAGAACCAAGTTGTAACTACCTTTTGGGAGGGCATTGTAACTTTGAATGGTCCCTAATCAACAGGTCATTAACCAAGGATTGACTGTATTACTGATCATGGACTCTTTCTCAAACTTTGGCATTATTGTTGCTCCAGTAATAAGGATATTGCATGCAGTAGGATTTTTCAGATCCTGAAAAATGTTTTCCACTTAAAAACCATAGATAAATTTTGGAAATTTTACTAAATAAAATACCCTTATGGTTAGATATCTACAGATAGAATGATATGGCTATAAGGGGCCTTGGAGATCTTCTAGTCCAAAGACAAATGGCTGTCCAATCTTTTCTTGAAAACTTCCAGCAATAGAGCGCTCTCAAATTCAGGAGGCAAGCTGTTCTATTGATTAATTGCACTTTCAGAAAATTTCTCCTTAGTTCTAGGTTGGATCTCTCTTTAATGAACTTCCATCCATTGCTTCTTGTCCTACCCTCAGGTGCTTTGGAGAATAAGTCGATCACCTCTTCATACAGTTTAGCCTCTTACCATCTTTGTTGATCTTCTCTGCACTTTTTATAGGATCTTGCACTCTTTCTTGGGTCCTAGTGCCTTTTTTGTAATGTGGTGACCCAAACTGGACACAACATTCCAATATGGCCTCATTAGTGCAGTATAAAGGTGTGCTATCATTTCTCATGATTGTGATGCTGTCCCTCTATTAATGCAGCTAGGATTGCTTTGGCTTTTTTGGTAGCTGCAGCACATTGCTGGCTTATACTTAAGTGATGGTCCATTAGGATACCAAAATACTGCCATAGTCATTACTGTTGAGCCAGGTACCACCTATTCTATATATGTGCATTTGATTTTTCCTGCCTAAGTGCAAGACCCTACTTATCTCACCACTGAAATGCATCTTGTTAGATCATGTACACACATTAGTATAGGACTGTGGTCCCCAACCGTTGCGACTTGGTGGTCTGGCTGGGGGGGGAAGGGAACTGGGCCACATGAGTGGTGGGGTGGTGCACGCACTCAATACAGCTTGACTTGTATGAGTCGCGGGCCAGCCTGAATTCACATAAGTGCCTGCCAGCCCACCACTTGGGCAAGTTGAGTTGCGTGCATGTGCTGGCCCATCACTCGTGTGGCCCAATTCCAAATAAACCACAGCCCAGTAGTGGGCCACGGCCCAGGAGTTGGGAACGCCTGGTATAGGACTGCCATGCACAAACAAAGTGGGATCTGGCTAGGAATGTAAACACATTTTGTTGTTAACTCTCACATTTTGCTCCTAACAGACCTCCCAGTGGAATAATCACTACAATCAAGACAACTCTGACCAGATTTCATCTCCCAAAAATAAAATAATTGGGGCAAGGAAGATATTGGGAGATGGTGCACTTATTTTATCATATTTACAAGCTGCAGAAATATCCAGGTGTCTTTTTAAAAATATAAACTGTTGTGTAGTGAGTTCGTTGCGCAGGAATGAAGACGAGGCAAGTGAGTTCAGCAATGGTCATGTTTATTTGCTTGCAGGATCGGAATGCCGTGGAATTTTTTAATTCCTGCTACAATGGCTAAGGCCTCTGTCAATTTGAGCGTAGTTACGCTCAGCAGAGGACAGTGTCCTTGAATAAAATGCAATAGGAACTTGTGTTCCATTCTTCTCTAAATGACTCAAGACTGCCCCCACCCCATAAGGGGATGCATCACATGCTAAACAGACTGGTTTAGACTCCCTAAAAAGAGTGACAGTAGATTTAACCGACAAAAGTGCCTTTAGGTCTTGGAAACTTTTCTCGTGAATGCTGGTCCATTTCCATGAAGCTTTTTTTTAATTAAGTTTTACAATATATTTTATCTTTAACAAACCAAAAAAAGAGAAGAAGAAAAAAACCCTCCCAACCCCCTCCCCCCCACCCTCTTCCCCCTCCCCAACCCCCTCCCCCCCACCCTCTTCCCCCTCCCCAACCCATGAAGCTTTTTTATCTAAGAGCCTGTGAAGTGGCTCTGCCAATGCGGCCTTGTTAGGCAGAAATGCATGGTAGAAGTTGAGGAGGCCCAAGAATGCTTGTAGCTCTCCTTTTGATTTAGGGCTAGGTGCCATTTGAATGGCCTTCACTTTGGACTCAGCTGGGTGAAGGCCGTTAGCATCAATGCGAAATCCCAAAAATTCGGTTGAAGAAACCCCAGTACTGCATTTACTCTTGAGGCTTGCTTCACGCAGCCTCTGTAGGACAGCTCTGAGCCTGCTGGCTAACACCTCTGTGGATTCCCCTGCAATAAGTACCTCATCAAAATAAGGGCAAATACCCTGAATGCCTTTAAGTGTGCATTCCATGATTCCCTGGAAAATGCCTGGTGCAACACTAACCCCAAATTGTAAATGCTTCACTTTAAAAGCCCCCCTGTGAGTCACGATCATCTGAGCTGCGGCTGTGGCCTCATCAACCGGCAGTTGCTGATAGGCCTGTGCCAAATCTAACTGTGAAAATGGTGCCTCCTTGCAAAGATGCCAAGATGTGGTTCACCACTGGGACAGGGTATGCGTGTTGCTTAAGGGCTTTGTTAATTGTGCATTTGTAGTCTGCACATATTCTAATTTCTCCGTTGATCTTAAGTGGTGTTACTATAGGAGTTTCCCACTCCCCACCATCAACTGGTTACAAAACGCCCTGTTCTACAAGCTTGTCTATTTCTGTGTCAAATTTATGTTTGAGGGCAAAGGGAACCCTTCGAGGCTTAATCCTAATGGGGACCACGTTGGGGTCTAGCTTGAATGATATAGGCGGGCCTGTGTATGTTCCTAGGGCTGAATCAAATACATCTGCAAAGTCCTCACAAACTGACGTTAGATTCGCGGCTTGTGTCCGGTCGATACCGGTTACTTAGATGCCTAATGCATCAAACCAATTGAGTCCAATTAGACTCGTTCTCTGGCCCCCTACTATTACGACATCCAGGTGCCCAAAAAATCCCTTAAATTTAACGGCCAAGGTAGCTCCACCGTTGACTATGAATTTCGCGTTTTGAAAATCTGTTAAAATCATGTTGGAGGGCCTCAGCTTGGCCCATTTTCTACTGCAACTGCACACAAAATTAAATGTGTTCAGAGAAATGATGGAAACGGCTGAACCTGTGTCCAACTCCATTTTACAGGGGACGCCTTGTAGCTCCACCTGAAGTTTAAATTTGGGTCTGAGGGGTCATTGGGCCCCAGTGCGGCATACATTTCTGCAGCTTGCCCAAAACCCCACGCTAAACGCCCCCTGGGCCCCAGTACCTCTCCTGGTAAGATCTTACGACTGGCACTTCGATGGCCGGTCCCTCTGGCGAGCTCAGTATACTGCTGCGATGTGACCGGTTTTGCCACAGGCCCGGCACGTGGCTGACCAGAATCTGCAGTCTGCACATTGGTGGCAGCCACCACAACCTTTACATCTAGGTAAGAGATCTGCCTTGAAAGGAGTCTCTTGTTGCTTGCTGCTGCGGTGCTGTGTGTCAGGCTGTCTGTGCAGCTTGTCGACTTTGGTATCTTCATCTTCTGATTCCTCTGTGTTCGGCGTCCTCGTGGTGGACGGCTTCTTCGCGATGTGTTGTTTTGGCAGGTCGGATTGTTCGGACAGCACCCCCGGCGGATTCGTCTGCCATGACTTAGTCCTGGACTTCAGCGAACGACAGGTTTGCTCTAGCAAAAAGTTTTTGCTGCATCTCTCGATTTCGTAGGCCGCAGATGAGCCAGTCTCGAAGTCGCTCTTCGATGTTTGAAAATTTACACAGGCATGCGGCCTGCCTCAAGGCCGCAATGTACTCTGATGCAGTCTCACCGGGCTGCTGCGTTTGTTGTTCGAAGGTCTAGCGCCAAGCAATTACCGACATCTTCGGTTGGAAGTATTCTCCAAGCTTCTTCTTTAGATTAGCGTAGGAGACCAATTCCAGCGGCATTGGCGCGAACAAGTTTTCAGCCAGATCGAATGTTGCTGGGCCGCACACACAGAGCAGCGTGGCGGCCTTCAGTCCATCCTCTGCAACCTGGTTCGCCCAGAGGTAGTTTTCGACCTGGGACAGGTACGATGGCCATCCTTCTGGTCGCTTGATGTCGAATTCTTGCAGCCGTCCAACCTTGGGCATTCTTCTGATCTTCTCTGCTGGTTCCTGCGTCTTCTGATCCTGCTTTTCCGATGCCCAGGGAGTGATCCACTGAGCACGTGGTCGCTAGCGTGTCTGGCTAGCTGACCATAAGGGAGGGGAAATGCCTTTCCCACCAGGCGTGCGCTGCCTCTCCCCTAGTGACTTTCAGCTCCTTCGGAGAAGCAGGATCCCACCTTCGTCGCCAGTGTTGTGTAGTGAGTTCATTGCACAGGAATGAAGATGAGGCGAGCGAGTTCAGCAATGGTCATGTTTATTTGCTTGCAGTATCTGAACTGAGGAACTGAGCTGCAGCCTGCAGCAATTTATAGCCTGGCCCCTAGGCGGCAGCCAATAGGTTTAAAGCAACCTATTGCCGCCTAGGGCCAGCCAATAGCAGCACTGGAGACGGGGTGTCTGAGTTGCTGGGAACCGTTAGCTAGCTCCAGCTTACCACGTGGTGTTACAATTAAGCCCAATACATAACATAAACAACATGGATTTTCTTCAGCGATGGTTCTGGACTCCCCAAGTTATTTTTGCAGGGTGTTATGCAGTCAAAGAAGAGTTGCTGTTGAATAAAAGGCTTGCACCCATGACAAAAATAGTCATTGTTAAGTCATAAATTAAGTATAACTCCCAAAAGCTGTCTGAGAGCCAGATCCTAATACAAATTGACTAAAGCAATAGAAGAGAGGGGATTTTTACAAATGTGCATATTCTTCATATTTGCTATATAAAGTAAGTAGAACCAAAGTAATTTTATTCTCTTTATATACTTTTGATGGGGGAAGTGGAAAGGAGAAAGGGATCGAGCTCTTCCGTGTTTGCACTGTAAGCTAATGGGATAACTGCAAATTGCTTTACATCTCCAACCTAGTGCAGAGAATGATAAAACAAAATAAATCCCTGTTCTATAATTATGCTTAGCAACACTGGGTGTCTCACAGAAGTCATGTTCAGGTCTATTTTTGAAACAGAACTGCAGCTTAAAGTTGTTGCTTCATGAGCAGGGCTCTGTGGATCATATTAAGCTGAACAGATCAGTTTCATCCAAGAATAATTTCACTTGTGGATCTGCCCTACTTGTATCGAGAAATATATATCTATTAGTTTAATAGGCAGAATCACTGGTGCATACGTGTCGTCCATGGGGGGGAACAGTGGGGTTGACATATTTAGCACAAGCTTGATTTTTAAAACAAAAATGTGAAAATTAAGCAGTTTCAATGACATTTAAAATAAATGGCCCGATATAGTATATTTGGCACATTCAGTATTTCATACTGATTCCAGCTGGAGTCAAGAATAATGTAGAAGAAACCTCCAAGGGATAGAAAAGAAAGAGATGAATGGTACATGTTGGCATTAGAGGATTAGGAAGGATTGTGTGGGGGGAAAAGAACTGTAAAAGTTTTTAAATTCCATACTAAGCTGGACAAGATCTTAGCATTCCTTAAATCAAACAAAACCAAATTATTGCTATCAAGCAAAAAAGGCACCAATTTAATTTCATCTGGTCCCAAGATCACGGGGATTTGGGGGTTTGTCAACCTTACCAAAGTATTCTATTACAAAGTTAGCTATCATCATAAGTGGCTGTTGTTCATTTGTGTGTGTGTGTGTGTGTGTGTGTGTGTGTGTGTGTGTGTGTGTTTCTCTGTTGCTTTGCTCACAATTTTGAGCAATGAATGCCTTTTGTGTGAGACAAAGGAGGGCAACTTCAGACCCCAGAACCAGCCCTCTTGGAGAGAGTTGAGGGGAGGGAGAAGACTTAATATCCTAGCCCTCACCGAGCACAAATTTCAAACATCACAGTTTCGTGTTATTTTGATGTGGGAAAGACATAAATGCTACTGTATAAGCTCTAAAATAGTAAAATAAGTTAGAATAGCAAGCGTAACTAACACCCCAAATATCCCCATCCAAAAGAAAAGAAAAAAGAAACTGTCCCCATGCATTACAGAGCCTTGCCCACTACAGATCTTTGTTTCATCTTGTGTGGAATGTTATTGTTGTTGTTCAGTCATTAAATTGTATCTGATTCTTTGAGACCCCAAGGACCATAGCATGCCAGCTCCCCCTCCTCCACTGTTTCCTGGAATTTGTCCAAATTCATGTTCATTGCATTGATAACACTATTAGTTTTTGAGGCTCAAAAGGGATGGGGTCTGGGGCTTTTGTTTTTGATTTTTTGAGTCTCCAGATAGTAAACTGTGTCCTGAATATCTTTCAAAATGCTCTAAATGTTTAGGAAACAGTTACAGAAGAAAGTGATTTAATTAACCATCCAAGTGAAGCAATGTCCCTTCACTTTTTGGGTGGGTTGTGGGAATAGTCCTTCAGATATTTGCAAAATCCTTTTTCATAATTAAGGAACATTTCCTCTATGAGCACATGAAATTTAAGAGGACTTAGATTATACTCTGAATCTCAGTTTGCGTAGCCAAACTCCTCTCTGTTTTCAACAGCCTCCCAAAGAAACAAACAGCTTTTCCTTCCACAGCAGCCCATTACTTCTCGGATCGCTCTAATTTCTGGCAAGGCTTGCTTTTCTGCCTCTGCTGCCTTAGCTTGCTTACTCCGTGCTAGTCGTCTTGTTTTCCCATTTACTTGTAACAAGAGCTGCCTTATGTGGAAAAAAGGCATTGATTTCCCTCCACTTCCTTGGTCACTTCTCAGACTTCGGCTCCTTTGGACTCAGTGTGGGGCAGCCACCAAAGCTGTGCTTCTCTTTGCTTACATCCACTAACGTTGGCAGGGAGGAATAGGGCAGGATAAGCTGCTCTGCTTTGCCTTGTATTCCCAGCAGGTAAAAAATACAGTGTGGGATCAAGACCAGCAGGCCTGTCCGTGCTCTGCCCAGCATTGGATGGAATTGGGTGGAGATGGGATGAAAGCCCAGGCTGTGCTGCTATGATCATGTTATGGCCTGTTCCTCACTTTTCTTTCCCCCTGTATAACAGAAGCCTTTTACAGGTACCATATGGCTACCTGTATAAAGCATCTGTTGGCTTCAGAATGCTGAAGAGACAAAATTGATCCGTTTCTCTGAAAAGAACTTCACTAAATGGGATTCCTCTGTGATGGCCAAGATTACATTTGGCTCAGTTTATACGCATACCAAGATAAAGCCAAGCTGTCTTATTATGTCTCCTTTGTCTGCCTTTGTCTCTCTTCACCTCAAAGAATTTGCTTTGGCCTTGCTTGCTGGATCTGGCTTCTCCTTTAAGCCATGGATAGCCAAAGAAAGAAATGTGGAAAGTATAGAGGATGGCCTTGAGGGACAGAATGAAGATCCAAGGCAATGTTCAGATAAAAGTTGCCCACACCAAGGAAGTAGTCTACAAAAATGCTTCAGATAGCAGTAGCACCCCAATTCACACAGAGGTAAAAGAGGAAAGCGTATTCAGACTTGAAATATTCTGTTACTGTAGCTGTTCTAACCCAAAAAAGTGCTTTAGGCCCACACAGCATTTGTTTCTTAGTCTGGTCACAGGACATGATTTTAAATCATTGGGAAGAACTTGCATTAAAAGGCGTATGGATCACACATATCACATGCATAGAGCCATGGTGGTGCAGTGGTTAGAATGCAGCATTGTAGGCTAACTCACTGCTTACTCCAAGAGTTTGATTATGAACGGCTCAAGGTTGATTCAGCCTTCCATCCTTCTGAGGTCAGTAAAATGAGGACCTAGATTGTTGAGAGCAATATGCTGACTCTGTAAACCGCTTAGAGAGGGCTGTAAAGCACTAGGAAGCTGTATATAAGTCTAAGTGCTATTGCCATATTTAATATGCAAAGATCCATAGATCCATCCATTGTTTTTGCACACAAATATTAATTGCAGCCTCAGCCACTAAACATTTCCAGCCTTAGGTCAGAGACTGGATTCAGATCCAGTACTCCAACTTAAAAAAAAGATTTTTTTTCTGCTGGATAAAGAGTTTTCAGCCCCAGAAAATTGACAAAGACCACACAGTAATTGAAATCCTATATAACAAATTAATTAATTGTGAATTTCCCCAACAATGAATTCAGTGACCTCACTAAAGGAATCAAGCAAAGAATTTGCTGGTTGTCAAGGATACAACACAGATAATTTGGGCACTGAAAATAATTGCAGAAACTATTTTTTTTTCAACAACAATTCAATAAAAGTTCATTTCAGCAGTAGATTTTAATTACTGACAATATGCCCCTTCCCATAAATCCCTTCCTTAATACTCCTTGTTCAATTGTACCATTATGTTAAACATAATCTGTGCTGAACTAACTCTTGCTTCTCCAGTGATTCAAATCATATACCTTATTGTGAAAAATAAACTACACTAATTAGTTCTGTGCCATCATATCTTCCTATCTATATTTTCTAAAAGAGAACCACCTTGTAAAAACTGTCTGCTAAAATGTCTGTTATTTCAGCACTGTAACCCAAAACAAGCCTTTCAAATTCATCACAACTCTTTTTCATTTGTATTTCTTGCAAGGCCTATAAATTGGACTGGATATAGTTCTGATTGTGAACACTTGCCTTGATCCTTGGCCTTCTTTGTTTTTCATGCTTAGCCATATTTCCTATATCCTCAAAAGCAAATTCAGTTTCTAGAAAATTAGGGTGATTGACTCTTCCTTCAATTATGCAGCTTATATTGGTTTGACATTTCTTGACTGTGGAGTCCTTTTACAGTCTGAGTTTGCTTTACTTACATTAGTTTCATGTAATTACACATTCACTAGCACTGAGGATGTTAGCTAGTCAGGTAATGAAATGTCTACAAGCAAACAACCAAGCTCAAAGAGAGCTCCACAACTTTACAGTTCAATCCTGAGCTACCTTTATTTTCTTGACTATGCTAACAGGGCAATCACATTTTTCAAACAGAAGAGTTATTTTACATTTTATCAAACTAGAATGTAAAATAAAAACAATACATCTTTGTCCTTTTTTGGCAATTGATTTGCTTGTTTATATGCCACCCTTCTCACCATTAAGATGACTCTGCGAACTTACAAACAGTAGAAACATAATTTTAAAGAAAAACTATATAAAAAAAACTAAAAGGAGATGGACAGCATAGGAATGAGATCTTCTTACCCCATTAAGCACCACCAGTGGTGAGTGTCCCCTTGGGCCCCCAAGCCAACCAGTAAAACCAAGTTTTAATACCCTCTGGAAGGCAACAAAGGTGAGGGCAGTTCTCACCACTGGTGGTCAGAGTGTGCCACAGAGCCAGGACCAAAGTGGAAAAGGCTCTTTTCATTGACCCTGCGTGTCAAAATTTCTTAGCAGATAAGGAACAAATTGGGGTAAGATGGTATAAGATCTCTTGCCTTGAGCAGGGTGCAGGCTGCTATAATTAATACTTCGTTGTGCCTGTAAGGTTGCCTAGCTCAACAGAACCGTACTCGGTTTAATAGCGAATCATAGTTTGCCAGTTTGCTTAACATCCATTTGATACGGTTTCCATGCTAAGGTTATTGGCTTTGATATAATGACCCATTGCATATCAGCAAGAATATTATTCACTTCATGACATAAAAAGAGAATATGTAAGCCTAAACTTTATATTACGATGTTTATATATTGTAATGCACTCTTTCCTTTTCTTACTCCAGTATCAAATACAGTATCACAATTTTCATTAGCAAAGTTCCAATATCTCCAATATTAAGAAAGGTTGTTTTTCCCAGAGTCTTTCAGCTCTGAAGGGCAAAACTGATGATCCTGACCTTAAAATATCTGTATTCAGTAGCACATTATGACAAACCTCTATCACTTTCCTAGTTTTTGAAAACTTTGATCCATCAATTTGAAATGCAAATATGCTTCAATTCCAGTGTGGGTACAACTAATTCTGCTTCATTGTAATAAGATAGTTAAATTCCCCAGTTCCTAAAAGGGCTAATCTTCTTTGAGAATGACTTCTTAAGGTTCGTGTAGCATTCAATGGAAGCTTCTGTTCAAAAAAGGTCAGGTTCGTAATAGTTCAACATTCAAACATAAGATAAATATTCATGGAATTCTGTATGAAGTATGTCAATAGGGAAAAATATTGTCAGAAAGACTGTAAGAAAGAGTGGGTTGCTCTGATCAAAGAAGTATTCAAAATTAGGGGTAGCTACTTGCTCTAGAAAAGTTTTCCAGTATTTATTTAAAAATATGTAGCAGTTACAAGGGCGTTTAAGAGGATGGCATCAACATTCATAGTTGAATTATGTGGGATATGAGTTCTGTTGAATTATAATAAATTATGCAGAATTGTGTACATATCAATAGAAGAATTTTCCACCTGATTTCATCCTGACTGGGGCTTATTGTAGTTGGACTTCAATGTTGTAAACTTTAATAACATTATTTTTTTAAAAAAAAGTGTATCTGAACAGAGCCAGGTTGGAAAAAGTTCTACTTCAACCCAATTTATTACTGTAAACCTATTGTTAGAAAATGTGCCATACTTATATGTTAAATGGAAAAGAGAGTATTATTTATAGCATTCATAAATTCTTAAACATTTCAAAAACATAAGAATAAATGCATTTTCTCAGATCTGTGTCCTGTTAAAACTCTTGCTGCCATGACCTTTAATTGGGCAAAATTGTGCATCAAAGGGTAATAATTTCTGAACCATGGTACCTCAAATGAGCTAACTTACAGAATGTGTCCAAAATCTAAAACCCATTGCTCCTATGGGAATAAAATTTGGAGAAGTTGTGGATGCTTCAGTGCTGCTGGTTGCTGCTACACTGCTGAATTGCTGCTGCTGCCACGAGTTTCATTTTCAATGTTCAGTGACTTTCCCAAGAAGGAAGGAAGGAAGGAAGGAAGGATTTAATACAATACAGTATAAGTAAAACACACAAACCTATATTTTTATTTTCTTGAAGAGCAATTGTAGTTGTGTGTGTGTGTCTGTGTATGTATTTAATTACCCTATAAATCTGGCCATGCATGTAAATATAGTAAGAAGAGTGATAAGCATCTGTCTAGTTTAGCGGCTCCCAACCTTTTCTATACCCCGCACCCCTAGAATACTTCTGATATATTCTCGCTTCTCTTACAAACATTTGAAATAATGGCAACAAATTATGCATATACACTATACTTTTGAAAACCCAAGTTTTCGCACCCCCTGGAATATTGTGTCATACTCCTGGTTGGGAACCCCTGGTCTAGTTCTTGTACATATTACTGTACAGATAAAGGAGAATATTTGTTGAAATCAGGGATCCTTGGTTCTCTCTGAGCTCATTTCTCCTACAGTAGTCTTTTGTGTGCTGATTTTGCATCAATATATATATTCCTATTTTTAAAATGTTTAATTATACAGGTAGTCCTCCAGGTATAACAGACCAATTAATGACCATTTGACATTACGACACCGCCCCAAAAGCTACATACAAACCCGTTTCAAAGTTACAATGCCTACAGTGCCTCCACGGTCATTTGCTCTTGCGACCAACCAATAGAGACACTGCACAAACCCATCCACCTATTTTTCTCTCATCTTGCCCCGCTGGGTCCCCGTAGGGCTTGCCACCCCACCGGGATCCACACATTCCTCCCCACTCCCACTCACTTAGCTTTCGAAGCTATCAAGATCTTAGGAAGTCAGGATAAGGGATGGCTGCTCCATTGCTAGTCCGTTGCTGGCACAATCAAGAATAAATCCTGCCATGTTTTTTTCCTCGCTATGCTTTGCTCCCCCAAGGCCCACAGCTCTAGCAGAAAGGTAGTTTTCCTTGCTGGGTGACCTGAGAATAAATCCTGTCACTTTTGCCTTCCTCACAATATTTTTTTCCCCAGGATCAACAGCGCTAGTGTAAAGCAACATAAAGGATTGTGAGGAAAGCAAAACCAGCAGGATTTATTTTCAGCTTACCCAGTGCCAAAAACCGGTAACTTTACACACTAGCTGGCTCTGGGGGAGCAAAGCATAGCAAGGAAAGCAAAACCAGCTTTTTTTCTCAATTGTGTCATGTGGCCCACCAACAGAGGGGCCCTCCCTATTCCAATTTCCTGAGCTCTGGATATCTTTCAATGGTAAGTGTACAGTTGTGAGGTCAGGGGTAGGGGGCCTTGGGGCTGTAGAGAATGCAAGGGACAGAAAGCAGAACATGAGATACCTCAGAGAGTGGGGTGAGGCCTTGGGAGGCGCAATGCAGGTGGGTCTGTGCCTGCACCAGGCCTCTCATGTTCTCCCGCACCTCTGATTCAACGCATGCTCTAATTAATGAATGCATTGGAAAGAGCAGGATGGGGAGGTTGTTAATAACATAGTTATTTAATGTAGATATCAGCTGTAGACACTAATGGACAGGTTCCGTTACTGTCATAAATCAAGGACTATCAGTACATTTTTTAAAAAATAAAGTACAGAAATGCATTCAAAAACAATTTCACTGGAATGGTTCCATGTAGATCTCAGTACTGCATGAAATTCTTGTGCATTCCTGAAGAAGAATGGTTTATACTGTTTGCTGATCTACAAAAATGGAAGTTATCAAAATGGGCAAAGCTTACCAAGATCAAGTCAAAATATATCTGTAATATTTATTTGAGCATTTATATAAAGAGAGATCGTGAGATGGCAATTATGAGATTAGATTTAGAATAGAAACATTAAATTAAAATGTTGTGAGTGGCTGCCAGTGTTATGAACTCTTAAGGTTGAAATATATGGGCTTATTATTAACTCCAAAAGAAGTAGGATTTAAATATTCATAATAATTTCCAGTAGGTGCTGACCTATATTATGTTCAGTTGTAAGTTAAGGCATTTCAATAGTTTTAAGCCTGCATTTAGATTCTGCTCAGGAGCTTGTTCTTATAGAATGCCAACGTATTCTGCAGACGTGGCCTTCTCATCTTTCATAATACTAACCCAGGATTATAAAGATAAACAGAACTATAGAACAGGATTAAAAGAAATGTAGAACTAATTGCACTTACACTTAAGTGGACTTACTATCCAGATGTCTGAGTTGGAAGGTCTTAGAAATCTAATCATAAAATAAATAAAACTAGTTTGTGATATGGCAATGGTGCCTATTTTTGAAGAAAAAGAAATCCCATCAGGCAAACAGATTACTGAGAAAAATTACTTCTCTTAAGTAATTTTTTAGATTGTGATCATTCAGTCAAACCTATGTATTATGCAAGAGCTCTCTTCCAGACAAGGAAACATTTGTATTTTGCTATCTTCTTACTCTCAACTTTAACTGAACTTAATAGCCATTAAATGATTCTGCAACAATATTTGTATCCCATTTTGTTGATGGTGATAATTAGGTATTGCTTTTGTCATCACAAGGCTATTATATTTATGAAAGCCATTGTCCATTTCATGTATTTTTACATATTGAATGTCAAATGACTTGTAACATTTTAATTACAGCATAAGTTAATTCTGTGTTGTATATTTTTATATTTCCTTAATAGTTCTTAAATATTGGACATATACTTATTCTGCCAACCTAGCAGTTCAAAAGCACGTAAAAATGCAAGTAGAAAAATAGGGACCACTACGGTGGGAAGGTAACAGCGTTCCGTGAGCCTTTGGCGTCTACTGTAGTCATGCCGGCCACATGACCACGGAGACGTCCTCGGACAAGCGCTGGCTCTTCGGCTTTGAAACGGAGATGAGCACCGGCCCCTAGAGTCGGAAACGACTAGCACGCATGTGCAGGGGAACCTTTACCTTTACCTTTTTACTTATTCTGTACATGCTTCCCTATAAACAGCACCACTGAAAAAAGGTGACACTAATCAGTTTCACTTATTCTCCTGTAGGCTCCATTAACTTCTGTTCACATATAGATTCCTGACACATCTTCCAGTATTATAACTTTATGAACAGCAAGTCCTTGAGATCCATTAAGTTTTAGACAAACAGAAACTTTCAATTTGTATCTGCCTAGTTCAGGGGTAGGCAACCTCGGATCTTTTATGACTCGTGGACTTCAACTCCCAGAATTCCTGAGCCAGCATGGTTCAGCTTGTAAACCTCTCTCTTTTCCCTCAGCATGGCTGGCTCAGGAATTCTGGGAGTTGAAGTCCACGAGTCATAAAAGAGCCAAGGTTGCCTACCCCTGGCCTAGTTGGCAGATATTAATGAAGTAATTGCCTAGACTGACTATTTTTTTTGTGTGATAATCCCTGATTTGATTAAGACTTATTCTCACTGAGGTCATATCAATCAATCCTCAAGGATTTGTGCAGTCTTCTAGGTTCCATGCACTTCTGCCACAGCAGTTTAAAGAACTAAATATGTACTGCAGATGCAGAAAGATTAAAATGGAGGATCTAGATCAGTGTTTCTCAAGCATGGCAAATTTAAAATATGTGTGCTTCAACTCCCAGTATGCTGGCTGGAAAATTCTAAAAGAGGAAGTCATTTTATTTGCCAAATTTGACAAGGACTAATCTAGATAAATGCATCTTCTTACAAGTCTTCATTTAGCTAACGTCTTCCATATTTGCTTGGTGCCTGGTATTCATGCAAGCTTGGTAAATCTAAAACAACTTCATCCCAAATCCTGAACAAATAATAGTATGACCATGTAGCCTATTTCAAAATACACTCCTCATTTGAAGGGCTGTTCATTTGATACACAGTTTAAACTGGAAGAAGGAATCACATGGCCTTGAACCTGTTTCTCAGTAATTACCATTTGGAGAGCAGTCCCCTTGGTCATATTTTTCCCCGCCAGTATAACAATTGTATTGCTGTTCAAATTACAGTAATCATTTCTAAATTGGTATCTGTGCATATGAATTAACACATATAAATTCCATTTAATTCAATGTCCCTTTTTAATGATGCATTTTCCTCTTTCTTTCCTTTTCTTTTTGACAATTATATGCATTGGTAATGGGCCTGATAAACTGTCCAAATTCCTTTTGGTAAAATGAAAATGTAGTGTAAAGTGTGTCAAGGTCCCTGAGATGTGGTCCCCAGAGACTTCAAAACTTTGTTATTTTCATTTCTATTATAACAAAAGGAAAGTAACATATTCACTATGTTTAATTTACATTAAATTCAAACTGAAATAAAATAAAATCAAGCTTAATTAATATAATATTAAAGAGAAAATCAATTTATGCTGTTAGGAATCAAAAATGAGTTGATGATACATAATCATATAAAAGAACTTCAAAAGGAAATTATCCTCATGTTTTAGGATTGTGTTGATATTTTTTCCTGCTTTCTTCGTTGTATCCTTCCTTTAAAAAATTGACCAATAATTTCCACTTCTACACTTAAGAAAAAGCATTTATCTCCTTCTAAAAATATTTAACTGGTCCTTAAGTGCTCTTTCCTTTATGACCTGCATTAACTTACTTTTTGTTTTCTACAGAGGAAGGCATGTTCTTATTATTAATGCTTTATTGTTCCCTGCTCCTTGGATTTTATGCAGTGGACTAAAAAGGGGTGTTTCTTCAGAGGGTGCTAAATTGTCACTAAATAACGTTATTTCACTTTATTATATGAACATCTCACTGCATTGTGTGCACAGATTCAAAGTTCAAATTACTATAAAACAAAAGGCATAGCTTGGTAGAGCTGTGCTAGTTTTCTAGTCAAAATCTTTTTCTGGATAGTTGAGGTAACTGTTTTCTTCTGTGAGATTTCTGAATTAAGCTTGTTCATTATATTTTATGTTCTCTTTGTTTCACATAACTCATTTTTATTGGCTTTTCCTCAGTAGCCAGTAAGTGATCCTGTGAAACATCAAACTATTTTAGTATCATTACCTAAAGAAGATGTTGTTTTACTAGAAATAGGAACTGTCAAGAAGATACAGTTTGCAAAGCTGTAATGCAGCTGTTGCTTATTCAGCACTTGGCAATCAGTGGCAGCAAAATATATTTGCAACTTAAAGTACTATCTTACCTCTGTCTAATTTTTTTAATGGACATGCAAACTCTTAAAAGCTGAACTTTGGGTGAGTTTCCAACAAAACCCTCTTTCTTTTTCTTCTCCGTATACATTGTTTGGATCTTTTTCAAATTAATGCTTGCAACAATAAATCCTTTTTATAACTAAAATATAACCTCCGTAAAACCTTTTTTTTTCTAATTTGTATTTTTTTTACTAGATGCTTTTTTCCTGAGGGCCTTTCATTCTTACTCCTTTGTCATCTCCCTTTACACTGCCAATAGTAGGATTGTTGATTTGGATTGGAGGGTAGAGAAATGATAAAGGGACTGTTTAACAACTAATCTTTGCAAAGAAACAAGAATGTAAGATGTGATAATTAATAAGACTTTACGTTCAGGCAAAAGACAGCGTGTTTCAAATATCTCTTTGCCCAAGATGTAGATTTGTAGAACAGAGCCCATCAGAGAGATAGAATTCAATAGGTAGGATTTTCTATTATTAATTTTCCTTGGTTTCCTTTAAAAAAGAGGTAAATGTGGAAGTCCCTTAGTGATACCTTTTCCACTGGTATATTCTTATGATTTCTGTACTGAGGAAATGTTGTCAAATGCAAAAACAAAAGAAAAGGCTTATTTAGAAGATAAACCAATGAAGCTGGGTTTTGATGCCTGCATTCTTTTCTCTACCAGGTGATACATTGGAACTCGCCCAAAAAGTTGAGAGTAAAGAACAAGCATGTGGAGTTTTTCCGCAACCTCTATCTGACATTCCTAGAATATGATGGGAACTTGCTGAGGCGAGAGCTTTTTGGATGTCCCAGTGAAGCTGATGTCAACAGTGAAAATGTAAGCTGGCCTTAAACTTGGGGGTGGCTTTGATTTCCACAAACGTATGCAATTTGGAAGGGAGGGAAGGGATTTCTCTCAAACAGAAGATTGCCATTGTGCCAAATATCATTAGCGGGACCAGGAAAATAATTAGCAGAGGTTAATGCATGGCCAGCCCAAGACATTGAGTTCCCTGTGGCAAAGAACTGGACAATACTCCTTTCCATCTCATTATTGAAAGCTGACTGGATTAATAGTTGAATCTTCCTTCAGTGCTGGGTATGAGGGGGGACTTTCACTATTTATTGAGACAAAAGTTCTCCAGATTGCGAGCCCGGCTTTTCTAAAGGGCTTCCAAGCTCCTTAATTTATTTAATTAAGATTGATGCTTTAAGTCAGAACATTTTGTACTAAAAATTCTGAACTAAAATGAACTTTTCTCCAAGAATTGGAATATAGAAGAAAATAGTCTAAAATTTTGTTCCGCCACATAATGTGTGGTGGTGAAGTGATAAAGAAATATATGTTTTTCAAGTTATATGTCCTATATATATTTATATATTGTAAGTGGTATAATGGGAAGGCATTTTAAAGTGCAATTAAAGTGGGTAAATGTATGAAATTTCAGGTAGTTTTCTTCAACAGTAGCTATATACAGAATCTTTTGTCCTTCAAGATACCTATTAAATATAATAGCAGTTTTCATATCACATAGAACAAAACTGGCCATTCAAATCCCTCAACAAAATGGTTCTGTAAATTTAAATTTAGGCATATTTATACTTAGCTTCTTTCTTGTTGTGCAGGTAGTAGCCATTTATCTAATGTATCGGTAAGGAGACTACCGTATGTGATGCACCTAAGTTGATGCTCATCAAAAGCAACAAAGAACCATTAATAGCAAGAGAAAAATGTGCTAGAATGTCATAAGAAGAAGAGTATTGGTGTTTTAGCTTCTGTATATATTGAGTGGTCATGATTGGTTATAACTGTTACTCAGGGTGCTTATATATACCTTATGAGGAAATCTAAACGCCAAAGATTATTTTATGAACTTACAGCCATGTTTTTCAATCCTAGCAACTTTAAGATGGGTGGACTTCCCAGAATTCCCCAGCCAGCATGCTGGCTAGGAAATTTTGGGAATTCAAATCCACCCATATTAAAGTCACTAAAGACACAAAACACTTACTTTTAGGTTTCCCAAATGTGTATCTCCCTGTAACGGTTTGATTAAAGACATCTTTGCATTAATATATTCCAACCCAACAAGATCCATGATGGGAGGTATAAATCAACATCTGTGGAAAGTTGCAGAAGGCCAAATTATCAAGGCTATTCTTCATTTGAGTCAGCTATAATTTCTTTTTTTTTCAAGCTATACAAAAAGTGACCTATTTCTGTTGTGTACACCTTCTATTTTCCAGTATTTGGTGCTATTAAATTAAAAGTGTTGATTATCTGATGGAAATTCTTCAAGATCCTGTACTTTTTATTTTGCTTTGTAGAGACACATTTTCCTAATCTGAAACATGGATCAAGCAGGTACCACAACCTCAGTAAGAGTGGGGATGGTGGCAGACCTCAAAGACAGTAGAAGAGTTATATGTTTATGTGTCTAGCAGGTGCATATTTAATTTGACTTTGAGACAAATATGAAAAGTAGCTAGAAAAACATGGGATTCAGTAGTTTCGGATTCAGCATGTTGATGTCAGTAGCCGTTTTCTTTCCATGGCCATCAATGTGAGCAACATTAATATTTAGTTGTTGGGTGTAGTATGTTATGTAAACACAGCAGTTGCATTTTGTTAACCAGAATTTAGGTATTAGCATTCACACCAGTTATGATGTATTTGAGAACAGTAAAAATCAAAGAGTTTATCCCCAAAGATAGAAGACCTCTGTTGACTTCTCTAATAAGGGCTATTTTAATGGCTAGACTGACACATCCATGTACATTTCTTTGCAAATATTGCATGTTGCCATCTTATTTCAATTTTTCTTAAAAAAATACCTTCCTAACTAGTCTATAGCCTTGGTATTCCCTGGTGGTCCAACTGGCTTAGGAACAATAATTAGATGGGGTTTGTGATTTCAGACACAGTTTTGTTAGAGCAGATTTGCCTTGATCCACAAAAATGACAGATATGATATATGGAAAATAGCGAGAAGATGGGGTTCCCCATTTGAAATACCAATCATTTGTGGTCTTTGGGAAAGAATATTTAATGCCTGTGCAAAATGGTTATGTAATGTACTTCCATCACTTTATAATAGTTGTTTCCTGCAGAGAAATTATTAATGCTGCCATCTCTCCTATATTCTTTCCTAGCCCCAGATATTTTGCAAAATGTGAGTAAAGACCAAACGAAGGAATAACTTTGTTTAGTAGTGCAGCCTATAATCTTCTCTTTCCATATTCAAGTTGAAGTATGGGTGATAATGCAGTCAACTTTGTACTCAGAAAATAAAATAGCAGAATACAGGAGAGGATGATGCTTGTATTTTAAAATGAGCTTCTTTGCACTACATGTAATTTTAGTGCTGAAGGCAGGAAGCAAATTATACATGCCCAGTAGACAAGCTGGCCATTCACAGAAGAAGGCAGAGTTCAAAATTTAAACAGCTTTGCCACTGATAATTTGGGTGCTGGCTGAATGGTAGCCTTCATTGTTTACAAGATCAATGGTTTATGCCTGTAACTGGCAATCTGGCAGTATCAGAATTCACCCTCAAGGGGTTCTTTCAATGTGTAAGCTGTTACAATTTAGCAAGTTGTGTTATTAGAGGTATTGCTTTAGAATTTAATTTGTAATTAAGAGAGCTGGTTTGGAATGCAAATATCTGTTAAATACCTAATGGAGTTCACTTGATTTTATGCTGCCCTCAGTTGTGTTTTGGCCTCATTACAATACACTAAGTACTAAGAACAAGCATTACTATGGGCATAAATTAGATTGCTTTTGCCTTATTCTTTTTGTTTCTTTGCTTATATGCAAAATAATCCATTCTTCCCATATAATAAATATTTTTAACATGCTGTTAGCTCATTTTCCTGTACATTTTTCCTTCTTGAATTTTGCTGTTTTGAGTTAAGGTTAATTGTTGTTTCTACTATTAGTTTGATGATTGACTGTTATGGAAGGATGTAAGTCATAACGTTAAACCAGCTCCACAACTAGCCCCATAGAAAAGGAATGGATCACAGTTTTGTGTGTGTGTGTGTGTTAGTTATATACTTTTAATAAGGTATGTAATCAGGTTTTTTTCTTGTAAAATTGTTATCTGATCATTGCTATAGTAAGGAGAAATAGAGCTGATGTGCGGGAATGCCCTGAACAGTTTACTAGAAGTCTGCATAGCTATGACAACTCTACAAATGATAGTGATCTTCAGAGGAAGAAACACAAAAAATTTGCATACCTCATCTTGGAGCTAAGATGCAGTGTTCAGGACACTCACATGCGTGTAGTTGTCATGTGACAAATTGTCATGTGACAAGTTTTTCCCTTATTTCCCAGAGAGGGAAATAATAAACTTGTTAAAGAACTATTAAGCAACCAAATTTTAAGTTGTGTGAGTTTGGATAGGTGAGGGAGTCCAATTAAATTACCATAGCAGCAAAACCACTCTTTGGAGACAAAAATGGAAGGGGTTAAGAAAGAAGTAAATGCAGAATCTATAAAGTAGAATATATTGAGATTTACCAAATAATAATTCTTGAGAAAATATGTGAAAAAATTATCAACATTAGATAATACTTTCCTGGAAGAAAGTGATTGGTAAACAAGATTTATTTATCAAAACTGAGATCTTTGAGAAGGGCCCACAAATAAACTTGCAGTCATTAGCATGAAGACTGCCTTTCTTGACAAGGTTGCTTTTCTTGACTATGCTCCATTCATATACTTCCCAAAATAACAGCCAGGAATGTAAGTGTACAAGAGGAACAGATTGCTTGTATTTGTGCATGCATCACTTGTGTTGGTTTCTTTCTCTTTCTTGGAAGTATGTTGGGTAGCTCCAAAGCACATAGCACAAAATGCGAGATAGTACCTTGCCCCATACTTCAAGTCTGGAAAATGTTACTGAGGCCAGTTTGATTCTCTGATTTCCTTCATATTTAAGTGATTGTCAGAACTGAATCTAAGCAATTAAATTGTCAACAGAAGAAAATAAAAGCAGAAAATTGAGTTAAATTGAGAATGACTACTTCAATACTTGGAAGAATGCTAATTATTTTTTGGGTATCAACAGGGCAATATTGTATATATACATACTGCTTCTAAAATGTCTTCTGGACAAATTCTTCTTATTTGTGGAGATTTTAAAGTTAAGGTTTTATAGATATTTCTATGTATTTGTAGTAAGACCCCAGCAACACTTTTACAAATTAGAGCAAGTACTTAGTAAGTGAAATTAACTAAGTGAATATTAGATGATAAACATGTATGGGCAAACATCCTTTTTTCCCCTGTGGAAAGCTACTCCTTAGGGATCTGGTTGAAAGAGTACACACTTACACTACTAGCTCGAAAACTGATCTATTAGGCCAACTCTCAGCATGTTCTTCTGTGTGCCCATTCTCTTGATTGATAACAGTTTGAAACTTCATGAAACATAATTAAAAATACAAGTGATTATCTATAACCATTATATCAAAGAGAAAATTTTAAGAGATGCAGCTTCAGGCTAAGTCTCAGATGTGAGAATTATCATGCCTCCAAACAAATATCCTTCTATATAACTGTTAAAGGTGTATTATTTATTTATCTACCCTAATGCAGTCAAAACCAATGTTCTCATCTAATGGTATATACAAAACAAAAATTAAAACTTCTGTGTTTCGATTAAAACTAATTAGAATCATAATAACAATAAACACATCAAAGCCTACCTAAGACACAAAAAGCAAAAGGAAATGAGATGGTATCAAGTGTCCACTTAAGCCAAGGCCTTCCAAATTGGCCCTCCAATTACAATTTTAAGCCTTTTCTGGAAATCCAAGAATACCAGCATTAAAACACAAAAGCAGAGCCTTCCTGCTTTAGCCTTCTGAACCTCTTGAAAATGTTCTGGCCTAACTGTTCTAATAAACCAAATCAATAACAGTTGGAACAGATGCACCTGTAAGCATCCAGGTACCAAGCCATACAAGACCATATGGGTCAGTGCCAGTACCTTAAATTGTAGCTAGTAACCAATCAGTAACCCATGCGGGGCCTACAGAATTAGTATTATATGTTTCCAGTGATGAGAGCCAGTAAGTAAGAAGGCTACCATAGTTGTGAGTTGCAGTTTTTGAGTACTCTTCAAGCAAATATATGACATACTGCAGTTGTCTAGCAGTGAGTTACTGTAGCTAAGTCCTCCTGCCCTAAGGATGGTCACAATTGACACATTCATTAAAACTGGGCATAAAATCATTTTTGTATGAATCAATTTTGCCTCACAAAATAAAGGTCTGCTACTGGAATCCGTAATAATCTTGCTCTCAAAAGACAGGACCATGTTAAACTAGGGCAGTCAGACATGTTGGGACTGCAACATTAATGGAATTGTGACTGGGAATACAGAGGGTTGCAGTCACAGCAAATTTGCAGAGTGCCAGACTGAAGAATTCTGCTCTAGAAGAACAATAATTCACACTTCTAAAGTTTGGTAGGTTGGGAATAAATTTTACTTACCTAAATTAGTTTCCATTTACATAAAAAACCTGGAAAGCCTTTGTGCAGGTAGACACCTTAAACTTCAAATAGTTTGGTAGAACAAAAACATAAGAGCAGCTTAAGTTTTCAGCTCCTGGGATCATTGCTTGCTGCAAGTTTCTAAGATGAAAAGCTGTCTACAATAGGCTGAACTTTAGAGTAAAATTCGTCTAGTGAGAATAACTGTAAATGAGTATGTGGATGGATAGATGGATGGATGGATAGATGGATGGATGGATGAATGGTTCATGTTCAAATCCTGTCAGTTTGCTAGATATACATAATCACATAATTATAAAACATAGGCATGTTATGCATACAAATTAGTTGTATACATCATTCAAATAGATCATAATGTGATCCCTGGAAAGATGTAAGGATCTTTTTGAACAGAATGAGTAGCAATTAAGAGTCCTGTCTGAGATTTTACAAAAAAATTCTAGTTCTCATTGTGAAGTATGTAATGATAACTGGTAAGTGTGCTGAAGTATGATACACTAAAAGGCAAATATTCATTATCTTTTCTCCCCCAAGGTGCATGATTATCTGCTTATTTCTTGATACTTAAGAATCCATCTTCCATTTTTTGAATTAACAGTGCTGACATCCAAATATCACAGAGCAAGCGTGACATTTGGCTTTCCACAAACTTTGCTCATACAGCTCAAATAAGAAGCATGTTAATTAAAATAATAATGTTTACAATTTAGCCTTACAGTCTTAGTCTATAATCCAAAACACTTACAGGTGCATATCCAGCTGTTTAGAAGAAATAGCCTGGGATTTCTTTGAACTACTCAGAAGGATTGATTGCAAAAAGACCAACATTTCATCTATTATGCTTAATCAAAAGTAGATTTACTACCCAAATGTAGCAAACGGAAAATGAATGGAACATTTGTGGTCTTTAGAAAGTGTGAAGAAATTTCTCAGAAAATAGAAAAGGTGTTTCTATTTAATCTGATGGTTCTTACAATTTAATAGAAAGACTTTAAATTCTCTGTAGTTTAGTGACCTGGATCCTAACAATATTGTAGCCTAATGCTCAAGATTCTGAACTTACTAGAAGAAAACTAAAGCTCTGAGATAAAAGTAATAAATTCAGAAATCTCTTCAAGGCAGTGATAAGCTTTTTCAGAGGTGCAAGAGAATCACTTCCTAAGGTCCTGTGGGCAGCTTTCAAATTGCAGAAGCTTTTCCAAGTAACTTGAGCAAGTTGCCAAAAGAAAATAAATAAACCTGTCATAAAAGCAACATGGAAACTGAGTAACAGGAACCAAGATTTCTGATTTACATAACTTCATCTAATTTCCAGGATGCATACATTATATTTTAGCACTATATTTACAATAAATAAATAAATACCACATGCAAACTAGCCATTTCTAGTTTAGGAAAGGATGGGATATAGAATATATTGGATAGGCTATGATAGGGATAGGATACCATAGTAGCCCTCGTTGTAAGCATTTATTTGGGCTATTACTATTAAGCAGAAGAAATGGAGTAGCCTTCATAGTCAATAAAAGAGTAGGAAAAGCAATACTGGGATACAATCCTCAAAATGACAGAATGATCTCAGTTCGAATCCAAGGCAAACCATTCAATATCACAGTAGTCCAAGTCTATGCCCCAACCACCAGTGCTGAAGAGGATGAAATTGACTGGTTCTACGAAGCCCTACAGCACCTTATAGAACTAACACCAAAAAATGATGTCCTTATCATCATGGGGGATTGGAATGCTAAAGTAGGAAGCCAAAAGATAACTGGAATAACAGGCAAGTTTGGCCTTGGAGTACAAAATGAAGCAGGGCACAGGCTGATAGAATTTTGTCAAGAGAATACGATGGTCATAGCAAACACTCTTTTCCAACAACCCAAGAGACGGCTCTACACATGGACATCACCAGACGGTCAACACAGAAATCAGATTGACTATATGCTCTGCAGCCAAAGATGGAGAAGCTCTATACAGTCAGTAAAAACAAGACCAGGAGCTGACTGTGGCTCAGACCATGAGCTTCTCCTTGCAAAGTTTAGGCTTAAACTGAAGAAAGTAGGGAAAAGCACTAGGCCACTCAGGTATGAATTAAACCATATCCCTGTTGAATATACAGTAGAGGTGACAAATAGATTTAAGGAATTAGATCTGATAGACAGAGTGCCTGAAGAACTATGGACAGAGGTTCGCGACATTGTACAAGAGGTAGCAACCAAAACCATCCCAAAGAAAAAGAAATGCAAGAAAGCAAAATGGCTGTCTGAGGAAGCTTTGCAAATAGCTGAGGAAAGGAGGGAAGCGAAAGGCAAGGGAGAAAAACATAGATACGCCCAATTGAATGCAGAATTCCAGAGAATAGCTAGAAGAGATAAGAATGCCTTCTTAAATGAACAGTGCAAAGAAATAGAAGAAAACAATAGAATAGGGAGGACCAGAGATCTTTTCAAGAAAATTGGAGAGATGAAGGGAACGTTTAATGCAAAAATGGGCATGATAAAGGACCAAAATGGCAGGGACCTAACAGAGGCAGAAGAGATTAAGAAGAGGTGGCAAAATTACACAGAAGAACTATACAAGAATGAGCTTAACGTCCCTGATAATCACAATGAGGTGGTCACTGACCTCGAGCCAGACATCCTAGAATGTGAAGTGAAGTGGGCCTTAGAAAAGCTGAGCAACAACAAAGCTAGTGGAGGTGACAGTATTCCAGCTGAGCTATTCAAAATCTTAAAAGACAGTGCAGTAAAAGTGCTACACTCAATTTGCCAGCAAATTTGGAAAACTCAACAGTGGCCACAGGATTGGAAAAGATCAGTTTACATTCCAATTCCAAAGAAAGGCAGTGCCAAAGAATGTTCAAACTATCGCACCATTGCACTCATTTCTCATGCTAGTAAAGTCATGCTTAAAATCCTACAAGCTAGACTTCAGCAGTATGTGGATCGAGAACTACCAGAAGTACAGGCAGGATTTCGAAGAGGCAGAGGAACTAGAGATCAAATTGCCAACATACGCTGGATCATGGAGAAAGCTAGGGAGTTCCAGAAAAACATCTACTTCTGCTTCATTGACTATGCTAAAGCCTTTGATTGTGTGGATCATAACAAACTGTGGCAAGTTCTTCAAGAGATGGGAGTACCAGACCATCTTATTTGTCTCTTGAGAAACCTATATGCGGGTCAAGAAGCAACAGTGAGAACTGGACACGGAACCACTGATTGGTTCAAAATTGGGAAAGGAGTCCGGCAAGGCTGTATACTGTCGCCCTGCCTATTTAACTTATATGCAGAGCACATCATGAGAAAGGCAGGGCTAGATGAATCAAAAGTTGGAATTAAGATTGCCGGAAGAAATATCAACAACCTAAGATATGCAGATGATACCACTCTAATGGCAGAAAGTGAAGAAGAACTAAAGAGCCTCCTGTTGCGGGTGAAGAAGGAGAGTGCAAAACTTGGGTTGAAACTTAACATTAAGAAAACCAAGATCATGGCATCTGGCCCTCTCAATTCCTGGCAAATAGATGGGGAAGAAATGGAGGTAGTGACAGATTTTATTTTCCTGGGCTCCAAGATCACTGCAGATGGGGACTGTAGCCAAGAAATTAAAAGACGCTTGCTCCTGGGGAGGAAAGCCATGGCAAATCTAGACAGCACACTAAAAAGCAGAGACATCACCCTATCAACAAAAGTGCGTATAGTCAAGGCTATGGTCTTCCCAGTTGCAATGTATGGCAGTGAAAGTTGGACCATAAGAAAGGCTGACCGCCAAAGAATTGAATCCTTTGAACTTTGGTGCTGGAGAAGACTCCTGCGAGTCCCTTGGACTGCAAGGCGATCAAACCGGTCAGTCCTAGAGGAGATCAATCCTGACTGCTCTTTAGAAGGCCAGATCCTGAAGCTAAAACTCAAATACTTTGGCCACCTAATGAGAAGGAAGGACTCACTGGAGAAGAGCCTAATGCTGGGAAAGATCGAGGGCAATAGAAGAAGGGGACGACAGAGAATGAGGTGGCTGGATGGAGTCACTGAAGCAGTAGGCGTGAGCTTAAATGGACTCCAGAAGATGGTAGAGGACAGGAAGGCCTGGAGGAATGTTGTCCATAGGGTCGTGATGGGTCGGACACGACTTCGCAGCTAACAACAACAACTATTAAGCAAGCAAGATTATTTTTGCTGTTGCCTGTGATCAGATGGAAGATTCTCTTTGTTTTTAACTGAATGAGAAAACCCATCAGCAGAATGGTGGTCAGATGTGGTCTACAAGACCACATTAGGTAGTTTCTGGCAATTCTGCCAACTCTCAGTCAAAGTACATGTAAAAAGAGCTTGCCCCACAGTTTCATTTACGAAGGAAAGAATAATAACATCAGGCTGTAATTAAAAAAAGAACATTCCATTCTTTAATGGTTTTTTTGCCCTTCTCATATCTAGATTTTATTTATAACAACATGAGTATGTTTAAGTACATATATTCTACAATTAAGATAGTTTAATGAAAAAAATACTTATGCATATAATTGAGTTCAGGCATTAATACAGTATTTTAATGACAAAGAAGCATTTTTGAGCCACTATCTGGAAGCTGGCATTGTTACATGTATAGGATCATACAGTGATCATATTCAGAGATAGAGAGGGAAAGAGGGAACAATGCATGCACACATACAATATAGCTGCTTTCTGGTACTTTTCTTAAGTTGCATTTAATATCGCAAGGAATAAATATAGAGTGGGCAGGTATTTTGCACCATTTTTCTACAGTAGGGAAATAATTTCACAACATTGTTCCATAATGATTAAGTTATTATATCTGTTTAAGAGTTTGAAGTAATCTAAAAATCATTTTGTAACTACAGTACCTAGATAATTGTGGTTTTGCAAGTATAAACATATAGCCTGGGTATCCAGGAGATTGGCAAAAGAAGATATTGTGATATCTTAAAAAGAGTTATACAGTTACAGCTAGTTACAGTTTTTTTAACCATGCCTACTTGGCGTGATGACTTGGATTGATAGGAGATGTTAAATATCTTTCCAAGAAAAGAAATGGAAAGAAACTTAATATATTTCATGTAGCAATTTCTGAGTTTATTTAAAATGCTGACATTATCTATGCTTTAGAGAAAATGAATTAGATTGTGATCATTTTTAGTGATAACTATGCTGAAATTTAAGATGATGAGTTTGCAGTTGCAGTGATGAGGAAAACAAGAGTGGGGAAAACAATCCAAAATTAGTGTTTGGGCTTAAAGACTGCAACTGTTATGAGAGTTTTGAAGCTATTTATAACCTTTATGGTACCTCTTAATAAGTCATTCCTTGTGAGTGGAAGCTAAGAAGATGACTGAGGCAGACAATGAGAAAGAAGAAAAGTACAAGTTGCTCAGATACTAACCACAGTTGAGACAGGCAACTCTGTCAAAAAATGAGACATCACATGACGATGACTTTGCCAACTTCTCCACTCTGCTTGTCAGAGAAGCTAACTGTAAAGCATGCAAATGGCAGCTAAGTGATCATGGGATACTACAACAGTCTTGTACACCAACTAGTTGTAAAGCACCCAAAGGTTGATCACATGGCTAAGGGGATTCTCCAAAGGTCCTAAGTACAAGGACCTGTTCTAAAGATACTTTTTCAGTGCTGTTGTAACTAAACATGAGTCATTAAGCAAGGACAGCCTATAACAGAATTGGGTATTCAGAATTAATTTTAAAAACACAGGGGTTAAAATTATTGTAAAAACAAAAATATTCATAAAAGTGCCATCTGTTACTGATAGCTAGTGGTTTTATTTATTAATTTTAAGGGGCTCATCAACCACTATCTTAGTACTTGAAATCTCTATTTAAAAATGAAAAAACTGTAATTAAAATGTCAGTTCTTACTCAGCAGTTAGAAAACATAAAACATCAAATCTAATTGTCTCAGAAAGTGGAAGACTCATTTTCATTGAAAGATATCCATTGTTCATCAAAGGAAACTTTGATTTATCTCATCAGAGGTTCTTTTGATAGATTTAGAAAGGAAGGGTACTTGCTAAGACAAAAGCAAACAACAACAACAACAATAATAATAATAATAATACAAAGACCTACAAATAGAAATAGAAAGACTGTGGCAAAGGCAAGCAAGGGTAGTACCAATAGTAATAGGCGCCTTTGGTGCAATCCCAAAACAACTGGAGCACCACTTGAACACCATTGGCATTGACAAAGTCGCCATTAGTCAGTTGCAAAAGGTGGCCTTACTAGGAACTGCTTCCATCATGCGACAATATTTATAATACCATCAAACATCCACATCTGCCTATCCCAGGTCCTTGGTAAAGACTTGATAGGTAGACAAAAATGCCAAATCCAGTCTGAACATCTGGCTGACTGTGCAATGATTAATAATAATAATAATAATAATAATAATAATAATAATAATAATAATAATATGATGATGATGATGATGATGATGATGATGATGATGATGATGATGATGATGATGATGTTGTTGGAAGGTACCTTGGAGGTCATCTAGTCCAACCCTCTACTCAGGCATGAAACCCTATACCATTTCAGATATTTCTCAAAGACCAATTTAATAAATTCTAATTTACAAAATAACACTAACAGTTCCACCTGACTTCATATGTATATTATGGAACATGTATTTTAAAAAGTAATGGGGATTTATTGGGGTTTTTTTTTTACTTAGACTGTGGTTTAGATCAGAACCTTATCATGTGAAACTTACAGAAACTTGCTTGTGGAGGTGGTATAGAAAATTCTAGATTTGGCAGTGGATAACAGAAAAAAAAGTTGCAGTAGCTTATATGTGGTGTAGTCTGAACTCTGTTGCTATTTCACATGGCTGTTATGAAGCATGGGTTCTTAGTGCCAACCAAGTGATGATATTAAAACCTGTCCATACTTGATACGACCCTGAAAGGCAGGGCTATTACGAAAGGTGATATATTGTTGCAGTCAAGCTGTTCATGGATTTGGATGAAAAGATGGGTATATAGATAATCAAATTAAAAGGCTCTTTGAAATAGAGAACAAAATGAGATGGAACTGCTAAGAGAATGCTTAGGATCAGTGCTTTTTTTGTAAAAGAAAAAGGTGCTGGAACTCACACATGTCATGCAACCTGCCTTGCCTACCCTACAAGGTTCCATCCAAAAAAGGTGCCGGAACTCTGTTCTGAGCGTTCTATGAGAAAAAAAGCCCTGCTTAGGATACTACTGCAAAATAGGAAATTGATTAGGTGTCATGTGACTATGGACATGGGTATATATGTGTACGTGTAAACTTGACTGTGAGTATATATTTCATATCCTAACACAGTAATTCTCAGCATTTGGTTCCTGAAGGTGTCTGATCATAATTCCCATTATCCCTAGCTAGTGTGGCAAATGATTGAAGGTAAACAAGCAGAGGTAAGGGTTGGAATCCCTGAGTAGAGTTACTTGAGTCAGAAGCAATTTTAGTTCCCATTTCATTGGTGCCCCATCAGACGTGGTGTGAAGGAAATGCCAGTTTCCATTCTATTTGAAGAGATGGGAAGGAGGTAAAAAATGCTTTCTGAGATCTTGCATGGGTAAAAGCCCAACCTGGAATGCAACAGCTTTCTAAATTCTTGTGGCATACTTGCCCTTTTATTTTCACACCTCTCAGTGTCTGAGGAAATATAAAATGCTGCTCTTAGCAAGGAGCCCTGGGGGATTTCCTTCTGCATGCTGCTGTGGAGAAGAATATTTTTCCATCACAGTAATGCACTGTCCCTGCAGAAATTCGCATCATGTACCATCTCTCTCTGCCCACAAAGTCCAGCAATTCTAAAATAGGTAGTTTTATTTTAAAATTTGTAGAAAGGAAGCCATTTTATACTACATTAAAAAAATGAACAACCTTTTGTTGTTTTAATAATGCTTAGATGTGCTATGATTTATTTACCACACACCCTGCAATTTGTAGTTTAGATAACTGAATAATGATGTCTGCAAAATGTTTGCAAGCAAATGTTTGTTCAAATGTTTGTGGTGACATACCTATTTCTGTGTGAGTTTAGAGGAGGAGGCCTAAGAGAACATACCTATCTCTCCCTCTTGTATATTTTCTGTTCATTGCCACAGCCAGCTTTCCTTCTGTTGTGATTCAGCGTCAGCCTGTAATACTGGCAGCTGAGTCTAATGATTCTGAAGAGGAGGAGGAGGAGGGGTTTGGAGAGCCTTTGGTGTCAGAGGGAGGTTCTGATGCACTGCAGGACTCTCAGCCTGGCCCCTCCCATCATGTTCCTCATCAGACTCAGCCGTGTGAGCGCGAGGTATTGGACATAGATGATTCACAGCTGGATCTATTCAGGGACACTAGGAGCAGGAGGCAATCCAGCAGAATAGAACAGAGAAAGGCAATGAGGCAACTCGGTGAGAGGAGGAGAAGGCAATGAGAAGCCATGCCTTGGGACTGCTGATAAAAGGGGAAGGTGTGGGAGGTGCTGGTTGCTGAAGGCAACCGTTTGAAGATCCTCTGTTGGAGTCCTGGTCTGTTATTCCTGTTTAACTCTTGTTTGAACTTTTGGTTTAACTCTTGTTTGAACTTTTGATTTCTTTGTAAATAAATTTGGTTGGGTTTTTCCAGCCTGTTGACTATAAAAGGGGGTTGTCCCTGACATTCAAACAGGGCCGGTTGTAGGCTGGAACAGAACAGGTTGCCTTCAGCCTCCCACCCCTTACTATTATGGAGCAGCTACGTGCTGAGAATGCCGAGCTCACCCAGCAACTTGCTTTGTTGGCAGCTCAGGTGGCTCAATTACAAGCACAGGTCCATGCTGCACTACCACCAACACCATCACCACCACCCAGGAGAAAATGCCAAGTTGCGATGCCGGATAAATTTAATGGCAATCCAGATATGTTTCCTGCTTTCCTGGGACAATGCCAGCTATTTATCAGCATAAGAGCAGCTGATTTCCCCACTGAGTGGGATAAGGTGGGGTTTGTGTTAAGCCTTCTTTCTGGTGATGCAGCTCGTTGGGGCACACCCCTGCTGGCCCAACCTAGTCCATTGTTGGACAACTTTGTGGGGTTTTGTAATCATATGCATCTGATGTATGAGGATCCCATAAAGAGGCGGACTGCTACCTGATGCCTGAAAGCTCTGAGGCAAGGAGCTATATCAGTGATTTCTGGCTGCTTAGCCAGGATTCAGCCTGGAATGAGACTGTGCTTGTGGACGCTTTCCAGGATGGATTGTCAGAAGAGATGTTGGATGAGCTGGCCCGTGTTGATATTCCCTCAGACCTCAATGGGCTGATCCATCTTTATCTATGGATCGACGCTTGGCTGCAGCAGCAAAGGAGTCACCATGCCACCCCAGAGACCCCTGCGGCCTCTGTTGTGCGTGAGACCCCGGTTCAGAGGGAGGAGCCAATGGAGCTAGGTGCTGCCAGGCCTCGTCTATCGGTGGCAGAAATGAACAGGTGACATTCAGGGTGGTTGTGTTTTTACTGTGGGGACCTGGGCATTTGGCTGCCTTCTGCCCAAAGAAGTGATGACGGGCGTCAGTGACTGAGTCTGCCCCAAGAAAGCCCCCGACTCCTCTATCGGGAAACGCCCTGAGCCCGATCTAAAAGTTGTGTTAGGTCAGGTGTCCCACAATACCGAGCGACATCTTTCCGATGCTGCCTGTGGACCTCCACAGCATCTGATATTGGAGGCATGTCTGATCCTCCCCGGAAAGCCGAAGGGGATTCCAGTCCATGCCTTAATTGACTCTGGGGCCACCACAAATTTTATGGACTCAGCATTTGTGGCCAAATGGGCTGTTCCCCAGTGCCCGGTGAACCGCCCATGTTAGTGGAGACTATCGATGGTCGAGTGATCCTGTCTGGGCCAATTAAGGCCGCCACACAACTGTTGTGTATGGTCATCACTTCCCATGAGGAGGCCATCCAGTTTTATATCACCTCAGATCTGCATTTCCCCTTGGTCTTGGGACTGGCGTGGCTCCAGATGCATGACCCACAGATCTATTGGTCACAGAACTTGGTCACCTTCTCAAGCTTGCAGTGCGTGGACCACACCTGCCATATCTGTGCCGGCCAGGTGGAGGGTTCCCCAGGGGTTTCCTTGCCTTCCGAACTGATTAGGCTGATGTGTTCAGCGAGACAGAGGTGGATCAATTACCCCCGCACAGGCCCTATGACTTCCCCATTGATTTAGTCCCTGACATGCCTCTCCCAGTGGGGCGTTTATACTCCATGTCAGACCCTGAATTGGCTGCATTGCGGGACTTTCTCAACAAGAATTTGGCTCGGGGTTTCATCTGGCCCTCATCATTGCCAGTGTCTGCACCCGTGGTCTTTGTCAAAAAGAAGTCCGGTGAATTGTGGCTTTGCTGCGATTATAGAAAATTAAACGCCATTACGGTGCGCAATCATTACCTGCTGCCCCTCATCCCCGAACTCTTGGACCGACTTTGGGAGGCAAAGATCTTCACGAAACTGGACTTGCATGGAGCTTACAACCTTATTAGAGCTCGGTCGGGTGATCAGTGGAAGACGGCATTTGGTACTCAATACGGACACTTTGAATACACGGTGATGCCGTTTGGCCTGACCAATGCCCCCGCCGTGTTCCAGCATTTCATGAACGATATTTTCCGGGATTTGTTAGATCACTTTGTTATGATCTACTCCCCGTTGCAAGAGATGCACCATCAGCATCTCTGTCAGGTACTGCAGTGACTCCGAGAACATCGGCTGTATGCCAAATTGGAGAAGTGCCAGTACTACCGGGTGACCATCGATTTTCTGGGTCACTGCATTTCTCCTGAGGGCATCGCCATGGAGCCGAGTGAGGTTGAGTCTTTGCAGAGTTGGCAACCCTCATGTCGTGTGAAGGATGTTCAGCAACTTCTTGGGTTCGCCAAATACTATCGAGCTTTCATCCCTGGGTTTGCTACCCTGACAGCCCCCCTCACTCAGCTACTGTAGAAGACTCAGTTTCAGTGGGATGCTCCAGAACAATGGGCTTTCCAGGCTTTGAAGGAAGCCTTCATGAAGGAGCCCATCGTGAAGCATCCTGACTCGCAACGGCCGTTTGTTGTGGAGGTGGACCATTCGCGGAAACTGAATCCATCAGAGCGCAACTATACCATCTGGGACAAGGAGCTGCTGGCCATCAAAGTGGCGTTCGAGGCCTGGAGGCATCATCTGGAGGGGGCACAGCATCAAATAGAGGTCCGGATGGACCATAAGAATTTGGAAAGCCTGCAGACCACTCGGAAATTGAACCAACACCAGATTCGGTGGTCTCTTTTCTTTGCAAGGTGTTTTTTTGTAATCCCATTTATATCCCGCCCTTCTCCGAAGACTCAGGGCGGCTTGCAATCTAAGCACAAATCAATGAGGTTCAATTTCCGAGTCAAGTACATACCTAGCGGTCACAACAAAAAGCGGATGCTCTGTCCAGGAAGCCCAAATATTCACAAGTGGAAGACAAGCTTCTGCCCAGGACAGTGCTCCCCATCGAGTCTTTTGCTGCGGTGCAGGAGCCAATAGATATACGGGCTCGGATTCGGGAGGCACAGCAGCAGAATGTGTGGGTGGCTCAGCGGAAGGAGGAGGTGGGGCCAGATTCTCCATGGACAGTCACAGATGGACTCTTATTTTATCGTGACCGGTTCTATGTTCTGGAAGGGCCATTCAGGGGACTCATCCTCAGCCAGTGTCACAATAACCCGGCGGCGGGGCATTTTGGCCTGTTCAAGACCCTGAACTTGGCCTCCCATACCTTCTGGTGGCCCCGAGTCTGACACGACGTCCAGGCCTATGTCACTTCCTGTATCCCATGTAGGCAGGCCAAGTCAGTGACAGGGGCCCTGCCTGGATTACTGCAGCCCTTGCCAATACCTAAAAGACCCTGGGGGGCTGTGTCCATGGACTTTCTGACAGATTTACCCCTGTCTTCTGGTTTTACGATAGTGTTCATGGTAGTGGACATGCTGACCAAGATGGCGCATTTCATCCCATGTCATGGTTTACCGTCAGCCCGCACCACTTGTCATATGTTTATCCAGCAGGTATTTCGGCTGCACGGCCTCCCTGATAGAGTCGTATCTGATAGAGGGGCCCAGTTTACAGCCCGTTTCTGGCAGGAGTTGATGCAGGTGTTGGATGCCACGATTTGCCTCTCGTCCGTTCATCATCCCCAAACTGACGGGGGGACAGAGAAGGTCATTGGAATTCTAGAGCAATGTTTGCACTGCTGTGTCAATCAACAGCAAAACAAATGGGTGGACTATCTGGCCATAGCTGAGGTTGCATTCAACAATTTGCAGCACACTTCCACAAAGATGACACCGTTCTTGGCCAATGTGGGATATCACCTCTGGTTTTTCCCCCTTTCCCCGTTAGACTCACCGGAGCCAGCAGCAAATGACTACATGGCAGAGTTACAAGCGATCCATCGATTGGTGCGGCAACAGTTAGAGAAGGCCAAGGCCGATTACAAAAGATTTGCTGATCGGTCGAGGTGGGATACGCCTCCACTATCAGTGGGAGATCGGGTCTGGCTGTCCACCAGGAACCTACCGTCAACCCGGCCAGCTAAGAAGTTAGACCACCGATATTTAGGACCGTTCCCAATTGAGGCTGTCATCAATCCGGTCGCCTATTGTTTAACTCTGCCACGTTCCCTGCATGTGCATCTGGTCTTTCATTGGTCTCTGATGGTCCCCAAGCAACTGGCGTGTCCACTCCGCCAAGCAGAACCTCCCCCACCGGAACATCATGATGAAGACAGCACCCCTGAGTACAGGTCGCCAGCATTCGGGACTCCTGTTGGCTGAAAGGTCGTTTCCAGTGCCTGATCGAATGGAAAGGCTACGGATCAGAGGAGTTCATCTGGGAAGATGCGACCACCATTCATGCTCCTGCTTTGGTGTCTGCCTTCCATGAACAATTCCCATCCCGACCGCATCTGGATCGGTAGACCCGGGGGAAGAGCCCTGCGGTGCGGGATAGTGTTGTGATTCAGCATCAGCCTGTGATACTGGCAGCTGAGTCTGATGATTCTGAAGAGGAGGAGGAGAAGGGGTTTGGAGAGCCTTTGGTGTCAGAGGGAGGTTCCGATGCACTGCAGGACTCTCAGCCTGGCCCCTCCCGTCATGTTCCTCATCAGACTCAGCCATGTGAGCATGAGGTATTGGATGTAGATGATTCACAGCTGGATCTATTCAGGGACGCTAGGAGCAGGAGGCAATCCAGCAGAGTAGAACAGAGAAAGGCAATGAGGCAACTCGGTGAGAGGAGAAGAAGGCAATGAGAAGCCATGCCTTGGGACTGCTGATAAAAGGGGAAGGTGTGGAAGGTGCTGGTTGCTGAAGGCAACCGTTTGAAAATTTTCTGCTAGAGGCCTGGTCTGTTATTCCTGTTTAACTCTTGTTTGAACTTTTGGTTTAATTCTTGTTTGCACTTTTGATTTCTTTGTAAATAAATTTGGTTGGGTTTTTCCAGCCTGTTGACTATAAAAAGGGATTCTCCCTGACATTCAAACAGGGCCGGTTGAAGGCTGGAACAGAACACTTTACTTCATGCAATAGAGCAGAGGTCCCCAAACCTTTGGGCACCAGGGACCAGTTCTGTGGAGAAAGGTTTTTCCACAGGCCATAAAGTGTGTGGTTTTGTGTGCTGTCTGCATCCTATGGATGGGGCTTTGCTTGTTTGTGCAGACCAGTTGCTGGCATGCCGCTGACCGGTATTGGTCCATGGACCAGGGGTTGGGGACCCCTGCCATAGAGGTCATAGTCATCCCCATAGTATAGCTTTGCTCTCTCTCTCTCTCTCTCTCTCTCTCTCTCTCTCTCTCTCTCTCTCTCTCTCTCTCTCTCTCTCTCTCTCTCTCTCTCTCTCTCTCTCTCTCTCTCTCTCTCTCTCTCTCTCTCTCTTAAATGAAATGGTCATAGGTTGGCTTCAGTTGAATTTCTTAAAATATGGCATGCAAATGGAGGTGATTTTTTGCAGTCAGCAAGATTGGTAGTAAGGCATTTGGTAAACTGCCAAGGGTGGCTCACACCCAGAACTACAGAAGACATTTTGGTGTCTGAGCCAAACAGCGCAGTGGTCCTACTGTCTACAAAGAAAATCTGTATGCTGTAATACTTACACTGAGAGGTAGAACATTCATTTACTACTGCAGGGTGGACCACAACACATAGCTCAAATTTTCCACAAAATTTAGGATGAGCTGTCAGGAATTACCATCAGTGGCCCCAGGCATTTTGTGTCTAAGGCACTTAATTAAACAGTTGCAGAAATTTTAAGCCTGGGCTTATCCAAATTGTCATCTTGGGCTTATCCAAATTGCCTGGTTACCACATCACCAAAAAGAGGCAGGGAACCATTTATGGAGGGTAAAACAGAAGTCATTAATCCCCCATTCACAAGTGCGAAGTAGCTCTTCATTTAGGGCTTGTAAACTGACTTTATGGTTTGGGCAGGGGGCGGTCATATACTTGATATCATATAAGATACTTGATTTTATATTTGTTCTTCAATAAAAGATTCTAATTAATATTCTCTTGTTTATAGTTTTGTGCTGATTTTTGTGCTTTTGTGTATTAGCTACAGAAACAACTATCTGAGCTAGATGAAGATGACTTATGTTATGAGTTTCGGCGTGAGCGTTTCACCGTCCATCGGACTCACCTATATTTCCTACACTATGAATATGAGTTTGCTACAGATAACACTGATGTGACCCTGGTGGCACAGCTCTCTATGGACAGGTAAGGAATGTAATGTTATATTCTCATAGAGAGTTTAAGCATATGCAATTACTTCCAGTTGGTGATTTTAGAAAATTTTATATGTAATCTCTTGGCAGAAGAAAGAATATTTTAAGGCTTTTGGCCATAAATACCACAGCTGGTTCCTTTTCTTTTGAAGAACTAGCAGTTAGACTAACAAGAAGTGGAAGATCAGGCTTAGAGTGAGAAATTTCTATGATGTATATTTGAGACAATTATGTGTTTGGAATGGATTGATTGATTTTGTTTGCAGTTAGGTTAGATATATGGAATTACTTAGAAAAAGGAATAACCCAGAAATACTGAATGGTGACTCAAGAAGATATTTTCATTCTCTATTTGCTTCTGCATCATAGTTCTCTTAGTTGAGTTATATTGATTTTTTTTTGTAAATTATTTTTTTGACCTACAGTTACCAGTGTCCTTGATACGCATATAAGAAATACAGATCTGTAAAAGGCAATACATGTTTGTGTGGGGCACACTTTAATCCTTACCTCAAGGCCATGTAGCGTGGAGAAGGCACCACCTGTTGGGTCTAAAAAGGTTCACATTTTTTGGAAGAGGCAAGATCTTCCCCTATTCACCAGGTCATCTCCTTACCTTGTAATGAGTTGCAGATTTCAAAGACATTCCAGAGGCAAGCAGGAAGGGTAGTTACTGTTGTCGGTATTCTGCACATACAAAAGTGGCAAAAAAGAACCAGAGTTGTGGACTCATCTGTAGGATAAATTGTTTTACAGCACTGAAAAACTTCACTACATTTGTACCTGATAATTTCCTTTCAATGCAGACAAGTATTTTGTTGAGGAAAGATCTAGTTGCCCTTTATTTTCATTTTTTTTCCTAATAAATTAGCTGAATAAACCCAACTTATTTCTTTACCATATTACTCTAAAATGCCTGCCAATTATACCCAAGCAATAAAATGTCCATCCATCATATAAGAACCTAACAGAATCCTTTCATCTCATTTCCTGCGACCTGCCTTCCTTTGGATGCTGTAATTTGTATAAGGAAGGAAGAGATGTGTTTTCATTTAAAATGAAATCAGAGTTACATAGGCAGAATGTAACCTGTAATATGCACAAGACCTCCATTCCTCCAGTTGACAATACAATCAATGTTCCCACACATGGAATCTCTAGAAATTCAAGTCTGATTAAATAACTTTGATGAAACAACCCTAGGTTTATAGAAACCATGGCACTGCTTAGCTCTCATGTCAGCCTTATTTAAACATCATTTGCAATTTTCACCAATCCCTATTCTATTGATTAGGATAGGATATAGGATATAGGATTAGGATAGGATATAGGATATAGGAAACATTTCTCAGGGGCGGGGGTTGTTACTTTGTTGTTTGGTAAATCTTTCAAAAAAACATCAAACACCAAGTGAATGCCACAGAGAATTAGTAAATCCAGCAAACATATGTATGCTTTTCCTCCAGGATTTTAATTCACTTTGGATTCAAGTGAAGAATTTTTATTGATGGAATCTCTAAAAATTCAAGTCTGATTAAATAACTTTGATGAAACAACCCTAGGTTTATAGAAACCATGGCACTGCTTAGCTCTCATCTCAGCCTTATTTAAACATCATTTGCAATTTTCACCAATCCCTATTCTGTTGATTTTTAATATAGGAAACATTTCTCAGGGGCGGGGGTGTTACTTTGTTGTTTGGTAAATCTTTCAAAAGAACATCAAACACCAAGTGAATGCCACAGAGAATTAGTAAATCCAGCAAACATATATATGCTTTTCCTCCAGGATTTTAATTCACTTTGGATTCAAATGAAGAATTTTTATTGATGGATGGAGGGACTTGTCTTTATTCAGAGAAGAAAAACATACTACTCATTCTGTTAGCCCCATCCTGTCCCTATCTATTCTATCCTATTTTAGGCTTCTCTTCGTTATTGGTATGTTATTTATCAGACTTAGTGATTCTTTCTTTCATGAAAAATCAGCAAATACTATTCCTGCTAAAGAATTACTCAGCCATTTTATTTCCTGTTATGTGTTTCAGTGTGTGAGTTCTTGTATGGTTTTTTTTTTCAATCATCTTCAAACCTTTTTCTTTTTTCAAATTACATTTCTCCTACAGCAGTTGCACTCATTTTCTGTGTTATTGTCATTAGGATGGACAAGCTGAAATACTAATAATTGATGCAGCTAATGTGTTTAATCTAGCAAGGCATGCAGCAGAAAGAGAGGACTAGATCAATTTGTTTGCAGAACGTTATAATCTGCTTCCTCTGGATACCAGTCCTAGGGCAGAGACTAGTTTTTTAGCAACATCCAAGTTTTAAGGTGAACTGTTATCGGAAATAATATATTAAGATCTGAACATGCAAGAGAACCATTGAGAAGAACGAAGCAAAATACAGAGCAGTTTCCAGACATACTGAAAAATCTCTCAGACTCAGAGACAAAAGCCTTCTGTTTTCTTGTCATGAGAGGTTTTTCCCCTCATTCAACAACTGAAATAAGTATTCTCTTGGAACGGAAGGCTAGACCATTAAAAAAAAACTGTCTTCTTGTACTGCAAGACCAGGAAGATAGGAGAAGAGGACAATACTCTTTTTTTTAACCTCGGAACAGAGTTGGTTCAGAGAAGACAATGTCTGAAGATGAAGCTTACATTGGTGATTGCTATGTTTGCTATTTTTACCTTTTCCGGAATGTTTATAGATACAGTGAGATCCTTGTGGTTTCTTTTCTTTTCTTTTGAATGACACCTCTGATATATATTTTTCATTTATTTAATCTAAATTTGAAGGATCCTGTCTCTTTGACACTTCTGGGCAGCTTATTAAAAAAAGAAAATGCCAATTGGGAAAAAAAACTCATCACATTCTTAAACCTGACATAACTAAGCTAAACTAAAACAGGATGCAGAACCATTCTAAGACCTGGGAGAACAATCAGATTTTTGATAGTTTCTGAAATGTCATAAGGATGGGAGTCATACAAATCTCCTCTTTCACTTTGGATTAATGAAAGATCTGGGTTTGTGTTAATAATTTACTCATTTGCTTTTTAATGCAACCTTTAGCTATTCTACAGCATTTGAGAATTATAGTTTGATAAGCTGAACTGAAAATGTTTTTCTCTCTTTTAATTACTTTTCAAACTTCATTTGAAACTCCACCGATAAGCAGAAAAATCTGCAAAGCAGACAAATAAGAATAGCTTGATATATATTCCCCATGAATAGCTTGGATTATTTTCTTCACCATTTACTTATTACCTTTACTAAAACTACGCAGGTTTTGCAAAATAGCTATAAGGGAAATACTAAATCAGTATTCCAATAGCATCTTTTCCAACTAACAAATTTTACTAAAAAGCATGCACTTTCATGAATAAAATGTATTTGCTAGTCAGAAAAGATGCTTCCAGGTTCTTCCTGTTTATTTGCCACCATAGATTAACACAGATCTCTTTTTACAAAGAAATAGTAGACTAGAAATTCATTAGAACAATGGCCTGTTATTTCTTTTTGCTTCTATCAGTTCCTAAAACAACTCAGTCATTCCTTCTCTCAGTCAATAAACTGAGCTGTGATGCTGGCCATTTTTTTCCATTTCTCCCAGAAGTGTCAGGGTGGCTGCATTTCCAGCTGCCTTCCTTTTTTATTTTTATCCCCTTTCCTCTCTGGAGATAGAATTTAAAAAATCCAGTGTGATACAATTGGATCCGTTGCTACTGTGTACAGACTCAGAAGACTTATTAATCCTCTCTTTATCTCTTTTTTTCATTGCCCCCTTCTCCCCTTGTGGCCAGGAGAAGAAAACTACCAAGGGACAGAAGAAAATCTTCACGTGCCCCTTTAGGGTTGGGTGTGAGCAAAATTAACAACTCCCAAGTCAATAGTTCACACAGCATGAGGGAGTTAGTTGATCATGGAACTGCTACCCTGAATTCTTAGCCTGAAGGTCTCAACAGCACTCTATCTACTGTATGTGCAGAAATGTAATCTCTGGGTTTGACTGAGCGTTTTTACGCAGGTTAGAGAGCTAATACAATATGTTTCCCTCAATGATCCAGTTAACGCTTTCAGTTCTACATCTGTATTGATAAAAACAAATATAAGAATAGACTTGTTTAGAGCCCTTTCTCTTGTGATATCCATCCACTACAGAATGCTACCCTCTGAATGATTCAGTTCGTTTTCGCACCTACAATTTATAGCATTGATCTGCTGATGTATCAGTAATGAAAATAGGACTTAGGCCTTCACACCATAGTGGCTGGTGACACTAAAGATGCTATAAATGACTATTGAGGAAATGGCCTCAGGTAACATGCTTGCTTTACAGCTGTTGTTGTTGAAAATCTTCTCCATCCCCAGCTTTGGAGCTAAGTATTATAATTTGATTATCACTATTCAGGATTGGGTCTAGTTGCACATTGATTATTCTGGATAGTTTTGGTTTACGGTAATTCTGAGTGCTTTAAGGTTATCTGATACTTTTAAAATATTTTTGGCATATTTTGGATGAAAAAGGTAGCTTACAAATATATTACATTAGTACACATATTACATTGTATAATATCTATAAAATCTACACTCTATTGAAGCAGCTTTTTCAATCATCTGAAGGGAGTTGTGGGCAAAAGAAGGCATTAAAAACATTTCATCCATCCATCTCACATAAAATATTATCAGTAATAAATTACAGCAGTTTATTAAGCAGCATCATAGACCTATCCAATGGTAGATATTAAAGTTAAGTCATAGTAAACTGTCCATGAATATTTCTCAATACTTAATAACCAATATACTGTAGACCTAAGCAAATATTAGAAATAGTTTTCCTTGAAGTAGTGGAACTATCAACAGTTAAGATAAATAATTGTTGTGATGCACTAGACATGGAAGAACTTTTCTTAAAGTGGATGGATGTAAGAATATAAAACTCCTATAGTTTAATGGTACCTCAGCACAGGTTCTACTTTCATTCTGGCTTTTTTGGCATGGCCACATAGAGCTGATTGTAAACAATGGTTTCCTTATTTAAATTTAATCATTACTTCTAAACTGTGATGTATTGATACCATAGAGTGTCCTTGGCTTGATTCAGTAAATGATAAGATCCTTTGGCCCAATTGTGACCTGTACTGTAGTTAGTAAGATATTCTAGGTGCTGATTACCATGTATAAAGCTATACATGGCATAGGACCAAGGTAAACCACTCATTGTTTCTGCCTACCTCACCCGGGTGAATAGGGAGGGCATGCCTGGATCCCTTCCACCAAACAATTGCTGGTCCCAGAATAATGCATTGTCTGTGACGACACCTACCTCATGGGAACAGCATCCCCCAAGAGATCAGAAGGGCCCTAACCCTGTTATCCTTTCTTAATGCTCTGAAAACCTGGCTGTTCTACCAGGTACTTGGAACAGGTAGCTAGGTAATCACATTGGTGATGTGGCTTACATGGGTTTTTATTTTTATGGTGGCTTTTATATGTATACATTGTCTAGAGTGAAAGAAAGGAAGGAAGGAAGGAAGGAAGGAAGGAAGGAAGGAAGGAAGGAAGGAAGGAAGGAAGGAAATTTCCAATTCAAACCATTCACATTTGAAATAATTACATTAAATTGAAAACATCTCACACACCATTAGTGGTTAATATAACCAGGAATCAGATGCTTCTGATCACTTCCCCACAATTGTACTAAAGCCTTGTTCCCAAAATGAATGAATTCTGGGTATAAGGTTGCTTATTTCACAGGATGTCTGAAATGAAATGGATTTTGATGGACATTTCCTATCCTGACATTAATAAGCAAAAGAGACAGGAAAACGATTGCATCTCTGAATAAAAACAGCTTCACATAAAGTCATATGGTTTTTAGCACTTATATCTTCATAATCATGTATTTTAATTAAATCTACTAAGAATGGGAAAAGATCCTGAAAGAACATGGATTATAGTGTGGTGCTGTTAATTAATGCAAGATTGTATTGTGTTTGTTAAAACACCCATGGCATATTTTGGAAATAAATTATTTAAACTGTTCATCATTAATGTTTTCTTCTGTAGGTATTAGTGATTCACCATATTTAACCAGAAAGCCTTGTTTTCCTGAACACAAAACAACCGTTTTTACTATTAGACTTTTATTACTATTATTATTTGTTTGATGGAGCTTCTATTTTTGCCTTTTTAATTTATTAAGCTTTTTTTTTAACCACACTGGCCTTGCATTCCTTGTGAACATAATAAAATGAACAGTGAAGTAATTACTTATCCCTTCCTACTTCTTGGCTTATCTGTTTTCACTGTTTAGAAAAACACATGTTTTCTTCTGCAACAATTACATAAAACTGCTGCATTTGTTCCTTTCCCTGCTCTCAGTGGAGACATAAAACCTTGAAAATTAATTATTTTTTGCCTTCTAAAGAGAATAGACGTTGTACTACAATAGTTTTTTTCTTAGGCTTTGATTCCCTAGTGTTTTAACACAGGCCATGTTTAGCTAAGGATTTCTTCTTGTTTTCTTGAGTGAATCTCTAAGGAGGTGCACAATATAACATCTGGATGAAACAAGGTTGATCCTGGTTGGTCCTTAGATAGGAGACCAGCTGGGAATTTCAGGGTGAGGAATCAAAAAACAGAGAAGCAAGAAATTCTTCCTATACAGTGCCAAGAAAAATATATGGAAGTCTCCAGGCAGTCACCAAGAGAATGATAGACTTGAACACCTTTTGCCCTTTTAAAAATCAACACCAAGACAGAAAGGCTTGCTTAGGACAACCAAACTAATGAAGATGACTTTTTCTGAATTTTTTCTTTCTTTCTCTCCTCCTAGACTGCAGATGCTTGAAGCCATTTGTAAGCACTGGGAAGGACCGATCAGTCTGGCACTCTATCTTTCCGATGCAGAGGCCCAACAATTTCTGCGCTATGCACAAGGTTCGGAGGTCCTCATGAGCCGTCACAATGTTGGATATCACATAGTGTATAAAGAGGGACAATTCTACCCTGTGAATCTCCTGCGAAATGTGGCTATGAAACACATCAGCACTCCATACATGTTTCTGTCTGATATTGACTTCTTGCCTATGTATGGACTCTACGAGTACCTCAGGTAAAACCCTCCCCCCGAATCATTCCTCTCACAAACAGCGTGGCCAGGGTGGTATAGTGATTAAGACCAGGAGTGGGAAGAATCATAGAATAGAATAGAACTGGGGTCCCCAACCCCCAGTCTGTGCACCAGCACCAGTCTGCAACATGCCAGAAACCGGTCCGCAGAAATAAGCAAAGCCCCATCCGCAGAATGCAGACAGTACATGAAACCACACCCCCTCCGGTCCACAGAACTGGTCCCTGGTGCCTAAAAGGTTGGGGACCTCTGGAATAGAATAATAACTTTGTCACTTTGAATGTACACTAATCAGCATACATTAAAATGAAATCTTGTATTCAGCTCTCAAAGGGTCACCACCTTCGATATACATAAATATGACATAAATAAATACAGAATTATGCATACACCCACATATACGATAGAGAAAAATCAGCCTAGTTCGGGTTATGTATACCTGTGCATGGCGAGAAAAATGAATCTTGCAAGTTTACCAGACGGATGGCATAGAGAACAAAGTTATTACAGAATTGGGTAGTACTGCTAGAAATACATGGAAACCTCCTCCCAGAGGGGAGCAACAGAAACAGACTATTAAGTGGATGTGGGGGGTCTCTAACAATGCTTTGAGCTCTAAGCACATAGCGCTTATAAGCAGCATCCTGAATACCAGGGAGCGACTAAATCCAGGGTTTAATCCACCCTCATCCATGGAAACTCCTGGAGGACTTTGAACCAATCACCCTATCCAGACCTACCTACCTCACGCATTGCTGCAGGAAAAATAGGAGGAGGAAATGCTGTGTAGAACAACTTAAATTCCTAAAATGAAAAGGTGGGACAGTAACGCGTGCAACTTTCAGTCCTTAAGCACAGTGTTGATAGAGAGAAGCTACCTATATCAGTCGGGCTAGGTATACAGGAGTAACGTAACTTGGACTGGGGAGGCAAGAATTAGTCAGAAGATACAGGCTTTTTTAAATTTATATGTATGCCTAGAGAAGTATAAGAGACAAAGAAAGAGACAATTTAGCATGGCAGACAATTTTGTGCAAGGTAAAATTCAGAGATTTTGGGGGAGAGGGTGTTAATGTGATAGAGGCTGCGGGATAATAGTTATTATGGCTCAGGAAAAAATGGAAGAACAGAGACTGGGGGAACCTAGTGTCTTATTTCTACCATCTTTATCTATCCAACAGCCTTTTAATTTTTCTATTGTTGCATCTTTCTCCAATCTTATATTTTCCTCCCTCTTTTTCTTCAATTCCAATAACTTTCAAGGACAGAGATCTAAATTAGACCAAAGCCTGCATGTGGGCCTAAGGCCACAGATTTTTGCCAGGATGTTTTAGGTAGAAGCATCATACCTGAGAATCTTCTAAGATATTGCTTACCCTCAGGAGATGCAAATCTTGATAAATGAATAAGAAGGGGGTCATTAAAGTTAATGTAGCTCTTATAGCAGTAGTATTTGAGGCATGTGTGGAACCTGAAAAAAGTGGACTGCTTTAATGAAGCAGGTAGCTACTATGGCTGCATGATGCTGAAAACACTTCTTTCTTAACATTGGAGGTGCAGTAGTTAGAATGCAGTTTTGCAGGCTAACTCTGCCCAATGCCAGGAGTTTCATCCTGGCTGCTGGCTCAAAGTTGACCTAGTCTTCCGTCCTTCTGAGATTGGTAAAGTGAGGACACAGATTGTTGGGGGCAATATGCTGTCTCTTACAGAGACAGAGGGCTTACAGAGACTTACAGAGGGCTGAAAAGCACTATGAAGTGGTATATAAGTCTAAGTGCTATTGCAATTGTTATTTTTCAAAACATGCTCTAACCTAGTAGACATTTTGCCAATTTTCTCAAAATTAAAGGAATATGTAAATGACTATATCTGGAATGTTGACATCCTGATTTTCTAATCATCTCTTTAAAACAAGGTATCTGGAAAATGCATACAGGCTTTTTACTAGATAGATAGATAGATAGATAGATAGATAGATAGATAGATAGATAGATAGATAGATAGATAGATAGATAGATAGATAGATAGATAGATAGACAGGCAGGCAGGCAGGCAGGCAGGCAGGCAGGCAGGCAGGCAGGCAGGCAGGCAGACAGACAGACAGACAGACAGACAGACAGACAGACAGACAGACAGACAGACAAATGATAGAGATAGAGATATAAAATAAATATATCAGTATATCAATACATATACATATTATATATCTATCACTAGAACAGCTTTCTAATGTGATCCCTCCAGATGTGTTGAATTCCCAACTTCCATAATTCTCAGTCGGCATGGCTATGCTACCTGGAGAAATGTGAGCTGAAGTTGAGCACATCTGGAGAGAACCAGCAGCATAATGACACTTGTATTACAAGATGTATTCCCAAAGAAGCGGAGAACAGCTCCATTTCTAAGCCACCTTAGCACTGAACTGGTTAAAAGCTTCAATAAATGTACAATCACATTCTGTTTTGGCATGGCAAAGGGCCAGATGACTTATAGGTCACTCCCATCTCCAATATCTGTGCTTCCAGGATGATTTTAACAGAGTGGCTGTGAAAATGTTATTGAAGTTGTTATCTCTTTGACATACTGTTAACCCATACCTTGGAAGCAGAACTGTGATCAAACAAGCTAGATAAATGATTGAAAGACAAAATCTTGTCAAGACAGAATAATTACCGTACTTGACTTTGGAGGTGAAGGGAGGGAATGACATCAGTGTGTATTGTATGAGTGGTAAATGTGAATGTTGGTTTTCATGGGCTTCGGTCTTTTTCACTGCGTACATTGTCTTCTGGCTCATGATTTTATTAACTTCTTCCTGTATGTAGAGCAATGAGGACATCTTGTGGCTAAAGGATCAAAGAGCTTTGGTTTTTTTATTGTGAATTGTCCAGAGTCACTTAGGTGAGAAGGGTAGTGTACAAATGCAACAAATAAACTATTACCCTTTTTTTGCCTACATTCTGTCAAACTGTTTGATTATATGTTGAGGTATTGGCACAATCATAGCATGGATTCTTAAAATATTGTCCCTCCGTTTTTTAGTGCAAATAATGCTAAACATACATTTATGTTACAGTTTGCTGATTTAGTTTATCTTGCCTGCTATTTGATCTCGGGGGCGGGGGGGATGGTTTTACACAAAAGCTAGATCCTGTGCATGGAAAAATGAAGCTTCATTTGTTCATATAATTGTTTTGTTACCAGTGCATGGATAGGCAAACTGAGCACCTGAGCATGTCTCTTACTGGACCTTTTTGGGAGAGTCATCAGTTCTACAAACTGTTTCAAAATGGTACTGGGTCTCATGGCTTGCATTTTCAAGTGTCCCCTCTTCTTTATATCAATTCAGCCACTGCATTCTCTCCCACACTGTTTGGCCCAGCTTCCTATTTATAAAAGTTGATCTTCCACCTCCCCAAGAATGAGATTTATCTGAGCACACTTTATGATCCTGAATAAATACTCCATATACTTTTCTGACTCAGTCATTTTGTTCATTGTTTGCAATCTTACTAAATTGCAAACTTATATTAAAATGCTATTAAAATTTAAAACTAAATTAATATGCCCATTTCATTTTCTGATAAATCCAAATATTTTCAAGAAAAAAGTTACTTCCAAAACAATTTTTTCGAGACAAAATGGGCAGTAAATAAGTCTAACAAATAAAATTTCAACAAATACCTACATAAATATTTTATTCATTTAATGTATTCACATTTGCCAACACTTTGGTGGGATTTTTTCTTATCTTCTGAATTTTCTCCAGTTGTGTTCATTTTTGGTCAGAGAATTTCACGGCAATTTGTTTAGTGCAAAAACAAAAAAGAACATTTGTGTCCAATTTCTGTGGTTCTGAGAAGCATGAATTTGGATTGAGTCATATATAATTAAAATCAATCAGTACTTATTGTTAATCTTAAAAAATATATTGAAAAAGACTTTTGAGGGAAGTCTTTTGAGGTGGCTCAGTGGGTTAGGACGCTGAGCTTGTCGATCAGAAGGTCGGCAGTTTGGCGGATCGAATCCCGAGTGCCGCGTAACAGAGTGAGCACCTGTTACTCGTCCCAGCTTCTGCCAACCTAGCAGTTCGAAAGCACGTAAAAATGCAAGTAGAAAAATAGGGACCACTACGGTGGGAAGGTAACAGCGTTCCGTGCGCCTTTGGCGTCTAGTCATGCCGGCCACATGACCACGGAGACGTCCTCGGACAAGCGCTGGCTCTTCGGCTTTGAAACGGAGATGAGCACCGGCCCCTAGAGTTGGAAACGACTAGCACACATGTGCGGGGGAACATTTACCATTTACCATATAAAAATAATCCATAATCTTGAGGAGGATATGGAAATGAAAGCAGATATTTATGTACTCGCCGTGATGTCCCGTTGCCTGGAGGCGGTTCGGGTCTGGATGGGGAGGAACAGACTTCAACTCAACCCTGACAAGACTGAGTGGCTGTGCATTCCGGCATCCCGGGACATTCAAAATGTTCCATCTCTTTCTATGGGGGGTGAGCTCTTACCCCCCGTGGATAGGGCTCGCAACTTGGGAGTCCTCCTAGATTCACGGCTTACCCTGGAAGATCATATAGTGGCCGTGACTAGGGGGGCTTTCGCCCAGGTTCGCCTGGTGCGCCAGTTGCGGCCCTATCTGAACCGGGATGCCCTGTGTACGGTCACTCATGCGCTCGTGACCTCTCGCCTTGACTACTGTAATGCTCTCTACATGGGGCTTCCCTTGAAGACCACTCGGAGGCTCCAACTGGTACAGAATGCGGCCGCGAGAGTTGTCTTGGGAGTTTCCCGGTGCTCCCATGTTACACCTTTGCTCCGCGAGCTGCATTGGTTACCAGTTGTCTTTCGGGTGAGGTTCAAGGTGTTGGTTACGATCTTTAAGTCCCTACATGGCATGGGTCCGGGATACCTCAGGGACCACCTGCTGCCGGCATCGATTCCCCTCCGCCCTGTGCGTTCCCACAGAGAGGGCCTCCTCAGGGTGCCGCCAGTCAGGGAATGCCGACTGGTGGCCCCCAGGGGGAGGGCCTTCTCTGTGGGCGCTCCGGCATTATGGAATCAACTGCCGGTGGAGCTCCGGATGGCACCAGACCTCCGAACTTTCCGTCGGGGCCTGAAGACCCACCTGTTTGAAATAGCTGGTCTGGCCTGATGGGGGATTATGGGTTTTTAATTGTTTTTTAAATTTGTATTACTGTTTTAATTGGGCATGGGTTTAATCCTTTTTAATTTTTGTATTGTCTTTTTTATATATGCCCTGTGAACCGCCCTGAGTCCCTACCAAGGAGAAGGGCGGTATATAAATCAAATAAACTATAACTATAACTATAACTTAGTACTAATCTTCTTGGGCATTGTATTAGAAATAAATAAACAGTTCTCTAGGTTCTAGTCAGATTTATAACTTGGCCCATATTAAACACCTCTTAGGACAACTTCTGAATAAAGCTTTCTATAGCACTTAACAAAAATAAATTTAAAATACTGAATCAAAACTGAGTCAGCTTTTAAAATGTCTACATTTAGTCAAATTTAGCAATATGAATTGTTGACCATTTTTAATTAAAGAAATTGAAAAGATTCACATACATTTAGAGATAGTGATTGATAAAAGTGCATAGGATTTTAGAATATTTTGTATAGATATGATCTTAAAAGTCGGCTGTTGACTGCAGTAAGAGGTTTGTTGTGGAGGTTAAGGTATTGATACATATGAGACTAACTGTAATTCTTAGTGAATGGTTCAGCAATGGATTAGGAAAATGATGCTTGGTATTTGACTCTTTAATATATTAATGTATAAAAGTATAAAGAATGGTTGTGGTGAAGTGAAAAATGATGTAATGAGGATTATGGTTCTGAAAATTAATACATTGAAAACCAACATAATTGCATTTAACAGGGAAAATTGAATGAATTATTGTAAGCTGTTATATAAATGGTGAAAAGCTAAAACAGGTAGATGGATTTGTGTAAATTAGTGGATGGCTTGCTGAAAATGGGGGAAAGAATGGAGATATTTTAAGACACGGAGATATTTATAGAAGGGTTGTGGGTAGCATGTAGACCTTTGTACAGTACAGAATAAATATAAATATTCAAGAGAAGCAAAAATAGCTAGTTATAAGAATGTGTTTCTGCCTACTTTGTTATTTAAAAATGAGACGTGGATATGTCAAGAAAAACAGTAATTTGAATGCATTGGAAGTGGGGTACTTAAGTGTGTGTATAGTAAAGCACAAAGAGCTAAGGTCAAGAATAAATGAATTGTGAAAGAATGTAGATTGAATATAATGGGCTATTGAATATATGTTGGGCTTGTTTGATTATATAGAAAGAGTGAAAATCAAATATATATGAAGGAAAGCTGAGTAGGTTAAGATGAACGAGAAGACTCGGTTATGGTTGCATGGAGTTGATGAGATGCTCAAAAAGAGAGAAACAAATAGTTTAAAAAGCAAAAGGCAATTATGGAGCAGCATGTGGCCGTGGTGGAAGCAAAGATGGCTTTCAGGGATAAACTGATATGGGCAGTAGAGGGAATGGTGTTGATGCAAACTGAAAATTTCCCTTCCTTTTTCTTATATTTTGTTTCTTCCTTATTTTCTGTGCTTTGTATACTGATCCTTATCCATAAGTTAATGGTATGATGGATAGGCATGTATGTAAGTATGGATAAATATCCTATAGGGCACACCTCTGTTTTAAACAGCATAAGAGAGCAGTTCTTTCTTCAAAGAAATTCTACATTTAATCAGAATAGAGCTGGAAGGGACCTTGGAGGTCTTCTAGTCCAGTCCCCTGCTCAAGCAGGAGACCCTATACCATTTCAGACAAGTGACTGCCCAGTCTCTTCTTAAAAACCTCCAGTGATAAAGCACAAAAAACCTCTGAAGGAAAGCTGTTCCACTGGTTAATTGTCGTCACTGTTAAGAAGTTTCTCCTTACTTCCAGATTGCTTCTCTCCTTGATTTGCCTCCATTCATTGTTATTTGTCCTGCCTATAGGTGCTTTGGTAAATAAGTTGCCCTCCTCCTCTTTGTGGCAACCTCCTTCGGGAAAGGGCGGTATATAAATGTAATAAAATAAAATTAAATAAATAAATAAATAAATAAATAAATAAATAAATAAATAAATAAATAAATAAATAAATAAATAAATAAATAAATAAATAAATACTGGAATATTGCTTTCATGTCACCCTAGTCTTTCTTTTCTCTAGATTAGCCAAACCCAAATCCAAACCGTTCTTCGTGTTTTAGTCTCCAGGCTTTTAATCATCTTAGTTGCTCTTATTTGCACTTTTTCCAAAGTGTCAACATCTTCTTTGTAATATGGTGATCAAAACTGGATGCAGTATTCCAGGTATGGTCTTACTAAGACTAGAGGTACTAATACTTCATGTGATTTTGATTCTATGCCCATTTTTATACAACCCAGGATTGTATTAGCTTTTTTGGCTGCTACCACACACTGCTAGCTCATATTTAAGTGATCGTCCACTAGGACTTCAAGGGGTGCCAGTCCAAATCTAGTTTCAAATTAAAAAATCATAGTAAAGGAGACAAAGAAAATAGTTACCATCAACAACGAGCAGTTAAACAGCTCACAAATTAATTAAGGCTTCCCCTTCAAATGAAATAGATTTTCCCCCTATATATATATCTGTGTATATAATTTATTATATGCAAATCTATATCTTTTTAACCCTTTTTTGGGGAGTAATATAGATTTTTCCAGCAGTACAGAAGTGAGCATTTTATAGCTAACATTTATGATACAACTTTTGTTTTCAAAAATGGGTATAATCACTAGCGTCATTAGTCATTTTGGTGAGGCAGTAGTTATGTTTTCCAGGGAAACTCTGGGAGCTGACATTCACACAACTTAAAGTTGTCAAGGTTGAAAAACACAGGTCTATACTGTAACATTTATCCATCATTCCAATCTGCCAACTGGAGCAGTAACAGTTCCATTTGGTTTATGAGTATCTGTTACCTTAGAGAACAAAAGTGCCATATTATAAGGAATATAGAAAGCTGTGTCATTATGGAGTAAGATTATTGGTCCACCTAGCCCAATATTGTTATAATAACAATGTTTAAAGATTTTTTTCTCTAAAACCCTTCCCCACCATTGGTCTGCCTAAGTCAATGTCATCTATAAGCAGTGTTTCTTAAACTTTTTTTCTCTCAAGACCCATTTCTACTTTTAAAAATTATGAAGGACTCTAAAAGAGCTTTCGTTTGTATGGATTATATATATCAATATTTAAAATTAACGTGTTTGCTGTCACTATCATTCCCACAACTATTGGTTGGGATTTTAATGTTGTATTATTTTTTGACATAAACTGAGAAATAATTTTGATTTCTGGGACTCCTGAGAGGTTCTTGGGGGACACCCCCCCAGGACTTCTGGGTCATAATTTTAGAAAGACTTGTCTCTAGAATTGACAATTTGTACAACAATTCCATTGTGAAAGTTTTTTCTCTAACTAAATAAAATCAAGTACTTTCTGCATTAATGCATTTGCTCTACCAGCAAACTATGGCTTTTTCCTTTTAATGATCATTCAGGGGATCATTCTTCCAACTGTGTGTGGGATCTTATTTTGACTTCTACTTCCAATGAGCAAAGTAAAATCCTGAAAGTCTGTTATGACAGCTGAAAAACGTGAAATCATGATCTGCCTATGAGACTACTATGAAGGCACATTAGCTGGCTGAGACTAAGCACACTTAATGATTTCAGTATTCATCCTTCTTGGTTTGCTATCTTGTCAGTCACACCAAGTTCTGTGCCGAATCAACAGAAGAAAGTAACACCTAAACCTGGGGGTGGGATTGTTAAGAGTGTCACAAACACTGAATAATCTTGGCAGCTGGAGGAGGTGGATTGGAAAAGAATTTTTTTTTAGAAGCAGTTCCCTTGGTCAATTAGAATTGATGGAAGGAGAGAGAAAAAGGAAACAGAGAAAAAGTATACAAAACTTATAATAGGAAGCTGACAAAATATAGTAACCTTTACATAGTGAAAAAGGAATGTGATACAGACACTTCAAATAATTTTCAGAAAAGTATGCAAAGAGTTGCCTCATGTATAAAACAGCCACAGAAAAATACTTGAGAGGAAACCAGTTATTTAAAGCTAATAGCAAAATCTAAAGTTTAAAGTTTATTCAGAAAAATATTCCCCAAGAGACATGAAAGTGAATCTTCCATTTTCACACTGCTGCTTGAGAACTCCAGATAGGTTAGACCATAATTTTGTAATTCATTGCCAGCATTTGCCAAAGAGTGGGTGATAATTCTTATAGGCAAACACATCTGAATATAGATTGGGGAAATAAAAAATATGAATGATGAGCTTTTAAAAATTCAAACAGAAAAAAAAGAAACTCATTTTTCACACTTGAAACAGCACTTTGTGAATATTATTTACTGCGGAACAGAATCTGTGTGGAAGCTTTTTCTTATCAGAGAAAGTAGAAATTTTCTTTGTAGCTGTATCTAAAAGTATCTTCCAGTTGTACTTCCTGTTAATGCAGTTATTAATGTGTACAAGATGGCTTTGAATGTAAATGAAAATTTAAAATTTAAATGGTAACCAAATATAGCATTCTCTGTGGAAAATAATATAATTCAGTTGTATTGCTACTTCCTTCTAGAAAGCTAATTTAACATTTGGTTGATTTTATTTGCTGGTTCTTTTCTAGGAAATCTGTTGACCAACTTGACTTAGCCAATACAAGAAAAGCTCTAATTGTACCTGCTTTTGAAACTCTCCGCTATCGCCTCTCTTTTCCAAAGTCAAAGGCAGAGCTGTTATCTATGTTGGACATGGGAACACTCTTCACATTCAGGTATTGCATGTATTTTATTGAATTCATTCAAAAGATTTGCTTCCTCCCTCTCTGTTTTAAGCAGTAGTGTACATTTAAAGCATTCTAAACTTGTATTAGAAACATGTTCTCATCCTCCCTTTTATTACTTAAAATGAGCCATCCATTTACACTGTTTCCTTGAGGCTTAGGAGGTTGTCTGGAGGTTTAATGTGAAAAGATTAAGATTAGGGAGTTTTAGACAATAAACCATAAGAAAGAGTTTTTGGGAAAGGCTACTGAGTCTTTGTTATTCTGACCAGGTTCCAATAGTAGGAAAAACAGACAGTCATCAAAAAAAGTTCCATTTCTTAAAAGGACAGAAAACAGGTGGTACTTTGAGTGGAGGGTGGTTGCCAGGTAGATATATTTTTCCCATTAGGACTCTAAGCAGTAAATTCAGTAAGAAATCTCTAAGATAAGATTGCTGTGGAACCAGGTGGGAAGTTGATTTACATCTTCTGAAAATCTTCCATCTGCTCCCCCTTTCCCAGGGATGTAAGGGGGTATGAATCTGTGTGTTTATGATGTCATCCCCTCTCTTCATAGGTCAAAGTGACTTAAAAAAATACAATAAAACTAATTATAAAAACATCATTTAAAATGAGTTATAGAACACCAAGAACTAAAACAATTATCCTTTAACAATAAAATATTTAATAGTACAAGACTTCAATGTGTTTTTGGTTCTTCATAAACAAAGAACAAGTTTCAATTTATAACAATGCAATGTGTTTTTAAAAAAAGTTAGAAAGCCAGCAGCCCAGGTTCAGTGCCACACAACGGGGTGAACTCCTGCCCTCATCCCCCATCTGCCAACCTAGCAATTCAAAAGCATGCAAATGCAAGTAGATTAACAGGTACCACTTTGGTGGAAAGGTAACAGTGCTTCATGATGTCATGCTGGCCACATGACCGCAGAAATGTCTTCAGACAGTGTTGGCTCAATGGCCTTGAAACAGATGAGCACTGCCTCCATAGTTGGCAATGACTAGTGGAGTAATATCCGCAGGGTCTCCTTTATTTATTTTTTTAAATTGTGTTTCAAAACCTGAGTCTCATCATGGAAAAAGGAGAATTGATCATTAACCTATGATGAAACATATCACAGATTCCCTGTTATCTACTTGTCTCCAGAAGTTGTGGGTGCTCCAATACTGGAGGTTTTCAAGAAAAGGTTGGACAACCATTTGTCTGAAATGTTATACGTTTCCTGCTTCAGCAGGGACTTGGACTAGAAGACCTCCAAGATCTCTTCCAACTCTGTTATTCAGTTATAATCAGTTTGGGTCAAAGTCATGTACTGTAAGTTTTTATATGTTATAATGAAACCCTTGAATTGGCTCCAGAAAACAACCAGTGCCCAGTCAAACTGATTATATGATTATATGAATGTTATATGGAATCTTTCAGAATCATGCAGCCAGATTGCATTTTTAGACAGCTGCAGTTTCTGAACAGTTTTCAGCAACTATCTACTACAAAGTAATTATTGAGTTTACCAACATATAAATCTTTACAGAATCCATGAGGAATCTCAGACTATAAAGCTGATCCTTAAGGAAGATTATAATCCCATGTAGAAATAGTATTTCCTAAATCCTGAATGTCCTGTTTCTGGATTCAGCAACTCTATTGTGTTCGTGTTTCATTTCAGCTTGTTCATCCGTGTCCATTCAATTCATCACATTCATAATAATGAGCTAGTAAACTTTAGCTGTATTTTTGCTCTTGGTAACCAGTCCTGTGCTGGCATACATGTCTGGAACCCAGGTGCTGAAGATCGTATCAAAATGGCAATCTGTCTTTCCAGGTCCTTGCAATACCACATGCCTCTTGTTTTAGGATAATATTGCATCTGATCTAGCTAGCAAAACTGCTGTCTGAAATATTGATTCCAAAAGGGTAGAATTTGTTTGAGCCTCCTCCTCTGATTGCTTGGCCTTAGTGCTTAATTAATTATGCCCATTCAATCCAGTTTGAACAAGTTAAAGCAGAAGAAAGGAGAATTGATGTGTTTGTTTATAAAGAAATAAACTCTACCCCCTTTAAAATAAATTCTACCAGTATCATTTTTTTTATTGAAAAGTTTTACAGTACTTTTTATCTTTAACAATCCCCCCCTCTCCCTCCACCCACCCCTACCTAACCCTCCCTATCCCTCCCCCCCATTCCCCCCTCCCCCCCGACTTCCCAGAGCTAAGTACAAGGTATAAAAACATAGAACAATCATAAACATCCATATACTAACAACAATAAACTATTAAGTCTATCGCACTGTAGCTCATATAAAATGACTACAAGCAGTACTAATATTACATAAAAAAGGAAAGAAAAGAAAAGAAAACTTATTCAAATACTAGATGAAACTTTTTAGTCCCATATTTGTTCTGGATATAATCAATCCACTTTTTCCACTCCATAATATAACGTTCTTGCGAATGATCTTTCAAATAAGCCGAAATCTTTGCCATTTCCGCCAGGTCAGAAACTTTTAGAGTCCATTCTTCTATAGTCGGCAGTTCCTCCTTTTTCCAATATTGACCTATTAAGAGTCTTGCTGCTGTGATTAAATTCAACATCAACTTAATGTCCACAACAGTAGCATCTGTAATTATGCCCAATAAAAACAATTGCGGACAAAACTTTATCCTTTGCTTGAAGATCTTCTGCATATTCCACCAAATTTTTATCCAAAAAGCCTTAACCTTTTTGCAGGTCCACCATATATGAAAATACATTGCATCTTCGCCACCACATCTCCAACATTTAGGTTGATAGTCCGGATACATACTTGCAAGCTTTTTGGGATCTAAATGCCATCTATAAAACATTTTATAAAAGTTCTCTCTTAGGTTTTGGGCTTGCGTAAATTTTACGTTCCTCACCCAAATCTTTTCCCACGTGACCATTGTAATAACTTCTTTAATATTCTGAGCCCATTTTATCATACAGTCTTTAACAAGTTCTATTTCTGAATCAATATCTATCAATGCAAGATAAATCCATTTGATATGTGCTGGACCCTGGTTTCTAATTTGCTTTACCAGATTTTCATCAGTCATTGAGAAACCAATTTTCTGGTCTTCTTTCCACCTGGCACGTAATTGACCATATTGAAACCAAGTTTGAACGATCTTCTCATCTCGCAAAAGATTGTACGGCTTCAAACACCAGACGTTCCTCTCCAAACTTAAGATCTCCTTGTACGTAGTTACATCATGTTTGAAGCCAACATTTATGTTTTCTATTGCATGTTTCGGGATTGCCCACAACGGCATCTTGTAGTCTAACTTATGTCTATACTTCTTCCAAACTCTCAACAATGCCTGTCTTAAAATATGCACTTTAAACACATTATCTACCTTCTTATCATACAACAAATATGCATGCCAGCCAAATAACAAATCGTGGCCCTCAAGATTTAATAATCTCCCTTGTGTCAAATTAATCCAATCACTTATTCCTGACAACGCAGCAGCTTCATAATATAATTTAAGGTTAGGCATTTTAAGACCACCTCTTTCACGCATATCCTGCATAATCTTAAGTTTAACTCGTGGCCTTTTCCCTGCCCATACAAATTTATTGATACCCCGTTGCCATTCTTCCAGATTAGAGTCTTTTTTAAGAATCGGTATCATTTGGAATAAAAATAAAAATTTAGGCAGGACATTCATTTTCACTGCTGCAATTCTTCCCAGTAAAGACAATTGCAATTTTTCCCAGCTCTCCAATTCTTTTTGAATTTTTCCCCATAACTTTTCATAATTATTTTTATATAACTTTGCATTTGAGGGTGACAAATACACCCCCAGATATTTAACCCTTTTAACAATCTCAAATCCAGTTAATCCTTCTAAAAGGGCCTTTTGCGATACTGTCATGTTTTTGGCTAAAATTTTTGTTTTTTGTACATTAACCTTAAATCCAGAAACCTTCCCATATTGCATTATTATCTCCATCAGGTCCACAACAGAGTTTTCTGGCTGGGTCACCGTAACAACCAGATCGTCTGCAAACGCCCTCAATCTATAATCCTGATCTCTAATTTGAATACCCTTAATTTTTTCCGAATTCCGTATTTTTATCAATAATATCTCCAATGTTAAAACAAATAATAAAGGTGATAACGGACACCCTTGTCTTGTGCCCTTCTCAATATTGCATACTTCAGTCAGACTATTATTTACTGTTATTCGGGCAGTTTGCTTTTGATATAATGCCCTAATTGGTTGTAAAAATTTATCCCCAAAATTCATTTTATCTAGAACTTTCATCAGAAATTGCCAATCCAGTTGATCAAAAGCTTTTTCAGCATCTAGAAAGATTAACGCCGCAGGGATCTGGTTGTTCCTTTCCAAAAACTCCACCACATCAACTATATGCCTCACATTGTTTTTCATTTGTCTACCACTAATAAACCCAGTTTGATCTCCATGAATCATCTGTTGCAAAACCCTCATCAATCTATTAGCTAAAACCTTAGCAAATATCTTGTAGACTGTATTTAAAAGTGATATTGGTCTGTAGTTTCTTACTTGGGTAACATCCTGATCTTCCTTCGGAATCAAGGAAATAAAAGCAGTTCTCCAAGACGGAGGCACCCTTCCTCCCCTCTGAATTGTCTGAAACAATTCCCTTAATGGCTTTATCAATTCCAATTGTAGATTTTTGTAATAGACCGCAGTCAGTCCGTCCGTGCCTGGCGCTTTGTCCACCTTCAATTGCTTAATTGCTAAAAGAATTTCTTCTTCTGTTATCAATTGATTAATCTCTTCCTTTTGTTCTTGTGTAAGAACCGGGATGCTAGCATTCTTCAAATATACATCAATATCTGTTTCATTAATCTTATCCTTAACATATAATTTGGAATAAAAGTCCACAAAGGCTTCCTTAATAAGATCCTGTTGAAACACAACCTTGCCTTTATGTTCAATTTTATCTATGTTAGAAGCCCTTTGTTTTTTCCTTAACCTGTAAGCTAACCACCTACCTGGTTTATTGGCATTGCAAAAAGTATTATGCCTAGCAAACCGTAAGTTAGTTGCCACCTGATCAGCCATCAACTTATCAAATTGTCCTCTTAGCAAATTAATAACCTCTTTAATCTTCACATCCGATCGATTCAAAATTAGGGCCTTTTCTTTTTCCCTAATTTCATTCTCCAGTTCTTTCCTCCTAACTTCCAAATTACGTCTGTATTTATTATTCATATATATTAACACCCCTCTCATATAGGCTTTGCTAGCATCCCAAACCATGTCCATAGAAGTATCCTTGTTCATATTAATTTCAAAAAAGTCCTTCATCTGCCTTTTGCATTCTTCCACATTTCTCTGATTTCTAAACAAATTCTCATTTACGCGCCAGGAGCGCCTATCTCTATTATCCTTGTTGATCTCTAACCAGACTGGACTATGGTCAGATATAGTTCTTGCGCAAATCTTTATCTTCTTAATCCTAGAAAAAAAATCATTAGTCAATAATATAAAATCAATCCTAGAGAAAGATTGGTGTCTATCAGAGAAAAAAGTATAATCCTTTTCATGTAAGTGTATTTCTCGCCAAATGTCTCGCAGTTCCAGATCATCCTTCATTTCAAAAAACGATTTAGGCAATCTAGCATGACTCAGGGCATGTTTAAAAAAACCAGATTTATCCAGCTGTACATCCAAGACACCATTCCAATCTCCCATAAAAATAAAAGATTTATAATCCAACTGGGTAATCTTTATATGTAGTGAACTATAAAAGTCAGCTTGTTGTTGATTAGGAGCATACAGTCCAACTAAAAGCGTTTTTTTGCCTTCTAACAGCAAATCTATCATAACATATCTTCCTTGTTTATCTACTTCAATTAGTTCCGCTGTCAGAGTATTCTTAACATAAATAACCACTCCATTTTTCTTATTCATTGCAGAAGCAATAAATTGCGTACCCAACCTTGAATTCAACAAGTACTTTTGGTCCATAACCCTAATATGCGTTTCTTGCAAGCAGATAACATCAGTCTTAAATTGTTTTAAATATTGAAACACTTTCTTTCTCTTCTGTGGTGAGTTTAATCCATTAACATTCCAGGTTAGGAACTTAGTCGCCATTCTTGGCATCCCGAAGCTTCTGGAGCACGTCTGCCAGGACCCCTTTAACTTCCTTAGGCCGCGCCCCTCCCACAGCTTCGCTATAAGTACGCCTTGGAGGTTCCATAACTTTCTGCTGATCTTGCTCTTGCTCTTGTCTCACTCGTCCTAAAGCGGCACGCGTCATCCTCTGCTCTCTAGCAGCTGCCGATGAAACTGTAATTTGATCCCCTCCAGTACCATTCTCCTCTGTCTGTATTCCTTCAGCATCTTGAGGCTTTCCCTCACCATTTCCCTTTACAGATTCCAAAAGTGGTAGAGGGGTTGCTTTTAAAACTTTACTGTAAAAATCACGTGCCTGCGTCACTGTGACCAAACGGTGTCTCTTTGCCTTCATGCATCACCACCATGCCCACTGGAATCTCCCATCTAAACTTGATGTCACATTTCTTAAGTTCCTGTGCCAAAAAGGCAAAATCTTTCCTTCTCCTTAAAATTTTTGGAGGAATCTCTTTTAAAACCAAAACTTCTTGCTCAGCAACCACAAGCTTAGTATCATAAGCAACTTGGATAACTTCATCTCTAATTGCTCTCTTTGTAAAGTAAACCACCACATCTCTAGGTAATTTCCTCTGCCTTGCAATCCATGAGTTCACACGAAAGATTTTATCTATACTTCCCTCAATTTCAGCTGCTGACTGACCCAGTACTGCTTCCAAAGCCTCAGAGACCAACTGCTTTAAATCTTCTTTAGGATTCTCTTTTAAGCCTCTGATTCTGATAGCAAACTCCATCTGATGGTACTGGACGAGGGTCAAGTCTCCATCCATTTTATCCATTGTATTTTCATTCTCTAATACTTTTGCTTCTAATATGGAATTCTTTTGACTAAGATCCTCCATTTTTTCATCCAAACATTGAACACATACGGCCACACCTTCAATTGCAGGCAAGATGTCTGCCCTCATTGCTCTAAACTTCTCTTCCATCTTCTCCTCCAGTTTCTCCTCCAGCTTTTCCATCTTTTCATCCATCATATCCGACATTAATTGTGAATGCTTTTCAAAGGCATCCTGTAAATCCTTAAGCGTCAATGCCGGAGCAGGTGCAGGAGGAAGCAAAGCTTGCAACGAGGTCTGTTGCACCGGGGAAGCCCCCGCACTCCGGAGAACTTTGGAAGTTTTAGTCGCCATCTTCCCCCACTTTCACTTACGCACTTTCACTTTTAAGAGCCATAAAGTCCATTGAACTAGAGAGTAAAAGTCCACTTCACCTTGACCTCCTGTACCGCTCTGCCTGCGTCTTCACACTCGAGAGTCTTTCCTTCTGGCAGGGGTGGTTGCTAACGCTTGGCTCTGCTCCAAAAAACACGGAGCAGAGGTGCTGCGCAGCCCGGAGCAAACCCAGGCTTTGGGGGGGCTCGATCCTTCAGCCGCCCAAACTTAAAGCTCAGGCGGCCCCGGAGAGCTCAACCCCTACCTGGGGCCTCACCCCCTCCTCTTCTCCCAGGGAGGGGGCTTCCGAATCACCAAAAACAGCTGATCGGCGCTGTTTTCAGCAATTCAACAAAGCCGCGGAGCGGACAGCCCGGAGATGGCTGTCTTCAGCGTCGCGTCGCCACCGGAAGCCTCTACCAGTATCATTTTGTAATCTGTGGAAGTAATTGCAAAGATTTATTAATTAAGAAAACAACTGTTCCTTCCCCAGTTAAAAGAAAAATCTACTGGAAAATAAGATCATGTAAATGTTCATTTCCATTTTCTGCTTCATCAATCAAATTTTCCACAGGCGTGGAATTTATTTTTACACTGGGGTTTGGGTTTTTTGGTTTTTGTTTCTTTTGCATAAAGAACAAGACATCACAAAAGAGACAGAGCTTCTGAATGATCAGTATTTCTCCTTATAGCTAGTCCATCTGATCGTTCCAATCTTCTCACAGCCCATGTCCACCAACCAACCATTTCTACCTTGGTTTTCAGGGTGGTTTTAATAAATTGTTAGTAACTATTGCAAGCCAAATTAATAGGGGAAAGTTGCATGACAATGATTCCTGATCATTCCTGTAGCATTCCAAACTTTTTATTTTTTTTTTTATTTGGTCTCCTGTTTTCTAAAATGGTTAACTTTTTTCCTTTTGGGCATATGAGACATATAAATTAGTTTTCTATGGTAAATGTCTTCCTTTTATTTCTCTTCCAGCAAATTTTGTAGTGGCCTCGATATTTTGAGTATGAGAGCTTTGTAATGGAGAATAATGGATGGCTTCATTGTAGATGTGTCTCAAGGGTTTTATATTAAAGGTCTGGAGATTTCTTTGTCTATAGAAAAAATAAAATTTTGCTCCACTAAGGTTTCAGACTATGTTAATTGCTGCTGCTCTGAACCTACTTCCAAATACAGTGCAATTACTTTTTCTCTGATTATTCAGGGAATTTTAGAGAAAGAAAGTCACATTATATAGTCTCTTATCCAAGTAAAATTTTCTGTATTGCACTAATGTATATTGACCAATGACCTGTCCATGTCAACAAATTTGAATGCAATTACATTGAGTCAAAATAAAATAAAAACAAAACAAAATTAGCAATTCTCTCTTAACTTATTTGGTTCACTGTGGTTCATTCTGGAAAAAAAAGACTTAACAAAATGAATGCTGCTATTATGTGTGTGTGTGTGTGTGTGTGTGTGTGTGTGTGTGTGTGTGTTTCTATTCTACAAAGTTTTTCGGCACAGAACTACAATTAATAAAGAAAAAAAATATTAATTGCAGCTCTGTGCTGAAGAACTTGGTAGAATAGAAACTTACGTAATGCTAGAACAGGCAGCAAATATATATTGATAGATTAATAAAGTCTTCCCAGATTCATTGTAGAACCATGTTTGGGCATTTTGGCCTCTCAAAGATTCTACAGGTCTATAGGAATGCATTCTCATTTTCTCTTCAGATATTCAGATATTATCAAAGTTATGATTAACATTACCTTCAAACTGCAGACAGCATGCTTCCAAAAGCCAATTATAGTGGAAGAATGGAAGAAGGACGTATATCTATCACCTCAAAGACAACTTGAGGGCCACTGTAAGAAACAAAAAACAGAACTATGAGCATATAGGCCTTGGCTTTACCTAATACCCAGTAGGACTATTCTTCTTACCATTTCTTCTTGTACCTCAAAGAAATAATAAATATCCCAAATAAAGAATAAATACAAACATCTCCTTTATCCTCTGATTTCACTAAAAGGAATATTACAGTAACTATTCTTGAAATGTATTTTTGATTCGATTTTTATCCTATTTCTGAAGAAATAGAATAGAAATATTTCCTTTTTGAATGATTTGGAAGCATTGGACCCTATGTAATAAGTTGCTGTTCAGTGGTGAGAAAAGTAAGGTCTTGCACTTAGGCAGGAATAACCAAATGCACAGGTATAGAACAAGCAGTACCTGGCTTAACAGTAGTAACTATGAGAGACATCTAAGTTTCCTAGTGGACAACACTACTGGCTCATACTTACCACTTAAGTATAGCCAGAGTGGGCTGCATCAACAGAAATGTTAGCACCGTTCTGTACCGCCCTAGTGAGGTCACACTTGGAATATTTTGTCCAATTCTGGCTACCACAATACAGAAATGAACTTGAGACCCTAGAAGAGCAACAAAGATGATAACAGGACTAGAAGCTAAGCCATATGAGGAACAGTTAATCTAACTAGGTACGTTTAGCCTATCGAAGAGCAGGATGAGGGGTAATACAATAGCTATCTTCCAATACTTGGGGGGCAGCTATAAAAAAGAGTGTGACTCATTTTTCATAGCACTCAAGGGAAGGCAAAGCAATGGATGGAATATCATTAAAGAAAGATCCAACCTGGACCTAAGGAAAAATTTCCTGGCAATGAAAACAATTAATGAAAAGCTTGCTTCCTGGAGTTGTAGGTGCTCCATCACTGGAGATTTTCATGAAAAGTTTGGACGTCCATTTGTCTGGGATGGTATAAGGCAGGGATCCCCAACCCTCGGGCCACATGAGCAAACAAAGCCCCATCCACACATGTGTGGAACCTGGCAATGCTGAACCAGTCCATGGTGCCCAAAAGGTTGGGGCCCGCCGGTATAAGGCAGTGGGTTGGATTGGAATACTTCCAAGGTCCCTTCCAGCCATGTTCTTATCCCACATATGCTTTCTCTGTGAGCATAACCATAGGATCCTTTAGATTATAAAGTTAAGTCAGGTCAAAATTTCAAGTTGAATATTTTCAAGATTTTCATGGAGGTCTTTGATGTTTAAATTAAATCTAGATACAATATCAAGTCTGTCTGTACTGGGTTTTAAAGTAAACATTGGAATATGGTATACTATATAAACAAGTGATGTAATAGTGTCCTGGTTTAATTGATAGATGTGTGTGGCAGTAGCCGATATCATTCAGGAATGGCACAGTGAGCACAATCTATTTTCTCCTATGCCTTGTTTTTTTAAAGATTTTTCTAATAATGACTTATTTATTATATATTTACTATGTATAATTTTGTTGTACAATGCCCAAAGATAGGTGGCCATATAAATTTGATATATAAATAAATGAATGCAAAAGAAAAGTATTGATCATTGTCTTAAATGAAGAATAGTAGATGTGCTTGGATAGGCCTGGCAGTGACATAGGTAAAATTAACAAATTATAAAAGGATCCTTTCCTGTAAATTGAATTGATTGTCTAGATGAAATTGTATAGATGGCACATGGCAACAAAATGATAGCTTTGATGGCACTGATAGTATTTGCCTAGGCTTTTATTTAATGCCTGTATTGATCTAAATTTCGGCCATGATAACAGAAACACCTTCACAAATTTCTGCTTGCCTTGAAAACAAAGTACTAAATTAAAAAGAAAAAAATTATAACTGTGAATGGTGGCTGAGCTCATTTGCAAAGCATTTATCTGCATTTCAACATCTTCTCAAAGTACCATTTTTTACAATCTTAGCAATTAAATGTCACAGTCCAGAACTGCTGTAGTTACTGTTTCTTCATCAGTCATGATTTCTTTGCTTAGATCAGACATGTCAAACACAAGGCCCGGGGGCCAGATCCGGCCCGCAAAGTGGTTTCATGTGGCCCGCGAAGCCATCCTGGAAACAGTGAGGGAACGGCCCCCACTGCCTTGGCCCTGGCCCAGAGACCCTCCTTCTGCCAGAGACCCTCAGATCTGTCCCACTCCAGCCCAGGCCCCCATAGGCAACCTTGATGCGAACGATGTAGAGCTGGCCATGCCCACCCAGTAGGCCATACACACTCTAGCCACACCCACCCAGTAGGCCACGCTCACCCTGGCCATAAACACCCGGCCCCTTGAGGGCAATCGCAATGCTGATGCGGCCCTCAATGAAATTGAGTTTGACACCCCTGGCTTAGATTATCAATCTGTAGTTATAGAAAATTTCATTTTTCATTTTTTTTCCCCCAAAGTCAATGTAAGCCTGGATGGTAATGCCCACTGAAAATCTGACATCTTTGAGATTCTCAAAGCTGCATCCTGAAGTAGCACAGTATCTTTTCCTAAGACCAAAGCCACATGGCCGAGCTGCTCGTTTGCCCTGCTTTGAGGCTCATGCAAAAGTTGGAAGATACTTTCTTCAGATGCTATGTATCAGCAGTGTTGTCAAGAAGTTTCATTCACTTCTTGTCAAGTGAACAAACCAAGAGGTGAAAGAGAAGAGAAGTGAACCAAACTGTACTCTCAACAGATCTCCACATGGATTGTTTCTAAGTCTTACTTCCATCAATGATTCTTCCAAACCATATGTTTTCCAGGTATCACGTATGGACAAAAGGGCATGCACCAACCAATTTTGCCAAGTGGCGAACAGCCACCACACCATATAGAGTTGAATGGGAAGCAGATTTTGAGCCATATGTTGTGGTAAGGCAGGATTGTCCGGAATATGACCGAAGGTTTGTTGGATTTGGTTGGAATAAAGTTGCACACATTATGGAATTGGATGCACAGGTGAGAAGTAGAAATTTAGTTGTAGCAATTTGTTTTCCATTTTTTTAAAATATAAAAGTTACTGCTTTTATAGGATGCTTTAGAAAGTTTGTTTCTTATTGCATCAGAAATGTGGGAGTACACTCTTGTTCAGATTCACTAATAAGGAAGAGTTGTACAGGATCCAATCTGTGCTAGATAGACTCTGCCAGAGAGAAGTTCCCTGAAGATGTGTTCCAGCACGAGTCCAAAAACTCAGAAAACTAAACCTCTGGTCCCGGTGACTGAGCCAGATTGGATTCTGCAACTTCATCCTGGGACAGATACTGTATTTCACCTTCATTCATGAAAGAGTTGTAATCTTTGCTTTTGAAAAAATGATTGATACTATTAGCAGGAAGCAGAAAACAATAGTTTTCCTAATCAACAGGTCCCGTAACTCCTAGCTAGCACAGCCAACCAGCCTATTCTTCCTAGTTCTGGGTAACAGCAATAGCAATAGCACTTACATACTGCTTCACAGTGCTTAACGCCACTCTGTAAAAACTTTACAGAATCTGAATCCTCATTTTATGAAACTCAGAAGGATGGAAGGCTGAGTAAACCTTGAGCCAGTGAGCATCAAACTCCTAGCAGTGAGCTGAATTAGCCTGTAATTCAGTTCCATTTGGTTGGAATATAGTATAATGACATAGCCAGGATTCTTCCCACTGCAGAGTGGGGTTGTTTTATTTTGTTTTTTGCAATGTTCATACATAATGGGCTTCAGGCTTCTGTATAAACATTTGGTGTTCCAAATTAATTCCAAGAGACAAGAGTGAAAGACCATAAAAAAACTATGTCTCATGAAAAAATGTTTTTGTGCCAAATAACACCCAGTTGGATCATTCCCCCATTCAGTAATCAGTTTGCCAAAAGATGGGTAACAATAAGCTGTACCGTGCTGCTAACCAGCATCTCTAAATTTGCAACTGGCATCTTAAATTAGGTCTGCCCTCCAATTAGCTCTTTGCTTCTCTACAAAACAGTTTGCCAGAGCAGGTGGAAAGATACAGCTCACTCTTTGGATTACCTCTCAAGGAGCACTTACTATTTTAAATCAGGCAAATGTTTCTCAAGGGGGCAATAGGACAATTCATAACAGTATCTTTGTACATAGAATGTCAGAAAGGCTAAAGCATAGAATGAGCTGAAGTTGGCAAAGAATGCTAAATACATAAAACAGGTTTCTTCAGCTTTGTACAAAATCCAAGAAGTATCTGGGAGTCGAAGTCCACAGTTTCCAAGGTTGGATACTCCTGAGTTAATCAAGCTCAATTCATGGTGTCTTGATGGGTGCATCCATGGCTTGACATTTCTTTCTCCTTTTACTCCTCAAATTTATCATAGTAACGATACCACAGTGGGCTCTATTTTTACTGTAAAAATATGTAAGCAATGAAGAGAAACAACTGCTCTTGGCAAAATTGAAATAGCAACATAACTGAGGAAGGATGAAAGGGCAGCAGAGAAAGGCTTTGATGTCAGTAAAAGATCATTGCTTTGAGGCAGAAGGTTAAAAACAAAGCTGCAAAATTCTCTTAGCCCAGCTAGAAGTTGAATCTAACATTGACTTTATATGTATCTGTATTATCAACATGTCATTCAAAAACTGAAGGATTGCTAATCAAAGGCTTTCATTTTTACCAGAACCCTGCAATAAATGCAGAGTGATTAATAGGGAGTTTCATCTCACTGTAAAGAAAAGCTTCTTGAGAATTGCTTAAGCTGTTCTGGATTGCTGCTCTGTAGCAGATGCAAGCAGACTTTCAGATGATAAATCCCAAGATTCAACATTTTATGCATTTAATGTAGTTGATAAGGTGCTGGTTCTCTGAAATTTCACCACAAGAGTGCTCACTTATTAGACTCCTATTTGCCTTGCAAAATTGTAACTGCTCCAAAGGTGATTTAAACATAGTTTAAGGGTCCTTTCCTCCCCCTCTAATACAACTGTTCAACTTTTTTCCTTTGCCAGTCTTAGTCATGATCTAGAAACATCAGCAAACATGAGTAAATACTGACCACGTTTTTTTTCACATATGGGGGTTACAAAACCTGACTATACACATGCTTAGCAAGCAGATGCCATATTCAATTTTATTCAAGTTAACAAAAGAAAAGGGGCAGGCTGGGAGGGGAGATATATTTACACTGGGATTAAGAAAAGATTTTTATTTGCAGACATTCATTTTATAAGCGCCAATATTTGACTTACACTTGCTGTTTTCCAGTTTTTTCAATGCTTAAGGCTATGGGGAGAGGAGACAGAACAAAAGAAAATGTGAGGTCCTTGGTGCTCTCTGAGCTTGATGGTTTCCTTGCAGATGTTTCATTACCCAACTAAATAGCACTGATGAGATTGGGTAATGAATTGTCTACAAGAAAACAACCAAGCTCAGAGAGTACCAAGGACCCCACAGTTCAACCCTGAGCTACACTTGTTCTCTTCTATTGGTATACAAGAATTATGACACATTGATCTTCTTGCTCACTCTTACTGTGACTGTCTTCCTCAGGAATATGAATTCACGGTGCTTCCCAATGCCTATATGATCCACATGCCACATGCGCCCAGCTTCGACATCACCAAATTTCGTTCCAACAAGCAGTACCGTATTTGTCTCAAGACCCTCAAAGAAGAGTTCCAGCAGGATATGTCACGCCGCTATGGCTTTGCTGCATTGAAATATCTCACGGCTGAGAACAACAGCTAGCACCACTAAACTCTTAATGGAAAGCAACCTGAAAAGAGGAGCCGTTTCATGTGTGTGGACCCCGTTCTTAAATTGTGGGACACTGTTGGTTGTTTTTGGTTTTGCTTTGTTTTTAAACCATATCAAACAGTTCTAACAGTACAGCTTTGGAACAAGTTGTCTCTGGACATTGCTCAAAAGCACCACTCATTCACCCCTTACAAAACTTTGGCTTGATTGACCAAGAGGTGGATAGAAAATGTATGGGGTTGGCGGACAGCACTACCCACATCTGTTGGCAGCACACAGGGTGGCAGTAACTGTGTAAAACAGATCTTTATTCTTAAAATTGCACACAGATCTTCTTTGGAATATAGGCTTTCATGTTACTATTTAATAATATCACAGTTTTTTTAAAAAAAAAAAGAAATGTAAAGGAAGATCTTCAGATTATTATCCTGTGAATTAAATGAACAGAAACAGCCCCCTACTTCTCCTTATTAAAGGAATTTGCCTATGTCACACAACTTTTGTCTAACCACAGAGAACACTATAAAGTAAGCTGAACCAGACTTCCCCTGTCAGATGAATGGGAATTACATCTAACCAATGGAACTTGTGATATATTATATTCTGAATATTCACAGCATTGTGTATGCACTTCTGTGGCATCACTCAGTCATTGCTTTTATGCAGCAAGATGGACTCTTCTCCAACTCCCCACCACTGTCACCTGCTCGGTTCATATCCTTTTTTTTCTCCAAACTAGATCACATCCTTTCACACCTCAGATGTATCCCTGTATCTAGCCATTCCCCCAAGAAGATCTGTACTTTTACTGATCTGGGAAGATATCTATCACATTCAATTTTACTTCCATTTTATAGGGTTTTTCGAAGTATTTCTTTGCCACACAGATCAAATTGGAATCTAAAGTATTGGGAAGGAAGGATTAATATTTAATAAATTAATAAACTCAGGTGATTGGGGAAAATCAGTCCAATAGCTCTTCCACTTCACATTACATTTGGTGTGAGTGGACATCATTACTAAGCAGGAGAGTGGAACCACAGAATTACAGACTTTGGGGAACTAATTCAATCAAGTGTTGTTAAACTAAAACGAAATGAAATGGTGTATTGGTGGGGGAGAAAAGAATGGGAAAATCTTGATGGTCTTTGCTTGGAGGTGAATCAATTCAATTCACTCCCATTATTGTATGTAGAAGTAAGTATGAGTGAGAATCTTGAACAAGGAACATTAACACATAGACGTGCAACCCAACACTGGATATTTAATTTTTTTATTATTTCTTCAGTATTAATGTTGTGTTTACATGGATGGAGGAGATGAGGTTTAATGCACTACCCTTATTTGGGGCTATTTGTATTTGGTTGCAATGTTATTCAGAGAGCAGAATTTGAATAAATCAGAATTATGTCTCTCTTCCTTTCCCCAGGAATGTTAAAGAGTCTTACCAACATCCTTACATGACTAGTCACTGTGCATTTTGTACTATTAACTAACTATCCCATGTTTTCTGTTTGGCAAGGCTAATGTGACTTCTTTCAACTTTTGTAGTAAACTGTCTGGGTTCCAAATATTTTCCAGGATTTATGCATCAATGCTGATCTATAACAATTACACTCAAGAGATCAAAGCTGCTCCTTCAAGTCAAAAGCAGTAGAAGAATCCTTGGCTTGGGATTTTGTTCAGAACTTCCAGAGAAACAATAGTGCTTGCTTAACATATTTCTGTTTCCTTTTCTTCTACTGAAAGATTAATACTAGAGCAACACATTTTGCTTCTTTTCAACTCCACAAAGCTTGGGAACCACCTGGAGCTCAGCAATCTCATTGTTAGTAAATGTATGCATTGCATGGCTGACATATGCATTTGCTTCCAAAGAGACCCCAGAACTACTTTAGAGGATTTATGTTTCTATTCAAGACACGGCTTTATTTAAGAATTTGCAAGAAAAAAGGTGGGAAGCTAAAGAGGAAGTATGTGAAAACAAAATCAGGAGAAGCCACATCAATCTGTTCCTAGCCTAATTAGCTCCAGAAAAACCAAGCTAGCAGCAAATAATAAAACTTGCCCCAACATTACTTGACTATAATACTATGCAATACTAGTGGGTGAATTGTAAAGATGAGTGAATAAGTAATTTAAATGTCCATTTTGGACTTCACAAGTCTATAGAAAAAGCCTGAATTCCAAGACCTGCATTGCTCAAAAGTTTCCGACGTAATTCGTAACTCATAATTTCATAGCTTTTATGTACAAAAATGTAGGCTTTGGGGAAAATACACTTATAGTTAATGCCTGTGAATTGAAAGATTTACAGGATATGTTTCTATAGTTTTATTGGCAACAGTATGGAAGTCATTTTGCAAGAATCTTCTTTCAGGACTTTTTAAATTACCGTATTATTCCATGTCTCATGGTCATCATCAAATAACTAACCAAATACGTCCCTGTTTCAAGGTATGAGCCTTGGTGGAGCAGTGGGCTAATGCCTCCTTAAGTAACACCAGCTGCCTGCAATTAGTGCAGGTTCGCATCCCACCAGGCTCAAGGTTGACTCAGCCTTCCATCCTTCCGAGGTAGGTAAAATGAGGACCCAGATTGTTGGGGGCAATAAGCTGACTTTGTAATAATGCCGCTTGGGGGGGGGGCGAAAGCCCTAATAAGCAGGCATATACATAGAATGAAGGCTATTGCTAAGCACATTGATTTGTGCTTTAAATTGTAAGCTGCCCTGAGTCTTCGGAGAAGGGTGGGATATAAATGGGATTAAAATAAATAAATAAAATAAAAATATATTTGAGAAAGATAGGCACAAGAATGTATTTCCCTATGCAAAATATTGCTTGCAAAATGTGCCTACTTTGGGAAACCTGAATATTCAAAGAATATAGCTTTTTTGTTTCCTATACAGTGCGGCCTAATATAAATTGTGGTTGGTGAGAAAAGTAATGTGTAAATACAAATGATTGACAGAATTGCTCATTCCTAGCAAGCCATTCTATGGCATGTATCCGTTGACTAGTGTGCCTATAGTAGGAAAAGACAAAAAGACAGAGAAGATTGGTCAAGCAGGAAGCTACAATGGAATGAAAGTTACTAGTTTATTCTCTGGAAAATAAGAGATTTTAGGACATATTAAAGTGTGTGCCTTAAGAGCAGAGCGTCAATCCTCTGCAGTGTGCAGGGCCATACACAAACATATATGAAAGTAGACTAAAGTTTGAATGCTGGTACTGTAGTGAAACATGTCAGAACATAGAATAACAGAGAGAACCTTAAGTAATATCTGATCCAGCCTACTGCATAGTCTCATAGACCAGGTATTTGCCATTCGCACATGCTGGGACAGCTAGCAAAGCTGCCTGTGTGTGCAGATCCCTGGAGAGCCTTCAAGCACTCATATGAGATGGAGAGAAGGGAAGCAGAATGAAGAAATAAGTGTTGACACTTTAAGCATGATTTAAATTATAGTTTAATTTAATTAATCTGTTCATTAACCTGTTCATAGTTTAATGGTATGTCCAAACCTGTTCATTTCTCTACAGAGTGTTTTATATATAGTCAGAATGAAGGTTTTAATTAATTATATTATATTATGAACCTGCCTCAAAAAAATAAGAATCTAATGGGCTTTGTCTGGTGCCTATTCTCTATTACACTGATATAGCTTTCCTACTTTCTGAAGCATCAAAATGTAGATAAGTTATGACAAAGTCAAAGATGAAGAGAAAACTATTCCACAATCTTTTAGCTATTAAAATTAAAAATCTGTTTTAGAACAACTTTTCCCAGCGTGGGGCCCTTTTAAATATGGGTATTGTATTTACATTTCTAGAATTTCAGAGACAGCAGTGCTGTCTGGGATTTGGAGAGCTGAAATCCACACATCTGGAGATCAGTCAAGTTGAGTGGGCTGTTGCAAAACATTTCAGTACTTAGCATCTCTTTTGCATTAATGTGAGATTTTTCTCCCTTCTAATGTATGCCTTCAAAATGCAAACAACTTTTATGTTTTGAAAAGTGATATAAACAATAACTAAAAATATGAATGGCATATTGCCAAACACAGTAGAAATATTCCATGTACAATTACCTAGCATTGTGTTCCATGGAACAGTGACAAATACTTCTAAAGAATGGCATAAGTCACGCTGTTAATATTTTAGTACAAGTATAACATTAAACATTAAAATTTTATGTTTCTTGTCCTGAGAATGTGCCAGTATACTGCATATACCCCTGAGTTGATAGGATGTGGAAACAGTTATTGGCTTACAAAGTGTACTTTAGATTAGAGAGTCATTTATAGAATAGCATGAGCATGTTTTTTGGAGTAAAACAGGACTCCGGTTGTGGGACATTTATCAAAATGAGCTAGAATTGCATAGCACCACCCTCACCATCAGCAGGGAATATTACATGTGGGAAAAGTACAATTAAGGCTGGTAAGCTGGTTGATACCTTCACCTTGATCAATAATAGGAAGCAGAGGTCAACATCTATGGCTCATCTGGTGATAATCATGGCATGTAGAAGATTGCAGTTTGGAATGAGAGAGAAGAAATACAAAAAAAGGAAAAAATTAAAAACAAAACATTAAACAAGAAACAAAAAAACAAAACAAAGCTACGTATTTGTGAAATTAAAGAATAAGAAGAAAATAATATATATGAATGAATGTGGCCTGATCTTTGAGGGTGATTAGAACATTCAGAGAAGTAAAGGCAAACATATAAATGAAAGGACGACAGTGCATGTCCAAATTATAAATGTGCATTGTGTAAATTATCATGGGTGGCTACATACCTACGAATCATAAATTGGTAATAACTATATTAGGCTCTAATAAATTCTGTAGTGGAAGAACTATTTATGATTTTGGGAGAAAAATGTGCAAAATTCTAATTGCATGTAATCCAGGGGAAAAATATTTCTACAAGGTGACAAAAGGACGATTTAGAACAGATAAAAGAATACTGAAAAATGTAATGAACCATTTGAAGACCCAAGAATGGATTAGAATAGTGAGTGATAAGCATTTCCTTGAGGGAGATGGGCAGTCTAGAAACATGAAATATAAATAAATAAATAAAGTTTCCATAGAAAAAGGTCTGCTTGTTTAAAACACATACTTTAAGGTTAAATCTATACATGTGGCAAAGAAATGAATATAAACCCAAATGAATGTTTGTGATGAAAAAGAGAAACAAAGAAAGTAAAAAAGTCTTGTTGTGGGACAGACTATTTTTTTGGTAGCATCAAAGGGGAAATTGGGTGGCAAGGGACAAGGGAAAGAAGTGAAAGAAAATAGAGTGAAAGTAAAATGAATGCAAGAAGAGAAAATATATGGAAAAAGTATTAGCCAATATATGAAACTATGGAAAAACTATGGAAAAGCATTGACAAATCTGGTTGAAACAGAGTGAAAAGGAAATATATTACAGAGTATCACAAAAGTGTAAGATACAATGTTGATGGGAGACATGAAAAAGAATGGTTGGAGGAAAAGTGAGGAAAAGTGAGTGAGAAAAATACATACAAAAAGTCATTGCTCAAAAAATTGGAATGAAAGATATGTATAGGCAGAAAAAGAGCTGAACATAATGCAATTTTAAAAGAGCAAGAATAGTTAATAAATGCAGCAAAACACAGAGTAATTTTGATGGAAATAAAATTCTGGAGAATGTTGAAAAACGGGTGCAAGTATAGGCAGTGTATCTGGGGAAATAATAAAAAGTAGGTGTGATTTGTTAATGAGCAAGCTTTTTAATGTATATGAAATCTATACTTCTGCCTGACTTGAAATAATGCCATTATTATTCCCATACATAAATAGAAAGTAGTCAAAGTGATTGCAAAATCTATTAGAGTTACTTTGTTAAGTATGTCTGGCAATGTGTTTGGCAAAATTCTTATTGAAATAGTGCACAAGGTAACCAGCAAAATTTGGAAAATGCTGTGGGGCTTTATGCTGAACAGGGGATGTGTATGTTAGGAATTGTTGTGCAGAGTTCTCCTTGTGCTACCAAGGAGTTGCACAGACAAGGAAGGGTACTGAGAGCAGTAAGAGCCACACAGTAACCACAAGAGTACACTGAGGTGTGAAAACAGAAAGTATTTTACTTTTTGAGGTGGTGTAAAAACAAAAATGCATGGTCAAAAATTAACAGTCCAGGTCATACACATTAGTAACAGTCCAAGGAGTATTCCAAGTACAAAGTCTTCTTACCGGTCCAGAGGTCAATACACAGTTCAGGTTTATCACAGTAGTAAACCAACAGTACAGCAAAACAGTAATAGTAGAGAGAGCAGTGAATTCAGAGAGAAAGAAGCTGTGTTCCTAGCTCCCTCTTATGGCCATGAGAACACTTACACACCAATTGGCCAATTAACATCTTAAAGTCACAACATCATAGTTTATATATTTTCAACCCAACTATGTAGGCTATCACCATATGCCAAACAGTGTAGACCAGATTTTTGGTCTTCAGCAAGTAATTTAGAAATGTGAGAAATTAATATGAGGAAATAGATTGTATGCTTGCTAATTTAAGGAAAATATACAATAGAGTTGATGGTATTGGATTGAGGAACATGGACCTTAATATCTCAAATGTCAAAGTAGTTTTGATTGTTGTAGAAAACAAATTTCCTAGAGCAAATAGATACATTTGTATGCCTTAATACAATGTTTGTTAAAAATGAAAGAAAGAATGCAGATATTGTAGGATACTGTAAGAGGTGTAATTGTTGGTAGAAAGGTAGCAGTATATGTGGGAAATCAATGTGTGTTGAAAGAAGCAAAAATTGCTTTCTGTCCACCTATTTATATGGGACATAAATGTGTATACGTCAGGAGGAAGATGAGATTAAGATGAGTGCAATGGGAATTCTAACAAGTGTTTGTGAAGAAAGAAGGAATGGGTGATTAACATATCCTGAACCCAGAAGTGAGTGAGCAGTGTCATTAAGGTACCCTGGTCATATAGAGAAAATGATGACATTCCAGTTCAAAACAGGTGTATTTACTTACTTATTTTTTACATAATTCAATATCCTGCCTGCTTTCACAATATGTAGGCAGCTAACATTTTTAAAAAAAGGTCAAAATCATAAAAAACAATCAATGAAAAAGCAAGTATCATTAAAAAGTAACAAAATGACAGTCACTTCAAACTCCAAAACTTGGCAATAAAGTAACACCTTCACAGTTTCCTAAACTTTGAAAATATACAGTATGGACCACCCAGAACTCAAAGGGTAGAGTGTTCCAGTTATGCAGCCCTCACAGAAAAAAAAGCTTCTAACATCCAGAATTAAAGGAATTCAAAGCATTAGTTCCTGGGCCAATCATACAAAGTAGGCAGATTTATTTGGAAGAGGGCTGCACAGGTAACAAAAAAAATCAGGCCATTTAAGCTTTGTATACCAAAAACACCATTTTGAACTCAGGAACAAAAGTGTGAAAAGTTTACCATGATTCGAGGTAGGTAACTATAACAGGCCCTTATCAAAACAAGGAACAGATGGGAACTGCATCTTCTGCTCAGAAGAGAAGAGCTTCTAGCCCTTAACATAGAGCAGTTAAGAGATAAAGATGCAAATAATGTGAGCATTGATTATGATCCACAGAACTCACATTTGGATACTCAGCAGTTGCTAGGATCATTTTGTAATGGATTCTTAGCTTTTCTGCAATAAATTATTCATTGGAAGTTCCTGGATTCTTTTATGACTACTTAATTGGATTCAGCTCTACTTGCCAGGGAAAAGCCTGCCAGTGGCAACAAAATCAAGGCCTACAATGGTTCTACATAGGACGTCCTATTATGTACCAGCTGAATTTTCCAGATAGCTTCAAAAGCATCTTCAAGTGGAATGTGTAGCAGTAACCCAATTTCAAGATAATGAAGGTATAACTGACTACACTCAAGGTCCTCCATTCCAAAAATAGAAATGGTGGGGGGAGAGAAAACACCCTAGTCATGGCCTTCACATGTTGTTAATGTAGAACCTCTGAATCCGAGAGAACCCTCAAATAAAGGAGTTGCTCTTTTAGGGGGAATGTAATCCAGTGTGGAGTCAACATAGGGGCCACTACCAAATCTGATGATTTCTGGATAAACAGTAATTCTATCTTGCTAAGATTCAGGCAGCAAATACATTTAACAAATAAATAAACTAATTCCATCTAATCCCTATTAGAATGACATACAAATATCCATTGCATCTCTGTCCAGAGTGGGGAGGGAAGTTATATGGATATCATACTGATGGTGTCTCATCTGAAACTGACAGTCTGTAGATTAAAAAAATGTAAAAAAAACCTGAGCTCTGTGGTACTTCATATAGAAATGGATTGTTTAGCCATTTCTGTATTAAGGGACTAGATGGTTCACTATTATCAAATGGAATTCCATCAACTGGAATTTTCTCAGTGAAAAAAAAAAGGCATAGAAAAATTATCCCTTACTCCCAATCCTTGGAGATAGCCCGGGAGCTAATGGTACTGTCTGTGCCAAACAAATTCAGTTAAGACCAAGTGAGAGGCCATTCACAAAAACGACCATCCCTTGCTTGGGTCTGAGTGAAAGAGGTCTAGATAGTCCACTTCATCCAGGATTCTTTGCAATCCCACCACCTTCTCCGAAACACCCCCTTTTTAGCTGATGCTATCCAAACATTTTAATCAAGAGTTTGGCTTTTGGGAAGAGTGCACAACTGCTTCTTTAAAGTAATAATTTACTACTTCTCAAATACAACCACACATACCCTATCTAATTTAATAAATCTCTTATCTTATAGAGATTAATGATGCCATAGAACTACAAGATGGGCAGAAATTGATCTAACCACAACAAAACACTTATCACAATGTTCACCATCTTAAGTTCGTAAGAGGAGGGAATCTGGCAAAATATGATCCCATCATTAGGGCCTTGGAGTCATGGCTGTCAAAACACCCCAAAGTGAGTCTCAGTTATAAATGGTCTATTCATTCAGCCATGGTCAAACTGTGGAGAGCCCAAAGTGCTTTGGAAAAAGTGCAAAGAGCAACTAAGATGATTAGAGGCCTGAGATTAAACCTGACAAGGTTCCGATGAATGAGACAATTCAAACAAATTGCAGGCATATTATTTATCTAAAAAGTCTTAGTAATGAAACGAAACATCGGCACTCATGGAGGGATGCCAGAATCTGAAATCTCCTCCCCCCAAACCCATCATAACCCACACACAATCCCCGCCCTTATCTACACGTCATAAATCACATTATCCAATTAGTTTTACATATGAGGTCGCACCTCCCATTTTGTACAAGGGCTTTTCTAATCTTCTCAAAATAGTCGTTAGAAAATTTCCTCCCTTCAAGATTCAAAGTGAAGCAGTTTAAACAAAAGGCTGTCTCTTATATTGTCAGTGCAAAAACATGTCAATGTTTGCAGCATTGACAAAACCACATGAAGAACGGTTGCAGGATTCGGGTTTGACTAGTCTAGAGAAAAGAAGGACTATGGGGAACATGATAGTAGTATTCCAGTATTTGAGGGGCTGCCACAAAGAGGAGGGGGTCAATTTATTTTCCAAAGCACCAGAGGGTAGGACGAGAAACAATGGATGGAAACTAATCAAGGACAGAAGAAACCTGGAATTAAGGAGAAACTTCCTAACAGTGAGAACAATTAACCAGTAAACTGCTTGCCTTCAGACGTTGTGAGTGCTTCATCATTCAAGATGTTTTCTCCTCACATCTGAAAACCAGGTTGCCACTTCAAAAAAATCCAACTTTTAGTATGAACCACTATGGATGTTTAAGATACTTTGGCCTAGCTACTGTGCCTAATGGCCTTTCCTGCCCAGCTGTTTAACCCCAACCCCTCAACCCTTAAAGCTACTAGGACCAATCTTGCATTTCCCATTTCTTTACAGAACTTTCTGCCACTCAGACTTTATAAAAGTGGTAATGCCTTCAACCTTCCCTATCATTCTAAGCTGCTCCAGAATAAGTTCTAGTAACATTTATAGTGTATATAGGAGTGTCATGCCATTGTTCTATCATATAAAGTTTGTTTATTGTACAGTTTAATAGACGTGTACATTGGCCAGTTTATTCTATATATAGGTGAATTGGCATTCCTTCTTTCAGGTGAGATGTTTCAGTACCTTCCACCAGTATTGTTGGTGCTTCTGCTTTTCTTTCACCTTGTTCAGCTCAACATTAGTACCTTCTTCTGGCAAAATCATCTACCAGAGCCACAAGTGGAGTACAGCCAAACAGAGAGTATCTAGAACCTCTACTGCCACACAGTTCATCAAGGCCAAGGAGACCAGCAAGATAATCAGACTGAGTTCTATCTCAGAAGTTATAAGGGTCAGTGGCACAGTATTGTTGGAGTAGCTGTCTCATTCGAGCATCAGCACTGAGGTTGCCTGTCCCAATATTGCTTTTTCCTCCTCCTACACTGCCACATAGATTACTACTGATTCTAACTATGGAATTGCCATTGGTAGGAAAAACTAAAAAGCCACTGCCACCACATAATCACTGCTTCCAGGGCCAGTATCACCCATCCAAATGGGCTTCTTCCCTTTCAAAGTCAAATTCCAAGAGAAACTTTACAGAGGTGAACCTGCTTCTATAACATGATTTTCTGCAAATGCTCTACCAGCCATGAGCTGTACCCACTGTGCTGTTCAAAAGCCAGGCTGAATGCACAGTGAACAACTGTGAAGAGTAAATTTGACTTCAGAAAAAAACAAAACTTCATCAGGTGGTTATGCTAATTAATTATTGAGGCAATTCACAGAGACATCCTTTGGAGAAAAATCTATTTTATCTAAGGTGCAGCAGCTGGAGTGGGTTTCTGTCTCCTTGAGTTCAATCCTTGTTTTCAGGAAGCAGTTTAGAACCTTGATTTTCTCTTGTTCAGACATGGAAGCTTTCAAGAATAAATAAGAATAAGAATCAGTGTGACCTTCCTTCTCCATCTGGCTTTCCCACAGTTTGTGCAGCTGGCTTGCTATGGCAATTTTGTTTGGCAGTTAGCCACAGAGTCATACTGAGTTCTCTTTGCAGAAGGAACAATGAAGATGAAGAACAAGTGAATGGGTAGAGAGGAAGACAGGTTGATGGGACTGGATAGCATTAAAATCCTGAAAAAGAGAGAGGCAAAAAAGCTAAAGAACAAAAATATGGATAAGATGGAAGCAAGGATACAGAAATGAGGTTGACATAAACTAGATTTAGCCATATTCCATCTCACGATTTTATTTGCTTATCATTTCTTTCTCCCTTTCTATAGTTTACAAAATGTTGCTTGCTTGTATCTACAGAGGCTTCCCATATTAATTTTCTTCTTCATTTTTTTTTACCCATTCAGATTCCTTCTCTCTAAACTCTTTTCAGCATCTTCACAGGAACTACCTCTCTCTATTGCCTAGTTTGTACAACAATCCAAATACTGGCTCTTGGGGGCTTATTTATTGCTCTGCCTGTATATTAATAGATATATGCAGCAAGACTGTGCCCCAAATGATATGCTTTAGGCCAAGTTAAAAATTGATTCTGCCAATTCTTCACTAGCATTTAATAAACCGTGACAGTAATTTACTCCTCTACAGTTTGAATAATTAGCTTCTCTTCCATATATATTCCTGCAGGGAAGCATGGCAAGCCCTTTTTGAAATACTGCATGGCCTTTGTACTAAATAGGTCTTAATCCTGATAGCATTTGCTTAAATAATAAAGATTTCCATCTGTATCAATTATAAAGACAGAGATGCTTCTTTTTTCATCCCTTAAGACTCATTAGCTAATCATAGAAATATAGTATGTATTCAATTATACAATCAAAGAATAAAGAGCTTTACTAAATAAACAGTGCAGCCAGTCCTTTTCAGTAGGACTGAAAACCAGGGAAAGTTTGATACAAGGAGAAGATGTAGCACTGCCACCCAGAAGCAGAGATCATGTTTCATACAAGAGTAGCAATTTCAGTAAATAAGGATAAATCAAAGATGCAGCAAGGCTGATAGAAGGATATAATAGCCCAGGTTATACAAAAATTTAATGCTATCGTATTTGGCCTGCAGAACTCCAGATGGCTATTCATGGCTGCCAATAGTTAAAAAAAACTCTTAACTCTGATCACATCTACATCTAATGATTGCCCAAATTTTAACAGTTCATATCTGTGTACCTTCTCATAAACCTCTGAGTGGTGCTGTGGTGGTGCAGTGGTTAGAATGCAATATTGCAGACTAATTCTGCCCACAGCCAGGAGTTCGATCCTGACTGGTTCAAGGTTGGCTCATCCATGAAGATTTTAGAAGAAGTAAATTTCCTTTTATGGTTCTATGTCTCTCTATATAGCCATTTCCATGGCAGCCCTTCTTTGTAAGTTTTCTTTATTTCTTGTATATATTTGTAAATTAAATCTAGAAGGTAATTACTGTACTCATACTTTTGATATTTTATTATTTATTATTTACATGCATCTATAAGACACCTATCAGATGATCTGAAGGTGTCCTGCTTTATTTTAATCATCTGTTAATTTGGATTAATCTTAGTTCAGGCTATCATATCTGGCTTCAAGAAATTAAAGGACCATATGTTAGTTCTATGTATAAATGATGAAGACAGAACTTTAGGTCTTTAAAGGGCAACTTATTGGAAAGGAGATATGAATCTATTCTAATATAAAAGTCATACTATAAATATGGCTTTTCCTTGGGGACCTTTTTAGAAGACCCTGCCTGGGTTAACTAGGGTTCCTCAAAGTCTCTCATCCAAAGGTTCTGATTCTAACTTGAGAAAATAACTTGATTTCTCATAAATGTTTTCTCAATAAACACATGAGTGAAGTAAACTTCAAACGGAAGATACACAATTTTTATTTCAACACAATCTATGCCATACAACTTAGTAGCCTATAAAGTAGACTAAATTTGTAGAATTTGAGAAAGAGTATATTTGGTAAGATAGGCAGACATATTTCTGATGGTTCTGGATAACACAAATATGCTATGTTACCTCATTCAGTATTTTTATGAGATCTCTGAGATTTTAAAATTGGCATATTGATGCTATATTCCCCAATGTTGTATATTTAATTCTGGGTCCTAAAATTTGCAACACATTTAGAGAACAAAATTTTGTGAAATGTTGGCTTAAAATGTCAATCCCTAATGTAAGACCTGCCAGTTATTTTATAGTACCTCTGTAACCAGGGTATGCTTGCCAACTGATATTTATATATTTTTAAAAAAGCTTTTCAAAAGGCAAATGTCATATTTGCAGAGATATAGTTTAAATTCAGCATCCATTTGTCTAACTACTCTAGAGGTTAAATGTGTCAGCAAATTTAAATTAAGGATAATATCAAAATAATTTAAGAGCTTATGCGATTTGAGCTGGCTAATGCATTAATATTTTAAGCATAGGCTTAGAAAGCAAAGGCAAAATGTTGCATAAATATAGGAAGGCATCTGAACAAAATTGAAAGTGAAAAGCTGGACAATTTTTCTCTAAACTGTGTCCCTGAAGTAGATGGTGGGAAATACATATTTAACTTCAAGGACAGAACTCTGAATAATGTAAATGGTCATTCTGTAGTGGACAAGGAGGCTCTAAAATTAATATGTGACCATCTGAGTTCAGTAATATTCCTTGCTGAGTTCCTCTGTCAGAGAGCACCCATTGCCCAGTGGTTCTACTGTAGATCAACAATAGATGATTGACAGTCAGCTAGTAGACCAGATACATCTTCAAATAGCAGGCTCTAGGGGGGAAAAATCTATATGGCAAGTGGTGGCAAAGAATTATACCTAAGAAGCGATTGCTTGTCTAAATGGACTAACAATGTAGATTCTCGAGTTCCATTCTTCAAGGTTTTTGAACAGCAGAATGCTGAGTCCTGAAACATTTTCTGTTGAATGAGGAAGCTAGCTGGGAGGGAACTGAATGTAAGAACATAGAGCCGTGGTGGCACAGAGGTTAGAATGCAGCACGGCAGGCTAACTCACTGCTCACTCCAGGAGTTCAATTCTGAATGGCTCAAGGATGACGCTTAGCCTTCCATCCTTCTGAGGTCAGTAAAATGAGTGTCCAGATTGTTGGGAGCAGTAGGCTGACTCTGTAAACTGCTTAGAGAGGGATGTAAAGCATTAAGAAGTCTAAGTGCTAATGCTATTGCTATAAAAAAAATGTCTGATGGATTAGGAAAGTGGCCCTCTAGCTCAGTGTTCTGTGGCCAAGTGAATACATTTAGGAAACTTACAAACCTGGATGAGAGAATAATGTCCCCCCCTTCCCAGCAATTAATATTTAAAATATACTATCTATGATTCCGTAGGTAGGATCTGGCCATCAGAAGTAACAGCCATTGAGAGCTTAATCCTCCATGAATGTATCTAATTGTCCTTTAACATTCTCCAAACTGATTGCCGTATTGTCACGACTGCTGGCAGTAAGTTCCAAAATTAAAGTACTGTAAAATAAATAAATAAATAAATAAATAAATAAATAAATAAATAAATAAATAAATAAATAAATAAATAAATAAAGCCTTGCACCTTTCTACATGTAAATTAAAGAAAAGGATGTCTGATAGCAAGCAAACAAGAGAACAAAGGAAAAGAAAGTATGTATCAAAAAGAGAGAATATTGGTACCAGTTAACTCTTGTTGAAAGAAAAATCATCAGGTCCAGTTCCAATCCGGGAGTAAATAACGGAGGCTAAGACAATGAAAATAAAATGGAGGCTAGCAGTTTGGAAAGGTTTAATGAAGAGCAGAACCAACAATAGCCTGCAGTTCTGGGACAGCTGAGCAAGTGAAGTTGAGAGTAGGTGGGTTTTTATACCTTCTTTGGGGCTTTGTGTTTGAGGTGCCTGTTCCTGTGTAATGTACTTTGACCTGTGCCCTTTTTGGTATTCTAATGTCCTGTCATGTCTTGTCCTTGGAGCTGGGTGGGGCAATGGAAATTCTTAATCCCATCAGCTATGGAGGCTGAAGGCATTTTGCTTATGAATTATGTGCCCCAGTCTTTCTGAATGGATTACCAAATCTGCATTTCTAATGGGCAGCCTCTTTAGTTTCTCTTGAGACAGGAACACTGGGGCTGGTTTCTGCCTAAGATCATTTTTCTCCATTTCTCCTTTAGGGGAAATATTCTATCCTGACTTTTTTTAATATTCCCCAAAATATTTCATTCTCTGGGGGGAGGGTGCTGACTCCCTACACTCTCTATTTTGTTAGCGTATGCGGTCTTTAGTAGATTATCACCAATAGAATATATCCTATGAAAGCAAAAAACAAAAAAACATTCTGCCCTATTTTCTCTACTTTAAGCTTGCCTTTTTTATAATTGAAGACTATCACACACACACACACACACACACACACACACACACACACACAAAAACCAGGCAGAATTTTGATTGCACTTTTGTAGGCACCATCTTGTGTTTTTTTTAATGACACCTTATGGACACTCCTACTACGTGAGGAAGATTTCAGTGCCTAACCCTGGAAAAAAGAATGGGCAAAAAGTTTGTATTCATATAGTTTCTAAAAAATAAACAAAACCAAAACAGCAGAATTGTCCTCCTACAATAATCCCAATTTTCCAGGCACTCATCACTTTAAAAATCTAATGACAGCCATAAAGCTTTCATGGTTTAACTGTTTATGACATTGGAAATCAATGGGATTAAGGAATGCTCTTTGGGCACTTTGAATGCAAAACATTTTCTGCTATTAAAATGAGTGTGAATGCTACTGTTTTTATAAAATTCTGGCTGCTGATACAGGCTCCCTCAGCTGATCAGTGGAGATATCTTCTGGGACACCATGAGCAATAAAAATTGCAGTATACTCAGCATGTTAAAAATTAGCAATACAGTGACTAACAGAAGTACTGACACCTCTGGAGGCTGCAAAGTAAGCACTAGATAAATTCAGTCATTGACAACTTGTATATTAATTCCTTGGCCTGAGTTTGTACTTGTAGTTTCAGAAACTGCTCTGGGTCTAATCAGAGGTAATTCATACCAACTTGTTCCCAGTTCTTTTTATTTTCAAATACAGGTATGACCACAACTGAGCCCAAAATTCTGTTGGTAAGTGAAACATTTGTTAACTGAGTTAAATGAGTTTGCCACATTTTACAACCTTTCTTGCCACAGTTGTTAAGTGAATCACTATAGTTGTTAAATTAGTCAAACTGTTGTTAAGTGAATCTGGCTTTGCTTGTCAGAAGTTTGCAAAAGAGATCATGTGACCCCGGGACATTACAACCATCATCAATATGAGTCAGTTGCCAAGCATCTAAATTTTGGTCATATGATCATGGGGATGCTACAACAGTCATAAGTGTGAAAAACTGGTCATAAGTCACTTTTTTCAGTGCCATTGTAACTTTGAATAGTCACTAAATGTACTGTTTTAAGTTGAGGACTACCTGTAATTTTATTGAAGATTATAATTACAATAGTAAAAATTAACACAAGCCAAAAGAAAGTTAAAAAAAATGGAAAGATGTAGTAAAAAGTGCAAAAGGAAAAATTAGAAATACACAAAGAATAAAAAAGAAAAATATATATAGTAAAGAAAAAAAGAAATGTATACAGAAGTGATTTCCAATCTTCATGACAACTATAAACAATTTTAGTAACTTTTCACCTCTTAAATTACAACAAATGATCTCTTTTCCCCACATTCCATCCTTTTTTTCCTCGTGTCCCATTCATGGATGGATCCAGAAGTGCATCCATGAATACAGCTAGAAGTCAGAAGACAGAATAAAAACTTGTTAAGTTCACAACACATAGGCAGACTCAACCATAGTTTCAACTGTAAAACTGTGAGCATCCTAGACCAACTATACCTGGAATTCCTAGAAGCTTGGCAGTCAGACAAATCAGCCATCAATAGATATATAGAAATAAGCCACATTTACACACCTTTCAAATGAGACAATAAAATGCTAAGAAGGAAACAAAAAGATGAGAACACATTGTCCGCAGTTGCTAAGACTCAGATAAGCAGGGATTAACAACAAGGAAACAATAAAGCAGAAAACAACACCCTAATCAAGGAATTACCAAGGAGAAAACCCCAGCCCTACATACAAAGCAAGCTACTGTATACAAACAGGGAACAAACTGCACACTCACTAGCATTCATTACGTTACCTGCATGAGGTACCTCATACTTCATGAAGGAACATCTGCAAGCAAACAACTGTGCTCAGAGACACCAAGGACTCCACAGTTAAGTGAAGTATGTCAGAATTCAGCTAAGTCCAGAACATGGTATATTTCTGTGCTGTTAGGTTCTACAGCAGCTCTTAAAAAATAAACTGAGAATTTACAAAAGTAGTATACAATTCAAGAAAACAAAGATTAAAAACAATAGAATAATGTGGTCATCTTTTTCCCCATGTCTCAACTCTCCATCTTTCTGTCCTAATCACGGAAATGGTTTAGTGGCATAAAACTGAAAGAAATGGCAACATATATGGTACCAATAAAGGAGAATATTCATTAGCACTGATTTTGTTATCTAGTTTGGGTAATGAAATGTCTTCAAGAAAATAACCAAACCCAGAGGTCGCTAAGGACACCTCAGTAACAACAACAGGTTTCTGTGCAATTACTACTCTGTAGCATACTGGAACATCAACAGGCAAAAGAAGCTTAACTCAGGGGCAACTACTATCAGAGAGGTGACAGGGAGGAAAGGAGCATATTTAAAAAGTATTTGAAAAGTCGTGATAAGTGCTTTATTATGATAAAAGCTAATTGATTAGAAAATCACATGTACCTTCATGTATTAGCTATTCAGGCTTAGTTCAAAACACAAGAGCCTGGATTTAATCATCTGCCAGCTCCTTCATCTGAAATCAGTTCTGAAACATTTTTTATTGATCTATTTTACAAGAGTTTTAAGCCACTCCAATTGCAATTGACTCTGTTTGGAGTACATTTCCCATCTTTGTAACTCAGATCAAAACAACCAACTAGTATAAAGTAGATACGCAATTATATTATAACATTCAATAGAGAAACAGGATTCAGAACCTGTGAAGGTTGGGTATGCCATCCATACCCAACCCTCACAGGCAATCCAGAAGGATACTAAGATTAATAATAAGAAATCAAGCAACACCAAACTCCCTTTATTCCAGTTTCATCATCCACAAGACTTATTTAAGGTCATCTCTGGCCTTGAATTCTGACTAAAAAGGGTTAAAATAATTCATTTCTTCTAGAGCCCTCTAGGGCAGCCCCTCCACTTTCTGAACAAACTTTTCCTAAAGTGTTGATTATTGACCAAAAATTGATTGATCATTGTCTAGAACATCCAGGTTGAGCTATGGTTTCTTAAGAACTGGGTCAACCACCAATTCCTTCAAGAAGGATACTAGCATCAAGGAGCCATTTAATCTGTCCCAGCCAGTCATCACCTCCAGAATGTCAAGGGTCCAGTCTACAAGTTGCAGAGCTGATGATGGAAAGCAAAGCAGGTATACAAACGTATAGTATAGGTATAGTTTTATAGTAAGCTGAATAATATAAAATATCAGTTTACTGCAAAATCTGTTTGTAAGGTGAATCTCAAGGCTTTTTGTAGAAGTAAACCTATTTTCATTCCTTGCTATTGAACATTCCCAGGGTCCTAATAAAATAGAAAAATCTCAATCTAAAAGAGCCCCCATTTTGCAGAATCTAGATGCAAAGCATCATATTTCTGTCAAGATATCCCTTTGAAATAGTCCATTAGTTTAAAGTAGGCAGGATCTGCCATTTAAATATATATTAAGTTCACATTAATTATTTTTACACCATGCCAAAAATGTCAATTTATGAATGACAATTTATATTATTTGCATAATGTAATTTTCTATTTAATGGACATTCAGAATTGTCACCCCTCTATTATTGGTCCATTAAATTAACATTTCACTGTATAGAAGTAAACACAAGGACTGTCTTTAGCCATTATGAAAGTTAATGGTTTGCATGTGTAAAATCAGAATTAAAGAATTGAGTGGTCACATTGGAGATATGGTGAAAGTTATTTTGGAAAATATTTGCTAGCTGGTGTCTGAATTGAAATGAAAACATATATAAATATAGCCTGATGCAATAACCTTGATATTCATGGCATTATTAAAAGAAAAAAAGGCATTAAGATGTTTATACTTGGGCTTTTATCTCAAGGCTCTGTTTGAACTGCATTCCCTTTGTTCTCAACACTTGTGTTTTTCACATTCTTTGTGACCCTCTGGGTGAATCTTGCATGAAATTATATTTGTCATTTGCTTGCAAGTTACACCTCAGAAAGGAATGTTTTAAATTATGCAGCAGCTCAGGTGGCTTGAACTATCTGTGTACTGTACTTTTTTTTTCCACACAGCAGCTGCAGATGAATCTTGAAGTAGGTTTGGGGAATGAGAATAAAATGTCTCCTCTCCTCAGGTTTTCAAACATCTTTTCAACAATAGCAGAGTTAACAGAGTAGTTTCCCATTTATCACAACCATCTGTGAATGCATTGCCACATTGGTTAACTGAATTCCCAAGTAGGACTCATCTACCAACTACTTCCAAATTTCCAAGGAGTCGTTGGGTGGTGGATAGAAACACCGTAAGAAGGCAATTTCCTCCTCCCTTTTGGGACATGCACTAAGAAAAATATAACTGCTCGTTCTGAGCAGATAATAAGAGTTTTACTTTATAATACACATTAAAACAAACCCAACACCACAGAGACGCTTTCATTCAGGTATAATAATAAACATAAACTACAGTATTGAATGCAGTGGAATTAAAGTGCCTGAGTCCTGAAGAGTCATTGCTAGCCGTTTGTATACAGCAATATGAACAATGTCTTTAAAGCATAATGGATATTTAAACAAACCAACTTTTCTCAGCTCTTGCAAAACGCCCATGGCAAATGTCTCTGCAGAAGTTCTCTATAATCATTTCTCCCACTCTCTGTCTGATTGATTGAACTCTCCTCTTTAACTGGATCTCCTCCATCCTGGCCCATCTGAATCTAGTTCACTTCTCTCAGTTGTTCATAAGTCTGTCTTCTCACTAATGGATCTACTGGATAATTTCCTTGCTTGTAAAACTTGCCAGCTTCTGTCTCCTCACTGACTGAGCCAACTGATATTCCTTAATATGGGGCACCCCCAAGCTGTCCCCTTCTTTTATTAGCTGTGAGGATCAGACTCCCAGCAAGGCGAAATGCTATAGAAAGAAATGCCTCGTGCGTTCTTCCCTTTATCTCTTAATTATTCATCAGTGGGTCTTTTTTATTTTTCACCAGTCATTCAACTTAAAGCTTTGTCTCTTATTGCCTATTTCCCCTCCAAGCCTAAATAAATTCTTGTCTCCCCCTCCCCCACTCAAACTTTACCTAGTCATGCTAACCTTTTTCTAGCCTTTCTTTCCCCTCCCTTCATGAACATCTCTGTGCATTTGTCTGTGCACCTCTATTATTTTATATTACATGTTTCTAACACTTTGATTTCATTACTTGCCAGTCTGCTTTTTGGGGAATTCCTTTTTCCCTAATTGTGATGGTCTACATGTTGACTAGGGAATTCTGGGAGTTGAAGTTCATACATCTCAAATTTGCCGAGCTTTACTGTACTGACTTCAAGCTGTCTTGCCAATTCCTTCTGCTTATCATAACATATCTGAAGATCCTAGTCCTCTGTTTCAGACTTTCCTCACTTACAGTCTTCGTTATCAAATATTAGCATCCACTTATCTTCCTTGCTTCTGGCAAACTCATCTCAAACATTAATGTTTCTACTTGTTTCTTAATGCTACTGTGATTTTATAGACTTCATATATACAATTGTAGCATTTTGTACAGCATACACCATCCAAATGGTCACAGGAGCTGACATAAGAAAGAAAGAAAGAAAGAAAGAAAGAAAGAAAGAAAGAAAGAAAGAAAGAAAGAAAGAAAGAAAGAAAGAAAGAAAGAAAGAAAGAAAGAAAGAAAGAAAGAAAGAGGCTAATGATAGTCATGATCAGTAAGGACATTATTGTTTTCATTCATTTTACTCTTTTTGGATTTTTTCCCCCTCCATACAGTCACAAAAAGGATATAACTCTGTGGTGGAGTTCTTGTTTGACATGCAAAAAGGCCATGATTTCATCTAAAACACATCCATATAGTACTGGAAAAATGTTCGGCTACACTTCCAGTGTTCTCCTCCACACCAGATGCACTGGGCTCACATGCTGCCAATGACAAAATTGTTCACCATAGAAAAGTGAGCCCATGGGGCACAAGGCCATCCTCTCTGTCTCACTGTGGCATCCAGCACAGTGCTCTGAACTGAGTCATTTTTGCATTTGATTGAGAAGAGGGTCTGTTTGGAATATTAAGAGTCGCAGCTGACTGGAGCTGCATATCTGTGCAGCAATAAATATGAATATCCATATGAATATGGTTAAATGAATCTGGGTGTGCCTTTGAGTGCCTGGGATGATATGGGCATGCAAGTGTGGCTCTACTCCTGGCATCATTTATAATGTGCAAAGTCAGTATGAATGTTCACTGCCAGGATTGACAAAGATAAGCTTGTTTCCAATATAACTGCCATTGGATGTACCCAGGACACAATTCACTAATAGCTGGATATGGCAACATACATGTAATACAGGATACGTTTGGTCCTCTTTCTCCAGGAAGGATTGAACTTCATAGCCATATTATTAATTCATGTCCATCCTTTCCCAGCTAATGATGCATAGTTTGTAATTTATCCATGAGTTACTTGGGTTTTATAAAGATCTTTGATGACTGTCTAAAAGGAAAGCACCTATGTATCTGTACATATTTCATGGCTGGCTGATAGTAGAAAGAGGTGTGTGATGCTTGTCAAATGTGACATTATTTCCATTATTTTGATGTGTATCAAACACTGCCCACTGTATGAAACTCTAATCTGCACATTGCTGAACATTTTACCTGGTGTAAAATGTAACTAGCTTTGCCACAAAGGTATTACTTACTCAGCCAGAAATCACTGTAGATTAATAAAAACTGTTATCCAGGAATGTACTAGCTGTATCTCTCAAGGATTTTTTACCTATAATTCTTCTTTTTCTTAGTAACCACAGTTTCCCCTAAGAGTGCTCTTATTTCTCATCATCACCATGTTCACATTCTTCATATTTATTGTCTGATAATTATACTTGCCAGTATAATTCAGAAACTTCTTTGGATAATTTGTTTTATTCAATATTTTCCTGGGGTGGGCATTCTATTAAGGTATATATGTAGCTGAAATCCTTTTGATGTCCTTGATACTTCTTCATAAAATAGACACATATAATTGGCTGACAACTCTCAATTCTTCAGTGAATTTACACTCATAGCTCTCAATTAAAGATGATTTTGTTCTGTTTCTTGCATAAAGACCTGGGTGGTGCAGCTACTGCAATAAACTTTAGTACAGCAATCATTTAAAGGCCAATTACAAACTGTGTAGTATGGGACTGTGATCAACATTTCAAATATACACAGAATGTTATTTGTTTCCCACCAGATACTGTCTTACAATATTACAGAGTACTTCCTCTATTGTTTGGTAACATAGTGTTGTAAAATCTCCAGGAACAGCAATATGAGCTGTTAAAGAAAAGTTAGAATTAAGATAATGTCTTGCTTAAAATTACATTTAGTTTGGATCTGATTTCTTAGAAGGAGATTGAAGAAACAACCTCCAGTTGTTTAGGAAAACAGTGGCCATAATGCTACTGGGCATTCATATATTTATAAAAAATATTTATATACCTTCTCCTTGAGAGACTCTAGATAGCTCACAGGAAAACATTAAAACATATGCAAATGAAACATTAAAAAATCATATGCAAATGAGAAGTAAGCAGTGGTATCCATCAGAGCTGCATTTGATTATAAAAGGAGTAACATCTCAAATAAGGATACTGGTGACAGAGACTGCCCAAAATTATTCCTAGTACTGTATGCTTATTTTAAACCACTGTCATGGAAGCTCAGCTGTAATATATTTCACATTGTCAAAAAGGACCACGTCTAGAAAAAGCCCAGCATGACTTTCTAATAGTACCCATCAGCTTCAAGACCTGGGAAGGAGATCCAAACAAGAGCAACCAGTCTGGCAAAAAATGTGCAAGGTGACAAGGAATGTCTATGGAGATTCTCAGTCATCCAGTTCATGGTTATCCCAAAGTTCTTGGATGAGAAGCAAAACATCTTCAAGGAAAAACAAAGTTTAGTTGCCTTTTGAAAAAAAGCACCTTTGTGACAATAAAGAGTGCAAAACAAAACATAATTTTAGGAACCTATGGGGAAAAATAAGGAAAACAATAATATTTTTTAAAAAAATATATTAGAAAAATTTAAAAAAAACCCAAGCAAGTAACAATTGGCCAATAGATGACAAAGTTGGAAACTGTTATAGGACAGATACTTGAGCAAGCACTGACTTTCTTAAAGTGTCCATTAGAACAATTAGCATTTAGTACTTAGACTTAGATTTAGATACTGCTTCATAGTGCTTTACATCACTCTTTGAGTGATTTAAAATGTCACATATTGCCCCCAACAATCTGGGTCCTCATTTTACTGACCTCGGAAAGATGGAAGGCTAGGTCAACCTTGAGCAGATCAGAATTTAATTTCTGGCATTCTGCAGAATTAGTCTGCAATACTACATTCTAACCACTGCACCACCACAGCTCTTAATTAAAACCAAATTGAGGTAACAAGAGGAGGAGCTCATGAGAGATTACTCCATAACAAAAACTAGGTGCTAATAGCTGAAGAGGTTTAAAGCGGGTAACACTTCTGACTTTCTAGCAAAAATATGTAGCTCGTTCCTCAAACAGAGTTCAGTAAGGAGAGGACCGGAGGATAACAATCTCATGCAAATGGACTCTGTTGGGCTGGGGAATGATAGGTCAATCATCTTAATGTCTGTTCCATGAAAATCAAAGGAAAAAAAATAACTAGGCATACAGAGAAACAAGCCTTGATGAAGAAAGATCAGAATGGTTTCCTCAAAAGAAAGCATGTCTTACCAACTTTTTAGAGGGTTTTGTTTTTAAAGTATCAGCAGGCACAGAGATCAAGATGAACACTCAATGCTGTATGGTTAAGTTTTCAAAAGGCCTTTGAATAAAGTTCTCTATAAAGGCAGTTAAGTAGACTTAGAGGCCATGGGATATGACAGCCTGTCCTTTTATGAATTTCTAACACATTAAAAAAAACAGAAAGCAAAGAGGAGGAATAAATGGGTGATATTTTCAATGGAGAAAAATAGGAAGATCAATCCCTCAAGAATCTATTTTGAAACCAGTATTTATTAAATTGTTCCAAAAAGTCTTGATTTACGGGTAAGCAGTGAGCTTGCCAAATTGATGAATGATGCCAAACTATTCAGAGTAATTAAAAAAAGCAAAAGTAATAGTATACCACTCTAGAAGGATGTCTTTAAACTTGGTGAATGGCCAGCCAAATGGGGTTCGGTTTGAGTTAGTGTAAAACCTATGGTATGTCTGCAACTAGAATACTGTTTTCAGTCTTTTTGGCTGCATTTGAAGAAGAAAAAAGTTGAAAAATATCCAAATAGACAAAAGAAGTATTTGTCTTCATAGTGTATAATAAACCTATGAAATTCATTACTGTAAGAAGGCATGATGATGACCACTGTAATGTATTGGGCTTAGTCTTACTTAAGTATATCACATGGGGTTAATTGCTGGAAGGTTGCTTAAGCAGGAAAGCTGGCTAACGGCTCCCAGCTCCTCAGACAATCCATCTCCAGCGCCACCATAGGCTGCTTCTAAGGTGGCAATAGGTTGCTTTAAACCTATGGCCGCCGCCTAGAGGCCAGGGTATAAATAGGTGCATTCGCAGCCCTGTTTCTCAGTTCAGTTCCTGTAAGCAAATAAAGAATGATTCTTGCTGAACTAACTTGCCTCATCTCATCAATCAAGCAATGAACCCAGTATCCAACACTGGCGATGAAGGTGGGATCCTGCTCCTCTAACTGAGCTGAAGAGTCACTAGGGGAGAGGCTGAACACACCTGGTGGGAAAAGCAATTTCCCCCCCTACGGTCGGCCTAGCACAGCCACGCTAGAGACCAGGTGCCCAGAGGATCTGTCCCTGGGCAATGGACGAGCAGGACAAGAAGACAATGAGCCCCAGCTGGAAAGACCACCTGAAATGACAAAGGTCGGAAAGCTGGAAGAATTTGATATAGCTCACCCGGAAAGATGGTCTTCGTATCTATCCAGGGTCGAGAACTATCTACGCTTGAATCAAGTTGCCAAGGATGTCCTGAAGGCCGCTACACTCCTGTGTGTGTGCAGCCCAGCCACGTTCGACATCGTGGAGAACTTGTTCACGCCAATGCCATTGGAGTCTGTAACATTCACGGACTTGAAGAAACGGCTCGGAGACCACTTCCTGCCCAAGCTGTTGGTAATCGCTTGGCGCCATGCATTCAAACAGAGGGTTCAGCAATCAGGTGAAACAGCATCTGAATTCATTGCGGCATTGAGGCAGGCCGCATGCCTGTGCCAGTTCTCTGACGTTGAGGAGAGGCTACGAGACCGGCTTGTCTGCGGTCTCCGGAATTGAGAGTTACAGCAAAAACTCTTTGCCAAAAAGACTCTGTCGTTCCCAGATGCACTGAAAGAGATCATGGTGGACGAAGCCGCCGGTGGGGCTGTACGAGCCATGCAGCCCACCAAAACAGCACAGCACGAGGAAGCCATCCATCACGAGGATGCCAAACATGCGGAAGACCCAAAAGACAAGCTACAAAGACACAAAGACCAACAGCGTCAGAGCGACAAGCAACAAGGGGCAACTTACAAGGAAGATCCCTTCCTTAGGTGCCCAGGATGTGGCAGCCACCACCAATGCATGGACTGTAGGTTCCGGACAGCCATGTGTCAGGCCTGCAGAAAGACTGGCCACATCGCGTTCATCTGCAGAGGTTGCCAAAGGGACCGGCAATCAAATCGCCAGTCGGACATTCCGATGAGGAGAGGTACCGGGGCCCCAGGACAGTATAGTGTAGGGTTTGCTCCATCCGCAGAAGCATTTGCCTCACGGGAAATCGCCACCCTATTAAGCCAAAGTTTAGACTGCAGGTAGAGCTGCAAGGGGTCCCCTGCAAGATGGAGCTGAACATGGGCTCAGCCGTATCCATTATTTCACTTGAGACATTTAATTTTGTCTGCAATAGCAGCAAGAGATGGGCCAAGCTGAGGCCATCTGACATTGTACTAACCGACTTCCAGAATGCTAGAGTTGCAGTCAAGGGTGAGGCCACATTACCTGTTAAATTTAAGGGGTTTTCTGGGCACCTGGATGTTGTTGTAGTAGGGGATCAGCAAATGAGGCATCCAAGTAACTGGGATCAACCGGACGCAAGTCACGAGTCTAGCGACAGTATGCGAGGAATTCACAGATGTGTTTGACTCAGCTCTGGGGATGTACACGGGCCTGCCAATAACTTTTAAATTAGATCCTACTGTAGTGCCGGTCAGGATTAAACCTTGTAGGGTGCCATTTGCTTTTAAACACAAAATAGACACTGAGTTAGATAAACTTGTAGAACAGGGAGTACTTCAGCCAGTAGATAGGGGTGAATGGGAGACCCCAACTGTAACACCACTAAAAGCCAACAGGGAGGTCCAAATCTGTGCCGATTACAAATGCACAATTAATTGTGCACTGAAACAGCATGCATACCCGGTACCAGTAGTAAGCCACATCCTAGGCGTCCTTGCAAGGTGGTACAGTTTTTGCAAAATTAGACTTGGCTCAGGCCTACCAACAGCTTCCTATTGACAAGGCCACAGCCGCGGCACAGACAATTATAACCCACGGGGGGCATTTAAAGTAAAATGCCTGCAATTTGGGGTCAGCATAGCCCCCGGCATTTTTCAAGGCATTATGGAGCGGACACTCAAGGGTATTCCGGGGGGTTGCCCCTATTTTGATGATGTGCTCATCGCCGGTGAGTCCACTGAGGTGCTAGCAAGGAGTCTCAGAGCCGTCCTTCAAAGGCTACGTGAAGCAGGCCTCAAGCTTAAAAAGAATAAGTGTAGTATTGGAGTCCCTTCAACTGAATTCTTGGGTTTCCGTATAGATGCTGACGGCATCCACCCCGCTGAGTCTAAAGTAAAAGCCATTCAGATGGCACCCAGCTCCAAAACAAAAGGAGAGCTTCAGGCATTCCTAGGCCTCCTAAATTTTTACCATGCATTCCTTCCTAACAAGGCCGCAGTGGCAGAGCCGTAACCTTGGACAAAAATACTGTGTGGAAGTGGACTAGCGTTCACGAAAGAAGTTTTCAGCAATTGAAGGCTTTATTGTCCATCAGTTCCACGATCACTCACATTAAGAAATTGATGCCGGTATGCCTTGTGTGTGATGCGTCCCCATATGGGGTGGGGGCTGTCCTAAGTCACTTGGAGAGCAATGGGACTCAAGTTCCGATTGCCTTTTATTCCAGTACACTGTCCTCCACAGAGCGTAATTCCGCACAAATTGATAAGGAAGCATTGGCCATAGTAGCTGGAGTAAAAAAATTCCATGACTACTTATACAGCAGGGACTTCATGGTCTTCACAGACAATAAACTGCTACTGGGGTTATTCACTACAGACAGACAGACACCCCACATCTTATCCCCTAGAATGTTGAGATGGTCCATTTTTTATCGGCTTACAACTTTAAGCTAATTCACAAACCCAGCAAGGACATGGGCCATGCAGATGGCCTGAGCAGGCTTCCACTGCCTCAAATCGTGCCAGATCCTACCCCAGCAGACCACATTTTGTCCATTCCGAACCTACCAGAGTTTCCCCTCCATGCGGGGGACATAGCCACAGAAACGGTGGCAGACAAGACTCTAAGCAAAGTGCTATCTTGGGTCCACACAGGGTGGCTAGATAAAAGCCCTGGCCCGGAGTTCCAGAGCTACTTCACTAGGAGACATGAGAGCTCATAATGGTTGTATTCTATGGGGGAACAGGGTCATTGTTCCCACCTCATTAAGGGGCAGGGTATTGCAATCGCTTCATGTAGGTCATCTGGGTATTGTTCGCATGAAAGCTTTGGCACGAAGCTATTTATGATGGCCGGGATTAGATAAAGCCATTGAAGCTCAGGTACACGGGTGTTACACGTGTCAGCAGTTGAGGCCTGAAATGCCACACGCTCCCGTCCACAGGTGGGAGGAGACACACACCCCCAGTTGAGGATTCATATAGACTTCGCTGGGCCCTTTCAGGGACAGCTATTTCTTATAGTGGTCGACAGCCACTCTAAATGGCTGGAAGTTATACCAATCGCAAATATGACTACTGCTAGGACCATCCAGGTGCTTAGGAAACTCTTTGCAATGCATGGGCTACTGGATGTTGTAGTGTCTGATAATGGGGCCCAATTTACTGCGGCAGAATTTCAGGCTTTCCTGAGGGCAAACCTCATTGGGCATGCAACATCGGCTCCATTTCACCCACCCAGTAATGGTCAAGTCGAATGAATGGTGTGCACCACGAAAGAATCATTTAAGTGTATAGTGACCAGAAACTGGCACCACAGACTGGCCGACTTTTTGCTCTGCCAACATTCTACACCATGCATGGCAATGGGTAAAAGCCCAGCAGAGCTGCGCTGGGGGAGGCGACTATAAATATAAATCGAATAAAATAAATAAATAAATAAATAATCATGAAGCTGGACAGGTTGCACCCAGATCGGGTGGCAACAGAGGCCTCTCACCCAAGACCCCTAAGGGGGTTGCAAGTGGGCGACGGGGTGTGGGCCAGGAACTATGGGTATGGGAAATTGTGGGTGCCAGGGAAAATCACCAAAACATCGGGGCCACTCTCATACGATGTGGACCTAGAGGGCAGGTGAGTTGTTTGTCGCCACATAGATCAGCTTAGAAAGCGTTTTCCAGAATGGGCACAAAGTGAGGACTTTGTCCCAGGTCCCATCCATGGACCGCAAACCATCAGCCAGGCTGATCAATCCATATGCTCTGAGGTCCCAAGCAGTCAGAGCAACGGGGAGGTGGTCATAGGGGGGCAAAGCCCAGGAGTGCAACATGGGACCCCTGACGGAGAAAGCCAACCAGAACACTACAGCCACTGTGCTAACTCTGCGGAATGATTGGACTCTGGGGGTGGGCCAACCTGAAATGGCCAGCCAGAGAATTCTGAATCAGCCAGACTCACTTGAACCTACGGACCCTGGTCTACCCAGCCCAGCGGGCAAGCTGGTAGGCCAGGGAGTGCCTGGCTCTCCCAGGCATTCCATGAGGGTTCGCAAGCCTTCTGCATATTTACAAGATTTTGTTCCAAAATAACTGAGCTATAATGTTGTATGTGTCATTGATTGATGCTAGCCAGGAGAGCCTCTGTATTAACAAGTACGGAAAAATGTGTACGCTTGCATACTACTTTTGTATCTCTGTAAAACTTGTAATTGCTGTAATCTTTCCTTTGTTGTTATAATGTGTGTACATTCTAGGGGGGAGGGGTGTAATGTATTGGGCTTAGTCTTACTTAAGTATATCACGTGGGGTTAATTGCTGGAAGGTTGCTTAAGCAGGGAAGCTGGCTAACGGCTTCCAGCTCCTCAGACAATCCATCTCCAGCACCACCATTGGCTGCTTCTAGGGTGGCAATAGGTTGCTTTAAACCTATTGGCCGCTGCCTAGAGGCCAGGGTATAAATAGCTGCATTCGCAGCCCTGTTTCTCAGTTCAGTTCCTGCACCCAAATAAAGAATGATTCTTGCTGAACTCACTCGCCTCGTCTTGTCAATCAAGCAATGAACCCAGTATCTAACAACCACAACTTAGATTATTTTAAAAAGAAATTAGATAAATTCATGGAGCACAGGTCTATTAAGAATTATTAGCCTTGAGTTTCTCCCAAAAGTGCTTTTCAAAAGGCAACTGGACATTCTTGGTTTTTTTAGCACTCTAAATGTCAGTTGTTAGCACCCTGAAGGTTGGTCCTTAACTCTCTGGCAGTCATTGAGGCCACTTGGGGATTTAGCTGTACTCTCAGAGTCACCTGAGTGCAAATGGGTGTGGAACCTATTTGGGATTGCCGAAAGGACTGCATTGTGGAGATCAGAGTTTTTCAGAGTGCTAACGACTAGATCACTGCAAAGAATATAAATCCTGTGTATACACACAGACACAAACACATATACATACTGTACATACAAATATATAACACAATGTAACAGAATAATAGAGTTGGAAGGGACTTTGGGCATCTTCTGGTTCAACTCCCTGCTCAAGCCAAAGACCATATCATTCCAGACAAATGGCTGTCCCATCTCTTCTTTAAAATGTCCTGTGATGGAGCACCTACAACTTCTGGAGGCAAGCCATTTTACTGATTGATTGTTCTCACTGTCAGGAAATTTCATTTTAGTTCTAGGTTGGATTTCTCCTTAATAAGTTTCTATCTGCTACTTCTTGTCCTGCCCTCAGGTGCTATGGAGACTCAGTTGCCCCCCCCCTCCATGACAGGCCCTCAAATATTGGAAGACTGCTATCATGTTACCCCTAGTCCTTCTCTTTTTTAAACTAAATATATTTTGTTCCTGCAACCTTTCACTTCCATATCCCTAATCATCTTTGTTGTTCTTTCCTGACCTCTTTTTAGAGTTTCAACATCTATTTTGTATCATAGTGGCAAAAAGTTCATCTATTTCCACTATTTGGTTGGGTAGTCTGTAGCATACACCTATGGCAATGTTATTCCTTTTTCCTTTTATGTTAACCCAAATGCATTAAAGGTTTTTATCCTAAGGTGGTTTTTTTTTGCATTTCTATAGAAGTGAAGCTATTTCTTGTGTATAATGCACCTCCAGCTTCTCTTTTATTACTGTACTCAATGAGTAGTCCTCAATGGTACCACATCCACATAGAGAGAAGTAAGCAGTGGGGTAGCACAACGTTCTCTCTTAGGCCCAATACTCTTCAATGTCTTCATAAATGACTTAGATGAGGGAATAGAAGGGGAACTCATCAAATATGCAGATAACACTAAGGCAGGGATAGCTAAGACACCATAAGACAAGCTCAGGATCCAAAAAGATATTGACAAACTTGAACAATGGGGCCTATCCTACAAAATGAATTTTAATGTGGAGAAAAGCAAAGTTTTACATTCAGGCAGGAAAAATCAAAGGTACAAGCATTGATTAGGGGAGACCTGGATCAAAAACAGTAACTGTGAGAGGGACCTTAGAGTCCTAGTGAATGATCATTTGAATATAAGCCAGCAGTGCAGCAGCAGCCAGAAAAGCTAATACAATCCTGGGTTGTATAAACAGAAGCATAGAATCAAGAAGAAACAGAGGCGATATGATAGCAGTATTCCACTATTTGGGGGGCTGCCACAAAGAAGAGGGGGTCAAATTATTCTCCAAAACACCAGAGGACAAGACAAGAAACAATGGATGGAAACTAAACAAGAAGAAAAGCAACCTGGAATTAAGGAGGAACTTCCTAACAGTGCGGACAATTAACCAGTGGAACAGCTTGCTCCATCACTGGAGGTTTTTAAGAAGAGGCTAGACAGTCACTTATCTGAAATGGTATAGAGTCTCCTGCTTGAGCAGGGGCTGGACTAGAAGATCTCCAAGGTCCCTTCCAGCTCTATTCTAGTCCATATTATTTTTGTTTCTTTTTTAGAATTTAAATCCCTCTAGCTGTACTCTCCAGTCAAGGACTTCACCCCACCAAGTTTTGGGAATGGTGACAATGTCATATTTGCCCTCCTGTACTGAAAGTCCAAGTTCACTCTTTTCTTCATACAATAATTTCTATTTAGTAATTTTTGAGTGAAAAAATTAAGTATACTTTTGATTTTGGATAGCACACATGTGCAATATTCCACCCCATACTTGAACATTTTATCCTAAACAATCTCTTTATTTCAGCATTCACTCTTTAGACAGAGAACAAACTAGTTTTTGGTCCCCTGTTATCCAGAACTATAGTAATTGTGAATCTGCTTCACCTTTTGTGTGTCTTCTTTTTAAAATAACCACTATTCTCACTTATTTATATACTACCAAATATTTTGAACTATTTTTATTTAATACCATATGTAGCTTTGAGGGAAATTGCTAGCAGCTTTCAACTGTCATTTTATCAATTCCAATCCAATTAGTTACAGCTGAGATATAGAAAACTGATTCAATGGCACCTAGCAAAGTGATCTCATCTAAATATTTCAAATTGTTAATGTTCTGACTTTAATCTTTGATTCCAGGTGTCATCTCTTCCAGTTCTGCACTCTTTTTTACACACTGTGTGTGTGTGCGCGCGCGTGTGCATACACATACACACACTTCAAACCAGTGTTGACTACTGGCAACTGCTTGGACTGGATCCTTTGGTTATCTTGGCAAAGTGTTTCTGAAGTGGCCTGCTCTGTGTCTAGCACAACTCAACACAGCCAAATTGGCATGGCCAACTCACTATGGCCAACTTGCTGCAGGACAACACATTGGGGAACAAGAGTTACACTAATATCAAAGAAATGGTGGAATGGAATCATTAAAAAAAGGATGTAAAAGGAGGGACAAAACGAAATGTGAATGACAGAAATTACAACAATTTTTTTATTTTAAATATTTAAATTAAATTGTTGAATTGTCCCATGGTGAATTGGCCATGGCGAGTTGTCATACAGCGAGTTGGCCATGGCAAATCGGCTGCAGGGAGTTGGCTGCACTAAGTTGTCCCATTCCAGTTTGCCCTTGCCTCCTTCCAAGGAGAGAGAGAGAGTGATTGGACCAAGGTCACACAGAGGGCATTTGCTAAATGCTCCCTGTAGTCAATGAAGCAAAGGTAAATCTTAGTTCTAATCTAGACCTTCTGACCTTTTCTAGGCCACACAATCTTGTTCCAAGTATGCTGACATAAAGCTGTTAGCACTTTAACTGTCTTTTCCCTACATCAGACATGTCAAACACAAGGCCCGGGGGCCGGATCCGGCCCGCGAAGTGGTTTCATGTGGCCCGCGAAGCCATCCTGGAAACAGTGAGGGAACGGCCCCCACTGCCTTGGCCCTGGCCCAGAGACCCTCCTTCTGCCAGAGACCCCCAAATCTGTCCCACTCCTGCCCAGGCCCCCCATAGGCACCCTTGATGCGAACGATGTAGAGCTGGCCACGCCCACCCAGTAGGCCATACGCACTCTAGCCACGCCCACCCAGTAGGCTGCGCCCACCCTGGCCATACCCACCCGGCCCCCTGAGGGCAACTGCAATGCTGATGCAGCCCTCAATGAAATTGAGTTTGACACCCCTGCCCTACATATTTAAGCAGTTTATATTTAATCTGAGCTTCCTTATTTCCTTTCCTATTTCTGAATTAGTCTATTGCCTATCACAACTCACACTGCAATGGAGTCAGTTCCTGAATATACTCCCTCTCTGCAAAGGTTTCGGTCACTCTATAAATCATCTCGGAAAGGTTTTGATATGGTTTTTCCACCTTCCTTTAATCTCATTTGCCTCCATTAGATCTCTGTTGTGATTATAGTTGAATAGTCCCACTTTAGCTACTTGTTTTCCTGTGATTCCTGTTATCTTTTTAGAAAGGTCTCTCATTTTCTTTTTCTTGTTAAATTCCTCCATTTGTTGACATTCTTGACTGAGATATTTTTTTTTCTTATCCTTTCTTGCTTGACATTGAAAGTCTGCATTCAGTTTCTGTTCCTTTGTTGCCCAAAGCTTTTATCTTCTGTCTCTTCCTGACTTAACCATTATGGTAGTTTGTTCTAATAGGCATCTTTTAGATCTTTTCTTCTTTGAAATGTTGAGTCCTTTTTTCCACTTCTGTTTTTTTTCAATCTCTCTTATTTTTTTAACCATAGCATCTCAGATGGACTTTCTCATAAGTTAAATGTACTAAAGATTTTGTATTTTGCTAGCATCACCTGTTATCTTTACTTTTGTGACTTTGATCATTCCTACACCTTACTGGCCGCAGCACAAAAATACTTTATTAACTGGGTTTGAGAGAGATGTTCACACAATGCCTTCCCCATCTCATCTCTAGCCCACTGCTAAAGTAGTCTAAAGTATCTTTAGTTTTTCCAATATGGAAAGGGTGTTTTCCTTCTTCTTTTGACATACAGTTTGCTATTCAAACCACCTGCAGAAGCTTGCTGATGGCTGGGGAGATTGGCTAGGAACCCAGCTGCTTTTGGTTATGCTCCATTCTCCCAGCAAGTTGACTTTGGGCCATTCCCTCTCTCTCAGCCCAACCCAACTAACAGGGTTGTTGTGATGAAAATATGAGAAGAAAGGAGTATTAGGCATGTTCATCACATTGAGTTATCTGTAAAATAATAAAGGTGGGATAGAGAGACCTTCATTTTTTTCCCATTATAACCTTTGTTGCTATAGGAGAAGGGCGGTTTATAAAAACTAATAAATAAATAAAATAAATATTTTGTACTGTGCTTTGTCATTTTATTGTACCACTTTTAAGTTTTAACTCTTCTATTGTATGAAGGGAATTTGTCATTCAGGCTCCTACAGGATTGGAGCATATGAAGCTCCCACCCCTGCTTTCCCCCCATCTCGTTATTGAGCACCACCCTATAGGGCCATTTGGGCCTTGGCTGAACAAAGACTGGATTTCTCGTTTGCACAGCTTATTTCTTTGTTAGTGTGGCAAACCTGATGCTGAACTGAGGGGAGGAGTGAAAAAGCTGGCTAGCCTTGAGTTGTCAATGGTGAGGAAGAGACTGTAAGAAGATCCTCTCTAATATTTCACAGTATTTATCTAGGAGATCTGTACCAAGAGCTTTAGTCTGGCAAGATTTCTGTCTATATGCAAACAACAATAAACATATCACTCTGATCCGATCTGATCCTGACTGGCTCGAAGTTGACTCAGCCTTCCAACCTTACAACATCGGTAAAATGAGGACTCAGATTGCTGAGGGCTGACCTTGTAACCCACTCAGACTGTTGTAAAAGCACTATGAAGTGGTATATAAGTGTTATTGCTATCAGCTCTTTGTTTCACTTCTGATTCCTTGTGCCGGATTGTTAGCGGGGGGGGGGGGGTGGGAGTAATGGTGTGAATCAATATTTCCATATCCAAGCAAAATAAAACAAAAATCCTAAAACTTGACTTAAATTTTAAAAATAGGAAAGTTGGGTAAATAAGGGAATAAAGGAGTAAAAATGAAGGCAGATATGATATTGTTGCCATTACAGAAACATGAAACCCACAAATGGAACACACAGCTAGAGGGATTTAAATTATTTAAAAGAAACAGACCAAACAAAAGAGGAAGTGGAGTTGCTCTCTATATAAGAAATAACTACATCTTTACAGAAATAGAGCACAACAATGATGAAAACTGTCTTGAATGCATTTGGGTTAATATAAAAGGGAGGGAAAATGACATTGCCATAGGTGTATACTATAGGCCGCCAAACCAAACAGAGGAAATAGATGAACTTTTTGCTAGTCAACTAACTAAGGTATATAGGAAGCACATCACAATAGTAATGGGAAACTTTACTTAACCTGACATCAACTGAGAGACAAACTCTGCACCAAGTGGAAGATCAAACAAATTCCTGACAAACCTAGCAGACAACTTTGTCTCCCAAAAAGTAGAGAAGGGAACTAGGGGATTAGCCATATTGGATCTAATCCTCACTAACAGAGATTAAATGATAGAAGGTGTTGAAGCCACCGAAACCTTGGGGGGAAGTGATCATGCAATATTGGAATTCAATATTAGGGAAGCACAAGCAATCAAACACAGTCAAACTAGAGTCTTGGACTTTAAGAGAGCTAATTTCAATAAACATAGAGAGAGCTTGGGAAGGATTCCATAGATGAGAATACTCAAGAGGAAAACAACTCAAGAAGCTTGGGAAATTTTGAAAAGTGAGATAATAAGAGCCCAGTCTAGCACAATACCAACAAAGAAGAAAAATAACAGCTGTCAAAAGAAACCAGCATAGCTGCATAAAAACTCTCTGATAAATTGAAAGATAAAAAGGACAAGTATAAAAAGTAGAAAGAGGGGCACATAACTAAGGCAGAATATCAACAAATAGCCCGAGCCTGCAAAGGTGAAGTGAGGAAAGCTAAGGCTCAAAATGAACTAAGGCTTGCAACCAAAGTCAAAAATAACAAAAAATGCTTCTTTCAGCATGTAAAAAACAAGAAAAAAGTTAAGGAAATGATTAGTCCATTAGTGGGGGAAAGTGGCAAGAAGGTGACAAGCAACAGGGAGAAAGCAGAACTATTTAATTCATTTTTTGCATCTGTCTTTACACAAAGGGAAAAAACAGTCCAACCTACCAAAACCAGTGCCATAAAAACAGAATAGAAATGCAAGTTAAGATAGGCAAGAAAATGGTAAGTGAGCACCTGTCCAGCCTAAACGAGTTCAAATCACCAGGACCAGACGGATTACGCCCCAAGGTTCTCAAGGAACTGGCAGACGTGATCTCAGAACCACTGAACTATATTTTTCAAAGATCCTGGAGCACTGGGGAACTACCAGAGGACTGGAAGAGAGCTGATGTAGTTCCCATCTTCAAAAAAGGGGAAAAATAGATCCAGGAAACTACAGACCTATCAGCCTGACCTCAATACCTGGGAAGATTCTGGAAAAGATAATCAAACAATGAATCAGTGAACACCTAGAGGCAGACAAAGTCATTACTAAAAGCCAACATAGGTTTGTCAAAAACAGACCATGCCAGACAAATCTTATTGCATCTTTGACCAAGTGACAAAATTAGTGGAGCAGAGGAATGCTGTGGATATAATTTACTTGGACTTCAGTAAGGCATTTGATAAAGTAGACCACAAACTAGTACTTGATAAGATAGAAAAATGTGGGTTAGACATCATCACCACCAGATGGATTCATAGCTGGCTGACCAGCCATACTCAGTGTGTGGTCCTCAATGGAACTGCATCTACATGGAGGGAAGTGTGTAGTGGGGTGCCCCAAGGCCCTGTTCTAGGCCCAGTGCTCTTCAACATCTTTATCAATGATTTGGACGATGGGATAGATGGGGAACTTGTCAAATTTGCAGACTATACCAAGCTGGCAGGAATAGCCAACACTCCAGAAGATAGGCTTAAGATACAGGAGGATCTGGACAGACTCGAACACTGGGCACTATCTAACAAAATGAAATTCAATGGTGAAAAAAGTAAGATTCTACATTTAGGCAAGAAAAACCAAATGCACAGGTATAGTATAGGTGATACCTTGCTCAATAGTAGTATCTGTGAAAGAGATCTCAGAGTTCTAGTGGACAATCACTTAAATATTAGCTAGCAGTGTGCTGCAGCTGCCAAAAAAGCCGACACAGTGCTAGGCTGCATTAACAGAAGGATAGAATCAAGATCACGTGAAGTATTAATACCACTTTACAATGCCTTGGTAAGGCCACACTTAGAATACTGCATCCAGTTTTGGTTACCACAATGTGAAAAAGATGTTGAGATTCTAGAAAGAGTAAAGAGAAGAGCAACAAAGATGATTAGGGGACTGGAGGCTAAAAGATATAGGGAACGGTTGCTGGAATTGGGTATGTCTAGTTTAACAAAGAGAAGGGTGAGGGGTGACATGTTAGCAGTGTTCCAATATCTCAGGGGCTGCCACAAAGAAGAGGGAGTCAAGCTATTCTCCAAAGCACCTGAAAGCAGGACAAGAAGCAATGGATGGAAACTAATCAAGGAGAGAAGCAACCTAGAACTAAGGAGAAACTTCCTGACAGTTAGAACAATTAACCAGTGGAACAACCTGCCTCCAGAAGCGGTGAATGCTCCAACACTGGAAGTTTTTAAGAAGAGACTGGACAGCCATTTTTCTGAAATGGTATAGGGTTGGACTAGAAGACCTCCAGGGTCCCTTCCAACTTTATTATTATTATTATAAATATGTTTTAGAGGAAGATCCATTCCTGGACAACAATTTGAATGTTAAATAGGACCATATTCCATATTCCAGACTGAAAAGATGACAGGACCAAAGGAAAATAAAAGCATTCCTAAATAAATGAGGTACAAGAATTAAGGTTTAAAGAAGCTGCTAAAATGGAGTAGTGTTTTCATCTTTATTTTTCAACAACCTTTAAGGATTTTCAGGATTTTTATTTTCATCAACAACAATAACTGTCTTTTTAAAAAAAATTCTATATAGGCTACAGTCCAGTGAATGTTTATTTAAACACCGCTGAAATACAGGCTTCAGGTAATATTTGTAATTCCAGGAATTACGTCCCAAAGGTGTTTTTTCAAAAGGCAACTGGACTTTTTTTGTTTTTGCTTGAAGACATTTCACCCAAGAAGCTTCTTCAGTTCTGACTAAGAACTTCGAATGTGTACAATTCTGAAGTTATCAGTTGATGGTGAGAGCTGTCTTGCTTATGCCCTCTGGCTTTGAGTCCCCAAAGTGCCCCCCAAATATGTATTGAAACAGAGGCCTGGGCATCATTCAGTACCATTCTACAATAGCTCCATCATGGGCACAAGGGGGCAAAAGGTGATAATATGCTATAAAAAATCTGTCCCTTTGTACTTAATGTGTGACAGTGCAGACAGATACATCAGAGGCAAAAGAGCTTCTCTGGTGACATCTCGAAGCACATTTGCTGCAGATGCCCTTGATTTTCACCTCACCTGTATATATTTTATCTTTGTTTGCCCTTTCCCACCTAAATAGCAATTATATGTGGTTAGACAGAACTGCCATTAGGCACCGGCATCTTTAAGATGATTCCAAAACTGGTAAAACTTTCTTTTGGATGAAAAACTTAAGAGAGATGGCATTGTATAATGGTGAGGGAAAGCAAAATAAGTAATGGATCCTTTTATTGCTGATGCTGATATATGTGACAGAATTATCAAGTTTTAGGAACTTCATTTAAGGCAGGATGTAATTTGACTTTTACAACAGCACTGAGACTCTGATGTGCTATCACTGCCCTCTACTGTTAAAATGATACGAAGCCAGCGGTTTCAAAATAGCTTGTGCTGGATACAAATGATAAGAATCATCCCATTGCTTCTTCATGATATGCCAAACTAGCTTCCCAGCTTGTTTTCAGGTACTATATGTAGAAAGACCCTAGCAGATATTTTTGTTTGCAGAATATGTAATGCCAAATATGTACTGAGTCAGACTGTTTGTCTAACTCATTGTCTGTTCTATTGACAGTTAAAAAAGTAAAAAGTAAAAGTATGAGAGCCACCTTGGTCTAGTGCAGGGGTAGGCAACCTCGGCTCTTTTATGACTCATGGACTTCAACTCCCAGAATTCCTGAGTCAGCAGGAATTCTGGGAGTTGAAGTCCATGAGTCATAAAAGAGCCGAGGTTGCCTACCCCTGGTCTAGTGGTTAAGACTCTAGGCTAGAAAGAGGGAGACCATGAGTTCTAGTCCTGCCTTAGTCATGAAAGCCAGCTGAGTGATCTTGGGCCAATCACTCCCTCTCAGACCAGCCCATATCACAACACTGTTGTTGTGGGGAAAATAGAAGGAGGAAGGAGTATTGTGTGTTTTTGCTGCCTAGAGCTATTTGTAAAAATAATAAAGGTGGGAGATGATAGACAGATAGAGATACTTTTTTCCCCTAGTTATCTATTGTTGTTCTTCTAAGTCAGAAAGTAAGGTGTGAATTTCAGTTCACCTACAAATAAGCAAATGCAAGGTAACTCAGGGAAGGGTGCTCAGGAAGTCCCAATATCTTGCTGTAGCCTTTGCTATGTCCCTTTAGTGATACTACTCACTGAGGCTAAACAGCTTTTCCAAAATCCTTGTACAATGTTTAAAAGCAATTGGATTCCATGATGCAAAGGTGGATCTTGACGTACAGTACCTCAGGAAATTTAAAACTACTGTTGCAGGAACTCCTAAAATGTCTTCATATTCTTTGCTTAATGCTTAATATATTGGAATATTCTCAAAACCAAGGAAAATTGGAAAAGGAAGGATCCTGAGTTTTCATCATTTAACAGGCTGCTACATAAAAATAGCAATAGCACCTAGACGTATATACAACTCCATAGTGCTTTGCAACACTCTCCGGGCAGTTTTCAGTGTCAGCCTATTGCCCCCAACAATCTGGCTCCTCCTTTTACCAACCTCAGAGGGATGGAAAGCTGAGTCACTGGTCAGGATCGAACTCCAGGCTGTGGGCATAGTCAGACTGCAATACTGCATTCTCACTGCTGTGCCTGTTCTGTACCAGCCTGCTACCGGCCCTGCAGAAAAGGCAACCCCTTTACAAACGGCAAGAGGCTGGAAAAACGTCTGCCAAATTTATTACTAACAAAAACAAACAAGACACGAACCAAGATACAGGAGCTTTGAAACACTATCTGAGTGGTTGCTTTCAGCAAACCAGCCCTCCCCACACATTCCCTTTATAAAGAGTTCAGGGCGTGGCCTCTCTCTGCCTCCTTCCGAGAAGCCCCACTGCCTTCCTCTGTTTACTCCTACTTGACTGCCTCCTGCGTCGGGCGTCCTTGAACAGGGCCAGCTGTGGGTCATCTTCATCCACACTGTCAGGCTCACACAGCTGGGTCTCCATGGTGACCAAGTGGGAGGGGCCTGCCTGAGGGCTATCATCAGCAAGATCTTCAACCCCCTCAGCAAGGTCTTCAACACCCCCCTCCTCCTCTGAGTCGTCCGACCCAACTGCCAAACCCACAGGCTGACCCTGAATCACAACAGTGCCACCAAGGTTCAGTTATACAACATATAATGTGTATTAAAATAGAGAAGAACCATAATTTTGTGAGAAAGCTGTGTTTTGTTTGCAAAAGGGCCTGGATTCAGTCAAAGGCATTTCCAAGAAACTGGGGGGGGGAGGAAATTCCAGTCTCATACTTTGGAAATCTACCACCAGTCTGTGAAAATAATATTAGGTTTGTTGTACAATTGTTTAGCTTGGGACTGGTCAGCTTTCTGTGCCAGCTATCCCTAATGGGAGTTATGCTTCCATACCAGCACGGCTTCAGTGTCAGCTTCCCATTCCACTCACTGCAGGTTGAGACAAAATTATGCCAATGGTTGGAATTGATGTGTTCGCATTTCCTTATTCCTCTTTCAGTATCCATGGTACTTCTTAAGTTTTCTTACTTCCTGCCTCCTTCTCATTCTGCATTTTATGCATTTTATCAACCAGGTAGTCTGAATGGCCAATACTTAAAACAGCTTCTGATAAAAACAGGAAGAAAAAAAAAACATGTAAAATAGACAACAGGGTTTGGGCTTTCTCTGTCAATTTTTCCACTACTGATGTAAGGCAAGAACTGCAAACTGGGAGCTGCTTTTAATAGAGAAATGAGACTGCTAATTTTAGTGGTGAAAAGGCACAGAGAAGAATCAAGGAAAAACCTCCAGCATTGCAGCCTGAGTGGAATGGTTCATGACCATTTAAGGTTACAATTGTCAAAGTTTTGAGGAGAGAACTATGTGTGTCATGTATCTTGTATAAGAGTCTCATTATTCCTCAATTTTTCACCCAAGGAGGTAACTAGATATCATGTCATAAATTCCACTCAATGTTGCAATGCTGGAGGTTTTTCCTTGATTCTTTTCTGTGCCTTTTCATCAATTAGATAACAGCAACAACACGATTAATGAAAACATCAAAATAATCATCATAAAAGGCATTGGACATGGCAATCCAGAATCAAATTCCTGTCACTACAAGCAAAACCCACATTTTCCAGCAATGTTTAGTACTAAGGAATTCGTTCCATTCTATTCCCAGTTTGTTTCACTTTAGAAAGTCAGTTCTTGTATCATTAGCTTTTGTGGAGCATCAGTTTTAACAAGCTTTAGCTATATCAAAATTATGATGTGGTTTTCCCACCACTGTGAGCAGAGAGAAAACCTCTTTTGTGTAGAGATGCCACGTCATCAAATATTATCTCAATAATTAGAAGCCTTTTCTTTGTTTGGCAATATATATTTATACAATGAAATTGCAATACATTTTAGACACGTACCTGTAGCTAATGCCATTTCTTTGGCTTCTATTCAAATTAATTTCTTCCACACCAGTTCACTGGCAGTCCAAGCAGAAACATTGCCTGTGTAGTTATGCCCCAGCACAGGGACACAGGGGATCCCCTTTGCTGCAGCCATTCAAGCTTTCTTGAAGATGTGGCAGCTTTATCATTCAGGAGAAAGTTCCACACATGCTAAGCAAGACTTGCTTTGCACAGCTATAATGGCCTTTGAGTAGATTTATTTTCCTTTTACCTCCTGCAGGTGTGCATTGTGAATATGAAGCTCTTAGGAATGGAAGTATTTAGTATACTAAATCACTCTAGTCCAGGGGGGTGAAACTGAGGGCCCATGGGCCGGATGCATCATGCAGAAGCTGTGCCCACCCCATTGCCAGCATTGGCAAAACAATCCTGATACGTTGTGCGACGTCATGTGACGTCACAAGTTTGACATGTCTGCTCTAGTCTATCTTTTTCTTGCTTCTGGAATATCGGATTGCCCATAAAGATGTACAGCTAGTCCCTGACTTACAACCACAACTGAGCCCAAAATTTCTGTTACTAAAATGTTAAGTGAATACTGCCCCATTTTATGACCTTTCTTGTCACAGTTGTTAAGTGAATCTGGCTTCTCCATTGACTTTGCTTGTCAGAAGATCGCAAAAGGGGATCACATGACCCCAGGATACTGCAACTGCCATAAATATGAGTCATTTGCTAAGCATTTGAATTTTGATCACATGACTGTGGGGATGTGCAACGGCCATAAATGTGGAAGACAGTCATAAGCCGGTTTTTCAGTGTTGTCATAACTTCAAACAGTCATTAAATGAACTGTAGTAAGTCGAGAACTACCTGTACTGTACTTTTGCCAGGCTTGCATGAGGCTGGAAATGCCAACTCTAACTTCTCTTCTCAGCTACCTTCCTCTCACTGTTTCTCTGAGTTCTGCTTCACTTCTCCATTTCTGGCCTCCATTCTTTTACTGTATATGGCTCCATTCAGAGTGCAGTTATAGTACTTTGCATAATGCAACATTGGCTGATCCTATCAACCAACATGGACAACTGTTGAGGTCATCAGTAGTCACAGTGGTTCTGATCCATCTTTTTCTGCACTCCCTGATGTCATACTGTTTCCACTACTCTAAGACAGGACAGAGTAGAGCTGTTAGTATACATTGGTAAACTCAGCCTAGTTCCCTCTTTTCATCGGTGTTATAGAGAAGGAAGGTGTTTTGTTTTAGTTCAATCATGTCTGATTCTCAAAGTCTGCCTGGACAGATTTCTTGGCAAGGTTTTTCAGAAGTGCTTTGCCACTGCCTCCTTGCTTGGCCTGGCCCAAGGTCACCCATTAATTTTAAATTAATTGTTACCATTTCAGGAGAAACCAGCAAGCAAAGAATTAAGATTGGAAACATCCCTTTTTTGGCAAACAAATTTTCTACTGCATTCTTGCACCACTAAAATCAAAATAAACACTTCAGGATTCTTAAACCTTATATACAGAGAAAGACTGTGCCTTCCCTGGTCCAGATTTCCCATTGTATCTCTTCACTTAGCAATAGCATGTAGACTTACATACCACTTCACAGTGCTTTACAGCCCTCTCTAAGCAGTTTACAGAATCAGCATATTGGCCCAAACAATCTGGGTCCTCATTTTACCGACCCCTGAAGGATGGAAGGCTGAGTCAACCTTGAGCCAGATGAGGATTGGACCCCTGGCAATTGGCAGAATTAGGTTGCAATACTGCATTCTAATCACTGTGGCATCTCGGCTTTGCTATTTTGGAAGTATTGCAGAGAAAATATATGTAGTGAGAGGCACAAATGTCCTTTCCTGACATGATAAGCTAAAATGACAAAGCAGGCATTGTGATGTCATGATGCAAGATCAGTTCATTGTATTCACATGAATGCATGTAACTATATAAAGGGAGGAATTTGTGACATAATACATCTTTTTCGCTCCCTGCCTTGCTAAATGTCTTTGGAGATTCTCATTCATCCAGGTCATAGTTGTCCCAAAGATACTTTTCCACGAGGGAACTGGACTGTCTTGTTTTCCTCTGAAGATGTTTTGCTTCTCATCCAAGAAGCTTCTTCAGCTCTGGGTGCTGCGGAATGGAAGGATTTATACTCCTTTCAGACAGCTGGTCATTTGCATTCTTTTGTCACTCTTTTGAAGACAGCAAAGTGCACATTTTGGACAGAGACGATCGCTGGTTTGAAAGAGGGGTCAAAGAGGCCATCTATGTCAAAACTGAACAGCCCTCTCTCAACAGAGGGGGAGGGATATGACATCATATATCTCCAGTCTACAACACAGTCCAAGAAGGCTCCACACCCATTTGCCCTACTCAGGTGACCCCGACGACACAGATAAGCCTCCAGATGTCCCCAACAAACCTCTAAAAGAATGCAAATGACCAGCTATCTGCAAGGTGTATAAATCCTTCTATTCCACACCATCCAGTCAGAGCTGAAGAAGCTTCTTGGATGAGAAGCAAAACATCTTCAAAGGAAAACAAGAAAGTCCAGTTGCCATATGAAAAAGCATCTTTGGAACTCCCTGCCTCCTGCCTGTGCTGCATACATTTCTAGTAAGAAGACTTCTTGGATGGATAGTTTTTGGTGATTGGTGGGCTTTTCATCATCATTATTAGGTCCTGTACAGACCCCATTGGGCTGCAAGTGTTTTCAGTGGTTTTGATCAATTGCAGCATCTTCAGCATCGTGCCAAGGGACATGAACTTTTGGCAACACCTTATGCATGCTCTTCCAAAATCTCTGTTAACAAGGGAGTGGCAGAATCATTACCACAAGAAGCATCATTGATCATAACATACCTTTTTACCAGAAGATTACTTTGGGTGCCACTTATTTTTAAAATTAATATGAGTCTTTAAAAAATTAAAGTCAAGATAAACTGGAAGTTTGGAAGCCACGTCAGGGAGTGGCGGTTTGGAATAATCTAATTTTCTTAAAATATCTAGGGCTCTGGTATGATTGTAGAAGAAAAAGAAGAAAAAAATAGATCGTTGACATGTGCAATTACAAAGTGCCTTTTGAAAATCTCAACTTATATTCTAGATAGCCTGGAGTTGTTTCTGTTTATCACTGTTTAAAACAACCTGAAGCTTCTTGCTCAAAGATACATCCACCAACTGTACAACATATTTTGATGTCTTGACTATTGCACAATATTTCTTGGAGGAAAGAAAAATAAAAGCATTTTTGGCACCAAGAGTTCAGAGAGAGACCCTCAAAAGCTTTTAAAGATGAACAGCTTAATATGAAATAATCTTCCATCTAGAGACTTTCCTAATTTATCAACAGAGCCAATTAATATGGTCTAACAGCATGTTACAACAGATCAGTATTTGCCAGAAAGTGTAAGGGTGTGTGTATAATTCTGGTGTGTATCAGTGAGGCCATGTAAGGTTTACCCTGCAATCATATGTATAGAAAATTGTGGTATGGGAAAGCAGTTGGGAATAGTGTTGTCAAAGAAAAGGTTACAACTTTTTCTAGAGAACCAGATCAAAGGCTATATAGGATTTTATTTAATTTATCTTTAAAATAATTCTGAAATGATTTAATTCAGACACAGTCCATAAGTGTTTTATAAAATAGGTGGTTTTTTAAAGACACAATTCAAAGGTGGGATATAAATACATACATACATACATAAATACATACATACATACACACACACACACATACATACATACATAGATACAATCATTATAATTTGTCTCTTCTGTCTAGTTTAAAGATATTTGGGGGGAGTCTGTGGCTGTTCCCAAAATGTGGGGGAACAGTCTTGGTCATGACAATTCAGACTGTGTATGCTGGCTGGCATTACCTGAAAAGATGGTGCATTGTCAATGTAGCATGTGTTAAGTGTTCTTTTTCCCAATGGCTTGTATTTCTTTACAGCTCTAACCTACTGCTTTTCTCCAATGCCACTAACAGGAGGAGAAAGAAGACAGAAAAATGTGTCTGATAACTTATTAAAACAAAACAAAACAAAACCAGGGAAGATTGGTAATTAGTTAAACCCAACGAATTCCATGTTTCCCTGAAGATCCAAAAACCTACAATTGTAGTTTTTTTTTAAAAAAAGAGAAATAATTAGATGCATGGAGAATAATCATTTAGCTGTTTTATTTCTTTTATATTAAAATGTCAATTTAATTAAAAATTATTTTTATCCTCAGTTTTACAATTTCTTTATCCAAGCCCCACCTTCTGTATGGAAAATAACTCCCATCAAGTGTGGCACTTAGTCCAAAATCAGTTAAGCATTAATTAGGACAGTAATTGGTAAGACTTTTGGAAAGAAACATTTTGAAGTGCATATAAGTATATGCTTTTGCAATTTATCATGGAAGTAGAAATAAATGCATGCTTTATTCATTAAGACAAATACAAATGTATAGATTAACACATTTAAAACTGCTAGAAATATTGTGATTTATTGGCCATGAGAACAAACCCTATTAAGACACAGTTAGGTTTCCAAGTTCCACTCTCCCATTTGTGTCTTAGTCTTTACAATTATAACACTTTGAATGATGAAACAATGCATTCAAAATATATCTTCAATTAAAACCAGCACAAAATCATACCTTGTTATCAAGGCTCTCTCTTCTTTCCCTTCATCTAGGGATAACTTCAAGCCACTGATCAGACTCCACATGCCTAGGACACAGAAATATGCAAAGTAATTTAATTACCTACAGAACTGTTCCAAGTGATGTAGAGCTTTATTTACACCATCAGCATAGCTGATGGAAGCTACATGTATAAACAAATTTAATCAGTGAGCACTGAGCGCTGGTGCAAGGCAAAACAGATTTTACTGTGGAATTTCATCTGTGATGTTTCAGTTATACAGTAGATGCCTCTTATTACCTACCTGCATATAGCATTTTTTTCTCACAGTCTGCTAATTACAATCAATATAGCATAATCAACAGACCTGAACAAAATTTCCAGGCTAGTATTTGCAGCTTGCCCTTGTCCTGCCACAGGAAAACTTATTCCTTTCAAGGAATAAACTAATGGTTCTGCCATGACTTTTTTTATCTTTTCAACCTTGTCTCAAAGCCTAAGACAAAACTCAGTCTCCTGAATAAGACATAGTTACATGTAGCCCTCTGCCTGCTTTTCCACTGGTGGTTGTAATCAGGGTTTTTCAACCTTGGAAACTTTAAGATATGTGGACAAGGTGGAAAAATATGGTTGTAAGTGACACTGAGTGAAGATTCATAGCCTTCTCTCCACACATGTATGATTAACCCCGTTTATGCTGTATTCTAATTCTTTCTCACCAAGAATAGCAATAGAAAAATATGTACCTAAATTACTTCCTCTGCAATAACATTTCTATTATTGCTTAGGAAAAACATACTGTGCTATATAGTACTTTTTTAAAAAAATGAAAGTAGTTTCTAAAATACATAACTGCAATACATTAGTTAATACAGTTTTTGGAAAGCTGCATTTATGGAAAAAATATCAGCTGAATTAAGTTGGTCATGGAAGGTAGCATCCTATTCATCCATTAAAAACTGCAATTCTCTTGCTGTTATCAGAAAATTTCAGCAAATTGATATTTGAATATTATACTATTCTGCAGTATCAGTACTGATTTTCTTAGAAATTATTAATATTATTAATTCAGAAAACATGTATGGCTGGCAGGCAAATACAATATAAATGCCAAACAATCAAGTTCCAGCAACAAGAAGAATGGGCTGTCAGTTCAAATTTGGCAAATATGAACAGATTATTGAATATTGACTCCATTGTATTCTACTACTTGTATTATGATGACAAACGATATACAGGTAGGAGTAAATGGGAAAATGTCTGTTGGAAAACAATACCTGAACGCCATATACTTAGGCCTTCCTAATTTATCTGCTGCTTTAGGGACCATTGCCATACAAAGGGTTTGGCTGCCTATTGGTAAAAACAAAGTATGGAAAAGATTGATTGGGACCAAAAAATTTTTATATGGTACTACATTTTGCCCAAATTCATGCAGGTAAAAAGGATGGGGTAGTAGTTTGTTAAATGAATAAATTTTAATCCACATCTCTCCTTCATGCGGCATGAGCCATCTTTTCTGTTTCTCAATTACCTTGGTTGACTTTTGGTAAGTAAATATCCTCCTAAACAAAGCTAAATCCATCCAGAGATCATATGGAAATTGCTGCATCAAGTATTTTGCAAATTAGGTATGAGGGATGTGGTAACCAACGACTCCATCCTTGGTCAGGGGGTTGGATTAGAACAGTGGTGGCGAACCTTTAAGAGACCAAGTGCCCAAACTGCAACCCAAAACCCACTTGTATTGCTGGGTGCTGGGTGGGCATGGCCCCAGTGGTCATGGCAGACTGGGTGGGCATGGCCAGTGTGGCATGGCCAGCTCGATGTTGCTCATGGGGAGGGATGCCTGTGGGTGCTGGGCAGGGTTGGGGGAGTTCCAGGGGGTCTCTGGTGAGTGGGACAGTGGGCAGGAGGGCGTCTTGCTCAATTAATGGCTTAGGGAGGAAAGGGGCAGCTAACCCCCCTCCCAAACACTGCCGTCTCATGAAAGCAGGATGAAAACTCCAAAAAGCAACAAGAAACAAAAGTTGAAACAAAAGAGTGTCTTGTGATGGTTTTCTTCCCTGGGGGGTGGGGGGGCATGGGGGGAAGCTCCTGAGCCCCGCAGCTCTTCTAAGGGGTGGGAGAAGAGTGGGAAGGGGCTGTGCTGGGATTGGGGCTCCTAGTGCCTTCCACTGCCGACCTGCACTCTTCTGTCGCAGATGCCGCGACTCCGCTTGCCTGGCAGAGCGGGGTTGCGCTCGCACTTGGGGATGCACATGGGGTTACTGCCTTGCTTGTTGTGCCAGGACTGGGCTAGACTGGGCTAGGTGTGAAGCCTCCATGCCGCTTCTTCCTTTGCGAACATCGGGAGCACCCACCCCACCTACCGCTCATCCTGGAGCAGCTGCTGCCATCTGCTGCTCTCTAACCTGTCGCTGGCCTGCCAGACACGCAAGCTTGGGCCTCAGGCAGATGGAGGCTGGGAGAGTAAGGGGGGAGGCTCCTGAGCTCCACAGCTCTTCCAAGGGGGGGGGAGAAGAGTGGGGAGGGGCTGTGCTGGGATCGGGGCTCCTTGTGCCTTCCACTGCCCCACCTGCAGTCTTCTGCCGCAGATGCCACAGCTCTGCTTGCCTGGCAGGGCAGGGGCACGCTCATGCTCGGCGACGCATGTGCCTCACTTGCCATGCCGGAGCTGGTCTGGACTGGGCTGGGCATGGAGCCCCCATGGCACTTCCTCTCCTGCAGACATTGGGAGCACCCATCCCACCTACTGCTCATCCCAGAGGAACTGCCACCGTCTGGCGCTCTCCAGCCCATTGCTGGCCAACCAGGTGCACTGGGATGCCTCCCTTCAGGTTCCCTCAGCCTCTCCTCCCTTTCTCAGGCTCACAGAAGGAAGAGGAGGATGGAGGAGAAGGGCTGGCCGGGAAAGAGCGCAGCGCTGCCCACGGGGGAAATCTGACCAGCCCCAGCCTGTAGGGGCCAAGGGAGCCTGAAGGGAGGCAGGTGTGGTGTTTGGGGGTAGCTGCTCTCTCCCCCTGGCCTGGCCGCACATCTTCCTAGCAGCGCTGGCGGACCCAGACTTACTTACTTACTTACTTCTCCCTCCTCTCCTTCCTTCCTCTCTCTCTCTTTCCCTTTCTCCAAAGTCCAAACTTACATGTCCTCCTTACCCCACTAGTCTTCTGCAAAGCACAAACGGACATCGCATCCTACTTGTCTTCTCCAAACTCACGCCCACCATCACTTCCAAAGGCCGTCTGCTTGCTCACTCGCTCTCCCGCTGCGCTCCCGCCAAAACCTGCTTTTAAAGGTTCCCCTCTCCCCACCCAGGTCTTGCAGCTGTTCCTGTGAGAGCACTGCTGGATTCAGTTTCCCTGCCCTCTCCAGTTCCCACTAGTCAGGCACACATGGAGAGGGGAAGGGGAGCGTCCCTTTGGTGCGCGTGCTGACAGAAACGGCTCTGCGTGCCCAGTCTGGCATGTGTACCATAGGTTCGCCATCACGGGACTAGAAGATCTTCAAGATCTGTTCTAGCCCTAAGATTCCATGATTCTGTGATTCTATCTGTTCCCATTCAGCTAGCTTTAAAAAAAGTTTAGCAATACTGTATTCTCTTTAGCCACTAGATGTCATTATTTCATCAAGCCATGAAAGCTGATACAAAACTGGTTCTAAATCAAATTTCCTCCCTCTTCTCTGGATTTAATCTGTAACCTTTAATCTTCATTGCTTAACTAATGAAGAGTTTTTGAAGCTCAAAAGCATTTTGTGCAATTTTAATTGGTCTCATAAGAATATTGCCTAAGGATTGGAGATTTTTCCCCCATGACTTCTGCTTTATGGGATACAAAAAGTACTGGATGTAGTTGTTCTGTGGTGTCCTATAAAGATAACGGAAAGGAAGCTATTACATCATTTTGCTGGGATGATTATTTGCCCATCTATTTCCACCCATCACTATGTAACTCCACCCAATTTCACTTCAATTAAAGATAACTACAATAAGAACACAACTTATATTTAACTCTGCTAAAATAAAGGCTTCCTGATTCATTTCCTTTTAATGTTTTGTAATGTCCAAAACATTCTGTGAATTTGTCCTGATTGCAACTTAACCCAATGCAGTTTCTGAAAAGATCCAGTTCCATGTATGAAAGTTCTATGTTCATTTAATAAAGACATTCTACTAAGATGGTTCCAAGTTAGCTCTACAGTATTTCCTCTGCCTCCTTGTTTTCCTCTAATTTGCTCAATGAAGAGTTCATAAAGCCTGACATGAAGATTATATAATTCAATTAGCCCAATGAAGGCATTGCCTTTATAACTTTTAAGATGGTTGTTTTTAAGAGACTTTGTTTATGTAAAAAATGTACAAGGACAGGGTTCTGGACTCCTGATTATCATCTGGGCCATAAATCTTTTTGCAAATAAAATAAAACCCTACTTAGTCACATAGCCTCTTCCCTCTGGAATGTTACAATGATTTTTTTAAGGAAAAAATATGAATAGAAGAAAAAGTAATATTATAGTTAGCTTGTTCTAGAAATGCTGTCATTCATTTCAAATATATATATTTCCTTACAAGTCAACTTGTTAGAGCGCATGCTTTGCATGGAAAAGATTTTGGATTTAGTCCATAGGCAGTGGTAAGGCCCCTCCTTAAGAAACCTGCATTGGATCCAGCTATTTTAAATAACTTTCGTCCTGTCTCCAACCTTCGCTTTCTTGTGAAGGTTGTTGAGAGCGTGGTGGCACGGCAGCTCCCTTTGGTCCTGGAGGAAACTGAGTATCTGGATCCATACCAACTAGAAACTATGGGCAACTCCTTACGGTCAGGATGGATTAGGGATGGTAAATGGGAAGTCCTCTCCACATGTTGATCTCTTTTCCCACCAATGGTGAACAGGCATAAAATCCCTGGTTCTTTTATTGTGTTTAGTACTTTATTTATCAATCCTATCATACTGTATTAGTATGTAATCATATGATGTACTGGGGGGAAAAAAGCTTTTTCAGAGATTAGTGCCATATTGCAACTTCTGATTCTGGTACTACATTCTCTTATTTAAAAAAAAGAAAGAAAAAGAAGGGGGAAAGGAATGCCTTGTACCTTCTTTCAGAGATAGTAATCTTACAAATTGGAAAAACTATATTCAGACATTTTGTTTTAAAAATGAAGGACTTTTTTTTAATTTTGCCTTATCCCCAGGGAGTTGCCAGGTCTATGAAACAAACAGGAAGAGAAAGAACAAAGCACCCCAAAATAGTAAGAGTGATCAAAACTGTGCTGAGGTTCACTACTGTTCAAAATTAGAAATATCTACAAGGGTGTGACCCAGCAGAGGAAATCTCTTTAATGTTGAAATCAAAAACATTGGGTTATACATTGTGTTTCACAGTGAGAAAGCCAGTATACAGTGGTACCTTGATGCTCATTGTTAATTGTTTACAGATGCATGATAAGTACCAAAAACGATGAATATCAAACAATTTTTACCATAAGGAATATATGGTGAGTCACAAGACAACTGACACAGACAAGTTCTAGCTTTTGTATTGAGTACCAAACAAACAATGAATACTGGGACAAAATTTTCACATCAAAATGCATTGAGTACCAAATTCGATGAGTCTCAAAGCACTTGAGTACCAAGGTACCACTCTATTGACATTTACTGAAAACAGTCACATCTTAGCAACAAAATCCTTCAAGATGTAGGTTAAATAGAAGTGAAGCTTTGCTTTCCAGTCCTATGTGCTTCTTTATAATTATAATAATATAATGAATTCCTGTTAGCATTGATTGATACCTGGGTAAAGTCCATACAAGTCCTTTGCATCCAGGACAATTATATCATAAGAATTAGTAAGCTGCTGTGTACTTAATTAATCAGTATTCTTTTATCACTGTGTTGATATCCAAAAGGTGGATATCACCCATAGGTGTAGCTGAATTCCAATCTCCCAGGGGTGTCAACAGGGTAAGGTGCAATCAAAACTCTACCTGTTTTATGTATCATGGAGCACACCATCTTGACTTTTTTTAACCATACATTGTGGTTGATTCTCTCAAAACAATCTTTAAAATAATAATCATAATCATCCAATCTTCCACTTATCTTTATGCTAGCTAAAGGATCTCCCAGTAACTTCCCACACCCCTCATGAATTAAGAAATAAGATCAAAAATGGTTTTCTTCTTTTCTTTCAAACTGGCTGCCTAAAAATGATTTCTTAGACCTGGATGAGCCATCCTGAAGTAAGAACATGATGTGGTTTTCTTCTAATTTAACAAAATTCTCAACGAAAGCATAACAGCCCCACTTAATTCCAAAATTCAGAGAGAAAGAGCCCAGCCATCTAGCCTTCTATTCAACCTTGATTTCTTTAGAAAAAAACAAGTCAGCTTCTATCCATTGGAAGCCAGTGGAAGCAGACAGGTGTATGTTGTTGCTGATGCTTATTTCTTCTAATATATCCTTAAAGCATTTAACATGTCCTCTGAATGCTTTTTTCAAAATGTAAAAACTTGAAAAGTGGCAAATGCATGTGAAGTTTGTGTCTAGCAGACTTTTGTCCTCAACTGCTTCCTGTAGCTGTTGTTCCCAATTCTGCATTTAGATAATCTCTAACCTTCCATTTCCCTCTTCTATAGTCAAACTCATAAATACAAGATAGTTTTTTCCTTTTTAATATATATCACTTTTCTGTATTTTATGCATGTTTCTCACAAGAGCTGCATTAAGTGTGTTCGCTTAACATACACATAAATTTAGCATTAATATTGTCTGCAACTGTAACAATCTGAGTTTAGGATTTTATTGATTTAATATATCTTTTGTCTTTGGTTTTTTCAGTGTCTTTGCTGACAGTGTTGAGTTCTTGCTATGAAATTAATACTTTTGCTTTAAAAATGAAATTTTTACTGGGATATTAATCTCTAGCATCTCTAATATTTTTCTTTTGCTTCCAAAGTAAAAGAAAAATATTAGAGTTCTTCAAGAACTGAAGAAGCTTCTTGATGATAAGCAAAATATATTAAAAAAAAAACCAAACAAGAAAATCCAGTTGTCTTTTGGAAAAGCATCTTTGGGACAACCATGTCAACCTCTTCAATATGTTCATAAATGACCTAGATGATGGAATTGAAGGGGAACTCCGATGACACCAAACTGGCAGGAGTAGCCAACACCCCAGAAGACAAACTCAGGATCCAAAAAGATCTTGACAAACTTGAACAATGGGCCCTATCCAACAAAATGAGTTTCAATGTGGAGAAAAGCAAAGTCTTACATTTAGGCAGGAAAAATCAAAGGTAAGTACAGACTGGGCGAGACCTGGCTCAAAAACAGCAATGGTGAGAGGGACCTTGGATTGCTAGTAGATGATCACTTGACTATGAGCCAGCAGTGTGCAGCAGCAGCCAAAAAAGCTAATACAATCCTGGGTTGTATAATCACAGGCATAGAATCAAGAACACGCGAGGTATTAGTACCGCTTTATAAAACCCTAGGAAGACCACACCTGGAATACTGCAGCCAATTTTGGTCACCATATCACAAAAAAGATGTTAAAAGTTTGGGAAAAAAATCAGAGAAGAGCAACTAAGATGATTAAAGGCCTGGAGACTAAAACATACAAGGAACGGCTGCAGGACTTGGGTTTGGCTAGTCTAAAGAAAAGAAGAAATAGGGGAGACATGATAGCAGTGTTCCAGTAATTGAGGGGCTAACACCAAGAAGAGGGGGTCATGTTATTCACCCAAGCACCAGAGGGCAGGACAAGAAACAATAGTTAGAAACTGATCAAAGAGAGAAACAACCTGGAATTAAGGAGAAACCTCCTGACAGTGAAGTTAATTAACCAGTGGAACAGCTTGCCTCTAGAAATCATGGGTGGTCCATCACTGGAGATTTTTAAGAAGAGGCTACAAAGCCACTTGTCTGAGATGGTATAGGTCCTCCTGCTTGAGCAGGGGGCTGGACTAGAAGACCTCCAAGGTCCCTTCCAGCTCTATTCTATTCTTCTTCTATTCTATGACTTAGACGATTGAGAATCTCTATAGACATTTCTAATCGTTTATATATTATTGAGATAAATTGGTATATATTTTAGCCATTTTTAAAATCTCTTTACCATAATCTTGCTAGAATATTTTTTCATTTTCTATTTTTATTTTGATATCAGTTTATTATGCAACTTCACTTTAAAATAGTGAAATTGTGTCCTTTTCTTATCTCACATTATTAACATATTTCCTCTATTTCAGCTATAATCTCTTTCAATCCTTTTTGTAATATATTGATAGGGACATATGCATCCTTCCTTACTTATTCTGAATCACTCTATTCCTCCATTCTTTGTTCCTCAAAAGAATAATCAAGTGTTCTGGTATGTCGTATAGCATAGCATAGCATAGCATAGCATAGCATAGCATAGCATAGCATAGCATAGCATAGCATAGCATAGCATAGCACAGCATAGCATAGCATAGCATAGCATAGCATAGCATAGCACAGCACAGCATAGCATAGCATAGCATAGCATAGCACAGCATAGCATAGCATAGCATAGCATACTTTATTTGGCCAAATGTGATTAGACACAAAAAGAATTTGCCTCCAGTGCAGAAGCTCTCAGTGTACATGCAAAGCAACAGAGCAATAATAATCATAATAATTTTACCAATAAGTGTCCATTTCAAATCCTGGGAGTTTTTAGAATCCAAAAACTTGAAGGATTGTGCTGCTGATACTGTGCTGTCAAATGTAGTAAGAGGTGGCAGAATAGAAGGAAATATAGCATAATAAAATGATATATTCCTCATTCTGGCATAACTTATATAATCAACGCTTTGTTCTAGCCAACAAAGGAAAACTTGCTTTTCCTCTTCCTTGCTCTTTTCATTATCCAACTTATGTTAGGTATCTGATCTCATGTCCCTCTGCTTTTGCTGAAACCTGACTGTTCATTTGACATTTCTTTCTTCATAGTTCTTGAAAAATGAATGAGTGCAATGGTTTGGTGATTTGTATGATAATTCCCACTTTGTAATTCATTGTGTAGTCTACTTTGTTTTTTAATAAGAACTTAAGAGAACAATGCTGGATGAAACCACATATACAAATGGACTGGATACACACTGTGCAAAGCATACCAATGTTCTTCCAAAAGCTGCTGTGTGAATATATTCTTGTTGCCAGCAATACTGAGTAGAACCCAGAACTGTTTAATTCAGCCTTTCCACTGTCATTAGGAACTCCGGCTATTATTACCCAAACACATCTGAAAACATCATGCTGCAGTCACATGCTTAATCACTAGCAGGCAATTGCCAACTTGTTTGGAAGGGAATAGCATTACTCATTGAGATGACTGGCTATGTCCCTGGTCTATTGTCCCACACATTAAGGAGGGAAAATCAGAACATCCAAAGGTAACAATAGGGCATTTATAAACAATCTCTCACAGAGAAATATATATCAAACATGGCATGGTCCACTAGAATCCTTACGTTGTATTATTGGATGAGTATTTCAAAATAATGAGTTTCTGCAAAGGAGATCAATGTGTTCTTTTCTAGTTGTGACAGAATCCAAGTAAGAGGATGCAGACAATTTCAAATAATGCTCCCAAATAAGCTCCAGCTGGGTCTTAAATCTTGTAGGCTCTGCTGTAAAATACTCCCACGGACTCAGGTACTTTGTTGTTTACCTTAGGCTTAGGGCCTTATAGATCTTATTGTGGAATACTGCCTATCTTACATGATTGCCAATTTTAAATAGCTACAATCACATGTGCACAGTATGCTTCACATTATGTCTAGGCAGGAGCAAATGTGGCAGTATCCTTAATGAGAAGTAATGTCGTACCCAGTTCCCACTGAAATCCAGGCAGAAAAGAGGGAAATCCAGTTTGACAGTAGAGTTGAATTAATTGGTCTATGAGTTGACAGCTGATACAGCTTGCATTTAAAATCAATGTGGAGAAAGTTGTATCATAAATGTTGTATGGATATAAGCAACAGGCCAAGTGAGGCTCTAGAGATTCTACAGAACAGGTTTATAAGAAAGCTAGCAGCCTTTCCTCAGAGATTTGTATAATCAGAAGCAGTTTTACCATCTATTATTGTATGTAACGATTAACCAGTGCATTTTACAATATATAGTGTTGCATCCTTATTACTATCTGCTTAGTCTCTCCTACCAGAAAGAGCTTAGATGAAGCTCAAATGAAAGATTATGCATTTATTTGTCAATCAAAACAAATCTCTACTTTTCTATGACTGTAGAATATGGTCTTTTTATAAGAAATCAGATTCATGGTTTTAATTCCAAATTGCAAGGGATTAACCACTGATCTTTCCTCAAGTGGCATCATAATAATATGCAAAATTGTAGCCTTCCCTTCATTAAGGAAGGCCCTGTCAGAACTGGAATTCTAAACAATGGTTTCAACTCTATTTAAAAGAGGCAGTTTCATCTTCCTTTGACTTTCCCAACAATTAAACAACTGAAACTATTTTGCTCTTTTTATTTTGCTTCCTTTATTTGTTTTGCCAAGTACATCCTGATCACAGAAGAAGCATCCCTTTTTTATGCAACAATAGAAAAACCTTATGGAGGCCAAGAGAGTGACAGTATGGCTATGTGTCTGTCAGACTGTGCCGTAAAACAAACATGTGTCCTTATTTTTTTTAGAACAAGATTTTAAAACCTATATTTGTGCAATAAAGGGACGATAATCTTACATTTTGTTTTTCTTTCTGTAATGTGTTCATTTATGTTAAAATGGCCTTAAGGGAAAAATAAAATGTTAATAGGTTTATTATTCAGAGATAGGGTGTAGGTTGACCATCTGGTGATTCTAGGGACAAATTAGCTCTGGAGTTCAATTGCTATTAAAATGGTTCTACCACAAGAAAGAAATTGAAATTTAACATTTAAGCCTATTAGAAGCAATGGCACAAGGACCACCAGTAGTCCTTTATGACCATCTCTGGGAGTACAAGAGTTAATAATTACTGTAACATCCTCAGAATTAATAATACATAACACTGAGGAAGGGAACATGACTGCAGGTACTTATGTTTGCGTTCAGAAGTTATTTACTAAATCTAGGGAAAGAGTGAGATCTAATTCTCTTTGTTCAATGGACAGAAGATAGTTGTAAGCCATTCCAGTTTCCATTTCACATGCATGGAAATTACTGTATTTTCCCCTCCTGAGCCTACACTGTCTTGATCACATGAATAATAGAGGAAAATTGCTCTGCTAAAGCTGGAAGCATTGGCAGTTTAAACTGGACATAAATAATTGAGAGAATTTATCGAGTACCTTTCATCACAGGATCAAATGCAACTTCCATTGAAGCTGCTAATTTCATTCATCTCCAGATGCTGTTCTCAGAAGCATCTTCATTTAACTTTAGCTTATAAGAATGCATAAGATTCACTGGGGTGCAAGGATGCTATATGATCAACTCTTAATATTTAGCTTGAGATACTGCATTTACCTAGAAATAAATGCTATAGATTTGGTAAAATTTATATCTGAGCAGATACGCATGGAATTGTACTATAATAATGTATATTCAGATGTACAACTCACTGAATCCCATGAGATTTAGTACCAAATGTAAGGGAAAGATTTAGAATATTAAAACTACTGGGTAGATTTAAGAAAGTCTTATATACAACAATATTGTATTGTTACTAAAGGACTGTATACAGTAGTGAAAGATCTTACATTGAAATTAATGAAAGAAGTCTTCCCAAAAAATTGAAATGCTATCGTATGTCCTTAATTAGACAGAAATTTATGAGCATTGGTGATCTGGTTTTATGCCCCATTTGAGGTCATAAAAGTCTACTAGAAGAGTTTTACTACTAGAAGAGGTGGATGTAAATTCACCAGCAAAAAAAGGATCAAAAGTCTGAAAATGCATCAGGGATGGACAGGGCAGTGGAAAGGTCTTGGTTTTGCAAGTTTAAAAAGCCTTAATTGTCTAACACAATGCTGACAAAGGAGGAAAATTTCACCAGTATTCTCTCTTCTCAGCACTAGAAGGATGAATTTTTAAAAGTGAACAGGATGGGGGTTGGGGGAGAGTAATCAAAGCAACTACAGTGGTATAGATATAGGAAAAAGTCCCCATTCTGATATCTATTCTCTAGTCTCCCTTAAAGTGTCCTTGCTTTGCAAGACTAAATTTAAGAACATTTGTTTGGCTGTGATTTATACCATGTTCATCGTATCACCAAGCCAGCCAGCATTGAAAAAAAGGTAAATCTTGGGTAGAGGGTAAGGAAGAAGTTGATGATGGCAACATGCGAAACCTATGGCCTAAGTAAAATGTGCTGAAATTCTTTTTAAGTCCACAATATTCACATTCAGAAGTAGCCTAGACAGAGAGGTCCCTAATTCATTAAACCTTAAGAAAAGAAAAAAAAGATACAGCACAATCATACTTGCAAGATTCTGTTATTATAGTTAATCTCAATAAAGCAGCCACCCTGTGGACTTGATTTTCCGGTCTGGTCATCATTACTATTGCTTTATAACTCAAGATGAGGTTGTTAATGCTATTGAGGAAATTACTTTGTTGTTGTTAGTTGCGAAGTCATGTCCGACCCATCGCGACCCTATGGACAATGTTCCTCCAGGCCTTCCTGTCCTCTACCATCTTCTGGAGTCCATTTAAGCTCACGCCTCCAGCCACCTCATTCTCTGTCGTCCCCTTCTTCTCTTGCCCTCAATCTTTCCCAGCATTAGGCTCTTCTCCAGTGAGTCCTTCCTTCTCATTAGGTGGCCAAAGTATTTGAGTTTTAGCTTCAGGATCTGGCCTTCTAAAGAGCAGTCGGGGTTGATCTCCTCTAGGACTGACTGGTTTGATTGCCTTGCAGTCCAAGGGACTCGCAGAAGTCTTCTCCAGCACCATAGTTCAAAGGCTTCAATTCTTTGGCGCTCAGCCTTTCTTATGGTCCAACTTTCACAGCCATACATTGCAACTGGGAAGACCATTACTTAGGTCTCATTCAAATAGTCAGGGTTCATTTCTAAGAAAATAAATTTTATATAATTCTTATAAGAGATGTTTATAGAAATAAAAGATAAATGTGAGAATATAGATATATAAAAAGAAAAAAATGTGAACTGTACAGATTGAAAAAGATATTTAAAGAAGCAACTTCTGATTTTCTTTACAACAGTAACAAACATAGCACCCATCTTCCTTCTTTAAGATTACATTACATAGTTCCTTTCTAGCTCATATTCAACCCTTTTAAATCCAGATATCAGAAATCACCATTTCATTTTTCCCATTTCCATCAAAATTTCCATAAAAGATTTCCAGTTGTTTTTTTTTTTTTAATAAAAGTACTTTTTGTTTTCTCCCTGACCAAACAGGTCAATTTTGCCATTTCTGCTTATTTCACCATCTTAACAATCCAAAACTCCATTACGACTATTTCAGTATTTTTCCATTAGTCTTGCTGCAGTTATTATATAAAAATAAATCTTCCATGAATCTTTATAATTGGCTATCATAAGTCCCAATAAAAAAAATCATTTTTTGTATTATCATATGTATTTGTATACAATACTTCTTCTTCTTTCACAAGTGCATCATGCATAGTCAAATGTCTCTTCATGTTTTTCACATTCCCTCATTGACTAGAAATACTTTTATACATCTTACATCATTTCTATGGTATCGTATATCAATAGTATATCATTCTATAAAAATTATCTCTTAAATAATAATACAAGAATTTTAGTGCAGTCGAGACTTCCGGTGGCGGCGCGGCGCCGGAGACAGCCCTTTCGGGCTGCCCGCGGCTCAGCTGTGTTATTTCCACCCGAAACAGCGCCGATCAGCTGTTCGGGTGGATTTGAAGCCCCCTCCTCGGGAGAAGAGGAGGGGGTGAGCCCCCAGGTAGGGGTTGAGTTCTCCGGGGCCGCCTGAGCTTAAAGCTTGGGCGGCTGAAGGATCGAACTCCCCCGTAGCCTGGGTTGCTCCCAGCTGGTCAGCGTCTCTGCTCCGTGATTTCTGGAGCGGAGCCAGGCGTTTGCGACCACCCCTGCCAGAAGGAAAGACCATGGAATAAAAGGAGCAGGCAGAGCGGTACAGGAGGAAAAGGTGAAGAGGATTTTCATTGCTGCTTTCTAGCTTAATGGATTTTATGAATTTAAAAGTGAAAGTGCGTAGTAAGTGAAAGTAAAGATGGCGGCTAAACCTCCTCCAAAAGCTCTTTGGAGTGCTGGAACTTCTCCGGTGCAACAGTCATCATTGCAAGCGTTGCTTCTTCCTGATGTATTGACACCGAAGGATTTACAAGATGCTCTTGGAAAATATTCCCAGGTAATTCTGGAAGCAATGGGTGATAAATTTGCAAAGATGGAGGAGAAGTTGGAGAAATTGGAGGAGAGAATAGAAGAGAGGATGGAAGAGAAGTTCAGAGTGATGAAGGTAGACATTTTGTCTTCAGTGTATAGAGTGGCTGAATGTGTGGAAGATTTGGATGAAAAAGTGGAAGATTTGATTCAAAAAAATGCCATATTAGAAGCAAAAGTACTGGAAAATGAAGATTTAAGAGAGAAAATGGACAAAGAATTGAGTCTTGCTCAATATTACCAGATGCAGTACGCTGTTAGAATCAGAGGTTTAAAAGAGAATATTAAGGAAGATCTAAAGCAGCTGATTTCTGAGGCTTTGGAAGTAGTATTGAGTCAGCCAGCATCTGAAATAAAGGGAGGCATGGATAAAGTGTTTCGTGTGAATTCATGGATTGCCAGACAGAGAAAGCTACCTAGAGATGTGGTGGTTTATTTTGCAAAGAGGGAAATTAGAGATGAAGTTATTCAAGCTGCTTATGGTACTAAAGTCATGATTGCTGATCAAGAAGTTTTGGTTCTAAAAGAAATTCCTCCAAAGATTTTAAGGAGAAGGAAGGATTTTACATTTTTAGTGCAAGAGCTCAAGCAACGAGATATAAGGTTCAGATGGGAGATTCCAGTTGAGTTGATGGTGATGCATGAAGGTAAAAGGTACCGTTTGGCTACTGTGATGCAGGCGCGTGATTTTTACAATAACGTTTTAAAAGCAACCCCACTATCACTTCTGGAAGCTGCAAAGGGATCTGGAGATGTTGTGATTCAGGGCCAGCCTGTGGGTCCGGCAGCCGGCTCGGATGTCTCGGATGACTCAGACGAGGGGGAGGAGGAGGGTGTTGAAGACGAACTTGCTGATGATGGCTTGGAGGCTTCGCAGAGCCCCCAGCCAGGGCCCTCTTCTCAGCTGCGCGAGCCCGACAGTGCGGATGATGATGACCCACAGCTGGCCCTGTTCAAGGACGCCCGACGCAGGAGGCAGTCAAGCAGGAACAAGCAGAGAAAGGCTGTGGGACTCCTCGGAAGGAGGCACAGGGAGGCCACGCCCTGAACTCTAATAAAGGGAGTGTTTGGGGAAGGGCTGGTTGCTGAAAGCAACCGCTCCATTTGAGGATCACAGTTCCAGTGTTTTGTTTCTTGTTCTGTTGTTTGTGTAATAAATCTTGGCAGACGCCTTCCAGCTTCAGACGCTCTCCAGCCTCTGCCGTTTGTACAGGGGTTGCCTTTCTGCAAGGCCGGTAGCAGGCTGGTTCAGAACAGGAGAAGGAGAACACCAAGAGGCTGAAGATGGACAGACAGAGGAGAATGGTGCTGGAGGAGATCAAGCTACAACTTCTTTGGATGATTCTAGAGAGCAGAGGGAGATGCGTGCTGCTTTAAAACGATCAAGAAAAAATAAAAGAATAAGATCAGCAGAAGTCTATGGAATTTCCAAAATGTACTTACAGCCAAGTAGTGGGAGGAGCACGGCCTAAAAAAGATAGTCCTATTTAAGCAGTGCTCCAAGAGCTTTGGGATGATATGCATGGCAACTAAATTTTTAATTTGGAACGTTAATGGACTAAATTCATCACAGAAGAGGAAGAAAGTTTTTTTTTAATATTTAAAACAATTCAAGATAGATGTTATATGTTTGCAAGAAACGCATATTAGAGTTGTGGACCAAAAGTATTTATCGAATTCAAGGTTGGGCACGCAATTTGTTGCTTCTGCAATGAATAAGAAAAATGGGGTGGTTGTTTATCTTAAAAGTGCTTTAACAGTGGACTTAATTGAAGCAGATAAGCATGGAAGATACGTTATGATAGACTTGCTACTAGTAGGTAAAAAGATGCTTTTAGTTGGATTATATGCTCCTAATTAACAACAAGTTGACTTTTTTAGTTTATTTCATACAAAGTTTACCCAGTTGGATTATAAAATTTTTATTTTTATGGGGGATTGGAATGGTGTTTTGGATGTACAGATGGACAAGGCTGGAGCTTTTAAGCGCGGTCCAAGTCATGCTAGACTGTCTAAATCCTTTTTTGAAATGAAGGATGACTTGGAACTGCGAGATATTTGGCGTGAAAGACATTCGCATGAAAAGGATTATACTTTTTTTTTCTGACAGACATCAATTTTTTTTTCAGGATCGATTTTATTTTGTTGACAAATGACTTTTTTTAAGGATTAAGAAGGTGAAGATATGTGTAAGAACTATTTCTGATCATAGCCCAGTTTGGCTAGAGATTTATAAGGACAATAGAGATAGGCGCTCGTGGCGCGTAGATGAGAATTTGTTTAGAAACCAGAGAAATGTGGAAGAATGTAAACAGCGGATGAAGGGTTTTTGTTTTTTTGAAATTAATATGAATAAGGGCACCTCTATGGATATGGTTTGGGATGCTAGCAAGGCCTATTTGAGAGGGGTGTTGATATATATGAACAATAAACATAGATGTGCTGTGGAAGCTAGGAGGGAAGAATTGGGGAATGAAATAAAGGAAAAAGAAAAGGCTTGGATTTTGAATATAGAGGTTGTGAAGTCTAAGGAGGCTATTAAACTGTTAAGAGGAATGGATTGAGTATATCCAGAACAAATATGGGATTAAGAAGTTTCAGGTAGTATTTGAATAAGTCTTCCTTTCCTTTTTTTCCTGTTTTTTTTAATATATATTCTATATTAATAGTGTTTGTAGTTATCCTATGTGAGCTAGAGAGTGATAGATTTTAGAGTCTATGGTTGTTAGCATATGGTTGTTTATGATTCTTTTTTTGTTTTTTATACCTTGTACTTAGCTCTGGGAAGTCGGGGGGGGTGGGGAGGGGGGGAGGGGTAAGGAGGGAGGGATAGGGGAGGGGTAGGGGGGACTGTCAAAGATAAAATGTATGACAAAACTTTTCAATAAAAAAAAAGAATTTTAGTGCAGTCAAAAACCTAGCTCATTTTATCATGCATGCTTTAATTGTTCTTCCATTTCAAATCTCAGCAAAAGTTTATAATTTCAGCAATCATATGTTCATCATTTGTACACAGTTCAATTAGAATTGCATTTTTATATTGTTCAATTCCAGTTACTGTCCTGAGTTTGCACCACACTGCATCACCCACCCCCAACTCATGTGCAGCCTGTGCCAGGCCTCCCAAGACTTTCCCATGTCCCTGTGGCACTACCATGCTTCTTACTAGGGACTCTCTCTTAATGACACCCATGTCTTGGTGTTATCATGATGACAACTGGGATTGCCTAAATTGCTGTCATTAATCAATGCAGTCATGTGACATTGTGCTTTACAACTACTTCACAGAACAAAGGCAATCCTGGTCTCCATTGTCACTCAATTGAGTGGTAACTGATGAAGTTGATCAGATCACAAAAAAAACTTCCTAATTCATTGGATTCTTTCTTTATAACACACGTTGTAACCAAGATGCACTGCTGAGTTGTAGTTCTATTGTTTGTTTGTTTTTAAACAAGTTTTATTGATTTTTCAGTTAAAATCTACATATTTAGAAAGCATCATGATGACTGGGTAATCAGAGATTCAGTAACAGAGTTTTCAGTACATAATTCAGGTTACATTATCAAACATCCTTCTCAATTTCCCTTAACATTTCATACAACCAGTTTAAACTAGTAAATTTCTAGAAATAGCATGGTCAGTTGAAAAATTTGTCAGTTCAATTTCATCGAAATATATCTATGTCCTGTTATTAAAGTTTACCTAATTTTAATTTTAATTATATTATTCAAATTTAGCCTTTAACATCCCAAATAATATTCACAACCCAAATTTCCTTTATTTCATTACAGCAAAAACTATAGCATCTAACATGTATGCAGTGGCTGAGTAGCTATGTTCTACCTAATAAACATCGTCTGTTTCACATCCTAATACATCACATGTTACTGATAGGACCACAGCCTATGTTTATCAATCTACAACTATTTATATACAACCAGATTCTGTTTTAAATTTTAGCTAATTCTTAATTCTTAAATAGAATAATCAAATGTCTTTTAACATCAAAAGTGGGATCTATATAAACCAAATTTCTATTGTCAGTACACAAATTATGTCTAAAATAAGCCTAATAGATACATAAACACATTCTAGTTCTCTCTCATAAACATTTTCTATTTTAGATCCTGATAGATCACTGATTACTGAAAGGATAACCTTTAATGGTTCTCTAAGAACTCACTTTTTAAATCTAACTCTGGGTTTCTTTTTTTTTGCCAATCAGGTTTCCAAACCAAGGCCTTTGAATTGCTCCAATACATATCATTTGAATCAAAGGAGGCCATCTAGCCATCAGTGATCCACAAAAACCAAACCATTTGTAATCATTATGTTGTTGCCCTGTTAGTTCTAGTCTCTGTATTTGCTCTAAAAACTTTATCTTCAGTCTGGATTCCTCTTCCATCTGGGTTCATCTGCTTTAAGTAAAGAGTCTTATTCAATTTTGTAATTAATCCTTAGCTATCCAGGCTTTCAGAAAACTATCTTTGTTGATCTTCCACGTCCTCTATGTTAGCATCACTATCTTGTACATAGTATACTTCTAAAGTTATAGGCTCTTTTGATGGAGTCAAAAGTTGAATATTAAGTTTTTCCATAGTTTGTTGTTGGTCCTTAAGGTTATTTGCCATAGTGATAGTTCCTTGTACTTTTAGAGTTGTCGGTTCTTTGGTTAGTTGTTGCTTATATTTCTCTGTCTCAATAGTAATATCTTCCAATTTTGTTATATTCTGAAGTATAAATTCTTTAGTTGCAATCTGGATTTCAATTTGTGACTTAAGGTTGGCATGTAAATTATTAAATTTGGAGATAGACATCTCAGTGACTCTGTAGATTGTTTTAAGTATGAGGTTATAATCAAGCAAGGTTTGTGGCTGATCCTTCTCTATTTTGTAATAATTATAAATAGTCCTTGGTGGAGGCTATGTTTCAAACAAAAATCAGTAAAAGTCTACCTCCACAAGTCTAAGCCAAATTCATCTCCTGCTGTTTCAGGTTTTTATCTTAATACCAGGGTCAGTCCAAAATGTAAACAAGCTTGTTTGCCAATAGTATTCACTAGATTCACTAAAAGGATACTTCAAATCCTTTTCAGACAGTATCTTTTTATTTATTTCTTTTTTTGTCCCCTTTTTTAGACTAATAGGTAGAATAGCCCATTTCTGTAAATATAGGAACTTTGGGCCAAAAGTAGAAAGGCAGTAAGTCCAATAAATCAGTATAATTTAGTAGAAGGCTGTTTCTTTTCTCTCCCAATGTAGACAAAGGCCACTCTTAAGGAGGGTGGGGAAAAAAATCCCTTCCCTCTCTCCTCGCAGGGGGAAGCAAATTCAAGAAGCTTTTGACAGGGAAAGTAGACAATTAGGAAAAGAAGGCAATTCTCACCCAGTTTTCAAGTGCTTTCAAGTGCTTTGTTGTGCTTTTGGCTTCGGCAGGAAACGGCTAAATGATGGGCCATGGGAGTGGCCGATCCTTTCTTCTTCGGTTCGGAGAGTAGCTCCAAGCCAACGGGAGGGCTGCCACCCTTCTACCACCGACTGGAGAGACCTCTCCCCTGCTCATCGCCCCTCTAGGGCAACTTTCAACCCCTTTACAGAGCCCCCCCATGAAGAAATCCAGGTAACACAAGGGGCAATTCCCTCACGCGTCTGGGAGCACTGAAAGTCTGGAACCGGAAGCCCAGTTGTAGTTTGATTGTTGACAAGGCAGTAATTCAATCATAAGATTATAAGAAAAAAAGTGCTGGCCAGGTCAGAAGGTCAATAATATGAGTTGTTTCATAAATTTCATTAATACATTTTGTAAACCAACAGAAAAAAGAATTTCTGATCCCTGTGGACATATTATTTTGATGCAATCACAGTGACTTTCCTAATGCAAAATTTAAGCTGATCAAGAGCAGGTTTTTAAAGAAGTAATCTACTATATTCAAAGGTATTTGTTTTCAAGCAAATGCACAAAGTTCTGCAACCTAGCTTTCATTCATATTGAGAACAAATATTTATAAAGATGCCAAAACTTGAAAAACAAGGGATATATATACAGAAGGTGATTGGCTGGAACATGGAAACAAATGCATTTTATACCTTTTTGGAATTCTGCTAGTTTCACAAACTAGCAATAAAAATAGAGTTAGGGAATAAGAAGTGACACAGCACACTAGAGGTATCCACTGCAATGCTCAGTTTCCTCTCCTTCACTGTTATTTTATGGATATTGAACAGCATTAGGGAGGAGGGGGCAATAACACTCTAAAAACATCTAGCAGGAATGAGCAACCCAAATCTGCATGGCTATATAGGTTCTTAAATTATTTTCTCAAAGTCCTTAATAATTTCTGAAAGTAATTGTCACAAACCGGTGTCATAATTTTTTGCCCTTTTGCAATGGAAACACACAAAAATGTAGCTGTAAACCTAATATAATGTTTATGTTATAAATTATAATTTGTAAAATATATATTTTCTCTTTCTTGATACTGTATGTTTCATTTTATTATTTTTTTATTTGAAAACTGTCCATTGTGTAGTAGTAAATAAATAAATGCTTCAAATTCTCCCACAAAATCCAATAAACATTTTTTTCCCCATTCTTTCCCCTTGTACTATTTCAGTCACTCCCTTTTCATCACCATCCACTCCTGGGCACCCAGAATGTCCATGGACTCCCTGGCCATCAAAGGGTTGCCCATCTTTGCTGGACATCAATGGTTAGTTTTCAACAACAACCTTATAGCATCACTTCTGGACACGATCAACAGGAAAAACCAACACTGCTCCAAACCAATGCCCTTAGGCTGAATCCTGCCAGAAGTCAAAAAAGATTTCATGAAGAGCCTTGGTGGAGCAGTGGGCTAATGCCTCCTTAAGTAACACCAGCTGCCTGCAATTAGTGCAGGTTCGCATCCCACCAGGCTCAAGGTTGACTCAGCCTTCCATCCTTCCGAGGTAGATAAAATGAGGACCCAGATTGTTGGGGGCAATTAAGCTGACTTTGTAATAATGCCGCTTGGGGTGTGTGTGAAAGCTCTAATAAGCAGGCATATACATAGAATGAAGGCTACTGCTAAGCTTGTAAGCCCGCCCTGAGTCTTCGGAGAAGGGCGGGATATAAATGGAATAAAAATAAAAATACATAAACAAATAAATGTTAAAAGCTGCACTGAAGTCCAAGAGAACTAATGGATATGTTCTGCCTCCACCCAGTTTCTAGTGTAGGTCGTCCACCAAGACTATCAAAACAGTTTCAGTACATACCATTTCCTCAATATTCTGGCTTTATAAGGGGAGCTAATGGAAATCTCAGTTAAGCTTCTGAGTGTCAGAATGCCTGGAAAAATGAATTCATGCCACTTTAGGCTGCGCTCAGTTTGCTTTGATTATGTCCCATGGTCACATTTATTTAAATTATTTGGACAGGAGTTTTAAAAACAGGAATGTGTGAAAACCAACAGATACTGAGTATAGTATCTCAAGAATTTCTGACTCAATCACCAGGAAGAAAATAAAAGTGATACAATTCCTAGCTGCTTCAGAAATATTGATACATAAAGCATCTATAGATTAATAAAACAAAAGGTAGCAGGAAAAGTAGGAAAGATTCCGATTTCTTTTTTTTAAAAAAATCCATATTTTCTTATTGGCTGTAATATTAAAAGAGATAATGATTATTGGGGGTGTCATTTCAAAATAATACTTCAGGAATCCCTTCAGCAGAAGTACCTGCTTCTAAATTACAAAAGAAAAATTGAAAGGAAACTCATAAGCCTGTGAGCTTAACCAACAAATACAAAATATTGATGGTCTATGAAGTTATTGTACTGTTCACACTATGGAACTATTCAAGTCCTTACAATGTGACGGCTGAAGTGATGTCTACAACAATGTTTTCTCCCTTCTCATGGAGAAGACGTTGAATTAAAGAAAGGCAATGAAGATAATAAAGGATCTAGAAATCACTCTGTGAGGAAGACCAGAAGGAAGTCTAGAAAGGCATGTTTAGCTTTGAGAAATGATTATTAAGAAAAACTTAATTTTATTCTTTAAATACTTAAAAATCCCATAAGTTCTCTGTCTCTTCAAACTACAGGCCATGGAATAATGGGTTTAAATTACAGGAAGAAACATTACAATAGAAAATTATGGAATAAAAAACTTTCCAAAGTTAAGGGCAGTCTAACAGGAAAACCAATTACCTAAAGGGGTGGATACGTTCAGGCATAGGTTACAAACCCTTCTCTCTGGGACACTTTAATTTGGGTTTTTGAATTGAGCAGAGGCTGGCTCTATGGGGCTCACAGTTTCCTTCCAACTCTATGATTCTGTGGTTCTGAAAGGAAACCATTTACTGGCTGTTACCTGCTATTCTACTAACCCAGGGGTCTTCAAACTCGGCCCTTTTATGACTTCAACTTCAAGCTGGCTGAGGAATTCTGGGAGTTGAAGTCCACAAGTCATAAAAGGGCCAGGTTTGAAGACCCCTGCACTAACCCAAGTCAATTGAAGAACTTTTTTCTGTAACAAACCTCCTTTACAGATAGTTGCTTATTACCAGCTGTGACTTTTTAGCCTGGTCTAAATCAGCTGAATATAATTTCCAGCCACTGAAGTTTTGCATCTTAATGATGCCTGAATTTGGAAGCAAACCATTCAGGCAAAAACATTTCATTATATGTTAATGAGACAGAAATCCATTCAAATACATATCAGCTAATTTATCTCATACAAATTATTTGCCATTATACTACCTGTAAGGACCCACCCCAATCCATGTCTTAGGAAAGAAGAACTCTTGGAGACAAAATTGTCCAAAAAGGAACTTTTACTAAAACATAATTACAAGTGGGAAATCTAGACAGGATCTGAAAACTGTGTTACAGGTTGGTACTTTTAAAGTGTCCCTGAGTTAAAAACCCCTCTCCTCAGTCCATTTGGTCAGTCCCGGATCAATTAAGGTTCAGGTGTCAAAACCTTCCAAGAGAAAAGGGATCTTCCATGCCTTTACAACATTTCCTTCCTCCCTTTCAGATTCTAATCGGAGATACAAACCAGATCTCTCCCCCCCTCCCTTTCTTTGTTCTTCTCAGTTCAAAGGTTCTTCCCCTGGTCTAATGACGGCCTCCAGGCAGGCTGAAATAAACACCCTTGCAACAAATGGATAAGGATAGCCAATTAACATCTTCTCTTCTCCTCCTTGGGAATGGCAGAATCCAGTGAGGGATGTAAGATTTTAGAACATACAGATAGGGATTTATGAATGGGATATAAATGGATTCTGACACTACCTATATTTTAATTAAATTATGAATAAATTTGTTATTACTAAAATAGAACTGTGAAGAGGATTTTGACTTTTGAATATGACCATTTACTTATGCATTTTTCAGTGTTTTTGTTGTTTCTTGTTAGGGCTTATCTTTCCATTTTAATTTTTTATCATTTGATTTTGATTGCACTATGGATATTTTATTTGAAACTACTAAATGTAACCTGCTGAGAGTTGAGGAATGGCAGCAGGCTAAAAATGATTGAATGAATGGATGGATGATGAATAGATAAATAATTCAATTCCCCATCCCCCCAGCTGTGAACCCAATTTACAGTCAGAAATTCACATAGGAGTCATAATTTATTCAGATTCCTTATATAAATAAGCAAAACACATACATTTCTGACATATCTCATGATCAAAACTATATCCTCAAGAACTCAGTTACATAACCAGTTCAAACTATGAAGCATTGCCTATTTGCTTCAGTACCAAAATATTTCAGATTTTTAAAAGGTTTTTGCTTTTCGTGATTGAGTTTCAATCTTGCTCATTTTTTGTGGGCACTGATGCCTCCTGACTCCTACACTTAATAATTAGGGCAATCCATTCTCTGGCTATGACTAAATAGAAGCTAGTCACACTCAAATCAAGCATAGGCCCTGCTCAGTGTTGTGTCAGCTGCATTATGTTATGTTTAAATAAAAGATGCAGAAATGGCATATGGCACAGTATTGGCCCCTTCTGCTCTGCCATGTGTTCTTAGCACAGAATCTGGCTAATTTCAAAGGTTTAGTGCCAAGGAAAAGGGAGATGGGCTAGGTTTTATATTTCATTGGAGGAGAATGATTGCTGAGTTCTTCAGTGACTAATATAGTGATGTCCCAGGGAACATTTCTGACACAGTTTTCCAATCCCTCAATTTCTTAGAGATGGAATATGACCTTCAGCACAAAGCCGTATGCCATGGAATTTGAAGGACACCTGTTTTCCATGGTTTCTGCTCATCTGGTAAGATCAGGCAGAATTGAATTGGAGAGTAATGAGATCAACTACCATGAGAAATATTAGTGACCACATAGCCTTTCTACATGCCTATGGAGATCTAAGTCAACATTATCTCAAACATTTCAAGATGAGAGAAAGTTAGTAATCTAAAGGTAGTTTGATGTGACTAAATTTTGAATTTCCCCATCAAAATCAACACACATTAGCTATACAGATAGTTATCTAACTATAAAATGTTATTAGGATGATTCACTGTGAAAGCTAACTGCCAAACATCTCTGTGACATGGTTATAATTTCAATTCTCATAATTGCATTTGTAACTATATTAGACTATCAGTAGTTATTAAAAGAAAATGTTACTTCCCATATAATTCCTCTCATCTAATATTTAATTATTTCTTGAAGGAATCCCTAGGAGTAAGAGTCACAAGAACTGCTTTTTTGCATCTGTGATATGGAGAAGCAATATGCCCTATTTTTTATGGTAATTCAAGGACAGGAAGGTATTGAGATAAACTGTACAAAAGCATAGATCTGGTTATTAAATAAAGCTTTTCACTGAATCATATAAACTTAGTTTCTTCTTGAGGGATGTTTTAAAGCAGAGGTCCCCAACCTTTTGGGTACTAGGGACTGGTTCTGTGGAAGAAAGGTTTTTCCATGGACCACAGAGTGCATGGTTTTGTGTGCTACCTGCATCCCATGGATGAGGCTTTGCTTGTTTGTGAGGACTGGTTGCTGGCATGCCACAGACTGGTACCAATCCACGGACCGGGGATTGGGGACCCCTGTTTTAAAGGTCATACTCATTGAATGGGGTGTATATGCTACTGATGAACTACAACCCCAGCATGCCATGCCATCACCCATAGTGCTATATTTTAAAGACAATGGCTTCCCATCTATGCTCCAAAGTATTAAAGAGAAAAAAATGTATACAGAGTATCAGTGAGAAAAGCTGATGTATAAAATGAATTATCAGGATGCTTATAAAGGAAACATAAATAAATAAAATACACTATCTGGATATGACTCATCCTTAAATCAGATATTTGTGAAAGCCTTACAGCTAAAGAGCACACTTGTTTTATCCAGACTATCCCTGGAGGAAATTATTTTTCTAAAGCTTCTCACTCTTCAATAAATACAAAAGGAAACTTGGATCTCTCTGTTCCTCTTAAGAAATTTCACTACTTTTGCAAATTTATTTCTCTTATATCTTCTTCAAAACTTACTTAACTTAGACTATTAGACAAGAGGTTATCAAGGATGATAAATATTAATTCAGCCAGTGATAGTACTGTTAACTATCACCATGAACCAGCATTTGTGATGGATATCTAATTTAAAAATAGACCATTGCACATTTGTAAATCATGTCTTTATCAATTTGAAAAGTGGTAAAAAAAGAGATGGACTTTGGAATGTTTTCTCTTTGATGATGTCTATTATAAATGTTGATTTTTAAAGTAAAAATTTCTTGCTATTGAAAGGTCAAGAAGAAGCTAAGGAGATAAAAGTATGTATCAACACTGAGGAGAGGAGAATAAAAGTGGCTATCTTAATCAGCATTTCCTAAGATTTTCTGTTATTTAGAAGTGAATTTGTTCACTTGATTGCCAATGCAATTTCAGATGATATTGTTAAGTTACACATTTATGAACACAATTCTTTTAAAAAAAATCAGCTAATAAAGCCTATGTCTCAAATTATATCACTTCAGAGTACAAGCAGCATGACCACAAATGTACCTGTAAACAACAAAAATGCCTTGGATATACAAGGAAAACCTCTGGCTAAGCAGTGCTTCATATCAGGATAAAGCCATAGTATGATATCCTTATTATTAACAGGAGATGAAGTTGTGGGAGCAAACACTATTTCATGTTTTGCAGGTAAGTAAGCAGCCTTTTCTTTCCCATTTTTTGAATATGACAAAACACATCTTCCTAAATTATCTGAGAAAAAGAGCTGTTAAGCTTTGACTTAGACAACTCAGATGCCTGAGCAGAAATCATATAAAGCAGCTGCAGATTAGAGCTGTGAATGGAGCTGACAAGATAATCTTATAGATCATGATGGGTGAGGTCTCTCATTAAATTTGTTATTGTTGTGTTCAATTCCAACTCTTCTCCTCCCCTCTGAAAATTGCAGTACTGCTGGCCACTGTTCTGTGTTAAATTTGACCAAGGGAAAAATTATTGATTCAGAACCATTGTTCAAACTTTCCACTGTTGCCATGTTTCACAACCATTGCACTTTGGATGTGTGGGTTTCAACTCCCAGAATTCCCCAGCTAGCAAGCTGAAGTGCCCTACATCTTTCCCCTTTCACCAATGAGTACTTATAGACATTATGGGGCACATTATGGATGAGTGGTAATGTGTGCAACTTAATAGTGCCAGGAACATTTGACATACAATATAATCTATCTAAATATCCTAAAGAGTAAGCTTATCCTGGACAAAACTAATCAGAATAATTTTTTCTGTCCACGTCACCTTTGTAAAGGCTTTATGACTCCCTGGTTGCATAACCTCCAATATAATGACTCTTTCTGTGTGCAGTACTGTTTTCATTCCCTTAGGATAAGGGAACCTTCATGCTTATTAGAACCCCTAAGAGCCTTATTAGAATAATTATAAAGCTACCATAATACCCAGTGTAGTAGCCATGACTGTTTAGTTGGAAAGGAAAAACAACCTGCTTCAAGGGATTGTTTAAACATGTTTTGGTAACAGTATGGCTCATTTCTTTATTAAGTAGAAAATGGCTTTGATAAAGTTTGCTTCATGTTTTTCTGGATTTTTTTATATTGTAAAACAGGTTCAGTTGGGTTTGAAGATTTCATCCACTTCTTATAAGCAAGTTGAACATATTATCTTTCTTCAGAACTGATTCGTTACTAAGTAGTAAAATAAACATACATGATCCCCATCTGTATCCTGAAATACTGTAGTACTGTCAGTAGGAAGCCATACCAGATATATTTCTGATATTTACCCATCTCTGTCTTCTAATATGTGTGGCTTCACAAATTGCTTGAAAAAAATGTTTGAATAAGAACCACTTTATACACGCGCACAAAAATATTTATTATTTATTTACTGTATTTATAAACAACACACTTCACAAGGACTTGTTGCAGTGTAGAATAAAAACAAAATAAATATAACAGTAATGCTGAAACAGCAATTAGTGAAATGGTCAATATCTTTCCCAATTTGAATTAACAGTAATAAACATGACAAATTTTGACTAAATATATTTCTGAAGAATTTAAGTTTTAAAGATCAAGAGTGATGAAGTTTGCTGAAACATTGTACTGTAACAGGTACCAGGGAAAGAAATAAGGTGCTTATGCTGGACCCTACATATCACAATAGGAAGGAATCTTCACCATCCCAAAGGTTGTATTGTTACATTGTTTTATATGTTCCAGGATATTCTTGTTGTATTTTCAATTTATACATATTGCCCTTCAGGCAATACCTTTAACACCATTAAAAAATAACTGCCTTTCGCAGCTCCTTGGGAAGAACTTGATAAGTTAATAAAAATGTCAAATCCAGTTTAAACATCTGCTGAGCAACTATAATAATACTAACATTAAATTTATATGTCACCAACTCTCAGCAATTCTGGACAGTTAAATAAATATGAGCACATATAGTAAGTACACAAACATATTAAACACTATAGCACTTATCTAGTTGCTGTAGTGGTCTTAAAATGCCCTTTTGTTTGAATATCTGTCAAGTTTATATTTACTCCCTACACTATATAGGAAATCATGACTATATAAGAGGTGCAGTATATAAAATCTAACAATTCAAAATAGGGTGTCAAAGGTGTGAGTCCTCTCCATTAGACAATGTTATCTTGTTGGACCCAGGAGTCATGCCTTCTCTGTAGCAGGACCTACCCTATAAAATACATCTAAAGAGCTAGATGGCCCCAGCCATAATAGTCTTTCACAAGGCATTAAAGACCTGACTGTTCCCCTAGGCATTTAGGCCAGAAGTTTAACCAAGCTCTGCCAGCTAACGTCGATTTATTGTAGATAGGAACTGCTGTTTGTGACCTCAGACATTGATGATTTGGATTGTACTCTACCTAATGGTTACTGCCATGAGACGGATGACCATATAAATCATTTTAATAAACAAAATAAAAATATTGACTTCTGACTAGAAAGGTGTATCATATTATCAGTTCAAAATATCATTATTCTGCAAAAATAGGAAGTTCATTTCTATCAAGTTAGATCATTGATATAACTCACAACTGACAAGGTACTAGGGAACACCTTCCAGGAGATTTTACTGTAATTTCCATAATTTTCTATTATTAAGAAGGCTCCTAGTTTACAATGCCAGACACCCTTTGTTTCCATATTACAACAATGATTTATAGCCCTCTAAAGATCAGTGAAGGCACCTCATTATGTAGATTTTTTTGAATGCCCTACGTTTTCTGAAACAATTGTAGTTGGGTTTATTTCTGTTATTTTATATATAACAGTCCAATACAAGTTTGGTAAAAGGTCCAATATGTGTATATATATTATCCTAAACCATAATTGAATGTATCCACTTTGATTCAATGATTTCATTCAACATTTGGAATGTTGGATGAAAATTCAACATCTGAATTTGGAATGTATTCTGTTCAGACGTTCAATCAAATGACTTTCAGATTTAATCTCCAAACTGAATTTTGCCACAAAATTTTGCTTTACGAAAAAAATACGAGATACTGAGAGTTTTGTTCATGACATCCATCAATGTATATATTTTTTTTTTACAAAAAATGTCTAATGAAAAGTTTTGCAGTGCCACTGAAACAAACCTGAATATCCATGGCTCACTGCTATTAACTCAGCACCAACAGCTCCAGCCTAGCCTGCCAGTAGGGTGACTTCCTGAATCTATCAGCTGGGGACTCTTCAAATGCAAAAGTCTTTAGGAAAAAGACTTCTGCTTCCCTTCCCAGCAGACTCTGTGATATTCTGCCTGCCCACTCGCTCTTTTACTCAATAATTTATCCTACTCCCATGATCATCAAGCTATAAGGAGGGGCCTGATTTAACTTACTGCCTGCTTTGAGCCAATCAGGCAGTCAAGATGCAGTAAGGATGCAGGATGACAGTGTACATGGCTAGTGTGCAGCCTGCAAATGTGAAAGAGAAGCAGAGACGTGCAGATTAGAAAAGAAGAAACAGATCCAGAGGCGTTGCATAGGTGGGCTGGAAGGTAAGAGCTGAGGGCAGTTGTCTCAAGGAGTAAACAGCCCAGTGCAGTCAAGTGCACAAGAATTGTTTTAGCCGAAGAATGATTTTTCTGTTACGGGGCTGAGGAGGAGGGGGGAAAGAGAGGGCTATGTGGTTGCCTCATGCATGCAGCTGACATGTAAATTTAAACTGCCTTTGTGTCTTTCTCTGCCTACTTCTGTTCTAAATTGTGAGAAGATAAAGAAGCTGTGTTATGCCCACTGTTTTTACTGTGTTATATATTGCATGTTATCTGTAAAATAAAAATAAGAACAATGGACATTTAAACCAATCTTAAGGTTAATAGAATGATTTTATATATATATATATATATATATATATATATATATATATATATATATATATATATATATATATATATATATATATATATATATATATATATATATATATATATATATATATATATATATATATATATATATTATTAATGTCCAATTATGCATTTTCATCCCAAATTATGAGAGAGGCCTTTGTTTGAAGTATGATTGTACAAACTGAGGGATATTATACAGTAAATTGGGGAAAGGAAAAATAAGACTGTGGAGGGCAGGAGACTTGGACTCTCAGAGAAAGCTGCAGGTCAGATTTTATAGCCTCATTCCAACTGCATTTTTTCAGAAGTCAGTCCATTTGCTCTCAGTGGGGTTAGTGGCATAATCCTATGGATTATACTCTTTAGTGTATTCAGCTGAGTTATTCTCAAAGTGTGGTTCCTTTCTTCCTAGCAAGTGACCTGTGATCAATTTTGCACCCCTACAGTAGATAATAATAATAATAATAATAATAATAATAATAATAATAATAATAATAATAATAATAATAATAATAATAATAATAATAATAATAAACAACTATAATAAACAATTGGAGCACCACTTGAACACCATTGGCATTGATACATTCGTCATTAGTCAATTGCAAAAGGCGGCCTTACTAGGAACTGCTTCCATCCTGCGACAATATATATAATATCATCAAACATCCACATCTGCCTATCCTAGGTCCTTGGTAAGGACTCAATAGGTAGACAAAAATGCCAAATCCAGTCTGAACATCTGGCTCACTGTGCTATGATCAATAATAATAAAGTTGGAAGGGATCTAGTCCAATCCCCTGCTCAGGCAGGAAACCCTGTACCATTTCAGACAAATGGCTGCCCAGTCTCTGCTTAAAAATTTCCAGTGTTGGAGCATTCACAGCTTCTGGAGGCAGGTTGTTCCACTGATTAATTGTTCTAACTGTCAGGAAATTTTTCCTTAGTTCTAGGTTGCTTCTCTCTTTGGTTAGTTTCCATCCATTGCTTCTTGTCCTGCCTTTATTAAACTAGACATGTCCAATTCCAGCAACCATTCCTTATATGTTTTAGCCTCCCCTAATCATCTTTGTTGCTTTTGGCAAAACAATAAACTAATTCTTATTCCTATAGAGATTATTTCCTATGGTTTACATAATTCTAGAAGGGAATTGCTATGTGAAAACCATACTGAAGAAAAACATAACAAAAAATTCTGTGTCATCTTCATGATCAACTAAGGCATTGCAAGAACCTATTCTTACTTGTGAAAAAATGACAGTTCCACAGATATCACACAATAGCACACAAAGTGAACAATATGAATTAAAATTTGTTATAGGTTTTTTTTTTCTTGTTTTAATGTCAGGCAGGGATGACTCCCTGTCATACTGTGTATGTCTAACATTGTGGGAATATCTAGAACACAATGTACTCTGACAAGATAAGTGCATAAGCTGTATGGGTGTGCTTCAAAACCCATGGAAAGCATGAGCGCGTGTATAAAGTGGTGCTTTTTCAGTCTTTAAAGAAACTAGGTCTGTTTCCAAACTCAATGCTGCTGCATCAGAAACTGCTGTCAGTTTTTTCATAGTGCTCTGTATGCTCATGTATGCTTGGTTATCACTTTAAGGATTTGCAAAGCCCTACTCTTTAGGGACGCGGTGGCTCAGTGGGTTAGGACGCTGAGCTTGTCGAACAGAAGGTCGGCAGCTTGGCGGGTCGAATCCTGAGTGCCGCGTAGCAGAGTGAGCGCCTGTTACTCGTCCCAGCTTCTGCCAACCTAGCAGTTCGAAAGCACGTAAAAAATGCAAGTAGAAAAATAGGGACCACTACGGTGGGAAGGTAACAGTGTTCCGTGCGCCTTTGGCGTCTAGTCATGCCGGCCACATGACCACGGAGACGTCCTCGGACAAACGCTGGCTCTTCGGCTTTGAAATGGAGATGAGCACCGGCCCCTAGAGTTGGAAACGACTAGCACACATGTGCGGGGGAACCTTTACCTTTACCTTTTTTACTCTATAGATCAGAATATAAAATGAGGAAAATAAGGGTGAATCATTTCACAATACTACAATTCAGGATTATCTAACAAATTCCTGAACAGGAGGAGTAGGATAGTTTAAAAAAGTACTTGTTACTTAACAGTTGGAATTCATTGTTTCATGATGTGGAAGTAGCCATATGTTTAGAAGACTATTAAAAAAATGGTCTGTTATTCCAGAGGTGCTTTTTAAAAGGCAGTTTGACTTTGTTTCTTCCTTGAAGATGTTTTGCTTCTCATACAAGAAGCTTTTTCACCAAAACATCTTCAAGCAAAAAACAAAGAAAGTCCAGTTGCTTTTCGGAAAGCATCTTTGGGACAACCATGACCTGGATGACTGAGAATTTCTATAGACATGTTGGTCTATTAGCTACTAATCATGATAGCCAAAATAAAATGCTCCATTTTATTGTATTTTTGCATTAGAATATGGCAAATATTAGCCCAAATGAGATTGAACTGCAATACAACTTTAACAGAAAGTCAGATAACAACACCTTAATATTTAAGATTGATAATACTTAATAATATTTAATAAATATAATGTGATACATATACAGTTTTTGTTTCTGATCCACATTTATAACACAAACCGAAAAGAGTTGGCTTTTTAACACTTTGCAGGTCCCAGCATTTTTATGTTTTTGCTAGGATGATCTCAGTGTTCAAAACTTATATTGAAGAATATTCAAGAGTAATATTGAAGAAAAAAATTCAAATTTTATAATGCAGTATTTTATTGAAAAAGAAAAAAATGTATGCATTATTGAGAAATATGTGCAGAAATGTATATGCTGGTATTTTTAACATATAGTTTGCATTTCATTCAGCAAAAGCACATGTAAAGATATGCTTATTAGAAAAACTGCATAGAAAAATATGTATATTATGGGACAAATATGCAGAGTTTGTGTAAATTGTAAAAAAAAAATCTGAAACATGAAAATGGGATGAACTGAAACTAAACATGGAAAAATTAGAATTGGATTAAACCAAAACTGACCAACCTGTTAGGTAGGAAGAATTAGCCAGGGAGCTGACCATAATAAGCATTTCTACAGTAGGAAGTATAGTGTCATTTAGAATATAATAGCTATTTAGTAGAGTCTTCCAGGATGGTAATTTCCTACCTGTTCATGTAGAAAATTTATCTTAAATTGTTGTCTGCATTCCACCAGTAATCTATACGCTCTTTGTTTTGGCAGCTGCTCACTGTTGTACATCTATTTGTATTTGCATTACTGGTTAGTAACCACACAGGCAACCACCAATCACCAAATATCTTTTCTGTGTTTCTCAGTTTTGGCAACCTTTAAAATTATATGGACTCAACTCCCAGAATACCCCAGGCAGTTGGGAACTGAAGTCCACATGTCTTAAGGTTATTAAGGTTAAAAAATTCTGCCCTAGAGAAATTAAAAAAACTGCCTCCCAAATTTACATTTGGAACCAAGTAAGTAGCATCAGATTGAACTGAGTCAGATAGTATGGAAAGCTGAAAGTTTTTTCTCACACTGTACTTAATTTTTCAAATACATCTGCCTGGTCAGTATAGTAGTAGATAATACTTTGGTGAATTATTTTCTTTCTCTATATCTCAGTAGGAGGAAGGTTAATCAATGTTAATCAAAATCCTCCAGGTCCATCCCAAGTTGAAACCAATATTAACAACTCAAGGTTCAATCCAGTATTTGTTTTCAGTGCTAAGATTTGGATCTAATATTTGTCATATGGTATCAAAGATAGTCACTCACTCAGCATGTAAAGATAGGTTCACTTATAATTACAATTAGTAGCACAGTTTCCAGAGTGAAAACTTTATTTCAAGTGAATTCAATCTATCAAGTAGCTGCAATAAACTTACAGCTCAACAGAGAAAGGTGAACACTAGCATGCTTCCCTGACCTGAAAAAGTAATGTCCAAGTGCAACAGTTATGTCTACATTATCAACACAATCTTTACCTGCCTAAATTTGATAGTGGGGTAGAGGGGAAGATTAGTTGAATCATCCACATTTATAATCTCATTCCACATTGGATGGAAGATGTCCTAGGACTTCACAAACTTTCCTGCCTCTCTCACATATTTCTGAGTGGCAAATTTGTGCATGTCTTAGTTGAAACATTTCAGTTAGTTAAGCATTACCTAAAACTACCAGAAATCTTATAAAAATAGCATTCTATAAACCTTTTGCATTCAGGAGGAAATTTAGCTTTCTACTCTTCTTCAAAATGTGTATGTATTATAAGCACTGTTTCTTACTGCTCAAGTAAAAGTAATCAAGCCCAAAGGAAAGACAGAACATCTTGATTTGGTATTATGTAGCTCAAGAATCACTCCTTCCTCTGTAATTAATAGGGGGGGGGCAGGATAACCTAGGCATTGTGCCTTGGCAAACAGAAATCAATGCTAAGTGCTTTGTGCAGTCAGATTCAATAGCATGGTGGAGAAAGTGTGAATGACTAACAGTGGGATTTATTTCTGGTAGTTGCTGTCTTATGTATCATGTAATCATTCTAAGTGGTAATTCAGCAGAACTTGTGTTTCTAAATAAACTTTCTCCAGTTTGGCAACCTCCAGATAGATTGGGACTGTAACTTGTAGAATTCCCACAACCAACTAACTGGTTGGGAAACTGTTCAAAATATTTATAATAATAATAATATAATAATAAATAATAAACCTTTATTGTCAAAGTACATGTGTACATTGAGATTAGCTGAGCCTCCCCCCCCCCGTGCTCTCCCCCCCAACACACAGTGACAACAAACCCTCCATCCCACCACACTATGTGAACCAACTACACCACACACCGGCCTCCCAAGTCAATTCTGCATAAGATTATGTCCCATTTAAAAGCCTAACAGCCCATGGATAAAAGCTATTTTTCAGCCTGTTGGTACGGCTGGCTATATTCCTATATCTCCTACCGGATGGTAGGAGAGTAAAGAGATACCGTCCAGGGTGTGAGTCATCCCTGAGAATCTTCCTCACTCTTCCAAGGCAACGAGCCCTGGCGATGTCATCCAGTGGTGTCAGGGAACAGTCCACAATGTCTTGTGCTGTGCTCACTACCCTCTGTAATACTTTCCTATCCGTGGCTGTCAGACCAGCATACCAAACCACAATACCATACTTGTCATCTCAAGTAATATAGAGCTTGTGATATTTCACAGAGGACGTACATTTCACTCAAGATGGGAAAAATACCATCCAAACTTTGTGCTAACTTACAATTTAGGATTTGTAGTGGATGGGTTTTGGATTTTCTAGTTAATCTAGGATTGAAGAATTCTGCCTAACGCTGCTATGGGGTCAAGGGAGGTAATAGGAAGAAATATAATCAAGTTAGCATTGCAATGTATCTTTATTTGTCTCTTTCAATTGTTCTCTCATACACGGAATCCCAATGAAGTGTTTTACTGTTGATGGAAAATATGCAAAGAGGATTAAAGGATATGGTATTGTAACACCTGCAGTCCAAGGGTGTTAAAGCAGGAGACAGAAACTAGAAAGCAATTCCCCCTACTCTCTTATAAGTGTTGGCATTATAATACTTTGTTACAAGGAAGATGTATTGGTTTATTAGACTTAACATTGCTTCTCTGATCATACAGGAAGCACTATCTGATATATATATATATATATATATATATATATATATATATATATATATATATATATATATATATATATATATATATATATATTATCCTGAGAATAATGATTAATACATCATTGATGATTATGGAATTGTACTACCCTCAGAGACCTAAAGAGGCATTAGATAAATAGATGAGGGCTATCAACAGCTACTAATTCTGATAGCTGTGTGTACCTCTGTATCAAAGGCAGCATACCTTAAATAAAAAATTCTAGGAATCAACAGTGAAAAAAGGCCATTAATTTTATATCCTACTTGTAAGAATATAAAAGATAAAGTTGTTATGAGGCATTTATATGACTACTATATGAGGAAAAGGAAGAAACTTTAGCTTTATACAACAAGATTCTTCTTTGTTCTTACATTGATATTTCTGACTGCCTTTAAGTAGATTTAAGTAGAATAACAAAGTTGAAAGGGTCCTTGGAGTTCTTCTAGTCCAAACCCTGCTCAAGCAGGAGATTCTATACCATTTTAGCTAAATAGTTGTTCAGTCCTTTCTTAAAAGCCTCCAGTGTTGGAGCACCCACAACTTCTGAAGGCAAGCTGTTCCACTGGTTGATTGTTCTGTCAGGAAACTTCTTCTTAGTTCTAGGTTGCTTCACTTTTTGTTCAGTTTCTATCCATTGCTGCTTGTTTTGCTTTCTGGGACTTTGGACAATAAGTTGACCCCCTCTTCTTTGTGGCAGTCCCTCAAATTGGTACACTGCTATCATATTTCTTCTGCTTTCTCTTATTTGGTTTGTTATTTTTAATAGATTTCTTTAAAATTATTTAAATCTGTAGTGTTTCCTATTGTTCAAACTATTATTTTATATTATGCATCACATTCAGAAGACTATAACTTAGAATATGATAAATGAGCTAAAAATAAACTCATAAGAAATACAAAAACTACACAAACACATAGATTGAAATCTGGAAAATATATGAATTAAAGTAGGTTGGTTATTAATAAACTCTGCTACAATCTTCCATATTCTTTCATAAGTGAGAGTAAATCCAATTGAGCATACTAGAGCTTATTCCTGTGTAAACAAGACAAGATTTGTTCATATTTGTAAAAACAATAATGTAAACAACTTGCATATTTTTCTTCACAGACTTTTTTTTGTGTTCCCCTATGAAAACATTTAAATAATATTGAAATGCTGCTTCTGCATAACTTCCATTAACCAGGAAGAGATTTGCATTAAAAAGGAACATCAAATAGGTTTAAGCAAGCAATTAGAGAAATAATTTTGTCAGTTCTTGAATTCCACAATGATGATGCCTGTAGAGCAGAGATGCTATTTCAGGAATGAAATGAAAATATGTTTGTTCAAAGAATAAGTATGATGTATGTTCTTCTAATATGTACTCCAGTTTCCACTTTTTATCATCCTTTGTCATCTCCTTCATTTTATTGTTTAGATTAAAAACTTCTTGGAAAGAATTGTTATCTTCCTACATAAGCCAGTATATGAGTAATAGTAGTACATAAAGGAGTGCAATAACAATTAATGTGATTTTTTTGATGTCATTACTTTAAATTTGATTTTTATAGAAAAGAAACTATGTATTTTAATGTCCAATGATTTTTTAATTTCTGCTTTGCTTTCTTCACTTGGGAAAGCTTGCAGAGTACAAAAAAAACATAAAATGGAGAATGCAGCTCCACAATTAAAGCCACACCCCTTTTAACATGCATCCATACCCATAAAAGGGGTGGGGCTTCCACTGCACACAATTTTACCTACCAACTTAATGCTTTTTATTCCCTCAGGGAAGCCCCCTTCGCTCATCTCTCATATTTTAGGCATTTTCTCCTGAAGAACATGCTTTTTCCATCATTTTTATTTTTAAATCATATGCTAGGAATGTTAGAATTTCATAAATCAGGAATATCTCCAAAAATAATTATCACCAATTAGATCAATTATATTAAATCCTATATCATTTTTTGTAGTTCACGGAAGCCAACATTCATAACACTATTTGTAGAAGTCATGGTCACAATTTCCACTATGTTGTGCATAAAGTTTATGATGTAACTGATATAAGGATTATGTTCTTGAGAGAGTGTCAAAACATGAGGCTCTTCTTCTATATATCAGCCTAGGTATGAATATGAGTTGAATTGAATACAAATATTATCACTAAAATTGCATTGCTACTTTCTTTTGGAAAATGTATCAAAGATAAACTGATAAAGAATTCAGCAGCAATTGTAGCTTGGTCACGAGATAGGAAATTTATTACTGGTTGGCTCCATCCATTATTTACCTCTTTCCTGGCATAAGCATTATGAGTAAAACAGGCAAGTTGCCAGTGGTCCCTAGGAAACAATGTCATTACCAACCTACTTGTGTTCATGAAATCCATTATTCGTCATTATCCCTATTAATTGCTGAACTGAAGATTTAACTAAACATTGTTGTTCTAGGCTACAGTGACATCAAATATGTAGCTATAAGTAGCATACAAAGCTGTGCTAATTATGGTGTCTACTTAGGAATTAGAAATTATGTCATTGCTTGTAAACTACATGGCTTAGCTACTCTACACACGATCAGGCTCACAAAAACTTAATGCCTTTCAAGAAAAGATGGGAAAGGTGCTACTGATTTTTTATTTTATTTTTGATCACCATACATTAACATGGTTTTTCTCCTACATATAGTACCTCTGTGCTAGTGTTTTTCAACCTTGGCAGTTTTCAGATATATGGACCAACTCCCAGAACTCCCCAGCAGACATGCTGGCTGGGGAATTCTGGGAACGGAAGTCCACACTTCTTAAAGTTGTCAAGGTCAAGAAACACTGTTTATGTTTTCTCAAGCTAGCTCAATCAATGTTATAGGAAACCTAAGTATTATACTGAATGTGAATGGTTCCAAGCTACAGAGGTATTATCTCTGCCTTCAGCATTGTTTCCTTCTCCCATCTAAGCATTTGAGGCCACATTTAAAGCACAAGAGTATGATCTCATTATATGTGCCCATCTATGCTTCCATTAAAGGACCATGGACCTAAGCTACATTTATGTGTTTGCTGCCAAAGCAATGACAAAAATAGTGCCATCTGACAAGCATGTGGGCATAATTCAGTCAAGGAAAGTAGATGACAAGATTACTTTCACTTAAGGAAGAGAAAGGAAGAGAGGAACGACTGTCCAGAATGTATGGTTTGAAGTTAAAGATGGTGGGATGTTATAATTTTGAACATTCTGAATATTCTCAACTCTAGGTGCATTCAACTTCCTTGAAATATACATGTTGAGCATGTAAATGATGAGACAATATTGTTTCCTCCCTAATGTACTACCTACTGCATTTATAGAATGGAGCTGTTCCAGTTTTTATTGTTAATATACAAGATCAATGAGTGTAACAGTCATTTCACAGTAGTGAAATTCAGAATTTTAGCATCCCCTTACTGTTCAATAATTTTTTCTCATATAAGATCTGGTTATTTATCTACCTTAAAGGGTACATAAGTTGCAAAATCAAAGGCCCAGCACCATTCATTCTTCCAGAACAGTTAATGCCTTCATACCGCACTCTTACATATTCACCCATATTTTTGTCTCCTTTCCTCTCAGTGATTCTTATCAGATTACTCTGAGAATCAACATCTCTTTTACCCCAATCTTCAAGTAATCAGTTTGCAAATTTCCTGGGTCCTGTTGTGGGAAAAGAACCATTTTAAACATTAGCGGGAGAAGGAAGATGGGTAGAAACCTACTTTCCTAAATCTCTGGGCACCAGGGGCAGTAGAATAGAAACAGTTAGGGACTTCTTTCTGATTCCTTCCTTGCCTGCTCTTAGTTTATGAGATTATTTCAGGATCTTACCTTCTGATTCTGTTGTCTACCACACATACATAGCTGCAGACCCTTGTCTCTTGCCTCTGCTCTTGTTAGATTGTAGGTGACTACTGTACAGTAAGGCTGATTTTTTTTCTGCCTTGTTCATGTATTTCATGTAAATAAACTTTTTGGTTAAAAAATCTTCAAATCTACTTCACTAATTCTCTTCCAGGAGCTCATGCTCAAATTGTGTTTTGTTTTTTTCCCCCTCCCAATATACCTCTTAGGGTTTCTGCTCAAGATTTCTAGATACCTCCTGAAGACTAGTGTTTTCCCAATGCTATTAGCAGCTGGAGGCCAGCAATCTGATTCCACTTACTCAGCCAACCAGCTGATCAGTTTGGGATGGAAAATTGGCAGGGTACAGTTACTCACCCTGAGCTTCTGCCTATTTTAACTCTTCTATCACTAAATCATTATGATGATGTAGCTTAAAGAGTAATTCTATAACAAAGAATACAAAGCTACACAAAAATCTATAAAAAGGAGCAGAACAACCAAAGTCTTCCAAGCTTCCTTCCAGTTCTGTTATTCTATGTTCTACTCACTAGCTAAAAGAGCAAGCACTCTGATGACAGTTGGCTGCAGCCTATATAAGAATCTATATTGATGTTATCTTTGCTGGAAACGTTCTAACACGCTGCTCATGTGTGACATTCATGTGTGGATTCTGCTGCTTGGATCTCTGATCTTTGGATTGCCTGGCAAACTTGATCTGGCTCTGAAAATTTGGCTTGACTCTAAACTATTTTTCAGCATTCTCCTATTCTCAAAGCAAAATTACAAGCCTTGCCTTTGTTTAGATTCCTTTGTTTCACTGTAAATTCTTCAGCCTAATGGTAACCTGATAATCAGCTGAGAAATTGGTATTCATTTATATGAAGTCTGCAATAAGACAGTAGGCATCCTACAGAGATGTCTTGGCATGAAATTAGCAATTTATCCTCTCTGATAAAATCAGGCAGACTTTTAAAAAGTGTGGTACATTTTAAAGCTATAACAGGTCCTTGCAAAATCCCACAAATCAAAGGTATGCATGCAAAAATCTCCTGTAGCATATTTTGTATGCTTCATTTCTGTCTGTTTATTTGACCCGTTGTAGTGGATTGAGTCACTTTCAACTGACTCTTCTCTGCTCTATTTTTGTCTCTTCAAAATTCATGCTTCCAGCAACTGATTGACTGGACTGGAGATGATGCCAGGCCCTTTCATTTCTGTTGGCTAAAATGTTGACCAAATAGTGTCAAGTCAAAATGGCAGCAGAGGTTATGTGATCAAAGGGACCCCTCTTTTTTTTTAATGTACTTCACCTGTAAAACAGATGAGACTTTGTGCAACCACAGTTGCCCCTCTTGGTACTTTTGACAGAAGATGACTGATTACAACCCTCTTTGTATTGTGGCCAAATATTTTTACCAGAAAGCATGAAAGATAATTTAAAGAACTGTATATGGTACATTTCAAAGTATATTTGTAAATAATCGTGGCATATTTAGTTACCTAGTTTCTTTTACTTTATGGTTAACTCCCACCCTGATTTTCCTAGTTGTCAGGTCCAAGGAACCGAGAATGAATGAATAGAATAGAATAGAATAGAATAGAATAGAATAGAATAGAATAGAATAGAATAGAATAGAATAGAATAGAATAGAATAGAATAGAATAGAATAGAATAGAATAGAATAGAATAGAATAGAATAGAATAGAATAGAATAGAATAGAATAGAGCTGGAAGGGACCTTGGAGGTCTTCTAGTCTAGCCCCCCCCACTCAAGCAGTCTTCAGTCTTCAGTCTCTTCTGGATAGATTTATTGTTCACTTATAGACAGAAATCTTGCCAGACTAAAGCAACTATCTGCATAACACTGGAAACTGCTGAGTAGGAGGTGGGGGGAGGAAATGTTCCTCCTTTGTCCTCTTCCTTCATCTTCCAAGATAGGCTGTCTCTTTGGTCTCTGTGGAAAAGTCCCTCCTGTTACTCTGGACTACATTCCATCACACCTATAAATCATGTCATGTAATAAATATATCTAAGAAACCACTCAAAGATAACTTATGATCACAACTGATAAGCGATTTGTGTATTTCTAGTCAAAGTAAATACATTAGTGAATATTGGGGTTATACCAATATATCAAAATTATAACATCCTACCATCTGTAACCTTAAATAGTACATTCTGGGCCATACCGCCCTTACTTTCTCCCCTATACAAACCTCTTCCTTAACTGGAAGCAATATTCCCACCATTTTCCTTGACTGAATTAGGCCCGCATGGTTGTCTAATGGCATTGTTTTTGTCCTTGCTTTGGTACCAAGCACATACAAATACACATATGCTGATCTCCTTAATGAAAGGGTGGATAGGCACAGATAATTATATCATCCTCTTGAGCTCTAAATGTGGACTCAAATGCTTAAAGGGCAGAAGGAAACAACGCTGCATGCAGAGATAATCCCTCTGAAGCTTGGAACCATACAATATAGGTTCTTAGGTTTTCTGTAAAATTGATTGAGCTGGCTTGAGACAGCATAGAGCAGTGCTGATTCCTGTTGACTGTCTGAACAAGTTCCTGCAGTTTTCTTGGCAAGATTTTAGAAGTGGTTTACTATTACCTGTCTGAAAAGATTGAGAGAGTGATTGGCCCAAGGTCACCCAGTTGGCCTTGTGCCTAAGGCAGGACTGGAACTCATGGTTTCCTGATTTCTAGCCCTGTGCCTTAATCATAACAAACCAGCTCTTTTACACCCCTTATCCTGACTGCATTTATTGCAGCTGTCCATTTACAAGGAACCCATACATGAGGTGCTCCCACTTCATTTCATAAATGCAATAGGGATGATGCTGGTAACCTGGGCTGCAAATGCTATCATATACATTATCAAAAAATGCTAAATTGTTCTCTATCTTCTATTTTGACTATTTGACAACATAGCTGTACTATCCACTACTACATTAAATGACAGCAATCCAACTAATGAACCAGTGAAAAGTCAGTATGTATTGATTCGGTGTAAACTCAGGCTGGGTTCTTTTATTTCAAGTTTGGGAAATCTCACTGGGCTTTTTATTTAGAGATGATTCAGTGATGGCATGCAGAGCAGTATCATGTGTGAAAAATAACAGGGAAAAACGGATGTGAAAGGGATGCTGAAAGATTTTTCTCAGTAAAAATAAAGCCCAAACTCTGTGAGCATGCCCTCCTCCTTCCTATTTTTGTCAATCTCAACTACTTTACTTTGCAAAATATCAACAAGTTTAAGATTTAGTAGCTGGTCTAAAGAGTTTTCTATTTATCATACAGGTAGAACCAAAGTCCTTGCCAATAATTAAACACACGTTCTTAGGCCATTTCAACTTTTCTGCAAATACAATTTCATACTATGTGGTTATATAATTTGTTTTGGCATTTACATAGATCAGTGCGTGTCTAATCTATAGATTATAAAATAACAACAAACTCTTCTTCCCTGTCATACCATTTAATTACTTCCCTTCATTAAATAGAAGAAAATAATTAGCTGTCCAGTAGTAAATTGTAGGCAGGAAAATTGTAGGCAACCTGAAAAATATTGTCCATTGTGAAGCTGAGCTGTTGCTTTCCTCTGCAATGAAAAGAAAAGAAAAGAAAAGAAAAGAAAAGAAAAGAAAAGAAAAGAAAAGAAAAGAAAAGAAAAGAAAAGAAAAGGGGATAGGATCCAGGAGCACAGCAATGTAACTTGCAAAGTACTTAGGTAGATAAAAAGGAAAACACCACAATCAAAAAGGTTAGAAAATATAGATCCTGCCAGCACATCTCTCTTTTTCATTGCTCAGTAGTATGCAATATTTTGTATTACCGTTGTCTCACGAACAGTCAGAAGTCTATCCAGGTCAGTGGTTCATTTAAGTCATAGACATAAACTTTTGCAGCCTTTCTTTGGACAATCCCCGATCAAGCACCATTTTGCAGAAAGTACTTTTTTTTTAAACTGGTCATTAATCATTCTGAAAAAGCCTACTCAGCTATCTTCTAAATATAAAATGTTTTTAAAGATAAAAAGAAAGTTTTGATGAGCAACATTACTCCTGTTCTGTCCTCATCAGCCCCTAGAAAAGATGCCCCATTATTTGTCAATCTCTGTTAGAGATGACAGAATCCTGGATTTCAGCCCTGAAGTCCAGCTCTAGCTAAAGAAGAAGAAGCTTCCAAGAGAATACTTGTAGTGGTATAATCACAAACAAGCTCAGTGGTTAAAAACACTAAGCTTGTCAGCTGAAAAGCTGACAGTCCAAGTTTGAGACCCAAGCATTGTGTAATGGGGTGAGTTCCTGCCCTTGCCCCAGCTCCTGCCTACCTAGCAGTGTGAAAGAATGCAAATGTGAGTAGATAAATAGGTACCACTTTGGTGGGAAGGTAACACGCTAGCCCCATAACCAGAGAAATGTCTTCGGACAACACTGGCTCCCTCGACTAAGAAATGGAGATGTGCACCGCCCCCTAGAGTCAGACATGACTGGACAGGAGAAACCTTTACCTTTAATCAAAGCAAGGTGAACCACATCATTTTGGGGGCAGTAGGAAGTATTGACAGCTGAGAAACTGTAGCTAGAATTCTCTGCCTAGCATTTGCCTTAGAAGGTTTGGAATACAGTAGTGATAGTGGCAAGGAAAAAAACCCCACTTTTTTGAAGGAAAGAGGATAGAATCTTGCAAAGAAGATATTTCTTTGAGAATAAGAGAGGTCAGAAGTAGAGAAGAAAACAAAACAAGGCAAGGCACATCATGTTGTCTTTGGTTAGAAGAATGCACGTTGATTGTGATATGAATGTAAATGAAACAAGAGCAGGTAGAAGGAAGAAAAATTATTGTTCACTGATCCATCACTCAGTTTCAACTCATGGCTGTGGATTTCTTTACAGATTTTCCAGGGAGAAGATAACAAACATGAAAAACAGATCCACTTTTTTTAAAAAAAATCCATTTATATCCCGCCCTTCTCCGAAGACTCAGGGCGGCTTACAAGCTTAGCAGTAGCCTTCATTCTATGTATATGCCTGCTTATTAGGGCTTTCACACACACCCCAAGCGGCATTATTACAAAGTCAGCTTAATTGCCCCCAACAATCTGGGTCCTCATTTTACCTACCTCGGAAGGATGGAAGGCTGAGTCAACCTTGAGCCTGTCAGGGATCTTTAGAATATGGGAGTAGGGATGAAGATCTTAGTGATCTTTGTAGTTTGATATGTATAAACTACATATGTGCATTAGCATTGCAGCATTAAGAAAGAACACGGAGAATTTTCAATAGATTTGATTAAATTACTTCATGTAATATGTAATCATTACTTTTTATTCAGCACTCACATAAAGATGTCATAGGAAGAAAACAAGGGGATTTTAGATAACGAATTAGAAGAGAAATGTGTTGGAACTCTTTTATACAAGTCAAGGTTTACTAACAGCCTCACTGAGGAATTTTGTCAAAAGAAAAATGAGTTGGCAAGTATTGTACTGTACATTGCAAGTGTTAGCCAAGTGCTGCATAAATGGGGTGTGCATTTCAATAATATACTATAACATATTGTGTTGGAGTTTTATTATGTTTGATTTTTTTTTAAAAAAAATCTCCTGTAAATAGAAAACTATCATAGCATAAATGAAGCTGGAAAAGGACCACCTTCCCAGGTGCAGTGGGTTGTCCCTTGGAAAAAAACATTACTTTTTAAATAAAGCTGTACAGTCTACTCTTCTCTGGATTCTACCACACTGTCCTGCTGCATAAGTAGGCCATATAACTCAAGACAAAACATAGTTCATTACAAATTTTGTCACTGAAGTTTGTAAAGTGGGTGGATCGGAGCTAAGAATTCTAATATTAAACATTCTTATCCAGAATGTGCATGGGGAGGAAAGGATAATGTTAACTGGTACATGCATTTTAATTCTGTAATTAAAGACACGTCTGGGAAACCAGATGCAGTTAGTGGGGCACATAGTGGAAAACAAGATTTGAGATTTCAGTGTGGCATCAAAAGAACCAGCTTAGTAGATGGCGCTGCCTTGGGAGGAGAGGCGATAGACGGCCGAGCCTCTTGTTGTTTTTCAGGCCTCCTGCGGCGATATTCTGCCGTTTCCAGCCCTGGAGAGGCTGGGAGAAGCGGAGGGGGCATCTTAGGAGGCGAGGTGTGATGCAATCACCTCAATGGAAAAAGGAAAGCACCCCGAGGATCCGGAGGCTTGAAAGAGGGCCGCAGTTTGGCAGCCCCAAAGCCAATGACTCGGCAGTTTGAGAAAAAGCAGGGAAGTGAGAAAGAGTGGAAGTGAGTTTAAAGACTTTCTGAGCGAGCGCGCCGGCGGGGTGCTAAGCAGAAGTGAAAGGAGCGGCAGCCAGTTATCGGAGGTGGTTTTGGCAACAAATATTTTTCTTTCCTTCTTTTCTTTTCTTTTTTTCTTTTTTCTTTTTTTTTGTTTTGTTACCCCTTTTGTCTTTTGCTGCCGTGAATGCTGATTAGAGGCTTAAATGGACTTGTCTACGAATATGACATGATTGGTGGAAGCTTTCTCTTCCCTGAAAAAGTTAGTGTATTGCTGACGGATATTGATGTGACTCCTTCTTTTTTTTTCTACCTAAAGAGCGGAAGTGAAATTATTAGAAGGAAGTACGGGGTTTGTGATAAAGTTTCTGGGAAGGAGTCAACCTGTGGTGTACAGTAGTGTGGAGAAACCTCCTGGGACAAACTGAAATGTCTTTAACGACAACGTCAACTAAAACCTTAAGGAAGGCCCCTACCTTGACAGCAGCAGCCTTTCCGGTTACGACGCCACCAGGGGTTAGGAAGTTGATGGAGAACCTACCAGCGACAGAAAAATCTGCTACAATTCAAGGGATTTATACGATGTTACAAAATATGCAGGACATAATGGAGAGGAATTTTGACAGCTTGAAGGCTGAGTTGGGGGACATGAGAGAGGAGATGAAGGAAATTAAAGGAAAATTGGGTGCAGTCCAGGTGACTCTGGATACGCATGAAGAACAAATTAAAACAGTAGAAAAGGACTCTGAGAATATGGAGAAGCGGATGGAGAAATGGGAGCACAGGTGCACGCAAGCATCCAAGAAGCTGGAAGATGATATGGTGTACCTGGAGATGGAGAAAGCGGCCTTTTTTTGCGCTTCCAAAATGTTACGGAAGACAGAGAAGAACAGCTGGAAGAAGTGGTAGGAGAAATGATTGCAGACCTGGTGGGGAAAGAGAAAAAAGAGGTTCAGTGTGATATTGATGAGGCTTTTCGAGTTTATACCAATTATGCCAGGCGATACAGCCTCCCTAGGGAAGTGCATGTTAGGTTTACCAAAAAGGCGCTTAGAGATGAAGTGCTCCATAGAGCTAGAGATCAACCAATTCAGTATAAAGGCCGTCCGGTTACAATTCGTAAGCAACTGCCAAGAAGGGTCCGAGAGCAACATCAACGCTATCAATTTGTTACTTCGCAATTGAGGAAAAAAGGTGTGACATATAAATGGCTACTTCCAGAGGGGCTCCTGGTGATGTGGGAAGACCAAAAGATAAAGATTGAGAGTCTACGCGACGCACAAGATTTCTATAAAATTTTTTGTGGGACTAGTGATCAGGAGAGTGATGGAGAAGTGGAGAGTAGAAGTCAGAGGGAGGAGAGGAATCTGGGGGGAGCAGAGGGGGGAGGGGGGGAGGGGGAGAGGGAAAGGGAGAAGAATATAAGAGGGTAACTAGACAGACTGCCAAATCTAAGGCCCCACGTAAGTAAGGATGCGTCAAGGGGTGAATTTTTTGACACTCAATGTTAATGGTCTCAGTGCTCCTGTTAAGAGAAAAAATATCTTAACCAGATTAAGGAAATGTGGAGCTGATGTATTATGCCTTCAGGAAACTCATATTAAGAAAAGCCAAATTAATTTGTTGAGTTACTCTAAACTAGGGAAACTATTTGTAGCATCTGCTGAGGAGAAAAAGAAAGGTGTAGCAATGTATATTAAGGAGTACTTGTGTCCTAAAGTATTATGGGTGGACCCGGAGGAGAGAAGCCTGATGCTGGAGATAGAAATGGTGGGAAGCAAAGTGTTACTGGTAGGCATATATGCACCTAATAATAATCAGGGAGACTTTTTCCAGAAAATATATCGGAAAATATTAGATCTGGAGTATGAGCAGATGTGTCTCTTGGGGGACTTTAATGTGGTGGTAGATAGGGCTAAGGATTACAAAACAGGGAGGGTTGATTTGAAGAAGAAAAAAGGGAAAGATAGGAGGGTCTTACCCAAAGTATTTAGGGATATGTATGAAGAATTTGGCCTTAGGGATATATGGCGTGTGATTAACCCAGCCTCTCAACGTTATACCTACTACTCCCCCAGGCATAACTCATGGTCTAGGTTGGATATGGTATGGTTGTCGGATGGGCTGATACCTTATGCAAAAGATGCCATGATTTTGACAAACGAATGGGCGGACCACAACCCGGTGGCTATTACATTGATAAGGGGGAGTAGAGTGAGGAGTAGATGGATGATGAGCCTGGAGACCCTGAAGGATACGGGTTTTGTGCAAAAAATTAAACAAGAGATAAGTCAGGTTTTTTTAGAAAATAGGATGGAAGGGATGCCCCTACGAATAGTTTGGGATATGGCTAAAGCTTATTTGATAGGCTTGATAATAAAACAGATGGCAGTTAAACGTAGGAAGGAGGAGGAAAGTAGGAGGGAAATTGTTGAGCAACTTACTAAGGCAGAGAAGGCTCTCCAGGTAAACCCACAGAAAGTGTACGGGAAGGAGCAGGTGGATTTTTGGAGGCATAAACTCAACCTTGTGGACCAAGAGAAAATAGCACGTCAAATTAGGGTGGCAAGGCAGAACTATTTTGAATATGCCAATAAACCAGGGAGATGGCTTAGCTGTAGAATAAGGAAAGAGAAGGAAAGTAGAAGAATTGAGCAGTTAGAGGATAAGAGGGGGACACTGATAGGGGATAAAGAAGGGATAGAAAAGATAGCGATTGAGTTTTTTACAGAATTATATCAGGAAGAAAAGGTTCCTGAGGAGAGGATTAAACAATACCTGACAGAGTCAGACCTTCCTAAGTTATTTCCTAATGAGAAAGAGGCTTTAGATCAGGAGATAACAATAGCAGAAATTGAAAAAGTGGTCAGACAACAGAAATGTCAAAAAAAACCCAGGCACTGACGGAATTCCTGCAGAATTGTATAAGGTATTAGTGGAAGCGTTGGGAAAACATATGAAAGATCTGTTTAATGAAATTTTGGATGAGGCTATAGTCCCGCAAACTTGGTTGGAGGCAAATATTAGTTTGATTCCCTTTGAAGCATATTAAAAATTATAGGCCAATATCCCTTCTTAATTCAGACTATAAAATATTTGCAACAATAATTGCAGATAGATTAGAAATTTACTTAAACCAATTCATACATACAGACCAGAATGGGTTCCTTCCCACTAGACAAATAAAAGATAATCTCAGAATTATATTAAATGTCCTGGAGTATTATGAAAGCCGACCAGATAAACAATTAGCTTTAATATTTATCGATGCTCTAAAAGCATTTGATAGGGTTAATTGGGATTTCCTGATGTGTCAGTTGGAACATATGGAGTTTGGGGCTAAATTCTGTAATATGATTAAAGCAATCTATACTAAGCAGGAAGCGAGATTGTTGATAAATGGGAATTTAACTGACAAATTTGATATCTGTAAGGGCACTAGGCAGGGTTGTCCACTCTCCCCACTTTTATTTATCCTAACCTTAGAACCCCTATTGAGAATAATAAGGAAAGATGAGGAGATTCCTGGGCTTCAGATAAGAGACCAAATTTATAAACTGCAGGCGTTTGCAGATGATATGGTCTTCGTTTTGGAAAATCCTTTGGAATCCAGCACAGAATTACTAAAAAGGATTGAGGAATTTGGAAATGTGGCTGGTCTACAAGTAAATAAAGATAAGACAAATATATTGACAAAAAATCTTTAAAATATAAGTAAACAGATGTTAGAGGACACTACAGGGTTTAAAATCGTGAAGAAGGTGAAATATTTAGGAATCTGGTTGACGGGAAGATGTTCAAGTATTAGGGAGGATAATTATTCTAAATTACTGATACAAACAAAAATGGACCTGGGAAAATGGGGTAGGATACAGTTGTCATTATTAGGAAGGGTAGCCACGGTGAAATCTTATGTTTTGCCGAAATGGAATTTTCTTTTTCAGACAGCACCAGTTAAACTTTCGCTGAATTTTTTAAAAGAGTTAGAGGGGGTAGTTTCTAGATTCGTTTGGCAGGGGAAACGGCCCAGGATTGGGGGAAAAAATGATGCAAGAAATTAAGGAAAGAGGGGGCCTTGGCCTACCGAACTGGGAACTTTACTATCAGGCTGCCCTCTTAGTTTGGGGCAAGGAATGGATAAGTCTAAGGAATAATTGATTGTTGAGTTTGGAAGGATTTGATTTGCTGCAGGGATGGCATGCAGCTCTTTGGCGGGAAGGTACTCCTCCAAGCAAACAGTTTACTTGCCACTACATAAGGGATATACTGATTCGGAATTGGGATAAGACAAGGGCTAAGTACTATGCGCAAATTCCGTGTTGGTTATCAACTTTGAAAGCCTTGACCCATCCGACCCTACTCAAGAAGGGAAGAAGACCAACTTACAAAGAACTTTTAGATAGCAGGGGAGAACTCAAAACACGACAAGATCTGGCTCAGCAAGGGTTTCAATTGGAGTGGTGGGCCTACCTGCAGATCCAGTCAAGGTATAAGAAGGATAAGGAAGGAAGGGGTATTTATCTGAATCTGCAGGAATTAGATAAGATTCTGCTGGGTCCAGAGAAAGGGATGATATCTAAGTGTTATAAATTGCTGCTAACTAGGGTAGTAGGGGAGGAGGTGGTAAAAGATGCGATGATTGCCTGGGGGAAGAATTTTGGTTATGCACTTCCACTTGAGAAATGGGAAGAGATTTGGTGGACTAATATGAGGCTGGTGGTTTCCACGTCATATAAGGAGAACATATACAAAATGCTTTATAGATGGCATCTCCCTCCGGCTAGACTTTCCAAAATGTTCCCCAGACTGTCGGCCGATTGTTGGAAGTGTGGTAAAGGGATTGGCACATACTATCACTTATGGTGGACATGTCCGGAAGTGGTTAGATATTGGATGAGGATCCAAAAATGGATAGAGGAAATCACAGGGTGTTTAGTTGATCTTAAACCAGAGACATATCTGCTTGGCTCCAGGTCTGGAAATATTAAGAAGGAAATATGGTATTTGGTTTTACATATCTTAACGGCGGCAAGGATGCGGTATGCTCAATTTTGGAAGGCAAATCATACCCCGCTGGATGAAGTTATAATTAGGAGAATACTTGATTGTGCGGAAGCAGACACATTGACCAAGAAGTTGAAGGGTAAAGAAGAGACACCAGCATTTCTATCATGGAATAAATGGTATATTTGGATGGATAAAAGATTAAAGAAATAAGGGTGGCTTGGAGGTTGGTCAAAAATGAAGTGATATAGTCTTTGTTAATGAATAAGCTTTGGAGTTGGATGGTTATAAGAGACTTAATGTGGAATATAATTGTTAGTTTAGAAGTAGATATAATGTGAAATTTTTGAAATGGTTTTCAATTTTTTGATTTCTTCGTTTTTTGTATATTGTAAATGTTTTTTTTTGTCTTTGTCGGTGTATGGTGTGTTTTTAACACGAAATGTAAATAAAGATTTATTTAAAAAAAAAAGAACCAGCTTAATTTCTATATACAATTTAAAACGTTACAGAAATTCCCCAAGGATTTGCTGTGAAATATTGCCTGACGTAACCTCAGCAATGTTAATAATTCAGCTAAAGCTTTCAATAATGAAACTGTATTTGTACTGCCCTCAGGCTCCTTTTTATTTTATGCATTATCATTCCTTTATTGCTTCATAACAAAAGCCCCTTAGAGATTAGAAATTGTGGCCTTTCTTGTTTCTCATTTTGCCTTTCTACTGAGAATTTCAATTTAGAAAAAATGATTCACAGAGGACTTTAGTCTAAGGGGGGGCAGTAGGGGAAAAAACCCCAGATACTTTGGCTTTTTAAAATATTTGTAGCAGAAATAACAGAAATAATTCTGCACTTATGATCAAACAATCTGAGAACAGGGAAGAAGAAAAGAGTATGGTAATTAAAAAAAGGTAAGTAAGCAGTGAATATAATAGAGGACAATATAAACACAGCTGTTTTGGGACATCTATTTGAAAAACATATAGTGATAGAATGATATTTATCCAATTTCCAAATAAATATATATATCTATTGTTGTTGATGATAGCTTGCATGTGCACAAGAAGCTGACCAAGATTTTTAAGTACCTCAAAATGTCTGGGATTCTGTCACATCACTGCTTGAGTTCAGGTTGCCTTGCAGTTGTAAACACTTTGCAAAAGCTGCAGGAGAAATCCCTACATAAAACAAATTTCAGATCCACCTTTATGAATAAGATCACTATGGAAGAATTGACACTATTTCCAATTTACTTTTCATCAAGAAACCATTTTTATTGACTCTTACATACCTGAGACACGTTGGATAGCTCCAAGGGAGAAAATATGGTTCTCGCTTACTTGTCCACTGCCATAAAGGCAGCAGTATATTGATTGCATGCTAGGGAATGGTTATTTGATGGAAATAGATTTGTAATGTAACACATGGACAGTTTGCTCCTGGGAAAGCAATACTGTAGGAGTTTAGTCAGAGGGTGTAACTGAGAGAGTGACAGTTGAGACAAAGCCTTCCTCAGCATTGCTGGCTCAGACAGGTTAGATTAGCAATTGTTTATGGGAACTCAGACTCAGAACATCTGGAAGGAATTAGGCAGGGAAATATGAATAAAGAATAGAACTGCTGGTAGTGGATAGTTTATACATTTAACAACAATAAAAAATAGAATACAGACTCAGCCAACTGTAAGTTATTTGCTTAATACAATAGGTGAACTAGATTTCCCAGTTTTTCAGAAACCAGCATAAATCAGAGAATGCTCCTTCCACTGGTTGCATAAAGAAAACTTTTTGTGTGTATGATACATGAAGATCTCACTCAGGAAAGGAAAGCCTTTTTTCATGTGTGACGTACTGGCTAGAAGGAGCCCTGGAGTATGGAGAATATGATGGCAGGTGTAATCACTATTGGAATTAATTGCCTTCATTTGAAGCCACACCCAGCCTCTTAAATTAATTACAGATATTCCATATCTACATTGTCCTATTTCTTTTCCTGATAGTGTAACCAATGTTCACTTTTTCATGATTTTCAGAGGAGAACAGCCAAGCTAATTGCTTGCCATCATCCCAGATTGTATGTAATGCTTTGGCAGGGAAGATTGGTGGAAAAGCTAGAAGTATGTCAGTAGTGGCAGTCTTATAATGGAATCAGCTCCATAGAAAATTCTACCCAATATTGATTATTATTCATGTTTGTTACTATAACATTAAAATCTGGATGATTTGAAGTATTTAAGCTTCAACTTCAGTATTTGTCCTTCCAAAAAACAGTCAGGGTTGATTTCCTTTAGGATTGACTGATTTTGGCAAAAAAGGTACAGTTTGGGAGCATAACTCTTCTTGCAAAATGTATGCTAGTGCACCAAAACATTAGTGACTTGCTTTTATACTAGCCTATATGTTGCGTCTAAGAATAGACTTATTATGCCCAGTATATGATTGTGGGCCAAACAAGTTATTAAATACATTTTGCATTTAATTAACCAAATTACTTAGCTATAATGAGGACCCAGATTGTTGGGGGCAATAAGCTGACTTTGTAATAATGCCGCTTGGGGTGTGTGTGAAAGCCCTAACAAGCAGCCATATACATAGAATGAAGGCTACTGCTAAGCTTGTAAGCCGCCCTGAGTCTTCGGAGAAGGGCGGGATATAAATGTAATAAAAATAAAAAAATAAAAATACTTGTGCACTTTAATTTACCTGTACAATCTTGTAAAGTATCTATATATTTTATTAATTTGCCTGTATGTAATGCATTCTTTTCTCTTTTTTTAGCCTGTTTTGAGTGTTTTTATTGTTTCTATAGTATGATTAAATCCATCTTTGTACTGCAAGCATGTGATGGTCTGGTGAATTGCTCTTTTACTAGAACTGCATGAGAGAGCATTCCCCCGCAACCTCCAAGGGTAACAGGTGAACTAAGGAACTGCATGCAAGACCACATGGCCCACATCAGTTTCTCTTCCTTAGAAAAACAGGAAAAGAGTTCCTAATGCTGACTCTTTAAACAACCTGACTCCTGGAGCAGTTGTCATGTTGGCCTTCTGACAGGACTAGCCTGCTAGTGATTGATTCAAACAGGTTTTCTCTTACATTTCACAGGTGAGAACTAAAAAAAGGAAGATTGAAGGTGGCAGAATATCTCTTCAGCACTGAAGGTGATAGAATATTAACCAACCTGTAAAAATTCAAACAGACTCTTTATACCCTGCTTCTGCATTCTTCGGCCTTACTCGGGGAAAGTTTTCAGAATGAATTTCCTTCGGAGGCGTCTCTCAGACAGTAGTTTTGTGGCTAACTTGCCAAATGGTTACATGATGGACCTTCAGCGTCCAGATAATTCCACCAGCAACCCTGTTTCCCCAGCAACAGAGAGGAGGCAGCAGCCAATTCAGCATCCAGCTGCTCTTTCTTCTGGTACCAGCATCTTCAACTCTATCTCCAGTGCCATGAAGCAAACCACACAAGCAGCTGCAGGACTCATAGATCAGTCAGCGAGTCCTGTCCCTGTAGCCCACCAGAAACCCCAAATTCTCTTGATAATTGATGACCCCCACACAGATTGGTAAGTAGGCACATTTTGTTTGTTGCTTGTTTCAGCTGCAGTAATCCTGAAGGTCTGAACCCAAATTAATGCCTCTGGAATGCATAACTCAGATGAATTTATTTCTTTCGCACACCATATAACGTATTCTGAATGTGGATCACTGTAGCTTAGAAAATGTAAAGCAATGTCTAAAATATATAATGAAAACCAGAATTAGCAGGTAGCCATTAAAGTAACAGTATATTAAGAAAATATGCAATGTCATTTATCTCAAAAGAAATGCGATATTATTTACAAAGTGATGAATATCTTGGAAAGGTTGCTACTGGGATTCAAAGATACATGACAGATTGCAAGGTTATAGCTATTTGTAGTGCTTGAAATGAAAATAATTCTACCACATTTTATAAACAGCAGATGAAGTTATCGCTTGACATTTTTCATTTGAAAATTGGCCACTTTAAAAATTTAGATGATTTTAATTCAGTCATATTTGAAGTGCCCCTGTGACATCTATGAGAATGTTAGTCACTGTTATTTAAATCCTTTGTATTCAGGGAGCCTACTTTGCGGATATTTAAAACTGAACCCAACAACTTGTTTATTTTATTCTTTCCTCCTGGCCATGTGTCAAATGCTTTCTAACAGTAACTTGACTCATTGTCTAAAAACTATCAGGAGCCAGAATGTCTGTCTATTAGTTTTAAGAAGTAAGGAGAGGTAGCCACCAATGTCTTACCAAATATTTTTGGTAAAAATTATGCTAATGCTGGAGTTTTCTTAGGATAGATTTGTCTGCTATCTTTTGTAAAGAAAGGCAAGTTTCTGCGTTTCTCCCCCACCCCCCAAAGCTGTTTATGAGTTTTATGCCCCTTGTAATTGCATTAAAAGGACACCAGGCGTCAGTACTTCCTCAAGTACTTCCTCATATACTGTAGGCACAGCTATAATAACTGCATATTGAGGGCTCTGCAATCTGGTATCCCACCTATTTATTGTCCAATGGATTTTCAGTCCAATAAGCAAAATGAGGAAATATGCCTTTCTGCTCATTCAAATGTATGACCAAGCTTTCCATGGATCATAGTATCAATTATACATAATATTCCTAAATATAAGAACTTATATTTGTATAGGTTACAATTAAAATATTTTAAAAAGCCTTTCCCATGTGACAAAAGTGAGAAACCAGTTGTCCTCAAGATGTGCTAAATTAAAAATCTGGCCACCCCACCTTTCTTGGTCAATGGGGTGAGGTACTAGGAATGTGGTAGGTCAGGAACATTTGAAAGACCCCAGGTTTCTTTCCTAGCTGTGGTAGACCTTTGGGTGGAACAGGTTCAGGGATTATTATTATTATTATTATTATTTTGCTATTTTTATATCTTTTAATAATCTAGCTAATCATATATAATACATCCATGTAATTTAGCTGAGAAAAGTTCATGCTTATTTCTGCTTGAATAATTTATTTTGGAGCCTCTTTAATTTCCTAAGAGTACCTGTCAGGATAGGATTTTAAAAGCCCAGGGAAAGGACTACAGATGTGAACGTAAAGCATCAGGAAACAGAATGGCAGTACTCCATGTTACTGTACGTCAGCCAAATCTAGGCACATGACCTCACTCAAGAGGAAAAGTTTTTTGCCAGCTCTAAATTAAATTATGTTCTTGCTAGACTGAATTCTGACCACATGTTAACCTTTTCCAGCAGAAACAGATTCTGATTTTATAATTTTTGAGGTGCTCTCTGAGCTTGATTGTTTTATTGCAGATGTTTCATTAGCCAAAGTAGGTGGCATCATCAGTGCACCAAGTGAACCAAGGTCATCCCACTCTGCCAGGGATGTTAGTTTCTCACGTCCTTACCAGAAGCAATCAAAAGCTTGCTATCTACAATTCCAAACTGTGGCCAATTGACTTCTCGTAGGTGTGTTCGTGTAATATCATGAGTTTCATATGTCTTTGACAGATGAACTGAATGGAATTTAAAAACATGCTTAAATATGACAGATCATACTTTTATTTTGGATTTATTAATGTGCCCATAACATGACATACTAATAATACTTTTCATTCATTTCATTCAGTGATCATGCCAACATGTAGAGCAGAGCTCCCCAAACTTTCCGGGTTGGCGGCAAGGAGGGAAAGGGAGAAGCTGGGAAATGTGTGTGTGCTTGTGCATGCGCAAACAAGCATGCACATGGCACTGCTAGCACCCAAGCACATGCGCAAGTGGGCTGTACACACCCGTGTGATGCAGGCAGTGGATTAGCATCCCCGCACATGTGCAAACTTGGCCACTAGTGCCTGCACAGTAGTGCTAGCAAAATTGGAGGGTGCACGCACATGTGCGTGCACTCATGAGCCATTTCAGCAGCCTGGTGGTCAACAGGCCACAGCCTGGTACGGGCCACAGGCCACAGGTTGGAGACCCCTGATATAGAGAATATTTGTCTGTGGATTAGAAGTGACTTTCCCTTTACAAACTTGGGTAGCATCTATATGTTATAAAGTACTTTTATGTCTAATTCTGATGGTCCACCCATAGTAGCTTTTTAGAGACAGTCTATTTAACTGAGTACAATCAACTTACTCACTGGAGAAAGCAATTATGTTGGGAAGAGTTAGCAGTAAAAGGAAATCAGACTGCCAAAGAATGTATTGGCTGGATATCATCAAAGCTGACATCAGCCAGAGCAGAGAAAATCTCAAAAAAGCAACACAAGATCAGAAGATGTGGAGAGATCTGGCCCACAGAATCACCATCTAAATGGATAACATCATTCATCAATCAACTTACAAATGTACAGTACAAAAGTAGCTTCCCCTATATTCAGTGGGTGTTATTCTTTAATATAAATCCAAATTTTCAGCTATTTAATTAACTTTAGCACATGCAGTGCAAGCAGTTTTAATTGCATTAATGATAGCTAAATTTGAACTTTTAACCATTGCTGGAATTAAATCAGAGATTTTATTCATATATGGATGGCCAATTTGTGGCACAGATACCACAAGAGCTTATTATATAGAGATTTTGAACATCAGTAATAACATGATGTGTAAACTCTCTAGAGTCTAACTTTTTATAAAAGGTCAGAAGAGACCAAAAGAATTTCCCAGACAGAATATATCCTTACAGAATTAAGTTATTTTTAATTGTATTCTATCAATGTTTGGAAAATTTAAGGCAAGGGAATTTGAGGACAATAAAGAACAAAGATAATGAGGGGTTTGGAGGTGACATCTAATAAAGAACGGAACTGAGTATGCTTAATTTAAAGAAAAGAAGGCTAAGGGGAAGCAAAATAATACACAATGCTTGTATTGTTTTCATAGAAAAAAAGGATATAAATTTATTTGCATAATCCTGAGGTGGGACAAGAACTAATGGGTGGAAGTTTTACAGAGAGAGATCCAAACTCAAAATAAAGAGGAATATTAGTGGAACAGTCTACCTCCTGGATTCATGTGTGCTCTATCACTGAAGGGGCTTCAGAAATTGTACAGCCATTTGTATAGGATGATTTGTGGATTTTTGCTGTGCAACCAGAAGTGTTCCAAGGTCCCTTTCAATTGTATGATTACATGATTCTGGTTGTTTATATTAGCAAGTGCTATTATTTGAACTCAGCTAAAACTGAATTATTAAGTTCATTGCAATGTTTAGAGGACTCCTGATTGGAAATACTTCACTCGGTAAGTAGAGTGTAAAGTTTAATAATTGCTTCTCTTACATGTCTACATATGGATTATTCTGAATAGGGAAACAAAAATGCACCCTTTTTTCTACCACAAAAACAGAGAAAGATTGTGTAACTCTAGGGAAAAAATAATATTTAGAATTCCCTTTCAACTAGCATGTGGAAAGAAAATAATTGTAGTCTTTGAGTGTTTTCCATACAAAAAAAAGATGACTTGGAATTGTTGCAAATGGTTTGCACACATACACACAACACACAAACATATCAGATAGCAGCTCTGTCTGGGTGTAGCTCCAAAGTCATGAACTTCTGCACGTCTTTTGCATTTTTTCCTTTATAAACATTATCAGTGTGAAAATATTAATCGTGTGCTTAAATATATGCTGACCAGTGTCATTTTGATGTAAGAACAGATTTAACCTAAAACTAGCTGAACTATCATTCGCAAAATGCATTCAGTAGTTGTTTCCACCCTATAAAATATTAAAAACAAAATCACTGCAATCCTGAACAAAGCAAATCAGAATTACAGCATATAACAGCTGCCTAGAAATTCTGAGCCTGATATAAAATTCAAACTAAAATCAATTAATGTCTTTGACTCCAGGTAATTTTGTCAAATTGTCAAGACCAATAGCACTTCTCACATAACTGTGTAGAGTTTCATAAGTCTGCTGCCACTTATATCTATACTTTATGTAGTATATATTTAAAGCAACTTAGGATCCAGTTTTCTTGGCAGAAAAATAGTCAAGAACTATAAGGATTAACATTGATACAAAAATAGACATAAGGGGTCTGGAAAATATTTCCTCCTAGGTTATAAATATAGTCATGCAAGTCAAATTTGGTAGCCTAATTACTTTAGCAGAGTTTCTTTAAATGTACTACATTTAACCTTCTAGGGCCTTGTTTGGAATATGCTACTGAAAAGTAACATACTTTGCAATGTTTGATTAAAATAAATACATTTGTTATGCAGGAAGCATTAAGAAAGTAGTTCATTATATATTATTAAACAAAGAAACAATCTTAAGAGAAAGTAGAATTCTGAAACATTACTTGTAATATTTTAGTTCTTGAAGAACTGTTTTATGTTGATATTACAAATCAGCTAATATATTATTATAACACATTATATTCTTCTCAATATTTTGTTTAATACTGCACAGTAGTAAAGTTAATAACCCATTTTGGCCATAAGGGAAAAACTACGCTAGAAGCTCTTTTCAGACAGCATTGCATTAGGTTGAACTTTGTAAAGTTTACAAAATGATGTAGAATGTTTTCAAACATTCAAAAACTCTCAATAAAGTAGCTGTATTAGGTTTAGTGTTTATTCTCCTATTCTTGGGTTTTATCAGTTTAACTGTACTTATTTTGGTTATTTTTACATTGTCATGGAGTTTTTTTATTGTTGTCTTGTATGCCACCCAGAGTCACACACTTATGAGATGGGAGCCTATATAAATCTACTAAATAAATAAAATAAAACAAGATATTTACGAAAGGTGATGGCAAGATACAGATAGATACAGATAGAGAGCACTTGCACATGGCCACTGTTATCACTCTTCAAAGATGCCCCAAAACCTTATAATTGAATGTCTTATAGTGGATCCATGATTATATTCACCACGCTCATAATGGAAACACTTGAGTTAATGTACACTAATTCGGGAACACACAAAATGCCCTCTGTCCACAAATCCCCTTCCCAAATCTTACACTGCCATGTTGTTTATGACAAGGAATGAGAAAAGTGATGGTTGTGGCTGCAAACAGTTCTGCATCCCCAGTACAAGAAACCATGGCAAGAATGGGAAAAGCAATGAAGTCAAAAAAGAAGAAAGGTTGGAGAAACTCTTTTCCAGCAGGTGGTTTGCTTCAAAATGTGGGGCAGTTGACTTCCTTGATCCCGATTATCTGCTTTTTCTGCTGGCTATCGTACATGGATGGTATACTAACAGCCAGACCAATTAGGCACTCAAAGCAATTTATTCAGAAGCTCCAGGAAGCTGCCTGACTGTGCCAAGTCTTGGCACAAGATACGAGCGACTATATGCAATAAGTTACACCATTTCATTTTATTCTTCAATGAGTTGGCAGTTCTATGCAGTAGCACTAAGTATAAAAGTGGAGGAATGTAATTTATAGTTGTCAAAGGCCTTCATTCCAGCCTCTCTGCTGAATAGCATATGATTTATTACTGAAAAATCCTAAATGGTACACCAAATGTATGACATATTTTTGAGAGACTAAAGGTAAAGGTTCCCCCGCACATGCGTGCTAGTCGTTTCCGACTCTAGGGGCCGGTGCTCATCTCCGTTTCAAAGCCGAAGAGCCAGCGCTTGTCCGAGGACGTCTCCATGGTCATGTGGCCGGCATGACTAAACGCCAAAGGCGCACAGAACGCTGTTACCTTCCCACTGTAGTGGTCCCTATTTTTCTACTTGCATTTTTATGTGCTTTCGAACTGCTAGGTTGGCAGAAGCTGGGACGAGTAACAGGCGCTCACTCTGTTACGCGGCACTCGGGATTCGACCTGCCAAACTGCCGACCTTCTGATCGACAAGCTCAGCATCCTAACCCACTGAGCCACCACGTCCCTTTTTGAGAGACTAGTGATATGTATTTATTTTATTTATTTAAAACATGTAGCCACCCATCTGATATAACATTCTGGGCACTCCCTAATATAATATAGGAACAAATACTTAACATAAACTTATAATATGAACAGTAGTGGCCTTTAGTAGTGTACAGTTGCATTCAGAACAAGTTGTGAAGATATTAAAATAATAGCATGTATATGCACAAAACAAACCTGAAGGGGGGCATCATTTGCATCAAAACATTGATACACATGTCATCATTTACTCCCTCCTTTCTACCCCACTCCTCCGACCCCAAGACTGTGGATTAGTTCATTCATATAAATAGCCTTCCAAGATAACATGTTATGCAAGCCAAAAGTGCAGCCAAAGTGTTAAAAAATAAGCTATCATGGTTTAGAGATCTGACAATGATATAAAGAAGGTATAGAAAATATAGACATAACTTAAAATTAGGTTTACATGAATGCAATGGGAGAAACCCAAACGCACAGTGACATATAAAGTAGAGCTAGTGGCATCTGGAACTGGAATTCAAGGTGAGTTGAGCCAGAGCAAAAAGTGACTGAGTTTGTGTGGTCATATAGCTTTCTTTCTTCCTTCTCAGCCATAAAGGTAATGATTGAAAAGGAGGTGGTTGGGAAGATAAGAGTGGACTTTGGCATTAAGAAAGGTAAAGGTTCCCCCGCACATGCGTGCTAGTCATTTCCAACTCTAGGGGCTGGTGCTCATTTCCGTTTCAAAGCCGAAGAGCCATTGCTTGTCCGAGGACGTCTCCGTGGTCATGTGGCCGGCATGACTAGACACCAAAGGCGCATGGAACGCTGTTACCTTCCCACCGTAGTGGTCCCTATTAAGAAAGCTAGATAATGCTAATTCCACTCTGAAGCTGTCAGGTTGTGGTTTCCTTAGCCTGCTCCTGTCTGCTTAAATGAGCTCCTTAAGTGAAGTGTGTGCAGTTGCAGATGGCATAGCTTTAGGAAATGAGTTGTTTTGGCTGTTAGAATGCACATCATTTTATACACTGATTATAGCTGAAGTGGATTTATAAGTTGCACCACCTGCTAAGGTAGTTCAGGCATGTCACCCATGATAATTGACGCGGTCTGAAGACCTACCTATTTGAGCAAGCCGGCCTGGCCTGATGGGGGATGTGCTGGGGTTTTTATTGGGGATTTTTAATATTATTCTACTGTTTTTAGCTCGGGCTCTTATTTAATTCTTTTTTAATTTTTGTATTCTGTATTTTTTATGTGCCCTGTTCACCGCCCTGAGTCCTTCGGGAGAAGGGCGGTATACAAATATAATAAATGAAATGAAATGAAATGAAATAATAAAGCAGGTATAGTTTGTAGGACATGTGGCTTGAGCCCTATAACTGTCTGTAGTTAATCAAGGAATAAGAATTTCCCTTCTCCACAGGAAGTATTTCATAACTGGTATCCCTCTAGCTATTGTACCATCCTATTCACATTATTATGTAAAGATTCAGATTATCATTCTTGGTCCTTGTTTAACTCTTAATTTATGAATTAAGGATAAGAACAAAGAGAACTAGTTCCTACAGAAGAATTTTATCTACAGCTTGAGGAATATACTGAAAGAAAATGATGGGTTAGATTCAGTGCTTTTTTTGTAAAAGAAAAAGGTGCCGGAACTCATACAACCTGCCTTGCCTACCCTACAAGGTTCCATCCAAAAAAGGTGCCGGAACTCCATTCTGAGTGTTCTATGAGAAAAAAAGCCCTGGTTAGATTACAAATAACAGAGGGCTGCTATTAAAATGAATAAATAAGAACTATCAAATAATTGGAAATCTAGCATTTTAATAAAACCTAATGACTTACAGAAATGGCAAAAGTAAAAACAAGGTGTTAGTTTGTGAGAATGCACTTTCTGTCTTTTCTTTTGACATAAAAATGGTGGAGAGAATCAAAAAATCCATACAGATCAACTTTATAACTGCTGCCTAGATGGCTCCTATGAGGTTATTTTAGACTAGAACTAACAAAGATTTACATCGCAAAATGTTCTTTAATATGTAAACAATTCAGGAAATTAAATTAATTTAAATTCAATTCAGTTCAGGAAGTTTAAACAAACAAGTAGAACAATCCAGTTGTCCTTCTTTGTCAATGGAGGGATATGTAGATTTGCTTACAAGTTTATAATCAACCAGACCACTGATCTTAGGTTCCTTAAGATGCTAAACATTTTCTGTAGTCAATCAGTTCCAAGCAGTAAGGCAATAAATGAAACCACATGGCTATGTTGAAGCACTCTATACCAGTCCACGAATCTGCAAAAAAAAAAAAAAATGCCAGCATAAAAGTTGTATCCTGATCTGCCTTAGCATAGAAGCTGGTAAGTGAAAAATAACAGAATCTCTTACTATAATGTGGAGTAAAGTGGATTGAGTAAATATTGGCAAATGTTTAGAGCAATATATTTATCAAATAACTCAACTAACAAGTCAGAATTTGGAGATGGTCCCTGCCAGGCTATTTCTAAACATACGTCTAATCCTGTCCTAAATGAGTGCTAAACCCATATCTAAAAATGGTCTGGATAACTTGTTGCAGACACAAAGGAACGGCATGGGATACAGCTGAAGGAACAAATGAGTGTTTGTTTTGAGCAAACTCTGTTCTTAAATTGTGTTACAAGAATACAGTAATGCTTATTCTCATAGCTGCCAGCTTTTAGGAGGGACTGGGCATGGTCATGGAGCTAGAAAACTAAAAAGTATGGCCATGCAAAATCCCTTATTAGTTGAAGCAGCAGAAAATCTGTAATATACACATAGTGGTCACAGAAAAAGCAGCACACACTGGCAGAGCCTGGATCTCCTTCCTAGTTTAACTGTTTGTACAGCACAGGACTAGTCTCCTTTCTAGAGAATATTATCCCTGATTCTTAAATGCAGGACTAATATTCTTTCAAGAGCACTCTAAATTTGTGCTTATGAGAAGTGTTGGAAGAACAGCAGTCAGATGAAGACTACACTGGGGATAAAAGGAGTTAATTCCATACCATGTACTTTTATGAAGCAGCAGGAAACACAGTCAACAGTATAATGGAATCTTTCCTGTCTCAGGTCTCACAAAGAGCTCTCTGCTATCCTGTACAATCAAGAATCTAAATGCTCTAATTTGTAACTATGTCACCTATAAAATGATTCATAGAACTACACTTTATGCAACTATCTCTTACCAATAAGCATCCTACATTTGACAATTCCTCTGCCAACAGGTAATGGGGTCCAGATAACAGGTTTTTTTTGGGGGGGAAATAAGGGTTTTTTGGCTCCTTTGCCAGGATGGCTGCTGAACTGTAAGGGAATTTTTAATTTCTTGCTCACAATCTGCTGATTTTACTGCCAAAGCTGATTCTTTAGCAGTCCTGCTTCCTGGACTTGAATAAGAGCACCAAGATGGCTTTTGGATGGCTATAGATTCCCCTTGTCAGGGGACTCTTGATGATTCCTGTTCCCTTTGGGAGCAGTCAGAAAGGACGGGACATGGGCTTCCGGTTTGCGTGTGCAGTGCTTCTGGACACGCAGGAACAGTCCACTTCCTGCCGTCCATTTTTTCTTTTTTGGAGGACCCTGAAAATCGCCTGGAGGGGCAATTACTGAGAGGAGGCCTTCCCTGTGGTCGCAGAAGGGCGGCAGCCCTCGGCTTGAATCTGGGACAACTCCTTTGGCTCAAAGAAGAAATCAGCCATAAAAACGGCCGATCATTAAGCTGCTCCCTGCTGAAAGCCAAAAGCACTACCTAGCACTAAGAAGCAATCTGGAGGACCTGGGTGAGATTTTACCTTTCTTACTCCCTTAACTATTTTCCTGTGTGACTTTCCTGAAAATTTCCTTCCCCACTTTTTGAAAAAATGGCAAATATTTACTCTGGGAACAAATCTTAAAGCGTTAAAGAAAATCAAGTAATTCAGCAAAGAATTTAAGTAATTTTATCTGTATTTACTAAAAAGCTCTTATTTTTTGGTGGGGATCTACTACCCTATTTCCTCTGTAAGCTGTGAATTAAAGAAAAAAATTGGACCAATGCTACAAAAGTTTTATATTAATTTGGGGGGGGAAAAGAAAATTTTTACATTGCATTTTATATGCTATTGATGACATCTTGTGGCAAAATACATCTTGTGGCAAAATACATCTTGTGGCAAGTACATTTTTCTCCTGTTGTGAGAGCTGACTGAATAACAGCTCTGAATAACAGAGCTGTCCTTGACATTACTTTTAAAGATAAGTGTGGGAACACCTGGCACTGAAAACAACTCTTGGAGATGGATAATCTTTGACTATTATTAAAATAGCCTCCATGGAAGATTTAGCTGCAAACAACAACAAAATGAATGTAGATATCCCACCACTTGATTATAAACTGATACTGGACACGATTTTGGCAATGACAGAGCAAATTAAAGCCAAGCTGCAAGAAAAATCTGACAACTTAAAGCCACCAAATCAAATTTTGACCTTAAATGAGGAAATAATAATCCAAGAGCAAATAAAAGAAGTGGAAACTAACACTAAAATAGGAGATTTCAAAGAACAACAAATGCAACCTACAGAGAATCTTAAAGTCCAAACTTCAATGTCAGCTACAAAACTTACAACTCAAAAAGCAATAGCACTTGAAGAAAGCAATATTAAGAGTGAAGACACTAAAGGCCTTCAAATATACTTTATTGAGAATTCAACTAATCAAATGACAACCATCACACCAGCTACTGCTTTCTACCTAATCCAGATGGAATTGGAAGAAGAAAAAGACGTGCCTGATTTAATGACAACTATATTATATCAATCATCAAAAACTGAATTATTAAAACAAAACTTCAATGGTTACAAAGTGGACACTTTCTTTGCAAAACTGACATTTGGATACTCTCCCTGGATTCAAATAAGGGGTATAGAAAGAAAGGGAGATACATTTGAGAATTTAAAGATGCTAAAAGGGAAGCCTGATTGGCACAAAAAGAAGGCAAGAGTTAGATTTAAAAAACTGAACTTGTTTCTTTTTTGGGATTCCTAAAGATAGAGTATAAAAATATCTTTTAATGGATTAAGGGGAATCTCTAAAAAATATAACTGATTTTACATTTAGGTTTTAGATCTGTAAGGGAAAACAAAAGTAAGCTTTTAGAATATAATTCTGAACTATATTATAGAATGTGGAATCATATATCGAAAGATAGTATTTTAACAATTGATGTATGGTTAAGACAACTTATAGAATATATTAGTTGTTACTTTTGAACTATATTATAGAATCTAGAATTTTATATACAAAAGATAGTATTTTAATAATTGTTGAACGGTTAACACAAAAATATCTTTCTAATAATTGGTGATTTATTAAGATGAAAACTAGATTTTAATGGTAAAACATAAGAATGTTTTGTAATGAACAATGTAAGTTTTGTAGACAAGAGAATTATTCTTTATTGAAATAAGGAATTGTGGTTTACCCAAAAATTAAGCTTTCTTTCGTATATTATAGGCTATTCTAGAATATTCTATTGCAATTAGATAAAATTTAAAAACAGGATATTGATATGTATTAGTGAAAATATATTGAAAACCTTGTTAATTGACTAGTTTACAACTAGAAATGTATTAACTTGACTATTTTGACTATGTGATAATTAAGGGAATCAGAGAGGGAATCTCTGTTGATGCAACCTGAACTATTTACAACTTGTTATTTGTTATTTTGACTACCCAAATTTACATATACATGTATTTGCTTCACAAATACATGTATATGTAAATATTAAAAAATCAATAAAAATTGTGTATTTATATATATATAAAAGAAAGGACGGGACATAAATTTTCCTCTCGGCAGTTCTCTTTCTTAAACATGCCTACGTTTTAACTTCACTTTTTTAATCCTCTGCTTTATTTTGCTTTTTATCTTTAAAAGTTGACCAGTTGTCTAAATGCTGATTTATTTTAACCCTGTATTGGATTTTATCTGGGTTTTTTTCTTTTTCCTTTTGATTTAATTTGTTGGTTTGAATAACTTTCAGTTTTCCATAAGGAAAAACAGTGTGTCCTGAGATGGTGAAAGTGCTTTTACTTAATTTACATTTTTGTTGGGCATTCACTACCGGAATTTTGTACTCTATCAATTTGCAAAAACTTTGGAGTTTATATTTCTTAATAGTTCTTTTAATTTTGGATCAAAATATTTTCCCTGCTCCTCTGTCTTTTTTCTTATTCTGCTTTGAGGAACTCTCTTATCTACTGCATAGAACAACAACACATCAGATTACAGACTAGGGAAGGAGCCTAACATCTGAAAAAAGACTGTTTGGCAATATGCAATTCTTAACTGAAAGCTTTTTAAAAACATTTGATGAACTCATAAAGGCTGTTTAAAATATTCAGAGGAAAGTGACTTTAAATATATTAAACCCACAAAAGAAATGTGATTTCAAAGTAGTAGATTCTCTGAGAAAAAATATGGACTTAACTTAGAAATAACAGAGTTAACTCCCTGAAGTTCAAGCCTGCACTCTTATATAACAGGAAAAAACGGTCTTGGTGGATAAGTTATGGGTCTCAAAGTCAATCACATCACGTGATGTATTGTGAAATATCATGACTTTTTTGCCTTTGTGGAGCTGGGGGCAGTGTGACCTGCACATGACACATCCAGCCCACTGGCTGCCAGTTTGACACACCTGGGATAAGTGATAAATTGGGTTTATTTATCCATAAAGGAGATTGAAAAACATTGGGGAATGGTTTTATTATATTTAACTGGAGAACAACTTCATCTGGTCTCTTTTGGGAAGATAGATTGGCTTTGGAGATTTTTGGCATTTTTTGTATTTAAACAGACAACAATTGATAAGAGGTGGTATTAAAAACAAACATGGATATTTGATCCAGGACCAATCAGTGCTAATTCTTGGGATGATTTTGGTTAGTTAAGAAGCATGGTAAATTTTCTACAAGTTGATTACAATAACAGTTTGTTAACAGAAAGTTTTAGAATTTTAATCTTGTCTTTTATTATTATTATTGTTCTTCCTGCTAATTATTTTGTTATTAATATAGTATATAGATGACAGGCAACTAGCAAATGGAATTAGTAGTAGTTTCTTTGGGCCTGTTTTGCAAGGGGTGGGGAACTAATATTGTTGTAATATATTAATCAACATTCAATTGTGGGGGACAATATGTGTAAGTTTTTTAATACACTTTTTCTTTTTAATGTCTTGTTTGTTTTCTTTTTTCTTTGTTTCTTTAAAAAAATGGTGTTTTGAATTTTAACTTTTTTTGAATAAAATAAAAATAGATTAAAAATAGGCTTTTATTGTTCAGATTGCAGCTCAAGCTGCTGTTAAACATATGGAATAGAAGCAGGCATAGAACAATAGAAATTGATTCAGAAATAGAGTAGCTGGCAAAAGCTACCATTCAAATATAATAAAGCTAACCAGTAAAAGTTATCAGCAATGGAATTCTAAAATGGAAATGCCCCACTCTGTGGAAATTATTACCACAGAAAGAGTTAGAGCAGAGGAGATAGCAAACCAAGAGCTATAATCAATTTGTCTATGGAAAATATGCAGCCAATTAATATAAAAAGACAAAATATAGTTAAAGAAATGTGGATTTCCCTATAGAAATTGTTTGAGAGGGCTAATTTAAATACTTAATGTATGGCTAAGGAGTTTACATGGAAGAAAATTGCAAAAATAGGTGAATTTAACACTAAAATCTATATAGCAACTCAAGAACATGGAAGAGGATATTACAGTAGAGACAACCATGTTGTTGCTAGAATGCAAGTTCATGCTGAAGTATGTATCAGCAAAATGCAGGCAAGGAGTCAAAATGAGATAGCTCTCAAGCCGCAGGGAGAAATGGATTGAAAAGGCCCAGCACTATTTTCATAGCAATGAAGCAGGGCAGCTTTGTTAGAGAAAGATTGTTCACTTTGGTAGATTGAGGACCACAAGAGGGGAACTGCTGAAAGGAAAGAGATAGTGAAAGCCACAGCTAGTAAAGGGAAGAGGATAGGTGTCTATGAGTCACAATGGAAATGCTTCAAAGCAATCAAGGTAGACAGTGAATCCAAGGGTGCATAGGTTCTAAGGCCAGTGACAAAAAAGCAAAAAAAAATTATGAATATGTAAAAATAAAGCTTAGTAGAAGATGGAAAGAACCTACCTGTGAAGGAACTGAACAGAGAGTTTTTAGCACTCCAGTACCAAAATATTTATACAAAATAGCCCCTAATAAGGAAGCTGCTAGACAAAGGTCCAAATGAGCTCCAACAGAAAACATAAAGGCAGGCTAAAGCCTTGACCACACATCAGCATGCAAGTTTTGAGAAGAATGAACCTTGGATGATGAGCCACATACCATTGAGAAAGGATATTGGAGTGTCAAAAGCAGTCAGATCAATATTGGACTGGGACTAATAGTTAATTGCTAATTCTTGTCTATTCATAATGAAGAGAAGAAAAGTGAGGGCAAACTGTTATTGTTTTAGACATGTATAAAGCAGTGTAATAGATTCTACTTCCCCTATTCTCTCAAGTGGCTTTCTGCTATTCTGCTCCACTACAATGAAACTGGAGATAATCCCTTTCTATGTAATTCATGAACCAGATAAAAATATTTATTTCTTAACTTTGAAATTCTGAATTCAGCTAGACTCATCTTTGTTAATGGAGTCCTCAGAAAGGTACAGTTAAAGATAAGACAAACACAACATTATGAGGAAACAGCAGAAAAAAATACTACAGATAAGGAGTCATAAGGATTGAGCTTATTGATTCTCATCTCCTTATACTTTAGCCATGCTCATGTATCCAGTCAAATTATTTCATTTAAGGTGCTAAAAGATCCCATAGTTACTATACTATATGGTATGCTATACTGTATTATATAAGTATAAACTATATATACTTATAAGGTTACTATAAACATCAATCTCACAATAATAGCATAACCATTTTTTCATTTTACAAAGTTAAACCAGGCAGTTTATATGGGTTAAATCAATGTTGCACAGAATATGTTTTTTTTTTAAAAAAGTGTCTTGCCTAAATCATCTAAAGCAGAGAAACAATTCTGAGCAAAAAAAGTCTTGTCCATCATATATTTTTTCCAAGAAAAATATCAGATGAATGGGGACAAAATAAACTTATTTAACACATGCCTTCTCTATTTTTCTCCCCCACTTTTTTTATAGGGCTAAGTATTTTCAAGGAAAGAAGGTGAATGGGGAATTTGAGATCCGAGTGGAACAGGTCAGTGAGGAAAAAAATCTATTCTCAAAACGCAGTTCAGGCATGTAGTTCACTCCTGACTTTGCAGGTGTCAGTTAGGAAGAGATTTTTATCTAAAAAAACACTTTGGAACTTGCTTATCTCAGATTTAATTGACTTTTCTATTATGATAGAGTACAGAGTGTACAGCCACGCACCTACTTAACCATGCTGAAGAATGTTATACTTTATTTGCTACTGAGTGGAAATGATATGCTTTCTCAGAAAAACAAGTTGTTGTGACTATTAGAAAAACTACTCTGTTTTGGAGGGGGGAAAGTACTATGTTTTGTAAGTGCAATGTCTAAACAATTAAACCTTGTGGAAAATAATTTAATCAATATTGGTTCAAAATGTTCTGAAAGAAATTTGTAATGTTCTTCCCTAGTTTGGCTAGTTTATAATTAGTTTTTGTTTTTGTTTTACTTTATCTCTGATGTGCCAAACCTCACACTTTTTGTTGTGTAGCCGGTTCTTTGCAGGCAATAAGTGAGATGAGAGGTTGCAAACAGGAACATTGCTTTATTGAGGCAAACAGGAACAGAACTGAAACAGAGGCTGCTGCGCAGCTACTTATACGGTTGGCCACTAGGTGGCAGCCAATAGGTTTAAAGGAACCCATTCCCGCCCCAAATCATCCAATGATCTTCTTGGAGACAGCAAGTCTGGCTTAGTCAGTGACCGTTACACAAACACACCATTGAGCAACCATAAGCAGCATTCAAACAGACATGTGAACAGTTCAAGTAAAGATCACAATACATTACACTTTTGACATAAAACAAGTCAGGCTATATTTCTAAGTTTTTGCTATAATTTTTTTTAAGCTCCTGTCTTTTTCTTCCCAATAACACAAAACCTAAGGCTAGCTGATTTGGGGATTCTGGGAGTTGAAATTCACATAACTTTAAGTTGACATGTTTGGGAAGCACTGGTATAGGTGTCATCTGCTTTTTTGTAGTCCAAATTGGATAAATTTTCTTGACCATTCAGCAAGATATTTTAGGCTATACAAATACATTAAATAGTGCATATTGATTGTGCATTCTGCAAATCTAGTGAAAAAAGAATCCGACTTTTGTCCTGTCTATTCCACAGTACCCAGGCTCACATGAATTTGTTGAATTATTAGTATGATAAATGACAGGTTTGTTCTAAAACAATCTTTCCTAATCTGGTGGGCTTGTTGGATGTGGATTAAGGTTCCTGAAGTATAACTGAATTGGAGAAGCCTATTTGGAATTAGTCTAACCTGTAGTCATTTTGCAATGTTGTGTCTTACAGTCAGGCATGAAAAAAGGTTGTTTTTGAATGATTATATAATACAATGTGCTGCCCAGATTCACTACGCTTTAAAATTGTTCAGTGTTTTCAAATGGAATTCTCTCAAAATATAATGAAAATTTTGGCTAATACCACAAGCACAAAACTTTGTTAAGTTTATAGCTGGTCAGTGATGCCAGATTTCAAAAATAAACCCAGATGTGATGTTTAAAATAGGCATCCAAGTCCTATTTAAATAATTTTCATGTTGGATTTGGTCTATGATGATGATGATGATGATGATTGCAGTAAACCTAATTCAGAGTCCACTTATTATTAGACTATAAACACTTCTTGAGTGTTTCCTGTGCAAAACAGCACTAATTAGACATGCTGCTGCTGTGGAAACCTTGAGGCAAACATTCCATTTGAAAGAGAATTTTGCAAATAGGTCACTCTATTCTGTATGTTATGTTATCAAGTAACCCTGTGTTCTATTATTCTTCCACTTCAGGCAGAATTTTCAGAACTCAACTTGGCTGCCTATTCAACTGCTGGCTGTATGGTAGACATGCAGGTCATCAGGAATGGCACAAAAGTGGTCAGGTGACAAATATTAGAGTTTTTGTTTCCTTCCAATTAACTTCTTTGTCCTTGCTTTTTTTTAACCAAATGTGTGTTTCTCAAGTTCTGTTAATAAGGAATAGATAGTTGCAAACAACTTGCTACAGTCTTTAGCTGTCAGAAAAAAGATCAGTCCAGTTTGTGGTGCATTTTGATTGTTAAAAGGATTTTTTTTCCATAAACAGTTTTATTTGTTGAGATCTTGGAAAATGAATAAAATTGTTACAAAAGAAGCATCACAACTACTCTAGGAGGAAATGCCATATCGACAAATAACCCCAAATGCTGATTAGGATATGTGTAGATCCTTGGATTAAAAATATATAAGTAAATGTATTTTGTAATTAGAAAGGTAGGCTGGTAACTTGCTTTTACAAGCAATAATTATGAAATATAATTATTTTATTTTATTTATTTTATTAGATTTATATACCGCCCTTTATATACCGCCCTTTATATACCATCATATATTTGTTTCATTTGTAACTAATAGAACTAAAATGTCAGGACATATCATCTTGGAGAAAATCTGTTTATGGGGTAGCTAAAAGTGGATTCTCACCTGATGGTATTTAATCAATTAAAAGGAGGTTGGGAGAAGAGACAATTAAGATAAGTCTTTCTTTTCCCACACTGACCAATTTCTAAGTCTTGGTTGTTGATGTTAATTTTGCATTCTCGGTTGATCTGCTCAACAGTAGGGAAGCAACTTTCTTTGCAGACTGATTGCTGTTATGCTAACATTACCTGATTTGGAAGCCAAGCAGAGTTGGATTTGGTTACTGCTTAGAAAGAAAATGACTAGGAACACTAGAGATGTAGATACAGCATGAACTTTAAAAAAGCATCCTGGAATACCAAACCACTAGTGTTTCCAAGAAACCAATATGGTTGTGTCTATGTAATCACCAAGAGTCAAGCTAAATTTGAGGACATCTTCACCTTTTCCTTAGACTATGAAACAGTTGTTTTGTACATTTATGTTGTGATCATTACAACTGAATTGAAAGCAATATTTATGGTATGTTCATATATAGATTTTCATGTATGCATCCCAGCATCATTTTGCTGTAATAGTTGGGCAGCATATAAATTTGATGAAGAAATAAATAAATGGTACCTCCCACCTATGATTTCCAGCAACTGTAGCACATTTGTTTGTGCACTCTTCTTCTTAGTTGTATTTTATTTTTGTTTGTGTTCTCATAGTCACTAGCTTTGTGGGCCTATGTGCCCATTAATCCTGCTGACTTTGGTGATATAAATGCCATTATGCTAGGGATTTAACTTCAAGATCATATAAATGGTTATTAAGAAATTCTGATGGATCACCATAGCCAATTAGATAATCATATAGCACAGTATATTGCAGAACATAGATGGTACTAAGAAACTGCAACAAGAGAAATATACACAGATTAAGGAAATAAGCAAAATGCTCATCCACATAGCTAGTTATTGTCATACTTTCCTCCCATCCCAGAACTAAGAAGAAATCCTGACCTTAGATATTAGTATTAGTATTATGATGGGACATGGTCATCATAACAAAATGCCTTATTGGAGTTTCCTCTTGCATGTTTTCCCACTGTTCCAGTCTGAATTATGAGTAAGAAGGACAATGTTTCAGCCTGATCATCCTTTCCATTCTCTATTGTGCCTTCCCCATTTGTTTCTAAGGCTTCCTGTTTGCCACAGTTTTCCCTCTCATTGCTTCATGATCTTAATGATTTGCTGAGTTAAGACCCATGTGTTTCTTTTACAGTGAGCATTGCTAATTTCAATTTGATGAATATTTTCAGGATCCAGAATTTTCTGAGGGAGAAAAACATGGCTGTTCCAGTGCATGCTTTAGTTATGTTTTCCCAATAACTTTTTCCATCCCCTGAAGTTAATCCAGTCTTACAGATTATCTGGACCTTCCTGTTTTCTCATATCTCATTACATTCCAGAGCTCTTCACAGACTCCCTATTCAAACCAGAACCCAATTTGAAGCATTAACTTATTCATAGTTCTCCATACATAATCCAAAGTATCTGTCTGTATTTCTCCCTCCTGATTATTAAAAAAGTCCTTCTTTTGGTTGTAACTTCCAGGACAAAGGTTCACATTCTGGGGTTCAGGGACCTCGCCTTAGAACTCTGGAATCAGTTCCTTCCTTTCCTTTGTCTCTGTGAAAGAAGTCTGCTTTGGGAGATTACTGCAAACACTCAGCAATTGGTCAAAACAGTGATGATTTGGCCCTTGGGACTCTCAACACATCTGTCTTATGTTATTATCCTTGAAATAATGTGGTAGATACTAGACATGGGTGAAGGTAGATAGGTGAGATGTTTAGCAGTGTCAGTATGAAAGCATACTTCTAATGAATCCTTTAGAAAGACTCATTTCTCCTCCTCTTTTTTCTAATTTCTCATGCCTTTCTCATAATATTCAAATGAATCTCCTTGGATCTTGCTGCTCATACAAATATCCTCCAATCCATAATTCCAACCAAATGAAAAGTTGCCCCAAATCAGTAGAAAGTACAGAACTTTCAGTACGTAAGGGTTTCTAAATCAGAACAGTTTGTGGCAATGCAATAAAAGTCATAATGTCAGAATCCATGTCTATTTTGCTTTCCTATTTCTCCTTCATATTTCTTCCCTGACCCAATTCCCATTCTCTTCTCTCCCTGGGTTCTGCCATACTCCTGGAGGGGAGGTGGGGAGTGATTGTGGGTTTATTGCCTTGACTTCCTCTATTGCTACAATGTAACACTTTGCTTTCCTGCATTATTTCTTTCTGAACTTTCTTCTCCCTTACTGTCAGCTATCAAAGTGGGGAGGAAGAAAGGAATATAACCTCCGGCAATTGGCTTATCTCTGCGCTCTCAAGAGAAGGTGCGAAGAACTGCCTAAACATCACTGTTACAACCAGAGCTGGCCTGATGTTATCTCCCCTTTCCCACAATGGACTTAACACCTGGGGATTGGCTGATTTGAAATGACCAGACGAACTATGGGGTGGAGTTTGCTTGGGGACACTTTAACCTATCGATATCTGTGGGAAAACCTCAGATCCTGTCTATTATGCCTGCTATCAGCTTCTCCTAATAAAAGTTCCTTTTGGAAGCATTTGCTTCCATGAGTTCTGCTTTCTTGGGATCAGGTTTTGAAGCAGGCCCTGGCATTAGACAGGTCAACCCGGAAGGAAGACCCTTACAGGGGACTTTGCAAAAATTACCATGTTGGACAATGGTGCAGGGAAGGAAGAAGCCGCGACAAAGGGGGAGCTGTACCTCCGGTCAGAACCCTGCCAGCTGTCAGACTCCAAGTCTTCCTACATCTTGGAGGAAGAGGTAGTGGAGACGTGTAGCCACAAACCTCAGTGGTCGATGGGCATCGGGAAGAAGGATGATTGGGAGAAGAAGTCGAGAAAGGTGACTCTGAGATGAGCTAGCCACCAGCCGGGATGGAAGCAAGAGATGGAGAGGTCCCTTCATCTTAGTGAAGATGAGGGAGATCACGTGGGGCATTCGAGCTGGATTTTGGAGAAAGCAATCGACCTAATGAAATCAATTCTCAATTTCCTCAAGGATGAAAAGCCCAAAACTTGCGGCCACACCATTACCTTAGGCTGCAGTAAGAGGGACACCGAGGGGGAATCCAAAGCCGAGGTCCTGGGGACAAAATGCAGCTGTGGCTGCAGCAGCCCGCACTCCCCGCCGCACTGCAGCCGCTGATCGGGATGGGAGGCATCACAGATGACAACAAAAGCACCGATTCACCAGAAATTCCTGCCACTGGATGTGAAGTTCAGGGGGGAGTCACAACACCTGGGATTCTTCCTAACCCAAGTCTTCAGCTACATGGAAGAATATGGCTGATACTTCCCTGATGACCGGGCCCGAATCTGAATCATGCAAGCAGCTTTAGACAGAGTTGCAGCTGACTGGGTGGTAGACCTGCACGACTCCGACCCTCCGGAGCTACAGAATTTCAACCAATTCATGTTCTCCCTTAGACGGTGGTTCGAGGACCCGTTGGCATACAGGAAGGCCCATGAAAGAGTTAAAACAGTGAAGCAAGGTAGATGCCCAGTAGCCGAATACACCCAGGAATTCCGAGCCATCGCTAGCAAACTGAACTGGCCAGAAGACATCCTGCTCAGCCACTTCAAGGATGGCCTGAATTACGACCTCTACGATGCCTGCCTTCCCCAAAGAGACCCACAATGACTGCATGATTGGTATGTCCTGGCAGAGGAAGCAGAAATCGACCTGGCCAAGAGACATCGCAGAGGGATGTATAAGAAAAGAAAATAGCATTTTTCCAGTTGTTAGGGACAGATACAGTCTTCCTAGTCTTGTCAAACAAGTTTCACAGTCACTCTATATTTTAAGATTCCTCCAGCCATATGTGTAGCCCTACCATTTTTCAACATTCTCACAGCATTAATTACTTACTTTTCATCCATTTTTCTTGGATGCTAAGAACTGTAGTATTTATTTAACTCTACTCTTCAATACATTATTATTTAAACACAATTCTCTAAAATTTCCATTCCATTATTCCATCACTTTAGTTTCTTTCAAAATCATGTCATCACTTTTATTTTTAGTTGTGTTCATTCAGTGAAAATTCCTTTTTTAATTCTTTTCAACCACTTCCAGTGTTTAATTTCCATCATCAAAATTGCGCTGCATTTGGATGCCTCTTTTAGTTATTACAGGATTACATTTAAGTTCCTTGTTATTCTTGATTATATTCTTTCAACTATGTTTTTCTCTCTATACAAATTATACAATATCCTTTCCTCATATCTTTCTTTTCCACCACCATTTTTACTTATTAATTCTATCAAGCAGCCTTAATTCTACCCATTTCTTTTCTTACTCTTCAAGTAGCTTTTACATCTTCTCTCTTTTCATTCACTTGCTACTTATTCTTTGGTGAAATGAACATAATATGTTTTCATACAGGACCTGTACTTATACAGTCATCCATTCCTAACCATCACGACACTAAAATGACTAAAATTACATAACAGAGCAAGATCCAACTTACTTGCATCACAATATCTCTCAAAAATACATAAAGGAGAGATTTTGCATTGTGATGCATATTTTGTTATTTTTCCATACCCCTCACACCCAGATATCTGGGACTTGTACATTCTCTTCCTACTACCATACTATTTTAATTATAATCCCTTAATTATAAAATTATTTTATACTTGATTTTTGTTATCATTCAGTTTGGCATTATTATGTTCATCAAATATCAGGTGTGAAAGGATTAAAAGAGAAAGCAATGACACAATTCAGTAGGACATATATAAATAAAGCACTAGCCACAAAGTATTCATTCATTGCCTTAAGATAGAGAATGAGCTAAACTCCAGAACTTGGGCCCTGCTACTTAAAATACTTGACTTCGAGTGTGGTGCACTTCATAGGATGGCTGGTTATATAATAAGGACATAAAGCAGGGATAGGTATTGTTTCATTTTTCCTATCCCAAACTTTATAAATCTAAAGACAACAAACACTTGAATAACCCTGGAAATAAATAAAAACAATGCTAAGACCACAGTGGAACACTTTCAGGTGTTTGAGAGCTATACTTTACACATTTAGGGAGTTCAATCTGGGGCAAGGATTCTTAATTTTTAAAGAATAGAATAGAATAGAATAGAATAGAATAGAATAGAATAGAATAGAATAGAATAGAATAGAATAGAATAGAATAGAATAGAGTAGAGTAGAGTAGAGTAGAGTAGAGTAGAGTAGAGTAGAGTAGAGTAGAGTAGAGTAGAGTAGAGTAGAGTAGAATAGAATAGAATAGAATAGAATAGAATAGAATAGAATAGAATAGAATAGGACCTTGGAGGTCTTCTAGTCCAACCCCCTGCTCAAGCAGGAGAGCTTATACCATCTCAGACAAGTGACTGTCTAGCCTCTTCTTAAAAATCTCCAGTGATAGAGCACCCACGATTTCTGGAGGCAAGCTGTTCCACTGATTAATTGTGCTCACTGTCAGGAAGTTTCTCCTTAATTCCAGGTTGCTTCTCTCTTTGATCAGTTTCCAAACATTGTTTCTTGTCCTGCCCTCTGGTGCTTTGGAGAATAACGTGACCTCCTCTTCTTTGTGGCAGCCCCTCAAATACTGGAACACTGCTATCATGTCTCCTCTATTTCTTCTTTTCTTCAGACTAGCCAAACCCAACTTCTGCAGCTGTTCTAGTGTCTGTTTTGGTCTCCAGGCCTTTGATCATCTTAGTTGCTCTTCTCTGAATTTTTTTCCAAACTTTCAACATCTTTTTTGTGGTATGGTGACCAAAACTGGCTGCATTATTCCAGGTGTGGTCTTACTAGGGTTTTATAAAGCGGTAATAATACTTTGTGTGATCTTGATTCTATGCCTCTGTTTATACAACCCAGGACTGTATTAGCTTTTTTGGTTGCTGCTGCACACTGCTGGCTCATAGTCAAGTGATCATCCACTAGGACTCCAAGGTCCCTCTCACAGTTGCTGTCTTTAAGCCAGATCTTGCCTGTTCTGTATTTGTACCTTTGAGTTTTTCCTGCCTAAATGTAAGACTTTGTTTTTCTCCACATTAAAACTCATTTTTTTGGATAGGGCCCATTGGTTAAGTTTGTCAAGATCTTTTTGGATCCTGAGTTTGTCTTCTGGGGTGTTGGCTACTCCTGCCAGTTTAGTGCCATCTGCAAATTTGATGAGTTTCCCTTCAATTCCCTCATCTAAGTCATTTATGAAGATATTGAAGAGTACTGGGCCTAAGACGGAACCTTGTGGTACCCCACTGCTCACTTCTCTCCATGTAGATGTGGTGCCATTGAGGACTACTTGTTGAGTACGGTTTGCCAGCCGGCTACAGATCCATCTGGTGGTGATGTCTATTCCACCTTTTTCTAGCTTACCCAAGGAGTAGGTTTTGGTCTACTTTATCAAATGCTACTTAATAAACCCTGTCTTTCAAAATCTTTCTGTTCCTTTCCTTGGGAAATATTTTGCTTAAATATTTTGTTCAATGTTTTCATTTTTTTGCATTAAGCCTTTTCTAAGATGGCTTTATAAATCTCATGTTGTGAAGAAAAACAGAGAAGCTGTACGATCTCCTCAGGTAGTGGGGTCACCAGTTTTTCCCCTGCTTCAAGTATGTTTGAGAAGGGCAAGAATACCACAGCAACTTGTACTTGTCACTATTTTGTGCCTAATTGTTTATTCTTCTTGGAAAAATAGTCTAATAATTGCTATTTAAGAAAATAATCTAATTCTAATACAGCACTTCCTGTCAGGCAAAACTCTCAGCTAAATTTGTAAATTTAAAATTTACAAACTGCCTTTAACAGTAAGAGGCAAACGAGGATTCCTTGAGAGCAGAAACCTGTTTTGCATGTGTAAAATGGTTTTCCTCCTTATTTATTTTATTCTCATTTTACTTCCCTTATTATGGAGAATTTGGCAAATTTGGACCAATTTCCAAAGAGCAATAAGCCAAATGAAATTCCTGTATGTTATTTCTATGCTCTGTCTAGACCAGGGGAGATGAACCAGACTTATAAAAGCACCACATAGGCCAGATAGGATATGTGGCAAGTCTTGCTTTTATAAAATTACTAAGTTTATAGTGGCTTGTTAGTTACTTGGTTACCTAAGTTAACTGCTGCCTTTCCTTTAGAATATCAAAGTGGCACATAAAGTAGCACTAATTTTAGATATTTGCATGGAGTACAGTGCAAAATAGACTACTATGTATAACTACATTTTTCTCTATTACATTGAGTTGACTAATAAAGAGACAAGCAGCACTATTTATGATTCCATGGGTTTCTTGCCATGAAAATTTGTGCCTAAAATTTAAATCAATAGTCTTAATACAATATTAATATTAATTTAAACCCAAATTAAACTTAATATTAATATAAACCCAAACAAATTAAATGTAATCCTTTCCTTGCTGAAAGTAATCTCTGCACAAGAAATAGCTGAAACTGTAGACATGTTCAGAAAAAAAATACATTCAAAATGTATACATTTGCAAGAAAAGGAAATGAGAAAATGAGAAAAATCAACTTAAAACATTTCTAGTGATGTCTCACCTACTTGGATATAAAGGTAGCAGACTCAAAAGTCAATTTTGAGCTCCTGAGACTATAACAAACATTTTTATGTGATTATGGCTAGCATATAAATTGGGAAAACAAAAGGGGAAAAACTGGATTCACGAATTACGAGATGAGGAAGGGAGAATATTCCACCAGGAGGAAAAAAAAAAAAACTATAGCCCAGGAATTTTATGAACGTTTATACAAAGAAGATAGTCAGGCAAGTGTGGAGAAAATGGAGGAATATTTTCAAAGAGCCAAACTACCCAAGGTCACAGAAGATACCAGAAATATGTTAAATGAGGAAATTCGACTATCTGAGGTGATAAAAGCTATTAATGCACAAAAGAATAATAAAGCATCGGGACCCGACGGTCTTCCATCAGAAATTTATAAAGAATTACAAAATATCCTAGCTCAACCCCTAGTGGAGGTATTTAACGCAGTATTAGAAGGCGCAAGGACGCCTAAATCTTGGCTAGAGGCAAACATAACCCTTATCCCGAAAGATAACACGGACCATACATTAATCCAAAATTACAGACCCATATCACTTCTTAACTCGGACTACAAGTTATTTACATCAATTATAGCGGAACGATTGAAACGATTTCTGAATGATTTCATACACGCAGATCAGAATGGTTTTCTCACTAAGAGACACACTAAGCACAACATTAGAATAATATTAGATATATTGGAGTACTATGAATTACATAGCGAACAACAGATGGCATTACTTTTCTTAGACGCCCAAAAGGCATTTGACAACGTTAAATGGCCTTTTTTGTGCCAACAGCTTAGCTTTATGAATATGGGTGAAAAATTTATAAATATAATTAGGGCAATTTATGACAATCAGGAAGCAAAAATAATTATTAATGGGGAAGCATCTAGCAAGTTTCAAATTCAAAAGGGAACACGGCAAGGCTGCCCCCTATCACCATTGCTCTTTATATTGACTCTTGAAGTATTAACGAGAACTATAAGAAATGACCCAAAGATAAAAGGATTAACCATTAAAAAGGAAACCTTTAAATTGCAAGCTTTCGCGGACGATCTGGTTTTTATTATGGAGGATCCATGTCAGACGGGACCAAAGCTATTGGAAGAATTATCTAAATATGGTGAGGTTGCCGGACTGCGAATAAATAGAAATAAGACCAAGATGATTGTTAAAAATATGACCAATAAACAAAAAGGTAATCTGGCCGGAATCATGGATATAGAAATAGTCAAGAAAATAAAATATCTAGGGATTAACATTACGGCTAGATGCACTTCACTCAAAAAGGATAATTATGATAATGTAGTGAACCAAATAAAAGGTGATCTGGAAAGATGGGGAAACCTAAAACTCTCATTATTGGGAAGAATCGCTGTCATTAAGATGAATATTCTGCCTAAAATCCTGTTTCTGTTTCAGAATATCCCAATTCAACTCGACTCTAAATTTTTTCGAAATTTGGATAAATTATCACTAAGTTTTATTTGGCAGGGGAAAAAACCAAGAATTAAATTGAAATATTTACAGGACACGAAGGAAAATGGGGGTTTTGGATTGCCAGACTGGGAATTATATTACCATGCCGCGGCCCTGAGCTGGATTAGAGAATGGGTAATCTTGAGAAATAGAAGACTATTAACTTTAGAGGGTCACGATCTGCAATATGGCTGGCATGCTTTCCTATGGACGGAGAAACAAGGTCTTTTCTCGCATTTTCAAAGACATCGGATCAGGCAAGCGCTACTTAATACTTGGAAAAAAATTAGATCTCACAATTACACCAAAATTCCGGTCTGGCTATCCACCCTTGAAGCGATAGTTTACCCAAATCTGTTTGATTTGGGTAACATAATCTCATACAAGGATATTCTGAATGAGGAGGGGGAATTGAAACTTAGGAATGAACTAGAATTACAAGGTATAAAACTCGATTGGTGGGCCTACTTACAAATCCAATCGAGATTTAGGAAGGATAAAAATGAATGGGGGATATATACCTCTGAAACAGCATTGGACAAAATATTATTGGGACCGGACTCTAAACAAATAAGGAATTTTTATAAATTACTTTTGGGATATAAGCTGTTTGAAGAGCAAGTGAAAGACCCCATGTTGACCTGGGCTAACAATTTAGGACATAACATCGACCTAGATACTTGGCAAACAATTTGGGATAGAAATAAAAGGATAACACTGGCCTCATCGTATAAAGAAAATTTATTTAAAATGTTTTACCGATGGCATCTTCCCCCAGCTCGCTTAGCAAAAATGTACACAACAGCATCTCCCAAATGTTGGAAGTGTTCTGAAGAGATAGGAACATACTTCCACACGTGGTGGTCTTGCAGTAAAATACAAAAATTTTGGAGAATGATTTGGATTTGGCTGAAAGAAATATTGAATCAAGATCTGGAGTTTAGTCCAGAACTTTTCTTGTTGGGAATCACGAAAGAGAAATATCCTAAAGATGTGCTATACTTAACGATCCATATTATCACAGCAGCTAGATTATCATTTGCGCAAAAATGGAAAAAGAATGAGATCCCAGGACAAAAAGAGGTTATTAGGAAAATTTGGGATTGCGCTGAAATGGACAAATTAACTTTGGAATTAAAGAATAAAGATCAATCAGACTATTATAGAATTTGGAACAAATTGTATCTTTGGATGGATAAAAAGAAAGGTCTCTATTAGGTTCTACAGACTAGCTCACTGTTTTAAATACTGTGGTATTTTATCGATTTGTAATATAAGTGTATTTAAGTGTATTTTTGATGTACATATATACATGTATATATATATATTTAAACATTGTAGACAAAAAGGTTTGTCAGCTCGCTGGTACTGTGTCCAATGTTTTTAAATAATAAAATTAATAAAAATAAAAAAATAAAAAGAGACAAGCAGCACTATTTATGATTCCATGGGTTTCTTGCCATGAAAATTTGTGCCTAAAATTTAAATCAATAGTCTTAATACAATATTAATATTAATTTAAACCCAAATTAAACTTAATATTAATATAAACCCAAACAAATTAAATGTAATCCTTTCCTTGCTGAAAGTAATCTCTGCACAAGAAATAGCTGAAACTGTAGACATGTTCAGAAAAAAAATACATTCAAAATGTATACATTTGCAAGAAAAGGAAATGAGAAAATGAGAAAAATCAACTTAAAACATTTCTAGTGATGTCTCACCTACTTGGATATAAAGGTAGCAGACTCAAAAGTCAATTTTGAGCTCCTGAGACTATAACAAACATTTTTATGTGATTATTTAATGCTGTATTCTGCAGGGGGGAAAAACCTTCTAAGAAAATGTGTGCACTGCATTCAGAAATGTTGTTATAATTTTATACATGTTAATAATTTCTACCTCCAAAGATTCAGAAATTATTTTTTGTCATCTGTATGGAACATTGAAAAAAGTATCATGGAATCTTATCCAAAATTCTTAGAGAACAACTTCTGGTTGGCTTTGTTAACTCTATTACTGTAGGCAATGAACGTTTAAATGATGTTTTTAATGAGCTGTAGTAAGTACTTAGTTTGAAATTTGAGAAATTGTCACCAAGTTTAGGAAAGCAGAAGAGGAAGTATCAGAAAAGGAAAAAAAACAGATTGGAATAGGAGGATTCAATTGACTATTAAATGTATTATTTGGTTATTTCTCCTAGATCCTTCAAGCCTGATTTTGTTCTCATCCGTCAGCATGCTTACAGCATGGCCCTAGGAGAAGATTTTCGCAGCCTTATCATTGGTCTCCAATATGGTGGGGTTCATAGTGTCAATTCACTTTTCTCTATCTACAATTTCTGCAGCAAACCCTGGGTGGTAGGTGATATTTTTAAATATCTTCACATGGGGAAAAAGGGAATTTGAAAGTCAATTTTTAGCACAAAATATTTTTTTAAAAAGAATCAAATTCTTTACGTTTCCCACTACTGAAGATTTCAGCAAATAATACAACTGTTTTACTTCCATAAACAAAACCATTTCTCAGCTGTTTAATCCATCTCAGCATTAAATGTCTCATTTCATCAGTTCTAGAAAAACCCTTTCTGTATCTTGTATAACATTGCCTATCCTGAAAGGGAATAATGTTTTGCTTCTTTTGAAAGCTCTGTTTCTCAGGTTGCTTTCTTCACTAGTCACTAAAGAACTCTCATCATAATAGTATAAAAACTATAGAAAATCACACTTCTACACAATAAATTATTTCTGCATGAATTCATTTTATTTGAAACATATAATGTTCAAATACCTTGTCAAAAAAGGACAGTAGCTAAAATAAAAATAAAAATTTGTAGAGTGGCATTGCATAAAACCTGTGGAGAAAAAAGAAGATGATCTGATATGCAAACTCTGTTACTAAAGCAACACGGGGCAAAATATATCGTAAGTCCACAAGGACAGAAAATATGCAGAAGAGGCCCAGGCAGATGTTTCCCTAATTCACAGGAGTATAAGAAGGGGGGGAAAGTACAATGCAGTCACACTTCCAAGATTCCACTATTATAGCCATTCTCATTAAAAATAATTTATATGTGCACAGAAAGGGCTTTTGCATGTGTGAAGAGTATATTTTTTAAGAGGTAGGATCTGTATTTATTCCTCCTGCTTTTCACTCTGTTCTGATGGGTCTCTCTAAGTCTAAGTCAGGGACCACCTGCTGCCGGCATCAACTCCCCTCCGCCCTGTGCGTTCCCACAGAGAGGGCCTCCTCAGGGTGCCGCCAGTCAAGGAATGCCGACTGGTGGCCCCCAGGGGGAGGGCCTTCTCTGTGGGCGCTCCGGTATTATGGAACCAACTGCCGGTGGAGCTCCGGACGGCATCAGACCTCCGAACTTTCCGTCGTGGCCTGAAGACCCACCTATTTGAAATGGCTGGTCTGGCCTGACGGGGGATTATGGGTTTTAATTTGTCGTTTTAGATTTGTATTACTGTTTTTAACTGGGCATGGGTTTAATCTTTTTTTAATTTTTGTATTGTCTTTTTTATATATGCCCTGTGAACCGCCCTGAGTCCCTACCAAGGAGAAGGGCGGTATACAAATTAAATAAAACTAAACTAAACTAAAACTAAACTAAGTAGATATGCAAACATTCTGAACATGGGACTCAGAGCCCAGAAGGTTGAAGAAAGATTTGTGATTAGTGCCAGTCTTTCTATGTCAGGAATATAGCAGTGATCACTAAAATCTTCCTGTGTTAATTTTTTATTTACATGCATTTTAAGAACATTTCAAGGCCTGTATCCATACATTAATCCCCAAACTTCCAGATATTGTATCATTTCTCATAATTATATAGACTTGATGTTGACATGAAAAAAACTAACCAAACAGTCTAAAACCCTTTCTATACTGTAGTAGGTTGCAATTCCCACTATATGCAATAAATTCCATTTATTTTCCTTTATCTGATTCTAATAAGGGTAAAAATATTATCTATAAAATAATGAATTCTTTCTTGCACCTTAATAAAACAATAATGAGAGCTTATATATGAAATATATTTCATATCGATTTGCCACCCTCCTGTGGCATATTGTTAATGTAGATAGGATTGACATAGACAGAACATATGGAAGAGACTATCATTTATAATTATGCCTTCCTATAAATGAGCAGTCATGCAGAAATCTGAACTATTTTAACTATTTATTTCCCTTTTATTAAGCAAAAACAAGCTATGTAACTGCATATTTGCTAATCTATGTGAATATGGACTTTAGTTGGGGAGCCTTGCTTTGACTTATATGTTGTTTCATTAAAATAGATAAAACAGGGTTTTTGGTTTTGTTTTGTAATCAGATATTTGACTTGTCGTGAGAAGGGCCAGTCACTCACTCTCAGTTCTAAAAAAGGAAGCAGTGGCAAAGCACTTCTGAAACCTTGCCAAGAAAACTGCAGTGACTTGTTCAGGCAGTCTCCAGAAGTAAACACTAATTTGAAGGCACATACACACACACAAAAATGTCTCTATAATGACACGTGCCATTCATAAAAGATCACTATATAATTTCAAAAGATCTTGCTATATCATTTCTGCGTCTCTTTAGGTACATATAGGATGAGCACTTCAGTTTTCCAGCAAAGGTAAAGCTCCATGCAAAATATAATCTAAAATATAATTTTCTTCTCATTCTGTACTTGCAACCAGAAGCCGATCTGATGTAAAAGCCTATACACTGTATGTAGTATGCCAGCACCCTTAGGATGGACAACTCAAAGGCAGCTATAGTGGCAAACAGCCAGTAGAGATTTCAGACTGGGATTGGAGAGAGAGCAATCATATCATTAGCATAAACATAAGATGGATGTTGGATGTTTGCTTGTTTAAACTTAAAACCTGACATAATTTTAAGATTGTGTTATGTACGTGCATGCATGTAACCAAAAGGATTTTCAGCATTCATTATTAGTAATGTATAGTTACAGGTGGTATGATTGACAGCAATAATACATTAATATTTAGGATGAAACATGAGGGAGCAGACAAAACTCTTCATGTCTATTTGTATTTGACATTTGTCTACTTTGTAAAATTGCTCCCAAGTGATTCCTCTTCTTCCTTCCTTCCTTCCTTCCTTCCTTCCTTCCTTCCTTCCTTCCTTCCTTCCTTCCTTCCTTCCTTCCTTCCTTCCTTCCACTGTCCCTCCTTCCTCCCCCCCTCCCTCCATTCTTCTCTCTCTTCTTTCCTAGTTCTCTCAGCTAATTAAGATTGTCAGCTCATTGGGTCCGGAGAAATTCCCTCTTGTAGAACAAACATTCTTCCCAAGCCATAAGCAGATGGTAAGTAACTTAGTTTCTTTGCTTCAATGGTACAATGTTTTGCGAAAGGAACAGAGATTACATAAATCAGTATCCTACAGAGGCAGAGTCATGCCCCTTTACTGGAATGTTCATTCCAGTTCTTTCTCATCAATAACTTTTATGCTTTCAGGCCTGGTTTTTGATAGCCCTAATCTTCCCCAATATTTAGTTTCATTATGGTTGCCAGTGAACATTCATAATCAACAACTTATTATAATATAAAACAACACATTTCTCAGTATTAGAAGGAAATATTATTGCTGGCCACAGAGAAAAATGCAAGTGTAATGCAAAGACAGAGGATTATTAGGTTTCACAGAAGCTTGACTGCCATGTTGAAGTTATGGATGTCCAATGCTTCACCATATCCCCTAAATGTTATCAGCATGCTATATGGAACACATTAAATACAGATGTTGTTTGGTGGGTAGGATTATATATTCTTATCTGAGCAAATTCAGCATTCAGTCTGAGAAATATGTTCTGTTTGTGTGTGTGTGTAGGTATGTATACAGAGAAAAAGAAAGAGACATGGAGGAGCTAGGAAGTAAGGAACTAAAGTACAGGATAACTTTATAATATATTTAAGGTTTTAAAACTACTGCAATATCCATATTACTCATTGAAGCAAATTGTCACTCATTTGCAAAGTCCAGCTTTCGTTTCTCATTATACAAAAAGTAACACTGAACTTTTAACTACTTGTTCAAACATCATTCAAAATTACAACAAACCTTGAAGGAGGGGCACCTGCAACTTGTTCATGAATTTGCAGCCATTGCCACATCACTATGGTCACATGATTGCTATCTGGGTGTTCACAATTATATCACAATGAACCACATCATAGCCATTTGTGACTTTTCCTGCAAAGACAATGGGGAAGCAGTGGAAGGTCCAAAGTTGTTCCCAGAAAGCTGAAAGTTGCTCCTGTTTCTACCATATTTTTTCCTCCTATGGTCAGTCAGTGTAGGTAAAGAAATTTCTTTGAAACAATGATCTAATAGGTCATTTATCTAGTATGTTATTAAAAAAAAAGATTGAGAATGTATCAAAATTGTTGTTTTGGCTCATTCTATACAGTTAGGCATAATAATCAGTAATTATGAGAAGCAGCATTTCATCTCATCTCTTTTGTGTTGATAATAATAGCTATTATCAGTTTGCACCACCATATTGTTCAAAATGGGTGGCTCAGTGGGTTAGGACGCTGAGCTTGTTGATCAGAAGGTCGGCAGTTTGGCGGGTCGAATCCCGAGTGCCGTGTAACAGAGTGAGCGCCTGTTACTCGTCCCAGCTTCTGCCAACCTAGCAGTTCGAAAGCACGTAAAAATGCAAGTAGAAAAATAGGGACCACTCCGCTGGGAAGGTAACAGCGTTCCGTGCGCCTTTGGCGTCTAGTCATGCCGGCCACATGACCACGGAGTCGTCCTCGGACAAGCGCTGGCTCTTCGGCTTTGAAACGGAGATGAGCACCGGCCCCTAGAGTCGGAAACGACTAGCACGCATGTGCGGGGGAAACTTTACCTTTTACCTATTGTTCAAAATAAGTAATAGGCATGGGTAATAATATTAGTAATGCTACATGGTGCAGGAATGGAAGGACTGAGTGTTGGGAATTTTTGTTACCCTCCCCAGAATCCAATTTCATTAAAATGACAAAAGAAAAATTGTAACCAAACAGAGCAGGCTCTGCCCCTTTTCTACAAGGGAAGCTTGCACAGCAGCAGATCAATGCTTGTTTTGGAATTCCCTGTGGACACCTTAAATTGTTCTCTTAAATTGTCATGTTCCCTAGATATGAAAGAGTATTTTTTAACATCACTACAATTAAGATTAAAATACTATATCAAAAATATTAAACAATGTTTTAAATTTTCAACAACAATCTATTGACTATCCTTAAAACATGAATTCAAATTTTTTAAGACACCAAAGGGTTCCCAAACCCCACCTATATATATTTACTAGAATATGAATATTTTGGAGTGGGGCATCTCTGGGCAATGAAATGTATGCCCTTATTCAAGAAGCAAAATATGTTGTTTTCTATTTACATCTCACTAAGGAAAATAATATGCAATGAAACAAAAATATATTTTTTTTAAAAAAACACCTGATATATAAAAACGTTCCTTCCTTTGAATTATTTGTGCTTTCTACATTGTTCCAGGACTTCCTTCCTTTATAGCTTGAGTCCATTCATAATTTGCCCTTGTAAATTCCAGGAATACAAATCCAGAAAATTTACACTGATTCTGTCAGCACTACATTAGCGAAATGTTTTAATTTAGGATCCATATGTCTTTGTAAATTATTGTCAGAGGAGAATTTCACTCTGTTATATACTATACTAAAGTAACTTTCAAAAACTTTGCTTGTTTTAAAAATCTATAATTATTCAGGAACTCTGAATAAGGCGAATACCCTTGCAATATAATTTTACTAGAAATTTTTCCAATTTCTTTTCCTAGATAGGAAGTTTATTTATTTATTTATTTATTTATTTATTTATTTATTTGTTTTTATAAACCGCCCTTCTCCCGAGGGACTCGGGGCGGTGTACAGAGGAAGGAAGGTATACAGATTGAACAATAAAAAACAATAGTAAACACAAACTGGGACCCCAATTAAAGCTATCATGCCAGGCCGGACTGCTGGAACAGGAAAGTTTTTAAGTCGCGTCGGAAGGTGCGGAGGTCGGGGGCCATCCGGATTTCGGTTGGTAAGCTGTTCCAGAGGGCTGGCGCACCCACTGAGAATGCCCTCCCCCTGGGGGCCACCAGCCGACATTCCTTGAGCGGTGGCACTCTGAGGAGGCCCTCTCTGTGGGAGCGCACAGGACGGTGGGGTGCTGACATTGGCAGAAGGTGCTCCCGTAGGTAGTCCGGACCCATGCCATGTAGGGCTTTGTATGTCATTGTTAGCACCTTGAACTTCACACGGAAGGCAACCGGAAGCCACTGCAGCGTACGGAGGAGAGGTGTGATATGGGAGTATCGGGAGGCTCCCAAGAGTGTCCGTGCCGCTGCACTTTGCACCAGTTGAAGCTTCCGAGTGGATCTCAAGGGCAGCCCCATGTAGAGAGCGTTACAGTAGTCTAGGCGAGAGGTCACAAGGGCATGGGTGACTGTACGTAAGGAATCCAGGTCCAGATAAGGCCGTAGTTGGCGAACTAGTCGAACCCGGGAGAAGGCCCCCTTGGTCACAGCTCCTATGTGATCTTCTAGGGAGAGCTGCGAGTCTAGGAGGACACCCAGGTTGCGACTTTTTAAACTAGAAAAGACTCTTGTCTATCGTATTGTAGACATAATACTGCTTAGATGGACTAATGAGCTAATGGTAAAAAATATATCATATAATTAGGATATAGGAAAACTAATATTTAAACGTTGATGAATTCACATCATGGCTAAAGGTGATTTGGGGAATTGCAAGGGCCATATATTACACGTTATTTTTTTTCTTCTGTAGAAACTTCATATTGGAATCCACAAGATTGATGAAATAAAATTTAAGTTTGATCCATCTTATATTGTTTTGGCCAGGAATATGCAAAGTTTTTCAGTCTGAAATGTTCCATCCTTGAAACATTATTTTGAAAGCTTTGTGCTGAATAAATGCCTGTACTAGTTTTTTTGTAATCAGAACAAAATACCTGGTTTTGAGTGACATCAGTTTAAATGTTCTGAACACAATGATTGGGCTGCTTTATGTAGCATACCTCAGTCTATGGAGCAACAGATATGAATCACAACCTTGCTACTAACAGTTGGGTTGATAAGAAACCAAGTGTGGAGAGGATAGCTATATTTATCCACATTGCCAGATAGAAGACTGCTTGCAACAGTATACCTACCAGACATTACTAATGTTTTTTAAAGTTGTCCACAGTATTTCATTTTGTAGGTAGGTAATATGGATTGTGCATATACTATTTCACACAAGTAGTGCGAATGATGTGTAAATGTGAAAGCTGGGAACAGGTTAGGTTGGTTGATTTATTGGGATTTGGTATTTGTATACACGTATTCAAGTTAAATATGACAAACATAGATAAAATTTGCCTGTGAGAAGGACTATCAGATGCACATCAGCCATGAACTTGTTTCCAACAATATTCAGTTGGAGACCTTTTTATTGAGCAAAATGAGTTACAATAGAGATGATAGAATATCTGTGGTAAGAAATAAAACACTTTATTGTTTAGAATAAAGATACACTATAAAAAGTGAACATTATTACCTTAAAAGACAATATACATTCAATGAATATAAAATTTATAAATAACAAAACAAGGAGGAAAACTGCCAACAGTGCTACTAAACTAAGCAAAAAGTACATTCCTTTTGGGGAGCTTTCTCCTAGATTGCATTTATTTCCACTCTAATGTTCATAATTGCTAACAATGGTAATGCAAAAAACAAAACAATTCTTTACATCTTGATCCTAGGCCTGTTTCTACAAAAAAAAATTGTTGGAATCAGTAGGGTTTATTACTAAGGTGTAAATAGAATTAAATCCTAATTCTGCAGTCATATGCATGCTTTCCTGAGAATAACCTCCATCAAATTTAATGCAACTCCCTTCTGAAGAAAAAACACATGCTAGATTGAATCCTTTGCAGATGAGTTCATAATTAGATATATCAGGTCTTATAACTTCTGGAATCCGTGGAAAAACACCAGCTGACTAAGAAGAGTGGCTCAGGCCCATACATCAAATACAAAACTAAGCACTCAGGGCATCTTGCTAATAGTGTGCTGGATGAACACACTCGAGTCAGACTACCATTTCAAATCCCACATTACAGTCTGTATAACGGGAATGATAAAAAGGCCCGTTATACAAGATGGGTGGCTATATAAATGTTTTAAGCAAACATTTATATAGCCACCCATCTTGTACCAAACTCTGGATGGCTCACTTTTCTTTAAAAAAAAATACTGTAAAGTAAGTTTTAGCAATGAAAACACTGAAGGTATCCCAAAAGAAATGTATTTTTTGCTGGGTTTTCCCCCTCTTTTTTGCCTCCTTATTAAAAAAAAACCCCAAGAACCAAGCCACCCTGTAAGAGGATTGTTGATTAAGCTATCACTCTTCCTCAAATAACTCTTATCTTCTGTGGTGTAGAATAGACACCCACATAGAGAAATATATTTTACTGGATAGGTACGCTAATTTATTTCTTAAAATACAGAGATACATTACAACCTGAATACGAACATGTTTTCTCTTAGCATAAGATATTTTCACCATTTTTTGACTGCAGTATTATGGTGATTCAGGTACGACCTTAATAAGTGAAAATAATAATAATCTAGAACTGCCATTCAGTGAAATGAGAGATCAAAATAGGATACAGCTGCTTTCTTCTTGCCTTTAAGATCTGAGCTTAAATCAAGTTTATCTCTACAAATAGGGCAATATAGATTTCTGTGTATGAGTGTCCTCACTCCTGTCAGCCATCTCTTTTGTGATGTGGATGCTCTACTGGTAATATTAAGCTCTCTCTGTTACAAAAACCTATTCAGTTCAACTGAGAAAACTGGATGCATTTTTCGGTTTTATTACAGAACAATTTTGAACTTATGGCAGCTCTGTTTCTTAGGAGGAATGAATTGAAGACAGAAAGTAATGTTAAGACAAATTATAATAGCACAAAAGGACAGAACATGTGCTTGTATTAAGTATTAACCTTCACCCCACTCTAGTCTCAGTAAATTATGCAGTTGCCAACTCCAACGGAAACTTCGCTCTTAAATTAATTTTAAAAGATTTTTATATTACACCTTTTCATAAAAGAAATAAAGACTGTAGTGAAAGCAGAATAGCCAATTCCTTACTGCTAGAAAGCATAGTGTGCCCAAACCACAGGGCTGTTTGATTGTAGCCAGCAGTGGAATACATAATAGCCTCCCCTAAAAGTATTATTTTAGTTAATAGGTCTAGTTCTTTAAGAATGACATTTAAGGCAGGAAAAGTAGGTTTTAATATATTCCCTACCCATCTTCTCTATTTTCACTGTGCCTATTGATAAACACAATGAGTAGGAAAAATATTATGAATAAGCAATCGCTTGCTGCCTTGCCAGTATTCACAGGAGAATAAAATATTATGAAAAGATTCCTATATAATAGAATTTACAAAATACCGCATCATGAAAAACTATGAAAAAATTATTATTTTTCAAAGTACAGGCTGAACCAGTATTCATACAATAGTAAGGCACTTTTATAACACCATTCTATTGTATATTTTTAAGGAAAGAGGATAAGGAACCATGAAAATATTTCTTTGATGGCAAGAAGGAAAACAAGCATACAGTACAGGGAAGGGAATAAAAACAGATTATTATCACTGCTTTAGAATTTACTGCAACTACAGTAGTGTTAGAACTAAAAAATAAAATAGTAACTAATGACTTGGAATGTGAAAAGTTGCTCCTTTGAAACAAAAGCATGTAACTTTTTATTACTTATAGCATGAAACAGAATCACGTCCTGTCAAAAATAGCTTATATCATTATTATCTACATACATTTTTGTTCAGCAAAAGCAATGTTTGGGCAGCTGGTTTCTTACATCAATATGTCCCAGTGAGGGTTGTTTCTTTCCTCCTGTGCTCTGACTTTGTCCCCTCTACACAAAATTCTGGGAAAGTTGTGTGTAAAACAAATATTGAAGAAGCAGTTTTACATCCACATCAAAGCCACAAAAATATCTGGTGTTGATTTGGTTCTCAACAGGTTTGTTCCACATTTAGAAGATGTGTTAGCTTCATTTTAATTGATTTTGATTTTTTAAAGAAATTTATTTTATGTGCAAACCTAGAACTGCCACGAAATTTCTACATTCATATTGGAATGGACAGGCATTTTGAAGTCTGCAATCTTTTAAATTCATACAAAGGAATTGTCCCAAATACTCCATATTCCATTCTATATAAGCATGATGAGTTTCTTTGCATCCCTTCATTATGTGATTCACAATGGTGATTAATCCCAACTGGCTGCGTTCATAGCTACCTGCTCTAGAGAACTGAGTGTGAGAATAAAACAGCAGCACAGGAAATGAAGAGGGAATAGAATTTTAATCAGGAAATTTTTGAGATTTATGTTTTCCTATAAAAATATATATTGCTATATGTATAGTGCTATAAAAACTTTAAGCAAAAGCTCCCTTGATTATCTGGGAACTTCTGTTCACACACCAGATAAATATTTGATCAACATGGGACGAGAGCAATTTTTAAAAGATAATTTTAAAAAAGAGTTAAGACAGCATAGATTTAAAAATCACAACAGTTCGAAGTGCTAAAAATTGCAAGAAACAGGCACTAATATCATGGTTGCCATCATGATCAAATATGCGTTAGTGTCCAAAGAATGCTCAGCCACATGGGAAGAAAAGAACAGGAAAGAAAGATAAATGGAATTTCAGGGGTCAGTTGCATTGATGATGGTTTTATCAGGAGGTGCCCATCCTCTATACCAGCTGCAGTAGCCATCTTTGTGTTTGATGCAAGCATAATGCTTTGACTGGTACCCTGGTTGGCCAAAGCTGGAAAGCATGTCTGTCCAGAGGCATTCATTCTTGGAGGTCACAAAGCAAGGAAGATAGTAGCAGGGTTTAATCTATAATTACAAAAAACAAATGAATTAATCAGACACTTTAAGACTGTAAATTTTGTGTTCATATATATATATCTTCTGAGCCGTGGTGGCGCAGTGGTTAGAATGCAATATTGCAGGCTAATTCTGCTGACTGCTGCCAACAGTTTGGCAGTTCGATTCTCACTGGGTCAAAGTTTACTCATCCTTCCATCCTTCTGAGGTCAGTAAAATGAGGACCCAGATTGTTGGGGAACAATATGCAGACTTTGTAAATTGCTTAGAGAGGAATGTAAAGCACTGTGAAGTGGTATATAAAGTCTAACTGCAATTGGTAATTGAATTGAAATTGAAATTCTCTTATATACAAAAAGTAGCATATACCACTAGATTAGTCATAAGGTAGAGAATTATTTCAATCCATTTTAATCTCATTTTCAATATTTTAAACCATCTGGTGATTTATTGAGTCTGAAAATCGTAATCCTAGAATGAGAGCAACAACATTATAATAAGTTCCTGGAGTTTGCAGGCCTCATTTTCATCCCCAGATTTTCACCAAGGAGTACAATTCCTTTTTGTTGCCTTTCTGAACCATCTATCCCAGAATATTAATCATAGTATCTTTTTGGATTAGTTCAGAGGATTGGGAACTAGAAGCAGTGCACTGCACTGTTCTCATCATTCATATGAGGCCAGTTCCATTCAGTATTGATAAGTGGCAAAGATATGGCTGTTGTTACAGGATCCTATCTGGGTCGTTCATTGGCGACTGACCCAGATTGGATCCTGAAACATTATTATGGGACACGTATATTCACCTTCATTCATCTCTGGCTGTTACTTTGTGAGGTGTCTCAGGAAGTAGTTCTTTTTCCATTTCTGCTTAACATCTACATGAGATCACTCAGTGAGGTCATCCATTGACACAGTACTAGATATCACTCAGTCTTTGGTTCTGGATAGGGTTGCACTACCCTAAACAGTGAGTAATTTGGAGGTACTCCTAGACTCACAACTCCTACATTAAGAGCAGATGGCAGCTATAGTGCTTAGGGACATTGCACAGTTCCATCTTTTGCAACAGTTTTAGATCAGGAGAACCTGTTTATTCTCACATGTGCATTATTCATCTCACAATCAGATTACCTCAATGTGTTCTACATGAGGCCAAACCTAGATGACCATTCAAAAGCTTCAGTTGGTGCAGAGAGCAGAAGGATGGTAGTTACTGATATACCTCAGCACACCCATGTAACACCTCTACTTCACGAATTGCAGTGTTTACCATTGTGCTTCTAGATACAATTCAAAGTGTTGGTTCTTACGTATAAGGATTACATTCACAATCATCTATTCTGATCATTCCTGCACATCTAGTAAGATCTGACAAGAAGACATTCTCTTGGTCTCATTAGTTGAACCCAAGAGACAGGCCTTTTCTGTTGCTTCCCTTGATCTTAATAAGAGTATCCCCCCCAAAAAAATTGGTTGCACCTGCTACTATCTTCCTTTTGAAAAGTATTAAAGTGCTATTTTTTCCCCACTGGCATTGCATCTAGGAGTGGTATGAGCTTAGGGTGACTTTTTCACAGCACTTTATGTGTTTCTGTTTGGGATTATGTTTACTATTTGTTTTATTGTATTGTTTTTACTGAGTTGGAGTTCTTTATTGATGAATTCCACCTTGAACTATGAGTCAAGTATACAACTATATACCTTGATTAAATAAATAATAAACATCTCAAATGTATCAGGTTGGCAGAGACATCTCTTACCTTGCAGCCACAACCTAGATGGTAACGGTGGTTTAGTCCTTTGCGCTGAGACAAGGTCAATCGATCCCACTTTTCATTCAGATTACACAGTCCAGTATAAACCTTTCCATCATAAACTCGACCTACAAAACATAAGCACAAATTATCCATTCCAGTGTCATTCAAGAGCTCAAGGTAATTTCCTAATTTATTGGGGGAAAACAACTTTAAAAGACTGTCCTTTTCTGATACAAAATTTCCCAACATTTCCAATTATAGTAAGTTTAGAAAGAGCAATTGAATAATTTCTCATATGGAATATTTTATTGATACAACTCTAATAAAAGCTAATTAAGCAGATAAATTAGATAAAAACAAAGACCCAATCATCATCATCATCAGAGAGAAATAATACATCTGTATTATATTGTTTTAAAGAAGCCCAGGGAAAGAAGATATCTTAACCTGGAATTAAGAGGTTAAAATATGCTGCCTCATTTATTTGGAATGCACTCCCAGCTGAATTGAAAGTCCTAATATTTACTGGATTTTTAAAAAGCCTTAAACACACACTCTTTAAAACAGGTTCCAAATAATATACATTATTTTTAGGATTTCTAGTTTAAAATCTGACCATGTGAATGCAAAATAGACTAATGTATGCATGACAATAGACCTCAATATAATGACTGGAATAAATACTTATAAACTGCCCCCAGTAATGCTGAACTTCAGCCTCTAAAAATAGCTAAAACTAATGCAACCTGTAAGCATGCCACAGCAGAAAATTTGTTGGGTTTTTACCTGTAATCATGTACTGATACTTGTTGACCTCCAACTTGACTCCACAAAGACTTTCGGAAGCCTCAGTGTAGATGTACTGAACATGTGGCATCTTGTCAAAACCTCTGTACATCTACAAAAAGAGAGCAAACACACAAGATGTTTTAATGAAATGCAGTGCAAACCAAAACAAACCAACCCCCAAACCCATCACTTTTTCCATTATCCAGCTACTTCCTCTTCTATCTTTATTTTAAGCAGAATGTGTATCCCTGATTATTCCAGAATCCTGACCTACAGTTTTCAATGTCCCTAGAAGCAGAGCTAAGATAAATGGTTTAGGATTGTAGAGTACACATATTTTGACTCCATTCAAAAACTGTCTGTCACATCTAGCTTTCTCTTGTTCTGGAAAAATTTGTAAAGTCTTCAAAAAAGAAACCAATATTCCTTGATTCTTCAAAAGATATAGACTAGCAGAGAACTTTTATTAACCTTGAGCAGAATCTTGTGGAACCTGTTCCATTCTCGGATCTATTTAAACAGGAGGTTTCACATGTTCATATTTTTGTTAGAGCAATCAAGGTAGCATTGCTACTCATAGGATCTGTCATTACAGGGTAAAATTCTACTCAAGGCATGTCAACACTGGTTTGTAATGACCTAAAAAAACCATCTCTGCTTGCTCACAGCTTTTATACTAAGATGGAAAGATGATGCCATATAAACAGAATTACTGTTCTTAGGAGGCAGGCAAATGGCTATTTTGCTCAATAACTAAATTACTTTGTGTAATATGCTTCAGGTTTCTACAGTCACTGCCAAAGTCTATTGCTTTTTTTAAAAAAAATCCTCATTCTTCTAAAGACATTAAACTAGTCTTATGACTGAGATGTAACAGCCAAGAAAAATAAATCAGAGCACATTTTTAACATTACATAAGAGGTCAGTTAACAAAAGAATGTCCAGAGCAACAGGTTCAAGTGAAGTCTGTTTATTATACTGGGAGTACAGAAAAGAACCAAAGTGACGGAGGAGGAAAGATTTTTTTTTTCTTCAGAATGAACAAGTAAATCTAACCAGGCTTCAAGTGTCCAATTATTTCTAAACAAGGAGCTTCATGAAGGTTTCTCACTATAAGACATGTTGGGGGGGGAACAAAAAGCAAACAGGGCACTTGTTAACTAATTCTGCCAAAAATTTAAGAGTTTTGGAGCTTATTTTTTTACATAATTTTAGATTCATTTGTTTGTTATACTTGTTGATGCTACAAAGGTCTAAGATAGGATAAATAATATTATTTCCTCAAAATTTATTCTTACAACAATCTCATGAGGTATAATATTCTGGAAGATAGTGACTGGCTTGAAATTATTATTGTGTTATTATGGTTGAAAATAGAACTGAAATGCCCTATCCTATTCTATCTCCCTAAACTCTACATCACACCGTCTCAAACTAAGCAGTATTTCTTAATGAAATAACATGTAGTGAACAAATCAGTCATTTGTTTCAATACATTTCCATAAATTGTGATCTAGGATATACTGAAATATACATATAATTGATTCCCAACCTAAAAACTGATTTTAAAACAACATTTAGGCAGAGCATAAAAAGTGGCTACTAGATCTATTTCATAATGAAAGTCCAAAACAGATATTCTATAAATAAGTATCAAACAAGTATGTATTTGCTTTTCCTTCATTAACTGTAAGCACAGAGAAATGTGAAAATGTTTGAATATGACTACCATTTGCACACACACACACATGTGCAAATGGTAGTTTGTATATGTATATGTCGCAGAACATTACTTTGACTCTCAGAGAAAGATGTGTGATAATGGAGTTCTATTTTATTATGCAGAATAGTTTTTTTTTGTAAATTGAAACATTACAAGGCAATCTATGCAATCTCTACAGAATCATAGGAGGCAGGTTGCATGAAGGAACACTGTGCATGAAATAGCTGTCATTTTAACATTCCTATCCTGTAAATGTTGTATTTGCTCCACCACATTAGTTGTATGAAATGCACAAAGTCAAGCAATAAATTAAGAAAAATCTCTTCCATTAGACTAATATTTCAATAGAAGAGAATATTTGTAGCTCAGGTTTGAACTGTGGGATCCTTGGTACTCTCTGACTTGGCTGTGTAGATATTTCATTACCCAACTAGGTAACATCATCAGTGCTAGTAGTGAAATGACTGCAAGAAAACAACCAAGCTCAGAGAGCACCAAGAACCCCACAGACTAATACATCTTTTCTTCTGTGGAAAAACTTCCTGCTTTCAGGATGTTGCCTATAGCTGACGTGAAATTTTCTCAATAGCAATAGTACTTAGACTTATATATTGCTTCACAGTGCTTTACAGCCCTCTCTAAGCAGTTTACAGAGTCAACATATTGCCCCCAACAATCTGGGTCCTCATTTTACCAACCTCAGAAGGATGGAAGGCTGAGTCATCCTTGAGCCGGTCAGAATCAAACTGCCAAACTGCAGGCAGTCAGCAGAAGTAGCCTGCAGTATTGCATTCTAACCACTGTGCCACCACAGCTCAACCTACCAAACCTTTTCTACTCATTACTATACTTACCTACCCAATCTGTTGAAGATACGAGTATTTAGAAAAGTTTGTTTCCTTTTATTAGTTATTTTTCTCCTATCTTAAAGTGGGAAACCTAAAAAAGCCTTTTAATATAATTTCTAGAATGACTGCAGGGTACATTTAGCTATAAGTTCATTCTATAGACTTAGAACTCAAAAGACGCAGATGAGATTGTGGCTGCCCTGTCAAAGGTGGACTTTGTAAAGAATATTTTCCCTTCAAATGATTAAAAACAAGAAATTAAGCTTCTTCAATTAAATTATTTTATAGAAGGAAGTGGAAAATATATCATTTGTGTACACACACCTGGTAGAGCAGGGCAAGACAATTTAACAATGGTAAGTAACAAGAAACTTTAATCTAGCCCCGTTTCAAAGAAGTCATGATTTTACTTCTCTCCTAAGCCAACATTTTTCCATTGAAATACAATGCAAACAGAAGGAGCAGGGGCAAATGATCAGACTCCTATATTCTCCTAATACTTCTTTCTATCCCCAACTGTTTACTGCAAAACGTTTGTCAATTTGTTAATCAAAAGAAATTAGGTAATTACACTTAAAGAGTCTGTGCTGAAATCAGTAGTTTTTAACCATAAAATTATTATCCTCTTTTCACTTTTAGGGAGAGACAGAGTCCTCCTACTTCTAAGGCCATAGTAGCAATGACTTTTTACACTAACCTGTTAATAAGTACAAATTATAAACAATTCTTTCTATACACATGAAAATTTAAACATTTGTCAAGTTGGAAAGAATCACTTAACACAAATGAAGAGTTAGGTCTTTCTATGCATATGTAAATTAATTTAATTTAATTATGGGACTTGTATGCCGCCCTATCTCCCGAAGGACTCAGGGCGGCTAACAACAATAAAACAACAATAAAAACAGTAAATACAAATATTAAGAGATTAAATTAGCACAACTTTATATGGAGAAAAAAGCTTACTTGTGGGAAATCACCTTTGTTTATTCACAAAATTATACAAGTCATTCATTAGTTGGGATATGAATGAGCTCAGGGGACTGAATGACCTACCTGATGATCTCTGAAAATGTTTTGTTGTTTCAACTCAAAATAACTGGCATATGTTCACTCACCTTCATTTGTTTGACAGTGTATCGCATTGTCCCAAATGGTCCATCTTTCATAAGTTTCTTGCCCACTACCTTGGCCCGAATAACTGCAATAAAAGACGACAGGTCAAGTGAATAGCATCTTCATTCTCTAATTTATCCTTACTAATAGCTCATTTTTGAATAGTATAAATACATAGTGGGTTAGATTTTTAAAGTTTCGGTTTGCAGAATGCAATGTGGAAATGCTACTTGATTTATACTTGAAATATTACTGCTAATCAGGGTTGTTTTTTTTCTCATAGAACGCTCAGAATGGCGTTCCGGCACCTTTTTTTGACGGATTTTTTCAACATTTGCACAAGCTGTGCTACTCCCTCTATTGGCTTTCAAAAGCCAATAGGGTCTTTCTTTGTTGTCCTTCCAGAGGGAGCTGTTGCTGCAGTGCCAGCTGCGAGCAAAGTTCAGAGGAGGCAGGCAAGGCCGCCCGAGCCACCGCTTAGCAGCAGGTGTGAAGGAAGAGGGCCTGGGGGAGGGGGAGGCCCATTAAAGGTCCTGTGAATTACGACACTGGCCGTGCCTGTCCATCGCTGGATTCTTGCATTTAGGCGGGTTGCAGGCTGGTGCTGGCTGTTAGTTTGCATCAGGGCATGATTACATCAGCCCGATCTAATTTTAGAACCATGCAGGATTAGCAAGGTAAACTTTTCTTCAGTTAAAGTCCTCTCTTGTTCATTTCATGGAGACATCTGGGTAGCCTTTATTTTTGCAACAGTATATAACTGGTTTGCATTGTTTCCTTTATGGTGTCCTTACGTTCCCCCCCACTCCCAACTCCCCAATCTAACCTACATCTCTGACATTTCCTGACAGTCAGCCATCCAAGCACTAACTAGATTTGACCCTACTTAGCTCAAGCTCAGGAGTGGTCCTCAATAGCCCCTGTGAGTGAAAGTTAGCTTTCTAAAAGATAGCCTCCTTTACTCCCTCAGCCAGGAACTGTGTCTCATGGCTACTATTTTAGTGGTTATCTGGATTCTTGCAGATTTTGTACATCTATCTGAAGTGGTAATCTTAAGCATTTTTTTCATAAATTACTTAAGGATATGCAACTATATTTTATAGTGCATATACATTATCTAATGTTACTTTTGCATCTACTTTTTTCATTACATTTTCTTTCTGTCATTAATTCCCCAAGAATAAGAAATGTAAATTGTAAGCTCCTCATAGCACAGTTCTATATCATTGTTAAAATACACTGGGCAATTATGGACATATTCATTCATATTCATAAATAGATTGAATTGTAACACTTTCCCCCTCACCTAAGCCTTGAATTGACCACTTTGTGTTGTGGCTGTAGCCTTGAAAGAGCTAGTGATCTCTTCCTCTAGTAAATCAATATATCAAGATGGGATCATCAAGATGCTACAAAGTATTTTATCAGTAAATTTCTTAGTGCTTTCCTTTAGAAGGTTATATTTGCAAAGAGGTCTTTTTATTCCATTCTCAGCTCAGCTAGTGCAGTAAGTTGCAAACCTAGACCTGTTAGTGGAATAGAAAACTATATGTTGCTGAAGACAGGATGGAATCATTATATAAAGCCTAGAGACTATCAGGCCCAAAACCAAGAATGACACGTGGTGATATTTCCAAGCTGAGTTCTTTATACTATAGACAAAATCTTGCCAGACTGAGCACTCTACTATTTGCCCCTACAATATTCTCTGTGAGCTATTAGAGAGGGGATGTCTTCACCCTATTCCTCTCACACATCTGATCTGAGGTACCTCATACTCCTCTGAAATGTTATCACCTTCTCCTGGGAATACATCTCCTTACTACATTCCATCACACTAACAGTCTCTAAGAAGTAGAGAGCAATTTAATGTAAGATTCTCAACTAAACACTGGCTAATGTTCTGTGCTAGAAATGAGAACTGAATTACATTGTGAAAGCCAGCTGAATGACTTTGAGCTAGTCATTCTCTCCCAGCCCAAATCAGCTCACAAGACTGTTGTGGTGAAAAAGGAGACAGTAGGCCTTATGAAGTAATGCAAATTAAATGTAATACAAAATAAATGTAGGATATAAATCTAAAATAATACTAAACAAGACATAGACTATGGACTAAAGGATGAACAATGAACAAGTTATTCTAGAGTGTGGCTGCTTAATTTCATTTATAGTGAACTTGTCAGGTACATATTGAGTCAGAACATTTGAGAACTTATAATGAATTTCTGTAAGAAAAGTGGAGTCTCTCAAGAGAGGCTTGTACATCCTTAAACTCTGTTAACAAATAACAGATAAAACAGGCTTGAAAAATTTAAAGGAGTTTGCCATAACATTAAATGAAATGTTTCATCATTTCTCTTTTCCTGCCAAAACTGTCCTACTATTTCATCAAATACCGAGTAAATGGTAATGATCTAGATTTTAATTATTCAAAAATATTTATCCAAGAAAAACAATTATCTTGTTAAATTTTGTTTTGACTCAAAAGTAGGCATGTGACATTTTCCTTCAACAAAAAAAGAAAACTGGTGAAATTCATTTACATTACTCCAGTTCACTATGTAGGGCTCACATAATTAATTATGTCAACATATTTTCCAGCCTTGAGATAGGCTCAAAGAAACATAAGCACCTGAAAGAATAGAGATGCAACCAATGTATGTGATAATTTGTAATTTTGAGAGCTTTTCTGCTTTATCCCTTTTAGAATATTTTTTAAAAAACATGTGCCTCACTTCTAACATTATTTCTAACTAAATATTAGTTTGCACTTGTGCCAAATGAATCAAATACAGGCTATTACGAATTCACTTATAGCCATGGATTTTATCACTCATTGCTAGAATTATTGCTGGAATTGAATAATTATCCTTCTTCAACAATTCCATACAATGAAACCTTCAGATAGAAAGATAAGAGATGTTATTGATGTTAATGAAATTGAAAATGGATCTAGTTCAGAATGCAACTTATCCATACAGGACTTTATCTTTGACATGATACATGTTTGGGAAAAATGTGATTTTTAAAGACATATCTTAGTAGTTACACATGTACCATATTGGACTTTATGATTTAAGAATGCTCATGCCAAACATAATAAAAGGAGAAATCATTTTTTTTCTAGACCAACAAGAGTACTGAATAAGAGTTTCAAATAATACCAAATGGAATGTAGAGTAGAATTCTGGTGTTACCAGAGGTTGCCTGTACTTTTTATATCTCCCACCCTCTCTCCCAACCATCTGCCCATCCAGTTTAATTTGCAAATGCAGGAGAACAAGTTGTGACTACCTAATTTTCTACAGTTGTGCAAAAATTACAAATCAAATTACCTTGTCCTTTTTTTAATGCAAAACAATCGTTTCTCATGAAAAACATATTGTTTTGAGCATTTTGGAAGCATTAGAGCAGGGGTCCCCAACCTATGGTCCATGGCCCAATACCAGGCTATGGCATCTTGGCCACCGGACCCCAGGAATAGCTGGTGAGCCCCACTTGTGGTAGCACCACCGCACAGGCATTAGCAGCCCTATTTGCGCACACACGGGGACACTAGCACTGCTGCCAGTGCCACATGGGCACCAGCGGCCCATTTGCATATGCACAAGGGTGCCAGCATGCGTGCCATGGGTGCACGTGCCCCGTATGCATATGTACGCTAGCCCCATCGTGTGCACATCCATTTGCATATGCATGCATGCTTGGGTTGCATGTGTGCACATTTCCGTTTCCTTCCAGACTGCCAAGCCGGAAACATTGGGGAGCTCTGCATTAGAAGGCTTGAAATAGTGTGTGTCAGGTTCAGAACAGAGCCATTTTGAGCTCAAAATGCATGAGATGGATGCATCATATTTGAAGCATTTCATACTTATATTGAATTTGAAGCAGTTTGATATGAAATGTTATACATACCATTTGCTATCTCAGAGTTAAAAGAGAGCAGAAAGATCTTAATCAAAAGCCTGTAATGTCATACAGAAAATTATAAATATTTTTACCTATCCGTTTTTATATAAAAAAAGTCTTCAGACATGTAGAAACATACAGAAGTTTCTAACTTATTGTTCATTTTTTAATCTAAAATCTTCCTTCACTCACTTATTTACATATACATATCCAAATGAAAATCTAACTTATCAGATGAGGCCAAAACTTTAGACAAATTCTAAAAATCTGAACTGATTATTACAGCTCTGAATTAATGTAGTTGCCATTCAGTTTCACACCTCCAGTTCACATGGGAACCATTTGTTATTTTGAGAATCATCTTTTCTTCCATGGTCTTAAAAAGTTTTCATTCCAATATTTTTCCACATAGTGCATATGTTTACATTTACCAGAATAAACCCTTTTGCCTTCATGGCCTTCTTTGATGGGGTTGTATGAATTCCATCTTTTGCACATGGCCATTAATAACTTCACACAAATTCATATGATAAAATTATGGGAATATGCTGGCTACATGGTAACAGTATCTACAGTACAAACTACTTAATTGAAAACAAATTTGTTGATATCAGTACGACTATTCTCATGTATACGATACTCAGAAATGATTACCTTGTAGTATATGGTAGACATTTTTTAAAATCTGAAATTTGTTTTTTGTTTTTAAATAATGGCTATATTAGCACAAACTGCTTTGCTAAGCCATATCTGCTACTAGGAAACAATATTCTAAATGAAGCAGAATCCTGTAGATAGACATGTATGTAAATGTATATTCCTATCATCAATGTATTATGCAAGTAATGGGATCACAACTCTGATTGTACAGATTTCTCTCTTAATGATGGTCTATGTCTGCTTATATATAAATACCAAACAAGTATTGGGGTGCATGTTCAAGCAGGTACAAGACAAGATTATGAAATGAGTTATGAAATATCTGAAGAAGCATAAGTAAAAACTATAAAGATTCAATTCTTTGACATATGTGTACGAATATTGCAGCTTCTGCATTTACTGTGCATAATATGACCCACAAGGCCAACATATCTAACCAGCTGTGTATAGTGGCCCATAAGGGGCACAACATTCAGTTTTAAACTGACATCTAATCTGTTGTAAAAAGTCTACTGCTTGGGATTTGTTCTATCCACTGCTCTGAATTCTGTATTTCATTAGCCAGAATTATTTTAAATAAAAAAAGATTTCTAAAAGTTATTTCATCATCACATATGTTTTCCAGCAAAAATGTACCTTGAACATTCTCTTTATCTCTTTTTTTTCCAGTGTCTTACTACAGTCTTACTATTACTGATGGGAAATTGTATCCCACACAAGTGGACACCAGAATAGCAGCATATTTTTAAACCACAATCACTTTGAAGTGGTGCCCATCAAAACAGACTGTGAAGAATGTTTCTGAATACTTTGGGGTTTAGGGTCAAATTATTTTGTGGGATGAGAGCAGCTGCTAAAGTCTCACAGATGATTTGTAATTGTTTATGTAATATTAATTTGGATAAGCATATAAAATTCTAGTAATATAAGCAAGCCAGTTAGCTTATAATACTAAACCAATCCAACAGACCAATTGCATTGTCATGCAATTATGTATATAGCTGCAGTTATTTTAATTTAAAAAATAACATTTTCCATATGCTTATACATATGCTATATTAAAAAAGCCTTATTGCTAAGAATTACTTGAAAACATTAGTGTTTTGTTTGAACCAGCTGTCTTGAAAGCTAAAAAACAGATAAAATTAAAGCCATTATATCTTTGTAACCTACCGTATATACTTGAGTATAAGCCGACTCGAGTATAAGCCGAGACCCCCAATTTCACCCCCAAAAACTGGGAAAAGTTGTTGACTCGAGTATAAGCCGATCCGCCGTTCTGCAAGCCTCCGCCGCCGGCGGAGGCTGGATCCGCGCTCTGCAAGCCTCTGCCGCCAGCAGAGGCTCGATCCGCCATTTTGCAAGCCTGAATACACAGGAATACCCTGTGTGGCCGCGGCTCTCGGGGAAGCCCTGGCTGTCCGCTTCCTCGCTCCACGCTGCCATTCGGGGCCCGCGCGTTCCCCGGGCAAATCGCGGCGCCCAGCAGGCGAGGAAACACGCCCGCTCCAGTCGCCCCCCCTTCCCTCAGGAGACGCGAAGCAAGTGACCGCCCGGAGCTTACCGAGGACTTGCGCGCGGCCGAGGCTTCGGTGCTTCCAGGATCGCGCGCACCTCTCCCAAGCCGCCGCCGTCCGGAGACCTGCCGAAGTTTGGGGAGGTTTGGGGAGGTGCGCGCGCACCTCCCCAAACGTCGGCAGGTCTCCGGACCTCCGCGCCCTGCCTGCCTGCTTCTTTCCGCTGCGGAAAGAAGCAGGCAGGCAGGGCGCGGAGGAACGGAGACCTGCCGACGTTTGGGGAGGTTTGGGCGCCTCCCCAAACGTCGGCAGGTCTCCGTTCCTCCGCGCAGACCTGCCGACGTTTGGGGAGGTTTGGGCGCCTCCCCAAACCTCCCCAGGTCTCCGTTCCTCCGCGCAGACCTGCCAACGTTTGGGGAGGTTTGGGCACCTCCCCAAACCTCCCCAAACGTCGGCAGGTCTCCGTTCCTCCTGCCGACGTTTGGGGAGGTTTGGGCGCCTCCCCAAACCTCCCCAGGTCTCCGTTCCTCCGCGCAGACCTGCCGACGTTTGGGGAGGTTTGGGCGCCTCCCCAAACCTCCCCAAACGTCGGCAGGTCTCCGTTCCTCCTGCCGACGTTTGGGGAGGTTTGGGCGCCTCCCCAAACCTCCCCAGGTCTCCGTTCCTCCGCGCAGACCTGCCGACGTTTGGGGAGGTTTGGGCGCCTCCCCAAACCTCCCCAGGTCTCCGTTCCTCCGCGCAGACCTGCTGACGTTTGGGGAGGTTTGGGCGCCTCCCCAAACCTCCCCAAACGTCGGCAGGTCTCCGTTCCTCCTGCCGACGTTTGGGGAGGTTTGGGCGCCTCCCCAAACCTCCCCAAACGTCGGCAGGTCTCCGTTCCTCCTGCCGACGTTTGGGGAGGTTTGGGCGCCTCCCCAAACCTCCCCAGGTCTCCGTTCCTCCGCGCAGACCTGCCGACGTTTGGGGAGGTTTGGGTGCCTCCCCAAACCTCCCCAAACGTCGGCAGGTCTCCGTTCCTCCTGCCGACGTTTGGGGAGGTTTGGGCGCCTCCCCAAACCTCCCCAGGTCTCCGTTCCTCCGCGCAGACCTGCCGACGTTTGGGGAGGTTTGGGGAGGCGCCCAAACCTCCCCAAACGTCGGCAGGTCTCCGTTCCTCCGCGCCCTGCCTGCCTGCTTCTTTCCGCTGCGGAAAGAAGCAGGCAGGCAGGGCGCGGAGGAACGGAGACCTGCCGACGTTTGGGGAGGTTTGGGGAGGTGCACGCGCACCTCCCCAAACCTCCCCAAACTTCGGCAGGTCTCGGCCGGCGGTGGCTTGGGAGAGGTGCGCGCGATCCCGGAAGCACCAAAGCCTCGGCCGCGCACAAGTCCTCGGTAAGTTTTTTTGTTGACTGGAGTATAAGCCGAAGTGGAATTTTTCAGCCCAAAAAGTGGGCTGAAAAATTCGGCTTATACTCAAGTATATACGGTAACTTGCAAGTTTAGTGAACGTAGAAATATGAAAAAGTCTAAATAATGCTCTAGAAAATTACAACTGACATTTTACCATGATGTTGCATGAACAACCAACATGTCACCAGTTCTTCTTTGTAAAGAATGCTTGCCTGCCTGAAATTTTAATAATTCCAGATCTAAAGAAGCATTAAGAACATTTGGTGGTGCAAGAAAAAATATATAGCAAAATCTGCAATCTGTGTGTGTATATGTCATCCATTGCTGCCATCTTGGGACCTACTTGCATGCTACTACTTAAGGAAAAGAATGCAGGTGGAATCAGTCCCAGCTGCAACCACAGAAGCCACCATAACAGTAAATTACCAAAAACTGTATGTTCTTAACTTTCTATAAGCATAAATTCAACCATCTATCTTCAAAAGGTTCCATAGATAAGAAAAGCTCTACCCGCTCAGTAACTGCCTGTAATAGTATCTATTTTCTTGTTCCTTTCACAACTCTTCCTGAGTATGCATTAGGACAATACCTATTGAATTTCATAGATCTGTGCTGGATGTAAACTTCTATTAAAGCTAAAGGGAAAAGATAAAATTCTTTGATTCAGTAACCCCCTGAAGCTATAGCACAGGCTATAGAATAGGAAAAATGCAGCTGTGTGATGCTTTGAAGAGACAAATCTTAAGATGATTCATCATAATAGATTTATTCAAGTTATATCTTGCTCTTTTATCCTGGGGGTTCTCAGGGAAGCCATCCAAACTTAATCCCATAAAAATATTAAAACCTTATTTGAGATAAGGTTTGAATGGAGGACAAAGAGAAAAATTAAGGCACAGTTGTTTGATCATCAGCATAAAGTTACCATTATTATTTCTGTATCATAATCTTTCCATGTATTTGATTTTAGTATTTTCAAGTTTTTAAGATTGGCCATTGTTGGAATTATCTGGAAACTGTTTCCACATTCTTAAAAGAGAACAAGAGAACATAAAGTGGTCCGTATAATACATTTCTTCCAGAGGCCTTTGAAGCTGCAGATTGACCAACTTCTTAACAACTTTCTTCAGGATAGGAAGGTTTGGAGACATGTTGGAAATTATCTAATACCATTGGATCCAGCAATAGATTCTTGAGGAGGAGGGAGACAGCCAATTCCTTTAAAGGCATGGAACCTCCTCCTCATTCAAGAAGGAATTCGCCACCATTTGGACACAATCACAAATAATGACCTGAAATGACCAACCAGAAGAGATGTGGACCTAATGAATAGGTGGCTGTATTCAAAATTCAGACCTTCTGGTGAATCTTCAGAATCAACAGTCTCAAACTCTTACATACACTGAATCACACGCTCAGAATAACAGAGTTGGAAGGGACCTTAAAGATCTTCTAGTCCACCCCCCTGCTCAAGCAGGAGATCCTATACCCTTTCAGACAAATGACTGTCTAGTCTCTTCTTAAAAACCTCCAGTGATAGAGCAACCACAACTTCTGAAGGCAAGCTGTTCCACTGGTTAATTGTTCTCACTGTGAGGAAATATCTCCTTAGTTCTACAGTAGGTTGGTTCTCTCCTTATTTAGCTTCCATCCATTGTTTCTTAACTTGCCTTCTGGTGCTTTGGAAAATAGGTTGACCCCCTCTTCTTTGTGGCAGCTCCTCAAATATTGGAACACTGCTATCATGTCACACCTAGTCCTTCCTTTCACTAGACTAGGCATATCCAATTTGTGCAACTGTTCTTCATACGTTTTAGCCGCCAGCCCATAATTGTCTTTTTGCTCTTCTATGCACTCTTTCCATAGTCTCAACATCTTTTTAAAATTGTGGTGAACAAAACTGTGGTCTTACTAAGTACAAATATTTCGTGTGATCTTGATTCTATCCCTCTGTTAATGCAGCCTAGGATTGTATTGGCCTTTTTGGCTCTTACCGTACAGTGCTGGATCATATTTAAGTGACTGTCCACTAGGACTCCAAGATTGTGCTATTGAGCCAAGTTTCATCTAATCTGTACCCATACATTTGGTTTTTCTTGTCTACGTGTATGTATGTATATGTGTATATATTTGTATATGTATACATACACACACACACACACATACATACATACAACCAAGCTATATCTAAAGCAACTCAACAGTATCTGTAAAGCTAAGGTCCAACTCATAATGAATCCAAGCAGTTTTATCCAATGGATGCTTCAAATAATCCTCACAGCAACCCTTCAAGTGATGTTTTCAATCATCCTTCCTAAGAATAGATCACCTGGAACAGACCAGCCAGATGGCATCCACAAATGCAGTGAGAATAGCTATGTTTTGTTGCTCTTAAGGTCAGACTCTCAATTATAGGGCTCGCAACTTGGGAGTCCTCCTAGACTCACAACTCTCCTTAGAAGATCATATTGTAGCTGTGACTAGGGGGGCGTTCGCCCAGGTTCGCCTGGTGCGCCAGTTGCGGCCCTATCTAGACCGGGATGCCTTGCGCACGGTCACTCATGCGCTCGTGACCTCTCGTCTTGATTACTGCAACGCTCTATACATGGGGCTACCCTTGAAGACCACTCGGAGGCTCCAACTGGTACAGAATGCAGCCGCGAGAGTTGTATTGGGAGTCTCCCGATACTCCCGTGTTACACCTCTGCTCCGCGAGCTGCATTGGTTACCAGTTGTCTTCCGGGTGAGGTTCAAGGTGTTGGTAATGACCTACAAAGCCCTCCATGGCATGGGTCCAGAATACCTTGGGGACCACCTGCAGCCGGCGTCAACTTCCCTCCGCCCAGTACGCTCCCACAGAGAGGGCCTCCTCAGGGTGCCGCCGGTCAAAGAATGCCGACTGGTGGCCCCCAGGGGGAGAGCGTTCTCTGTGGGTGCACCGGATTTATGGAACCATCTTCCGGTTGAGCTCTGGATGGCGCCCGATCTCCGCTCCTTCCGGCGCGACCTTAAAACCTATCTCTTTAAACAAGCTGGCCTGGCCTGATGGGACGGGGTGGGATTTTTATTAACGACTTCAATTTTAAATTTGTATTATCTCTGGGCATTGTTTAATTATGTTTTAATAATCTAATTTTAACTTTTGTATCTAATTTTTATGTATTGCCCTGTTCACCGCCCTGAGTCTCTTGAGAGAAGGGCGGTATATAAATTAAATTAATAAATAAATAAATAATAAATAATAAATAAATAAATTATTTCTATCAAGTCTATGGTTGCAAAGATAGCCATGAACTTCAAGACTGTACTGTAAGCCTGGGAAACTCTCCTGCCTATCTGGCCATAGTATCAAGAAGTCCAGGCAGAGAAGTACTATGTGCAGACCAGTACAGTAGCAGCAATTCCATCTGTACCTTAGAGCCCAACTTCACATATAGAGGTATCTGTGAAGCAGCATATCAAAAGACACAAGAATCTTCTGAACGATAATAGCCACTCTCCCTGCCTTACTGGTATCTTACTTAAACCATAATTGGGCACATTCCCAAGACTGAAATATCCCCCAAGTTTATTCAAGTCTTAAGTGATACATATCAGGTTGGCCCTTCCATCCACAGTAAAATCCTGCATGAGGAACACTTGTTACAGGACATCCAAACCAATCACTATCTAACCAATTAGTTCATCAGAAATTTGGTCCACTTCTGCTCAATTAAGCGAGCTACACCTGCCCATACATACAATCCATACAGTGACATAGACACAAACACCATCTCTAAAAACAGACCTTATCAACTCAGCTATCTCTAATCCCAAAAGGACATTAACTGCAATCCTCTTAAATAACAGACTTAAAGCTGCTGTCCTCTCACTCCCAGCTTACTCTGATGCTGCTAATGTAAAGAAAATAAAAGGTAGTGCCTGCTATCAGAGCAAGCAGCTTACAGTCCACTTCCCTGCAATTTGAATCACACAATATGAGAGCAAAAAGGGTGCCAAAGCAACCCATATATCATTTTCATGAAAATAGGAGTCGGTGCAGTGTTAAGAATCTTTTATTGCCTTGCTGAAGAATGTAACTTGCATTGATCATTTGCCATAAATCAGAGCTAATAAGTCAGTAAAAATTTTTTAATGTTCATCATTTGGAAGAAAAGACAAAATTGTTCATGCCCATTAATATCACATGTGGCCTGAACTTCAAGCAACTGGCAAGCCAGGTAAAGAATGGACAATATAATCATGTTGCAGAAACTCAGCTAAGTAGAATTGTCATTTTTTTCAAATTTACACTTTAATTAAAATGTAGTAAATCTAAGAGAAAAGTTTTATTCTGACCAATTAGCATTTAAAATATTAGATGCTGTTTTGAAATAACAGCTAAATTCCATGTCACATTTGCTCTAATAAATTTACAATTCTGTTATGTAAGTTGATTATTACATCATATCCAGGGCTTTTTTTCTAAAAAAAAAAAAAGGTGCCAGAACTCTTATCTTGGCGGGCGCAGGAGGCAGGGGGACGGCACTGCACGGGCGTGAGGGGTGTTGGCGGCGGGCTGTTCCCCGGGGCCGGAGCTGGCGCGGCTGGTGCAGTGGGAGCAGCAGGGCCTGCTCTATACAGCGTGGCTGTGTGGGGCGGGTGATGGAGGCGGTGCAGGCCAGGCGATGCAGGGCGGCCACTTAGGCATGCAGGGTGAGGCAATGGTGGCGCAGGTCCAGCACCAGGTAGGCCACCAGCCTGGCTGACACGGGTGAGCACAAGGAAGGAGTGCACATGGACTCCGCAGAACCCACCTCCCACTCCTTGTCCTCTCTTACTTACCTAGCTGAGATGGTGGAGTTGGGCAGCAGGGAGGGATGCAAACTTCCTGCCAACTCACCTTCACTGCAGACAACTTGCCTGTGCAACATTTGCCAGCTGGGTCTTTTGGTGCTCTCAGCAGCAATTCTTATTGGCTTTTGAGTAGCATAGCTTGTGGGAGGGAGGGAGTAGCATAGCTTGTGCAAAAGCTTTTTTTTTGTGCAAAAAAAAGTGCTGGAACGCCATTCAGAGCGTTCAATGAGAAAAAAGCCCTGCTTTTATGTATTAATCTTATGATTTTAAAAATTTATTTTTTTCTATTGTAAGTTGCCCCAAACCTCGCCATGTGGATTGCATACAAATATTATATAATCAGTAAATAAAGGTAGAACATATGTTAAATATACATCAAATGATAATATGCTTCCCTACAAAGTCAATTCTTGCTCAATGACAGACCAAGGAGTTAACTCAGAAAGGCAAGAGGAAAATCTAGAAGAGATCTGTGCAACTTGTAGAAGGGAAAGGCCCACACTGATAAATTAAAAATCTTTGTGGTCTGCAAAGGAATGCTGGTGGGCTAATCAATGATTTGGTGACTAGAGGAGCATCTACAGTGTTGGGGCTCGTGGTCATGGTAAGCCATGGAGACACTAGGCAACGTGACTTTTAGGGCAGTGGTGGTGATTTTATTACTTAAAAAAAAAAGTCTGTGCTCTGTCCAAGGGTGCTTGGCAGGCTGCATGTACAGGCCTGGTCTAGAATTTATTTTGGAGCATTCAACTATCTAGAGCAGGCATGTCAAACTCATTTTGTTTGAGGCAACTTCTTATAAAAGAATTGCCATTAATTTGTTTTAATAAAATAATTTAAATCAATTTTTCACTTGATTTCAAATTAAATGAATTATATTGGTTGACAATGAGATTTTTTTTTAGTACAATTGCCAAATGCAATAAACTGGTTTTAGGTATATGTTACTGGAAGGAAAAAGCAATCCCTGCTGCATTACTGATCCCAGAGTAGCATTTGCACGTATGCAGGAATCCTTAGGGTGCCATAGTTATGGATGAGAAATATTGGTTGCAAAATTGGCATTTCTGGATGTAATACAGATATTTTGGATTTATTTTTGTTTCTTTGCATGTTTGATATTTTTAAAAAGGCATATGCTACTGACTATGCTTATGCACATATGTAACATCTTTTGCTAGAATACATGACCAATGCTTTTCCAGAATATGAAAAGTGAAAGACTGTGAGTAAACAAAATTTTAATGTACAGATAATACCACCAGAAATTATTTTAGCCTTTTTAATAAATGTTGTTATTGATGTTAAGCTCACCATGAAAAACATCATATATTGTTATGTATATACTAGGTTAATTATTTAAAGACTGAAGTGCAACATAACTAGATTCTATTTTTCAAAACACACAACAGTCCAAACAGTAAAAGTAAAGTCCAAATTAAGAATATTTCATTCTTAAGAATTGTTTAATTTAAAGTGGTTTAGTTGTAATAGATGGTTAGATTCAAAATAGTTTTCAATAGTACAAAATAGTACAAAAGATACTATTTTTTCTAGCATCAGCTAAATTAGACATATTATATTGAGAAAAATGTTTCTGATTTCTTTCCTGTTGCCTTTATGAAATCATCATTGCAGAGATGTTAACATAGGAAATAGATTATTTTGTTATCTAATTTTACCTTCCAAAAGACAGAAGAAGATGAAAAATCTGAGGTTCTTTCCTGTTGGCTTTTTGAATTAGCTGTTTTAGATTCTAAAAGTTTAGTTCCTAAAGAAGTAACCCTGTAAATAATTTTAATGTCCTCCTCTAGTGCAGGGGTAGGCAACCTTGGCTCTTTTATGACTCGTGGACTTCAACTCCCAGAATTCCTGAGCCAGCCTGGCTCAGCTTGGAAACCTCTCCCTTTCCCCTCAACATGGATGGCTCAGGATTTCTGGAAGTTGAAGTCCACGAGTCATAAAAAAGAGCCAAGATTGCCTAGCCCTGCAATAGGCTTAGGAAAGCCAATAGAGGGAGCTTCTTTTTTTTTTTTTTTGCAAAAAAAGGTGCCAGAACGCCATTCTGAGCATTCTATGAGAAAAAAAGCCCTGATCATATCTACTCTCTATTAGCTGAAATCCTATCAAATAGGTAAACTAATTAATCAACCATCACTGCAACAGTACACTAAAGCATCCAAGAATTTCTATTAAATTTTAAGAAACTAGGCCATCTTCTTAAACTTTGGGGTATGATCTTTCACAAGACAGAGCCAGAGCTCCAGGCTTTGGGGGTTAGGGCAGTACTTCATGGGCATGTCAGAGATCCATCTCTCCTTTCTCAAAAACTTCATCCCACTGGGATGGGTGCCAGCATTTTTGCAAACAGACGAAGACTTTAGTGATCACATGGTTTGCACACATTTTTGCACGTAGGAGCTCTAGAGGTGTTTGGAAACTTATGTTGACTTCGTGGGAACTGGGTGGGCTTCACAAATTCTTTCCTGCATATTAGAAAACCTGACCAAGTTGATTGATTAAGCAGCTGTCCAAGCCAGAAAGAAAGTGTATAAACACAGAGAAAGTATATATTGTTACTGATGCCACCCTTTTCATATTTTCTTTGATTAAGCCAACATTTAAACATGCCTATTATATACTAAAATTATTGTTTTCCCATCTCTCTAGACTTTTCTCTTGAAAGTAAATTCAGAATACTTCAATCCTGTAGAAATAGAATGTGTAAATTTTCAAAAAATAGCTAAAAAGGTTTGGAATAGAGTTTGTTGTGTCATTTTATCAACAGTTTATAAAACGACATGTGTAGTTCAGCAATGAGATACTATATTCAGCCTATCTAATTCTTAAAAATCAAACAAGCAATCAAAATATTGCACATTTTTAAAGATCATAAAATGAGGAAATTACTAAGGGATTGTAGTTTTATTTTGTAAAATGAGAGGTTGCTCAGTTTGAATTGCTCAGTGCATCGGGATGCACAGATACCTCAGTAAGAAAGAGAATAAGTTGTTTTTAATCTCTGCAACAATGATTCACACCTGTGTATTCATGTTCAGTTCAAATGTGTGCAAAACAATTTGGATAATTGTGAGGCAGCAGCAAATTTTGCTTATTTATGAATATGCAGAATTTTTTCTGACTATACTGTCCAGCATTGCTATCAGGCCACAAGCGTATCTTCACATGCATTTAGAAAGTCTTCCTTAGCCAATATAGAGCCTGTACCTGCTATATATATAAAAGCAAGGACAAAAACAAATTTTCCAGTAGGGTTCCTTGTGCCAAGAATAACCTCATGATATGATTCTTTTTCAGACAGAGGTCCTTTGCATTTATCAATTGTGTATGAAACTAGAATGTCATATCTGAAACTTACACTAGTTCAGATTCTGATATTCTAACCCAGGGGTGTCAAACTCAATTTCACTGAGGGCCGCATCAGCATTGCGGTTGCCCTCAGGGGGCCGGGTGGGTATGGCCTGGGTGGGTGTGGCCTACTGGGTGGGCATGGCTAGAGTGCGTATGGCCTACTGGGTGGGCATGGCCAGCTCTACATCGTTCGCATCAAGGGTGCCTATGGGGGCCTGGGCAGGAGTGGGACAGATCTGAGGGTCTCTGGCAGAAGGAGGGTCTCTGGGCCAGGGCCAAGGCAGTGGGGGCCGTTCCCTCACTGTTTCCAGGATGGCTTCGTGGGCCACATGAAACCACTTCGCTGTTTGACATGTCTGTTCTAACCACTGGTGATGCAGTGGTTAGAATGCAGTATTGCAGGCTAAATCTGCCCACAGCCTGGAGTTCGATCCTGACATGGCTCGAGGTTGATTCAGCCTTCCATTCTTCCAAGGCTGGTAAAATGAGGACCCAAGTAGTTGGGGGTAATATGCTGACATTATAAACCGCTCAGAGACTGCTGTAAAGCATGGTGGGGCAGTATATACAGTAAGTCTAAATGCTATTGCTATTGTGCTAGTTTAACCACAGCTAACTATATAAACCACAAATAGATCAATTTGCACTAAGTTCTATATTATATTTTGTTCCTTTTCCCTATCTTTTTTTACATATATAGAAAGCTTTTTGATAGGTTATCCAACAGTTTGGGATATAGCATCATTGATATGCTTATGCAACCTTGTAATACATCATTTATTCTTGATTGAATGATAAGTCATGATTTAGTGCTTGGATAGGAAGAACAGATTGCTGTCACCTGCACACTGCAAATGATGAAAGGCACAGAAGTGACATGGACAAATTGAAACAAGTTCAGAGGAGAATTCTCAAAAGGGCAAAGAGTCTTGAAACCAAGTCCATAGGGAAAGATTAAAGAGTGGAACAGTTAAATGGGTGCAGAGTTGCAGATAAAAGAGAGATTTGGATGTATGCTCTACTATTCTAGAGGGCCAGACTAGAACAGCATGTTAAAGTTATAGGGTTGTAGATTCAGCCAAACTGTCAGTGGAAAAAAATGCCACAAGAACTGGAGGTCTTCAAAAAAAACCTGAGTGATCATCTGTCTAGTAGATCCTGCACTGACAGTTGGACTAGATGACCTCTAAGGTATCTTCCAAAGCTATCATTTTTTTGCTATCACTGGATCAAATGCACAGTGCTAAATTTTCTGACAGTAGCCAGCTGATATACAGAATGCCTTAAATCCTTAATTTCACGATTCAAAATTCCTCAACAAAGACAATCTTGCCAAACAATGTGCTGGATCATTGCCAGAGCTTTAATTCTCAAGCAGGAAGCATAGGAATTAAATCTGTCTGGACATTTTTAACATGATCTAAAAGCTTTTCCCACTTGCTTTGAATGGATGTGAGCTGTAAGTAATGAAGAGGAAAAGACTTTTCCACGCAGAATCACACACTGTCAGAATGAGTTGGAAATCTAGAATTGAGATAGTCCTCGGAGCCAATGTTATTCCTGAAGCAAAATAGATCTGACACTGTAATCTAGCTGGATGAGATATCTTAAGCATTAAAAAAAGTATGATTCAACCTAGAATAAGCCTTTCATTCTCCAGTCTTACTATCTGAATAAGCAAATGTACAAAAAGAAAGGGGAAAGGAAAGAAAAAAGAATCAAAGTGCCTCAATTAATATATGCATTCAGAAAGGACAGATATTTTTGAAGTGCACAATGACTTGGAAACCACACATAGTATCTTCAAAGAGCTTTTTAAAAAAGTTATTTCAGGACAGTTTGACCTGCAACAGTGGCAGATGATAATACATCTATTGATAATGTTCTGTGCTGCCACAGATGTTTCAGAGATTTTCTTTTGAAAATAAAATTGGTATGAATGCAATTGGGGACTAGGAGTTCTGGTCAGTTAGTATTTTTATTTCAGTAGAAAGAGAGAGAAAATACAATTGAAAATAATTATGAAGCACAAATAAGAAATTAATGAACCTTAAGGGTAACACAGATGTTTCGTTTCTCATTTATAGATATGAAGAGACAGGTGTTTCAAGAATACAAGAGGAAGGAAATAAGTCATGTAATTGTGTTTCTGGCTAATCATCCAAATCGAGACATATTGCAACCTGCTACTGCTACAAATATTGTGCTTCAAATAATCTATAAAAGATATTTGTTACTTCTGAACAGTTCAAGAAGCACCCAGTTCACAAATATTTTAAAAGTATAACAAAATATTAGAAAATAAAGTATGCATCATGATTAAGGAACAGTTATATACTTAAAGTGTATTTATAGATGTACACAGTCTATTTTCTGCATGGCATGCCAAATTCCAAAATACAGGTAGTCCTTGACTTATGACCACAACTGAGATCTTGTCAAAGGCAAATATTGTAGTGTTGAGGAATTCTCAAAGTAATTAGTGCTTGCCACATCTTGATCTTTCCTTTCCTCCTCCATCTTTTCTTGTCTCCTCATTCTGTACCTTGTGATTCTGGAGACACGTAGCCCTTTCATCCTCCATTTCTTCATCTCTCCTTCTCCTTGCCACATCCCAACATCTGTTGTCCTCTCCTGACCATAATACCCCCTTCTCTTTCCACATGACATAATTACGGCAACAATATTTTATTTTATTTTTACCACAATGTTGTACATTGACCCTGCACCTCAGAATAGTCTGGAATCTCTGCTGGCTTCGTAAACATAGAATAATAGAGTTGGAAGGGCTTCTAGTCCAACCCCTTCTTTGAGCAGGAAACCCTATACCATTTCAGATAAATGACTGTCCGGTCTCTTTTTGAAAGCCTCCAGTGATGGAGCGCTCACAACCTCTGAAGGCAAGTTGTTCCATTGGTTGATTGCTCTCACAGTTAGAAAATTTCTCCTTAGTTCTAAGTTGCTTCTCTCCTTGGTTAGTTTCCACCCATTGCTTCTCGTCTTGCCTCTTGTTTTCTTTGGAAAATAGTTTGTCTTTGTAGGAGCCCCTCAAATATTGGAACACTGCTATTATGTCTCCCCTAATCCTTCTTTTTATACTAGACATAGACAGACAGAAGAGAGAGAGAGAGATGGACAAATAGATGGAAAGACAGACAGACCTTTCTTCACAAATCTTAAAGTTGTTGCTTTTTAAAGAGTCACATTAGCCAATTCTTTATTGCCTGGTGGGGAAGGGGATGATGGATTACGAGACTGGCAGGTAAATTGTCATGGAATGTTCAGAATGACCATCACATGACCCAGCAGTAGACCAACCATGGCGCAGGAGCCACAACTTTCCCAAATTTCATTCCCTTGGGAGTCATAAGTGCAGTATTTTGAACGCATCCTGTATGTTAGCCATTTCAGGTATTTTGATTCCAAAAAATTTGTCCTATCCCAATTGATGGTAAAGATAAAAGTTGTATTAGTATATAGATGGACAGACAAAAACAAAACTGGTTGCTCTTCCCAGTTACAGTACACCTACCATAAAATAGTAAATAGAAACATTTTTATTACTGGACTATATGTATTTCCCTGCTCTTTAACACATGCACACGTGCGCACACACACACACACACACACACACACACAGAGAGAGAGAAACAGCTATGGGAGCCTGACTACCAAAGCCAGATGACAATTAGATGGCAACAAAGAATTCAAATGTTCTGCATTTCTTAACTTCCTTCTAACAGTAATGAAGTTTTGCTGTCCAGATTTGGCAGCACTAAAAAAGATTAGAAATTTTCTCCAGATAATCCTTTGACTATTATTAAAATAAGATCCCTTTTTTAATTTTTAAAGTGAATTCAGGATTCACTGTAGAATCCAATACTTTCAGGATATATGAGAAAGTATATAATTTCACATCACCCTAGATTTGAAGTGCAGCTGTCCTTAAGATGTCTTACTGTACATATGGATACCAAATGACAGTCATTCATTGAATTGTTTTCCCAGATCTCAAATAGTCTCTACAGCTTTTGACTTCATTCTCTTTTAGATATTAGAAAAAGTTATTTTTTCATTATCCAAATAGATGTCTGTATCTTTTTACATTTCTTCCTAAATCTTTTCTATGTTCTTTTGCACTGCATTGTAATGTGTGTGACCTGATAAGGCTGGCTGAAGAAAGGAATAACATTTTTTAAAAGAATTTGATCCTAGTTCAGTGCAGTTTTTGCAGGAAGTTTCAATGTGTTTAATGGGATTCCAAAATAAAATTTATAAAAAAACACAACTTTTTTTACATATTTGGTATAAATTGTACTCTGTTCAGGAGAGTTCTGAAAGCATGTAGAGCACTGTAGTATTATTCACCTATAAAGAATGTATTTATGCACAAAGTATGTATGCATAAGGAAAGTAAACATATTTGTTTAAGTTACGTAAACATCAACATAATTTATGACACTGAGGAAGGCAGGAAAGAAGTAGAAGGACTGTAAATTTTACAAGGGGAAAAACTACAAGGCCAGGTCTGAATATTTATTTTTTCCTGTGAAATGGAAATTAGTAATGTCAGAGTACATTTGATTTAACCTAAATATCAGTTTGGGTCTCCAGCTAAAATATCAATTAGCATTATATTCATGTTATTCCTTTTTGCGGAAATATGTAGAAGCATTTTTCTACATCTAGTAGTTGTCCTATGTCCAGAAAATCTATTGCTTTGTTGCTATTTATAATGCTACCATCACCATTAATTTCATACAAGTTTTGACATATTTCATAATATACTGTACAATAGGTTCATGTCTGATTTTGGTGAGTGTTCTTCAAGGCATTTCATTTAAATACTAAATATTTTTCAAATAGCAAATGTCAAGTTGTGTCCTTCAGCTTCCTACTCTTAAATCCCTCTCTAAATTTACTATTTCCTGATTCTAAGATAGGAGAAGGAAAGAAACAGATTGTATACCACAAGATTATAAACCTATGAGCCAATCAGGAAGCAAATTATATTATTCTTGCAAATGAATAAGTTGTATTACAAATACAAGCAGCAGATATTAAAATGAAATATAAGATAAAAGATATAAGAAATGTCATGACTTTGAGAAGTAATTTAGAGCAGGGCTTTTCAACCTTTTCACTCATTAGGATATGACAATATCCAAGTACCACCAGTCACCTACCAAGGTGTCAAAAACTTGATGACCAAAAAAAAGAAAAAAAGGAAAAAAGTGATGAAGTACAGGTAGTCTTCAACTTACAACAGTTCGCTTAGTGACTGTTCGAAGTTACAATGGCACTGAAAAAAGTGCCTCCCAAGCCACAACTGAGCAAGACACCTGCTTGCCCACCCAGCGGCGCTTTTCATCCTGTCCCGAGGTTTTCATTGTTGTGAGCATTTCTGTTGAAGATTGGCAGTGGGGGTGGGGTGGGGGGTGTTTGGTTTTTATTTCCCCCGTCTGCTGGGTGGTTGCAGAAGGTTTTGGTCACTTCACATGACCCTGGGACACTGTGACCTTCATAAACATGAATCAGTTGCCAAGCATCTGAATGTAAATCACAAGACCCTTGAGATGCTGCAACATTCCAGCTGATCAGCGCTTCTTCTAGGCTCAAAAGAAGTGCCAGGATCAGTGCTGCTTTCCAGCTGATTGGTGCTTCTTCAGGGCTCAGCAGAAGCACCAGGATCAGCGCCAAGCTCCAGCTGGAGCCTGGCGCTGATCCTGGCACTTCCACTGAGCCCTGACAGCCCCGAAGAAGCGCCGATCAGCTGGAAAGCAGCACTGATCCTGGCGCTTCCGCTGAGCCCTGACAGCCCTGCAGCTGCAGCCGTCTCTCACTCAGGCTTGTGCGGTGCTGCCACTGGTTCAGCTCATTCCCCTTGTCCGCTACCACTTTTCTAGGATGGTCACGTACCACCTGCCAGGTGCCAATGTACCACAGGTGGTACCCGTGCCACTGGTTGAAAAGCCCTGATTTAGAGGATTTTTCCAGTTGTTACATAATTGTGTTAGCTAGTTTTCTACCTGTTCACATCCAGAATTAAGGTTCACAAATACTGCTAATTCAATTATTGCTCCTATGGAGAAATCATAAGCTACTGAATACAAGTAGTCCTCCAGTTACAACAGTTCATTTAGTGACCGTTCAAAGTTACAACGGCACTGAAAAAAGTGACTTAGTACCATTTTTCACAGTTACAACCTTGGTAGCATCCCCATGATCACGTGATCAAAATTCAGGTGCTTGGCAACTGGTTCATACTTATGACCGTTGCTGTGTCCCAAGGTTATGTGATCACCTTTTGCAACCTTCTGACAAGCAAAGTCAGAAGCCAGATTCACTTAACAACCGGATTACTAACTTATCAACTGCAGTGATTCACTTAACAACTATGGCAAGAAAAATTCTAAATTAGGGCAAAGCTCACTTAACAAATGTCTCCCTTAAGAACAGAAATTTTGGGCTCAATTGTGATTATAAGTTGAGGACTATCCGTAAGTACAAATGAAGTTCTTCTTTGTTCAGAAATTTGTGCCCATGTTTGAGTGCCCAAGAGTTTGTATACTAAAACTTGATCAAAGACTTGTCTATTCAAATTTCTTCAGACTTGGGGAGAAATTATAGTTCCCCTAAGCATGTGACTGATATTTAGAGAGGAATAAGTTTATCTCTCTCAGCTTTCCATTTAAAACTAGGAGAATGTGATCCACTTTTAAGAGAATTCCCATACATATATCTATACCATTTGAACTAAGGAAAGGAGCATTGCTTCTTTATTTAACCATTCCACAAGTATATTATTGACCATGAAATGGTCACTATTCCTCATTGGAGGATGTGGAAGGTGGATGAAGTCTACATCTGGATTTCTGAATTTTTGGACAACGGTTAAGGTACACTTAGAAATACTTATCTTCCATCATATGGGAGTAGAACTAGAACTTAAAATTTATTGATTTATCTAGTCTTTAATTTATACAGCCATCCACTTACAACTGTGAGTGGCTAACAAGGGGTTAAAAATATCAAATACAAAAGAATATAATAATTATATTATATATATATAATAAAATAGAACATATTAAGATGAGAGTCACAAACACAATTCATATATTTACAACTGGGCTTACATTTGCAATTTATTAATTAATTACCCCATATTCCAATTACCTGTAGGAGTAACAAACAAAAAACTAGAAATAGTAGCCACTGGATCTTTTATTTTACTGTCCAATATGAAGTGGCATTCTGGTGTGCAAATTAAGTCACAGTAAGGCCCAATTTTGAATAGACATAGACAGGATTATTCTCTAATCATCAAAATTCAAGCCTCAACAAAAGAAGTAAACCCTTAGCATATTTCCAGAGCATATCTTATGACCTGGTTAAGAAAGAACTGGAACCTTGTATTTTAAATTTACCCCAATAACCAGAGAATTGTTGTGTTATTTTTTCCTTCTGCAGTCAACCCAATACATCTTAGCCACTTTCCTGTCATGAATACAGCATGCTAATTCTTTTCAGCCTAGTTTTCCCACAATTAAGTTTGTACCACTTTCAGCCAAAATGTGTTTCCCCCCCTCTGGATTTTCCTGGGGATAAGACAGTAAGGGTTTCTTCTTTCTACTACATTTCTTAAAAGGATTATTTGAGTAAGATTAGTGTTTGTAAAAATGAAAGAAAGCCACAACTAGAGCTCAGGTCCAGTGTTACAAAAGTACACACAATACTACAGTATTGTGCTAATCTAAGTGCTAATCCATGTTCCAGATTTAGAGCTACTGCATAACCTTTGGAACATAAGCATATTAAAATTGTATGAAGTAAATAAGCTATGGAAAGTCTCACCATCCAATGAGACAGGTCAGCAAAGTTATAGCTAACCACATATCCAGCAAATAAAATAGTGCAAAGATTTTTTTTTAAAAAATCACTGGGGCTGAATTATATTTGTCTAATTTAAAGCATACTCTGCCAAAGGCTACATAAGTGATTAAGTATTAGCATCATATTTATCTATAGGACTGCATCTTATCTGCATATAACTACACTGTATAGAATATGTGTAGCTATGTTGCTTCCATTGAACACTACAGGGACATTAGATTAGCATTACAATTTCCATTTTCTACAGTATATTGCTGCAACCACCTTTCCCAATTCATTGTTACAATTGTGGTTGGTCTGGACAATGGAAATTATAATCTATTAACATCTGGAGAGCTGCACTTTGAGAAAGACTAGCTCATAGGCTTTTAATAATACAAGTAAAATGATAATATAATTGTCTCTGTGCTATTCAATTCATTTTATTCAACTTGTCCTATTTTCTTCTAGAAAGGACTTGTATAAATAAAATCAGGAATTTAGGCAATTCACAGATTTATTAAATTTATATGCCACCCATCTCCCTTATAAGGCAATTCTGGGCAGCTTACAAACACTAAAAAGATAAACACCCACCCCCCACCCCCAATTTTTAAACTTCTGCAAAAAACTAAACAAGGACATAGATGGCACAGAGATGATATTTTTTTTATTTTATTTATTTTAATCCCATTTATATCCCGCCCTTCTCCGAAGACTCAGGGCGGCTTACAATTTAAGCACAAACCAATGTGCTTAGCAATAGCCTTCATTCTATGTATATGCCTGCTTATTAGGGCTTTCGCCCCCCCCCCCAGCAGCATTATTACAAAGTCGGCTTATTGCCCCCAACAATCTGGGTCCTCATTTTACCTACCTCGGAAGGATGGAAGGCTGAGTCAACCTTGAGCCTGGTGGGATGCGAACCTGCACTAATTGCAGGCAGCTGGTGTTACTTAAGGAGGCATTAGCCCACTGCTCCACCAAGGCTCCTTGGTGTAAGATATCTTCTTACTCCGTCAGCCACCTCCAGCGATGAGTGACCCCCTCAGAGCCCCAAGTCAACCAGCAAAACCAAATCTGAATACCCTTCCAGAAGGCCAAAACGGTGGGAACAATTCTCACCTAGAGTGTTCCCAAGATTGGGTTTACAGTGGAAAAGGCTCCTCTCCTTAAGCCTGCCCACCAGAATTCCTAAGCAGATGAGGTCCATTGCAGGCCCCATGGGCTAGTCCCATCAGAGTGAGATAGCTCCTCAGATACCATGGACCCATGCCATATAGTACTTTAAAGGCAAAAACCAACATCTTGAATTGGATGAAGAAACTGATAACCAATGCAGCTTGTGCAACAGTGGTGTTATATGTGCCGCCCTAAGGGTCCCCAGAATTGTGCACACCACCGCATTCTGCAGCAGCTGTAGCTTCACAGTAATCCAACTAAGAGATGACCAGGGCATGAGTGGCCATGCGCAGGTCATCACAATCAATTCCCTTGCTTCAACAGAATTCGAAAGACATGAGCTTAGATTTATTTCTGAACTTTTAGCCAGCAGGAAAAATGCCAAGTGCAGAAAACAGTCAGGACTGTGAAAAATATTGTATTGTTTTGAGAGTTAATGTCCTATAATGTGAACGTAGGAATCTCCAAGGAGAAATAACATAGCATAAAATAAGCTTTTAACTCAATTTAACTGCTTTTAAGTTTTATTTCCAGAACTTTCTTATTACAATTATTAGGCATGATGTTAGTAGAATTCACAATAGCAGGCGTACCGATTAAATTCACAAATCTGAGATTTTATAGTTTATTGATTACATCTGTGCTATATCCAGACAGAAAGAAAATATTTCTAGTTCTCAGAAACTCACCTAGCTGTTATAATGATATTCCATGCACTTAAACCCATGCTTCATCCCAAATGATGAATTCAGTTATCTGAGATTCCGCTAGGAGCAATTTACAATACTTTGGGAGGTGAATTTAAGAAACATGACACTGTATTTCTCTTCAGGCATTAATGCTCATAATGCTATCTTCAGAAAACCCATATGGCCCTATTATTAAAGTAAGAAAAAATGTCAAATATTTAACTGAGGGTGATACATTAATCTGAGAGAAGGCAAGAGAATGAGATAATGGTTTAAATGAAAAGCTTGGGATATATGGCCTGGAGAACTAAGGATAAGGATGCCAAATCTAAATTATATGAGAACACTTCTGTCTCTAATTGCACAGAAGACACCTTTCTGAGGACTTATTAATCATCCCAACATTATGAAGTGGCAATCCTTAGAGGATGATGAATGTCAAGACCTAGTAAATAATGTGGGGTGCTATGTACACATCATCAGGGAGTTTTTTCATCCAAGATTCTCTAATAGAAATAAGTCATTTATCATTAGCAAGTGACTGGTTTGCCACAAATAGAAGATCCTTATTTTCTATGTTGGCTCAAGAAGAGAATTCTCTTGTTCCCCAAATCAAAATACAGAAACATTTGCAGTAGCAGGATGGGAGTCTTGATAGGAAAGTATGTTGGGGACTCTATGGAGAGAGACCTTTACATACAATCATTATAATATATACATTCCTCCGTTTAAGTCTATTCTTAGTCACAAAAATGACATGGAAAAAATAAGGGACAGGGGAGCTTATAATTGTTCAACTAAACTAAAAGTTCAAAGAGGTGTGTAGTTAATACCTGTAGAAAAAAGTCAAAATGGCTACAATATATATATAAAAAGAACTTTCGCTTGTAAAGGAAACCAAAAGCAAGAAAAGGAGGGGGGACTATGGTTGTAGCATAAGACACAGGAATGCTTGAGGTTGCTTGCTTCTCCTCTAAGGGGAACTGTGTACAAATGGATATATAGGATTAATCTGAAAACAACAATATTTTTCACAGGTTGTACCCAACAAACATATATCAATATGAAGCTATAATGAAGTCTTGAGCTGGAAAGAGTGCCATTCTAGGCCATCTGCTGTTCAACATACTGTATTTATAAATGACTTGGCTGTGAGGTTAGAAAATATAATCACAGGCCTATATCATCGCTTGAACCTGTGGGAGTCATTTTGCCTCCATTGTGCTTTGAACCCATTGAAGCCAAATTGCCTGCACCGTGCCAGGAGTCTGGAGAGTCGTCGTTGCTTTCACTGGGCCTTGCAATCAGGGGTTGTGGTTGTCCTGCCTGAAATTCAGTGATTCACCTTGTTGTCATCCTGCCCAGGGTTCTTAGTTTACCTTGTTGGCATTATCCCCATGCTTGTGCATCTTCTTGCTCCTGTTTCTTTCACTACATCTGGCCAGCATTTTGCAGAGAAATTGTTTGAAACTAACTCTAAGGACTGTATACACAGAGTTGGGACCTGGGGAATGACTAGGGGGTTGGTTGTGTGAAATAAACATGCTTAAACCCACATGCTCTGTGTGTGTGTGTGTGTGTGTGTGTGTGTGTGTGTGTGTACTGGGACAGGACCCTAGGATTGGAAACAGTCTAATAATGCTATTGTTGCTAATTCCTTCATGGCAAGCACAGGATGAACTGAATTCAGTGTTAGCATGAAATGTGAGGAGTAAGACTCTGCTTTATACACAGATTCATGCAGATGTGTTAAGATTGTGTCAAAGAAATAAAAAATTTATAGACAAACACTATCAGAGGACAATACTATCCACCCATTACATCAGCAAATTCCTTGGTTAACATGAGACATATGCTCGTAAATGTATTAAAACCTTTTAGTCAAGAAAGGCTTGGGAAAGTGTTGTCACTGGAGGGAAAAAGGCATTGCTCCAGGACTTTTTTCCTCTTTATACATAATTGAGTTTTTAGTCACAGGCAAAATGGTTAGTATATATTATAATTTACCAGAAAGAAAACAAGGTAGAGACTTTCCAGATGTATATTCTTCTTTCTGAAGAATCCTAGCCTCCCATATAAAAAGATAATAAACACAATGAAGGTCACAGCTTAGTAATGTATTTGCAGTATTATCCCATACAGGAAAACAAAAGAGGAACAAAAATATTTTGTTTGTAAGGAGGAATTAACTACTTTCTCAGAGGTGTTCTGGGCCATGTCCTCCCTTTTTGTACAGACATCTTGTCCCATTCTTCCAACTTAAAATAGTCTGTTCCTATGCATGTTTAACTAGCAGTGAGTCTCATAGAGACTTAGAACATAGAACCATAGGGCCAGAAGGGACCTTGGAGATCTTCTAGTCCAGCCCCCTGGTCAAGGCAGGATCATATAATTACATGTTATATATTCAAGCTAACTTATACTTTATCATAATTTTTAACTCCATATTATGGTGGGTGTATCACAATATTTAAGAAAGAAAAAATAAAAATATAGAATACAGCTCCTCAATAATTGATATACATCATGCTAGCCTAGCATAAGGATAAGTTATTTTTATTCTACAGTATAGCAACAAGAGCCAATTTGGTCTAGTTATTCCCTTTAAGCGTACATAGTACAGTACTGGTAGTCCTCAACTTATCATAATTGATCCCAAATTTTCTGTTGCTAAGTGACACATCTGTTAATCGGTTTTGCCCCATTTTATGACCTTTCTTGCTACAGTTGTTAAGTGAATCACTGCAGTTGTTAAGTTAGTAGTATGGTTGTTAAACGAATCTTGCTTTCCCATTGACTATTCCTGTCAGAAGGTCACAAATGGTGATCACACTGCAACCATCATAAATATGAGTCAGTTGCCAAGCATCTGAATTTTGATCACATGACCAGGGGTATGCTGCAATGGTCATATGTGTGAAAAGCAGTCATAAGTCATTCTTTTAGTGCTGCTGTAATTTTGAACAGTCACTAAAGAAACTGTTGTAATTTGAGGACTGCCTGTATTGGGGCGTAACACAACCAAATAAAGAGGTATTACAATTTCCTAACCTGTACATTTAGTAAATCTATATATTAGGATCCAAACCTGTTTATCTTGTAGAGTTGCATATGTTTCAACAATTATTCAAAGGTGCTTCAGACCTTGTCTTGCTATACATTAAGGTAGCCTGACTTTCTTCAAATTTGAAGTTAATTGCTTTTTTTAAAAAAAATCCATGGTTTAAAATTAGTGCAATTCATAAAGCAGCAATAGCTTTTTATCAAGGTGACTTGAGGCAGCATACAATAAAAAAATAAAACAATCAGCCTTACACTAAAAATTTGGCTGTTTCAGAAAGATGCAGCAATACAAGATTTAAAGTCATTCTTCAACAATATGTGTCACTATAATCACAAACGTGACACAATTCACTTCCACTGCTAAGCCGCCCTGAGTCTTCGGAGAAGGGCGGGATATAAATGGAATTAAAAAAAATAAAATAAAATACTCACCTGATTTTTTTCAGTGTTTTAAAAAACCAATTCTAATTGTAACAAAACTTCTGAAGAAATATTTTATAGAAATTCAACTTATTTCTTCAGGCTTCAGCTTTCCCTTCCTAAAGTCCCTAAAACTTGGCTAGTCTAGAAGGAGCCCCATTTCTTGGATTAATTCTGCTGCATTGTTATTAAGATTTCAAGGGGTTTGCATTCAGCCAATTCATATGATGCAGCTGCTCTCTCAGGTGACTGCAGAATAAATGAATACAATAAAAGCACAGAAGAATTAGTTCTCATCAAAATTTCAGTACTGCTAGTGATGGATTTTGTAGTTTAGGGAGTTTACAGTTCTGTAGAGAAGCAGAATTAATATGCACCCTGAAATAAACTACATGTGTAAAATCAAAAAGGCCATGAGAGAAAGGAGAAAGTAGAATCTGGAATTTCAGCTTAGCATCTTGCAACTAGATAGGAAAGCCTGTGGCAATCTAGATAGCCTAATGAAAGAATAAAAAACCTGGAAGGAGCTAGGGACAATTTTCTTTACAGTAATTTTACATTGAATGGGAATCATACTTCATGCTAAGCCAGGGGTCCCCAATCCCCGGTCCGTGGACCAGTACCGAGCCATGGTATGCCAGCAACTGGGCCTCAAAAACAAGCAAAGCCCCATCTGCGGGATGCAGGCACCACACAAAACCACGCCCCCTCCAGTCCACAGAAAAACCTCTCTCCACGGAACCGGTCCCTGGTGTCCAAAAGATTGGGGACCTCTGCGCTAAGCTATAGTTTATTAAATCTTATTTGATTGAATAAATCATAATTTGTTTAAATTGCTATGTCAGAAAATGTGACTGGATTCATGTAGTATTCTAAGCCCAAACCAAACAAATCATACTATGGCTTAGTACAAGGCATGACCTGAGCAAATGTAACAAATAGAGAATATTAGATGACTGTTTAAAATCACTCTGTGTCACTGTATAGGAGGTGATTGTATCATTGGTTCTCATTTGAGGAAATGGGTATGTATTTATGATAAACTTGTTGCTATCACAGCTCTGTGACAGCCAGCAGGATAAACATTCCTTATTCTGATTCTGATTCTTGTCAATAACTAACCTAGTATCCTCCAGATCTGTACCAAATTTGTGACAGTTGGTATAAATATCCACATCCCCAACCTGATGCTTTGTAAATAGGATTTGACTAATTTTTATGCATTTGTACAAAATACTTTCATCTTTGAGTTCTTCCAGTAAAAAAGATTTGGCAATAATCCTATCTTTATTTAGACACTGTACATTCAAGGATAGGATGGCACAATAAAAGAAATAAATAATAAAAGAAATAAATGACAGCACACTAGTAGCCAAATTTGAACAAATAGTTTCTTTCAAGTTCAGGCATTTCTTTCCATTCTTTTTGAAACCATAATGGCATTTTCTTTAAAATAAAATACAGCAAATCCTTTTCGAGGATTTTATTTTGCCATTGTATATAATTGCAAAGAGAACTATGAATAGATCTGTTCTGGCAACCTTGTCTCAAGCATCAACCCCTTGGGGACACTGACTCCTCCCTTTAAGACATGTATTTTGTCAGAATTGAAGAGCTATAAAAAGTTACTTGTTTTGTAAACCAGCATGCAGTTTAGTCTGCCTTAAATAAAGTACCAAACTGCAACAAGTCTCCATGGAAACATTTAACTCTTCATCAGCTTGAAATTTGGATCAGCTTGTTCCCCTTTTGATTCTAGAAAAGAATGGCAGTGTTTACTAAAGAGGTGCTGGCAGCACTGGTGGCTTAAGGAAGACCTTGCTTTCACAACTTTTTGCTGCACAAAATGAGGGATCAAAAATAACCACTTATTATAAATTCTGCTGCTACTTAATATATTGTTCTCTGAAGGATACATTAAGCTCCAATTTCATCCCTAATTCCACTTGTAAATAGGATTCAAAAACTGGAATTTTAAAATAAAATGTAGTATAGTGATAACTGTGGCACCAAATAAACAAATCCACCTGTTGATGATTTTCTGGCACCATACCAAAGTGGTAATCTATAGGCCAAATACAACTTTTTAAACACCATTTTGTAGTCTTCCCAGTCCTCCAGTTCACACCATAATTTGCTGACAAAATAGTCAAATTTCAGAAGTGCAATTTTTATCCCCTCCTTTTTGTTCATATAGGTGGCCTGGGAGACAGACAGACAGACAGACACACACACACACACACACAACACACACACACACACACCACTATGCTTCGGCTTGTCCCTCAAAAGCAGGGATATCTCAAAGGCCCAGAATCCAAGTTTGTGAGGCCTGGCTTACTTCAAGTGATGACAATACCAGGTGATTAGGATAATTTGTTACTGGTTTAGGATTCAATTCTTTCCTTGCTTTGTTTTATGCACTAAATTTAAAATCTGTATAGGTCACTATGAACATTTTTATGCAATATACAATTATCTCCCATTTGTTGGTTTAAAAGGCAGTAAGATGGTTTTATTGGTTAAAATCTATAAATTAATTCTAGACAGAATTAAACTATATTACAAAATTTAGCATGTGAAAAAAGTGGCTATATATACCTTAATGCCTTGGTATTCCTATGCATTCACAATAGATACAAGCTGCCTATAATTTCAGTTTAGAAACAACTTTATAAACTGGAATCACCTATGTAATAATGTGACTTGTTTGATTTTGTATTAATACACATGCATGAGTAAGGGTATGACTGTTAACTCCACAACCCATAGTTCAACATGTCACAGTATATGTAGCAAACATGACCAACAGAAAAATCACAATAATTTAAAACAGAATGAAAAAAAACCAATGAGAATACTAGTTTTTCAGAGGCAGGCAATCATAAATTAGGAGAGTTCAGTGTATAAGATTTTATTGGTTTTCAGCAGCAACAGTATTTAAACTAGACATGAATAAAGGTCTTTGTCTAGAATCTTTAAGTCTCAATTTAGAAACCAACAAACCTTTCCATGGGAGTTACTGAATAACTTATTTTGGAAACCAAAAGTTAACTAATGCCACATACATAAAGTAGCAATGAAAAGTGAAGTAATGAAAATATCTACGGAATACTTCCATTTCGGCAGCAAATTGAAAAGAAGGATTACCTTTAATCTATGGGTTTGTCAGAGGCTTCCAGTCTATAGAGTAATTTTGATTTTGTATTTCATTTCAGGAGTCAAAACTTTATCTGAAAACTACCATCATGCTTGCTTTATTCTTAGTCCATGTAAATGCTTCCACCCATATGTTTTTCTCTGTAGTTGGTTCAGGATGCCACACATGCCATTTACTTCCCATGTGGTTTATGGTATAAGCTTACAAAGATTTCACTAGCATGGGAACAAACTGAGATGGCTGGATTCCAAATATTCTGGAAGGGTTTTACACAAATATGAAACTAGCACAAGTTTGGGATTAGCAAATTGCATTCCTTATACAAGGATTTTATCCTAGTTTGGAAACAGCTGCAGAACTGTCTGAATTGAGAATTAACCATTCTGAAAGCAAAACATTTTGCTCCTACCTGTGCTAGTGTTTGCTAGAAACTGGAGCAAAGCTCCTATGTTCTTTGCAACAATGTGACTCTGTGGAGCTTGTGGGCAGTCTTACTGGCCCTACTTGGCCTCAAAGCATCACCATTCTGTGTTTTTTTTAATTCCATTTATATCCCGCCCTTCTCCGAAGACTCAGGGCGGCTTACAAGCTTAGCAATAGCCTTCATTCTATGTATATGCCTGCTTATTAGGGCTTTCACACACACCCCAAGCGGCATTATTACAAAGTCAGCTTATTGCCCCCAACAATCTGGGTCCTCATTTTACCTACCTCGGAAGGATGGAAGACTGAGTCAACCTTGAGCCTGGTGGGATGCGAACCTGCACTAATTGCAGGCAGCTGGTGTTACTTAAGGAGGCATTAGCCCACTGCTCCATCAAGGCTCTGTTTCTGGTGTCTTTCCATAGGGATTGTTTAGATTAATATATCTTTCTTTCTCTTCTCCCATGCGAGCTACCATGGCAACAAACAACTATGATTCACCAACTATTGGGAAAAGCCTTAGTTTCAAACATTCTCACCTGTTATTTCCCTATCACATTGCAGGCCAAATGGCAACTTTACCGTTAGGAATCTTAGTGGCAGCAATTGCTTACATTTTATTTTTGGAAAACAGTAAGACAAATGTACACAACAAATACTAAAAGCATGGGTGGAAGTACTTCCTATAGAGTGGTAATCCAGCACACCCAATTGCTCAGGAAAATGATTGACATTTTTGTATTGTTCCCGTGGTCAGCTAAAGACAACACTGATTGGCTTATAATGTTCTCTACCAGTCTCTGCATTTTTCCAGGATACAGAAGTCATCGGGTCAGCTTCAAAGTGGTTTGTGTGAAACTGGGGAATGGAAACCTTGTAGTCTGTAAATGCTCATTAGAAGGTAAAGACTGATAAATTATTTCCAGTATTATATGCCTGACAGGCAACCATCAAATTAAAAGCTATAACTAATGATATGAAATAAATGTTCAGCTGAGACCACTCAGTAACCAAAGCATATTGCAAAGGAAGGAGTTAATAACATGAAATCATTTTTGGTGGAATGGGTTTGATGCTCAAGGTACTGTAGGTAGCACTTCCTTATATTTTTCTAAAGAAAAATCCTATAAGATAGGATAAAGCTGAGAAAGAACAGCTGAACCAAAGTCACCTAGAGTGAGTTTCTACCTGAAACAGGATCTCCCAGTCTTAGTCTAGCACTTAACCACTATAGCATACTATCTGGATAAGTAGCAACTGTGCAGAAAAAAACAATTATTGTCCCATTCCATATATTTGCATATGCAGACAAGTTAGACATATATACAGAGGGAATCATGCTTAAGTAAATTTCAGATTCTTTTCTGTATTTAATCTATAACCTGCAGGTAAATACACTGGGTGGAGCAGTAGTATTAGCACATAACTTTTATCTTGTAAATTACAACTTTAAAGCCTGCTAGTACAACCCTATTTAGAAGTAATATCCCCTCAAAGCAATCAGACAAGCTTCCAAGTATTGACATTCTAGGACTGAAGTGGTGTTGAAACTCATTTTTTCTAGTTTTTTCCAGAAAAATCTGCCCTGACTTCACAAAGTTAATATGCTGCGTTACAGAACTTTCCAGCTACCTTTAACCATTAGGCCACTGCCATAAAGTAGGTGTGCCATTCATCTACGTGCAGAAGGGCAGAACCGAGTGCAAACGATTCGGATTGGTGACGCTGGTGGTTCACTATTTTGCAAAGCAAACCCGAAGTACAATGAGGGAACAACTTATTTGGCCAGCGTTTTCGCTGTTTAAGTTCAATACTATACTTAAATCCAATCCGTTCGGACTGGAATTGTAAACCCGTCGACAAAATTTCACGCCTGGGCTTCAAGCGAGAACACACGGGTCTCGAAAATCTGACCGTTAGGCAAAAGCTGCTAGAGAGGCTGCCGAGTGCAGTTAGTAAATGCCACACTCACCAATGTCCGAGTTACAGAAGGCATCCTGGGGATGAACTGGGACGCAGGTACAAGCTTCGACCAGCAGCTCAGTCAGGCTCCAGCTGCAGAGCAGCAAGAAAAGACTCAGCACCCAGCCTGACATACTGTTACAGTAGTACCGTTCCCTCACTCGTCGGTCTCCACCCACGTGGAGAATCGTTAAGAAGTAGAGGAAGATGCTTTTTAGAAAGACAGTGGGGTGGAAAGGTAGTTGCAATTCTGCTCCGTCCGGACGCTCGTCCACGGTTTGGCCAGGCGACCGCACGCTGAGTGGAGCAAGTTGTGGTTTTTTTTGCGCGCGCGCGGTTCCGCTTCTATTAAAGTGCAGGCTCGACTTTCCTCTCGGCGAGTTTGACGCTCCCCAGCAACTCTCGTGCTCGCCTCTGCGCTCTGGGCGGTTGCAGGGAGTTATAGCCTTGAGCGCGCCCCACACGGCTCTTGGGGTGCCGCCTCCTGGACCAATCGGAGTCCCGCATTACCTCATTCCTCAGGAAAGGGGAGAGGCTACCATAAAAAAAAAAGAAAGAAAGAAAGAAAATCCTGGTTGGAGGCGGGGTCCCAGCAAGGGATTCAGTTCCATATAGGGAATAATCTGTATTCTCTGTATTCTCTGTATGTGGCAGTTGGGGCTACAAGCAGGATTTCTGTTGACAGTTACAAAAGGGGAACAGGAAGGACAAGTAGAGACTGGAAGCGTAAGGCTGTAGCAGGGATGATGAAGAACGTGAGAGGAAGCTTGGATAAATATATGCAGGAGAAGGAAACCAGTAAATGCTGGTCCTGTTGGCTATCTTTTATCTATATATATATATATATGCGAATATTAACATTCCTCAACTTCACAGCAGTTTACGCTTTAAAATACTGTCATGCAGATTTTGGTCTAAAAAGTTACGACCCAAAGTGAAAAAAGAAGGGGGTGAGGAAAGGAAAAGCAAGAATACTCACAATCAGATCAGTGCTATTCATCTGTAGAGCTGAAATTATTGAAAGGCACCTTAGCCCCTGTTGACAGTGTTTTATTGCCTATCCTGAATGGAAAAGCTCAGAATGAATCAGATTGGAAAATAGTTGGTTTCTCAGCTGAGCTAATGGAGGGCTCTTTATTAAGACGGTTGAATGAAAAGTAATGCCTCCATGCTGTATCTTTAAATGAGTAAAATAAGAGTATTTTAATAAACGAAATAGAAATACTCCTTGAAGTAAGCTTTTTTGTTACCTGTATTTCTTCCTCTGCACAATCACAACCATTCCTTACATATTCCTGCCAATGATGGACAAGTTCTTAAAGGCAACATGAAAGAACTTCACGTTTTGTCTCCTCAAATCAGATCCTGACTGTCCTTTTCATCTCTTCCTTTCAGTCAAATAGATGCCCACAAAAAATTCCTTCTATTTGGTGAAAAGGTGCAAGTCAGATAGGGCCAAATCTGAATGGTGTAGCAGAGTCTCAAGGCGGTGAGATTCAAGTTTTTGATTCCCTCTTGGCTGGCTCATGAAGAGTGCAGCCTACCTTTGACATGTGCTTCTGAACCCTGTTTCAAAGTTTTGAGGGTTGCAGCATAGCACTCTGAGTTTGTAGTAGCATCATCTTCCAGAAAAATCAATGCCAATAAAACTACCTGCATCCAAAAAAATCAGTGATCTTAAGTTGTCTTGCCAAAGCCTCGGGTTTGATATTTTTTCAAGCAGTAAAACTTTGTGATGTTATTTCATGGACTAACATTTCATTTCTGATAATAATAATAATAATAATAATAATAATAATAATAATAATAATAATAATAATAATAATAATAATAATAATAAAGTTGGAAGGGACCTTGGAGGTCATCTAGTCCAACCCCCTGCTCAGGCAGGAAACCTTATACCATTTCTGGCAAATGGCTGTCCAGTCTCTTCTTAAAAACCTCCAGTGTTGGAGCATTCACCACCTCTGGAGGCAGGTTGTTCCACTGGTTAATTGTTCTGACTGTCAGGAAGTTTCTCCTTAGTTCTAGGTTGCTTCTCTCCTTGACTAGTTTCCATCCGTTGCTTCTTGTCCTGCTTTCAGGTGCTTTGGAGAATAGCTTGACTCCCTCTTCTTTGTGGTAGCCCCTGAGATATTGGAACACTGCTATCATGTCACCCCCTCACCCTTCTCTTCATTAAACTACACATACCCAATTCCAGCAACCGTTCCCTATATGTTTTAGCCTCCAGCCCCCTAATCATCTTTGTTGCTCTTCTCTGTACCCTTTCTAGAGTCTCGACATCTTTTTTACATCGTGGTGACCAAAACTGGATGCAGTATTCCAGGTGTGGCCTTACCAAAGCATTGTAAAGTGGTATTAGTACTTCACTTGATCTTGATTCTATCCCTCTGTTAATGCAGCCTAGCACTGTGTTGGCTTTTTTGGCAGCCAACAAGAAATCTCACGTTTTATTGTCATATTGCTGCAAAGAAATTTCTCACCTTCATTCTCATTGCATGACACAATTTGCCTGAAAATTTCAATTCCATCTATGTGCAAAGAATCAATTGCAAAACACTTCTGATATTGAAAAATGTTAGTAACGTGATGCTCTGGCAAACCAATCTTAACAGTAATTTCGCTTTGACTAATCTGTTCGTCAGTTTTTCTCATGTGAAACTTATTGGCTACTGTCACATTGTCATGGATTGATCACACAAATCACATCATTTGTACACCATTTTTACACCTTTTTTCCCAATAACAGTATTCCCACAAGCTGTCATCAACGACCTACAATCGGTGTTCAGTTTCAGTTGGAGAGACTCTTTCAGCAATCAAAATCAATTATGTACTTTCCTTAAAGCTCACTGATGAGGTCTCTCTGCAGGCTTTCATTTTACAACCAACAGCAACACAAACGTTTCTTTCAACATCTTCATAATAACTGAAATGAAAGCACACAAAGAACCCATCAAACATTTAGCTTGTAAGTAAGGTAGCCCTCAATTTACAACAGTTTGTTTAGTGACTGAAATTGCAACAGCACTGAAAAAAGTGACTTATGATCATTTTTCACATTTACAACCATTGAGGCATACCTATGGTTACATCATCAAAATTTAGACACTTGGCAACTGACTCATATTTATGACAGTTGCATTATCCCAGGATCATGTGATTCCCATTTGTGAACTTCTGACAAGCAAAGTCAATGAGGAAGCCACATTCACTTAACCGTGTTACTAACTTAACAACTGCAGTTATTCACTTAACAACCGTGACAAGTGAGATTGTAAAATAGGACAAAACTCATTTAATGAATGTCTCACCAATAGAAATTTGGGACTCAGTTGTGGTTGTAAGTTAAGGACTACCTATCCTGCCATGACTTGGTGATGTGTAACATTGGAGGCATTATTTTTCATTCAATCCTTGTGTGTACATAAAAAGGTAAAGGTTCCCCTGCACCTGCGTGCTAGTCGTTTCCGACTCTAGGGGCCGGTGCTCATCTCCGTTTCAAAGCCAAAGAGCCAGCGCTTGTCCGAGGACATCTCCGTGGTCATGTGGCCGGCATGACTAGACGCCAAAGGCGCACGGAACGCTGTTACCTTCCCACCGCAGTGGTCCCTATTTTTCTACTTGCACCTAGCAGTGCTTTTGAACTGCTAGGTTGGCAGAAGCTGGGACGAGTAACAGGCACTCACTCTGCTACGTGGCACTCGGGATTCGACCTGCCAAACTGCTGATCTTCTGATCGACAAGCTCAGCGTCCTAACCCACTGAGCCACCGCGTCCCTTGTGTGTACATAGTAGCTATATAATTCTTATATCGTACATCCTAGATAGGAAGGCTGGGTTCTCTGTCCCACTACTGGAAAACAATTTGCCTCCAGTACCATTTGATGTTGCCCTCATCTGGTCCCATCTGTCTGAGAGTGGCTCTCCTGTTCTTATCATTGAAAAATGAACATCCCAGAAGTGCAATGGTAGTTTCTGGAAGTGAAATAACTTCCCCAAGGATTGAAATGATAAATGTAGAGCTGTAAGGGCAATTTCAGGAACCAAAAAACTCCACTGAAAATAGAGAAAAGCTCCTGTGGCTGGAATTATTAGGAATAAAACTGCAGTCATTAGAGATCCAAACCCATAATTTTTTTTTATAAACTTTTAATTCATTTTTTTCCATACAATAATAATTTTTCAACCAATGTGCTGTCTGAGTTTGCATATGCTAGTACATATTTAATCCCTAATCCTTTATTCTTTCCTCTAGCCAGTGGTAAAATAAATTCAAAGTTTGGTAATAGTCCGTTTCTTCCTTTTCTTTCAATCTCACAGTCAATATGTCCATCTCTGCGCATTCTAATATTTTTTTTAATTATTTCTTCATCTGATGGTATTCCTTCATTCTTCCAGTATTGTGCAAATATGATTGTTGCCACTGTTGTAACGTGCAATGTCAAATATAAGCTTTGTTTATTAGTCTTTTCTGGCATTATACCTAATAAGAAAAGTTCAGGTTTAAAATCAACATGTTCTCCTGACATCTTTTCTAACCAAGTATGTATCTTTTTCCAATAGTTCTTTGCTTTATCACATGTCCACCAAACATGATAATATGAGCCTGACTTGTGTTTACATTTCCAACATCTATCTGACATATTTTTAAACATTTTCGCTAGTCTTGCTGGTGGCAAGTGTCATCTATAAAACATTTTATATAAATTTTCTTTGTAAGAAGTCAGTTTATAATTTCTTTCCCATAAATTTTGCCATCTTTCTAATTTTCAGTTTCAGTTTCAGTTTTATTTAATTTGTATACCGCCCTTCTCCCTAGGGACTCAGGGCGGTTCACAGGGCATATATAAATAACAATACAAAAGTTAAAAAAGATTAAATCAATGCCCAGTTAAAAACAATAATACAATTCTAAAACAACAATTTAAAACCCATAATCCCCCGTCAGGCCAGACCAGCTAATTCGAATAAGTGGGTCTTCAGGCCACGACGGAAAGTTCGGAGGTCTGATGCCATCCGGAGCTCCACCGGCAGTTGGTTCCATAATGCCGGAGCGCCCACAGAGAAGGCTCTCCCCCTGGGGGCCGCCAGTCGGCATTCCCTGACTGGAGGCACCCTGAGGAGGCCCTCTCTGTGGGAACGCACAGGGCGGAGGGGAGTTGACGCCGGCAGCAGGTGGTCCCCGAGGTAACCCGGACCCATGCCATGTAGGGACTTAAAGATCATAACCAAGACCTTGAACCTCACCCGGAAGACAACTGGTAACCAATGCAGCTCGCGGAGCAAAGGTGTAACATGGGAGTACCGGGAAACTCCCAAGACAACTCTCGCGGCCGCATTCTGTACCAGTTGGAGCCTCCGAGTGGTCTTCAAGGGAAGCCCCATGTAGAGAGCATTACAGTAGTCAAGGCGAGAGGTCACGAGCGCATGAGTGACCGTGCACAGGGCATCCCGGTCCAGATAGGGCCGCAACTGGCGCATTATATCCAAAAATTTTCTCCCATCTTATCATTGTTTCTTTAACTTGTTCAATTTCCATTTCCAAAGTTAATAAAAAGTTATACATTTTCTTAATAAGTTTCTCATCCAAAGTTAACAAAGTCTTATCACAGTTTGTTCCTTATAAAACCCTTACATTTTAACATCTTTATCATATCTACTTTGTATTTGTAAATGTGTCCACCATGATAGAGGGACGCGGTGGCTCAGTGGGTTAGGACGCTGAGCCTGTCGATCAGAAGGTCAGCAGTTTGGCAGGTTGAATCCCGAGTGCTGCATAACAGAGTGAGCACCTGTTACTTGTCCCAGCTTCTGCCAACCTAGCAGTTCAAAAGCACGTAAAAATGCAAGTAGAAAAATAGGGACCACTACGGTGGAAAGGTAACAGTGTTCCGTGCGCCTTTGGCGTCTAGTCATGCCGGCCACATGACCACGGAGATGTCCTCGTACAAGTGCTGGCTCTTCGGCTTTGAAACGGAGATGAGCACCGGCCCCTAGAGTTGGAAACGACTAGCACGCATGTGCGAGGGAACCTTCACCTTTACCTTTACCTTACCACCATGAGAAGTTGATGCCCTGATTTTCCATTTCTTGTTTAGATTTTAAATGTCCTTCAGAGTTTAGAATATCTCTATATGTCCAGATTTTTTCAAAGTCCACTAAATTTGGGTGTACAAATGCTTCCACTGTTGACAACCACCCTGGAATTTTCATATATATTTTGCTTTTTATTTTTTCCCATGTTGTTAACAATGCATTTTTTATATAATGATTTTGGAAATATTTATGAACTTTATTTTTCCCATACCATAAAAAAACATGCCACCCTAATTGTAAGTCATGTCCCTCCAGATATAACAACCTTTTATTTTTAAGGATTATCCATTTTTTTACCCAAGTTAATACGGATTTTTGGTAGTATAGAACACACTCTGGTAGGCCAAATCCTCCATTTCCTTTAGCATCTTGTAACATTCATGGATTACTGCCTTGTCGTGGCGAAGGGGCTTGCATAATTCAATGAAGCTATGAGCTATGCCGTGCAGGGCCACCCAAGATGGAAAGGTCATAGCAGAGAGTTCTGACAAAACGTGATCCACTGGAGAAGGAAATGGCAAACCACTCCAGTATCTTTGCCATGAAAACCCTATGGACAGTACCAAAAGGCAAAACGATATAACGCTGGAAGATGAGCCCCTCAGGTCGGAAGGCGTCCAATATGCTACTGGGGAAGAGCAGAGGGCTAGTACTAGTAGCGCCAGAAAGAATGAAGCGACTGGGCCAAAGCCGAAAGGACGCTCAGTTGTGGATATGTCTGGTGGTGAAAGGAAAGTCCGATGCTGTAAAGATTTTTTCTCCATAGGAACCTGGAATGTAAGATCCATGAATCAAGGAAAGCTGGACTTGGTCAAACAAGAGATGACAAGACTAAACATCGACATCTTAGGTATCAGCGAACTAAAATGGACAGGAATGGGTGAATTTAATTCAGATGACCATCAGGTATACTACTGCGGGCAAGAATCCCTCAGAAGAAATGGAGTAGCCTTCATAGTCAATAGAAAAGTAGGAAAAGCAATACTGGGATACAATCCTCAAAATGAAAGAATGATCTCAGTTCGAATCCAAGGTAAACCCTTCAATATCACAGTAGTCCAAGTCTATGCCCCAACCACCAGTGCTGAAGAGGATGAAATTGACCGGTTCTATGAAGCCCTACAGCACCTTATAGAACTAACACCAAAAAATGATGTCCTTATCATCATGGGGGATTGGAATGCTAAAGTAGGAAGCCAAAAGATAACTGGAATAACAGGCAAGTTTGGCCTTGGAGTACAAAATGAAGCAGGGCACAGGCTGATAGAATTTTGTCAAGAGAATACGATGGTCATAGCAAACACTCTTTTCCAACAACCTAAGAGACGGCTCTACACATGGACATCACCAGATGGTCAACACAGAAATCAGATTGACTATATGCTCTGCAGCCAAAGATGGAGAAGCTCTATACAGTCAGTAAAAACAAGACCAGGAGCTGACTGTGGCTCAGACCATGAGCTTCTTGTTGCAAAGTTTAGGCTTAAATTAAAGAAAGTAGGGAAAAGTGCTAGGCCAGTCAGGTATGAATTAAATCATATCCCTGTTCAATATATAGTAGAGGTGACAAATAGATTTAAGGAATTAGATCTGATAGACAGAGTGCCTGAAGAACTATGGATGGAGGTTCGCAAGATTGTACAAGAAGTAGCAACCAAAACCATCCCAAAGAAAAAGAAATGCAAGAAAGCAAAATGGCTGTCTGAGGAAGCTTTGCAAATAGCTGTGGAAAGGAGGGAAGCGAAAGGCAAGGGAGAAAAAGAAAGATATGCCCAATTAAATGCAGAATTCCAAAGAATAGCTAGAAGAGATTAGAATGCCTTCTTAAATGAACAATGCAAAGAAATAGAAGAAAACAATAGAATAGGGAGGACCAGAGATCTTTTCAAGAAAATTGGAGAGATGAAAGGAACGTTTCATGCAAAAATGGGCATGATAAAGGACCAAAATGGCAGGGACCTAACAGAGGCAGAAGAGATTAAGAAGAGGTGGCAAAATTACACAGAAGAACTATACAAGAATGAGCTTAACGTCCCTGATAATCACAATGAGGTGGTCACTGACCTCGAGCCAGACATCCTAGAATGTGAAGTGAAGTGGGCCTTAGAAAAGCTGAGCAACAACAAAGCTAGTGGAGGTGACAGTATTCCAGCTGAGCTATTCAAAATCTTAAAAGACGATGCAGTAAAAGTGCTACACTCAATTTGACAGCAAATTTGGAGAACACAACAGTGGCTACAGGATTAGAAAAGATCAGTTTACATTCCAATTCCAAAGAAAGGCAGTGCCAAAGAATGTTCAAACTATCGCACCATTGCACTCATTTCTCATGCTAGTAAAGTTATGCTTAAAATTCTACAAGCTAGACTACAGCTGTATGTGGATCAAGAACTACCAGAAGTACAGGCAGGATTTCGAAGAGGCAGAGGAACTAGAGATTTATTTATTATTTATTAATTTAATTTATATATCGCCCTTCTCCCTGGGGGACTCAGGGCGGTGAACAGGGCAATACATAAAACTAGATACAAAAATTAAAATTATTAAAACATGATTAAACAATGCCCATAAAATTAATACAAATTTAAAATTAAAATCGTTTATAAAAATCCCACCCCGTCCCATCAGGCCAGGCCAGCTTGTTTAAAGAGATGGGTTTTAAGATCGCGCCGGAAGGAGCGGAGATCGGGCGCCATCCGGAGCTCAACCGGAAGATGGTTCCATAAATCCGGTGCAAATCAAATTGCAAATCAAATTGCTAACATACGCTGGATCATGGAGAAAGCTAGAGAGTTCCAGAAAAACATCTACTTCTGCTTCATTGACTATGCTAAAGCCTTTGATTGTGTGGATCATAACAAACTGTGGCAAGTCCTCAAAGAGATGGGCATACCAGACCATCTTATTTGTCTCTTGAGAAACCTATATGCGGGCCAAGAAGCAACAGTGAGAACTGGACACGGAACCACTGATTGGTTCAAAATTGGGAAAGGAGTCCGGCAAGGCTGTATTGCCTATTTAACTTATATGCAGAGCACATCATGAGAAAGGCAGGGCTAGATGAATCAAAAGTTGGAATTAAGATTGCCAGAAGAAACATCAACAACCTAAGGCAGGGGTCGGCAACCCGCGGCTCCGGAGCCGCATGCGGCTCTTTGAGCCGTCTCCTGTGGCTCCCAGCCGCCCGGTGCACGCGCACCTCTTTGAACGGGCAGTGGTGCGCGCGCACCTCTCCAAATGGAGAGTGGCACCGCCCGTTTGGAGAGGTGCGCGCGCACCTCCCCGAATGGGTGGAGGTGCGCGCGCACCTCCCCAAACCTTTGGAGAGGTGCGCGCGTACCTCCGCGCGAATGGGCAGAGGTGCCGCTCTTTGAGGAAGCTTTAGCGGCCCGTCTCCGAAGCTGCCGCTTTCGGCAGCTTTGCAGACGGGCTGCTACAGCTTCCTCAAAGAGCAGCGCCCCTGCCCATTCTGAGAGGTGCGCGCGCACCTCTCCGAACGACCGGAGGTGCGCGCGCACCTCCCCAAACCTTTGGAGAGGTGCGCGTGTACCTCCGCACGAACGGGCAGAGGTGCCGCTCTTTGAGGAAGCTTTAGCGGCCCTCTGCGCGCGCACCTCCCCAAACCTTTGGAGAGGTGCGCGCGTACCTCCGCGCGAACGGGCAGAGGTGCCGCTCTTTGAGGAAGCTTTAGCGGCCCGTCTCCGAAGCTGCCGCTTTCGGCAGCTTTGCAGACGGGCCGCTACAGCTTCCTCAAAGAGCAGCGCCCCTGCCCATTCTGAGAGGTGCGCGCGCACCTCTCAGAATGGGCAGGGGCGCTGCTCTTTGAGGAAGCTGCCGCGGCCCGTCTGCAAAGCTGCTGAAAGCGGCAGCTTTGCAGACGGGCCGTCGCCGTCGGGCAACCGGGAACCGGTTCCTTCTCACTTTTTTAAAAAAAATGGCAACCGTGTGCGTCTGCGCAAAAAAAACGTTTTGCGCATGCGCAAAACATTTTTTGCGCATGCGCGTACATGGACACACGCACGCGGCTCCCACTTTTTTTAATTTGTGATGGAACCGGTTCCCAGTGGCTCTTTTCCCTTTTTAGGTTGCCGACCCCTGACCTAAGGTATGCAGATGATACCACTCTAATGGCAGAAAGTGAAGAGGAACTAAAGAGCCTCTTGTTGCGAGTGAAGATGGAGAGTGCAAAACTTGGGTTGAAACTAAACATTAAGAAAACCAAGATCATGGCATCTGGCCCTCTCAATTCCTGGCAAATAGATGGGGAAGAAATTGAGGTAGTGACAGATTTTATTTTCCTGGGCTCCAAGATCACTGCAGATGGGGACTGTAGCCAAGAAATTAAAAGACGCTTGCTCCTTGGGAGGAAAGCCATGGCAAATCTAGACAGCACACTAAAAAGCAGAGACATCACCCTGTCAACAAAAGTGCGTATAGTCAAGGCTATGGTCTTCCCAGTTGCAATGTATGGCAGTGAAAGCTGGACCATAAGAAAGACTGAGCACCAAAGAATTGAAGCCTTTGAACTATGGTGCTGGAGAAGACTCCTGCAAGTCCCTTGGACTGCAAGGCGATCAAACCGGTCAGTCCTAGAGGAGATCAACCCTGACTGCTCTTTAGAAGGCCAGATCCTGAAGCTAAAACTCAAATACTTTGGCCACCTAATGAGAAGGAAGGACTCACTGGAGAAGAGCCTAATGCTGGGAAAGATTGAGGGCAATAGAAGAAGGGGATGACAGAGAATGAGGTGGCTGGATGGAGTCACTGAAGCAGTAGGCATGAGCTTAAATGGACTCCAGAAGATGGTAGAGGACAAGAAAGCCTGGAGGAACGTTGTCCATAGGGTCGCGATGGGTCGGACACGACTTCGCAACTAACAACAACAAACATTTTCATCTTAATTCTAGCTTTCTTTCCTTGCCAAATGAATTTCAAAATTAGTGAATTCAAATATTTGAAGAATTTTTTCTGCATTTTTATAGCTATACTTTGAAAGAAAAATAAGATTTTTGGTAGTAAATTCATTTTCATTGTGGCAATTCTTCTTATTATTGACAATTGCAATTTTTTCCATTTTTCCAAGTCCAGTTTTTTTATTCAATAATTTTATATAATTATCTTCTTTTATTGTTGTACATCTTGCTGTCAACTGTATTCCCAGATATTTAACCGTTTTAACTATCTGATATGTTTTTTTGTTTATCTGTAAGATTTTTAACTATTACTTTAGTGTTTTCTTTGTTTATTTTCAGTCCTACCATTTCTCCATACTGTTCTATCTTTCCCACATCTCCAAAGGTGCTTCTAAAATGAACACCAAATCATCAGCAAATGCTTGCAGTTTATATGTTTTGCCTTTTATGTCCAGTCCTTTGATTTCTATATCTTGTCTAATATTTCTGTTTAAAACTTCCAAAGTAAAAATAAATAACAATGGAGATAATGGACATCCTTGCCTTGTTCCTTTCCTTATCTCAAGTTCTCAGTGTAATCTCCATTCAAAATCGCTATTGAGTAGTGGGTTTCAGTAGACAAGGATCAGACCAGCATAGTTACAACATCATTTATTGACTCAAACTAGAACTGGAGAAATGCAGGCAATTAATTAACCCACAGGGCCTTAACCAATCACAATACGTGAAAAACCCGCCCAAGTATGAATATTCAAAGTTTCCCTCCAAAACAGTTGGAGTTAACAGTCAGGGTCATCTAAAGGTTAGTTTCATTTTAGCTTCACAAGCAGTTGGAGTTAAGTTAGTTTCACTTTAGCAGGGATTAACACAACTTTATATATATTCAATACATAACAATCACTTTCACTGTTTGTTTGTTATATATCATTTTTATCATATTTATAAAATTCTGTCCAAAGTCCATTATTTGTAATTGCTGAATTATAAATTGCCAGGAAACATTATCGAATGCCTTTTAAAAGGCCAAGGCCATAATTTTATTGCCAGGGTTCATTGTTCTACTTTCAACAGCCATATTTCAGCCTCAATCTTGTTTTTTTGTTTGTTTGTTTTTACGTTCAGTGGCAGAAGCTGCCAGTTCAGTCCAAAAAGCTTGTGCCATTATGAAACAGCTGCCCCGGGGAAGCTTGACTATTGATAAAGTAGCTGCATAGTGATTATGCTAGACTTATAACAACATCTATTTATTGGTGGGCAAATAAAGTTGCTTCCCACCTCTCCATCATTTTCTTCTGTTGTTTTCTGTGTGCAAATAGTCATGTATTCATACAGCAGTGTCTGGAGCGAGGAGGTTATAGTAACTGACTGAGTCTGATGAAAACAGCATCCCACTGTAAAAACACAAAACTCACCTCTTTTGTATGTGTATCATGTCTTTGCACACAAATTCAAAAGGGGTAGAGTTCACAGCTCTACAATCCTTTTGATGAAAGTAGCTGAAAACAGTGAATGTCCATGCATCTAGACATGCATGCTCCAATAGCAGCCACCAGATATTTTAATTTTCTAAGGTTGCCTATATAGGCCCCAAGTATATTATTGGGAATAAAGCTGATGCTAGAGATGTGGGGTTTGTTCTGCAGCATGTTATTTATCCCATTTATTTTCTAAATCAAAAGACTGAAAAGAAAAAAGGTAGCTGGGATAAAATAATCTGATCATCTTAATACATGACCTGGTAGAAAAGAAAATGCTTCAGATATTCATTTAGAGGTACCTGTCAGCACTGAGGATTGGCTTCATCAATATGGTTCAGATTATAAATTAAAATAGCATTGCGTGAAAGAAGTATACTGATAGTATGTTAAGTTTCAACTTTTATGAAAAAAGGTAAGGTGGAACTATATATGATTATTTTATAACCATTTAATTATATGTTTCCTCAAGAATTTTAAACACTGTAATGTAGTGGAGATGGAGAAAATTTTATTTGATATTATTTCTACAATTCCATTATAATGCTGCAACTCAAAGAGTTCCTTGAGAATAAAGTTCAACAACAGAACCAATATGCATTTGTTTCTAGCAACTGCAATGTTCAATGCAATTTATAAAGAGGTTTTCTTTGTGTTCTTTTGCTTTATTTCTCTCTGCAACTATAAAATTGGGATAGAATCATGTCAAAGGGAATTGTAACGTGCAAGATCTTACAAGATAACATTAAAGTAAAGGTAAAGGTAAAGGTTCCCCCGCACATGCGTGCTAGTCGTTTCCAACTCTAGGGGCCGGTGCTCATCTCCGTTTCAAAGCCGAAGAGCCAGCGCTTGTCCGAGGACGTCTCCGTGGTCATGTGGCCGGCATGACTAGACGCCAAAGGCGCACGGAACGCTGTTACCTTCCCACCGGAGTGGTCCCTATTTTTCTACTTGCATTTTTACGTGCTTTTGAACTGCTAGGTTGGCAGAAGCTGGGACGAGTAACAGGCACTCACTCTGCTACGCGGCACTCGGGATTCGACCCACCAAACTGCCGACCTTCTGATCGACAAGCTCAGCGTCCTAACCCACTGAGCCACTGTGTCCCTTCCGGCGCGAATTAAAAACTTATCTGTTCCAGCAGTCTGGCCTGGCCTGATAGCTCTAATCTGGGGTCCCAGCTTGTATTTTACTATTGTTTGTTTTCACTATTGTTCATTCTGTATGCCTACCTTATTCTGTACACCGCCCCGAGTCCCTCGGGAGAAGGGCGGTTTATAAAAACAAATAAATAAATAAATAAATAAATAAATTACCTAGGATTTCAAAGCTCCATCATAGAGCTTTAGAAGACTAAGTTACTTCCAGAGCTTAGACTTGCTTTCTTCTACTTTAAGATCAGTTCCAGGCTCATATTTTTTTTCTCAAGAGGTGAATCACTTTTTTTTTTTTACTGTCTTCCTAGGCCCATCAAGCCTAGGACTGATCGATTCCCAGATTTTGTAAGAAAATGTCTTCTACGAAGTAGTAAATTTGCTCATGGATGGAATTTTTTTCTTTCCATCTCCCAATTCTTGAGCTTAAGCCAACGATTACTGTATTCTCTCAACCACCATAGAAATTCAGTATCTCTTCCCCAAACATCCAAAACCTCTTTGTGCATGCATTGTTCATAGTTCATCATCCTTCATACACTTTCCCCCAAGTTTGCTGCTATTAATAATGTATAATCGTATGATTATGATTACAGCTATTGGGGAAAATACCCAGCTGTAAAATTGCCAGCAGACTATCATTCCATCTTCACAAGTCCCAGGAATTTTTTTATTGCAGCAGATGGTAGGTGACGGAGAAGCTTTGGGGGATTTCAGTGTATTTGTTTATATTTTTTACAACAGCCCTGCTTTGCACCAAAAAAAAAGCATTAAAAAAACATGATTCAAAGGTGGAAATGTTAATAGTATAGAGTGTTCAATGACATTATATTAACATATATTAGCTTATAGTAGTTTTCCAAAACATTCATGTACATTGATTTCAGACATCCTACATCTCAACACTGATGTGTTTTGACTCGTAACTGTCAAGTATGTGAGTTGATACACATGTAAAACCAGTGCTTTTTTTCTAAAAAAAAAAAAAGGTGCCGGAACTCTCATCTTGGCGGGCGCAGGAGGCAGGGGTGGCGGCACTGCTGTGGTCACGGGCACGAGGGGTGTTGGTGGCAGGCTGCCCCCCAGGGCCGGAACCAGCACTGCTGTGGGAGCAGTGGGGTCCACTCTACATGACAGGGCTGCACGGGGTGGGCGGTGGAGGCGGTGCGGGCCAGACGCTGCAAGGTGTGCAGGGTGAGGTGATAGTGGTGCAGGTCTAGCACTGGGTAGGCCACCAGCCTGGCTGACATGGGTGAGCACAAGGAAGGAGTGCACATGGACTCCGCAGAACCCACCTCCCACTCCTTGTCCTCTCTTACTTACCTAGTTGAGAAGGTGTAGTTGGGCAGCAGGGAGGGGTGCAAAGTTCCTGGCAACTCGCCTTTGCTGCAGACAACTTGCCTGTGTAATTTTTGCCAGCCGGGTCTTTTGGCATGCTCAGCAGCAATTCCTATTGGCTTTCGAAAGCCAATAGGCTTTTGAAAGCCAATAAAGGGAGTAGCACAGCTTGTGCAAAAGCTTTTTTTTTAATGCAAAAAAAGGTGCCGGAATGCCATTCTGAGCATTCTATGAGAAAAAAAGCCCTGTGTAAAACTGACTTTATTTTAATTATGTACATTGATTGGCACTAGCCACAGAATCGTGTGATTCTTTCTCTTTAGCTTGTCTCTATCCCTGCAGCAAAAGTCTCTTTTCCACAAGGATTGTTGTCTGTCCTGATATCTTCATCTAGTTTAATATTGGTTTTAGATCCTAGCCAAATTGAAATGCCATGATTAGCTGTGAACACATTTAAACATTTAATTGAAGCTAAGGTATGAGTAGAAAAATTGCTTTAAGGATATGAAGAACTGCAATGAGAATGCAAACAAGTCCATCCTAATTATTTCTCTGCTATTGATTTGATTCAGGTTCACTTATATTTTTGCTGAAGCTGCAAACAATATTTTATGGTTAATAGACTATATCATTTTATCTATCCTGAATATTTCTCTAGAAATTAAAAATAATGTTAACTGCGGTCACAAAAAAGTTAGCATTATCCCTGTATCAATTCTAAAACGCTGATGTCCTAATATGGGAGAGTTCAGCAAAAAATCTACCACAACTGTATGATTCCTCCATCTACTTTGGTTATGCACTGTTTTTAACAATTCATGCAAATCAACTTAATCTTGTCTCTATACTATTTTGGGAAGACATAGCATAATCACACTAGGAAGCAAAGATTCCCATTGAAAAGATTTCACTTCCTAAGTCAGTTTGGAATGTGTCTACGTATTATGCTAGAGGGCACTGTGTTGCAAGAGACTGGCCTTGGAGGGAGGGGGGGGGGGTTCTCTGAAGAGAAGAAATGCTCACCACTAGGAACAATTAAAAATTCCATTTGTATGGGTGGGGTTCTCAGTTATTCATGATGTCTGTTTTTGCTAAATTCCAACTCAGATTGTCCCTAAGCCACCTGTCATATTTAAGATGGCTTTTTCTGACTCCAGTTCTTAGTGTGGAAGATCTGAAATTCAGTTCCCAAAAGATGAATGTACTCACCTTAGCATACAGGATACTATTATATAATATTAATTTGGGATTTTAAAAATATCAAAGTAGTTCTGGGATCTTAAAGTCTAATGTTTAGTGGGTTATTTATTTATTTAGGTAAGAGAACCTACCTCTTTGCAGGGTACAGTTGTTTTATCATGTTTGGTATCTTTGGAGACAATTTTTCTCTGTGTGTTTTCTTGCCACAGCTGCTCTCTTTCCATTTTTCTACATCTGTGCACATCTGCATCATTTTATTTCCATCAAGTGTCACATGTGACATAGATTGCTCACATTGACAGGGATTTCCTGGAGGTATCAGACATCATTAGATGTATTTGAAATCTGTGTGCTTATGTGATGGTAGGAAAACAGAAGTGAATCCTGAAAAGGAAAAAAAAACCCAATTCATTTATATTTAAATATATAGTGTATATATAAAGGAATGTACAAAATAAATTAATGACCATATACTATATTATATTTTGTATTTTTGGTATTTATTGCCCTGTTCACCGCCCTAAGTCCTTCGGGAGAAGGGCGGTATACAAATTAAATTAAATAAATAAATAAATAAATTTTATAATGTATTACCAAATTCATACCCAGCAAAACCTTGAGGCTGACTACCTTGCATGATTTTTAGTAACTTCCATTTTCTAGTGCTGGAAAAGAAGCATCTTGTTAGCTAAACTTTTTTTTTTGTTCTGATAAAGCTGTGGAACTCCTGTGGTTTCACACTGTGTCTTGGCATATGAATCCCCCAGTAACCGTTTCATGCCCAATTGAAAAGAAACAATACCATTAGCTGTTACTCTTATAGAAAGGTCTAATTCTCTGAATTATTACAAGACAGCTTTTCTGAGACTTTAGAATACATGTGTCATGGTTCCAATAGATGAGACCAAGTAAAGCAGAACTCCGAGGCTTGAGTTTTCCTTTAAGAACATGTTTTTAGTTACAAACTATCATGATCAAAAGTGAAACCAAGACTAAAGTTCCCTTTCAAAGCAACAAAGTTCAAATTCCCACTCCCAAATGTATACAATTAACTATGTTTCCCAATAGAATAGATTGGCAGGCTTTCTGACATTAGGCTCAATCCCCCAGCTGAGGGAACAGAAATGACCTTGGATCCCACAGGACAGAGACTTGTTTAGGCTAGTATAGAACTTCCCATAACACCTCCCCCCAATCTTGTGGCAACTGAAAACAAACAAGATGGCTTCAGTCAGGTTCGTTGTAGGTTTGACATTTGGATCCCCTAAAGAGAAAACAAATCCTACAGAAAACAAAGAGCTTTTGAGGGTGTTTATGATAAAACTTCTTTATCAATCTTAACCCAAGTAGCCTCTGATAAAGGATACCCCTTCCTCTGCACTAGGAACTGTAATTTCCCTTTGTATAACCTAGAGTCAAGGATTCACTTAACTTCCTAATGAGTTTCTTCTTGAACCAAAAGGGAACCAGGTGCTTTCTTGAGAATTGGTCTCAGTGAGGATTCCCTCAGAGGTTTTAGCAAACTGCAATGGAAAACAGGGTGAATTTTCCCAAGTAAGTGAGGAAGTTTCAATTCAACTGTCACAAGATTAATAATTCTAACTATAGAGAAAGGACAAGAAATTTTGGTCCCAGTTTCTTACTGGGCAATTTAAGTCTTAAATATTTGGTTTAAAGATAGACCTTTTCACCCACCAGAAATGGCCTCTGAGGGGACCTCTTCTTATCGGCTTGTTTCTTGCAATTTTTTGCAACTTGCATTAGAGCTTTTTTTACATTAGTCCAAACAGGTATGGCTACTCTAAAGAAAAAAAGAAGAAATAGGGGAGACATGATAGGAGTATTCCAGTATTTGAGGGGCTTCCACAAAGAAGAGGGGATCACGTTATTCACCAAAGCACCAGAGGGCAGGACAAGAAACAATGGTTGGAAACTGAACAAAGAGAATTAAGGAGAAACTTCCTGGCAGTGAGGACAATTAACCAGTGGAACAGCTTGCCTCCAGAAATCGTGGTCACTTCATCACTGGAAATTTTTAAGAAGATGCTAGACAGTCACTTGTCTGAAATGGTATAGGTTCTTCTGCTTGAGCAGAAGGCTGGACTAGAAGATCTCCAAGGTCCCTTCCAGCTCTATTCTATTCAGTTTGCCATGATGTCACCCACTGGTCTAATATTTGTGAGGCAGGTGGTTCCTGAGGGTATTCAGACATAGGGACAAACTATAGCTATGTTAAATGGAGTACGTCCAGTACTGCTATGCACAGTATTATTATAAGCCACCTCAGCAAAAGGTAGGAGGTCAGCCCACTTCATTTGTTGGTATTGTTCCACCATTGCATTAGCTTTTTCAGCTGATCCATTCGTGCTCGGATGAAAAGCAGAGGAAAGCCCCTGAATGGATCCAATTACCTTGAGAAAGTCTGTCCAAAGCTTCACCGTAAATTGAACTCCTCTGTCAGACATAATCCTCTTTGGGGCACCATGGAGGCAGCATACATGCTTCAAAAACATCTTAGCTAATTTCTTTGCAGATGGGAGCCCTGAGCAGGCTATGAAATGAGCCTGTTTAGAAAAAAGATCAATGACAGTCCATATTACTGTATTTCTTCTACTTTCTGGTAGCTCAACAATAAAGTCCATAGTTATTTCCTCCCAGGGGAGAGAGGGGTCTGCTACCTGCTGCAACAATCCAGGGGGGGGTTCCCTGGTCATCTTTTCATGGCATTGCAAATGGAACAGCTTTTTATGTAGCTTTCAATGTCATTTTTCATCCCAGGTCACCAAAACTGTCTTCAGACCAAATGCAATTTTTTTAAAAGCCAAAGTGACTGGCAAATTTGGCATCGTGACTGCATTGAAGGGTCTCTTGGATTCTGAGGGTCTTGGGTAGGTACAATTTAGAGCCCTTCCAGGCTAACCCATCTGATTGGGTCAGTAGAGTCTTGTTTGCCTAGAACCAGGTGTCAGTCTTTAACTCTTCCCTAAGTCTCTTTCTTAGAGAGTTCTCTGGCTCGGCTGTGTGCATTTGATCGCGAGTGGTTATTTGCAAAGCTGATTGTGGCAGGAGAATAATAGGATTTATAATGTCCTTTTGGTGGCTTTTGTACTGGGGCATCCTAGATAAAGCATCAGCCAAGGATGTTTTTCCCTCAGGAAGATATTTCAGAGTAAAATTGAAACAATTTAAGTACTCCACCCAACGGACCTATTTAGGGGATAACTTTCAAGGGGTTCTCAGTGCCTTTAGATTTTTATGATTAGTCCACCCTTCAAAAGGCACTTTGCTTCCCTCAAGGAAATGATGCCGTGGTAATAACACCCACCTCACTATGAAAGCCTCCTTTTCCCATATTGCCCATGGCCTGTCAGTTAATTTCCTGGAGGTATAGGCGCAGGGTTGTAAGTCTCCCTTTTGATTTCTTTGCAAAAGGACCACTGCCACATCACTCACATCGGCTTGGATTATGAACTGTTCATCAAGATTGGGGTGTTTCAGGATAGGTTCACTTTGCATTCCGTAGACCATGACAGGGTTGAGGCTTCCTCCCTCTTTTCCAGTTTTCAACAGTTCAGTAATTGGCAGGGCTATCTTGGCAAAAGAAGGAATGAATTGCCAATAGAAGTCTGTGAACCCTAGGAAGCTCTGAAGCTTTTTATGGGTACATGGAAGCTGCCACTCAACCCCCTTGTGGGAAATCCAGTACCCAAGGCATGTCTGATGGAAATTGCATTTAGAGAGTTAGCATAAAGCTTGGCTTTCAGCAACTTTTTGAGCGCTTCAATGCACTAATTTGATGTGCTCTGCCATGGTTTCAGTGTAAATAAGGATGTCATCAAGATAGAGTAGAACCCCTTTATACGGGTGATCATGCAGCACTTGATTCATTAATTGCATAAACACAGCAGGAGCCCCTTGAAGGCCAAAAGGCCTAACCCTGAAATGGAAGCTTCCTAGAAGGCTATTTTGTATTCATTTCCCTTTTTGATTCGCACCCTGTAATAAGCCTCCCTCAAGTCCAATTTCATGAAAAAATTTCCCCTAGCCAAATGGGCTAGTATGTCTTTCATCAGGGGGAGGGGGTACATATTCTCCACCCTGGCCACATTTAGTCCTTTAAAATCAATGCACAATCTCAGCAATCCATCTTTCTTCTCTTTAAACAGAACAGGGGCAGCCACACGCAATTTTGCGGGATGGATGAAACCTCTGGCTAGATTCTTGTTGATGTATCCTCTAAATGCTTTTAACTCTCTGAGTGTCATTGAATACATTTTTGGCTTGGGAAGTTTGGCTCCCAGTAGGATCTCAATCACATAATCAGTCGCCCAATGGGTGGAAAGGTTGTCACATTCCTTTTTGCTAAAAACTTCTGCTATGTCTCAGTATTCATTGGGTATCAGTTAGGTCCCTGGAATAGGTTCTATGGCCACTGTTAACAGTTCAAGGGATGGTTCTTGGTCTTCAATAGCACCAGCTCCCTACACTTCACTAGGTGAGGTAAAAGGGATGGCTCCCATTGCTAACCTTAATGTCCTCACTCCATCCTCCCACCAAATCAAGGGGCACCATTTATAAAGCCAAGCTAGTCCAAGAATGACGGCCTCAGTCATTTCTGGAACCACTACAAAGCGGATGATTTCCCAGTGCTCCCCCATTTCTGAACACACTGGTTTGGTCAGGTGTGTAGCAGGAGCTCCACCCATGAGAAATACATCTGCCTGCTTGAATATCATGGCTAGGGGCAGTAGCTTAGCATGAATTCCTAGTTTTAGCACGGTAGGGAAGTTGATTATGCACTGGGTGCAACCCAAGTTGTGTAAAACATTTAAGTCCATCTGGGCTCCTGTTTTGGGTACTGTGATTTTTGCGGATACGGTAAAAGGCGGAATGGGTTGACTTACCATGGGTCATCTTCCCCTTCACCATTGTTGTCATACACTGGCGGTGAATCCCCGGGGTGGAAAGGTGAACCTGGTGGCTTGCTTTTGGCCAGCCCAATTGGATCTTTCCCATAGCAAACAAGGCTTTCTCTTAGGTTCTTAGCCCCAATCTTGTGGCTACCAAAAAAGAACAAGATGGCTTCAGTCAGGTTCATTGCAGATTTGACAACGTGAACTATAATTTTTTTGCAGTTACAAAAGGCGATGATAAAACCTCCATAAATGCCTTCTCTGTACTGGTATTCTTCATAAGTTATGCTCTGGAAAAAATTGTTTCTATGGCTAATTCTAACTCTTCTACTTATTTATAAAATTTCAGCAATCTCTCAACTTTTATGAAGTTTAGAGAGGCAATAAATGAATGAATCAGGTGAAATTGCACAACAATGTCTAGTTTTATATATAAATTATATTCACATAATCCTTTATTTCTAATATTTCTATAACAGCTATAGCATGACACATAGGTTACAAAAATAATATTCTTCCCTTCTGATGATATTAAAAGCATAGTTGCAAATATACAGTATGCTGTTCCTTCATCTGCAATAACATATCATTATTTCTTTGTTTTCAATCTTTGTATATTTACATCAAGTAAAACCCTTTTCTTCCTATAGACCTGCAACTGCTGTTCCTGGTTGCTTTGCCAACAGTCCTGAGTCTTGTACCCCTTTTGTCACTAGATGTACAGCAACTCCAACACCCAGTGTGGTCCTTGTTGACCTGGACAATGATAGATCCAGTATGGGTTTCTGTAAATTATGTCTTACTATATTCATATATAAATATCTACAAACTCCCCAAAGATAATGAATGATAAGTTCTGGACTAGTCAGGGAGCTGGTCATATCATTCTCCATTTTATTTTTTTTCATATTTATTTTAATATTGGAAGAGCTAGTTTAATATTAAAGTATTCAAAATGTATTTCTTAAAGACTTCAGTAATTTATTTATTGTGGAACAAACAGATTTCAGATAAGTCAGATATGGTACTTCAGAAAGGCTATGAGAAATAGAATTCCTGGAGGCTTTACATCTAGAATAAAAAAGGGGTAGGGTGGTTAAAAGTTTATTTCTTTTCCTTTTTGTTCCTTTGTGTGAATAACCTTTGCCTTACAAATCTATTGAAATTAAAATGCCTGAAATGCTTTGTATTTTAAAGAGTACTTCCAAAAAACTCATTGGCATTGGATTTGCTGATGAAATTTATGGGCAGGCATAGCTTCAGTTGAAGCTGTATCTTTAAAATGCACCCTGAAAGAAATGTTGTCTCCTATGCTATGAAGAAAAAGATTTCAAAGACTTTTGAAAGAACACAGGTATCTTCCATAACATACACAGTATGTGATAGATAGATGATAGATAGATAGATAGATAGATAGATAGATAGATAGATAGATAGATAGATAGATAGATAGATAGATAGATAGATAGATAGATAGATAGATAGATAGATAGATGGATGGATGGATGGATGGATGGATGGATGGATGGATGGATAGATAGATAGATAGATAGATAGATAGATAGATAGATAGATAGATAGATAATCTTATAAATATATTATTATAATAATATATTAAAATATATCCAGCCAACACATATCTAAGTGTTGCAAAATAGTTGCCATTCATACCAGAAAGGGCACCATAAAACTTAGGAAAAACCCAAGGTTTATGGAAGCACATAAATGGTATACATTCATGTACAAATATACACAACGCACAATCCTTAAAGTAAAATGCTTTAAGGAAAAATGGAACCCAACCATCCAATTGGAATTGAGTGTGATCAGTAGTCAGTAAAAATGCTGCTGATTATTGGAAAGGTTGGGAAACAAAAGGCTAAGTGTACTTTCAGGCCAGCTTTTTTTTATCTACTTCAGAATCAGCTCCAAACCTAATGAATATGATAGTGACATCTGGTCTGAGAAGCTGAGTAAATTTGCTTTTCATTCTGTACTACTTTATTGGAAATAGGGATGTGCAAAACATTTTGTGCATGAACCAACCTATGCACTAAATACCTGGCTTGGAATGACTCATGTCTGAAACAAAATATGCACAATGCAGATAGTTTGGTCTATGCATGGTATGTAATAGACCCAGTCAGTTTCAGTAAAGTGGTTGGGGAGAACCAGGAGGGAAAACCAAGTATAGTAACAATTGAGGAAACAGAGGGGAAGGAATACCCTGGAAAGATCAAACAATAAGTAAGTTAGTGGGATATAGATAGTCTCCATTTAGCAACTGTGGCTCAGATAGCTACCATTTGCAAATACGATGCTAATAAATGCTAATAAAAGGCAATAAAAGAAATTCTGACCAATGTGCATATTTACACTCAAACTTCTGAGCTAAGCAACAATACATGCCAGAATAAGAATAATACTTGTTCACCTAAAACTAACTGAGACAGTGATTGTCACAGCATCTTTCTCTCTCTCCTTCACTTTATCCAGCCAAAAGATACCCAAGTGTTGCAAATTAGTTGCCATTCATGCCAGAAAAGGTACCACAAACCGTAGGAAAATCCCCGAGTTTATACACCCTACACATAGGTGAAGGTAAAGATTCCCCCGCACATGCGTGCTAGTCGTTTCCAACTCTAGGGGCCGGTGCTCATCTCCATTTCAAAGCCGAAGAGCCAGCGTTTGTCCAAGGATGTATCCATGGTCATGTGGCCGGCATGACTAGACGCCAAAGGCACACGGAATGCTGTTACCTTCCCACCGTAGTGGTCCCTATTTTTCTACTTGCATTTTTACATGCTTTCAAACTGCTAGATTGGCAGAAGCTGGGACGAGTAACAGGCGCTCACTCTGTTACACAGCGCTCAGGATTCGACCTGCCAAACTGCCGACCATCTGATCGACAAGCTCAATCCACAAATAAACATCCATTTTAATGACCATTTTTCTGAATTCATTGCAGTTGCTAAACTAAGACTACCTGTCTGGAGTCTGTTCTTTACTACTAAATTGTTACAGTGGGTTCAGGTAGACATATTAGTATATTGTTAGTAATAGCTAAAGAGAGAAGATGAAGGCATTGGCAAGATGGTATAGGCCAGTGGGATATGCCATACTGGGACATCAGTGACTGTTGATTAGAGGGAGGAAAGGCATTGGGGAGGTCAAGAATAAGTGAGGCAGCGGGAAATGCCTTGGTAGGAGCTGCTTGGGGAAAAACAGAAAAAGAACTGGGTGAAATAGCTTCAGCCTACTCTGTCTGTTCAGAGTGTTTCATTCAGAGCAATAAAAGCATGCTGTGTTTTGATTCTGGCAAATCATGACTGTTTCAAAATGATATGACAGTATCATTTTGGAATATGATGGCTATATGTTATTCTTTGTACCCTTATACTGAGCAGGAAAGAAAGAACGATAACTGGTTTCTTGTGGTATTCTTTGTGCTTCCAGAGAGGTTGGTTTCAAACTGAGGAACTGAAGGATATAGCCCTTTGGTGGCGAACCTATGGCACGCATGCCTCAGGTGCCACGCAGAGGCCTTTCTGTGGGCACATGTTTCATCGTCCCAGTCCTAGACCTTCAGCTGGGTTTTATAAAACCTTTTCACTTTAGGCCTCTGCCGCCGTGTGCAAAAAAAAAGGTTCAATGAATCAATTTCAACTTCTCGCAGGAAAAAAAAGATCTTGCAAAGTTGGAACTGATTGATTGAACTTTTTAGTCTCACCCAGTCTGCCATTACCACCGTAGCCATGCCCACGCAATTGGCCACACCTACCAAGTGGGCCATGCCCACCTGGCACCCTATGATACATAAGTAGGTTTTGGGTTGCAGTTTGGGCACTTGGTCTCTAAAAGGTTCGCCATCACTGATATCGCCCATAGTAGCATGGAAGTATCTAGAGAGAATGAAATTGATTACCCACAAAAAGAACATGAGGCTAACGGAGTAAAACAATGAACAAGAATCTATCACGGTTCAGTAATATGTTGCAGACCCATTTTATCCAGAAAGAAGATTCAATTTCAGTTTCATGAGCCAGATGTTTTCCACTTTCCAACATAGCCCAGTTTCAAAACAGCTAATAACTTTTTAGTAATTGGGGAAAAAATTCCTTTCTTCATCCCCTTTCTGTTTTTGTTTCTTTGCTTCTTTTTTCACACTGTCATATAGGTATTTAATACATCTTCTATGAATATTCATGAAGGAGTGTTAAATTGCTACATCTTTTTGCTTTTGCTTTTTTGATGTAAAAAGTGTACAAAAGTGCTGTTTCAGTTTAGATCTCTAGTCAATATAACTCTGAGGATAATACTTTATTCATAATATTTTTGAGGCAGAGATTTCTAGTCAAAAAGCCGAGCATCTGTTTTCTCATCATTGTGGAATTTCCCTTCCCCTCCCCCTTACATTTTTCAAATACGTATGATGTGATGACAAGAGGATAGCAGATATACAGCCTGAAGCAAATATCACATCACTCAAAAATTTTCCTGTTTCTCTTGCATTAAGAGTATACATTGATCAAGGGGAAACTGAAACACCTTTCCATGATCTTTACCTTGCCGGAAATTCTGCATTATTGCCAAATTTAAAAGATAATCCACTGCTATAAGTGAAATCCTTCATCAGTTTTAGTGTGAAATATAAGTAGATTCTCAAATCATAGCTAGGGGAACAAAGAGGTAAATGGGACAGGTAGCTTGTATTCAGGACCATCTTCAGTGAAATATCGAATGCTTACTAGAACAGAAAAGCCAAACATGTATTAAATAAATATATTAATTCTATGCTTATAAATTAAAAGTAGGAAACTCCTGAAATAAAAATATGCTTTTATTAATATCATTTCAGCAAATGTTTCTAAGACAGTGATATAAGTGATTTTTTTTTCAGTATAAGACCATGGAAGATAAATTAATTTGTTATATTTGTATCTCCTAAATGTACTTTTGATAGTTGAGCAGCCACAGAATATCATTAGAAGAGATATATCATGCTTCTACTTAGTGAAACAGCACTTGTTTAATATTTATCATCCTCAGAGTTGGCTAGTCATATTCCATGAATGTTTTGTAAGGCATCACTGATGGTGTAGTCTTCAGTGAAAAAACAGTGCTATGAGAAGCACTGAACTTGCAGTGCTCTCAGCACTTACAATAAGACTTTTATGAGATGCTTTTTCTTCTTCTTTGCTACCACAAACCATTCCATATTCCTCAAGATTATGATGGCTGGGAATGATGGAATTGACATTCAATACATCTGTAGGTCAAAGGTCAGAGAAGATTGAATTAAATATGTGAAGTGTTGCATAGGACTAGAAGAATGAGATAGAGTAGTTGTTCATATATATTAGAGAGAAGACAGCAGCACAGAGGTATTGTGGACACCGCTTTGGGCACCATGTGATATTTCCTGCACACATAAAATTTTCCTGCTATTTCCCATCCATTTTTCAAGCAGAATTCATTTTTTCAACCCAGTATATATGCATGTATGTATGTATTTATTACATTTACATACCGTCCAACTCATCTAAGTGTGTCTGGGCAGTGTACAACAGCATGATAAAACAATATGAATACATTAAATAAAATCCCAAATTAAAAACAGAATTAAAAACAAAACTTACAAATTAAAAGTAAAAATCAAGGTTAAAAAATCCAGAAGACTATAAAGTTTAATGAGGTAGTGGGAGTGCCTTCAAGCCACCAGACAACTCATGTTTGCCTAACACTCTTAGGCTAACTGGCAGAGCCAGATCTTGACACTCTTCTGGAAAACCATGCTTCAGTATGCAGAATGGGCAGGGTGGAAGGACAGTATCTTTCCTTTCATCTTAAGCAGCAACAAATCTTCTTCTGTCCAATTTTCACAAGACTTTCACAAACAAGTTCATTGCAGAGTGTGAGAGACTGTGTTTGTGAGAAGAAGTTTGAACATCAAATCTCATTCATATCATACCCATCATTATGTATGACATACAATGCATTTTCCTTTCAGGCTAGGTGTGTCTTTTTAGGAGCAGTTTAGATGTTAATGCTGTACAGCTAAATTTAGAATTATCTGGTTATGTAATATTTTCCAAACCCCAGTCTGAAAAACACAGAATATAAGAGAAGCAATGTAGTAAACAACTCTCCCTTCCAATACTCTACTGCCAACTCTCGGCCTCGGCCATCTGAAGTAGCTTCATCACTCTGCCTGACTCTAGTTGCTTGAATTCCTTTTGACTAATCATGCTAGGAACTGACAGGCAAAACATAAGTTTTAACTCTTAATCACAGACAGTAAATTATAACAAAATATTTAACAGCAATCTGGTTCATCTCTACGTTGGTCAAGTTTATTCCACTGTGTCAGCACTTTACTCTGTCTTTCAACTGCAAATATCTGTCATGAACTACAAGATATAGAAGCATCTATGATACCATTCTTGTATTTAAGAGAAAAGCAAGTGCAGTAAGTTTATTATATTTCAATTTGGTCTTTATGCGAAGCAATAAGTGATTTTGGAGATCTTGCCAGGGTTAGAAGACTTTTAATCCAGTTCCAGAATGTATCAGTTTTCTATCAATAATTTGTCCTACTAGGCTATGGATGTATTGAAAATTATTTGGAAGAAGTGCTTCAGAGTTTGAATATAAGTGTAGAATCCCTCTGTTATTCATTGAAGCATTGGAGAGCCTTTTGCATGAGTGTGAAAAAGGTGTGACTGTTTTAATAAATCAAATTGTTAAAGCAGTATATATTTGAAGCAAGTCTTAAAACTGAAAAAGCTCACAGCTGAAAAAATGTACTATAATGAGGTGCTGCACATCCAAAGTGCTTCTTCCAAATAATGTTTAACGTGCATAGCCTTAACATTTATTTGTCACTGAAAAGCTATATGGAAGAAAATATTGCTTAAATACACAAGACCCTGAAAAGACTAGCTTGAGGAAAAAAGAAATCATGTTGAATTTCACCTAATGACCTAGTACAATTTTTCATATCCTATTAAAGAGAGTACAGTATGTACTATTTTTACCATATGAAGGAGGCATCCTTCTCTATAGATGCAATTGCATCATATCAAAAAACTTAAGGTTGTGTGCTGTTCCCATTGTCTACAACTACATATTAGGACTTCCTGGCCACATTGGCTGCAGTTTAAAAAAAAAGAGGAAAAATGACAAGACACTTTTTTCCTGACTAGATCCATGTGTTGCTCAAGTTATTATGGGTGGAAAGAAGTGATTTGTACATAAGAACACAATGAGTGGGAGTTTAGTTGTTTTTATAGTGCTCTTCAGAAACTTCAGCATTCCTCTTCTCTTTGCTAATTTAGTAACATACGATTGGCCTATTCTGTTTCATACCAATTTTGTTGGCTTTCATGCTCACCAAAATATGTGAATGACAACATCTGTAGGGGTGTTGTTCAGAGATGATCCAAGACAAGCCTGCTTTATACCCAGTGTACCTAAATGCAATTTCAGGAGCCATGAGGATGACTGGCTAGTTATAGAATAATCAAGGATTATGCAACAGGAATACATTGCTTGAATTGAAATTATATCCAAATTTAAAAATAGCATAGTTAAGAGATTATTTTTAGGTTGGGAGGGGCAGAATCTGTAGAGAACATTCCTTACAAGCAGAAGATCCCACAGAATCAAACTTCTTCAAATGGGACATGAGCAGTCATTGCCAGTAAGATGAGAGCCATGGTATAGGGTTGAGGTATCAAGCTAGAAATCAGGAAACCATTCATTCTAATTCCACCTTGGACATGAAGCCAGTTGGGTGACCTTGGGCCAGTCATAGTCCCTCATTCCCAGGAAGGAGGGAATGGCAAACCATTTCTGAAAAACCTTCCAAGAAAGCCAATAGAATTTGGTTCTATAAAAAATCCTTTTCATTTCCAGATAAGTATTTTGGTAGCTGTAATTTCCTCAGCCAACTCTAAATATTTTATGTCAATAAGATAACTATAATATGTAAAAACTGATCTGAAATAATGGAATCTGCCATTTAGAAAAATAAAGACCTGAAATTTTCTTGTTTTGTTTTGAAGCAGAAGATACATTTTTTGCAATTATGCTTATGGAGTTAGTTATTAGAATATTCACCATAACAAACATATAAATATAATTATGATATGGAACATCTGGAGATTCTATCCTAGCTATATTTTTTTACTTATTGTCAGGCTTTTGAGCTAGGTCAAGATAGAAAATTTGCAAAGATTATGGGAATACTACTAATAGTTGTAAGATAATAATAACAACAGAATCTTAAAAATCTGCAAAATTTCTGTCAGCCTGTTCCTATACCAAACAGAATCAAGGCAGGGATACTTTGAATTTCTTTCTTGCATTTTTTTCCTGTACTGGGACTGAGTTGCTTTATAATCTTTTAATGATCCCTGCATACTGTTGCTGAGATTACCTTCATAGATTAAGTTACAGAAGGAAACTTATTTATGACCATATACTACATTTTGTTTTCCAATAAAAAATGTAAGATCCCATTTTCCTAAATTTCATGGAAATAGCAAAACAGGGTTAAGAATCTGATTATTGAACAGAGGGTGATAGAAAGTTTGAATAGAAAACTTTTGTTCAAGTGTTTGAATCCAGTCCTTCTGGTAGACTGACATGAATTATGACTCATACAGAACTCGGCATAAACAGGTGCTTGTCAGACACGAACAACCAGACCCACACATGCAGAGTTTAAAATAACTTTTTCATTATGTTCTGCCTATAATACAGGAATCTCCCCAGGCTAGCAGCCTTCTCTTGAAAACAAATAGATAAGGTTCCATGGAACATTGGGGGGAGGGTCAGTCCTAGCCCATTTGTGGTTGCACAGTGACTCCAGGCTATCTTTGTGCTTGTGTCCTCCCTGCCAGGTTAGATGCTTGGCAACAGTGCTATTCCTTTGCCAAAAATGTCAAAATGTAATATTTATATAAAAGATTGTTCAGGTAGTCCTCAGTTAACAAAGTGGTAATTAACATGGCTGTAAAGCACAACGTCATATGACCACAACACTTTACAATGGCAGTTCTGGAAGTTCTAGTTGTGGTCATTAGGTAAGACATTATGCGACTGCCATTTGCAATTTAGTCCTGGCTTTCCTATTGACTGTGTTGAAAGCTGGCAGTGGAGGTCACAAATGGTGATCATATGACTGCAAGACAGTGCCATTACTGTAAATTGCAAATCAGTTGACAAGAACCTGAATTGCAATCATGTGATTGCAGGGATGCTATGCTGACTTTTTCAAACCATTCATAATTTTCAATAGTCACTGAACAAATAGTCAAGTTAGAAACCAGCTTTACTGAGGACTACCCGTATATTTTTTCTAAAAGATCTGGCTGAATGCATTTTTTTTCCTAAACAGACAATATAGGTAAAGGTAAAGGTTCCCCCGCACATGCGTGCTAGTCATTTCCGACTCTAGGGGCCGGTGCTCATCTCCGTTTCAAAGCCGAAGAGACAGCGCTTGTCCGAGGACGTCTCCGTGGTCATGTGGCCGGCATGACTAGATGGCAAAGGCGCACGGAACGCTGTTACCTTCCCACCGTTAGTGGTCCCTATTTTTCTACTTGCATTTTTACGTTCTTTTGAACTGCTAGGTTGGCAGAAGCTGGGACGAGTAACGGCACTCGGGATTCGACCCGCCAAACTGCCGACCTTCCGATCGACAAGCTCAGCATCCTAACCCACTGAGCCACCGCGTCCCTTTTAAACAGACAATATAGTGCCTTACAAAAGCTGACCAGAGTAGTAACTTAATGAAATGTGTGTATGTCAACCTGCCTAAAACATTTAGTTTTTGTTTTTTTGTACAGCTTTTGACTGCTATTCATTTCACTTCTGTTCTGTCTAATGGCACGGCTGCCTCTGCAACCATTATAGCTCCATTTTGTATGGAGCAGGAGTACATTTCTCATGATACATTTTATCTTTTATTTGGTGTCAAAAACTCTTCCCTATATGGGGACTTATAACTGTAACTGCAGCGGTGGCTGTGTCAGCTGATAGAAAATGAGCTGACTAAGCTGGAGAAAATGCTGGAAATCCTTAGGGTTGAGTTCATCTGGGACTGTGTCGTCATGCTGACCAATTAATTATTATTCATTGGTCCCAAAGGTGGAAGTCCTGCATTAGTAACGCAGTCATATAGAGGAAACTCTATTTATGGTTTTTCCCTCCTTCTCTAATCTTTAAATTTAACGATAGGGCATTAAGTTTAAAGAAAAGTTTTTCACCATTGCTTGTAGTCTTTGGTAAGTTTGAAAATTTGCACAAACTTTTCCCTTAGCTTCTTGTAACTTGGAAGACTTCCACATGCCATAGTTTTCACCCCATTTCTATTTCCCTTTTGTCCTTTTTTATTTTGAAGCCAACCTTCAATATTTTTTTGCTTCTGATGACCTTGAAAAGACAGAGCGTTTTGGTTTTCCTTTTAGATGGGATAGTTGAAGCAGCAACAAGACTCAAACCATGCTGAACTGGCTTTGTTCTTGAAGTTACAAAATCTTCTAACCTTCAGTGTACATAAAAAAGAAACAAATGCCAAGAATACACACACAGACATCCACATTTTCAATACAGGTTGTATGCATTTGTGTGTTGTGGTTATTTGCATAAATAAATATACTAACAAGCAGATGTTCATACAGAAGTCACCTTGATATAACAATCCTATTGTTTCTGTTAAAAAGCCTTTGCTAGCCTTAATTTTGATGATTAGTCAGGTATTTTTTGTAACAGCTCAGACCTTGGCTATATTGTAGAGTATTTTGCTTGGGGCCAGGGACCACCAACTTTTTTCAGGCCTAACTAGATCTTCCTAATGTCACTCATGCAAAAATATTACACAGTAATTTTTCCTCCTTAATGGATTTTTTTCTAATATGTGTGAACAAAAAGAAAAGAAAAAAAGAAAAATAGCTGTGGAAAACTACAAGAGTGTTGTAAGAGGAAGATTTTTAACCTGCTTTTATTATTTTATATAAGTAACTCAATGTAGCAAACATACCCAATACTCCTTCCTCCTTCTATTTTCCCCATAACAAAACCTTGTCAGGTGAGTTGGGCTGATGATGTCTAAACCCACGTAAACTTTTGTAAATGAGCAGGGCAACTGCATAATTGAAAAATATCCAGAAGATGATTCTTTAAGACCTGATTGAGTTTTGACAGAAAATTGGGTCATAGCTATGGTATCTATTGGTTCAACACAGTAGCAGCAGTTTACTACAGTCATTGACCAGCTCAAAAAGCAAAAAGAAAATAAATTAAATAGAAACCATAACAATTATAAAATCAGGATGGTTAGGGTTAGGATTGTAATGTAATGTGTTTAACAAGTAGTAAAACAGATTAGGAGAAATTAAATCACATTGATGATGTAATAACTAAAATAATTCAATCTCAGTGATATTGATAATCTGAATAGATATGGTATCATTTACATCTTTGCAATGGAAGCAAAGATACATGTTGTTGTTGTTAGTTGCGAAGTCGTGTCCGACCCATCGCGACCCTATGGACAATGTTCCTCCAGGCCTCCCTGTCTTCTACCATCTTCTGGAGTCCATTTAAGCTCACGCCTACTGCTTCAGTGACTCCATCCAGCCACCTCATTCTCTGTCGTCCCCTTCTTCTATTGCCCTCAATCTTTCCCAGCATTAGGCTCTTCTCCAGTGAGTCCTTCCTTCTCATTAGGTGGCCAAAGTATTTGAGTTTTAGCTTCAGGATCTGGCCTTCTAAAGAGCAGTCAGGGTTGATCTCCTCTAGGACTGACCGGTTTGATCGCCTTGCAGTCCAAGGAACTCGCAGGAGTCTTCTCCAGCACCATAGTTCAAAGGCTTCAATTCTTTGGCGCTCAGCCTTTCTTATGGTCCAGCTTTCACTGCCATACATTGCAACTGGGAAGACCATAGCCTTGACTATACGCACTTTTGTTGACAGGGTGATGTCTCTGCTTTTTAGTGTGCTGTCTAGATTTGCCATGGCTTTCCTCCCAAGGAGCAAGCGTCTTTTAATTTCTTGGCTACAGTCCCCATCTGCAGTGATCTTGGAGCCCAGGAAAATAAAATCTGTCACTACCTCCATTTCTTCCCCATCTATTTGCCAGGAATTGAGAGGGCCAGATGCCATGATCTTGGTTTTCTTAATGTTTAGTTTCAACCCAAGTTTTGCACTCTCCTTCTTCACTAGCAACAAGAGGCTCTTTAGTTCCTCTTCACTTTCTGCCATTAGAGTGTTATCATCTGCATATCTTAGGTTGTTGATGTTTCTTCCGGCAATCTTAATTCCAACTTTTGATTCATCTAGCCCTGCCTTTCTCATGATGTGCTCTGCATATAAGTTAAATAGGCAAGGCGACAGTATACAGCCTTGCTGGACTCCTTTCCCAATTTTGAACCAATCAGTGGTTCCGTGTCCAGTTCTCACTGTTGCTTCTTGGCCCGCATATAGGTTTCTCAAGAGACAAATAAGATGGTCTGGTATGCCCATCTCTTTAAGGACTTGCCAGAGTTTGTTATGATCCACACAATCAAAGGCTTTAGCATAGTCAATGAAGCAGAAGTAGATGTTTTTCTGGAACTCTCTAGCTTTCTCCATGATCCAGCGTATGTTGGCAATTTGATCTCTAGTTCCTCTGCCTCTTCGAAATCCTGCCTGTACTTCTGGTAGTTCTCGATCCACATACTGCTGGAGTCTAGCTTGTAGAATTTTAAGCATAACTTTACTAGCATGAGAAATGAGTGCAATGGTGCGATAGTTTGAACATTCTTTGGCACTGCCTTTCTTTGGAATTGGAATGTAAACTGATCTTTTCCAATCCTGTGGCCACTGTTGAGTTTTCCAAATTTGCTGGCAAATTGAGTGTAGCACTTTTACTGCATCGTCTTTTAAGATTTTGAATAGCTCAGCTGGAATACTGTCACCTCCACTAGCTTTGTTGTTGCTCAGCTTTTCTAAGGCCCACTTCACTTCACATTCTAGGATGTCTGGCTTGAGGTCAGTGACCACCTCATTGTGATTATCAGGGACGTTAAGCTCATTCTTGTATAGTTCTTCTGTGTAATTTTGCCACCTCTTCTTAATCTCTTCTGCCTCTGTTAGGTCCCTGCCATTTTGGTCCTTTATCATGCCCATTTTTGCATGAAACGTTCCTTTCATCTCTCCAATTTTCTTGAAAAGATCTCTGGTCCTCCCTATTCTATTGTTTTCTTCTATTTCTTTGCATTGTTCATTTAAGAAGGCATTCTTATCTCTTCTAGCTATTCTTTGGAATTCTGCATTTAATTGGGCATATCTTTCTTTTTCTCCCTTGCCTTTCGCTTCCCTCCTTTTCTCAGCTATTTGCAAAGCTTCCTCAGACAGCCATTTTGCTTTCTTGCATTTCTTTTTCTTTGGGATGGTTTTGGTTGCTACCTGTTGTACAATGTTGCGAACCTCTGTCCATAGTTCTTCAGGCACTCTGTCTATCAGATCTAATTCCTTAAATCTATTTGTCACCTCTACTGTATATTCAACAGGGATATGATTTAATTCATACCTGATTGGCCTAGCGCTTTTTCCTACTTTCTTTAATTTAAGCCTAAACTTTGCAACAAGAAGCTCATGGTCTGAGCCACAGTCAGCTCCTGGTCTTGTTTTTACTGACTGTATAGAGCTTCTCCATCTTTGGCTGCAGAGCATATAGTCAATCTGATTTCTGTGTTGACCATCTGGTGATGTCCATGTGTAAAGCCGTCTCTTGGGCTGTTGAAAAAGAGTGTTTGCTATGACCATCGTATTCTCTTGACAAAATTCTATCAGCCTGTGCCCTGCTTCATTTTGTACTCCAAGGCCAAACTTGCCTGTTATTCCAGTTATCTTTTGGCTTCCTACTTTAGCATTCCAATCCCCCATGATGATAAGGACATCATTTTGGGGTGTTAGTTCTATAAGTTGCTGTAGGGCTTCATAGAACCGGTCAATTTCATCCTCTTCAGCACCGGTGGTTGGGGCATAGACTTGGACTACTGTGATATTGAATGGTTTGCCTTGGATTCGAACTGAGATCATTCTGTCATTTTGAGGATTGTATCCCAGTATTGCTTTTCCTACTCTTTTATTGACTATGAAGGCTACTCCATTTCTTCTGAGGGATTCTTGTCCGCAGTAGTATACCTGATGGTCATCTGAATTAAATTCACCCATTCCTGTCCATTTTAGTTCGCTGATACCTAAGATGTCGATGTTTAGTCTTGTCATCTCTTGTTTGACCACGTCCAGCTTTCCTTGATTCATGGATCTTACATTCCAGGTTCCTATGGAGAAAAAATCTTTACAGCATCGGACTTTCCTTTCACCACCAGACATATCCACAGCTGAGCGTCCTTTCGGCTTTGGCCCAGTCGCTTCATTCTTTCTGGCGCTACTAGTACTAGCCCTCTGCTCTTCCCCAGTAGCATATTGGACGCCTTCCGACCTGAGGGGCTCATCTTCCAGCGTCATATCGTTTTGCCTTTTGGTACTGTCCATAGGGTTTTCATGGCAAAGATACTGGAGTGGTTTGCCATTTCCTTCTCCAGTGGATCACATTTTGTCAGAACTCTCTGCTATGACCTTTCCGTCTTGGGTGGCCCTGCACGGCATAGCATAGATACATAGAATGTGGGTTAATGAGGGAACTTTGGTGCGCTCTGAGCTTGGTTGTTTTCTTGCAGACGTTTCATTACTCAAATTAGGTAATATCATCAATGCTAATGAAACATCACAAGACAACAACCAAGCTCAGAGAGCACTAAGAACCCCTCATTTTAACCCTACAAATATTCTCCTATATTTATGTGGGCAGTGATGGGATTCATATATGTGAACAACTGGTTCTCTGTGTGGCTGCCGCTTCTGGAAGTCCATTCTGGTCCTGGGCAACAAAAAATTAGCTACCGGTTCTGCCGAACTGGTGCGAACCAGCTGAATCCCACCACTGAATGTGGGTTAATGTTTCAGGAACTCCTTCACAGGCACAAAATCTTTGTTCAAATAGGATATCCAATAATCTCCTCTCAAGAACAGTTGTTGTATTAAATCTTGCTAGGGTTACAGCTATTCTGAATTTTGGAACTATTATTTCACATAGATATATAGCCAGCTTGAAAAAAGGGGAATGATTGCCCAAGTACATATATCTGTGTAGGGCAGTCAGGTCTAAATTCTTGGCACTCAGTGAGAAATCATAGCACTTCACTTTCTTACATAGTGTCTTACACTACAATGAAAAAAAGTCATTGCGTGAACACTCTCCCTGAATACTTGAAAATTTTAACTACCTTGGGAAGGAATTTAGAACTTAATACACACATTTCACATTGCACATTGCAGAGATTGTACATCCTTAAGAATATATTTTTTTTTACCAGAAAAGCTATCATGATTTGCTTCATGGCTATCAAGAATGCAAAACTCAAAGCTTCAAAACAAAGTTAATTTTTAAAGTATTTTTTAATCTAATCTTTGAATTCTTTGTAACTGGCTGTTTGGAAAGGATGGATTTCTTTCTGTCCAGTTTTAATTTGCTGGAATGAAAAATGTCCTCACAAAACAAGACCTCAGACTGGCATCTCTAAGTGGAATCTTTTTGTCATGGCTAATACAGAAGCAGATATGAGATCCCTATACAGAACACTGTGCCTGTGTCTACATCCTAACACCCTATCTTTTCTAATCCTATGAGACTGTTTCTCATAGCAAGGTTATTTTATTGTCCTGTCAGGAGATACATACGTGGCTGTTGGGAAATGAGGACTACTACTTTGCCTGGTGCAGCTTTCAGGAACAGCAGGCCATTCCAAGGCCATAAATGGATCACCATTAATAGGGCTCACACATTATCCAGTAAACCTTTGAGTGCTTATTTGTCTAGAGGGTGGAGATGAAATGCTTCTTACATGTTATTGGAGGGTGGAACAGTGTGAAGAGAAGGTTAGTTATGATTTCGACACTGCGTTAGGTGACATCAGTGTGAATTGAATGTCTTAAGAAGCAAGTCACTGACAGAAAGGAACACTGGCCAGATTTTTATACACAGCACTATATTTTCTATATTCTATTACCCAAGTAGTGCTGGATAAAAAATCATATTAAATGTGTGATATAGGATGGCCATAATATGCTATGGCATATTGTCAAAGACTGCCAGTGCATCTACTCCAGGGCAGTATTGTCTAAGCAAAATCTCTTTTTTTTAATTGTGGTTTCCTTGCCACAAATATTGGAAGTCAACTAGAGTGAGGCACGTTCTATATTTTTCCAGTCTCCTATTCCTAATTCAACACAATATAGAACATGTTAAAATATAGGGTGATTACTTTTCCCTTTGAAGTTATTAGTTCATGTGGCTAGGCAGCAATAACTGAATATCAGTTTATATGAGTAGTAGTCAGCCAACAAATATGACAGAATATTAGTCTTGTCATTTGCCTTTGTTTTTGTGCATGTGGGTTAACCATGTCAAAACAGAGCACCCAGAACTGAAATTATTTTTTTCACCATTAAGAATTGGTCAAGCATTGGAGTTGCAGTTATGTTAGCTAGTTAAATGAGAAAAACCAGTCCCTCCTTCATATTCCAAGTCATTCCTCTGAATAAGCAGTTTTTCTTTAGTGAGTTTTAACTTCCTCCTTATGTACTTATCTCAGTTCTATTCCATGGAACTCTTAAACTATGCCTGCCTAATTCTTTTGACTTTTAACACATTATCTTGTGATGCTTGTGGTGATCAGTGCTCATAAATTATCTATCTATCTATCTATCTATCTATCTATCTATCTATCTATCTATCTATCTATCTACCATCAATCCATCCATCTCTACACACACACGCAAATGCACACGAACACACATACAAGCCTACTTCCATTTCTTTTTCCACCATTTGTATAATTGATGCATTTCCATTCCCACAGGTTTGACTTTGCTGTAGCAATGTTTTAATTCCCTGCTAGGATCCTTTAATCCTCTCTAGGATTTCTGGCACTTAATTTTTTATTTATTTTACTAATTTTCTGCTTCAGATACCAGCTTTTAGCAGTGTTCAATACTAAGATGGGAAACCTATATGCAGGTCAAGAAGCAGCCTTGGTGGAGCAGTGGGCTAATGCCTCCTTAAGTAACACCAGCTGCCTGCAATTAGTGCAGGTTCGCATCCCATCAGGCTCAAGGTTGACTCAGCCTTCCATCCTTCCGAGGTAGGTAAAATGAGGACCCAGATTGTTGGGGGCAATTAAGCTGACTTTGTAATAATGCCGCTTGGTGTGTGTGTGAAAGCCCTAATAAGCAGGCATATACATAGAATGAAGGCTACTGCTAAGTTTGTAAGCCGCCCTGAGTCTTCAGAGAAGGGCGGGATATAAATGGAATTAAAATAAATAAAATAAACAGTGAGAACTGGACACGGAACCACTGATTGGTTCAAAATTGGGAAAGGAGTCTAGCAAGGCTGTATACTGTCACCCTGCCTGTTTAACCTATATGCAGAGCACATCATGAGAAAGGCAGGGCTAGATGAATCAAAAGTTGGAACTAAGATCACTAGGAGAAATATCAACAACCTAAGATATGCAGATGATACCACTCTAATGGCAGAAAGTGAAGAGGAACTAAAGAGCCTCTTGTTGCGGGTGAAGAAGGAGAGTGCAAAACTTGGGTTGAAACTTAACATTAAGAAAACCAAGATCATGGCATCTGGCCCTCTCAATTCCTGGCAAATAGATGGGGAAGAAATGGAGGTAGTGACAGATTTTATTTTCCTGGGCTCCAAGATCACCGCAATGGGAACTGCAGCCAAGAAATGAAAAGACGCTTGCTTCTGGGGAGGAAAGTCATGGCAAACCTAGACAGCACACTAAAAAGCAGAGACATCACCCTGTCAACAAAAGTGCGTATAGTCAAAGCTATGGTCTTCCCAGTTGCAATGTATGGCAGTGAAAGTTGGACCATAAGAAAGGCTGAGCGCCAAAGAATTGAGGCCTTTGAACTATGGTGCTGGAGAAGACTCCTGTGAGTCCCTTGGACTGCAAGGAGATCAAACCGGTCAGTCCTAGAGGAGATCAAACCTGAGTGCTCTTTAGAAGGCCAGATCCTGAAGTTGAAACTCAAATACTTTGGCCACCTAATGAGAAGGAAGGACTCACTGGAGAAGAGCCTAATGCTGGGAAAGATTGAGGGCAAGAGAAGAAGGGGACGACAGAGAATGAGGTGGCTGGATGGAGTCACTGAAGCAGTAGGCATGAGCTTAAATGGACTCTGAAGATGATAGAGGACAGGAAGTCCTGGAGGAATGTTGTCCATGGGGTCATGATGGGTTGGACATGACTTCGCAACTAACAACAACAACAAATCCTAAGACAAAAGAAATAACTCCATAAAGCAAAATTGTAACAAAAAGTAATAACCTAATCAAAATTAAGGAACAATACCAAGATTAATCAATAAAACCTATGAACTAGGATGGTGAAGGAAGGCCTGTTACAATAACTATGTTTTTATCACTTTTCTAAATCTGGGGCTGATAGAGTACTATTCCACATGAATAGGATAGCTGTAGAATACACTTAGTTCCGAAATCTCTGACATTCTTTTAAAGAGGGAAAATGGAAGGAGACTACCCTTTTTGATGTTATTTATTTATTTATTTATATTTTATATAAATGTAACCTAACCTCCCATCTCTCTCAGATTTTAGGGAGCAGGCAGAAACAATTTGTGGAAGGTGGTCCCTTAGATATCAATTTTGGAACCATGAAGAGCTTTAAAGCTGAAAACCATAACCTTAAAATTTTGCAGAGCTTATTGTAATAGTGTCCCCCTCATACCCCAATTGGTATTTTGTGACTGGCTATTCCAGGCAACAGATTCAATTTTTATAGCACTCCTGACAATTCCAAATATATTCATCAGTCCCATAACGTTGGAAGCTTCTAATATAAGAACTCCTCTGCAAGGGAGATAACACAATATAGGTAAGTAACAACAACAACAAAATTTTCTTTGTCTCCAGCAACTATAATGTGCTGTAATATTAGTTAGAGATTGGGAAGAAACTATTTGGTCCAGAAAATGAACTCAACAGTTTCCTTGGGAAGTGAAAGAATGACTTAATTCAATTAGGCCAATATTTTTAATGGGATATTGAGTCTTTCTGGTATAACATCAGGCACTCTCATTGAAAAGCTGACTGACCTGAAATTTTCCCCCTCCATCTGCGAATGGATTCAAGACTTTCTCAGGGACCAGTTACAAACAGTGTGGGTTGGGTGTGCTTTATCCACCCCCCTGAAGCTTTGCACTGGCTCACCACAGGGCTGCGTGCTTAGCCCCTACCTGTACTCATTGTACACATATGATTGTGTATCATCCGACCCATCTACTGCAATAATTAAGTTCGCAGATGATACTACCATAGTGGGTCTTATTACAGGTGGGGATGAGACAGCATACAGGGGGGAGGTACAAAAACTATCCATATGGTGTTGCAACAACAACTTGCACCTGAACATCAGCAAGATGAAAGAGATGGTGCTAGACTTCCGGAGGAAAAAAGAGGAACCTGCCCCACTTTACATCAGGGGTGGGGCTGTGTGGAGAGAGTTTCCTCCTTTAAATTCCTGGGAGTCTAACTCTGTGAAGATCTTACCTGGAAAGTTAATACAACTCAGGTGGCCAGAAAGGCCCAACAGAGACTTCACTTTCTCAGGGTCTTGTGGAAGAACAGGGTAGAACAATGGCTAATGACCCTCTTTTACCAGTCCACTATAGAGAGCATCCTCTCATACTGCATTGTGGTTTGGTATACTGGTCTGACAGCCGTGGATAGGAAAGCATTACAGAGGGTGGTGAGTACAGCACAAGACATTGTGGACTGTCCCCTGACACCACTGGATGACATCGCCAGGGCTCACTGCCTTGGAAGAGTGAGGAAAATTCTCAGGGATGACTCACACCCTGGACGGTATCTCTTCACTCTCCTACCATTGGGTAGGAGATATAGGAGTATAGCCAGCCATACCAACAGGCTGAAGAACAGCTTTTATCCATGGGCTGTTAGGCTTTTGAACGGGAAATAATTTTACAAACTTTATGCATGATTGACTTGCGAGGCCGGTGTATTGTGCAATTAGCTCACATGGTAGAATAAGATGGAGGGTTTGTTGTCACTGTGAGTTGGGGGTGGGGGCACGAAGGGAGGCTCAGCCAATCTCATTGTATACATGGTTGTACTTTGACAATAAATGTTCATTCATTCATTCATTCTCAAGCAACAAGCTAGTCAGTCAATTCATGTTGCAACTAGTGAATCGACAATTAGTTGATCCAAAAAAGCAGACTTTGCACTTGTAGGAAAACACTAAGAAAAAGGGGGGAAAAGTCTTTCCTGATGGGGTTTTATTATTATTCAGGTTCTGGATTATCTGATTATTGACATGATCACCACGTTAATTGTCTCACCTTATCTTGCTGACGTCTGATGAGATGAATGCACTTGCTTGGTTTTGAGACTGGATTATAAAATTCTGGTCAAATTCTGACCGTTTATCAGCATAAAATCTGTATTAATTTATATGTAGCAGCATTTTTTTTAAAAAAAAGGATGTATCTGAAGGTGTAGTAAAAAAAAACATAGTGACTAAGCTGAAGGTCGGCAGTTTGGCGGGTCGAATCCCGAGTGCCGCGTAGCAGAGTGAGCGCCTGTTACTCGTCCCAGCTTCTGCCAACCTAGCAGTTCGAAAGCACGTAAAAATGCAAGTAGAAAAATAGGGACCACTACGGTGGGAAGGTAACAGCGTTCCGTGCGCCTTTGGCGTCTAGTCATGCCGGCCACATGACCACGGAGACGTCCTCGGACAAGCGCTGGCTCTTCGGCTTTGAAACGGAGATGAGCACCGGTGCCTAGAGTCGGAAACGACTAGCACGCATGTGCGGGGGAACCTTTACCTTTACCTTAAGCTGGATGAGCCAGTAGCTACTGAGGGAGTAAGCTTAGACAAAGTGAGATGACAGGCCAGGAAGTAGGCTGTTTGCCAGACAAGGTAACTGAGTATTCCTATCCTAGATGACAGTTCCAAAAACATAGCAGTACCTCATATTAATAATTTCAGTGACAAAATGCATTTTTCTAATCAGCACATAGCCCTACACCACCTGAGACTCTGGGATGTCACCCAATATTTTGCCTTTTAAGATGAAAGGAGCTGTGGAATGTGCTGGCTTCAAAATGGAGTCCTTGTCTTGTCAGCATTTTAAGGGGTTTCCTGCTCTAGTAGGTTCAAAGAGCAATTACAGGCTCCAGCAAAAGTACAACAAATGGAAAACAGATGGCCTGGCTCTCCCCATACCCTGGAGAATAAGCCAAAGCTAGACCCAAGACCATTTAATAGGCTGAAGGGAAAGTTCTCTTCCTTTACTCCCAAGGCTGCAGGAAGTGCTGTTACACTGAGGGAGAAATTCAGTGGCTACTACCCTTTTTCTACACTTATCTCAGAGCCCAACACTGAACTCCACAGAGGAGGATGATAAATTATACTTAAAAATGTTTCTTACCTACTTTCATGTCTCATTTCCCTTAGAAATCCATTGACAGCCAAGAATGGGAAGATAACCTTTAGTTGTTCTGCATACAGTATACTTGTAACTGAGTTTTTATTCCAGTTGCTGATTTAGGGCTCTACATACACTTTACCCTGGAGATGAATATGTAGCAGATAAAACAGCATGAGGTCAAAGATTTGTCTTCGATTTTCACTTCTATAAGATTCCAGATTAAAGTTAACTCTAGCATCTGGAAGTCTAATGAATGGGAGCTCACAACCTCCTTGGTTACTGGATCCACTGTCAAGATTTTCTTACCATTGGGCAGTTTCGTTTAACATCAGATGCTCTCAGAAAGCTTCAGTTTATAGCATAATTTGTCTGGACCCTTCCTCTTTCCCATTATTCAAGCTTTGGCCTGTTTTCAAAAAAATGGTGTTTTGAAAAGTGTGCTTTTAGATCATTTTGTTTGTGTTCTTTCAATCTTTGGCTGCCTAATTTGCAGTCATAGCCAGACATGGCTGCATAATATCAATACATAGAGTACTCAAAAATGTTTTTAAATGATATTCCTTGCTGCTGGGATTGATTTTGTTATGTACTTTGGAGGGTAGAAGCTTAAGTCATTAATTCACCCCTATTCTGAAGATTCTACATCCCATGCAGCAGCATTTTTCCCCACTTTTCTTGCTAAGATATCAGGGTCTTTTTTATGGTCATATATGTCCCTTTCACCTGCTATCTGAGTCCTCTTATCAGGGTGTCCTCAAGAGGGATTGCCAGGAGAAACTAAGACCTTCTAGAACTGCAATTCTTACAAGAGAACTATTGCATAAGCAAGTACACATCTTTCACACTCATAAAATCCCGAGTGCCAACATCTTAGTACAAATACTCTCATCCTCACTGTGTACAAGCTGTGGAAAAAGATTTCTTTTTAAAAAAAAAAGGCCAGAAAAAGTGTGGGTTGGAATTAATAAGAAATGTCATATGTTCTGGGAAAACTGAGCTTGCTTTTAAAACTCTTGGACTTAGTACAAAGAACCAATCATTTACTAAGCCTTTCCCCGTCTACCAAAGATTATAATGACTGAATGGAAAATAAATAAATGTGCCCAAATTCTAACCAAAAGGGGGCAAATATTTGAAGGGAGGTAATGCTAAAGTTGCCAGGTGTGGCACAGGATGGTATAGATTATCTGTTTCCATACTTTTTCAAGTTTACCATACAAAAACAAGCCCAAGCATACTCCTCAAAAGCTGTAACAACAGGCTAATGTATGCAAGCAATAGATTTTTTTTCACTGAATAATCAGCCTTCAGCTCAGATATTGCATTGTTTTCATGTCTGATGAATACAACTGTGAGTCTGTCCTTTTAGTTCCTCCCTCATGCCCTCTGGTATGAATGATTTACTTGCTTGTATAATAGTTATATTTCATACATTCTACTCTTTCCTTGAAAAACACAGAGGCGTATTTTAGCTTTTCAAACTCTGGGGCCAATGTGATTTGTTTCTTAAGTATGCTGAGGGTAAAATAAGTCACATCTGGCACAATTAGATGGTACTGGATCTATTATACAGCCAGTGGGTGCATCACAACTATCCTAACCTCTCATCCTTCCTCTTAATATGTTGGGATTACAATGCCCAACATTCCCTGCAAGTATTGAGGTCAAAACAACTCAAGCTATTGCTTGATGGAAAACCCATCATTGGCATCTTTGGAATTCAGTCAAACAATATTTTTTGTCTTGGGAAGTACACACAAGACATTGAGTACTTTTGGCACAGCATGGGCACTGGGATTACTAATGCTGCTGGCTAGACTTCTAAATTGATGTCATTCCTTCTGCTTAAATCTGTAGGAACGTATTGTCAAGCCAGTGCTCACCAAACTTTTGTTTTAATTGAGCAAAAATAGTTTAGCTCACTTATGGGTTGAAGGCAACTTCTTCCCCTTGTCTAACCACAGTTGGCTTTATGAATTCAACTGGCTATATGTCAACATTTATTTTGCAACATTTGACACATTCCAAAACAAATCACTACTAGATTCTACTGCAAGCTATAGGTTGCTTTGTATTTGTTTATTGCCATTTAGAAATAGGGCTATTCTATACAAAATAACAATCTGTCATTATTCTGGATACAATAGTCTTTATTACCTAGTATTATTATTTGCCTGTCAGAATGATTTTCCACCTCCCTTATAATTTAAGGAAAGTACGATTTGTGCCATTTGATTGTAATGACTAAGGCAAGTTCAGACTAAAATGTTGCTGCACACCAGAAAGCAAAGCAACAGTTCTGTCTATCTCGGATCCATTCCAGCTGACATTTTAAAGTTTTACAAAATACCATGATGCACCAATTTAGTTTTCCACAATCCTCCTAGCTCTGCTGAAGGAATTGAGTTCCAGTTAGACTGTTGATGCTACTAAGTAAACCTTCAAGGATCCTTCTAACAAAGGAAAAAGGTTGACCTTCCAGATCTGGACTGCATAAATCCAGTTGCTACTAGATGGGGGCAAATAGCTGCTGGTCTCTTTGCTGCCATCTAGAGATAATCTCTATTTTTACAATCTGGTAGCATTACAAGATTATAATTGGAAACCATATTGCTGATTTATATACTGATTCAATTTAATGGGATTCTAAGTGATGTATAATGCTGAGAGCCTGATCAGGTCTAAAATAATCCCTGCTTATTGCTCATAGAGCCATTCCAGACATCAGTAGGCTTCCTATCCCGTGCCGTAATAGTGCAAAACAGCATTCCATTTTAACATTGACCATTCATACTTCTGATTTCAATCTTGCCTTTTGGGGACAGAAGCCTAATATTTGCACTTATCCCCCTTTTTAACAAAAAGATTTACACATACATAAACCTCATGAAACCTCATGGAAGCATTTAACAACCTCCATTAATACCAATTTTCTCCCCCAAACCTTCACATTCTACTATTTGAAAAAGAAAGGCAATCAGGTACTTGAGACATGAAGGCTATCTTCATTTACTGTTGCTGTGACAGGCTATTTAAACATTTCATAAGTATCCCATAGGAAACTTAAGTTATGAGTATCCTGTCAGAAATATTTGAAAAGGAAAAATCTTGCAAATGGCCAGTCACAGAGCAAGTATGACTGCATGCAAGTTTTACTTACTCCCACTTGAAAAGAAATGCTTTGCTAGTGCTGCCCTACATATATGCATTATAAATTTTAGAAACAGAAAGTCCATGCCAGTGAATATTTTCAGGGAAAGAGTGTTCAGAAAGAATTGGTGTTAGACCTTCCATTTCCAATTCTTTTGTTTTTAATTTAGATTCTCCTTTGAAAAAAGTCAATAAATCAACATAGGTCAACCAGGATCGTGTCACTATTATTTCTCTTCTAAAAAAGGCATTTTGGGGCGACAACCGTAAAGAATTTTGGTGGATAAGTCTTGCTTTACACCTGTCCCTAACCTTCAACATGGCACAAGTAATATAATGATTTTTAAAATCTGTATTAACCTTAACTTTGTTATGCCATCCAAATAGGCATGCCATTCAAATTTCAAATCCTGCCTTCCAATTCCAATAACCTCCTATTTCTCAAAATCACCCACTCTTTTATCTGTACATGACAAAAAGCAGCAAAATGCAATTTTAAATTAGGCAGTCCTGGCCCACTTCTTTTTTTAACATCTTGCAACTATTTATATTTAATTCTTGATTTTTAGGCTGCTATACAAACTTAGAAATATCTTTTTGCCATTGTTTGAATGGTTGTCAGTATCAATATTGTTTGAAATAGAAAATGGCATCTTAGGAAAAACATGCATTTTAGTCACTGAAATTTTACCCAACAGATGTAATTTGTTCCAGTTTAATAAGTCTTTTAAATGATGTCCCACAGTTTAAAGTAGTTATTCTGCACCAATATAAAATTCACATTGGTCACTGTAACCTCTAAATATTTTATTTTCTTCTTAATTTTAAACCAATTGTTTTCACCAATCTCTTGATCATGTGTATTCCTAATCTTAATCAACATCTTTGTTTTTGTTTATTTAGTTTAAAACCAGCTAATGCACTAAAATCCTTCAGTTTCTTCATTACGTGTTCAATACCACTCTGAGGCTCTTGTAAAATCAAAACTAGATCATTAGCAAAACCCCTCAATTTTTAAGTCTCTTTTTTAGTTTCACTCCCATTATTTTCTCATCTTGTCCAATGTCTTTGTTCAAAATTTGTGTGTGTGTGTGTGCTTTATTCCCTGAATAAAATTCTCCCCAAAGTCCACATCTTCATCTGATTTCTTTTCTGACATGCATCTTTAACAGAGACAAGAATTTCATGTATTGCTAATGGTTGTAACTCTGACAATGTGAACTAGTCAAAAACTGCCTCCAGCCAAAACTTCCAGATCCCACATTCCAAACATAGGGCATTCCACCACACTTGGCTGATGTTATTTTCTTTTTGGCACGTGGACACACACATGCACTGTCCACAGCAGTCAGTTCTGAGGTTTCCTTGATGATGGGAAACACATGTTTTAGGCCATGTTACTGTTGTTCTGTCCCTAAAATAAGAAAGAAAACAAGAGTTTATGTGAGTCATTGCAAGAAGTCCCATTGTCAGGTTTTGAATCATGTCCTGTATGAGGTTTTTGTCAGCTAATTCCAGAGACTTTATTCAACAGTCATGCCATGCGATAAAACCCTACCAAATTGCTCCAGGCACTTTTCTCTGGGCTTTTAAGTTCTTTTCTCATGCAGCCTGTTGACTGAGTGATTCAGAGATACTTTGGGTTGTTTCTTCCTTCTCATATCCATATTTCTAGAAGGAAGATGACCCGATGAACATACAAAGGTGGAAAATTGTATGTTTTTTATGTTAAAAATGTACCTTTTATTAACAAATGTACATTTTATTAACAATTAAGCTCCTGCAACAGTAGGAGAGGAAAAGAGATATTATTGTATCTGCTGTTCAATAATTCGTAAAATTAATGCAATCCTAAATTCACAAGAATATATTTCCTAATTTTGATATTTATGTAAGCAAATGTCTTTAGGACATTGTGCTGAAACTAGTTATTTCTGTTTAGTGGCTATTGATATGTAGATGAAATTGCTGGACACATCTGAAGACCAAGACCTGTCCACATATTTTTTTTCAGTAGATCCTGAGATCATCTGCAATCTCTTACCATCCTTAGGTAGAAGCTTACAATGCAATTTTATGGATGTGTATTCAGATGTCATTCCTACCTTTTATGGGACTGCTTCCATTCAGTTGTGACCTCAGAGACTCTCCCTTCTGCTGACTCAGGATAACAATTTTCTATCTCATTGAGATAGAGCTCCGGATGGTGCCCGACCTTCGCTCCTTCCGGCACGATCTGAAGACTTATTTGTTCGAACAAGCCGGCCTGGCCTGATGGGGGATGGGTTGGGATTTTATTGTTGTTGTAAATATATTTACCTACTGTTTTAGCTTGGGCATTTTGTTTAATTCTTTTTAACTTTTGTAATTTTGTACTTTTATATGTTTGCCCTGTTCACCACCCTGAGTCCTTCGGGAGAAGGGCGGTATACAAATAAAATTATTATTATTATTATTATTATTATTATTATTATTATTATTATTATTATTATTATTATTATTATTATTATTATTGTTGTTGTTGTTGTTGTTGTTGTTGTTGTTGTTATTATTATTATTTGCTAATCTCTGTCCTGTCTCTGTTGTGTTTTTTCGATGTCGCTGTCAAACAGTTTTGTCCTGATCGGTGAGTATGCCACTTATTATAATGATTAGTTTTCTTTTCAACACCTCACTGACTAGCAATGAAAGCATCCCCCAGTGAAGACACTGCTGCAGGAATGACAAGGCTCTGACTTCAGAATTCTATCTGAGTTCCCCTGGGCTGGTCGAGAGGCCTTCCCCTCACACATTTGGACATCTTATCATTTAAAATATTGTGAATTAAAAAAATACAATGGAAGATATCAAGGTAGAATTAGCCACCATGAGAACAACAGACCATTCCATAATGGTCCATTTTGGGAGGAAGTGGCAAGAAGGTGACAAGCAACAGGGAGAAAGCAGAACTGCTTAACTTGTTTTTCACATGTTTCTTTATCCAAAAGGGAAAAAAACAGTCCAACCTATCAAAAACAGTACCGTAAAAAACAGATTAGGAATACAAGATAAAATAGGCAAGAAAATGGTAAGTGAGCACCTGTCCACCCTAGACAAGTTCAAATTGCCAGGACCAGATGGATTATACCTCAAGGTTCTGAAGAAACTGGCAGATGTGATCTCAAAACCACTGAACTATATTTTTCAAAGATCCTGGAGCACTGGGGAAATACCAGAGGACTGGAAAAGAACTGATATAGTTCCCACCTTCAAAAAAGGGGAAAAAATAGATCCAGGAAACTACAGACATAGCAGCATGACTTCAATACCTGGGAAGATTCTGGAAAAGATAATCAAACAACAAATCAGAGAACACCTAGAGCAGGGGTGTCAACCTGCCAGCCCGCAGGCTGAATGCATCATGCGGAAGCCATGCCCACCCCATTACCAGCAATGGCAAAACCATCCCAATACGTTGTGCAACATCATGTGACATCACGACATGTCTGACCTAGAGGCAAACAAAGTCATTACCAAAAGCCAACATGGGTTTCTCAAAAACAGATCATGCTAGACTAGTCTTATTACATTATTTGACAAAGTGACAAAATTAGTGGACAAGAAAAATGCTGTGGATATAATTTACTTGGACTTCAGTAAAGCATTTGATAAAGTAGACCACAAACTACTACTTGATAAGATAGAAAAATGTGGGTTAGACAGCATCACCACCAAATGGATTTGTAGCTGGTTGACCAACCATATTCAGTGTGTGGTCCTCAATGGAACTGCATCAACATGGAGGGAAGTATGCAATGGGGTACCCCGAGGCTCTATTTTAGGCCCAGTACTCTTCAACATCTTCATTAATGATTTGGATGGATAGATGGGGAACTGATCAAATTTGCAGATGACACCAAGCTGACAGAAATAGCCAACACTCTAGAAGATAGGCTTAAGATACAGAAGGATCTTGACAGACTTGAACATTGGGAGCTATCTAACAAAATGAAATTCAGTGTTGAAAAGGGTAAGGTTCTACATTTAGGCAACAGAAACCAAATGCACAGGTATAGTATAGGTGGTACCTGGCTCAATAGTATAACTGTGAGAGGGATCTCGGAGTCCTAGTTTACAATCATTTAAATATGAGCCAGCAGGGTGCTACAGCTGCCAAAAAAGGCAACACAGTTCTAGCTGCATTAACAGAGGGATAGAATCAAGATCACGTGAAGTACTAATACCACTTTATAATGCCTTGGTAAGGCCACACTTGGAATACTGCATCCAGTTTTGCTCGCCACAATGTAAAAAAGATGTTGAGACTCTAGAAAGAGTACAGAGAAGAGCAACAAAGATGATTAGAGGTCTGGAGGCTAAAACATATAAGGAACAGTTGCTGGAATTGGGTATGTCTAGTTTAATGAAGAGAAGGATGAGGGGTGACATGATAGCAGTGTTCCAATATCTTAGGGGCTGCTACAAAGAAGAGGGAGTCAACCTACTCTCCAAAGCACCAGAAGGCAGGACAAGAAGCAACGGATGGAAACTAATCAAGGAGAGAAGCAACCTAGAACTAAGGAGAAATTTCCTGACAGAACAATTAATCAGTGAAACAACTTGCCTACAGAAGTTGTGAATGTTCGAACACTGGAAGTTTTTAAGAAGAGATTATACAACCATTTGTCTGAAATGGTATAAGGTTTCTTGCCTGAACAGGGGGTTGGACTAGTTTACCAAGTCAAAACCTGTCTGCCCTTCTCTCACACTGAGCCTATCTGAGCAATTCTTCCTGGTGGCACAGACTATGGCCTTAAATAGGGGCCTCCATTGTCCCAAAGCAAGCAATTGACCATCCATTTCAGTATTACTTCCCTGTAATGATTCAAGTAGCAGAACTCAGCCTGAAACCTTTTTCAAGAAAGACAAGAGCCAAGGTCCTTTCCTTACTTTATTTATTTATTTATTTATTTATTTATTTATTTATTTATTTATTTATTTATTTATTTATTTATTTATTTATTTATTTATTTATTTAATTTATTATTGGGACTTATATGCCACCCTATCTCCCGAAGGACTCAGGGCGGCTAACAACAATAAAGCACAATAATACAAATGTTAAAAAAGATTAAACTAACAAGCCCCAGTGATAAAATATTAAAAACATTTTCTTTTTAAAAACCCCTATCATCAGTCCAGGTCAGCCTGATGGAAAAGAAATGTTTTGAGGTCGCGACGAAAGGACCGGAGGTCTGGGGTCATCCAGAGCTCCAGGGGAAGCTGATTCCACAGGGCAGGCGCTCCCACAGAGAAGGCCCTCCCCCTGGGGGTCGCCATCCGACATTGTCTAGCCGACAGCACCCTGAGGAGGCCCTCCCTGTGTGAGCGCACCGGGCGATGGGAAGTCGTTCCTGGCAGCAGACGGTCCTGCAAATATCCCAGGCCTAAGCCATGTAGGGCTTTATAGGTAAGAACCAGCACCTTAAATCTCACCCAGAGTGCAACCGGTAACCAATGCAGCTCACACAGGAGGGGTATAATATGGGAGTATCGGGATACTCCCATCACAACCTGTGCGGCCGCATTCTGCACCAGCTGGAGCCTCCGGGTGGTCTTCAAGGGCAGCCCCATGTAGAGAGCATTGCAGCAATTTATACAGGAGGTAACGAGCGCATGAGTGACCGTACTGTACTTTATACAGTAAATGTTAATAATTCAAATGGGGTGGGCAATATACATCTTCAAGATGTTGCTGGACAAATCCCTCATGACTAGCTCATTTTAAGGTTGCTATGAGTTGAAGTTCAGCAACAGAGCATATTATGTTGCCTATCCCTAAATCAGGGGTAGGCAACCTCGGCTCTTTTATGACTCGTGGACTTCAACTCCCAGAATTCCTGAGCCAACCATGCTGGCTCAGGAATTCTGGGAGTTGAAGTCCACGAGTCATAAAAGAGCCGAGGTTGCCTACCCCTGCCCTAAATCAATGGTTACATTCACTATTAAAGTTTTAAAGCTTCTTATCTGGAGAAATGACCTGCCTTTTTAAAATACTCCTACAGCTGTAAAGAAAAAAAAACTGGAAATGTCCTCCCTCTGTCTGACTTCTCTGATTACAAACTAGGCTGTCCAGCTAACCTGTGGCCAACAATCTTCTATCTCTATATAAGGACTATTTTGCCCATCCTCACACAACATTCCAAGGTAAAATATTTGTTAGGGGAAGTCTACGCCTCCTGCTTGGCCCAGAGCCAGTACAAGCCACTCGCTACTTCCTCAGTGCAGCAACAGATGACAGTCATCTTCCTCTGACTCCCCAGCCCATTGCAAATGCACTCCCTACCTTATTTTTTCAGCTTGATTCAAATCTGCTGCTTTCTGACATAAGCTGTTTTAACCCCTTCAGAACAGATGCCTTCAGTGTTTTATTTCATTCTTTTAGCAGCACCAACTCTGGCTGGTTGCAACGCCTGGCCCGCCCCTCCCCCCAGCAGCTGATCACTGCCCTGATTAGCCATTTCAATTGGGCCAGAGGGCAGCAATTTCTTTGCTGAATGGCAATTGTAGAGTGTTTTGTGTATTATTGGGTCTATGTTTTAAATATTCTTGCAGTTAACCCAATGATTGTCTGTTAAGCCTTCACCCTCCATTCACCCTTTCCATCTTTTTCAGCTTTGTTTTCCCACACCCTGGCCACAATATTGCAAAGCTTCTCCTTCCCTTATATTTTTTTTTAAAACATCTTTAAGTTTCAGTGAAGGAATGCTGCTACTTTGTTTCTGTGAAGCTAAACTATCAGTTCTTTCTTGATGTAAAGTTTCCATGGAACTAGACAGGAAGCTAAAACAAAAGAATAACCAATTGCTTTGGTATGGTAGAATCAGAACAGCAATGGTACTATAAGGGGGGAAAAAACCCCTAAAGGATCTGTCTTAGTGTCAACGGAAATGTGGTGTAGTGGGTTCTGGAGAGCAGGAAGGACGCTGAGCCGATGAATACAGCATAGCAGCTCTTTATTAGGTGGAAGGGACTGTACTGAGGGATAGGGGCTACCTGCACTCTTATATATACCTGGCCAGTACCTGGCCAGGTACTCAACCAACCAATCGGTTTGAACCTCTGTTTCCCACCGAAATGCTTCCCGCCAAAACAGTTACAGTTCAACGCCTCCTGGTGGTGACTCTTATACACAGCTTTAGGTGTTGCAATAAAGCTTAATACATAACAGGAAATACTATAGAAAGGGGGGGGGGGGAGGGTGCAAACATCTAAGAAAAGCAAAGGCAAAACACAGGGACTATCCTAAAAGAAAAAGGCAGGCACTGGCAGATCAGTCCATATCAAAGCAGGCCAGCGAGCCTTGCCTTCTTTCCATTGATGGGAAGGGCAAGAAACATAGGGACTACTTGTGGACTGGGCATGAGCCCAGCCCTGTTGCCAACCCACTGCAATCTGGACTGAAATTTCTGAAGTTGGTTTAAAAACAGCTAAGAGAACAAAGGAGATAAAGAAGCTTATATTGCAGGGTCACATTGCCCTTATTGACTCTTCCCCCCCCCTAATTCTGTGCTCTGTTATCTCTAGCTATTTCAACCAAATAGCTAGTTGGTTCACAGATGTAAGTGGAAACAGCAGAGGGGAACGATTGAAGATATGAGGTGTCCCTCCAGAACTGTGGCCATTAGAAGCAGAGGAATAGCTGGCAGCCCCTATTTCTGATGAGGAAAAAGAAAAGAAATGAAATAAGTGAACCATGCATAGAGGAGACTGCAATATGGACATACTGTATATCAATGAGAGTGAAACTCCTGGAGCTCTCTCACCAGGCTTGTATTGGAGTCACCTTTAAATTCTGGGGAATTTGAAGATCAAGTCTGTGTTGGCCCAGAATTTGGTAGTGTCCATGATAACTATGGGCTTGTTACTGATTATTTTCATCCCAATTGCTAACAATGGGCACCTTGGAACAGTTAATATGTGATCTGAATCTGGATCTGGAGGATGTTTTCTGAGATAGGTTCATTTTCTAGTCAAATTGCAGATTCTGAGCACCTAGGACATCTCCAAGGACAGTACACCTATTCCAGTGGTTCACTTCAGGGTCCTGACAACTCCTGTGCTTGGGGAATTTCCCAAAAGTTTGATGGTCTCAAGTCTGATTGAGCACTGATTTAAAGAAATGACCTTTTGACAAGATTGTCCCTGTGAGGGCACTTTCTGGTTATTTTTGTGTCAAGTAAGAAGGGTCTTTTTTGCAGTTCCAAATCTTTTAGTGTGCTTCCCTGGAAAATTCCCCTGCTTTTTAGGAAACCCATCAGAATTTTCCTTTTTAAATGGGGATGATTTTGAAACCTAGTTGAGATGGATGTTATCACTTTGGTGTTCTTTCCATTGTGGCAGTGATGATGTTTACATAATAGAACATCTACAAACAATCAAGCTCAGATGGCACTAAAATTCCACAGTTCAATCCTGACTACAGATATTTTCTCCTATTGGTTCTCATTTTATTTTATACAGTATTTTGGTATGATGGTTTATGTACTGGGAGGGTGATTTTTATATCAAGGTTCTTCCTTCCATGACGTGAAATCATTTGTAGACAGAAAGAAAGATAGATCTTCATTATCATCTAAACCAAAATATTTCTATATTCTTTTTGGAGAGAGATAGTTTGAGGACAAAGGCTGAGCGCCAAAGAATTGAGGCCTTTGAACTATGGTGCTGGAGAAGACTCCTGCAAGTCCCTTGGACTGCAAGGCGATCAAACCGGTCAGTCCTAAAGGAGATCAACCCTGACTGCTCTTTAGAAGGCCAGATCCTGAAGCTGAAACTCAAATACTTTGGCCACCTAATGAGAAGGAAGGACTCACTGGAGAAGAGCCTAATGCTCGGAAAGATTGAGGGCAATAGAAGAATGGGATGACAGAGAATGAGGTGGCTGGATGGAGTCACTGAAGCAGTAGGCATGAGCTTAAATGGACTCCAGAAGATGGTAGAGGACAGGAAGTCCTGGAGGAATGTTGTCCATGGGGTCGCGATGGGTTGGACACGACTTTGCAGCTAACAACAACAATTTTGAGGACAGGGCAAGAAAAAATGCATATAATACAATGTATTAATCAGTTTCCATTGATAAGGAAGAAGCAGCATAGCATGCACTTATTTTTTTTGAAAAGGGAAACATATGTGTCTCCATTTATTTTTAGATTGGTGGTGACTATACCATTTGCCCCAAGAAAGGTACACTATGAAAAGAACACATGTCATTTTAATCTCTCATAAGTACTGAAGAATATAGCTCTATGATATTTTTGTGCTTGAGGGCATGATGAAACTAACAAGCAGTTTTGCCACAGCTCATGGCTTTCCCTATGAAGATTTGATTATCATTTTACTTTCTTACATGCTGTATCTGTATTGTTCTTTATAGCAGTTTACTGCCCAATTTCACACATGCACTGTCCTTTTTTTGTTAGTTCTGCCTCATGTGGTTAATATTTAGTTAAGACTATCATAATTTGAGACAATTCTTAAGGAAAATAAGTAACTAATGGTCCAGATGTGATATAGGGCTTTGATTGATAACTTAGATTGAAAGCTCTCTGCTAACTATACCAAGAGGAAAGACAGGCACTCTTTGTGTGTGTGTGTGTGTGTGTGTGTGTGTGTGTGTGTGTGTGTGTGTGTGTGTTTGTCCCTGCTCCTCCCTATCCAGGCAGCTGATAGTAATTCAAGAGAGCCATAAGCCAGGAAATCCAACACACAGGAGGATGAATCTCTCTTCCAGTCCTGTGTTCCTGATCCAAATTGCCTCTTCCCTGATCAAAGATAAATGTGTAGCGATATCCAGTCATGTCATGTCTACTTATACTCACCAGCTTACTGAACCCAGATGCTCCTCCAAATGTAAAAATATCTCTTGTTAAATCTGGAAATTCCTTTTCTGGCTGATGAGATTTTGGATATGACTCTGCTAAATGCCTCTTATGCTTATTGTAAAATGGTTTTTCTGTGGTTGATACTTATCTGCCTGATAAAAGATATACAATTATATTTATTTCTATTACTTAAAAATATAGAACTTTTGGTAATTTCTTAATTGTGCTTTATTTGAAGTGCTTTTTTGTATATAGGCTTTTCAGAAAGCTTTAAGGCTCTCTTTAGAAAGAAGAACAGCATATAAATGAAAATAGTAGCACTGTCACTACTACTACTCCAAGTAAAACTAATAGTTAAAATTATGACTGTACTTATAATTAAAGATGAAGAGCTAGAGAAATTTCTCATGCTGATTAGGCAAACATTATGAAGACAGTGTCATAATATGTATTTTATATAGCATAAAAGTATAGCTTTTATTTTATTTTGTTTATTTCTCTGGCATAGAAGAGTGATGTGTAGAAAATATTTTAAAAGGCTGAACAGTAATATCTAGCAATATATTTTTTATTTTATTTTTTTTTATTTTAATTCCATTTATATCCCGCCCTTCTCCGAAGACTCAGGGCGGCTTACAAGCTTAGCAGTAGCCTTCATTCTATGTATATGCCTGCTTATTAGGGCTTTCACACACACCCCAAGCGGCATTATTACAAAGTCAGCTTAATTGCCCCCAACAATCTGGGTCCTCATTTTACCTACCTCGGAAGGATGGAAGGCTGAGTCAACCTTGAGCCTGGTGGGATGCGAACCTGCACTAATTGCAGGCAGCTGGTGTTACTTAAGGAGGCATTAGCCCACTGCTCCACCAAGGCAGTTGATACAGTCCTGTTGATACACATTCCTATTGTGTATATGTGTATATGGGCTGCAAACACACACACACACAATAGGAATGTGTATCAGTAGGAATATATATTCCTAGATGTTACTGTATGTGTATATATATAATGTTTACTGGAGGAACCGGTCTGACGGAACACCCGGTCTACCCAAATATGGGACAAAGCAATTAACTATTGCTGTTTTTCTTTTTACCTTCTAGGAGCCTTCTGTTTATATATATGTATATAATGTGTGTGTGTGTTTGTGTGTGTGTGTGTGTGTTAAATTTTACTGACAAAGAATTAAAGGGAGACTAGTATAGCTATTTCAAGCTATTTAGCCCTCATCAGAAGGGTATGGCTAGCTGATGAGAGCTGAATAGCTCAAAATAGCTATACTAGTCTCCCTTTAATTCTTTGTCAGTAAAATTTAACACACACCCATATACATATATACATACATACACACACACGTGTGTGTATGTGTGTGTGTATGTGTGTGTGTATGTATGTATGTATATCTATATATATGTGTATGTGTGTGTGTGTGTGTGTGTGTGTGTGTGTGTGTGTGTGTGTGTGTGTATCTGTCACAGCAAGGCTGAAGTCATCTCAGACTTTCTCTTCAAAAGATTCTTTGGATCCACATATCTGAGCTGTATCTTCTGTCTTGGTGTAAAGACTTGATAGATGCTGCCACCATCACGTCATTTACCATGGATGTTTTGATCTGGTGCCATCCTCTTTAACTCAGTATGCATTAGAGATAGGACTCTCATTACCCATTCATCTTATGGCAAGTAAAAAGGCAAAAGATGATGAAAATGAAATACTGTAAATGTTATAAAGTCAGCTGGAAAGATGTAAATAACTTCACATTATTTAAGAGAATTAAAAAAAATTAAATGATGCTTAAATAGCAACTTGTAAAACATTGCATGGCGAGGAGATAAAGATACAGAACTAGGAAAATCATCTTTCTAATAATTTTATTACAAATTACAGTTAAAACAATGCAATTGAATGCAAACTAACGAAAAAAGAAAAAATAGCATAGAAAAAGAAAAAAAAGAAAAAAGAAGAATATAATAAAGAGAAAAGAAATATATAAAGAAATGACACCCCCCCCCCTCCATCAAAAGTCTAAAATAATCCATAGACATTGTGTTTTATGATGGCTTCGCTGAAAACCAATTGTTTACTTCCTATTTTTGGCAATACCACGGCCATAGTGAGCCACTTAACAACTGCGGCAATTGTTTAACAACTGTGGTGATTAAGCACTGCAGAAGAGGTTGTAAAATTAGGCTGGACACATGACTGACCCACTTTACAAGCATCATGAATTGTAATCATGATGGGCAGGCTCCATTACATTTATAAAGACAGTTGCAGATCATTACAAAGCTGCCCTAAAAAGCTGGGGAAAGGAAATGGTCATGATATGGAGCTTCCCTCAGTCTTTCTAACAATAAAGCTTCAAGTGGAAATCCACAGTATTTTTCTGCTGAATAATTAGAATACTTTATATACTGTATTTTGAGGTAAATTCTATGACTTTGCTTTGTGAACATATCACCTAGCATAAAAGTAAAAAAAAAAAATCCTATACCAACTTCATATTTGTGTATTGGGTAAAAGTTTCCAAAGTAGTAAGTAGATGAAGATTTGTGCAGTAATAAAAAATAATTTTCTGCTGAGATACTAGTTGAAATTCCTAGCAAAGATTTCTCAGCGAGGGTTTGTATCAAATTTAGAGAAAACGTAGTTAATGTCTATATCATTTTTAATTCTTCTGTCCATTTCCACCCAGAATATTCAATATATCATGCATAAATTCCCCCGCCACTGGGGCCCAAGCAGTTAGTTTGGGAGCTCTGATGTTGATGTATATGTGTCCTGAGATTTAAATGAAGGGTATCAACTTGTGGTGTTATATCCGTCACCCATAATTTTACTGGATAGATTAAAAATTTCATTAATAAAGATAAATAAATATATGGATAGATGGATAGGCAGACAACATAGACCATATATGACACTAATTGATTATATAATCAATTTTCATGCTTCTCTTATGAAAGACTATTTACCCATTCATTATAATCATAATAAAAAACCCTATTGGGAAAAGCTATCTAAACCCTACTCTGTTGGACAATCTTGTCAAACAACCTCTTACATTTCCTTTGCGTAAGCTAGAGTGGAATTCTACTCAGTCTCACTCAGCAGACTGCTAGGTGTCATAAGGTTAGTGTGCTGTATGATGGGACAAAGCCCTCCCTCTTCCCTTTTGCATCCTCACCATCTGTTTACTTTTTCATTTAAGGAGTAGAATTGGAATAGGAAAAATTGCACAACAGGAAACTGCTCTTTCCTACACCTGTGGCAGTTTAAGATAAATAGAATAATATTGCACAGTCTACTAATGGTTTAAATCTAAACATTCTCTGATTTGATGTGACTGGCAGAACATTTTGCTCATGCTGGAATTTTCCCAGCTGTCTGTATCTCCACTGCAAACATACTGCTGCCTGGTAATATCATTAGTCAGTGTGTACATACCAAATGTTCCACTCTTCCTCCAAGGATGTGACTTTGGCCATCACTGAATTCCCTACTAAGATGAGATTAAAGTTATTATAATTTAACTCTTATTCAGTTTATACCTCAATATTTAAATTTATCTCTGATTCTCATCTGTAACAAAAAGAAAGTGGAGACCATATCTGGGCTGCAAACTCTGAATAGCCTGTAGATGGCAGCAAAGACATAAAACAAACTACCACTTTGCTTCCCTCTAGAGGTTGTCTGGATTTTTCCAGCCCAGAAATGATTGTTCTAAGATCAAGACAAGTAAGAAAGACAGTTATAGAAAAATGAGGAGAGAAGACTTGATTCAATTGATGTCCCAAACATAGCCCTTCAGCATGCAGAAAGGGCATGGAGGTGGAGCAAAGCAGGAGTTAACAAATAGGCCCCGTTTTCAATAGTGCTGTTGCAAAGGAATGGCACTGTGTGAATCACAAGTCCAGTTCTGTCTTTGTTGCTGGTAGCTGCTACCATCTGGAAGTTACCCAGAGATGGTGATCAACCCAGCATGGAATGGCAAAATGATGTAGCTCCTTCACCCAAGGAATAAAAATAGTAAATAGCATGGTTATATGGAACCCATAGTTGTCAAAAGAAAAAGAAAATATGAAATGCACTCATGTTTAGCCGAATCTCACTCTTTTTTTATTTATATCAAACTTGTGTACTGCATTGAATAGCACTTTCAAAAAAGCCTAAGACCAAAAAAACTAGGTTCCTTACTCCTTAAAAAGAGCATTGTGCCCATGTTTATATACAGCCTAACAAGTAATATGGAAAGTCCCTGTCAGAAGTGACATGGGCTGATGCCTCTGGGAAAGCCAAGTGCCCTATTTCTTGTGCAGTGGAACAGCTATGGAACTACTCATCCCCACAACAGTGTAAAATTATCAGTAAAAGCTGGGCAAATTCCAACCCTAAATATGTCAGAAACCACATTATCAATGAAACCTGCAAGATAATATCCATGGCCAAAATTGTGCCAGAAAAGAGAAAACACTACTTTAAAACTGGAGCAACTAAAGATTACTTTAAACTGCCTTGGCTGTGGCCTGGTAAGGAGACAAGGGCAATGTCATGAAGACATGATATCAAAACTTGTAACCTTGGCATGTTTGTGCCACAGTTAAGAAGATAAGCTCAGTATGGTAACCTTGAAATGAATACTGTCCAAGAACATCTATCTACCAATTTCATTAAAGAATGCATCAACAAAACATGAACACAAAGGCACCCTGAGAATTACTACAATAAAACATTAAAAACAATCATTACTAACAGACTGCTCCAACCAATAGGCATCAGTGTGGTTCACAAAACTGCAAAAACACTACAAGGAATTCTGGGCAAAACAACAGTTCAAGCATCAATAAGAGAGAACCACAATCATATACAAAATAAACAGCTGTATTGCAATCTGCACTACACACAGGACAAGCAGGGTGCCAGCTGCATCAAAGAATTAAAGAACTCATAACTACAGTGAAAGGTAGGGATTGTAAATACTTAATAACCATCCACACCCTCATTGCAAGTTGTACATTTGACTGGGAAAACACAGAAATAATAATAGATAATAATAACAACTGGAAGAGAGCCAGGGAATTTGTAGAATCTTGGCACTCAATGTGGGCCACTGCCTTGCACAGAGATAGACAGCAAACAAATTTAATAAATGAACAACCAATTTAATAAATAAACAGATCTGTGGAGCCAGATACACTCTAACACCCGGTTAGAACAACCAGATGTTCCAGACCATACATAGCAAGAGAGGGAGACTAATCAAAAGACAGACAACATCACTCCCAGCAACCAATTTGCCAACATCTCCGAGAGACCTCCAGTCACCAACCATCCTTCTCAATCCAAATCTTACACAGACCACACAAAAAAAGAAAGAAAAAGAAAAAACACTTCTCAAGTGCTGGATTTAGAAAACCTTGCTTGAATACTTGGCAATGATCTCCCAAAGCTCAAAAAATGCAACTGCCGAGTATGTATAGCAAACTTGGGCTACTTTTGTTCTAAGAAATTCTCACTGCCATCCTGTAACAAAACCCATAAGTATATTAATTTTCATTGACAGAATTCAGCTAGGCCAGAGTTTGACCCTATAAGATGTCATACAAAATGAAGAACACAGTGCCCACAACTAGGAGCAGTGACTTCCTTCTGCTTCAAAACAATCCCACAGTTTGATGCAATTGTCCAGGATGTAGGGAAAGATCTTCAAAGAAAAGGATGTGATTTTCATCTTCCTTTACCTCTGACTGAAGCAACTGTGAGACTCATAGCTGTGTCCTGGACAGAGAAAGAAACTTTTGTTTTAAGCTAATAGCCTCGATTACTGGAAAGGTGGTATAAAGCAATTATGCAACCGCAGTGAAACCAAACATGTCATGTCTAAAATGCATGCCAAGTGTGTTCAACTGCGCAAACATTGCACTCCAAACATTCAAACTACTACTGCTTACTGACACTGAGGTGATTTTGATTGCTGGGGCTCTTTTTCTGTGAGACATTTTTTTTCCCTTTAAGAACAAGAAAAAGAGAAAAGAAACAGAGATAGATAGCAATCAGCTGATGAACGATCCACTGAGAACATTCCCATCATTGAAGTGCTGTGTAGACTGACAAAGAAAGGGGAAAAAAACAAAAACAAAAAAACCAGGGGAAGAATGAGAAGCAAAGCAATAAACAGATGAAGATGGCTAAACACCCACATAATTCACAAAAAAGATTAAAAAAATAAGGACAGGAAGCACATTCACATTTGCAAGATTCTGTTACTGAATATGGCAATTTTGATAAAAGTAGTTTTAGACCTATGTGGCATCTGTTTCTTGACAGAAGCTTTATATTATTTATCATATTTTTATCCTATCTTTATTACTTTATAAGTAACTCAGGACAGCAACCAGACATTTCACTGGAAGGTGTTGAAAGTAACACCAATGCTAATTTGGGCTATCCAAGCAATGCAATTTTCATGTAATATTTTTACTTAACTATTTAAAAGATTGGGTGGGAGATAGTATAATATGGATTTATTCAGTGCTTTTTTTCTAAAAAAAAAAGTGCCGGAACTCTCATCTTGTTAATCTTTTATTTATATAATTTTATTTATATATTTATTTATATAATTAAAAATTATATATTCAATTCTTAACATAAATTTAATTTATTGTATTTAAGGCAAATGTTCATAGTAAATTCCAAAGTTTTGTCCAATTCTCATCCAGCAAATCTTTGAGATTTCAGCCAAGTTTAATTCATAATTGCCTTTAGTTTTTTCATCTGTTTTTGGCTTAGATGAATGCATCTTTCTGGCATTCACCAATAAACTAGAATTTGTTGTGAGCATCTCCTTAAATACAAACAGCTCATAAGCTGGACCTACCTATATTAGCAACCACATTATTGATGGCTTGTACATATCATTTTAAAGATATGATCACATTGGTTCAAGTGAATGAGATGCTCCTATAACCCAAAATGCATGCTATTAATTCATCCCTGCCAAAATAGTTATTTTTATCAGACTTAGTTCATGATGAACTTAGAACACTAAGTTCTGTTTTATCAAATTTATCATGAAGACGGCATAGTAGGCTGCCATAGGAGTGAAAAATTGTGGGATAGCTCCCCCATGTTTATATACTGCAGGTGGGTATAGGAAAGATGGATTTTTTTTGTCTACTTGGAAAATGATGTGTTGCACTTTAATAGAGGAGACAACTTTTGCATATATAGTATGACATATATTGAGTTACTTTTGGAAGGACTAGCAGTGGGAGATAATAGATATCTAATACAAGTGCATATGCTGCCTTCAATATATATGTGTTTAATTGATGGAGTCATGTTACTGACAAGATAATGAATTACAAAGAAATTGTTCTTAATACATAAGTTAAACATTTTGTTTCTATTTCTTTACAACTGCTGATAAAAAATGGCCTGGCTAGGTTCAAATTATACACACAAGAGAACAGGCTTAGGTGAGGGGGAAAGTGTTACAATCTATTTATGAATATGAATGAATATGTCCATAATTGCCCAGTGTATTTTAACAATGATATAGAACTGTGCTATGAGGAGCTTACAATTTACATTTCTTATTCTTGGGGAATTAATGACAGAAATAAAATGTATTGAAAAAAGTAGATGCAAAAGTAACATTAGATAAATATGAGAAAATATAGTTGCATATCCTTAAGTAATTTATGAAAAAATGCTTAAGATTACCACTTCAGATAGATGTACAAAATCTGCAAGAATCCAGATAACCACTAAAATAGTAGCCATGAGACACAGTTCCTGGCTGAGGGAGATGACCCCCAGCCCCTCTAGGCTACACGGGACAATGTGGTCAAACCAGGTTAAATCAGTGCAGCGGTTCAGGGCCAATCCATGCGAGGTGATGTATCTCCTGCAATGCACACCGATGGCACAGAGCTTGCAGTCGCCGAGCCAGATGCTGGTGCGGGACAGCAGGAGTGCGAGGGCAGCGGGCAGGCCGAGGCAGTGGCAGATGTCATGGGCCAGGCGCTCCAGGGTGGCCACATAGGCGCACAGGGCAAGGAGGTGGCGTCACAGGTCCAGCACCGGGTAGGCCACAAGCTAGGGAAGCCCGTGGAAGGTCAGCTGCCTGCCGCACCCCCACACATGCCACCTCTGTGCCCAGTGCCCACAGCCGCCCTGCCAGCACCACCTCCGCCTACCCCACACAGCCCCGCCATGTAGAACGGGCCCTGCGGCTCCCACAGCACCACCTGCAATGCACATCGATGGCGCAGAGCTTGCAGTCACAGAGCCAGCCACCAGTGTGGGGTGGCAGGAGGGCACGGGCAGTGGGCAGGCCGAGGAGGCAACAGGTGTTGCAGGCCAGGTGCTCCAGGGTGGCCACATATGTGCACAGGGTGAGGCGGTGGCGGCGCAGGTCCAGCACCAGGTAAGGCCACCAGCTGGCCCAGCCCATGGAAGGTCAGCTGCTCACCATGCCCCATGTGTGCCACCTCCATGCCCAGTGCCCGCAGCCACCCCGCCAGTGCCGCCTCCGCCCCGCCACCCACCCCGTGCAGCCCCGCTGTGTATAGTGGGCCCCACGGCTCCCACAGCACCATGGCATTGCCGCTCCTGTCTCCTCCAAGTATCTTCAGGACTACCGTTAAAAACAGGTGGAGAGGGAAATCGTGTCCTCCAGGCCTCGCCTCCCCATTGGGCCAAGGGTCTCGCAGAGGGCAAGGTAGACTTGACAAATGCGAGTTATTTGAGGAGAGGGTTTCTTTGCCACTGCATTTTCTCCTTCTGACTTGTGGTCAGCCTGGCTGACATGAGGTGAGCATGAGGCAGGCGTGCACATGTTTTCCATACTTCGGTGCCAGGCTCTCCATGCTGCAGTGCGGCATGGAGACCCTGGCTGACATGGGTGAGCACGAGGCAGGAGTGCACATGGACTCCGCTTTTTCGGCAGGGCAGAACTAAGTGCTGCTCTCCACCTCCTACTCCTGGTCCTCTCTTACTTACAACCAGAAGATGGTGTAGTTGGGCAGCAGGGAGGAGTGCAAAGTTCCTGCCAACTCACCTTCATTGCAGACAACTTACATGTGCAACGTTTGCCAGCTGTGTCTTTTGGCACGCTCAACAGCAATTTCTATTGGCTTTCGAAAGCCAATAGAGGAAGTAGCACAGCTTGTGCAAAAGTTGAAAAAATCCATCAAAAAAGGTGCCGGAACTCCGTTCTGAGCATTCTATGAAAAAAAAGCCCTGGATTTATTTACTATTGAGAAGATGGAAATAACAATGAAATAGAAATGCTTGAAAATGCCAAGAATATATGGCTAGAGAATATTTGGCAGGAAACTGAATTAATCAAAGCAACAAATTCGGTAGGAGCCCCAAAAGGATAAAAATGTGACCATTTCATCAAGAAACATATTTCATTTATCCAGTTTTAGAATATTTATTCAGGAAAGCAAACTGGAAAATGCAAAGATAAAAAGAGAAACACTTTGCACAAAGAAAGTCTTTCCTCAAAAGGAGCGGCAAAATAGTTTTGCAAACTAACAGCCACCATTTAAAAAGATGACAGGAATTTCTTTTACCAGCAAACAATAAAGGGACTGAGGTGAAGACATAGATGACTTCTTACAGTTTTCTCTGGAGGCTTTTTAACCTGTAGAGTCCAAGGAACCGAACAGAGTTTCCTGAAATCTTATCTCCACCATTTATGAACTGAACCCTGGATCAGCTAGTGGAAAGACTGAAAGTTGGATGCAGGCAATAATCAATATCAGTTTTCAATAACATGAGATGCATGTGTCAGTTAAACAGTCATTGGTTCATCCACATTTCAAGAAGTCAACAAAATCTAACAACTACTGTCATATCTATTATCTTCCCTTTGGAAAGAAGGTTAATGAGAAAGTGGGCTGCAGTGGCAGAGGGCTCAATATATAGATTATCAAAAGCCCTGGCACTTTGGACACAGACATAAGCATGGGGCAAAAACAGGCTCAAACTCAACTCAAAAGCCATTTGATTCAAAGATTGCAGCTTTTTTCTTAATGGGGTTGTGTTTCCCCCAAAGAACTTGGTCATCAGCCTGGATTCATAACTCTTGATTGGAAGGCTTTTACACAGCTTTGGCTGAAAAATCACAACTTTTAAAAGTGTCTTTCTTTGGAACTACATACTGTACCTATGCATACTCCAAAGACAGTAATTATGCACAATGATCATTTTGATGTGCATTAACATAATTAGTTAGCTGATTAACATAAATAATGGTACAGAATCAAGGAGAGAAGCCACCTAGAACTAAGGAGAAACTTCCTGACAGTTAGAACAATTGACCAGTGGAACAACCTGCCTCCAGAAGCTGTGAATGCTCCAACACTGGAAGTTTTTAAGAAGAGACTGGACAGCCATTTGTCTGAAATGGTATAGAGTTTCCTGCCTGAGCAGAGGGTTGGACTGATGATCTCCAAGGTCCCTTCCAACTTTACTATTATGAATCTACCCAAACAATCCTCTGCACTTCTACTCAGAAGTAAGCATTCTGAACACAGTGGGACTTATTCCAAGCTAAGACTGTAACCTAAATCATTTTCTCACATTCTCTAATAGCATAATTCTTTTCTTTTAGCTCTGAAAAAGCAAAGGAATCTGATGATAGGAGAAACAGTTCTGTTAGTATTGTTTGAATAGAGCAATTCATTCATATTTGTTTAATTTAGTCTTGTAGTATCACCTCAAAGAATGAATCAATTCGCCTCCCCCCAGCCTTTTACTTTCCTGTCAAAGGAGGGGTAAAAATTTTCCTTTCTACGTCAAGAATGACTTATCGAGTGGGTTTAAACAGACCACAGCCACTCTCCAATCCCAGACATGTCCACAGAAAGAAGGCTTCTGTGTTGTTCCCTAAGAATTTCTCGATTTCCTGCTACTCACAATTCCCAAACCCAGTCCTCCTCAATGTGCAAACATATTTATTTAAGAAAGAACATAATGACACTAGTTAAGGTAATGGTTGCAGTAGAGGGTGAGGACTGATGGATAGTTTGGCCAGAGCTTCAAGAAAGTTGTTTTCTTGAAGAGTAGAAAAAGGGGAGGGGAGATAGAGAGTTCTCATATGTTCATTATTCTGAATTGTACCTATTTCACAGATACAATATGTGTTTTCCAATGTTGCTTAAATGGAGGATATTGTCAGCCATGCTTCCAAGATACGAAGCAACTTAGATTAGCTTAAGTTGACTCCATGCTGATTTCCATTATAAACACACAAAGTATAGGCTAGAAAACATAGAACATAGACTCATAGGGCTGGAAGGGACCTTGAAGGTCTTATGGTCCAAACCCTTGCTCAGAGTAGGAGACCTTAGGCAGCAGAAAAGATTCATGCAGACTGATGCCTTCCTGGCTGGACATTATGATCATTAACAATCTGGAGGATACTAGATTGTTAACTGCTGACAAACAAGTATTATCAGGTTCAAATAGCATACTGTAAGTGTAGTAATCATGAAATACTGTGTGTAGCCATGTTTTCATCGCTTTTAAAGAAGTAGAGTATATACCATTGTGGGTGCCAGTGGAGATCAGTTTGACAGCAACTGTTTTTAATCTCCATTCTTTAGAGATATTCAGTTGAAAAGTGTGGATAAATTTGCATTTGTGCTTTTTTTCTAGTATCTGCTTATCAACCTGATGATAGCGACCTTTACAATTTCATAAAAGTGTTCAGCCCAGGATGGAGGGGGCCTATGAATAAAATGCACAGGGATACAGATTTTTAATGGTAATTTGAGGAGGAAAAAAACATTATCCTAACTTGGAATAGGTTTGTTGTTCCAGTCTTGACTTCCTGGCGCACTTTTTGTAGTGCTAAAATTTAATGAATTCATTAATTCATTCCAATACTATGCACCATTTAGAGTAGTACATTCAGTTTGGGTGTATTCACATTCCCTGTAGGTTAGGTAACAAGTACCATTTACTGGTTAAATTTGGACAATCAAACAAGATTAGATAATACATGTTTCTCAAGGGCTATCGGATTTTTCCAAAGATTGCCCAGTTTTCAGATCCAATTCTTTCAGATGCCTGGATGAGACTATGTAGATCAGGGGTGTCAAACTCAATTTCATTGAGGGCCGCATCAGCATTGCAGTTGCCCTCAGGGGGCCAGGTGGGTATGGCCAGGGTGGGTGTGGCCTACTGGGTGGGCGTGGCTAGAGTGTGTATGGCCTACTGGGTGGGCATGGCCAGCTCTACATAGTTCTCATCAAGGGTGCCTATGGGGGCCTGGGCAGGAGTGGGACAGATCTGAGGGTCTCTGGCAGAAGGAGGGTCTCTGGGCCAGGGCCAAGGCAGTGGGGGCCATTCCCTCACTGTTTCCAGGATGGATTCGTGGGCCACATGGAACCACTTCGCGGGCCGGATCCGGCCCCCGGGCCTTGTGTTTGACATGTCTGATGTAGATGGTCAATAGTTAAAGTGTCTCAACTACAAAAAGTTGAACACTGAAAAGTGTGGGGGGGAAGGCATATCAGCAGTATCTGGGGGGAATGAGCATGTCCCAATATACTATCTCTAAAGCTGGTATATTTTATTTTACTCTCATTAGCATAAGTGAAAAAAAAGTAGCTTAAGCAGTTGGTGGAGAGAAGCAAAACAAAGGAAAAAAAGAACCACTTTTTTTTGTCATTACGCTGCTATTAGGGTCCCAGGAGGTGGTTTCCCCATTCACCTATCTCTCCAATCTTCAGTAGTAGGGTTATTCTGACAAAACCAATAATTTGCCAGCTGGATGCAGCATTATATATGCACGTTAAATCTTAGCAATCCAAACCATTACTCCCGTTTCCAATATTCTTTATAGAGTTGGACATTTTCAATAAAAGAATTAATGCAATGCTAAATGTGATGCTTGGTGTCCTTTTTCTCTCCCTGTTTTTATTTCAGGAAACCCATCACTTGTTAAAAATAAAAATAGAAGGAAGCAAAACAAAAAGTTCCAGTGCATGAAAGTGAAAATAAATTTCTCTCCTACTGTTCTTTCACTCGCTTAAATAAAGCTGCACTCCCTGCTTGTTTTGTAATCAACAGATTTCCTCCGTGTTCCACTGTGTGAATTCTGCAAATAAAAAAAAGCGTTATGTTTTCCTTACCCTCAGTGCCACTTTTAAAGAAAAAAAATGGAAATATTTTCTTTATTTGGACAAGTGGCAACTAGGGGTTTATTGGACCAAACTTGTAATTTCATGGGCAGCTTTTTGAATATATGATCCATTCCTCTAGTGTTTTTCACAATTCTCCTTGCTGAAATACTGACAAAATTTTGAGGATTTCTTTTAAAAAGACGTTTACACTGAACCTCAGCCATATCTCTTGTCACAGTTGGGAAAAGTTTCTTGAGTTTCTTTAAAATGGTTTAAATGGCACAATCTTGGAAAGACAGTAGCAAAAGCTCTGTGTCTAGCCAGGACCCACCAGCTGCTACAATAGCATGCTCTAACTAAAGCAAGTATTATGAACAGAGGCTTGTGGTCTGAGGTTTCTTTGTTCCAGAAGGAAAGAGACACCACAAATTATCCTCCAGCTTTTCAAGGGCAATTATAGAAACAATAGTCAAAGTGCTGGGTAGCTCTTTTTTGAGAGCTTGTTCTCCATTGTGGTTTACCATGGAGCAAAGAGACCACCAGCTAGGAGAAACTTTAGCAATCAACTTGGTTCTTAGAAAATTACATCTCAAGTCCATTTTAACTTCTTGTCAATTGTTAATTCCTATGAATAGACATACCAGAGCTCAGGTCTTCAAAGTAACTATGCTGCTAACCTAACAGGAAGCATGCCAACTCATGTTGCTAACAGAGAATTGCGTCAGTGAACACAAAATTTGCCCACTAGCATGCTTGGATATTCCACCATTCTTATTTCCCAAGATTGGGCTGAAATTTCTGGTTCTTGATTCTTGCAAATGATTATGTTTTTTTTGCTTCATTCAAACAATATTGGTGTGAGTTATCTAAAGTTGTCACTCCCTTTTTCAGGAGGATGGCTTTTGTATTACATGAATTCTTACATGTAGTATGTGTAACTTGGCATTTCAGATGTTAGCAACTGAGATTTGTTTTGAACTATTTCTGAAAGAGAGAAGGACCTTGGGCAAGGTACTATCTCGGGATTCTTTTCTGAATCTAATTTTCCCTATATTTCCTCATAAGGAAGAAAGGCTAATTTCCCCCTCTTATCTGCCAACAAGCCACAGGCTGTTGAGTGACACTAACAAGGTCAGGAAATCAGGTAAACTGTTGCTGGGAAAGGGAAGTCAACTAAATCCTTTATGCAAAGGCCACTGCTTGCATAGCATTGAGTGATGCCACTGTTCATCCTTCAAATAACTTGTCACACCCTCAGGCAGCCCATCTTGCATCTGGGATTGCAGCGTTTGCAATGATGGATGTTACAAGGCCAGCATGGCTGGCTTAGATTGCTGTCCTTCCAGTTGAAGTGTGATAGTGCAAAGCAAATGTAACACGATGAGAAGAAATTGAAACTGATGACATGGGGTGAGGGTGGGGAGATGCAAAAAGGACAAAGGTGAGTAAATCCTATTAGCGTTGGGTTGGGGAAAATGTAGCAGAGGGCCTCAATGGGCTAATTCATGAAAGGACAATCACTTAATACCAGTTCTCACTTATGGCTGTTAACTCCACTCTGCATTTTAGTATCTGGATCACTGGGGCCCTTAGAGCCACAGAAACATAGAAAACTGACAGCAGAAAAAGACCTAATGGTTCATCAAGTCTGCCCTTTGAGGTTGTTTTTGTTGTTGTTTTATTTTTAATTTATCGTTTTTAATTATTATTATTTTAATTTTATTTTTAAAATTTTGTTGGATAATGGACATGTGTTTATCCCAAGTATGTTTAAACTTAGTTACTGATGATTGACCCACTACCCCCACTGGAAGTTGGTTCCAGGCTTGCACGACTCTTTCTGTGAAGTAATACTTTTTAATGTTACTTTTGAACTTCCCTCCTGTCACTTTGAAGTTATGCCCCTATGTTCTTGATTTTTCTTAATATTGAAAATACTGCTCTCTAGTACCTTATTCACAACCTTAATACATCTAAGGTTGTTGGTTTTTTTTATCAGATCCCTTCTGTCCTCCAAGCTGTACATATTCAGTTCTTCCAATTTCTCCTGATGCATTTTGTCTCTCAGGCCTTGCACCAGTTTTGTAGCCCATATCTAGACTCACTCAATTTTATCAGTATCTTTTTTAAAGTGGGGTTTCCAGAACTGGAGACAGTATTCCAAATTTTATTTTTATTTATTTTAATCCCATTTATATCCCGCCCTTCTCCGAAGACTCAGGGCGGCTTACAATTTAAGCACAAACCAATGTGCTTAGCAATAGCCTTCATTCTATGTATATGCCTGCTTATTAGGGCTTTCACACACACCCCAAGCGGCATTATTACAAAGTCAGCTTATTGCCCCCAACAATCTGGGTCCTCATTTTACCTACCTCGGAAGGATGGAAGGCTAAGTCAACCTTGATGCGGTATGACTGAAGTCTTATATAGCAGGATTTTTCCTGTTGGTGATCCCTCGTGATGCATCCCAGAATTTTGGTTGCCCGCATAGCTGCCTAGCCACACTGTTTACACACTTTGTAGTCTTCTGTTATAAGCACTCCTAAATCTTTTTCTTCTGTTTTTTTGGCTAACACTTTACCTCCAATATGTTTAGAAACATTGAACTGCAGTCTCCACCAGTTTGACCAATTTTCCAGCAAAGTCAAATTTGTTTTCCATGGTATTTGTTTTACAAATACCCCCAGGAACACCAGTTGTATTACACACCTTGATGTCATCAGCAGTCCTTCTGTTATATCACTTACAAACACATTGAACAGAACAAGACCAAGACCCTACCTCATTATGAGTTACTAGAGAATGACTGGATGGATGACAGATGATAATGCTGCCCTCCCAGAGATCTAGTCTTCTGGGTTTGGGGTCTTTCAGCAACTGCAATAGGTTGAGGAGGGCAGTGATCAATACACATATGCATCTTGCTTCTGTTCCTGTGCGTACTGGGATATGAATGCATGTTAAAATGGGCCATAATGACCCAAGTCCTGTGCCAGCTGTCCTACTTCCTGTCATCCTTCTGAATCTGGGGGCTGGTGTTGGAGGGCCCTGTCCTTTTGTGTTTAGTGACTTCCGTATTTATGAACTGGGTGTAAGGTTTGAGAAAGTATGAGAATTCATTATATCCATGTCAGCCATGGGTTTGTCTCCTGTAATCTTAGGCATAACTTGGATAAATGTTTCTATTGTCTCAGAGAAAAAATTGGATAAAAGATGAATAGTTCTTTTTGCTCTTAGTTCAGTGACATTCTGAGCAAAAACATTAAAAACTGAGTTATTTTGAAGGGCCTTTGATGATGGTTAATGTCATTTTGCTTGCTTTGGCTGGTGATTAATTCTGTGGTTTTCTTTATGCTACTATGTGTGATAGATGTTAATTAGCAAAGTTATGTGTGTGATGAGATTAGAATTAGTGATGTTACGTGTGTGATGGGTATTAATTAGTGATGTTAATTATAATTTAATTTTATGTCATGGAGTTGACTTTTTTATTTTTACTACAGATGTTTTAATTTTATGGTGTTGATGCTGCTGGATTTATTATGTGTATTTTGCAATTTTTAGATTTATGTTACTCTAGGGATGTTTTTCATTTTGTTGTAAGTTGCCATGGATCTTCATTGAGCTGGTGACACATATTCAATGAATGAATGAATGAATGAATGAAATGCCAGCCCTATGGTTTGGAGAGTGATTTATAAGGCCATCTATTCCTAACCCAGTGGCTCAATTGTAACAATGTTGGTCTCTTTATAGTATATTTTAGGATAATTGTGTTTTTAACACACCTTTAACAAAAAGATTACACCCACTCTTGGCTTTTGAATTAATGAAAGATGGATAATTTCCAAGCAGTTTAACATAACACACAGGGAGCAGGGCACTCAGCTCAGCTGTATTTATCTCTGAAATATTGGAAATACTGGTTCTTTTTTATTCTTCTCCTAAAAGACTCAGTTTGAGAATAAATCCAGCAGAAATGCTGCTTGTGAAAATACTTCTGATTTCTCCTGAGAAATGAAAATAGTCATGTCTTATTTTACAAAACACAATTTTCTGTTTGAAGAGCTATCCAGTAGAGGTCAGCTTCAAAAATTAAGCACGAAAGCAAAGATCCAGGTCTTTAAAATTGTCCATCTACCAGTCCTGAACATCAGGATAGCAGATTGAACTAGCACAGGAAATAAATCCTGGACCCCTATGCAGAAATGCTTTGTTTTATTGCCATGACTGTAGTAAATATTTCTGAATATATATTACATAAAAATAAACATATTGACTTTATACAAATCTGTGATCTCTTGTGTATAGAAGAGAAAGATGGGCTGCAGAAATTGCTAGCCTAAATGAGAACAGCTGCCACTTTATTGCTCTATCTTTAAAGTCTGATCTTCATCTGGAGCAAGAGAAAAGACTCTGCTTCAAGTGGCATTTACGAGGTGCAGATATCTGAAAAGCTACAGAGGGCATTGGAAACCACTTTGGTTAAACCTTAAGTCCTGTCTTCAGCAGGCACCAGGTTTAACCAGCATAAACTGGAAGTTACAATGACAGGTCTTGTGTCTACAGCCTCTCCAGAGATGGAGCTATCTAATTCAGATCCATTGTCAATCCAATTGTCTTTTGTATGGACACTCTATGGCTTACTTTGGCCAGCCCTCCAACTGGATTTTGCTGCAGGCAGGAACCTATTTCAGCTGGCCCCTGGCTGTATTGGGAAAACAGGAATAACTCAAAAAACATCAAACATTCAAATGGCCAATGTTTTTTTGAAACCGAGGTTTGGAGAGTTCACTATGTTGCTTCACTTATAGAGAATAGTTCATTTGTCTCTAGTGTGATAGTGTCATTTCCTACTCCATAATTCTACCAGCGTCTGCTTGTGCAGACAATTTTGTAAATTCAAATAATTTTATCCTGTTTGTTTTCCTGTTTCTCATAAGAAAACAAATCTTAACCAAACAAATACTCTGGAGTTCCGTGGTTTATTTTATCCAAGGTTTCAGTACAAACATGTTTGTTCTAGTTAAACTCTTGCCATATCCTTTCTTAATTATATTCAACACCTTCCCATGAGAACTGTGACTGAGGTTATATAAATAGCCTGCTTGGGTCCTAGTTTCACTCTTGAGGCTGTCGTGCCCTTCATTCACATAGCACATCGTTAAAGTGGAAATCCTACCACATTTATTTTGCAGTAGAATTATTTATTGCAACAAGAATTACCTACAACTGAACATACATGGGAACTGGATTATACCAACCTTCACTCGTAAGGACCATAAGATTATTTTGGAAAGCCTTGAAGCATATATTGTTTCATCCAGCAGTGCGGAAGCATTGTCCATAGGAAAGGTTGTTGGTCTTCATTCCAGCTTCCCTGACATCTGCTGGAGAAGCGCATAGTGCTAAGAATGGAAAAAGGGAAAGGGAAAGTCAGTGAGGGGAGTGTTCGAATGGATAGAAGCAAAAGTACCTTTCTAAGTTTAATGGAATGCATGGGTGACCTTGAGGAAAGGGAAGAAGAGATGTTGCCTGGGAAACAATAAGAGAAGAGGGACAGGAGCCTGCAGTCCCTTAATGTTCAGAGAAAGAAACTAAGGAAGGACCTGCTCTAATGGAGTAAACCTTTAAAACTGGAGTGTGGGAAGTTGATACTTTCAAACTTGCAAGATCTGTCAATGTAGCCTTATAATAAAGTAGATTTAGCTCATCTAATCATGTTCCTTATCTGGTTTACGTGGGAAGGTTGACACTATGATTGGAACTTCACTGTTCAAGTGAGGCAGATGGCTACCAAAAAGATTGTTTTAGCGACGATACCTGCTTATGGAATGCTTCCTCAGAGAGTCTCCATCAGCACCCGATTCATCCATTTATTGGTGAAACCATAGTATTCATTATGCTTTTAAATGCTTTCTTTTTAGTGGCATGACATTTCTTTAGAATGAGGTGTGGTGCTTAAACAGACATTTAGTGTCCTTCTAAGCTGCATTTATTTCTGCGTTAGTGAGTTGTGAGTAATGAGAAGGCAAATGAAAATCAAATAATAATAATAATATTTAATGTAAATACAAATACAGGTAGTCCTCGACTTATAACCACAACTGAGCCCAACATTTCTATTGCTAAGTGAGACATTTGCTAAGTAGGTTTTGCTCATTTTACAGCCTTTCTTGCCACAGTTGTTAAGTGAATCTGCAGTGGTTAAGTTAATAAGATGGTTGTTAAGTAAACCATACGATGTAAAATTCTAGAGACTCTAGAAAGAGTGAAGAGACTGTTAAGACTCTAGATTAGAAAGAGTGAAGAGAAGAGCAACAAAGATGACTAGGGGACTGGAGGTTAAAACATATAAGGAACGGCTGCTGGAATTGGGTATGTCTAGTTTAATGAAGAGAAGGACTAGGGGTGACATGATAGCAATGTTCCAATATCTCAGGGGCTGCCACAAAGAAGAGGGAGTCAAGCTATTCTCCAAAGCACCTGAAAGCAGGACAAGAAGCAATGAATGGAAACTAATCAAGGAGAGAAGCAACCTAGAACTAAGGAGAAATTTCCTGACAGTTAGAACAATTAATCAGTGGAACAACCTGCCTCCAGAACTTGTGAATGTTCCAACACTGGAAGTTTTTAAGAAGAGACTGGACAGCCATTTGTCTGTAATGCTATAGGGTTTCCTGCCTGAGCAGGGGGTTGGATTAGAAGACCTCCAAGGTCCCTTCCAACATTATTATTATTATTATTATTATTATTATTATTATTATTATTATTATTATTATTATTATTATTATTATTAATTTTGACATCTTGTAAATAAATAACATTTTCTGAAATTTCACGAGGTTTTGACATTCTTGTATGAGCTCTTGCACAAGACTATACCACTTGGTCTTTGGGGATTGGAAACCTAACAAAACTGTTGAAATGTTCCTATTCCAGGCACTGCTGTATATCAAACGGTCAATTCTTTTGTTCATCTAGACTAGGGGTGAGACTGGGCAGGAGTGAGACAGATCTGAGGGTCTCTGGCAGAAGGAGGGTCTCTGGGCCAGGGCCAAGGCAGTGAGGCCCGTTCCCTCACTGTTTCCAGGATGGCTTCACGGGCCACATGAAACCACTTCATGGGCCGGATCTGGCCCCTGGGCCTTGTGTTTGACACGTCTGATCTAGACCAGTCTTCAGCATCTTACGGAATCTGAGAATTCCTAATGTGGCAAGAACAAATTCTGGAAATTGTAGTCCAAATACATAAAGGATACTAGACTGAGGATAGCTGATCCAGGCAGAATTGCTAGTCTTCTAGAAAAACTCCTAAGACATTGGGCAGAAATATTTTCCAACATTGCAACCTGAAATTCTTTTTAAATGGATGTGGAAAAACTGCTATTTTTTTACAGGTTTATAATGTAATTCTTCTATTATGGCTTAAAGATGCCACAACCAGAGTTTTTATATATATATATATATATATATATATGTGTGTGTGTGTGTGTGTGTGTGTGTGTGTGTGTGTGTGTGTGTGTGTGTGTATCTATCTTACACTGTGTGTACCCATCTAAAATAGGAGTCTTGGATTCACAACCAGGCTGCATGCAATTCTCTGGGTCATTTTGTGCAGACTTTGCCTTCATTGTAAAAGGCCAGAGGTGGTTTGCTTTATGATCACTATAACCATTGCTGCAATTGCTCTTTGCCCTAGCTTTAGGGTGAAAAATTCAGTTCAGCCAGGACAATCCAAGAATGTGACCCATATCATGTGAGTCTCACATGAAATGTATGAGACTCACAAGTGAGCCATGTGACTCTCATAACCAGGAAGAACTGTGTCAGCAATGTTGTTAGCAATGGGAGAAACAGATCCCAACTTGGCCCTACCTCTGACATATCCTTAGTGTGGGGCTAGGTGCACGACCACTCCTCAGTTTAGTCTGCCTAGATGCAAAGCAATGCTTCCCACTCTAAAGCTATATCAGGCAAGAGTGGTAGTGGCAATATTGTTGGGGAAAGCAGGTCCTGGCCCTGGCCCTGGCTATGATGGCCTTGCTCTTTCACTTTCCCAAAGAACTAGTCCTCATGTGGTCTTCATGATTATGGGAATTTGGAACTCTGCACTATGAGCTATTCTTAATTTCAAGAATAAAGTAAGATATTGGAAGTTTGTCACTTTGCAATCTTTCTTACTGAAAATCTACATAACGGAACAGAAAGCTTTAGTGGAAAATAATTACTTAAATATCCTTATATAGAGAATTGCTACAGATGGAGATAACATTCTCCATTCTATATTTAGATCATACAGGTTTTTCTTCAAAGAGCAAATTGATAGGCATAATATATTTTATTGGTTTTTAAAACTAAACATAATTTTCATCACCATATCTGATGAATCTAAAGTACTAGGTTTTGATACTTTTTGATATTTTTTACCATCATGAGGGTCAGCAAAGGAAAAAAAAAGATTCAGGAGGATAGAGAGGGAATTTTAGCAGCTCTAATCTTATTTATTTTTGTAAGAATATTTATAAGCTGCTTCAGTCCTTACAGACTCTGGGCACTATACAGCATACAATGCAAAAAAACAAAAAATGATCCATAATAACAATGGCAGTCAGCTAACTATGATAATTCCCCAAACAGCTTTAGGCCAAAAGCTTGCTAGAACAGTACTGTAATTAACTTTTCCTAAAAGCAAGGTTGGTTGGTGGTACATAAAGTGAAGACTATCTTGAAGCCCATAACTCAAAAAATCTGACAAAGGAGGAAGAGACTCTCAACCAGCTACAAAAGAGGTTCCAAAAGTTCTTTTTATTCCCAAGACTATTTATCATGTATATGAAGCCTTTGAATGAGATCCAGTGGTGGGATTCAAATATATGTATGCCGCTTCTGGAAGTCCATTCTGGGCCCAGGCAACAAAAAAATAGGTACCGGTTCTGCCGAAGTGGTGCAAACCGGCTGAATTCCACCACTGATGAGATCATATTAAGATTTAGAATAAAGTATCATCAATATAGGGACACGGTGGCTCAGTGGGTTAGGACGCTGAGCTTGTCGATCAGAAGGTCGAATCCCGAGTGCCGCGTAACAGAGTGAGCGCCTGTTACTCGTCCCAGCTTCTGCCAACCTAGCAGTTCGAAAGCACGTAAAAATGCAAGTAGAAAAATAGGGACCACTACAGTGGGAAGGTAACAGCGTTCCGTGCGCCTTTGGCGTCTAGTCATGCCGGCCACATGACCACGGAGACGTCCTCGGACAAGCGCTGGCTCTTCGGCTTTGAAACGGAGATGAGCACCGGCCCCTAGAGTCGGAAACGACTAGCACGCATGTGCGGGGGAACCTTTACCTTTACCTTTATCATCAATATGCTAGTGAGATGCAGCTCTGTCTCTTTTCATCAGATCTAGAACTGGCAGTGAAAGTGCTGAATCAACGTTATGGACTAAGTGAGGCCAACAAACAGCAGCTCAGTCCAAATGAGCCAGGCGTGCAGTTAGTGGAAGGCTTATTATCTGTCCAGCGCAGTGGCATTCAGCATGTTCTGCAATTGCCTGCAGGCCTCTAAGTAATTAGGTTTATAGCTTGGAGACCTTCTAGAGCTTTCATGGTCATCAGAGGCCTAAGCAACTACTGTGACACAGAGTGCCTTTTACCACAGTACACTGATCTGCCTGTTATCATCCTTCTTGGACAGAGATGACCTTGTACAGTAATTAGTGTCCTAGCAACAACACATTTAGTTTACTTTAAAGTATTAACATGTGGGATTGCCCTTGAAAGTTATCTACTTCAGTTAATATAAAATAGAAGTGTTCTGCATAGAAATGAGCATTATAAACATATTAAGCTAGTTTTATAAGAACTTTTCTGTTTATCTCTGATCTTAGTTCAAAGAGGTGGTATTAAAGACTTTTACAGGTACAAACTACAGTATCTGAAATCTGGGGGTTCCCTTGGATGCATGGCTTCTGTTCAAGGAGCAGATGGTAGCCATGGCCAGGAGAACTTGTACATTAATTCATTGTGTACCAGTAGTGCCCATTTGAACATCAGGAGGCACTAATCACAATTACTCATGCTTTAGTCAACCCCCCCCCATTGAATCATTGCAACATGCTCTATGTGGAGCTGCCCTTGAAGAGCTTTTGGAAGCTTCAGCTGATCAAAGGTGCAGCAGCATATGCAGATTGGGCACACTGCAGTACACCTATAAAACACCACTGCAATGAGAACTACACTGGTGGCCAGTGAGCTTCCAGGTACAATTCAAATCAATGGCTGTCACCTTTAAAGTCCTCATGGCATGGGACCAAATTAATCCCCAGCATCATTCACCATCTCACCAGATTTGACAGAATGGGCATAGTCCAGGTACCTTCAGTGAAACAATGTCAACTGATACGTCTCAGGGGATGTTTCTTTTCTGTCACATTACCTGCCTTATGGAATAGCTTCTTTCCACAAACACAACAGTCCCAACTCTATTAGTCTTTCACAAGAATCTGGCTCTTCCCCCAGGCATTTAGTCCAGTATGTTCTTTGGGGAGGGGAGGGGGTTAGGACTCTAATACAGGTGTACCTGATTAGTCTTGTGTTGCCTTAACTAAGCCTTGATGGGGTTTAATTCGGTTTTTCTTTTTCTTATTTTTTAATTTTTCTTATTTTGTTCATCACTAAAGTTTTTTTCAACAGATGGGTGACCATATACATTTGTTGGATAAATTCATACATAAATACATTAATTTCCACTAAGTTCTTATATGTACACTAAGACCTTCAGAGCCTTGATATTGGAGCCTTTCCTTGTTGATGACATCAGTGCCTATCCAAAATAACGTTTTCAGTGATAGTCCTCTAACTCTGTTTTGTCTTTCCCAGCAAGTATTCCCTTTTATTGCATTTTAGCAAGTTAAAATACATTTTCAATTTGTATGCTGTGAATAAAATATGCTAATTTCAAACAAAAGTGCTGTAAAAGCTGTTTAAATGAATATGCTTTTATTATATTATATTAATGCAAATTGTTCTTACATTTTTATTTTGCAATTTTAATTTGTTATGAAGTCTCCTGGAACAATCTGCTTTTGAATGGTGACATACCAAATTTAACAACAAATAAATATAATGGCTCAAATAGAAGTTGGAAGACTTGTACACGACAGTTGGTGATAGCAGATTTAACATATTTTTAAATCCCCAAATAACTTTCACCAATATCTGAGCAGAGTGTGTGGCAGCTGCTTAAAAAGTCTGCACATCTGAAGACTCCGTGAAATAAAAAAAAGCCATTCATGTGCACTCATGTACATCTGCCACACATCTAGGCTTTGTTCTCCAGCAAATATTGACAAAAGTTGTTGGGAAGTGCTTGTTGAAAGCTTCATTCTCCATAGGACCGTCAGACTTATTTTCTTTTTATTCATATGATAACCAAATGCTTCCAGGATCTGTTGAATATATCCAGACTGAAATCACAACATTGAAACAGGCTTTCATGTTCTACTTTGATAATGATTTTTTTCCCACTTTCAGCTCACAACTCCAGTTTTCCCAATGGTCATCAAGCTAGGACATGCTCATGCAGGAATGGGAAAGGTAAGGAAGACATTCTCTTGTGAACATGATATAGCAGAATCTATTCAGTTCAATAAGTCAAATTTCTAAAATCTTTGTTTCACCCTTCCATCAAAAAAGGTAAGTCCATATATTGATCATGTTGCCAGACCATATGAAAGAAACAGATGGTTATTATCTAGAGTGCAGGAGATTGAAATAAAAAAAACATTTACAGGAAATATAATGTGATGAGAGCAGATATATTTTATTTCAGGGTAAATTCACAAAACCTGGAAACATATCAGGGATAATTGTTTCACAGGAAAGCTAGGTTGTGTCTTTCATTGTGTAAGCAGAATTTTTAACTGCAGAGCCTTTAACAGCAATACAACAAAATACCCTTGCTTTTTTCCTCGTTTTCTTGCACATATGTCTCTGTGCATTCGGTTTTAATGAAATAAAGCAAAAATAAACAGTAGGATATCTGCTGGCATTGAAAATAACAGTATCTTATTATTACTGAGAATAATTCTCAGACACAGCTACAAATGATTATTCAGATCTGGTTCAGGTGATAGAAATTTGTTAGGTCATCATTTCTATAACTTAGTTTTTCACCCTAATAAGCCATTTTCCCCAGAGTTTTATTTCTATATCAGTATCTTGTTTGTTCCAAGGCAAATAACTTGAATTTGAATTTAAGTGGCAATTTATTCATGAGGAGAAAGTTAAGACCTCTTCAATCTAACAAGCACTTTCTCTGCTTGGCAACAAACCTTGTAAGAAAGAACTAAATTAATCTGAGCAACAGTTAATTACCTGGCTTATGTGAGTTTGCTTAATTATGATTTTTTAAGGAAATCACAATAGCCTTGGATCACACAACACATCCTAGGCCATATCTCAAACTATACAATTAAACCAGAATACAGCTTAGTACAATTTGTAAATCTACCAAATATATGGCAAATAAATGAGAGAATGGCATGGGTAGACTTTAAATTGAGAGTCAAAAAGCCAAAACCTAAATGTGAATTGGTTGTACCATTCCATAATATTTGTATATTTTCTTCATTTTAATGTAGTTGGGTTCCATTTGAATTAAAAACTGGGCCCCTGTGACCAACCAACCCTTAAAAATGCTTTTGGTATTCTAAGTATGGATTTACTCAAAAATTCACAAATTAAGCAAATTAGTCCAGACAAGAAGCACCCATTTCTAAAAAGAAAACATCATAATTCTGCAAGCCAGCATTGTCTGAAGACATTTCCGTCATCATTTGGCCAGCGCGACTATATGCCAAGGTGCACAGAATGCTGTTACCTTCCCACCAAAGTGGTACCTATTTATCTACTTGCATTTGCATGCTTTCAAACTGCTAGATGGGGCAAGTAATGGTTGCTCACCCCATCATGCAGTGCTTGGGTCTCAAACCCAGGCTGCCAGCTTTCCAGCCAACAAGCCCAACATCTTTAACCACTGAACCATCATGTCCCATGAATGTACACATATATACACAGGGCTTTTTTTCTCATAAAACACTCAGAATGGCGTTCCGGCACCTTTTTTTGGAAAAAAAAAGCTCCCTCTGAAAGCCTATTGCAGGGCTAGGCAATCTTGGCCCTTTTTTATGGCTCATGGACTTCAACTCCCAGAAATCTGGAGCCAGCCATGCTGAGGGGAAAGGGAGAGGTTTCCAAGCTGAGCTATGCCGGCTCAGGAATTCTGGGAGTTGAAGTCCACAACTCATAAAGGAGCCAAGGTTGCCTACCCTGCACTAGAGGAGGACATTAAAATTATTTACAAGGTTACTTCTTTAGGAACTAAACTTTTAGAATCTAAAACAGCTAATTCAAAAAAGCCAACAGGAAAGAACTTCACATTTTTCATCTGCTTCTGTCTTTTGGAAGGTAAAATTAGATAACAAAATAATCTATTTCCTTTGTTAACATCTCTGCAATGAAATCAATAAAGGTGACAGGAAAGAAATGAGAAACATTTTTCTCAATGTAATATGTCTAATTTAGCTGATGCTAGAAAAAAAGTATCTTTTGTACATACTCTTGAAAACTATTTTGAATCTAACCATCTATTACAACTAAACCACTTTAAATTAAACAATTCTTAAGAATGAAATATTCTTAATTTGGACTTTACTTTTACTGTTTGGACAGTTGTGTGTTTTGAAAAATAGATTATTTAGAATCTAGTTATGTTGCACTTCAGTCTTTAAATAATTAACCTAGTATATACATAACAATATATGATGTTTTCCATGGTGAGCTTAACATCAATAACAACATTTATTAAAAAGGCTAAAATAATTTCTGGTGGTATTATCTGTACATTAAAATTTTGTTTAGTCATAATCTTTCACTTTTCACATTCTGGAAAAGCAGTGGTCATGTATCCTAGCAAAAGATGTTACATATGTGCATAAGCGTAGTCAGTAGCATATGCCTTTTTAAAAATATCAAACATGCAAAGAAACAAAAATAAGTCAAAAATATCTGTATTACATCCAGAAAAGCCAACTTTGCAACCAATATTTCTCATCCGTAACTATGGCACCCTATGGATACCTGCATACATGCAAATGCTTCTCTGGGATCAGTAACACAGCAGGGATTGCTTTTTCCTTCCAGTAACAGATTGCTGGGAAATACCAAACATGGCCTTAAGAATTCCAATGTTTGTTACAATTTTTTCTGGATGTGGTTGGAAAGAGGCCTAGAAATGCCAGCACAAATACATCACACTTGCTGAACGTGCACATGCAACTAATTACAATCTTCAATTATATGTGATATATCCAGGGCTTTTTTTCCCCATAGAACGTTCAGAATGGCGTTTCGGCACCTTTTTTTGCACACACACACAAAAAAAAGCTGAAGGAAACTGTTCCAGAGAGCCAAATTCTCCTCAGGCAGCCAGGTTGCAGAGCAACAGAATGCATTGCAGCGACAGGCCTTCAGATGGCTCAAATCGAAGGAAATGTGATCTGTACAGGCTAATTTAAAAGTGGGAGGGTAAGAAGGGCCGAGTATGAACAGGTTGCTTAGCAACCTGCTTAAACAGTCTCTGTAACTTTCAACTCCCAGTGCCTTGACTTTTTTAAGCTGGGAAGTTGAAAAAAAGGCTAAAAAGAAGGCAACAGAGTGCTATCAAGGAAAATGTATAGATATAGCCAGCAGATGTTTAGGGAACCTTTATTTTTCATACATTGTTCGAATTTTGTTTTAATGCCAACGTGATACACAATCAAATGTAGCCAGTCTTTTTTTTTAAATCCCAAAGCATCTGTTCGTTAAATACAGAATAACAAAGTTTTGGATGATGGAATTATTTTTTATCTAAGGATAACTAATGATATCAGCTCTTAAATCTGTTATTTTGTTTTATTTTTGCACAAAAAATTGTATAATTTGCATTTGCATTCATTTACAAATAGAATATGTTGTTAAAATGTATTGGTGTTGAAATAATTAGTGCACACATATACCTAAAACCAGTTTATTGCATTTAGCAATTGTACTAAAAAAAATCTCATTGTCAACCAATATAATTCATTTAATTTGAAATCAAGTGAAAAATTGATTTAAATTATTTTATTAAAACAAATTAATGGCAATTCTTTTAGAAGAAGTTGCCTCAAACAAAATGAGTTTGACATGCCTGCTCTAGATAGTTGAATTCTCCAGAATAAATTCTAGACCAGGCCTGTACATGCAGCCTACCAAGCACCCTTGGACAGAGCACAGACTTTTTTTTTTAAAAAAAAGTAATAAAATCACCACCACTGCCCTGAAAGTCTTGTTGCCTAGTGCCTCCCTGGCTTACCATGACCATGAACTCCAACACTATAGATGCTCCTCTAGTCACCAAATCATTGATTAGCCCACCAGCATTCCTTTGCAGACAACAAAGATTTTTAATTTATCAGTGTGGGCCTTTCCCTTCTACAAGTTGCACAGATCTCTTCTAGATTTTCCTCTTGCCTTTCCGAGTTAACTCCTTGGTCTGTCATTGAGCAAGAACTGACTTTGTAGGGAAGCATATTATCATTTGATGTATATTTAACATATGTTCTACCTTTATTTAACAATTATATAATATTTGTATGCAATCCACATGGCGAGATTTGGGGCAACTTACAATATTTTTAAAATCATAAGATTAAAACTTGTGCCACCATCGCCTCACCCTGCGTGCCTAAGTGGCCGCCCTGTATCGCCTGGCCCGCACTGTCTTTGCCACCTGCCCCACGCATATAGAGAGGGCCATATAGAGTGGGTCCTGCTGCTCCCACAGCACCAGCCGTGCCGGCTCCAGCCCCGGGGGCAAGCCCACCACCAACACCCCTCGCACTCATGACCGCAGCAGCGCCACACACACACCCCGCCTCCTGCGCCCACCAGGATGAGAGTTCCGGCACCTTTTTTTTTTAAGAAAAAAGCACTGCATATACATATACACATACGTACATGTATACAGATATACGTATACAGATATATCTTCTTCTTCTTCTTCTTCTTGTATCATATCCATAATCAGACATTGGCGATCATGTTGGCGATCCTGTTTTTATCAGCAGCCACACAAAAAAGTGCTGCTGAGTTTTGTCTAAACCAGTCCCTTAGATTTTGAAGCCATGATGTTCTTCTTCTGCCTGGACCTCATTTGCCTTCAATCTTTCCCTGGATGATTAAATAGAGTATGCCATATTTTTTTGGGTGTCACATCATCACATGTCCGAAATATTCTAACTTTTATTTTTTAATTGTTTTGATGATTTCTCTTGGCTTTCCCAGGCAGCTTATCACCTCCTCATTTCTGATCTTGTCAACCCAAGCTTATACGTAACAGCTGCCTGTAAATCCACATTTCAAATGCTTCTAGTCTCTTCAGGTGGCCTTCTGCCAGAGACCAACTCTGTACTCCATAGAGCAGGATAGAAAAAATATAACATCTGACAAGCCTGATTTTCAATCTTAGGATTAGATTGAAGACATATACATATACGTATACATATACATATACGTATACTGTTGTGATTCAACGTCAGCCTGTAATATCGGCAGCTGAGTCTGATGATTCTGAAGAGGAGGAGGAGGGGTTTGGAGAGCCTTTGGTATCAGAGGGAGGCTCTGATGCACTGCAGGACTCTCAGCCTGGCCCCTCCCATCATGTTCCTCCTCAGACTCAGCTGTGTGAGCACGAGGTATTGGATGTAGATGATTCACAGCTGGATCTATTCAGGAACACTAGGAGCCAGAGGCAATCCAGCAGAGCAGAACAGAGGAAGGCAATGAGGCAACTCGGGAGAAGGCAATGAGAAGCCACACCTTGGGACTACTGATAAAAGGGAAGGTGTGGGAGGTGCTGGTTGCTGAAGGCAACCATTTGAAGATCTTCTGCTAGAGTCCTGGTCTGTTATTCCTGTTTAACTCTTGTTTGAACTTTTGGTTTAACTCTTGTTTGAACTTTTGGTTTAACTCTTGTTTGAACTTTTGATTTATTTGTAAATAAATTTGGTTGGGTTTTTTCCCAGCCTGTTGACTATAAAAAGGGGTTGTCCCTGACATTCAAACAGGGATGGTCATAGGCTGGAACAGAACATATACATATACATATACATATACATATACATATACATATACATATACATATACATATACATATACATATACATATACATATACATATACATATACATATACATATACATATACATATACATATACATATACATATACATATACATATGTGTTTCCCCAAAATAAGACCTGGGCTTTTTTTTCCCTCCAAAAGAGGCAGCAGGTCTTATTTTCAGCGGGGGTGTCTTTTCCACTCACCTTGCAGCGGCAGCACAGTCAGCCCCACCTAGCTGGCCCACTTCTTCTGCGGCCAAAGGAGCAGCTTCATTCTGCAGCTAACAATAGAGTTCCGGACTACATTTCACAGTCGAGGCCTTTCCAGAAAGCCTCTGCAGCCGAGAACCAAGCTAGGGATTGAATCCATAGCTTGATTCTTGGCTGCAAAGGCGTTCTGGAAAGGCTTATGGCTGTGAAATGCAGGCCAGGGGAAGCCACAGAAGAAATGGGCCAGTGAGGCGAGGCAAGCGTCAATCCATGGGAGGCCTGGTAAGTGGGTACAGGGTGCCTGGGACAGCTCCAGCCCCCCCCATCCCTGCCCTAGCTTGATTTTTAGGCATGCGCCATACCCCAAAACTAAGGCTTATTTTCAGGGTAGGTCTTACTTTCAGGGAAACATGGTACTTGATTTATTATCAGCCCAAATCAATCTACTGCAGAATAAAGGCCTTTCCATCTGCTTTCCAGCTTCTTCACAATACTTTTAAATTAAATTATATCAACTTCCCGGTATTTTGAGGGGCATTTACTAGGTTTCTTAAGGTCAGTTCATATCTAATCAAGGATTACTGTTTTCTAGCACTGATATGTTCATCAGGAGATATGGCCAGCCCATTTCCATTTCCATGAGGCAACCTATTTAACTATGTTATGTACTCCAGTCTTTTGGCAGATCTATACACTTTTTTGTTACCTTATGCTATGTTAAGTATTTGCCATTTCATGCTTTTAACTATACAACTTTTAACTTCTGCATTGTCCACGTTTCACAACTATATGTCATCACATCAATTGATTGATTGATTAAGCAATTCCATCTTTTAGAGTTGATGTATTGTTTTTGAGCATGAAATTGTCCAAGTGCTCTTCAATCTAGTTCAACATTTCTTCTATAATATCACCTTCTATGGTAATTGTTTTTGATTGAAGGGCAGAGAGAGAGAGAGACGATTTGTTAGTGCAATGTGTATTTATTTTATCTAATGCCAACCAGCAGGCAGGAACTTTAAATCTACCTGGCAACAGATCAGGAGTTCAGAGCAATTTAGAAATCAGATAAGTTCCTGTGTTTGGCTGTCATAGGCAAGGTTTCCTGCTGTGCAAACCTTGGAATTCTAAAAGCCAAAAACCACTAGCTTACTGTGTTTTATTGCTGCTCTGATGTATTCTGTTTCATTTTATATTAAAAGGAAGCCAGTAATTAGGATGCTCCCTTTTAATTGGGTGCCACATCTTAAGAGGTCAATTCAATCCTTGGCAAGTCCATTTATTATCTTCACCTATGCAAAAGTCTCTACAGTAATCCCATGTAAAGTAACTTAAGATAACTGCCTTTTTCCTGGATCTAATCTTGCAGTTTATCTATACTCAATCCAGAAATATGCACTGAAAATATCTTATTGGTCTTTGACTTCAATTTTATATAAACTAATGTCTCCATTGTATCACCACATGGGAGGCAAACGCCTATCAAGTACGTGAAGCCATCCAAATCCACACAATTCTCTCCAATTCAGGGACACCTGTAGAAGTTTTCCTTCACTAGTTTAGTTGTGTAATCAAAATTGTCAGAAGTAAATATTCAGTATCTTCAGATGGTTATGTTTATATATTTCACTTCTTAATGGTAAGATTTTTCAGTGTACCCATGCTCACCCAGGCTTATTTTCTGAAAGGATTCATTGAGGCTTTCAACATTTCTGTGGTATATAGTTTATTTTCAGAGAGAGGGAGACTGAAATAAGATGAAGGTTCACAGCATTAGCACTTTTCCCCATCAGGTTTTTAGGAGAATCATATTACTATTGGATTTCTTGCAGGAAGCATTTTCAGTTCTCTGCCTTATTTTCTCTCCCTGCCAAACAAAGCTTGTACCCTCTATAGCAGGGGTGTCAAACTCAATTTCATTGAGGGCCGAATCAGCATTGCGGTTGCCCTCAGGGGGGCGGGTGGGTATGGCCAGGGTGGGCGTGGCCTACCGGGTGGGCATGGCTAGAGTGCGTATGGCCTACTGGGTGGGCGTGGCCAGCTCTACATCGTTCGCATCAAGGGTGCCTATGGGGGCCTGGGAAGGAGTGGGACAGATCTGAGGGTCTCTGGCAGGAGGAGGGTCTCTGGGCCAGGGCCAAGGCAATGGGGGCCGTTCCCTCACTGTTTCCAGGATGGCTTTGCGGGCCACATGAAACCACTTCGCGGGCCGCATCTGGCCCCTGGGCCTTGTGTTTGACACGTCTGCTCTATAGAGTCCGTGTTCTCTGAGCCTGGTTGTTTGCTTGCAGACATTTCATTACCAAACTAAGTAACATTTTCAGTACTAGAAAGGAGTGGAAATGTCCTGTCAGTGTTACTAGGGCTGTTGTTTTCTCCTTAGTAGTTCCTTGATTAGGCTATTGTTTATTTGCTTGATTGTTTGTCTGATTTGGTCTTTTGGTTTTTCTTAAAATGTTTTGGAGGGCTTGAGTTGGTTTGTGTACTATGGTGATGCTGTGTGATTGAAATAGTCTTTAGGTTGTTTGAGATGTTTTGGTGTATGGCAGTATTAGTCTTTTCATAGCTTGTGCTGGTTGTGCTGTAGTGGATTGAATGGTCAGGTATTTTTTTATATTTTGATAAAGTTGCATGAGTATTCATTTTGTTGGAAGATAGGCATATTCTTTTTCTGGTCTGGATACCAGAAAATGGAAACAGATTACCCACACAATGAAAACTCCTCTAATGCCTACTAGCAGAGAACAGCCAAACTGATAGTTCAATTTATAGAACTATGGACAAGAATTACTGAGCTGGCAAATATTTTTTTCAAAGAAAAATATTTTAAGAAGAGATACAAAGCATGGGATTAAATATTTTTCATAATGTAACTTGCAAAGTTACTTTCTAATTCCTCGATACATATTTTCCCATTACCAACCCTCCAACTCATAACTTATATGGTATCATGTAAATGGCACATTTTTATTTCAAACCAGCCCCACAGTTTTCAGCCCGCCACCTTTGCAACCTAAATTCTATTAATGAATTGAACTACAGGTTAATAACAAAAGCTACATTAATAACAAAAGCGACATGTTCTTAAGAATGAATCTGTTGAATTTTAAGTCATTCCACTCCATATTTATGTAATACTAGCCAGGATGTACCCTGGCATTAAAATCTCCCAGGTATCCTGCTTCAAGTTCCAATTATACACTCATTTGTTAACAGTTTAGTTAAGGCCAAAATATACCAGCAGACAAGGAATGGAAGTCAAAACAGAGTCTCTGAAAGAAACTTGCCTGAATGGGTTTTATTTAACAGAAGTTCCAAGATATAGGTCAAGGTGGTCATACAGACACAAACATGCAAGACTCAAAGATCAGATGGTTGTTTCCAGTGCTTTTTTGTAAAAGAAAAAGGTGCCGGAACTCACACATGTCATACAATCTGCCTTGCCTACCCTACAAGGTTCCATCCAAAAAAGGTGCCGGAACTCCGTTCTGAACGTTCTATGACAAAAAAAAGCCCTGGTTGTTTCCAACAAGGAATCATGGGTCATGGCTGCATCTTAAATCAGGCTGTAGCCAGCTGTCTCTAATCAAGAGATTTTTTCCTATGCTTGGCAAGGAACCTGACAGAATGTCACTATTCTGATCATCCCTCTACTCACTGGTTGTAGAGGCTGGGAGGCCTTCATCATCCAACTGTTCCTGCTGCTCAGGGATAGGTAGCATGAGGGGATTTTTGGCTTTGTGTCTCCTGAGGCCGACATTCCACAGATCCTGCTGAAGTAGCTTCTTCACTTCTAGAGTCATTGTCTGATTCCTGGATCATGACATCTGCTTGAATCCCATTATTAACCCTATTTTATTGCTGCTATAATAAAAAAATTACTCTTAACATTTCACATAGAAAATAATATAATACTGTATAAACAAAACCTCATAAAAATTTTAAAAAACAAAACTGCAAGAAAGTAAAAAGAAAATAAAAGATGCAATAACTCAAATCAGGAAGGCACTTTGCAGTAGCTCCTTTTTAGGAGCTTGCGGAAACCAGCAATTTTGTTCTCTAGATCTACTACTGACAGAAAATGAGGGGACAGCACATGTCTCCAGATGTCACTATATCTATATGAAACTTAAAACACGTTGTGAAAATACATGCCAGTTATATGATAACTTGGCTCCTAACTGTACCACATTCCTTCAAATAGAGTCTTCACCTCTCTTTGACCAGATCGTGGAACAGCATCGTGCCAATTTTAGAGTGAAGGGAAAGTACATTTCCTATTTATGGTTAATGTGTATTTTTGTAACTTTAACTTTGTTTTTAGGCTTCTAAAATTAGATCAAATAAAGAGATTCCTTCAGATCCCTATTAGCCACATGTTTCCTTTTTTTTAAAGTACATATTTAAGGCAATTCATGATCAACATTTAGTTATTTGTAGTTACTATTTGCATTATTTAGGGTGGAGTTATTTCCATGCTTTGGGGATTTGGGTTTTTTGTTTTTTTTACACGTAACCAAAAATAAGGAGGACCATTAATGTCTTGTTTAAACACCAAGTCTTTTAGCGGAAAAAGCTTTTTCATCATGCTTTTTCCAAGGCTAGAAATAAATGATTCTGAAGTATGAAAAACTGTTTTCAAAAGGAAAAGTGTAAAAGTCTTTAGCTGACAACAGACAAATATTTTCTTTAAAGGAGGGCAAATAAGTTCAGATGTAACACAGGTTAAGCGTCCCATTCACACACATTCTGATTCATTTTAGCAGCTACACTTACAGCTGTAAATTACAAACTTCTCAAATAATGAGCTCAATTATTAAATCTTTTTCTGAATATAAGGACATTGTGTCACAATGTCAGTATCTGGAAATTATTAGTAATATGGGTTATTCAGAATAAACCTCTTGTAGATGAAAATAATTGAAGCATTGTGATTGAGCTTTAAAATTCTTTGTGTAAGAAGATTTATAGTTGGTTTCTTGGCAAGACTTCTTTGCAAAATAATTAAGTCTTTGGTTTCTAAATGGAAGGTTTTGGGAAGCTGAAATGAGAAATTAGTAGAACATATATCAGCCTGAGCTAATGGTTGTGTTCATATCTGTGGATATGAAATATATATTCTTGAAAGGAACTTCATAGTATTACAAATCAAAATATGCTCCAGATTCTAAATTACTGTATAATATATGTAAATAATATTTGTGATGAGAGAGACAAGAAGACATATAAAAACCATCCCATAACCCTATTCAGCTGGACTGTTCCCTCTGCATTTCCCAATGGGAACCCTACCAGAAGTAGTCTTGTGGGAAGGCACTAGTATTTATTCTGTTTTTATTTACAACATGTAATTCATTTTGGAAAGACTAATAATCTCAAATGATTGTTATAAATAATTGTAATAAATATGGATTAATAAAAGAATAAAATTTTTGCATTTCATACCTTCCTTGGGAGTTAAGCTGAAATTTCAAACCATGTAATCAGAACCTAGAAAAGGAGGATCTACAATTAAGGGTAGATCAGATCATCAGATATCTGGATGGAGTCACTGAAGCAGTAGGCATGAGCTTAAATGGACTTCAGAAGATGGCAGAGGACAGGAAGGCCTGGAGGAACGTTATCCATGGGGCTGCGATGGGTCGGACACAACTTCACAACTAACAACAACAACAGACCCTGAGCCTAGAGTGTCATTATCTCATATTTGTGTATCTCAGTGGAGCAGTACATGTTTTTAATTCACCTGCAGCAGATACTGGTTGAAAATCATAGGCAGATCATAGACAAGATGGTGTCAGTTCAGTAAAATCTGAATCTAAAGTGATCCTTTATATTCCAAGCTAAATATTGCTAAATATCATATTTAAATCTCAAAACATTTAAAAGTCACATACTATACATTCTCTGGAAATAGGAGTACAGGAAAACAATGGCTGATTCTGACTTCTTATGTATTATTGAATCTTCACAACAATGTCCAGCATATTGCAACTCCTTCTCTCTCTCTCTCTCTCTCTCTCTCTCTCTCTCTCTCTCTCTCTCTCTCTCTCTCTCTCTCTCTCTCTCTCTCTCTCTCTCTCTTATTAAAACTAATTAGATTACTAGTATCTATACCCTAAGTTCTACAGATTTCCCTTTTCGCAATTAAATAAATAATAATTCCATACATCTTTACTAATATATGACAATCTCAGTCTGATCACTGGCCAAAAGCTACCTCCTTTTTGTCAAACCACACCTTGCCTTTTATGGATAGAACCAAAGTCTTTGTTTAGTTTACTGAAGATTTGCTACCTCTTATCTACAAAACTCATAACAAATTATTAGAACCTTATCTTAATATAGAGCTGTTTATATTCAGAGAAAGGAAAAAGATCTATCAAATTTGTAATCAATTTCATAATTTCAGCTGTAGGGGCTCCAACCCAAAATACAGTTTGCAGCACAAAGTTAGAAATGTGCTACATTTACATAAATGTGTTTATTGAACACCAAATTGTTGTTGGTTTTTGTTTGTTTTTTTGCCCAAGATGGCGACAGTTGTTTTCTGAGCTCCGTGCTCTCCGCGATGGGCCCCAATTAGGGAAGCTAATAAGCTCATTTCGCCGGGACCTGAAAACTTGGCTCTTCGATCTGTTTGGTCCAGACTGTGGGGTTGTTAATTTAACTGGGTTTTAGATTTACTCTTGGGGCTTGAATTTAATTTAATTGTTTTATTTGTTTTTAATTTTTGTATTCATGGTTTTAATTGCCCTGTAAACCGCCCTGAGTCCTACGGGAATAGGGCGGTATACAAATCCAATAAAATAAATAAATAAATAAATAAATTAGATGAACTCAAATTGAATAGGCAACCTAAGACTTATGAGATCAAAATAAAAAGAAACCTGCAGTGTGTGTTTCATGGAACAAACCCACTCTTTAAATTTCCATTTCCTCCTATTTGAAAGGAGCCAAAGTATACATCTGTAGTCCAGATACTTTCACTTTTCATTTATAACCTAATTAAGGCCTTCCCCCCCCACAAAAAAAAGTTAATGGAATTGAAGGGGAAAACATTGACAATGACCTAGGAAATAAAGTCATGAGCAACATATGAACTTAATTTCCAGAACCACAGATAGGGCTGATCTTTCATTTTCTTTTGCCTTGATTTTTTTTAAAATATATATATTTTTAATACTCAGTTTTATAGTGACTTTTGGTCTCTGCTGAATTTTCCTTTTCCTTTTCCAACTCTGAAATATGGGCACTTCTATCCAGGCTTCTCACTTCAGCGCTAAGATATCCCATCGTTGATGCAATGTTCATCAACAATTGCCTGCACATTGCACAAATGCCTGCAGTTGGCATATTGATAGGTCAGCCAGTGGACCCTATGGGTCATGCTGTTGATTACCCCTCCAAAATTATTTTTCTATTTTAAAAAAAAAATTCAAAAAGCAGCCAGTCTGTGAATTGTGAAAGGCTTTGCATGAGGCAGCTCACATCAGCTGGAATTTAGAAACCAACTGCCAATAACATTCCTTGTTCTCTACACTATCAAAGTAGAGTCAGCAGTGCAGAGCACACTTATGTGTGTGGCATAAGGTGAATTGTGTGCAACAGCCAAACTTAAGGCAGCTTTGGCTTCTCTAGCCAACAGACCTACCTACCTGTCTGAATTCAGCCTTGCCTTGCCTGTTAATTAAAAGGCACAGAATCTATGAATTGAGTGGGGACTTAAATGGGTATGTAAAATGACAAAATGGGTATGTATAATGATAAAATGCTGAGGGGCCCTGGGCAAATCCAAAGTTGTGGTGCAAAGTACTCCATTGCCTTTCCTGAAGTCCTCTAACTTACTGAAGATGTGAGATGTAAAAAGTACAGTATGTATATTTTCCTCAAATCCACAACACTTCTCTGCAATTACTTCTTTGTATGTGGTTGTATAAAGAAAAAACATACTGTACATAAACTGATTTTATGCAATCGTAACTGACCCTTCACCAGACAAAGATAAGATACAATTGTGCTTCATCTACTTGGACCTCAGCAGACCATCACAGAACCCTTTTATTTGGATGCTTAAATCTGCCAAAAAAAACAACAACCCAGATACAGGAAGTTGCAAAAGGCATAGTGAGACCATCCATTTCCTTTGTTCATTTGTTTGTTTGAACATTAATTGCTTTTGGGGTCATTTGGCTCATAAATATAGGAAAGAGTTCAAAGAAATATTCAAATAGATACAACATAATATTTTAACATTTTCTGGACATGAAATGTGTAATCCTTTTAATCCCAGCATCACTATTAGATAGCATCACTAACAATATTTAACATTGTTACTTTTATTTGGGGAAAAATGCCACCATTAATAAAGATGGAGGAAGAGAAATGTGGTTATTTTATTTACACATTTAAGTTTAATGATAGAAGAGCATCAAGTTGTACAATATTGAAAGTTGATAGCAATGCAGCCAATAGTATAATTATTGCAAATGTCACACACCATGTTAAAATTATAAGCAATTTGTCACTGGGGTTTTTTTGGGGTGTGTGGGAGGAGGGTGTTAGCAGCATCTAAAGTATATATTTCTACAATTCCATTTTACAGTAGTAAAAGTTAAAAATGGTAGCAGAGCTCTCACAGGCAGCGTTGCCTTCTTTTCCATATAGACATTCTATAGTTCCAGCAGCTGTACAAACAGGCAGAAGCAACATGGGTCCACTCCATGCCAAAAAAATGTTTGTTCATTTCTCTTTGTCATGCAGCTCTCAAAGAGCACCCTATCCTGTAAAGGCAGGGACAAGTAAACAGTGCTTGGTAAAGAAGCAGCCCGGATAAGATCCAATAAGCCTTTCTGTCCTAAACTTAGAGCTACCAGATTTGGCACTGCAAATGTCAATTGCTAATTTCCTTTACTCCCTCCCGCCCCATTCCAACACTTACTCTTTGATGCCATCTAGCAGTTGTCCTGATTTTTGTAGCCTAGATCTCCTATTTACCTAAATCCGCAAACTGCTACTTCATACATACACTGGTGTCTTTTCAACCACATACAAAACCGAACAAAGTCAGAGCCTCCTTCTGCAGTTTGGTACTTTCCAGATGATATGAATTAATACAGTTATTATCTCCCGCTTGAGGATGATATGGGTTGTAGTCTATGACATGTTAAAAGCACCAAGCAAAATTGAGATAACTTCATTTTTTAAATTTCTATTTCTTTAAGAATCTTGGAAAAGGCTACAATTCATGATATACATAAATTAATACCGTAAGATTCAATATTTTTAAAAGCCTTAACCAAAAGGGATCATAATATAAAGTACAGATTTTCAGAAAGAATAGTAGAGTGTGGTCAGGCCATGTAATAACTTTACTGCAAGAGTGAAAAGGAAGATACTCAACTTATACCCAAAAAAACCCCAAGCAATATTGTGCAATATTAGGGGAAGGGCACTTGAAAACCTGGACAAAGAAAGGGAGAGGGGGAGAGACAGAACAGAGAAAGTCCTCTCTCACATTCTTACATAGTGCACATGCCCCAGGCACAATGCAGCATTTAGGAGAGCTTTTTTTTCCTCCTCCAGATACATATAGTGGAACAGATGCTTCTCGGACATCAGGATCCTAAACCATTTAAGACCTTAAAAGTTATTATGAAAACTCTGAAACCTGATCTGTAGCATATAGTGACATTCCTTTAGGATGTTTGAAGCAGCTGCATTCTGTACCAGTTGCAGCTTCCAGCCAACTGCAAGGCTTTTGAGAGCCAGCCAGAAAAGGTTGCATCTGACAGCTGGGCACAGCTGGCCAAATGTACTTTGGGCCACCAAGATCTCTTGGACCTCACATGACAGAGGCAAAGATATACATCTTTGAGACATTTATTGCAATATCTATAGAATCCTATAACAATATCTGTTCTAAATTCCATAGCTTATATTGTATTTTTGGTACTGATGGGATCAGAACTCAAAGCCCCAAACTGAACTGGATTCAAGTGAGAATTAACCCACCCAGTTTCCAGGTTGGAGGCTGGAATTAGTATCCCCTACTCTCCTGTGCTCTATTAATTCCTGCACTCCAGGGATATTTCCATGGAGGTCTTTATGCCAATTCAAAAGCAGCTCTAGATTTCTTGTGATCCCATGTTAGCTGAGTTTAGTCCAAGCCAATCTATTTCAGGTCTATCTATGTTTTAATGTGATGATGATGTAAATCATAACCTTTTTCAACAGTAAAGTTTTGGAGAGGCTATGGGTATTTTCTACTGAAAGGATTTCTTTCCTCCTCCTTTCTGAGTTTCAGCCCTCTTAGCAAGTCCATGAAGGGGGAATGCTATTTTTAAATACAAGGGTAAAATTGACAAGAGACCCTTTTGTTTCTCAGTCTTTTTTCCCCTTCCCCCTTGCATATGCTGGAAGGGATGGAGGTGGGAGAATAAGATTTTGGTTATCCCAGTGTAGTCAGGATGATGGCAGCATAGAAGTGCTGTTCCTGTTTCTGCTGCATAAAAATTCTGCAACTGTTTTAGAATGTACTAAGGACATTCCATGCTACCCTTCCATTTTAAAGTGATCTCTGATAGACGCGGTGTGGCTCAGTGGGTTAGGACACTGAGCTTGTCGATCAGAAGGTCGGCAGTTTGGCGGGTCGAATCCCGAGTGCCGCGTAACAGAGTGAGCGCCTGTTACTCGTCCCAGCTTCTGCCAACCTAGCAGATGAGCAGATGAGCACCGGCCCCTAGAGTTGGAAACAACTAGCACGCATGTGCGGGGGAACCTTTACCTTTTTACTGATAGAGAAGGAATGGTGGGTTGATAGGCAGCTTCACACCATTATAAGGATCGGATTGATTTATACATTTTGCAAACAGGAAAATGCACAGAATACATATTTTAAAACATGAAAGAGCAAACAATAATGTATTTCATTTCCTTTTCCTGTGGAATGATGACAAGGATTGAGAGAGGGGCATTTCTTCAAGACCTGCAGTAGCTTTGATATGGAAAAATAGCAAGCATGTATTGTGATAACTGATTTGTCATTTATCTTCCTATTCTGCCTCCGCCCATTCTATGTGTGGTTTTAGTTGGTCGAAACAAAGATGATCAGCAGGTTTATTTCAAATTGCTTTGGAAGGATTGAGGAATGGACAAGTCTAAGATTTGGTTTCTCTCAGAGGAATAAGTATTGTGCACGGAAACGTCTTACAACTCCCATCTCCCAGGTTTTTTTTAATGCATTCCCTCCCCAGGGCATTTCACCCAGCAAAATGACAGTATTTGGGTAATTTCTAGTAATCCCTCACTGACTGCACTATGTTTCGTTTTTCTGTTTTGGATCTTTATCAATCATAGGTGAAAATTGAGAACCAGCATGATTTCCAAGACATTGTAAGTGTGGTAGCCATGGCCAAAACATATGTCACAACAGAGACTTTTGTTGACTCCAAATACGACATCCGAATCCAGAAAATTGGCAACAATTACAAAGCTTACATGTGAGTTTTTTACAGATATTGTGACTATGTTGAAGAAACTATGTTGAAGAGATTTTGTTTTAAAGTGAAAACAAAGCAATATTAGAGTTCTAAACATATATTACATTCCATATATTGCATCCTTCTCTTATTTTAAAGACTAGCCAAGAAGAACAATGTATGTTAAATGAAAAGAGAAATAATAACTTTTATATAACACATTCCCTTCTGGTGAGGCTTTAGGCAGCTGCCAAACATATTGTCTTAACAGGATTCTGAATCACAAGTTAAAGAAATTCATAAAGTTGCTTTGCTGTTCAGCAGCACATAGAATAAAAAAGAAATGATGGAAGGTCTAGTAAAGGAAGGATTAGGCAACCAATAATAGATTGGGTGCTCTCCAGATGTGAGAGATGCAACTCCAGAGTTGCAGCCTCAATATACCTGGATGGCAACAGAAGGTTGTTAAAGGTTAGAGAAAATGGCAACTGAAAACTATTGGGCTCAATGCTGGGCTAGAAAGTGTTAAATAGCAGCAGCCTGTTACTAAGCATGTGGATAACAAGCCCTTTTGTAATGGGTAGTGACTAACAGTTAAGACTAGGAATTCAAAAATAACAGGGAAAATAAAATTCAACCATCTGAACCCACAACCCCAGGGATTTTACCACAACTAATCCATGTTATAATTGTATCATTCTTAGAACATACTCCCAAATGCTATTGTTTGTTCAATTGTTCTCAATATAATATTTTCCAAAATGTATTATGTTACAAAGAACATTTATCAAGCATAATGTAAGATACTTTGTCATTGGTAGCACATCAGAAAATATTTGTATGTTCATTTGACGAAAGAAAGAAAGAAAGAAAGAAAGAAAGAAAGAAAGGAAGAAAGGAAGAAAGGAAGAAAGAAAGAAAGAAAGAAAGAAAGAAAGAAAGAAAGAAAGAAAGAAAGAAAGAAAGAAAGAAAGAAAGAAAGAATCTATTTTTATATGATTTACCAATATCAGCATAAATGGCTAAGTGACAGAAATGAATGTATTTCTTTGAAAAAATGCATGTTTTCTTTTATTAATATTTTTAAAAAGACTAAATAGAGGAAAAAAATTGAAGCAAACATTGTATCAGGTGAACAGAGAGATTGCAAAATTGTGCAGTTGGTGCTCAGTATATTGTTAATGAAGGATTAACCATACAAAGCAAAATGTACTGGGTTGCTTTTAACACCAAGGAAAAAGATTATAAATGTCTTTTTAAATATCTGAGTTGAATTCCAATATATCCACTATTTATTATTTAAAGATAAATCACCTAAGAGAAAAAGGAAAAAAATCTACTAAAAGCATTATTGAGTAAATATTTAGTTTCCAACTTCCCATTTGTATCCTGACTGATATTCAATATTTATACAATCAAAATTTTCATGTACTTCTAAACTCAGTTCTTTAATTATTTCTTTTTCCCTTAAAATGTACTCCAATGTTTACATTTGTCTTGCCATGTAATATATAATATGCATGGAAACTATTTTACTTGAATTTAGTCAAACTTCAGTTGTGAATATATGCTGTTAATTTTACCAATGTTGACTATACCCCAAACTTAACTTCTCATTCTGATATCATCAGTAAGATATCCGTTTGCCAATTTTGTGTTAAACCTCTCCTTGCAGCCATCAACATGTCTCTTAGTAAATTGTGATTTTTGTGTGTGATATGAAATGTATATAGACAATACGTAATGATCTAAATTCCTGTTTAAGTGATGCCATCTTTTCTGAGGGCAGAAGAGATGCTAAATACAAAAGTTAAGACTGCGCAAGTAGGAGACATCAGCCAAATTTGAAATGTAGATTCAGCTCTTGATCTAAAATGATTTTATAAAACTCCAGAAAGATTAGCACTTCCTTAGCTTGTCGATATACAATATACAATGTCAGTATACAACTTCCTGGACTGAATAGTCATGTATTTAAAGAAACTTCTCTATATATCTTGCTTAGCCTTTGCTGCAGGAATCAAGCCACATTGTGTTGGTCTTAACCAAACATCATTCAAAATGTAATTAATGTATCTTATAGCTAGTTCTTTTCTAGCGTGTAGAAAAAATATTTGTAGCACTGTAACAAGTCAAATAGAGGGACGCGGTGGCTCAGTGGGTTAGGACGCTGAGCTTGTCGATCAGAAGGTCAGCAGTTTGGCGAGTCGAATCCTGAGTGCCGTGTAACAGAGTGAGTGCCTGTTACTCATCCCAGCTTCTGCCAACCTAGCAGTTCAAAAGCACGTAAAAATGCAAGTAGAAAAATAGGGACCACTACAGTGGGAAGGTAACAACATTCCATGCGCCTTTGGCGTCTAGTCATGCTGGCCACATGACCACGGAGATAACCTTGGACAAGCACTGGCTCTTCAGCTTTGAAATGGAGATGAGCATTGGCCCCTAGAGTTGGAAACGACTAGCACACGTGTGCGGGGGAACCTTTACCTTTACCTTGTAACAAGTCAAATGCTCAAAGCTTGTATCGTGACTGATACTGAAATTAAAATTCTGAATATTAGTTTCAAAATCTTCTACTTTTCAGCAGTCAGCTATGTTCTCATACCCTTCTGATGATGCACATCAAGAGCATGTGAAACCTGACATTTATAATATCTGATCATGAAGCTGGGCAACTTTATGGATGCTACACTCTAACTGTAATTTCAGAAGACCAAGTCTGCCAGCAGCACTACCAGCAGGCACAGGCATTAATAACCAGTAACAAGAAAAAAGACTCGACTCCTTTAATACCACTTGAGGAATCAGTGGGAGAAAGCCAGTGGGTGGTTTTTAGTGCCATTCAATCTCCGTCAGCAGAGATAGCTGTATTTCTATCACAATAGGAAGCAGACCTCAATGAAAGCCACTGGTTTAGCTTTTTATCCTACCATCTCCCTTTTTTAAAGACCAATTCTAAAGCTCACTGATGTCTGTGGGAAGCTTTTGCTTGGCTTTTCTGGCATGGAGTTTCACGAGCAGTTTAAATTCTACACTACAGTAGGCAAGGTTAATTATTCCACAGCCTTTTCACAGATGTTTCTACTGTACAATGCCTGGCATACCCTGCAAAAGAGTTCATAAGGCTGATATAAGAAAACCCAACAAGGATTTGGATAAAGATGTAACTACGTGGGAGGTTGCCAGCATTTAGAGGGCCATTTTCAGCTTATGGACGGTGTTACACATTGACCGAGTCATCAGCAACAGTTAAAAGCTTCGAAGACAGCAGGGCTCTGAAAGGATTTTGTGCCAACTCAGTCTGTCCTGCTTCCCTCATTTCTTCCCTCCTTTGTTCAGTTTGGATAGGAATTACAATGTTTGGGAGCATTGATTGTTCTCATATGGCTTGTTTGTTTTTCCCAGGAGGACATCAATCTCTGGAAACTGGAAAGCAAACACAGGTTCTGCCATGTTGGAACAGATCGCCATGACTGAGAGGTATTAAATAGAAAGAGCTACTATTACTAACATACAATCTTTGGGGTAAATCTGATAGGCTTAAAACTGTATTAAGTATTTATCTCAAACAACCAGCAGTAGTGCAGAAACTCAATTTGCATTCTTGAAAATTAAAACATGCCACCTGCTGCTTTCTGCTTCTCCTCCTTCTCATTTAACTCAACTCTAGTGTTGCTTTCTTTCTGTGGAGCGAGAGAGCACAGTGGGGTGATATATCCTATTCATCCTAGATTGTCATGCCAAGAAGGCAGAGTGAGAAGCAGGCTGAAAGAAGAATATGCCTAAGGTTTTTCATTTCCAGTCAAGGCAGGTTTCCTATACCAACATTTTCTGCACAGAACTATTCAGCCTACAATCAGATTGTTATGAGTTTACTACTTGCAGTTGTGCATTTTATTACACATCGTGGCAAAGTTACAGAGCATCTGTTTGCACACAGAAGGTCCTAGGCTAAATTTGACTATCTTGAAATAGGTTTAGAAGACTTCTCTGTGTATACTTGCCTAACAGCATATCTAATATTGAACTCAATATGCCAACATAAGGAAATGCCTCCTGTACACATTCAAAGGCAGCTCTTAAAATGTGATATATAGTTATAATTAACTTGAAGAGTGTAATAGTTTTTGTAATATACTGTGTTCATATTATACTTTTACATACTCCTTTATTAAATATGTGAATCTCACAGGGCTGACTTAAATCCTGGTAACCCATATATTATAATAATGTATAAATGCAAAACAAAGGCACAAGTGATTGATCAGCCTTCTATTGACCCCTTATGATGCAATGTTAGTAATAGCTCTGTAGCTGAATTTGTAAGCAAATCCTACAAAGAATCCTGGCATAAATCAATTTGAATGTTTTGCTTCCTACAGATCCTAGGCAGGACTAATGCTAGCCAGAATGAATTCGGTTAGGATGGTCTTGTTCCCCACCTCCTCCAAATTTTGTGGTGGAATAGATTATGGAACAATTTGGACATCTCTTTTGCTTTTTAAAACTATTCCAACAGACTCCTATTCAGCACTTCTTGGATGGCCACATGACCATGCGAGTTTCTTTTAGGTTGCACTAAAGTATTCAGGATGGGCTTATTATGCCTAATTGCTACTGCATTTGAATCTTGTTTGAGACTATTGAATTATTTCCTACCTACACTTACCCTAGAAAGTTTTATACTTTCTTTCCAGCATCTTCTTGTTCATTCTTTCATGAGCAGCCAATTTGTTCCCTTGCTTCAGCCCTAGATTTCCATGACGTTCCTTGTGAATTAGCATGGGCAACCTGTTTGATTCATGGGGTTAATCCGCAATGTCAACAGCACATTCCTAGTACCCTTCTCCTCACACAAACCCAGTGTGGGAAAGAATTAGCTCACCAATGATAATTTATTCTAATTTTAGAGTTTCTCTTCAAGAAAGGTATTCAGATTTCCATCTTTGTCCCCATTGTTTCTGCCTTTCCCAAATGCTTTGTCACCTCACTCTAGAAGTAAAGTGCTGACTACAATGGCAACACTGTTAGGATGATGTCAGTCAAAAATAAGTATGAGCCATTTCTCCATTAGACACAGATTTCCATCATATGAGGGCCCTCCCAAGGTATTTCAGAACAGAAACATGGTCTGCAGTATCTCAAGCCCTTTCAGACTTCTGAAAAGCCCCCAGAATGAGGGGGGAAACTACATCCAAAGTTTTTATAACTTGTATCTAGAGTTAATATAACTAATTTTTCTCCCACTGTAGTGGGTGAAAAAAGGAAAGTTTAAGAAAAATAAAAGTACAAGAAATATTTCTCCTATCTGTTGTTCGGTCAGCATGAGTATGCAGCTTTGGATAAAGAGGTTCACTTGCCATCAGATTCTTTGCATTTCTTGAATCAAATAACTCTTTGCTCCCTTTAAATGATTCACAAGGTAAGCCAACTAAGTTGACTATTTCATTAGGCTTAACAGGTGGGGCTGACCCTAATAGGACTTTTTGTTACTTTAATTGACTATAAACTACAGACAGAGTATTTAGCAAGTACTGCTTCTTTACGCAGAGATATAGAAAACTCCAACTCTACTTTTTACTCATGCTGGCCGAGGAGGCCTGATATGGTCCCTATCAGCTCAAGTATTCCAGCCTGCAGGGTCCAGGAGAAGAGCCTTCTCTGCTATTGCACCTGCCCTTTGGAACCTTTTGCCACCACCACCACCCCTCCCAAATGAGGTCAGCTCCAACTCCCCTGACCCTCCATAATAGCCTTAAAGACCTGACTGTGCCAGTTAGCTTGGGGCTCTCATAGAAAAGCATCACAGTGTTGATGGTTAATCGATTAACAACAGATCCCAGTTTTCCCCCCCCCCCATGCCATCTTTTAATTGGGCTGCAATATTTCAGTCTTCATAGTATTTTATTTATGTCCTTTAGCTTTGTATAGTTTTTAATCTTTTAAGATTGTAAGCTGCTCCGAGTTACCCTGAAGTAAGACAGGCAGTCAATAAGCTTTACAAATAAATAAATAATAAAAACACCCAAGGCTACAAATCTAATCCTGGTTTACATCTATTTGGCTTAGATTCAAGAAAGCTGCAGACTATACAGATCCTTTTAAACCCTTATAAAAGATAAATATAAGGAGATGCCCCTAAATTCAAAAAGGAGTTGGAAAGTATGAAATACAGAATGAGATTTTTGTTTTATAGGTCTTCTATGTACTAGATATTTTGACATGATTGCAGAAAGCTTATATGCAGCTTTCAAAAGCAATACATTGTTCGTATCACTTCTATAAGTGACTGAGAACTTAGGTATAAAAGCCAAAAGCAACGTAACAAACTGCAATAAAATGTAAAATAAAGAAACCAAAGGAATAAAAACAGTTGCCAGTAGCATAGTAATTAAATTGCACTGAAATCAAGTGAAATGGAGATCATCTTTGACTTTGCTTTGACAGACATATCCATGTGCTTTTCTTGGAAAAAATACAGAAGTAGTTTTTCAGTGTATTCTGGATTTTTTTCATTATTTTTTTTTTACTTACTTACTTGCTTACAATTGGGGAATTGTGGACTCTCATCCAATTCTAATTAAGTCTACTTCTAATTAGAATTAGAATTAATTAGCATTAATTAAGCTAAGGTTGCCTAGGTGCTATCATCCAGCAGAGCAAAAGCATTTTACCTATGGTTACAATCAACAAAGAATATTTTAGTGGCTAAGAAGAGAGAGTTCAACAACCAATGACACTCAAATGCTACCGCTGCTGTCTTAATCACTGTCATCTAGTTGTCCAATGAGCAACAAGGAATTAAAGCCATTTGCCCCCATGATCCTTTTCACTTTGGGCAGTGATTGACATAAGAAGAACAAGAAACCATGGGTGGAGATGAGGGATTATTCTCACTGAAGGCATGTCAAAACATGGGGCCACTTTAAACTTTATGTCCATTAAAGAACATAATAGTCAAGAAGATTCCTGTGGTGAGGGATCATCTTCAGATATTTGCAGCCCTGATCATTGCTACAATTGTTTACAAAAGAAAGGAAAGTCCCCTTTGTCATATGGTCTGGATACATCAGGAATTACATTCCTTGTTCTTTATCCAGCCTGGGTTTGTAATCTTCTCTGCAAATGTTTGGAATTTTGGGAATTTGCTGAATATTCAAGAGAATAGAAACATGCAATTAGAAATTCCTTTTGCTTGTTTCAGTTAGACAATTGTTGTGAGACCCTTCATGTTCTTCTAGAGAATTTTCTTCTTTCTTATCTTTTAAAGCAGAAATGGTAATTGCTAGGAGCTCTTTCTCTGCCTACCATGCCTCTATACTTTTGAGATTCTGTTTTAAAAGGATTACGTAGGGAAAGAGCTACATGGGCTAGTCATACTATTGCTTTTTTCTGAAAAACAAAACAGGAAGAATAGGCACTTTTTTTCTTTTTTAGAGAAAACAGTTAATTGAACATTTGGTATTGCTTGATATAGTAGTAAGAATTAACATATCTATTAAGACAAAAATAGTACAGTATTTAGTCAAAATACTCAGTACTGAACTAAGAACAGAAGTCATTGTTTTTACAGCTTTCCCAAGAAATATAATGCTCTTTCTTTTCTCACCAAATTGATGAGGACATGGTTATTCTATTTGATTATGTGTTATCAAGTTGGTGTCAATTTTTAATCACCACATACATAGATTATCTCCAGAGTAATCTCTTCTCAACCTGGTTCTTCAAGTCTTCCAATAGTTCACCTATCACCACGACAATTGAGTCTATTCATCTTGTCATCTTTTTGTCTTTCCTTCCATTGTCTCTTTATAAACTTTATAAACTTCTCAATAGAGCTAGATGTTTGCATAATGGGTCCAAAATATGGTAATTTGAGCCTGGACATTTGTGTGAGAATTTTTTGTTAAGATCTCTTGCCAATATTCTTTCTATCTTGCATTTTCAAAATCCATTTTTTTATTTCCTTTGAGTGTCACAGGAAAAGCCATTACAAAGATTTGATCTTTGCAGGTACAGATTCATAGGGCATTTAATAGCTTTTGTAACACCTTCAGTTCTATTCTACCAAAGATAACCTGGGGTGTATTTATTGCCTGCTTGTTCTTTTTCTGTTGACAATTGAATGTAAAAGGCAGAAGCTATACAATATATTCATATTTTCTTTGTCAATATGGATTTGAGAAAACTTCTGTATTATTAGCATAAAACCACTGTAAAACAAAGCTATCCATTTTGTGGAAAGAATATTGCTATCCCTGAATAAGAAGCTTGTTTGATTTTTTTTAAAAATCACAGTTTAAACAAATAATAATACAATCTGGTTTTGGCAGATACCGGCTTTGGGCAGATTCTGTTGCAGAGATGTTTGGCAGCCTTGATATCTGTGCAGTCAAAGCAGTTCACAGCAAGGATGGGAAAGATTATATCATTGAGGTGAGTTGAATGAATAGAATGTAAGTACATTTAAATAAAGAGATTCAGCATGGCAATCCATCACTTGCCTCTGGCTCCTACCCTGGCCACTGAGCAGTTCAAAAGCATTATTGTGAGTAGATAAATCGGTACCATTCCAGTGGGAAAGGCTAGCTGCATGAAGACAATGGGGGCCAGTGCTGGAGCTGCCCGGATGCTAGATGAGATCGATGGAAGAGGCCCCAGAAGAAGTCACCAACCTGAACACTACTAGTCAGCTGGTACACCTCCATGGTTCATTATAGATAAGCACACAAGCACAAAACTGAACAAACTAGCAGTTAGGCTGTCAGGATACTCTGTAACATAGCATTGTAGAGCTCCTTGACAAATGTATGCCATACAAAATTAATAAAAAAGCATGGCAACCCATCCAGACACACATGCAGCTATTTCAGCACTTTGCCTACATACTTTTTTCACCTATTCCATCTTAGAACTGATTCATTTAATTGATTTAATAAAGACAGAGCACTAGGCTTTAGAATATTTGGATATTAGCTATTCTCAGGTTTACACATCGTGATCAAAAAATTAAGAAAGCACCTTTCCATTCCAGTCTGCCAGCCATTTTCAGGCACTTTCTGTACCTTTAAATTACAAGGAATAGCGTCTTTCCTTCTAGGATACACCCTGAAACAAGGTGAATGTTATGAATGGAAATAATAAAGGGCAGGGGAACAAAGCCCCATATTAACTTGGAAAAATAAACCCTAGCAGTTCAGTAACAATGTTCAAGATGCTAATTCCACTCAACTTCCCATTCCACTTGCTTCATTGGTGTAGACGGTAAGTACATGATCTAAAGGAGAGAAAGAAAGAAGCAGAACAAAGTTGAATGCCCTGTAAGAGAGAGGCTCCTGTCTCTTTTCACCACCCAGCTTTTATAGACTGCACCACAATGGGATGTGCAGACTGAACTTTGTGCTGTTTTTATTAGACTTGGGAAGGTAGCCAACTCTGAGGAAGGAAAGAATAGATTACGCACATCAAAGCAGTGATATAAGAAAAGAAAAAGTTTAAGGCAGAGAGAAATGGAACAATGCTAATCAAAGGCTGGCGGAGTCTAAAGATAAAAAACCTCGATGACCTTGTTGGTGACCATCAGACCAGAAAAAGGGGCTTATCCTGCTCCTGTGTCTTTTTAATAATTAAACAAAAATTAGCAGGTGAAACTATTTAGTGCATGGTGCTTTCCAGATGTTTTGCTATAATTCCCGCAATCCTTCACCATTGGTCAGGATAATTGAAACTGATAGTTGAACTCTAAAACCTGGAGGGCACCAGCTGATCCAACTGGATTAGCTTTCTTCAGTTTTATTTTATTTTAATCCCATTTATATCCCGCCCTTCTCCGAAGACTCAAGGCAGCTTACAATCTAAGCACAAATCAAATGTGCTTAGCAATAGCCTTCATTCTATGTATATGCCTGCTTATTAGGGCTTTCGGGGGGGGGGCCAAGCGGCATTTTTACAAAGTCAGCTTATTGCCCCCAACAATCTGGGTCCTCATTTTACCTACCTAGGAAGGATGGAAGGCTGAGTCAACCTTGAGCCTGGTGGGATGCGAACCTGCAATAATTGCAGGCAGCTGGTGTTACTTAAGGAGGCATTAGCCCACTGCTCCACCAAGGCTCGTTGCTGATTTTAATATTTGTTACTGATTTTAATATTTCTTCAGGAGATTCTAATATGTATTGCTGCAGTTCTTCTCGGTTGCCAACCCCCAAAACGAAGCCTTGAATCAGAGCTGCAGCTTTTTTGAGATTCCAGCTTAAAACAAAATAAGGAAATTCCCTGAGGAGATTGTGGGTGGCATAAATAATAAAGCCTTCTGTCCCTCTTCATCAGGGACACTCTAGGTCTAAAAAAAAATTGAAGTTTTTTGAAGTAAAGCTTGCCATGCTAAGAAAAAGTTGTTTGTCAGAGTGGAGAGGGCCAGACCATGGAGAAGGATGGATATTTGAAAATCATCAAAGCTGAAATGCAAAACCTGCTCAAGGGGAGGGGGGGAGAGAAGATAATCAGGGCAACTGGAGAGAAAAATGAGCAAGTGTCCTTGGCTACCATATGAGGATGCTGGAATGGAGACTCAGTGTCTGCCCTGCTGTAAACTCCACCAACGCAGGGAGGTGAATAAAGCCAGCCTACTGCAACATTCAGGGCCACTGACATATCCAAATAGCTGCATGTGGGAGAGCATTCCCACCCACTGAGCCTTTGGAAGCTGATGAGAACCACATGAGCCCTCCAGGACCAGCGCATTCTTCTGCTGCATAAATGTTCTGCAGGAATCAGTGACAGGTCAAAGGTTATGTGACACAAATGTGCTGCCAGGAAGGGGGGGGGAATCTCCGCTTTTGCTATTTCTTCTCTTCCTGTAAATCAAGCAAGAATAACTCTTGTGTTGGTCACTTTTAATAGTTAACATAAAATTGTACACATCAGAACCTTCATATGGAGGTGGAATGGAGGTGGCTTCAGGCCAAAATCAAATGACCTTTCTTCTGATTATCCCAAGTTATACTTTAGAAATCCCAGGAGTATTGTTGATACAAAGAATTTAAAAGCACAATCTAGGAAAGTTGAAAGCGGCACAGGATATTAGCAGATTAGGCTTCTATGGTACAATTGCTTTGCTTCCTTCTAAAATTTTACAAGAGATCTAAACAATTTTCTGCATTTCTAATTCTCCCATCTTTTGCAACAGCTGTTTACCAGAAAAGGTATTAAGAAGAAAAAGGTAGAATAGGTGTATGATCTTTTTTTTTTTAATTGCTAGATCTAGGAATCCTCTTGTCTGAAAAACATCTCATTTCTGGTCCTACCTCCATGCATGATACAACTTGTCTATTTATCATCATTGTTGCAGCCACTGAAGATAACTCCCTCCCAAATCATTAACTGTGGTTATTCCTTTCCCCATCTTGAAGGAGAGAACATACATTTAAAAAATGAAGGGAAAGCAAAGTAAAAAGGGCTGTCCTTTAAAAGTTGATCAATATTTCTGTTAGTAGTGATTTCATTTGTGATATATGGAAATCTTCCCAGTAAAAAAGAAAACTGAAAACTAAGAAAAGTTAAATCACTCATTCTTTTCCCAGTTGAATAATCCCAACCTTTAATACAAAGCCTTATTTTTATTTCTCCATCTGCAAATCGATTCCCACGCATAATTTTCCTTCTAGACTATCCCTGCTCCTGAATTGTGTGCATATAGATATGCTTCATGATCCTACCTTGTTGCTTTCTGAGGCCTAGGCCTCAGGTAAAGCCAAATACAATAACTAACTACTCCTAAAAGGTACTAACTGTTGGAAAGACCAGTGCCTAGCCAACTACAGAAGCAGATAGTAAGGAAATTTATGTTTGGAAGAAAACTCAAATCTGGATCATGGTCACTGGATGGGCCAAATCAATAGCAATAGCACTTAGACTCATATATCACTTCATAGTGTTTTACAGCCCGCTCTAAGTGGTTTACAGAGGCAGCATATTGCCCCCCAACAATCTGGGTCCTCATTTTACCGACCTTGGAAGGATGGAAGACTGAGTCAACCTTGAGCCTGGTGGGATGCGAACCTACACTAATTGCAGGCAGCTGGTGTTACTTAAGGAGGCATTAGCCCACTGCTCCACCAAGGCAGTTGATACAGTCCTGTTGACTCAGTCTTCCATCCTTCCAAGGTCGGTAAAATGAGGACCCTATCTAGACCGGGATGCCTTGCATACAGTCACTCATGCGCTCGTGACCTCTCGGTTGGACTACTGCAACGCTCTCTACATGGGGCTGCCCTTGAGGACCACTCGGAGGCTCCAACTGGTGCAGAATGCAGCCGCGCGAGTTCTGTTGGGGGTCTCCCGACACCTCTGCTCCCGACACCTCTGCTCCGTGAGCTGCATTGGCTTCCAGTTGCCTTCTGGGTAAGATTCAAGGTGCTGGTAATGACCTATAAAGCCCTACATGGCATGGGTCCAGAGTACCGAAGGGAGCACCTGTGGCTGGCATCAACTTCCCTCCGCCCAGTGCGCTCCCACAGAGAGGGCCTCCTCAGGGTGCCACCGGTCAGAGAATGCCGACTGGTGGCCCCCAGGGGAGGGCGTTCTCTCCTGACCTTTGGAACAGTTTACCGGTTGAGCTCCGGACGGCTCCCGACCTTCGCTCCTTCCGACGTGATCTAAAAACTTATTTATTTGAACAAGCCGGCCTGGTCTGATGGGTTTGGGGTTTTAATTACTGTTTTTAAGTAATTTATTGTATTTGGGCACAATGGTTTAATCTGTTTTTAATTTTTGTATTCTGTATTTTTGGTATTTATTGCCCTGTACACCGCCCTGAGTCCTTCGGGAGAAGGGCGGTATACAAATATATACACACACATATATATACATATATACATCATATATACATACATACATATATATACACACACACACACACACACACACACACACACACACACATATATATATATATATATATATATATATATATATATATATACACACACGTATATATACATCATATATGTATATGTATATGTATATGTATATGTATATGTATATGTATATGTATATGTATATGTATATGTATATGTATATGTATATGTATATGTATATGTAGAGAGAGAACTGTGTAGAGAGAGAACTGTGTAGAGAGAGTTTCCTCCTTTAAATTTCTGGGAGTCTACCTCTGTGAAGATCTGACCTGGAAAGTTAACACAACTCAGGTGGCTAGAAAGGCCCAACAGAGGCCTCACTTTCTTAGGGTCTTGCGGAAGAACAGGGTAGAACAACAGCTAATGACCCTCTTTTACCGGTCTACTATAGAGAGCGTCCTCTCGTATGGTATTGTGGTTTGGTATGCTGGTCTGACAGCCGCGGATAGGAAAGTATTACAGAGGGTAGTGAGCAGAGCACAAGACATTGTGGGCTGTTCCCTGACACCACTGGATGACATCGCCAGGGCTCGTTGCCTTGGAAGAGTGAGGAAGATTCTCAGGGATGACTCACACCCTGGACGGTATCTCTTTACTCTCCTACCATCCGGTAGGAGATATAGGAATATAGCCAGCCGTACCAACAGGCTGAAAAATAGCTTTTATCCGTGGGCTGTTAGGCTTTTAAATGGGACATAATCTTATGCAGAATTGACTTGGGAGGCCGGTGTGTGGTGTAGTTGGTTCACATAGTGTGGTAGGATGGAGGGTTTGTTGTCACTGTGTGTTGGGGGGAGAGAGCACGGGGGGAGGCTCAGCTAATCTCAATGTACACATGTTGCACTTTGACAATAAAGGATTATTATTATTATTATTATTATTATTATTATTATTATTATTATTATTATTATTATTATTTATTATATGTATATGTATATGTATATGTATATGTATATGTATATGTATATGTATATGTATATGTATATGTATATGTATATGTATATGTATATGTATATGTATATGTATGTGTATGTGTATGTGTATGTGTATATATATGTATATATTGAGGGCAATAGAAGAAGGGGACGACAGAGAATGAGGTGGCTGGATGGAGTCACAGTAGGCATGAGCTTAAATGGACTCCAGAAGATGGTAGAGGACAGGAAGGCCTGGAGGAACATTGTCCATGGGGTTGCGATGGGTCGGACACGACTTCGCAGCTAACAACAAAATATATAGTCACAATTACCTACTTAGCCCACCGTTTTTAAGCACTGCAGTGAGAATTACCTTGGAAAATGAGAATCACATCCAAGATCCAAAAAAATGTATTATCTTTAATAAAAGGGAATTTCAACAAACCCTATAGGATGACTGCAGAATTGCAGCAAATGCTATAGAACAGTGATGGCGAACCTTTTAGAGACTGAGTGCCCAAACTTCAATCCAAAACCCACTTATGTATCATCGGGTGCCAGGTGGGCATGGCCCATTGGGTGGGCGTGGTACATTGGGTGGGTGTGGCTGCAGTGGTAATGGCGGAGTGAGTGGGACTAAATACTTCAATCAATTCCAACTTTGTGAAAACTTTTTTTTCCCGCGAGAAGTTGAAATTGATTGATTGATTGAACTTTTTTTTTTGCACATGGCAGTGGAGGCCTAAAGTGAAAAGGTTTTATAAAACCCAGCTGAAGGCCTAGGACTGGGGCGACAGTGCACGTGCCCACAGAGAGGGCTCTGTGTGCCACCTGTGGCACCCGTGCCATAGGTTCGCCACCACAGCTATAGAATGAAACCTTATAGAATGAATATTCCTATTGATATGCTTCCAAAAACAGCTGAAGTAGTTTTAATAATCTTTTAAGTCAGAAGATCAATCAAATCAATAAAACAAATCTTTTTGAAATATGCATTCATTTGGGTTGTTGGGTTGATCTCCGAGCTTGGCGATTTGGCTGCAAATGTTTTGTCTCCATTCGGGGGGGGGGGAGATATCTTCAGTGTGCTTTGAACTGTGCTCATCTGTCAGAGCACTGGCCTTTTAAATACTTTTTCGTGTGTGTGTGTGTGTGTGTGTGTGTGTATGTGATGTAAATTGGTGTGGGTGTTATTTGTCTGGATGCTTTCATCCTATTCTCAAATTGTGCATAAAGTTTGAGTTGGCATGTTATTTTTAAAACATTCGTGTATGGATATTTATTTCCTATTACTTATATACTGCCACAGTTGTGCACCTCTAGGTGGCTTGCAAGCCTAAAAGCCAAAGTATATAGCCATATGAGAATGCACATTAAAAATAATGTACCATTAGGATAGCATGCTGTCAAACAGATAGCAAAGGGCAATGTCCAAAGGCTGTTTGTGTGATATATGGAAATTTCTGAAACAGCCATATTTTAATATCTTTCTGAAGATGAGTTAAATCCACTGAGATCTCCTTAGCAGATGACCACGTTGCAAAAATGTTCATCTTCCACTTTTAGATTAGCTGCTGACACATTGGCAGATGAAGATACTTTTTTTAAATCAAAATGGAGATAATCCAAATTTCCTGACTCATGAAACTCATGGAAACAGGAATGTTTAGCTTACACAGTTCATGGAATTGAGGAAATAAAAAAGGGGCATTCCATGTAGATTCCTTTCTTTGACCATATCCCTCCTTTCTTTGAGATACTTTTATCAGGAAAAAACAAGTCTAATGGAGACAGCCACAAACCTTGTACAGGGTAAAGGCCAGAACTGCATAGCTGGGTCAACCTGTTATTTTTCTAAGCTGCCACATGAATGTCTTGTTCCCAGAAACAAAGAAAATCAGTTTTGCACTGAGTTTCATCTGTTTATCTCAGCATTAGAAGGTCATTTTTTTAAAAAAAAAAATTGCTTCTTGTTTAATGCAGAAAGCTTTATTTTCCAATATACTTTAATAACGTGATAACACTTGCGATTTTTAAGCTTCTACTGCTGCTTCTACTTGTTTTAATTTTATTTTACTTCCTATTTCTTTGCTGTATTTTCTTTTTACTGTTGAATTTGAACTGTAATTGTTTTTGAGGGGTTTTTTTTAATGGAAAGCAATATGCAACTATCAGCTAGTTTGTAGTAGTTAAGGCATCAGGTTAGAAACCAGGAGAGTCCTATTCCTGCCTTGGGCACAAAGCCAGTCAGATGGCCTGGAGCCAGCCAGTGTCTCTCAGCCCTAGGAAGAAGGCAAGGTAAACCACTTTCAAAAAAACCTTGTTAATAAAATGCAGGGAATAGTCCCAGCAATTGTCAGGAGTCAACAATGACTTTAAGATATAAATAAAAATGAATTATTATTTCAGAGAGGCATCTCAAGGTCACAGCAATCCTCACCTGGGTCCACTAGAAGAAAGTTTTTTAGAAATTATGAGCTAATTTCCCCAATTGTGATTTTATAAGATCCACCCCATCTTTTGTACTAAGATGACTGAGACATAAAAAATAACAGTTTAACCAGTTTTCTGCAGCTTTGGTTACTTACTACTTTAGAATTGGAAACATGATACCCAGGGCTGGAGAAGGTGGCATATGACAAAATGTGGGTTACAAAGTTGGGACACAAACTACACAATATACATATTTATGTGCCGCATTGGGATACAAGTAGAAAATGCAGAATTTGTGTTGCAGTGTTACATTTCATCATTTTCACATTATTGCAGACCCTCATGATTGGATGGGTTACTTTCCAAGTCATGAACTTGTGTCCTTTCCTTTCACCATTTTGGTATATCCTTGGTCACAATGTTAAACATCAGGAGGTGAACACAATTTTTGTAATTTTGAAAACTTTTGCCACTTCTAAGCCTATTGATGTTTTCTTTTTCATCAAAGATCTTCTGACTACATATGGAGTCAAAGAGAGAGTAAGTTGACTATTATCACTCTGATGGAGAACATCCCAATTGCTATCTCATTGAATAGAACTACAAAGACTTGGGAGATATGAGGGCACCATCTTGTGGTCAGAATAAGCATATAGATGTAATTTCAGAGAAAATATTTTTCACATGAAATCTAAAACTATTAGATAAAAATGTAACTAAAGAGAGAAGAAACATGCACCTGGTTAATGTGTATTGGTTTGTGAAGAGTGGCATTCTTGCTCATCTTATATTGTAATTTTATTTTTCCACTCTGCAAATTTGCACAGCATTAAAAACTTGGCTTTGCTGTCAAATCTAGGCCCTGACAGCATGAGTGAGCCTGCTTCTTGGTTATATTGATTGTGCAATGTTGTGGTTCTGAGCTATTTATGCTACTTTATGCAGTGTTATGTTTTTAATTATTGGTTGTTTTTTATTATTTTTATTTTGTCATCTGCCCAAAGTAATTTATATTAAATGGGCAGGCATATAAATGTAATAAATGAAAGTATCTTGGCTGGCTTTTCACCTTATATTATGTCAAAATGTGGTACTGGTTTAAAAAAACTGCACAAACTGCACAAATCCATCCAATTACAGTTTACTGAGCAAACTATCATTAGGCAAACCATGGCTTAGCATATTATATATAATGGAGCAACGAATAGGGAAGATTTTCAGCCAAGACAAACTGTTAAATTGCTCAAGGAAAACCTAAAATTTTCTTTCAGCATTTTATACATTAGTTAGATCAGTTGTAATCTCATTCTTGTGAAAACTGGAGAGCTTTTATGCTTTCCTGTGTTTGAAAAAGTTGATTATGCTCTAACTTAAAAAACATGAGTGATGTCATTGAAACAGTGTCACATTTAAAAAAGTTTCTGAATTGTACGGAAACCAGATACACAAGAGAGCAAGAAGCAAAGCCACCATGTTCTTGAACATGTGTTTTTGCAGTGTCTGAGCTTTTCTACTGTACTAGCAAACATATCCAAATTGAACAGAATGTTTTCCTTGTTTCAACAGGTAATGGACAGCTCAATGCCTCTGATAGGAGAGCATGTGGAGGAAGATAGGCAACTTATAGCTGATTTGGTGGTCTCCAGAATGACACAGACTTTAATGACTGTGGGAACTTCTCCTTCACCTCTGAGGCCTTGGGTAAGAGCGGGAGGCATCTTTCAGAGAAATTAATTTAATCAAGTGTCTGATTTTCAAATAACATCCAAATACATAGACCTTTCCAATACTTTAATAAAAAAATTACTCTGAATAAAATACTGTGCTTTTTTCTAAAAATCCCCAGACAAGATATGTAATTCTTTACTTTTTATATAACACAGTAGCTGATGCTGCAATCTGAAGCGTAAAGCTGGACAGAGGGGAAAAGGACTTGAAAATTTCTTAAAGTTGTTTTTACAACAGCATAGAGAACTGTAGAATTGCTTGTGTAATTTTCCTTTGTCTCTATCAAGGTTTATTTTTAAAAATTCAAAGCTTATCTTTAAAGAGTCAGGTGGAAATACTACAAATAGCTGGAAATATTTATTTCATCATCTGAATAAAGAGTTGATACAAGGCATACTTATTACCTTATTGGACAGGTAGCCAAAATGGAAGATGTGCAGATATCTGTATGAAATCCACCCCTTAGTGTATTTGTGGAGACAGCAGTCATATTAGCCATCTCTTCCAAATATTGTAAGCTGTCAAAGTCCACTGAGCCAATAAGCTTCTGAATTAAAGATAGAAAAATGTATTTAAAAGCTACTGAATGTTAAATAGCAAATGTTCTTGACTTGGAAACACATTAATCGATATAAGGGTTTTTTTAAATTGTTGCATAGTGTTCAATCGCAAGTCAGACATAAGTGTCCTTATTTTAGAAACAAACTCATTCACAGTATTAGTTGTTCTCCAACTAACTACTAAGAGTGCCATGCAACCCTGGGAGTGATTGGTCGGCTGCCTTTTCATTTTGTAATTATTCTTTTTAACTTTGCTTTAATCTGGTTTGTAACTGTTTTTAACTATAGCATTTATATCATTTTACTGTTTTATCTGTAAATACCCAGAGGCATAAAAGTGTGATGGGCAATATAGAAATTTGATACATACATATATATCAACGTACACATACATACATACATACCGCTTCCAAGCCCACGGATGGCATGTGTTTGAATATCACTTGGAATTATAGCAAAAGAGAAATATTATTCTCATGTTCTTCTCTTGGTTTTCTAACTTGTTGCTATGGGAAGCTGATTACTAGACCAGACCTCTAATCTAATAGGTTGCTTCTTATCCCAAGATCAAAACTATGGATAAAAAGTAACTAAACCCGAGTGTTTCTAAATCCCTATTTATTCATTATAAAGAATTAAGCATCTCTAATTTTTTTCCAACTAAAGGACTTTTAAATGTGGCGAGGTTGACTCAGATCAAAGCCCATATGTAAATTTCTAAACTTAAAAAAAACCAATATAAGAAAGAAATTAGCATTACTATAAAGGAGACTTTCCCTTTGGAGAGGATCCAGTAGGATTTCCCTTAAAGTCCATTATGGCACTCTAACAGGTTCCTTATCATCCTGATGTTCTGCAGGTTGTTCAAAACCTTATAAAAGACCCCAGACAAGTCTCAAGATTGCAAGTTTGTCTTAAGCAGATTTTAAGATAGACTGTACTACAATTACCGTAGTTATGCTTCATTAAGTGAACTTGACTGTGACATAAAGCAGCATGACAATAGGATTTTGGCTTATTAAAGGCTATGCAGAAAAGAAAAAGTCAGCTTTCCCTATTGTATTGCGTGAATCTGCACTTACCTAATTTTTTCCTTTCACTCTGATAAGGAATAGAAGTTCAAGAAGTGTTACACATTTTGCTAAAGTAACATAGCTTCCATGCCCATCAACAACATATTCTCATTTATTCTAGCTACAGTCAAGGATTAACTATAGATAATGGCTTATGATAGACAATTGGGTCATCATTCTAGAGGTATTTCCTTCCCTACAGACTTATATAGGTAAAAAAGCAGAGTGAGTGGAAATGCCTTCCAACTTCTTGCTAACTTTCCCATCAACTTTCCTTATAGAAAGCAGGCAGAGTGTTGGGAATGGCAGTCATGTGACTGCGGCTGAGCATGAAGCACAGCAGCCCTGAAACAGCCGCAACTTTGCCAAATTTCAATCTCACAGGAGTCCCAAGTCCTGAATTTTGGACACATTCTTTAAGTTAGACCATTTGAGGCATGTTAATTCAAAAATGGTTACCCTATGATGCACTATTTTACACAGTTTAAGGTTGCAAGCAATCAGACACAAAAGTTTTAGCAGTAGTTAATTTGAAGTTGCTATGGGCAATACATAACAGATTTCTGTTGATTCTTTTTGTGATATTCTGACTGTACTATCTTTATTTCAAGCCTCCATCACTGAAATCACAAATGCCAGGACCCCATCTTGGACAGCTTTCCCAACCCCGACCACCACCTCAAGGTACTACCTCTACTATATAATTTTGAAGCAAACTTTTAAGAGTGAGGTACTAGTTTCCTCTGTAAATGTATGAGTAGTGAAATGTGGTTGTCGTGATTTCTGCAGATTGTTTCAGAGGAATATGGTGACAGGGCAAGGGTAAGTTTAATAAATTACAGCAGTATTTATAGAGAAGGCAAAAAGATTAAGAATATATATTTTTCTCAGACAGTCCATCCTGAAAAAATATTAGACTTAACATCCAGGCTTAATAAGAAAACAGAAGCAATGCCAACAAAAACTTGAGAAATGCTGAAATATATTTTTGTTTCAGTTACGCAGCTTGCACACAAATTGAAGTTACAGATTTCAAAAATTAAAGAGCAGAATTTAAAACGCAGCTTTATTAGGGGAATGTTAGTGAACTGAAACAATAAAGTTTTTTTTAAAAAAAATCTTTTGCTAAGTTATAGCAAAGATCTACAAAGGTCTGTGCCAGTGGATATGTGTGACAAGAGACGGTAATGGGAGTGCTCAAAGGAAGTGGTTTTCCTCAGAGACTTGCCATTTACAAAATGGCTGTTAAGAGTTGGCACCAGTGGACAGAAAACATTAGTTTGCCAGAAGAAAAGTAAGGACCCACCCTTCTTTTATCCTTTCTAATTTAGTGTATTTGGTATCAGCCTCAGTTAACCTTTTGGCAGTTTCTCTGTTCATAGCTACTGATTAGTTAGCTATTCCGGGGGAGCCATACACTCAAACCTTTTAAGCCCTACACTCAATATTTTAAAACCCTTGAAAGTTTTCATATTTCTTAGAACTCTTCATCAGCTAAGGTTTATAATTAATTATAAGTGATTGATATTCCAAGAAAAGGGGATGTCCAGTCTTCCAACAAACTGGTACCAGTTCACAGTCATAATGTTAATGACAAAGATCGTACCTTTCATATAAACCAATCTTGTTTTACAGACCAGTGTTTCTATTCCTTTGCTCCAGGTGGCCCATGGCAGCCTCAAGGATCACAGTCCATACAGCCAGGTGCCCCACCCCAGCAAAGGCTGTCCCCACAGGGTCAGCAACCTCTGAGCCCTCAGTCCACCTCATCACAGCAGCAGAAGTCACCTGGATCTCCCCAGCAAACAAGATCATCAGCAGGAAGCTCACCAATCCAGCCTTCCAAATTAGGCACGTTTCCCCCCCAGCAACCTCGACCTCCGGCACAAGGATGGGCTCCTGGCCAAGGATTCAGTGAACCTTCCAAGCAGCATCCTCATCTGAAGTATGTGGGAATTTTTTTACAATGGATAATTCTTGTAATTTAAAGTTAAGGTTGCTACAGGTCAAGCCATTATCGGTGTCCCCAAACCGCTGCTGAAAATGTTACCTAACCTGGCAATGAAATGTTCAGAAACCAAACCACAAGCTTGGAGAATGAACCTTCACCCACTTCTCCTTTTTGCTGGCAATGTCAAACGTTACAGATAAATCCCAATGATACAGTAGTGTTAAAAGTTTGTGACCCTTTTGAATTGTCATTATTTTGGCATAAATATTATATAAAGCATCACAGAAGCCCTAAGTCTAAATTTTAAAAAGCGTATTAAATAAGTCAAAAATATTGTAATTCTTCATTTTTTATTGAGGAAAATGACCCAAAGCTAGATATATATGGCAAAAGTATGTGAGCCTTTGCTTTTAGGAATTGGTATGCCCACTTTGGTCAGCAATAACTGAACTAATTATTTCTGGTAACTGTGAATCTCTTCTGAACAATAGCCTGAAGGAATTTTAGCCCATTTCTAATTACAGAACAGCTTCAACTTAAGGATGTTGATGGGCTTTTTCAAGTAAATTACCCACTTAAGGTCCTTCCACAACATTTCTATAGAATTAAGGTCAGGACTTTGACTTGGCCATTTCAAAACATTGCTACTTGTGCTTTTGCCATTCTTTGGTCATATAGCTTCTATGTTTTGGATCACTGATTTGCTGTTCCTCTTGAGCTTCACCTCAGACAGATATCCTATTTTCCTCCAATTTCCTGATACAATCCAAAATTCATAGTTCCATCAATGATGAAAGTCGCCTGATCTAGAGACTGCAAACCTGGCCTAAGGCATGACGTTGCAACCACATTTCACATACTTTTGCCACACAAAAAATATAGCTTTAGAACATTTTCTTCAGTAAATCAATGGACAAGTATATTTTTGATTCACAGCTTTAATGTTCTCTAACAAGTTTTTAGGATCTATGTGGAGAACATATCACATTTTAGGCCATATTTATGCATATTGAAAATTCAAAAGGGTTTATAACCTTTTAAGCATCGCTAGAGTCGGAAACGACTAGCACGCATGTGCGGGGGAAACTTTACCTTTTTTATAGGTGTCTAACAACAGTAGTGACCTACTACTTCCTAAAGCTTCTAAATTTTGTGAAGGAAATAGCCACATTTTTATTCCTTTTTCTTCTTTTTTTCAGCAAATCACAATCCTTGACAAACACCTTCAACATCTCAGAATCTTCACAGCGAGGTATCACAAATGAAGAGGAGGCAAAGGCTGAGACCATCCGCAACCTGAGGAAGTCATTTGCTAGCCTCTTTTCTGATTAACATCACAAACCTTAGAGCAATTTTGGATATTTGGATCTTCTTTCCATGCAAATTCCTCACTCATTTTATAGTTCTCTATACAAATTTGTCTTTAAATGTATCAAATGTATTTCTATATTCAGCAAAGGTGAGGGGAAAAGCAATTGAAAAATAGCAATTGAATCTGCCTCCCTGGGCTCTGGATACCACTGTCGTTGAAATGTTCTCAACTTACAGAATACAAACATGTCCATCATCACCTACACGCAGAGGTCATCTCATGCACAATCAGGCCTATAGAATGCTGCAGTGTGTATAAACAGCTTTGAATACTTGCTGGGCCATTTATGGCAGAGGTGCACAAAAGAGGCAAATAGTTAAGATTAATATTCATTTATCTTAACTATTTATATATTAGCATGATTCTTCATATCTTTTATAAATCAGATTCTAGTTTGCTCTTTTAAGAACCTAGTTATAAAACTATTCCTCCAAAAATGTGTTATCCCTCTGACTTATTCCTTCTCAATTCAAATTCCCTGGGCTAAACTATTATAATTCTTAGGTAGCATACAGCTGAATCATTTTACTTTGGTCAATATACAACCAGGATTAAATTCACTGATTCCCAGTGCAGGAATATATAGAGATCATTTAGAATTAAAATCTTCGCATGCTCTGTTACAATAGTGCAACTTGCCTAAGATTTACCTAGTATCCACTGTAATATAAGTATCCAAAGTAATAAATTGAACTATAATGATGTAGGCCTTTATATTGAAGTACCATGTGTATGGAAACAAATATACAGGTCTTGAACTTTAGCTATCAACATGTCAGAATTCATCTTTACAGCAGCATATCAGGCATTTCAGAAAAAATGACAGAAAGCAAAAATCTTTGATCTACATTGGGACTAGGATTTCACAATGAACTACCTCTCTAGAGAAATCAAGTCATAAAATTCTTATTCTGCAAAGTTACATACATGCATACAAAAGTGATAAAACCATTTAGAAAGAAGGCAGCCACCATGAAATAGAACTCAATGTTTCAAGGCCATCAAAATACAAAGGAGCAACCTCTTCAGGATAATGGGAAACATTTCATGGGAAATGTTTCTTTCCAGCCTCAAAAATTCTCCCCAATATCAGTAGCCAAATTATGCAGTATGACACAATTTACCCATCCAATAGTCAGGATACAAGTGAAGTGTTAAGAAATGAGGAGGAAAATAGGAGTTCTGCTGCAAAAATTTTAGAGATTTCTCTTTAAACATTGATATAATTGACCTTTTACTGCATTATCTATACAAAACTGATGTAAATGGGACATTGCATTATATGTGCATTTGTTGTATATAAATAGGTTCCAGAGCAAGCGTGTCCAAACTGTGTGTGGCCCTGGACAACTAATAATCCAACTCAAGATTGCAAAAATTTAACATTATGTAATTTATATACATTATGTTTTATATGCAGCTCAAGATAATTCCTCTTCACTCAGTGAGGCCCAGGCAAGCCAAAGGTTGGACACCCACACTCTAGAATATGTCTACTGCAAGCACATAATTTTTCAACTTCGTCCAGCCAAGTTCAAAAAAGTCAGACAAACTGCTTTGTTCCTTAATATTGTTTGCACAGGGAAAGCTCTGTATATGTTAGCAAGATATACTTTTTTCACCCCAAATTCTAGAATGGAACCTTACCTACTTCCCTGATTTTTCCCTAAATCCTGTATAAACATTTTGTAGACAGAGGGAAATAAATATTACCACTACTTTTGAGTTTTAGCAGCTCTCTTGAAATGCATCTGAAGAACACAGCATTTCAAGAGAAGTGCAGATAAGGGATCTACTTCCATTTAAAATTACCCAATTGGAATTGTTTATCAAAACCAGCACATGGGTTTCCTGAGCTAATGTTCATAGCAATATAATCTAACTTCTTCAATATTATCAGTATAAATAATTCCTCTCATAAGCAGTTATCCTATTTTGCAAGCCAAACGGCTAATTATACCAATGTTGTACAGTTGTTGGAACAAAGGTCTTTATCATCTGCAATATTCTGAGCAGTGTGCGTCCTATTGCCACCACAGTGTACTTATTAGAAATACAACTACAAAGAACCAATTTTTTAGTAATAAAGCAAATTTGCATTGTTAGACTCAAGCAATTTTAGAACTGATTTATGCATGTTTGAGTTCTAACAAGGTTGATTATAGCACTTTAGTGTATTATAAACTAGCACTTAAGTATTAACTGTTGGTTTGTTGCTGACATGATAGCAGTGTTCCAATATCTAAGGGGCTGCCACAAAGAGAGGGTCAATTTATTGTCCAAAGCACCAGAAGGCAGGACAAAAAGCAACGGATGCAAATTAATCAAGGAGAACTAACCTAGAGAAATTTCCTGACAGAATTGATCAGTGGTCACAAATACTGAACACTCGTTGTGATAGTAAATAAACACCTTTATAATACTCTGCATACAAAGTACTATATATTCTAAATATAGAACAATCACATCTTTTAAGTACTTAATATGTGAGCTCATTAATGTAAAACCAAGAAATTTAGAATTTGAGCTGTAAGACATAACAGCCACCTATGGAATTCTCACTATTTAGTATTGTATTCAATTTCTCATCAAATTGAAATTTAGGATGATACAAAACTGACACATCAAAATCAGTGCACTTAAGTAACTTTTTGTTTTTTAAATAAAACTGAAAATACGATACATAGAAAAATTCGGAATAGCAAAGATAATACATTTTTCCTTGAGAAGCCATCAATGGAGAATCATCCATGGTTTATTATTTGTGCTCAACCTTAGATTGTCTTCTAATAAGACATATCACTTATCAAATGATCCACTAGACAGTTATGTTTATTTATCCCTAAGAACTGCACGTCTTGTAATTATATATTTAAAAGTAACTAGGAATGTTTACCCAACTTAGTTGGCTGAAAAATGTTAAAAACAAATATGCAATGATTATTTGCCCTGTCATTTTATTTCATAAAGTACTTAGGGTACTTTCTACTAAAATTTACTAGGAAAAAAAACTGAAATAGAAAGGGAGTAACTTTTTGCCAGAGCTTCTGACATTCATCATTTCTCATCTTCTGGGTTATACTATAGCATGTTATTATTCAACTGTTTGTAAAGTGAACAGTTCAATGTCTTATTCTCTCATATGTAAAAAAAAATCATTTTAACTCAATATTCTTTGTGCTTTGAAATCCCCAATACCAACATTGCTTTTCAAGTAATAAAGAAAATATATGAAGAGTCCAAAGAACAATCAAATCAGGTGGTTTTTGCAGCCTTCCAAGTGCCAGATATTGCGTAGAACAGAAAATCTTTTCATTGAAAAAGCATTTAGTCAGGCTAATTACTGGAAGAAAAGAACATAGCACAAATATTTAAATGACAGATTTAAAAATTAAAACAATCCAGACTTACTTAGTTTTAAAGTGCTTTTTATCTGATGCAACAAAAGCAAACCTTTTACTTTCTAAGGAGCCTGCCACCGTAAATGAAAAGAATGGTGTCCCACAATATTCTTGCAAAAAAGATCTGCATTTCCAAGGGTGGCAGGACAAATTGTTTGCACTGAACTGTTGGGCCCAAGTCTATGGAATCAAGATGCTGTAGTACTTAAGCACTGTCATAATTTTAAAACAGCAGACATCATAGCTCTGAAGCTGAAGTATGTTACTGAACAGTTTTAAAGTAAGCCCACAAAGAGAGGTTTAAAGCTTTATCAATAAGGCTGCAAGAGTTCTCATATGAATGCACGGCGGCTATCGATTGGGCGGCTCCGACTGGCTCTTCCTGGGAGAGTTGGATTGGGTTCTTGAAATGACACATAAGGATCAAAATATGGCAAAGTGGAGGAGAATGGATCTAAGTGTGGGGAAATAGGAAGATACTGACTTGGAAGCTCAGCAGGGCCAGGAAAGAGGGAGCTTATTGGATCACCAATGGAAGGGACTGCTGGCCTCTCATCAAATTCACCACCAATGATATTGGGGGGATAAAATGGATTAGGACAAAAAGGATTGGGATACAGTGGACTGGGATGAAATGGCACAGGGAGGGGAGGAGGGGGCAGAAACATCATGTGTCTCCACTTCAGTGCATCTTTCTTCTGCTTCAATTTTTTCTTATACAGCTGTAGAAAAGGGGAAAATAAAACTTAGCTTGACATTTCACAGCATTCGTTGTTATAAAAGCTTGCTAGTATATTCCTGAATATTTGGAATAGATGAACCAAATTTATTAGCACAACTATCTCTGTGCTTTCTGCAGCTTCATAATTTTTTTATTTCATTCCATTTTTCAAACAATATGGGATTTCGTACCAGAATTCAACAGCTTGAAAGAAGCTGTGCAGGCTGGCATTCATTAGAATAATAATATTCACCTGCTCTTTCAGCACGGTCTTTAAAGAAGAGCTTGCTTCCTATGTCAATTGGAGGTTTCAGTTAGCTTAGAATGTAATTTGTTGAACTCTTGGTTGTTTGGATTGTATACATTCTTAAAAAACAAAACAAAGCAAAACTAAAAAATATACTATGATACCCACTTACTTCTTTCCAATCCGTGTCTCGAGATCTGGCAACAGGATCTGCATAAACATGTAAGATACAAATCAGCTTGTACAGCAATTCTATAATGATGTAGACAACACATTAGGTAACTTGTATTGATGGCATGACTGCTCCAAGACAATAACCATTTATTGGACACAATGTCCAAACAGCTTCATAGAGGTATAATTCCTTACAAAGAACCCTGACAAATTAACTTGCAAAGCTGACAAGCCTCTCATTCAGCGTCAGAAAAAAAGTTTTATGAACAATTACCTCTAAAATCTCGCAAGTATATGAACCTCCACAATAACTGATCATTCGAAGCAGCATAAAGATCATGACAAACAGCAGACAAAGAAATTAATGAGCGAAAGTCCAAGAGCCGGAAGATTCGGAGTTTCAGCTCCAATGGAAGAACCACCAGGCCAAACACATCTGGTAGATTTAATGCTAAAATGAGAAGGCGAAGAATAACATTATCACAACATTCCATTCTTATCCATTCCATAATTATAATTAAATGCTTAAAACAAAGCATGTTGATAATATTTGGCTGAAGAAAAAGCCTATTTCTATGCAAAGAGCTTTGAATTTAATCATGCATTTATCAGAGACATCAAAAGTGACATAATATTATGATCATTTAATTGGGTTCTCTTTACCTACTTTTAGGGCTTTTACTGGAAACAGATCACATCAAAAAAATTATACAGAAATATTGAACCTTCAAAAGAATTCATTAATTTTAAGCACTACTGTATTTCTATTGAAACATATGACCAAGTGAGACTAAAAAGGTATGAATGCCACTAACCAAATACCCTATAGTCCCTGAGATAAAATTCTAAAGCACTGTCCCTGACAGATTTAGAAGGCACTTGTTTGGAGAGAAGTCACAATGAAAGGTTTCACTCTCCTGATTAGAGCCAAAATCCTCTACACAATAAGATCAGTATGGAATATCATCTAGCTTTTCTTCAGACTAGTTAAAAAAGAAAAAGAAAAGAAAACAAAAAACACTCCTATTCAGATCAAAGTTAATATATTATTGCTTTACTATGTTGTCAAGTCACATAGGAAATAGCCCCTCCGGCTGGCTCAACTACAATAGAGTTTTGCTTGTTAAGTGTAACAAGAATAGTTTCAAAAGGCACTTACAGATTTTAATCTATTTTATAACATTTCTCAAATTAGAATCTGGTGCTTGTTCAACTTATAAGTCACAGCTGCAACCATGATGGGATGAGAAGCAGAAGGAAGTGCCTGATTTATAAATAGCTAAAGAACTATGGCTCAGGGGCTGACTACCTATTTAGTGGCAGGGACAGAATCTTGCTGAGTTGGGACCCATTCTGGTTACTTGGCATCAGAACCTGAACAGAGAGTGGCAAACCTGTTTGTACAAATAAGCTTCAGATGGTACACCAGTATTTTTCAAACTTGGCAACTTCAAGATGTGTAGATTTCAACTTCCAGAAATTCCCAGCTTCAGCTTCTGGGAATTGAAATCCACACATCTTACTTGCTGAGACAGAGAAACGCTGGTCTAGTCAGCTGCAGAGAGCTCAATGTATAGAAAGTCATCTCAACTCTCAAAACAGTTTGAACCAAAAACGATCAAATTTAGTAAGGGAAGGGAAATCAGAATCATACTGAGAAAATATTGCTGTTATTCTCTCAAAGCTTTCCTGTTAAATGAGCTGTGTGTGTGTGTGTGTGTAGGGGGGGTTTCCCACGTTTTCTGCTGAACACATTGGGCTACAAACGTATTCACTCACCATACTTGGTGGTTTTACCTATTACATAATAAACATTCTACAAAAAGATTTATAAGACTCCTTCCGTGATCTGCTTACCTTGCCGAGCAGCAGCCAGAAGAGGGTACACCAGTCGATCTTTAAAGAGACAAGAGAGCTTCTGAAGGTCCTTATACACACCTGCAACATTTCCTTTAGGGGAAATAAAAAATTCAAAATAAATATATCAGTATATCCTTTTCTAGGATACTGTCGCCTTGCCTATTTAACTTATATGCAGAGCACAACATGAGAAAGGCAGGGCTAGATGAATCAAATGTTGGAATTAAGATTGACAGAAGAAATATCAACAACCCAAGATATACAGATGATACCACTCTAATGGCAGAAAGTGAAGAGGAACTAAAGAGCCTCTTGTTGCAAGTTAAGAAGGAGAGGGCAAAACTTGGGTTGAAACTGAACATTAAGAAAACCAAGATCATGGCTTCCGGCCCTCTCAATTCCTGGCAAATAGATGGGGAAGAAATGGAGGTAGTGACAGATTTTATTTTCCTGGGCTCCAAGATCACTGCAGATGGGGACTGTAGCCAAGAAATTAAAAGACGCTTGCTCCTGGGGAGGAAAGCCATGGCAAATCTAGACAGCACACTAAAAAGCAGAGACATCACCCTGTCAACAAAAGTGCGTATAGTCAAGGCTATGGTCTTCCCAGTTGCAATGTATGGCAGTGAAAGCTGGACCATAAAAAAGGCTGAGCGCCAAAGAATTGAGGCCTTTGAACTATGGTGCTGGAGAAGACTCCTGCGAGTCCCTTGGACTGCAAGGCGATCAAACCGGTCAGTCCTAGAGATCAACCCTGACTGCTCTTTAGCAGGCCAGATCCTGAAGCTAAAACTCAAATACTTTGGCCACCTAATGAGAAGGAAGGACTCATTGGAGAAGAGCCTAATGCTGGGAAAGATTGAGGGCAATAGAAGAAGGGGACGACAGAGAATGAGGTGGCTGGATGGAGTCACTGAAGCAGTAGGCGTGAGCTTAAATGGATTCCAGAAGAGGACAGGAAGGCCTGGAGGAACGTTGTCCATAGGGTCGCGATGGGTCGGACACGACTTCGCAACTAACAACAACAACAATCCTTTTCTAATTATTTGCCTTTAAGAACAAATCACCAAGCAGTAAAATGGAAAATAACTGGTTCTCTCATTCAGACTGGCAATATGCTGCATTAATTTGCAAAGCCACCATGGACTAATGAATTTGGTGGACCTATTAGCACGGTTAAACAACACAATATTCAGAATCTATGGAAAGTTTTTTTAAGTTTTAAATGAGGAAGAAGAGAAATTGCATTACATCAACTGTAGCAGCCATTTCAATTATAACTTATCTATGACTGTTTCATTATTTCCCATAGAGCTTGGAAACTATAGCCCCCTTTAAGAATGCTATTAGAACGAGTCTCTTAAAATTGTCAACACAATGGGTCCCCCTAGTGAGGCATTACCTGCCATTACACCACTACCTTAATACTGTACAAACAAGCAAGTGGTTTACAAAGGAAAGATTAAATATAAACTTTTTTTAAAGATGCGGCCTTACAAATGTAAATGGGGAAAGGCTGAAAGTGGAAAGTTGCCTCTAATGAAGTTTGTGCTAGAATCTGCATGCTCAAAACTTCCCCCTAAATATAGTATATCTACAATTTCCTACACATTATCATGCAGAAATGAAAGAAAACATATTTGGACAAGTTTGGCTAACCTAGATTAGCTGCACAAGCAGAAAGTATCGGCATAAAGATCCCAATTCAAGCATTAATATCTCTCCTTGCTGTGGCCAAGGAGAATAAACCAGAACTGGAGTGGGGTTCACCAGACTGAAAGGGGGCTTAAAAGAAACTCCAGACAACTGCTTAATAACTTAAATTTAAAATGTGAAGTATTTAATAAACTAGAGTTTATTTCTCTCCTAATGGCCAAATAGCATAAACAATAGCACTTAGACTTATATACCGCTTCACAGTGCTTTACAGCCCTCTCTAAGCCGTTTAGAGTCAGCATATTGCCCCCAACAATCTGGGTTCTCATTTTACCGAGCTCGAAAGGATGGAAGGCTGAGTCAACCTTGTGCCGGTGAGACTCGAACTGCTGGCAACCAGGAGTCAGCAGAAGTAGCCTGCAGTACTGCATTCTAACCACTGCACCACCAGGGCTCTTAAAAGTAAACTCTTCTTGGTAAACAAAGGGGAGAGGTAGGGGGAATGGAAACAAAATTAACCTGTCATTCTGCATTTGCTTATTCATTTCCCACATGTATTTTAAATTATCTTTTTAAAGAGCTGTTTCCAAAATTCTGATTTGGATACCTGAGTTTTCAAAGCAGATAAATGTAGCTGGCAGAAGCTGTAGTCTCTTCACACTTTTGATATCAATGTCGATCTTCAGCATTGCTAAAAACAAAAAAAAGACACTAAAAGAGCTTAACAAAAAATCATTGTTGGTGATTCTGAACTTCCTGGGGAAACTCAACAGAATAAATTTAATCAATAGCAGTGTGTGCTGTGAGAAATACAAAAAAAAATGACACCCCCCCTTCTTCCCCTTGGAAGTTGTGTGGCATAATACTCCAGGATACATGAATGAATCTAACCAGCTTGGATTTCTAAGTGTAATGAGTTACAGAGTGACATTATAGTTTAATTTTGTCTGTGCTCATGGAAAGTCTCCTTCACTTCCTTCAAAAAAGACTTTTCTGAGACCTTAAACAGCATCTCAGATGGGCTGCCCACTGTTCTTTCTCTTTTGAAGCCCTAGCATTCAGTATCTGTATTACAGCCTAATCCTTTTTTTTAAAGGCAAATTTGTTTGAATATACTACTAGGGGCGGAGCCAAGATGGTGGAGAGGCAGCAAAGGCTGTAAAGAGCTCCTCCAAAAGTAAATATACTACTAAAAGTTTATCTGATTGCTTGTACCTTCAATTGGGCACTATTTTTTGAATCAACTGATTCTTATGTCTTTCAGCATAAGAACTGTTAGCAGTTACATAGCCTGGAAGACAAAGAATAACAAATGCTAGCCTTCAATCAAATAAATATCAGAATATACCTACCATTGATAACAATAAGGTCTCCCAAAGGCACACAAGTAAGTGCAGCAATGCCATTTTCACAAAGGGGATGGGCATACTGTAGCTTATAAACACCTCTGTTCCGCCATTTGTCAGGCATTTTTGTTGCCTTTGACTCTGTTCCCTATGAATAATAAAAGAGGAATTTAACAAGGCAACTAAAACTTGACTACAGATTTGTTGTGAGTTTGCAATAGCACTACTGAAATCATAGGCTGAGAATTTTGATTATGGCAACAATGCAACTAAAGCACATAAGTAGTCATTGCCAAATCTTTCTCAGCCAGCCAGGCAAGAAATTACAAGAAAGTCTTACAGAGAACCACAATCCTAATTAGGAGATTTATTGTTATAAAGTTAATGAAGCCATTACAAAAGTGGCCACAGAGTATCAAGTGAAGCACCATTTATCCTGAAATTAACGTTCCCGTTAGTGTGCCTCTTCATCCAGCCTCTGTAATGTTAACAGGCTAAAAGTCACTTTCTTTTGGGAAATAGTCAATGTCCAACTCGAGAGCTTTCTTCAGTGCATCTTTTGCAGTCAAGCCCAGTGGAAAGCAGTCCCAATCATTGGCATAGCCTTACACTTTAATAATCATATAAGTATGCAATTTGATAACTAATTTTCACTAAGATCATCATCTCAAATTATACTGTTGATAATGAAGAGACTAAATAGAATAGAAATTTCATGAATCAAACTTGAAGCAACAAATATTTGCCAAAAAAAGTGCTGATTAAAATATTAAATTGAGAACTTAATTCTACATATGTAGCTGTGCTGGGAAGCTTTGATAAATCTTTGATAACTCATATTCACTAACCCAGTTCTAATTAGTCTAATTATTTTTAATGTGACACACACTACATATGAGAAAGGAGAATACTATTTCATACTATTTCATTCACCTTCCATGGGCTAAAGGTAAATGTCTGCAAGACAAGAACTTACCTGAAGAGCTTTCATGCTGAGGCTCATTAAAAAGGGACAATCAGATAATATATTTATTTAATTAGTATCCCACATTTATTATAATACCCAATATTCACAACATAATACATTATTATAAAACAAATTTATATTGTACAGCAACATCTAGAATTACCATAGTTTTGGTTTTCACATTTCTTTTGCTAGATGTGTTGTGCATTAACTGCATTCTGCTCAATGGGTATGCAGTACAAATTATGACTAATGCAGAACAGTGTGTTGACATAATATTCTGGATTGTGACAACCAATATATTCATGAGTAATAGTATGTTTTATCACTAAACCATGGCTTACCGGAAGCCAACATTATATTATTACTGGCCTAAGATCTATGTCAATGATGCAAATTATGAGAATTGATGAGAAATGGAATTCAACCAAATCTGATGGGATGCACAGTATTCACATTCAGACATCCTTTGTAAAAATTTGCTTACTTGAGGTATATATCCTGTTTCCATCATGATAAGATGGATCAAAATTATCAAGGCATCATTGGCACTGGTACATTCTGCAGAATGGTAGAGGGTCTGAAGTGAGTGTGGTACTTGTCCATCCGTAGCTTCAGAGCAAAGCATTGGCTCTGAAGGATAAGAACCAGCAGCTTCTTGAAAGTCAAAGTCATCAGATACAGCTTCTGAAGCAAATGCTTGGCTGGATTCTGCCTTGAAATGACAGCAGCAGAAACAAGAGAGCATTAAAAAGTTATATTAACTTTAGTAAAATGATAAAAGCAAAAGGTTTCGATGAAAAAAGCTGGTCTCTTTAAAAATAATGGAAGCAGTCCAAGCTTCTCAGTATTTTCCCTACTAGGCACAATGAAAGCATCGTTTCTTATGCACTTACCGTATCGTCTGTATTCATCTGAACATTATCTTGAACTGTACGGTCTAGAAGATGTCCATTGTGTCTTTCACTATCTAGAATTTTAGACTGGTTGTGACAAATGGCTGAAGTGGATGGTTCATGATTATTCTGTTGTGGATGCAGGGATGAAGTGTGAGTTGGAAATACTCTTAATTCTGCCTCAGTATCTTCCAATATCAAACATATCAAGTCTCCTGAAACAATCCCAAATGATGCTAGGGTTTCCTCATCTCCAGTAAGGGAGTCTTTGTTGTTCAATGTTATTGTAAACTTGATGTCAGAACTGCAGGGAAAGCAATATTAAGCATACATTTTGTATTGAGGAACACACTGTAGACTAAATGATGTCCTTAATTACCTAATTCCACAATTTACTATAATACAATCAATAAGTATAGCCATTAAAACCAAGATAAGTCTCAAACTGATGCATGTTCACCTGCATTTATTAAGCATGTTAGCCTACTATAAATGTTTACATGCCAGGAATAGACTTTTTTTTAGAAATGTAAGTCTAATACATATTTAAAAGTAGTATTTGTTGTATTAGCATTTAAATTATTAGTAGCAGAATGCTAAAAAGACCACATTTTTAAAAGAATGCTTTCAGTCTTACTAAATAGAAAAAATATTATCAAGGCTCTTGAATTTGACTGCACTGTAGTAGCTAAATACAGTAGTATCTAGCTTATGATTGGCCTTTCAAAAGTATTAAGTTTTGCATGTCATTTTTAATAAAGAAAATGAATAGGAACCAAGGGAAATCTTTCTCAATCAATTTACAATGTTCATCTTCACAAAACATAAATGGTGCATTTCACCTTACAACATTTGAACACAAAAGATTTTTGAACTCAACAATCACAAAATCAGTTTTTATACATAATTTTTCCAGTGACTATTAATTTACAGGGCATCTCTGCAGAAAAATAATCACAGGTGTTACTTTTTTCATTGTAAACTCAAGGCAAATCAATCCCAAATCTCTAGCATACCACTACAAGTTTCAGCTATAAAACCACAGCAACCATTCTCCTGGGATTCCAGAAACCCTTTAATTCCCAGGCCTGGAATTAATATAAGTGTGATTTATTGGCGAAACCCCTGTCGTATTGCTTTTGATTTGTGATTCAAGCTATCTGTTTTTGTGGCATGTGTGTATGTGTGTGTATTTTTAAGCCACCCATTGTCTTCTAGGGAGGGCATCCATATTGCACTGACTAGAATAAGCCACTGTGACAGGTAGTTAGATGGGTGTGTACTACTAATACTTTAATAAATCATATAATTTCCGTGACAATTGTATCAGTTTGTATTTGTAAAAGTAGCCCATAAATGAAACTGAACATGTAATTTTACATTTGACTTTCAGTTTCACAAGGAAAATACTATCAGCTTTCACCTACAGTATATCCCTTATCAACAAGACAGGAAACATAATCTCAATACCTTCATGAATACACCTACGACTAGCAAGACTGGATTCAAGGTTATAGATCAACTAGCTCACTAAAAATACCATCTCATGTACAGCTTACTTGGGAAAATAAGGTTCATTTCTTAGTACTTGACCCAGTTACTTAATACTCCAATTACTCTATACATTAGTTCGTTTGAAAGATTAGGAATCCAGGAATCCATCATTCAATGAAAATACTTCCAAAATATCCATCAAACCACATGAATTAAGTGGCTTGCTAGAGAACTATATAAGATTTGAAATTAAATTTGCCCTACATAAAGGAATACTGAGTATTTGCCAAAAATGTTTTTTTCCAATAAACTGTGTACTTTAGATTTACAATTTTAAAAATTAGGCCAACCTGGCATTAGGTAGAGGGAGGGAGAAAATAAAATGAATCAGTTCTAGTCTAATTCGCTACAATACATTGCTTAGACAATGTGTCTTGTAAAACTGTTTACCAAAAACTCAAAAGACTTCAACATAAAGAAATGCCTAAAAGATTGGGAAATACAATCGGTGTTTTGTTTTGGTCAATGCTTCAATGCATTCACCTAACCATTTTTGGCCTGAAATGCATAACCTTTTTTTTTTTTAGAAAACTCACTGTCATACTTTTTCCTCTACACAGAAACTGTGTGTGAAGAATGGGACTGACTCCACATATATCCCACATAATTCATAATCCTATAAATGTCAACAATGCTACAAGCGCCATCATTAAGCCAAAAATCCTAAAACCATCCTGTTCCTCCTTTTCTTCCCTAATTCCCAGTCTAGTTTAGGCAGGGGTAGGCAAACTTGGCTCTTTTATGACTCGTAGACTTCAACTCCCAGAATTCCTGAGTCAGCTATGCTGACTCAGGAATTCTGGGAGTTGAAGTCCATGAGTCATAAAAGAGCCAAGGTTGCCTACCCCTGCTTTAGGGCCTCAAGTATTCAGCAGAAAGTTCCCATCCGGGTACGCCAATCCAACAGTTACGTTTTAACTTAAAGCAATCCATCTCGAGAACCAATCTTGTTAAGACACACAGTAAACACATAAGTCAGGGGTCTTCAAATGTGGCCCTTTTATGACTTGTGGACTTCAACTCCCAGAATTCCTCAGCCAGGCAAGTTGGCTGAGGAATTCTGGGAGTTGAAGTCCACAAGTCATAAAAGGGCCAAGTTCGAAGAGCCCTGCCATATGTTTTAGTCAAGAGGGAAAAGACGGGCAAAGAAACCTTCCTCTTTAATATTTCCCTCATTCCTATTTTGTGCCAGACCAAAAAATAGGACATTTAAACTGTCTCCCACCAGTCTCATCCGACTCTGGGCAACAATCCCTCTGGCTCTCCCTAGACATGGAAAACGTTTTCATTTCCTAGAAAAGGAAAGCCAGGGCCCCGCTTTTTATCGACTCTCGTCGGCTGCCCGCACTCTCAAAGCCACGCGTGACAGCTCCGCTCGGATACCTGTAACCCCAAGCGGGCAAGAGGATCTGGCCGAGGCGCGCACGTAAATCCCCCAGCCGTGGCTCCGCCTCTGGCAACTCCAACGGAGCCGTCTGCCTCTGCAGCCGTACGCGGAGCTTCATGGCGGCGAACGGCGGTTGCCCCGCCTACCTCCCCCCCTGCCCCCCCCTCCCCGCGCCGCAGGGGGTCCCTTCGTGAAGATGGCGGCCCAGGAGGCCGCAGCGAAGACGCGGCTCGGAGAAATTGCCGCCGCCGTCGTTGTTGTTGTTGTTGTGGGTTTGGGCTGCCGAGGAACCGCCTCCTTGGCCCTGGCGACCTTGAGATGACGCAGTTCCGCCCTTCGGCTTGACGCTCCCCTCTCACCGGCCGCATCGATCCACGCAACCGCCTTCCGTCCGGAGGTCGAAGGAAGCCGAAAACTGAGCGCGCTAATTCGGGGCTCGTCTTACCACCCTGCTCTCTACCGAAGTTTGTCTTCGGTGGATGACGTCCGCATCCTTCTCTGCTTCTCTACTAGCAAAGGGCTGTAATCTAAAAGAGGACTCCTTTATCCCGGGGGTCAAGTCATCCGTATACATCTTTGTCCGCTGCGTCTGGTCCCGGGACGTCGTCCCGCTGCATATGGAGGACTGAATTTTTTGGGAGGACTGATTTGTGATGGCAAGGTCTTGCTTTACAACAGGATTACACAATTCACGTTATTAATAAAAGAAGAATAAGTACCGATGTGATATTTATATAGCTTGTAGTCATTTTATATGAGCTAAAGTGCGATAGACTTAATAGTTTATTGTTATTAGCATATGGTAGTTTATGATTGTTTTTTACTTTTATACCTTGTATTTAGCTCTGGGAAGTCGGGGAGGGGGGAAGGGGAGGGGGTTGGGAAGGGGGGGTGGGGAGGGGTTTTGTTAAAGATAAAATGTATTGAAAAACTTTTCAATAAAAAAAAATAAAAGAATCTCGTTCAAATAATCTCAATTGCTGGACACTTCTACAGTAGATTATTATTATTTATTATGTATTTATTTATTAATTTTATTTGTATACCACCCTTCTCCCGAAGGACTCAGGGCGGTGAACAGGGCAATGCATGTTAAAAGACAAAATACAAAAATTAAAAGAGATTAAACAGAATGCCCACAACTCTTACAATAAGTTAAAACACATTAATAAAACCCAACCCCATCCCATCAGGCCAGGCCAGCTTGTTCGAAGAGGTAAGTCTTTAGATCGCGCCAGAAGGAGCGGAGGTCGGGCGCCATCCGGAGCTCAACCGGAAGATGGTTCCATAAATCCGGCGCGCCCACAGAGAACGCTCTCCCCCTGGGGGCCACCAGTCGGCATTCTTTGACCGGTGGCACCCTGAGGAGGCCCTCTCTGTGGGAGCGTACTGGGCAGAGGGAAGTTGATGCCGGCCGCAGGTGCTCCCTAAGGTATTCCGGACCCATGCCATGTAGGGCTTTGTAGGTCATTACCAGCACCTTGAATCTCACCCGGAAGACAACTGGAAGCCAATGCAGTTCGCGGAGCAGAGGTGTAACATGGGAGTATCGGGAAACTCCCAACACAACTCTCGCGGCTGCATTCTGTACCAGTTGGAGCCTCCGAGTGGTCTTCAAGGGCAGCCCCATGTAGAGAGCGTTGCAGTAGTCCAAACGAGAGGTCACGAGCGTGTGAGTGACTGTACGTAAGGCATCCCGGTCTAGATAGGGCCGCAACTGGCGCACCAGACGGACCTGGGCGAAGGCCCCCCTAGTCACGGCTACTATATGGTCTTCTAAAGAAAGCTGTGAATCTAGGAGGACTCCCAAGTTGCGAGCCCTATCTACGGGGGGTAATAACTCACCCCCCCATAGAAAGAGATGGGATATCCTGAATATCCCGAGATGCCGGTATGCACAGCCACTCAGTCTTGTCAGGGTTGAGTTGAAGCCTGTTCCTCCCCATCCAGACCCGAACCGCCTCCAGGCAGCGGGACATCACGTCGAGGGCATCACTGGGGTGGTTTGGGGTCGAAATGAAAAGCTGGGTATCATCAGCATACTGATGATACCCAACTCCAAAACCACGAATGATCTCACCCAGCGGTTTCATGTAGATGTTGAACAGGAGAGGCGAGAGGACCGACCCCTGAGGGACTCCACAAGCGAGAGGCCTCGAGGTCGACCTCTGCCCCCCTGCCAACACCGACTGCGAACGTCCCAGGAGATAGGAGGAGAACCACTGAAAAACCGTGCCTCCCACAGTTTATTGTAATGAGATTATTGTAATGAAAGCAACAGTAGATTATTGTAATGGGAGCAACGTGGAAGTGTTTTCCTTTATCTAGAGTTGCTTTTTCCACTTCACAATTTAGTGTGTGTGTGTGTGTGTGTGTGTGTGTGTGTGTGTTCTGGTGGTCTCCTATGCATAAGCTAACGAGGTCTGACCCTTTTTGGCTTCCAGAGCCAAATAGGTTGGCTTATGTTCCTACCCACCAGCACTTTACATGCATACATTCACACACACAAATAGAAAGATATACATTTCTTTTATATAAAATAGGGATTTATATCTTGTGCCAAGCATACTTTCTTTTAATTATGGTTTTTTGAAGGCATAATGGCCTGTAGATTAATCTTTAAAAGATGATTTATAAATTCCATTGACTGGATTAATACTAGAAACTGATACTATCACAAAATGGTTTGATGCTAGTTGTTCATTTAGGTGTCTATCTGCAGTACTTTGACTGGAATAATTCCTCATGTCATCATATAGTCTTCTTGGTTTTAGTAGGAATCATTAATAATGTTAATTTTAACTTAAATAAAAACAAATTTAGTTTTGCTTCTAGCCCTGTCTATGATTTTTCTGAAGTGAGCCCTCAACATGCCATTTAAAGGGCAAGTATGTCCATTAGTCCAGAAGTATTATATACTATTATTAATTATGTTAAGCATTATAGTTATAATTTGTAAACCATGGTTTGTATATTTTAGCACAGCTTATCCAATAAACCGTGTGAACCCCTGACATGTTAATGAACCTCTGAATGTTTGGAAATATGTAACATGTAACAGGTTAACATATCCCTACTAAATTAATAGCCTAGCTCAGTGATAGCGAACCTTTTAGAGACCGAGTGCCCAAACTGCAGTCCAACACCCACTTATGTATCGTCAGGTGCCGGGTGGGCGTGGCCCATTGGGTGGTCATGGCTGCGGTGGTAATGGCAGACTGGGTGGGACTAAAAAGTTCAATCAATTCCAACTTTGGGAGATCTTTTTTTTTTTCCCACAAGAAGTTGAAATTGATTGATTGAAACTTTTTTTTGCACACGGCGGCGGAGGCCTAGAGTGAAAAGGTTTTATAAAACCCAGCTGAAAGCCTAGGACTGGGGCGGCATGTGTGCCCGCAGAGAGGGCTCTGCATGCCACCTGTGGCACACGTGCCATAGGTTTGCCACCACGGGCCTAGCTCTAATCCTGAAGTTGTAGATGTTTCATCACTGAAGGTTTTTAAAACAAGATTGGATAGTCATCTGTCTGAAATGGTATAGGGTCTCCTGCTTGAACAGGGGGGTTTGGAATAGAAGATATCCCTTTCAGCTCTGTTCCATCAAACAATCAAAATTGAACATGTGTATTTTTATGCAGTATCCTAGATTTTACTGCATTTCCAGTTCATTGCCGTATAGTTCAATATTATATTGGACAATATTTAATGAACATGATTAAATGAACATCCACCTGCAGGGTAGGGGCTGGAATAGTAATCTCCTGCCTTAGGGAATTGCTGAAAGTAACACAATGTTCCCTTGCCATTCTAAAAGAGATAGGTAAAGGTAAAGGTTCCCCCGCACATGCGTGCTAGTCGTTTCCAACTCTAGGGGCCGGTGCTCATCTCCGTTTCAAAGCCGAAGAGCCAGCGCTTGTCCGAGGACGACTCCGTGGTCATGTGGCCGGCATGACTAGACGCCAAAGGCGCACGGAACGCTGTTACCTTCCCACCGGAGTGGTCCCTATTTCTCTACTTGCATTTTTACGTGCTTTCAAACTGCTAGGTTGGCAGAAGCTGGGACGAGTAACAGGCGCTCACTCTGTTACGCGGCACTCGGGATTCGACCTGCCAAACTGCCGACCTTCTGATCGACAAGCTCAGTGTCCTAACCCACTGAGCCACCGCATCCCTTTCTAAAAGAGATGGACATATTGAATACATGTGAAAACCTGGGTTTGTTTTTCCCATCAGACAAACATGGCACTGACTACAGAGTGAAGTTCAAACAACTAGCAAGTCAAATACACAATAAAAGCAGTATTAATTAGAACATGTAGCAATTCTCTGCTGACCATTAAAATATTATCTGTAAGTTGGCACACTTCTATTTTATTCTGATTTTAGCCAAAAAAAAATCTAGAGAGAATCCAAGCTGGTTTAATTGGCAATCTGATGCACACTTATGTGGGATTACCATAAATCCAAATGGTATTTACACTGAAGTAGACACACATTGATTTGTCTTGGTTCTCTTATAGCTATCATTCTGAAACTAGAAAATTTATACATCATTCTCCATGCTGAGCTGTTTGTTGCAAGGACAATTACCTCCATTCATACAATGCACTAAAACCCAACAAGCCACGTATATCTTTTATGCTACTCGTGCATAAAAGTCTTTTAAGGTCTTAGTTACTCAGTTATTTATCTTCTTTGCCACTAGAAAACAAAAGGTATCCACTTAAAGAAGAACTGAGTAGAAGAATTAACACTTTTCCTAATGTACTCATATCAGGCAATAAAAAGGTAAAGGTTCCCCCACACATGCATGCTAGTTGTTTTCAACTCTAGGGGCCGGTGCTCATCTCCGTTTCAAAGCCGAAGAGCCAGTGCTTGTCTGAGGACGTCTCCGTGGTCATGTGGCCGGCATGACTAGACACCAAAGGCGCATGGAACGCTGTTACCTTCCCACCGTAGTAGTCCCTATTTTTCTACTTGCATTTTTACGTGCTTTCAAACTGCTAGGTTGGCAGAAGCTGGGACGAGGAACAGGCGCTCACTCTGTTACGCGGCACTCGGGATTCGACCCACCAAACTGCCGACCTTCTGATCGACAAGCTCAGCATCCTAACCCACTGAGCCATCGCATCCCTTATTATCTGGCAATACCTGCATCTAATTGAGTGGGCTTGTTAGGCTTACCATTTTGTGATAACAATGATGGTTTGCTAACGTGAACGCAGCTATGGAATCAAATGACTCAGGGTGGCAGAGTTCACTTTGAAGAACTTCTAATGTAATATTTTCTATAAAAAAATATTTCCATCTCACATATACGACTCTATTTTTCTGGGGAACAATGACAACTGAAGATGATTTCTCTTTTAGTGGAGTAAGCACCCACAATGAAAAGCGGAGCCAGTGAATGAAACAACTTCTGGAACTGCTCTCCAGATTAAGGAGAGAACTTAGGATCACCCAGAGTGCTCTTTACAACTCCCTGTGATGAGATCATAGAACAGCGGTCTCTGCCAGGTTTAAGCACTCCAGGAGCCAGGAGAACCAGCTTCTCCTTTATTAGAATCAGCTTTGCCAGGCACTGGTTCAGAGCCTTCAACAGGCCACTAGGTTTGCAACTTGCCCTCATCATAACCTTTATTACAAATGGCTTGTAAATTGCCTTTTTTATATTAAGAAGCTTCAGAAAGACAAGTTTTATTACATTGAGTGATTTTCCATCAGCCCTCAGCAAAAGAAGCTTAATTTAAGTTTGAAACTTAAAAACCTTTTTATTTGGAGATAAGCGGCAAAAGAGTGGTTAGAAAATTTTAGAAAACTGTAAAATGGACTAAGGAGCCAGATTGACTCAAAATTAGATTTTGAAATACATATAAAACTACTTCCTGTATTTTTTAAAAAAATATTGCTAAAAATATATGAAGATTTTGAGACTTAAGTGTAAGAAACCTCTTAGTAAGGTAAAGGTAAAGGTTCCCCCGCACATGCATGCTAGTCGTTTCCAACTCTAGGGGCCGGTGCTCATCTCCGTTTCAAAGCCGAAGAGCCAGTGCTTGTCCGAGGACGTCTCCGTGGTCATGTGGCTGGCATGACTAGACACCAAAGGCTCACAGAACGCTGTTACCTTCCCACCGTAGTGGTCCCTATATTTCCACTTGCATTTTTATGTGCTTTTGAACTGCTAGGTTGGCAGAAGCTGGGACGAGTAACAGGCGCTCACTCTGCTATGCGGCACTTGGGATTCGACCCGCCAAACTGCCTATCTTCTGATCGACAAGCTCAGCGTCCTAACCCACTGAGCCACCGCGTCCCTTCTAAGAAACCTCTTACTGGTATATATTAAATGAGAGAAAAACATGGTAAGAGGAGACCTTGAAGGCTGGTTACTAGAGGCAATCAGAAAGAACTAAACATTAGTTGTTGGATGCTTTGGATATTGATTTAAAATTGACAGGATACAAGAATTAAAGTACAGACAAAGACTTTATGAAGAACTTAGAAGTTAAACCGGCTGAGGTTTAATAGTTAAAAAGGACACACAAATAAAGGGGCACCACAAGAATGACCTGGATATGTAGATTCTAACTCAGAAAAGTGACTTTAACAATTTGGATTTATAAATGTGCTATATTTATGAAGGAATCCCTGAGATAAATCAGCGTTTGGGACATCAATTAAAAAGAATAAAATCAAGACCTTTGAAAGTAAAATGAAGGTTTACAGAGTTGTCTTACTCAAACAAAGTTAAAATATATATGATTCTTTTTTTAAGCAGCTTTTAATGTTTTTTCTGGATTAAGTCTGAACATAAGACCTTACAGAATTGTTTATAGATAATGTATGGAAAGAAGAGAATTTCCATTGCATTTTTAGAGAAAGTGAAATTGAAAGGAGATTGACGAGAAGTTACTCTGATGTGTTCTTTCTGGTAGCTTCTAATGGACTTTTGCTGAATACAAGGTTTTATTGCTAACAGATAAAAGTTGAGATATGGGATAGTGCTTTGGTTGAAAGAGAAGGTATTAATTTAGTGAAAAAGGTTTCACTTGTCTTCATGAAACGGGAAGTAATTTCTTTCTATACTTTTTCTTTGATTTCATTTTATATATTTTTCCTCCCTTTTTCCCTTCCTCTTTTTCTTTTTCTCTCTGCAGTTTTCACTGTTTCTTTTTTTATATTTCTTTTCATCTGTATTAGTTCTTTATCTTTGTATTTTGAAACTGCAATAAAAATTATTATTAAAACTGTGACTTTAGATGGCCAAGTTAGAATATACATACATACATACATACAAACATACATAACCTGGTCCCAAGTCATGAAGGTCTTCAAGGATTGGAAATACTTCAGCATTTCTGAGCAGCTGCTTCAGACAGAGTTTCAGTTTAGATAATAATAATAATAATAATAATAATAATAATAATAATAATAATAATAATAATAATAATAATAATAATAAAGTTGGAAGGGACCTTGGAGGTCATCTAGTCCAACCCCCTGCTCAGGCAGGAAACCTTATACCATTTCAGGCAAATGGCTGTCCAGTCTCTTCTTAAAAACCTCCAGTGTTGGAGCATTCACCACCTCTGGAGGCAGGTTGTTCCACTGGTTAATTGTTCTAACTGTCAGGAAGTTTCTCCTTAGTTCTAGGTTGCTTCTCTCCTTGACTAGTTTCCATCCGTTGCTTCTTGTCCTGCTTTCAGGTGCTTTGGAGAATAGCTTGACTCCCTCTTCTTTGTGGTAGCCCCTGAGATATTGGAACACTGCTATCATGTCACCCCTCACCCTTCTCTTCATTAAACTACACATACCCAATTCCAGCAACCGTTCCCTATATGTTTTAGCCTCCATTCCCCTAATCATCTTTGTTGCTCTTCTCTGTACCCTTTCTAGAGTCTCAACATCTTTTTTACATCATGGTGACCAAAACTGGATGCAGTATTCCAGGTGTGGCCTTACCAAAGCATTATAATGTGGTATTAGTACTTCACCTGATCTTGATTCTATCCCTCTGTTAATGCAGCCTAGCACTGTGTTGGCTTTTTTGGCAGCTGCAGCACACTGCTGGCTCATATTGAAGTCATTGTCTACTAAGACTCCGAGATCCCTCTCACAGTTACTACTATTGAGCAAGGTACCACCTATACTATACCTATGCATTTGATTTTTCCTGCCTAAGTGTAGAACCTTACTTTTTTCACCATTGAATTTCATTTTGTTAGATAATGCCCAGTGTTCGAGTCTCTCCAGATCCTTCTGTATCTTAAGCCTATCTTCTGGAGTATTGGCTATTCCTGCCAGCTTGGTGTCGTCTGCAAATTTGATGAGTTCCCCATCTATCCCCTCATCCAAATCATTAATGAAGATATTGAAGAGCACTGGGCCCAGAACAGAGCCCTGGGGCACCCCACTACACACTTCCTTCCATGTAGATGCGGTTCCATTGAGGACCACACGCTGAGTACGGCCTGTCAGCCAGCTACGAATCCATCTGGTGGTAATGCTATCTAACCCACATTTTTCTATCTTATCAAGTAGTAAGTTGTGATCTACTTTATCGAATGCCTTACTGAAGTCCAAGTAAATTATATCTACAGCATTCCTCTGGTCCACTAGTTTTGTCACTTGGTCAAAGAATGTAATAAGATTTGTCTGGCATGATCTGTTTTTGACAAACCCATGTTGACTTTTAGTGATGACTTTGTTTGCATCAAGGTGTTCGCTGATTTGTTGTTTGATTATCTTTTCCAGAATCTTCCCAGGTATTGAGGTCAGGCTGATAGGTCTGTAGTTGGCATGTTCTCATTTCTAAGTAACCATTCCAGGATTCTGTATTGTGTATCCGGGACCAGAAACAATGAGTGTATCCGGGACCAGAAACAATGAAACCACATACACAAAAGCAGTCAGGCCAACATTTGAAAAAAAATTAATGAAGTGTTTGCTTCTGCTTACTACAGTTCTCACATTTTGCAGTATCATGCACAGAAAAGAATAATTGCTCTCTAAATTCTTTTTTATATTCCTGCTTCTGATATTTAGAACATTGGGAGTCTTCAGAGGTAAGGATTAGAAAATCTTTTTTTTAAAGATTATTACAATTATCCTGTACCTTGATTTTAATTCTCCATACATTCTTTGGGTTTCCTTTTCTGTTCTTAATTTGCTTTGCATCAGGGAGTTAAAACCAGACTTTAATTTCCTTCAAGGAGACCTGCTGAAATCAGGGATAATCATGATAAAGTATCTCTTTTATTTCAGGACTAAGCCTGCATCAATGTATTGAAATTAATATGATGTCTATAGGACTCTATTTTTTCTATGAAAATATTTACAATGAAGATATTTTTAAAATATACAGATAAAAATATTACAGCTGTTAAACAGATGGCAGATTGTGTAAGATAGACTCATAATGGAATTTTTGAAATCTCACTAAATGTTCCTAATAATTTTAGATCTAAATATTTAATTGTTATTGACTAATGAATTTTGCCTTAAATTTTACTTTTAACATGAAGCTGAAATTAGGATCATGAAATTAATACTTCATGAAACATAAGGATGGGAGATAACTTTCCATCCAGTTGTATAGATCTTTTATAAGCTGTTAATAGCTTACACATAGGTCAACTAACCTTTGGACATGGTTTACTAAGAAATTTTTGTAGCTCTTGGATTGGCAGAGTTTAGTCCCAACTTTACTCAAGGAAACATACTCCACCATATATGTCCGTAGGCAGTGGCGTAGCGTGGGTTGTCAGCACCCGGGGCAATTTGCGCCCCCTAACCCGGTGACGTCATGGCACCGCCGAAAAGACGTGCCCCGCAGCGGCGTAGACTTTCCAAGAAGAGTCGCGCGCATGCGGGATGCTTCCGGGTCCCTCTCGAGGGCGGCTGGGCGGGGCTCCGACCTGCAAGAGCCGCTGCATTCAAGCTCGCACGTGAGCCCCGCTAAATAAAGCCACGCATGCGCACGAAGCTAGGCCAGCCGGCCGGCGGGTCCATCTTCGCTCGGCCAAGCCTGCCGGGGCGCCTGCGGGGCGCTTGCGGTTGGCCTGAGCCTGGGCGGAGAGTTGGGCGCTTCTATTTATTTTATTCAGTTTATGTGGCCGCCCATCTCACCTGCCGGACTCGTTTCGCTTTGCAAGAAAGAGCAGCTCGAGAGCGGAGCCAAGCCGACTCTGTGCAGCCCTTGGGGCTCCCTGAGCAGCTCAGTGCGAGCGCGCCCCCCCCCAGATGTTGCGCCCGGTGCGGCCCGCCCCCCCTGCACCCCCCACGCTACGCCACTGTCCGTAGGACAACCATCTAGGGGGTGTTTGGAGCTACTTACTAAGCCGGCAACTAATTTTCCATATTTTCACTCATGAGATTGTGTGAAAGCAGCCAAGATTCAATATTTTGCAAACCCAGAAAACTGGTTTTGGTAAACTATATTTAAATAATCACAGGTAAGCATTATTCTTGGTAACTTATTATTAATGTATTTCATTAATATATCAGATACTTTTTTGGAAGATAGATATCATTTCATTTATTTATAATATTATGACAAGTACCAGAAAACTGAGAGAAAATGTTTTTATTCAGAAGTATGAATTTAATGAAGATTAAGCAAATAAATGGAAGAGCAAATAAATATGAAGCCATAGAATTGCCATTTAAACAATACCGTAAATGGGATTTAAAAAAAAAAAGACCAAATGGGAGATCCGCTCCAGGTTTTCCAGCCAGCCCGCCCAGTTCCTGAGTCAAATGTGTCCTTAGAGCTAAGCCGCTGCTCTGGCTGCTGCCTTCCCCACCTGCCTTTCAAGTTGGGATATACTACAGCTGCTCTTCAACTTTAGAAGGAAATACGCCCAGACCCCAGTCTGTAAAAAATCACAGACTGCAGCTTCTTCTCCAATTGGTCCCGCTTTCCCTGCGCAGACTAAATGGGAGATCCGCTCCAGGTTTTCCAGCCAGCCCTGTCCCTAAATTTTCAGCACCCCTGACTTTTGAGAAGATTTTCATGGGTTAAAAAGTAGTCTTATACGCCAGAAACTACGGTAGTCCAATTTCGGTTTTCACAAATTGAACATTTGCTAACATCAGCTGTAACTTAGAGTCACCTTGGTGAAATGGGCTAGCATAGAAGTTTAATAAATAAGTTTACAATATGTTTTAACAGGTAACACTCAACAAAAGGCGAGTAAGGAAGATGAAATTTTGGTGGGTTTTCATTCTTTTAAGTTTATTTCTTTTTCAAATTGAGGCTAACCCTGAAGTCAGAGTAAGAATTACACAAAAAGGATTGAATTATGGTAAGTTGGTTTATTTTTATTTTGCAGCTATATTTCAATATACTTCAAAACTTTTACATAACGCTATGGATTTCCTCGAAACATCATGAAAATTGGAATGGTCACCTCAGAGAATTTAAGAAACTTGAGTCTGCAGCATACATGTGCCTAAAATGCTGTCTGTGAACATGCTTAAGGAATCTCATATCTATAAAATAGAAATTAGATTGTATATCTACACAAGTCCTTCCTAACTTTCTGAAAATGAAATACAATAAGCATTCCCGGGAACACACGTATTGATATAAATAAAATCCTCCTTATCTTCCTTTGCTCCAGAACTTCATTTGCAAATTTTAAGTCCTCATTATTTTCTCCTCCCTTTCTGCACAGTTGACAGAATAGCCTTCTTTCTTGGTAATATTCCAAGATAAGTAAGAAGCAGGATATGAAGAATTAGAGACATTACTAAGAAATCTGTCCCTAATTTTCTAGCTCCAAACATGCTCACAAGAATATTTGGTTGGGTGGCTTATGAATTCAAGTAAATAATAAATAGACCAACAGATGATGAATCTGAACACCATGTATTCCTTTTAGCAAAAGAAATTAGAATGAAGCTCCTTGAACAAGAACTAAAAACAAGAATATTTCCAGATGAGATTGGTACTGAGAAATACTTCTTTGGCATAGTTGACTACACAGTATCAAGGTATTTGCCTATCTGTGCTATGTATATATTATCTTATCTGTAGTTTCTGAATTTTGTGGCAATACACTTCAGCTTCTTGATATAAAATTTATTTGTTTATTTGAGTTAACTGCTGCTGTTTACATTTTTTTCTATAAATGCATAATTTATATTACAGTTATTTTAATTTCATAAGACACTTCGAAGAACTTTATTCTGAGTTAACTTTACATGAAATAGATTGTTTCATTTCACTTTGCAATATGATATGTCAAGATTCTCTCTTCATAGGATTCAAATCATGTCTATTTCAATATATAATTCTTCTATGATCCTGATGCCTGGGAATGGTATTAAACTATTAATTAAAAATGTTTCTGTGACAGTTACTACACACTGGACCTTGAGCAACTGGCTGATGTAAGTACAATTTTGTATATCTAAGGGCAGGCTATTTATTCTGTTACCTGCAATTAAAATAAGCATTAGATTAGCTACTTTAATCTAGAAGGTATTTAAATTAAAAATTAAACAAGGAATTGAAGCACAAAATACTTTTTAAACTGAATTTGTTACTGAGTTTAACTATTGATATGTCTTCTCATTTTTCCCTGTGTAGTGATTATCAGGGAGAAGTTGAAATATCCATTTTAGGATTGTCTGTTACGACAGATATGATTGTGGCACAAAATAACAGAGGAGATTTGCTGGTGTCTGTTCAAAACTGCCAATTGAGCACTGGTAATATTGAAGTCCAGCTTAATAGTGAAGGAAGGTAAATTCAAGAAATATATTATTTAATGATATCTAATTATAAGGAACTAATGGATTCTGTTTTTAATGAATTTTTGATATATTGAAGATTGTTGGAATATTGTTATTTTTATGATGTTGCAAATTATGTAGATAACATAAATTGTAGCAGAATTTGGTATGTTGTATATGAAACCTGATATACATCAAAGACTGATAAACTTCAGGTTCACTCAGGTCACTGTAATAAATATATATATATATATATATATATATATATATATATATATATATATATATATATATACCTGGTTAAAAATTGTATACATTAAAGGCTTCCATGTATTAGAAACATCCAGTCATTTACACACAGTCCTATGTTTGTCTGTTGTGAATTATGCCCCATCAAATCAAATGGGATTTGTAACATTCAGGTAAATAGCTCAATTTTCCATCTTGTGTCTCAAAAGTGGAAACCAAATGGAGAACACAATCATTTTAAAACTTCTCCAAAAAGTAGCATGCCATGAGGCAGTATTGTAATTATTAAGCTTCATACCAGTGAACTGTCAATGAGCATTCAACTGTTGCATATGGCTGCTTATTTCCATTATCTAACAAATTAAATTATGAAGTAATTAACATACATTCTGTTTTTTAATCTCCAGGTGGTATTATAATGCTTTTGTTCAACATTTGGAAAAGGTTATACGTACAAGATTGGAAAGCCAAGTAAGTTGTTTGGCTTTCTGAAGGAAACTTGAGTGGATTATAAATTTGCCTCCAAAGAACAATACATTCTTTTTCTTAGTTGACTCTTTCCTACCCCTGACGAAAATAAAAAATCTTATGTATGTACATATTTTTTTCACAGCTCTGCCTAAATGTCGTATTAAGAATCCAAAAGGAGGCTGAAGTACTTAAAGGACTAAAGAGTGAGTCTATGACAAACTATCTATATTTTGCTGATGGACTTACTATACTGTAAACTAACAACATTTGAGCAATGTGCAAAATCTTTAAAATCTAAGAATTGTGAAGTTGAAAATGAAAGCCATTCTGACACAATTTATATTTATAAATATTATTTATATTGATACTTACACGGATACTGAGTTAAGGAAAGGGTGCTTAAAACAGCACAGCTTTCTATACTCAATATAGTAGGATAGTTTTTCAAAAGTGTGGAATTATATTTGTTATCCATATACTCAGTGATTTTTTAATTATGTGTTTAATTAATTATGTGTTTCTGCCAGTTGACGACTTCCTTTCCAAAAAAAATTCATATTTCTATCTTACCTCTTCTCGATTTGTACATGAAAGACCTCATGAAAACAACTGTTTGAAAGACAGCTATTGACTGAAAATCTCAGTGTGATATTACTGGAAATATATTTCAATATTAATAAAATATTAACAAATAGAGGCCCATTTCTACCAACTGCATGAGGGTTCCTTTCCTGTTACATTTCTATAGTTTTCAAATTGCTGTTATGGCATCCAGTAGTACCATCACTCTAAGGCAGGGGTCTTCAAACTTGGCCCTTCCTTTTATGACTTGTAGACTTCAACTCCCAGAATTCCTCAGCCAGCATGCTGGCTGAGGAATTCTGGGAGTTGAAGTCCACAAGTCATAAAAGGGCCAAGTTTGAAGACCCCTGCTCTAAGAAAATCCTATCACCATTTCACTTTAGAGTAAAGAAACCCCAAATGCAGAACTTAGATTTGGTTTGTTATAGTAAAAGTACATTATTAAACTTGTGCTAAACTCACTTGTAGCATGGAGAATTTCTCCCTTTCTTAAATGGGAATGTGATTTATTTCATTTATATTGTTGATTATTTTATTTTTGTATTTACATTATTGCGGTTCCTTCTGTGGAAGGTGCATTTTGATTGGGTTATTATAAAAAGAAGACTGGATATATGACACACTGTTTTCTACCATGGCATAGCTAACTAATCAAGAATAATAGCAAATACAGACTAGAGATTTGTAATCTCTTTCTAGTATCTTGCATCTTTTATCAAAGTATTTCATGGCAGTTTTCATTTTTTACAACTGTGGCCAATCTACTCATCTTCGGGAGGTGGACTAGGAAGGATAAACAAAGAATAAAATCTTTTTTTCCTCTTAAACTAAACTATAAGTGTTATCAGGAGATCTGTTAATTTCAATATTATCTGTGCCTAATAGGCAATAGGCATTGTTCATGAGCAAACAAGACATGTCACTTGTCATGCTGCTAACATTTTTATCTGTTTCAACTCTTGTGCACCAGTTGTTTCAAAACTCTTCACTTGATTAGCTTGTCATCTATAAGATTAATGACAATGTTGTTGGATTTAGAAAGGAAAATCCTTGAAATTCCTGCTGTGTGTGAGATTTACTGGATGACTTTGAGATGGTCATTGCTTTACAGCCTACCCTACCTTACAAATGGTATGGAGGGGAGAGTATCTGAGATCTTGAAGAAGAGAGAGTTTGAGAGATCTCAATTTCCTTTTTTCAATGATGTTGCAGGTGTATTCTGGATTAACCCCTTTATCCAAGTAAAGTATTCACTTATTACACCTCCTGAAGTCTTTAAATCCTATGTTGATCTGGATTTTAAGGTAATCCTGTTGGTTGTTATACTATTTGAAATTGTAGTTTAATAGGCTATTTTTGCTTTAACAATCATCTAGAATATAATAAATATAAATATAATATATATAATAAATATAAAATATAAATATAGAAATCTTCAAAAACCTAAAACATTGTTTCTTTATTTTATAAATGTATTAAACTTATAAACATAATTGTATGTTATTATTACACTATTAAATTGATAAAACTGTTAGATTCTCTGATTCAAAATGTTCGTCCATTTTTAGAAAATGCAGATAAACAGTTTAATTCCTGTATTTCATTCATTTATTTATTTTATATTTATTTTATTTTAGCTTACTTGTTTAATTCTTAGATTTTTTTCATAAATACAAGCAATCTATCACATCCCTCATTGGGATGGGACACCAATTAATAACAAAAAGTAAAAGCAGTTAAAATTGAACTTAAATCTGCCTTCCTTGACCATTTTAGTATGTGTAATTACAAACTCCATAACACCCAGCCATGCATGAGGGATGAAGGGAATTATAGGAAAAGCACAGAATAAGAATAGAAAATTGGAAAAATCTGAAAGTCAGAAGTGAAATAAATCAAAACTCAGAGCTAAACAAGATATTGCAATTGTGCATTCAGCACTTGCAAATATTGTCTATCTTTTAAAATATATTTTTATTGAAAATATTAAAAAATACAATACTATAAAATATTATAAAAGAAACAAAGAAAATAAAGAATAATGAATAAGAACAAAAATAAGAATAGAAATTAAAAAGAAAAGGTTTCCTTTTTTGACAGCCGTTATAAATGCATTTATATTTTACCCTCTCTCTAAAGTTACATCAAAATATCTTTTTCAATAAATTACCATTTCTAAGCTTCCATTCCATAAATCCAAGGTCATTTTTTTCACAAAAAGTCCATAAATGATTTTCCATCAATAATAAGTGTAATATTTGATGCATACAGTATATTGTATTTCTAAATTAAATTTCTAGTGTAGGTTTTTTACTCTGTCCTAGATGCTGACAAAACACTGTGAATGAGCTTGAACTTTGTTCTGCACTTTTGATTCAAAGTTGCACGAGAGAAAGTGGAAAACATTCAATGTATTAAATGGGAGCATTTCTTTCAAATATCAGAAATGGAGGCCATAAGGGGCAACTGATTTTTTAAAAAGCCATTCCCCTTCTCCCTGCGAGTCCATTATAAAAATATGTAGCTGCATAAATGGAGGTAGATCTTTGGAGCTGCATTTTTCAGTTAAAATTACCTCACTCACTAGTGGGAGACTTTTAGCTAGAATGGCAAAGAAATGCATGAGCAGTCATGAACATTTTTTCAGAGAAGGGGGTATCCTTATAAATGAAGCCCATTGAGTGATCATGGAATACCTGTTTTGTCCTATAAATAAATTTCTATAAATATATTTTTCAGGTTTCTGTGTATTTTTCAAGTAATCATACAGAGTCTCCCTTTGTGGCAGTTCCCTTCACTCTTCCAGAAAAGAACAACTATATGCTCTTCAGTGGAATTTCTGAATCTTTGCTAAATTCTATTTCATTAACTTATTACACTACTAAAGTGTCAAAGATAACTTTTTCTGAACAGGTAATTATCAATAGCATCAGTAGCATTATTAGCAGTGTTACATATTTTGTGAATGAGCCTGAACTTATGAAAAGTCCTAAGTGATCTTAAAAATATATGTGGGTTCATATATGTGGTCAGATCAACGTAACTACTAACTCAAGTAAAGCAGCTGATTTGGATATTTAAAAGGCTGCAAATGTCTGTAATTTAAACTTGTGTTCATATTGTTGCTGTTCATATATGAACAGCAATTAGGAAAGCAATAGTTTATATTCCAACTCCCTGTTATGTTGTTAACACTGTGCAGAATAACTTTCATCTCAAACCAAGTTAATAGATGATTAACAAGCGATTGACTTATCCTAAATTTTGTACATTATCTGGTCTCCCTAGGTTCAAGATACTTTTCATAAAAGGGGCTACAAAGCACAATACAAATTCAGGTTTGCATCTTCCTCATTCATCCAGTCACTCATTCCATTTCAACTAAGAAGTGCCATTGTCACTGTTCAGTCTTACAGAATTATTGGGGGGCAGAATGGGAGTTGGAAGCACTATGTAGGCCATCTTAAGTTTCTGAAGGAAAGGTAGGATATAAATTTGAAAAATAAATGTGTGGAGAGAGACATGAACATTTCTGCTCCTATGCACACAATACTCCATAAGGATAATCAAATGAAGGGATCTAAGTTGGCCTTCATTTAAAAGATGACTAGGAAACTCATATATTTCTTTCATTTTGCAGCATTCTTCATACTTTAATTTAACCACAGATACTTTAAGCAGAATCATTCCTCAAGTAAGCACCAGCTTTTTAAAAAACTAAAACAATCGTAAGTTTATATGCATGAACATTGGATAAGTACTGATTGATCTCCAACAGTTTTTAGCATTTACTTTTAATAAAGTATGTCTTCTATGATTATAGGAAAGATTGTCTTTTTCAATCTGCAGAAAATGTGTTCAAGAAAGAATCAAACAACATGTAATGGCAAGGAATTCATGTTTATATTTGTCCATTTCCTCCTGCAGGGAAATTAATGATTTGACTGAATAATGAAGGGAAATATTAATCCAGCTTCACTAAGATCAGAATCTCAACCCATGCAAACAAATATGAGATCTGATTCTTTATTTTTCCAGTTTTGTATCTAGTCTGTAAATTAGTTGCTCGCACCAAAGTATGGCAGGAGCACATGTGAGACATAGAAATTTTGTACATTTTGAATGACAACATGCACATAATGTGTAAATAATATGTAGAAATATAAGAATTTTATTACTCCTCATATTGCTAATTCCAGCTTTGAAATAAATACACTTAACATTTCTAAACAAATTTATCAGAACATAAATCTCACTGGACAGTGGGATTATACGTCCAAGTAAATATGCATGAGATTAATCACATAAATATGTTGCTTTAGAGCAGTGATGGTAAACCTTTTAGAGACCGAGTGCCCAAACTGCAACCCAAAACCCACTAATGTATCATCGGGTGCTGGGTGGGTGTGGCCCATTGGGTGGGCGTGGCTGCAGTGGTAATGGCAGACTGGGACTAAAAAGTTCAATCAATCAATTCCAACTTTGTGAGATCTTTTTTTTCCCCGTTAGAAGTTGAAATTGATTGATTGAACTTTTTTTTGTTTTTTTGCACACGGTGGCGGAGACCTAAAGCGAAAAGGTTTTATAAAACCAAGCTGAAGGCCTAGGACTGGGGCAACGGTGCGCATGCGCACAGAGAGAGCTCTGCATTCCACCTGTGGCACGCGTGCCATAGGTTTGCCACCACGGCTTTAGAGCAAAGATGCATAACAATGTAGATTTGGGGCCAAATAATTAAGACTACTTTTTTTCTTTATGCAGATTATGCAACATTATACCAAATCACATCCAGTGAGAATGAAATTAATGGTTACTGCAGCCCCAGTTTTAAAGTTGAAAAATAGCAGTTTCACTATAGAGATTCCTTGTTTTGTAGTAGTATCTGCTCTGCTGTCAAACTCAGTGATGAAGCCTATCTTTGCCGTGAATGCAGTAAGTAATTATAGAATAATTACTTCCCGGCCATTTATTATAGAGATGATCAAAGGCCAGCCAATGAAAATCACAGCTATGTAATAATTTGATGTAATGTGCTCAGCCATTGGCAAAAGTGATTAAAGCTCTTGTTTACTTGGTTCCCATCCATTTTTGACATTTCTGTCATTTTATTCTGTTTTTGTTTTTATGCTGTTTCCTTGTTTTAAATGTTTTCTCCATATCCAGACTTACTACTGCCTTGGTGTCTTGCCAGTCAGATTTGTTGGGTCTGATTTCATGGAGTTGTCTTCAGTTCTCCATACCTCTCTTGGAAATACCTTCCAGGATGTTTTCTAACTTTATACTGTATTATAAAAAAGGCAAATCTAATAATGCTAATCTGCTGGCAGTATTTTTAAGACTGGCTAATTGAATTCCTTCTTTAGGACTCTCTTTTACAAAGGAAGCAATATTTGCTTTTGAAGCAAAGTACAAGTCTATGAACTTGTCTCTCTGATATGATTGTCATAGATAATGGAACCATGGAGTATTCTCTATTGTTATTAGTCTGTCCTTGATTTGTTAGTTAGGACAGTGTTTTTCTTGGCTTGGGAAGAAAGACTACATCATTCACTGAAAGGACTCCCTCCTTAGCAGGGTTTTTAATATACACACCATTATGTCCATGCTCATTATTCAAAACTTGTTGGCATTCACATTTGTAATTGGTGCTAAGAAGATTATAGTCTAATTAAGAACTGAAATTAATGAAGTTGCTCATAACCAAATGGTTTAAATGTTCTGTCCATCTCTTAAGCCAAATGAGACGTAAAAATGTCATTTTTAAAAACTTTAATAATGTAACTTTGCTCTTTACCTAAAGAAACACCCAGAGCTTTTACATAAGATTAACAGCAAATAAGTCAGCCTGTTCCCCAGCATTACAATCTATTGGATGGAACACACACAAAAAAGAAAATGGTGAAAAATGAATAGGAAAACAAAGATATTCAGGCACCACCTCAGGTTACAAAGATCTTAAATTACCTATTGGAAACAATTTGGAGAGAGGACATATTGATGAAGTAGACCATAAAAAATTCTCTTCTATTGAATAAAAGATCAGAAACAAGAAAGAATAACTTCTCTTTTGAATACATGAATAGAACACTCTAATTGTAGCCCAAATATACACAAATGATATTTTGTCCATCTATTAATGCTTTTTTTTCTCTTTGTAGTCTATAGGTCTGAAAGCCAATGCAGTAATAGCTAAACAAAAGCTAATTGTCTTATTGCAGCTCCAGAGGTAATCAAGAGACTCAGACCATGATTACAATTGAAAATAATAATTACTTTCCAAATTTCTCACTTGGGATTGCCATTGCTGTCATTTACACAACGTAAAAAGAAACATGGTAGATTTGATTTTTCCAGCAGACAGTCTTTATGAATATAATAATAATGAACTAGATGCTAAAAGAAGGAAGTCTAGCTTTGATTTTCATGGGAAGAATGAATGAACGGGTTGAAAAGCAAGATATTATTCACACACACAAAAAGGAAGAAAACAGCCCAGAGACCTCTTGGTACACAGAGAGAAGTTTATTATTCCAAATAAATTCTTTCTCAGCGATATTTCAATGACTTTTTCCAACTCATCTATAAATAGCTAGAAACAAGGTTCATCAATGCGTTGTTGAATTACTGGCCCTCTGCCTTTTCTTCCAATACTGTAATTTTTTTTCTTTTTCATATTTTCCTCTCTCTTCCCTGTGCTCTAGTTGTGCATTTGTAAATATTCATTGATTACAGGAATGCTCCTTAAATATTCTGTGCCATAAGGAAATTTTCCATGTAAAGTAGTGCCTTGAACGTCCCTATGTGCTGTTCTGAGTACATTAGGAAAATTTTTATATCTTTCTGTTTCCAGAGTAGCTGATCAGGTGAATCTTGATAAGTAGAAGCTCATTTTAATTTAATTGGATTCCTGTTTTAGAATGGGTGTCCCCTTCCAGCTGTAATAGTTCACACTTAAATGTTAAGACTTACAATACCAAATTATTATATTCCTATGTTTTATTTTAGATTATATCTGTCTCTGACTTATTCAAGCATTGGCTCTTTCCAGGTAAATGAAAAATGACAATAATAATAATAGAAACATGTATTAGAATACTTCTTGTTGTGAAAATACAAAGCAATGAATTGTGAAAATACAAGGCATTGAGTTTTAATTCTGAGCTTGAACCAGCAGTTAAAAACAGTTTTCCCATAGATTGTGTGAATGAAGGGGCAATCTATGTCCGCTTAGCTATACAGACACAGCTACACAACATTTCCAAGCAATCAAGACCTATATAGTAAGCAGTGATCATTTAAAGAGAAAAGAAATCCATCCCACTTCATTACCCTAAATCTATAATTTAAACATAGGTTTATTGAAAAGAAGATCAAAGGAGAATAAAGGATAATCATAGAAACTACATTCGTATGCTCAGATTTTTTATCTATTTGTATACCTCTTATAATAAAATACAACTCAATATATTTGCTCTTGACTCCACAGCAATTTATAAGTAGATAGCTATAGAATCATAAGGCTTGGAGTCCATTCTAGTCTTCTGCCCAAGGAAGGAGTCTTTATACTATCCTGGACAAATGGTTGTCCAAACATTTCTTGAAAATTCCAGCAATGGAGCATACACAACTCCAGGAGGCAAGCGGTTCCACTGATTAATTGTTCTTACTGTCAGGAAATTCCCCTTTATTTCCAAGTTGAGTCTGAATAAATACTAGAAGCGAGAGGAATTACCAGGGACAAGAATAGATAGCGACAAGAAGAGAGGGCTTTGGTGAAGTTTTATATTAATCAAGTGGGTGATTTTTATTGTTTTTTCCGGTCAATGGGCAGTATGTATTCTTGTAGAAGTAAATTCGTCAAGTGGGAGATAGTCAGAATTGAGAATCTTAAGTATTTGTAAAATAATGCTGTTTGAAATATGATTGGACAAAAATTAAAAATAGAATCAACTCAGAGGAGAACCTAAATGAAGCAAACTAGTAAAGGTCAGACTTTGCCTAAATATGTATCTATTTTCTGGGAGCAATGTTAAATATAGCTTTCTATTATATAGGTCCAACATTTGAAGAACTTCTTATCTTATTCCTTGCAAAATACAGTAATTCCACCAATCAGTGGTAAGAATTATAAAAACTTTCCTCACAATTATGGTTCTTATGTCGTAATTTAAGTGAACAAATATTTTCTAAGGATTACCAAGATCCTAGGTCTTATAGAAAGGTATGTTAGATATAGCAGAAACACACATCAACTGAGATTTTGTTACTGTATATCCAATCTTTTATCCAGAAACCTATGGAGACAGACAGACAGACAGATGTTAGATTTAAATCCCACCCTTATTTTGTGCAACCCTGTAAACCAGCTCCTTCTCTTATTTTCCCCACAATCACTCTGTGAGGTACATTAGGCTGAGTGGAAATGACTGATCCTAATGGCTAAGAGTTGACTTGAACTTGGGCATTCCATATTGTAGTCTATAACTCAGTTATACTATGCTGCTTTATAATTATTATTCATTCCTAGGCTTCAAATTTTCCAGAGCTTGTGTTACTAAGAAGCATCCATATTGCATCTGTTTACTGTGTATTTTCCTTTTAATGCCATTTTGTTTGTTTGTTACCTTAAGCTGCACTGAAGAGAGGATTCCAGTTACCCTCAATGGCCAAACTTGTTTTTTCTGAAGCTGTCACTGAAGTTAACAAGGTAGAATTCAGTTTTCTTTGCAGAACCTCCTCTTTGTTTCCTGCTATTTTTAAATGCAAAATGATGGTGTCCTTGCTGATGAAACTCATAACAGTTTAAGCTACTGAGAAGATATGTTTGGGAATATTCAGAACTTCAGCCCCAACTCAAATGACAACAAACTGCAACCCGCCTTGTTTTTAATGAAATAATCAGACATTGGCTCAAAATCTAGCATCAGTAGATAAACATTGGTATAATTAAAAACCAGAGGGCTTATTAGACTGATGTGCTTCTCTATCCCATAACATTTATGCAGCACCTTCATTTTCTGCATGTTAATTTGATTGTGTGAATTGTACCTAATTCTCTGTCTCTGTGGAGGCAGTATGAGCTGACGTGACTTTGGTGCATGGTCACTCAATATGAGGAGACCCTTGAAATGGGGGTCTAAGTGGACTTAGCATTTTAGCAGGGAACCTCGAGCATTGTGTTAGATTGCTTTGTGAAGCACAACCCTATTGAATATAAAGAAAATAATCTCAGCAGCCATTCCAAGTTAAAATAATACAACTATTTCAGGACTGCTATGTTAATTAACACCTGTAAAAGAAACCACAATCTCAATCTCAGTTTAAAAGGGCAGAATTAGACATCTCATTTAGCTCTTTCAGGCTAGGCTTTTTGCCTGAAGTTTTCTTGATGAAAAATAGCAACTTTCAAGTCAGCAGTGAAGTGTCCTAAAAATTGATTTAATTTTAAATTATTAATGTGTTATCTTGTAAACCCATTCTGTTTCAGAATGTCTCAGAATCTTAAATTATACAATATATGAAATTTAGTTCTACAGGTTTCATATTTTAAACAATATTTTAGACTGCCTAACAACTAAAGTCCTGTCAGCAAAATAGAGGTAAGTTAAAATTGTGAGTCACAAATCCACAACAAAACAATGATAATAAAATGTTGCAAAATACAGTCAGCAATACAGTGCAATTAGCGCATTAGCAACATAAAAAACAAACAATGAAACTATTTAAGTGTAATTGGAGATGATAAACTATTTCTTTCTGTTGCTGTTTTTAACTTCCCAGGGATATATACTGATTTCCACTGATCTAAATTACAAATATTAAGGAATCAGATGTTTCATCAAATGGAAGAATTACTGTGGAATACTTAGCACTCTGTAAGCAGTTTTCTCTAGATGATTTAAAGAAGATCATGACTTATCATTTAAAATAAGAGTGGAGAAAAACAAAACATTGACCATCTATAAACAGATTTCCACTGACCATCTGATACTGATTTCCACTGATCTAAATTACAAATATTAAGGAATCAGATGTTTCATCAAATGGAAGAATTACTGTGGAATACTTAGCACTCTGTAAGCAGTTTTCTCTAGATGATTTAAAGAAGATCATGACTTATCATTTAAAATAAGAGTGGAGAAAAACAAAACATTGACCATCTATAAACTTCCAAATAATTTGTTAATCTAATCACATCACATTTCAAAATCTCAAAAGTTTGTTTAATATCACTATTACTGTTTCTGAAATAATCTGTTAGTATTTTCAAATTCTCTCTCAGGCATTGCACATGCAACCTCTGTGTTTTGGAATTAAAGTATTTATTTTAAGAAAAAAGGCAAATGTGTAAATATTTTTTGGGCCAAGAAAAGGCACTTTCATAATAGTCTAGCTTGTGAAACAACAAGCTGATTATTTCTATGCTTCTTAGGACCTAAGAGCATACAGGATTACCAGATGTATGATTAAATAAGAAAAATGTTGAGAAACATATTCTGAATTGCTTAAATGGACTGACTTTTTAAATAGATGTTTTGAGCCTCGTCACTATCATTTGACGGCTATACAGATAATCTTCAAGTTACGACCATTCATTTAACAACTATTTGAAGTTACAATGGCACTGAAAAAAGTGACTTACAACAGGTTCTTGCACTTATAACCATTGCAGTATCTCCCATGGTCACAGGATCAAAATTTGAGTGCTGGTCAACCAACATGTATTTATGATAGTCATAGAGTCATATGATCACCATTTGTGACCTTTACAGCCAACTTCCAAGAGGCAAAGTCAGTGTGGAAATTCACTTAATGACTGTGATTCATTAATTGCAGTAATTCACTTAACCTTTGTAAAAAAAGATTGTAAATTCCCGCCTGAAAATGAAAGAACATCTGTGACTAAGAATGACCTCCAGCTATTTGACATACATGTAACCCTGCAATTGATTCCATCTCTAAAATTGAAGCAATATTTAGGCCATGACCCACAATTGAATAGATGAATGGACAACATACTGATGTGAACGAGTACGCTTCTACTATGTCTGCTTATATCCAAAAGTGTATGGAGGATGTCAGTGTTCTTAAGTCTATTATCATGTGAGCAAATGAGAAACCTTGGATGTCACCGAAGGTCCACACAATGTTGAAGGTGAGAAACACAGCTTTCAAATCAAGTTATGCGGCAGCACTTAGACTAGCAAGAGCTGAGTTGAGGCATGCTATAAAATCAGCAAAGTGGGCCTATATTCAGAAAGTGCAGAATTTCTGTCAAGATCCTATGGACCCGAGACATATGTGGCAATGTATTCAGGTAATTACTGATTATAAGGAAGCTTCCCTGACATGTAAGGGTGACACAGGCTCTCTAAACAAGCTAAATATGTTTTTGGGATGGTTTGAGGCCAAACAATGTTCCAGCAAGGAAGGCTGTTCCCCTTCCTGATGAGCAGGTGCTCAAGTTTGATATAACTGCTGTTCAGAAGGTCCTGCGGAAAGTCAACACTCAGAAAATTGCAGGTCCTGATAATATCCCTGGGCAAGTATTTAAGGAGTGTGCTGACTAGCTGGCCACTGTTCTCACAGACATCTTCAATCTCTCGTTGCATCAGGCCATGTTTTATCATTGTACCAGTGCAATCATTGTACCAGTGCCCCCCCAAAAATAAAATCACATATCTTAATGATTCCTGTCCAGTTACACTCACTTCCATTATGATGAGTGTTTTGAGAGATTGGTAAAGGACTACATGGTTTCATGCCTTCCCGCTACATTTGACTCATTACAGTTTGCCTATCAGAAGACCCGCTCTGTAGAAGATGCACTTTCCTGTGTGCTTCATCTTAGCTTGGCGCATCTGGAGGTATACTCATGTGTGAATGCTGTTTGTGGATTTTAGTTCAGCATTCAACACAATCATCCCTCAGCAACTGGTGAACAAACTGGGCCTATTAGGTTTTAATACTCCTTTATGTAAGTGGATACTTGATTTCCTTATTGATAGGCTCCAGGTTGTACGAGTTGGAAAGAAAGTTTCCAATTCCATCTCCTTGAGTACAAGTTCTCCACAGGGCTGTGTCCCGAGTCCGCTACTGTTCACCTTGATGACCCATGATTGCTGTGCCAAATCTGTTACGAATCATATTTTGAAGTATGCAGATGACACAGCAGTGGTGGGTCTTATCTGGGATGACAATGAAGATGCTGATAGGGAAGAGGTGAAGGCTGTGGTGGACTGGTGCAATAAAAGTAACCTGCTTCTAAATCTTGTTAAAACAAAGGAGATAATTGTAGATTTCAGAAAGAGCCGGCATAGTCATACTCACTCAGTATCAAAGATACAGTTGTAGAGGTGGTCAACAGTATTAAGGATCGAGGGGTGCAGATAACTAACAATCTGATTTGGTCTCTCCACACGTCATCCTTAGTGAAGCATGCAAACCAGCGTCTGCATTTTTTGCGTCGGATGAGGAGAGCACACCTTTTTCCTTCTGTCCTGGCCACTTTTTACAGAGGCACAATTGAAAGCATTTTAACAAACTGCATCACTGTCTGGTTTGGTGGCAGCAGTGCCTCAGATAGAAAGTCCACACACAGAATGGTAAGGACAGTGGAGAAGATCATAGGAAGCTCACTTCCTGGTATTCAGGATGCTGCTTATAAGTGCTATGTGCTTAGAGCTCAAAGCATTGTTAGAGACCTCACACACCCACTTTATGGTCTGTTTCTGTTGCTCCTCTCTGGAAGGAGCTTTTGAAGTATTTCTAGCAGGGCTACCTGATTATGTAATAGCTTTGTTCCCTATGCCATCCATCTGGTAAACTCACAAGATTCATTTTTCTTGTCATGCACATGTATACATAACCCACACTAGACTGTTGTTTCTCTGTGTCATATAATGCATGTGGATATATGCATAATTCTGTATGTATTTATTTATTTTTGTCATATTTATGTAGTGTATATTGGAGGTGGTGACCCTTTAAGAGCTGAATTCAACAAAATTTCATTTTAATGTATGCCAATTAGTGTACATTCAAAGTGACAATAAAGTTATTATTCTATTCTATTGTAGTTAGCAGTTTCCCTTCAGTACTTAGACATCCAGATTCTGTGATTACCATATCGTTGTTGTATAAAAAGTTAAAAGTCTCAGCCAGTATTAAAGAATCTTTATCTTGAAATCCTTTCAGACAAAGACTTTTGCCAGTGATAGATACAAGCAATCAGCATGCCTAAATTCTTGGATTCTCCTTATCCCTTTCTATGTTCATTCTTGTTCCACTTAGGAAGAGGAACATGAATGGCAGGATCAACTAGAATGCCACGAGATAGTAATCTGGAACTTTGAATTCATGTAGGAAACTTATGATATAGAATATCAACCAGATATCAATATCTACCATGCAGTGTCATTTATAATTAGTGAAAAATAAAAAATAAGAACAATTCTATTGCATCAAGCCAAGGCCCAGCTTAGTCCAGTATTTTGAAGTCAACCAGATTTAATTATTTTTATTTTTTATTCATTATTTAAATTTGCATATCAGCCCACTTTTTTAACACATGACTCTGGGCATGCAACATTTACAAATAACCAATAATAAAGATAATTTAGAAACAACTCATATTATTCAGGATGGTTCTGAAACAAACATGCAACTATACCACCAAGATAGACTCATCCATGGATAGAGAGTCTGTTATTTATTTATTTATTGATGGGATTTATATCCCGCCCTATCTCCCGAAGGACTCAGGGAGGCTGTTATGTCTTTTATTATAAAAGATATGCCTTTAATTCAGAAAGCTGTCCATTAGGTTTATTTAACTTAATTTATTTGGGGTTTTTGTGCTTAATTTTCTCTTTGTAAGGAAAAAATTATAAACAATTTTTTAAAAATATCCTAATGAACCTCTTTCAGGTTGTTTCCTTTTTTGAATTTGTCCTTTATTTTTGCATGCCTGCAGAGTCCTATTAGATGAAATGGTTTCTAGATGGTTCAGTATGCCCTCCCTATTGATCTTTATGAATCAGCCCTTCAAGGGAGACCAGGTCAAGAAACAGACACTACAAGAAATATTAGAACTCTACTTTATTGGTAAAAGCTATAATAGCAGCATCTCGAAAACATGACAGTGAGGCTTTTTGGTTTCCTTGCCTCTCTCCCTTATAACAAAGAAAATCGAGAATTTCTTTCTCATGCCTTCCTGATTTTCTATACTAAGTTTTTTAAGTGATTGCCACATATTTTCTTTAAGGACCTTTCCATTTCCTTTATACAGGACAAGAAGAAATAGGCCCCACAAGTAGGCCCCACAAATAACCCAGTCCTACACCATGAAGAGCTTCATAGATAATAACCATTATCTATGGTATGATCCAAAGACACACCAGAATACCTTTGGGATGGAGACATAACTTGCTTCCACTCTTGTTCTTCTGCAAATGATATTGGAAGACATGCTACCTCTAACCAGAAGTATCACTGGATCCCTTATTAAACATGAAATTATTATTTTTTTTCTTTTAAAGCTACACAGCATAGTGGTCAAAACTACATTTGTGGTTAATGAATTCCCCAAGTGTCTTCTTTTAATCTCAGCAGATATCATTCATAAAGAAGAAAGAGGTAGAGAACCAAAGTTTAGGTTTAGAGGTTTAGAGAACCAAAGATTTGCAAACTTTCAAAATGTTCTGTATGGGTAAAGCCCTCTTGGAGGAACCAAACTATAGAGACCAGTGATGGCGAACCTTTTAGAGACCGAGTGCCCAAATTGCAACCCAAAACCCACTTATGTATCATCGGGTGCTGGGTGGGTGTGGCCCACTGGGTGGGTGTGGCCCATTGGGTGGTTGTGGCTGCAGTGGTAACGGCAGACTGGGTGGGACTAAAAAGTTCAAACAATCAATTCCAACTTTGTGAGATCTTTTTTTTCCTGTAAGAAGTTGAAATTGATTGATTGATTGAACCTTTTTTTTTGCACAAGGTGGTGGAGGCCTAACGCGTTTTATAAAGGCCTAGGACTGGGGCAATGGCACGCGTGCCCACAGAGAGGGCTCTGTGTGCCACCTGTGGCACCCGTGCCATAGGTTTGCCAACATGGATATAGACCATGAAAGCCAGAACATACCTGAGTATCCTGGCCTATTTCCCACAGGTGACAAATATATACAGTATTCTAAATAAGACCCTACAAAACTGCCATATTTTAGAAATAACATTTTTTCTTTATTTTGTTTTACTTCACAATTATATAATGAACACACAACTTTGCAAAAATATCCAACATTTGAAATGTGACTTCAGTTGTCAATAGTCTAACAAGTTCTCAGCACTTGGGAGTTTATACATCTTCATCAGGCTATCCTTTTCTATAATTCACGCTTTATGAGACCCACAAACTCTATTAGACTAAAGTCTCCATAAACCATTATCAGGTCAAGGAAGGGTGATTCATTGGCTTTTATCAAACCTCTAAAGTTCCTGACCTTCTGTACCAGCACGCTGGCTGAGGAATTCTGGGAGCTGAAGTCCACAAGTCATAAAAGGGCCAAGTTTGAAGACCCCTGTTCTATACTGAGATTTCCCTTTGCAAATTTAAATACCTAGTTAGTCTGTCTTTGTAAGCTCTAGAAGTAGACAGAAAATATATCATGGGAAGATCAAGGAGTTTCTTTAGGAGAAGTATATATTCTCTCTCTATCATAAACAAGGATTTTGAAATGAAGAATGGATGATGAGAGGGACCAGGAATAAATGTTTATAGGAAAAAAACTAAAAACTACTCTTTGAAACTCAGCTATTTCCAAAAGTGTTCCCGTTCTTAATTCTATGCATTTTGGCTAGTTGTAAACCTAGCTTCAGTCACTCAATATAGGAGTTCCAACAAAACAACAACCTTTATCCCATAAGGCTAAATTCTGCAACCATAAAGCATATTAAGTTTTTGCCCTTATTCTAATATCAGAAGCAATGTTATCAGCAATGTTTGCTGTTTCAGAGACCAAATCTGTTGAAAGCCCATCAAGACAAACAAGCGGAACTGAAAATTATTTTTAACTCTGGAGCCTTTTGTATTCTGGCCAACAATACAATAATCAGGCTTTTGCTTTAATAAGGAAAATAATTATGCATAAAATTATTATATGTTAGAGTTTCATTCCACGGTAATTAAACTTTTGGCCCCCTTTTAGAAACCATTTACCAGCAGTTTTATTTGTCCAAGGAGTCATGAACCATTAAAAAGATAGGAAACAGTGTGACAAAGCCATTCAGCAATAGCAACAGCCCAGAAATCTACAAAGATGGAAATACAGGAGTAATCTTTTACCTTTTTAAGGAATATCTTAACTAGAATAGTTAATGTTTGCTGGAACTTAACATATAATTAAAGATTTCTTACAGATTATGTTCATTGCATGAGTTTCCATCACAGCTGGGTTATAAATAAAGGTGCTTTCTTATGAGACAGACAAGATTCATCCTGTGCTCACTGAGATACATGCTAACAAAACTAAGGTAATGGAAACCCATTGATTTGGTGATTAATCAGATGGTTAGCTGGTGGGAGAAAAGAAGCTTTGATTCTAAGGGAAGTATTTATTTGGGTGTCTTTCAAGAACAGAAAGAAAAAAAATTCTTAGCTGGTCTAAAATGAACCAAGCAAAATTAACTTTCAGCAGCTGATGGCCAAAATAAGTGCTATTGTGTAGCAAGGCCTAATTGAATTCAGTGAGCTGGATCACCACTTCTGCTCATTGATTTTAAAGAAAAAGCCAGTTTCTCACAAACTATTCAATGAGGAAGTACTCTCTGTGAAATAAACTTAATTTAGGAGGTAAACGTAATAACTAATGAATGAAATTCATGGTGAAGCTGAAAATTCTAGATAACAAATCAACCAGGTCATTAGAAAGACAGATAATCTATGTTTCTATCCTTTGTTACAATTTGTGGATCATGTGAGTGATACATAGTCCTTTTGCCTTGAGTTCTGGATGGTAAGCATCTTGTTTAAAGATGGCCATTGTATAGAGCAGAGGTGTCAAACTGCCAAACCGTGCACACCCCATTGCCGGCAATGGAGAAAAAGTTGTGATATGTTGCGACATGTCACGTGACATTGCAAGTTTGACACCCCTGGTATAGAGAGATTTTTTTTAGGTTAGAAGCAAGAGAAAGTAGTTATGATAAAAAAATTACCCACCGTGTCAGATTGAAAGCTAATATATAATGATTGCATATTGGACTAAGAATAGGAGGATTCAAATTCACATCAGCAATGAAAGCTTACTGGGTGGCTTTGGGCCAATCTTTTTCAGCCCAACACAACTCACAGGATGGTATTGGAATAAAAGTCTAATATGTAAGTTGCCATGAGTTTCTACAGAAAATACAGGCCCTAAATCTAATAATAATTATTTGCCTTTGTGAATTGCTTTTTGAAATTAATATGAATAAGGCATGAAAATAAATATTCTATTACAATGTGTTCGTATGACAAATTCTTACAGATACAATATGGCTACAAACATATTAAGTCAGAAATATGATTTCAGTGGGGCTTTCTGTCTCAGAATTATGCATAAATTCAGCCTCAGACTATTTCTCAGTGTCTTTAAAATTAAAGCCTTGTAAGTCTGAGACAGTATAATTTTCTTTCTTTGGGGAACAGTGTTGCATTCAAAATATAAAACTCACTATGACCAAATCAATATTTTTAATTCAAAGAAAAATTATTCAGTTAAAATATGAAAAGGTTATTTCATTATCTTTTTACAAAGAGTTGTCCAATTATTGAGTTGCTATCTGTAATAGCGAAAAAACAATGTAGGTGTGGGAGGGTGGATTGCCTAGAAAATAGCCAGCAGTTGTGCTGCATTCATCCTGTTTCTTTAAGACCTCTCCCCAGTCAGCAGGACAACTATAAAAGCTGTGCTGAGGAAGCGTTGTGGTGGTCACATTTGTGTGAGAGAAGAGACACAGCGCAAGAAGGAGAAGGTGTGTGTTTGTGGAAGTAAAGCAGCTTGAACGAGATCATTTTCTCTAGCAATACAGGGAGTAGGAATAGTAAGATTCACAAAGAGTAGCAGTTGGAGTAGGGGTGAGTAAGAGTAGGAGTAGAGTAGGGGTGAGTAGGAATAGCCTGTGAATGCATGTGTATGTGTTGGCTAGGGATCTGTGTTGTGCTGGTTCTTTTGTGTTTTGAGTCCACTGAATTGGGTATACTTAAAAGAACCTGTGACAAAGTGTTAGTGGTGGGACATTCAACACAAGCAAGCAACCACACAAGTGGAATTGGCTTAAACTCAAGGAAATCATCAGATACTCCATGGAAAGAAAACAAACCTTGGTGGCAAAAGGGAGTTTGGCCCTTGCAATGCTCACACTTTGCAGACAATATCCAACATCCTGGCTACAAAAACCAGACATCTCACTAGAGCCTACACCAAGCAGACATGGAAAAGATAGAAGGGACAGATTCTCCCTTAGAAGAGATTACTACTTTTGTAGAGACAGACATTTACTTTACACCTGTAATTAAACCAAAGAAAGTAGACCAACCAGTAATTGGGCTAGGCTCTGATACCATTACAAAAATGTTGAAGCCACAGCAAGAGGAAAGACTTTCATTAATTAAAAGAGGAAAAAGAGCAGCTTTGGAGGGAGACAGAGAGAAAAGATAAGCTACAATGAGAAAAGAGTAAAGAAAAGAGTTTAGGATGGGTGGGCTGACTTAAAGGGATCCAGTCACCAGAAGGGGCACATTCACTGCTAGGATTTTCAGAACATAGAGGAAGTAGTACCAAAGACATAAAAATCTTTAAATTGACAGAGGAAGAGGACAATAGAAGCTTGCTTTATTATGTTTGAATTAGTACCTCTTGTAAATGGCCTGCGAATAAATGTTTAATGGGAAAGGCTTTGAGAACTTATAGTAGTCTTCCAGCAAGAGAAGTAATGGATTATTACTATGTTAAAGGGATCTTATACAGGTGTGTGGTATAAACCCTTACACCTTTAGGCAGGGAGTTAGGAGCCACACATATGGCAAACATGAAGGGATTTTTGTGTTAGACTTTTCTGTATTTCCTTGTTACTAATTAATAGTAAACTATATTTGTATGGCCCAGACTAGGTAGTGTAACTCAGCCCAGACATTTCATGTTTCAGACTGAAATTCTAGCACAATGATATTAGCTTCTTTGCCCTTTAGTTAACTGACCAGCAGAATATTATATTCTGGCATGAAGATTAATTCCAGCAAAATGTATAGTTATAATTAACCTGGTTTGATGCATGTTAACCTGAGAGAAAGTTTTGCTTCAATTAAATGACACTTGTCTCTCAACAATCAAAGCAGCCTTTATTTTCATCAGAAAGGAAGTCAATTTGCCCATTCACTATTGTGCATAATTTTATTGCTAATTTTTGTGAGAAGCTTAACCTCAACCTAATCTAAATTAGAATGTGTTCACTGATTCCAGTTCACTGCAGCAAACTGTCATAAGAAAAAATAATTCTGGATGTTCACAATAGTCAACAATATAAGCACTTAGAAATGAAGGAAGGTTTAATATTGCCAATATTTTATTCCAAAGTTCAGTTCTAATATATATATATATAAATGTGAATCCAAGAATATGCAGAATGTCTTCACATCTTTATAATTGTCTTTTCATGATCAAGATGCTAACTTTTAAGGATGGGAAGTTTCTCTCCTTCTAGAAAAAAAATTAAACAGTTGCGGTCAGCTAGTTAAACAGTACATATTTAGTGACCAATTTTTTTGAAATTATACATTTCAGTGAAAAAAGGGAGAAAGAGGGGAAGAAAGAGAATGAAAGTTTCTGTCACCTTCCTTATCTTGGGCTTACTCATCTTGCTTCTTGAGGCCAACCCAGGAATCAAGGTGAAAATCACACAGAAAGCATTGGACTATGGTGAGTATGGAAGAAAAATTTGGAATTATGACTATGTTGTAAACTTCAGAAGAAGGAATGCACCACAGGACATTTAATCAAGATGTTGAATTAAATGCCAACCCTCATTGTACCAGTTAAGGTTAATAAATAATGTATCCTTAAGAGAAAATTTCCTCTGAGTTCTTACAAGAAATATGGGATACTATAATAATTGGTTACACGATCAACTAGATGTTAGGTTGGATTTGGCATTTTTATTCACCTACTGAGTCCTTTCCAAAGACTTGGGATAGGCAGATGTTGTTTAAAGGTGCTAATGTATCATTGCAGAATGTAAGCAGTTCCAAGTAAAGCTGCATTTTGCAACTGATTGATGGTGATTTTATCATTAGAGATGGTGTTCAAGTGGTTGATTTAACCTTGACAAAATGGGCAGCATATAATTTTAATGTGGTGCTCCATTGTTTTGGGATTGCACCCAAAGCACCTGTTACTATTAGACTCTTTTCTTTCTTTTGCCACAGTTGTTTACTTTTCTTTGTAAATATCTGTATTTTATGATTCTCCACTTCTTTCTCTTCTGCCTCCAGTACTGAAATATCCACTATCCAAACTTTTTTGTCATATTCAGTGATATAATAATGCATGACCCTCAATCACTGTTAGGAGATCTTCAATAGCATTCTGCATAGGCATTTTCAAAATATTTTAGCAACTTAAAATGCTATAAGTCATTCATAGCAATCACTCCAGACTGATGAAAATGTAGAAGAAGCAGAAGAAAAAGTATCATAAATTATTATTTCAGTGAAATATATGATGTATGTTTATAGGTAATCAAGTTGGAATAGAGCTTCTGAAGCAGAAATTAAAGGAAAAGATCTTTGAAGACTGGAATGGAGAATCTACATATGCACTTTTTGCACTCAATTACACAATTTCAAAGTAAGAAATGTTTTCATAACAGGGCCTTTTAGTATAGCTCAGTGTTAAGTACTTCCAATGTTTTTCTATTCCTCTTAGGCAGTGTGCACCTCATTAAACTCATAACCCTGCCTGTGAGCAAGCACTGTTTTAATATAGATTTCTCAAAGTTCCAGTTCTTTACTACACCCAGCAAATCCATTTGATCCTTTTTTTCAGCTTTAGTTTTGAAATGGATGAATGAATGTAGACATTCTTTCTGCGCTTATTGGAATCTGATTTCCAGTTGAAGAGATTATCTAGTATAGCTATCTTCTAGCCCTCTCCCAGTTCCTGATTAATGTTTCATATAGCCCAATTTATAATGTGCCTCTCTTGTCTTTCTATTATGGACAAGGTGCAAAAGCCATTTCTGCATAAAATTAAACCAGTAATTTCAAATGATGCTAGAAGAATAAACTGGTGCCATGTTTGAGTCACTAACTGAGCAAACTCAGCCTTGCTCAGAGCACTCGGAGCACATAGCAATATATATCCAGGCATTGAACATAGAAGGCCTAGTTATTCTCTTACACAAATACAGGTAGTCGTCAACTTATGACAGTTCACTGAGTGACCATTTGAAGTTACAGCGGCACTGAAAAAAAGTGACATGATCATTTTTCACACTTACAACCATTGCAGCAACCCCAGGATCACGTGATTTACATTCGGATGCTTGACAACTGACTCACATTTATGATTGTTGCAGTGTCCCGGGGTCGTGTGAATACCTTTTGCAACCTTTTGACAAGCAAAGTCAGTGGGGAAACCAGATTCACTTAACAATTGGGTTACTAATTTAACAGTGATTCACTTAACAGATGTGGGAAGAAAAGTCGTAAAATGGGACAAAACTCACTTAACAAATTTCTCACTTAGCAACATAAATTTTGGGCTCAATTGTGGTCATACGTTGAGGACTACTTGTAAACAAAAAAAAAACCTATCAAGTGATGGCTCCCCTAGTGCAGCATTCTCTCTAAATATCCTGACTGAATTGAATGACTGGTCTTCTGGAAACTTGAAACTAAGTTTTTTTGGAGACTCTTTGGAAAGGGAATAGTCAGCATCTTATCTGAGATACTATGGCCCAAGAGTGCTTTTCAAAAGGCAACTCGACTTTCTTGGTCTTCTTTCTTGCTCCTGTGGTCAGTAACATCACCCATCACATCAACAACTTGCAGGACTTGGGAAAGTCCAGTTACCTTTTGAAAAGCACCTTTTGGACAAGCATGACCTGGACAATTGAGAATCTCAATAGATATTTATTTTATTTTTATTTATTTTAATTCCATTTATATCCCACCCTTCTCCAAAGACTCAGGGCGGCTTACAAGCTTAGCAGTAGCCTTCATTCTATGTATATGCCTGCTTATTAGGGCTTTCACACCCCTCCCAAGCGGCATTATTACAAAGTCAGCTTAATTGCCCCCAACAATCTGGGTCCTCATTTTACCTACCTCGGAAGGATGGAAGGCTGAGTCAACCTTGAGCCTGGTGGGACTCGAACCTGCACTGATTGCAGGCAGCTGGTGTTACTTAAGGAGGCATCAGCCCACTGCTCCACCAAGGCTCTTATTTAGCCACTCACTTTGTGATAGTATGAAAAAATGTGTGTTATCTTTATCTTTGTTTTATATAGTTGTAGGACAAGTCACCCAGTCATTTTTTTAAGCTTGGCAGTACACAAATTTAATAAATAAATGTAGTTTGGCTAGTGTCACCTAAAAAGAAATTACCGGTACACGTAGAGCCCATCGAGTCCTGCAGTGCTAGGAAAAATAGATATAAGTGCATGATACAAAATCTGTAGATGCTTAGTGTTTCAGCAGAAATTGAATAGTTTGGGTTACTATTCCTGCTAGCCTTACCTATATTCATGGATTGTGGTGTAAATCAAGCTAACATAATTTTGGTGTTTGACAGGATAAGAATTGATAACATGGAATTTCCCAACACATCCTTGTCTCTCATCTCTGGAACTGGGATTAAACTATTAGTGGAAAATGCTTCAGCAATGGCTCTTGCAGATTGGAGCGTGGAGACCTGGCTATTGTAAGTGGAATAATGAAGGCAGATAATTAATACCATGTCAGCTTTACAAATTGAAATGCTGGCACACATTTTATACAGCGCAAGTAAAAGTCCCAGGAAGAGAAGGTGGAAATGCAAGTCTTTTGTTCAATTGTGGTCCTGTCAAAAAATGTCCCCTAAAGTGGCTGTTTGAATCAAAAGGGACAATTGTCAAGGCAGAATGGAGAAAGTACCAGAACAGGTGAACATACTAGACAACCACTAAGTCATAATTATATTTTGATTTAAAAAAACATCACCAGTATTGCAGCATAAATAAATAACAGAACTAGGGTTATGTGTTTCATCTTGAGTTCCTTGGAAGGTGTTGCAAAGGGATAAAAACTTCTGCCTTCTTGCAAGATCAGACAGTCTTCCTCTTGAAGAAATACATATTTAGACATATTTAAGACTAAAAAACTTCCAACTTCTAGATTTTTGCAAGCAAAGGGAAAACCTGGATTAATTAAAAAGATATTTTTATCCTGGCTCACATACTGTAGCAAATAGGGAGATTCAGGGAGTTAAAGGGAGCAAGCAGTTAAGGAGAACAGCTGCATCCCCCTGCCCTCAGCATCTGCAACCACAGACAATGATCTTATCCTGCCTAAAAATAGAACCAACTTTGTAAGAATGCAAACGTGGGCCCACTGAATAAACCTCAGGATGTTACAGGTAGCCCTAGACTTGTAATAGTTTGTTTAGTGACCATTTGAAGTTATAAAGAGCACTGAAAAAAGAGACTTAGGACCATTTTTCATACCTATGACCATTGCAGCATCCCCATGGTCACATGATCAAAATTCAGACGCTTGGCAAGTGAATCATATTTATGACAGTTGCAGAGTCCCAGGGTCACACGATCCCCTTTTGCAGCCTTCTGACAAGCAAAGTCAGTGGGGAACGCCAGACTCACTTAGCAACCAGGTTACTAACTTTAACAACAGCAGTGATTCACTTAACAACGGTGGCAAGAAAGATTGTAAAATGCAGCAAAACTCACTTAACTAATGTCTCGCTTAGCAATAGAAATGTTGGGCTCAATGGTGGTCATAATTTGAGGACTACCTGTACATTGTTTCAGGTGGGTGGAATTGCCTTTCTGGCAGATACTTCTGATGTATTTAGGCATAGTTGATTTTGCATCAACTCTCCAAAGTTTACTGCTATCCAGAGATGTCAGCAAGAAATGATTGGAGTTGTAATGTGATGCATCTGGAAGGCAGGCTTTGAGATTTTTAGCTATGTTATATTGCCTGCTAACATGTGTTCTTCAGCATAAGCAATCCTGGCATTTTATTTTTTTGTTAACTTTATTAAATCTCAATGAGAAATAAAATACAAAATAAAATATTTTTGACTTTCATTATTAGACATGTATATTGTATACATTTTTGTGTTTATGTTTAAACTTAGAGGTTATTTTGTAATGTAATTCTAAAGCAATCCTGGCATTTTCTTGAGAACAAGATGATAAAATGAGCATTTTGTGTCTTATTGTCCGCAGCAAAGATTCTGGAAGTGGGGCTGGCTACTTTTCAGGAATATCTCTCACAGCAATTGTAAAAGTGTCTCAGAATGTATTCGGTCATTTAAAATTGTCGCTTGACAGCTGTAAAGGAGATGTAGATGATATGGACATCAAACTGAATCAATCTTATAGGTATAATGGAAAATGTTCTAATTGTGTAGCTTTTACTATTATCCTAAATGTACCTTAAACCTGCATTAACCTCATTTCCCCCTACAGTAAGTATAGGATAAAGTAGAATTGAAATGAAAGGAACACATTCCTAAATCCAGCAAATGTTAAAGTCCATGCTTCAAATTAAAATTAAAATTTAAAATTATATCTCTGTATTTTCCAGTTTCTGGAATTTTTGCTCAGGGCTGGGAAATATCAAATGAAGAATATAAATTGAGCTTTCCCTAGCAATATACCTATATCAGGGAATTCTGGGAGTTGAAATCCATGCTTTTTAAAGCTACCAGCATTGAGAAACACAGCTCAACTAGATCATCACACTTGTGCCAGAATGAGAAAGATAGATAGCAACAATATTTATATTGGTTTGACATAAAATAGGGCAATTGCTTATGCTTCTATGAAAACGCTTACTGATATTAACTGTAAGGAAACCACTGCATTACATGTCCTATTATGTTGTTATGTTATTTTTTTTCTCTGGAACATATGGTATATGCATTCACTGCTATTTTTTTATACCAGTTTTAGATAATTTCCTGTCTCGCAATTTATATTGTCCTTATAATATCATCCAGCCATCACTGAAATGAGATAAAAGTGGCCAATGTTGTTGGATGACTGGGAATTGTCACATGACTTGATTCAAGTATGATAAAGATTAACAGCAGAAGTCATTCCTCTGATGGAGCTGCACAGTCATCAGATTCTCACATAAGCAGGGCTTTTTTTTCATAGAATGCTCAGAATGGAGTTCCGGCACCTTTTTGGGATGGAACCTTGTAGGGTAGGCAAGGCAGGTTGCATGACATGTATGAGTTCCGGCACCTTTTTCTTTTACAAAAAAAGCACTGCACATAAGTGGTATATTTCAGTAGCTTCCAGACTGCTAATATTCCCAAAAGTTCTCAATCTCACAAAAGAAGCCATGTTGAAAAATCAAATATCAAGAGTTAACATTAAAATAAATACCGCTAACTCAAATTTAGAGCTATTTTGGAAGCTACATAAACTGAGGTACATTACCAAATTGATAATTGCTTACAAATACCATATTCCATAATACTACAGAAAGCACGCTTAGTAATTACTGTATATTTCTGAGGCTCACTCCTCCTGATGGTTCAGCATAATTGACTCAACAGATATAGGTGAGTCATTTGACTGAAAAGGAAAAATATGTCTAATAATTTTAATAAGAACTATCAGGAAATATCAGGTACAGGGCCACAATCTTGAACACATAGCAGAAGTTTCTCACTAAAAAAACCTTCAGATTTATTTGCAATAAATATTCTAAGTAAAAATTAATTGGGAAACATTTAGTGGAAAACTGATACAGGACTTCAGTTATGATTCAACCGTATTCAAGAACATGAGAACACCTTTTGTCTCCTAAAATTTGGAGATCAGTTTAAAAAATCATTTCCTCATATAATAGATGCACACATACAAAATTTAATTAACTCAAGTTAACAATATTCTTGCTTTTTTCCAGATGGTTATATACATACCCTACTACTTCTATGGTAACATCGCTGTGTAGCATGCTGGCCTCAAAGGTAAGCCACAAGGAGTTATTTCATGTTTTCTTCAACCAATTTCTTCTAAAAATGTGTTTATTAAAATAAATAACAAAAGCCTTAATATATGCAAAAATGTGATAAGGATTTTGCAGTTTATAACTTGTGTACCATTTATGTGCACACATTGCCATAAAGACATTTTCAGAATGAAAAGATGATTTAATGTGGCATATGAATGTTTTCATAAGGCTGTTTCATGTGCATTATTTGAATAAATAGGATGTATATTTATATGTATATGTACATGTATGTGTGTGTGTGTATAAAAAAATTAGGCATGATTTATTTTGCTCAGATCAGATGGTAGAACAGGAAGTGAAGGAACCTTTAGTGGCTTAGAAATTAGGGTCAATGCATTTCAAATGAGTGTATACATTATTTGTTATTTATTTAAAACATCTATAGCAAATATTTTCTTGTCTTTATTTTCATTACATATGTAATATACCAGAAGATAAATCCAGACATTCAAAATACATCACTTGAAATATTCTAAATATCTCACTTGGGATATTTATTATTCAACTCCATAAACATCAGAATCATTGTCATCATTTTTTATTTATGGATTGCTGTTGTACATTATATTCTCTGCTTGAATATAGTCTCTCTGACTATAGTGAGGCACTCCCCCTGAATGAATTATTTGGCTTTCTAAAGCTGAATAAAGCTTTTTACAGGCTCCAGAATTATAGAGCTTCCTTCCTTCTGAAAGGTATCTGAGGCCATGCTTGGATATTTTTCAGAAATATTCTGTTTTGCTTTGTTTCTACAAAGTTCACTGATGAGGGACAATGCATTTAGAGTGAGATTTATAGCACTGATTATGTATTTAACTGATTACAACAAATGTATTCAATTATGATGGATTTTTAAAATCACTATTCTTCAAATATAAGATAAAGCAAGCTATAAGTATAGAGATGCAGAATTGTGAAGTCTTAGGAAGATCTTATTACCAACATATAAGTAAACATTGACCAGAATAATAATTTTTGCTTGCATTCCTATAGTTGTGTCATCAAGTGAATTTTGTGATCCAAAAGATTAATAAAAAATTCACCCAATATCCAGGTATGTTTTCTGGGTTGTTTTAGCAAACTGAGCTAATGATTTTAGTTGTTATGAAAGCTTCCAGTTCTAGTAAACTAGTGATGGAATAATTTCACCATGCTATGGTTGAGTTTCTGAAAATAAAAATAATGGCTAGAATGACACTTTTGCATAATTAAAAATATAAACTTGCTTGTTTTATAGAATCATAAAATTATAAAGTCAGAATGGACACACAGATCTAATCCAGCCTTCTTCAATGCACAGGAAAATTGGTTAGATGGTGAATGAGAAATAGCTTGTTCTGGTAGAACTTTTTGGAGGATGCAGTCTCATCAAAAAGACCTAAATTATGGTTGATGCTAAATGAACTTATATGGCAGAAGTACCTAAATTTTGCAAACATGTTTAGGATTATGTTGAAAATATAGCTTTACAATATTTATGTACTAACTATTCAAGCACTTTCCTGTACTAATACCATTGCTTTTGTAAAAATTCATTATCAGGACTAGTTTGCATCCTGCCTATTATCATTAAGCATCTGACAATTTTATCCCATATCCCAACAGTCCAAGTTCAGATTGGTCACTTTGCAGTAATAGACTATTCCCTGATAAACTCTTCAACTATCTTGGAATCATCAATTAACTTGGATTTAAAGGTAAAGTCTAATATATTCATAATTTTCTGAAATTGCATTACGATATGTCTGTTGTTACTCATTTGAAGAAATAAGCATCATTATTTTTTCTCAATAACTTTGATGGCAAGCCATATCAAAAGATATTTAAGTATATTAATTAGTGCAATTTTTGCTGCACCTATTATTTCCTACTCTAGCCAGTAGCAAGAATTGTGAAGCCAAAATAGTCCAAGACTTCAGGGATGTCTTCAAGTCACAGTTCATTTTTTAATTTTTTTAAAAAAGTTTGACTTTTGAGTCTTCCATATTTAGGGTCCTAGAACTGTACTCGGTGTTCTGGCCATGTCTTATTGAATTATGCTCTTAATTTCAAGGATGCATTTCAGTGATCTGGTTTCCTGAAAACTTCTGATTCTGTTTTAAAGGCCAAAATTTGCAAGCTATGATATCTTGTCACTTCTGCCATTCTTTTCAGGGAACAGTCTATCCAGTGGAAGAAATTACAGAACCCCACTTCAACCCAACTCCCTTTGTTCTTCTGAATGAGAACAACTCTATGTTCTATATAGGAATCTCAGAATATTTCTTGCAGTCTGCTTCACTGGCTTATTACATTTCTGGGGGTTTTACTATCTCTGCTGAGCAAGAGGAAATGGTAAGTGCAAAATGCTATGTTTCAAAGAAAGGGATGTTAATGTTATATATTAGTCTGCCATTTAAAATCCTACCCAAGCTCAGCCTTCTCCTTGACATAGTTTACTATGGGCCTTTCCCCCACTTGCAACTAACAGTGAAGCCTGTTTTCTGCTATGTTTCCATGGCATTGTCTTCATCCCCTCTCTAGCTCATGATTGAGTGAAACTTCAATTGTCCTGAACAATGCTGGGGCTGAAGCAGAATGTTTGTCCTTGTTCTGACACCTTCAAATTGGAGCTTGAAAGTAACTGGGAACAAAGGCAAGAGAAGCAAATTAGGGATTGGCAGTAAGGATATAAATATAGTTTCTGTCTACTCAAGATTGGGTGGGCAGGACTGCATGAGACAGAAATTAATGAAGAGAAGGACTTCATCTTGCCAAATAGAAACAGCTGAAGAAGGGATCTGGATGCAGAAGCATCCCTAGAAAGGCCTCTAGGATTTCCAAACTGTTCTTAGTAATATGAGCCATTTTTTTCCTTCACATCTGTCTGATCTCTTGGCTTTGTATGGACATACTCTATTAGCCCTCTGGAATTTTTCCATGACAACTACATTCTGAAGCATAGGGATTCCGGAAATTGCAATTCCAATACATCTATTTATTTATAAGTGTTCTCTATCAGATGACAGCTCATGCAGCACCTCTTGGCTGATGTTCAAAAGAATTCCAAATGGTATCAAGCTTTAATCTTTAGTAATATCTTGAGATTGGGATGGGATCTAATGACTTGCTTTCATTTGTGGGAGCCTTAGTACAGAACGATTTAATAACTCCTATAACTTAATATTTATGGGTTCAATTAAAAAAACCTAAAAATCTGAGAGTTATACAAATTCATCTTTGTTCATCAATCTCTCTCTCCCTCTCCCTCTTCCTCTCCCTCTTTTCCCCCCACTTTTCCTTGCTAATTACGTTTTCCATATCCAAATGGAAATAGAAACAATATTTTGCAGGTTTAATTTGCTTATGGCTATCACATGTACTAAAGGCTTCTGTGAAACAGAAGCATTTCTGAACAAATACTTAGTAGAATTCTTTGCTAGTAAGAACATTGAATCAGTACATTCTTTTTAAAAACAGAGAAATGCATTTAGCCAGTAAATTAAAACACCCTGGTAAATAATTGACCTGTCCAGCCTCTGTTGAAATGCATTAGGTGAAAAGGAAGGCATTGTCTCCCCAGATAATTAAGTTCATACAAAGGCACACAATTTTCATAAGATAACCTAACATGTAATTTCATTTTACAGCTTTATTCTTATTTCAAGTTAACTACAGATACATTGAATAGCATCATTCCCACTGTAAGTGTTTTTTCATTTCTTCAAAACTTACTGTTTGCATTTTTAAAAACTTGTTCTAATTTTTCTGAAACTTGGTCTCTACTTCTAAACTTTACAGATTTCTCATATTTATGCAAAGCCACTTCCAGTAATTGTGAACATAAGAATTATTGATGCACCTGTGATTAGTCTACATGACAATAAATCCATCCTGGAGTTTTCTACTTCTATGGAAGTATTGGCAAAGATGCCAAACTCAACCACTGAATCCATGTTCACCTTGAACATAGTAAGTCTTACAATATCCAATTCTCTCTCTAGACCTTTTTTGTAGGAATCTGTGAAGTTATGAGCCATTCTGTAAATTTTTTCATCTTACTCAGATTGTTAAGAGCCCCAATACTTGGATGCTGGCTATAAAATAGTTCTCCAATTCATCTCATATCTAACTCTATTCTAAAAACAGGCTATAGGTAACCCAGATGTTTTAGATTAGAATACAGTATTTTGCCTCACTTGTCCTGATGAAAGTTAAAGTTCAAAACAACTTCTGCTTATATTATTCAAAGGTCACTGAAAAAGTCTATGTTATTCATAGTGATCTGTTTCCATACCTAATATCTCCAAATAAAATAAAATGAAATTTAGAAAGTTGTGGCTGCTTCAGCTGCCAGACATGACCTTCATTTTCAACATTCCATTCTGTGACAGTTTCCCAGCCACTCTTGCAACTTCTCAGTCTCTGCCCCACCTGGCAGCAGCACTAGCGAAGGGAAGGGACCACTATGCATTCCCTTCTGCCCTCATGAGTCTATGTGCAGCTCTTGTGCACCCTCATGCATCTTTTCCAACCCATGCTATTCCCCGGGTACAGTCCCTGACCTACACGGCACTTCTCGTGTACTCACATGCACCTTTCTTGACCCACAACGCCTCCCTCGCATGCCCAACCCCACCTGAATGGTACCTCTCATGCACCTCTGCTTATTTCCTGACTCATGTCATCCCCCCATGTGCCCGAACCAACCCACCTGGAATCTCTTGTGCACACTTGTATATCTTTCCTGACCCACATGGCACCTCTCATGCACTCCCATATATCCTTCCTCCTAACCTGCACATCCACACACATCCTCATTTCCTCCTCCACCCAACAGCAGCCACTTTCCTTCCTGGCCAGGCTTGGACTTCAATTTCCTGCTGGCTGATTTTCTCCCTGCAAGCATTCTATAAGCAAAGTAACTAGGGAACCCAGCAAGAATTGTAGAGAGAAGGAATGAATTTTCAGAGTTGCAAGATTCTATTAATGTAGCTTTACAATAAAGTAAAATTAGCTCATCTGAGTGTTTCCTGTCTGGTCTACTTGGTAAGGCTGACCTCAATCTTGCACATCTGAAAGCACAATTCTCCCACCATTTCATTTACAGTCTAAGATACTAAGGTGGGTTCCTTCAGAGCCTCTTAACTGGGGATGGTGTGGGGGCTATGCTGTCTCTTATCCAACCACTCTCTAGACCAGGCAACATCACTTTGCCTCAAATCCCAGGGTCTTTCCCAGATACTATTACAGCACCTGTCTAACTGTAAAAGAATTACTTATTATATAATAACCTTTTTTTCCATAGACAACTAGAACTCATGCAGATTTGACTATATTTGATCGGAGGTTGCTAACTACATTGTGCTTGAACAGGTAAAAACCTTTGTTAGATTTTTTTAATCCATTGTTTTCCCAAAACTGCTTAAATTGATTAATCTAGTATTTAAAAGTATGGCAGCTTAAAATAAACAAAAAATATAAACAGGATATGATGAAATGGTCTTATGGAACTGAATTTATTTAATGGAGAGCAACATGTAGAGGAAGACTAATCTACGATGTAAATGTAGTAAAGAAACTTTTGCAATATAAAGGGAGTATTATGGCCAACACATATTTTACATTCTCTTTCAAATTGAATCATGAAGAATTACTTTAACTCTCATCAAGCAAAATGCACATGAGATTAGTCTTGATTGCTTAAAAAGGAGCTCAAAATTCAATGATTGGATATGACTGTATGGTTGTATTGATGGCAAATATTACGTACAAAAATCATTATTAAACCACTGAGTAATTGTGATAGTACATATCACAATTGTGAATTTAACAGTAATATGCAATTAAAATTTTACCATATATGAAAAATTATGGTTTACATCCTGTACAAGGCTGAACTTTTGTCAATTACACCCAGTTTAAGATAGACAGAAAGAAATCTTCCCAATTTCACTATTCCAGTGCAAATCCTTTAAAAAAATTTCATTTCTTGTCTCTTGGACTCAGAAGGGAAACTTGGCAAAACTGTTGTTAATTTTAGCCAGTTAAAAACATGGGAGTAAGGACCTCCCTGTTTGAAAAAAATGGGGAAAAGGACCAATATGCCATCCTTCCTCTGCTGAATCTATTTTAAAAAGTCCAGGATTTCAACAGGTTACAAGGGAGGGAGGGAGGGAGGGAGGGAGGGAGGGAGGGAGGGAGGGAGGGAGGGAGGAAGGAAGGAAGGAAGGATACAAACATGGGGTGAGCTTGTCTTACTAGCAGCCTAGGGGTGGGCTAAGGGTGATATCAACTCTGCCTGCTTTCCTGAAACAATGGGTGGGTTGTTCTAGCACTTGGGCAAAAAAGAAGTGTGGATTGCCCCAGTGTGAGTGGTCAAGGTCATTGAGAAAAAACTGTACCCCAATCTTTCTGATTCAAGACCAACAACTCATCAGCAATGCCACACTGATATTACTATCTTTGGTCATGTACAGTAATCTCTGCATTATGCTTTCTTTCTTTCAGTTTCCACATCTCCTTGGCTCATTCCAATGTTGGCCTCTTTGAGGTAAATTTCAGCCTCTAGGAAAAATAAGCAGGTGCAACTTGTAGCAAACTTGTTTACAAAATATATTCCTTTACCTTTTAAATTTTCTTCATAGAACTATTAAATTCTATAAAATATGCTGTCCTCATGATTGGTCCCATCATATTTTTTTCCTTTCCTTTAATTTTAATTTTCTTTCCAATAATATTTCAGTATCATTGCCCCCTTCCTCTATTGTTTTCTTGGGAACTATTTCACTATATAATGTTTTTCATCTAAAAAATGAAAAAGGAATTTGTGAGACAAAGAATTGGTGGGGATTCTACCACTCAGTTACCATTCTTAGATTTTGTATTTCAGTGGCCCCCAACCTTTTGGGCACCAGGGACAAGTTCCAGGAAGGGAGATTTTTCCATGGATTAGAAGGGGCGTGGTTTCATGTGCTGCCTGCATCCTGCAGATGGAGCTTTGCTTGTTTGATGGCCCAGTTGCTGGCATGCCACGTACCGGTGCAAGTCCACAGCGTGGGGGTTGGGGAGCCCTGCTGTATTTAGTATCTGTTCACAATCTTCCATTTTCTATCTTTCTACAGGTATTAAGTGTTGTTGTATTATTATCAAGCATATTCACTCTTCACTGAACTGTTTGGGACATCCTCCACCTTTAGGGTCAGAGGATGTCCCAAACAGAGACACATACGTACACAGACAGAGACAGATACACACAGAGACATTTTATACAGTTCTTGAGATTCAGCATGCTTCAGGCTGGGAATTTGAATTCTATAAGAGGTTGAAGTTTCATTTTCAAGCTAATTTCTTTCAGTAATGTGCATATTATCGCAACAAATAGAACCAAATTTATGATAAATGATATATAAAATATGCAAATAAAACAATATACAAATATAATATTATATAGGATTTAGAGAAGGGTCATAGAAAAGGCAAGCAAATAATTTGCAAACTAATTACAAATTATTAGGAAACTAAGAAAGTTGTCTTCTGTATCAGGTCGCTTTGCTTGTGAAATATATTATCCATTGCACCAATTCAGTGAGAAGCAGCATTTAAGAATTTCTCCCTGAGGATAGTCAATCAGGATAGTGATGGAAATAGAAGGGGTGGCAGGCGATCCCTTCAATGCAAGAAAACATCCTCATATATGTAGATTAATTTGAATGTGAACTTAATCTGGCACTGAGATAAGCAGAAGGAAAAACCAAAATTTGCAGAGATGGCAAAAAAAACAACTATTTTGAAAGTTTAGAAAATGATTTCCCCTCACACTGTATGCTGACAATCAGGCCACATATTATTCTAGATACATAGAAAATTCAGCATCTGCTGGCTTTCAATCCAGGAATTGGGTTTTTTTTGTTTTGTTTATTGCTCCTTTGATTATAAAGTTCTTGAGATGTTAGATTCACAGAAATTCTAAAAGACCCATTACATAAAAACAAATACTGTACATTCTGCTTAAACACCGACACTGAAGCAAAGTCAATCTTCATTTTGCATTGCAGGCTTCACTTCTGGATAATTTCCTGTCTTACATTTTACGAACTGGAATAATTCCAGCAGTCAATTGTAAGCATAGCTTCATCTTTCTTTCTCTCAATTTCTCTTTCTTTAATGACTTTTGTTTCTAAGCCAACTTCAAATATACTAAAGACTTGTAAACAGTCCTGTAAATTCCAGTCAGCATGGCCATAAATAAAGTTAAAGAAAGTGGAGAGGCTAATCAAGAATGTCTAAGACTGGTGGTTAAAATGTATCAGTTGTATAGCTTAGATTTTTATTCCTGCTTAATAGTTACTCAGATTTATATCCATTCATGTGATCAGTATTATACTATCTATCACTACTATTGTCCATGCTCTATTCACAACCAAAGTTAGTGGAATCAGAATATAGCATAATAGCTGCAAAAAATTGTATATCTCAGTGCCTCCCTTTTCTATCTTTAAAGTGAGATATAATATAAATTTCTTTAATTATATACTATTTTCTGCTGAATAAAAAATAAAATGAATGTTAAAATGTTCATATATGAGCAATAATATACAACATATTCAACTTTTAGATTAAAGAATATGTTTGCAAAATCTATTCTAGTCATAGTTACTCTAAATCTTTTTCTTTCTCTTTTTTCCTGTTTTATTAAGCTAAACTAAAGGGTGGATTTCCTCTGCCTGTCTTAGACACAATCATTCTTATGAAGCCCAGTATTAGAATTTACGAGGTAAGATTTGGTAATGTCTTTTCTTAGATGACTAGGATGATGTACTGAGATCAGATGATATTTGTTAGAAAATTGTCGTGTACTTCCAATACAGTGAGTCATTCTGTGAAGAAGATAGGTGGTCTCCAAATTTTAGATAGATAGATAGATGATAGATAGATAGATAGATAGATAGATAGATAGATAGATAGATAGATAGATAGATAGAAAGATAGAAAGATAGACAGACAGACAGACAGACAGACAGACAGACAGACAGACAGACAGATAGATGATAGATAGATAGATAGATAGATAGATAGATAGATAGATAGATAGATTAGATAGATAGTTTTCAGTATATCTTATTCAGACCCCTTTATGACCGAACGTAAATGTGACACATATCCACAGATATTTGTTTCTGTAAGTACAATATTTATATTATTTATTAAACAAATGTATATAGCCACCCAACCCATACACAGTGACTCCATAATACAATGACATGACAGTTTTATTTCTTTTTTTGTGTCAATCATAAGCTACTTATTTCTAGAGTTCAATTCACAGAACAGCTGAAGTAAAATTTCTAATAAGCTGTTATAAACCTGCAATAAAATATGTTTTTGTATATGTTCTTAGGGTTTCTTGCTGATTTCCACTGATATTCAAAGCCTACGATAATGAGGAAGACCTTGATCTCCAAGCAAACATTGACTATTTTTTCACTATAGATGCATAAAATGCATAAGAGCCAATAGGCATTTGTGGGTGAGCAAATAGGTGAATGAAATTTTTAATAGTTCAACCAGAAGTTCAGAAATGCATAATACATTGGTTTAAGATAGCAACAAACTGAAACTGAAAATATTGGCCCAACATTGTCGCAACTATATATCGGGAGTGGGTAATGAGTTTCCCCAGTGCCCAAAATGGAGCTGCTCAGCTTTGCAGGCAAAATCCCTGGATTTCACCAGTGTGGTTTTAGCCAAGAGATGGAGTGGTATTAAGCGCATAGCTAGTAGTCTCCTGCTTCTAAGTATACCTTAACCTCCCCAATTTCCCCTCCCCAGGCCTTTCAGGGACATAACAATATCACTTGATAGCCTCTTGCGGCCATGTGGATGGTCAAGAAGTTGAGTTGTAGTTCCCAGTCCTACTCCTCCTATGTATTGCCTATCCCTGTTTTATATGGCCCAAAGATTTATAATTCTAGTACAGGGGTCGGCAACCTTGGCTCTTTTATGACTCGTGGACTTCAACTCCCAGAATTCCTGAGCCAGCTATGCTGGCTCAGGAATTCTGGGAGTTGAAGTCCACGAGTCATAAAAGAGCCGAGGTTGCCGACCCCTGTTCTAGTATATTATATGAAATGACAATTTAATTAGGAAAGTTGAAGAATTTGAGAGTTTTGCACTGCTATTAGAAACTTTGTTTTAGAAATACCATTATTTATTCATGTTCCGTCCTTCCTGAATTGGAGAAGATCATGTAAGCATATGTAGTATTTTACTGAATTTGCTATCTGGGTTCAAACAAGCCATAGTTCTTTAAATATGGTCACAACACACAAGATTAAAAAGAAACCATGTTATAATTTTGTATGATCAGTGAATCTAATTTCTGTGTAAGAGAAATCTTTGATAACGGTAACTATACAGCTGCCTGGCTGCAAAGATTTAGGTGTCAGCAGACATACAAAACTTTTTCTTTTCTTTTCTTTTTGTTTTTTTAGCCAAATCTAGAAGCTACAGCAAACCTCAAATCTGAGTTTTCTGAGGCTAGAAACAGGAAGACTCTTGAGTTCTAGTCCCACCTTAGGCAAGAAAGCTGACTGGATGACTTTGTAACAGTCACACTCTCAGCCCAACTCACCTCACAGGTTTGTTGCTGTGTGGAAAAGAGGTGGAAAAATTATTAGGTGTGTTAACTGCCTTGAGTTATTTATAAAAATATAAAAATAATATAGGCGGGATAAAAATATATAAAAAATTATTATAACCCATTTAGAGATTTGACAACCATTATGTATAACATTAGACCTGGCTCAAAAACAGATTCTGTAATAGAGACTACACTGGAGTCCTCTAGATCCCCTGGATATGATTCCTATAATTCCAAGTGAGTGCAATCTAGCTGGCTGTGGATTATGGGACAAAAACGGACCACTTCAAACCTAAAGTGGCTTCAATTGTCTGCACTGTCTATTTGGGATAAAACAATATATAACTGCAGAATGAATTTTGCTACTTATTTTTTCACTTACACTATGACTGGATTCATGCAATTTAGTTTGTTTGGTTCTGGCTTACGATGCTACATCTAATTATTGTTGGATGTGTTATATAAATCAACCTAATTGTAATTTATTGAATAAGTCATGGCTAAACAAATAATCGTTTGGCCCAATGTGTCCAACTTATATAGGAAAAAAATGTTTCTCTAATTACTATTTTCATCATCATATTATTACTGCAATATTGCAGATCTTGCCCAACTAAAAATTATTATATAAAAATAGACAACACTTTGCATATAAGACTCCTCATTCTTTGAAGAGCCACTGAACTTTCACAAAGATTCTGTTTAATTCAATGTCAATTTTTCCTGGCAAGTCTTATTGTATTCAATGAACATTGTAATACAGGTAGTTCTTGACTTACAACTTAGCAACCAAAGTTACAGCCTACCTGAAAAAAGGGACTTACAATCCAGATCTGAAGTTCTGACAATCGCCCTCTCAACTCATGAGGCCATACTTTGGGAACTTGGCAAGACAGCCACTTTTATATCCATTTGCAGTGTCTGGTAGTCACATGATTGAATTTTTATGACAGTGTTGCTGAAAACCAGCTCTCACTTCCAGTTTTCAGCAAACTGTGCCATAGTGAACAATGGGTTCACTGCTTAATGTCTGCTTAAAGGCCGTAATGTTCATTTAATAACCATCGTAAAAAATATCGTAAAATTGGATTGGTCATGTCTTACATGTAGCCTTTGGTAAGATGCCTGCAATTAGTGCAGGTTCGCATCCCACCAGGCTCAAGGTTGACTCAGCCTTCCATCCTTCCGAGGTAGGTAAAATGAGGACCCAGATTGTTGGGGGCAATAAGCTGACTTTGTAATAATGCTGCTTGGGGGGGGGGGCGAAAGCCCTAATAAGCAGGCATATACATAGAATGAAGGCTATTGCTAAGCACATTGATTTGTGCTTAGAGTGTAAACTGCCCTGAGTCTTCGGAGAACAGCGGGATATAAATGGGATTTTAAAAAAAAGATATTCACCAAATAAGCAGAGAATTCTGGTTTTAAATTTGGGAGCTGCAGTTTCAGATCAGCACCACTATCCTGTCTTCCTTCATATGGATTCACAACAACATAGAGAAGAGTCAGATGGACGGTCATGAACCAGATGTGGACCAGAAAGAGAACAGCCTAACATCAGCAAAGATACTACTGCATATCTTCAAAATATGCCTTGGAATTAACACACAAACTAATTATGATTTAATAAAACCGCTTTGTTTTTCTTGTTTTTCTTGAATTATGGCATGAAACTGGACACTTTCCTTAAGGAAAAGAGGACATGTTCCTTTTAAAAAAAAATCCCCAAAATCAAGCCAACTTTATCATGAAATAGTGATTTGTATTGCAGACCCAAGCAGCACTTTAATTTTCAAATATCAAAGGAGAGCTAGTGTAGGTATTCATGTTTTCATTCACATCAACCCCAATATTTGGGGATGATAAGAGGTGTAGTCCAGGGGGTATAAGAACACAGGCAGCCCACATCTTTTAAAATAGTTTCCACTGCTGGACCTTTGAGCGTCAACAAGAAAACCCTTGATTCTGAAGGGCTCCTTTATTTTGATATAATTAATTACCAGAAATTCAGCAAATATCTTGGTGGCTGATATTCATCCCCAATTAAAAATATCCCCTTCATGGATTACGGCCTTGTTGTGGCGAAGGGGCTTGCATAATTCAATGAAGCTATGAGCTATGCCATGCAGGGCCAACCAAGACGGACAGGTCATAGCAGAGAGTTCTGACAAAACGTGATCCACTGGAGAAGGAAATGGCAACCCACTCCAGTATCTTTGCCATGAAAACCCTATGGACAGTACCAAAAGGCAATACGATATGACGCTGGAAGATGAGCCCCTCAGGTCGGAAGGCGTCCAATATGCTACTGGGGAATAGCAGAGGGCTAGTACTAGTAGCGCTAGAAAGAATGAAGCAACTGGGCCAAAGCCAAAAGGACGCTCAGCTGTGGATGTGTTTGGTGGTGAAAGGAAAGTCTGATTTTTTTTAAAAAAAATTTATTTTTAATCCCATTTATATCCCGCCCTTCTCCGAAAACTCAGGGCGGCTTACAATTTAAGCACAAACCAATGTGCTTAGCAATAGCCTTCATTCTATGTATATGCCTGCTTATTAGGGCTTTTGCCCCCCCCCCCAAGCGGCATTATTACAAAGTCAGCTTATTGCCCCCAACAATCTGGATTCTCATTTTACCTACCTCGGAAGGATGGAAGGCTGAATCAACCTTGAGCCTGGTGGGATGCGAACCTACATTAATTGCAGGAAGCTGGTGTTACTTAAGGAGGCATTAGCCCACTGCTCCACCAAGGCTCCTTGGTGGATGCTGTAAAGATCCATGAATCAAGGCAAGCTGGACATGGTCAAACAAGATATGACAAGACTGAACATCGACATCTTAGGAATCAGCGAACTAAAATGGACAGGAATGGGTGAATTTAATTCAGATGACCATCGGGTATACTACTGCGGGCAAGAATCCCTCAGAAGAAATGGAGTAGCCTTCATAGTCAATAAAAGAGTAGGAAAAGCAATACTGGGATACAATCCCCAAAATGACAGAATGATCTCAATTTGAATCCAAGGTAAACCATTCAATATCACAGTAGTCCAAGTCTATGCCCCAACCACCGGTGCTGAAGAGGATGAAATTGACCGGTTCTATGAAGCCCTACAGCACCTTATAGAACTAACACCAAAAAAATGATGTCCTTATCATCATGGGGGATTGGAATGCTAAAGTAGGAAGCCAAAAGATAACCGGAATAACAGGCAAGTTTGGCCTTGGAGTACAAAATGAAGCAGGGCACAGGCTGATAGAATTTTGTCAAGAGAATACGATGGTCATAGCAAACACTCTTTTCCAACAACCCAAGAAACGGCTCTACACATGGACATCACCAGACGGTCAACACAGAAATCAGATTGACTATATGCTCTGCAGCCAAAGATGGAGAAGCTCTATACAGTCAGTAAAAACAAGACCAGGAGCTGACTGTGGCTCAGACCATGAGCTTCTTGTTGCAAAGTTTAGGCTTAAAATGAAGAAAGTAGGGAAAAGCACTAGGCCACTCAGGTATGAATTAAATCTTATCCCTGTTGAATATACAGTAGAGGTGACAAATAGATTTAAGGAATTAGATCTGATAGACAGAGTGCCTGAAGAACTATGGACAGAGGTTCGCAACGTTGTACAAGAGGTAGCAACTAAACCATCCCAAAGAAAAAGAAATGCAAGAAAGCAAAATGGCTGTCTGAGGAAGCTTTGCAAATAGCTGAGGAAAAGAGGGAAGCGAAAGGCAAGGGAGAAAAAGAAAGATACGCCCAATTGAATGCAGAATTCCAGAGAATAGCTAGAAGAGATAAGAATGCCTTCTTAAATGAACAGTGCAAAGAAATAGAAGAAAACAATAGAATAGGGAGGACCAGAGATCTCTTCAAGAAAATTGGAGAGATGAAGGGAACGTTTCATGCAAAAGTGGGCATGATAAAGGACCAACAGAGGACCTAACAGAGGCAGCAAAGATTAAGAAGAGGTGGCAAAATTACACAGAACTATACAAGAATGAGCTTAACGTCCCTGATAACCACGATGAGGTGGTCACTGACCTCAAGCCAGACATCCTAGAATGTGAAGTGGGCCTTAGAAAAAATGAGCAACAACAGAGCTAGTGGAGGTGACAGTATTCCAGCTGAGCTATTCAAAATCTTAAGACGATGCAGTAAAAGTGCTACACTCAATTTGCCAGCAAATTTGGAAAACTCAACAGTGGCCACAGGATTGGAAAAGATCAGTTTACATTCCAATTCCAAAGAAAGGCAGTGCCAAAGAATGTTCAAACTATCGCACCATTGCACTCATTTCTCATGCTAGTAAAGTCATGCTTAAAATCCTACAAGCTAGACTTCAGCAGTATGTGGATCGAGAACTACCAGAAGTACAGGCAGGATTTCGAAGAGGCAGAGGAACTAGAGATCAAATTGCCAACATACGCTGGATCATGGAGAAAGCTAGGGAGTTCCAGAAAAACATCTACTTCTGCTTCATTGACTATGCTAAAGCCTTTGATTGTGTGGATCATAACAAACTATGACAAGTTCTTAAAGAGATGAGAGTACCAGACCATCTTATTTGTCTCTTGAGAAACCTATATGTGGGCCAAGAAGCAACAGTGAGAACTGGACACGGAACCACTGTCAGGACCCACCCCAATCCACATCTTAGGAAAATAAAGAACTCTTGGAGCAAGGTCTTGTCCAAAAGGAGGTTTTACTAGGATGTGATCGGTTGTGGAAATACAAGACAGGATCTGGCATTGTGTTACAACTTGATACTTTATAAAGAGTTCCCAGTTCAACCCCCTCCCCTAAAAACCCATTTGGCCAGACCCACATCAATTAAACTTCGGTGTCAACCCTTTCGTGGGAAAGAGGGAACTTCCTGTGTCTTTATGATTATTGCGTCCTTCCTTTTCAGATTCAAATGGAGATACAAACCAGATCCCCCCTCCCTTCCCCTCCTTTGTTGTCCTAAGATCAAAAGGGGTTTCCCTGGTCTTTGAATGCAGTCTCTGGCCAGGCTGAATAAACACCTTCTCCTCTCCCCCTTGGAGAAATGGCAGAATCCAGGGAAGGCACAGTATTTTAAACGTACATTTATGAATGCGATATAAATGGATTCTGACACACTGATTGGTTCAAAATTGGGAAAGGAGTCCGGCAAGGCTGTATACTTTTGCCCTGCCTATTTAACTTATATGCAGAGCACATCATAAGAAAGGCAAGGCTAGATGAATCAAAAGTTGGAATTAAGATTGCCGGGAGAAATATCAACAACCTAAGATATGCAGATGATACCACTCTAATGGCAGAAAGTGAAGAAGAACTAAAGAGCCTCTTGTTGCAGGTGAAGAAGGAGAGTGCAAAACTTGGGTTGAAACTTAACATTAAGAAAACCAAGATCATGGCATCCAGCCCTCTCAATTCCTGGCAAATAGATGGGGAAGAAATGGAGGTAGTGACAGATTTTATTTTCCTGGGCTCCAAGATCACTGCAAATGGGGACTGTAGCCAAGAAATTAAAAGACGCTTGCTCCTGGGGAGGAAAGCAATGGCAAATCTAGACAGCACACGAAAAAGCAGAGACATCACCCTGCCAACAAAAGTGTGTATAGTCAAGGCTATGGTTTTCCCAGTTGTAATGTATGGCAGTGAAAGTTGGACCATAAGAAAGCTGAGCGCCAAAGAATTGAGGCCTTTGAACTATGGTGCTGGAGAAGACTCCTGCAAGTCCCTTGGACTGCAAGGCGATCAAACCAATCAGTCCTAGAGATCAACCCTGACTGCTCTTTTTTTTATTGAAAAGTTTTTCAATACATTTTATCTTTAACAAAACAACCCCTCCCCACCCCCACCCCCCCTACCCAACCCAACCCTCCCCCCCTTCCCGACTTCCCAGAGCTAAATACAAGGTATAAAAGTGCAAAGTCACATGGTCGCACAGAGAGACGGACACTTGAGCTGGGTAGTATTTCTTTTATTCGGATCAGGAATGAATCTGAGACAAAGGGGTTTTCCTGGTGTTTCTTATACCTGCCCAGGTGAATGATGGCCAATAGAATTGAACCTGGGCTTCCCGCCAGTGCATGTGGCCAATAGGTTTAAACCCCGGCTTCCCGCCAGAGCTGACCATGCCGGGGGCTGTCAAACTTGCTCCGTCCGGCTTTTCCCGCCTCAGCGGTTATCGCCTGGAGCTGTCCAGCCCCCTGCTGCGCTGGCATTTCCTGTGTATGCTAGCAGCATACACTACACCCCTTCCCCCATAGTGAGGATTTTCCTCTGTCATACCATCTCCAACTATATACACATATTTACAAAACATAGTTACAATGGATACACTTGTTGATCTGTTGCCCCTTTATGAACGTACATAGTCAGCGAGGTAGCTTGGTGCTTTGTGTGGCCTACTTGACCTTCTTGGTACATGATCTTCCGGAGGTATGGTGGCGTGGCTATTCATTCCTTCCTGAAGCTCCTGTTGAGGAAGGTTGCTGTGTGTCTGTGTGTGTGATTTGCTGATTCCTGGTGACTGCCTGGTTTCTGTATCAGACTCCTGCCTGTACAGGGGTTGCCATTGCTCCCCCCCAACCATCCTCCTTGGTGAATGTGTTTGTATTGGCTTTTGTGTTGGATCTTCCTCCTCACCCCCCAGTGTGTCCTCTGCCCCCCTTTCAGGAGTCCTTTTCCTCAGTTGATCCCAATGCCTTTTCCACAGGAGTCCCCCCTCCACCCTTACTCTGTAGGAAAGGGGCCCTGTTTGCTCTATAATTTCCCCTGGCACCCATGGATAACCCGTACTGTAGTTCCTGGCCCAAATGAGGTCCCCTGAGGTAAAATGTGTCTTGATGTTGGGGTTCCCCGTGTCTGCGGCTACTCTGTCTGGATGGAGCCTGTCTAAAGTTGTAATGAGGCGTCTCCCCCATCTGAGTTCCGCTGGGCTTTTGTCTGTGGCAGTGCAAGGTGTTGCGTGTTGGTGAAGGAGGAATGTGGCTAGTCTTTGCTTCCAATCTCCCTGTACTATGCGCTTGAGTGCATCTTTTGTTGTTCTCACGAATCGTTCTGCCAATCCATTACTGGCAGGGTGGAAGGGGGCCGAGGTGACGTGTCTAATCCCCAAGGTCCTCAGGAACACCTGGAAATCCGAGGAAGTAAATTGTGTTCCATTATCTGACACGATTACATCAGGCAACCCATGTGTAGCAAATATCCCCCTCAATGCTTGGATGGTCCCTGCTGATGTCATGCTGCTTACAGGTACCACCTCAAGCCATTTTGAATGACTATCCACAACTACCAGAAATGTGTGACCTTGGAATGGGCCAGCGTAGTCTATGTGCACCCTGGACCAGGGTGAGTGTGTTTCCTCACACTTATGGACTGGTGCATGTGGTTGTTCTGGCCGTGTCCTCTGGAATGTGTAACACCCCGCTACCTGTGCTTCTATCTCCTTGTCCAACCCTGGCCACCACAGGTAACTCCTTGCTAGAGCCTTCATTCTTACTATCCCTGGGTGTCCTTCATGTAGTGATTGGAGAACTCTTTCCCTGAGCCTTGTGGGAATTATGACTCTGTTTCCCCACAAAAGGCACCCTTTGTGTGTGGACAGTTCAAACCTTCTTGAGAAGTAAGCAGTGAACTCTTGCCCTGGTGATTTGTCTTGCCACCCACTACTCACCCACGAATGAACCCTGCTCAGAACCTTGTCTTTTGGTGTCTCTGTGGCTATGTCCTTCGCGTTGAGGGGGCATTCTGGCAGTTCTTGGATTGCCAGGATTTGGGCAGCCGGTGCTGGGTCCGGCTCCCTGTCCATTAGGGGCAGTCTGCTGAGACCATCAGCATGCCCCATCTCCTTCCCTGGTCTGTGTATCAATTTACAAGAATATGCAGAGAGAAATATTGACCATCTTAGCATTCTAGGTGACAAAATCTGTGGTGTTTGTTTCTCTGTTTTGAATAGTCCTAATAAAGGTTTATGGTCTGTGAAGATTATGAAATCTCTGCCATACAGGTAATCATGAAATTTCTTTACTCCAGCAACCACTGCCAGTGCCTCCTTGTCTATCTGGGCGTAGTTCCGCTCTGCAGCTGACAGGGTTCTGGAGTAGTAGGCGATGGGAGCCTGAGTTCCATCCTCCTTGAGATGGCTGAGCACTGCTCCAATCCCATAAGGGGATGCATCGCACGCAAGACAGATTGGCTGATCTTCCCTGAAATGGGTGACAGTGGCATCGCTTGCTAACATGTTTTTTAGTGTTTGGAATGCTTTTGCATGTTTGTCAGTCCATTCCCAAGGCGCTTGCTTGTCAAGTAGCCTATGTAGGGGTTCTGCAATTGAGGCTTTGTGAGGCAGGAATGTGTGGTAGAAATTGAGGAGCCCCAAGAACGCCTGCAATTCAGGCTTGTTTTTGGGAGCAGGGGCTTCTTTGATTGCCCTCACCTTTGATGCAGATGGGTGGATGCCTTGAGCATCTATCCTGAACCCCAGGAATTCTGTCTCTGGGACCCCAATCCTGCACTTCTCCCTTTTGAGTTTGAGACCTGCCCCCCTGAACCTCTCAAGGACCGTCCTTAAACGGGTCGCCAGCACGTCCGGGGAGCTGGCTGCGATCAGGACGTCATCAAAATAAGGGCAAACCCCTGGTATTCCCTTAAGCGTCCTTTCCATCACCACCTGAAATATTCCTGGCGCTACGCTAACCCCAAACTGCAACCGGCCTACCCGGAACGCTCCCTTGTGAGTGATGATCATTTGTGCTCTAGCAGCCCCTGGGTCTACCGGCAATTGCTGATAAGCTTGGGCGAGGTCCAATTTAGCGAACACGGACCCGCCTTGTAGGGACGCTAAGATGCTGCTGACTGCAGGGACCGGATAGGAATGGGCACTTAAAGCTCGGTTTATAGTCCCTTTATAATCAGTGCAGATACGAATTTCCCCATTTGCTTTAATTGGTGTTACGATGGGAGTTTCCCAATCTGCTCCATCAACTGGTGTTAACACCCCCTGGTCTACCAGCTTATCCAATTCCCGCTCTATCTTTTGCTTTAACGCGAATGGAACACGCCTCGCCTTCATCCTTATGGGTTGTACCTGGGGATCTAGTCTAAATGAGATTGGGGGACCCGTGTACTTTCCCAACTGCCCATCGAAGACGTCCGCGAATTCCTCGCAGACTGCTTCTAGGGACAAATGGCTCCGTGTCTGATTAATCCCTGTGATTTTGATGCCCAAGGCGTTAAACCACCCTAACCCCACAAGGCTAGTCCGCTGGCCCTCGACGACCAACACACTTAATTTACCCTGGAATCCCTTGTACTGCACCCACAACAACGCCTCCCCCCGGATTTTGATCGGTGAATTTTGAAAGTCAGAGAGGGTCAGTCTGGATGTCCTCAAGGGAACCCGTTGGCCGCTCCGCTTGCAAATGTCTAAAAACGTTCTGGCGGAGATGATGGATACGGCTGACCCTGAGTCCAGCTCCATCAAGCAGGGGACCCCTTGCAGCCTCACCCTCAGTTTTATTTTTCAGGCTAGCGCCGCAGGAGCCCCTGTTTTGAAAACGCCCGGCCATCCCGACGTGTGACTCACAGTCAGCCCCAGCGACCGCTTCCCAGTACCTGTGGCATACTGGAACTCGGCTTCCACCTCGTGTAGGCTGTCCCGCTGCTTGCTTCTGCAGACCGCCGCAATGTGCCCCGTTTTTCCGCACGACCGACACTTCGCCGACTTGAAACGGCAGGTAGACCGGGGATGCTGTCCTCCGCAGCTTGCACAATAGGTAGACCGGGAGCCGCTCGCGCCGCAGCCGGAGCACTGGGTAGACCGGGGCTGTCCGTAGCCGCTGTTCTGGGTAGACCGGGAGTTGCAGCCGCATTGCTGGGTAGATCGAGGGCGATTCGCGCTGTGGCCATGAGGCTGGGTAGACCGGGGTCCGCTCGTTCCGCATCTGCACTCCTGGTCTCTCTCGCCTGCCGTGGCTGGTCTCGGTTCTTTTCTGTTCTCGGTCGGGGTTGAAGGATCGCTGAGGTCAGTTGATGGCATCCACCTCCAGCTCTGCCCCGTCTGCGTCGGTGCCTCTTCTCACCTGGTGGATGGATCCGCCTTCCCTCGTCTCGGGCTCCTCGGCTGCATCCCAGGCTAGGAGTTCGTCTTGGACATCCCTCAGGGTCAATTTCTGCTTAGCAAAAAGTTTCTGGTGCAGCTTCCTGTCCCTCACCCCACAAACGAGCTGATCCCGCAGCCTAATTTCTAGATTTTCGAAATTGCAGAGGCGAGCTGCCAGCCTCAGAGCTGCCATATACTGTTTGGCAGACTCACCTGGTCGCTGATCCCGTTTTTCAAAACGATACCGCCAGGCGATCTCGGACGTCTCGGGCTTGAAATGTTCAGACAGCTTCGCCAGCAATTCGTTGTAGCCGACGGAGTGGATGTCATCGGGTGCGCAGAGACCGACCGCCAGCTGGTAGGTTTCTGTGCCGCAGCTGCAGAGCAGTACCGCCGCTCTCTGCCGGTCCTCCTTTACCCCGTTCGCCCTCAGGTAGCATTCTATCTGCCCCACGAAGGCTTCCCACTCCTCGGGGCGGCCGCTATTGAAAAGGGGATACTGACCCAGTTGTGTCATCCCGTCGTCTCGGTTGTCCTGCGTCTGGATCCGGGGCTGCCGATTGGATTCCGTCCGTGGCTAGCGTTGTCCGATGCAAGATCCCACCCTCGTCGCCAGTGCAAAGTCGCGTGGTCGCACAGAGAGACGGACACTTGAGCTGGGTAGTATTTCTTTTATTCGGATCAGGAATGAATCTGAGACAAAGGGGTTTTCCTGGTGTTTCTTATACCTGCCCAGGTGAATGATGGCCAATAGAATTGAACCTGGGCTTCCCGCCAGTGCATGTGGCCAATAGGTTTAAACCCTGGCTTCCCGCCAGAGCTGACCATGCCGGGGGCTGTCAAACTTGCTCCATCTGGCTTTTCCCGCCTCAGCGGTTATCGCCTGGAGCTGTCCAGCCCCCTGCTGCGCTGGCATTTCCTGTGTATGCTAGCAGCATACACTACAAAAAGAAAAAACAATCATAAACTACCATATGCTAACAACAATAAACTATTAGGTCTATCGCACTTTAGCTCTTATAAAATAATTACAAGCAATATAAATGTAACCCTGACTGCTCTTTAGAAGGAGAGATCCTGAAGTTGAAACTAGTTAGGCCACCTAATGAGAAGGAAGGACTCACTGGACAAGAGCCTAATGCTGGGAAAGATTGAGGGCAAGAGAAGAAGGGGACGACAGAGAATGAGGTGGCTGGATGGAGTCACTGAAGCAGTAGGCGTGAGCTTAAATGGACTCCAGAAGATGGTAGAGGACAGGAAGGCCTGGAGCAGGGGTGTCAAACTCAATTTCATTGAGGGCCGCATCAGCATTGCGGTTGCCCTCAGGGGGCCGGGTGGGCGTGGCCAGGGTGGGTGTGGCCTACTGGGTGGGCGTGGCTAGAGTGCATATGGCCTACTGGGTGGGCGTGGCCAGCTCTACATCGTTCGCATCAAGGGTGCCTATGAGGGCCTGGGCAGGAGTGGGACAGATCTGAGGGTCTCTGGCAGAAGGAGGGTCTCTGGGCCAGGGCCAAGGCAGCGGGGGCCGTTCCCTCACTGTTTCCAGGATGGCTTCGCGGGCCGCATGAAACCACTTCTCGGGCCGGATCCAGCCCCGGGGCCTTGTGTTTGACATGTCTGGCCTGGAGGAACGTTGTTCATGGGGTCATGATGGGTCGGACACGACTTCGCAGCTAGCAACAAATAATTAAAAATATTCAGTTTGTACTACATTGCAGCAAAAACCTGGAGCATCGTGGCACCTTAAAGACTAATAAATTTTTACATGAATTCCTGGGTTACAGTAGTCTCTTTTATCATCTTTATATATTCCATGAAATCTTATATAGTTAAATGCCATTCTCCAGCAACTAATGTGCATCTATAGATAGCCATCTCTTAGTGAAAGTACGCATAGAGTCGTGGTTTGGCTATTTCTCCTTTATTCAATAGTGTATTCCCTCATTTGACTCTTGTGAGCGTGTCCGCCTTTGTTTCATTTGATATGCGACAGCACGCAAAAACACCAACTTTTAGCTGTTTCTAAAAAGAGCGAGAGAGAGGCAGAAGAGGAATCTCAGCTGACTCGTTTCAAAAGTAGTTTCAAAACTACAGACGACCACTACACATAAGCAAAGGTGCAGTATCCCTTTATTCCCGTCCAACAGTCGTCCGAGTTTTCGCAGCGTTACTCCAGGAACCCTAAATTGAGCCTTTTCGGCTTCCGTACTCTCTCCTGTTGTTCTGATAGAGAATGGGGGGGGGCAGAGCCGTCTCGGTTTCCGTACTGGCGTAAGTGGACGTGGCCGCCCCTTGCCGAGAAGCACCTGAGAAAAACGTTGTTCTGTTAAGTTACTTCGGAGCGTTTGCTGTGCTTTTCGCCATGAGCCGAAGCTACAACGATGAATTGCAATATTTGGATAAACTGGATAAGAACTCCTGGCGCATCAAGAAAGGATTTGTGCCCAACATGAACGTGAGTTGGTTAGAGGCGATGGGGCGAGCGATGAAGTCTTGCTGTTTTCATCGCTAAACTTCGTTCTGGAGCATGATAATTAATAGCTAAAAGCTCCCCCGAGTGCCTTTCATTCCTCTGGGCCAGGAGTAGGCAACCTCGGCTCTTTTATGACTCATGGACTTCAACTCCCAGAATTCCTGAGCCAGCATAGCTGGCTCAGGATTTCTGGGAGTTGAAGTCCATGAGTCATAAAAGAGCCGAGGTTGCCTACCCCTGCTCTGGGCGTCGAAGAGAAAATGTCGAGGGTTCACTTGCTTGGCTCTGCTCAATTTTTAGCCTACTGCAGTGCGTACGATTGCATTTTATTATTTTGTATAATTGTCAAATGATATTGGCTCAAATGGTGAAAGGTGATTTATAATTATAAATAGTGCATCTAGAATTGCCAGTTTCCTGGTGGGGAGAAATTTGATCTGTAGGTGTAGCTAATCAGAGTACCAATTGTGATATTGATAATTTCTCTTACAAGTGGACTATTTACTTCGTTCAAAATATGGGCATTTCTGGTTATTTAGGAAGCTACTTCTAAGCCAGCGGTCTCCAACCTCTTTGGCAACAGGGACAGGTTTTGTGGAAGACAGTTTTTCCACAGATTTGGAGGGGCGGGAACGGTTCACATGAAACATAGATCCCATACATGGGCAGACAAAGCTTTGCTTGCTTGCCTACTGCTTGTGCGGCCCAGTTCCCAACAGGCCATGGACAAATACTTCTCCATGGCCCAGAGGTTGGGGACCCCTGCTTTAAACTATTAAGAACAAATCTAAATATTTACTGGAAGAATATATTTTTAAAATAACTAATTATGGAAGCATTCTAGTTTTCATGATACAGTTACTTCAAATTATTTGTTTGAATGGTGCATCCTAATTTTGAATATGTGGTCCTTTTTCCTAATTTTCTTCTTTTTGTCTCTAGGTGGAGGGTGTGTTTTATGTGAATGATTCATTGGAGAAGTTGATGTTTGAAGAACTAAGAAATGCATGTCGAGGTGGAGGTATGTATTTATTTATTTATTTATTTATTTTAATTCCATTTATATCCCGCCCTTCTCCGAAGACTCAGGGCGGCTTACAAGCTTAGCAGTAGCCTTCATTCTATGTACAGTATATGCCTGCTTATTAGGGCTTTCACACACACCCCAAGCGGCATTATTACAAAGTCAGCTTAATTGCCCCCAACAATCTGGGTCCTCATTTTACCTACCTCGGAAGGATGGAAGGCTGAGTCAACCTTGAGCCTGGTGGGATGCGAACCTGCACTAATTGCAGGAATCTCCTTGTTTCCTAATGCCTCCAATATTTTTCTCCTTTAAATCTGTCACATATTCAACAAATATATCTAGAAGTCCAATATAGCTTCTTCTATGTTTAGTTATCATAAATATGTTGTGGTTAATAGGCTGCTTGGATTAACACATTTTTAAAAAGGTCTTGATTTACAAAGAATTGTTGGTTGGGCATGAGAAAATAACCATTTGCTCTTTAGTTCTGCTTTTTTAAATGTAAAGACATGTACCCTTTAAATTCCAATTTTGAATTGATATGTTTTATACCCAATTTACCTCAGGTTTCACATTTTCATTTTCTGTAGGCCTAGCACAGGGGTGTCATGTGACGTGTTGCTGGCAATGGGGTGGGTGCAGTTTCACTATGATGCATCCGGCCCGTGGGCCAGCAGTTTGACACCCCTGGCCTAGCATGTGAAATATGCAAGTGGTTATAGTTATAGTCCTCTACATGCTTATCTAGGGGTAAGCCTTATTTAAATCCATCATTTGTACTTCTGAGTAAACGTTAAGAGAATAGCACTGTTCTTTATCCTTAAAATGTTAATTCTGAGTTCCATGTTCATAGGAAACAGGAAATTAATTCCTACCTTTTTTAGGTGCTGGTGGCTTTCTTCCAGCCATGAAACAAATTGGAAATGTAGCTGCATTACCTGGTATTGTTCACGTGAGTCCTTGTTATTTTAAATCCAGAATAAAACCATTATAGGAGGACTTTGCTGTGGATTCTTCTATGTAGTAAAGTGTTAGAAGACTAGTAGAACTACTGCTTCAAATAGAAATAAGGATGCTTTCCAATAGAAAAGAATATGTATAACTCAGAGTTGAACAGTGAAGCCCTTAGCTTCTGAAATTTGTGGTTTGCTTGCAGATATTTTCTTACCCAAGTAGGTACCATTATCAGTGCAAGGATGGATGATGCTACCTAGTTGGATAATGAAACATCTACAAGCTAACAACCAAGTTCAGAATTATCAAGAACTTCACAATAAGAATACTGTGAGACTTTCTTATCCTAACAATTTCTTGAAGTAAATTCAGATATTCAAGGATATGATGGAAGTAGAGTATTTGCCATTAATTTTTGAAATGAAATGATTTCTTTATTTCCAGTTGTCATTTTGAGTATGGTACACCCCTTGATATAAATGTTGAAACCTCTGCTTTTGGATGCTTTGCAATGGGAATATGACTGGGCTAGGGTTACTTCATAGCACAGCAATATCATTCATAATTGTTATATTGATTGCCTTTCTTTTTCCTTTTTTTTTTGCAAAAATTGTATTTCAGCGATCTATTGGACTTCCTGATGTTCATTCAGGGTATGGCTTTGCTATTGGCAACATGGCAGCCTTTGATATGAGTGACCCAGAAGCAGTAGTTTCACCAGGTATGGACAGCTATAGTTATTATCTGTTTGGAAAGAGAACTCTTAGGTACCTCCAAATATGTTTTAGATGTTTCAGGCTCCAATTCAGACAATTGTACAGAGATATTGTTAACCATTCTGTGTAAGTAACAGTTGACTGGTGATATGTTCTGTAGAATGTTACATTTTCAACTGTTAGGAAGTTTTTAGTTCTAAGGCCAAAAAAAACTTAATTATCCAAAGAATTTGTATTACTGATGCCATATTTTTAATCTGGACTGATTTGAAGAAACAGGTGGATATTTTTCCAGTATACATATGCTGGCCAAAGCAAAATGCTCTCATTGACCTTTTGAGGACAGTGTCTATTAGATTTATCTTAAAATAACAAGTGCTTGTAGTGCAAAATCCAATGTTAAGCTGAAATAACTTTCATGAAGTGTAATTATGGAGGATAAATAAATGATCTACATACATTTCAGTATGTTTACCCTTGAACTAGCGCAGAATAGTTCTGTTCTTTCCATGTAATACAAATATATTTCTTTATCGGAATATCTAACTATATAAAGTTTACTGAATGTAATTATAGCTGCGGCAAAAATGCAGTTGATTGCAGTGACGAGTTCTGAGTTTTTAAAGTTCATATTCTGATAATTGAGTATTTTGAGTTCATAATATTAGCAATTGCATAAAATGACTTGTTGAGCTGAGTTTTAAAAGGTATGTTCTGATTACTCATACAGGAGGTGTAGGGTTTGACATTAACTGTGGTGTTAGATTATTGCGGACCAACCTTGATGAGTGTGATGTCCAGCCAGTGAAGGAGCAGCTTGCACAATCCATGTTTGACCACATTCCTGTAGGGGTGGGATCCAAGGGTGTCATCCCCATGAATGCCAAGTAAGAGCTATTTTTGTATTTTCTCAAATGTCTGTATTTTTGCTTCATTTCTGAAGGAGAAGGTGGCTGAAAGAAAATGAAATGTAGCTTATCACATGCATTACAGATCTGTTGATAGCAAACAAGTAAAAATGTCACTTATTGATTCAGAGCTGTTTGAAAGCTTTGCATAGGTTAGTCATCATATATCTAGAGGACTTTTATTTCCAGAATTCCATTCTGACTGGGAATTGTGGCAGTTTATGTCTGTGCATCTGGAAGGCGTCTAGATAGGTAAAAGTTGTCTTAGTGTAAACTCACTTGTAGTTTGGTGGTTATAGCTGCTAAGAGGCTCTATGTTTCAACCAACCACTCTTACTGATAATTGTACTTATTTAAGAACCATGTTTCTTAGTCCTCAAATATTTTGGAGTAACAAGAAAAGATTTGGGATCATAACAATTGCCACAATATATTTCTCTGCCTTCTTAATTGTCAGAGTGACTCCGTAGTATGCATGCAATGGTCAGCTGGTTCAAGGGCATCATCAGGAAAACAGGTTAAAATCTGTAAGACAGTAATATCTGAACACTAGACTCTCAGACATTTCTGAGCGAACTCTCAGGATGTCAGATCTACCATCTTCAGCTTCTACACTTTGCTGGCATCCTGCTGTAAAATGCAAGGAGGGAGGGGGAGAAAAGACATGGGAATGTGGAGACAAACGATGGGAGGGGGAGACAGTCTTGACAGAAACCAGAGATGCCAAGCCAAAGTAAACCAGTCACCAAGGACACCTGGTCTGGGAACAGAATGTGAAACTGCATCAAGTGTCGCCAAACAACCAAGTGGTTCCTGTAACTCCTAAGGAAGTGGACAGGATTATGAGAAGGTTGAGCTCCTCCACATGCTTACTGGACCCGTGCCCTTCCTGGCTGGCCTATGCAGCTCGAGAGGGGACACGAGGCTGGTTCCTAGCGGTCATCTCTGCTTCTCTGAGTGAGGGTCACTTCCCCACCGCCTTGAAGGAGGCGGTGGTGAGACCTCTCCTCAAGAAGCCCACCTTGGACCCATCCTCTTTGAATAACTTTCGTCCAGTCTCCAATCTTCGCTTCCTTGCGAAGGTTGTTGAGAGCGTGGTGGCGCACCAACTTCCTCAGATCCTGGATGAAGCGGTTTATCTAGACCCGTACCAATCGGGTTTCAGGCCGGGCTACAGCACGGAGACGGCATTGGTTGCTCTGATGAATGATCTCTGGAGAGCCCGGGACAGGGGCCATTCCTCTGTCCTTGTCTTATTAGACCTCTCGGCGGCTTTCGATACCATCGACCATGGTATCTTGCTGCGACGCCTCAGGGGACTGGGAGTGGGAGGCACGGTTCTGCGTTGGTTCTCCTCCTTTCTCCAGGGTCGCTCGCAGTCGGTGCTGACAGGGGGACAGAGGTCGACCCCGAGGCCTCTCGCTTGCGGAGTCCCTCAGGGGTCGGTCCTCTCGCCTCTCCTGTTCAACATCTACATGAAACCGCTGGGTGAGATCATTCACAGTTTTGGAGTAGGGTACCATCAGTATGCTGATGACACCCAGCTTTTTATCTCAACTCCAAACAATATCAGTGATGCCCTAGACGTGATGTCCCGCTGCCTGAAAGCGGTCCGGGAATGGATGGGGAGGAACAGGCTTCAACTGAACCCGGACAAGACTGAATGGCTGTACGTTCCGGCAAGCCAGGATATTCAGAACGTCCCATTGCTTAACATCGGGGACAAGTTACTACCCCCTGTTGATAGGGCCCGCAACCTGGGTGTCCTCCTAGACTCGCAGCTCTCCCTAGAAGACCACATAGGAGCTGTGACCAAGGGGGCCTTCTCCCGGGTTCGACTAGTTCGCCAACTACGGCCTTATCTGGACCTGGATTCCTTACGTACAGTCACCCATGCCCTTGTGACCTCTCGCCTAGACTATTGTAACGCTCTCTACATGGGGCTGCCCTTGAGATCCACTCGGAAGCTTCAACTGGTGCAAAGTGCAGCGGCACGGACACTCTTGGGAGCCTCCCGATACTCCCATATCACACCTCTCCTCTGTGCGCTGCACTGGCTTCCGGTTGCCTTCCGTGTGAAGTTCAAGGTGCTAACAATGACATACAAAGCCCTACATGGCATGGGTCCGGACTACCTACGGGAGCACCTTCTGCCAATGTCAGCACCCCACCGTCCTGTGCGCTCCCACAGAGAGGGCCTCCTCAGGGTGCCACCGCTCAAGGAATGTCGGCTGGTGGCCCCCAGGGGGAGGGCATTCTCAGTGGGTGCGCCAGCCCTCTGGAACAGCTTACCAACCGAAATCCGGATGGCCCCCGACCTCCGTACCTTCCGACGCGACTTAAAAACTTTCCTGTTCCAGCAGTCCGGCCTGGCATGATAGCGTTAATTGGGGTCCCAGTTTGTTTTCACTATTGTTTTTATTATTTTTATTGTTCATCTGTATACCTTCCTTCCTCTGTACACCGCCCCGAGTCCCTCGGGAGAAGGGCGGTTTATAAAAACTAATAAATAAATAAATAAATAAATAAATAAAACATCTAAACAGCATGCTATTGGACACTGATAGACTGGTCAAAGGGGAGAGATCCATGCAAAGAGAAAAAGTGTAACCTTTGCATGGGACTATTCAGATCTAGCCTTACTTTCGCTGCAACCACTTAACTTTAGTAAAAGAATCACTTCAACCAAATGGAGTCGAGGATCTTTCTTTCCTAAAGATCTGAGTTTGGGCAGGCCTGACATAGGTAAACACCAGGGAAACTTTTTTATAGGTGGGACTGGGACCAATTAGAACAGCCCAGTCTAATGCCACCAAAGCATGACATCATGTTTAAATTGAGACATCCCTGTTGTTTTTCCTTGATGTTCATTATTTTCTCCTATGCTGGCCAAATCTTTAAACATTTGCTGCATTGTAGTTCTTTTGCCTCTATAAGGTGAGGAGAAAGGAAACTTTCCAACCTATCTAGCTTTATTTTATTTTGTTTGCAGTGTGAGAACAATATACTGGATTTGGTCACCATTTTCTTTATAGAGGAAAATGAAAATGAACCTCACTTATTTGAAAGCATTTTACATAATTGTGTTCTAAGTTCAAGTGTTGGCTAATGAATGCTTGATTTAAAAGTTTTACATGGCCACCCACCTTACAGAACACAATTCTGGGTGGGTCACAATGATAAAACAAAAACAAAAAACAGAACATTAAGCACTTATTCCATCATATCAGTGCATCAAACTATGCAATCCTCAGGCTCCAACTTTACCCTATCCCAGAGTCTGGGAGAAAAGCCAGCCCTTTTCAACTTTCGGGAAAGCTAAAAGTTGCGGGGGGGGGGAGATGGGGAGCTGCAAGATCCCAAGGGAAAGGTTCTTCCACAGGGCAGGGTTTTCTATGGAAAAGGGACACATTCTACTTCCCACTAGATGACCACACTTGAGCAATGAAGCAATGGAACCTGGAGAGTGTTTACTCGGAGTAATCTGATAATTGTGAACCAAGATGTAGGAGTGAGTCTGTGCTTTCATTCTGTATTTGTCTGTGGTCTCCTAATTGGAGTGTCTTTCATACCCAGGGACCTGGAGGAAGCTTTAGAGATGGGGGTAGACTGGTCCTTACGAGAAGGCTATGCCTGGGCTGAGGATAAAGAGCATTGTGAAGAATATGGGAGGATGTTGCAGGCAGATCCAAATAAAGTGTCAGCAAGAGCTAAGAAAAGGGGTTTACCTCAGGTAATCAGACTGTAGATATAATGTTGGGTGATCATTTAATGCTGATTTGAATTTAATTTTAATTTAATTTTAATCAGGTTGATTTTAATTACAGAACAATGACCAGAGATTTGATTAGCTGATGTCATGGTTCAAAAGGTTACCCATTCACTTTTGGTTTTCATGTGTCATACTCTGGGTGACTCACTCAGTAAGTTTCCATGGCTGAGTGTGGAATTAGACTTGGCTCTCCGCTGCTGTAGTCTAGCAGTCTGTAACTATAGCACCACACTGGCTCTTGCATTGATTAAGGAGGACTCCACTTTGTGATAATGAAATTTCACCTTTTGATTGATGAGCCTTAGATATTGTCTTATATATATGTTTGATTTGGTGATTCAGTATTATTGATTTTTCAATTTACATCTTATCTAATGTTTTGATTTTAGTCTAATACTTTTTAGGAAACATACATTTTTAAAGAAGCTTAACAGTTCAGAAAATAAAGAGAATCTTTTCCCTTAACATCTGGAATGTGGAAAAACTCAGTGTCCGTTAATAAGACTAATGGATGTTAAATTGCATTCAGTTTCCAGGGCTTCTAGTAAAAATCACAAATATTTCATTTTTCTTGTTGGGAAAAGCTAAGTTCTCCTCTTCGGTTTAACAGCTGGGGACTTTGGGAGCAGGAAACCACTATGCTGAGATACAAGTCGTGGATGACATTTATAATGAATATGCTGCCCGAAAGATGGGTATAGACCATAAGGGACAAATATGTGTGATGATCCACAGTGGGAGCAGAGGCCTTGGCCACCAAGTAGCTACAGGTATTTGGCTAATGTTCTTTTTCGTTCTGGAAATGAAATGTGACTATCCAATATAATATTAGAGCTAGTTTCTACGGCACAGTCTTTATGTGGAAAAAATATAACATCTTTATGCAATTAGCTTATACGTATGGAATCTAAAATTATGATTTAAGTTCTAGGCCTGCTGGTCCAGATCACAATTTCTGAATTTATCTGGTCATATTTTTCAGATGCCTTAGTAGCTATGGAAAAAGCAATGAAACGGGACAAGATTATAGTGAATGACCGCCAATTGGCATGTGCTAGGATAGCTTCTCAGGAGGGCCAAGATTATTTGAAAGGGATGGCAGCAGCTGGAAACTATGCATGGGTCAATCGTTCCTCCATGACTTTTCTTACTAGACAGGTAAGAGGGGACAGCGATAGCTCATCGCTTCTCAGTCTTTAAAAATAATCAGGTATAACTGGCTAAGATGGGGAAATTGAGCTCTAGCTAAGGTATTCTTCCCAACCTGGTGTTCTCTAGATGTGTTTTGATGGTGAATGACGTAGACTTCAGTCCCAGAATAACTGGAAAGCATGGATTCGTGAAGTTGGTCTGTGATATATCTATCTTGAAAGAAGTACAGGTAGTCCTTACTTACTGACTGCCTTGTTTAGTGACCATTCAAAGTTATAATGGTGCCAAAAGTAGCTTTGCAATCAATTCTTACCTTCACAACCATCACAGCATTTGGTGCTTTGCAACTAGGTGCATATTTACAACTGTTGTGGCATCCTGCAGTCACGTTATTACCATTTGTGTGCTTAACTGGTTTGTGACAAGCAGAATACAGAAGGTAGAAGTAAAATCATAACTCACAGTTAGTTGATTCATTGCTTAGCAACCATGTTGCTAATCAGTGTATACAAACTCAGTTGCATTCTGCTTCGTGACACCAGATAGTAATTTCAGAAGTACTACATTTATTTAACAGATGAGTTTGAGATTCAGTTTCCAATATATGGGCTTCCAGGTTGGATCTACCCATGGTATGAATACATTTGGCTTTTGTTTCTAAACATGAAGTGTCAACTGAGTTGAGTTTTTATTTAATTATATCCCTTTTCTCCAAAACTGATGTGCCCTAAATTTGGGTCATACTGTCTAGATCTTTAGGGTTGAAAGCCAATTCACTTTAGTTCATTAAGATTTTAGATTTAGATCGTGCCTATTTTGTGCATGGATGGAGCAATACTTGAGATGATTGCTCACAGTGTATATGAATAGCTTTGCATAAATAATGGCTATTTTCTGTCTTGAAAAAAGCAGGCTTGAAGGATTTTACGATCTTGAGCAGCAGGGCAGCATTCAAAAAAGGTTTTGTTAATGATTCCGCTGAACTATATGTTCCATTCCAGCCATCGTCTGAAGTACATTTTACCAATATAATTATAATTGTCTCTTCATATTTATCAGTTAGTTTAGAGAATGTCTCTCAAGAATTGCTGTTAAAATCTGTACTTAGAATGCAAGAAGCTTGAGATAAACTGATTGTTGGAGGAAGAATTTCAGATAATTATAACTAAAATGCCAGTTTCCATATATACCAATCCCCCAAAACATATTAGAACTACTTTGTGTGCCTGTATTGTTTTCTAGGCATTTGCTAAAGTCTTCAACACCACTCCTGATGATCTGGACATGCATGTAATCTACGATGTGTCTCACAACATTGCAAAAGTAGAACAGCACGTGGTAGATGGCAAAGAACGGACCCTGTTGGTGCATAGGAAAGGATCAACCAGAGCATTCCCTCCTCACCACCCTCTTATAGCTGTCGATTACCAAGTAGGAACTTCTGAGATTTCTGTCTTGTTAACATTCATAAGCTTTCATTTCCCTTTGCATGCTTGGTGGAGTTTTTCACTTAATTGGCTGCACAGCCTAATGTAATTTCTTCACAGACATATCACATCCTCTTTTGCAGGTTAGTTTAGAGTAGACAGTGTAAATTAGCTGATTCTAATAAAAAATATATACCAACTGTATTTCATCAACATTTTTTTATTAGTTGATAATAATTTGCAGCCATTCCAGCATAACTAACACTGACTGTATGTGTGTCTCCAGCTGACTGGCCAGCCAGTGTTGATTGGTGGAACAATGGGAACTTGCAGTTATGTCCTTACTGGTACTGAACAAGGCATGACTGAAACCTTTGGAACCACCTGCCATGGAGCAGTGAGTAGGAAACAACTTGCTTTATTCTAAATCATGGTGTCTTTGCTTCATATTTATGTACATCTGGATAATATACTAGCTAAAATAAAGCTTCAGTTATTCTGGCAAGAGGAATGGGATCAGCAATCCATGACTGCTGTGGGATCAAATGAAGATGCGGAGAGATTATAGTAACTTAGAAATGTAGGCAATGTAGTATGGAATGTCCAGGATGATTTAGATTTAGTGTATGTGTTTAATTTATTCAATCCCAACTCTAAACTGACTCTGGATAATGTACAATAAAACCAAAGGGAGGAACAGTCTAACTACATCCACACTGCATAAAATCTGGCAGGGACCCCTGCCAGCCTAACCATAGGCCTGGAAGAACAGCCAGTTTTACAAGTGTTCCAGAATACTATCAGGGTGTGATTCACACAATAGCAGGGGAGATCTCATGCCAGAAGGCAGGGGAAGGTATGCTTCCTGGATCCCAATAAATGACATAATTTAATAAAGGAACCCTGAGCATGCTAATCCTCTTAGATCAAGCAAGCCAGTCTGATACCATAGGAAATAGCTGGTCCTTCACATAACCAGGCTCTGTGCCCTATTAACATTTTGTAGGTCAGAGATACTATCTTCAGTTGCACCCAGAGGAATACTGGTAACAAATACAGACTTACAAGTATTAAATGGGCACACCAAAGCATGCCCATTACTGCCCTGACTGCTACATTCTTGACCAGTTAAATTCCAAGTGATCTTCAGAGTCAGCCCCACATATAGAGCACATTGCAGTATTGATCCATAAAGTGAGTAGGGCATGAGTGACTCAGTTACAAATCAGTTTCCTGGCTGTTTTAATTAGGATTCAACAGTGAGGTAGCTGCAAGTAACTGAATTGAGAACCTGTCCACTTCCTCAAGATTTACTGACTCAAACTCATAATGCAATACAAGACTGAGTCCTTGTCACCTTGGTTGGACCTGGCCTGTCAAAGTCCAAGATGGAGCATATCTAAGCAACTGTGTGTATATTAGAAACCTTTAAGAAATTTAGGAATCTTAAAGAGTCTGTTCTGTTTATTTTAATATATGGCCAAGGCCACATATAACTGATTTCTTCATTCATGTTATTAATGTTTGCTTCAATTTGAAGACTGGTACTTAAAGAAATATATTATCCTACAGGGCCGTGCGTTGTCCCGTGCCAAATCACGACGTAACTTGGATTTCCAGGATGTCTTGGACAAGTTGGCAGATATGGGGATTGCAATCCGTGTTGCATCTCCCAAACTAGTCATGGAAGAAGTGAGAGTTCTTTCATCTTTCTTTGGACAATTTTATTTCTGGGGTGGATTTCTTTTCACACCAAAGTATTAGCATCTATTATCAGAAGAAAAAAATATGAGATTATGAGAATCTACCAAATTAAATGCTGTAATTTCTGCCTGAAAGGGCTCCCTTTTCCTTCTCTAATTTGGGGTAAATTGTTTCTCTTAACACCTCAAAGCATATCATTTCCTTTTTTAATCTCTTTTTTCCTAGGCACCTGAATCTTATAAGAATGTGACAGATGTGGTTAACACCTGCCATGCAGCTGGCATCAGCAAGAAAGCGATTAAACTGAGGCCCATTGCAGTAATCAAAGGGTAAAGAAGCAGAATCTGACAGAACCTCTTCTTACTCAGACTACTCGTTAATTATGTGTCCATTCAGATGGAAACTCTGACAAATTGTTTGTTAGAACTTTTGGACTTAAGAAATATGGTACAAGAACAGATAAATCAAGATATGTTGCTGTTTTGATCTGATGGCAAATTGTGTGAAGCTGACAGAGTTTCTTTGAGAGAAAGATGTGAAACAGTTTTTCAGAAGATTATTTGATCCTAATAAATGGTCCATTATACCTATAATGAGATTCTGACCAGTGCTAATTTGATGGCCACCTTTTTTCAAGAAGATAGTTCTTGGAGGGTTTTTCCCCCCCTAACTTCAGTTGTTTCTCTCTAATAAAGACATAGAGTCTTCAGTAATAATATATAACATGGCAAACAGGTTTTTGTTTTGACCAATAAATTAAGACTGACTAAGCTAGTAGTCTATAGGATGTAGGAAAATTTGCAAATATTCTTACTGGAGAAGTCCATGACTCAGCAGTTTCTGTTGCATCCCCACTACATGACAGTGGGTACTTTAGGAGCAGATGATTCTGTGCACATCACATGCCAGTAGTATCCCTGATTTGAAGCTTTACTTGTGCTTTAGTGGAGGAACAATACTACTTTCTTGAAAAGAAACCAGCTTTCCATTGAAAATCTATATAGTTTTCAGTAATGCTTCAAGCCATTCACATGTCTAGAACAGACATAATAGCTATATTGATAAAGAGCCATGGTGGCACAGTGGTTAGAATGCAGTATTGCAGGCTAACTGCCCATTGCCAGGAGTTCAATTCTCATCAGCGCGGGGTTGACTCAGTTTTCCATCTTTCCAAGATCATTAAAATTGCCCCCAGATTGTTGGGGGCAATATGCTGAATCTGTAAACCTCTTAGAGAGGGCTAAGAAAGCAGTATATAAGTCTAAGTACTATTGCTGTTGCTATCCTCCAAGCTGTCATTAAAATACAAAAACACAGTGTTCTGTTGCATCTTCTTACTCCCACTGGCTAAATAGATCGAGTAGAGAGAGTTTACTTCTTAAAATGGCAAACTGGAAATCATATACATTTAAATGGCTGCTTACTTATGCTTTTTTGAAACTCTCCCAAGTCTGTCTTCAAGATCTTTTTCCAGATCTTGAAACTTTCTAAATATTTAAAGCTGCAAGGAAGTAATTGCAAATGTTAACCTGTCATTTAAAGACAATCAGATGTATTTGTAATTTAGGAATAAAATGGATGTTCTGAAATACTGTGATGAGATGATATTGCTACTACTCTGTAGTATAAGTAATTTAATTTGAACTTTACAAATAATCTCTAGTTGTTTGGTGCTGCAATTCCAAATTCTGTTTGTTTGGACTAATCTCTGTTGATTTTACAGAATCTATCGTAGGTTTTTCTACTTCAGTGTAAAATGTGTACAATGTTTATCAGAGTACCATCAGTAGAGGGCAGCTTAATAAAGATAAACTGAAAGGAATGCCACTACTAGAGAAATTTTGAAAGAAACCCTGGATAAAGAGTGCAGCCTGGCCTTTATGTATTTTGAAAAAGATTGGTAAATTGATACTCACTGATTTCACTAGCAGTTTGAAATTAACTTAATCAGCCTAATAAAATAAAGCTTAAACCTGGGATAAAAAGAAACAAAATAGTTTGTAAAAGCTACATAAAATCTACCCTTCAAGCTAATAGCATGACTTATGTCTGTTGAATCTTTGTGTGTCTTTATGTTGTTTTGGCACTATTGCAAATAAGATCACATTGTCGTTAGTACAAAGACAAAGCTGAAAAACTAGACATTCTAATTACTGACAAAAAAAATCTCCTACATTTATGTGAACTCCTTTTGTTTATGTGTGCCAGCAGGTATATCTAAAGACAATATAGATTTAGCCATCCAGCCTGCTTACCTAATACTGCATCAGAAAAGATGAATTACAGTATATGGCTTATAGTATATTAGGGATATTTGTACCACTGAAGGAGAACAGTATGAATAAAGTGGGTTTTGTTAATGAATTCACTTGGTTGTGCGCGTGTTTTACCATCCTATGTTGAGAACTCATGTTGTTAGTTGCAAAGTCGTGTCCAACCCATCGCGACCCTATGGACAATGTTCCTCCAGGCCTTCCTGTCCTCTACCATCTTCTGGAGTCCATCTAGGCTCATACATACTATATTCTTTAAAAAAAACTTTTTCTAACTGGAATAATATATGATTCTGGTTCCCACATCAAAGAAAACAAAATATCACTTATTTTCTTACCTAGTTAATTCAGTTAGATAAGATAACCTTTATTGTCATTTTTTACTGTGGGCACACTGGCACACATTAAAAATGAAATTCTGTTGCTTGCTCTCAAAAGAAAATATATACCCATACACATAAATAACCCACATATACATCGTGTGTGTGTGTGTGTGTGTTCGGCTTTGGATACCACAAAGCCTTCCAGAAGGCAACAAGGAAAACAGATCGTGAAGAGGATGTGTAGTATCCCAAACAATACTGCAGACCCTGCTCAAGCATCGTTTATATGCTATGGCCTGAATAGAAGGGAGTGCACTACCGATAATTGTTTCTGCCATCCTCACCACTCTGCACCTCCTTCATATCTGAAGCAGTAATGCTTCCAAACCAGACGGTAATGCAATATGACGGGATGCTCTCGATCGTCCCATAGAAAGTGGTAAGGACGGGAAGGAAGATGTATTTTTCTGATGTGATACAGAAAATGCAGGTGCTGCTGTTCCTGCTTCACCACTGTCTGTTGAGTGACCAAGCTAGCCTACTTATTAGCTGCACACCCAGAAACCTGATGTTGTTAACCACCTTGGCAGGTGAATCGTTAATACACAGAGGTGTGTGGCTGTGCCTGCCTTTTCTGAAAATGACAATTATCTCATTTTTTCAACATTTAAAACAAGGCTGTTTTAATTATAGCAGTTCACCAAACCTCTACCTCCTTGAGGTAAGCACCCTCATTGTCATCCTGAATAAGGACCACTATTGTATCACCTGCATATTTCAGAATATGGTTGACGGCAAACCTACCACAACGGTGATGGGTCAACAGGGAGAACAACAGCAGACAGGACACAGCCCTGAGGAGAACCTGTGCTCAAGAAAATGGTGTTAGAAATATTAGTCCCAACTCACCCATATTGGAGCCTATCAATAAGAAAATCAAGAATCCAGTTGCGCAAAGGTGTATTTAAAGCCTGAAAGGCCAAATTTGTCTACTAGATACTGAGGAACAATTGTATTAAATGCTGAACTGAAGTCGACAAATAGCATGTATTTCTTTCATCTAAGTGCGCCAAGCTTAGTATTCTCTATATGCCTGCTACTTCTTGTTTTATCATAACTTTTGCTTGGAGAACTAAGAACAAGAATTAGTTCTTAGTTCTCATAATATGGTATCTCCTAAGTCAGGGGTCTTCAAACATGGCCCTTTTATGACCTGTGGACTTCAACTTCCAGAAATCCTCAGCCAGAGTACCTGGCTGAGGAATTCTGGAAGACCACAAGTCATAAAAGGGCCAAGTTTGAAGACCCCTGCTCTAAGTGTTTCTTAACTGTAGTTCTCATAAATTCTACCCACTATATCCAAAGCGCATTTAGGCCATAACAGGCAAGAACTTCTGAATCCTATATTTTTACTTTCTATTCCTATATGACCTATCCCACAACTGGTGGTTTTATTGTTCACTTGAGTGGCAGTGTATAGTCTCATACTCCATCTTGGCAAAGACAGATGAGCTATTACCTTTCTTCTTTCTCATATAAACATGCATAACAAGCTCCCTGTTCTCTTCAAAGCAATACTCTTCGTCAAGCATGTACTGGCATGTGCATTAAACTTCAGATGGGAGCCTTCTGTTGCAGAGAGGAAAAAAAGAGACCAGTCTGTAGCTGGTACTTTGCTTTGTCTCTTTCCGGTAGAGGATTATTACATGGAATGAGCCCAAAGTTGCTGACATTATTTGAAGAAACCAAAAAGTGTATAAAACGGTGCGGATCAAAATTCAGCTTCAGCATCAGTGCAGTATTAAACAATATGAATATGTACTGAAGACAAACATTTAAAAAATTTGAGTAATTGATTAAGAGGATAAATTAATTTAGAGAATAAACTTTTGAAAAGTTTAAAATAAAGGTGTTCAGTTTATTTTAAAATAAGTACACTATTTTAATCTTACATGTTACATCTAATATGTTTGTTATTTTAAAAAGTTTGTGTATAAAATATATAAATTGGTTGGAATATAATCATGTCTAAAACATGAAAAAAGTATGGAAAGCGTTATTGCATTAAATGATAGTACAAATAGTAATTGTTGTGGATAATAAGCAAACCTTGTAAAGAAATATGCAAAAGTAACATTTAAACAATCCCATGAACAAAAAAACTGTTTACCTCTTCCTACTGAATCCATAAAACAGTTCTACAAATTACATTCTGTAATATAATCCAAAGGGATGAGAAAATTTATGATTGGGATGACTGACCTATATATATTTTTAATATCTGTCTGTTTAACTATCTACCTCATGGTTTGAGCCTGAATTCATAATCTCTTCAAGAGAGTTGTGATTTTATATCCTCTTAATATTGTGTGCTTAATGGAATGCTTTTAAGATTCTGAAAGCGTAGGAAAATGAGAATCTCAAAATTATATTGCAGACCTAAAATGGTACATTATGTGCTTTTTTTCTAGTACTATGTTGTCTAGTCTCTGAAACAATTTCCCACTTCGTTGGAGAAAAATGATGGACTGGAAAATTAATTGTAAAATAGATTTGCACAAATTCACACATCAAGCATCTGTCTGTTTCTTATTGAAATATAAATCCTATTCATCTTTTTCAGCTGGGTTTCATCTCTGCTTTCTCCAATGAATTAAGGCCAAACTTCAACTGGCCACAATTTTCTCTTACATATAAATTTGTTGTAAGCATCAGAAGGGTTCTACATTTCAGTCACACATTACCAAGAAGTATCTTGATCTATGGACATAGAAATAAAAGAGTGCTATTATTTTTTTCTCCCTTTGTTCTCTTGCAAAATAAAGTCAAATATAAGTTGCCTATATTTTTATTACAAGGTTTTGCCACCCACAAACAGTACATTTTGCCTCTTCCTTGAGAGGAATATAAAAGTAATAATTTTGAATGTTATAATTGTCATTTTGAAAGCAGCCTGTTACCTGCCACTGATTATTATGAAGGATTAGTTAAAGCAGCCAAACAGTTGCTTTTGGTTTTTATTGTGCAGAAAAAAATGGTTTGTGCTTTCCTAAAACTGAGAGGCTATAATAACATTCACAGAGAAGTCTTTTCATCCTAAAGAAATCCCTTTTCAGAAACAGGAACAGAAGGAACTCGGCTACCTTGTAATCAGTTGATCCAAAGACCTGTTCAGCACATTATGTGTCATTGCTGCTTATGATTCTTCCTACTCCAGACATGGCCCTGTTCCAACTTTCTTCCTAGGGTAGTCATTGCTAGAGCCCTCTGAGCTTATATTAGATTGTGTTAGTTTCCAAGTCTAAATATCAGCATCTCCCAAGCTAGTGACCTCCCATATACTGGATTAAAATTTTCAACCACATATGTCAAGGATGTTGGGATACTCAGTTCATATCTGGAATGAATACATTTGGGAAGAGCTTATCAAGATGCATATTATTTTTAAAAAGTAAAGGTTTCTCCTGTCCACTTGTTTCCGTTAAGGTGGAAGTGGTACCTATTTATCTACTCACATTTGCATGCTTTTCCACTGCTAAGTGGGGAGGAGCTGAGATGAGTAATGGGAGCTTATCCCGTCATGCTGCACTCAGGTCTCGAACCAGGTATCTTTAATTGTTGAGCCATCACATTCCTATTTTTAAAATATTTAAAAATAACTACTACAACTAACTTTTTAAAGGTGCAACTAGGTTGTTTACCAAGTGCTAGATTTTTTTTATATCCCTTATCCTTAAACCAGATTTAGATTTGGAATTCTAGGAGCTGCAGTCCTAATGCATTTGGAAATAGTTTGGGGAGATTCTATAAACTATACGCTACCCTCAATACTGTATAATCCATTGGATGCGTCACTCTCAGTCCTGCTCTATGACTATCATACACTGTCTGGAGACTATAAAATTCAGTTCATGCTAAAAGTAGCTGACTAATTTTAATTCTTACACCAGTAAAGCAGTAGAAAGGGAGGGGGAATACAATTATTGATGATAAACAAAGGTAAATCAGGACCATAATGCTCACTGCAACTTGAGATTCAGATAAGTAAGTGTAGATCAAGGAAGTTGGAAGATTGAAGAGCTGAAAAGCCCTTGATCAGAGATCAGAGCAAAAATGACTCTGATCCCATTACAGCCTGAACTGGATTAGAATTATTTTCAATTGTTTTCTGGTTTCAGAAAACATCAAATAAAGTTAAGGCAGAAGTCAAAGCATTCATGTTTTGAAAACATACATCATTTTGTGAATCCTCAGGCTGGAGCCAAAACTCTTCCACTAATGTTACCAGAGAAGAAAAAAGTCAGATCTTTATCAACAAGCACATGGCCTGCCTTCTCTGGAAAAAAAAACAACACAATACATACACAATCATCTAGGTAAGCAAAGAACTATCTAATAACTCAGCAGCAACAAAAGTTGTAAAAAAAAAGCCCTCTTTCTAGAAAGATTTTGTTTTATAGGAAAGCCTTATTAGTTCAGAGCTTAAATAAGTTTATTAAAAAACTTATTCTGAAAACATTTAATCAAAGCAGAAGGACTACATTGGAAGCTGATTTCAGTGAAGTAAAACACATAGCCGGCCCATCCTAGCTTTGAACACTTAAAAGTTCATTTATTTGCAACCAAGACCTAAACTAGCATTGATTTTCAAATAAGGTAAAGAGTCTATCATCTTAACTGCAATGGCTGAAATTAGAGTAGCCTCACAACAATGAATCAGTAATCTATTGACTGCAGCCTGGCACAACATGCCCATGGAAACGGGTTTCACCTTTTTACTAAATTAGTCTTGTCACTCAGTTTTTTATTTTGTTTTTTTTTTTCCCAGAGGAACTTTCCATTTGAATTTGAAAACTTCTGTTTTCTGGGTGCGGTATGTGCTGGGCAAATAAACCATCTTTCCAATTTTAATCAGAGGAAAATTGATCTTTGCCAATTACAGACACAATTTATAGGGAAAAAGCGTATGAGGCACAGACATAGATCCCATTTAATTAAAAAAAAATGTTAACTTGGAAGTGAGGGACAGTTAATGAAACTGTACAGTTACTACAGTAGTCCTCAATTTACAACCATTTGTTTAACAATCATTCAAAGTTACAATGGCACTTTAAAAAATGACTTATGACCGATCCTCACCCTTACAACTGTCACAGCATCCCCACGGTTACATAATCAAAATTTGGGCATTCAGCAACTAGCATGTATTTATGAAAGTTGCTACACTTAATTAGAATCAGAAAACTTGCCTCCTTAAGCAGGAGTCCTGTCGTTCTAGTCAGATTTCCAAATCATCAACCAACAGACTTTAATAATAAGCTTATACTTAAGAAACATCAAGATGTGCTTCCTGGGTTCCAGAAAATCACTCTTGTCCTCTTGAATAAAATTAATTTTTCATGTAAGAAGATGGAAATCTGAGTTGGGCCTTAGTAGTTGCACACAAGATCTGGCATGATTTCAAGTGAGACTTGGAAATTTCCCAATTCTGCTGTAGGCAAGAATTTCTTTCCAATCTGCAGTAGTGTGCACAAATTGGTTCCAGCAAACTGTATATATTCCAGTAAACCAGCACTCAGTAAGAGCATCTATCTACTTTTGAATTTGTAATTCTGTCAAAATTATTTGCCCACTTGCAGATTTTCTAAATGTTACCATATCTATGCCACATGAACAGAATTTGCCATGAACCAATTTGCACAAAGATTCTTCTGATACATAAAGGAAATCAGAGAGTATCAATCTGAAAAAGTTTAAGGCGGGTTGTGTTTATTTTGTAAATAAATAACCCTTCTCATTGTACTTGTGTGAAAAACTTAATCAATCCCCTAATCCAGTGAATTCAACTGACAAGTAACTAAGACCAGTTATGTAAGCATTTCTTTAAATAATCAGGGCTGATTTGGCTCAGCTCTGTTTGAGGCTCATAAACTTTAGCTTCCCTCTTCTCAGGGAAGTTTTCATTACACAGATTCTAGAAGATACCGCATTCAAAATTAATTCCTAAAGATCTCTATAGAAAAGTAATTGATCCCAAGCAGGTTCAAAAAGGTCTGTAAACCTTTTGGGCCTCACAGATCTAGAGATATAGTTTTGAAGTGAAGAATTTGGACAAGACTGAATTTTCTCTAATGGGCTACTATAAAATTCAGTCTGCCAACACAGCATAAAATCATTCATGAAGTTACAAAGAACTGCAGAACCATCCCAGGAATGTTCAGTCTTCTCTTGCCTTGGCTGAAGTCAATATTCATGATTACACTATTAGGAAAGCGCTGGAGAAAATGTGCTTCATGGGAGAATAGCAAGGCAGAAGCCATGGCTTACTAAGAAATATGTTAAGATTTCTCTCAAGTTTGTCAAAAAGCACCTGGATGACTCTCCAGCCTCTCATGCAGTATTCTGTGACAATGAGTCAAAAGTCTGTTTTTTTGAAGCTATCTGCTAGTTGTTATGACTGGCTGAAATCAAACAATTCACTCCACAAGCAAACCACTTCACAACTGTCAAGCACCAAGGTTGAAATATACAATTGGAGTTTGCTTTGGTGTTTTAAGATGAAGAGAATTGCCATCAAAGGAAGCCTGACTTCTGTTTTGTATCAAAATGAACTATGCAGGCTATTTGTCACCTAAAACTAAAGTGTGTCTGCATGGTGTAACAAGGCAATGATTTCAAACATGTCTACAAGAAACTGAATGATGAAGAAAAAAATCCAATGTTTTGAATCATTCAAGTCAAGGTCCAGATATCTAAAAATGTGGCAGGACTTGAAATCAGCAGTTTGTGCAAGAAATTGCTCCAATGTTATTGATCTGAAGCAGTTCACCATGGAGAAATTGGTCAGAATTTCTCCACAGCAATATAACAGACTGAGAAATAATTACAAGAAGTCTTTAGCAGTATTAAAAGGCAATGGCATTATAATATGGCATATTACATGTAAATGACTTTACGTAATAAACTAGGCAAGCATCGTACTTGGTGATATTTATTCACTCAATAGGATTCACTTGATATGCTTACAATAATCAGTGTTAGCGATCAACAAAAATTCAAGAAATACAAAAATAGAAAAATATTTTATAAAATTCATAGGTTTGGTCATCTCCTCCCTATTCAATAATACAAAATGGAGCACACTATAAACCCAGCTCCTGAAACCTACTCCAGCCATGATGTTGAAATCAGTGATGTGGTTTCTCAGTTTTTCCAAGTCAAGAAATACTGTGATAAACATCCTAAAGAAGCCATGTCCATACTGAACTGTGGCAGGATATAAATAAAATAGTAAAGCAAACCTATCGTTTAAATATAGGAACAGGTACTGTAGTTTTCAGTAACCTATAGAAATACAGGTAATGGAGCAATAAAAACCCTAGCCCAGCTATGTTTGTAACATGGGTCCATCATTTTGTATCATTTATTTTATTTATTTATTTATTTAAATTAAAATTAAATTTAAATTTATTTAAATAAATAAATAAATAAATAAATAAATTTTGTATCATCACCCTATCCTGGGGGGTTTTTGTTCCCTTTTTGGCTGTGTGAGATTTAAAAACCCAAAATTTGATACTCACAACTCGAAGACAAGTCTGGTTAACAAAAACAAAGATTTATTGAAAAGAAAATTGAAAAAAAAAGAAAGGCGTTTGCAAACGCGGCCTCTTAGACCCTTCCCAAGTTGGACTGGGTTCCAAGAGTGCGCTGAGCAAGTTTCAAACCAGGCATTTTATACTTTTTCACGATACATGCCACCCCTAAGAAACTTAAACCATTCTTTGAAGTCGTTATACATCTCTAAAAGATCTTCTTTGAAACTTTTAACAGTTCAAAAAGACTTATTCTGACAACTTCCTTACATCCGTCACTATCTTATCTTGTTTACTTGTAATTTTCACCTTGGGCCAATGTTCCTTTCTTACTGATAGTAAGTTCCAGTCTCCTGGGAAGCTTTTAGGAAGTCATAATACATTGTTTTTACTGATCACCATTTGTGAGTCACTTTTATGGGCAGGATACAGTTAGCCTCATACCTTAGTGTTACAATTCATTGGTGTTACATTTTATACAATTTATAAAAGAGTAACCTTTATCCTTCAGCTGGTATCCATTGGTCCACAGCCCCAGAATAAACGTGGCTCTTGGCCTACTAAGGTATGACCTGCTTTACTTTCTCATTACAAACATTGTTCTTAACCATCTGAGAACTACCGTATATACTTGAGTATAAGCCGAATTTTTCAGCCCACTTTTTGGGCTGAAAAACTCCACTTCGGCTTATACTCCAGTCAACAAAAAAAAAGAACTGTCCGTTCGTTCGGAACAGGCTGCTGAGAGAAGCTGCCTCGCCTGCTGCGCCCCCAACAACCGCCGCTGCCGCTTTCCCCCCCCCATCGCTCACCCGCTGCCCCCGAAAATGCAGCTGCCGCTTTCCCCCCCCATCGCTCACCCGCTGCCCCCGAAAATGCCGCTGCCGCTTTCCCCCCCATCGCTCACCCGTGCTTTCCCCCCCATCGCTCACCCGTGCTTTCCCCCCCATCGCTCACCCGTGCTTTCCCCCCCCATCGCTCACCCGTGCTTTCCCCCCCCATCGCTCACCCGTGCTTTCCCTCCCCATCGCTCACCCGTGCTTTCCCCCCCCATCGCTCACCCGTGCTTTCCCTCCCCATCGCTCACCCGTGCTTTCCCCCCCCATCGCTCACCCGTGCTTTCCCCCCCCATCGCTCACCCGTGCTTTCTCTCCCCATCGCTCACCCGTGCTTTCCCCCCCCATCGCTCACCCGTGCTTCCCCCCCCCATCGCTCACCCGTGCTTTCTCTCCCCATCGCTCACCCGTGCTTCCCCCCCCATCGCTCACCCGTGCTTTCTCTCCCCATCGCTCACCCGTGCTTTCCCCCCCCATCGCTCACCCGTGCTTTCTCTCCCCATCGCTCACCCGTGCTTTCCCCCCCCATCGCTCACCCGTGCTTTCCCCCCCCATCGCTCACCCGTGCTTTCCCCCCCCATCGCTCACCCGTGCTTCCCCCCCATCGCTCACCCGTGCTTTCCCCCCCCATCGCTCACCCGTGCTTTCCCCCCCATCGCTCACCCGTGCTTTCTCTCCCCATCGCTCACCCGTGCTTTCCCCCCCCATCGCTCACCCGTGCTTTCCCCCCCCATCGCTCACCCGTGCTTTCTCTCCCCATCGCTCACCCGTGCTTCCCCCCCCATCGCTCACCCGTGCTTTCTCTCCCCATCGCTCACCCGTGCTTTCCCCCCCCATCGCTCACCCGTGCTTTCTCTCCCCATCGCTCACCCGTGCCGCCCCGAAAATGCCGCTGCCGCTCGCCCGCTTGCTCGCTTCCTCGCCCGGGGACCAGCACCAGCCAGCCAGCCCGCCGGCGAGAAGCCCGGCCCGGAGGTGAGGGGAGGGAGCGGAGTCGCTCACCCGTGCTTTCCCCCCCCCCATCGCTCACCCGTGCTTTCTCTCCCCATCAAAGATCCTTGGAAGTAATGGTTGGAAAAGTTTGCAAGTCTTTGGGAAAGTTCAAGAAGTGAAAGGAATACCCTCCTCTTGAAAGACCAGATAAGGCAGACAGGGAGATGAAGAGTTCAACCGAGTTTCCTCTTTTGTTCAGGCATCTGCACCCGCTGCTTTTAAACTCGCCTGGCGCTGCAACGGCACCCGTTTTCCCCGGCGAGTTTTCCCTACCTGGCCCCTGCAGAATCGCGGCGGCGCCCCCGGAGAAGCCTACCCCGAGGCTGCGGCCGATTTTTCCTTCTCCTAGACTCTGCCGCCCAGAGCGTTGTTTCTCCCCCTCGTGCGTGCATGGGATGAGGCGAGAAACCAACAGCCTGCGTCCGTCTCTCTTTATGTATATTTCTGTATATATCTTATCTCGGGATCTAGACCTTTCGAAGGAGAAGGGGCGGCTGGAGTTCGTGAGTTGCTGTGGGACCCAAGGGTTGGGGGAAGAGAGATGGGAGGGAAAAGGGGAGAAACCTGCCGCTGGCTAGTTCTTTGTCTGATCGGGGAGCCTGAACAAAAGAGGAAACTCGGTTGAACTCTTCATCTCCCTGTCTGCCTTATCTGGCTTTTTGAAACGCACCACCGGCTGCTCCGTCCAGAAGCCCAGATTCGGGAGGGCTGCTTGGCTTCCACTTGAGCCCATCTATGTCCGCGGGGCCCCCCCCCCACTACCCCTAGACCTCCGCCGCCGGCGGAGGCTGGATCCGCGCTCCGCAGCGGCAGGGCGCGGATCCAGCAGAAAGAAGCAGGCAGGCAAGGCACGGAGATCCGGAGACCTGCTGATGATTGGGGAGGTTTGGGCACCTCCCCAAACCTCAGCAGGTCTTCGGATCTCCGTGCCTTGCCTGCCTGCTTCTTTCTGCTGGATCCGCGCCCTGCCGCCGGCAGAGGCTTGTGGAGCACGGATCCAGCCTCCGCCGGCATGCAGGCAAATCCTGCTAAAGGGCTTCCCCCCCCCCACACTGGATCCGCGCTCCGCAAGCCTCTGCCGGCGGCAGGGCGCGGATCCAGCAGAAAGAAGCAGGCAGGCAAGGCACGGAGATCCGAAGACCTGCCGAGGTTTGGGGAGGTGCCCAAACCTCCCCAATCATCAGCAGGTCTCCGGATCTCCGTGCCTTGCCTGCCTGCTTCTTTCTGCTGGATCCGCGCCCTGCCGCTGCGGAGCGCGGATCCAGCCTCCGCCGGCGGCGGAGGTCTAGGGGTAGTGGGGGGGGGGCCCGCGGACATAGATGGGCTCAAGTGGAAGCCAAGCAGCCCTCCCGAATCTGGGCTTCTGGACGGAGCAGCCGGTGGTGCGTTTCAAAAAGCCAGATAAGGCAGACAGGGAGATGAAGAGTTCAACCGAGTTTCCTCTTTTGTTCAGGCTCCCCGATCAGACAAAGAACTAGCCAGCGGCAGGTTTCTCCCCTTTTCCCTCCCATCTCTCTTCCCCCAACCCTTGGGTCCCACAGCAACTCACGAACTCCAGCCGCCCCTTCTCCTTCGAAAGGTCTAGATCCCGAGATAAGATATATACAGAAATATACATAAAGAGAGACGGACGCAGGCTGTTGGTTTCTCGCCTCATCCCATGCACGCACGAGGGGGAGAAACAACGCTCTGGGCGGCAGAGTCTAGGAGAAGGAAAAATCGGCCGCAGCCTCGGGGTAGGCTTCTCCGGGGGCGCCGCCGCGATTCTGCAGGGGCCAGGTAGGGAAAACTCGCCGGGGAAAACGGGTGCCGTTGCAGCGCCAGGCGAGTTTAAAAGCAGCGGGTGCAGATGCCTGAACAAAAGAGGAAACTCGGTTGAACTCTTCATCTCCCTGTCTGCCTTATCTGGTCTTTCAAGAGGAGGGTATTCCTTTCACTTCTTGAACTTTCCCAAAGACTTGCAAACTTTTCCAACCATTACTTCCAAGGATCTTTGATGGGGAGAGAAAGCACGGGTGAGCGATGGGGGGGGGAAAGCACGGGTGAGCGACTCCGCTCCCTCCCCTCACCTCCGGGCCGGGCTTCTCGCCGGCGGGCTGGCTGGCTGGTGCTGGTCCCCGGGCGAGGAAGCGAGCAAGCGGGCGAGCGGCAGCGGCATTTTCGGGGCGGCACGGGTGAGCGATGGGGAGAGAAAGCACGGGTGAGCGATGGGGGGGGAAAGCACGGGTGAGCGATGGGGAGAGAAAGCACGGGTGAGCGATGGGGGGGAAAGCACGGGTGAGCGATGGGGGGGGAAAGCACGGGTGAGCGATGGGGAGAGAAAGCACGGGTGAGCGATGGGGGGGGAAGCACGGGTGAGCGATGGGGAGAGAAAGCACGGGTGAGCGATGGGGGGGGAAAGCACGGGTGAGCGATGGGGGGGGAAAGCACGGGTGAGCGATGGGGGGGGAAAGCACGGGTGAGCGATGGGGGGGGAAAGCACGGGTGAGCGATGGGGGGGGAAAGCACGGGTGAGCGATGGGGGGGGAAGCACGGGTGAGCGATGGGGAGAGAAAGCACGGGTGAGCGATGGGGGGGGAAAGCACGGGTGAGCGATGGGGGGGGAAAGCACGGGTGAGCGATGGGGAGAGAAAGCACGGGTGAGCGATGGGGGGGGAAAGCACGGGTGAGCGATGGGGGGGGAAAGCACGGGTGAGCGATGGGGGGGGAAAGCACGGGTGAGCGATGGGGGGGGAAAGCACAGGTGAGCGATGGGGGGGGAAAGCACGGGTGAGCGATGGGGAGAGAAAGCACGGGTGAGCGAAAGAAGCAGGCAGGCAAGGCACGGAGATCCGGAGACCTGCTGACGTTTGGGGAGGTTTGGGGAGGTGCGCGCGCACCTCCCCAAATCTCCCCAAACTTCGGCAGGTCTCCGGACGGCGGCGGCTTGGGAGAGGTGCGCGCGATCCTGGAAGCACCGAAGCCTCGGCCGCGCGCAAGTCCTCGGTAAGTTCCGGGCGGTCACTTGCTTCGCATCTCCTGAGGGAAGGGGGGGCGACTGGAGCGGGCGTGTTTCCTCGCCTGCTGGGCGCCGCGATTTGCCCAGGGAACGCGCGGGCCCCGAATGGCAGCGTGGAACGAGGAAGCGGACAGCCAGGGCTTCCCCGAGAGCCGCGGCCACACAGGGTATTCCTGTGTATTCAGGCTTGCAAAATGGCGGATCGAGCCTCTGCTGGCGGCGGAGGCTTGCAGAACGGCGGATCGGCTTATACTCGAGTCACGAACTTTTTCCAGTTTTTGGGGGTGAAAATGGGGGTCTCGGCTTATACTCGAGTCGGCTTATACTCAAGTATATACGGTAGTTTTGTATAGTGGATAAGGCCCCAGGTGAGAAAGCAGGAAACTGAGTTCGAGTACCACCTTACATGGACCAAAAAAAAGGCTGAGCGCCAAAGAATTGAGGCCTTTGAGCTGTGGTGCTGGAGAAGACTCCTGCAAGTGCCTTGGACTGCAAGGCGATCAAACCGGTTAGTCCTAGAGGAGATCAACCCTGACTGCTCTTTAGAAGACCAGATCCTGAAGTTGAAACTCAAATACTTTGGCCACCTTATGAGAAGGAAGGACTCACTGGAGAAGAGCCTAATGCTGGGAAAGATTGAGGGCAATAGAAGAAAGGGACGACAGAGAATGAGGTGGCTGGATGGAGTCACTGAAGCAGTAGGCGTGAGCTTAAATGGACTCCAAAAGATGGTAGAAGACAGGAAGGCCTGGAGGAACGTTGTCCATAGGGTCACAATGGGCCAGACACGACTTTGCAGCTAACAACAACAACCACCTTACAAAATGACCTTTAGTTAAGCATTCTCTCTCAGCCCTAGAAAGTAAGCAAGGACAAGCTGCCTCTGAAAATCTTCCCCAAAAAAGGACCAATTCTTTTTTTCCTTAACAATTTTCCTTCATCACTTATGATTATAGATAAATACATTATACTACCAATGCAGTGGCTCTTATTATCTGAAAGCCATAAAAATCAAAACTTGGTGGGGGGAATGATTTGATGTGCTTTGGGAGAAAGACCTGCTGCTGAGTAGGTACTTCACTTTTGCTTTGAGTTCTCAATAGATCAAATGGAAATTTTCTTTTTTGAAGTGAATTTTCTTTTTATCTTCCCCTTCAGAAAGAAGGGGGGGGGAAATCCCAAGAACTAAGTTCACTTTCATTTGTGTGTAAATGATCTGTTACTGTTTACTGTCTGGATTTGGCAGAGATTGTTCTCCACTTCTTCAAATGGTATGTTTGTGGTAGGCCACCACTTTTTTGAACTTTTAAAATATTCTCATGATAGTTTCTAATCCAACTTAAATGCTATTTGCCTATGTTGGACTTTGCTCTTTCCCTTGCTCTCTCCCCATCATTAGTGCTTAAATTCGGTCAATGTACACAGTCATTGGAAAAGACCCTGATGTTGAGAAAGACTGAAGGCAAAAGGAGAGGGGGCAGTAGAGGGTGAGATGATTAGACAGTGTCATTGATGCAATGGACATGAGTTTCAGCCTGATGTGCTATAGTCCTTGGGGTTGCAAAGAATCAGACACAACTTAGCAAGTGAACAACAACAACAATAACACAGAATGCATATGTATCTGTGTTAGCATCAGTTTTCAGATGGTTTTAATCAATTATGACTTAATATGCAAATTATCTCTATTATATTGTCATTTGTTCAAGAGTTTGGACAACTTGTAGGTTAGGAAAGTGCAAAACACACCATTTCAAGGATAAACTTTTGATCTTGGAAATTCTAGAATAATCTTTTTTTGAGTGTATTAATCTGGCTGTTCCATAATGGTCCCATAGTTATACTGAGATAAATTTTTGAGTAGAGTAAATGGCTGTATTCCAAATGTATCTAAAGATGAGGTTGGGGGACCAAAGGACATTAAGGGAAGTCTCTACAAGTAGATGCACTAAGGGTCCAGACTGGCCCAGGCTGTCTTCGCTGATCATGTGTGTAAATACCATATCATAATATTTGAGAATTCTGGTAGCTGCAAAGCCAAGAGATTTGGCGAGTGCTTCATTAGAAATAGCTGATATAAAATTAAGAGAAATAAGGAATAGTCTTCCACCATGCTCCCTGATACTGTGAAGAACCAATCCTGGTTCTGAGAAAACCATATTGAAGGATCACCTTTTCTTTCTCCTTTTCCAGTATAATGCTGCCTTAGTTCAGCAACCAGAAAGCTAAAAGGTTGCTAAGTTTTTGTCTGAAAATATGAAAGGTAGTTAATTTGTTTGAAAGCAGGGAGGCAGCAGACAAGAGAAGATCCTGAAATGGAGGGAAATAGTAGCTATGTTTTAGCTTTTATTCTTGTTGATCATGAGATTGAAATGAACTTTAGATAGAAGTGGTTTAGTAGATTTTGAAAAATACTAATTTGCTGAAACAGAAAATGCAATGATTGAGCTCCTGTGGTGATCAATGCATTAGAATTCTTGTACTATTACTAGTTGTGTACATGAGGGAATTTCCAAAATGTTTTTTGGACCCGTGAGGTGATCCTTTCCAAGAAATACAGAGAAGCCTCCCTTTCAATAAATGCAATATAAGAACTTTAATTGCTTTTGCATGGTTCCAGCAACCAATGCTAAGCAGATATTTTCTCTTGAATCCTCAGCTCACATTGAAGAATTCAGGTCAGTGATCTCATGGTGTATCCAGTGAGGAATGGCTGGCTGTTTGGAGCAGCTCAAACTCTATGGTTGCCAAAGGCATGTTGCTAAAGCACATGGTATACAGGAACATTTGTTAAATAGCTGAAGGCTAGTTCCCAGTTTATGGAATTTCAAACGGATGTAATTATGACTTGGATGAAGTTCAGGTATTAAGAGGAATTGCCAACTCTTTCATGAGGGAATAAATCCCTCCCAGTGAGAAACCGTAGACAATGGTTTTGATTTTTCTCTTGTGGGTGTTCCCTCAAAATTCTCATGAGTAATACATCTCATAGTGCATTATTTAGCATACATCGAACAACTACCTTACCTATCTTGTTGTCACTGATAATTTGGCTAAATCAGCATTCCATTCTTCCAAAACTTTCATTCCTCCATATATCCTACTATATACCTATTATTTCTGCCCATTGGCCTTATTGGTTAGGATTAATGTAAGTTATAATTCAAAACAACTAGAAAGATGTACTGGAAAAGCTGATGGTAAACAGAGAAGAACAGACTTGTTACAAAAAATAACATTGTGGGATAATTCTAGGCATGTTTCAAAAGTAATAATGGACCTGATCTGGCCAAATAAAGATTTAAACTCACGTTCCAGTGTTCTTGTTATATTATCTCACTTCAATAATTGTTCCTAGCTGTTCCTACTTTAGTTTTGCAATATACACTTGTATATTGCAAATACTTTTTAAACATTGGTTTGAGTTTGTGGTAAGCATATGAATGTATGAGAATAATGTTATTATATAATATAGTATCTAAGTAGAGCTGGACTTGGTTATATCTGAATGAAGTTAGGGATTTCTTGATGCTATTCTGCTTATGAAAGACAACATTTTTATTTTCTCTTGATTGTTATGTATTTTATGTCACCATGGATATATATTCTCTAAATTTCAATATAACCTCAACAAACATTTTGGTTTCATTTCTTAAAAATAGGGAAGTTCTGGTCACCATGATACAAAAAAGATGCTGAGACCCTAAAAAGACTGCAGAGAGAAGCAACAAAGATGAGAAGGAGTACAATGAATGGTTGAGAAAACCAGGTATATCTTGTATACCTAAAAAAAAGACTAGGGGTAACATGATACTAGTCTTCTAGTATTTGAGGAGCTTTCAGAAATAAGAGGAGACTGACTTATTCTCCAAAGCACCTGAGGGCAGAACAAGAAGTAATGGGGTGAAAGATCATTAAATGTGATCCAACCTAGAACTAAGGAGAAATTTCCTGACAATGAGAACAATTAAAGAGTTAAAGGGCTTGCCTCCAGAAATTGTCAGTACTCCATCACTGGAGGTTTTCAAGAAGAGAGTGGACAACCAGAATGGTATAAGGCCGTGGTGGCGAACCTATGGCATGTGTGCCACAGGTGGCATGCAGAGACCTCTCTGTGGGCACACGCGCTGTAGCCCCAGTCCTAGGCCTTCAGCTGGGTTTTATAAAACCTTTTCGCTTTAGCCCTCCACCGCTGTGTGCAAAAAAAAGGTTCAATCAATCAATTTCAACTTCTCGCAGTAAAAAAAGATCTTGCAAAGTTGGAATTGACTGAACTTTTTAGTCCTACCCAGTCTGCCATTACCACTGCAGCCATGCCCACCCAATGGGCCACACCCACCCAATGGGCCACTCCCACCTGGCACCCAAAAATACATAAGTGGGTTTTGGGTTGCAGTTTGGGCACTCGGTCTCTAACAGGTTCGTCATCACTGGTATAAGGTCTCATGCTTCATTAGGGGGCTTGACTAAAAGACCTCCAAAGTCCTGTCCAGTCTTGTTATTCTATGTTCTGAGTTCTAAATTGAATAAATTATATCATTTCTGTTTTCTAATAGTATTTTACTTTTTATGGCTATCAAGCATAATATAGAGCACTGTGATGTTTTGTTTAATACATGATTTTTTTCAAATGGGATGTTGGTTCTAAATGTTTTGTAGTACAAAATTTCATGCAAATTGTGGCATTTGACAGTCTATGTTATACCTGCCCATTGCCCATGGCCGTTGGTTGTTTTGGCTGCATAGGAACCATATTTAGAAAACGGATTGTTCTCTGTATAAGTAAGAGGCACCATAATCTTTCCCCTAGGGAAGTATTAATGTACAGTATATGTTATTAATCTGTTCTGGTTAAGGTAATTCATTTATTCTTTTTCTTGTTCTCCTGCAGAGTTCTGATTTAATCCTTAAATGTAAATATGTACATTTTCTTTATACCTGGGAATTTGAAGTAGTTTGTTTTTATAATTAGCCATATATTTTAAATAGCATGTTTTCAGCTATAACCTGTTATCTTTTTGATGGAAAATTGTTGTTGGGAAAAAGTTGCTTTCATGACATTCCTGAATAACAGGAATTATGATACTTCAGATATAATATTGTGACACATTATTGGAATTATGATGTTTCAGGACTTGTAGTTATTCAGAGACAGATGTTCCTTCCATTTTCTTGTTCCAGCCCTTGTTCCTTAATTCTAAGGTGATATCAAGTTTTGTGCAGTAGTGAGATTCAGCTGGTTTGCACCAGTTTGGCAGAACCGGTAGCTAATTTTTTGTTGCCCAGGCCCAGAACGGACTTCTTGAAGTGGCATTCACACAGAGAACCGGTTGTTCACATATTTCAATCCCACCACTGGTTTTGTGTATTTTATTATGGCTCCTTCTGTTTTTCTCTGGCCATTTATTGACATGGATTACTTTAACTTGAAAGGAACATAGTGAAGCTATTACTGGAAGGCTGGGGAAAATCAACTCAATAAGCTGTTTGGAATTTCCAAACAATCATATGACTTGGATTATATATTTTAAGGGTAGTGATAGTATCAAAGTGCTTGTAGATTTTTAATTTAATGGAAAATTTTCTTTCCCAATGTTTGATAAGAAGATTAAATCATGCAGCAAACTGACAAAATTGTTGAGCATGTATGAAAAGATATCTGTGAAGTATTTTTATGGCAATCAGTAATCATGTCTTATGGAGAGACATCTCCTGGTCTTGTATTTATTCAAACATTAATTAAAAATATGTAAGATTGGATCATTATCTGTGCCAAAGTTTAATAATAATATACTCCACACTAAATTGAAATAAACATTTGTCTAGACAAAAGAGAATATAGGCAAAGACTCAGTATACATTGCTTTATTTGAAACTTGCTAACTTCGTCAGCAAACAGTCACATGGTCTCGGTGTCTTCTGTCATTGAAATATTAAGTTTTCATTCAGTAGACATATGACACAAATTAGTAATAACTAGTCAACAAACATCTGTTTGAAAGTAATAGCATGGGGTTTTGCCATGATTAAGTTGTAGCTGTGTTCATTAGGATCAAGTGATGACTCCCAGGGCTACAGCAGATTCCCAAATTAGATGTGCTCCACATGTGTGGAATTCCCAGAATTTCCTAGCCAGGTTGGACCTAGCAGAGAATTCTGGCACCCAGATATAAGGGAGATAACAATGTCTGGAAAATTTGTAATATTGTATGTGAAATTTTAGTTCCAGAAAATATTAAAATGAATCCAGAATCTCAGAATCCAGAACAAAACTTGTCCCATCTTATCCTACCTTACCCACTTAAAAATTTCATTCATCTTGCCTGAATTATATAGTTTTCCATTAAGTGAGCCACAAAAGATATATTTGGGTAACATACACATTTGCCTGATATACAGTAAGTCTTTGGTTCTATTGTTGTCTTCTTGCTAGATGTAAATGCCTAAAAGAAAACTGAATTCCATCAGCCGCAGCAAGGAGAGTTTGACACTTATGTGTTAGAGGTTTCATGCTGATGGAAAAAGCACTGTGAGAGACTACAACCAAAAGTGGGTAGTAAATCCATATTTTTTTTACCTTCTCTCTTTCTACCACCCTTTCTCTTCCAAGTGGTGGGCTGGAGGAAAATAACTAATAATTGGAGGGGGGAGGTTAAAAGTAGCCCTAAGACAAAGTGCCAGTTCCACCAAACTTTAATTATTGTATTTTAAGTTTATAGAAGGGCCAAAGAGTTAGCTTCATACGTTCAAGTACAAATATTATAGACTGAACTCTGTGTGATATCTCCTCTTAAACTGATTTTAAAGAACCTTCACAGCCATTAAAATGGACTCAATATAAACAAGTTATAGATTCTCATGGTAGCTTCACTCTGCCTCCACCTCTCCAGAGAATATACCAAAGAGTCAGAGGTTCTGCAACGGACTACATTGCTGAATGTAAGCAAAGGGAGATCCCAGTAATTAGGTGGCTACATTATTCATTTAGCAAAGCTCTGGACAGAACAAATGCCTACACTTGTTTCAGAAGACTTCAGCTTCTGCTAAAACGATAGTCCATTCTTAATAGAATCTTTAAAATACAATGTTGGGTTTAAGGATCAAACTAATCTGCTCTAGCTTGCTCAGTTCCACATACATAAATCTGGATCCATCTAATTATATTTAGCAGTTTGCTCTAGTTTCTTTTACTGGTAATAGTAATATATATTATAATTATACTTGTTTAAAGCTTTTCATCTTCGTGGTACTTTATTACCAATTTCATTTCACAGCACTCCTATTATGTTTCTGTACTTATGTACTTTAATCAAAGATAATACTTTTTTGAACATTGCTTTTAAATGAAAAAGCAACTCATGTTACACACACAAGCTTCCTGCCATGTAGACCATATTACTCTTAATAGCAACTATATAATCATGACATAAATTAGAATCCATCTTTGAGATATAACACATGTGGATAATGATCAACATTTATTCTAGGGTTGCTAATTAATTACTGATAAAATTGAGCATGTATCTAAGGGTATCTGTGAAGTATTTTTGTGGCAAATGGTAATCACATCACATGGGGAGACATCTTCTGGTCTTGTTTTTAATTCAAACATTAATTCAAAGAGTGTAAATTTGGATCATTATCTGTTTTCTGTAACAAGAACCCTATTCACTTGCTACTCATTATAAGGATTAAAAATAATTCCAGCATGAAGCTTGCTGGATATGAAGTTGGGGATTTTGCTGCAATCATTTTATGGCAGGACAGGATCAACATTCGACGGAATAATATTCAGTTAGCTTTCATCCTTACATGTAAAGTATCTGTGTTGGGGGTGATTGGGGGTGAAGTTGTTTTCAAAACTACTACTACAATATATGTGTCAGAAACACCTACCAAAGTGAAACATTATAATGTTACTGAAATCTATGGGTTTTTTTTTTTACTAAAAGGAGCATTTTTGCTACCACGTGGAGCTCTTTTAAAGGTACTAATTAAGAACTGGACAAATCAATGGAAAATATTACACAACCAGCTTAAAATGTATCAATACTGTAAAAGTATTTTGTTCTCTCCCAAAAGCCTAAGAACAATATGAGCCTAGCTTCTGAAAATTTGAAAACCCACACATACCATAGAATGCATACTCTGGATAAAAAGAACAAACTTTCAAACCACTTCACAAAATTTAGAAGGTAAATGCAACCACTCGATTTGATTTAATTTGGCACTCTTTTCTCAAAGTTCCACATCACTGGAGTTAAAATTTGTTGGATCAGAATATTTTCCCTGAAAGCAAATCCATCCGTTTTAAGTCATGGGTGGACAAGGAGCTGTAGCTTCATGCTCTTGGCTCCATCCCTTAGACCACACCCCTTATAAGTCCTATTTTCAGCATGTATATAGAACACAAGCATTTCAAAAGTTACACCTATGTGCAAGGTCTATGGAGATTCTCAGTCATCAGGTCATGGTTGTCCCAAAGGTGCTTTTTCCAAAGTCCAGTTTGATTTGATTTGATTTGATTTGATTTGATTTGATTTGATTTGATTTGTATACCGCCCTTCTCCCGAAGGACTCAGGGCGGTGAACAGGGCACATATAAAAAATACAGAATACAAAAATTAAAAAGAATTAAATAGTAGCCCAACTAAAACAATCAATAACAATATAAAAATCCCCATTAAAACCCCAACATATCCCCCATCAGGCTAGGCCGGCTTGTTCAAATAGATGGGTCTTCAGACCGCGTCGGAAGGAGCAAAGGTCAGGTGCCATCCGGAGCTCGACCGGCAGCTGATTCCATAAAGCCGGAGCGCCCACAGAGAAGGCCCTCCCCCTGGGGGCCACCAGCCGACATTCTCTGACCGGAGGCACCCTGAGGAGGCCCTCTCTGTGGGAACGCACAGGGCGGAGGGAAGTTGACGCCGGCAGCAACTTCCCTCCGCCCTGTGCGTTCCCACAGAGAGGGCCTCCTCAGGGTGCCTCCGGTTTGCCTTCTGAAAAGCACATTTGGTAGATTTGTGTGCAAGAGACTGTTGTTCTCATGTTAACTTTTTCTTTACCAGCAGTTTGGTGGAGTATGATCTGCCCAAAGATGTGATATTAGGGTTACTGTTCCTTTAGTGTCACATAGTGATGTATAAGCAAAGTAAGACATGAATGGGGATGGGGGAATTATGATAAATACATAGACTTGATAGACTAATGATTTGGCTTATTTTAAATTAGCTTCCTTTGTTATGATGCCATTTGGCTAGGTTTGCAAAATAATTAATTCACAGTAACGGGAATCTTCCCTCCCTTTTTAAGACACACTCAGATTCTTTTCGCTTAGTAAGTACAACTAAGTTTTCCGCCTGTTTGCCAAATCAAATCAAACATGCTGTTTGAAATCTGAGCATAAGCGTAAACGTTAGCATCCAAATCTTCTTTTTTAGTTTTTATTCCCTTCCTCATCACACTGAAACCATGTAGCAGTAGCTTTTTTTTAATCCATATTTTTCATCATTTTGGCATTTTGAAAATTATCCATTATTATGTGCCTGTATTCATTTTGCTCCTTCCATTTTGACACATTAGTATGTATACACATGAAACCTACATATATACAGGTCATCAACCAAATGCCATAGTAATTGAGTTTATATGCACATATAAGTTGGTTGTTAATACGCAAGAAACAATGTATTTCATTCTTATATTAGAGCTATCTAAAGTGAAATTACAGCTAAACACATTTTATTAATTTTAATCATTATCTGACACATTGAAATCACATACTGACAAAAAAAAGTTCTGCTTACATTTTTAATCCTAGCATATCCTAAATGCAAACTTTAAAATATGAAGGCAGTAATCCCATTGTAAGCAGTTAAACAATTTCAGCACAATTTAGTTTAAACCCTGTTAAAGTCAAGATAATGGTGACTTAATCCCGTTTCAAAACGTTCCCTGGGGTGTAAATATAATTCACTTTATTTAAATATAATCCTCTGCTAATTATTATTCAGAATTACAGCATTATTGTCCAGTGTTCACTAAACCTGGGCAGAGTGTCTTAATAAGCATAATGTTATTACAAGAGAGGTGGAAAAACACATCTGACTTTATTGTTGTCTTTAACTAAACCAAAAGAAAACAAAGATCACAAGTCAATAATGTTTCCAATTTTAGAAAAGATAGTTCAGTCATAAAATATGCAATAATATAAATAAGGAAATGTTAGGAACAATGTTATATTTTTCTTACATAAACACCTGAAGATTGCCAAGAATGAATTATACTGGAAACAGTCTTCTCAATATCTTTTCCCACTCTTTTGCTAGAGATGAATTTTTATCCTCCAGGTGATCCACCAAAAATTGGAAATTCTTTGTTTTGTTTTTTTTAAAGAGATTGATGGTTTATTTCTATAGACTGTTTTCCTAACTACAAACTTCCTCAAATTCACTGTAAGGAGATGAAGCTAACGAAGTTTTAGATTCTCCATCACTGTTGCATTCTCTTCTTAAACTAGGACCAGAAACTCCTGGTGCATCTGTAGCTGGAATGGCTGCCTTATTATTTGTTCCTAGAGGATGATATTCCAGCAAATTCTGAAGGTGTTTGATGTAAGTGATGGCAGCTCTCAAAGTCTCCACTTTGCTGAGACGCTTCTCAGCAAGCTCTTTGGGAAGATGGTCTCTGAGGCGTGCATAGCCTTCATTTACGCAACGAACCCTCTGCCTTTCCCTCTCATTCCTTTTCCGAATGAAAGCAGGCTCAAACGAGTAGTCATAAACTCCCACATACCCAGAAAAGGGTAAATAAGAGAATCTTCCTGAATACGCATTATAAGGTTGATGGTCCCAGTACGTTTGTCCAAAAGGAAGAGGGATGCCAAATGATTCTCTGAGTGGTAAACCATGAGAGCCGGTAACATGACTGCTTCCAAGGGATGCTGGTCCTGAACATGAGATCCTGTTCAAGAGCCCATCATCTTTCTTACTTCCCATCTTGAAGCAATTCAGAGGTCAGATTCCAGAATAGGCTTTTTGGAATTTATCCATTGAAGGAAAGGTCAAATACGCCAGATGTTCTGCTCCACAATTTGTGGTGATCAGAGAAGTAGGCATTGGCTTAAGGTCCATGGCAGTAAAAATGACCTGAAATTCCGCTCTTCTATCCACGTATCAGTTCTGTTCCTTAGTCTGTTATTAGTGAATGAGGATGCCTTCTAATTTATAAGCAGGCTTCTAGGAACATCACTCCACACTCTAAACCCAGGTCTTCCTCTGATCTTCATATTTCAAAAGATAATGAGAGGGTTCCTGTGTTTCTTTTCTTCAAGCTTGGATGTATGACTATAGAGATAAAACTAAACATAAATAATCTTCTAGGCAGTAAACACTCCTCACATATTGTAATCCACAGTGTCCTTTGATATTACCTGCCTCTAAAAGGATGGATAACTTGAAAAGTTTGCAGGCATTTGCAAAGAGTTACAAAGCTCCGCCTCTTTCTCCTCAAGAATCGAGGATCTCCTGTCAGTTGAAAAATATAGCCAAGGGCTTTCTTTGTTGAAATCCAAAACACAGGGGCAGATTTGCATCTTCCGCTGTTTAAAAATAATGGCATCAGTCAGTTCATAGAAGTTTGCAGATTTAAACTGCATCTGACAAGTTGTGATGTGATGTGTATGTCCCTATGTGTGTGAATGTGTGCAGAAATATGATATATAGAGTATTAAGGGAAAGAGTGCTCCCTTGTGGTTGAGAGTTTGACAGATGAGGCATATTTGCAAACAAGGTTGGTAGGAATTGTCTAGCATTCTTTAAGATGTGTGCAGCAGCAAAAGAAGGTATTTGCTAAATTCAATATATGCAACTGCAATAAGGGCATCTGATTCTTCTTCCATTTACCCATTTCGCAACCCTTTCTCCCTTGTTCTCTCTGGTGAATTGTAGATGTAATGAGTTTTGGCGCAATCATCTGTACTTCAAATATACTACATAAATTATGTGCATCATTGTCACTATTCAATTGATCATTTTTGTTCCACTATAATTATTCCTTGTTTTATATGCATCTCTTCATGCAGAGTTCTAGCCCACATTTAAAAATACATTTTCCTATTTTTTTAAGGAAAAGAAATGAATTGTTTGAAAATGTAACTTTACATTGGAGATATTATTGATTAAAATACGGGGTTCGGACAAAATTAAGGGAATTCAAATAAGAGACCAGGATTATAGATTGAGGGCATTTGCAGATGATCTGGTTGTTACAGTGACTCATCCTGACTATTCAGTTGTAGAATTGATGGAGATAATAATGCAATATGGGAAAGTTTCTGGATTTAAGGTTAATATACAAAAAACTAAAATGTTGTCTAAGAATATGACAGTATCACAAAAGGCTGTCTTAGAAGAGCTAACGGGATTTGAAATAGTTAAAAGGGTTAAATATTTGGGGATATATTTGTCAGCCTCAAATGTAAAGTTATATAAAAATAATTATGAAAAGTTATGGGGAAATGTTCAAAAAGAATTAGATAGTTGGAAAAAATTACAATTATCTTTATTGGGAAGAATTGCAGCTGTGAAAATGAATGTTTTGCCAAAATTTTTATTTTTATTTCAAATGATACCTATACTTAAAAAGGATTCAAACCTGGAGGAATGGCAAAAAGGTATTAATAAATTTGTTTGGGCAGGGAAAAGGCCACGAGTTAAATTTAAGATTATGCAGGATACGCGTGAGAGAGGTGGTCTTAAAATGCCTAATTTTAATTTATATTATGAAGCTGCTGCTTTGTCAGCGATAAGTGATTGGTTTAATTTAACACAAGTGAGATTACTAAATCTTGAAGGCCATGATTTGTTATTTGGATGGCATGCATACTTATTGTATGATAAGAAGGTGGATAATGTGTTCTAGGTACATATTTTAAGGTATGCTCTGTTGCGAGTTTGGAAAAAGTATAGACACAAGTTAAATTATAAGATACCTATATGGGCAATACCGAAACACGCAATAGAAAATATAAATGTTGGGTTTAAACATGATGTGACTACATATAAGGAAATTTTAAGTTTGGAAAGGTATGTGTTGTGTATGTAAATAGTTAGCAATAAGCCATGGAAGAGATTGCAAACACAGTGCAGCTTTGCAAGGTTTAAAGCGGGAAAATAAGGTGCACTCATTGGACGCCACAACCAAGGAGCGGGAAAAGAGACTGTTTCTATTGGTTACAGTTCAAACGCTTTCTCTATAAAAGGTTGCAACATTTGACAGTTGACAGTTGACTTTGTGTATTCAATAAACTCGTTTAGTGTTAACCACTCTGAGTCCTCGTCAATTCGAACCAAACAACTGGCGACGAAGGTGGGATTGACAGAAGACCAGAGATTAGGAAGAATTGTCGCGAAGGCGGCAAATTCAGAGCGAGTCACAGTCAACCGAGTGGCCGCGGCAGAATAGGGAAAAATTCTCCGAATGGCGCAAATCGGGTCACTGAAGGAATTCGACCCTAACTTCCCCGAAGATTGGGAAGAATACATCGGTCAGGTCGAAGGATTCCTGTTAGTGAACGGAATCACTGACGACCGGAAAAAAGCGGCGGCACTTTTGACAATCTGCGGCACACCGGTCTACAGAGTTGCTGTCGGGCTGTGCCAGCCACAACCAGTCTCCAGCGTGCCCTATGCCGACCTCCTCGCAAAATTAAAAGTTCACTTTACTCCCCGAAGGTCCGAACTCTTTTGGCGGCGCATCTTTGAAAAGAGAAATCAGAGACCGGGGGAGTCCATACAGAAATTCGTCGCTGCCGTCAGGGAAGCCGCAGTGCGTTGCAAATACGATAATTTAGAAATTAGAATTCGGGACAGAGTCGTGCTGGGCTTACGCGATGAACAATTACAAAATAGAATAATCGCCAAACCTACCGGCGATTTACAGGAAGTGCTAGACGAACTCCTAACGTATGAGTCAACCGGGTATCGCGACCCCCCCCGCAGTAGCATGGCGGCAGCGCCCGAAATTAACCAAGAGGGCTATGTGGACTGCGGGGAGGTGGATCAGCAGTGGGAGGAAGAGATCGCCGAAGTCTCCAGGCGATTCGGAAAGATGGCACCAAGACAACTCAGAAGCGAGGGGCCTGAACCTGGCCGCCGGCAACAACCCGCAACACCGCAAAGACCACCGACAGGGGCACAACGACCGTGGCGGGACACAGCAACCAGACCGCGCGACAACGAAACTCAGAACCGATGTGGCAGCTGCGGCGGCAACCATCCCCGCGCTTCCTGCCGATTCCGTACCGCCAAGTGCAGGGCTTGCGGCAAGACCGGCCACATCCAGGCCATCTGCAGAAACCGCGTTCGGGACACCCGTCTGAATGAAGTCGATGTGTGGCCAGAGGGTAAGGTAACCCCCAAAGCCAGTGGCAAGGAGACCCCTAAAACCCGGGTGAAAATTCCAAACCTAAGGGAGGTGGCCCGAGTCAATCGGAGACGGCGGGGAAGGGGTCACAATTTTCCGGACGGAAAATTAAAAATCACAGTCCTTCTGCAAGGGGTCCCTTGCAGAATGGAAATCGACTCAGGGGCTTCAGTGTCGATAATTTCCACTGAAAAAGAATTTGCAGACGTATTCGATGGATCTCTAGGCAAGTACAAAGGGCCCCCCATTAATTTTAACCTAGACCCCTCAGTAAATCCAATCAGGCTAAAGGCCCGGAGGGTACCTTTTGCCTTAAAAGAAAAAATCGAGGCCGAGCTCGACCGGCTTGTAGGCCTCGGAGTTTTAGAACCTGTTGAGGGCGGTTTGTGGGAGACGCCGATTGTCACACCCCTCAAACCCAATGGGGATGTGAGAATCTGCGCCGACTACAAGGCCACCCTCAACATTGGAATGAAAAAGCATGCTTACCCGGTCCCGACGGTGAAGCAGGTCCTCGCCACGATCCAGGACGCCGCCATCTTCGCCAAGCTCGACTTGGTGCATGCGTACTTACAGTTGACTGTTTCCAAGGAGGCTGCAGAGGCACAGACAATTGTTACCCACAAGGGGGCGTTCCGAGTCCACAGACTGCAATTTGGAATTGCAGCAGCTCCAGGCATCTTCCAAGAAGTGATGGAGAGGACCTTAAAGGGCATACCTGGAGTATGCCCTTACTTTGATGATGTCCTAATAGCTGGAAAAGATGAAGGAATGTTAGTAGAGCGGCTGGAACAGGTACTGGGCAGATTTAGAAAGGCTGGATTAAAATTAAAAAAGGAAAAATGTAGCATAGGGGTTAAATCCACTGATTTTTTGGGGTTCAGGATTGACAAAAGTGGAGTCCATCCTACCCCTGAAAAAATTAAAGCAATAAAAGGGGCTCCTGAACCAAGGAACAAGGCGGAGCTACAGGCCTTCCTAGGCTTGGTAAATTTTTATCACACTTTTGTGCCACATAAGGCTGCCATTGCAGAACCTCTGCACAGGCTTTTAGATAAGAAGACCCCTTGGCATTGGCAAGACAAGCACCAAGCGAGTTTCCAGACCTTAAAAGACATCCTTTCCAGTAGTTCAACTGTAACCCACTTTATAGAAAATAGACCAATCTACCTGGCGTGCGATGCTTCGCCTTATGGCGTTGGGGCAGTAATCAGCCATTTAGACGCCCAGGGAATGCAAAGACCCATTGCTTACTACTCCCGCACACTAACCAAGGCAGAGCGGAACTATGCTCAAATTGACAGGGAAGCTTTAGCCATAGTGGCAGGAGTTAAAAAGTTCCACGACTACCTGTACGGCAGGAACTTTACAATACTGACTGACCACAAACCCCTGCTGGGACTGTTTACCACAGATAAACAGACTCCCCAAATTATGTCTCCCAGGATGCTGAGATGGTCCATTTTCCTCTCAGCATATTCATTTTCCCTCCAATACCGACCAGGTAAGGACATGGGTCATGCAGACGCTCTTAGCAGATTGCCCCTTAGCGCAACAGAGGAGGACCCTGCCCCAGTGGGACAAGTAATGTCCCTACAAGATATTCCTGATTTGCCCCTAACTGCTAAAGACATAGCTGAGGCAACCAATAAGGACCTCATCTTAAGGAGAGTAATGGCCTGGGTCATGAGCGGTTGGCCCAACGCCAACCCGGACGTAAAATACAGTCCATTTTTCAGAAGGAAAGATGAACTATCAGTTCATATGGGTTGCTTACTCTGGGGAACTCGTGTAGTAATTCCGGAAATCCACAAATCAGCTATTCTATTTGAATTGCATGAGGGACACCCCGGAATAGTAAGGATGAAGGCCCTGGCTAGGAGTCACTTGTGGTGGCCAGGATTGGACCACGACATTGAGGAATGCGTTGCCAATTGCCATCTGTGCCAACGTTCCAGGCCTGAACAACAACACATCCGCACACATAAATGGGAGCTAGCTAGGAATCCTTGGTCCAGGATTCATATTGATTTCGCTGGACCTTTCCAGGGGTTAACGTTCCTTGTAGTGGTCGACAGCTACTCTAGATGGCTAGAAGTAGTACCGGTCAGTTCAGTAACGGCAGGCAGAACAATACAGGCATTAAGGGGCCTCTTTGCCACTCATGGGTTGCCAGATTTAATAGTGTCTGATAATGGGCCACAATTCACATCTATTGAATTTCAGGATTTCCTCAAGGCCAACTCGATTAAGCACAAGACTTCTGCACCCTTCCACCCCTCCACCAACGGATTGGCTGAAAGGAATGTGAGGACCACGAAGGACGCGCTTAAAAGAATCATTCGAGGTGACTGGCATCAGAGACTAGCTGAGTTCTTGTTGGCTCAACACACAACCCCTTGTTCGGCTACAGGGAAAAGTCCAGCTGAAATGAGGTGGGGCAGGAAAATATCGACCAAGTTGGACAGATTACACCCTGACAGACTCCAACCAAACATTGAATTAGACATTCCTAACAGAACATTTGAAGTGGGGGACTTGATTTGGGCCAGGAACTACGCCCAAGGGGACAAATGGATTCCAGGGGTGGTAACTGAAATCTTAGGTCCCCTATCATACATCATTGAGGGGGAAGGGAATAGGATCTGTAAAAGACACATAGACCAGCTGAGGAAAAGATCTAGTGGGTGTGTGCCTGTTGAGGGGGACCAAAGCTCAGTAAGGGGAAACAGTACAGACAACAGTAGGCCAGGAAGCGGTGTAGAGGTTGGGCAAGATGACACATTCTCTGATGCCCAACAACAACAATTCAGTCCAATTGATTGGGGAATACCCCTGCGAAGTAGGCCAGTGACCAATGAATCCCAAACACAACCTAATACACAAGACAGTACATCTGAAGCCAGTAACCCAGAGCCCAGGTCTAGTAGTAACCAGCAGCCAAGCAGTCAACCAGGAAGAAGTGTCCCTAATAGCCAAAGTAACAGATACCCGTCCAGAATACATAGGCCACCAAAATACCTAATGGATTTTGTAAAGAAATGACACCAACTGGGGGGTAAGGGGTGTTGTGTATGTAAATAGTTAGCAATAAGCCATGGAAGAGATTGCAAACACAGTGCAGCTTTGCAAGGTTTAAAGCGGGAAAATAAGGTGCACTCATTGGACGCCACAACCAAGGAGCGGGAAAAGAGACTGTTTCTATTGGTTACAGTTCAAACGCTTTCTCTATAAAAGGTTGCAACATTTGACAGTTGACAGTTGACTTTGTGTATTCAATAAACTCGTTTAGTGTTAACCACTCTGAGTCCTCGTCAATTCGAACCAAACAGTATGTATGGCAATTAAAGCCATATAATATTTTAAGAGAAGAAAACTTGGTTTCAGTATGGGCAATTACAGGCCAGGTGGAAGGAAGACCAGAAAATTGGTTTTTCAATGATTGATGAAAATTTGGTAAAGCAAATTAGAGATCAAGGCCAAGCACATATTAAAAGGATATATCTTGCATTGATAGAAATTGATTCAGAGACAGAACTTGTTAAAGACTGCATGATAAAGTGGGCTCAGAATTTTCAAGAAGTCATTACAATGGATACTTGGGAAAAGATTTGGGTGAGAAATGTAAAATTTACGCAGGCTCAAAACTTAAGAGAGAACTTTTATAAAATGTTTTATAGGTGGCACTTATTTATTTATTATTTATTTATTAATTTAATTTGTATACCGCCCTTCTCTCAAGAGACTCAGGGCGGTGCACAGGGCAATACATAAAAATTAGATACAAAAATTAAAATTATTAAAACATGATTAAACAATGCCCATAAATTAATACAAATTTAAAATTGAAATCATTTATAAAAATCCCACCCCGTCCCATCAGGCCAGGCCAGCTTGTTTAAAGAGATGGGTTTTAAGATCGCGCCGGAAGGAGCGGAGATCGGGCGCCATCCGGAGCCCTTGGGGAGGGCTGGGGAGAGGGGAGGGGGTTGGGAGGGGTTTTGTCTTTTTAAAAAAATGTATTGTAAAACTTTTCAATAAAAAAAAGAAAATGTAACTTTAGAGACTTTAAAAATGGTATTGTTCATGAAACAAAAGGAAATGTAAACATTTTCCACTTCAAAACAGATGTATATCACAGAATAACATACCCTACTGAGCATATCCTGTCTTGCTTATGAAAAAGGAATTGTTCTTCAAACTGTAATTTTAAAAAATATTATAAATGTAATTGTGTTAGATATTAATCTAAGTAAGTTGACTCAGTTTCTAGGTCAGTATTTTTTTTCCTTTTTAAAGATATCCTTAGCTCTTTAGGTTCCCCCCAAGCCATTCCTATTTTCCTTTTCTCCGCATGGAAATGAATATAGAACTGCAAGAAGAAATTTTTATTTCCTTGTTTCAATGCAGCCAACACTGAATCTTGGCTCTTCACTCAGTTTTTTAATGGATCATTCTATTTTTTTTCTTTTTTGATGAAATCCTTGTAGTGTTTAACAAAAAAGGGTGTCTTTTTATGAACCGAAGTGAAATTTCTGCTACTTGGATCTAAAGAAGAGGCATGGTGGCCACAGAAAGGGCAGGAGAAGGTAATGGTTAACTTATCATGAAAACAGGATCTGAATAAAACATCACTGTATATGCCATCATTTTGGTGTCATCATTTTATGCAGATGCTGCTAACTACAAAGTTAATAATACTAAGTATAATTAATGTACCTTGTGCTTTCTTCTTCTCCATGTAGATTATGACTTGTCCTTTGGAATATTTGGGGTACAGCTTTATTTGCCCCAAGAAAACATTTATTTAAAAATTTCTTTATAATAGCATTGTATTTCTCCATTTTATGCTCATGGATACCTTTATATTATTTACCCATTTTTCATAGTGTTTAGATATTGTCCTTTAGATAAGGAGGTAGCAGTAGAGCTGAACATGTTTGAAATTTGTAAACAAGTGTTGATTTGGTACAAAACTAGATCTAGGATGTGTTTTGGGGGGTTGTATTTATTTCGGATAGCTGTCAAGGCTTCTTTGATTGGCACTTGGGTGAAGAGGGATACGACATCGAAGCTCACAAGTAGGTCACAGGGCTGTAAGTTTAGTTTACTTATTATCTCTATGAATTGGAATGAGTTTTGTACATGTGAGGTGATGGAATTTGCGTAAGGCTGTAGTTGTTTGGCAAGAAATTTGGCTAGATTTTGTAGAGGTGAGCCTATGGAGCTGACTATGGGTCTGAGTGGGGTTTCTTCTTTGTGTATCTTGGGCAGACCATAGAGCTTAGATCTGACCAACCACTGCCTATCTAACACATACTTCATCTACAATGGACAAAGATACAAACAAATGGAAGGAGCACCCATGGGATCACCCCTTTCACCTGTCATTGCAAACCTCTACATGGAACACTTTGAAACCCTCGCTCTAGAAAAATCCAACCACAAACCCAAACTCTGGCTCAGATACGTAGATGACACCTTCGTAATCTGGCCACACGGCAAAGAAAAACTGGATGACTTCCTCACACACCTCAATAGCCTACACCCCAAAATACAATTCACCATGGAAACAGAAGCTAACAATCAACTTCCCTTCCTTGATGTCTTAGTCTACAAGAAATCCAACGGCTCCCTAGGACACACTATCTACCATAAAAAAACACACACAAACCGCTATCTGAACGCACTCTCACACCACCACCCAGCACAGATCAACTCCGTAGCCAAGACACTCATCTCCAGAACAAAACACCTAGCTGACGAACAACACCTAAAAACCGAACTACACACTCTCACTAATGTACTAACAGCCAATGGATTCCAAAGAAACACAATTACCAACTTAATCCGAAGAGAGACGCCCACAAAAACCCAAGACAGAGAACAAGAAAATGGCAAAGCCCTCCTCCCATACTTAAAAGGGACCACAGACAGAATCAGCAAGATCCTCCAAAAACACAACATCAAAACAGCATTCTACACAGACAGAAAAATATCCACCATCCTAAGAAACCCCAAAGACATAATTGGGTTAGAAAACCAAGGAGTATATGAAATCCCATGCACCGCCTGCCCCACCACATACATTGGACAGACCAACAGAAGAATAAGTGCACGCATTGAAGAGCACAAAAACTCACTCAGAAAGGGAGAACAAACCTCATTCCTGGTCCAACACTTTGAAGCCACGGGACATGAAATTGATTTTTAAAAAACCAAAACTATCGCCAAAATTGAACATTTTAACAACAGAATAATCAGAGAAGCCATTGAGATAGAAAAACGGCCCCACAGCATGAACAAACGAGATGATACCTCTCGCCTACCAGCCATTTGGAAACCCGCCTTGATTGACAGATGAGTCCCAACCACCAAGAATGATACCAGACCCAAACTCATGATAACATCACATGACACCACCACCAAACCATTCAAAAAGCAAATCCGAACCCACAATGATAACGACGCACAACCACAAAACAGAAACCTAACTACAGCTGCAACATCAGCCACTTTAAACCCCTCCAAACCACACAATAAGCAAACTGACACCCACTATAAAAACATAGCACCACCACAAACACGAAGCCGAACAAAAGCAGCACAACTCACCAGCTCAGGTCTAAGGCTGGCAGCTGAGACCAGCCCATCCACTCAAAACACACCCCCACCCAATCAGAACACACCCACCATTCAAAACACACTCCCACCCAATCAGAACACACTTAATCCCCCACCCAATCAGAGCACACCTCCACCCACAGAACACACCCCCTCTGGCAGTTTAAAAAAGAGGAACAAACAGCCACTACCACATGCTTCTCCCAGAAGAAGGAAGCTGAAGCCACCAGCCTGAGGATGACAGATGGGATTCCGTCGAAACATTGCTCCTACACCTTCAACTGTACGCGGGGAAAAACCCGAATGACCAAAGATCCATATATATTGATTCTACGCGGGAAAAGACCCGAATGACCAAAGATCCACATACAAACACCCGCGAAAACCTCAGAATATATATATATATATATATATATATATATATATATATATATATATATATATATATATATATATATATATATATATATATATATATATATATATATATATATATATATATATATATTCCTTGATAAGATTAAAAATACGAATCCCAGGCATGTTAAAATTAACAAACAAATGAACACTGGGATAGAATTAAAAACTAAAACAGTTTTTATTGCTGAAAAATCAAGCTTTCGTTGGCCAACTGCCAACGTCATCAGGATGGAGATGCTGGGGTGGGGAGATTCCGTTTGTACTGTTGGTGTCTGCACTCTGCTCATGGAGCATGCTCAGATCTGTTTGTTGAGGTCTGCCGTATTTCTTTGAGTTGTCGCGCATCCGTTTTTGGGATGTATTTGTCTCTGGGTATCTGTTGTTAAAAGTGAATTGTTTATAGCTCCATGTGTTGTAGCCATAACCCTGGTCATTGTCCGTGTTCTCATGCCAGGGATCTTAAATGGTTGTTGCTCTTCTTCCTTGTGTTCGACATTGCAGAGTGGTTGTGTGCTGGTGCAACCTTGGATTTGATGCAATGAGATAATTTGTGAATTCTTGCGCTGTTTGTCTTCATGTCGCGCACGTCGTTGCTCTTCCCAATTTTTTAGTGCCTGGTATGCAGGGGGGAGGTCTATATGCCGGTTGATGGAGGAATGGTTTGAAAACCAGGCTTCCTTAAACCAGGCTTCCTTAACTTTTCGCGGGTGCCTGTATGTGGATCCTTGGTTTTTCGGGTTTTTCCCCGCGTAGAACTAAAGGTGTGGGCGCAACGTTTCGACGGAGTCCCATCCGTCATCATCAGAAGGAAGCTAAAGCCTGATGATGACGGATGGGACTCCGTCGAAACGTTGCGCCCACACCTTTAGTTCTACGCGGGGGAAAACCCGAAAAACCAAGGATCCACATACATACATATAGATATACATTTTTCTCTGGCGTTTGCCTTTGAAACTTCGAGGACAACCAGGACCAGATTACAATAGACACAAAAACATGTCTAGGGAGAAACTGCTGTTTGATTCTGAATGAAATGTGCAGATTTTTAAAAATAAAGCATGCAGCTTCTATGCATGTGAGATAATTGATCATAATACATACAAACTTAACTCCAGTTGACTGCCTAGTTCAGGGGTACGCAACCTCGGCTCTTTTATGACTCATGGACTTCAACTTCCAGAATTCCTGAGCATAGCTGGCTCAGGAATTCTGGGAGTTGAAGTCCCTGAGTCATAAAAGAGCCGAGGTTGCCTACCCCTGGCCTAGTTATACATTGCTATGAGAAATCCACTATCCCTTCAGCTGTCAGAGGAGAGAGATATAGCTGTTACGTTTTGTAATGTGTCTTTTATAGTTGGTTTCCTGAAACCACACTCTCCAGGAAGAAGGGAACTGTTTTTCCTATCCTATGTGGTGATTTCAGTTACAACTGGTGGTCAAGGTAGGTAAATATACTATTGTAATGTCTGGAAAATATTTCTGCAAGAAACCGTTGGGTCATGGCTTTCTGATCCGACCTTTTAGTTTGGCTGCATTCTGGATCTAAAAAGCATTCAGCACCCGATTTTCCCAATTCTATGTCAGAACACTATAGCATAATACTATCCAATATACATATTTTTCTGAAATGTATTAGGAATGTATTTGCCTGTCTTGTAAAATGCAAAAAAATGTTTTTTAAAAAAATCAATTCGTTTTAAGTTGAAGACATCCTTTATTATAATTAAAAATGATAGAAAAACAGCAAAATTTTAAAAAGGAACTCTTTTTAATTGCAATCAGACTTTACTCTTAACAACTAACATAGCATGTAAATAAGCTAACGAAATTTAGCTAAGGTGTCTTGGGGTCTTCTGTCAGAAAAATCATTCTCATTACATTATCTGTCATACAGCTAAGCTTTTCTTGTCTTCAAAACAGCGTATAACTTCGACGTGTAGTCTAGTATTCCTCAACTTCGGCAACTTTAAAATGCGTGGACTTCAACTCCCAGAATTCCCTAGCCAGCAAAGCTGACTGGAGAATTCTGGGAGTTGAAGTCCACGCACGTTAAAGCTGCCAAGGTTGAGAAACACTGCACACCAGACTGCCGGTTTAAATTCCAGTAATCTTCAGTGGAATTTCAACCATAGTACCACACTGCGCAAATTGCATCAGGAAGCGCCGAGCACGTTCAGCGGAGAAGAAAAACCAGCGGAAAGCATCCGGTCAGACGTTTACACAGAGTTCTCGCGCGCGGCGGGCGGAACGTAATGTCCGCGCTTAGAGCAAAGGGAGGATAGGCTACTGGCGGAAAGAGCGGGAGGGGGGCTTTTCCAGGATATGGCACAAACCGGAAGTAATCTTCCGCACCGCTTTTGACCCCGCCCCCTTCCTCTCAGAGGAGGAGCTCGTCCACAGCTGCACAACCGCCCTTTCCGGAGGGGGGCGCTCTGCACAGTTGGTGCGCCAATTCTTTCTGCTCTCCCCGTTCCCCCTTTTCTGAGGGCCGACGGGTAGCTCGTAAGGCGGTTCTGGTGGCGGCGGTGGGCGGTGGCGTGTCCGGGGCCTGGGCTCAGGTGCTGCGGGAGGTGCCTGGGTCCGCCTTGAGACTGATGCTGGCTTTCCTGGAGCGCGGCGGTGGAAGGTGCTGGAGGACAAAAGCTGGCAAAGGAGAACCAGATGTGGAGGAAAAGAAGGCTGTCGCCACGGGGGCCCTCGTAGGTCCGGCCTCGACGGCAGATGCATCCCAGGTGGGACCATGGCATGTGTGTATGGCTTCTTATAAATGACGAAATAATTCTGGGGCTTAAGCCAGGAATCTCTTTCTGATGTCTGACTTTTGGTGAGTGTCTCTGAACATGTCTAGAGTTCTGTCAGGAATGACTACAGTTTGAGGGGAAACGGGAATTTATGCAGATCACAAATTATTCTGTACCTGAACAGCAGAAGTTTTAAAAGATAACATTGGGTAATGAAGATTAATATCATTGTGGCATATGTTTTGATGAACCAGTTTTCTTCAAAGATTCAGCAGCTGCTGTTATTTTGTGAGTAATACTTCTGTTAAATTTTAGTAAAGTGAAAGAAGATTCCCAAATGACATGTTATTTCAGGCTGTGGTTCTTAACAGTATGGATGTTAACATCTACTTAATTGCAAGTCAAAGTATATATATAAACCAAAGTATATGTAAATTGAAAAGATGTGAAGTCAGTAGAAATGCAGTCAGGTTTTATTGGAACTGTTATACAAAATGTGATTGATTAATCCTTTTTTATTGTAGATATTAATGTATAAATTTCTTATGAGGATATTGATAAAGACAGTGTAGAGTAGTGATCCTATTCAGCGTATTAACTCTTTCATTTGACTGTAAGTGAAGTGTTATGTCTAACTTATTCCTATACTAGCAATGCTAAAAATGTTGTAAAAAGGCGTAGTTGAGATTGAGAAATATAAAACCTTCATATTCTATCTGCAAGCTTTATTACTTTTGCAAAATTATATTTGAAGCTGTAGTTGAAAGAAGATTTAGTCACAAACTCAGGTCTAAGTGAGTTGATAAATTGGCATCTTTTCCTCAATTACATTTCTTATAGCGTAGAACATCTCGGAGTCCTAGTGGACAATCACTTAAATATGAGCCAGCAGTGTGCTGCAGCTGCCAAAAAAGCCAACACAGTGCTAGGCTGCGTTAACAGAGGGATAGAATCACGACCACGTGAAGTATTAATACCACTTTACAATGCCTTGGTAAGGCCACACTTGGAATACTGCATTCAGTTTTGGTCACCACGATGTAAAAAAGATGTTGACACTCTGGAAAGAGTACAGAGAAGAGCAACAAAGATGATTAGAGATCTGGAATCCAAAACATTTGAGGAACGGTTGCTGGAATTGGGTATGTATGAAGGCTACTGCTAAGCTTGTAAGCCGCCCTGAGTCTTCGGAGAAGGGCGGGATATAAATGGAATAAAAATAAAAAATAAATGTCCAGTTTAATGAAGAGAAGGACGAGGGGGGACATGATAGCAGTGTTCCAATATCTCAGGGGCTGACACAAAGAAGAGGGAGTCAAGCTATTCTCCAGAGTGCCTGAAGGCAGGACAAGAAGCAACGGATGGAAACTAATCGAGGAGAGAAGCAACCTAGAACTAAAGAGAAACCTCCTGACAGAACAATTAACAAGTGGAACAACCTACCTCCAGAAGCGGTGAATGCTCCAACACTGGAAGTTTTTAAGAAGAGACTGGACAGCCATTTGTCTGAAATGGTATAGGGTTTCCTGCCTGAGCAGGGGGTTGGACTAGATGACCTCCAAGGTCCTTTCCAATTTTATTATTATTATTATCCTTCATGTGTGGGTGGATCAAGATAGTGCCTAGTTGTCATGTCTGTTTATGACTGATATAGTTGCCACAAATTCTAGTTAACTGAATTTTGACATGAAGTATGGCATCAAATTCCTCCCTGATAGGAAGGGGCCTGGGATAATTGGGATTTTTCTATCATTATGGTACACAGTAAGGGGCTCTTATTCATATCTGATGCATAGGTGATGGCAATATATGTCCATTTCGCAACTTAGGGTTGGGCAGAGGCTCTTTTTCTAAACCGTACCTCTTGGGGCCTGTGCTTCTCTGAAAGGACTGGTCCTTTTTCAAAGAAAGGAAGGGAAGGAAGAAAGGAAGAAGGAAACAAAGGAGGAGAGAAAGAAAAAAAATTCTGTCCTGAGAGATGTGGTTAATCTCGGGGACATTACGAGTGGGAGTGGGATCCTGCTTCTGAGAAAATTTTTGAGTACATCTCTATTGGCTTACTGTCTGTGAGCTTTGACTGGATGAATCTACATTGTTGTATTTAATGTGGTCAAATCCTTATACTGATTCACATTTTTTGCACAGAATTATCTGTCTTTGGAAGACATTGGCCATTTTGCCTCTGGGAATCACTGCTGTTAATTTGCTTTCTTTCAAATAGGAGGTATGCTCAAAAAAGGGACTGATTCAGAGCCTAGTTCATACAGAAACATATTCTGTATGTTTAACTCTGATTAGATAATTATCAGGGTTACAAATGTTTTGCTGACAACTAATTTGCAGTGGGTTCTAAATTGTGGCAGTAATAAGGATAAAATCCATTAATATCTTTTCTTTTTAAAAGTTATAGTTCCAATCAGTCTAAAAAAGATTGCGATTTTTATTTGTGCTTAATAGCTTTTTAAATAATCAAGCAACATTTTAAAGATGGCAGTTAACATATAAGAATTATAAGCATGAAACTGCTTTTGGAACTGCTGTGATCTGCTCAATATATGCCTACAACATTTTAAAAATTGCAGATTTAACAGATCATTCAGAGGTGGAGTGTTAATTCCCAAATATTTGTTTAACTTGAACAGTGTCAATCAGAGTGGTGTATAGTACTTGTATGATAATATGACATGAATTATGTAAACTGTCACAATGTACGTAATGTAGATTTAAGTATATGATCTAAACTGCTTGGATTAATGAACTTGTCTATTATGTTGAGGGATGCCCCGATAGAAATGTCCATTGCATCCAGTGCCCAATAAATGTTTTTTCTTTAAATCGATTTATATTTAATATTGAATTTATTACTGGTACCGCTATTACTGGTACTGAATTTATTACAGTTTAGTTTTGGTAACCATTAAGAAGCACACAGAAGTATGAGAAATTAAAACGTTAGCAAACTCTTAAAGATTTTAACTTGCAGGAACTTCCATACTTATCCTGATTTGGAATTCCAGATTGCTTTTATACAGTGTCAGGATATTTTAAAATCTGAGTCAGTTTTATCTTGTACCATTGCACTTTATTTGAAATTGGAATTAAGCTATTTTTTCTTTGCGGCGTTGTAATGCTACAGCATTTGTGTGGCAGTCTGGTTTCCCTTTGGCAAACAGTCTTGAAATACCCTGCTTCTCAGCTCTTTCACTGTCCCAGTTTCACCTCAGCTTCTTTGGAGTCTTTTATTAAATGGCTGGAGAAATAGAAAAGATAAAGGGAGTAGAGGAAGAAAAGCAAAACAGCATGATCTATTTTTCTACACCAGATGTGCATTCCCTAAAACTTCTTCAGAAATTTCCAGTGAATTTTAATTTTAATATGATACAAAGAGATATTAAAATCATGAAATTGATACTCATTTATAGTATTGAAATAACATTTAAATAAATTTAGTTTTTGCCTTGATCTTCTGTATTAGAGTGCAGCCCCTTGTCATTCAAAAGAAAGTGTAGTTCTCAACCTAAAGCGGTAAAACCCTGTTTTGTACCATGTTCTATATGTTTGTTAAATGCCAAAGTCATGTATTGTGTACATTTTGAATATCCCTTTTTTGTCTAGGATGAATGAAATGAGTCTAAGCCCTGTGGGGATGGAACAACTGGCAGCTTCTTCTGTGAGCAATGCTCTAGCTGTTGCAGGAAATCACATAGCTTTGACCTCTTCACCCACCCATAATGCTATACCTGCACCAGGTAATGTATCAAGTCAGGATAAAGAGAAATTTTGTTGATGTTTTCATTTCTGTGCTTTTCAAATTGGGAGATGATGTGACATGTCAAAAACCAGCTTTAGGAGAGTTGATTTTGCTTTAATACTTTTTCTTCAGTATTTTGCTATTGGCTCGTAGATGTAATTTTCAAGAATTGAGCATCTTTCCATTATTAAAAAGCCAGTGCCAACTTGCAATAGAAATGTGACCCAATTAGAATATTGTGGACAAAAGTAAATGTATATTTTAAGACAAGTTTACTCCATTTGAGTTGAAATCAAAATCTCTAATGACCTTTCCAGTCGTAATCTCTGTGCATCCAATCTCCCCAAATGTTTTATCAGTTGTAGACTAATTATTTTGTTTTTTACTAGGATTACCAGTTGCAATTCCAAATTTGGGGCCCTCATTACCATCTGCTTTGTCTCTGATGCTTCCAATGGGCATTGGTGATCGAGGAGTGATGTGTGGTATACCAGAGAGAAATTATACCCTACCTCCACCACCTTACCCTCATCTAGAAAGCAGCTACTTTAGACACATTCTACCTGGTATGTAGTGTGATACAATAGATTTTGTATAAAATCTTAGGATCAGTAATATGGAGCAACTGTAAGTTGAAAGCCTCAATTGAATAGGCAACAGGATATATATTTTACAGGTGAATAGGGATATGTTGAACATTCTAGATTTATAATTCTGTTTTATTTATTTGACAATTATTACAATAATACATATGATCTGGGATTGTGGAAATGAACCTGTGCATTCCTTTTACTCATGCCTTAATAATTCTTTAAATTACATGGATTCTTTATTTGCAAGTCATGAGAGGTGTAAATACTGAACCTAAGGCTTATTGGATGTATTAATGCAGACTGATTTTCCTTGTGTTCAGCAATTTAAAATTTGACTTGTTAGTATGAAAGAGTTTATTTATTTTTGCCTTTCTTTCATTTCTCTTCTTCAGGTCTCATATCTTACTTAGCTGACAGACCTCCACCTCAGTGTATTCACCCCAACAATATCAGTGTTGATAGTAACTCAGCTTTATCTGTCTCCAATAATCCTTCAGACTTAGATCCCTACCAGCCCAATGGATCCGTAGGTCTTGAAGCAGGCATTGTCTCCATGGATTCTCGTTCAGTGAATGCACATAACACTCAAAGTTTGCATCCCAGTGATGGCCATGATGTAGCTCTGGATACAACAATCACCATAGAAAGTGTTTCAAGAGTTACCAGTCCAATCTCTAGCGACAGAATGGCTGAAGAACTTAGGATGAGTGATGTAGGTGGAGATCATTCACAGATTGCAAATGGCAGTCGTAATCATGAGCCTCTAGCAGTGGATGGCAGTTTAGCCTCAGAAACTGTAAGGCATAATGGTGTCATCCCTATCCATGGTAACAGTTTGGAACTTCCTGTTGTTATGGAGACTGACCACATTTCAGGCCGTGTCAATGGGATGCCTGACCAAACACTTGGGGATTCTATTCATACAGTGGCCATGAGCAGCAATTCTGTCAGTGTTGCGCTTTCTACCTCACATAATCTCACTTCCCTGGAATCTGTCTCATTGCACGAAGTGGGTCTCAGCTTGGAGCCTGTAACAGTATCCTCCATTAACCAGGAAGTAGGCATGGGACAAAATCATGTGGATGTCTCCTCAGACAATCTTGCTTTTGTGCCATCATCATTGCAAATGGAAGATTCCAATTCCAATAAGGAGAATATGGCTACATTGTTTACAATATGTGAGTATGTGTCAGTATGTCTTAAACAGTGTTTTCCAGCTACTTCAAAAAAATTAACTTATCCTGCATTTAAATGTATATACTTGAGACAAAATCCAATGGAGTTATAGAAGAGGTTTATAGAATGTGTAAAACTGGGACTAAACTTTTAACCAATGGTTGAATTTACACAGGACTGTAAGCCATTATTTAACTGGTTAACGCATCCTAGTTGGCATAGCTCATTAAGTGAAAAACCAACTATAATTTGGCTTAGTACACAATGGAAATCCATTCTGGGTGCAAGGGGAAGGCAACGCTTCTTCTGAATGGATGGATACAGATATAAAAAAGTTAAAGAGGCTGTAGATTGTTTTGCAGGGTTTCAGTCATTGAACAGATCAACTTTCACTTCTTTCTCTCCTCTCAGTTCAGAGAAATTGGCATGTGTGTAAGCATCTGTTTTTCATATGTCATGAATGCTTTTACATTTAATGTTTAATTATAATTATTCAAAATACATGCACCAATTTTCATTTGTTTACTTGTAAATCTTCCAGAGAAGAAAGATGACTTTCTCTTCAGTTATGCACATCTTTCATTAGTCAGTACTGCAAGTAAATGAGAGAAAACTCATCTTCCTAAGTTCTATGGTTGTAATAGGTGGACTGCCGTCGTGGATTTTCCTTACTTACTTGCAAGTTGAATGTGAAGAAGAGTATATTTAATAATAACAACAACAACAATAATAAACTTGGAAGGGTCCTTGGAAGTATCTAGCCCAACCCCCTGCTCAGGCAGGAAACTCTATACCATTTCAAACAAATGGCTGTTCAGTCTCTTTTTAAAAACTTCCAGTGTAGCAGCATTCACAGCTTCTGGAGGCAGGTTGTTCCACTGGTTAATTGTTCTAACTTTAAAGAAGTTTCTCCTTAGTTCTAGGTTGCTTCTCTCCTTGACTAGTTTCCATCCGTTGCTTCTTGTCCTGCCTTCAGGCGCTTTGGAGAATAGCTTGACTCCCTCTTCTGTGTGGCAGCCGCTGAGATATTGGAACACTGTTATCATGTCATCCCTCGTCCTTCTCTTCATTAAACTAGAATTTGTAGAAGAAAATTCACCTGCAATTACATGACCTGTTTCCTCACGAAGGAGTTCATATCTCAATTTTGCAAATAAATTTGCTTCCCATGCTCAATATATGGACTAATGGACTATACTCAATACAGTCTATAAAAATATTTAACCAGTTTTAGTTGTCCACTCAAACCTATGTTATAATATGTCTCTAACCCTGTTCCCCATCAAAAGCTAATGTTTATAAATTTTCTGTATCACTTCAAGGCAAGTTTTATTTGACGCTGGCATCAAGAAAAGAAACATTTTATAAGCATAGGTCTAATAAATATTATTGTGTGAGGGTTTTTTTTGTACCCTCATCCTGCCTGTCTTGGTGGACCAGTGGAGATGGTGGTGGCAGGGGAAAAGAGGGGATGGTTTCGCGCACATGCATGTGCCACTTTCACAAATGCACATGCACACTCACCTACCACTTCTGCAGCCTGGTTCCAAATGAGTTAAGGCCAGGCAAAGGGTTGCAGACAAGGGGTTGGGAGCCCCTATGTTACAGTAACTGGCAGAAACAATTCTCTCATTCTGTGTGCTTTTTTCTTATCCACAGGGTGCACCTTGTGCGACAAGGCTTACCCATCAGATTGCCCAGATCACGGGCCAGTGACTTTCGTTTCTGACACTCCAATAGAGAGCAGGGCCAGACTTTCTCTCCCAAAACAGCTTAATATCCGTCATGCTGTCATGGGACCTGAAGTTGGTAAGAGGTTGTTTATTGTTTATTCTCATTTTGAAACATGGACAATAGAAGTCTATTGTACTGGTGTAAGATTGTGAATCTGGACGGAGCTTTATTATTAAGCACACAGTACAATGCAATCTATGTGGTAAAAGTTAAACATATTTTTTTGCAAATTTGTATGCAATTACTGTTTCTTTGCAATTGTTTACACATTCAAAATAAAATAGTGAATATTGCCGATGCAGATGTTTTTTTTTTCATTCAGTACTTTGTAATCCCTCTTTTGGTGGGAATAACACTTTCCAAACATTTTCTGTAGCCAAGTTTCCTAGCTCCAAAATAATTCTTAGGTCTTTTTGCATGCACTTCAGGCTTCAACTATTCATACAGATTTTCAGTAATATTCAGGCTTGAGGATTGTGGCTATTCCAGAATTGGTACCTTCCCTGTTAAGTACTCATGATCTGTTTGAACATCCAATCTTTTTGCAGTACTAACTCTTCACTGACTTTAGGTTCTAGATGTGCTGATATGTAGTTAAATGCCTTCTTCCTTCCACACAGTATTTCCTGTGCCACTTACTGCTCTACAGCACTAAAGCATAATAGAGTTACCTCCTCCTTAACAGTTGGCAGGTGTCTTTTTTTTTTCTCCAACTTTTCTCCAAAAGTTGCACTCTTGTTTCTCAAATGAATCTTGAATGGCTGTGACCAGAGAGCACAGTTTTTACTTCTTCAGTCCAAAGGACTGCATTCCAAAACATTCAGGATTTTCTTTTTTAATAATGACTTTTATGATGAGTTTGGAGAAAAGCGGACTTTCAGATAATTCTCTCATTCAGATGATTATTGTATTACCAATTCTGTACTGTGAGCTGACAGATAACTACTGCATTATCTTTTTAGCAGATTGCAGTGGTTTTCAAGTTCTGTTTTGCAGATCTGAATAGCTTTTAGGCAATTGTAGCTAAGATTTATCTTGGTGTTCCAGATCTTGTTTTGCCTTGATCAGTTCAAACACTCGGACGGTTATTCAGATGATCTCGTGGTTGTTGAAAATAAGCATTTGCACAGTTTTTGTTCATATGTGGAATTGTTTTACTCAGATTAATTATAGGGTACAGAGATTTTACAAATGATTTTATAATAAAAATAGTACTGAATTAACTGAGAATTCAAAGTTTTGCCTGTTATCCGACGTTTTCTTATTTAAAAGTGTAAGCAACTGCACACAAATCATAAATATGCAATCAGATTTCCAGAAATATATTGTACTTAATTCTGTACCATGTTGAAGTTGTGGTTTTTGTTCACTTGGGAATTCATTCAAACATAATGCTTTAATAGGAATGTCTAATCTTTGCAGGTAAATGTATTTTCTTATGAAAACAGTTATTAGAGGCATAGCAGTTACGTTAAATATCCTCATAATATTAAAAAGTCTAATTGTTTCTGAAAAAGATATGTTTTAACACTATATTATATCTCCCAATCTAATAACAAAATTTCATATGTGCAAATTGATGGTAATGAAGAATTATTGCTTTCTTTTAGATGGGCAGTATTGTCAATTATCAACTTGTCTTGGATCTCCTTCCTTAGGTATGACTATTACCTTTACTTTGGCAATGAGTCTCAAGTTAGCAGTGAATGGAAATAGGTATTTATAAAAAATAATATAGTTGCACTTGGGTTTTTATATATGCTTAATATATTATTATTATATATTATTTATATTCCATTACATTTTACTTTACTAGTCTGATTTTCAAAAATGTCCTTTCCCTTTAGCTCAGGGGTGTCAAACTCAATTTCATTGAGGGCCGCATCAGCATTGCGGTTGCCCTCAAGGGGCTGGGTGGGTATGGCCAGGATGGGCGTGGCCTACTGTGTGGGCGTGGCTAGAGTGCGTATGGCCTATTGGGTGAGCATGGCCAGCTCTACATTGTTTGCATCAAGGGTGCCTATGGGGGCCTGGGCAGGAGTGGGACAGATCTGAGGGTCTCTGGCAGAAGGAGGGTCTCTGGGCCAGGACCAAGGCAGTGGGGGCCATTCCCTCACTGTTTCCAGGATGGCTTCACAGGCCACATGAAACCACTTCGCGGGCCGCATCCAGCCCCCAGGCTTTGTGTTTGACACGTCTGCTTTAGCTGCTTATTTAATTATTTTTTGGCTTTATTTCTATTTTTAGATGAAATTTAAATATAATGTGATTACATTAGTGCTTAATCAAACATTGTTGCTGAAGCAATATTCATAAGAAGCTTGAAACCTTTTTTTAGTTATATATTAATTTTAAGCACTGTCATTTATTGAGGTACTTGGAGCACTATTTTCTGAAGATGGGAATGTTATAATAAAATATTATGGAGCTCTTATTTAAAACAACTCGTAGAATTACAGACATTCATATACGCTTGCTATATTACAGTCTTTTTCTACAGCTGAATTATGAATTTTCTGTTCTTGCTGAAAGCAGCATGAAATTTTTAATGAGTGCAAGAATTCCAACTCTCACTTTCACAGGTCATTTTAAAGTCACCTCAAATGAATTAATATTAGAATAAAGTGGATCAATGCATTATCATAAGTTTACTCACAAAAATATAATTTTTGTGATTTCCAATTTGTAGAAGCTTTCATAGATTTTTGCTTAACAGTGAAACTTACAACATTATATTGCTTGTTGTTACTAGATTTCATTCGGTGTAATCAGAGGACTATGATTTTTCTCCCAACTACTCATAGGTGTGTGGGCTCGGGAAACTATTCCTGTCCGTACCTGTTTTGGACCACTCATTGGTCAACAGAGTCACTCAGTAGAAGTAGCTGACTGGACAGATAAAGCAGCCAATCACATTTGGAAGGTCAGTTTGTATAATACTCTTTTTTAAATCATTCCCAAGCAAAAATACTTAATTGCATTAGGCTCTTCTGCACATACAAAATTGGAACACTGCATTTATTACAATAAGTGATAAAAGTATTTTAATGAATAAAATGATTAATTGCCATATGTGGATTTCCTCTCATGTTCCTATATTCCAAAGACACTTACCTGTTTTTTTCCCCAATAAATAGTGCTTGGGAAAGGAATGTTATCTTAAGCATTGCAGTCCAAAATCAGCTTTATCACTATGGTCTTTGCTGTTGGTGTCCTCCTTCCATCAACTCATTATCAAATACCAGGGTTCAGATGGTATTGGGGTAGAAGAGAATGTATCTTGTTACAAAAGAGATGATCCCCTGGCACAGAGGTTCATCCAAACGTCTATACCAGGGGTGTCAAACTCAGTTTCATTGAGGGCCGCATCAGCATTGGGGTTGCCCTCAGGGGGCCGGGTGGGTATGGCCTGGGTGGGCGTGGCCTACTGGGTGGGCGTGGCTAGAGTGTGTATGGCCTACTGGGTGGGCGTGGCCAGCTCTACATCGTTCGCATCAAGGGTGCCCATGGGGGCCTGGGCAGGAGTGGGACAGATCTGAGGGTCTCTGGCAGAAGGAGGGTCTCTGGGCCAGGGCCAAGACAGTGGGGGTTGTTCCCTCACTGTTTCCAGGATGGCTTCATGGGCCACATGAAAGCACTTCGCGGGCCGGATCTGGCCCCTGGGCCTTGTGTTTGACATGTCTGGTCTATACATATTACTTTGATTTTTAAAGTCATAGGGAGTGGAGACTGTTATCATATGTTTTGTGCTTATGTTATTTGCCTAAAGGAAGTGATGACTAATCAAAACAACTTCATGCAGCTGCTAAGGTGCTCTCTGCACTTCGTAGGGAGATTTTTAACCATCTGAGATGGCTCTAATTATCTTCTTTCAGATGTATCACAATAATGTTCTGGAATTCTACATCATCACAACAGATGAAAATGAATGTAACTGGATGATGTTTGTGCGGAAGGCCAGGTGAGAAAAGGATAAAACTACAACAACAAAAACCAACAACAAAGATTTCTAAGTAATTACATGATAATCATATTATATCTCACTAGATATTTTATAACATAATACTGTCATTTTTCTAAAAAAAAATAAGATTAAATATTTATTGCTCAATATTCTGGACTTGGAATAAGTGGTGTGCTGGCCTAGTGGTGAAGATGCTGGCCTCCCACTTGGAAGGTTGAGAGTTCAATCACAGATAATGGCAGATGTTTCTCTCTTAGGGCGCAAAGAAAAAAATATCTGGTGCAAACTCCATGTAGGCATCAGGAAGGTCATCTGGCCAGTAAATACTCAGCTCCATCCAGTCACCCCCAACTTTACCCTGAATTAAGGGATTACATTGTCATAAAAAGAAAAAAATCTGGACTTGGAATAGGATTGAGGTTTTTTTGTTTTTTTATGCGTTCAAGTCAGCATTGACTCCTATTGACTGCCTGGACAAGTCCCTGCAGTTTTCTTGGAAAGATTTTCAGAATTGGTTTGCCACCTCCTGCTTCCTAGGCCTGTGAGGAAATAACTGACCCAGCTGGCTTCATGCCTAAGGTGGTCTTTCATGGTCTTTCTAGCCTGGTGCCTTTAACCACTACACCAAACTAGTTCTCTGGAATAGTTGTAAGAAAAATCATTTTATATTTCAACAAAACCTACCATTGCAGGATTGGATTAGTGGATCAAATGTTTTATGGGACTGATTCATCATGTGTTTGCATTACTATTTTGTTAGATGATTAGGTAGATTGAATCTATTACCTTTAGGAAAATGCATCTTCCTATGTAGTCTTCATGTTATCTTAGTATCTTCCTGATATTTTCTTTCTTTAGCTGCTTATCTGGAGCCATTTCGGTAGAATTCTTAGCAACTTAGATGACTGGCTCATAGACGTATTGAATTGGAAGGCATCTTGGAGGTCTTTTAGTCCAGGTCTTTTCAACCTTTTCACCCATTGTACCACTTTTAGGATATGGCAACACCCGAGTACCACCAGTCGCTTAGCAAGGTGTCAAAAACTTGATCCAAAAAAAAAAAGGAAAAAAGTGATGAAGTACAGGTAGTCCTCGACTTACAACAGTTTGCTTAGTGACTGTTCAAAGTTACAATGGCACTGAAAAAGTGCCCCCCCAAGTCACAGCCGAGCAATGAAATGCACGTTTGGTAGCTGATCAAATACTAAAAGCTGCAAGTTCATCATGGAGGTAAAAGAAGGGTGGTCTCTAGGCAGAAATAAAAAAAACCCTATCATTTCAGCTTTCTTATGCTTGGACTGCGGTATGATAAAATATTGTTAGCAGTCTGTCCCTTCAGTTGAAAATAAATTGTTTCTGATAAGTAGATCAGTGAAACCTCATTGTTCATTTGTTTGGACTTTTTTGATTCTTTGCAACATAACGTCAGGATTCTCTTCCAGTTACTGCTGTGAATTCTTACAACCTTGTGCTTGTGTAACCAGGGATAGCCACCTTGTCTTTTTTGGGCTTCTTTTTCAGAGTCTTCTCCAATGACTCTTGCTGTCACATTATATGCCCAGAATATATTTGTTTCCGTGTTATCAGTCTGCAATATGATTTTACTTCATCTGGTTGGTTCTTATGGTTCTGTTGTGACTCAGGGCCAGCCGGTGGGTCCGACAGCCGGGTCCGATGTATCGGAGGACTCAGATGTGGGGGAGGAGGGAAACGAACCGGCTGATGATGATTTGGAGGCTTTGCAGAGTCCTCAGCCGGGGACCTCTTCTCAGCTGTGTGAGCCCGAGAGTGCGGAGGATGATGACCCACAGCTGGCCCTGTTCAAGGACGCCCGACGTAGGAGGCAGACGAGCAGGGACAAACAAAGAAAGACTATGGGACTCCTCGGGAGGAGGCACAGGGAGACCACGCCCTGAGCTCTCTATAAAAGAAGTGTTTGGGGAGGGGCTAGTTGCTGAAAGCAACTTTTTCGTTTGAGAAGACAAGCTCTTGTGTTTTGTTATCTGCGTAATTAAACCTTGGCAGAAGCCTTTTAGCCTTGGACGCTTTCCAGACTCGTCTCTTAATTAGGGGTTGGGAGAAGAGGGCTGGTTCAGAACAGTTTGCTTTCAGCCACCCACCCCTTAATACTACGATGGAGCAGCTTCTTGCCGAGAATGCCCAGCTCAACCAGCAACTCACCTTGCTGGCCACTCAGGTGGCACAACTGCAGGCTCAGGTACATGCTGCCCCCCCACCCAGGAGGAAATGTCAGTTAGCTATGCCGGATAAGTTTGCTGGTAAACCAGAACTGTTTCCTGCCTTCCTGGGACAATGCCAGCTTTATATCAGCGTGAGAGCAGCTGATTTCCCCACTGACCGTGATAAGGTGGGATTCGTGTTGAGCCTTCTGTCGGGAGATGCAGCTCGTTGGGGCACGCCTCTGTTGGCACAGCCTAGCCCTTTGTTGGATAACTTTGGGGGGTTTTGTGACCATATGCGCCTCATGTACGAGGACCCGATTAAGGCGCAGACCGCCACCCGACGTCTGAAAGCTTTGAGGCAGGGTCAGCGCCCCCTACAGGCCTATATCAGCGATTTCCGGCTGCTTAGCCAGGATTCCGCCTGGAATGAGGCTGCGCTCGTGGATGCCTTTCAGGATGGCTTGTCAGAGGAGATGTTGGATGAGCTGGCCCGCGTGGACATTCCCTCAGATCTGAATGGGCTGATCCATCTTTGTCTGCGGATCGATGCCCGGCTGCAGCAGCGTAAGAGTCGCCGTGCCACCCCACAGACCCCTGCCGCCCCTGTTGTGCGTGAGCCCCCAGTCCAGAGGGAGGAGCCAATGGAGCTGGGTGCCGCCAGGTCCCGTCTATCGGTGACGGAAATGGACAGACGACGATCGGAGGGGTTGTGTTTTTACTGTGGGGACCCTGGACATTTGGCTGCTTCTTGCCCAAAGAAGCGTCAGCGGGCGTCAGTGACCAAGCCAGCTCCGAGAAAGTCCCCTGCTTTGCTATCGGGAAACGGTCCGAGCCCGATCTAGACGGTGTGAAAGATCGGGCGACCCACAACGATCACGCCGAGCGACGCCGTTCCGACGGTGCCTGTGAACCTCCACGGCATTTGATTTTGGAGGCACGACTGATCCTTCCTGGCAAGCCAGAGGGGATTCCGGTCCATGCCTTAATTGACTCTGGGGCTACCACTAACTTTATGGATTCGGCCTTTGTGGCCAAATGGGCTGTTCCCCAGTGTCCGGTGGATCCGCCCATGCTTGTGGAGACCATCGATGGTCGAGTGCTCCTGTCCGGGCCTATCACGGCCGCCACGCAACCCGTGTGTATGGCCATCAGTACCCATGTGGAGGCCATTCAGTTTTACGTCACTTCGGATCTGCACTTCCCCGTGGTCTTGGGACTGGCGTGGCTCCGGGCGCATGATCCACAGATCTATTGGTCTCAGAACTTGGTCACCTTCCCAAGTTTGCAGTGCGTGGACCACACCCGCCATATCTGTGCCGGCCAGGTGGAGGGTTCCTCAGGGGTTTCCTTGCTTCCCGTACTGTCCGACTTTGCTGACGTGTTCAGCGAGTCAGAGGCGGACCAATTACCCCCGCACAGGCCCTACGACTGCTCCATTGACCTAGTCCCTGATGCGCCTCTCCCAGTGGGGCGTTTGTACTCCATGTCGGAGCCCGAGTTGGCCGCATTGCGGGACTTCCTGACAAAGAACTTGGCTCGTGGATTCATCCAGCCCTCGTCCTCGCCAGTGTCTGCGCCCGTGCTCTTCGTCAAAAAGAAGTCGGGCGAGTTACGGCTTTGCTGTGACTACCGGAAACTCAACGCTATCACGGTGCGTAACCGCTACCCGCTGCCCCTCATCCCCGAGCTCTTGGACCGACTCCGGGAGGCTAAGATCTTCACGAAACTGGACCTGCGTGGAGCTTACAACCTCGTCAGGGTTCGGCCGGGTGATGAGTGGAAGACAGCGTTTGGTACTCGCTATGGACATTTCGAGTACACGGTGATGCCGTTTGGCCTGACCAACGCCCCCGCTGTGTTTCAGCATTTTATGAACGACATCTTTCGGGATCTGTTGGACCAGTTTGTTGTGATTTACCTGGACGACATCCTGATTTACTCCCCGTCGCGTGAAGCGCATCATCAGCATCTCCGTCAGGTCCTGCAGCGCCTCCGGAAACATCGGCTGTTTGCCAAGTTGGAGAAGTGCCAGTTCTACCAGGTGACCATTGATTTCTTGGGCCACCGCATTTCTCCCGAGGGCATCGCCATGGATCCAAGTAAAGTTGAGTCGTTGCAGAGTTGGCAACCCCCGCGTCGCGTGAAGGATGTTCAGCGACTTCTTGGATTTGCCAACTACTATCGGACATTCATCCCTGGCTTTGCTGCCTTGACAGCCCCCCTCACCCGGCTCCTGCAGAAGAAGACTCGGTTCCAGTGGAACGCCCCCGAACAACAGGCGTTCCAAGCTTTGAAGGACGCCTTCATGAAGGAGCCCATCTTGAAGCATCCTGACCCGCAACGGCCGTTTGTCGTGGAGGCGGACGCCTCCGACATTGCCATTGGGGCCGTGTTACTCCAGGCAGCGACGCCCAACGGTACCCTTTTCCCTTGCGCGTATCACTCTCGGAAATTGAATCCCTCGGAGCGCAACTATACCATCTGGGAGAAGGAGCTGCTGGCCATCAAGGCGGCGTTCGAGGCTTGGAGGCATCATCTGGAGGGGGCGCGGCATCAAATCGAGGTCCGGACGGACCACAAGAATCTGGAAAGTCTGCAGACCGCTCGGAATTTGAACCAACGCCAGATCCGGTGGTCCCTCTTCTTTGCGAGGTTTGACTTTCGGGTGCGGTATATACCAAGCGGGCACAACCAGAGAGCGGATGCTCTGTCCAGGAAACCCGAGTACACCCGAGTGGAAGACAAGCTTCCGCCCAGGACAGTGATCCCCGTCGAGTCTTTTGCTGCGGTACGGGAGCCGGTGGATATACGGGCTCGGATCCGGGAGGCGCAGCAGCAGGAGGCGTGGGTGGCTCAGCGGAAGGAAGAGGTGGGGCCAGATTCGCCTTGGTCGGTCACGGATGGACTCCTGTATTATCGTGACCGGCTCTATGTTCCAGGAGGGCCACTCAGGGGACTCGTCCTCAGCCAATGTCATGATAACCCGGCTGCGGGGCATTTTGGCCTGTTCAAGACTCTGAACCTGGTCTCCCGTACTTTCTGGTGGCCCCGAGTCCGACACGATGTCCAGTCTTATGTCACCTCCTGCGTCCCATGCAGGCAGGCCAAGTCAGCGACAGGGGCCCCGCCTGGTTTACTGCAGCCTTTGCCAACGCCCAAGAGACCCTGGGGGGCTGTGTCCATGGACTTTCTGACGGATCTACCCCCATCCTCCGGCTTCACGACAGTGTTTGTGGTGGTGGACATGTTGACCAAGATGGCGCACTTCATCCCCTGTCGCGGCTTACCGTCAGCTCGCGCCACTAGTCGCATGTTCATCCAACAGGTGTTCCGGCTGCACGGCCTTCCCGACAGGGTCGTCTCCGATAGGGGGGCCCAGTTTACAGCCCGCTTCTGGCAGGAGTTGATGCGGGCGTTGGACATTAAGGTTTGCCTCTCGTCCGCGCATCATCCTCAGACCGACGGGGGTACCGAGAAGGTCATCGGCATCTTAGAGCAGTATCTGCGCTGCTATGTTAACCTGCAGCAGGACAACTGGGTGGACTATTTGGCCATAGCCGAGTTTGCCTTTAATAACTCGCAACACACCTCCACGCAGATGACACCGTTCTTGGCCAACGTGGGTTATCACCCCAGGTTCTTCCCTCTTTCTCCCGTGGACTCACCGGAGCCGGCAGCGAACGAATTCATGGCGGAGTTACAGGCGATCCATCGGTTGGTGCGACGGCAGCTGGAGAAGGCCAAGGCCGACTACAAGAGGTTCGCCGATCGGTCGAGAAGGGATACGCCTCCACTATCGGTGGGGGATCGGGTCTGGCTGTCCACCAGGAACCTACCATCCACTCGGCCGGCGAGGAAGCTGGACCACCGTTACCTTGGACCGTTCCCAGTCGAGGCCGTCATCAACCCGGTCGCCTATCGTTTAACTCTGCCACGTTCCCTGCGCGTGCACCCCGTCTTCCATCGGTCCTTGTTGGTCCCCGAACAACCGGCCTGTCCACTTCGCCAAGCGGAACCTCCCCCATCAGGAACTCGTGATGGAGGCAGCACCCCCGAGTACGAGGTCGCCAGCATCAGGGATTCCCGCTGGCTGAAAGGTCGCTTCCAGTACCTGATCGAGTGGAAAGGGTACGGGCCGGAGGACTTCACATGGGAAGACGCGACCGCCGTTCATGCCCCTGCGTTGGTGACTGCTTTTCACGAACAGTTCCCATCCCGACCGCATCCGGATCGGCAGACCCGAGGGAAGGGCCCTGCGGTGCGGGATAGTGTTGTGACTCAGGGCCAGCCGGTGGGTCCGACAGCCGGGTCCGATGTATCGGAGGACTCAGATGTGGGGGAGGAGGGAAACGAACCGGCTGATGATGATTTGGAGGCTTTGCAGAGTCCTCAGCCGGGGACCTCTTCTCAGCTGTGTGAGCCCGAGAGTGCGGAGGATGATGACCCACAGCTGGCCCTGTTCAAGGACGCCCGACGTAGGAGGCAGACGAGCAGGGACAAACAAAGAAAGACTATGGGACTCCTCGGGAGGAGGCACAGGGAGACCACGCCCTGAGCTCTCTATAAAAGAAGTGTTTGGGGAGGGGCTAGTTGCTGAAAGCAACTTTTTCGTTTGAGAAGACAAGCTCTTGTGTTTTGTTATCTGCGTAATTAAACCTTGGCAGAAGCCTTTTAGCCTTGGACGCTTTCCAGACTCGTCTCTTAATTAGGGGTTGGGAGAAGAGGGCTGGTTCAGAACAGGTTCAAATGTTCTCAGCAGTTTTCTCCAGCACTGCAGCACAAAAGTATCAGTTTAGTTTTGTTCAGTGGTGTTGCTGCAAATTGGCTTCAATTAAGAATATTAAATAATTGAGGGATATTTGTGATGAAAATCAAATTTACATTTTAAGAGTTTCCCCTCTGTGAAATAGGAACCGGGAAGAACAGAATCTGGTCGCCTATCCTCATGATGGAAAGATTTACTTCTGCACTTCACGTGACATCCCTCCAGACCATGAGCTCCTTTTTTACTATAGTCGTGACTATGCCCGGCAGATTGGTAAGCAGTTAGTTTCCAAATACGGCATTCTCCAAATATTTTAATTTAGACTGTAGCTAAATCTAGACCTGGAACATTGACCATACTGAAAATTATTTCTGGAAGTATGATCCAAGTGGGGAGCTTAAATACGATATAAATAAAATTTTAGCTGCTGATTTATATATTCCTCTATCAGATCTGATTGGATTTAGTAATAAGCTATTTCCTTTCTTCAGACTTCAACAAAATACAAGATTGAAGCTTATGAATTTTAAATTTATAATGCCTTTTGTTACATTCCTGTTATTTGGGGGGGGTCGTACTTTCTCCTGCATCATACACAATTACCTCTCTTAAAGGTGCTCCTGAGCATCCTGATGTGCACACTTGTCACTGCGGAAAAGAATGTGCCTCCTATGCAGAGTTTAAGGTCCATCTGAGTAGTCATCTTCACAGCCACTTCCCCAGTCAAGAACACAGCAGTACCCATGGATCAGGACACAGTAAGGAAAGGAAATGGAAATGCTCTATGTGCCCTCAAGCTTTTATATCACCTTCTAAGCTTCATGTTCACTTCATGGGGCATATAGGCATGAAGCCACACAAGTGTGATTTCTGTAGCAAGGCCTTTAGTGACCCCAGCAATCTGCGTACTCATCTTAAAATTCATACAGGTAAGTGAGGAAGAACAAATTTAAAGTTCTTTTTCCAAACAAGCATTTAGAACCTCTATTGAACTATATTGTCAGTGAAGACTCGTCTTATTTGTTCTTTCTTAGAATGGAGAATTGTGTTCACTTGTTTTTCAGATTTGCATCATGTGTGACATACAGTATTTTAGAGACCAATTGGATTTTGATTTTGGATGCTCCCAAATTTTTAAGTGACTATCTCTAGGAAACTATTTTTCTTTTGTCCTAAAACTAAAAGAACCTAACAAAGAGCAGAATATCTAGCAATTTTAGAAAAGCAACTTGGAAATCTTTGAATAATTGTAGAGTTATGTGTATTTGCCTATAGCACAACATAAGATTCATGCGTATTACATGCTGTTAGTTACTTACACACCACTACAATCTATTGTATAGCCCTATTGTAATATTAAACATGTTGTTAACTTGGAATTTCAATTATATTTACTGTTGTGTGAATGGGATGGGATGAAATGCTCTTACATAAAACTTTGTCTCTTCAGGTCAAAAAAACTATCGCTGTACACTCTGTGAAAAATCTTTTACTCAAAAGGCACACCTAGAAACACATATGGTTATCCACACTGGAGAAAAAAATCTGAAATGTGATTATTGTGATAAACTATTTATGCGGCGTCAAGATCTCAAGCAGCATGTGCTCACCCATACACAGTGAGTCATTCAAGAGACATTCCAAATTATTTGTGTGTGTTTATTTGTGTGTTTAATTTAGTGCCTACAAACTAAAGAGGTCCTTTTTAAAAGACTCATGATAGTAATAGGAATGACAGTTCTCAGAAGAAACCGAGATTTATCAGAAGAAAAAAGTATTATGGTAAATAGTGTCAAAATGAAGGCTGATAAGCTGGTATTTAATTCCCTTATCAAAAAAGCATATGAAAACCCATGATGAGTGGTAGAAATCAATGATGACCATTGCATATATAAGACTGTTATTTGGAACAGAAGAGGAGTAAATGGTAAAGGACATGAATTAATTTGTGACACAAAATTAAAGATACATTGTGCCACCTGTGAAACTAAGACAAAGGGAGAAATATAAATCTCATTGGAAAATGTAGTCTTGTGGAAATAACTCATGTAAGTACAATGAGTTTTGTGAACATTTATGCAATTGGGAAAATGTATTTTGCTAGATAACACAAGTGTGGGAATTAATATAGAGAAATGGGCTATTCAGACATGAAATGGTTTGATGAGTATCTGTTTAAGTAAAAGTCTATTTTGATTATAAAGTTAAGCATAAGGCTATTCATATACATGTAAAAGAAATTAATATAAATCTTAAAACTATAAGTTTGATTATGAAGAAATGAGAGATCTTACAAGAATGGTAAGAGATTCTGAATGTGACACAGACCATTTTTGCTAGTATCAAAAGAGGATTTTGGTTGAAAATGGATATGTAAGAAACAGAAACTGACTAATCCCATCCAAATCCCAGCAAAAGTCATCAAGGAGAGGAACCGGTTGTGATTTCTGTTCCCTATCCAATGTTGAACCCCAACTGAAACAGGTCCAGACAAAACAGTATTTAATCCAGGGTCTGCATCAATGTCTCGGCAACATTCCAGAGAAAGGAAAAGTTGGAGACCAAACAGTTGTTTTCCAATACATCTGGATCCAGAGATGACATCTTCAGAATGCAGAATACCATGGCTTCCTTCAATGCTGCTGCTCAGTCTCCCCTCCCATAAGGAGGCAAAAGGCTCCCTGATAAGTGGTCAGTTCTTTGTTTATTCCTTGCAACAACCAGGATGGACACAGATTAAAACACAGGTGGCAGATGATAACCTGGACAAGATATTCAATAATGTGTATCTGTTCCTGCAAGGAATAATCAAAGAGCAACTAACTTAAAATGAAATTGAGAACACACAGAGCAATATTAATGGAAATAAAAATTTGGTTTTGCAAATGGACAAAGAGGAATTAATAAAGAGCCTCTAGCAGTAAATGTAATTAAACTTGAGGAAATATTTGTAAGGAAATGGAAGAATGGCCTTATTGTTCCCCTATATAAAGGAGAAGAAAGCAAGAATGACTGCATCCATAAAAAAGGAAATGGGGTATATATGTATGTAGTACAGAGAACTTATATTAGTGCTGTGAAAATAGAAATAATAAATTGATGGAATATGCTTAATTTTAATACTGTTACCATAACGCTGTCTCCTACCAATTGTTATAACTTATGGCCCAAGGGCTAATCAATAAAGACTTATTATAACTTAAAATGATTGCCTGATTTACCCAAAGTACTAGGTGACTGGATGTAGAGTAAGAGTAATGTAGTGTATGCAGCCCCCAACCTTTTGGGCACCAGGGACCGGTTCTATGGACTGGAGTGGGTGTGGTTTTGTATGCTGCCTGCATCCCATGGATGGGGCTTCACTTGTTTGCATGGCCCAGTTTCTGGCATGCCACAGCCCAGAACCACTCCACAGACTGGGGGTTGGGGACCCCTGAAGTAAGGAATGTTCTCTACATTGTAGAAAACCAAGCAGCCTTCACACAAGAGGATAACCCAGCACAGGAGAAGCAACAGCACAGGACCAGAATCAGCAGCATACCTTCATTTAAAAGAATAAAGACAGCCCTTTGAGAACCACAATGTTCACTTTATGGACAAGGAACATAAATGGTTTGAAAGAGGAGTGAAGGAATCTATTTATATCAAAGTGGAAACTCCTTCCCTCAATAGAGGTGGAGGCACAACCTGTCACCCATTTTTTATGCTGTTCTTGTATCAGTCCCCAGGAAGATCAAGACCACAGGTTCACCAGAGAGGTGAACACTTAACGACCGACTCAAGAGAAAAGATTTAACAACAACCACTCTTAACGACTTTCTGCCAACTCACCTAACAGGCCTATTCAAATTAGTGAGAAATGAAACCACCCTGGAAGACGTACTGTGTATATTGTATATAACCAACATGCTCAGACTGAAGAAGTTATTTGGATAAGCAGTGAAATGTTTTAAACCAAAAAGAAAAGAAGTCCAGTTGCTGTGACTCAACTTCCAGACACTAAACTATAAACTACCCAATCCAATTTTAGCCTGGATTCACTTATTCCACTAATATAATTTTTATGTATCTGGAATTCTTCCAGTAACCATTTTATCAGGCCAACACTATGCAGTAGTAATAAGACTAAAATTATGATTATTTAAAAATATTATATGCAAAATCTAGATATAGCAGGTAGGTGCAAAACTAATATTTTAAGAAGCTTAACATCTAGTGACTTTAACCTTGTAGGTTTCTTGCCAATAATATGGAAGCAGTTCATTATTGCCACTTTCTATGATGTTTTGACTTTCTAGTATACGGTACAGCCTTGGGATAACCTAGTTTTCTCCCATCCAAATAGTTACTAGGTCCAATCCATTTGGCTTTTCAAGATCAATCAATGCTGTCTGTTTGCTCCAATACTTTATAGACAGGAATTCTTCCACTGTAATACTGAAATTCTAAGTATGCGATGTTGAACAAAAAAAGAACACCTCTGACTATTACTCACTGAATGTTGAATGTGCAGATTATGGCAAAGCCTTATGCGTGCAAAAGAGTAGTTTTCTGTATGTTAAATGGGTAATTTAAGAATTGAACAACTGTGAAATCTATGTCCCATAAGCCTTCAAATTCAAAAGAACTATCTAATATAAAAAAATTGTCTTCATGTTCTCATGACTAAAATGTTGTATCTCTTTTCCATACCCATTCCTGTTTAGAGAGCGTCAAATCAAATGTCCACAATGTGAGAAGCTATTTTTAAGGACAAATCACCTAAAGAAACATTTAAACTCTCACGAAGGAAAAAGGGATTATGTGTGTGAAAAGTGCTCCAAGGCTTACCTAACAAAATACCACCTTACTCGCCACCTAAAAATTTGTAAAGGACCAACCTCTAGTCTCTCAGCCCAAGAAGAGGAGGAGGAAGGTTCTTCGGAGGAAGAAGAATTGATAAATTCTACAACAAATGAAAATTGCCAACTCGGAACCACTATGTATGTGACGGCTGATACACTTTCTTGTCACAAATAAAACAGTTTCTAAAATTATTGTTTATTTAAACTTCCGCTCAGTGGCCATATTCTCATCTATGAAAACGGCTTATCTGTTTTCAGAGTGATTGCCAAGAACATAAAAATAATATAATTACCATGTTCATCTATTAAAATGGTATCAGTGGTGACTTGGTGGATGCATGATGGATACAGTTGAAACAGCATCAGCTGTCTCTGCTAAAGATATCTTTAATGTGAAAATATGCACAAACCAAACTTTTTTCATTAAAGTGCTTTTTTATTGGAAAAAAGCTCGGAATTTAACTTAGTTCATTAAATTGAAATTTGTAGTATATCAGTGAATTATTTGCTCATTTGTTGACAACTGAGCATTCAGAGAATTAGAAAACAAAAATACAGTATGGGAATCAGAGTAAGGCATGCTAATGCTTGCGTTTGAAATGCAAGCTTAGTTTTAGCATGAATTTTACATACAAAGGCTATTCATATAGCTTTGTCTATACTGCAACTGGTAACCACTTATTTTAAAAGGGAAATTATGCTGCTATTGTATTTATGGAATGAAGATATCATTAAGATTTGTTTTCTTATAGAAAATTAAAATACTGCTTTTTAATGTGTGTACTTGTTAGTTTTTTTCCCCTCCTTTCAATTTTTCCAGTATATAGAAATTGTTTTTCCATCATAGCATTTTTGCTTTATTAAACCATTTATTCATCTATACATGATGATCTTCAGTCAATGTTCTATACATGATGATCTTCAGTCAATGTTAAGTATGCTAACATTGATGGTTCTCCTAGAAGCATGTTTAAATTAATGGTCTGAATTAAAGAGATGAGAGCCATGGTATAGTAATTAAGGCATTAGACACTGAATTCTAGTCCCACCTTGGGCACAAAGCCAGATGGGTGACCTTGAGCCAGTTACTTTCTCTGAGCCCTAGGAAGGAGGCAATGGCAATCTACTTCTACAAAAATAGACAGTCTCCAAGAATTGAATACAAATGGAAAGGGGGGGGGGAGAAAATCTCAATACTGTTAATCTTAGCCATTTTATTTATGCCAAATTGGATGTTATTAATTAGCATATGCCTATACTATAAATATAGTATATTTATATAAGATCAGAGAATCATGCTCTCACAAGGTATCCAGTCCTGGTTAATAATAATGCATTTAAAATCTTCCACCATATAGAGCGCTTCCTTTAAATAATAGCTTTTAAACCACAGATAGTGTCAAAGGATTTAAGTAGCTGTTACATGCATCAGAATGCCTAAGTTTATCTTAATACAAATGAAAATGTTCAGAAAATTAATTTATTATATTATTGCTAATGTTTTGCATATTCCAATTTCTAGCTGGTTAACACCTCAGACAATTTTTAAGATCAAGGCTGAACATCATGGTAACATGACCTTAAAAGCACGTAAAAAATGGTTTACTTAGTATTTTCATAAAAAACATATGCTTATTTCATGATTCCATTGCAGCTTCCCCATAGCTGCTACTGCTATTAGCAGAATTACTTCCTTCAGAACCTGATGTGGTAACTGTTAGCCTCTGTCGAGTTCCAAAAACATCATTCACTGTAATGCCAAAAAGAGAGAGAGAGGTTAAAAATTCTAATTTTAAAGAAGAAATTGACCTATTTCTTAGGATTACAAAACTAGAAAATGAACGAGAACAGTCACCTGTGGAAATTGTACTTATGTCCCAGAGTTGTAGTCCCTGCCTTTCTCCTCCAAAGGCATAGACAAATGGTAGATCTGGACAGCAAGCTGCACAAAACAGAGCACCCTGTGGGCAGAAGACACATTCTCTTCTGATTTTCTGCTGACTCAATATATTAGCTATCTTTTAACAAACACATTTCTAATTCAAATCAGTGAACTAAAATCAAAATTAGCAGAGGTAGCACATATACAACGTCTTTAGACTTTATGTATTAGAACAGGGGTGTCAAACTACCGGTAGAGCTACCGGTAGAGCTCCGGATGGCGCCCGATCTTCGCTCCTTTCGTCGCGATCTCAAGACGTTTCTGTTTGTTCAAGCCGGCCTAGCCTGATGGGGATTGGTGGGGTTTTTAGTCTTGTGTTTTAATTTTAACTTGGTGTTTTAGAACTTGATTCCAACTGTTTTAATATGGGCAATTATTTAATCTTGTTTTAACGTTTGTATTTAGTATTTTATTCTGCCCTGTGAACCGCCCTGAGTCCTCAGGGAGAAGGGCGGTATATAAATATTATTAAATTAAATTAAATTAAATTAAACTGCCAGCCTGCAGCATCATACAAAGGCCACACCCACTTTATTTCACATAAATATTATACACAATATTAGTTTAGTAAATTACAATATTAACAGACCAGATTCTCACCACTTTGATTCTTCACACTCCAAAAACTAAGGCTTTATAGGTATAAGTGCAGAAAAACTGAAATTACCATTTTCATATCTCTGGAATAGACTAAAGATGGCTTGTTTCCTAGGATGTCCCAAATTTTCACACATTTATCAGACGATGTTGTTACAAGACATCCTTTGATTTGGCTACTTAAGTGTAGTCCTGGAAAACATAAGCAGGTGCTTTTAGTATTAAGTCAGGAAGAAAACAACACTCTTGCCTATAGGCCTCATTCCTTTACATTAAGGGATCTATGGTTTAAAGGCATCCCACATTCATGGTGCAGCAATACCAACTGAAAAGTAACAACTTCTATTGCCATTAGAAAAGACAGATACTTAAAAATTTGACAAATATATCAAAAGCTAGAATAATTCATTTCATTTAAGTTATTACTGGTAGATATATATAGCCACCCAGCTTGTGAAATATAATTCTGGGTGCCAACATATATTAAGAATTAAAACCATATAACACACAACAACCCCCCCAAATTACAAAACCCAAGAATGTGGAAGAAAACAATCAGCTGACATTACATAACCATCTTGCAGGCTCATGGGATCCCAAAGTCAATGGAAAGTTTTAAGGGCCTTCTAGAAAGTAGACAGGGATGGGGCCAGCCTCATCTCGGGGAGAATTATGTTCCAGAGCAGGGGCCACAGTAGAAAAGGCACACCATCTGGGTCTAGCCAGATGGAATTTCTTTGGTGATGACACCCAACGCATACCCCTCCTACCTGACATGATGGGATTGGTGGCTATAATCAGGGAGAGGCGGCCCATCAAATAACATTTGCAATGTAGGACTTTAAAGATCAAAAGCAACACCTAGAATTGGACCCCAAACAAACTGGCAAGCAGTGCATCTCGCCGAATAAAGATATAATGTTCACCTTCCGGGGGGTGGGGGGGGCGAGTCAAGAGAGCAAGGACAGATGTACTTCTGTCCTGCTGCCACTTAGAGAGAATTCAAAAGTGTGGCTAATGCCAAATTAGGCAATGCCCAAAATCTGAACTGTAAAGGGTCAGATAATTAGCTTTATCCAGCCGATACAAGCTGCTGCACAACCTTCTCTAGAAAAGGAAAGTTAAATACTGGATGAAAATAATCCAGTATGGTGGGCTCCAGGAGTGGCTTTGTGATGACCCAGGGTACGGCAGAGGCAACACAGTCAGCTGGCAGTTCAAACTGCCCTTTAATTGCTCCAGATTTTCCCCAAATGCTCCGTTTTGGGCAAGTGCCAGAACAAAGTAAGACACACACACTTTCAGCAGCCTCTGGCTGCAAGTAGCTTCACAAGTTTTTAACTCTTCAGGCAGTTCCCTCCTTCTCTCCACTCTGTGCTCTAGGATCAGGAGGGGGTGGCCGTTGTTCATTGCCTGAGCTCTGTCTCTCATGTTCATCCTGTCCCAACCCTGAAAGGCCCTGGCCTGCCTCAGCCTGCTCTTCCCCACATTCCTCTGAAGCCATAGACCAGGGGTGTCAAACTCAATTTCATTGAGGGCCGCATCAGCATTGGGGTTGCCCTCAAGGGGCCGGGTGGGTATGGGCCGGGTGGGCGTGGCCTACTGGGTGGGCGTGGCTAGAGTGCGTATGGCCTACTGGGTGGGCGTGGTCAGCTCTACATCGTTCACATCAAGGGTGCCTATGGGGGCCTGGGCAGGAGTGGGACAGATCTGAGGGTCTCTGGCGGAAGGAGGGTCTCTGGGCCAGGGCCAAGGCAGTGGGGGCCGTTCCCTCACTGTTTCCAGGATGGCTGGAATGAAAGCACATGAAAGCACTTCGCGGGCTGGATCCGGCCCCCGGGCCTTGTGTTTGACATGTCTGCCATAGACACCTCGACTTCCATGGGCTCCAGTTCCAGCTCATTTTCCTCAGCAGATTCAGGCTCCGATGGAGGCATGACAGGCTTCTTGAGGAGGTGGCAAGACAATGTCTCCTTAAAGGGCAGCAGAACAACCAATCTCTCAAAGAGTTAATTATTACTAGGATCCAACCAAATAACGCATGTTCTTTATGCACTGTAGAATGGCAAATATAATTTTGCCTCAAAATATGATGTAACTATATAAGATATCTGACTAGAATGGGGAAAAGAAAGGCTTACCAGATACTTCTTCATCATGAGCTTTCATTGTGAAGACTGGTTTATGGGAACGAGCATCAAGACAGTACACAAATCCATCTTCTGTGCTAGCCTACAACAAATCATTTCCAGAGATTTTAAAAATAAAATCAACAAGCAAGCCACCTTTCTCAATCTGAGTGATCTTGCGGAGGTACAGACATGAAATCCCAGAACCGAACCATCCAGATTGAATGGCCATTGTAGAGAATTCTGGAAACTGAAAGGGCGGTGCTGAAGTTGGGAAACACTGCACAGAATAAACAGCTGGATGTTTGATGGCCAACTCTAGCCATGCAGGTACTGTTACTCCTGATTTGATAACAAGCCACAGATCAGGATGATCTGCTATCTATGGCAGCATAACTTGCTATATTTGAGTAGATTTTAGACTTCACTGACAGGAACCTCTACATTACCAAAGCGTCTCTTAATGAAATAAAGGTAATATAACATTATCGAATCCCAAGCAGCAAGACTTCCATTTATTAGTGTTTTACTATATTACACATTATTTTATATCTTAAAATATGCTGGTTGCCTTGAAAATCTTGGATGATGGATATAATAGGGTTATGCAACATTTCAGATTCTAAAGAAAAAAGATGCTTCCAAGAGTACACAGGGACACCTGTTGCTAGGGTCACTAACTGGAAACCCTTTAATCAACTTTTTCCAAAGATTGCCCTGCACTTATAATAATAGCAACAGCACTGAGACTTATATATCACTTCATAGTTGTTTGCAGCCCTCTCTAAGCGATTTTCAGAGTCAGCATATTGCCCCCAACAATCTGGGTCCTCGTACCAAAGGAAGGCTGAGTCAACCTTGAGCCAGTCAGGATCGAACTACTAATTATGGGCAGAATTAGCCTGCAATACTGCATTCTAACCACTGTGCCACTACAGCTCATCAGAAGTTATATAATACAGTTACGAAATGATGTAAATGCAATGCACCTCACCCCTGATCTTGTGAAGCACTGTCTTTTTATCTTAATTACTTATTTAATAGGTTTTAGGGCTGCCTAACTTAAACAATATGACTCTGGATGGCGTACAACGAATTGAAATGCTGCATAGCCAGCATAAGTGCATACAATAGAATGGATAACACAAAACACAAAGAACCATCAGGTATTGTATTTACTAAGAAGTGGTGAGGTGAAAAATGATTCCAAGTCACTCTTTCAACTTGTCCACTAAATCTCCAGATTCTATGGTTGTCCTGTGGACTTCTGCAGTCATATAAAATGGCTGATCTGAAAAGTACCAATAAATATTTATTCAAATTTGGCACAAGATTTTTTAAAACATTAATTTAACTATGAGAACAGAGAGGTCATTTTTTCCTAACAATAAAATACTTCTATTCCAGCTGAATCATTAGTAAAAAACACAGCAATCTCACTGATTATAAAAGTAATAAACAGAGAAGGCAAGCCTATTAAGTGAAATTACTGACTTCAAATGGTCTTGTTTCTAAATAAATATGCACAGAATGCTAATGTAACCTGATGCTAAAATCAGGGTGACCGTTCCCATTAAGAATACACAGAGAAGCACTTCCATAAATCATACCAAAATTCTAGTATGTGCTTTAAAGACACTGTTAACAAAATATTTTGTGTCAAATAGCTTATGAAGGAAATACAGGTAGTCCTTGACTTACAACTGTAATAGAATCTACTTATTATGATTATAAGTCATAATAGTTATAAAATGGGTTACCCATATAACCAATCCCATATTATAATCTTTTTGTGGCAGTTAAACAACAATGGAGACTGTAAACCAAACCCATTGTTTGATATAGGACTTGAAACGAACACTAGGTTTTGGCAAAAATGTTGTAAATTGTGGTCATGTGACTACAGGACGCTGCAAATGGCAATACAGGTCGAGTGCTTGAAATTCTGTCACATGACCATGGGTGGGCTAGCCATCGAATGTCATAAAGTATCTTTTTGAGGGTGTTGTCATAACTTCAAATGGTTGCTAAGTAACCACTCGCACATCGAGGACTATCTATATTACATTTTATTATTTATCTCTGCCATTGTATGGTTTATATATTACCTGTACTTTTAAACGTGTGATAGATAGACGCAATAGAATAAGCATGTTCTTACTTGTCATAAGAGCCAGAAATGAGAGTCTGTGTTTCAAATGGATGAAATTGCAATGTTTGCACCTAAAAATAAGAAATATATTTGTATCAAAATGTAGTTTTACAGTGTACATGATTTTAAATAATTCTCAGTATATTTTTTTCACAATTGGCTGGAACATTTATAATTACGGTAAATGTTATTTCTACAGAGCTCATTTCACTAGAATGCAAACATCTAAGGTAATAGCCATGGAAAACGAAGATCAAATCTTGTTTGAATAATGAATAATTATGTTAACTAGGAGTTGATATTAATTTCTCCCACGGGGCTGTGATTGCATAACTTCTCACAAAATTAGCCAGTTACATCTAAAATTTGAGAGTTTTTTCTATAAACTTACTTGGCTCATCAAACTGGGAATATGATAATACTAAACCTGTACTTAATAAGGCTAATGAATGTTAAAATGCATGAGTTTTTCATAGGGACATAAGAACAGATGCAGTTTTCATCCCTAAAGCTGCCTATCATAACTTTTTTTATAGAATGGATAAAAAGTCCCATTCTTCTTAGCACTTGATCATTTGATCTCTTAGAATTCAAAAGCAATTAATATTGAGCTTTTGAACCTAATTTTGCTTTGACTTTTTCATTATTTTCTTTTCAGTTTTTAAACCCCAAATCAAATTTCCCAATTCTATGTTAGTTCTTTATTCATTTATAAATATCAAATTTAAAGACTGCATATCTCTTTGGAACCAGCTGCCAGTGGAGCTGAGGACTGCCCCCGACCTCCGTTCATTCCGCCGGGGCCTGAAGACCTGGCTCTTCGAGCTCTCTGGCCCAGGCTGAGGATTAATCTTATTTTAACTGGGGTTTTATTTAGGCAGGGACACATATAATTTCTTTTTTAAAATTTGTTTTTAACTTTTGTATTTTGCTTTTTAATAACCCTGTAAACCGCCCTGAGTCCTTTGGGAAAGGGTGGTATATAAATGTAATAAAATAAATAAATAAATAAATCTCACTCATAAAGCAAATCCTTTCATAGATGCAGCAGTTAGGCTTAAACATCAGTTAAGGTGAAATTTATTTAACTATGGAATATACAATATACAAAGTCACATTTTAATAAATCTCAATAGTTAAACATTCATTAAATTAATATTTAAACATTTATAATATTATTATATTAATACTAAATATTTAAATAAAAATATTTATTATAGCAATCCCAGTCCTGTTCAATCTTTTTTTGCTTGCATTTTATCATGTGCTGTCCAAGATCTGAAGAAGGGAATATATTTCAGGTATCCATTGGACAGGTCTCTTTTTGACCTTCACTGCTTGAACACATAGATGAAGTGCCTCCATATGGTCATTCAAGAAACTTTTTTTGCTGATGACTGTGTGATTCTGGCACACAATGACAATGATGATCCATAGTTGATACTCAACAAATTTTCAGACACCGCTATGTTCTTCAGCCTGATTATCAGCCTGAAGATAACTAAAGTACTTATCATCCCATTTCAAATATGAACCCTGCAAAACCAAGTATCACTGGTGATAACACCCAGCTGACAAATGTAAACAGTTTCAATATACGGCAAGCATAATTTTGAATGAGTGGTCTTTGGACAAAGAAATATCAGAATCAGCAAGGCCAACTAGGGTCTGGCTTGGCCGCATATTAGAGTGCTCAATCAATATAATGTCTGTATCTCTACAAACCTAAATGTCTACAGAGCTGTGGTTATCCCTTTGCTCCTATATGGTTATGAATACTGGACTCTGATGACACACCAAACAAGAGAAGAAATTTCACATACATGCTGTCTGCTGCATTCTTGACATTCGTTGGCAAGACCATGTCTCCAGACTGGAGGTTCACAAAGTCCACCAGCATTGAGTTTCTGATTATCAAAGCCCAGATGTGATGGGATACATCATCAGAATGGACAAGCAACCATATGCCTCACCAGTTCCTCTCTGATGTACTAGAGACTGAGAAGAGACATCGAGGTTGTCTACACAAGCACTACAAAGTCACTGTGAGGGAAACTCTACACTTCTGTAACATCCAACCAAGGGAACTAGAAACTGGCTATTGACAGAACCCTGTGGTTGAGCCTGTGTTATGAAGTCTCCACCAGCTCTGAAAACAGGCACAGCCAAAAACTAATAGAAAACTGTTATTACAACAATGGACTTCCATTGTGCTAAACTTTGTGCTTCCAGATTGGGATTGTACAGCTACTTCTACGTTCACAGATGAACTGCACAACAGCATGGCAACAATTTGTTGGTTCATAAATCCTCACTTATTAAGGCTCTCAATACCCCACTCCTTCTCTCTTTTTCCTAGCTTATTAAAGAATAATGACCATCTGAGGGGAATATAAATGTTTCTTCGAAAACCACACATACAAATAAAAAAAACTTTAAATAGTTTTGCTTATATTGCTTACACATGGAATAGGAAGATGCTAACCATGAAGTACTGAAGCTCTTTCAGGAAAGGGGTAAGAAAAATGAGAAGCTAATTTTCTAATGGCAACTAGAATAGATACAAACTCTCTGAATGAAATTGGTTTTTCTTTTGTATTTTACAAAAAAAACCCAACAGTATTAGAGAAAAAAAAATTGCAATACATCTGTATGATATCCTATTGTGCCAGATTTTGTTGTTATTTTGCTGCAATAGATTAATTCGGCTCTGCTTTTAGAATCAACATACCTTGTCTGTGTGAAGAGAAAGAGTTGCTGCTGTTGTGCCCTTGGACATATCCCAAAGAATTACAGAATGGTCAGCTGAGGCACTTGCCAAGACAGATCTAAAAGAAACAAGCATATTGATTTGCAAACAGTGTCAACTCATGTTTTACCTTTCTTGTCCAAAGAATAGAGTTGAATACCTGAAACTATTCAGGTATTATAGACTGCTCAGACATTTTTGTTTTAATTGAGTGACAGATAAATTGCCCAATGAATTAAATGTATGAATAAACGTAAGGTAAATTATGTGGCTTCATAGTGATTAAATTAAGCCAAACAAATTAATAAACCTGCATAAGTCAAAAGCATATTTCAAAAATACGTCTTCAGGAAGATGAATAAGATGATGAAATAAAGACACAATTGCACCATCCATGGCAATTGTCCTAAAGATACCTTTAATTATGATTTACTTTGATGTAATGGAAGTCAACTGCACATTACTTCAATGTGTATGTGAGCTACAGAAATATTTTTACAGGCTTCTAGTTTTGTACAGTAGTGCAGCAGCCAAGGGATCACAGGGCTCTGCAACCTGTGGACCGATTTTTTTTCCTATTAGGGGACCCTAAATGGGCCTAAAGTCACCCCAGAGAGACGACAAAGAAGGAGAGGAGCCCCACTAACCGCGGAGAGACAGCGGTCAATCCGGTTGTTCGTGGAAAGCCCTCCAGAAACCAGCAGAAGAAAGGCTAGCTTCACTCCAGAGTCTAGCCCAAGCAACAAGTAACCGAAGCCAAAAAGCACTAATTTAAGCTTGATCGTAAACAACATGTTTGGAACTGGGTAAGAATATTGATTCTTTCTCTTCTACTTGATAATTGATTTCCTGGGGGGAAAAAACCCAAGAAGCAAAAATCCTCTGAAAGTGAGAAGGAGGGGGACTTTTGCCCCACTCTCCCACAGAAGGAAGTGGCAAATTAAACTTTTATGGGGGACAGAAATATATTGAAATGAAATGAATATGAGACTTAAATCTGGGTAACTTTGAAATTGGTGGAATTTGTTAAGATTTTCTTTTCTTGACAAAAACAGAAGAAAGTAATTGCTTGTTTTGAAAGCTGAAAAAACAAACTGGTGTTGACATCTAGTGGTGGATGAAAATATACAGTTGTAATTGCTCTAATACAGGAATTGGCAGAAAGCCCAGAAAAAGGTAACTTGTTTTAGTGACTTCAATGTCTTAACTAAACAGAGAACAGCTGCAACAAAGAGAAGAAAACATTTTGGGCTACCTACAAGGTGAGAACTATAAACCTTAGGGGAAAAAATTGACCTTCCTGGATTATAAATACTTATTGAACTGTGACTCTAAAGCTGTTTGCAGAGAATTTTTGGTTATCATGGAATATCAGAGATCTGCAGAAAAAACATATCAAGAAAATACAAATACTTTCCAGGAGGAAATGTATGCTATGTTGCAACTAATTCAAATGACAATGATTTCAAACCACAATGAAATTAAAAACAACTTTGAAAATATAAATGAACACATCTTTAATTTAAACTTACAACAAAAAAACTCTCAGAAAATAAAAACAAAGCAATCAGATAAAGCAAACAATGGAATATAAATCAAAGGAAAGAAATTTAAAGGTGGAATCCAACAATAGAAGGAATTATGACTTAACCCAGGCAGAGAAAAACTTGCAGGAAATATTGGACATGGAAAAGCTAACCTACACTTCAAGACTGCAATATAAATCTGAGGACAAGAAAAAAGATTCGACAAAATGGATTATAGAGCTGTCAGGAGAACTACGAGAACTTGAGAAACAAACAAAAATGGTAAGAGAAATTAAGAGAAAGAAAAAGATTTTGAATGAATACGAAGGGGCAAAACCCTCCCACAAAAACATGTTACTGGATTTATCTCCTGTACCTACAGCAATATCTACAAACTATGGGAAAACTTTTTGGTCCAGCGGAGCATACTGATTGGGAAAGATGTTTGGCAAAAAGAAAAGGCTAAAATTAGAATTAAGAAATTAGATGGGATTTATCAGATGGAATATCTAAAGATTAAACACTTGTTTGAATATGGTTTAAAAGATAGAAAAATTTTGGATATAAATGTATTTTAGTTTAAGTAGGATGGGCCCCTCAAGTAACACCGTATTTTTTATGATATGAGAAATATAAAAATGTTGGGATGGTTTATATAAGGGAAATGTTTTGGATACTTAAGTGTAATTGATCTTGAGAAAATCTCAGTTGATAAAAATGTTTTGAATAGATTCAAAAGATTAGATGATTGGATTTATTAGATAGAATATTTAAAGATTAAACATTTGTTTGAATACAGCTAAAAAGAATAGAAACATTCTGGATATAAATATATCTTAGCTTAAGAGGAACATGTTTCTTAAGTAGTATACTATTTCCTTCCCTTTTTTATCTTCTTTTTTAAGATATGAGAAATGTAAAATTGTTGGGATGGCTTGTATGAGGAAAAAGACTGAAATATTTAAATGTAATTAACTTTGAGAAAATCTTAACCGGTAAGAATGTTTTGAACACTGGGGAAAACAAATCTAAATAAGAACTTTGAAAATAGGATCTATGACGAGGTAATTAAGATGACCAATTAGAAAAGCAGCTTTATATAGATATGGTTATTAAATATTAGAAAAATCTTTATATTCAATTGTTATCTATCAAAATACTAAGAAATGTACTAATTTAAGGTTGTTAAAAGAGAATATTATTGGAAGAAGAGAAAATCAAAGAAAGCTGCTATGTGGATTATGGAATTATAGAAATTGTTGTTAATTAAATATAAACCCAGGCAATATGCTGTTTATCAAATATTAAGGTGACTATGTTAAAAATTCAATAAAATATATTAAAAATATTTTTACAAAACATCATTTATACTAATTTATCTTTAAATATTTTTTTTTACCTGAGATGTTTATTCCACGAAAGATCAAGCACTGCTTCAGTATGCCCCTGATGGTCTTCTCTGGATAAATTCTTTATGTAAAAAGATTAAGAACTTTTTAGAGTTTCTAAATATAATAAAGGATATTAATTGTATAACTCTTGCACAGGTTTCCAAACTTGAGAGCCAATCCTTGCCTTTGCTCCTATAGCCTGCTGATGATGATTATCTTAAATAGTCTCAAATATACAAGATCATTCTAATCCAATATTTTCCATGACAGCTGGCAACAAATGTTCTGAGACCCAGACAAGAATCTTTACCCATTTTTTTAACAATTAAAATATTTCTAAATATTAAACAGAAAATTTGAAAGTACACTATGTAAAAAAAGGCAATCTTCTCTATCTCAGGAACCACGTTGCAAGTGTCCAGATCCAGCTTGGACCACGCACAGGAACATGTATGGAGATGCTTTCCTGTGCACACTTATAGTTATCTCAAGAAAATTTTTGAGATAACTGTACTAAGGAAGACAGCAGGCTGGGATAAATCTCACCAACTGTTATCTCCAGGAAGTTTGACAACTTGGTGACCAGCAGCAGGCAATATAAAGTTTCCAAGAGTAACATTTGTAGCTTGTGTATATGTGACAAAGACTGAAAAGGCAAGCAATTTTTTTACTAAAAAAGTTTAAACTTTATTAATATGAGGTTTGTTCATACCAACCTTTTGTTTCTTTTTCTTTGTTTTTGCCTTCTTATTACCTAGTGAGAAGACTGGCTCTAAAGAGTCCACTATGTCAAGATCCCAAATTTCAATAACAGGATTCATTGTGCCAACAGCAATATAATTCCCTAAAGAAATATCCATGTTAATAATGTATAGCCTCATAAATCATATATATAAAGCATATATTTTCTCAGGTCCATGGTGTTAGCATGCAGGCCCAGGAAAAAATTGCTTATGCCAGATCCAAAGCACTGCATACATCTACCAATGTAAATTTCTACTAGTAAATTTATCATCTGATGTCTCTGTAAAGAATGAATTTTATTTTTGTTACTTTAAGCTTTCTTGAGATAATAGAAAAGTTCTCTGTTTATTGCAAGGTTTGAGGCAAATGAATCTTGAAGGGGAGCTCATTCAGATCCATTCAATGCTGGATGAATACATGTTTAAGTTTCACTTTGGTCATTAATTTAATTATCGAAATCTGTTACAGTTTTGGAACTTGATCAGTTTTCCTTGGATTTAGATGAAAAGGAGATGTGTGCTTAAACACTGAAGCTACACATAATTTCTCCCAATAGTCTTATTATGTTACGTAATATGGGACACAGTGATATTCTGAGAGACTCTACTTCCTCAGGAAAGATAAAAGACATCAGAAAATAGTGTCTGAAACCTAGTTAGCCATTTGATAGGTTATCACAGTCATTGGAAAAATAATATGATTATCATTAATACTGGATAATAAGATTCCCTAGTCTACTGTAACATTTAATCTCTTTCCTACAATCCTAAACAGCAATGCCTGGGAAAATCTACTTCTAAGTTACACAGTTTTAGAAGAGAAACAATCTAGAATAAAATCAGGAAACTGAAGAAAATGACTACTGAGGTAAAAAAAATGCTCAGTGAAAAAAAATGAAAATATGTGATAACAAGAAAAAAAACAAAAAAAAACAAACAAAAAATGTTTGTTCCCAACTGTCTCTCTCTGCACTTTCATATAGATGTTCCCTGCTAATTTGGGTATTATTAGAAATAAAATGGTACACCAACTTACCTGCAGAATCATTGGGATTAGGATCAAAGTTCATCCATTCCACAGTTAAGGGGTATGCAGATAAAATAAGATCATGATGGACATAAAAGGAATCTTCTTCATGATTATAAACTGAAAGAATTAAGTAACTTCCTTTAAGTAAATAAAAATATCATACTCCCATTACACAAATATATAAAACAAATAATACGCTTGTGATTGAGAAAAGAATAAGATTAACATTATCAATATATCACAAATCAAAAATAAAATATGGGAAGATATTTCCGAGTTCCTTTATAGAAGCTGTATTTTTAATCACAAAAAGATAATCAAGCATATGTTGTAATCTTCCCTCTCTCCTACAGTTTACTGATTTCTAGACCAGGGCTTTTCAACCAGTGGTACGGGTACCACCTGTGGTACATTGGCACCTGGCAGGTGGTACGTGACCATCCTAGAAAAGTGGTAGTGGGGGAGGGGAATGAGCTGAACCGGTAAGAGGACCGCACAAGTCTGAGCAAGAGATGGCTGGAGCTGCAGGGCTGTCAGGGCTCAGCAGAAGTGCCAGGATCAGTGCTTCTTCGAGACTGTCAGGGCTCAGCGGAAGTGCCAGGATCAGTGCCGTACTCCAGCTGGAGTTGGCGCTGATCCCGGCATGTCTGCTGAGCCTAGAAGAAGCGCTGATCAGCTGGAATGTTGCGGCATCTCCAGGGTCTTGTGATTTACATTCAGATGCTTGGCAACTGATTCATATTTATAATGGTTGCAGTGTCCCAGGGTCATGTGAAGGTGACCAAAACCTGCTGCAACCACCCAGCGGGGGGGGGGGAAATAAAAACCAAACACCCCCTACCCCACCCCCGCTGCCAATCCTCATCAGAAATGCTCACAACAATGAAAATCTCGGACAGGAGGAAGAGCGCCGCCCAGCAGGCAGGCTGGTGTCTTGCTCAGCTGTGACTTGGGGGGGCACTTTTTTCAGTGCCGTTGTAACTTAAAACAGTCACTAAGCGAACTGTTGTAAGTTGAGGACTACCTGTACTACATCACTTTTTTCCTTTTTTTTTTTTTGGTCATCAAGTTTTTGACACCTTGCTAGGCTACTGGTGGTACTCGGATGTTGCCATATCCTAAAAGTGGTACAATGGGTGAAAAGGTTGGAAAGCCCTGTTCTAGATAAATAGAACTCAAAAGCAATGCAGTTTGAACAAGTCTCCACAGGTTGACAGTATCAATACTAATCATATTTGATTTACTTATTTACACCTCTGCATTTATTAGTCTTATGCTATACAAGAGAAGATCCAATAAGCAATACAAGAAACAGCAGAGCTCAAAGGCAGAAATAAAACATGCTAAGGCTCCAAGGAACAACTGGACCAAACGGATAAGTAGCCTAATTGAATATAAGCAATATTTCGATGTTATGTTTCAATATTATGGAAGATGTATAAATTATTCCAAAATATTGAAAAGAAACTGTGAGGAAATGCAAGACTATAAAAGTATTTTCCCACCAAGTGCATTAAGAGAATATGGGGAAGTGATTTACAAGAAACAACATGATTATACGAAAAAGATTATAAACAAATATGTATAGTTTTACTCAATACCAACTGTACACAAAACTAATCTGTAATATAAAAATAATATTATGCAAAGTATTTGTGTTCTCATTTTGGGGAAAGGGTATGAACCACCTGATCAGAATCTGTCAAAAAATATGACAGTAACACATAGCACATCAAACTCAAAATATAGGGCCTCAAAGTAAATACAAAACATTTGCAATTGTACTCCTACAGCAATCCATGTCCTGTATATAAAATCCTTTTTTTGGAAAGAGAGGAAGAATTTAAGCATAGAGTTCAATGTTATGAATAAAGAAAATATAGGGAATTAACTTAACTTAATGAATAAACCATCCATAGTTCTTTGTTAAAAGCCACAACAGTTTAATACCTACCATGAACTTCTAGACTGCAGTGGTCCTTATCCACTCTGCCACATACCACAAGATTGTCATTTGACTTGATCACAAAGTCTTCTTTTTCATATTGGTCCTAAAAGAATGCAAGTTGAATATTATTTATTTTTAGTCCAATTTTCAAATTCTTATTTTATCATTGTACTTAACATATATTAGAAATGCAGTTTATATTGAGTATGTTGTTGAAAAAGAAACCCAGAAATACTACAATATTAAAGACAGATGTTAATTCTTTTCAAATTGATTAATCTGAAAAATTTCTTCAAATAACACTTATGATATACCTATCACTCGAAATATTGAATGTTATCTTTAGCCAGAATTAAAACTATGTTATTAAACAATCTCCAGTGTTATTAAACCATGCTTTAATACTTACAGTATCTTTAATAGTGATATATGGATCATTTTCATTAGTTCCATATACTGCAAGCCCTGCAAAGATCTCTCCAATGCCCTCCGTACCTATCATATGACAAACAGATTGTTCTTGATCAGACTCATAACTGTGAAACAAGTAGCATCTTTTGTAAAGACACACAACTGCACATTCTTCAACAGAGAACCTGTTTGTGTACAGCAGGAAGGAGAGATAAATACCTGCATTTTCTTCATCATAGTTATCCAAGTCATATTCTGCCAATTCATCATTATCTAGCTTATCATTGTCTTCATCTTTGGAAGCAGAGCTAGCTTCCTCACCATCAGCAGCATCCATGGCACCTGACGTTTCTTCTTGTACACCCCCATCATCATCATCACCATCATCTTCTGTCCTTCATGTAAAAAAGGAAGTTAACATTTTCACGAATTTTGCATAGCTTAACATTAAAATGTCACTGTCTAATCTTTAGTTGTTTGTACAATTCCAAATTGTTTCTGTGTCAATAACTTTGAAGGTTCCACCTATCGCACTGTATAGCATCCCAGGTAAATATGCAGCACAGGATTGAGTTGTAAATCTGATGTTATGCACTTGGAGATAAATTTAGATCAATGACAGTTGCAATCCCATAGAGCAGACATGTCAAACTCATGATGTCACGCGACAACATGCAACGTATCGGAGCTTTTTTCCCATTGCCGGCAATGGGGTGGGTGCGGTATCCTGATGATGTGTCCAGCCTGTGGCCAGCAATTTGACACCCCTGCCATAGAGACTTAACAATCAACAACTTATTTCCTTTAACTGGAAAATGCTTGTGTCAAAAACAATTACATTCCAAAGCAGTCTCTTCCTCACAAAAAACAGGGTTTCAATGCATTAAATGTGTGTTCAATATATTTTAATAGTTATAAAACCTTATTAGACATCAGCACTTTTAATCATATGTAATTATCTGGGGTTTTTTTATTCCAAAATTTTATTATAGAGTATCCCTGCTTTTATTCTTTTTTCCCCTCAAACCTGAACTGATTGGTTTACTTTTGACAGTTTGCATCAATAGTGTATTCAATCACAAAGATTTTTCCATTACTACTTCTACACTAAAAATACATATATCATTTTCATATATTGCTACCACAATTCCATGCTACTAGACTTATGCTATAGATCACTCAGTCTAGTTTATATATTTACATTGGACAAATGTAATTAGACACAAACTAGATTTTAACTTGACTATTATTAAATTGAAGAAATACAGATGTTTTGCTGTAAATTGACTTTTCACTGAACATCAATTTTCTCAAGCTCTTGTTCAAATGCAATCCAAACATACTGCAATCTGTCTTTAGCTTCAGTAATCAAACGCTTCAGTTCTTCCTTGTCAAGTTGTACCTGCAACATAAACATGAAAAATAAAACCTCCTATAGTTAAATCATGCTTGACACTTGAAAAACAAAGCCATTTTTGAAATGAGTTTCATCCAACATATTTTAATTAGGATTATTATATCCAGGGCTTTTTTTGTCATAGAATGCCCAGAATGGAGTTCCGACACCTTTTTTGGATGGAACCTTGTTAGGGTAGGCAAGGCGGCTTGTATGACGTGTGATTTCCGGCACTTTTTTTTTTTTTACAAAAAAAGCACTGATTATATCTAAGTTTTAAAATAAAATGGCAAATCTACAGTTTTTTATATTGCTTTACTACTGCCTCCTGGTTGCCCATATTCTTGGTCTGCAAGTATGACAGTTCTATTCCAACCAACAGTCCATTTTTGACAGCTTGCTTTAAAAAAAATCCAGTCTGAAAAAATAAGCTGTAAAACTCTCTAGAAAGACAACTATTAAATACAAAAAAATGTGCCCAGGAAATGCAAATGAAGACATTTAGGTGCAAGAATGACTATAGAAACAAACCAAAATGAAATAGTTAAAGTATCATGTTATATAATCTCTGGAACACTGTAAATTGAGGGAAGGCCTTTCAAAGATGGTAAACTAAACAATTCTATATGAGGGACAACTATAAATGCAGAGAATTACATATAAGTATTAAGTTAAAACCTGGGGAATTATGTATACTATGTAATACAAACAAGAAGAATGGAAAAAAATAGTTGTGTTCCATGAAAACCCAAATCCAAAGTTATTACTGTTCTATACTGTTACATTACTGAATTCAAAATTGTTTTGGAAGATTACTTTGTTCACTACACATAATTGTAAGATATTATGAACTGGCTTCATAAACGGGGATAAAATATTACTCCTGTACAAAATACAAGAGCAGCGTGTACTCTACCTTGCAAAGTTCAGTAGTACCAGAAACTGATACCATGCATTTTTTTTTTGGTTTCTGATTTTCAAAGGAAAAACAAAAAAAAAAAACACAAACCATTTTCTTAATTTAGAATCCTTAAATTTAAATTAGCTTTAATTAAAACAAATATATACGAAATACGTGCTCTCGAACTTGGCTGACTTCCTTTCAGAGATGAGACAAGGTGGAAATGTATACAATCATCTCCTCTTCTTTCGCCTTCCACACTGCCGTCCCTGTTTGTTTTCGCATAGCGACTAATTTAGCCTAAAACTAAAGCATTCACGGCTTTGCTGCCTGAAATGTCTGTAGGAGCTCTGAAATGAGGGGCGGTGGGGCTCTCTTCCGTCCTCACCTTGTCGGGCGTCTCCTTGGCAACACCTTGGGACACCCAGGCAACACAAGTTACGGGACGACTCATGGCTCCAACCGACCAGGAACCGAGCAGCTGAAGAAGGCTTCCCCGTACGCCGACACGTGCGTTGCCGACTTCCTGTTCAGCCCACAGAGTCTCCCAGCTGACGTCTCCATGAAGCTGAAACACTCACCCTGTCGCCGGTCAAGAACGCTACAAAATACTATAGGCCTCGGGGAGTGAGGTCATCAAGAAGCGACACATGAGTCTCCGCCCCTTCGCTATCAAGAAAGCGATCTCAGCAACGCCCCACCCACCCTGCAACGTCACTGGTAGACATTTGAGTGGCGGGAGGGACATCCTTTTAAGTCCAACCTGGACTGGGCGACCTTCTGCGGAGCGATTCCCGTCCTTCTCTGTGTATTATGCAAGTTTCGGCTTCTTACCAGATTGAATGTTACCCCCCCGCTTTTTACCCGAACCGCCAAAAGGGAAGGAATTAAATAAAATTCATGGGAAATCTCATGTCTAAGTTACCACTGTACTTTGGACTGATTTCCATTTTGCTTTCTGATCCATATTGAACTAGGAAAACTGTTTTTACGCTTACTTATTTTCTTAAAGTATTTAAATGGCCGCCTAACTCGAATATGACCTTCTGACAGATGCAAACACATAACAGAAAGTACCCTATAATGCCAACCAAAAACAGTTAGTTGCAAGAATTGATCGCTGATTAGGGACTCGGCGATCTTTGGGTATGTTTAATTTAATTTGAAGTTGCTGTTGAGTCTATTCTTGATTATACTTGTACGGTACTGTAATTTTCTGGCATGTTACATAAGAAAGTTTTGTCCCCACCGTTTCGCTAAGCTGTTTTGTTTCTAATAAAGGCACTGCAGAATTTTGAATGCTGACATCTGATCTGACTTCCCTGGAGACTTTGTAAATGCCTTGCAACTACTGTATGTAATTCAGAAACCGAAGTGGTGCAATATAGTTTATATGCAGATCACTGCATACAGCAAAGGGTCTAATTTTGCAGAATGGTAGGTATGTAAATCTGTTACAGCAAAGATGATAAATTTATGGTTCGTTAGAAATTGTGGTGAACAAGATTTCAACTTACCACAGCATGTCTCATACTAATATATATTGTGGTGTGAACAGATGTATAAAGTGGTTTCTAGCTTAAACTGGTATTTAGTGTAGAGTATTCTGCAAGCTCAGCCAATTACGACACCACAAATCAAGGCTTTAAAAATGGCTGTGCCTGTTTTCCTGCTTCTCTTTCTTACTTTTTCCTTATTCCTTGTGCTTTGCCATCTTTCTTATGTCTCCTTTAGTGACTTCTCATAAAAGAGTTCTGACTCATCAGAATGTGTTCCAATTACCTTGATTCATTGGGTTAGTTTATGCTTTGTTACAACTATAATTTAATCATGATATCAGGATTGACATGACACACTAAACTGAAGTTATACCAGTCACAAGACCATATAAAATGTCTTTGTAGACCCAATGAAAATGAAAAGATTTCCTGTCTTTTGTCAAACTGTAAAGTCAATAGCTAATAAATATAGGATTTTGCCATCTGATCACACAAGACAAGTTTATCCATAAAAACATATTTTAATTCTAACAATTAAAGATCATGTACCATTGTTGCTCACAACAGTAATATACAATTCACACAAAACATGGCTGATCTGACAAGAATGTTTTGCAGGCTGACTATATATACCGGTATGTGTGTGTATAGACAGATAATATGGTTAGAGATAGATATCTTTCTTAAGGAATTTAATATACCAGAAGTCATGCAAATAATTTTAGAGCAGTAAACACAACAGGAGCAATCACTTGTTGACACTACCAAAATCATTCAAATACATAAACAGTCATTTGATAAATATATACATACACTGTATTTTTGTTATTCTTTTTGTGGTCCCTTCTAAATATATTAAAGCATTGCTCCCGCCCTGCCAGGTCCTTATTAAAGACAAATCCAAAAATAGGATTTGGAGTATTTTCTACCAATACTGACCACCAGTATAAATTCTTGAGATATCTAACCTTAAATCCCTATATTTGAGGCACTTAACCATTGGTTGAGAATTGGGACAGGAAAAGCCAACACAAGTATTCACCTCCGAACAAATATTAATTCTGTTCTATAATTCTGGATTATTTCAAGTCAGAAGTTGTCTTCGTCACATAAAATCTTCCCTTGGCCTGACTGCATTCATATTTTAACCAAAAAAATTATGAGTTTTAATCTGTATTACAGGAAATTCCAACATTGCAGAGGAGCATGAGATACATTCTAGGGGGCACACTCAGTTCTTGTGCAGTGTTTCACCTCTATAAGCACCCGGCTGCTCTGTAGCTTTTGAGTTCTCTTGGAATCCTTTCCAAAGGATAAGAATTCAGAGTAAACCATCAGGTCCTGTGCAGTAAAGAAACTGATTAGAAAAGGCTTTCATTACTACAAAAGTTGAAAGCCACCAACTGAGAAGCATAACCTCAAGAATCTGGATTTCCTTCAGTAGTGCACAGCACCAACAATCAATTGAGCAGGATAGAGAATGCATATTAATACAAGCATTTTTTTAAAAAATATCAAGATGCAACATATTTTACTTCTTTTATTACCCTGGTGTGTTCCTAACAAATTTTTGTTCTATCTTTTATTGCAAAATCAATATATGTAAGATCTATACAGCAATTAAGCCATCATGCTGAAACTTGAAGCTGACAAAAATTAACACTTTGAGTACAGCTATAAAAGCTTAACTCTTTTGTGCCACAAGACCATTGACATAAAACAGCCAACTACTGACCTAGATATCAATGCAATCCTTGGCAACAAACCCCATAGTTACAACTAATACATTTTTTTTACATAAGAGATTGCATTGACAGAACAACAGGTGTCACTAAAACTACTCATTTGATGTTAACTAAAATGAAAGGAAACAAAAGTATTTGTTGTAGAAGGAAATGGATTTTCATGCTACTCTGCTACAAATAAGATTTGAAAGAAAGAAGTTTATATAATTCTTACATATCACTTTAAAAATTCAGTGAAGAGGTGGATCACATTCTATTATATGCCTTATCAGTGATACAATTTAGAATTTATTTTCTCTTTCATTTTCACTCACAAGTTGCATGTACTTTACATTGTTAGCTGGTCTGAATTCACTAAAAATCATTCAGGAAAAAATACCAACCTATTCTGAATCAAGCACTATGTATATGGAGATTCACAGTCACCCAGGTTGTGACTGTCCCAAAGGTGCTCTGTTCACAAGGCAACTGGACTTTTCTTGTTTTCTTTGAAACTTCTTCAAAGAAAAAGTCCAGTTGCCTTGTAAAAAAAGCACCTTGGGGACAATCAAGCACTATATTTCTTTTAAAATCCATTATTTTAAAATTCATTCCCCTCCTACATCTCTCTAATCTTCCACAATTACCATTGCCCCTGTTTCTCTTTTAATAAGTGGAATGTTGATTTCTCTAAGTCAATATTTCTCAACCTCAACAACTTTAAGATTTGTGGACTTAAATTTTCCAATTCTGATTGGGATATTCTGGGCATTAAAGTCTGGACATCTTAAAGTAGTTGTGGTTGAGAAACACTGCTCTAAGCTGTTAAAACATGCCTAAATCTGCACTTTTACCCGTCCCCCAAAAAACAATGAATAGGCTGAATGCATTAAGCTGCAGGTTCTCTTAAAAGTTCTAGCAGCTTAAAACACAGTTCCAGAATTAAGAAATAGAGCCCTATTCAATCTGTAATATTTATTGAGCTTCAAACCTCATTACTAACACCATGGATTTTTTTAATAAGTCTATTTATAGACAGAAAATGAATACAAATTCAGAGCTTTGTGTCACCATGATTTGCTGGATTGACTTGGCAACTCAAGTTTTAACCTCTGCTCATGTTTTTTCTCCAGACCATGATTAACGCAATCTTATTTTGCTATTTCCATACCATAGTTCATAACAGAAGAAAAGTGCATAAAAATGAGAATCAGGGCGATGAATTGTTCTGGGCTATTCTGCCAAAGCAAAGGACATATTTTGCTATCTATTGCTGGTGAAGAAAAATTGTCTGGTATTATATAGCCTTAATCAATCAGTTTAAATAAAGACTATATATACTATAACAATATTTCTAAACCATCTTTTGATCATATAAATTTAGGGCAGGAGTGAATAAATTATTTTCAAATACAGGGAGTGCAGAATTATTAGGCAAGTTGTATTTTTGAGGATTAATTTTATTATTGAACAACAACCATGTTCTCAATGAACCCAAAAAACTCATTAATATCAAAGCTGAATATTTTTGGAAGTAGTTTTTAGTTTGTTTTTAGTTATAGCTATTTTAGGGGGATATCTGTGTGTGCAGGTGACTATTACTGTGCATAATTATTAGGCACCTTAACAAAAAACAAATATATACCCATTTCAATTATTTATTTTTACCAGTGAAACCAATATAACATCTCAACATTCACAAATATACATTTCTGACATTCAAAAACATAACAAAAACAAATCAGTGACCAATATAGCCACCTTTCTTTGCAAGGACACTCAAAAGCCTGCCATCCATGGATTCTGTCAGTGTTTTGATCTGTTCACCATCAACATTGCGTGCAGCAGCAACCACAGCCTCCCAGACACTGTTCAGAGAGGTGTACTGTTTTCCCTCCTTGTAAATCTCACATTTGATGATGGACCACAGGTTCTCAATGGGGTTCAGATCAGGTGAACAAGGAGGCCATGTCATTAGATTTCCTTCTTTTATACCCTTTCTTGCCAGCCACGCTGTGGAGTACTTGGACGCGTGTGATGGAGCATTGTCCTGCATGAAAATCATGTTTTTCTTGAAGGATGCAGACTTCTTCCTGTACCACTGCTTGAAGAAGGTGTCTTCCAGAAACTGGCAGTAGGACTGGGAGTTGAGCTTGACTCCATCCTCAACCCGAAAAGGCCCCACAAGCTCATCTTTGATGATACCAGCCCAAACCAGTACTCCACCTCCACCTTGCTGGCGTCTGAGTCGGACTGGAGCTCTCTGCCCTTTACCAATCCAGCCACGGGCCCATCCATCTGGCCCATCAAGACTCACTCTCATTTCATCAGTCCATAAAACCTTAGAAAAATCAGTCTTGAGATATTTCTTGGCCCAGTCTTGACGTTTCAGCTTGTGTGTCTTGTTCAGTGGTGGTCGTCTTTCAGCCTTTCTTACCTTGGCCATGTCTCTGAGTATTGCACACCTTGTGCTTTTGGGCACTCCAGTGATGTTGCAGCTCTGAAATATGGCCAAACTGGTGGCAAGTGGCATCTTGGCAGCTGCACGCTTGACTTTTCTCAGTTCATGGGCAGTTATTTTGCGCCTTGGTTTCTCCACACGCTTCTTGCGACCCTGTTGACTATTTTGAATGAAACGCTTGATTGTTCGATGATCACGCTTCAGAAGCTTTGCAATTTTAAGAGTGCTGCATCCCTCTGCAAGATATCTCACTATTTTTGACTTTTCTGAGCCTGTCAAGTCCTTCTTTTGACCCATTTTGCCAAAGGAAAGGAAGTTGCCTAATAATTATGCACACCTGATACAGGGTGTTGATGTCATTAGACCACACCCCTTCTCATTACAGAGATGCACATCACCTAATATGCTTAATTGGTAGTAGGCTTTCGAGCCTATACAGCTTGGAGTAAGACAACATGCATAAAGAGGATGATGTGGTCAAAATACTCATTTGCCTAATAATTCTGCACTCCCTGTAGTTTTTGTTGTGTTTTCTAGAGTGCAAAGGGTATGTGATACAAGATTTCAGCATTGGAAGTAGTGAGGAGAATCTGACACATTTAGAGTTGAGGGAATTTAATTGAAATGCATTAAATTGAGGTTTAGCATGCCTATATTATTCTTTTTGGTGAAAAAAATATAGAAATCCCCCTTCAAATTTTCATAACTGCTGGAATATAATTTTATTGGTTTGGCACCATATTAATGGCCAACTGTCTAGTTTAGAACAAGGGCAATGAGACAGATGAAATATTTGCAGGATGAAAGGATAGGGGGTTTTTCCCCCCAGAAAAGAGCGAAGTATCTCTGACAAGTATCTCTGAGAGCATAATCTTGTAAATAAGTCAAATATACTTTCCAGCTCCTATTCTATTTGCTTAGTTATTTGTCTGTTGGTATTGTAAGCAGATTTATCTTGGAAATACACTGTAGCAGTTTTAGGAGAGTCTGCCCAATCACTCAAAGCATCAGAGTAATGCTGTAGATCCTAAATCATGTTATATATGCTTATTCATAAGGAGTCTGGATAAACATCTGCTAGATCTCAGAGGAATATAATCCTAATTTTACTGGTTTGTTGTTACAATGAGCTATTTTAAAAGTTGCACGATCGAATTTTAAAATTGGGTTTTAAAAAATATATTTTTAAAAAATATATTAAAACACTATTTTAAAAGTGTTCACATTTTAGAAAAAGAAACATTCCACATTTGCTTTCAGCTTTTAACTTTAGATCATTCATTAGAATTATGTATTCCTTTTGCAGGATATTGCATGACTCATGAGTTTATTGAATACTGGATGAGCCAACCCACTTTTATATCTTTAACATCCCAGTCTGCCTGCAAAGCAGGATAACATGCTTCCTAGTTTAAAGGAGGAAGCATTTTAGACTCAGCTGAGAAATCACTGTATTTAATGTTTCCCTTCTTCACAGATAACAATTTTTTTAAAAAAAGAGAAAGGCCATCATCTACCGCTTGGCCTCTATCACAACATTTGAGTTTTATATGACTGCCTTATATTAATTGCATTAGCACATTATATTAAACTGTAATCTAATGTTGATTATATCAATTCAGCCAATGGTGTAGTCAAAAAAATCTTAAAGAAACAATATTTTAATGAGACGTGTACAGCAAATTGGTAAAACAACAAACTACCGGTCCATCTATTTGGCACTCTCTATTTTAAACCTCCCCAACCTGTTGCCTCCCAATGTTGAACCTGCTTCCATTAACCCCAGTCAGCATGGCCTGGACAATACAGGAATTAGAGGGCAACATAAAGCAAGTAGTTCTCCAAAGTCTTAGGCAACTCTTTTTAACTTAGCCTCAGGAGACATTGGCAACTTCAAAGAAGAGAGCCAAGATGGCCTGCTTGACTATTCAGAATGCAAGGGTGATAGTGCATTTAACTGAACCACATCTGCTTAAGAAGGATCTCTAGGTCCTTGCTTTTTTATAGACATTCTTCAATGTCAAACCTTATTCCTTTATTTTTGCTCTAAATTTTATGGTTTGAGTTGACATTTGAATCCTAGATTGATGCAGACCACTTTTGCTTATCTGCCCTATTTTTCCAAATTTGCAGATATTCTAGTCTCTAATGGCTATGGCTGAGCTCTCTGGACCTTGGGCTCAGGATATCTGAACTATTGGCTTCAACCTCTAATGCCACCCTAGCAAGATCTCACCTTCCCTTTACTTTTCCCGATCATTTGACAATTCTAACTGCCTTCTTAATTGCTTTAATTGTAACTGGTTGAAAAAACTTAAGAAAAAAACCTTACAAAACTTGCTGTGACATTGTTCAAACTAGGATAGGACAGAAACATTGGTGAAAGTAGCCCTTTTGTTTGAAGGTCAGTGAAGTTATAATGACATTCTAGAGAGATATGCTGGGTTGTTTTTTTTTAATCCAACCAAATATAATGCTATCAGCCTGGTGCTATTTCTGCACTACTGACACGTTCGGTTTTTCTATTAATGTGAAAATAAGCAAAGACAAAAATATTTTTCTCTGCATTTTACTCTCATCCAAAAGTAAATGTGGCTTTCTAAAGGCAATCACAAAGTGCTTCTATTACAAAAAATAGAGCATTGCATAACTGTTTTCATCTTTTCCTCCATAATAGATTTTGCTGATAACAGAGGATGGATGTCTTGGTGGAAAACTTTGAGGCACCTTAATAAAGGATGACATCATCAGAATCCTGTACACAGTTCAACGAGTAAGACAAGAAAATTACAGTTTTTCTGTTCCTGTCATGAATATAATTTCCATGAACTTTCAAGGGGGAGAGGGAATAACATTTCTGATATGTGTTCAGAGTTTATATTCTGGAATTACATTCCAGAAGACAGGTATCACAACAGAAAAAGCACACTTCCTGGTTCTGGATAAATGACACTGTTTAATTAAAGGAACCCAAAGTGTGGATCTTCTCTTCATCTCATTGGCCAGAGGCTAAATTACATCAACACATCAGTAATTTGGGGGATATTGGGTTACAATTATTGTTTGTTTCTTGTGGCAATTCTTTAATATGGTTGACTTGTGCACACTTATAAGATTGGTCCCAAATGCATTAAGTATCACAATTTTAATGTGAGAAGGTTGTCCAGGAGAATGCAATGCACCATTATTGATAGTGACAAAAATAGCAGGATATGTAATGCTCAATTTCATTTTGCCATAGCAATTTGCAATCAAAAATGCATTTATTTCTGATTGGCCTCATTATTACTGAGCTAAGCAGAGAAAATCCCATCTAGGTCATACAAATTCCAGGATCCTACTGCTCTCTGAGTTTGGTTGTTTTCTTCTAGACAGTTCATTATTCAATTAGATAACATTATCAATGCACTCTGTGCTTTGCAGGAAAGCAACCTACAACTAAGAAGAAATTTCCTGACAGAACAATTGGAATGGCTTGCCTTCAGAAGTTGGAGTGCTCCATCACTGGAGGCTTTTAAGCAAAGACTGGACAGCAACTTGTCTGAAATTGAAATTCAGCAGAGGGTTGGATTAGAAGACTCCAGGGTCCCTTCCAATCTGTTATTCTGTTATTCTGATCTATGTATTGTACATATAGTACATAGAATTGTAGAAGTCTCATATGATAGTTTAATATTTTAGATTGCAATGTATTGGAGAAAATCTCAGCTTATTCAAAAAGTATCCAAGTATCTATGGAAGAGATCTTTAGGATATTTCCTGAGCTATTGCTATAGTATATTTTTGGATCTTTAAGACTAGACTGTGTGTAACTTCAGAGAACAGAGACAGAAAAAAGTAGAAGCAAGATCAGTTCAGTCAGCAGATTTGAGGTATCATTATATTTCCAACTGTTTATTCTATTTTTACTGCCAGGAAAAGGGAGAGCTTTGGATAACACAGACCTTTACCAAATTACTTCACTCTCAAAACTGTATTTTGAATGTAGCCAAAACTGTATTTTGAACACAGCCACACTGAGGTTTGAATATTCTACAGCATCATACTAAAGTGTGAGACAGGAAATAGATAGGATCTTTAGTGCAGTATGACAGCTATGGCTGGAATTTGGTCTTATTTTGATTACTTTATTCTAGTCAGTTCTTTAACGGTAATGAATCTTTGAAACGTGTCATTTCCAGTCATCTCTATTCTAACTCAGCAAAAAAGGTATCTGAGAAATGTATATGTATGTGTATACAAAATATGTGTGCGCATAACTAAATGTGTATATAGTCTGTAATGGCTGGCTAATGTCAGCTTGTTAAGAAAAGAAATCATATCTCACCGTTACACATCACTTTTATTGTGAAGAAATGTCATGGGTCTTTTAAACTGCAGACATTGGTGCATTGAAAAACCTGAATGCTGAATTTTAAAGTCTATTTATTTTGATGTGGCAGAATTGTAAGTCTTTGGAGACCTGTAGCCATACCAAACAGGAGTTGCATAAAATATGAAACATCCACTTCATTGTCTATCAAAAGGCAGCTCATTGAAAATAGATAAAATTAATTTAATTACATGCGGATTAAATACTAAACCAATACTATCTTCATTTTAAATCCTTCAATCAGTTTGTAACTTCAATAAAAGGTAAGTATACTTTCAATTTCAAAGAAATGTAAATATGTAAAATAGAAATTTGACACTGAAACATGACATCAGTTTTGGAACAGTAACCAAAATAGTTGTTGTTATTAATTTGCATTGAAAAAGAAAGAAAAATAAACACCTTCTTTCTCTCTCCCTGTAGATAACCAGGAGTCCCAGAACCTAAGAACTTAAGTAAAAAGACAGTTGCACAACATGGAAAAGCCACAGCAGTATACTTGGACAAACCCTCAGCGAATTGTAGCTAGGCAATTTTAATTTGCATTGTCTTGCAGCATGCTCTTCCTGTCGGAAAAGGATGAAAGAATGTAATTGCTGCTATCCATGGCCGAGTAGCCCAGAAAGGATCTCACTTGGCCCTCCTTAAACATGGTGGTGCTTTTGAAAGCCTCCAAGGCCTGGGTCAATAAGAGGGGAGAGGCCATTGGCAGCCACACTGAAAAAGTAGAGAAGTACAGGTAGTCCTCAACTTATGACCACAATTGATCCCACAATTTCTACTGCTTTTTTAATGAGTTTTGCCCCATTTTATTACCTTACTTGCCACAGCTGTTAAGTGAATTACTGCAGCTGTTAAGTAACAATACAGTTGTTAAATGACTCTGGCTGCCCCATTGACTTTGTCAGAAGTTCGTAAAAATAATCACATCACCCTGGAACACTGAAGCCATCCTAAATATGAGACAGTTACCAAGCATCTGAATTTTGCTCATGAGACCATGGGGATGCTATAACGGTGGTAAGTGTGAAAAACGGTCATAAGTCACTTTTCCAGTGCTGTTGTAACTTTGAGCAGTCACTAAATGAATCGTTGTAAGTTGAGGACTACCTGTAGCTTTCTTCCATTATATGAGAATTCAAAGATTTGTGCAACAGTCTCTGTATTTCTGGATTTTAAAACTTCTTATCAAGAGGATCCATCTATAAGCTTTTCTTCTTCCCTGCCCCACTTCCTTTGGTATTTATAGGCCAGTACCGCTAAGATGGAAATATGTCTTAACTGTTTTCACAAATGCCATTTATCATTCCTTTTTCCTTTCAAAACAGAACAAGCCCTCAGGGTTGAACAGGACATGCACACAGTTTAAAAACCATTTGTTTTGTTTCTTATATTCAGAAATGTTAATCACAATAACTATTTAGATTAAATTAGATTCTCGTTACAAGATTAGTTCTAAATCTGACTTCACAAAATAAATGGTGGGGTTCTTATAACGTGCTATGCCCAAACAAACCATATTGTGGTTCATTGTGTTGGCCTGGTTCTACCATGTTGCGAGAATTGGCCTTAAAATGCATCCTTAGTTTGAAATAATAATAATAATAAATTATACACTTTTAGTGCTGTATGATCCTACATCCTGAACCACTGTTTGGCAACTTGGCAATTAATGAATACGAGGCTTTCAGATTGATGTTACAACAGCCCATCTGCTATCTTACTTACTTTCTTTTTACAACAGCCATAAGGGAAAGATTTCAACGAGGCAGCCACAAGAGTGGTCAGCTTCTTACCTCTTTAGCACTGCAACATTCAGAGAAAGGAAGAGGCTAATTACAGAACACATAGCAGAGTTGGGCAAGACTGTTCAGTCCCCGAACTGTGCCTCTGGAACATTAAGGTAGTTTAGGCACTTTTGAAAGTGCTGTTGCTTACAATGGTTTATGTAGCAACTAAGGAGGATTGTCCAGAGCTTTCTTTTCTTACGTTCTATTACAAAAATTGGATTCCTGTATATATATATATATATATTTTAAAAAATCTTTAAACGAGAAGTAGCACCTTTATAAAAGAATATAATTGTTCTTTTGCGCCATCATCATCACGAATATTTCAAAGCTTATGAACCAGCCACAATTCATTTTTATCAAAGGAAAGTTAGCATGATAAAAGATTCTGATGGAATCTAGTGCACCTGCAGTCCACAAAATAACAACTGATCCAATCAACATTGTCGAGTTTGTGTGGCACTTATTAAGTTGTCTTAAAAATATTTGTCACTGAATAATCCAAGGCCTGGTACAGGCCTCTATAAGCATATAGTTGACTCGTTCTGAATTTATGGCAAGAAATCACTCTATAGCATATATTTAATATATAATTAAAATAAATCATCTTGATCATAACCTCTTCCTAGTAACAAAATACCATCTTTTCCCTTAATAAAGACCCAGGATTGACCTTTCATACATAATTAGAAATCTTCATCTTTAAATCTCTGCTCTGTGGGAACTGTATGCATCTAGAAAATAAATCCTGAAATATAACTTCACAAATGGAATTGACAGTGAACTAACATTGCATTGTCATTTTGCTTGGAAAAATTAAGCACAAACATAACATTTCACGAGTACCATTACCATGCAAAATGCATGTTGAATTTCATTGCTGTTTTAAGTCCCAAACCACAACTAGCATGCAGATTTTCCCCCTACCCCAAATATTAAATTCTTGGTAATTGCACCTCTTTGGTGTAATCAGAACATTTGGGCAAGATTATATCAGTTTTAAAGAAAGCCGATGAACCGATCCATTTTCATATATATGTTTACACTGCATGTTTCACCATTAAAAACAAGAATAACCAAACGTAACATATTACATTCAATTTTAAATATATGTTTTGGGGAAAACAATTTAGAGCCATCCCATGTATTTAGGAACCATTTTTTAAAAATCCCACCACTAACAAATTGTGAAAATATGTTTTCACATTTTTAACAGTCTTATCATTTTTTTTTTCTAATATGCAAGTAATCCAGTCCTATATTTCTTAAATGTGTAATACAATGGATTTTGAAAGTGGGAATTATTACAGGACTTAGCTTTTCCTCCCAAACAAGCAAATAACAAACAGAACAGAACATTGTATAATAAAAACCTGATGTGTTGGTTTTGTCAAAGAATTGTTCCATGGCATCCTTGTTCTTTCAGGGCTTCTGCTCTTATCAGCACTTAGCCCATCTTCTGCTGGCATTAGCTACACAACAGCACTTCTGCATCCAGAATGTGAATAACAGTTATTCACAGGACACCAACGCACCCTTGTAGTTCCAAAAATGCCCAGGAGTCACTTGTACCACAACATCTTGCCCAAAAGAAGATTCAAGTAAGTGGCAGCACCTTTGGCCCATAACCGCAATGTAATATTCCAGTAGGAAAAGAATTATATATTTGCTTAAGATAATACAACAGCAACATTTCACGTGCAGCGTCTCTGATGAAACTTCAAAAACTTCCAGAACTTTATACAATGGAGCCTTTCGAGGATGATAAATGAATCGACTGGATCCGTGTTGCCAACGTCCTCTGTAAATCTTGTAGAACATTTTGGCCAGGTGAATCTCCATTTTTGTCATACAGCAACTGTTTGAAAGCTTCATTTTCAATTAAGACCATCATATTTTTTAGAAAGTAACCCTCACAAAAAGAAGCTAGTTCTGTGACTCCAAGAAACTGAAGATGGATAATGAAGGGTAGGAAGAGAAAAAGAAACACAAATAAATATACAAACTGTAACTGCTCACTGAAGCTAATTCTTCAGCTCACTGTGTTTTAGGCTTATTCAACAGTATCCAATATATCTCTTGGCAAACTAAGGTACAACTTCATGGGTATTACAGTCTATGTGACAAAAGTCTCACTTAGAACAAACAACATTGAATTTAATCTGACCTCCTGATACTAATTTACCAGAAAAAAAACTATTTTATCTTTCCTTCTGGAATATTAAATACTTCTGGCAAGGGAAAAATTAGGGTTTTTTGCCAATGCAATTTCTCACTGTAATGGCACGGGAAGATGCAACAAAGCAGAGGCAAAAATTAGGCCAGGATTGCAACAATTAGACCTTAACACCTGTCCAAGGATATTTTCTACTGAGGCTGGGCATGGATATTTGCACCAATGAATATATATGAGCAGTAATATTGGGTTACCTTGGCATGATTATAAATATCCACACAATTTTCTGTGTTGATACTTTTTGCACAGATGATCTCACAGTGACGTTGCAATGCTTCAAGCTGGAAAAATTTAGCAGCAGATAGGAGCTGAAAAATGAGAAAAAAGATTATTACAGGTTTGGGGAGGGTAACCATTTTTGTGGGCACCGAAAGGAATATTTTCTTTTCATCTTCTTGGTCTGTCTTTGTACATATTGTAGTATTTCAAATAGTATATACTGAAACTGAAAACTATGGGTGCTGTCTTGTTTATTTTTTTCTTTTCCCCCAAAGTTACCAGGGAATGTAACTGCATGCTTTTACAGCACTTTACAAATGAAAAAAAAATCTATGAGTCAAAAAAATTCTACATGTAGGAAAGATTTTTTTATTAATTTATTGATCATATTTACATAGATGCCCATTTCATCAAACTCCAGGCTGCTAAATCAATTCAATTAATTTATCATTGCTGTCAGTTCCAAATATTTTCAGTCAGCCAAATCTAGTAATTTAGCACACACAATAATAATAGCAGTTTTTAGTACAAGATTTATTTATTTTTATTTTATTTATTTATTTTAATTCCATTTATATCCCGCCCTTCTCCGAAGACTCAGGGCGGCTTACAAGCTTAGCAGTAGCCTTCTTACCTCCATAACTTCATTGTTTTTAATGAGAAGAGACTCTGAACCTCCACAGTAGAGATACTGCATAATAAGCTGAAACCACAAAAATCCATAAATTACAAAAATACATTTGTTTTTGAAGTTGTTGAACGCTAAGGGAAAAATGATAAAGCAATGTTATTCCAAAATGGAAAACAGAAAAGAATGAAATAGTATTAATACATTTTAGGATATATTGAAAAGACAACCCTTAACTCTTTATGCCTGGTGAGTAATTCTTGTTTCTGTTATTTTTACTCAAGGATTCTTGATAAAGGAAACCTACTGGGACTTCCGGGTGGCAAGGTGTCGCCAGAGGCAGCCATTCTCAGGCTGTCAGCCCCGCGGCTCCGTAGAGCCGCCGAAAACAGCGCCGATCAGCTGTTTCGGCAGCTCGGAAGCCCCCTCCTCGGGAGAAGAGGAGGGGGTGAGCGCCCAGGTAGGGGTAGAGCTCTCCAGGGCCGCCAGAGCTAATAGTTTTGGCGGCTGAAGGATTGAGCCCCCCCGAAGCCTGGGTATGCTCCGGACTGCGGGGCGCCTGTGCTCCGGGCTTTTTGGAGCAGAGCAGGGCGTCCGCAACCATCCCTGCCAGCAAGAGAGAACCTTTGAGAACCAGGATGCAGGCAGAGCGACACAGGAGATCTAGGTGAAAGAGAATTTATGATCTTTAACTCAATGGACTTTGCGGAGTTTGAAAGTGAAAGTGCGTAGCAGGCAATAGTGGGTGAAAATGGCTACCAAATCCTCTAAAGCTCTTAGAAGCGCCGGGGTTTCTCCGGTGCAGCAGTTTTCGTTACAAGCTTTATTGCCCCCTCCTCCTGCACCTGTACCTGTACTTACATCAACTTTTACAGTTAAAGACTTACAGAATGTGATGCAAGAGGCTATGGAAAAGCATTCGCAACAATTAGTTGAGCTTATGGATAAAAAGTTCACAGAGCTTCTGGATGAGAAATTAACAGAAATAAGGGCAGTCATCTTATCTGCATTTCAAGGCATGGCCATATGTATTGAGCGTTTGGATGAAAGAGTGGAAGATCTCAGCCAAAATAATATTAGACTAGATGTAAAAATGACAGAAACTGAAAATGCGGTGGAGAAAATTGATTGTGATTTGACCTTGGTACAGTATCATGAGTTGGAGTTTGCTGTGAGAATTAGAGGCTTAAAAGAGGATCCTAAAGAAAATTTGAAGAAAATAGTTTCTGAGGCTCTGGAAGGGGTGCTGGGGCGACTAGCAGATGAAATTATGGAAGATATAGACAAAATTTTCCGTGTTAATTTGTGGATTGAAAGACAAAGGAAATTACCCAGAGATGTGGTGGCTTACTTTACAAAGAGAGCGATTAGAAATGAGGTTATTCAAGCCTCCTACAATACTAAATTTGCAATTGTTGAGCAAGAAGTCTTGATTTTAAAAGAGATCCCTCCAAGAATCTTAAGGAGAAGGAAGGAATTTGCTTTTTTGGCACAAGAATTAAGACGACATGATATTAAGTTCAGATGGGAGGTACCAGTGGGTATGGTGGTGATGTATGAAGGTATGAGACATCGTCTTACTACAGTGTTGCAGGCACATGATTTTTATAGTAATGTTTTAAAAGCAGCCCCCATACCATTTTTGGAATCTACAAAGAAGAAAGGTGAGGGAGAGTCTCAACGACGCAGAGAGAATTTACAAGGTGCTGAAGGAACAATGCAGATAGATGTGAAAGTTACAGGAGTGGCTCAAATTTCAGTATCATCGGAGGAGGCCAGAAACCAGAGGATGAGGCGTGCTGCTTCTAGACGAATGAGACGAGCCTGAAGATTTAGTTGTAGAACTGAAGGAGATAATAATGCAATAAGGGAAAGTTTTTGGATTTAAGCTTAACATACAAAAGCTAAAATGTTGTTTAAGAATATGATAGTATCATAAAAGGCTGTTTTAGAAGAGTAAACGGGAATTGAAATTGTTAAAAGGGTTAAATATTTGGGGATATATTTTTCACCCTCAAATGTAAAGTTATATAAAATAATTATGTTTTGTAATATTTTATGTTGCTTTAATTTTAAAATAATTATGAAAAGTTAACTGGGAAGAATTGTACTAGTGAAAATGAATGTCTTGCTGAAATTTTGAAGGCCATGATTTGTTATCTGGTTGGTATGTATATTTATTGTGTGATAAGAAGGTGGATAATGTGTCTAAGGTATATATTTTAAGACATGCTCTGTTGCGAGTTTGGAAAAAGTATAGACACAAGTTAACTTGTAAGCTACTTATATGGGCAATAATGAAACACGTAATAGAAAATATAAACATGATGTGACTACATATAAGGAAATTTTAAGTTTGGAAAGGAATGTATGGCATTTGAAGCTGTATAATATCTTAAGAGAAGGAAAGATTGTATAAATTTGGTTTTAGTATGGAAAATTACAGGCCAGGTGGAAAGAAGATCAGAAAATTGGTTTTTTAATGACTGATGTAAATTTGGTAAAGTAAATTAGAGATTGTTTTGTCTGTAATTGTTCTTATTGGGCATTATTATTGACATTACTGTTGTAGACATTAAGCGGATGTTGAATTTAATTACGGCAGTAAGACTTTTAGTAGGGCAATATTGGAAGAAGGAAGAACTGCCGACTATAGAAGAATGGACTGTGAAAGTCTCCAACCTGGCGGAAATGGCAAAGATTTCAGTGTACTTGAAAGACTATTTGCAACAGAGATATATTGTGGAGTAAATATGGGACTAAAAAGTATCATTTAGCATTTGAATAATTATTGATGTGATATTTATACTGCTTGTAGTTAATTTATAAGAGTTAAAGTGCGATAGATTTAATAGTTTATGATTGTTTGCATAAGGTAGATTATGATTGTTTGTATTTTTATACCCTGTATCTAGCTCTGGGAAGTCGGGGAGGGGGGAGGGGGAAGGGAGGGAGGGGTTGGGGAGGGTTGGGGAGTGGGAAGGAGGTGGGGAGGGGTTGTGTTTTGTTAAAAATAAAATGTATTGTAAAACTTTAATAGTTTATGATTGTTTGCATAAGGTAGATTATGATTGTTTGTATTTTTATACCCTGTATCTAGCTCTGGGAAGTCGGGGAGGGGGGAGGGGGAAGGGAGGGAGGGGTTGGGGAGGGTTGGGGAGTGGGAAGGAGGTGGGGAGGGGTTGTGTTTTGTTAAAAATAAAATGTATTGTAAAACTTTTCAATAAAAAAAAGGAAACCTACTGGCTGCAACCGGAAAATTAACAACTAATTTCCCTCTTAAGAGAGCTCATATTCTCTATTTAGCAGCAGTTTTGTGGGAAGAAATTTGATATGCAAAAGCAGGGCAAGGAAAAATTTCACTATAGTATGCAAATGCAACACAAGAGAAGTCTTCACCTGGTAAATCTCTGCCAGGCATGATCCTATGAAAAGCAAGTTAAACCTGCCAACTTTTCTTTAACATACCTCTTTCAAAATAATTAAGGAACACTTAATTATTCATACTGCTGAAAACCTCAATATGAGAAATTAAAAAAGAAATGTGTAATGTCAGTAATTGAAGGAGCTCACTTCTGAAATAAAATGTTCATTTAATTGATTTATTATTGCTAAAGGCAGCCAAACAAATTTAAAAAGCAAAATATAAAAACTAAAAACATAAACTGAAATAAGCACTAGAAGTGGCATAAAATCAATGAAGAATTAAAAGTCTGTGAAAAAGTTGCATCTTTATATGGCTTTGAACTGCTGGTTGAGTGAGAACCAAATGCAGCTTATGAGAGAAGGCACGAAAGCAACAGGGAAAAAAGCAAGAAAGTATGTTCAAAAGAGCCTCTCTTGGGTTTCTTAACATTTAGATATATTCCTGATCGGATAGATGGTGCCCCAGATACTTAAGAAATTCTTTAGAAGCACTTATGGTGGACAGATGAAAAGTGCAGTTTGGTGTAGTGTTTAAGCTGTTGGTATAGAAACTAGGAGAGTGTAAGTACTAGTCTTGCCTTAGGTGTGAAACAATGGCTGGGTAATTTTGGGTTAGTCACTCTCTCTCAGCCTAACCCACCTCACAAGATTGTTTTTGTGGGGAAATAGGAGGACAATGAAGGGGTATTGTGTAGGTCAGACATGTCAAACTCGCGATGTCACTTGATCTCGCAAGACGTATCGGGACTATTTTGCCATTGCCGGCAATGGGGTGGGCGTGGCTTCCAGATGTTTGACACCCCTGGTGTAGGTTCACTGCCTTGAGCTATTTACAAAATAATTAAGGTCTGATAAAAGTCAGATTTCAAACTTTGTTAATAATTTCACTTTTTAAACCTGATCACCATTCCTATATAAATGTTAAAATATTTAATTCTATAACCAGCCCATAAAGTAGATCAATGTCATTCATATGCAGTTTGGTTCCAGTTAATAACAAAGCTGAAAATAGTAATTAGAGTCCATATTTCAGGAAATTTCTCTTGTTCTATTATTTATATTGAGATTTCTTCACGTTACCTGGAAAATGGGATACTTCACATAGCTGATCTCAATGAAAGTGCTATCAGATGCGGGTTTGCTGGACAACAGGGCTTTAAACCTTTAAACAGAAACATCCAAATATATTTGCTTTTTCAAGACAATTTGTAATTTGTAAATTTGTAAAAAATACACCATCACCAAGAAAAGGAAAAAAAGTTTTGGGGTAAAAACTAGCCTTTGCAACCGCATGGTATAAAGTTCACATACAAGGACAATACTTGTATTGAAGACTCATTTACTCTGCATTTTTTAATGCAGAAAAGATATACTCCAGGGTCTGTCAGTAGCAGCCAAAGCTATGAACTGCTTAATTTCGGAATGCCAGATCACAAGTTGTACTAGCCAGCCTTGTTCAAATAGTCATTTTTTGTGCTAAGTAGTCATTCTGGCATCTCATTTTGAAGGCAGAAGACTCAGAAAGGCCAAATTAGATATTAAAGAAATATCTAATTTCTTCACTTCCACCGCCCTTTTTAAGAAGAAGGTAGCCAAGAACTGAAGTGCTTCAGAGAAGGGTAAGAGAATAGTAATTAGCAATAGCTTCTTGAGATCATCTCAAGTGCCTTCAGCAACAGTCAGCCCACCTTTCTTCTTCAGAGAAGAAAAGGCCTTGGCAAAGAGGAAAAATTATGCTTGGCTCCCAATACCTTATATTCATAATTGTAAAAAAAATGGTAGTATCCTTCCAGTTGTGAAAGGGATTGCTGGAGTACTGTCCAGAAAGGTCTATCTTTATTCAGCTCCAAAGCTAGTAGGAAAACTAGTGTCTAATCATGCATACCACAATGACTCTACATTCATAATGGCAAGCATATTTCTCCAACTTTAATCTGGAGCTGAATTGTTAATACTGATTTTTAGCGTAAGACTTTTAGCATTAGAGCAGAAACATATTTTGACTGATGAACATAGTTTCCCTAAGAAGACTACCAAACTACTGACTGATCTGTATTCTTTCTCCTTGTGCTTTTCATGTCCCTTTCTGGATTCTAGCACACTTTTCAGCCAGCAATTTCTTCAGCGAATGAAGAAATATAAACTTAATTGCAAATACCTCTTGGGTAACTCATAAATCTATCTGCCTTTTGTAATCCAAAATACTAAAACCAAATTTATGCCATATTCATCTATAAATATGTATAAATACCTAGTGGATGCAGTAAATAGTAATACTCTGTGTGCATAAAATGGTCTTCCTTCCACAAGGAATGTAACATCTGACATCTCTTTATTGTTGAGAAAATGAGGATCTGAAATAACAAAAAACAACAGATTATTTTTTTAAAAAAAACCACCCCGAAGAAAAAAAGCAAACAAAAAAACAAGAGAAAGACATTTTAATTAGAGTAAATTAAAACACCAATATATTTGGTCCTCATTACAAAAAAGCGTAATTTAAGATGAATACACCTTTGAATTTATTTTGAAAAACAGAACATAAACTAATAGGGTCGGAAGGGACTTGGAGGTTTTCTAGTCCAACCCCCTACTCAAGTAGGATGTTCTTCATAGGGCATATACCGAAATATTGTCATCCAAAATGCATTCCAAGCCACTGAAAGAGATTCTAAAACTATTTTTAAAGGTGACAGACATGCTTCAGGGCAGTCTAAGATACTGTGCTACCTAAGACAGAAGGAGAAATGATGCCCCATTTCCAAGTCCATCCGTAGCACCCCAAATAATCAAATTATTGTGCTATCTTGGGAAGACAACCCCACAAGCATCTTTCCTATGAAATAAAAATGTAAAAATAATTGTTTGCTACCTTTATAGGACACCCAAGGCCAGTATTAAGAAAACAATTTCTTGCTTCTGGTTAGGCATCGTGGTGTGACAGGCACAGGAAGACGGGGCTCCCATGTTTGATTTCACCCCACTGGGGACCCTAAAAAGGGTCAAAAGTCACCCCAGAGAGGCAGTGAAGGAGGGGACCCTCGTCAATCACGGAGGGGGGCGGCCCTTCTGCTACATCTGAGGAAGCCCTCCAAACCAGCAGGGGAAAGACTGGCTACATTCATGTGGCCAGTCAGAAGCTGCTGGCAACCAAAGATAAGCACTAACTAGCAATTTTTGAGCAATGTGGATGGAACTGGGTGAGACTTTATCCTCTGTTTATGACCTTAATACTACTCTCCTGGAAAAAAGAATGCCCAAAGCAAAGAATCCTCCGATGAGAGAGGGAAGGGAAGTTTTTGCCCCATTCCCTCAGGAAAAGATCATCAATGAATTAATTGTTTTGGGAGAAAATAGAGAAAACTACAAGATCAATCTGGAATTAATACAGATATATAGCTTTTTAGAAAAGATATTTGAAAGTCTGTAAAATAGGCTTGGATTTGGAAAACTGGAAGATGGTGTCAGTGACATCTAGTGGTGAATCATGGCACTACAGTTTAGTACGCAAGGAAACGTGACTACAAGCCCAGACTTAGATAAGACTCTTTGTTGTTCCTGGAAACTTTTATTTTTGAGACTGCAGCTGGGAAAAAAACTCTTGGGCTGCTTATCTGTGTTGGGGACCCTATTGGACTATAAAGGCTACATACAAAAACAAAATGAGGCTAAGTTTCATACTTAGCCTCAAATGGTAAAAAAACCATCTTTAACACTTGTCTCCGAAGCCCCCAGCTTGATATACCAACAAGAAAATGTTAATGAATCTCACAAAGAAGTTATTTCTATGTTGAAATTAATCCAAGAGACAATTGTTTTATTTCATGATGAGACTAAAAATAATAAAAATGAGATAAAAAATTTCTAACTTAAATTTACAAATCCAAACAATGGCTACAAAGAAGGAACTAGTAATCCAGAAAACAGAAGGAAAATTAGAAGAAACGGATCCAATGATGGAGGCCCTAAAGGAAGGAATTAACAGACAGATACAGACAAATGAAAAATTAGAAGATGCAGTGATAACACCGGAAATGGAAAAGATATCTTACTTGTCAAGATCTCAGAACATATTTGAAGATAAGGAAGAAGAGCTGATTGAATGGATGAGAAAGCTGTAGGAGAAATGCTGAATATCAACAAACAAGAAATGAAAAGAAAAACTGAAGGAAAAGGATGGAGGCTCTTTAATGAATGTAAATGGGTTGAGCATTCTTCCAAAACTACTTCAATCAAATTGTCTTCCTCATTCCAAACAATATATACAAAAACAGAGGAAGAATTACTTGATGATTCAAATGCACTGACTTGGAAAGTTATTTGGCAAAGGAAGAAAGATAGAGTAAGACTGAAGAAAATAGAGGTTTTGACCTATTAGATGGGATATTATACTATTAAACAGGTGTTTGAATATGGTTAAGAAAATAGATAACTTTTAGAAATAAAAGTATTATTATAATTAGTGTAGGATTTGTAACTAAAATATTATACTTTGTTATGAGATGGGAAATATGAAAATTCTAAAAGAGTTTGAATAAGGGAAGTTTTTAGTTACCCAAATATAATTGATTATGAGAAAATTACAAACAATATAGATATTTTGAACATTGATGGGAAATTAATTCTTTTTTAAAGTGGGAAAAACAGGATATTGATAGAACAAATGGATTTTAAGTGCAAATGCAATTGAGATATGTTCTGGCTAGAAAATATATAATAAACTGAAGGCAAAAGATAACTGGAATAACAGGCAAGTTTGGCCTTGGAGTACAAAATGAAGCAGGGCACAGGCTGATAGAATTTTGTCAAGAGAATACGATGGTCATAGCAAACACTCTTTTCCAACAACCCAAGAGACGGCTCTACACATGGACATCACCAGACGGTCAACACAGAAATCAGATTGACTATATGCTCTGCAGCCAAAGATGGAGAAGCTCTATACAGTCAGTAAAAACAAGACCAGGAGCTGACTGTGGCTCAGACCATGAGCTTCTTGTTGCAAAATTTAGGCTTAAATTAAAGAAAGTAGGGAAAAGCACTAGGCCACTCAGGTATGAATTAAATCATATTCCTGTTGAATATACAGTAGAGGTGACAAATAGATTTAAGGAATTAGATCTGATAGACAGAGTGCCTGAGGAACTATGGACAGAGGTTCGCAACATTGTACAACAGGTAGCAACCAAAACCATCCCAAAGAAAAAGAAATGCAAGAAAGCAAAATGGCTCTCTGAGGAAGCTTTGCAAATAGCTGAGGAAAGGAGGGAAGCGAAAGGCAAGGGAGAAAAACATAGATATGCCCAATTGAATGCAGAATTCCAGAGAATAGCTAGAAGAGATAAGAATGCCTTCTTAAATGAACAGTGCAAAGAAATAGAAGAAAACAATAGAATAGGGAGGACCAGAGATCTTTTCAAGAAAATTGGAGAGATGAAGGGAACGTTTAATGCAAAAATGGGCATGATAAAGGACCAAAATGGCAGGGACCTAACAGAGGCAGAAGAGATTAAGAAGAGGTGGCAAAATTACACAGAAGAACTATACAAGAATGAGCTTAACATCCCTGATAATCACAGTGAGTTGGTCACTGACCTCGAGCCAGACATCCTAGAATGTGAAGTGAAGTGGGCCTTAGAAAGGTTGAGCAACAACAAAGCGAGTGGAGGTGACAGTATTCCAGCTGAGCTATTCAAAATCTTAAAAGACGATGCAGTAAAAGTGCTACACTCAATTTGCCAGCAAATTTGGAAAACTCAACAGTGGCCACAGGATTGGAAAAGATCAGTTTACATTCCAATTCCAAAGAAAGGCAGTGCCAAAGAATGTTCAAACTATCGCACCATTGCACTCATTTCTCATGCTAGTAAAGTCATGCTTAAAATCCTACAAGCTAGACTTCAGCAGTATGCGGATCGAGAACTACCAGAAGTACAGGCAGGATTTCGAAGAGGCAGAGGAACTAGAGATCAAATTGCCAACATACGCTGGATCATGGAGAAAGCTAGGGAGTTCCAGAAAAACATCTACTTCTGCTTCATTGACTATGCTAAGGCCTTTGATTGTGTGGATCATAACAAACTGTGGCAAGTTCTTAAAGAGATGGGAGAACCAGACCATCTTATTTGTCTCTTGAGAAACCTATATGCGGGTCAAGAAGCAACAGTGAGAACTGGACATGGAACCACTGATTGGTTCAAAATTGGGAAAGGAGTCCGGCAAGGCTGTATACTGTCGCCTTGCCTATTTAACTTATATGCAGAGCACATCATGAGAAAGGCAGGGCTAGATGAATCAAAAGTTGGAATTAAGATTGCCGGAAGAAATATCAACAACCTAAGATACGCAGATGATACCACTCTAATGGCAGAAAGTGAAGAAGAACTAAAGAGCCTCTTGTTGCGGGTGAAGAAGGAGAGTGCAAAACTTGGGTTGAAACTTAACATTAAGAAAACCAAGATCATGGCATCTGGCCCTCTCAATTCCTGGCAAATAGATGGGGAAGAAATGGAGGTAGTGACAGATTTTATTTTCCTGGGCTCCAAGATCACTGCAGATGGGGACTGTAGCCAAGAAATTAAAAGACGCTTGCTCCTGGGGAGGAAAGCCATGGCAAATCTAGACAGCACACTAAAAAGCAGAGACATCACCCTGTCAACAAAAGTGCGTATAGTCAAGGCTATGGTCTTCATAGTTGCAATGTATGGCAGTGAAAGCTGGACCATAAGAAAGGCTGAGCGCCAAAGAATTGAAGCCTTTGAACTATGGTGCTGGAGAAGACTCCTGCGAGTCCCTTGGACTGCAAGGCTATCAAACCGGTCAGTCCTAGAGGAGATCAATCCTGACTGCTCTTTAGAAGGCCAGATCCTGAAGCTAAAACTCAAATACTTTGGCCACCTAATGAGAAGGAAGGACTCACTGGAGAAGAGCCTAATGCTGGGAAAGATCGAGGGCAATAGAAGAAGGGGACGACAGAGAATGAGGTGGCTGGATGGAGTCACTGAAGCAGTAGGTGTGAGCTTAAATGGACTCCAGAAGATGGTAGAGGACAGGAAGGCCTGGAGGAATGTTGTCCATAGGGTCGCGATGGGTCGGACACGACTTCGCAGCTAACAACAACAACAATGTATAATACCAGAAAAATGTGATGAAGATGTCTATATTTAATTGTATATGTATTAACAGTAACAAGAATTGTATTTGCCCAGTGTGGAAAAATGCTTATCATCGGAAGAAGACAGGACCAAGGAAGCACTGGATGGTGTAGTATTGGAACTAGACTGAGAAAGTTAATATGTACCACTGAATTACCAATAGACCCAGACAACACGTTATTAATTAAGTGATCATGATTGTAAAATTAGAAAATTAATAAAATATGTATTAAAAAAAGAAAACAATTTCTTTGCTTTGTCTAAAGGCTCAAACTGACAGTTGCACTTTGCAACATTTCTGAGCACAGTGATAAATTTTGGAGTGCCGTATTTTTATATTCAAGATTGCCATATGCTAAATAATAAAACTGAATGTTATACATTATTTTATTTTTTCTGCAGGGAGGATTATGAACTGCTAAAGTCTGGAGAAAGGAGTTGGGTGGGGTTATATATTTTACATCAATATATAAGCCAGGTCTCTTTCTTTTAATACAATTTGTTTCCAGCTTCAATAACAGTGATCATGCCAGTCTTAGTTTACAGAAGATACAAAGTTAGAGAAGATTAATAATAATAAAACAAATAAATCTGGAAAATGCAGATAGTCCTTGATTTATGAACACAATTGAGCCTAAAACTTATGTTGCCAAGTGAGATAGCTTTTAAGTGAGTTTTTGCCCCATTTTATGTAAGTGAATCATGCAGTCTTTAACAAATCTGGTTTCCCCATTGACTTTGTCAGAAGGTCCCAAAAGTTGATCACATGACCGCAGTTGCCAAGCGTCCAATTTTGATCACATGACCATGGGGTGCTACAACAGTCATAAGTGTGAAAAACAATCATAAGTCACTTTTTTCAGTGCTGTTGTAACCTCGAACAATCACTAAACAAATGATGCTCAGTCAAGGACTACCTGTATATTGCAGAAATTTAAAATAATGCAAATGAAGTTTCCAAACTGCTTCAGATGCCTTCCATTTGGGCTACCCATACAAACATACAAATATACCAACTGCTTCAGATTCCTTCCATTTTCATATGTCCAAATTGTTTGTTACATATTAAACTACTCTAAAGAAAAAGGTGGCTGCTAAACTCAAACAGAACTGTCAGCATATCACTGTTGCGAATGTAAGTTCTGCTAAACAGAGTAAATGATGTGTTGTCTCTTAGTTTGATCTCTAGGAGAAAAATCATTATTAAAGTCTACTCATATTCCAAAGTAGAAAATTGGTGAAATAAATGACTGGGATTTGAATGGGAAATGGAAAGGAAGGAAGGAAAAATAGTGATGTTGAGCTTTCCAGTGGTTATACTGTATTGAATAGTGTATATTGCTTGTTTTCATCTGCTGACTTTCTTTTGTTTTTGTGAGTGTGAAACCAAAGATCCCAGGCAGCACACTTACCTAAACGAGATGTCTGCTTGCGTTTGATTTCAGTAAGCTTGGGAATAGGATAAGGTCCATAGCAATGAGTGAAAATGACAGCCAGTTGTTGACTAATCACTTCATTCTGAAATGAAAATGCAGTAAAATAAACACAAATGTTTTATGGTTCAGTCACAGGAAATGATGAATATTATACGTTGCTGAGGACTAAAATGTGAGCAGATATTGACTTACTAAGGTTCTTAACCTTTTCTTCATAACAGACCTCCTTTAAATATCTTCCATAGCCACAGACCACCAAGACGTAACTCAAGATTAAATCATAACATTTCCTCAATCTTTCGTGGGCCCCCTGTGATGACATTGTGTTTCCCCCCAGGGGTGGACCACAGGTTGAGAACGACTGCTATAGGTAATTATGCCTCATCAGGCAGAATGATACTCTGATAAAACCACATAATGCAAATCTGTTTTTATGCCTTTCACCTGAGAATTCAGAGGAAATTAAGCCAACTTCACAGCTCAATAAAACTGTAAATATATGTTCATTTCCTGGCAACTCTAGTAAAAAGGGGATTAACAGCATATATCCATGCATCAGGCACTGAAGGTTGGCTGCCAAGGAGAGACACAAATGTGCTATGCCATACTTCAAATTGCTAGGAAAAACTGTACTGTGAAGCATATGAGGACATTCATGTATCACATGTGACTCCTTAAAGCAGCTGCGTCTTCTCCCATGACTCTGTCTCTCTCCTCCACTGCTGCAGCATAACCCCAGGAAAATATGCATTTGGTTAAGAAATTGGTACCAGTTAATCTGGTAGCCTATTTCACTAGTTTACAGATCGTACAGTCAAGAGTTTTTCCTTGATAATATAGCTTAATCTATTCCTCATAAGTTTTAACCCACTGGTATTGATATTAACCTCTGGGACAATACATAAGTTTGTTCCTGCTTCTATTAGACAGTTCTTCAGATATTTGAAAGTTTTTATATCTCTCCTTATCATCTGTTCTGTAGGCTAAACATCCCCAGTTCTTTTAACCATTCCTCATTAGAATTGGTTTCCTGATTCCTTCCCATCGTGATGACGCTACTCTGAAATCTCTCTCTCTCTCTCTCTCTCTCTCTCTCTCTCTCACACACACACACACACACACACACACACACACACACACACACACTGTATTCCAAGTGGGATACAATCAGGACAGAGTAGTATTATTTCTCATGACATGGAATGTATGTTTCTTGCACACCATGACAGCATTTGACTTTTTTCCCCTCAACAGCTGCATCATACCCCAGACACATGATTAACTTATAGTTAACCAAGACACCCAAGTCTTTTTTACATGTTTCTCTTATCCTTTTCTCCTCCTACCTCCAATTCTTTCTACTCACAGACCTTTACATTTCTCTGTGATAAATTTCACCCTATTCATTTCAGCTTATCACTCAAGCCTGTCTACATCTTTTTTCATTTTTTCCCTCTCTTCTTTCTTCATCCTTGCCAGCTTTGCATTATCTGCAAACTTGAAAAGCATTCTCTCAAACTTCCTCAATAGAATCATTGATAAAATTACTAAATAGCACAAGGCCCCGAACAGAACTCTATGACACTCTGTACAATACTGCTGTCCGAGCTGAAATTGAGCAATTAACAAGCAGTCTTTCAGTCAGGTCATGTGGTCTATTGTGAGCTCATCTAACAGTAGTATAGTGCACGTTTTACCATTTTATTAAAGAGAATATAATGAGTGACTCTGTCAAAAGTCTAGGTAGATGTTCTTCTGATATACTAAGCTAATAAATGCATTTTAGGTATATGTTATTGTAGCCAGTGATTTCAAATAATCAACTAGTAGAGGAAGGAGCAATGGCTGCAGCAAGACAGATGAAAATAACTCTCTATTGCTGAATAGTCCATTGAAGCTATGAACTTCGAAGTTTCTGGTCTATAAATGAGGCATTCTTACTGCAAGGCTAGAATCCAAATGCAATAACCAACCCAAATAATCAAATTATAGTTTTCATCCTACTTTTGTCCTAACTAACAATATAGACAGCCACTGTCATTCAAAGCAAATTGCTTTTCAGTTCTTTTAAGTTTTGGTGACCATGAATTGATGACATAAAAATATCTTTTATTTTTGTCAAGACAAAATTAATTTCTTCAGAAATGGGCAGAAAGACAGGTTGTAAACTAAAGAAATATGAGCCATCTAATATTAAAATGAATGGATGAAAGAATGATGATGAAGATTGTGTTGATATCAGTAGAACCTTTTTAAATATTGTTCAGATGAACATGCTTTCAACCTTTGAGCAATTCCTGAGTTTTTATAAGACAACTGCATTATGTATTGTAATGAGGCATGCATTTTTTTTCTTCCTGTCTCTGAGAAATCAGTCCATATGTGAATAAAAACAAACTGGGAAAGGGAGGTTACTGATTAAAAGATAACTATATTCTAGGAGTTTCAGTTTGTCATAAGCCACACAAATGTGATTATCATCTTCTTCCAGCCACACCCAGAGGAGTATGAAGGTGGCCTTGAAGAAAGATCTCAACAGCTTTCACAAAAATATAAGCTTAGAACCTGCAAGTGAGGGGGGGATTAAGCCAGAAATTCAAGTTTGCCCTACCTTGACTGTCATTAGTATAAGATGAAGAAAAAGAATCTCTGTCAGGCTTTCAAGAATCTGTTATTATGCCATAAATTAATAAAGTAGATTTCCAGTAGATGTTATTGAGACCGTTCTGAACTTATGGTATTGTTAACACAAAAAGGAGGATTGCCACAAACTTGTTAAACTGTCTTTGGGGAAAATCTCCAGTATCAGTGTTTCATGATTAAATACTACTTTGAAAAACTTCTATCAGAAGATTTTAAATTCAATACATCATTAATACTAGTCAATATATGTAAAGTAGGGAATCTAAGATGCTGAAGAGAACAGCCAGAGGCAATGTCAACTTTAAGGAAATAGGTTTTTATTTTGACAAAACTAAATTATAGCCCTGCCAAAGAGAATACCATTAATCAAATGAGATACATAAAATGTCTTTCAGTGGTTACTGGGAATAATGCCAAGACTTCAGTTTAAAAAGTTTTTTTTAATTGGTGCCTCAAAAATTCAGGTCCAGGAAAATGTTTCAGATCAAAAGACGGCATACAAGATACAGAATCAATACTTCTTGGTTCTTTGGGAAATTTCAGTAAATATTTCCTTTTCGTAAAAAAACAAAACAAAACAGAAGGGTCACTGATGAACTATGTTTTAGGAGGAATCATTTGTAAGGATTTAAACGCAAATCCATCAAATCCAAGGTTAGTTTCTAGACAACACCATGCTAATCAATCATTTTATGCGACACTGGTTAATTATGAGTATATTGGCATGCCACACTAGTGTACCTGATGTTTGCTTCTCATATGGAGAATGCAAGATGCACATTTATGAAGATTGCGGATCCTGGATTTTCTGAACTGTTTAGATACAGAAGTACTGACATTGATGACAAGTAATATATAGGTTACAATAGTCACTAGACCATAAAAAATCTGTCTGGGTGAGAGAGATGGAGACATGAATAATCTAGACAAAAGTGTATTTAATTTCAAATTATAACAAATCTCCACCAGGGTACTTTCCAAAATAGATGGGATATTTCCTTGAAACAGCATTTATGTATTAACAACCAAAATCTTTTATTCCTCTGAATAATGCATGTTTCATTATTACACTGTTTTATATTTCAAAGGGCATATTTTATCAAAATAATACTAGGAAACCAAATATGCATTTCAGTTATTATTATTTTCCTTTTAAGGCATTAAACCACAGTGATATAGACTGCTATATCTTCCAGGTCTGATGTAGTACTCTAGTCTGGAAGTTAAAAGTTTTTAAAATAATTAAAAATTGTACAAATTATTTAGAATCTGATTTTTTAGTCAAATTATTAATATTAATTGCTTTTACTGTACACAGTTCATTTTTAACCAGCAGAACATTGCTTGGGACTGGTTGTTTTCCATGAAAAGAGAAATTTAATCCTTAAAAATAAATCTTTTAAGAAATATATTTAACAATCTGTGATATTAAATACAACATGCAGTCCTTGCTGCACTGCATTGAATGGATCTATTCCAAGAATTGAGAACTTCTGATTTATCAGATTAATCAATTCGCAATGTCTTCACTTTAAATACATTCCTTTCTTCTTCTAAGGAATTCTAACCTGAGATTTATTTTTATTTATTTAGAAAACATATATGCCTGCCTATCTTATACATAATACTCCTAGGTAGCTCACACAGTTCCATTAAATCAGAATAAATATAACCCACAATAGCATCACATATCACATCACAGTTCCACAATAGCCTAACAATTCCACATTTACATTTCCAGGGCTCACTTCCATTGTAGATTGTTCAGGGGATTTTTTTTTAAAAAATGCCAATTTTATCCATACATCCTTTTACTTGACTTATCTGCCATATTTATTTTGTAGCAGGTAGCATACATTATGCATTTGGGAGGGTGGTGTCTCCAGAAGGAGGGCCCTAGTCAAAAATCCTGCAGCTGTTATGTCTTCTCTTTCTTATCATTCTTAATGTGAAAGTAGTAGGCACAAATGGTAGGAATAAAGAAAAAAATAAATGTTCCCAAACAGAAATGCCAGTTGCATCCCACATAATTGTTGAAATTTTGACAAGTTATTGCATGATAAAAGGCTTGTTTGGTTACACCCACTAAATGCCGTACATGCTGGCTTAATTTTCAGGGGTTGACTTCTGATGTCATGGGAACCCAACCAATAGTTGCTTGTTCAATAATGCATGGTTATTCAAACAGGATGGCATTCAATGTGAAGCCATTCATGGAGCAGTGCTTCTATGATCCCCCTAACTTTTCTTCTTGTATGATCCCCTTCATTATTCATTTTTTGTGCTATCACAAATTGTTTCCCATTACATTCAAACTGGCAACCAATGGGGTTTGCTTTCCCTCTACACTAATATTGCAGATCACAGTGAAACTAATTTGCAATTTCAGTCTAAAGTAACTAACAAAATAAGTGTTACTTAATAAGGGAGAGGAAGAGAGAGGATAACCAGATAGGGCAGTGTAATCTGAAACATAAAAGCATGACAGAGCGTTTTGAATACACTGTCTAATCTGCTTCTGATTAAAATATTTTCCCTGGATTGTAGAACTTGATGGTTTGCTGCTATAAAGATTGCCTTAAATGGCAATATTTTGGTGAAAGTTTTACTGTTACACTTAATTGTATCTTTGCAGTTGTAAAAAGCTTCTGTTTTGCTGTACAAGCTATTTGCCTTAAAAGCAGAAAAGCCCATTACAAATAGTTATTATTATCTGAGCTGCAAAATGACAAGTCTGTAGTGTCACCTACCTTACTTGCTTTCAATATTTCAATCATCAAAGGCAATCCTTGTGTGATGAGTTCTTCAGTGTATTCTTCCTCCTGGATAGATTTAAATTCTTTTAGCAAGCACTGGATGAGGGGCCTTCTATGTTGTTGAAAAGCAGTTCGCAAAGATTCTAACCACGTATGGAGAGTCCACGGAACACCTATTTAAAACAAAAAGTATTCCAAGAATTTCCATTGATTATTTTTTAAAAAATCAGAATCAGTATTATAACATGCAGGTCTTTGACTTATGAATGTGATTCTGCATCTATTTTCTTTCCTGGGACTCATTATCAGGCCTAATAGCATTGATTCTGGGCCAATAACACAAATGGAGAATCCATTGCCAATTTTTATGGCTTTGTGTGCTTTTCCTTTTGGGTACAGTTACCAGGTCATCTGCCTTTATTAAACAAGCAGCCTGTGAAAAGAACAAGGAGGAGTAACAATGGCTTCATGGTGGACATTGAAATCCAAAAACCTAGCCAGATGGATAGACAGAGCAACAGCGGTAAGAGAAAATGGTTTGGAGAGAGCGAATGCCTAGCTGAAAGTACCTTGCCTGTAGGACTAAAACTGAAAACTGGAACCATCATGACCAATAAATAATGATCTACTGTTCATTTTTGGAAACCCACCAGAAGTATAGCAATAGCAATTAGACTTATATACCTCTTCATAGTGCTTTACAGCCCTCTCTAAGAAGTTTACAGTCAGCATATTGTCCCCAACAATCTAGGTCCTCATTTTACTGACCTCGGAAGGATGGAAGGCCGAGTCAACCTTCAGAGTTGAACCCTTGGCAGTGGGCAGAGTTAGCCTGCCATACTGCATTCTAACCACTATGCCACTATAATTATCTTTTAATAGCAGTCTTTTTCGATCTCATCCTCCATGTATGTAGACCTTAACTCCCAGAATTCTCTGGTTGAGGCATTAATGGAACTGTAAACCTCATATCTGGAAGGAACCTAATGTGGGAAAATCTGCTCTACACAATCAAGATATTGCAAATTTCAAGTTTCTTTTATTATGTTTTTCCACACTTCTGCTAACTGACAAAACTCTATTTACCTGAGCAGCCATTTGAAACAATAATGTTTGTTAAATGTTTAGTAATTTAAATATAATTCTCCATGGAATGTCAAACAGGTAACTTGCATTTTAGAGTTGATTACAAAATAGCTGGTTTAATTAGAAAAAACACATTGCAGTGACAATGATTTAACAGAATCATTCTATTATTATTTCATTGTTCTAAGACATGTGCCCAAAAAGTTTTTCTGATTAGGAAAAGTGTTTTTAGTCCTAACTAAAAGGATAATTAAAAGAAATGACAGGATTGTAAAATGGTACCCTACAATGTTTACCTGCCTGAAGTATAATTGCGCCATATCAGAACTGCACTTCTCAAAAAGAAATGGGAGAATAATTGTAAGTTGCAGAAACTGAACACTTCCACACATTTTTTTTTTTAAAAAGTGAGAATTTCTGCAGTTAAAAAAAAAGTGCAGGAAGAAGAACTGGGTAACCATCGGAGAATTAAGAATGGAAATAAAGTCTTTCCGAAATAAACAAGGCAGGACAAATCCCACACGGAACCCCTGGTGCTGTGGCTTTATGTAAGTAAAGCCCCCGGTGTTGAAATTTTATATAATTATTTTGTAATAGTAAGAACTGCCTACTGTCCGCCAGGATAATTTTTTACACAAGGGGGTTTGCACTGCTTGGGGCCACACTTCTCACCTCTACCTTTGCTTCTGCCATGTTGTCCCTGTTGTTGCCAAGAAAAGCAAGGTCACTCCTATATTGGTGGGATGTCACAGTTTGGAATCCCAAATGATCAGGGTTCCAAAGGGCCTCATGATCCTCCCCATTTTAAGAATGGGGAGGACTAAATGTTTTCCTTTCTGCTACGAGTTTCCCGTTCACCAAAATAACTCATGAATTCAACTATCTAATAGAAATTCTGAGATGCTGATTTTAGAGCAACATTATCAGCATGTTCTTTGATGATAATAAGAGAAGATGTTTATTGTTGAACTTCTGGCCTATTCAGTATCTTAAAATTCAGGGCAAAAATAACTATAATTTCTGATAGGCATGCAATTTAGGGTACTTATTGACGCTGTTGGATAATGTATGCATTTAACAAATACTATATATGGATATTTCTTAATTGCTCATATGTCATATCCTTTGAAAAAGCATTGCTCTGAAAAAGGGCATATACTATTTTTCTTCCTCCCAGCTGTCTTCTTTGTATTTCTTAAACATATGCAGCATCTGTTTTTGTCCAAACATCCAGCCTGCCCATTCAAGTTTTTTGTTTTTTCATAAGCAGTTCCTAGTCAATTTCATTTCCCGGGTTAAAATCAACTTCTTTGCTCTTCAAAGAAGAACTGGATTAAACCAGAATTGCTACTTGTGGAAAGATTCTACATTGTAAAGTCAAACTACCGTCCTCCTACCTTCTAAGCAACCCAGTTTGTCATCTGTTAGGATAGACTGGGGCATTTGCTTAAAAGCAGGATGTTTTGTGGTACTACTGAAACCAGCATGATCTTTTTCAAAAACATGCACACCTGTTTACTTTAAAATACTTTTTAATTAGGAAAGAGTTGAGTAGCCCAAAGCCCTTCATATACTGCTGAGCTGCTATCTACAGGAGTCACAACCAAAATGGTGAAGAAAGCTGGGAGGTATAGTTCAGCAACATATTGAGGACCACAATTCTTTACTCAATTTATTAAATTCATTTGCTTTCTGTCTTTTCAGAAAATGAATGTCAAGGCAAGCTAAAACCTGTTGTGATTATCTCCAGATGTATACATTTCAAACCACAGAACCAGAAGCCCTAGTTGAGCTGAAAGGGTTTTTTGGGGGGGTTTTTTTGGTGGGGGAGGTGGGCAGAGGGGAAAAAAATAACAGTCTATATCTACTCCTTTATTGGATGGGACCTAACACCTTCCCCCTTGCTGTGGTCATGATTGTAAAAAATGTTCCCAGCTACTCTTGGTTTCTTGGCCAAGAGCAAAATGTATTTCACTTTGGCTCCAGAAGGTTGCAACAATATAAATACAGTATTTATAAATTTATGGAGTGGGAGCTGTACTTTTTCTCATATAATAAATCCATAATTATTAAGAAATAGTTGTTTTTAACACTTGATTTCTGGTATTCCTAAGTATGTTTATTAGTTGCCTGTTTTCGGCTTTGACAAGAACTCGGGAGCAGTCAAAAATTCTCAGTTCAACAGACAAGGGTCTCTTACATCAAACCATTTTTCTGACCAGGCATTTCTCATGAGAGGGGAAACCCAAACTGACCTATACTCCTGATGTCAATGGTTACATCCACATATCCATGTTCAGCGCTGTGATACATTGCCTCTTTCAGAGCTTTGAGTCTGGCTTTGCTGTTGCGGCTTGCACATAAAGGAGCAGGCGTGCTATCTGCCAAGTCAGTTCCTTCAGCCAATATCTCCTCCAGGGATAAGATATCACTCTTCTCCTTCTCCGGTTGAGCAAGAAGCTTACGAAACACATTCCTGTCAATCACAAACCAAAAGACAGAAAAGGGAAGGGCAGAGGCCACCAGATGGGAATTGTTAACAGTGAAACAGAAGACAACTAGCCATCTGGCTAATACGAATTCTGTTTAATTCATCCAACAAGATCTAGTAAACAAAGTATTTTCTTTTCTTTTCTGTATAGTACATGAGGCTATAGTAGCAAGTCAAAAATTCAAAAACCCCACATCCTGTCCATCAACAGGGTTATATCCAAATGCCATTAATGTTCAATGGAGTTGCTCCCAATGAACAAATAATTAGAAACAAGCAACAGAACCCAAGTGTGTTTCCTCTCCCTTACCTCCCACCTACCTGATACGCTTACATCTTGCTAGCTGCACATGTTCAGTCCTGTGGGGGATAGAATAAGCAATGTATCCAAAGCAAGTGGGCTAAGCGTATGTATCTCTGTGTTTGTTTACACAGGGAGGAGGATGTTTATTTTGCTATCTGTAATAATGTGTCTATTATGCTATGCAATAAAAGGAGAAAACACCTCTTATAATTGCAATCCAGAATTCTCCAGGTGAAGACAAGAATAGCTAAATGTGTCGTAGCTCATAGTAACTCATAGCTTAAAAAGTTCTACAATGAGTTCTTTATTCAACATCTGGCTGACTTGTTTTATGACAGATGCAACAAGTTGAAGACTGAGTGTGCCCCAGATCTAACCTTTCCTCCATCTTAAACTTCAGATGTTATTTCCCAATTTGAACAGAATCAATCCATCCATCCTTATTTTTATAATGGAAATATAAAGCCATTTGCAAAAGAGTTCTGGGGTTGTTGAAATTATGAGAGCTGTGATTCCTCTTATCTGGATGGCATCAATCAGTGGAAGGTAGTGCTAAGCTACAGTATCTATATCCCAAAGGGATAAGTAAGGGTCCAAGTGCATCCCATTCACAGGAACATCAATCTCTATAATTGTATTTCTATAAATTTCTATATAAATCTCTATAGTTATATTAAATCTACATAAATCTCTATAGTGATATCACTATAACTAAGTCACTTGAAATCAGTTCCTGGATCTTTAAAACTAAAGGATGTAATGGCATAATTGAAGAAGACCTTGGTAAATGAAAAACATTAGAAGTGGCAAAGACAACTATTCAATCCTGTGTTACCACAAATCATAGACAGTTGCCTTTCAATGGGCTTATTTTTTGTACCTTCAGCTCATATATTTTCTTGGCCCTAATACAGAAATACTAATCTTTCCTCTCTAATTCTACACATGATTATTTATTATCCAATGACTGCATCATCAAGGGATGATTTATAAGTGCAAATAAGATGTCTGGGTTTAGCAGCACAGACTGAAATTCTGTATGACTTAATGGCATTTTTAGACACCTCATTCACTAAGCGCTTAGTAACAAGATGATTTACAATCATGTGTTACCTGGTTTGTGCCTTTCTGATTCATATATATGCATGCTTACTCTCCTGCCTTAAACTTGTCATATTTTCTCACAAGCTGGTTCTTATTCTTTCCCCTTTGTTACTTGCCTAATGGTTCATTAGTTCCCTACGGCCAGGGCTATTTCCAACAAAATTGGCAGATCTGTTATTTTGTTTTTCCTTGTGATTCTACCAGATCTGAAGAACATCTGGACTATTTCCTGATCAAACCTAGTAGCTCATATTTCTTTCCTGTGCTTTATATAAGTTGTACATCTATGAGACTTCTCTCTACTGCAATGGTTCTAACTCCAGAAATACTTCTGTCTTTGTCTTTCATTGAAATCTCATTGAAAGGTGCTCCTGCAAGGCTATTTCAGGTGATAGAGCAGCTGAGTTATAAAGCTGAAACAAATATCAAGTGACAGAAAATTAATTTACTCAAGATTTTTTTTGTCTCCTAACCCATCAGCCCTAGATACCATGGACCAAAGCATTGGACGATACAAGTTGCAGTCTATTAAAATCAGGAGAGCTAAAAGTTCTATCCTGTCCTAGATAGATCCTTGTTTGAGTTGGCCTACTGGTCAATTCTTTGTCTTTGTCCCCAGTCTGGCAGCCTCAGAACTGATATCATAATAAAATGATATCAGAAGAGAGTGCAGCCAATTTCTTTTAGCTATATTTGTTTTGTAGATAATTTAAGGAGCAAAATGAGTACCTTACACTTAAAAAAACTGATCTAGCCCTGCAAATATCCCCTAAATGGGACATTTAATCTGATCTGGCAGAAAGTTTAAAGAGTAAAATAGATATTTTAAGCATTTAAGGTAAGAGTTTGCCTGGACAATAATATTTTTTCTGACTCTTGGCTATCCTGATTTTTGAATTGTTTTAATACCAATGTCCAACTTGTAACTCGTTGCCACTCAACTGCATCTCAGTGGGGTCTGTTCCTGCCTTATTAATGTTATACATACTACCTCTTTACTTTTGTTTAGTTTTCATGGACAATAACCATTCACAGAATGTATACCGTATATACTTGAGTATAAGCCGACTCGAGTATAAGCCGAGACCCCTAATTTTACCCCCCAAAACTGGAAAAAGTTATTGACTCGAGTATAAGCCGAGGCTGGGAAATGCAGCAGCTGGAGGTTGGATCCCCCGAAAGACGTCTCTGCTGAGATGAGAGAACGGGGTGGCAAGCCGCCAAGAGAATGGGGCGGTGGAGTGCTCCGCCGAGAGAATGGGGCTGCTTGCAGCACGGCAGAGGCTGGATCTCGCGAAAGAAGTCTCCGCTGAGCGAGAGAATGAGGCGTCTCAGCGCCCATTTTCTCGGCGAAGACTTCTTTCGGGGGATCCAGCCTCTGCCGCCCCCTTCTCTCAGCTGCCCAGCTGAGAGAAGGGGGTGACAGAGGCTGCATCCCCCGAAAGAAGTCTTCGCCGAGAAAATGGGTGGCAAGCTTCCACCGCCCCATTCTCTCAGCGGAGGCTTGCAGAGGTGGCGGCGGAGCTGCGCGTGCAGCTCTCCAAACCGCCGCAGCCCGTTTGGAGAGCTGCTGCCTTCGTCCATGTTTGATGAAAGCAGCAGCTCTCCAAACTGGGGGGTGGAAGTTCTTTTTTTTTGTTGTTCACTGGAGTATAAGCCGAAGTGGATTTTTTCAGCCCAAAAAGTGGGCTGAAAAATTCGGCTTATACTCAAGTATATACGGTACTTTATCTATTTTTTTAAAAATAATGTTTAAGAAAAAATTGAGTGCAAATTTATATACATGAATCTTAATGTAGAAGAATTGCATGTCATATGCTTTAAACATCCCATTCAAGCATTGTTTTAGCACTTAACTAAAAGCATACCAATTATACCTGTGTCCATGTGCAGCAGCCTGGCTAAAGGAGTTCATATCACCTTGTGGAGTCATGGAAATTCCATTCCTGTACATTGTTCCAATCATAGGATCAGCACCTCGCTCCAAAAGCAGACTAACCAATTCAAAATTCCCTACAAATCAGTAACAATGAAAGCCTTTTTAAAAAGTCTGCTTCTTGTTGTCTTCAATCAAACAATCTTAAGTAAGATATTATGATAAGATAATCCTTACCAGCAGCTGCTGCCAGTTGCAAGGGTGTTTCTGAATAATTTTCGTCACCATGTTCCAAAGAACCTTCTACTTTGGCTCCTGCATCCAGTAGTAGCTATAAAAGAATTCCATCGTTTTTCTTTAAAAAAAATCTACACAAGAACTAAAATGCTCATCCAGTACAGAAGAGCAATCTTCTTCAATGCAGTGTTGAGATCCATTTTATTGCAAGCCCCATAATTCTTAGCCAGAATCTGCAGTCCCAAAACTTCTGGAAGTGCAAATTAAAGTAGCTGCATTCTGCAAAATACATAAATACTGGCTATTGCATATGGGTTGCAAAAATCCAGATGACCAACAGATAACTAACAAAGTGATGCAGGAAGTCTAGTTCTTTGGTACGACTTAGTGCATATTCCAGCTCAAATTTGGTTACAGAAAATAAATAAGTAGAGAAGTCCAAGGTTAAAGGCCATCAAATTAGGGGCCAGTTCACAAAACAATATACTTGTAATTTTTGGTTTCCAAGAAAGCATTAAATATCAAGAGAAAAGGTGATAAGAACAGCCAAATTTTAATGCTCTGTATCAAATGAACCATAGAGTCACACAGGAACATGCAGTTATTCAACTTGTTTGCAGTTTTTCCCCCCTAACATCTCTTTTTCGTTTGTACCACTGCTGAGACAGGAATACTGCACAACAGTAAATGTGCAATATTTTGGTGAAGAGTGAGGACACTGTATCCACTGTGTTATGCTCACAGTCATCACTCCAAATAATGGTCTCTAAAGGATCAGCCCTTCTTCTCTTTTTTTTCTCAAAAAATGTCCCAAACACTGGTCAACTCCCTGCTTTCTCTTATGACTTCTTTGTTAATCTACCAACTTGATTTATATTTGCTTCAACAAGCTTATGATTGGCTTCCCAAAAGCTTTCTATTACGTTTTCCCAACGACGGTAAAGTGGATGGGCAAGTGTCTTCCTTGAGAGTTCTTAGGAACTGCAGCCCAGCCATAAATCTTCTCTTTTCACATAACCTAATATTCCATTTTCACACAATAAATAGAATTTTATGTTAGGAGAAACCTAAAGGATTTCAGAGTAATACATTCTTCAGAAACTGGGGGTGTTTGGAATGGACTATACATTAAAACAAATACCAAAGGTGAGAAGTTCAAGAATTTCAGAAACAGAACATCTTTAGAGTCCCTGTATCTTGGGAGGAGCAGACACATGAGGATTCTATCATGCAAATAAACAGTAATTTATGATACAACCACAAATTATCCTAAAGTAGTTTGAGAAGGCAACATACCACATGGTAGCAACTGAACAATTATTTTCACCACCACAGAAACGTCAGCTCAGATTATTATGATACTGGAAAGATTGAGGGAACTAAATATGTTTAAGCCTGAGGGAGAAAAAACAGCTGAAGAATGTGACAGCACCAGTGGTGGGATTCAGCCAGTTCACACCACTTCGGCAAAACCAGTAGCTAATTTTTTGTTGCCTACGCCCAGAATGGACTTCTGGAAGTGGCATCCACACAGAGAATCGGTTGTTCACATATTTGAATCCCACCACTGGGCAACACTTTTCAAGAACCTGAAGTGGTATCATAGATGTAGGGCACCATATAACCTCTACCATTGCAACTTTTAATCCATTCCCCAAAAAAATCCAAAGATTCAGAAACATAACTATTCAATCTAAGACCTATCTTCCACTTATGTTCTTATTGTTATTGGGTGGATGCCAGATGAATTATTCACCCATTCCATGTTCTTTGTTGTTGCCAAAGGAACTGTCCCCATCTGATCCATCCCAACAACTCTGATATAATAGAAGAAACTATTTGTAGCTCAGGTTGAATTGTGGGGTCCTTTGGTGCTCTCTGAAATTGGTTGTTTTCTTGTAGATGTTTCATTATCCAACTAGGTAACACCATCAGTGCTAGAAGAGGATAAGGTTTGCTCCTTATTTATATAACCCTAACTCAAATCAGAGTTTTTCCCCAGTCTTTCCAATACAAGCTTCACAATCTGTAACATTTCAAGACGGATTCAACAAAGCAAAATTTAAACAAACAATTGGTTTAGTTTGTTCTAGACTAAGCTATGCTAAACTATTACCATTATCTCATACATACATTGATGTATATTATCTATCACTAGTAAAGAGCTCAATCTATCTGATTTTAAATGGATACTGCCCATTTCTTTATTTTAGGAGCCTTGTGCTGGATTAAAATCATTTGACTAGGAGCCACGAAAGCACAATGTGCTTGACACTGTTAAAGGAATCCTGCTGTTGAAAGAGAGAGCAGTAATATACAGCACTGATGATTGCATCAGCCATAAGCATCTCATGGTGGTCTTGCAGTTGGCCTTCCTTATCAGTTCCACCAAAAGCAGCACTGCCACTAGGCAATGTGAGACAACAGATGTTGAAAAGTAGCAATCAGCCTTCCAGATATCCTGCTTGAACTTGAAATCCATCTCTCCTATTATAAGCTAGAATTATTTTGTATTCAGATGCAGCTGAGGGCACTAGACTGCTGTCCTGAAGTGAGATGGAAGGCACTATTCTGTCAGCAACATTGAAGTAATCTCAGTTGCTGGTTCAATTCACTTCTATATATGTGAAAGAGCTGGGTGGGTAAAAGCATAACTGTCCACTGCTTCGGACACCAAAGTTCGGAGAATGCCGTCTTGTGGCTCCCAGAGGGAGGGCGTTCTCTGTGGGCGCGCCTGACCTATGGAACCATTTACCGGTTGAGCTCCGGATGGCTCCCGACCTTCGCTCCTTCCGACGCGATCTAAAAACATATCTATTTAAGCAATCCGGTCTGGTCTGACGGGTTTAATTTTAATTGTGGTTTTAACTTATCTTCTACATTTGGGCAGTAGGGCTTAATTTATTTTCAATTTTCTGTATTTGTGCATTTTGACATTTATGTCAATGTTCACCGCCCTGAGTCCTTAGGGAGAAGGGCGGTATACAAATCAAATCAAATAAATAAATAAATAAAGTGTTTGTGGTGTTCTAAATTACAAAGAAATACAGGAATTCCAGAAAGGCAGAAAAACATCTATCTAGAATGCAGACCACTGCCCATTACATAGTGCCACACTGATATTTAACCTACGAATAATGTAAGAACTTTCTTCCTAGATCTTGCTAATAGAGAATGAACAATGACACGCTATTTTCAGTTTCAGAAGCAGTATATCATAGAGAAGTCATATTTTGCTTCTCTCCAAATATTGGTAATTAGAGATACAGCAAACTTTCTTTCCAGTTTTTATAATAACCACTGATAAACGTATCCTTTATGAAACTGTCATCATCGTTCATCATCTTATGAACTTGGAGCTAGCATTGATAGCCATGAATCCATTATTCTGTTCTATATAGCATAAAGAAAATATAAAGTTTTAGTCAATGAAACTCATTGAATGAGGGTTTTTAGAAACCCACAACAACTCTACGTGGTCCCTAAACTCCTACAGTACTATCCTTTCTATTCCTTATGTTTATTTTTCTTTTTTAAAACAAGGTTGGACAAAAGGAGGAAAAGAAAGGTACCTTTCTTTTATTTATTTATTAATTTAATTTGTATACCGCCCTTCTCCCGAAGGACTCAGGGCGGTGAACAGGGCAATACATAATAAAAACAAGATACAAAAATTAAAAATTATTAAAAAGTAATTAAACAGTGATGCCCGTAATAAATTAGTACAGATTAAAAGTTAAGGCCAATTTATAAAACCCAACCCCATCCCATCAGGTCAGGCCGTCTTGTTCAAAAAGGTGGGTTTTAAGATCGCGCCGGAAGGAGCGGAGATCAGGCGCCGTCCGGAGCTCGACCGGAAGATGGTTCCATAAATCCGGTGCGCCCACAGAGAAAGCCCTCCCCCTGGGGGCCACCAGTCGGCATTCTTTGACCAGTGGCACCCTGAGGAGGCCCTCTCTGTGGGAGCGTACTGGGCGGAGGGAAGTTGACGCCGGCCGCAGGTGCTCCCTAAGGTATTCCGTGATATGTGATATGATAATATATTATTAAACAATAAATAAATAGGTACATAAAACACATGGTCAAAAATTATCAAAAAGTGCCAATAGGATATTATTGGTATAATTTCATTTTTAATTGCCCTATTTACACTTCGCAGTGATTTAGCCCTTAATTGCATGCAGATTTCTCAGAGTTAATTCTAGCTATCCGATGCGGATTACTTCCTAATAGATATACTTAAGATTGCAGCCTTATACTTGTAGTTGTATATAATAGAGTTATTATATATCTACAGAGCAAAGAAAGAAGTAGCAAAAGAAACCAATATGAAAATGTCTGCCAAGTATGGAATGATTGCCAATTAAAAGCTAACCATGAGAAATAAACTATGAGATGGAGCAAAAGGGAAATACAGTAATACCTGGACTACAGGAATATGTCCATGCAACACAGCAAATGTCAGGGCGGTCCAATGACGGGTCTCAGGATGGACGGATGGATATTTATGAGGAGTATTGACAACCTATAAACAAATAAAGCAGGTTTCTTTTATATATGACTCTTCAGCAAAAGCCATTGTATGTGTAATCAAAACAAACTTGCCAGAATGCTTGACACATTAAGATACAGAGAAAAGAAAAAAAGCATGCAAAATAAATTCTAAAAAAACCCTGTTTTATTTTTAATCTAATCAAAATTTTCCTGGGCAAGAAAATAGACTTCCTTAACCATTTCCCTTAGATCCTTTTAACCCACCTAGATATGATTCTTACAGTTAGTATTCATCTGATGATCACATGAGTACAGCAGTAGCTTCAAACTACATTCCAACAAACAGAAAGATAAAGGGAGATGCTACTCTCCGTCTCATTGCCAAAGTATCACAATCACACTCATACAATGTTGGACAACCTTTCTACCATACCAAGTGGACCTGAAGGCTATGAGCTCCTCAGAAATCAGCTAATGCTCTGACTTAGACACAACATTATAAGAAAAGGTTTTTGAGAGCCCTGGTCTCAAACACACCCTTTTTCTCCTATTAAATAGACAGAAATAAACAGTAGAGTCCCACTTTAAATTTAGAAGAAGTTCAATGGGCTGTCTAAACTAGATATGGTTTGTGGCACCATCACCAGCTTAAGCAGAGTAGAGACAGGGAATACTCCATTCTCTGCTGCCTATTCTACTCTGCTATGGCATCAGATAGAGTGCTGAAAGCTCTATGGTGGGGGTCTCCAACCCCTGGTCTGTGGACCGGTACTGGGCCACAGCATGCCAGCAACCGGTCTGCACAAACAAGCAAAGCCCCATCTGTAGGATGCAGGCAGCACACAAAACCACACACTCTCTGGTCTGTGGAAAAACCTTTCTCCACGGAACCGGTCCCTGGTGCCCAAAAGGTTGGGGACCTCTGCTCTATGGCTCTTCTGCCATTCTTCCCAGCTCTCTACCATACTCCATTCTCTAGTCTGAACCTTAAACTATAGTTAATTTTAACTATATAATAAGTAAATTTAACTTAAAGTCAGGATTGTGAATTATATTAACATTAAAGATGGTTTACTATGATGCCTGAAATAATTCCCTAAAAAGATATTGTTGGCTTGGAGTGGGGGGAGTGCCATGATCTATACAATGTGTACATTTTTCTTGTTCTGGCCATCCTAAACAGCAGAGGATTGGCTTCAGCAGATTTCAATTAAGTTTAGAATCTTGAACTAACCATCTCGATTTTTTCTTTGTAATCTTCATTATTCCATTGCTGGCAGGAAAACACTATGATAGCATTTACTATCTAGTCAATCATCAATTGTAAACTTGTCAAGGACAACACCGTACTAGCTGTAATTGATTATTTGTTGGAACATGTAAAAAAGGATGCCTACAAATGTCAGCTTCACACAGGAACGGCCTCATGCTAGGCTACTTGAGAGTTTTTTAAGGTTAGACCAGGAAGTTAAAAAGACACCATAATATTTAGTGTCTATATATTGGAAATTAGTTCTCAAATGAAATTCTCACCAGCTCAATATGAAAATATTTCGATAATAGCATAATTTCTATTATCTGCACTTCAGCTTGTTTCAAGACAAGAAGTAACATCATAATGCAGAGGTATCTGAAATTCTGAATAGACAAATCCCTGCATCTCATAAACTCATAAAAAAGATGTAAATTGCTGCATATCATTTTTTTTTAAAAAAAAGTCCTAATCCATAACCAAATGAACAAAACATAAAAACTATTATCATAATGCACAGCTCAGGTTTTAAACATAGCATGAAACCTTGACTACATGAGATAATATTAATTAAACTTTCCTGCATATCAATAAAGAGCTAATCCTATATAAAAAAACTAGGTAGTATTATCTTCTTTAACAAAAAAATATTTTTGGCTGCACCCCAGATTTACTTTTTCAAATTCTGATTTTGCCAGCTTGTAACTTTATACCATGTGGACAAAGGTTAAAATTATACATCTATTCAATCACTTTCCAAAGTTCCACAATACGTTCCACAACAACCCTGAGAGAGAATGACTGGCCCAAAGGTATCCAGTTGGCTAAGGTAGGACTAGAACTCACAGTTCCTGGTTTCTATCTTGGTGCCTTAACTATTAAACCAAACTGGCACTTTTTCTCTCTGTCAGAATCTACTGCCTCCTTTTTGGTACAAATAAATAAGACTTTATAACTAGTACTTAGTATCACCCAGCTATAGGATTTCTGTCCCTTCTTTTATAACTAGTCTTAAGGAAATACAAATGGCTCTTCAATCCCTTCTATAGCATGGTTTGCTTTTGTTGACTTGAAGGTTAAAAATGAATGTTGTCTCATTACAGATATCCCATCGCAGCTAATGACAACATGCTACTTCAGTACTGCAATGCAATACTAATGTTTTAAAGGTGATGGTTTTTTATATTGGTACAGCAATTTTTCACACCAGAGTAAATATTTTCTATTTTTTAAAAGGCCACTCTTCTTCCTATTCCAATTTGACTTTATTTTCCAATGAAGCATTCCACCAGAGCCTCTGTTGTACAAACATCATGAAAAACCAATTTTAAATATTTGAACAAGTGGCAAACCAGATTGCATCAATTTTCAGTTACTAAAAGATATTTAGCAGAGCAACAGAAAAGTCCAGCACTAGGTCCTATTTTAGCATTTTGTAACCACATACAAACTCAAATACTTTGGCCACCTAATGAGAAGGAAGGACTCACTGGAGAAGAGCCTAATGCTGGGAAAGATTGAGGGCAATAGAAGAAGGGGACGACAGAGAATGAGGTGGCTGGATGGAGTCACTGAAGCAGTAGGCGTGAGCTTAGATGGACTCCAGAAGATGGTTGAGGACAGGAAGGCCTGGAGGAACATTGTCCATAGGGTCGCGATGGGTCGGACACGACTTCGCAACTAACAACAACAACAAACCACATTTACCTTAACTTAATCTACCCCATTTCTCCATCATAATTTCTGCAAGTAGCAAAGCATGATTTACAACAAAGCATGATTAAATCAACTTTAACCACTCTTTCCTCTATTCTCATTTTCTTTCAGTATTCTCTTGTATGATGAAAATTATGTTTGCACCCTCTGTAATTATCTTCAATTAGCCTTCGATATATATTACTTTAATATGGAGATTGTCATATATCTACAATGGTCACAGCCTATTAGATAAAGTTTCAGAAGCTATCAAAGATTAATAAATCTCCCATTATTAAGTCTTTCTGTTTTCACTGCACTGTCAGCAATAGAAAGCATAATTTTTCTCTGAAACAAGCTACTATTCATTCATTGTATTGTGGGTAGCCTTGGGCAAGCTAAAAAGTAAACAAAAAATGCTGCATCATCTTTTTCATCCCAGCCCAATGATTCTGGATCTTTTAGATTTGAAGAGCCTGCCATACATTTATGAAGTGGTTGGCACAACATAGGAGAACAAACCCATCGGGACAAGATTCAGCAGTCCATCTGCATTTAAAAGACAAAGGCCATTCTTTTGAAGACAGCAAAGTTCACATTTTGGACAAAGAGGACCGCTGGTTTGAAAGAGGGGTCGAAGAGGCCATCTAAATCAAAACTGAATAGCCTTGTCTCAACAGAGGGGGAGGGATACGACATCATCTATCTTCAGTCTACAACACAATCCTTTCAACAGTTCCAAGAAGGCTCCATACCCATTTGCACTACTCAGGTGACCCTGACAACACAGATAAGCCTCCAGGAGGCATCAACCACTCTCTAAATGAATGTAAATGACCAGCTGTCTGCAAGAAGCATAAATCCTTCCATTCCCCACCATCCAATCAGAGCTGAAGAAGTTTCTTGGATGAGAAGCAAAATGTCTTCAAAGAGAAAAAAGAAAGTCCAGCTGCCTCATGAAAAAGCACCTTTGGGACAACCATGACCTGGATCACTGAGAATCTCCATAGACATTGAACTGAAATTACCGTATTTTCCGGCGTATAAGACGACTGGGCATATAAGACGACCCCCTACATTTCCTGTTAAATTATAGGGTTTGGGCTATACTCGCTGTATAAGACTACCCCTCTTCCAACGCACACCAAATAAAAATTAAAAAACATCAGATTTGATTTTAATATGGTAATTTTAATTCAAATGCTTATGACATGCAGGTGCTTAGTAGGAAAACTGTCACTTATAAACATAAGGCTGTTTGTCATCAAACATGTAAACATAAAACAGTGCAAGTGGATTAAATAATAATAATAATAATAATAATAATAATAATAATAATAATAATAATAATAAGAATAAGAATAAGAATAAGAAGAAGAAGAAGAAGAAGAAGAAGAAGAAGAAGAAGAAGAAGAAGAAGAAGAAGAAGAAGAAGAAGAAGAAGAAGAAGAAGAAGAAGAAGTAGAAGTAGTTGGAGGGGACCTTGGAGGTCATGTAGTCCAACCCCCTGCTCAGGCAGGAAACCCTATACCATTTCAGACAAATGGCTGTCCAGTCTCTTCTTAAAAACTTCCAGTGTTGGAGCATTCACCACTTCTGGAGGCAAGTTGTTCCACTGGTTAATTGTTCTAACCGTCAGGAAGTTTCTCCTTAGTTCTAGGTTGCTTCTCTCCTTGACTAGTTTCCATCCATTGCTTCTTGTCCTGCTTTCAGGTGCTTTGGAGAATAGCTTGGCTCCCTCTGCTTTGTGGCAGCCCCTGAGATATTGGGTCACTGCTATCATGTCACCCCTCACCCTTCTCTTCGTTAAGCTACACATACCCAATTCCAGCAACCGTTCCCTATTTTCCTAATTCACTTTTTCACTTTTCCTAATTCACTCTAAAGCTTTCCCTGTGCAGAGCCTTACGTAAAACCAGCTGCCTGCAATTAGTGCAGGTTCGCATCCCACCAGGCTCAAGGTTGACTCAGCTTTCCATCCTTCCAAGGTAGGTAAAATGAGGACCCAGATTGTTGGGGGCAATAAGCTGACTTTGTAATAATGCTGCTTGGGGGGGGGGGTGAAAGCCCTAATAAACAGGCATATACACAGAATGAAGGCTATTGCTAAGCACATTGATTTGTGCTTTAAATTGTAAGCCACCCTGAGTCTTCGGAGAAGGGCAGGATATAAATGGGATTTAAAAAAAAAAGACCAAATGGGAGATCCGCTCCAGGTTTTCCAGCCAGTCCGCCCAGTTCCTGAGTCAAATGTGTCCTTAGAGCTAAGCTCTGACTGCTGCCTTCCCCACCTGCCTTTCAAGTTGGGATATACTACAGCTGCTCTTCAACTTTAGAAAGAAAGACGCCCAGACCCCAGCCTGTAAAAAATCACAGACTGCAGCTTCTTCTCCAATTGGTCCCGCTTTCCCTGCGCAGACTAAATGGGAGATCCGCTCCAGGTTTTCCAGCCAGCCCTGTCCCTAAATTTTCAGGGTATAAGATGACCCCTGACTTTTGAGAAGATTTTCATGGGTTAAAAAGTAGTCTTATACGCCGGAAACTACGGTATGTATCACTCACTCTCATATGGTCCTATTTTTTATATTGCCAAAGAGCTTTGTAAATAAGGACACAAAAATTAATAGATTGAAAAAAAGATGCTGTTCTACAGGATGCAGCAGAAGAGAGACAGAAATAATGACTGTAAAAGAAAGAGCAACTCATTTCAGCTGGATGTTGAAAAGAGGCTAAATATTCTACCCGTTCTTTGACGTTTTTGTGTATGTCTTGTATGGTATGGAATCCTGTGCCATCCTTTCCAGGTGAGCAAGCCACTTTATTGGCTCTTTTTCTATCTGTAGTTTAAGATTGGTTCTATGCCTATTTTTCTTCTTCTGGTCACTACAGCAGTTTTGCTCAAACATCTCACTTTGTGATGACTAACCCCCTGCTCAGGCAGAAAACCCTATACCATTTCAGACAAATGGCTGTCCAGTCTCTCCTTAAAAACTTCCAGTGTTGGAGCATTCACCACTTCTGGAGGCAAGTTGTTCCACTGGTTAATTGTTCTGTTAGGAAGTTTCTCCTTAGTTCTAGGTTGCTTCTCTCCTTGACTAGTTTCCATCCATTGCTTCTTGTCCTGCCTTCAGGCACTTTGGAGAATAGCTTGCCTCCCTCTTCTTTGTGGCAGCCGCTGAGATATTGGAACATTGCTATCATGTCACCCCTTGTCCTTCTCTTCATTAAACTAGACATACCCAATTCCAGCAACCGTTCCTTATATGTTTTAGCCTCCAGTCCCCTAATCATTTTGTTGCTCTTCTCTGTAGTCTTTCTAGTGTCTCAACATCTTTTCCACATTGTGGTGACCAACACTGGATGCAGTATTCCAAGTGTAGCCTTACCAAGGCATTGTAAAGTGGTATTAACACTTTACGTGATTTTGCTTCTATCCTCTGTTAATGCAGCCTAGCACTATGTTGGCTTTTTTGGCAGCTGCAGCACACTGCTGGCTCATATTTAAGTGATTGTCCACTAGGACTCCAAGATCTCTCTCACAGTTGCCACTATTGAGCAAGGTACCACCTATACTATACCTGTGCATTTGGTTTTTCTTGCCTAAATGTAGAACCTTACTTTTTTCACTATTGAATTTCATTTTGTTAGATAGCACCCAATATTCAAGTCTGTCAAGATCCTTCTGTATCTTTACCCTATCTTCTGGAGTGTTGGCTATTCCTGCCAGCTTGGTGTCGTCTGCAAATTTGATGAGTTCCCCATCTATCCCCTCATCCAAATCATTGATGAAGATGTTGAAGAGCACTGGGCCCAGACAGAGCCCTGGGGCACCCCACTACACACTTCCCTCCATGTAGATGCAGTTCCATTGAGGACCACACACTGAGTCTGGCCAGTCAGCCAGCTCCGAATCCATCTGGTGGTGATGCTGTCTAACCCACTTTTTTCTATCTTATCAAGTAGTAGTTTGTGGTCTACTTTATCAAATGCCTTACTGAAGTCCAAGTAAATTATATCCACAGCATTCCTCCAGTCCACTAATTTGGTCACTTGGTCAAAGAATGCAATAAGATTTGTCTGGCCATGTTTAACAAATTAGGAACTAAAATGTTTTGATCATTAAATAATACTGCTGATAATATGAAGTGATGCATTTGGAAGATACCATAGAGCAGTGGTTGTCAGCCTTTTCTTCACTATGGACCCCTTTTAAATCCTTTTTGTGGCCACAGACAATAGCCAAGGACCCCCAAGACTTCACTCAAGTTTTAAATCATAACATTTCTTAAAGCCTTCACGGACCCCCTATGATGACAGGCCCTCCCAGAGGTCCACAGACCACAGGTGGAGAACCCCTGAGTTTACTATCAGTAAATACTAGGTCTTGATGTCATTGCTGAATGAGCATTGCTGCTTTGCTCAATAACTTTTGGCTTTCAAGGATTCTATTTTTCATCCCTGTATGAAAGAACCATTATTAAAGAGAGGGAGTGTTACATGTATCAGAGGGTAAAAATGTTCCTGATGATGGTTCAAAAAAAGATTAAACCTGGATTTTACATTTTAGCTGTTCTAACAAAGACACGCAGCATTTTAAAACATGAGTGCCCTTATCTTTGGCTTCCTGCGTTTTTAACCTGTCTTCCCAGAACAGATGCAATCATAAGAATAGTCTCACCTCAGCATTTAGATCTGCTCCAGCATCCAGTAACATCTGGACCATGGCCTCATCACCCCGCACACAAGCATACATCAATGGAGTCATACCCTGTGTGGATAGCAGTATTCATAATCATTGATTTATAACCTATATTTTATTCAGGATCACAAGGTGAGGCCCTAGTGACCAGACTAGGGCTCAAATACAAGAAGCATGATATTAGACCATGTGCAAACAGCTATCAGTCCACAAATATATTGTTTGATTTAGACAGGTTTTATTGGATATGATTTAATTCTGATAAATTTTATTTGATATTGTTTAATTCATACAAGTTTTATTTGATATTGTTTGATTCATACAAGTTTTATTTGGTATTATTTGATTCATACAAGTTTTATTTGATATTATTTGATTCATACAAGTTTTATTTAATATTATTTGATTCAGACAAGTTTTATTTAGTGTTATTTGATACGTGAGGAAAAATTGACCGGAGATAACTATATAGCTAACCTAATCACTAGCATGATAGGCAGGAAAAATAATCTCACAAGAAATACCCATAAGTGTCCATGAGTCTCTATGTCAAATGATAGCCTTATGAAATATGAAGTTGATCTGTGTGTCTGGGTTTGCCCATTTATTTCATCAAACCTTTTTTTTCAAATTTTATTTAGAAAAACATATGTGCAATGTTCAAAATGTGGATGAGTTCAGGTAGTCCTCAACATACAGCCACAACTGGGATCAGAATTTCCATTGCTAAGCAAGACGGGTAGTTAGGCAAGTCACAACTGCTTTTACAAACTTTTTTGGCACAGTTATTAAAAGAATCATGTGGTCGTTAAGTGAATCCTGGTTCCCCCATTGACTTTACTTGTCAGAAACCAGCTGTGAAGTCACAAATGGCAACCATAGCAAACATTGTAAACACGTGACAGTTGCCGAGTGCCTGAATTTTGCTCCTGTGAACATGGAGATGCTGCGATAGTTATGCATGAGTTACCTTTTCAGTAACATTGTAACTTTAAATGGTCACTAAATGAGTAGCTGTAAATCAAGGACTACCAGTAAAGCATTCTTTTTAAACAGCCGTTTATTAAATTTTGATCAACTTCTTTGCCAAGATGAAGGTTTTAATCTCAAGACCTTTATGGAGTCTGGACTCCACTCTAGTGTTAGGCATTTATTTTGTAACGTAGTCCTTCATCATTTTTATGTGGTTATTTTAACAGTTTAGGCTGGAGCTTTATATTAATTGCCCAAACTACTAACTGCAATTGGAGGAGTAGAAGCTTTGCTATGCTTGCCTTTAATATATACTGATTTAATTTGAAATGAAATGCCAGGCAGCTCTGCTGAGAGTTCCTAGCTCTAGGGAAATGCTGCCCTGTTTGGAGGAAAACTAGATTAACTGGCTCTTCACTACAGAGACTCTAGCTGAAAAATTATATTAATCTGAAATACTCTGTGCAGCTGATCAAGATATCCTTTGTGATTAATATTTCGTTGACAGCATTAGGCACAAATGTGTCAGAAAGGGAGAGTTAATCATTACCCAAAAATATGAATGAAGAAAGAAAAAGAACTCGGTTTTTGTTTGTTTGTTCGAATTAAAGAGAGGTGCATGCACCAAAAAGACAACAAATGGATGGAGCAAGAAAAAAATAACTTGCTTCCATTCTGCAAAGAGACCTCTCTTTTATGGTAGGGCTAAGTTTTCCTCAATGTTTCAGGATTCTTAAAGTTTTTGTTTTGTTTCTTTAGAGCAGAGGTCTTCAAACTTGGCCCTTTTATGACTTGTGGACTTCAACTCCCAGAGTTCCTCAGCCAGCGTGCCTGGCTGAGGAACTCTGGGAGTTGAAGTCCACAAGTCATAAAAGGGCCAAGTTTGAAGACCCCTGCTTTAGAGATTTTTAAAGCAAATATGAATAATGTGCGTATACAATCTTATTATTTCTTTATTGGTGAAAACAGAACAGGGAAACTCGCCCTTATCTATGTTACCAATGTCTGATCATGAATATGTCTATAATAAACTCCCCACATAAGCAACCCATCCAAGTAAAAGGAACTCATTCTCCCCTAGGCGCTTTGTTTTGAGCTGTTCAGAAAATTGATATTTAATTTCAAACTTTTCTTTTTTTTTAAAGCTAAGTTTCTTTTTTTTCTACATGGTTTATAATTCTTTATACCTGTTCACTCATGCTGTTAATTCCATCTGGCCCCAGTAAAGATATGGCCTGCTTGACCAGGTCTGTTCGGCCACAGGTCAACATCCGGAACCCTAGGTCTTGCTTGAACTTTGCTTCTGTGGCTACTGCGTCCAGTTTCCGAGAAGCACAGAAGCAGTCATCAATCCTGCGAACCGAAGAAAAGCGTTAGAACATTCTTTCGAAAGAGATTTTAGCCACTCGTTTTTCCACTGCCACATTTTGCCTTTGAATGACATACACTGCCATTGCAACAGAAAACCTAAATAATGTACTGTCAAGGAGGATTTACGTAGAGAAAATCTCACCCCCAAAACCACAACTATTCCTACCAGGTTCTTCTAGATGGGTGTGCCACATTTTTGCCCTGAGTTTCTTTCCCTTAATATAGAACTGCAGTTACAGTATGACATTTGATTGTTATTTTAAATTTTAAAGGAGCCCAGTAATTGTCAGGAAAAAGCAAGAACTCAAGACAGATTAGAGCTAATAGACAGAGACCTTTAGATTTGGGCTAAAGGCGAGGCTTTCGGACATAAAATACTGGTTCCTGGAGCTGGAAAGAGTCTCCACCCCACCCCTTTTTTTTTGTCTGATGAGAAAAAAGTAGACTGTAGGATGGAAACATTTAACGGAGAAGAAAAACTCCATCTTGCACGCAGCCAAGTACCGTAGCATCTTCAACCTGTGATACTCTAGAGCAGTGTTTCCCAACCTTAGCCATTTTAAGATGTGTACACTTCAACTCCCAGAATACCCCAGCCAGCATTACTGGCTGGGGTATTCTGGGAGTTGAAGTCCACTCATCTTAAATTGGCTAAGGTTGGGAAACACTGCTCTAGAGATGTACATCTGCTATTTCCTTTAATTTCTAATGACTGTTCTAGATCTGGCCTCTATTAACAATTCTTTCCTAGTAAACATAAAAAATTACATCAAGTCTTTTACCATAAAGTCTGCCTGGTTGCTGTCAGTTTTGTTTTCTATCTCTTATGGAAGGAAGGAAACAGGATGAAACCAGCTAAGCGTTAACAGCTAGGTTTTATTATACCAAACATGGGATCAGCAAATGTCTATAGAGATTCTCAGTCATCCAGGTCAGGGCTTTTCAAACAGGGGTACGGGTACCACCTGTGGTACATTGGCACCTGGCAGGTGGTACGCGACCATCCTAGAAAAGTGGTAGCAGGGGAGGGGAATGAGCTGAACCGGTGGCAGCACCACACAAGCCTGAGCGAGAGACGGCTGGAGCTGCAGGGCTGTCAGGGCTCAGCAGAAGAGCCAGGATCAGTGCCTCTTTCCAGCTGATCGGTGCTTCTTCGGAGCTGTCAGGGCTCAGTGGAAGTGCCAGGATCAGTGCCAGGCTCCAGCTGGAGCTCGGCGTTGATCCCGGTGCTTCTGCTGAGCCCAGAAGAAGCGCAGATCAGCTGGAATGTTGCAGCATCTCCAGGGTCTTGTGATTTACATTCAGATGCTTGGCAACTGATTCATATTTATGACGGTCACTGTGTCCCAGGGTCATGTGAAGTGACCAAAACCTGCTGCAACTACCCAGTAGAGGGGGGGAAATAAAAACCAAACACCCCACCCCACCCCCGCTGCCAATGCTCAACAGAAAATGCTCACAACAATGAAAACCTCGGACAGGAGGAAGAGCGCCGCCGGGCAGGCAGGCAGGTGTCTTGCTTGACTATGGCTTGGGGGGCACTTTTTTCAGTGCCATTGTAACTTCGAACAGTCACTAAGCAAACTGTTGTAACTCGAGGACTACCTGTACTTCATCACTTTTTTCCTTTTTTTTTTTTTTGGTCATCAAGTTTTTGACATCTTGCTAGGCGACTGGTGGTACTCAGATGTTTCCATATCCTAAAAGTGGTACAATGGTTGAAAAGCTTGAAAAGCCCTGATCTAGGTCATAGTTATCCCAAAGGTGCTTTTTCACAAGACAACTGGACTTTCTTGTTTTCCTTTGAAGATATTTCACTTCTCATCCAAGAAGCTTCTTCAGCTCTAAAGCTTCTTGGATGAGAAGCGAAACATTTTCAAAGAAAAATAAGAAAGTCCAGTTGCCTCGTGAAAAAGCAACTTGGGGATGGGATCCAGCAATCATTTCATTGTTCCCTCTTCTTAAGCATGACTTTGGAAAGCCCTTGAGGCATCTTAACATTACTTTTGCACTTAATGGGGCACTCTTGCAGTTCTGCAGACTTCCTACAGTTTATCAAGGACTGTAATTTAGGGCCATTTTTTCTTTCCCTTTTTTTAGACGTTGTAAAATCATTTTGACTGTTCATGTAAAACTGTAACTGTGCAAATAGTTGCATAAGCACTTAATTGGTCTAATTAAATCATTGTCTTTAAAGTGATCTTTGTCTCCTTTTCTAAATAGCTACTTTAGCATCTTATCCCTGATCATTTTCAAAATTAGACAATTTATAATATTGGGATTTAGGAGTGCTTTTTACCTTAATCTGAATTCCTAGAGCCTACATTTTGTGATTATATAGTGCTAAATATAGTTGTGTACTGCCTTGAAATTTCACAGTCATTGGACATTTCCATACTATGAACAATTTTATCTTGTGAATCCTCACAAAGCTCTTTGAAACAGAATTGCAATTATTGTCAGTGTAAATTTCAGCCATCCTTGAAATGCAGATCATATCTATGTATGAAGGTTAGCTATGTTAGGGAAAGTGGATTGCAAAAATGTAAATAGAAGTGCTGAAGTCTGAAAATGGTTTCTTGGTTGCTCTCTGCCTTTAAAAAGCCTCTGTGACTTCCAAAGGTGAAATAACAGCATATAAGTTATTTTTTCAATAATTAAAACCATAATTGTGTGTATAGTATAGTACAGGCACCCCCAACCCCTGGTCCGTGGACCAGTACCAGGTCGTGGCATGCCAGCAACCGGTCCATACAAACAAGCAAAGCCCCATCTGTGGGATGCAGGCATCACACAAAAGCACACACCCTCTGGTCCACAGAAACACCTCTCTCCACCCCAGTGCCCAAAAGGTTGTGGACCTTTAGAACTAGGGAGAAGAAATATAATTTCTGAACAATCCATGCACATTGGGCACTCCAGCAATAAGATATTAATCTTATACTGAGGCGAATGGATAATACAGTGGAAGAAGCTGGTTTAAATCCAGATGTTGGGAGACAAGGTGAAACAACACTTCAACTAACAGGAAAAAGAATCACTTGCAAAGGCCACAGAATCACATCTATGCAATGCAAAGGATAACCAAATTTCAATATTGGCTTTGCCAGAGCAGAATGAACTGTAATAACAGGTCCAGAATCATAATGAAGAACTCCAAAAATTGTTATAAAAATATACACTGCCTCCAAAACTCTTATCCTATGAATTCCTATCATACATAAAAATAATTGATGCTTATATTATCAACCTCTGATACTGAAAAGAGTTAATTTAAAAACACCCTATTGTGTCAAATGCAGGAAACACTGATCTACAAATTTTAGGAAATTATCAACCTCCCAGATAAAATGTGTTAATTCTTACATATTTTGATTAGATGCATTTTAAAAACAGGTGGTAAAGGTGCTGGTTAGCTAAAGTTTTCAAGATATTTCACAATAAAGATTTATATACAGGCGAGTATATTTCCCTATAAGGGAAGGAGGCATCTAATGATCATGATGCCTCGTAACCTCTTGACAAAGTACGGTAGAACAATGAAAATGGTACCACATGGAAGTGTATAAATTTATCTTCACTTTAAGGCTAAAGATTATTACCTAACAGTAATTTATTGTTCTTTTATAGCAAGGTACATTTGTCTTGGTCAGATCTATTCATCATATAGTTACATCTGGTGGCTTGTGAAAGTGTCATTGCCTAACATTTCCAAGGAACAGTTGCATGATATTTTCCCTCAGAAGCCAAGATGCCTCAAAACTGTGTAAACAATGCAGAAATCTTCTGCTACCATCTTCTGTGGTGAGGTTACATTTGCATCTCAAAAGTGCAGTATGACAGCAGTGGTAAAAAAGGCATACCACCTATATTTTGGATGCAAAATAGGGGATCAGGACAAGAGTTGGGCCCCTCATTATTGTTGCATTACAAGTGCAACTTATCTCTGTCATTGGGTAAACAAGAAGAAAATGTCCATGTCTTTCCCAGTTCTAATAGTGTGGGAGGAACCCACCAATTCATAGTAGCCACTGATCTTTTCACATGGTTCCCCCAGTTGCAAAAGGGATCTCAAGAAAGAAGCAGACCATGGAATATCCAAACATTCCATCCGCACTGCATCCTATACCCCATGGTGATGACTTGCCAATTCCAGATACACCAGAATCTTACTCTCTAGATTCAGATGATGCTAAAGATGCAGCTGATCTATGGCTCTTGATGTCAGTGGACCCAAACTTTAGCCCACCGTATGCTCCTTCTGAACCACAACTAATTTCACAGAGTGAACTAAATGACCTGGTCAGTGATTTGGAATTGCCTAAGAGTAAGGCAGAGCGGTGGCTCAGTGGGTTAAGACGCTGAGCTTGTCGATCAGAAGGTCGGCAGTTTGGCAGGTCGAATCCCGAGTGCCGCGTATCAGAGTGAGCGCCTGTTACTCGTCCCAGCTTCTGCCAACCTAGCAGTTCGAAAGCACGTAAAAATGCAAGTAGAAAAATAGGGACCACTCCGGTGGGAAGGTAACAGCGTTCCGTGCGCCTTTGGCGTCTAGTCATGCCGGCCACATGACCACGGAGATGTCCTCGGACAAGCGCTGGCTCTTCAGCTTTGAAACGGAGATGAGCACCGGCCCCTAGAGTCGGAAACGACTAGCACGCACGTGCGGGGGAACCTTTACCTTTACCTTAAGGCAGAGCTATTAGGCTCCAGACCACAGGAGTCAAACTCGTCGCGTCATGTGACGTGTCAGGACGTATCGTGATTTTTTTTTTTTCATTGGCAGAGCTGGGGTGGGTGCGGCCTCCATATGATGCAACCAGGCCAAGGGCCAGCAGTTTGACAGCCCTGCTCCAGACAGTGGTGGGATTCAAATATGTGAACAACTGGTTCTCTGGGTGGATGTCACTTTTGGAAGTCCATTCTGGGCCTGGGCAACAAAAAATTAGCTACCGGTTCTGACAAAGTGGTGAGAAATGGCTGAATCCCATCACTGGCTCCAGATTACAACAGTGGGACCTCTTGCAGAGTTAAAAAGCATAAAAATGTTACAAGAAAAACCGATAAATTAATGCAAAGTTATGTTATTGGTATCAATAAAAAAATAAATTTATAATGATTGTTGTGGCACCATTCTCATTGCTTATCACATTTTGTAGAGAAGTTATACAGCATAATCGCACAACCCCCTCATAATTTTGAATTATTTTGATGCAGTTTTGATCTGAAGCTGTATCTTGGAAACTAGAGCTAATTCATACTCAGGACTTAATTTTCCTTTATTAGTGACCCAATTCTGATAAAATTTAGCTACTTTCATTTCTGAGGCTTTCTCATTGTAAAACAGTGAAATTAGGAGTCCGGGCAGTTCAAATGTATATATAGGTTTATTGTAAGCTTAAGCTCTTTATAAGAACCTGATGTACTAATGTCAAAGCAAATTGGGGGTAGATAAGAGTTAATGGAATTCAAGGTGGGCTGGACTTATATCTTTTGTGGGTATGAAATGACTCAAGACTAATGATACATTTGACCCCTCCCTCAGGGTCAGCCTAGTCATCTCTTACATATAGCAAACAATGGGCTTGCTTGACTGTGGTGGTCACTTTACTACTATGGTAGTCACTTTACAACCCCAGTGTTCACTTAATAACCACTGCAAAAAATCATAAAATTGGATCTGATCTTGTGATGACCTGCTTTATGACCATAGTGCCTTACAACTGTAATGACCAGGCTCTATTAAAGTTGTAAATCAAGGATTATTACAATGATTAATAGCAGCATAGCTATTATGATAGCAGATATTGCTGAAAAGGACTGAACTACTGTATATCAGGAACATAGAAAGGGAAATGAATAAAGCTTATGTTCATTGCTAGCAAAATTCTATATTGAAGGGTCAGAACTAACAATTTGAGTAGGTGTCTATAGGATAGGGCAACCAAGGCAAGCAACATGCAGCTAAGATAACATTTAGGTTAATTCTTACTATGACTATATTTGAGTTATACAGGGAAACTGCAACAGAATGAAAGCAAATTCTTATTATTGTTACGAGGCAAAGTGACCTACAAGATGATGCACATTTCATGCACTGGATTGCTTCCATACAATAATTTCCCAACTTAGTGCCTTCCAGATGCATTGAACATAATTTCTAATAAGCTAATACACCTAATACAGGCCAGTGCATAAAAGTTAAAGAAATATATTGGTATCTTGTTTCTTCTGGTAGGGCAAAACTGTTTGGGGAAGAAAATTATATTTGGGAAATGGGGTCTGCGGAAGGGGCCTCAGTTCACCACTCTTCTGCTATATTGATTCAATTCAGAAAGTCTTAAAACTGCATTTCAGGCTGGGCAATGAAACATAAGAATATCTAGACAAATTTCCTATCAAGTAAGTTTGCAAATCCTATTCATCCTCTGGAATCATCAGCAACAGAAGACTGCTGGGTTGTCAAGGAGTTTGTTTACAGCCACACGCTGGGGTGATATTTTTGTCCCTAATTATTGCAGCTCTCATGGCTGAAATTAGAGAATTAGTCAAAATTTGAGATGCGGACAAGGACACTCAAGGAGAAAAACATATGAACAGGATATTGAAACTATTTTGGAGAAACCTATATTGTTTTACTGTATTTTTTGGCTCTATATTATTTTACTTTATTACTCTTCCTTGTTTATTTAAATAAAGTAAGGTTATTAATGCTTTCTCTAAGTCAATTCAGCTTGCTCATTACATCTACCCAAACTAGACTCTCAGGAAGTAAGTTGTGGAAGGCATAAAAGGATCATGGACCTAAGTGTTTTTTCATAAATATATAACAATTATAGTCTACTCTCTTTCCATTCTTGAGTCATCCAACTACATGCCATTCTTAGAATCTAAACACCGATTTATCACCTTCAGATCCTACTAAATCACTGTGCTATCTGAGGCTTATGGTAGCATCATGGTAACTCCTCTACAGAATATTAAACAGCTCAAGACTTGGGTCTTCTTGGTCAATACCCAAGCATAGACAACTGCCAATCAGTAATCAGCCACCAGTGACAACTGTTTTGATCCAACCATTTGTGTCTAAATACAAACTTCTGTTCACCCAGTTAAGAGAAAAAAGATGAAAAAGAGAGGATATGCGCAAGCATGGTGGCAATTGTGTATTATTTTAAAACTGCTGGCAGGCAAGTATTACAACATTTGGACTTCTTTATCAAACCAGCATGCCTAAATAGGATAACAGCTAGAAGGGAAGAGCAAGAAACACAGATTGTGTCTTCAGAGCAAGGCAATGTTACATTCTTGATTGAGGAGTGGCACATCTCCCTTGAAACAGTTTCCTTTCATTTTGCAGAAAGAACAAAGAAACTTGGAATTTATTGCAATGTTCAGTCTCTAGCTACAACATCATCTGATCAGTGGGAGAGAAGTTAATCTCATTCTAGTAAAAGACCTGAATATGAATAAGGGATTTCTAGAATATGAACATGACACCAAGTTCTCATAAGTAATTGCATATATTAGGAATAAGCAAAAATCTGGCAAATTTCTGTTTATTCTACAGTAACCAGGGCTTTTTTTCTCATAGAACGCTCAGAACGGAGTTCCGGCACCTTTTTTGGGTGGAACCTTGTAGGGTAGGCAAGGCGGGTTGTATGACATGTGTGAGTTCCGGCACCTTTTTCTTTTACAAAAAAAGCACTGACTGTAACTGTGACTGCCCAATAAACAATAAAGAGTTTCAACTTTTTAACTGAAATATAAATAAAATCTGAGGTTGGCTATTTACTTAGCTTCAAAGTTCATCACTTATAAGATATGATGAAAAACACACTAACACCCGTAACCCAAACACCCACTTGTGGCATATATTAAGTCTTATGCTTTAAAACTTCATTAGAAAAAAAATTTTTAGCGTTGATACAAGAAAGGTTGAAATCTGCTAACATATACACAGTAGATGATCCTTTTCTCATATAGCGAAAGAAGATCTTGTAATTGACTGTGACGATCTTGACAAAAATATTCATGGATGTTTGGGGTTGAAATCACTGATCTCCAAAGAAGACCTCCAAACTGACATTTCTGTTTTCCTCTGAAGATATTCAGCAACCACATGATAATTCCTGCCTTGACAGATTCTTAATGCCAAACACCAAGTCATCTTGTGTAAGGGCGGGGTGGGTGAAATCTCTCAGAATGCAAAATACATCGACTTTTATGGTTTTTTTAAACTTTCACATATGTGAGAACCATGGCAACAGCCTTCTTTATAAAAGCCAACATATAAAATATATAGTGGCATTATGAAATTACGAGATGAAATGGTGCCTTTTATTTATTATATTAAAAATAAGCCAAACTGATAGCAACACTGCATCTTTTCAGAAAGAGACAGCACCATGAAAAGCAAAATCTTATAGCAGGATCTAAGTGGAAAAGGGCCCAGCTACAGCAAGGAAGAGGAAGAGAGCAATTTTACAGCCTTTGAAGCAGCAGCTCCAAATTTTGCAAACAGGCAGAATAAGCTTGAGCTAAATCAGATGAACATTTCAGTCTCTCGGAAGAGAAGAATAGCATCTGATAACAAATGAGAAAAACAAACAAGGATTCAAAGGGAAGGGCTTAAGGCTTGATCCAAGTAATCATGCAAGCATATCAGCCTCATAGATTCAGTTGCTGTATGGAAAGAAATGCATGTCATGAAATGGCTAAAAAATGTAAAGAGATTTAGATCTGCATATGCAATTGACCTCTTGTTCTGTGTTGTTACAGCATGACAATTTCTTTATCAAATAATGTCACTGCTTTGCACAGACTTACTTTAACTGCCGAGGTTCACAGTCAACTCCTGGAAGCAACAGCCGGGCTGCTTGCCGTACATCATCACTATCCACCGAGAAACTGCGACGGTGCCCTGCGTGAGCCAGAGCGACTCTTATCCATTCCATCAGAGGGGGCAGCACTATAAACGGCCTGCAAAGCAAAACAAAGAAGCAGGTTTCCCTGGGCAAATCACGATCTGCCCATGATTCTCAGACATGCTGAAAGCTCCTAACAACACAGTGAAGCAAATAGTGCAATAAATAGCAATGATAATGTATTGTTACATTACAATTATTATTACTATGGTCGGTTGCATGGTCAGCCAGATGTTTAGGCTGGATTTGGTATTTTTATCCACCTATCAAATCTTTCCCAAGGACCTGGGATTACTATAATTATTATTATATAGTGGGATAATACCAATAATTTATTCAACTCTCAATGACTCTGGTTATTATAAAATAATAGCATATGATTAAATTATTAAAAAGTATGGTTTTTCTTCTATGGAAGTTGGTTTCCTTTCCTTGTAATAACATTTCCCAAATGTTTGCACATGAGTCTCTGTTTTAGTTTCCAATCCATCTGTATTTCCTTTGGGATTTGCACACTTTTATTCCATACTAAGAAAAACTTAAATCCCACTCACAGTCAAAACAGCTACTCATTTTCTTTAAAGTCAGAGGGATAGTATTTATCAAAGCTTGTTTTTCAGATATAAACAAAGAACCAGAGTAATAGGATAGCCCCCTCCTTCCTCTCAACCAATCTGATAGAAAGAATGATGAAATATTTACTTTGAAAGGTGTGTGATGTTAACATAAATCTTAATATTCAGTGTCCTGAACACAACATGTCTGCCTGATACTAAAAATGCAATGACCTTGAGAAGTTATAATTCTTTCATGAATAATATTTTGCTTTTAAAGTTGCAGTCCACAGCAAGTACTTTGGAATAAAATAAATTTCAGAATGACAGCCACCAGTGGCGTAGCGTGGGTTGTCAGCACCCGGGGCAATTTGCGCCCCCTAACCCGGTGACGTCATGGCACCGCCGAAAAGACGCGCCCCGCAGCGGCGTAGACTTTCCAAGAAGAGTCGCGCGCATGCGGGATGCTTCCGGGTCCCTCTCGAGGGCGGCTGGGCGGGGCTCCGACCTGCAAGAGCCGCTGCATTCAAGCTCGCACATGAGCCCCGCTAAATAAAGCCACGCATGCGCACGAAGCTAGGCCAGCCAGCCGGCGGGTCCGTCTTCGCTCGGCCAAGCCTGCCGGGGCGCCTGCGGGGCGCTTGCGGTTGGCCTGAGCCTGGGCGGAGAGTTGGGCGCTTCTATTTATTTTATTCAGTTTATGTGGCCGCCCATCTCACCTGCCGGACTCGTTTCGCTTTGCAAGAAAGAGCAGCTCGAGAGCGGAGCCAAGCCGACTCTGTGCAGCCCTTGGGGCTCCCTGAGCAGCTCAGTGCGAGCGCGCCCCCCCAGATGTTGCGCCCGGTGCGGCCCGCCCCCCCTGCACCCCCCACGCTACGCCACTGACAGCCACTAGTTTCCTTTTTCGAAATTCAGCAGTCTCTTATTTTAATTCCAACACTGCAACCTGTCCTGCCTCTGGCAGAAGGACAAGACTTGCACTCTCTCATTAGAAATACAGGATTTGAGAGCAGGACAGAAAATACTAGAATTCAAAAGAAAGGCTTAGGGCTTGGTTTAGCTACTTAAAAGAGAGGCACACGTACATATCTTGCAGACTCCAAAAAGGCAGCTTATTAAACTCTGCCTATTCAGCCTGTGTGAAAAACATCTGGTGATATGGCATGTGAGTAATATATGATACACTCTGGGGATCACAATAAATATGTGATGACAAATGATGCAAAGAAAAGCAGCTGAATAGTTAGCAGCATAATCTGCAGTTAGAAATGTCCAGACTAATTATGAGCTGAGTCAATACCTCTTATTAGCTCACTCTCTAATTAATCATGCTTTAATTTCCTGCTGAAACTTAGCTAGTGAAGGCAAAGGCAATGACAGATGCAATAGGATTCACTGGTAAGAGCTGCATTGTAGGAGTTAAGTACTGTAGATACTACAGTATGCATTACTCAGAAAGGATTCCCGTACCAGAAATTTCTTAGCTGCATCACAATCTGTAACAGCCTTGGGAAATTTTGCTTTCCTGGACTTTCAAACTTTTTTTAAAAAAATGGACCAAAGTACCTCTATGAGATAAGTAGTGAAGAAATTTTGTTTAAATTATTTTATATGAAATTTGACCATTTCCAAGATACCAGGAAAGCAAGAATAATAGAAATGGCAAAATCCATATAGGCCAGTGTTTTTCAGCCTCAACAACTTTAGGTTATGTGTACTTCAACTCTTAGAAATGTTGATTATTGAAGTCCGCACATCTTAAAATTGCTGAGGTTGAGAAACACTTCAACAGGCACAAATATGTATGGAAGATTTGGACAAAAGGCAGGAAATAAGTCCAAGAAAGAAACACAATGGGGAAAGTTAGCCAGTGCTACTTTGCCAGTTTAATTAATTTAATTAGTTATGCTTTATTTTCTAAGGCGACTGTGAAGCTAAAATGAAAGATGGTGAATCAATAGCACATCTTATTATAAAAACAAAAAATATTTTAATTTGCTTTATGGTAATTAGCTACTTCTGTTTCCCAAGCTTATTTTAATAGCTTTCTTAAATCTTTTTTTAAACACTTGAAAGTTAAATTACAGCAAGAACCTGGGAAACAAAAATAAACAAATACAATAGTGAAAACATAGATAACAAGGTTATTGGATTCTGATTTCAATTTTTAAAGAATAATGCCTCCAAACTGTTGCTTTTAATTTATGTTTGTTGCAACTAAATTTAGTTGCAGAGGTGGGTGAAGACTGGATTTACAAAGGGGCTGCCATGAAAGAATTGTTTATTCACAAAAAGACTGCTGTATAGTAGTAGGAATGGCACCAAAATCTCCTTCACCAGAAGAACTAGCTCCAAAGATGCTATGTACAAATCTAGAGAAAATTTGAGAGGCTCCAAGACATTCCTGCAAATTTGTGAGATGCTACAGGCAGATGTGGCAAGTCACCTCCCTATGTGATTTAATTAATTAAAATAATCTTTAAAACAGTTAAGTGCAACAAGGTATCTAGTGGGCACAAAGGAAGTTCCCTAGGCCACATGTTACATGGGCTAGATCAAGTTTCCTCAGAGTGGTCAATGTTAACCCCCAAGGTTTGATTGGTCTAACTAAAGTGTGGGTGATTATTATCATTCTTGTTATTCACAGTAATATTAATTAAAATTATTTCCATGTAATGTTTGGTGTCATGAATAATCTGAAACTTCATGAAGGGGGTCAATGAGCTGAAGAATTTGGACACCTCCTGAGCTAGACTCACTCTTCTCCTTTGCAACACCTGCCTCGTTCTCACTAATCCATGTAAATAAGTTCTCTTTTACTATACAGGTAGTCTTCAATTTACAATGACAACTGAGCCCAAAATGTCCATTACTTAAGCAAGATGGTTGTTAAGTGAGTTTTGCCCCATTTTGCAATCTTTCTTGCCACAGTTGTTAAGTGACTCAGTGCAGTTGTTAAGTAAGTAACTGGTTGCTCAGTGAATCTGGCTTCCCCATTGACTTTGCTTGTCAGTAGGTTGCAAAAGGGGATCACATGATCCAGTCATAAATAGGCCAGTTGCCAAGCGTCAGAATTTTTATCTTGTGCCTGAGGGGATGCTGAAATGGTGAAAAATGTCCATAAGTCACTTTTTTCAGTTCCACTGTAACTTTGAACAGTCATTAAACAATTGTTGCAGGTCGAGAACTACCTGCCCTGCATATTTTGTCCCTGTTTTTTCCTGGTCTTGCCTACAGCACAATTAGCAAGAGATCCCTAATTTTCCAGTTTATTCATAGTGCACCTCTCACAGTGGCATTGCTGAGTGCTATGTCTGAGCTCATTTAAAATAAATTATACCATTTCTCAGTATGTGAGCCAACCTCTTCTCCATTCAAATCCTTTCACCGTTTCCCCCATCTTGGACATAATGGTTCATATACTGTATTACAAGATACTGTGGTTACTTTGGATTTAGTGTGATATGAATCACGTCTATAAATCAGGGTTTGGCATGCAACCTGACAAAAATCATTAAAATAAGAGCTATGATGGATTGCTGTGTTCTAGCATGATTAACATTAGTTAATACTCTTCTAGACTTTTCCACTATGGACTGTCATATTCAACTTCCCATAGTTATTCCTGTTTTCCACCATCTCCTACAGCCTTTAACTAGACTACATTTACAGTGCTGCAGATCACTTCCCATTCCAGAAGATTTCACTTCCAGAAATGGGAAGTCATTCCCAGATCTTTCAGAGGTGCCTATTCAAAGGAAGGAAGGAAGGAAGGAAGGAAGGAAGGAAGGAATATTGGTTTCAGGTAATATCAGCAAGAGAGTCAAACAACATAGAATGAAGCCCATATTTCAGTATTTTCTTCCAAGATTCAGAAATAGAAATTTTCTATTTGGGCAAACACTGAATAGCAATTCAGTGTGATACAGTGTGATATTTACTATCTCCTGACATCATTAAGAGATTTAAATTTTTTATTTTAAAGCTGCTTGGGCTAATAATAATTCTATAAATTTATTCGGAAGTAAAGAAAAAAAGAAATATGAGAATGCTAAGGAGTCAAAAACGTAACTCATATGTCTAATAGGGCCTGCAACTTGGGTGTCCTCCTGGATTCACGGCTCAGTTTAGAAGACCACATAGGAGCCGTGACCAGGGGGGCTTTTGCCCAGGTTTGCCTGGTGCGCCAGTTGCGGCCCTATCTGGACCGAGATGCCCTACGCATAGTCACTCATGCGCTCGTGACCTCCCGGTTAGACTACTGCAACGCTCTCTACATGGGGCTGCCCTTGAGGACCACTCGAAGGCTTCAGCTGGTGCAGAATTCAGCCGCGCGAGTTGTGATGGGAGTCTCCCGATACTCCCGTGTAACACCTCTCCTCCGCGAGCTGCATTGGCTTCCAGTTGCCCTCCGGGTGAGATTCAAGGTGCTGGTGATGACCTATAAAGCCCTACATGGCATGGGTCTGGATTATCTTAGGGAGCACCTGCTGCCAGCATCAACTTCCCATCGTCCTGTGCGCTCCCATAGAGAGGGCCTCCTTAGGGTGCCGCCGGTTAGGGAGTGCCGGCGGGTGATCCCCAGAGGGAGGGCATTTTCTGTGGGCGCGCCTGCCCTTTGGAATGATTTACCTGTGGAACTCTGGACCACCCCCGATCTGCGTTCATTTCGCCGGGACCTGAAAACCTGGCTTTTCGATCTATCAGGCCTGGACTGAAGGGGTTTTAGCTTTTTAATATTGTTTTAATTGTTGGGCTTTAATTAATTTAATTCATTTTAATTTTATATTATTTTTATATTGTCTTTTATATGCTACCCTGTAAACCGCCCTGAGTCCTTCGGGAATAGGGCGGTATAGAAAACTAATTAAATAAATAAATAAATAAATAATATGTTGGAGAGGCTGGTTGAACCTGGGGCTACATTAGCAAGACTGAATCAACAGGATTAAATCAAGTTTTTATTTTTATTTACAATTTTAAACTGCAAGGTTCATAACATGTGGTTTTCTTTCTTCAAAAGGTTTGGCTCACATAATCTGTAATCTATGTAATCTATTTGCAGATCTCAAACTACCTTTAAAACCAACATAAATTTTCCCCACCTTGTTCTCACCATTTGGAGATCCTAGATTTAGGGCACAGAGTTAAACTTCTAGAGAGCATCTTTAGTACACCCTTCCTCCCACTAAGAGGGATGTTTACAAAGTATGATCAAAGAAATCAAGATGGTGGCCTCAACAATGCAACTAAGTTCCATCCATTTTTATGTACACTGTACTTGGCCATTGTATCTTAACTTTTGTTTTGCCGTATCCTGTGGCTACCTCTGATTACTAAGCCTGGTCTTTTGCAGCTATTCAATCAATGCTGCTAGTTGCTGAGTTCACACCCTCCCACAATCACACTTTAGTGCTTTGTGAACAACAATTGACCCTCTCCTTGTCCTTTACAAAGACAGAAGCAGCAAAGCAAAAACAAACAACAATGTTCATTTCAGGAAGGTTTTAAAATGTCTTAGACCAATAAGTATTTCAAGGGAATAAATGTGCCTTTTTTCTCTTTTAATTCTCTTTTAATTCGCTTGGTCAGGTAGGCAGTTTGTCCAATGAAAAAGCCCTCGGCTATAAGAACAGGATGACTTTGCTTTGGTATGGTCTCTAGGGAAGGAGAAACATGAGTTTCAAAGGGTGATATGCAGATAGTTTGGGAGGATTTTTGAAGTTTGTGACTGCTGTAAGAACAATGAGAACATTGTGCAGTAAAGCTAAGCCATCAAATGAGAATGGCCAATTGAAAACCTTTTAAGATTATTCAGAAATACATATATTTTTATACAAGTTTGCAAAGTAATTTGCTTGTCTACTAAAGTAAAGCAAGAAGAGAATATGTTAAAAGAGATAAAAATAAAATTTCAACTCAACTTCTTGGCAATAATACAAAAGTGGTTTGTTACTCCCTTTCTCCACAATCCAGGTTTTTGGTAAAACTGTGGAATTTCCTGATATTCTCTTATCCAAGAATTACCTTGCTTAGGTACTTTGAGATTAAACAAGAATATTTAAGTCAGGGGTCTTCAAACTTGTCCCTTTTATGACTTGTGGACTTCAACTCCCAGAATTCCTCAGCCAGTCCACAAGTCATAAAAGGGCCAAGTTTGAAGACCCATGATTTATGTGCTGCTTTCTAGCTGGGTTAGAAGCCTATTGTACAAAGCAAATCAGAAGCATCCTATAGAGAAATTTTAAAAAATTGATGAACCACCTGCCTATATCAGATCACAGCAGGAGCAAATGTATCTCCATTCAGTCTCCAACATCTTCGGGATATTTGAGAAGGTCTTCTGTCTGACTGAGGGAGGATTTGCTACTAGTTAATGTAGGCAACATTGAAATAGATTTATCAATCCTGTGTCTTGGTATAAAGATATATATCAACCAGGTCTCTTTAAGACTTATGGACTTCGACCGTGGGATTTGAAGTCCACGGGTCTTAAAATTGCCAAGATTGGACAGCCTGGTATAAAGCATTTTCTAAGTTTATTTTGTCATGTTCTCATTTGCTTTCTAGGTAACTCTTTCTTTGCTGTCCCTGTGATCCCTTTTCTCTTTCATCTCTCCAAACCTTGTTTTAGTTTTCTTCTGCTCTTTTTCATTCTTTTTTCTCTCCAAGAATTTATTGGGAAATAGATGATTGTGGTGGTTAAGTATGGATGCGTTTGAAAGGCATAAGGACAGTGTCTCCTCTCCTTATTGTATATTTGTGTGTATTCATTAAAATGTCTAAGAAGAAGTTAGCCATTGCCAATATATTCACAGCATAAAAGTATTATATTTGTATGCATTATGTATACATCAGCTTCCCCCAACAGGTGCCTGCCAGATGTCTCACATTTTGGCTATGCAGCCCCAATACATCTGAAGAGAAAGCTGTCATGCATGTGGCTGTCTGTTTATCTCTCTCTGTCTCTCACTATCTTTATCTTCAGAACTCTCTCACCATGATTTGCTGATAATTAAATTTTCTCCCAACATTATTGCCCTTAAACTTCTGAACTTTCAACATCTTGTTCCCATATTTTACAGTGCATACTGTACTAGAGACTAAGGAACATCAACACAATAAATATACTTGCAATATATGTGAAGGCAGGCTTTACATGGAGTTGATCAATATTCAGCATGCTGCACACACTCTCATAAATTCCCTACACATTAACCCTTGAGCTGAAAATTAAAAGTCAGGGGGAAATTGAAGGGCAAAGATATTAAACCTCGAGCAGCAAATTTAAAGCCTGTAGAACAATAGGATTTTTTTGCACAAGGACTTTGGGGTTAGTCTCTAGAGAGAAAGTAATGTAGTTGCCTTGTAAAATTAACCCTGATAAAGAAACTATTAAAATACATTTTCATTGAGACATTAATAGGAAAAGAGTTCTATAGAATGAGTTATGTGATAAAAGATTTTGTTGATCCAGTTATCTCTGTGGAAAGGCAAAGACACCTAAAATCTACATACCCCACCCAAACTCTAAGACAGGACATAATAGGATTAACCCACAGATGCCAAAGGGGCACACTCAGACTCAGGTCAAAGTACATGACACAGGAAATACAAAGCCTCAAACAGGAACAGGAAACAACTTCAAGAGTTCCAGAGGGTATAAAAACCCACTCCCTACATGTGCTCTCTCTCTTTTCTTCTAGAGCCATCTTTCTGTCTGGTTCTCTTTTTCAATAAACTACAACCTTCTTTCTAAAGCAGTCGCCATGTTGTTTATTCCTGGCTTGGACTGGGCCTTGATGAAGACTTTTCCCTCAACATCTCATAAAAGGTGGCTGAGGGCTTTCAGAAGAACAATGAATAAGCAAACAGATATATACTAGGCTCTTTAAAGAACCTTTATCTTCTTTTCAGGGATATTTGCTATATTATCATGTTGGAGTCATAATAAAAATACATCATTTGATTGACAAAATACATCATTTGATTGACAAAAATAATCAATATATTACTAAAATTCTCCTCTGTGATTATCTATTTGTAACCTTTAATTGCCCAAAGCAATGCATCATAGGGAACAGTTCTTGAATCAAAATACCTCAAATATGCTAACTTAAAGAATGTGTACAAAACCCAGAACCCATTACTCCTGTGGAATTGAAATTTCAGGGACCTTCAACTCTATTGTATTTGCAAACTTTTGACTGCTGCAGTTCTGCCACAATCAGCTACAGTCACATGATTGTGATTTTCAATGCTCCCTACAGACAAAGTCAATGGGGAAGCAGACAGGAAGTCAGAAGTCACTTCCACTCCCACTTTTTTTTTTTTTGCCATGGTCATTTTGTTTATCTCTTTAGCAATAGCAATAGCACTCAGATTTACATACCTCTTCACAGTGCTTTAGACCCCTCTCTAATCAGTTTACAGAGTCAGCATATTGCCCCCAACAATCTGGGTCCTCATTTCAGTGACCTCAGAAGAATGGAAGGCAGAGTCAACCTTAAGACGGTGAGGATTGAACTGCTGGCAATTGGCAGAATTAGCCTGCAATACTGCATTCTAACCACTGAGCTACTATGTCTCTCCACTGTGCTGCCATGGCTCTAGGTAATTAAATATTTTTAGGTAATTGAATATTAATAAAGGATGACCCAATAGTCATAACGTGTCTAGTTTTAGTTCAAAGTGAGTACTAATGTTCCTAGGAATGAATGCTTACTGTTACTTGACTTTAAAAAAATCTCTGTTCCACTGAAGAAATATTATAAAACAGGTTTTCAGTGAGCAGATTAAGATTGAATTCATTTACCTTTCAAAAGAATCTATTTGGTGATCTGGGGTGCCTGGTTGCCCAGAGGAAATGATTAGACTCCTTGGTTGAAAGTTTATATAATAAGATCAACGGAATGATAAAAATGTTTCAGACTGCATTTCTAACCATCCCTGTTTTTGCTTACATATTAGGAAAAATATTTTAAAATTACATGATTTTTATCAATTTGTATTAAAGCTCTGCAAATCCTCTCTGCTTGAATGCATTTTTTTTGTCTTTCCATTATTAATTGAATGGAAATGAGAAACATGCACAAAGTTGGAAGAAAGTAAGAGATTAAATATCCTGAGACTAGTTAATCCATATAAAGTAAACTGTAAGTGAAATCACAGAGAACAGGAAATTTCCACACTAGCATTTTGCCGCAGCACCTTTCAAAAAGAAAGAATGTGTACCAAGCACTGATTGTTCACTAAGATTACATTGTTCTACTTTTAACTTTTCCATGGGGCTAATAATAGACTGATAACAAATTGCAGAATTAAGAATCAAATTGAGAACATTAATTGTGGGGAAATGTCACACAAGATTCTAGATCAGGTGTGTTCAACATAAAGCTCAGGGCCCAAATAACACTATAATGTGATTTATATACATTAACTATATTAGATATTTTATATGCACCCCAAGACAATTCCTCTTCCCTCAATGCAACCCAAACAATCCAAAAGATTGGACACCCATGTTGTAGAAGCTTTTATGAGGGATTCAGCATTAATTATCAAGGGTTGTAAATAAGAGAGGTTGGGCTTCAGGCTGTACACCATGGGCATGCAAACTAAGTCCAAGCATTTCCCTATAAGAACTTCAGGACACTCAAGCACTGGACATAGAAAAGAATGGAATAGTGTACAAACCAATCAATTACCAAGGCAAAGGAGCAACAGAATCATTAACAGTTTCGCGGGAAATACCTATGGAGATTCTCAGTCATCCAGGTCATGACTGTCCCAAAGATGCTTTTTCAAAAGGCAACTGGACTTTGTTTTTCCTGGGAAGATGTTTTGCTTATCATCCAAGAAGCTTTTTAAGGACCATTGGGATTGGGGAAAAGGAAACTCAGACAAGGAACATTTTACATGAACTTGTTATATCCCTCAGATGTTATTGGCATCACCAACCAGGAGATGCAGATGTGCATCTTTCACATTCAATCTTCAGAACTTAAATATAGGAGTAACTCAAAATACTCCTCTATAGGATGAAACAGAAAAGCAACCCACATATGGAAAGCAACCATACTAGCAGCTCTACTGAACTTTGATGCTGGTGATGAGACATTGCCCTGTCTTCTTCCCCTCCCTCCCTCCCTCCCCCCCTTCCTAATATAAAAGCAAGTAATATAAAGCTAAAAACAATTCCTTCTTGTAAACATCCCCCCCAAAAAAAATAAAAGAAAGAAATGAACTGTTCAGAAAGGAAAGTGCTAGCAGTAAATCATATGCTAGAAATAATGATATCTTTTTGGAAAAACTAAAACACAAAAGGAACTTTTGAAAGTACTAATAGAAACCACTTTAACCAATCATATTTGTGAGGCTGCATGAGAACTGAAGCTAAAAAGAAAAGCATTAAAAAGAGATCTGGGCCACTCCAGATTTTCGTTGCTGAAGACCAAGGCACATCTGATTAAGTGGCAGAAGGAATCTTTGCTCTTTCCAAATCAACCACAAGTTCCTGGCAACCATACAGAAAGCTTATTCTGGCTTTAACCGCATTACCACAGTTCCTAAAGTGGTTTTCCAGGGAAAGGGAATTTGTCAAATAGGTTTAAGAAGGAACAGACCTTCCTCTGGTTTTAATATAGTTCCAATTACTTCATAACTGCTAAAATTGTAATAATGTGCAGAGAAATATAACTAGATTATGGAATAAGGTTGCTGTCTGTCATTCTTTTTAACTTACCTGGCCAGAATTTTTTTGGGGGGTGGGTGGGTGGGAAATAAAATTGATATAAAAATAGAGGAGGCAATTTGAAAATAAAATATGTGTAGATTAAATGTTAATCTTTTCACACCATTCCTGTGTCCTCTACATTACTTAGTATACTTTACTATCACTAAATATATACAGTAGTAGATAGTAACGGTATACTGATGTTCAATGTACTATGTTAGTATTAACTTTTCTTATCTGGAGTATTATTCTGAGATTGTTGGGATGACCACTTTTCATAAAAGGTACTATTCAATACTATGTATTACTACAGTATGTTTACTGAGGTCTAACTACTTATCTTCTGTTTTGGGGGTAGCAGGAGGCAGCAAAGAAGAAGGGGAAGTAATTTAATTTCTGGAATACAACTATACATCAATGAAAAGAAGAAACAAAAAGAGTGCCTAGTGTCATGGATTCACAAAACTGCAAGGGTGAGCAAGAAACCAACTCTAGCTGGTTTAAAGTAAGCAAGTGGGAATCCACCAATTTGATGGTCCCATATACAACCCAGGAAGAAGTTACATCAAGGCATTGTAGAGAACTTCAAGAAGGAGGCCATCATTTTGATATTCTCACGTGTTAAAATAGAAAAAAACATACCAAGAAATAAAGAGGCAAAATTACTAAGTAATTAGGAAAGTTTCACTGGATGGTTTTCAATAGATCCTTTAAAGGCACAATAATAGATTCTTTTAAGTGAGAAAAAAGAAATCCCAGCAGAAAACATATATTTGGAACAGTTCTGCTGAATGAACAAATTTGGCTATGGGCATCATAGATTTGAATCTAGAGATATAATCAGAAAAAATTATGAATGATGAACTTGTTCAATGTCACTTCTGTGTTTCAACAGACTTTATTAGCTATCTGCTGCTCTCATGACACTTATTCTTTTGATGATGACTCTTATTCAGGTGCCATTCTCAAATTACAGATGCAGAAGTCCATTAAATTTGTAAAAAATATACATTTAAGACCAAACCTTTTAAACCTATTAAATTGCAAACAGATCTAATATGTTTCCTTTCCACTACAGAGACTCAGCCAAGTAACCAAATATATATAGAAAAGATCACTCCAATAGAGACATCTGGAACCAATCAGCAGCCTGTGTAGCCACTTGGTGTCATTCTTGATATATTCTGTATCAGCCACAGAGAACTTTATGGCAAACAAAGTGTATTCCAGCAAGAAGAAGCAACTCCAACCAAAATAGTTGGAGTCAAGAAACCTACAGTACTTAGCAGCATTTGGTAACTACTATATTTACTTAAAAGACTAGATTTTCTTTCTAAATGATGATGTATCCTTAAAATGAAAGGATTGTGGTAGAGTTACTAAGAGTATATTATTTAATTAATCTTTTTTAAAATAACCTTAAGACAAGTGTGTTGGGTAAATACAGTAATTAAGAAATTGTGGATCCATTCAATATAAACATTACCTTTCTGTCTGTAATGTGACTTTGGAAGGCTCCACATTGGGGTTCTCCCATTCCATTTGTGGGCAGTGCATAAAATAACACAGGGTGTACAAGGCCTCCGGTTCCCAGTACAGTGACCCCTGCCGGTGATGCAAGGGTGTCGTGTTGCCATGTTGCTTTGCACTGAGCGGCTGGAGGTGGTGCATTGCCCGAGACACCAGGTCACCTGAAAAGGAGAAAACAAGTCACTAAGTGGCTTTTCTTATTCTACTTCAAGTAGAGCCTTCCTTCTTGGTAATCACTGATCATGACATATATAAAAGCAGAGAGTGCATGAACTGCATGAAAGTTACAGCTTGAGATTTATTAAGAAGCAGAAACACTATCCTATTATTGTGGTTGGTCACATAGTCAGCCAGATGTCTAGATTGGATTTAGCATTATTGTCCACCTGTTGAGTCCTCCTCAAGGACCTAAGATAAGTAATTGTTGTTTGTGGTATGAAAGTTATTATGGCAGGATGTAATTGTTCTAAGTAAAGTTGCCTTATGCAAATTGACTGATGATGATTTTTCCAATGCCAACGGTGTTCAAGATCATTGTTTCAATTTATATGCCACCAATTCCCAACAAGTCTGGGTGGCTCAAAAGTAAAATAAATAAATAAATAAATAAACAATAAAATAATACACTAAGAGGCAAAAATAAGAAAATAAGAGATAGCAAAGGTGACAAGAGCTGGATAGAAACAATAAACAAAAACACATAATGCAAGGGGGCATAACTCAGCCTTGCCAAAGTCCTGGGTAAAGAGACAAGTTTTCAAGGTCTTTCAAAACAACAGTAGGATATCCCTCACTCCACCACAAATATAAAAAAGACATTTGTTGTTCTGCCCCAGCCCTTGATTGCATCATTCAGAACATGGAAAGGTACTCCAGAAGCATCTCAGCAGGTAATGGCATTGGCTGAATTTATTTGAACTTACAATCTTGTATCTCCCAGAGATGAGACGTACGTGGTGGCCAGTCTCCTGGGGTTCCAGAAAACCCGATTCTGTACCCAGGCAATGTCAAATCTTAAGAGAGGTTGAGGTTAGGGTGTTAGTGGACACTCTGCTGTGTGTTTTCTTTACATTTTCAGTTTTCTTGTTCAGATTATTATATTTTGGTGTTATATTTTTAATTCATTTAATTGTACATTCAAATATGTTGCAAATTACTCAGAGTCTTTTGGAGTGGTGACTATAATAAATCTAAATAACAACAATATTTCAATACAAGAAAGCAATGACAGTGGCAGAAAACCTCTACACTGTTGCTGGAAAAACCTGTACAATTGTGTTGAGATAGTCACTAAAGGTGCCCCAACTCAAAAAAGACTTGTACCTTTTGTCTTTGTTTTCCACTTAGGAAACAATCCTTTTCTCTACAATGGATTAACCCAAACTTTTCCCAACTTGATGTTCTTCTGGCTATGTAAACCTGAAAGGTTTGGACTAGGACATTCTGGGAAACTGTGGAATAGATTATATCTAGATAACATATCATTTATTGCTGCAGAATTATGCTTTACAATAGCCATCTTAAATTAGGGCTCTTAGAAAAAATTGGATTTTAATTTCTAGTATTCTCTAGCTTGCATTGAAAGATGAGAAATTGCTTTAATACACATAGATTATTTATAATGATAATAATTATGATTTGATTATCTATGATGCTAAATATAATTCAATGATATTTTTAAAATGGAGACATAGTTACCCCTAAATAGAACTTCCTTTGGTTCTAAATACCTTCACCTATCTATTGCCAAGAATGACTTAAAAATATATTATTCTGGGATTAATTAAATAGCATTATTCTTAATCAATCTGTTATCAGTTAGTTTTCGGATCCAATTGAAAATGTTGTTTTTGCCTTGAAATCCAAATCTCCTTAGATCTAGATAGATAGCTATTTTAGGTTAACCTGTATGTCATCTCCTCTGCGTTATAAATACCTCACTGCCTTGATCTCTGTTCCTCTCCAGCGTGAAGTAAAAGAAATGAGATCTTTTCAGTTGTGATCAATACCATGGATAATGCCTTCAACAAATAACTATGTCTAGTCATTGTTAATGTTGTTTTCCACTCCTGGCCAAGTCACGGTTCTTTTTTGAGAGGCCTTTGAGGCAGAAAAACCTTTATGCTGCTCTATATTGGGTTATGCTTTATTGGGGGGATCTTAAAGTTGATGTACTGATCAAATTTGTTATTTATTGCCAACTGGGTCTTTTTTTACTGTTATGCTCACAGTTCTCGACCGTTTTCTTACTTCTTACGTTAGATGATTACCTTAGGGGAATTGGTTTGTTTTTAAGAGAAAGAATGGAATAAAATAGCAAATAAAATATAGAATGAGAATACATACAGTATATGGCATTAAGCAAATATGCGGATAAATCTACCAAATAAACATACTCCTCTACAACATACATTCTAAATCAGGGACGGGGGAATGATGGCCCCATTTACAACCTGTGGATTTTGACTCCCAGAATTCCTGAGCCAGGAATTCTGGGAGTCGAAGTCCACAGGTCATAAAGGAATCATCGTTTCCCACCCCTGTTCTAAATAGTCTTGCCAACTGGAAAAAAAACCCCACAGTTTTTAAAATAGAAAATAATGGTATTATTCATAAAACACATTTTCAGAGGCAGATGATTTTCTTTAGCAAAAGAAGCCAGACACATTCCAACATGCTGCGCCTGGCAAGAAATTCATTGCAGCACATAATATTTGCTTTGCTTGTGACAGAAAGCATGTGGCCAAGTTCCCCCCTTTATTTTAAGAGAGTCTCCTCTTTGTTTCTGTGTCTGCTATCTGCTGTCGAAAATTAGGATTGCATAACTGAGATTTCTGGAGATTCCTGAAATCTTTAACAGGCACTATATTCCATGCAACGTGGCATGGGCTTTAGAATAATAGCAATGCTAACACAAATAACTGCAAGTGAAAGAGCTGTGAGGGACAACAATTTAAGTACTACTGGCTATCATACAATATCAAGGATTTGATTCTCAATCCTATATTGGGTCTGAATCTTAGGCCTGTATCTTCTAATCAGCCTAATAAATGGTAAAAAAAAATGTTCAGGTCCACATCTCCATGTTTTTTTTTTCCTTTCTTTTTTTTCTGTGTGTCACAGCACACTCCAGAACAAACATAGACTACAACCACTCATCTATTTTATTTTTCAAATATCTCTGGGATTTTTTAATGCAGATCAACAGAAATCTTCCCATTCCTATGCCCTCTGGATTGGTTGGTATTGCAGCTCACAGGGATTTGAGCAAGAATGTCAAATTCTAGCCTCAACTTGCTAGCTGCCAGAATAGGGAAGGTCAGTCTAATGAACAATAGTCTATATGTAGCTACAGAACAGCATGATAATGTATAGACAGATTGCTACTGTTTGCTCCTAGTGAAATACGTAGCAAGGCTATGAAAAGTGAGGGAACACTGGATGGAAAAAACAAACAGAGGCTGTGATTCCAATGTACTGTACGTTCTGCTTACTCCATTATATCTTGTGACTCAAACCTTTCATTTTAAAGAATTCATTTTTCTTTTCCTACTGGTAGGAAATTACTATGCTCAGAATGAATCCTATACTTCTTAGAAGTCTGTAATTCTCAGTGGCTTGATGAGCAGGAAGTCGATCCTATATGCAGCCAACCTGCAAAATTAACTCCAAATGGATGTGTTCCTCAGTGCATAACAATTCCCTGAAAATCAATAGCATTTTAGCAAAGTTATATCAAACTTTCAGAAAAATACAGGGCAACCTAGGGTTAATGGTTCTTCCACCAGGACTTAAGTCCAGGTGGTTAAATTCTTGGATACCTTGGTTTCCTGCTTCTGGTAAACAACAGGTCTGTGCATGATAGGCTTGCATCCATATATGATATGGTGACAGGCAAGTGTGCAGATCTGGCATGTGTTAGAAAGAAGCATATTGCCCTATTAGAAACATGTCCAATTTATATTTCAGGTTCTAAGCGCAACAGTCACCTAATCAAGGACAAGTAGGAGAATTTTGCAAGACCTTGTAATGATGATGAGCTCTGCACCAGACATGTCATGCAATTGGCTGCATATCAACCAATTGCCTGCCCAGCAGTTGCCTTTCTTGAGCCTTTGGAACTCAGTTCTGAGTTGGCACTGAAGTTCACAAGTCCACTAGTCTTCATTTCTTCAACCTCCATACTGTGGGGAAATAATTTAGTGCTGTTCATGGATTCCACAATGATCTTGGGCTTACTACAAATGCAGCCACAACCTATATTGGAAGGTACCCACTGAACTTGTTCCTTACTCTATTGCAGAGAAATTGTGATCTGAAAATTAAGGATATCAACAACTGTCCTTTACACAATGAATTGCTTTCATTACCCCTTCCTTATCAAATTGCACATCACAGAGGCTCCAAAGCTCCTCTGGGTGAACCTATTAAAATGATCCACCCCAGCATCAAATGAGTAAGGAGGCTTTCCAGAGGGTGCTTCTAAAACCTTCTCCAGACAGTTCCATCCTGTGCCTGGTTAATGGAATATGGGGAAAAGCAGAGCACAGGATGATATTGCACCCGTGAAACTTCATCCCACTTGCCAACCCTAAGTGACTCCTCGGCTTACTAAGAACCAGAGGGAAGTGACTGAAAAGAAATCTACAGCATTTTTTCTACAGTGCAAAAATAAAGTTTAGAAGTGAATAGCTACAGGTACCCTTTCATAGATTACTGCCTTGTCGTGGCGAAGGGGCTTGAGTAATTCAATGAAGCTATGAGCTATGCTGTGCAGGGCCACCCAAGACGGACAGGTCATAGCAGAGAGTTCTGACAAAACGTGATCCACTGGAGAAGAAAATGGCAACCCACTCCAGTATCTTTGCCATGAAAACCCCATGGACAGTACCAAAAGGAAAAAAGATATGACGCTGAAAGATGAGCCCCTCAGGTCAGAAGGCATCCAATATACTACTGGGGAAGACCAGAGGGCTAGTACTAGTAGCACCAGAAAGAATGAAGCAACTGGGCCAAAGCCAAAAGGATGCTCAGCTGTGGATGTATCTGGTGGTGAAAGGAAAGTCCGATGCTGTAAAGAGTTTTTCTCCATAGGAACCTGGAATGTAAGATCCATGAATCAAGGAAAGCTGGACATGGTCAAATAAGAGATGACAAGACTAAACATCGACATCTTAGGAATCAACAAACTAAAATGGACAGGAATGGGTGAATTTAATTCAGATGACCATCAGGTATACTACTGCGGGCAAGAATCCCTCAGAAGAAATGGAGTAGCCTTCATAGTCAATAAAAGAGTAGGAAAAGCAATACTGGGATACAATACCTAAAATGACAGAATGATCTCAGTTCAAATCCAAGGCGAACCATTCAATATCACAGTAGTCCAAGTCTATGCCCCAACCACTGGTGCTGAAGAGGATGAAATTGACCGGTTCTATGAAGCCCTACAGCACCTTATAGAACTAACACCAAAAAATAATGTCCTTATCATCATGGGGGATTGGAATGCTAAAGTAGGAAGCCATAAGATAACCGGAATAACAGGCAAGTTTGGCCTTGGAGTACAAAATGAAGCAGGGCACAGGCTGATAGAATTTTGTCAAGAGAATACGATGGTCATAGCAAACACTCTGTTCCAACAACCCAAGAGACGGCTCTACACAAGTTTAAAAATAATACACATGGACATCACCAGACGGTCAACACAGAAATCAGATTGACTATATGTTCTGCAGCCAAAGATGGAGAAGCTCTATACAGTCAGTAAAAACAAGACCAGGAGCTGACTGTGGCTCAGACCATGAGCTTCTCCTTGCAAAATTTAGGCTTAAACTGAAGAAAGTAGGGAAAAGCACTAGGCCACTCAGGTATGAACTAAATCATATCCCTGATGAATATACAGTAGAGGTGACAAATAGATTTAAGGAATTAGATCTGATAGACAGAGTGCCTGAAGAACTATGGACAGAGGTTCACAAAATTGAACAAGAAGTAGCAACTAAAACCATCCCAAAGAAAAAGAAATGCAAGAAAGCAAAATGGCTGTCTGACGAAGCTTTGCAAATAGCTGAGGACAGGAGGGAAGCGAAAGGCAAGGGAGAAAAAGAAAGATACACCCAATTGAATGCAGAATTCCAGAGAATAGCTAGAAGAGATAAGAATGCCTTCTTAAATGAACAGTGCAAAGAAATAGAAGAAAACAATAGAATAGGGAGGACCAGAGATCTCTTCAAGAAAATTGGAGAGATGAAGGGAACATTTCATGCAAAAATGCACATGATAAAGGACCAAAATGGCAGGGACCTAACAGAGGCAGAAGAGATTAAGAAGGGGTGGCAAAATTACACAGAAGAACTATACAAGAATGAGCATAACATCCCAGATAACCATGATGAGGTGGTCACTGACGTTGAGCCAGACATCCTAGAATGTGAAGTGAAATGGGCCTTAGGAAAGGTGAGCAACAACAAAGCTAGTGGAGGTGACAGTATTCCAGCTAAGCTATTCAAAATCTTAAAAGATAATGCAGTAAAAGTGTTACACTCAATTTGCCAGCAAATTTGGAAAACTCAACAGTCGCCACAGGATTGGAAAAGATCAGTTTACATTCCAATTCCAAAGAAAGGCAGTGCCAAAGAATGTTCAAACTATCGCACCATTGCACCATTTCACATGCTAGTAAAGTTATGCTTAAAATCCTAGACTCCAGCAGTATGTGGATTGAGAACCACCAGAAGTACAGGCAGGATTTCAAAGAGGCAGAGGAACTAGAGATCAAATTGCCAACATATGCTGGATCATGGAGAAAGCTAGGGAGTTCCAGAAAAACATCTACTTCTGCTTCATTGACTATGCTAAAGCATTTGATTGTGTGGATCACAGCAAACTGTGGCAAGTTCTTAAAGAGATGGGAGTACCAGACCATTTCATTTGTCTCTTGAGAAACCTATATGCGGATCAAGAAGCAACAGTGAGGACACGGAACCACTGATTGGCTCAAAATTGGGAAAGGAGTCCGGCAAGGCTGTATACTGTCACCCTGCCTGTTTAACTTCTATGCAGAGCCGATCATGAGAAAGGCAGGGCTAAACGAATCAAAAGTTGGAGTTAAGATTGCTGGGAGAAATATCAACAACCTAAGATATGCAGATGATACCACTCTAATGGCAGAAAGTGAAGAGGAACTAAAGAGCCTCTTGTTGCGAGTGAAGAAGGAGAGTGCAAAACTTGGGTTGAAACTAAACATTAAGAAAACCAAGATCATGGCATCCAGCCCTCTCAATTCCTGGCAAATAGATGGGGAAGAAATGGAGGTAGTGACAGATTTTATTTTCCTGGGCTCCAAGATCACCGCAGACGAGGACTGCAGCCAAGAAATTAAAAGATGCTTGCTCCTGGGGAGGAAAGCCATGGCAAATCTAGACAGCACACTAAAAAGCAGAGACATCACCCTGCCAACAAAAGTGTGTATAATCAAGGCTATGGTCTTCCCAGTTGCAATGTATGGCAGTGAAAGTTGGACCATAAGAAAGGCTGAGCGCCAAAGAATTAAAGCCTTTGAACTATGGTGCTGGAGAAGACTCCTGCGAGTCCCTTGGACTGCAAGGTGATCAAACCGGTCAGTCCTAGAGGAGATCAACCCTGACTGCTCTTTAGAAGGCCAGATCCTGAAGATGAAACTCAGATACTTTGGCCACCTAATGAGAAGGAAGGACTCACTGGAGAAGAGCCTAATGCTGGGAAAGGTTGAGGGCAAGAGAAGAAGGGATGACAGAGAATGAGGTGGCTGGATGGAGTCACTGAAGCAGTAGGTGTGAGCCTAAATGGACTCCAGAAGATGGTAGAGGACAGGAAGGCCTGGAGGAACGTTGTCCATGGGGTCGCGATGGGTCGGACACAATTTCGCAACTAACAACAACAACAAAGCTACAGGTAAGAGCTCATGTTTGAGCCTACAGAGTCATCAAAATATCAGTTTTTTTCCTTGCTTATTGCATCAAGACGTTACCACCCAGTGATGCTGTTCAGAGCAACCTGAATCTTTTTAATGAAAGATACGACAATGATCCTACAAGCACCAGGGATGAATTTCTCACAAGACAGTTGCACTCTTGGTTCGACGCTAGTTGGAGGGAATCCACTATGGTGAGATAAAGTCTCAAACTTGCCTCATGCCTCTCCTGGCTACTTCAGGTGACTAGGTGAGAAGCAAGTGAGTGAATTTGAGATGTAGCCTATATTTTCTGAGGGAAGACATAATGTACCTTGCCATGAGGTCCTTCCTGATGATGTTTGATCATTTTTGTCTGATTTCTCTTTTAAGGGAAGTAGTGGTAGCATATACCATGGATCCAAGACCATACATCCAAGATGTATGATCCAAATTCTTTTTAATCAAGAACCAGTCTTGTAATGGGACAGAAATGCTATTGGTCAGCAGGTGGATAATCTTCTATAGAACTGGGGAATGATCCCTCTCAGTCCAATTAAACCTCTCAGCAATGTTCAGTACTGTATTGACTATGGAATCATTATGGACTGTCTGTAAAGGTCGGGAGTTAGAAACTCTGTGTTGTAGTAGTTTCACTCCTACCTGATTGAGTGGTTCCAGTTACGAGTTCAGGGAAGAGAAGAACAGATGTCAATGAGTCAAAGGTTTGTGCATTTTGCTAACAAATTAATTAGTATTATTTCAGCCCTAAGTAACTATGGGTACCATACCACAAACATTTTGTTATTGTCATTGTTTACAGTCTACATTGTTTCTTACAGTTTTAATTTGTTTTATATTTTGCTTCTATGCAACCATAAATAAATGCTTCAGGATCATTGAATGAAAGTTAATTATTCTTCAAAACCCTCTAACCAATCTGCTATATTCATAGTGAGATTGGTTAAAAATATATGTATAAGAGCAAATATTTATTTAGTACTTTTGGAAACTTAGATTTGGGAGAGTATGGAATGAATGTGTGGTGCTAATTAATTAAACCAACTAATTAATTTAATTAACTAATTAACTGATTCAGATAAGCAAGTGATTTTCTACATGTTTATAAACTGAGAAAAAAGAGGTGAGTTTGTTTAAAATTATGCACAGCATCCAAAACGCTGAAAGAGATGATATTTTCTCTCCTTTTGAACAACTCTAGAACTTCTACATACAACCCTACACTTCTATATACAATTTCTAATTAACCTTACAGATTTGGTTTCACATATCATGCTAAACCATAATATATGTTGGTTTTAAATGTCATTATCATTAAAATGGTTTCATATGCTGTATAAATCTAGTCATTACCATTCATTAAACATGTTTATGGTTTAACATGTTTACTGAATTCAGTTAATAAATCACAGTTAAAGAAAACAATATTTAGCATTTTTATCTAAACTGAAGAATCTATACTGAAAATAGAGCTGTGCCACTTCATAGCTGGGTTAGTTTATCAGATTCTTATGATGAAATCCAACAATATGTACATTTCATAAAATCAGCTAGATCTTGTGCAAACTGATGACTGATAAAACAATTAACTTGCAAACTTCCTTGTGATTTTTCTATATAGATTTAGCAATGATTGATGCTCAATTGGTTCCCATGCCAGATAAATGCAATGCTTCCTCTTTTCAAACAAACACCAATTTTGAAAACAGAAGTTAACAGAAACTGATACAAATCAGTATCGTAACCATTTTTAGGAGTTAAATTTCTTTTTCTTATCTTTATAACATTAGGCTCTTGACAATGCTTTGTCTGAGGCCCTAAGCGTTCTGGCCCCTATTCTTTTGTTATTCATATCATATGTCTTTTTATTCCCCTTTCTATCTTGTCTTGCTTTTCTTTTAACACCAAAGCAATCTCAACAAGGGACCATTTCCTACTATGGTTGCCTAGCAACAGCAAGTCCTCAATCAAGCATTTACAGAACAAAATTTCCAAGTAGGGAAAGCAAATTATTATAGCTGTGTATCTTTTTTTAATGTATATCAGTTACTCTGATTACTATTTCCAATGATAACACTAACACAAGAGGGTTAAGCACAAAAAAAGTCAATCTTTGCAATACAGTAGCTAAAATGGGGGTGCGGCTGCAATTAAATGTAAAGTTAAGTTGAAATAAGGAAAATATAGGAAAAAATGGCCCACATCAAAATACTGAGCATTTGTAATCTGCAGAGAACTGACAGTTAGCTGGCAGATAAGGTGAAAAAAGAAGTCTATACTCCAAATTAGAAGCTGCTGTATCCAATAAAATCTGCAGATCCCAAGACGATATCTAGAGAAGAGTATGGACCAGGAGGCAGACAGTTTTAGTGGTTATCCCTTTACTCCTCAACACAGATCAGTTCTTGATGTCAGTTTTTATTCATTTATTCATTGCCCTGGTGACAAAGTAGTTAGAATGCAATATTGCAGGCTGACCATGCTCACTGCCAAGTGTTCAGTCCTGACCAGCTCAAGGTTTACTCAGCCTTCCATTTTTCTAAGGTCAGTAAAATGAGAACCCAGATTGTTGGGGGCAATATGCTGGCATTTGTAAACTGTTCAGAGAGTGCTGCAAGCACTATGAAGTGGTATGTAAGTCTAAGTCCTATTGCTATCGCTTTAAAGTTAGCTGTCCATCCAGATTTGTCCTACAGGATGGGCATTCATGTGGATATTTGTATGTTCAATGGTGCTTAAAAGTTTGTGAGCCCTTTTGAATTTTCGCATAAGCCCTTTCCGCATAAGCATGATCTAAAAATGGCTCCAGGATGGGGATGGACTTTCTTGCACAAACAGCCTGTTTCAGGTCCTTTCACAATTTCTATTGAATTAAGGGTAAGACTCTGACTTGGCCATTCTTCTGCTTTAATAAGTCTTTGTTTACACTACTTGTGTTTTTTGGATTGTTGTTTTGCTGCATGACCCACTTTCTCTTGAGCTTTAGTTCACAGACAAATATTTTGTCATTTTCCTATAGAATTTGCTAGTACAATTCAAAATCCATAATTCCATCAATGATGGCAAGCCATCCTGGTCCAGAAGCAGCAAAACAGGCCCAATCCAGTCTCTTAGTCTGTCAGGCAGAACCATCTGGGGTATAAAACGTAAAGGTTCCCCCACACATGCGTGCTAGTCGTTTCCAACTCTAGGGGCCGGTGCTCATCTCCGTTTCAAAGCCGAAGAGCCAGCGCTTGTCTGAGGACGTCTCCGTGGTCATGTGGCCGGCATGACTAGACGCCAAAGGCGCATGGAACGCTGTTACCTTCCCACCGTAGTGGTCCCTATTTTTCTACTTGCATTTTTACGTGCTTTCGAACTGCTAGGTTGGCAGAAGCTGGGACGAGTAACAGGCACTCACTCTGCTACGCGGCACTCGGGATTCGACCTGCCAAACTGCCGATCTTCTGATCGACAAGCTCAGCGACCTAACCCACTGAGCCACCGCGTCCCTTATCTGGGGTATAGGACTGTGTAAACAAAGGCATGAGGCCTCATGCCTACAAGACCAAGTTGGTCACACAGCCAGAGGATGTAAAATGAAGCTAAGGGGCACTCTTAAATCCTATTGCTTGTTTCCTGCCTCACCCAGGTCTCAATCCATCTGAGCTGAACATTGCAGAGCACAGTAGTAGCTTCCAATAAAACATGACAGTTTATTTGTCTCTTTGAAGACATGTGGAATCAGCCAGTCGGTGACGCTTGGTATTGGAGGGAGCCCAGAGAAGGCTGTCAGTGACGGTTAGAAAGAACAGCACTTTGCTGGGTGAAGGGCTAGCCAAATACAAATACAGGTAGTCCTTGACTTACGACCACAGTTGTCTTTCTTACTACAGTTGTTAAGTGAATCACTGCACTTGTTAAATTAGTAACTGGGTTGTTAAGTGAATCCAGCTTCCCCATTGACTTTGCTCATCAGAAGGTCGCAAAAGGGGATCACATGATCTTGGGACATTACAACTGTCATAAATATGAGTCAGTTGACAAGCATCTGGATTTGATCACATGAGTATGGGGATTGCTGCAATGGTTGTAAGTGTGAAAAATGGTCATAAGTCACTTTTTCAGTGTCATTGTAACTTTGCACTAAATGAACTGTTTTAACTGTACATCATTGTGCTTCTGCTTATAAATATGTGTGGAACTATACACACAAATACACTCCCACATAATTGCTCTTGTTACCAAGATGGTTTTACAATTTCACAATCTTTTTAGCCACGGCTGGTTAACAAATCATTGCAGTTGTTAAGTGAACCAGGCCATCATTAAGTAATTCCAACTTTCCCCATTGACTTTGCTTGGTGGAAGATGGCTGAGAAGGTTGCAAATGGCTATATCATATGACTCCCAAGATGTAACTGTTGTAAATTCATGCCAGATGGCAAGCACGCAAATATTGACTGTGGGGATGTTGCAATGGTTGTAAGTATGTGGATCAGCTGCAAGACACTTTTTTCAATGCCATTATAATTTTGAACAGTCACTAATTGAATAGTTTTTCAGTCGAGGACTACATGTATCCACACATACCTATACATAAACAATTTGATGTGTGCTTTTCAAGGCTGAATGCAAAGTCCTACTCTCTGTGACATATACATAACTCTTTGCTTATCTGCCATCTTCCTAACCTCAAACATACTATATTCAGCTCCGTAACCTTGAACCAGAAGGGAATCTTTATTTATGTTTAATTTGATCTTAATATTCTAATCTTAATATTCTTAATATTCCAAGGTAATCTTAATATTCTAGCAAACCAAAAAATAAATTTGCATTGTTCTGGTTCATCCTGTACTTTATTTTCTTACATGGCAAAAAGGTTCATTTTGATTCAAAACCTGTCTTCTGAACAACTTCATCAAAAGAATATGAATTGACGTTACAAGTAGGTACTCACCACAAACCTGTTCTCTTGCGGGGTATGTATTTATAAAATGGGATGTGGTTGCTCAAAAATCCAAAGGAGAAAAGAGTTACAAAACATTATGTGCACTTACTAAGTTCTGCAATGCTTCCCACCCGTGTAGCAAGCAGTGACTGCTCGATGGTTCTCAATTCTGATTGGCTAAACATCTGGACATCTCCTGGCTTATTTGACCTTTGCTGTTCTTTGTGAAGATTCAGACTCTCTGGCAGACATGGAACACCTGGTGTTAAAGCAGAAAGAAGAGAAGACAAAAAGTTCAATGTGGTTATAAAATCAGGACAGCTGCCAGGTTTTTAGTTTAACAGACTCAAATCTACAATGCTGTCCTACAATAAGAGACACAGTATTGTTGAATCAAGCCTAATACTATGTATTTTGATTGCCAGTGGGATTTTAAGAAGTTTTATTCTTATTCTTTTAAGATCTTCAGCTCAACTTCAGCCCTTCTATCCAGACATTGTTTCAAACTAGAGATGACAAGAGATCAAATCAGGCACCTGTTATGGAGAAAGCATGTGCTCTGACACCAAACCATGATTCCCTCCCAGTCATAGCTACTTGTTCCTAACCAGGATAACATTTAAGTGATGAAATGTGTGTCATAAAAACAGATTAGAAACACAAGTTAAGATAGGCAAGAAAATGGTAAGTGAGCACCTGTCCAGCCTAGATGAGTTCAAATCACCAGGACCAGAAGGATTACACCCCAAGGTTCTCAAGGAATTGGCAGATGTGATCTCAGAACCACTGAACTATATTTTTCAAAGATCCTGGAGCACTAGGGAACTACCACAGAACTGGAAAGATGTAGGTGATGTAGTTCCCATCTTCAAAAAAGGGGAAAAATGGATCCAGGAAACTAAAGACCTATCAGCCTGACCTCAATACCTGGGAAGATTCTGGAAAAGATAATCAAACAATGAATCAGCGAACACCTAGAAGCAAACAAAGTCATTACTAAAAGCCAACATGGGTTTGTCAAAAACAGATCATGCCAGACAAATCTTATTGAATTCTTTGACCAAGTGACCAAATTAGCGGACCAGAGGAATGCTATGGATATAATTTACTTGGACTTCAGTAAGGCATTTGATAAAGTAGATCACAACCTTCTACTTGGTAAGATAGAAAAATGTGGGTTAGACAGCATCACCACCAGATGGATTCATAGCTGGCTGACCAGCCATACTCAGCGTGTGGTCCTCAATGGAACTGCATCTACATGGAGGGAAGTGTGTAGTGGGGTGCCCCAGGGCTCTGTTCTGGGCCCAGTGCTCTTCAACATCTTCATCAATGATTTGGACGAGGGGATACATGGGGAACTCATCAAATTTGCAGATGACACCAAGTTGGCAGGAATAGCCAACACTCCAGAAGATAGGCTTAAGATACAGGAGGATCTGGACAGACTTGAACATTGGGCGCTATCTAACAACATGAAATTCAATAGTGAAAAAGGTAAGGTTCTACATTTAGGCAAGAAAAACCAAATGTACAGGTATAGTATAAGTGGTACCTTGCTCAATAGTAGTAACTGTGAGAGGGATCTTGGAGTCCTAGTTTACAATCATTTAAATATGAGCCAGCAGGGTGCTACAGCTGCCCAAAAAGGCAACACAGTGCTAGGCTGCATTAACAGAAGGATAGAATCAAGATCATGTGAAGTATTAATACCACTTTACAATGCCTTGGTAAGGCCACACATGGAATACTGCATCCAGTTTTGGTCACCACGATGTGAAAAAGATGTTGAGACTCTAGAAAGAGTATAGAGAAGAGCAACAAAGATGATTAGGGGACTGGAGGCTAAAACATATAAAGAATGGCTGCTGGAATTGGGTATGTCTAGTTTAATGAAGAGAAGGACGAGGGGGGACGTGATAGCAGTGTTCCAATATCTCAGGGGCTGCCACAAAGAGGAGGGACTCAAGCTATTCTCCAAAGCACCTGAAGGCAGGACAAGAAGCAATGGATGGAAACTAACCAAAGAGAAAAGCAACCTAGAACTAAGGAGAAATTTCCTGTCAGTTAGAACAATTAATCAGTGGAACAACCTGCCTCCAGAAGCGGAGAATGGCCCGTGGGCCAGATGCATCATCCTAAAACCCCACCCACCCCATTGCCGGCAATGGGGAAAAAGTCACAATACATTGTGCACCATCATGTGACATCGTGCGTTTGACATGCCTGGTATAGGATTTCCTGCCTGAGCAGGGGGTTGGACTAGATGACCTCCAAGGTCCCTTCCAACATATTATTGTTGTTGTTGTTGTTATTGTTGTTGTTATTATTATATCACAATGCAAGCTTCTCACTTTTGTACATACATGTGATGTCGGGTGCAAGTACCTAAGTGGCATAGTTTATACCGGGGCACATATTTTGTGACTTGTCCATTCTCCCTGTGGACCTCAATGCTCACAGTATATCTCATTGTTTCTCACTGTATGTGCTTGACTAAACAATAGTTCAAAAGACCATCTATCTTCCAAATCAAAAGGTGACTGTTCCATCCTGAAATATCTGTTTCAATGTAAGTATACAAACATGACTGAGAAATGTTTGAGTGACCCTATTTTTCAAAAGCAAAGCCTAACAGAGCTATAACAGAGACACCTGCAAAATCAATTCTACACAAGATAATTCGCCTCTTTTTCTCTTAAAATATTCTTGTTCTGGATCAACGGAAGAACAACACATTTTCTTCTAACTCATAAGCAGTTAGCCTTCTTTGATGAAAGTGCAAACACCATTGCCTGTGTAAAGCACCCTGCAGTTATAGCAATTATCCAGGTTAATCTCTGAAAATAAAGTAAGTGCCAATTCTCTTGCACAGTAGATAATAGATAAACATGTGGACACTATCCTAGCCTTGGAAGCAGTTATCAGAAGCTAAATATACTAAGCCAGCATCATCACGACATCTCCTAATGCTGACAGGTTGGTGCAAGCAGAATTGCACATCAGAAAACTGATTCTAATCTTTATGTCTAATCTTTATTTCAACCCCACCTTCAATAAATCTTTATATTGAGAATGAATTCCTGTCCATCCATCAATCATATATTCTGAAGGATACAAGTAAACTTCGTGTAGAGAAGCATACTAAAAAAAATTCTGAGAAATATTCAAAAATGAACATAATGGTTATAGTATATAAGCTTTTATAGATGCCTCTGGAGAATTAATAGGAAAGCTTTTAAGGGGAGATGAAATTTTTCATTGCTTTTGCTACAATGGGCCACCTAACTTCTCTGATAATTGTTTTTAAATGTTCAGCCAACAAGCAAGAGATTCATAGAAAGAGTGATAATGTACATATTTTATTACTACTAAAACTGGGTTTTTTATTATGAGTCCAGGAAATGCTGCAGGGAAGTTAAAACTAAATAGATTTAATCACAGGACTTCTTAATTAATGCATTTTAAAAATATATAAATATAGAACCCTGGGGTCTTAGCCCACTGTGCAGCATAAAATTATACATTTGAAACAGCTCATCCAATCCATAGTGAGTTCCTAAAACAATTATTTCCAGCCTAGTTTCTATGGTATTTCAACCCGGCAAGTGTTTTAGTCCCTTGGTCATTAATTTCCTCACACAATCCCATAAAGAAAATACAGCAAAATACTGATTCTCTATGACAGCTCTCTATTATCCTGCTCTAACTAGCTACCACTAACCAACTTCATGAGCCATGCACATTATGAGCTCATCATATGCACCAGCTGTTCTGAGTGCAAAAATTATAACTTGCACATTATGAATTATATGGCATGTAGGTTAGTGGTTTATGATTCCAGAGGCTGTTCCAAAGGGTTAGTTTTTCTTTATAATTAGAAATTGGTCAGGGCACAGCTTCTACACAAAGAAACTAATTTTCAATCTGTCAAATACATAGAAAAACCCCAAATATATATGCACGCTAAAAAGCACAATCAGGGGAAAAAACAGAAGTTTGGCAAAAGCCACATATGAGAACAGTTTAGTAGACTGTCCCAACTTAGGTGACTCACTAAAATTCAGTCCGTGTGAGAAAAAGAAATAGTTGCTTAAACTGAAATAAGGTCAGAACGGTTGTGTAAGCAACACATTCAGTTCCATTTCACTGACAGATGACAGCAAGGATATATGAGATACTGTAAACCCATACATTCACTCTGAAACTGCACGAGTATCCACATGAGTTCTTTCCAGAAAATACTGACTAAAGATGACCTGTTCAAACTGAAAATTAAGTAACCCAGGGGGAAGTGATTACTGACTATGTCTGCTCTCTATTCCAAGGTTTTATTTCAGCATAATCTTAATAAGCTGTATATTTTTTCCCTGCCTCAGCCACACAGCTTAATCTGACAAACATGCAGACATTCAAGGCTTCCAAACTTGAATTAGTTATTTATTCCATTGATATGGCCACCCATCTGAAATGTATCACTCTAGGTGGCCAACTATGTAAAACCAAACAAACAAAATACAAGAAATGGCAGTCTGGGTTAAAACAAGACTAATCAGTCACAAATCAATATAATCAATCCACAGGCTCAGCCCTACTTCCTGATCCCTAAGCCTGGGGACAAAGCCAATCTTTAAGGCCCTACAAAAGGCTGGCAGAGTCAGGGCCAATTTGATCTCTGGGGAAATCATATTTCAAAGGCTCTCTTCCTGGCCCCGATAGGTGGTATTTCTTAGCAGAGGGAACCTGAAGCAAGCTTTGTCTGCTGGAGCTAATGGGCAGAGATAATTACGGGAAAGCAGTCCCTCAAATAACCTGTCCCCATGCCACAAATGCTTTTTTACCTTATACCTAGCACCTTGAATTGAACCTGGGAGGATACCAGCAATTGATGAAGCTGCAGAATGAGAAATTTATTTTGTTTCCCTAGCAATTACTGGTTTGTTTTTATCTGTCTTTCTAAATCAAAGATTCGGACACATCTTTATATCCTTTAATAATAGAACCTGGTGTCATTTGTCATTGGGAACTTATGTAATTGAATGATAACTTTATTACTTAGAACTGCATTTGCTGATCAGTGTTGTTCAGGATTGCATTACATGCTTGAGCATCATACTTCGGCTCATGGCTTATTCACCATCCATTAATTCTTGACCTTACCCTGTTTTATCACAAATATTTCTCAGAACCATATTCTCACTATATCCACCTTCAGGTTTCTTCTGATATATCCAACTCCCACATCTATGTAACAAATTAGGCAAAAGTACACTCGTATACATACTGTAGATATTTCCATTTCTTTTGACAAACATTAGTTCTTCACAACAGACCATATCCTGTCCATTGCCTTTTTTTCAGAATTGGCATACTTTAAAATTTCTCCACATTTCAGAGTTTTTTCTTTCTGCTCTTATTTTTTACCATTCAACAACTATTAATCTTATTTATTTATTGTCTAAGTACTCCAAATATGCTCATACAGTATATGGTTTATTTACATTACATAATATTCTTATCAATTCAGAGACCATATTCTCCACAGGCGTGAGAAATTTCCATAATTCAAACCTATTCTTACCATATATATTTTTCTAAATCTACTTTCTTACATTCATACATTTTTCAATGACCAGTTGAATAGCAAAAAAGTCCCATGCCAAGCATACAATCACACAACACTTGCATGACAAGATGCAGTATGTTACAATTGATATACAAGATTTTGTACAAAGACTTAGCCACAGCTTCTACCTGCTTTTTGAGTAAGAGCTATGAGGCCAGAAAGATCCTTAAGTGCGGAGAGTGAAAAAGAAACTTATGATTGTCTTGCCTTGATTTTCATTAGTATAAAAAGAGAACCTGTTGGGCTTTCAAGGTTCTGTTATTATAGTTTATATCAATCAAATAAGTTTCTGTCTTTGGTTTCTGTTACGTGGCCTGTTTTGCCCTTGAAAGATTGACAATCCCACTGACTTTGGATATATACAGATGTGTTTTTTTCTAACTATCCAGGTCATAGTGAATAGATCAATGAACCTGTCATCTCTGTACATGGTGATTATGAAAAAGTCAAGTTGCCATGCTAGGGATTATTGAGAAAGTGACTGAAAATTGCCAACACCAGAATGCCCCTATAGAAATATATGCTACATCTGCACCAGGAATACTACATACAGTTCTTATTACCACATTGGAAAAAGATACAGCAGACTGAATGAAATTTGGAAGAGACTAAGCAAGATGATCAGGGCCCATCAAAAATATTGGAATCCATTAGTTTGGGGGGGGGGGAAGTGATAACAGTTGTATAAAATTATGCAAGGTACAAAGAAAATGAATGAAAAATGACCCTGATGCTAACTGGAAGGTGAATTAGTGAAATAGTCCTTCACAGTGCATAATGATTGCTAGAAGAATTGGTTGTCTACTCTGTTATGTTATTGTTAGAAATATAAATGTTGACTTAAAATGGGTCTTGATTTGCTACAAAAGTCTTTTGTTTTCATATTTGACATGACACAATTTGAAGTATCCGTTCTCTGCTTTGTGACAAAGCTTCCTACCTTGCTAACCCAGACGCTGTGGTAATATAGACTATTTCCTGCCAGTTATGACAATGAAGCATGATGTTGGTAGCAAACCAAACAGTAAAGACAGGTCTTTACAATAAGGAAATGACTAATCATGAGTGGGGTTTAGAAATATTAACTTGACAATACTAGTGAACTACTGACCTCTACATTTGGGAAATAATTTCCGTGAAGTCATCAGAAGTCAAGCTTGACTGAAGGAGACCACTTTTGTCTTACTTTACAATATACAATATTTCAGAATTCTCACAATTAACAACTCTTTAGCAAAAGAAGTGGGTTGGTTCCTCTTTCAATTATTTTATTAACAGCAGGCAAAATATTTTTAGACAGATCATTGATATGTAAATGTATTTAGGCTGTAGAACTTCAGAAAATATTCTGCTATTCTATGTATGTTTTTAATAGTTAAGAACATATACCTGTTCATGTCTGAAAAATCCAGAGGTGGAATTTAAATATTTATACTTTTACTTATATTTCTAATTATACCACTTTTATTTTTGTTAGTTGTACTGAGTGTCATTTGTTGCCAGAAAGAAGGGATATACATCCTTTAAATAAATGAAGCATTTAATTTTAGTGAAATCTCCCTGTAGAAACATTTTTCGATGAAACACTTCAATGGATCACTGATGAACTTTGCTTACGTTTTAATAATGCCTTAGTAGTAAGATAGGTTTGTAAATCATAAGATGCTAAAGTGTATCTAGACATGTTGCTTTGGTTTACAATAAGCAAATGTTGTAAAAATTAGTTGAAATTATCTTAAATTGACTCCAATGTTCCTATTCAGAAATGATGCTGTATGCACGTGTTAATAAATAAGAGTCCTCTACTTGTTTTGAATTCTGTATTTCTTTTTTTTCCAGTGCTTTGTTATTACTATGTCACGTGTGTTTCTTTTTAGACATCACATCTCTTCAAATAATGTGAGGTAGGAGGTGATTAAACTTCCTCACACCAGAGGGTAGCAGATTAAAGCAAAAACTTAATTTTACCAGACCATGACAGCAAATGAACTCTAAGAACACTATGTTTCTGCAGTAGAAACTTTTCAGGAAAAATAATTCTTCATAAAGACCTAAAGAATAGCTTTATAAAAACTATAAAGAACAGCAGATCTAAAATAAACATGTTCTTCTCAAAAATACAAAAGAAGAATTTGAGGGGGGGACGGTATTTTCTCAATAAAATTTAACATTTTTTTTATTTTTCAGTAAAAAATGTACAATAGATCAACAACGAAGATGTAATCCAATATTCTGCATAAAAGTTAATTCTATTGCAGAAAGAAGAGATGTTGCAAGAGGTAAGATATCAGTTGTGGCATTGCAACTAAAGTGTTACCCACTTGTTGATATGTTAACATGGTACAGATATAATATGACAGGGCTTCAACTATTCTACATGAATTACCATCTTGCCTTTTTTGACCCACACAACCCTAGAACTGTTGCTGCTGTACCAGAGATAAAAGTAAGCATTCTGGAATTAAGCACTTTTGCCTGACAAAGTATATGCCTCTTGAAGAAAGATGATAAAAACATGGACAATCTCAGTATGTTGTAACTGGCTAACTGAGTGACGGGTCAAGCAGGCAGTCAAGGAATCAGGGAGTATAGTGTGGTTTAGTGGCTAAAGAATTGTCTAGGACACAGGTCTGCAACCCGCGGCTCCGGAGACGCATGCAGCTCTTTCAGCCGTCTCCTGCGGCTCCCAGTCCTCTGCCATGTGCAGTCCAAAAAAAAAGTGGGACTAAAAAAGTTTAACCAATCAATTCAAATATGCAGGGTAGGTGCATATCTTGCCTTGGCTCCACTCTTCAGTCAAACCCTGTTCTGCACATTCGCGCATGTACACACATGCGCACACATTTTTTGCGGCTCCCAGTTTTTCCTTTTGTGAGGGAACCAGTTCCGAGTGGCTCTTTCACTGTTTCAGGTTGCTGACCCCTGGTCTACGAGATGAATAGAAAATAGACCTCGAATCCATCCTTAGGCACAGAAATTCACTGGGTGAACCTGGGCCAGGTGCTCTCAGTTCAACAGGCTGCCTATTTTGGAGCAAATATGAAGGGCAAAATGCATCTTAGAGCTGCTAGAGGAAAATCAAGATATAAATATAACAAATTAATAAAAATAAAGTACTGTATATACTTGAGTATAAGCCGAATTTTTCAGCCCACTTTTTGGGCTGAAAAATTCCACTTCGGCTTATATTCCAGTCAACAAAAAAACTTACCGAGGACTTGTGCGCGGCCGAGGCTTTGGTGCTTCCGGGATCGCGCGCACCTCTCCCAAGCCACCGCCGTCCGAGACCTGCCGAAGTTTGGGGAGGTTTGGGGAGGTGCGCGCGCACCTCCCCAAACCTCCCCAAACGTCGGCAGGTCTCCATTCCTCCGCGCCCTGCCTGCCTGCTTCTTTCCGCAGCGGAAAGAAGCAGGCAGGCAGGGCGCGGAGGAACGGAGACCTGCCGACGTTTGGGGAGGTTTGGGCGCCTCCCCAAACCTCCCCAAACGTCGGCAGGTCTCCGTTCCTCCTGCCGACGTTTGGGGAGGTTTGGGCGCCTCCCCAAAACTCCCCAAACGTCGGCAGGTCTCCGTTCCTCCTGCCGACGTTTGGGGAGGTTTGGGCGCCTCCCCAAACCTCCCCAAACGTCGGCAGGTCTCCGTTCCTCCTGCCGACGTTTGGGGAGGTTTGGGCGCCTCCCCAAACCTCCCCAGGTCTCCGTTCCTCCGCGCAGACCTGCCGACGTTTGGGGAGGTTTGGGCGCCTCCCCAAACCTCCCCAGGTCTCCGTTCCTCCTGCCGACGTTTGGGGAGGTTTGGGCGCCTCCCCAGGTCTCCGTTCCTCCGCGCAGACCTGCCGACGTTTGGGGAGGTTTGGGCGCCTCCCCAAACCTCCCCAAACGTCGGCAGGTCTCCGTTCCTCCTGCCGACGTTTGTGGAGGTTTGGGCGCCTCCCCAAACCTCCCCAGGTCTCCGTTCCTCCGCGCAGACCTGCCGACGTTTGGGGAGGTTTGGGCGCCTCCCCAAACCTCCCCAAACGTCGGCAGGTCTCCGTTCCTCCTGCTGACGTTTGGGGAGGTTTGGGCACCTCCCCAAACCTCCCCAGGTCTCCGTTCCTCCGCGCAGACCTGCCGACGTTTGGGGAGGTTTGGGCGCCTCCCCAAACCTCCCCAGGTCTCCGTTCCTCCGCGCAGACCTGCCGACGTTTGGGGAGGTTTGGGCGCCTCCCCAAACCTCCCCAGGTCTCCGTTCCTCCTGCCGACGTTTGGGGAGGTTTGGGCGCCTCCCCAAACCTCCCCAGGTCTCCGTTCCTCCGCGCAGACCTGCCGACGTTTGGGGAGGTTTGGGCGCCTCCCCAAACCTCCCCAGGTCTCCGTTCCTCCTGCCGACATTTGGGGAGGTTTGGGCGCCTCCCCAAACCTCCCCAGGTCTCCGTTCCTCCGCGCAGACCTGCCGACGTTTGGGGAGGTTTGGGCGCCTCCCCAAACCTCCCCAGGTCTCCGTTCCTCCGCGCAGACCTGCCGACGTTTGGGGAGGCGCCCAAACCTCCCCAAACGTCGGCAGGTCTGCGCGGAGGAACGGAGACCTGGGGAGGTTTGGGGAGGCGCCCAAACCTCCCCAAACGTCGGCAGGAGGAACGGAGACCTGGGGAGGTTTGGGGAGGCGCCCAAACCTCCCCAAACGTCGGCAGGAGGAACGGAGACCTGCCGACGTTTGGGGAGGTTTGGGGAGGCGCCCAAACCTCCCCAAACGTCGGCAGGTCTGCACGGAGGAACGGAGACCTGCCGACGTTTGGGGAGGTTTGGGGAGGCGCCCAAACCTCCCCAAACGTCGGCAGGAGGAACGGAGACCTGCCGACGTTTGGGGAGGTTTGGGGAGGCGCCCAAACCTCCCCAAACGTCGGCAGGTCTGTGCGGAGGAATGGAGACCTGCCGACGTTTGGGGAGGTTTGGGGAGGTGGGCGCGCACCTCCCCAAACCTCCCCAAACTTCGGCAGGTCTCCGGACGGCGGCGGCTTGGGAGAGGTGCGCGCGATCCTGGAAGCACCGAAGCCTCGGCCGCGCGCAAGTCCTCGGTAAGCTCCGGGCGGTCACTTGCTTCGCGTCTCCTGAGGGAAGGGGGGGCGACTGGAGCGGGTGGGTTTCCTCGCCTGCTGGGCGCCGCGATTTGCCCGGGGAACGCGCGGGCCCCGAATGGCAGCGTGGAGCGAGGAAGCGGACAGCCAGGGCTTCCCCGAGAGCCGCGGCCACACAGGGTATTCCTGTGTATTCAGGCTTGCAAAATGGCGGATCGAGCCTCTGCTGGCGGCAGAGGCTTGCAGAGCGCGGATCCAGCCTCCGCCGGCGGCGGAGGCTTGCAGAGCGCGGATCCAGCCTCCGCCGGTGGCGGAGGCTTGCAGAACGGCGGATCGGCTTATACTCGAGTCAACAACTTTTCCCAGTTTTTGGGGGTGAAATTGGGGGGTCTCGGCTTATACTCGAGTCGGCTTATACTCAAGTATATACGGTAGGTAAAAAGGTGAGATCCCTGTACTACCATGGGATGGCCATGTTCTCCGACTTTATGGAAGAGATCGCAGTGCTCATGTGTTACAGTATCTATTGAGATTATTGTTATGCTGTCAGTTGAAGAAGGCTTTAATTGGCTGGGCATTCTGGTGTTCCAACAGCTTGGTCACTGATTTTTGCAAAGATAGGTGTCTAGAACAAGACAAGAGCTGACACCAACAAAAACTCATTTAATCTATATTCCTGTTGGGATTATGGTATAGTAATCCACATACAGCACTTGTTCATTGGAGCAAATGAAGAAGGAATTATTAATCTATTATTTAACCACGCATTACGATGCATGCTCCTGCATGCTTTAGCATCCCCACAAAAAGAGTACATTAATTCATTGCAAATGCACATTTCTACTTATGGGACTATGCTACTCAGACACCCCTTTACATTAAATCTAAATAAACCACTGAGTTGCATGGAGGCATCTGATTGGCAGCTTTTTAAAATTCTGCATAAGATAAAGAAGTCTGTCACAGTAAACATTTGTATGATTAATAATCTAACAAATCAGGCACCTCTTATTTCCAATCTTGTTTATTCTAACTAAGAAGCAATTAGAGGAAAAAGACAGATTGCTCCTTGTTAGCATGAAAGCAATATAAATCCATTCTTATGTCACTGAAATAAACAGCAGTGAAATTGTTGGAACTACATTTTCTCAGTTGAAATACTAACTCATACACACACACACACACACACACACACACACACCTGTTTTTCTTTTTTTTTTTTATTGAAAAGTTTTAAAATACAGTTTTCCTTTAAAAAACCCCCCTTCCCCCTCCCTCCTCCCCCCGCCACCCCCCCTCCCCCCCTCCCTCCTTCCCCCCTACCTCCCCCCCTCCCCCCCTCCCCCCCCGACTTCCCAGAGCTAAATACAAGGTATATATAAAAAAAAGCAATCATAAACAACCATATACTAACAACTATAAATTCTAAAATCCATCACTCTCTAGCTTATATAGGATAAAACAAACCTTAGCATTATTAAATATATATAAAAAACTAAAATAGAAAAAGAAAAAAGAAAACGAAAGAAGACTTATTCGAATGCTACATAAAACTTCTTAACCCTATACTTGTTCTGGATAAACTCAATCCATTTTCTCCATTCCATAATATAACGTTCTTGCGAATGATCTTTCAAATAGGCCGAAATCTTCGCCATCTCTGCCAGGTCGGAAACCTTTAAAGTCCACTCTTCTATGGTCGGCAGTTCCTCTTTCTTCCAATATTGGCCTATCAAAAGTCTTGCCGCCGTAATTAAGTTCAACATCAGCTTGGTGTCCACAACTGTAGCGTCTGCAATTATTCCCAACAGAAAAAGTTGCGGACAAAACTTTATCCTCTGTTTAAGAATCTTCTGCATATTCCACCAGACTTTTATCCAAAAAGCCTTAACCTTCTTACATGTCCACCATATCTGAAAGTATGTTGCATCTTCCTCAGCACACCTCCAACATTTAGGCTGATAATTCGGATACATACTTGCAAGCTTTTTAGGATCTAGATGCCATCTGTAGAACATTTTGTAAAAATTCTCTCTTAGATTTTGAGCTTGAGTAAATTTTACGTTCCTCACCCAAATCTTTTCCCACGTGTCTAACAAATCAGGCACCTCTTATTTCCAATCTTGTTTATTCTAACTAAGAAGCAATTAGAGGAAAAAGACAGATTGCTCCTTGTTAGCATGAAAGCAATATAAATCCATTCTTATGTCACTGAAATAAACAGCAGTGAAATTGTTGGAACTACATTTTCTCAGTTGAAATACTAACTCATACACACACACACACACACACACACACACACACACCTGTTTTTCATGAATGACTGAGTGCAAAAGAAAAAAACACTGTAATGCAATATATCAGTGGAACAAATGTTAGTTTGCATATTCAAGACACAATTTTCCATGTCAAATTTAGACATCATTCTGCTTATCCAGTCTCTTTTTGTAGGGATATCATCATAATCTGAATAACAAAGCAGTATAAATGTTTAGGTCATACTGGCTCCCTTAAAGAAACTATCACTTTGAATTCCAAAGAGAAGAATAATATGTAGTCAAAGGCCAGCCTAATTCTGAGTTTTAGAGGTGTTAATAGACTTAAGGCTTTGTGTGGGGCTATCATAGCAATCATTCCATTTTAATTTTTTCTGCCAAATAATTCCCTTCTAGTTATTTCCATCCTTTTCTGGAAATATCATCTATGTTAGGGGTCCCCAAACCCAGGTCCGTGGACTAGTACCGGGCCGCAGCATGCCAGCAACCGGGTCACACAAACAAGCAAAGTCCCATCTGTGAGATGCAGGCAGCACACAAAACCACGCACCCTCCAGTCCGTGGAAAAACCTCTCTCCATGGAACCGGTCCGTGGTGCCCAAAAGGTTGAGGACCTCTCATCTATGTAACTGAAGTTATTTTTACAACTATCCAAAACACATTGAGGTCTCTCAACATACAATTTTTAATCTATGCTATGTACCATCTTTTGCAGAATTTCAGAGATGTGTAATGAAAAGATTCTGAACTTCAACTGCCTTCCTAATTCATCAAAGATGCTTCACTAATTCTCCAACAGAAAGCCTCTGTCTTTGATGTTGACCCAGGGCAGTGACCACATCTGTTTCTTAGAGGTGTCTGCTCTTCTGGGGACAGCAGGCCTTCATTTTTCAACTAGAAATTTAGAGAAGGCATCTTTTGTAATCTCATCTGCTATAAATGAAGATAGATTTTGGAAATGTCCAGCCAACAGAAAACATAGGCCTAGTCTTCCCATTGCTCCTGAGAAAAAGCTGTTTCCATTTTTATGCTGTCTGTCTCTCCCACCCGCCTCCACCCCCTCCTATTCCATTATCTCCATCACCACCACCATCAGTATCCTGCCTTTTCTCTAGGAAGTATGAAATAAGAGATTTAAGTCATGTAAGTACAGGCAGTCCTTGATGTATGACCACAATTAAGCTCAGAATTTATGTTGTTAAGTAAGAAATTTGTTGTCGCATTTTACAACTTTTCTTGTCACATTTGTTAAGTGAATCACTGCAGTTGTTAAATTAGTAACATGGTTGCTAAATGAATCAGGCTTCCCCATTGATTTTGCTTGTCAGAAGGTCGCAAAAGATGATCACATGACCCCAGAACACTGCAACTGTCATAAATATGAACCAGTTGTCAAGCACCTGAATGTAAATCAGGTGACCGTGGGGATGCTTCAACCGCCATAAGTGTGGAAAATGCATATAAGTCATTTTTTTCAGTGACATTGTATCTTTGAATGGTCACTAAACAAATGGTGGTCAGTCAAGGACTACCTGTATATTGTAGAAATTTGAAATAATGCAGATGGAACTTCCAAACTGCACTGTGGGCTACCTATACTAACTGCTTCAGATTCCTTCCATTTTCATATGTTCAAATTGCTTGTTACATATTAAACTATTCTAAACACAGATGCAACTGTCAGTTACTAAACTGAACTGTTTTAAGTCAAACTACCTGTAATAGCAAAATAAAAAATAGGCTTAATCCAGTTTTAGAATTACTCAGGAAATTTCAATTGTCAACAAATGCTGTTGAAGGGTCCTTGGAACCTTCTCAGCTTGGTTGTTTTCTTGCAGATATTTCACTATCCAACATCATCAGGTAACATCAGTGCTAGTAAGGAGTAGGGTTTGCTCTCAATTTATGTTCTCTAGTGGCTTGCCCTGTCAGTGTTAATGGAGTGGTCTTGGTGGTTCTTTTGTTGGGCTGTTTGCTGTTAGCTTCTTATCTTACTGCCTTTGCTATAGTCATGTATCTCTTTTAATGCTAAATGCACATTAAGCATTGCATGTTTTCAAAGCAATTAATGATACAACAGGAAATAAGTAAATCATATCACTTGGAATTCCACCTCTCCCCATTTTTCTTTTCATGAATTTGCAACACAGATGCCCAACTCCCTGCCTAAAACAGGAGGCCATATACCATCCCAGATAAATGGTTGTCCAATCTTTTCTTGAAATCTCCACTGATGGAGCATCCACAACTCTAGGAGGCAAGCTGTTCGTTCCACTGATTAATTGTTCTCACTGTCAGGAAATTTCCTTTACAGATGGGATCTCTCTTTGAAGCATTGCTTCTTCTCCTGCCCTCAGGTGCTTTGCAGAATAAGTCAACTCCCTCTTCTCTGTGAGAGCCCCATAAGTACCAAAAGAAAGCTATCATGTTACCCCTAATCCATGTTTTCATTAGACTAGACCAGGGGTGTCAAACTGCCAGCCCACAGGCCGGACGTGTCACCAGGAAACCGTGGCCAACTCATTGCCAGCAATGGAGAAAAAGCTCCCATATGTCCCACGACGTCATGTGACTTACGAGTTTGACATGTCTGGACTAGACACACCTAGTTCCCATAACCATTCATCATATAATGTAGCCTCCAGACCCCTTATCAACTTTGTTGCTTTTTTCAGCATCATTTTTGTATCTTGGTGACCAGAACTGGACACAGTATTTCAAATGTGGCCCCACTAGCGCAGTGTAAAGTGGTACTATCACTTCTCCAATCTTTTGGTCTTAAAGAGAGGGGTTTATGCTGGGGATTAGGTCCTAAGATATTAATGAAGCTGCTATTGATACCAACTGCAGTCTCATTATGATAGCATCTAATAGAGAATTTTTTGTTAGACATTGTATTTGTTAGATACTGTATGTTTGTTTGTGTGTTGTCTATACATCCTTGTGTTGGGAAAACAGCTGACCCTACTTCTCCACTGCAAGTATTATTTAGTTATGTGGAACACAGCCACATTTAATTAATCATGCGTTTCTTCCATATATTAACAGCAGGGGTTTAGAAATAATGATTTCTTGATATTGAAAATATAAGCACTGGAGAGAAACAAGATTATCAGAATATGGCAGCAATCAAGCTTGCACCATTTGCAATATTTTTTTCATCTGTTTCCTTCCTTCCTTGTATGCAAATCTCTAGAATGACTGTGAAAAAATAGGTTATTTCTATGTTTGTTTTTGCAAATCTATGTGACAACAGACTGTTGTATCTGATTATGGATGGGAAAATATCAGGGAAAGAAATGCAAACCAAAATGCAACCAAATCTATGCAAACTTCAAACAAAAATGAAAGGGAGAAAAAGAAATGTGACTAGGCAGAAGAGAAAATATATATTTTATATTTAATACTTGGCTGCTAGGCTTAGATAATAAGTGATTGCTAGATTTGCAAAGGCAGATGTCAAGAAAAAATATTTATTTTTGACTGATATCATCACAGGTGGACAAATGAAGAAATATGCTTTCTTTTGACTTGGTTCTTTTCTCTCTAATATTCTCTCAGTATAACTAGAGGAAGGAAGGAAGGAAGGAACATATCTAATTTTAGCATGCCCTCCTATCTGAATTTATCCCTAATCCATGCTCAGCGTCTCAGGAATGAGACCTGCAGTGTAAAATAACTATATGGTATGAAACTGAAACAAATATTTAAAATAACTTTAAGATACCACTTACAACAAGATATGAATTGCTCATCTATAGATGTAAAACACAATCAAGCCAGGTTGTATTTCTAGGTATTGCCATTTTCCAAGGATGATTTATTTATTTTTATCCCACTTTTACTATTTTTAGAAATTTGTCAAAGCAGTGAACGTACCTAATATTCCTTCCTCCTTTATTTGCCCCACAACAATACCCAATGAAGTGCGTTGAGAAACAGTGACTGGCTCAAAATCACTCAGCTGGCTAAGTCAGGATTAGAACTCACAGTCTCCAATTTTCTAGTCTGGTGCCTTAACCACTAGACCATACTGACTATAATATTATTTCTGTTTTCAATGATACTAACCACTAGAACTGATAAGCTTATTCTTGAATTACAGAAGTTAAGGGGGAAAGCCCTGGTTAATTGAGTAGGTTGTATGTGGTTTGGGGATTTATTGTAGGGAGAAACACAAAAAACTATTTGTGAATAATGGTTGAGCTTTTTGTGAGACATGCTAAGACAGACCTGCTCAGATGTCAAAAGCATGTGCAGGGCTTCACTGTCCTAATGGAAGATACAATATTATACATTACATTACAATTTCCCCAAGATTAATAATGCAATGAAATTGATTTCCTAACAAAAATAGTGTTCGCTGAAGCGATATTACAATGGAGGGTTCAGTAACCATGCATTTAGACCAAGGAAATAGTAATGTCAGTGACCAAGTAATATGATGATAATAACAAATGGAAGGAAACAGAAACCTTTTTAAGCAAGCAACGAACTTGAAGTGCTTTACAGGTAGGCCTCGGCTGACGACCACAATGGAGCCCAGGATTTATGTTGCTAATTGAGTAATTTGTTAATTACTAATGTTCCCCCATTTTATGACTTTTCTTGCCACATTTGTTAAATTGCAGTTGTTAAATTAGTAACATGGTTGTTAAGTAAATCTGGCTTGCCCATTGACTTTGCTTGTCAGAAGTTTGCAAAAGGGGATTACATGGCCCCAGGACACTGCAACCATCATAAGTCTGGGCCAGTTGCCAAGCATTCAAATGTAAATCACATGACCATGAGGAAGCTGCAACGGTCATAAGTGTGAAAAATGGTCATGACTCACTTTTTTCAATGCTAACTTTGAACGATCACTAAATGAATTGTTGTAAGTCAAGGACTATCTGTATTTATCTTTAAAAAATTATTTCAGTCATATTGGTATAAATACTGTTCTACTCTTTAGTGTCTCCTAGCCCTTGGGGGGGGGGGGAAAGAATAGTAGCCCTTCTTTTTATTTGCTGCCAGAAAATTTATCATCACCATCAGTGTTTGTTTCATTTCTGGCACACCTTTTGCACATTTGGCAATTAAATGACAATTCATTTAGTCCTCCTAATGGCAACTTAAAATAAAATATACAGAACAAAAAGGTAGCTATAATTCTCTACACAAACTATAGGGAAATAATGTTAATCTGAATTAAATGTGTTTTGAAGTATTACAAAAATAATGAAATGGATGCAGTCAGGGGTAACAAATCCAAAGTATTATCTGCCGCAAAACCAATAAGGTTCATGAGAAATAGTCTAATTTCTTCTTGGCTCACTACTTTACTTTTTTCCTCCACCTAAGAATGAAAGTATGGGATGGAATGCATAGAACCTAAGCATAATTTTCTGCTTAGACAAACTATCTTTATTGATCAATTTCTCAAATGTTTAGGTTCTCCATTTCCCTGCCAGCCAGGTGAAATACAGTCTGTTACAGTCCTGGCACATGGATTAGGTACACCACTGGAATGGGAATGGCTGACACAGATACAACTTGCATGTAGGACCGTTCTGTGGAAGCTTCTATTCTGGCTCCATGTCATCTCCCTCTAGAGGAAGTAGAATATCAAAAAAACCAACCCAAAATCAATGCAGTTTCAAAAGGCAGAGGAACTCTTTCTTCAACAAGGAATGTTCAAAAGTAAGCAGCATATACTGTTTTCTGTCTAAGCCAAGATATCTATTTGAGAAAAAGCAAAAAGGAGCCCCTACATTATTTTAATGCTTCCAAGACTTATGTAGGAGGTAGACCAATATGATGCTTTGTCTAGAAGTTATCACATTGTTATTTTCAGCCCTGCAGTGCTATAAACTTTGAAAGTCTGGCCCATCCAAACAGGTGTTAACAAAAGATGCAAGCCATTTTTCACCCATAAGGTAGGCATAAATCTTTAGCTTTACATACAACTGCACCGTTCGCTAAGTAGACTTGGCTGAAAACTTTTTGAATAGTGTACCTACTATGTCTACTCTTTCCTGCTGTATTTATATGACTCATAGAAATTGATCTACACTCTATGAAATTGATCTATTTCTATGGCTCATGAGAAATTGATCGATATAGACAACATGTCTAGGCAGAAAATTATGCTTATATGTTTTGTGCCTACCTCCATGCATTCCATTCCATATTTTTATTGTTAGGCAAAAAAGGAAAGTAGTGAGCCAGAAAGAAATTAGATTATTTCTCATGAACCCAATTTGTTTTGAAGCAGATAATAGTTTGGATTTGTTACCCTTGACTGCATCTATTTCATTATTTTTGTAATGCTTTCCTGCTGTATTTCTATGACTCGTTTCTATGACCCTAACATCTGTGGAGCTTTGGTTCAAAAGGGCAATCTGTTGACTAAAAATAATGTATATTTCTATAGTACAACACTGAATAATTTTTAGTCTGGAAAGAAGGGGTGTAAATAGGAATAGGACGAATTTAGTTCCCTCTTTCTATCACTGTGGTCCTTGATATATATTTTTTTAAAGTAGCCCTTAGTACTCTTGGGAATTCCAAGCTGTCCCTCCATGTATTCCATTCATGTAGAATATTGTTATAAGATTCTTCATGATTCCAGGAAAATATAAACACAGAGTAACAGAATAACAGAGTTGGAAGGGACCTTGGAGATCTTCTAGTCCAACCCCTACTCACGCAGGAAACCCTATACCATTTCAGACAAATGTCCAATCTCTTCTTGAAACCTTCCGGTGTTGTAGCACCCACAACTTCTGTGGGCAAGTCATTCCACTGATTAATTGTTCTAACTGTCAGGAAATTTCTCCTTAGTTCTAGGTTGGTTCTCTCCTTGATAGGTTTCCATCCGTTGCTTCTTGTCTTGCCTTCAGGTGCTTTGGAGAATAGCCTGATTCCCTCTTCTTTGTGGCAACCCCTGAGATACTGGAACACTGCTATCATGTCATCCCTAGTCCTTCTTTTCATTAAACTAGACATACCCAATTCCAGCAATGGTTCTTTATATGTTTTATCTTCCAGTCTCCTAATCATCTTTGTTACTCTTCTCTGCACCCTTTCTAGAGTCTCAACATTTTTTTTACATCATAGCAACCAAAACTGGATGCAATATTCTAAGTGTGGTGTACTTACCAAGGCATTGTAAAGTGGTATTAACACTTCACATGATCTTGATTCTATCCTTCTGTTAATGCAGCCTAGAACTATACGGGCTTTTCTGGCAGCTGCAGCATACTGCTGGCTCATATTTAAATGACTATCCACTAGGACTCCAAGATCCCTCTCACAGTTGCCACTATTGAGCCAGGTACCACCTATGCTATACCTTAGAATACTGCATTTGGTTTTTCATTTTATTAGATAGTGCCCAATGTTCAAATCTGTCAAGTTCCTTCTATATCTTAAGCCTATCATCTGCAGTGTTGGCTATTCCTACCCACCTGCAAATTTGATATGTTCCCCATCTATCCCCTCATCCAAATTATTGAGGAAGATGTTGAAGAGTACTGGGCCTAAAACAGAGCCTTGGGGTACCCCTCTGCATACTTCCCTCCATGTAGATGCAGTTCCATTGAGGACTAGCTTGTCAAAATATAATATAGTAGCTATGGAATTCCTACTGTTTTCTGCTCCATGGCCAGAAATATTCAGAATATTGAATAATATTTTAAGACTTTCATTTCCTCAACCTTCATACATGCTTACAGAGTTTTCCCATATCCATCATGTACATGAAGACTGGATTATTTTTGTATTATTATACATTTATCTACGTTCTTCATAATTCTGTTGTAGGAACATAATTTTTTCAAGCTCTTGACAGTTTGCTTCGAATTTTATCCTTCTGGACAACTGGACATAATCCATAAATTCATTACATTAGTTGACATCCTAGATGATATGAACAATTTAAATAAAACAATCTTATTTCTTTGGTGAAAAACAATGCAGTACTCACATAACCATACAGTTGTTTTTGTCCAACCTTCCAGCTTAATTAGCTACCCACCCATAAAGTAATTTTTGACAATCATTCTACCAATGTTTGGCAACATATACAAGAAGGTTTCAAAGGACAAGAGGCATAGGCAGCCTATGGCTACAGATTGCCCATCCATATGCTTTCATGACTGACAAGTTTGCTTACCGGACAATTTTATTCACGTCAAAATTCTATTACATTCAATGGTTCTCATTGCTGTTATGTATATACAACCACAACTTTTACAGACCTTATCAAAAATGTTTTGAAAATATATTTTAACCTATTATATTTCTATACACAAAGAAATCTGAAAAGTTGCTAAAGTATAACTTTTTAATGTACAGTATACATAAAGCTAATTCTTCATATAGTTTTCATATACTCTTGTCTGGTTCTGAGCTGGCAAGATCTCAGACATATTTCCCAGATGTTCAGCTCAGCACAGCATGACTATTATCTAAGATCACAGTTGGATGAAGGTCTTCAGACAAGATAAGAATCTTTATTGTATACTACAAAGAATTTATTGAAACTTTTCACTGCCCTCTACAATTTCTTTTTTTATATTCTTCTCTTATGCTTTTTCCTCCCATTCTTCCCATTGTTTAATGGACTATTTGCTTTGTGCTTTTTGGACTTGAAATTGGGAAAGCATTGGTGGTTTACATAACTAAAATCTTTACTTTGAGAAACTCTGTCTCTCAATTCTAATAGCTGTATTTTTCAGAAAACAGTCTAGAATTGAAGAATTGTTGAGGGCAAAGTTTGTTGAAAATATTCTTTATCTGAAAGACCATCGGTGATTGATTAGCACATGGACAGCAGGCTTAGTGTGCACATATAGATACTTTGGTCACAGCTTCTCCTACTATACCGAAATATATCTTATTTCTATTTAAATTTCAGGAACCTTTCTAAAATTGATCTCATCTATAACATAAACATAAACACACACTAATGTCTTCTTTTTTCCTCCTTTTAATAATCATCTTTTCTGGAGATCCATAATTGGACATCTTACTTTCTCTGTTGCCCTCAGTGAACAGCCTTCTCAATATTTTAATTTGTAACTTAGCTTTACAGCTTCAAATTTTATTGAAGGCTTGTATAGGGTCTTATATATTTTACTAGACACATTATGGATTATTTTCCGTATCCACTTTAATATTTTAGAGTATTCCCCTCCTCCCACCTTTGATCAGCTTTCTTTCTGGAACTCACCAAATATATTTGTGGTAGACTGTGTGGGATGGTTGTTGTCTTTCCATGCAAACCATACTTGCAACACAATTCTGTGCATGAAAATACAAATGGAAGTTTTCATTCAATAGCACTTGTTTCCAAGTTTTTATGTACTGTATAGCTGTTGTTTCAATTATACTGATAATAATATTTGTTAGGAAGACTGAATACAAATGCTTGTTTCAGTGTTCTCAACTAAGGCATTAAAAAGCATTCTTTTTCAGTCATGAATGTAGTTATGGCATACACCATGGTTGTCCCACCTTTTGGCTTGCCTGGGCCATTCTGAGTGAAGAGGAATGGTCTTGGGCCACATATAAAATATATAATATAGTTAATATATGTAAATAACAAACTCCCTTATTTTTCATATTTTTATTAAAATCTTGTAGGGCCACATTACTAGCTGTCCAGGGCCACATGCAAACCACAGGCTGCAGGCTGGACACATCTGACTTACACAATACTACTCCAAACAATGAAACTTCATTAACTCAGTAATTCATAGGACAAGCCCTAACAAGGTGCAAATATCACAATATAGCATACAATTCACAAAAAGAGAGAACAAATCAATTGTTAAGGCAAATAGACAGGATATTCCCACATATCCCTATCTCTTCTTCTGTTCCTATAACATAACAGAAAAGGTATGGCTGCAATCTAATCCATATTTAAGGCTTGATGTTATGCCTACAGTGCTACTTCCCTAATTTACTGTACTTCAGAAGTTTCCATATATAGGAGAAGAGAAATATAAACTATTCTGAACTAAAGAAAATGCTGCAGTATAGCTTCGTCTCTTAAAAATGTATCCCTATTCAGGATTTCAGTCAATCAGCCATGCCCTTTTCTACAATACCAATTATACCACTGCCTTGTTTCCTTTTTTGTTAACACTTGCCAACCCATTTTTTCATCCTGTTGAACCATTGCCTACTAGAAGAATCTCTTGAGAATAATGATAGATCCCACTTCTTTTTCAGTAGCTCCATTTTTGGTCCTATGTTTTTAACATTCACTCCTGAATTTTATACCAGGAGTGGTTACTAAAAACAAAAGACAGTCAAAGACCTGGGAATGGTTTCAATATTTTGTATACCCTTTCTGATGTTTTAAGACCCCTAGGCACTGGTCATGGGCTTTTCCAGGCACAGAAAAAGCTGCCACAATATTCCTACAACTAACAGCTCTTAGTTTTCTTTTGAAGGTGTTTCTCTTTTGGGGATCTGTTTTTAATTTATTTCTGTTTTATTTTTGAGTATGAACAAATGATCAAAATTGGGAAACATTTTCAATTCTGTGGAAACACGGTCTGTATTACAAGGTGTAAGAATTGTAAAATATTCACACAGAATAGAATAGGGCTTTCTGTGGGCTACAATACTAAGTAAATCAAGGCAACATATTTCTCTGCCTTAAGTAGGACAATCGATTAGCTGCTAAAAACTAAAAAATATTCTGAAACAGCAATCTGCCCCTCCCATTCTAAGAGTTTAAAATGAATTCTTCTAAAGATGCTTAAAAATGAAATTATTGCAATGACAGCCACTTCATTATATCGCATAGTGTAAGGTCAATTTAAGGTTCCTTACTATAATAAGCATCAGAAATATTCTATGAATGCTACACATTAATGTCCAGAATTATGCATAGCGGTTTGTCTGAAATTTATGAGGATGCTGATTCTGTACATTTATAAAACATCATTAATTTTCAAAATAGGAAAGCTTTACTTTTAATTATCATTTCTCTTTCTCTGCTTAATCTTTCTTTTAGAGAGAATTTCTCTAAATCATTTTTCAACATTTTTTTAATATATTTTATTATTTTTTAACATAATCACCTTAATATTTGGTAAACTGTGTATTGTCTGGGTTTATATTTAAAAACATTCAATAACAATTAATTTCTATAATTCCATAATCCACACAGTAGCTTTCCTTGAACTGATATTATATATGTTATTTGATGCAGTGGTAAATGTAGTTTATATAATTTTCTTTGTTACTTGGAAACTTCCTTTTAGAGGGGAAAAAATCAAGCAATGGTTGTTTAATATGCCATCTATCATCTCATTTATTTCCAATAAATAAACACAATATTAAATAACTGTACAAATATATAAAAAGTAAAATAAGTCTGATCAATTAAAATAAGATCATCTAACTTTATAGTACTGAAGGAGATTACCAGTGACATGTGAATTTATCTAGTAATGAATAATAGCCCTGCAAACCATATGGAATCCAGATGTCCCTTAAGGCTTCTTAAAGGTATTAACCCTAAAATTAATGAAGAAAATATTTTAGACTAAACAAATGAGAAACATAATTGAATTTTTAAAAGAAAGAATGAAAATATTATTTCCTTTGTACAGTAATTGAAATGCACTTTTTCTATAAGAAGATGTACATCTGGGTAAATTGGTGACCAAAAGAAAACCAAGAAAAACTATATAGAAAATAAAGCAAAACATCCTTCTTCCCATTACTTGAAACAGTGTATTTGCAGAGTGCTTTTCATTCTATGTGTCGGTCACCCCGTCTTTTCTTTTTTTCTAGAGTGTTTGCTAAACAAATCTTGAAGATTCTTTGATATGAAAATAATCAATCTTGATGGCTGGTGTGGTTTCAGTTGTTGATTATTTCTACTATAAAACATAAGAGCTTTGCAAAGCCCGTGTTCCAGACTTGTAAAAACTAAGTCAAAACCTGAGTCCCAAATCATAGGCCGCAATATAAATATGAGTCCTATAGAGTTCACTTAGTAGGATTCTTCCTACAGTTCCATTGCAAAACTTGTATCGTATAATAATATTATTTTAAATTATGTTCCTCTGCCAACAACTGAGGATTTATTCCAGTGTTTCACAGAAATATGTTTTCTTCCCTATTGTGGGCAAAATAAAACCGTTGAATTCCTGTTCCATACATTTTCCAATCTTGCTAATTATCTTTCTCCAACCAAAGTACTATTTAAGTGTACATTTAATAAAGCTGTTTATTTACCATCAAGTCTAAGCAGACTTAAGCCCAGTAGAATTTCAATGGCTTCCATTAAATCTTTACAGAATATAATTTCAAGATGCGTTGCTTGGCTTTAGAAAAAGATTAAAATAACATTCCAAGTAGCTGATAAAAATGTTGAAAAATTGAAAATTAGAAAAAAGAGAGGCTAAAGTTAGATTTAAGAAATTAGATGATGGGATTTATCAGATGGAATATCTAAAGATTAAACACCTGTTTGAATATGGTTAAAGAAATAGAAAAATTCTGGATATAAATGAATTTTAGTTTAAGAGGGATGGGCCCCTCGAGTAACATAGTATTTTTTATGATATGAGAAATATAAAATGTTGGGATGGTTTATATGAGGGAAATGTCTTAGATCAGGGGTGTCAAACTCAATTTCATTGAGGGCCACATCAGCATTGCGGTTGCCCTCAAGGGGCTGGGTGGGTATGGCCAGGGTGGGCATGGCCTACTGGGTGGGCATGGCCAGCTCTACATCGTTCACATCAAGGGTGCCTATGGGGGCCTGGGCAGGAGTGGGACAGATCTGAGGGTCTCTGGCAGAAGGAGCGTCTCTGGGCCAGGGCCAAGGCAGTGGAGGCCGTTCCCTCACTGTTTCCAGGATGGCTTCACGGGCCACATGAAACCACTTCGCGGGCCGGATCCGGCCCCCGGGCCTTGTGTTTGACATGTCTGTCTTAGATACTTAAGTGTAATTGACTTTGAGAAAATTTCAATTGATAAGAATGTTTTGAATAGATTTCAAAGATTAAATGATTGGATTTATTAGATGGAATATTTAAAGATTAAATATGTTTGAATATGGTTAAAAAGAATAGAAAAACTTTGGACATACAAGTATTTTAGCTTTAGGGGGACATGTTTTTCAAGTAGTATATTGTTTTCTTCTTTTTTCTTTTTTCTTTTTCTTTTATTTTAATATATGAGAAATGTAAAATTGTTGGGATGGCTTGTATGAGGAAAAAGATTTAAATACTTAAATGTAATTAACTCTGAGAAAACCTTAACTAGTAAGAATGTTTTGAACATTGCGGGGAATACAAATCTAAATAAGAACTTTGAAAACAGGATTTATGACAAGGTAATTAAGATGATCAATTAGAAAAGAGGCTTTATATTGATGTGGTTGTTATTTGTAGAAATACTAGAAAAATGTTTATATTCAATTGTTATCTATCAAAATACTAAGAAATATACTAATTTAACTGAATAATGTTAATGTGCTTCTGTCCTGTTTTTGATACTAGTTGATCATTAAGAGAAGAATGAAGAATGGTCCAGCCTCTTTCTGTATTTTTATTTTCAATAATTTAACGTAGTTTAAATCTGAAAGAAGATAGAAACTGGCATTGACCAGTGGTTTAAATCTATGTTCTTAATTTCTCTTGTGATTTTGATAAATTCTTATGTTTTTCCCCTATTTCCAGTGTTCTGCCTTTATCTAAGAATAAATACAAAACACCATTGACCAGTATATACTTGAAGATTCACAAATCCATTTATTAGTTGCCCTTTTGACCAGGTAGATAAAAACAGAATTCACAGAAAGACAAGTTTTTTTAATGGTTTGATTGTCAGCTTAAAAACACAATATTTGTTTTTTTTAAAAAAATATCTATAGAGGAATAATAGAAACATTTAATTGTGTCTCACAGAAATGTCACAATTATAAATTATTATAAAGTATTAACATTGGTTTTTTTTCTTTTGCTTAAGCAGAAATTCCATATGTAATGCATTTTTAGAAGAGTAAGCAACTATATAAAAAAGGGAGCACATCTTATTTTCCTGGGAGAGCAAGGAACTCCCTTGGCTGTTGTATAAATCTTGCTCTTGTATACATTTTTATTAAAAGTTTTAAAGAGAACATAAATACTAACACAAACTAATATAGAATAAAGAAAACTAAGAAAGAAGAAAGAAATGATAAATGTATTGGAGAAAAAAGAACAGAAAGAAAAAGAAAGAAATTTCCAATTTCCTTTGCAGAAAATAAAAATTCGGTCACAAAGTTATCTCTTACTCTATGACTGCAATAGAAAGCTTATTACTATTTTTTTTCCTAATCATCAAAACCACAAGTCATAAGTGCATTTTTCCTGTTTCATGCAAAAAGTCTTTAAAGGATTTCCAGTCAGCCATAAATGTAGTTATTATCATTCCTCTAATCAAAGAAGTTATTTAACCATCTCTGCATGTTCCTCCATCTTTATCAACCATTCCTCCATGGGAAAGAAGTGGGCTCTGCTGAACCATTCCACTTTAGAGCATAATAATCTCACTGTATGGAAACAAAGTTTTTTTTTCTAGTTCCCTGTTCATCAGTCCCAAAAGATAAGCTCTGGTTTCAAATGTTCTCCAGTCTTTAACACAGACATGTCAAACACAAGGCCCGGGGGCCGGATCCGGCCCGCGAAGTGGTTTCATGTGGCCCGTGAAGCCATCCTGGAAACAGTGAGGGAACGGCCTCCACTGCCTTGGCCCTGGCCCAGAGACCCTCAGATCTGTCCCACTAGTGCCCAGGCCCCCATAGGCACCCTTGATGCGAACGATGTAGAGCTGGCCACGCCCACCCAGTAGGCCATAAGCACTCTAGCCACGCCCACCCAGTAGGCCATGCCCACCCTGGCCATACCCACCCGGCCCCTTGAGGGCAACCGCAATGCTGATGCGGCCCTCAATGAAATTGAGTTTGACACCCCTGCTTTAACATCTTCTGAATTAATACACGTATTTGTATCCAAAATCTTTTAGCTTTTCTATATGTCAGATCTTGGTCTTTGGGCGAAGATCAAATGTAATATTTTCATTCAGTGCCATTGACCAGGATCAGAGAAAGTAACTAACTGTATCATCCAGTGAGCTTTTTTAGATATGTAGGAATTGCCTATTCTAGGGCAACACCCCAACCACGTTATTACCCTGAGCTTTTTTTCCCCCTTTGGGGTGCTATTTGATTGCAAATCATGCGCTGATATTTATTGTTGCCATCAGCCTTATGATTTCAGTAGTGTGTCTGTTCGTAACAAACAGAAAGAGAAGAAAGCAAAAGGCGAATTGCGCTCTATTTTTACAGTCTCAAAGTATGTTTGACTCTTAAACTAATTTTAAACTAAATATTCCTGATTCTGTGCATTTCTTCGAGTGAGAGAGAGAGAGAAAATGACATAGTATTCTGTCAAGCTGGAATAAAATACTTAAACTGCAGATTCCTTTGGCAGGAGTTTCATTTCTGTCCAGATGGTCCATTCTCTTCCTATGCCAGTGACAGCAGTGACACTGGAGATAAGAAATACATCACAGAGATGCTGCAACTAAAGAAACTTGAGTGTAAAACAAGAAACAAAATCTACCAGGACATTCTACAGGCCGAATCCCACTGGGTAGAAAGAGAACTGTACTGGACCATATAATGATATCGGCCATCTTTTTACTCACAGTTCTGTGGACTAAGGAAAGAGCATTTCCACAAATCAGCTCTTTTGTTTAATGTATAGGCTGGACATTTTAAAGTGTTATTTTAAAAAGGCACTATGGACCTTACAGCTTCATGAAAAAGTTCCTTTCAATCAGTGATATACATCTTGGACTTGAGTGAAAAATAGCAGAAACATCATAGGAGCCTTTAAAAACAGAACTGAAAAGAAAAGCATTTTTCAGCTGTAATGAACAGTATTATCACAAAACGATACAATTTGACTTAGTAGTGGCAAAAATTGTGCTCAGGTGCAGCACTTATTCATTATAGCTGTTTCTGGTTCATTAATCCACATTCAAAATTTAGGTAGATTCCATCATCCTGCTTTCAAGTGGTACATGCAGATTGTTCTGTACCAGCCTGCTACCGGCCTTGCAGAAAGGCAACCCCTGTACAAACGGCAGAGGCTGGAATACGTCTGCCAAATTTATTACACAAACAAACAAAACATGAAACAAGATACCGGAGCTTTGATCCTCTATCGGAGCGGTTGCTTTCAGCAAACCAGCCCTCCCCCAAACACTCCCTTTATAAGAGTTCAGGGCGTGGCCTCTCTTTGCCTCCTTCCAAGAAGTCCCACAGCCTTTCTCTGCTTGCTCCTACTTGACTGCCTCCTGCGTCGGGCGTCCTTGAACAGGGCCAGCTGTGGGTCATCTTCATCCACACTGTCGGGCTCACACAGCTGGGTCTCCACCAAGTAAGAGGGGCCTGGCTGGGGGCTCTGCGGAGCCTCCAAGCCATCATCAGCAAGTTCTTCTTCAACACCCCCCTCCTCCCCCTCGTCTGAGTCATCCGACCCAACTGCCGAACCCACAGGCTGACCCTGAATCACAACACAGATTTCAAGGTACATGCAGATTTACGTTAATCTTGTGTTCGGAAGAGTTGGGGCCTCAGGGCCTACTTCCGATGGGGGAGTGGGCTGTGTGAAGTAACATATGAGAGAGGTAGATAGCTTAGCGAGAAAATAGATGCCTACTATCTGGACTCATACAGCATATTAAGATACAATTTGCTTAAATATAGTTCTGTGTCTTACATGTAGCTATAAGAAGCAAATTGATAAACATGAAAATGTACGTTGTGCCTTAGAAAACATTGGCTAGGAACACTCAAGATACTAAGCCATAATGTGGGTTTTGAATTAGCATGTTGAATGAACTCAGACTGCTCTGACTCTTGTTCTCAAAGCTACAAATATTTTCCTAGCGAGTATCTGCTAAGTAACACTGAACTAACATACTGAATGTCTCAGGCCAAGGCATAAGCCAACACATCTAGGAACACTGAACTGAAAAAGGCTAGACTAATCATCAAATTTCTGCATTCTTTATGCAACTTTGTGTTGTGTGCAAATTGCACCCTTACCTGGATCATGAGGCCCTGGGCACAGTTACTCATGCCTTAGTCATCTTTTGATTGGATTACTGCAAAACATTCTACATGGGACTACCCTTGAAGAGTATTTGGAAGCTGCAACTTGCAGTGATGTGCACCATTCTAGGCACCCTAGGGGGGGGCACACGTAACAGTGATTGTGTGAGCTGCTTTGGCTATCAGTTTGCTTCTGGATTCCATTAAGGTGTTGGTTATTACCTTTAAAGCCTATACAGCATGGGTTCAGGGTATCTGACCCAATGGGACTAGCCTGGCCTCTTGCACCAGTAGAAGAGGCCTGCTACAGACTCCATATCCCAAAGAATTCCAATGGGAGGAGTGAAGAAGAAAAGCCTTTTTCATTGTGGCCCCGGCCCTGTGGGCCACTCTAAGGATGGGAGAACTGCACCCACCCTTTTGGGCTTCCAGAAGGGTATTAAAACTTGGCTTTGCTGCTTGGTTTGGGGCCCTGAGGGGTGCTCACCACTGGAGGTGGTTGACAGGGTAGGAAGACCTCATCTCTGTACTGTCCTTGGTTCCTGATTTCTTGCATAGTTTTAAAAAAAATAATTTGCATAGTTTAAATTTTTAACTTTTTCTATTTATCTATAAGCCACCCAAAGTTACCTTCTTGGGGAAATGAGCAACATATAAATTTAATAAACAAAAAAAATATTCTGTTGTTTTTTTTAAAAAAAACACAACAAAACTGAACTGTTCAAAAGATAGCTAGCTAAGAGCTATCATCAGTGCATCTATTATTAGGTTTACTATTGTTTATAGTAATTTCTGGAAGGATTTGACTATGGATTGTGTTTGTCACAATCCTGCCTCATTGTTATAATTACAGTATTATGTGTACTTCTACAGTCCCTTATGTGTTGGGGGGTACTGTCAGGCACATTACACCAGGTCCTCTTTTGAAGGTTCAATTAAACATATTTATTGCTATAGCTTTTGCACAAGAATCTTTTCACCTAATAGTTAGAGTTGGTTAGAGTTAGATAAGGGTCAATGGAACTCAAGGAGGATTGGCTTTAGTTTGTTTGTGGCTACATAAGGATTCTAGACTGATCCCCCTTTTCACCCCACTCCCCGGAGTTCTGCCACTCCTTCTCCCACAGTATACAAAGTAATTTGATAAATAAAACACTGTAGATACACTTCTCATCAACGTTTAGTATAATTTAGCTTCTTTACCAATTAATATTTTGCAATAGGCCAAGAATTGTTATATCATTGTTGTGACATTTCATTAAGCATGTCTTTTAATTAAAGGAATATTAAATATATTTTAAATTATTGCTCCTTTTTCTGCTACACTCCCCTGGGTTTGGTCGATAATATTGAAAGAACATGTATCAAGGGAGTCTTCTAAAGTTTTTATCAATATTGAGAAATATCGACTGAGATGCCTTGTCTGTGCTTTAACACTGTGACATAACCAAAAAAAAAATGCTACTGACCAAACTTTAAACCTGAAGTTTGGCTATGTTGGTAATAATAATAAAAATATAAAGTTCTGCAAATAGAAGGAGAACAATTGTGGCAAAAGAAAGCAAAGATAATACCAATATTAATAGGCATCCTGGGTGCAATCCCAAAACATCTGCATCATTTGAATACTATCGGCCTTGACAAAATTGCTATCAGTCAATTCCAAAGGCAGCTTTACCTGGAATATCTTATATCCTGCAACAATACTTATAGCACCATCAAGCAACAACATTTGCCTAGCCCAGGTTCTTGGAAAGGATTTGATAGGTGGATAAAAATGTCAAATCCAGTCTAAACATCTGGCTGACTGTGAAATGAACATCATCATCAACAACAATAATAATCAACGGCTGTAGTGTAGTAGAGGAAAATACTTTAGAATAGAATATTTAGAACAGAATACTTTATTATTTGGCCAAGTGAGATGAGACACACAAGGGATTTGTCTCCAGTGCAGAAGCTCTCAATGTCATTACCCTGTCTTAATTTTGTTCTTCATCTTCAATTCTTTCATTGATGAATATTGCAGACCAGCTAAGCTATTTTCAATAGAGGCACTGCATATTTCCTGCAGAAGAAATGTACCGCCAACCAACTTCTTCCAATAATATTTTAATTCCTGCACTGCATTGCCCATTAAACTTTGCATGATCATTTTTCTAATATGAGAGCAAGAATTGGACAAAATGACCATGTAGTTGCCAATTGCTCAACATTTACCAGAAGGAATCATATAAGACAATATTTTGGGGAGCAAATCTTGCACCAGCTAGTGTTTATATTTAAGACCTAAACAGAGCTCTCTCTCTCTCTCTCTCTCTCTCTCTGTCTCTCTCTCTCTCTCTCTCTCTCTCTCTCTCTCTCTCTCTCTCTCTCTCTCTCTCTCTGTGTGTGTGTGTGTGTGTGTGTATGTATGTTAAATGTTTGTTAAGCATTCAGAATACACTTGCTTAGTCCCAGACACAAATCTTATTTTCTGTTTCAGCCTAGCCCTAGCCCAAGGCCATCTACAGGCAGTAGCCACAGCAGTGGCAGCTGAAACAGGAAATAAGATTTGTCCCGTGTCTGGGACTAAGCAAGTGTATTCTGAATGCTTAACAAACATTTAACACATATCTTCCTTGCTTCTCAGCTAACAAAGAGAGAGCGAGAGAGAGCCTGTGGCCTAGGGGTTAAAACAACTGCTTAAGATGCAGTCGGCCCAGGTTCGAATCTCAGAAGGGTATGGCTGACTGATGAGAACAAATAAGTTTGAAATGATCATATCGGTCTCTCTTTGTTAGCAAGCCAAAAAAATTACATATATATATATAGAGAGAGACAGACAAACAGACAGACAGAGACAGAAAGAGATCTAACAATTTCTGACACATATAAAGAAGCTGTCCTTTCTATAGTATGGATTGTGCCTTCAAGTCAGTTTTTGACTCCTGGCAGCTCCTTAGACCAGTCCCTGCAGTTTTCTTGGCAACATTTTTCAGAAGTGGTTTGTCAATGGCTGTTTCTTTTTAGGGCTGAGAGAAAGTGACTGGGCCAAAGTCGCCCAACTGACTTCATGCCTAAGTCAGAATGAGTACAGATAGTCCTTGACTTACAACAGTTTGTTTAGTGACGGTTTAGTTACAATGTCACTGAAAAAAATGACTTATGACCATTTTTCATACTTAATGACTGTTGCAGCCTCCCCATGGTCGCATGATCAAAATTCAGATGCTTGGCAACTGTCTCATATTTATGACGACTGCAGTGTCCCAAGGTCATGTGATCACCTTTTGTGACCTTCTGACAAGCAAAGTCAATTGTGATGCCAGATTCACTTAACAATTGTATTATTAACTTAACATTGGCAGTGATTCACTTAACAACTGGGGCAAGCAAGGTCATAAAATGGGGAAAAACCCATTTAACAAATGTCTCACTTAGCAACAGAAATTTTGGGTTCAATTGTGGTCGTAAGTTGAGGACTACCTGAACTCTCTGTCTCTCAGTTTCCAGCCTAATGCCTTAACTACTGTACCAGCTGATTTCCTCTTTTCTATAGCATTACCCCAATAGCAATAGCATTTAGACTTATATACCACTTCACAGTGGTTTACAGCACTCTCTAAGCAGTTTACAGAATTAGCATATTGCCCCCAACCATCTGGCTCCTCATTTAACCAACCTCAGAAGGATGGAAGACTGAATCAACCTTAAGCCAGTGAAAATCGAACTGCTGGCAGTTGGCAGAATTAGCCTGCAATACTGCATTCTAGCCACTCGGCCACCATGGCACCAATTATTGAATTCCCTTCCCATGTGGCTAAGGTGGACAGCATGTTGCTGTCTCTCCATGTTACTGGAGTATTGGTTACTGATTATACTTATTGAAGCTGATAAGAGATATGAATCCAACATCAACTGTGACTACCACAGATGTAATCTTTCTCTTGCTGGCAAATTTAAACTTCTTCTTGATGTATGTTATTAATCTTTCCACTGTTTCAGCTGTGCAGCTGTTTATTATGTTGAATTGACTGTATATACTTTTTTTCCTTATTAGCTGTCAGCTTGTCTTATGATATGTCTTTCATCCTTACGCATAAGAATAAAAACCAATCTAACCACATTTTAACAAGGAATACATTTTTCACTTAGACTCAGTGATCTTTTTGCAGAATCTGCTACATCAATTCTTGGCCAGGACAGAAGTTTTCAATTTACTTAAATTTTGAAATGAATACTTCTTATTTTTTTTCATCTCTTCCGACCTTTTGTCACTCAGTGCTAGATAATATGTACCATATTGCTTCACTCAATTAATGTCCTATTTCTTTTGCTATAACACTGCCGAAAAATAGAGGGCAAAGTTGCTGGATTTAGACTCTTTGCATCTTTTCTGTCAGGATTTACTGTAGTTCAGTTCCAATATGACATTGCTTTTTATCTGATAGATGATTTGCTTCATTTTGGCCGTCAGACTGAAAGAACTGGAAAGGATTTGGAAGAAAGGGAAGAAAATGTCAAGGAAGCCTCTTAGTTAAAGACAAAAAACAAGAATGGGGAGCCCAATTAATTTTAAACAGATGCTCTCTTTGACCAGGTGGTCCAAATAACAACATACATCAATGTAAATAGAGCAGCTGGAGAGATGGGTGTGTATTAAATGGGTTATTATAATAATATTATTCATACAAACCCAAAAAGCAGTTTAGCTAGCACTTCAAATTAAAAGCCAGTTTATAGCTTTAGGAAGTTTTCTTTCCCCCTTAGGGAAGGTTGCATAGCATTTTTTGTACTGTGCTCGGGGCTTCTAAAAGCACAAAGAGGCATGAAACTACAAACATTGTTGTCATTGAGTCTAACATTTCAGCATTTCATAAAATGTAACATGGGAGCCAAAACATATAGACTAGATTAAGGAAGATGTTTGTAAATGAACCAGAGTAAACCAATCCTGAATGTTTGAATGCAGCAAGGTTCTCTGGCATCCCTGGATGGGTTCACACATTATGGTAACTAGTAGATTGGTAACTAGTTGTGATAATTAGATGCAAACTCATTTTTCCAAATTTTAATTCTCTTTTAAACTCTGATCCCTCACCAAAGTTCAGTTCCTTTTCTCATGGACATGTGATGCTAAACAGATCATCCCTAAGAAAATATGGCCCTCACCAGAAAGATTTATTTTCCTTTCTATAAACAATACTGGGCAGATGAAACAGTGGTTTCATTCTGTATAAGGCAGCTTCTTATGCTATGAAAGTGTACGTGTCTAGCTCAGCCTTCTACAAACTTGCATGGCTTGCATATGTACTGATCTAAAATTATCAGGTTCTGCAAACATCATGGCCATTGGCCATGCCATCTGGAAATTTTAGCACCTGTAGTCCAACACATCTGGAAGACACTAACCTGTGAAAGGTTAGTCCAGCCAATAGGAATTTTCTCTCTCCAAATTAAGAATAATCAATTGTGAAGTAAAATTGCTTGACAGGGTTAGTACACAGTATTGCAACAATAAGAACAAATATAAATACTGAGAAAAGAATCATGAATCAAAATAGAGAATTATAGAGAATCATATTTTCAACTGATTACGCTCTTCTCCTTTCTTGTTTTTGGCAACCAAATTATTCAGAATTCTATTTTACATATTGCAACTTCCACAAGAACGAATGAGAATAAAGTGACATAGTTACCAGAGGGCAGAAAGAAATGCTGCTTGCAAACATAGTATCTAAAAGGTTGGTTTGTACCAATTAAAGTATATTCTTCCTGAGACACTCACTTCTGCACTTAAATATAAAACATACAAGGCAGACATTTTTTAAATAGACTGGGTAAACTCCACTTTGACATCTGGAAAAATGTTCAACTGAGATATCACCATTAAAGAAAAGGGGGGAAATTTGAAGTCAATGAAAAAAGTATTGATAGTACAGTGACAACCACCTTACGTCTTAACACAATTTCTGCTTATACATAGAAGCTTCTAAAATTTGGCAGGCACATTAAATATGAAGCTTCTTATGATTCATGGAACAAGTGCAGGCACAGGCACAGGTGGCAATTCTTCAAATGCTCATTCAGTGCTTTTGGGGAAAACCAAAATAGGAAGGACAGTAAAGAGGATATATTCAGGAAGCAGATTTTTTTTTCTCTATGTGTAGGCCAGGGGTAGGCAACCTTGGCTCTTTTATCACTCGTGGACTTCAACTCCCAGAATTCCTGATCCAGCATGGCTCGGCTTGGAAACTTTCCCTTTCCCCTCAGCATGGCTGGCTCAGGAATTCTGGGAGTTGAAGTCCACAAGTCATAAAAGAGCCCTGGTTGCCTACCCCTGTTGTAGGCTAACAATGTCTCCCACTCTCAGAGTTTGTAGCTATTCCAGCACCATCACCCCAGAGTATATAGAGAGAAGATAAGTTCAGCTTGAAGACTTTTCAACTATATGAAAATAAAAGTGAAGTTTTCATTTGCCTTCATCCGATCATCTCCACATGAGGTGAAGCAGAAAGTCCATCGCTGGCAAATAGCATTCTAACTCATGATTCTTTGTTGCTAGTTGTTTTCTTTCTATCTCACCCAATTATTTATGTTCAAGACAATGTGACGATACCACCTCTCAGCTATCTGGACCATTGCTCTGCTTCAGCCACCATTTGATTCTGAAGTATTACCACTTAAGTCTATTTTTCTAACTTCTCTTTTTTTTAGTGAAACAAGGATAGGAAAGATAACAATAACAACAACAAATACAAATACAAAGTAATAAGAAAAGGAGAAAACATACAAATAAAAACCGTATTGTTTGGAGTCCTTAAATTGTTAGGTAAGGTCTGCATATTCCAACTTTACAAAGATAGACAAATTAGCTGCAGCATCAGAATAACAGAGTTGGAAGGGACTTTGGAGGTCTTATAGTTCAACCCCCTGCTCAGGCAGGAAAGTCTATACCATTTTAGACAAATGGTTGTCCAATCCCTTCATAAAAACCTCCTTGCCTTCTGGTGGCAGGTGGTTACACTGATTAATTGTTCAAACTGTCAGGAAGTTTCTCCTTAGTTCTAGGTTGCTTCTCTCCTTGATTAGTTTCCATCCATTGCTTCTTGTCCTTCCCTCAGGTGCTTTGGAGAATAGCTTGGTCCCCTCTTCTTTGTGGCAGCCCTTTAGATATTGGAACACTGCTATCATGTTGCCCACAGCCATGGTTGGAGGAAGGAAATCTAATAGTGTGGAGATTCCGAAATCCAGCCCAATGAGAGCATTTCTCATGGAATAGTTATTGAAAATATCTGCAAGTGAGTCTGCATGTTTATCAAGAAGGCCATGACCATGAAATCTAAGCTTCCCTCCCATATGCATCCACAACCATCATCTTCACCTTTTTAGCTCCCTTCCATCCATCCTTGATAATGATAATTAATTGGAAGGAGTGGAATTAAGATTAATGACATGGCTAGTTGGAAACATGAACTCAAGTATTCTGTATCAAAATATTTTATTACAATTTCCATTTGGTTCGGTTCTGTTTTGTGTTTCCATCCTGCTTTTCCCCCAACATGAGGAGGTTTACAAGAGCATCAGATGCCTGAAGCAACACTTTGTAAGAGTGGGCACTTAAGCTTCAAAAGCAGCAACAGATGAAAGGGATATTCTCTTACCTAGCATCACCCTGTCCACATACTTCTGTCATTTTGAGACTTTGTGGAATAAAAAAACAACAGAAAACCTGATACTGCAGGAAGACAGAGAAGCTCCAAGCAACAGATAAAGGGGTTTGCTGGAAGTCAGAAAGTGCAGACAAAGAATGTAGCAGACTTATTAGAACCAAGAGGAGATCTTTCTCCACTGTAGGGGAGAAAAATATCGGTACAGCAGAATTTACTGAGGAATGCAGGAGAACTTGACTAGCAGAGGGGACCAATGGATCAGTTCAAGAAAAATGAAGTACTATCTTAGGTAAAGGTAAAGGATAAGGTTCCCCCCCACATGCGTGCTAGTCGTTTCCGACTCTAGGGGCCGGTGCTCATCTCCGTTTCAAAGCCAAAGAGCCAGCGTTTGTCCAAGGATGTCTCCGTGGTCATGTGGCCGGCATGACTAGACGCCAAAGGCGCACGGAACGCTGTTACCTTCCCACCGTAGTGGTCCCTATTTTTCTACTTGCATTTTTACGTGCTTTCGAACTGCTAGGTGGGCAGAAGCTGGGACGAGTAACAGGCGCTCACTCTGTTACACGGCACTCGGGATTCGACCCGCCAAACTGCCGACCTTCTGATCGACAAGCTCAGCGTCCTAACCCACTGAGCCACCGCGTCCCTTTACTATCTTATCTAAGTTCAAAACATGTGTGTGTGTGTGTGTGTGTGTGTGTACATTCGCATAAGAGAGACAAGAATGGGGGTGAGAGAATATGAGAGAAATTCCTATTTCAAACAGTCCCTCATGTCCAATCACTTCACATTTGGATTATTGCAATGCACTCTACAGGGAACTACCTTTAAAGACCACCTGGAAGTACAGCTGATTCAATTTGTGCTCACATGTTCACCACTGCTATAGTGATTAGCAATTGGCTTCCAAGTGTATTTCAAGATGCTGGTTATTATGTATACAGCCCTTTATGGTATAGGTTCTGGATGCCTGAGAGACTGGGTAATTCAATCAATTCTGGCCCCAGCAGTGCGTTCCAGCAGCCTTTCCATTAAATATTGCCATCTTGTGAAATTTAGGAAGTATGCCTTTTCTCTTGCAGCCCCCATCCTCTGGAACAAGATCTCTTCAAAGGATGGTGCCCTCTCTCCTAGGATTCTGGAAATCCTTGAAAACTTGGCTTTGGTTCCAGGACTGAGGTTGATATTGGTCATTGTTTAATGGTCTCTTTTTTGTTAGCTGAGCATTTAGTCTAGGCTGCCTGCTGGATGTATTGTTTCTAGATATTTTTGTGCTTGTTTATTTGTTTTAGCTTTGTATCAACTCTACCTCGAAGATGTGCTGTGAAGATAATGTGATGTGAACCTATGCCATCCTGAACATTTGAGAGAAGATGGAGAGAAGGCATTGCAATACCAGCACTCCAAAAATGAGACTTTGTTGGGTCTAGAATCAGTTGTTCTTAATCTTTTTTCCCCAATTGCCTTAAAGTCCATCTCACATATTCAGTCATGATCAACATCTGTGGATGCTTTTTTTGTAAAAGAAAAAGGTGCCGGAACTCACACATTGCATACAACCTGCCTTGCCTATGCTACAAGGTTCCATCCAAAAAAGGTGCCGGAACTCCGTTCTGAGCGTTCTATGAGAAAAAAGCCCTGTTTGTAAACAATAAAATGAAATGACTCCATGCAGTTAAGCAATGAGGAGTAGCAAGAAGCTATCAAATGCATATATCACTCCTTCCCCATCTCTGATTTCAGAGGTGAAATTTTCTGCTTGATTAATGGCACTCTGCTCTTTTAGCTCTTTTAGCATAACAGGAAAAGCTTTCTTCTTGAGAGTAGATCTCTTGAGAGTAATAGGCCCAAGTTTAAAATATTCTAAGGTGACCCATGTCTTCATACATTGGAGGCGAGTTTTCTCCTAATATACCGGTAAGTCCAGCCACTATGGTCTATTAATCTTGGAATATGTATGTTGTACAAACCCAGTTATTATAGTTTATTCAATAAACCATGTCAACAGTCAATAACCTTTTCAGGATTTTGGCACTATCATTCCTTGTTTAGTTACTACAGTTGGGACCAGCAACCATCACTAAACAAAGCAGTCACTAAGTTAAAACATTATTGTGCTTATGATTTTACTTCAGATTTTCTTTGCTTTTCAGATTTGCGAAGGTCATAAATGTGAGGATTGGCCATAAAGTTACTTTTTCATCACTGTTAAACAAGGCACTCACTAAGTGAGGCCTATATCTTATTTATAGAAATGGACAACACCTTATAAGATTTCTTATAAGTCTTACTACTGAGATATGCTATCATCTTTTCACATAAGAACACTGAAATCATGTCAGAATCTTGCAAGATTTGAAGACCTCACAAGATGTCAAGCAAATATATAAAGGATGACTCACGGGGTTTCTTTGTGGTCCAGGTTCACTGTGGACCTAGACTACAAACTGTGATTGAACAATTTTGTGGCTTTTAGTGTAAAATGCAAATCAACCATTTTAAAAAATTATTTGACATTAATTACTATGTCACTCCAAAGCCTCAACATTACTTTCTAGCTTTAGTCTAAAACCAATCTAATTTTCTTCCAAGTTAAGCAAATCTTTACTGTTCTAACAATACTAAATGCACCAACATTTATAGACAGAATCAAACCATTAGCTGATTAAAAGCTATAGATCATACTGCCTTTGACACACTCAGAACATTATGAGTACACTGTGTCAAGAAAGTTTCCAACATAACCAGTGTCTCTGAAATTGCTATAGCTACAGTTAATAAAACTTCATGTTAAATAGTTTTCAAGTTTGAAATGCCAACAGGCAAAAAAATTATGGCAGCCTTTAAAACTCTCCCTTTTTTGCAAATGAGTTATTGGCACCAATATTCACAAAGAAAACCAAAGCAGAAGGCATTGTTCTAAGAAAGAAAAGTATACAGAGGACACACAGACTCTAATATATTTACATAGTCAGAACATTTTAGCATAAAATTTCTTAAGAGTAATGTCTCCTTCACATCAAGTTCAACTCGTAGTGACTTTATGGATGCACCTGGCTAAAAGACTTGCTTTGTTGCAGATGTTATAAAAATCCTAAGTAACTTAAGAAAACCAGTTATTGTAAAACTCTGGTTGGATCCCTAGATATAAATCCTACTGTATATCTGTATCTCCCTTCACTGTCATAATGGACTGAAAGCCATTTGTTTCTCAGAGGACAAGTAATTGGTACCTATACATTATTGTAACAGACCAATCTGATTGCTTGTTAAGCATCTCTTAAACTGATTGATGATTATGTTCAGTCAAATCAGTATTAACTCTTACTGATCACAGATAGATTTTCTCTAGGAGGATCTGTCTCCAACCTAGTCCTTCAGATCTTCCAGATCTCATCATTTGTGCCTCAAGTGAAAACTCAGAACTGATTAGTTTGATGATCCATGTGTTTGTTTTCTTGGTTGTCCAAAGTATTCTTAGGTCTTCTCTACGATCAAAGTTCAAAAGGTCTTCCTATCTGGCTATTTCAAAGTCCAACTTTCACTTCCACGGACCATCATAGTAAAAAACACTGCCTGTACCATTCTGTCTTTTGTATATCCTGGCATCTGAATATTCTTTCCAAGTCCTTCATGGCTAATCTTAATTAGAACAATTAACCAGTGGAACAACCTGCTTCCAGAGGTGGTGAATGCTCCAACACTGGAGGTTTTTAAGAAGAGACTGGACAGCCATTTGCCTGAAATGGTATAAGGTTTCCTGCCTGAGCAGGGGGTTGGACTAGATGACCTCCAAGGTCCCTTCCAATTTATTATTATTATTATTATTATTATTATTATTATTATTATTATTATTATTATTATTATTATTATTATTATTATTATTATTATTATTATTATACCAAACGTTAGTTTGTGGTGTACCACTCAGACTTTTATGTATCTGGACAACTACTATATTATCTACTATAGTTTTTCCTACCCATTGTTTTCCAAATCTTTAAATTCAGACCTTCCTAATTCCCGTGGAATATAGTTGGACTATATTCTCTTTCCACAAAATACCAGATGAGATGCTTTCTGATTCACTGCTTTCTACCTGACAACTTTATTAGAAAATGTCAGGCTTCTCTGCCTTATGTGCCCTTGTTTTATGGCAGTCTTCCCCAACTTAGTGGCCTACAAATGTGTTGAGATGACTAGCTCTGGGAATTTGAGATGTTTTCATTCCAAGTCGGAGAAGACAACCTTATTGAAATCTCTTCTTCTAGTTTTCCAGTATCCATCCAAAGTGTTTCCTGCAAGTATTTAACATGCAGAGTTCAGAATTTGTAATGAAAGTTCTTGTGTTGTCAATGCATTTATCTAGTTATTTCCTGTTTTATTGTTATTTATTTAACTTATTTTGTAATGGATTTTAATGCCTGCCTTGAGCATTGTGGTCACAATGAAGGGATGAGGTATATATCCTCAGTAATTGGTAAATGAATAATTTGTTTCCTTCTCTTTCCTTGGCTAAGAGAGAGTTTGTAAAACTGCAGTCTTAAATATATGTTTTCTTGTCCATAAATGGGAGAAAGGTAGCAAGATTTTAAAAATATTTTATCATAGCCTGTTTCTAGGTACATGTATCTTCTGCAGGAGATCAGACAAGAGGATGGGAGGCAGAGAAATTCAGAAAGAAATGTAATGGGGTATGTGAATGTAATTGATCTCTTTGGCTGAGTGATTAGGGCCAATTCTACTTTGAATTTACTCTTGTTATTGAGAAAGTCAAACACAGAAATGCACATTTGTTTAAGGATTCATTGTGCTTAATCAATTAGTTTCACATATTTTAATATTCTCTAGTCCTGTTGTAGAAGATGCTGCCTCCTTTTTAAAATGGAAAATTAATGCAGCAAAAACATATCTTATAAGTGTGGTGTCAAAATTTTATGTATAAGCTTTTAACAATAAGCTAGGGCAATCATATCTGGGTTATAAAACTCTAGATAGCCACTAGATGCAGCACACAGTTTTTCTGTGTAACTGCGAGATTATGTGGCTGATTATAGATTTATAACTTAGCTGTGTTATCTCTCAAGGTAGAATTTTCAAGATGTTCAGGTTATATTCACCAGAATGAGACTTCCTATTATTTATTGGAACATTTATTATTCAACAAAGACCCTTTGTACCAACCAGGACATGAATAGCAGGTCTTCAGCATGCATGGTTAGAAATACATTATTTTGGGCTTCTTACTTGGACATTCCTCCTTTATTTTCATCAGCTTTCCACAAGATAGAGGAGAATAAGTTAACATTTCTTAAGAGGTGGGGTTGACTGTAGCTGTAATGTATTGGGCTTTGTCTTACTAAAGAGTATCATGTGGGGTTAATTGCTGGAAGGTTGTTTAAGCAGGGAAGCTGCTAATGGCTCCCAGCTCCTCAGACAACCCGTCTCCAGCGCCGCCATTGGCTGCTTCTAGGGTGGCAATAGGTTGCTTTAAACCTTTTGGCTGCCACCTAGAGGCCAGGGTATAAATAGCTGCATTTGCAACCCTGTTTCTCAGTTCAGGTCCTGTAAGCAAATAAAGAATGATTCTTGCTGAACTCACTCGCCTCGTCTCTTCAATTAAGCACAGAACCCAGTATATAACACTGGTGACGAAGGTGGGATCCTGCTTCTCCATCAGAGCTGAGAGTCACTAGGGGAGAGGCTGAATGCGCCTGGCAGGAAAAGCAATTTCCCCCCCATGGTCAGCCTAGCACAGCCACGCTAGCGACCACATGCCCAGAGGACCAGTCCCTGGGCACACGGAGGAGCAGGATAAGAAGACAATGACCCCAGCCACGAAGACCAACAGAAATGGCAAAGGTCGGAAAGCTGGAAGAATTTGATATAGCTCACCCAGAAAGATGGTCTTCGTATCTATCCAGGGTTGAGAAAGGCCGCTACGCTCCTGTGTGTATGCAGACCAGCCACATTTGACATCACGGAGAACTTGTTCGCGCCAACGCCATTGGAGTCCGTAACATTCGCGGACTTGAAGAAATGGCTCGGCGACCATTTCCAGCCCAAGCTGTCGGTAATCGCTTGGTGCCACGCATTTGAACAGAGGGTTCAGCAACAAGGTGAAACAGCATCTGAATTCATCGCGGCATTGAGGCAGGTTGCACGCCTGTGCCAGTTCTCCGACGTAGAGGAGGCTACGGGACTGGCTTATCTGCGGCCTCCGGAATCGAGAGTTATAGCAAAAACACTTCGCCAAAGAGACCGTCATTCCCAGATGCATTGAAAGAGATCATGGCGTACGAAGCCACCAGCGGGGCCGTATGAGCCATGTAGCCCGCCAAAACAGCACAGCACGAGGAAGCCATCCACCACATTTTCCAGAACGCTCACAAAATGAGGTCTTCATCCCAAGTCCCATCCACGGACCTCAAACCGGCAGCCAGGCCAAACAATCCACATGCTCTGAGGTCCCAAGCAGTCAGAGCAACGGGAAGGTGGTTGTAGAGGGGCAAAGCCCGGGAGTGCAACATGGGGCCCCTGACAGAGAAAGTCAACCAGAACACTACAGCCACTGTGCTAACTCTGCGGAAGGATTAGACTCTGGGGTGGGCCGGCCTGGAATGGCCAGCCAGAGAATTCCGAGTCAGCCAGACTCGCTTGAACTCATGGACCCTGGTCTACCCAGCCCGGTAGGCAAGGTGGTAGACCAGGGAATGCCCGGCTCTCCCAGGCGTTCCACGAGGGTTCGCAAGCCTCCTTGGTATTTACAGGATTTTGTTCCAAAATAACTGATCTATAATGATTGTATGTGTCATTGAATTGCTGCTAGCCAAGAGAGCCTTTATATTAGCAAAATACGGAAAAACGTGTACTTTTGCATACTACTTTTGTATCTCTGTAAATCTTGTAATTGCTGTAATCATTCCTTTTGTTATTATAATGTGTGTACATTCTAGGGGGAAGGGGTGTAACGTATTGGGCTTTGTCTTACTAAAGAGTATCATGTGGGGTTAATTGCTGGAAGGTTGTTTAAGCAGGGTAGCTGGCTAACGGCTCCCATCTCCTCAGACAACCCGTCTCCAGTGCCGCCATTGGTTGCTTCTAGGGCGGCAATAGGTTGCTTTAAACCTATTGGCTGCCACCTAGAGGCCAGGGTATAAATAGCTACATTCGCAGCCCTGTTTCTCAGTTCAGTTCCTGTAAGCAAATAAAGAATGATTCTTGCTGAACTCACTCGCCTCGTCTCTTCAATCAAGCACAGAACCCAGTATATAACAGTAGCTTTGCCAAGATTAATGCTACATCTCTGTATAAAAAGATCACAAATTACTTAATGGCTAAGCTTGCCTTCCTAAAGTCCTCTGGTGAATGATAGTGGCAGAGTTCAGTTTTCAGAAGTTGTGCCATTGTATAAATAGATTTACATGGATGACATTTGGAGGTAATTAAAAACTGAATTCTATTTATTTAAGTTTCTCTGCATGGAATCAATTTATGATTCTGTAATAACACCGCCTTGCAAGGATTTGTTGTATTTTTGGTCACATATATATTTTTTTCTGTGCCCAATAATTTAATCTTATTCTTATTTTTTTAAGGCAAGGGATTACAAATCAACTTATAAATTAACTCTGTAAATCAGCCAGATCCTCTCTATTGAAATCCTTTGAGTATAATCTGAAACCTTATAAATTGAAAGCTGAAAAAACACTACTAAGCAATTCACCTTGCTGCAGAAATCCACTCATACATATTTAGTTGGACAATCTTCTAAAATAAATCACACAAGTTTTCAAGGAAATTAAAGAATCAATACAAATTTGATGGGGACAACTAGTCAGAAAGCATAACACTATATACAATTAGGTATATAAATTACATGCAGTTGTAACTGTTATCAAAATCAACCAACAAAACAACAAAATCTGTGACAATGTTAGGTAAATTTGGACATCGGACTTACATCTAATACAAAGTTCCTTTGCTGGGTCACTCTTCATAAACAATTTAAAGAACTATTCTTTGTCCTAGGAGCAGCAACAACAAAAACATCATAGTAATATGTGGTAATTTTAAAGGCAATATCTAATCATTTATAATCTCTCAGAATTTAATTTCCATTAAAGTTTAGATATGCCAACTATAAGACATTTCAGAGTGCTACCCAATTTGTATCTACAGTTCTCACCCAAAAACCTTAATTGCAGCCACCTTGCCATTCTGCTTTAAAGTCTTCTAATTCTTTAGCACAGATTGAGACATTGGACAGATAACATAGAACCAGTAAAAAATATTCCACCAACTCTCGAACTTTGCCCAGGTAAGAAGCTCTGTTGACCTTCTCATACTCTTCTCATACTCTTCTTCTCATATTCTTCTTTGACTGGGATGGTATAACCTCCCCTGCCTTGAGCAGGGGATTGGACTAGAAGACCCCCAATGTCCCTTTCAGCCCTCAGATTCTGCGTTCTTGGTCCTCTTGTTTCATTATATCTATGTCCTAGTCAAAATCAGCAGCTGTCAAGACCCACCTTACCAAAGGGAATAGAAGACTATTATTCCTGTACTAAAAGTAAGTTAGTGTTGCTTTAATAAAAGCTATTCTAAGAGCAAAATCCTAAAAATGAACACACTAAATTCTGAACATCCTGAACACCAATTAAAAGCCAGAATTTGGATAGCATATGGCGACACTAACAATAGTGTTTTAGTAGATTACATGAACCTCCTATTTGGAGGGATTTGGGCAACAGAATGTTGAGTTACAAACTGGTTTCCACAGTAGATGTTTTAACTGGTTTAGACTAGCATACTTATAGTGAGGCAAAACTAGACCACAAAAAGCTTCAACTGATCCAGAATGCAATGGCATGAGCAGTAATAGGCCTGTGTAATACATCTGCTTTGCAAGATGCTTTAATTTGCTTTCAGGTGTGATAAAAGTGCTGTTTTTTATCTATAAAGCCCTACATGGCACAGGGCCATGATTATTGGAGGGACCATCTATCTTCCATAACATCTGTCTGGCCAATTTGATCCTGGAGAGAATTGGAATTTCTCTGTAGCAGATTCTCACTGAGATCCAGACAGCCCCCATTCTACTCTTGTTTAGAAGAGTAACCTATGTTTCATTGATTTTAATTATAATTTCTTTGTTTGATTGTTGTGAGCTACACACAGAGGGTAAGGGTTGGGTGGCATATACATTTAATAAATTATGTTGGTCGCACAGTCAGCCTCGTGTTTAGACTGGATTTGGCAATTTTGTCCAAATTATTGAGTCCTTCCCAAAAACCTGGGATAGGCAGATGCTGTTTGATGATGTTAATGGTATTGTCACAAGATAGCTGTTGTTGTTGTTGTTGTTAATTTACTTATATACTTATATACTTTTATTGCTTTTACAAATAGTTCAAGGTGGCAAGCATATCCAGCACACTTTCCTCCTCTATTTTCCCCACAACAACTCTGTGAGGTGGGTTATGTTGACAGACAGCAGCTGGCCCAAAGTCACCCAGCTGACTTTCATGGCTAAGATAGGACTTGAATTCACTGCCTCACACTTTCTAATCTGGTGCTTAGGCATTAGACGAAACTGGTTGCTCCAAGTAAAGCTGCCTTTTGCAATTGACTGCAAGAGATTTTGTCAACCACAATGGTGGTTGACTTCTTTATATATTTCCTTCCCCTTTCTTTGCTATATTATTTTTTGTTCTTTTCTAGTTCTTTATTTTTTATTTTTTTCCCTTTCTTTTATACAGCTTCTATTCTTTATTTTTCCATTCTTCAGTTTGCATCAGCCTTTACTTTTGTAATTATAATCTTTTATAAAAGAACAAACAAGAATTATATTACAGGATGGGAGAGAAGTATGTGGACTTAGACTAATGCAAAACATGAAAAGGATGCTTGACAGAATGAAATAAAAAGGCTGTGACTAGAAAATATAATATATGAGAAAATATAAGAGGATACTACACAATGATGGAGGAAACATATTATTTAATGTGTACAAAAAGAAAAAAAAGATACTTAAAGAGCATGTTGATAAAGACTAAAAGTGACCGTTGCAATCCAAAGAAGCAGAATAAACATAGAGCATTTTTGATGGAAATAACACATTGTTTTGGAATTGGGTAAAGAGGGCTAAACAAGGAGCCTCTAGCAGAATGAATGAAGTTAGTGATAAACTAACTTGAGATGAAACCAAAGGAACAAAATGCTGGAAGGGGTAACTTAGTGATTTCTGGCTAAATGATATCAAAGACTGGAACTGAAATGAGTGCTAGAATTTTAGTGCCCAAACTGGTGAAAAGGAAGTCATTAATTCTGTGAAAATGTTCAAAAATTGTAATGTTGAAAGTGTGGATGATAGAATTAAACTAATGTTAAAATTCAGATATGCTTTGCTTATGGAGGGGCTGGGTGTCAACCAGGTAGACTAGATACAAAACAAATGGATTCAGGCTACATTAACACAATTGCAAGTCTGAAAGTACACATCTCCTGGTGTCTATCTCAAGAGCCTGATAAACTAGGAAAATTCCTTTCTAAGTTTCTTTCTCTGCCTGTTATGCAGCTGCAGGCTTTCCCATTTACATCATGTGACTTTTTTAAACAGGTATGAAAATTGTATCTGTGCTTGACAATGAAAAGCTTGTCATGATTGTTCCCCTACAGAAAAGAAAAAGTAACAAAAGTGAATTGCAAAAACTACAGGAGGCTGAGATTACAGACTGTTTTATATTAGTAGAGAGCTGAAAGTTAGGTGCTGAATGAGATAAGAGTAAAAATAGAAGTGATTTGCAAATGGTTCAATATGTATGCATTAGGTAAGAATGTCTGATGCCCCCTTAGTTATTTAATATAGTTATCCATAACGAATGCTAGTAGTTATATCAAAGTGTATCACTTATAGATATGAACATATGCATATTTTTGTTTGCAGACTACGATATATTATTGGCTGAGAGCCTGAATTATTTGTAACAAATTTCAGATAGATTGCATTGATATTATGAGAAGAATTTAATGCATTCCATGTATCAAGTTTATGTCTATTTCTGTTGTGTTTGGCAGGGAAAAGGAGTAAAGAATTGCAAGTTCTACTCCATATAAATGATACAAAATTGGGGAAAATAAATGAATTTATGTGTAGTAGTAGATGGTTTATTGAATTCTATTTGTGGGACTGCTTTTCTCCCATCATCTCTTCTCAACCAACTGATCTAACAGATCTTTTCTATTAAATAATATCAACTTGTTGATTTCAGCAGTTGTGACTTTTCGGTGATAGTCTCCTTGTGGAACAGCATGCTTCCAGATGAACCCAGCCCTGCTATTATTTCACAGAGTATTAAAGACCTGCCTGTTCTCCCAGGTGTTGCACCTAGGAGGGAAAATTCATTCTGCCAGCTAATATTATTTTATTATGAGTGGAATTGCTGTTTGTAAACTCAGCTATTTATGATTTGGATTGTTTAAATTATTGTTTTTAACACTGCATGCTGCTCAGATTCACTGCCATGAGATGAGCTGCAATATAAATGGTAAAAAGATCGTAACAGTGCAGAAAATGGGAACACAAAAGTTGGACTTTGAAGAAGCAAGATGGAAAGAGTACTGACACTTTTTGAATTTGGTGTTAGAGAAAATACAAGAAAACAGCCAAGAAAACAAACAAATGGATCATCAAACTAATCAAACTTCCCGTCCAAGGCATAAATGACCAAGCTCAAATTATCCAATTTCTGACACATTATATAAAGGCCTAGTTCTCTGGAACAGGCCCTAATTCTGGGGAAAGTGGAATGAAAGAGAAGAGGATATTCAGCAGCAAAGTGTATGAACTCAGTTACACTGGTGATGAGAACACTGGTGGAAGACATGAAGGACCAGGTTAGAGACCAATCATAATGAAGAAAGACTATGTTGTCACCCACAACTGACACAGCTTGATAGTACATAATCAATTAATATATGGATGTGCAAATATTAGTGGAGAGAATATGGTCTGCTGCAAGGAAAGGATGTTTGCCAAAAGAAGCAAAAATGACTTATACTTTGTTAGAAGCAAAGTATAAATCATTTTTGTTGTATGGAAATTGGGTTGCATTTGTCAAGAGAAATGAAAAAAAAATGAGTTGGATGCAATGGGAATGGGGCACTTAAGAAGTGTGTGTGATAAAACAAGAAGAAATAGAGTCAAGAATGAATGGTTGCTGAATGAATGAATGTAGATGAAATATGAGACACCCTTCCTGCAGAATGCTGACAGACCCCTCTCCTCCCGGCCTTCATGACCTTGAATTTCTCACAAACATTGGTTGAGTTTGAAGCTGGAGCCCAGAAAAGTTCTTCGTGCTTGTGTGGAGATATTGTAGTTGTGGACACTAGGAATGTCTATGCTGTTTCTTAAATTTTTATATATTTTTAATTTACTTACTGTAGTTTGTGGGCCTTCTGTGGTTATGTTGCATAAGGCTGGCAGCTATGATAGATAGATAGATAGATAGATAGATAGATAGATAGATAGATAGATAGATAGATAGATAGATACCCAATATGAAAGAAATACACTGAAGTGATTTGGCCATTCAGAGACAATGAAGGAAGACTGAACTGCAAAATAAATAAATGAAGAATGAGTGAAGGGGTTATGAGCAAGGGAAGACCAAGAACATTGGTGTTGGATGGGGTTGTTGAGATCCTGTAAAAGAGAGGTGTGAGAAGCTGAATGGGCAAAGGAATGTGTGAAATATGTTTGGATGCAGTAGAAATAAGGATAGCTTGTATGGATACAAACATATGGAAATGTGTGAATAATCTTGGTGTAAGATACTTTGGCTATATATTGTTTTTTTTCCCCTTTCATACCTTTAATTTTAGATAGATAGATGATAGATAGATAGATAGATAGATAGATAGATAGATAGATAGATAGATAGATAGATAGATAGATAGATAGATACCCAATATGAAAGAAATACACTGAAGTGATTTGGCCATTCAGAGACAATGAAGGAAGACTGAACTGCAAAATAAATAAATGAAGAATGAGTGAAGGGGTTATGAGCAAGGGAAGACCAAGAACATTGGTGTTGGATGGGGTTGTTGAGATCCTGTAAAAGAGAGGTGTGAGAAGCTGAATGGGCAAAGGAATGTGTGAAATATGTTTGGATGCAGTAGAAATAAGGATAGCTTGTATGGATACAAACATATGGAAATGTGTGAATAATCTTGGTGTAAGATACTTTGGCTATACATTGTGTTTTTTTCCTTTCATACCTTTAATTTTTTGGTGTACTATTTCTTACTCTTTTTCTATACACCTTCTTACCCCTCCCCCTGCAAAAAAAAAGAATTACACAATGGCTGAATGTGTATCTATATATGTATGCATTCATAACCTCAAAACACCCACTGAATCATAATTAGTGCCTCTAAGAGTTGGAAATTAAATAAAATCTGAAATCTTAGGATACCAAACTTTCAAAAGATTGTGTGGTCTTGCAAGATTTTGTTCCTGAAACGTTCCTGGGCCAGCATCATGATAACCTTGGTGAAAAAGTGCTGCTGACTCCTGTGATATTTCAGTGTGAACGACAGCACCACTTAGCATAATACACAAGACCGAAGCGAGGTCTTCTGAGGTTAGAGCAGAGGTTGTACTATAAAATGTGTGCCTGACAAATGACATTATAACATTCTGCAAGCATAGCTTTCGTAGAGAAAGAAAGATGGCTCCTATTGAGCTATGTTACCAGGCCTCCAACTTGCTCCCTTAAATCTAATACTGCAATAATGTGTCATCAAATTTTTCAGCAATGAATGACTCACTAAAATACTCCCTCGGTATACTCTTCCCCAAACTGCTAGGTTTCTCAGAATTCTTTCTCTACAGTTACTTCAGCACTGTGCTTGAAAAGCAATCTGCAAAGCAGTTGTTGGTTAAAAGAAATGAAAGCAGAAGTCAAATGTCTCTTATTATGTCTTCAAGAAAACTGGCTTTTTATATTACATCTGTCCTTTTTCAGTGCAAAACTGAATATCCATTTCCTTCCCTAAACTGAATTATCATCACTACTGATATTAAGGAGAACATTTATGTGTGGCTAAAAATAGTGGTGTTATTACTGAAAAATCTTTAAAAAGTTTCTTTTTTAATTGAATCATATCAGAACATTATTCTGGTTGCCAGTGCCACATATGCCCTTTTTCCCCATAAAGGATGAAGAGCAGGATCAACCCAGCACAAGTACTGGATCAGGTGGGTGTGTCAAAATGGGATTCAACCATGGGATTGAAAACCTCCTTTTTTATGTGTGTTGATGCCATCTTGCCTTTTTTAACCCCTTTCTCAGACACTCTAGATTTTATGAATAATGAAGAGAAAGAGTTAATAAGTATCAATGAAAAATCTAAAACAAACATCTTGAAGAATCTTGTTTGTTGAAGACAATGAGAATTATAGTCTTACATAGTATGACCAGTTTAGGAAAACCTGATCTAAAGTCTTTATATTTTCACAATGAATTCTTCTGTAAGTCAGTTTAACTTCCAAGAATTCATGCTATTATTTTCTTTGAATTCTTAAGCATTTTCCTTTTTCAGGGATAAAGGATTAAATTCAGTTGTCTCACTGATTCCTCACAAACTTCCTAAGACCTGAATAAAACATAAAATCTTATTTGAAAAGTATCTAACTTATTAAATAACTGATTTTATTGATTCCTAGTGCAGAGAAGGCTTTTACAAGGTTTTCAGTATTGTCTCTTATAATAATATAAAAAGTGTGCTTGCTAACAAATCTTTATCAATTCTTTATCAAAATTAAATTTTTTATCCTTCTATCAATTAAAAAACTGTAGTATCAACATACAAAAAAGGCAGTTTGGTGTAGCCGTTAAGGCATCAGGCTAGAAATTGGAAGACTGAGTTCTCATCCCATCTTAGTTATGAAAGCCATCTGGATAACACTGGGCCACAAATATGCACACTAAGCATAAATTGACAATTTAATAAGACTCAACATGCTTCAAAATGATTCAGAAGAATGGCTTTAGATCCCATTGAAACTGAAGCACTTTTGTGCCATTCATTAAATTGCCCTTTTTAAAAGGCTTCCATGCATTCTTTAATAATCATATTAACGTTTATAAATGAATTCCTTTAAGCAATGGCATTTCCTTTTCAAGTTCATGTGGAAACTTGAAAAAAGTCGAGTACTTTCACCTCCATGTTTTTTTCTGCTGATAGGTAATTGAGTTTGCTATTAGAACAAATTATAAAAATGATGGTTGTTCTGCTCTCATCAAAAATATATATACCTTTTCAATATTGGGATTGTGATATATAAAGTTATCCGTCCTAAACCTGAAGAAGATACTAATGTATTTAAAGAAATCCATAGAAGCCCATTTACCTCCCTTCTAAGCCTCTCTGGATCTATACCTCCTAATGGTAGAAAACAAAGACACAATTATGAATCTATTCCATCTAAAACAAATCCTATAAAGAAAGATATGTGAGCTCTGTATATTTATTTTACATATATCCATTTCAACTGCTATTTCTCCAAGGAATTTAATCTTCCAGCTAGCAGCAAGTGGTGTCTTCCTTGCTTCCTAAGGGAATTCTCCAAGGCAGACCTATCTTATTTGCCAGTGGCCTCCCTCCAGTCATTTAATGCTGGGGAGGAGAGAGGAAGCTGTAAAATGTAGGGGGAACTGCTATAATAATGAGTTTTACATTAGAATCCAAGAATCTGACAGCTAATGCGACAAATACTGAGCCAAGGATTTTCAGATTGCTGAAAATCAGATTTTCAGGTGGTTTCGTCTGAGGAGAAGGAGACAGAGGCTCACTTATAGCTCATCACATCTTCTAATTTTTAGATGTCTCATACATGGATGTAGAACTGCAGTTTGAAAAGGTACTAAGGACAGTTTAAAAAACTGTCTAAGTAGAACTGCAATGTATAATCTATTAGATAGTAACATTCAAAGGTTCACCAATTACTAAAGCAGATTTTAAAATAGGTATTACTAAAAGTAAAGAGTTGGCAAAACATACAACTATGCTGGCTACAATATTTGTATATAATGATCTAAAACTCGTATTGCTTCCATAAGATATCATTTTATGTATGCAAATGCAACCAACAGTTTATGAATGATCAATTATTTTAGATCAACTAGGAAAATGCTGAACAATGATCAACTAGGAATTATAGGAACAAACACAAAACTGTCAGAGCATCCTGAAAGTTTAAATAGCTATTGTCACATATTTTGTGATAATTTAATGAGATGCTTTTTCTGCATCTCATTAAATTTAAATTCTATTTAAAACGACTCCTGCAAACCCTTGAAATCAGATTATTTAATAAATCTGTAACTGAAACACAAGTAAAGACAAATGTTGTCATTTAGAGCCATCACTCCATTAAATATTGCCAGTCTTCCTACTATTCAGCATTGCCAAACTTCCTACTTCACCCACTCCACAGCATAGAAGAGTCAAAATATCTGCAGACGAACTTGCCAAGATCTGCTGTGTACTACGGTACATCTTATTGGGAATATTTGAAATAGAGAACTCTATAAGGACAGCTTTTAATGAGATCAGTCAAAAAGACATATTGCATTTTTCCTCTTATTTTTATTATGAAGACAAAGGGAATGGGAATATTCAAAAGGATCACAACTAAAATAAGTCATAATTTCAACTCCCTATAACTTTCTGTTTGAGGCAGGTTGATTGCACAGCCAGCATGATGAAAAGACCTAATCAACTGCACAAGTCCCTTCTTTCAATAGAATAAGTTAACTGCCCAGGAAAAGCTTATTTCGAGTACCAGAAAGACCTCTGCTGATAAATAATGTCTTTGAAGGATGAGAGATGAAGAGTATTTTTCTTCAAACATTCATAATATATGGCACAGCAGTCAATTTTGCTAAAAATTTTGACTGAATATATATCCCTTATCTGTTTATAACCACATGATCCCGATCTTCTTTCATATCACTTTCCTAGTATTAAACAAACCAGAAAGAGGCATTAAATTTTACACAAGATCATTTGTTTCCACAAAATGGCTCAGGAGCATTGTTCATGATGAAGCTTAATATCAATTATTTTTTTTGTTAAGAATGACAAGCTAAATATTCTGCCCAGGAAAAAGGACTTTAAAGAAAAGTGAATTTGTATTGTATTGTATTCTGTACAATATTTCTCAATTTCCAAGGATGTCACCAAACACTTCCTAGCCATTCTGTAGATTTCCCCAAGAAAAGTGTAGCTACTATCCTTGGCTTCTGACTCCAACTGGGAGAAATGAATAACATTCATATAACCATATCTTTGCATACATAAAATATCTACATAACTGGGAAGAAATGCCACTGAAATCAAGAGTGCTTCAATCTTGAATAAATACATAAAGAACTGCATAATAATGTTCTTGTATCAATCAAAATAGAATAACAGAATAACACAGTTGGAAGGAGCATACCCATTTTTTAAAATGTTATTTGATAAGTAATAAATTATAGGAATACTTGAAGAATTGCTTTCTTATTGGTAAATACAAATTTATTAACTGGTCATCTCTTCATTTTCACATATAAGGGTAATGTACTTGGGATATGCAGAGCTCAATTCAGAATTTTCTAGAGCTGATAGAATTGTTTGGTGGGAAATTGCACCCTTTGTATACCACACGACTAAGTGTGTTTCTACAGAGCCCCTTCAGTTTCTAAGATATAGTACATCAGAAGAATTTGTTAGATCACCTGAAACCAGGCAGAATAAGAGAGCAGATTGTATGAATCCACAGATCCTCTTGGACAGCTACAGTTCTAGGTAAGTAAAACCTTGTTTGATTCATATTCACAAATGGGTAAATAACTGTTTTCTGAAGGCAGTGCTACTTACAAAGGATGCATTTCTGTCAGCCTGGAGATCCAGTCAATAATGCTGAATGAAGGTGGAGGTGAAAGCATACAGGAGCCCAGCAGAAAGAGGTACCATGAAGGAAAACTGCTGAAGCTGCCATTACACTTATAGAGTGAATGAGAATCAGTGCAATACAATTATTTGAGCAGCTTACAACAAGGCTTAAAGTTGCCATTCATTTGGAAAAATCTGGGGTTTTGGAAGGCCTGGAATGAATGCTAGTCATGGTTAAATGGACCTGTAGGATTTAGGTAAAAGCAACAGTGCAATGGAAAACCATATTTTCCAATAATGTTGAGGGATTGGGGGGGAAGCAATATAATCTCTTGATTTAGACTGAATTTGGGAGAAGTAAATATCTAGGTGAAGCATTAGTCTGTCCATTTGAAAAAGAAAGATAATAGAATCATTTATAAGGCACATAATATTTCAGCTTCACAAACTTACTGATCTACGAAAAAAGCAACCTTCTCTGAGAGGTGGTGAATCAAGGAATTAGCCTTGAACTCAAAGGGTTTTGGGATTAATATAAGGAGAAGAAGAGAAAGACTCCAAGCTGGCAGCCCCAATGCAAAGGAAGGAAGGAAGGAAGGAAGGAAGGAAGGAAGGAAGGAAGGAAGGAAGGAAGGAAGGAAGGAAGGAAGGAAGGAAGGAAGGAAGGAAGGAAGGAAGGAAGGAAAGAACCCTGGTAAAGTAATAGAAGAGGAGATGATCCAAAGCAGAGGTCCCCAACCTTTTGGGCACTAGGGAACGGTTCCATGGAGAAAGATTCTTCCGCGGATCAGAGAATGTGTGGTTTTGTGTGCTGCCTGCATTCCATGGATGGGGCTTTGCTTGTTTGTGTGGACCGGTTGCTGGCATGCTGCGGCCTGGTGGTTGGGGACCCCTGATCTAAAGAGATATCTTTAAAGAAAGAGAGCCCAAGTCACACTATTTCAAATGAAAGAGAAAGGCTACAGTGTGATGGGTCTGATATTTCAAGGGCTTAAACTGCATGTGGATGCAGAGTTCTGAGGGAAGTTGTCATGAAGGGAACACCGCTAGTGGTATTATTTGAATTCAGCCACCAGTACAGAGATTCCTTGAGTCTTATATCTGCACCTGGAAATAGAGTGACTAGTCCTACAAGATTGGGTGCCTATAGAGGGGACATCCAAAAATGGGTGAACTTGTAGGCAATAGTTAAATGGACTCTGGCCTTCTTATCAAGGAACATTTTTGTACCAGAATGAAGTAACAGCAATGACAGGAAAACAGCTCCTCTAATGCCATCTATCATTATCCCTATGTGTTGGACAACTTGGAAGAGAAGAAAGGAAGAATTTAACATCACTGACCAAAAGGAGGACCTGATCAGATGGACTTGAGATATGTGGAGAGAAAGCTAAGCACAGCAGTGTGCAATTAGGAACTGGTAATCTAAAAAAGGGAACAGAATGATAACTAGGTGGTGGAAAAATGCAGTTATAGGTCCCATTCATTTACAGATAAGGAATAAAATACAAAATTGGTCAATGAATCCACTTACTATAATATGAAAGAGAAGGTGATTCTCGGGTATTAGGAATATGTAAAAGTAAATTTGTATGCCTAAGGCCATACCTCCTTCTGTAAGACAGAAAAGAATGGAATTCACCAGATCATTCTGAAGTCAGGACACCTCAACAGTAATTGATACGGGGTGAATGTTGAGTATAACTCCAAGCTTGCCATCCTCCTCAAGAACAATACATTGCTTAGAAAAGAGGCAGAAACATAGTTTCAAAAATAACTAAGGACTTTTTTTGGGTGGAAGGAAGGAAACCCCTGGAGATGCCAGAAAATTAACAGAATGGTCTGGTGCCATGTTAGCTTATAATTCAGTGTGGTATCTCTATCCTATGAAATTATCAATCAAATCTGAAGCTCATTAGTTCTAGAAGACGCATATATATATCCCCCTTTGGATATTGTTCATGAACCCTGTTCAAGGTAAACTTTATTCACCCCATCTGAAGGGAAGGTCTTCACTTCTAGATTTAGCTCCATTGTGTCAGTCCAACACAATGGAGCCAGTCACAGTGAATCAAGGCAATAGAAAATGCTATAACTTTAGCTGCCAAGTCACTTGCATAATGAATTGTACTTAATTCCTGCTGGCAAAATATACTTTCTGTCTGAAGAGCATAGACTATTTCTTCTTGTTCTCTAGCAAATGAAATGGGAGTAGGGATATTTTTCCCCAACAAAAATTGTTGTTATGCTATACATGCCAGATAACAGGCAACAAGAAGAAAGAGCATTCCAGAGAACACAACTTACACCCGAAAATATTCAATTTCCTGCCCTCCTTGTCTATTATTGACAACAGGAACCTAACTGTCGATACCATCTCCAGTAGTTTCCAAATATGACTCTGTGTAATTGTATAACCCATGGATATAAATCACAGTGAAGAATAAATAATTTATTAAGCCATCTTTGATGCCTTACATTTTCTTACCTGTCTCAGCCAGGAATGCGAGATTTATTTGCTTGGAATTTGAGAGCTCTATCTTTCATCTATCAATCTATTTAATATTTATGTAAAGCCAACAGAAGAGTTCATCTTTTGGCACAGGGGAAACTATCATCACTATGCTGATAATACACAGTTACACATCTCTAGACACAGCTTGAAATGTTCTCTCCGTGCTTGGAGACTGTTAGACTCTGGATAGCAAAACTGGAGTCTTGGACTTAATCCATTCTTAGCCTGGGATTATTGCACCTTGCCCTACATGAGACTACTTTTGAAGACATGGAAAGGTACAGCTGGTCCACAGTGCAGTGGCCTACACAATAAGGGACTTGAGTATGCCCAAATTACACACTTATTTCAGGAACTGCACTGGTTCCTTCTCCAAGTGGAATCTGCTCGTCAAGTTAGATCGAGCGGTGGATCTCAGTTCCTAGGAAACAGTATCACTAGACACACCAAGGGCAACTTTCTCTGTAATGTCCTTTCACTTCTGAAACAGTGTATGCCCAGAGATAGGGGCATCTCTTCTCTGATAATTATTCTAGCAGGCAGTTGGGACTTGCCTCTTCCAGAGGGCCTTTGAGAATGGTTTGGAGAAATAAATGGCATCCAAAGATGTGAAACCTGATATATGTAGAGGAATTTGAAGTCTGTCAAATAAGTGATTATGACACAGAATTGCTTTTTTCTGGTTTTATTTCCTGGCAATGTATTTTAATCTGATTATTATAATAGGGTTAGTAAGCTGCTTAGAGTTATCTTTTGATTGGAGCAGCAAATAAGCTTTAATAAGTAAGTAAGCAGGCATAAATAAATAAATATTTTAGAAGCGTTCAAAGCAGCTCTGTTTCATTGCGATCATTCCTTGAGATCTCTCAGCCATAGGCTTTCTGCATTATAGACAGATACAGCTTAAGATCTTTCCTTAGACTGCATCTTGCAGATAAATCAGCTAAAACTTTCTCCCATAATTTTACAGGAACAAATTAAGATTATGTCAGTGTCTCCCCAGAGAGGGAAATGGACATGTATCTCCAAGCAGATACCCTTTTAGGCAATTCTGTCAAAATTGCCTTCTACTAATATGTCTGAGCCAGCTCATATATCACTCAGCCGTCCAGCTAGAAAGTTAGAAATTCAGATTTCTGGCTTCTCAGTGCAAGTAAAATGGACAACTGCTCCATTTTCATCAGAAAAATGAAATAGTCTAACAGCTCATTTTCAACAGCCATTTCCATTTATTCTGGAGACACCATAGCTCTGTGCAGATATTCTACTGGCATTAATCCATGAATGTCTTTTTACATAATACTTAATATAGGATTTTAATAAACACTGTTCAAGTTCATGGTGTTTTAAACCAGCCATGGTGGCCTGATACTCATATTACCCTAAGCCATGATGGAATATTTTATAAATTGTTTTAAATCCGTCTTAAGACAAAAACAAAGCTCATTCTGGCTAAGTTTGATGGGTGGATGAGGTTAGTCCCTGAGCTCCACATATTTATTACTGGTGCCACACTAAGTAGACAAATAATTTGATACAATTCATTTGCACAAAATACATCACTAATGTGCTAATTTTTGTGCTAATTCATTAGCACAAAAATATATTGTGGGGCTGCCACAAAGAACAAGGGGTCAACTTACTTTCCAAAGCACCAGAAGGCAAGACAAGAAACAATGGATGGAAACTAGTCAAGGAGAGAATTAAGGAGAAACTTCCTAACAGTGAGGACAATCAACCAGTGGAACAGCTTTGCCTTCAGAAGTTGTGGGTGCTTCATCACTGGAGGTTTTTAAGAAATGCATGAACAGCCACCTATCTGAAAGGGTATAGGATCTCATTCACGAGCAGGGGGTTGGACTAGAAGATCTCCAAGGTACCTTCCACTTCTATTCTGATTGATTGATTGATTGACATCTTACAAAAAATGCACTAAAAGAGCCTGTGCCATAATTTGGAGGATGTGTATTTCAGGAAACTTAATAAATACTTGTGCATTATAAAATTTCATTTGCAAGTAGTTAATATATCAATTATTTGGGGGCATTTTTATTATGTAATAAAAATGGAAGTAACTGCAAATAAACAATACCATAAAAAGTAGGAAAAGATGGTATGGTTGGTAAAAATGGAAAAGGCAATGATTGGGGTGGGGAAAACATAGAAAACTCATGTTAGAAAAACTATGAAATGTTTGCAAATTTTCTTATCTAGCCTCTACAAAAAATAAAGGTGCAGTAAGCTTTGTTCTGAACATTGTTCATGTTCGGTGTAAAAAAATCTGTGACATCCAGATATTAATGAACTTCCATCACTTTTCATTGCTAGCTTATCCTTGGTACACTAGGAATTATAGTCATCATCTGGAATGTGCCAGGTCTCCTTTCTTTAATATGTCAGATAGGAAAGATGATAAATTAGTAACAGAGCTAATAAAGAACTGTAACACTGGATTATGATAAATATAAGCAACACACAATTGGAGAGTAATAGCTGTAAATATCTCTAGGATCTCAGAAACCATAAACAAGTATTGTTTTAAGATAATATTCAAAGCAATAAAGTAGTGTTTCTCAGTCGTGGCAATTTTAAGATGAATGGGCTTCTCCTTCCAATATTTACCAAGCCAGCATGGAATACTTTGGAAAAGTAGATAAAACATTTTAATGCAAAATATGAAAGATACCAAACGCTGACTTCCCTCCTAAAAGCTGCAAACAATTATTGAAACTTTTAATCTAACTGTACTGGAAATATTTAAATTGTAAGCATAGGAAAATATACTTTTTATGTGAGATTTTTGTTTAATCTCATAACATTTCATATCAGGTATGAGACAGATTAGGAAAATTTGTTAGAGACCACACATATTTTATACTTGAAATGGAGAGATATCACAGGGCATCCAAACAAAGGATATCTAGATCTTTCAGGAATTTAACTATTTTTCTAAGACTGCATATTTTAAAAAGAGTTCAGCAGAAAGGCTCTGAAGAACACAGGATCAGGACTTTTTTCTATTCATTAAAGTAACCCAAGTTTTTTTTCCCAAGATCTTGCACAAAACCAAAACTGATTGAAGGAATCCATTAATTTGAGTTAATTTTGTAATTCTTAAAGAAGTGGCTTTTTAAAGCTCATATGGAAGACTGAAATAATTGATTACTTTAATAAAATTCCAAGAGGTGCTGTGGTTTTACAAAACATGCAACACTTCCAAACCATCTTGAAGTGCATCACAACTATAATAGTTTCTTCTGGATGCTCCATTTTATACAATAATTTTAGATTCAACTACAATTTTTCCTAGTAATTATTTCTGCAATTCTTATTGTTTCTATTATTTTAATGTTACTTTTTCCATGTCAAGAAGTTATTCGTTGGAGAAGAAAAGAACTGGGTTACAGTACATCTGCTTTGGCATATGGAAAACTGTGGATTTTACAATTTGTCATTTGTTCCTTATCTTTTCAGAGCATACACACACACACACACACACACACACACACACACACACACACACACACAAAGGTAACTGTCCTTGATAACTTAGATGGGTGATAGCTATGCATTCTGCAAAATGTAAGATTTAGTCGTAGCTAAAACTGTACTAAATCTGCAAACATCCATAGAAGAATAATTTTTTTGTTTTAGAACTTAAATTTAACAGTATTGTACAATGAATGGTCGAGAGAACTAGGTATGTCTAGTAGTCTAACAAAGAGAAGGATTAGGGTAACATGATAGAAGTCTTCCAATAGATTGACCACCTCCTCTCTGTCACAGAGAGGAAGTGGTCAATCTATTCTCCCAAGCACCTGAGGGCAGAACAAGAAGTAACAGATAGAAACTTATCAAACAGAGATCCAACCTATAAATAAGGAGAAATATCCTGGAAGAACAATCAGTCAGTGGAACAGCTTGCCTCCAGAAGTTGTGGGTACTCTTATCACTGGAAGTTTTCAATAAAAGATTGGACAGGCATTTGTCTTAAATGGTATATGGTTTTCTGTTTAAGCCAGAGATTGGACTAGAAGACTTCAAAGGCCCCTTCCGACTCTAATTGTGTAATTCTATTTAATCTTCTGGTTTCTTTTTCTTATCTTTAACTCATAAAATGAAAGATGATTAAAACAATTGTCTATGGATAAATCAGTAGTTCTCAACTCCAAATATTTCTTTTTTAGATGTCCATTGTATAAGTGTTTGAAGTTGAGAAAGAAGCTCTCAATCTATAAGTATATATAATCTTCCACTATATAGATGAGAAAAGTTTAAGAGAGGTAGAACAGGTTCAATCCCTATACAGTTCTGTCCCCCAACATTTCCCTGTCCCTTGTATTTGCTGCCTATGGGAACCACCTTACTTCAGCCTATACTGTATAAGGCTGGTTCCAACTCATTCTATAACAGAATAACAAAGTAACAGAAGAGTTGGAAGGGACCTTAGAGGTCTTCTAGTCCAACCCACATCTTTATCCATAACTCTAATTCTGATTCATGATTCCTTTAATCCTCACACAGAAAGCTCACAGAGACTATGCTTGTAATTATGAACGCCCTCTGTGAGCTGATGTAAACTCTAGTCTCCGTATCCCATTCCTCTCAATATGAGCAAAAGGAAAAAGATTGTGGCAATGCACACACCCAACTTCAGCATTCCTGAAGCACAACCAAAGATCTCCTTCATACCATCCCTCTTCTCAGTGTTTACATCAGTAAAGATCAATCAAGAGTTCTCCCTCAGAGACCGCAGCTGCTCAATACTATTTCAAGGGTTTTGGTTCACATGCAGAACTGAACAGCTGAATTGCACAAAAGGAGTATTTTAAACAGTGTGTGTGTGTGTGTGTGTGTGTGTGTGTGTGTGTGTGTGTGTATGAATGACATGATGTTGCGAAGCATATGAGAAAGGGGAAGTTCTTTCAATAAGAAAGTGCACCAGGATCTTCAGTTTATTTTTCTGGAAAAAAATGTCTTTCAACAGGCTACTGGAGAAAGCAAACATTCTTATTTCTTTGGTATTATTCATTTAATTTCAAATGATGCTTAGTTAATCTTAGAAAACCTCCTCCCCTCCCCACAAAACAGGAAAAGCAATAGCAGTACCAGCACAAGCATATATGAGTGGACAGACCAACTTTTAAAGAAAAAGATCTAATTCTAATGAAGTATAGTTTGAGCAAAGCATAAGAGTTGAGTCAAGTCCAAGATATACAGTTTATCTTAGTAATGTGTGATGTCAGGTTCTATTCCTTTTCAGATATGGTCATTTGCTTAATTCCTGCTAGCTTCTTCCTGTAATATCTTAAATTCTTTGCAGTTCATTTGCACACATAATACATTTCTGTTCTCCATTGTTTCTTGTAAGTTTTTATGCCCCCTCACTATCTTCCTTCTATGTATTTTAAAAATCCCATTCTTAACATTTTTGCATACTTTCTGTTTCCCAAGCATTACATTTGCAGTTTATATTATTTAGTATAAAGACTCTGATATGCCTATGCAAATGTCTCAAAAATTTAAAGTACTTTGTCATTTTATAGTACCAGAGCAGAAATTAAAGTTACTGACAAGGAAATATTGCTCTAAACTCTAAAGTATCCATCCTTGCCAGCTAAATTCAAAATATTTTAAAGTGAATCTTTAAACAAGATGTAAAAAGTGCAGAGGTCTAAAAATCCTGGTTTAATGTGTTTCAATATCAGAATGAAATGCTGGTGTTTGATAGTTGATAAAGGCAGTGGTGGGATTCAAATACCTAAACAACCGGTTCTCTGCATGGACGCCACTTCCAGAAGTCCATTCTGGTCCTGGGAAGCCTCCCCGGCTCAGAATGGACTTCCAGAAGTGGTGTCTATGCTCTTCCAGCGGTCCATTCTGGGCCTTGTGAAAAAAGGCTAGGATATCAGCCGGTTCACCGAAGTCAACAAAAAGTTAACTATCGGGTCTTACAGAACTGGTGCAAACTGACTGAATCCCACCACTGGATAAAGGGATATTTTAAGTTATGCAATGAAAAGATTAATAATAAAATAATAATAAACCTTTATTGTCAAAGTACAACATGTGTACATTGAGATTAGCTGAGCCTCCCCCCCCGTGCTCTCTCCCCCCAACACACAGTGACAACAAACCCTCCATCCCACCACACTATGTGAACCAACTACACCACACACCGGCCTCCCAAGTCAATTCTGCATAAGATTATGTCCCATTTAAAAGCCTAACAGCCCACGGATAAAAGCTATTTTTCAGCCTGTTGGTACGGCTGGCTATATTCCTATATCTCCTACCGGATGGTAGGAGAGTAAAGAGATACCGTCCAAGGTGTGAGTCATCCCTGAGAATCTTCCTCACTCTTCCAAGGCAACGAGCCCTGGCGATGTCATCCAGTGGTGTCAGGGAACATCCCACAATGTCTTGTGCTGTGCTCACTACCTTCTGTAATACTTTCCTATCCATGGCTGTCAGACCAGCATACCAAACCACAATACCATACAAGAGGACGCTCTCTATAGTAGACCGGTAAAAGAGGGTCATTTCTGTTGTTCTACCCTGTTCTTCCGCAAGACCCTAAGAAAGTGAAGCCTCTGTTGGGCCTTTCTAGCCACCTGAGTTGTGTTAACTTTCCAGGTCAGATCTTCACAGAGGTAGACTCCCAGAAATTTAAAGGAGGAAACTCTCTCTACACAGTTCTCTCCGATGTGAAGTGGGGCAGGTTCCTCCTTTTTTCTCCGGAAGTCTAACACCATCTCTTTCGTCTTGCCGATGTTTAGGTGCAAGTTGTTGTTACTACACCATATGGATAGTTCTATATCACCAATGAGAACAGAAGCTTAGTTTCCAGGCACTGATTACTGACAACCTAAGGTCATTAGTAATTAGTTATAAGTACGGCAATATTTTACTACCATTCATTGCACACAAGCTCTTTGCTTGTAAGTATAAATTCTGTACAAGTCATTTGTGTCCTGTCAACATTGATAATAATCGGTGTGAAAGTACTGGGGGAGGGAAATAACAGCATGTATAGATTTCCAATAAAGCAAGGGAGTTGATTAATCAAACAGGCACCTCAACATCATTATAGTGATGAATCACAATTGCCTTTGATGGGTTTGTATTTTTCATGCCATTCTTTATATATTATAAAAATGTCTAATTGCCACATAATGCAGAAAATGAGACTAACTTTTCTCTCTTATGTGTACTAGTTTTGTACAAGCTTCGGCTTTGGTGTGAGAGGAGAAAGATTTTTCAAATGTGATGGTGGTACTGAATTCTGAAGTCCATTCTGGCCAAAAAAATATAGAAACCAAAGTCCAACATACCTGGAGACCACAAAATGTAAAAGGTTGTTAAAGTGTGATCTCTAAAGTATGATTTCACTGCTTTCATACATAGAAATTACCAATGGTCATTTAGTTATCTCATTTTCTGCTTGAATCCTAGCAGGGAGAGTGTAGGGTCTGGCAGTTTAACAAGGACAATCCTGAATCTCAGAACAAAATGTTTGAACAGTTCTTGGCATATATTCAGAACTAAATATATTATTGTTTTCAATGATAAATGACTTGGCACACATGACAAAAAAAATCTCATTTACTGGGTGCTTATTTAATGTTGGCATATCTAACCTATTAATTATAAAAACAAAGCATAAGCATCCTCAGTAGGTTGAAGAAACTGTGTAGTCTAAACATACTTGTGTTCCCCCATTCTGAAAAGCCAAATCTATGTATTTGAAAATGCACTTAAACTTTCCTGAAACTGTTAACTAATTAGCAAAGTGCAACTTACGCCATAAAAATGGATATTTGAATGACAAAGGTGCCTCCCTGGGGGTGGGGGTGGGTCTTTTTTGGGGAGATGGCTGCAATTCATATTTTATGGTAGCTCCTTACAGAATAACAGAGTTGGAAGAGGGATTGGAGGTCCTCTAGTCCAACCCCCTACTCAGGCAGGAAATCCTATACCATTTCAGACAAATGGATGAAGTGACCTCCTCCTCGTCCCCCTTCCTCCATGATTCTTTCAAGAATATATTCAACTCAATATAACATATAATGTGTTTTATCACATGAAGTCACTTTCAGCCTAATATTTGGGTGACACAACCACTGATTATTAAAACCTGGCCAGAAATCCTATGGTGGCCTCCAGATGTTCTAATCCAACGTATCTGGAGAACAGCAGCGGCTTGAGGAAGGTTTTTGTTTTTTTTACTCTATTCATTTGTATAATTTTGATTACTCTCATAAGGGAAATTGGCTTGATGTAAAATTCTTATAGAATTTCAATGCAGGTCTTTGAAGGTTGTGTATTTTCTCTCAATGACTGGCAGCTATGATCACATCCAAAGATCTGATAACATTTCAGACAGAATTTTAATGGGTATTCAGTATTACATTGGCTAAAGCCCAAATACTGACTTTAGATGCATCAGACTTGTATTCTCCTAACATCCACATTATCTGTTCTTCCCATGTTGCATTCTCAGAATCTTTCTGTAAGATCTCAGGATAATCGTATAATAAGAAACAAGAACTAGCTTTGGCAAAAATGCCATTGCTTTATAAACCTAAAACACCCAAATCCAAGTCATGCACAATGACCTTGATTTTACCATAATTGTTGTTGTTGTTAGCTGTGAAGTCGTGTCCGACCCATCGCGACCCCATGGACAATGTTCCTCCAGGCCTTCCTGTCCTCTACCATCTTCTGGAGTCCATTTAGGCTCATGCCTACTGCTTCAGTGACTCGATCCAGCCACCTCATTCTCTGTCGTCCCCTTCTTCTCTTGCCCTCAACCTTTCCCAGCATTAGGCTCTTCTCCAGTGAGTCCTTCCTTCTCATTAGGTGGCCAAAGTATTTGAGTTTCAACTTCAGAATCTGGCCTTCTAAAGAGCAGTCAGGGTTGATCTCTTCTAGGACTGACCGGTTTGATCGCCTTGCATTTACCATAATACCCTTGGTTAACTGAGAGACAAGTAGTATTTGTTGTACTGATACGTACCCAGATAGATTTTTTTTAATACAAGTTTCAAAAAAATAATAATGTGCCTATTACCAACTTATTTGAAAGTGTCTAGGGATTCCATAACTTTCATAAACAACAACAATAACAGAAGCTGTGCACTTTCAAATTTCAATTGTAGAAATTATGAGCAGAAGGATGCTGACATCTCACAGATGCGGACTTCCTACCGCATCTGGCTGCCAAGTGGTGAACAGAATGCTGAAACAGATGGGTCCCTGGTGTGATCCCACTTCTCACATTCATCTCCTCTTGGACTTTGGCTTTTGTTTGCTATTGCTCCCTAAGAGATAATACACTTTCTCATTTTGAAAAGTTGACTTTAGCTCCACAGATTTCCCCAATTCTAAGTATTTGAATACTCCAGTGTTAAAACTTAAAGCGAGGACAGGATTTCCATATTCCATTTGCTGAAGAATGCTAGAGGAAAAGTGATGCAGAAACTGCTGTTCCTTTTAGCTCTCTTGAGTATCTAAGCCCTCCAGAATGAATTGACTGCAAGATTATTTTACCTCTTGATCAAGGCACAATAAGGGTTTCAATCTGCAGAACAGAGAAATTCTTGTCCTAAAAACAACAATCCATTTTCATTACAGAAATTTGTGCAGTTTTTGACTGCCTTCCTAAAATGCTATTGCTGATCCAAATTAATTATATTAGTAAATAGCTTGGAAATGTGGTGACCATTTTATTTGATTGGTAAATCACAAATACCATAACAGTCATTGATTCTGCCATTTGACCTCAATAATGCAGCTGTGCATTCAATAGTGCTCAGACAGATCTCACAGATACATTTAAGGGCTGCTTTCTTCTTCTTCTTCTTCTTCTTCTTCTTCTTCTTCTTCTTCTTCTTCTTCTTCTTCTTCTTCTTCTTCTTCTTCTTCTTCTTCTTCTTCTTCTTCTTCTTCTTCTTCTTCTTCTTCTTCTTCTTCTTCTTCTTCTTCTTCTTCTTCTGTCTTTAAAACCAAAATGCAGAATGCGGCCGCGCGAGTTGTAATGGGGGTCTCCCGATACTCCCATGTAACACCTCTACTCCGCGAGCTGCATTGGCTTCCGGTTGCCCTCCGGGTGAAATTCAAGGTGCTGGTTATTACCTATAAAGCCCTACATGGCCTGGGTCCGGGCTATTTGAGGGAACACCTGCTGCCGGCATCAAACGCCCTTCGCCCAGTGCGCTCCCACAGGGAGGGTCTGCTCAGGGTGCCGCCGGTGAGAGATTGCCGGCGGGTGACACCCAGGGATAGGGCCTTCTCGGTGGGAGCGCCTGCCCTCTGGAACCAGCTGCCGGTGGAGTTGAGGACTGCCCCCGACCTCCGATCATTCCGCCGGGGCCTGAAGACCTGGCTCTTTGAGCTCCCAGGCCCAGGCTGAGGAGAAATTTTTAATTGGGGTTTTAATGTATACAGGGTAATTTAATATTTTTTTAATTGGTTTTTTAACTTTTGTATGGTGGATTTTAATTCCCTGTAAACCGCCCTGAGTCCTCAGGGAATAGGGCGGTATATAAATGTAACTATAAATAAATAAATAAATAAAAATATAGCAACAGCCAACTATTTATGCCCTATTATCAAAAAGAACCTGAATGAGTGTTTTGGTGTAATCACCAGAAATTGAGCTCATCTGGAGGGTATGTTGAAACTTTTTAAGACAAGACAATAACATAATGTAACCTTTCCTAATCAGGTTTTGTCTGTATGGATTGAACTTCAACTCCCAGTAACCCCAGCAGCATGGCTGAAGATTATAATTGTTATGTATTGGGCTCAGTTGTAACTCCACATGGTAAGCTGGAGCAGCTAAGGGCTCTCCAGCAACTCAGACTCCCTGGCTCCAGTGCTGCTATTGGCTGCCCCTAGGTGGCAATGGGTTGCTTTAAACCTATTGGCTACCGCCTAGGGGCCAGGCTATAAATTGCTGCAGGCTGCAACCTAATTCTCAGTTCAGAACCTACAAGCAAATAAACATGACCATTGCTGAACTCACTTGCCTCTTCTCCTTTCCTGCACAAAGAACTCACTACACAACACTGGCGACGAGGGTGGGATCCTGCTTCTCCGAAAGAGCTCAAGTCCATTAGGGGAGAGGCAACGCATGCCTGGCAGGAAAAGGCATTTCCCCACCCCCTATGGTCGGCTAGCCAGACATGCTAGTGACCACGTGCTCAGTGGATCAATCCCTAGGCCTTGGAGAAGCAGGATCAGAAGATGCAGGAACCAGCCAAGAAGACCAGAAGATGCCCAAGGTCAGAAGGCTGCATGAATTCGATAGAAAGCATTCGGAGGGATGGCCATCCTACTTGTACCAGGTAGAAAACTACCTCCGGGCAAACAAGGTCACAGAAGATGCGCTGAAGGCTGCCAAATTTAACCTTCTCTGAAGCCCAGGATGAAGTCATGGCAGACAAAGCTGCTGGGGGTGCAGTCCAAACAGTCCACCCCATCAAAACGACGAAACACAAAGAAACAGTCCACCACAAGAATGCCAAACGCTCAGAAGGATCATCCGAGGAAGAACAGGATGAAGTCAACAAGCTACACAAGCAACCCAACGCACAGCACCGCTGCAGCAAGCAACAAGAGACTCCTTACAAGGCAGTTCTCTTACCTAGATGTAAAGGTTGTGGCAGCAGCCACCAACGCGCTGATTGCAGATTCTGGTCAGCCACGTGCAGGGCCTGCAGCAAAACTGGTCACATCACAGCAGTTTGCAGAGCTTGCCAGAGGGACCAACCACCGAAACACCAGTCAAAAGATCCAACCAGGAGAGGTACCGGGGCCCAGGGACTGTTTAGTGTGGGGTTTTGTGAAAGCCGCAGAAGAGTATGCCGCACCAGGGCCCGACGTCCCCTCAGACCCAAATTTAAACTCCAGGTGGAGCTACAAGGCATTGCCTGTAAAATAGAGTTGGACACAGGCTCAGCTATGGATTGAACTTCAACTCCCAGTAACTGCAGCAGCATGGCTGAAGATTATAATTGTTATGTATTGGGCTCAGTTGTAACTCCACGTGGTAAGCTGGAGCAGCTAACGGCTTTCCAGCAACTCAGACTCCCCGGCTCCAGTGCTGCTATTGGCTGCCCCTAGGTGGCAATGGGTTGCTTTAAACCTATTGGCTGCCGCCTAGGGGCCAGGCTATAAATTGCTGCAGGCTGCAGCCTAATTCTCAGTTCAGATCCTGCAAGCAAATAAACATGACCATCGCTGAACTCACTTGCTTCGTCTCCTTTCCTGCACAAAGAACTCACTACACAACAATAATGATGGGTGATTATCAGATGGGATAGGCAGATACACAAACAGAATGCTTTAAAATCTTATTCGTATTGATTTTCCCATTGTAAGTATTTGCTAGATTCAAATAAGGACAAATGTTCATATTTTCTCTGTGTGCTGCTACCTATCATTTAGAAAAGTGCAAATGTCAAGCAGAATATCTTGCCTAGTTCCATTATATTCATCTGCATAATATGACATTCATTCATATGACACTGGCAGCATCAGTGGGACCGTATTGCTAAAAATGGATATGACTGAATAATGGGAAATACCAGACAGAAGAAAACAAGGCCATATGTCTATGTGTGCATCTGTTCATTTCTTGAGAGGAAACTTTTTTTCTTTCTAAGAAAGATGCATCTTACAGTTTTTATTTACAATCTTTCCTGGTTAAATATGAAACAAAAGACTTCATTACATTTTTACCTAATTGGACTAAATTTCTATTCTCAGAATCATAGTCCTGCAGATCAAGGATACCAGGACATGTGATTTAGCACATCCATTTCCATTTCGTTCAAGACTTCCATTTGTTCCTTAGTTTGTTTTTCTTTTAGAACAGGCTGTCAAGTGCAAATAGTAAGAAGCTATTCATTGTGTTCAAAACTCAAAATATGATACAAGAATCTAATACAAGAATCTAGTCAATTAATGGTCAAAGGTAAATTGGCCCTAGATAAGGCTCAATGGAATTCATTGGGGGGGGGGCCTGGACTTAGATCTTTTGTGTCAATGCAGTGATTCTAAACTGAGGACACATTTAACCCTGCCTTCCAGTTCATCCTCTTCTTCTACGTGTAGATATCAAACTGCTTTTTGTTTAAAGATAGAGCAATTCTGTCTTACTCACTGCAGTATTTTAAAGCTCCTTCATGAGTGTCACCAAGGCTTCTAAGAACTGGTTCCCAGACTGATAAGAATTCAAAACCATTATTAGACAGCCAGCTGCAAGCCTCTCCATTAAAGGTGAGAGACTCACCTCCACAACAGATCATAGACAGATGGAAATAGTGAGGCAATCTCTGCCCTGATGTACCCAGGAATGAACTGATTGAACAACGGAATGTATTTAAGTCTCTTCTAGCTCCATCCTCTGATCTCAACAAATCTAGTAACAAAGAACTCAGTGAGTATCGTGCTTGGCAAACAATCGCTTGCAGTTTCAGACAGCTGTCAAAGAGCCTGACACTGCTGCTGTTTGGGTGAGAAGGGAGAGAGCAGGAAGGCTGCCTAGTTCATCAACCAAGGAGCAGAACAATCAGCACTTCGGACAATACCTCACCCACCACCCACCCACATCCTCATTTCATCACTGTGTTTGCTTTTGCCAAAAGGAGGGAATAATCATGGAGGGAAAGCACCAATGCTGCTCTTTTCTCCTAGACACCAGGCAGTGATGGACATTCCTCTTAATACCATTGCCAGGAGTTAGGCTAGGCAGGATGTTCCACTAATGGGAAAGTGCAGCTACAGCTGCAAAGGAAAGTCTGCAAATTTTTCATCATTTGTCTTTTCTCTACCACTCATCCAGCAACTGTTCAAAGTCATGATGGCACTGAACAAGTGGTAGTTTTGAACAGTCCTTGAAGTTTCAGGACCATGTGTCTCATGCTTATTTAGTAACCATTCAAAGTTACAACAGCACTGAAAAAAGTGGCTTGTGACCATTTTTTTACATTTAACAACCATAGCAGCATCTCCATACGTCATGTGAACAAAATTCAGATGCTTGGCAACTGACTCATATTTATGATAGTTGTAATATCCCAGAGTCATGTGATCACAAGCAAAATCAATAGAGAAGCCAGATTCACTTAACAACCGTATTACTCTACTTAATAACTGCAGTGATTCACTTAACAACTGTGGTAAGAAATGGGGAGAAATTCATTTAACAAATGTCTCACTTAGCAACAGAAATTTTGGGCTCAGTTGTGGTTGTAAGTTGAGGACTACCTGTAGTCTCATTGTAATTCTCCTCTTTTCGACACAGGAGAAACAATAGTGTTAACAAGTATATCTATAGAAACTCAAAACGGGGGAAAAGCAACAGCCAGGGTAATAGTATAAGTACTTAATATCTCTATATTGTTTTTCAAATGTCCAAAGCATTCCACCATCATTATAAAATTTCAATCCCCATAAGACCCTGGTTAATGTTATTATTCACTATATTTCACTAGAGTATAATTGAAGGAAAAATACCTGACAGGGGCTTGTTCTTCAGATTCAATATCTGAGCACTAAACCCAAAGAAAAGCAGAATGGTCCACATGAGTCTTGAGATGAAGCACCTGGCTAGGGTAACCTGACCAAAGCCTTGCTTTCAGGTAGCTTAAATGGATCAGCTGACTTGCAAAAGTGTTAGTTCCCCTGAAAAAGGTGGAGCTGCCACTCAACTGCCACTTTCACTTCAGCAAACCTGGAGGCAAGGTTTTCACCCAAATATTTCTGGAGATAATTACATTACATAGCAGACTTGGTGGAAAGCAATTCACTATGTCATTTAATTATTTATAGGCATATGCTTAAAGTTTACAGAGCTGGGCTATCATAAATCCTAGTTTACTACAATGTGTCTTAGGAGCATGTACAAAACCTACTGTGAATGCATATGAATTCAGCCAAGAGGATGTTGCAGTGTGCAGAGACTTTTTCCATTAACAGAGGATATTTCCACACATTAGCACAGCAAGTGAAGAAAACAGCACTCAGAAAAGGCATGGAGCCATTCTGTAAAACTGCATCAGCCTGAGCTGGGTGTAAATACTATCAAAACAAAATACAGGTATACAGTACCTGAACAACATAGAAACCTTGGAACATCAGAGAAAAGGGGATCTTTAACACTGGGAACAATCCTCAACACTGGAACCTAGAAAAAACATAAGAGCCTAAACAATGAAAGACAGAACCAATAATCAGAGTGAAATATTGGTCAAAATTTTCCCATTTGGATATCTTCAGCTGCTAGACTCGTGCTGAATTCATTTTCATTCATATTGATTTATGACATCTCATGATGGTTGCATGCTATTAGTCTTGGGCATTAATTTAAACTTAGTATATTCATTGTTTTCTTATTATTCTATTTGCAATTGCATCACTGTATACAGAGACTTTAATATTGGATGTTGCTAGATGCAGCAAATGGTAAATATACAAAATAAAATAGTAAAGAAATAATAATATTCAGCTTTATAATATAACTGCTAATGCAAGGAGACAAGGAAAGAATTTCCATCTGATATTATTCATCATCCAGTTTCAATGTCTGTTATTTTATAAACTTGCACTCAGTTCTTCTTGTTTTTATCTTTAAAAACTACTTTAAATTGACGAGGTTCTGGATGAAAATAACTAGATTAATTCTGTATCTTTGGGGTCTCCTCTCTCTCTCACTCACTCTCTCTCTCACACACACAGACACACACACTCATCCCAGCTTCTGCCAACCTAGCAGTTCGAAAGCACGTAAAAATGCAAGTAGAAAAATAGGGACCACTACAGTGGGAAGGTAACAGCGTTCCGTGCACCTTTGGCATCTAGTCATGCTGGCCACATGACCACGGAGACATCCTCGGACAAGCGCTGGCTCTTCGGCTTTGAAACGGAGATGAGCACCGGCCCCTAGAGTCAGAAATGACTAGCACGCATGTGCGGGGGAACCTTTACCTTTACCTTTTAATGAGAGAATACATGTCGAAGACTCCAAAAAACATGACTGGTTTTGACCTGAGGACCTTGTTTTCAAATTCTGACTAAATTATTTAGTATTTAAGATGGCTGCAGTAAATCTCTATCATCTCACTTACAACTCTTCATGCATAAAATGCAAATACAAACAGATGCATTAGTTGGAAAATAGACAAGTAGCTCAGAAAACTGTGTTGGTTTAGGTGCTGCACTACTTATCTTATGGGTAAGTATCTTATCTTATCTTATCTTATCTTATCTTATCTTATCTTATCTTATCTTATCTTATCTTATCATCTTATTTTACCTTACCTTACCTTACCTTACCTTACCTTACCTTACCCAACCTTACCTTACCTTATGTGTTTGTGCTATATTAAAGTAAGATAAAGATGTTTTCAAGTTAGGTTGTTAAGTAGCAGAAACAAAAACTGATGGTACCTTATTACATCTATTTATCTGCACATACACTTGTATAGACTACCATGAGTTCTTGTTTATAATCAGGAAAAATCAAAGTTCAAAACTTCATACAGTCATAACTGCCTGTTTGATAGAGCTTTTCATAAAATAAGCTGATTGGTGATAGAGACAGAAAAAACACTCTATAAATCATAAGAATCAATATTTCATAAAAAATACCATTTATATATTAGTTACTTGTTATATTAATTTTTTGAAATTAGTATTAAAAGTTACTCAAAAACCCAGCTTTGTCATGAAGATTTGCAGCAAGTTGATGCTATGCAATGCTACAATAATTGCACGGAAAATAATATCTTCACCTTTATGACTTTAGCTTAAATAGAGATGTTACAATGAATGAAACAAAACTAATCCATGAGATGAGTTGTTTTGTTACCTGATTTTGCTTCTTTCCACAATCACCTCCATTCACTGCACGCTTCTGACAACAATGGACAACTACTTGAACACATCACAAATGCTTTGCCTGTTCCACTAGGTCCTGACAGAACTTTCCACTTCTTGATTTGAGTCAAACCAATGCCTTCAATTTTGGGGAAAGGTAGAAGTCACATAGGATCAAGTCTGGACTATATAGTGGACGAGGAGAAAATGTGAAATCCAACTTTGCAATTATCTTTTGATCAGTTCATAAGAGGCAATTTTGATGTTATTGTTTTGCAGCAAAATTTCTTCTTGTGCTTCTGAATTCTGCTTAATTATTATTTCAAAGTACTGAATCAGGCAATGTGGCATTCTGAATTGGTACCATTGCAAAGTCCAAAAGAATCCACCATGTAAATAACACCCTCTGCATCCCTGGAAACATTAACTATGAGGTGTTTTTTTTACAAATCCTCAACTTGGATTCCACATACACATACAGATGAAAGTTTGTGATAATATTCTGTTATCTAATATTTGGTTTCTGGGTTATAATTATGTGTTCATATTACATTGGTTGTCGAGATGCTGTGAAGAAATTCTTCACTTTTATTCTTGTAGCATGGCAACTTTCGGCTTCTGAAGTTTTCATCTCTGCTTTCCAAATGCAATGCTTTCAGCTTGCACAAACCTTTGGATATTGAAGAACATTAATAACGTGATCCACATGTTCCTGTGAAACGCCAGGCTTTACATTAACTTCCCTTTGAGTGATCCACCGATTGTCTTTAATCAGTTCATCAACCCTTCTAATGTAAAACACATCGGTTGCTGTCACAGCTTATTTACTTTGTTCTTAGACATTTTCAGATATTTTCTTTTGTTGGAACTTGGTTTTTAATCACATAAATAAGCACTTCCCATTTTACCATCTTGACATTTTTTGTTACAGCAATGCACAGTATTCCCTGTTAACACTGCCATAACCGTAAACAAGGGGCTTTTGATAGTGAATTTCAATTAAAAGGACTCCTTCGGCAGCTAAAGGCACAATCATGGGGCATTACTTAAACAGCAGTATTGTAATGTATTGGTCATAATTGTTTTAAATCACTTTCTTAATATCTGACCTAGATTTCTCTGTTATGTAACAGTTGCTGTTACTGAAAGCCAGGCTTGCTGTCTCCAGGCTGATAATTAGGTTTGGGGCAGGAAACTGTTACTTTAAACCTATTGGTCGCCGCCTAGAGGCTAACAATATAAATAGCTGTGCAGCAAGCAGGCATTAGGGCTGCTTCTGTTCTGAGTTAATAAACTTGTTTGCTGTTTCAACACTTTGTCTCGCTCAATGCCTAAAGAACTGAAGATATAACAAGTATCATCAAAAGCTTCTCTTTCATGAATAGCAGCAGAACATTTTCTCACAGAAACTTCCTACCAACTGAACATATTTTCCAAAGCACCAGAAGGCAATACAAGAAACAATGGATGAAAACTAATCAAGGAGAGAAGCAACCTAGAAAGAACTAAGGAGAAATTTCCTAACAGTGAGGACAATTAACCAGTGGAACAGCTTGCCTTCAGAAATTGTGGGTGCTTCCTCACTGGAGGTTTTTAGGAAAAGAATGGACAGCCATCTATCTGAAAGGATATAGGATCTCCTGCTTGAGCAAGGGGTTGAACTAGAAGACCTCCAAGGGTTGAACTAGAAGACCTCCAGGGTTTCTTCCAGCTCTATCCTGATTGATTGAACTTAAAGAACTGATACTAACGAACATGTTAGTGCTTCCAACACTTCACTACTAACATTTGTTAATGATTATATAACTTTGGAGGTATTATTCCATTATAACATTGGAGGCATTACTTGTATTCAATTATCATGTATTCTGGGCTAGATATTATGGGATACTTTTATTTGTAAGGGATGCCATATAAATAGGGGCTACAAAAGTCCAAACAAGACAGAATAAAACTTAACCTAAAATTATAGCCCTAATATTGGTATTTAGTGTTTTTTTAAAATAAATTTTAAAAAGTTACCATTTAGGCCCTAGGGCTTAGTTCTTTGCAACTGCACAAAATAATCTTCATTACACATTCCATAAGTCTGGTTGAAATAAAATCTGAATGTGAAGACACTGAGGTTTAATCTTGGTAAAATGGAATTTGTGTCCATTTATTTGTTTATTAATGCAATTTATACAGATATATAGCTCATCCCAGCAAATGTGACTCTGGACAATGCACAACAATCTGTTAAACCAGGGGTCCCCAATCCCCGCTCCGTGGACCATTACCGGGCTGTAGCATGCCAGCAACCGGTCCGTACAAACAAGGAAAGCCCCATCCACAGGATGCAGGCAGCACACAAAACCACACCTCCTCTGGTCTGTGGAAAAACCTCTCTCCAAGTAACCAGTCCCTGGTGCCCAAAAGGTTGGGGACCTCTGTGTTAAAGAACAAGCATAAATGCAGATATAAAATAGAAAAGTCCATATTAATAAATATAATAAAACCAATTGAAGCCAACTACTGTTTCTTATGTATAAAGTCTTTAAAAACATAACTACTCTCTGAAATACTAGCTATGAAGCCAAAAGTATTGTGAATCCCACGCTGATTTTGAATGACCTTGGTAGTCATCAAAAATGTATTTGCTTAGCATAAGCTGGAAGAATGGCTCCTTCACTTCCTGGGAAAAAGAAATCTATCCACAACAATCCATTGCGTAATTATTGCATTTTAAAATTAGTTTCATGAATTAGATGTTCCTAATTTTTTTCAGAGTTTCTGGAATTCTCATCTTTTATAAATCATAACAATTTTAAATGAACAGCACTGGCTTCCAGGCTAATCAAAACACTGTTTCTTATGTGCACAGTCTTAAACAGCCTGTAGCAAGATAATTTGAAAGATAATTTATCCTTATATGAGTCTACTCAAAAGTTGCATTAATCAATTTAGAGCGTGCAGACTCCAGTTCCCCAAACCCTGGTGTCCAGCCCTCCAAAGTCCTTTCCAAATGTAATCTTCAGTATTATGAAAATTAATAAATACACAGAAAGTAAATTCTATTAGCAGTAATTAATTAATTTCATTTACATTCCATTTCAATTAAATTAAACCAGAATTAGATTTTGTCCTTCATTACCCCTAACACAGAGGTCCCCAACCTTTTGGGCACCAGGGACCGGTTCCATGGAGAGAGGTTTTTCTGCGGATCAGAGGGGACGTGGTTTCATGTACTGTGGATGGGACTTCGCTTGTTTGCGCGGACCAGTTTCTGGCATGCTGTGGCCCGGTGCCGGTCCATGGACCAGGGGTTGGGGACCCCTGCCCTAACATATTGCTCAAAATTCAAGTGCAGCTATCAACACAACAAAGTAGTACATCACAATCTTGGTTGGTTGTTTTGTACTCAAGAAAGGGTCTTTCACATTTAACTCCAAGGGGATTTGGCTAACATGTTATGCATCATTTTGCATAGCTTTGCAGAATTAATGACACTTTCTAATTTTTACAATGCATTCCTCCTTATTATGCAAGAAATTATTCAGCTTATTATACTTTATGCATTTTCATTATTTGTACTTTGTCTAGAGTAGTCACTGACTTGAAGAGCAATGTCAAATTATTTTAAATAAATGAATTCATCCCTTTGTGTTAAAAAATGTGCAGATAATAAAAAGTTGTAAATGTAGGAAGAGAGAAGTTACCTTGAGATAATTAAAAATACACTTATTAATCCTTCAAATCTCCCATGAGGCAAACATACATCCCTTCTACTGATTCTGTGCTCTGAATCTGAAAGTGAACATCAATTATTTTAAGTCGGCTTTGTTTTGTATTGATTTTTAGAAAAACGTTGAACATTTCAATTATTGATTGATGTATGAGTTGATTTAATAAAATTACATCTTGGTCTTCAGCATAAAAGATTTTCAGGATGAATTATAAATCAACAATAAAATTAAATTTGTGGAATAATGAAAATGATATCAGAGTAACTCCAACCTAATTAAAAGCATGTTCATAGTCTGGCGTCACCAAAGTGGGCTTGTAAAGGAATTTAGAACTGACTTTGAGAAGGTAAGGAAGAGCCATTATGATGGGAAAGAAAAAGTAAATTGTTAAGCGAGGACTTGCTAGAAAGTGGGTCAAATTTTGCCTTAGTCATGAAAGTCAGCTGGATGACTTTAGGCTAGTCGCTCTCAGTCCAGCCCACCTCAAAGGATTATTGTTGTGGGCAAAATAGCAACAGGAGGTGTGTTGGATATATTCACCATGTTTATAAAATAATAATAGCAGGAAATAGATAGATAGATAGATAGATAGATAGATAGATAGATAGATAGATAGATAGATAGATAGATAGATAGATAGATAGATAGACAGACAGACAGACAGACAGACAGACAGACAGACAGACAGACAGACAGACAGACAGACAGACAGATTTTGTATGTGTTGGAAGCATTGAAGTGGCAAAAGGATTTGCTGGTGATATCACCACTGCCAGGGGACACTCAGTTGGGGGCTCCTTTTGTGTCCCCATGAAGTTGCCCACTGAAGTGGTACCCATTAATCAAATCGCAGTCACCTGCTTTCAAACTGCTGGGTCAGCAGGAGGTAGAGCATGTGACGGGAGCTCATTCCGGCCCGTGGCAACAATGGGTCTCGAATGCAAGCCTGCTAAGTCACTGCACTGGATGGATGGATGGATGGATGGATGGATGGATGGATGGATGGATAGATGGATAGATGGAAAAACAAGATGGATGTGTGAGAACGCAACTTAGAGTAATCCACCTTGATTTTTACCTATGATATTTCTCAATCATCCAGGTCATGGTTGTCCCAAAGGTGCTTTTCCAAAAAGCAATTGGACTTTCTCTGGGGGTTTTTTTCCTTGAAAGCATTTTGCTTCTCATCCAAAAAGCTTCTTCAGTTCTAACTGAATGGTAGGTAATGGAAGGATTTATATTCTTTGGAGTCATCTTGTCATTAAGGTTCTAAAGGTCAGCTGAGGCCACTTGGGGTCTTAGCTGTATCCTCAGAGCCACCTGAATCAGAGAGCAAAAGGGTGGGGAAGCTTCTTGGGACTGCTGAAAGGGCTGCATTGTAAACAGGAGATAGGTGGTGTGGTATCCCTCCCCCTTTGTTGAGAGAGGGCTGTTCAATTTTAGCATAGATGCCTGTTTGACCCCTCTTTTCAAGCCAATGGTCCCCTCTGTCCAGAATTTGAACTTTGCTGTCTTTAAAAGAGTTTGAATTTTCACTTATGTTAATTCTCAGAGATCTAACTACAGACCCTCAGAGTGCTAACAACCAGATGACTGCAAAGAATATAAACCAAGATAGTCCAGTTAGCTTTTAGAGAAGCACCTTTGGGACCACCTTGATTTTGTTTACTATAACATGGAACAGAACGACACTTGGATATATTTTCAAGATTCTATTATTGCACCATTTTATAATAAAGAACATTCCTGGAATTTCTGACATTCCAATTTCTCGACCTGATCCACCTGGAAAGACTGACAAGGCAACAAACAAGCAAGTTTCCCTTGATGGAGATTAGTGTAACATGCAGAAATGTGACTTGTCTGTTTCCCTATTAAGAACAGACCATAGTATGACAGCAAATATTAGATTAATTTATTTTACTCTGAATAAACTCAGCTGGAATAGATACTGCAATCTGTAGAATACAGTTGCATGGCAACATATATGAGATTAATTTATCAATAAAAGAGAATATTTGTAGCTCAGGGTTGAAATGAGGGGTCCTTGGTGCTCTCTGCGCTTGGTTGTATTCTTGCAGATGTTTCATTATCCAAACCCCTTGGATTAATGTATTTTACTCTGAATGAACTCAGCTGGAATATATGCTGCAATCTGCAGAATATAGATGCAGAAATATTAAGAATTCTATTCTCTATAAGCATGTGGTAAAAAAGGAGGAAATTAAATGCAATTATATTTCAATTGCCTACGTTAAAAATGGTAAGTGTTTTATGAGATAACTGATCCATTTAAGACTTCAGAGAATCCCAAGAAAGGAAATACATTTTAAAATAGGGATAAAGGAGATGTTGTGATTCAGCGTCAGCCTGTGGTTCCAGCAGCTGAGTCGGATGATTCTGAAGAGGAGGAGGAGGAGGGGTTTGGAGAGCCTTTGGTGTCAGAGGAAGGTTCTGATGCACTGCAGAACTCTCAGCCTGGCCCCTCCTGTCTTGTTCCTCCTCAGACTCAGCTGTGTGAGCATGAGGGATTGGAAGAAGATGATCCACAGCTGGCTCTGTTCAGGGATGCTAGGAGCAGGAGGCAATCTAGCAGAACAGAAAAGAGGAAAGCAATGAGGCAACTCGGGAGAAAGCAATGAGAAGCCACGCCTTGGGACTGCTGATAAAAGGGGAATGTGTGGGAGGTTCTGATTGCTGAAGGCAACCGTTTGAAGATCTTCTGCTAGAGTCCTGGTCTGTTATTCTTGTTTAACTCTTGTTTAACCTTTTGGTTTAAGTCTTGTTTGAACTTTTTGTTTAACTTTTGTTTGAACTCTTTGTAAATAAATTTGGTTGGGTTTTTTCCAGCCTGTTGATTATAAAAAGGGGTTGTCCCTGACATTCAAACAGGGCCGGTCGTAGGCTGGAACAGAACAGGAGATGAATGTACAGTTTTGCCATATTCAGCACCTACACATTATAAAGAAGATAAATATACTTCTTGCTTGTGTAGGAGGAGTCCCTCGTCAGTTTATCATGGCAAAAAAACAGCTCTCTAGTATTACTTTTAAACTTTTGTGAGCTGTAACTCACCTCATCAGATGCATGGAATGGCTAGCTAGGGGCTAATGAAAAATTGAAACTAGGGTGGAGGGAAAGAAGGGGAAAGAGAGAAAAAGGTAGGTTGGCTATATAGATGCAGTTATATGTGAGATAAATTGCAAGAATCTTATCAATTAACAATTCTAATATGTTAAAAACCCACTGTGTTGAGACTTTGAGATTGCCAGAAATTTTTTGATGTATATGATTTGGACAATGTCTCACTCAATGGTGCTGTTAAAGTCCTGTTTTTCTAAAATAGTCACTCTGAGGTTTGTTATGGAGAGTCCTGGAGGTTGAAATGCTCAGATAATACTATGCCTTCTCTTTGAGTCCTGATATCAATCTTGTGTCCATTAACACAAGTTGTCCATAGGACAAGTGGACAAACTTTGACACAAAGTTTGTCCATTTGTCCTATGTAGAATCTACAGAGGCATTGGTAGCAGTTGATATGGCATATATCACATTGGAGGAATAGCTTGTATGCATGGTAGAGATGTTGGAGCAAAGTAGAGATCTGAGGTTCTTGCAAGAACTGCTTCCCATGTTGGCATCATTGTCCTATTGTTTCTTGTTGCTTGTGAAAATCTACTTGAGATTGGGGTGGTTGTTTGTACACAAATATAGACCTGCTATCTAGTGCCTGATGCCATTATTGAGTATGGGTTTAAGCTTATTAATAATGCATTTGGGTGGCTGGAGCAGTGTGATGATGGAACGCAGTAAACAGATGGACATCCAGGAGGGAAGGGGCGCATTCCAGAAGAATAAAAGACAACTCAGCCCAGATATGGTGTGTGAGAGAAAGAAGGGAGGAGTTCACAGAGTATAATGTAGATGCAGATAGTGCAGGTTCTCAATTTACAACCATTTGTTTAGCAGCCGTTCGAATTACAACAGCACTGAAAAAGGTGTCTTATGACTGGTCCGTGCACTTACGACCATTGCAGCATCCCCATGGTCACATGATCAAAATTCAGGTGCTTGGCAACAGGCATGTATTTATAATGGTTATAGCATCCTGGGGTCATGTGATCACCATTTGCGACCTTCCCAACTGGCTTCTGACAAGCAAAGTCAATGGGGGAAGCTGACTGCATGATTCATTTAACAACTGTAATGATTCACTTCTACAGTGATTCACTTAATAATCATAGCAAAAAAAATAGCTCCTAAAATTGTGCAATACTCACAACCACTGCCTTGATTAGTAACAGAAATTCTGGTCCCAATTGTGATTATAAGTTGAGGATTGCTCAGTCTGGCAAGGTTTTGTCTATAGAAGTACAACAATAAAGGACTCAGCTTGGAGGAATTACCCTGTGTCTTTCTTGATTTGGAGCCTGACAAGCAATGAGCTGTAGGTGACAATCAGTAATTGTTCAGTATCTGTCTGTTAATAGGTCCTTGCTGGGAAATTATCGGGCTCTACTGATTTGTCTACTGATCTTTTGGGGTAAACAGTTCAGTATCCTGAACGCCTGGTTTAATTCCATCAGTTGAGCATTCCTGTGAAATGGGTCAGAAAAAGTGTAGTTGTAACATGTAGACTGGGCTATAGATTATAAATCTGTTGGTGCATTCTGGGTAGAAGCTGGAAGTATATAGGTATACACGACAATCCACACATTTCCTGTATAAATATGATGTTTATATGTCCATGCTGAAATTTTATTGTGACTTCAAAGAAGTCAATTTGTTCTATGGATAGGACTAGTCCAGGAGTAGGCAACCTTGGCTCTTTTATGACTCATGGATTTCAACTCCCAGAATTCCTGAGAGCCAAGTTTGCTTACCCCTGGGCTAGGCTAAGGCTGATGAGAAGGAGGAAGTTGTTTAAGTCATGATGAAATTTGGCTAGAGATTCATTTCCATAAAGTTGATTATTTTGGAACGACAGGTCAAGAACGGCACATTACTACTGGAATAATGAATTCAGGAAAAGAAGAGTCAAGCTGAAATATATGGATGAGAAGTATAGCAAAAGATAAGTAGCCTGGCCAACACAACAGGCAAAAATGCCTTTATATAGCAAATTCAAGTGGCTTTCTTATTGCTGTTTGACGTCCAAGATGTACTGCTTAAATTGCATTTGCTGCTTTTGTCATATCCCACATGTTACTGCATGATTGACTCATTCATGGAAGTAAAAATCTGTGCCTAAAAACAGCTTTTTAAGGTCACCTTGACTTTAAAAAGAAATTACTAAACTGCAAGCTACAATAATTGAAACTGGAGAGTCTGAAGAATCCCTGAGGGAAAAAAAATAATTTTTATGACAACAGTCACAAATCTTCCAAATACACTGAAACTCTGACTTCAGGAAATGCTGAAAATTGTGGTCCCAATGCATTGAAGAACTTCAAGTTGGGGAAGACTGATATAAAACATGAGCAGCTCGGGTGATCTCTGCTATATTTGTCCATAATTCAGCTCAAAGTGTTTAGGCGTGATCAGCAGCAGAATCAAGAACCTTCTTTCCCCACCCGCCAGCTATTCTCTCAATGACTGACACCAAAAATATACTCAAAATTGGGTATTAGTAGGATAAGGTAAAGGTAAAGGTTCCCCCGCACATGCATGCTAGTCGCTTCCAACTCTAGGGGCCGGTGCTCATCTCCATTTCAAAGCCGAAGAGCCAGCGCTTGTCCGAGGACGTCTCCGTGGTCATGTGGCTGGCATGACTAGATACCAAAGGCGCACGGAACGCTGTTACCTTCCCACCGTAGTGGTCCCTATTTTTCTACTTGCATTTTTACGTGCTTTCAAACTGCTAGGTTGGCAGAAGCTGGGAAGAGTAACAGGTGCTCACTCTGTTACGCGGCACTCGGGATTCGACCCGCCAAACTGCCGACCTTCTGATCGACAAGCTCAGCGTCCTAACCCACTGAGCCACCACGTCCCTTTATTAGTAGGATAGGGGCTAGAAAATAAAAGTAACTGGGAGGTACTGTACAGGCTGCCTTCTTTTGATAGGAATGGAGTCACCAACAAATATAGGTATGAAACACTTAGCCAAAAATAATTTCATATAATTCTATCCTGTTTTGTTTCCTGTCATCGAACCCACAGTAGTATCAATACAATTCTTACCCAGAAATCTACTCAGTCCCAGACTCACTTAGGTCAGCAAAGTGACTCTTTGATACTATTTGGAACCAAAAAAATCAAAGGTATCAGGGCAGATGACATTGCACTGCTGTATTTAGTGCTGATTTATTCCAACAATTCTTGTACTGGGGTATACAACTCGCATTTTTTTTGTAAGGCTGCTCCCTGCTGCATCAAATTAAAAGAATTGTGTTTGAAAATCTGCATCATTTATAATAGTGCCTTATTTTTCCACTAAAGTGGGGATACGCAAGTAAAGCTTATTTTTACATTGTGTTTTGTTTAATATTTAAGGCTCAATCAGTAAGATGGCAATATTTCTATTGTTTTCCATGATCAACCCCACCCATCTCCTACCCCAATGAAAAGGCCCTTGATTAGCAAATTAGTTCTTTAGTTAATGCAGTGATATTTGGATGTTTCCTGAAAAATAAAATCCTCTAACGAGAGAAACATGAGCTACGAGTTATGGTTTACAAATCTACATTTTGACAGTTCTTCCCTCACATTAATTACTCTGAAACTTCATCCAACAGTTCAGTGCATATTTAATAGTATCGAGCTTTTCTGTGTACACTGTTTTGTGTGACAATCAGCAACTGAAAGAGAAAATTAATGATCTGATCAAAAAAGTCTTCTGTGAAATATATTCATGAGGCTGAAGATCGCAATTTGTTTGCGGGGTCTCCCTCGTTCCCATTGAAGAGAGTTCTGGACTTTTCTCTAATGCTATTTTTTTTTCTTTTTATGACCCTCTTAACATTCTGCCTGAATTTCCTACAGTGTTGTGCTACCAGGAGATCACTGCTCTGTTTGAGATGAAGCCTCAAGAGAGGGGATATCATTGCTTTACATCACCCTGCAAGAGCCTTAGATTAAACTGCATCTGATGCTGTTCTCAGGGTCAGAATGGTTTCTCCAATGTCACGTTTAATTTCATAGTTAATCACGTCTTGTTCTCCTTCTTCTCCTCCTGCTAGGACAGAACAAATCTCTTAAGGTACTAAATGATTTTTCTTCTAAAAGTCCATATTAGTCCACATTACTAATATGACTCAGATACACACTTTCTAATGACTATTCAACTAGGGAATTCTCGGAGTTAAAGTCTGCAGGTCCTAAAATTGCCAAGGTTAGACACTCCAGTTTAGAATTTCAACCCATATGTTCTGCTCTGTAGAAGATTCATTCACCTCTTATTGCCCAGGTCAATAACAAGCAGCAACAGGTAGAATATTTATTAATTGTTCTGAAAGGGTATTTTCCCGTAGTTTTCTTTGGCACTCCTCGTCTTTCACAATCAGAATCTATTCTGTGATTTTTCAAGTGCCAAAACCAGCTCATGTGCTCAACACTGCTCCCTTCTGCTGATGACAAAGGAATGCAAAAATTAGTAGATATTCAACACACTAACTCTGCATTGCATTTCTTTCATAGTGATGAAAAAGGTAACATAGCTCTTTAACCCCAACAGGAAGGAAATAAAACTGAAGAACCAGAGGGTGGAGTGATGTGGAAGTACATTGCAGTAGAAAACTACCTTCCAGTATGCTCTAGCAGTTCAGTTGCAAAACTACGGTACATTTGCTGTCAGAACTTCATCTAGAACAAAGCATTTATATTCTAAAAATGCATTCCATTCTCAAGAGCCAACAGCAGAAGAGACATATTGCTTGCATTGCAGATACCGAAACCCCAATGATAACAAAGATGAGCTACTATAAAATCAAGCAATCAAGCTTTTTATTTAAAACTGTCCCAGGGCTGAAACTTTAGGTCTTTTTCCCCCACCCTTATGAAATAATAGACTTCTTGCCACTCATTTCTCAACCTATAGTATGAAAGGCACAACTTTACATGGACCTTTAATCCATTTATACCTTTTTTTATATAAAAATCTTATTTAGCTTCTCTGATTATTTCAAATTCTTTAAGCTTGTAATTAATTTTTCTTTTGTTCGAAGTCAAAAGATTTTTCAAAATTACCCAATAGCTTTAGAATAGTTAATGGGCAATTTCCAAAAGTGATTAGAAAGTGTGGTTTGCAAATTTAGTACACCTTAAAAGTCTGCTGCAGGAGTGAGCAAGATGGCTAATCCCTTCGAACCTGCAGAAAACCACTATCGCCCAATCTCCTTGTGAGAAGCAACCATTCAGACCACATGTGGGGAATCTTCTGTCCTCTCCTTATCTAGGGAGGTTCCAAGGAACCAATTTATTCACCAGTTCCTTGGTCTTTGTCATGGACGTTGGCTACATGTAACATCCTGTTGCTGTACTACATGTAAGCCAAAATTAACTGGCTCACCTGACAAAGAGCATCAACCATATGTGATCACATGAACACTGAGCCAATCTAGATGTAGATAACCCCTATGTTTAACTACAGATTGCTATTACCAACTTTTCACTACTGCTACTTTGCTATGTAAAACACCTGAACAAATGAAATCCAGATGCTATCTGTAAAGGAAAGTTCCTGAGTTGAGAGCAAAGTCTCTCAAAGATTCTGTTTGACTTGCATCCATTCCACAATTTGATCTTCTCATTAACCTTGACCAAGTAATGATTTATATCAGGGCTTTTCAACCAGTGGTACGGGTACCACCTGTGGTACATTGGCACCTGGCAGGTGGTATGCAGCCATCCTAGAAAAGTGGTAGCGGAGGAGAGGAATGAGCTGAACCAGTGGCAGCACCCCACAAGCCTAAGCGAGAGACGGCTGGAGCTGCAGGGCTGTCAGGGCTCAGCGGAAGCGGCAGGATCAGCACCAGGCTCCAGCTGGAGCTCGGCACTGATCCTGGTGTTTCTGAATCCAGAAGAAGCACCGATCAGCTGGAATGTTGCAGCGATCTCCAGGGTCTTGTGATTTACATTCAGATGCTTGGCAACTGATTCATATTTATGATGGTCACAGTGTCCCAGGTTCATGTGAAGTGACCAAAACCTGCTGCAACCACCCAGCAGACGGGGGGGGGGGATAAATATTTCATCACATGTTCTCTTTTCTTTGCAGTAGAAAACGCTGGTAAGGAATAGCATGATCGGTTCCTGGATGTTTAAGAAGAAAATCCAGAGAAGTTGCCCCATGAAATCAAATTCATTTCATCTTATTTAATTTCTTTGCCATGGTTTAAACAAGATGCACCTCTGAAAGGCTTTCAAGAGTGAAAGAATGCAATTAAAATCTCAGGCAATAATAAAGTGCAGTATATAACAAATAAATTAAAATATTTATTCAAACAGAAGGGCAAGAAAAACCTTTCTGCTGACTTTCTAGTACTGCATATTTTACATTCCTACTTGCAGCAAATTCTATTATATTCAGTGTGATTTCTAAATAACCATGTGTTACTCCGTTATAGCCTTCCTAGAAAGAAACAGACCAACAAGAGTCAGGTGCCTGCTTATTGGAACATCACAGAAAATAACAGTATAACATATATGTAAATATCAGCAGTAATATACAGTATATCAACAGTGAAGGTCTGAATTTAAATATTTTCTCAATAATTGCTGATACCCTGGAGCAAATTGTTCTTTTAGCCTAACCTGCTTTACAGCTTCTTGTGAACCATGCATTATAAAATATTCTGAAGGCTGAAACGTACTTGATGCAAGTGTAACAGAGATACAAACGTTTGCTAATGTCCAAATTAACTATCACCCTAAAAATAGAAAACAGAAAAACAGCAATATGGTAATTTAACCTTCCCCAATTTCACATCATTCAAATGTCCATACTTATCAAACAGGACCAATAATCCAGACAGCAGGTCTATGAACCACCAGCCCGCATATCTGGAAGATATACCGGTAGTTTATTTATTTGCAAATAAATTTAGTACTTTCTACTAAAAAAGCAAAGCCAATAAGTTCCACATTTTTTCAATTCATTTCTAATAAATTCTAACCTCAGATCTCAGGTTTATAGCTCCAAGGTCAAGAAGTATGAGATATAAATAAATATTAACCATTTTAAGAAGATGTAACATTTTGATATCTGTTTTTATGACCGCACCCTCTTTTGCTTTTATTTCTTTCTTTATTATGTGATTTATAGGCTGCCTGACTCGATGGTAATGAATTCCAATTTACTCTCTCAAAGCCAAATCCCTCCTCATCTAAAGAATGACTAATTATGTAATATTACAAATGAATCCTTTTAAAAAACCAAGACAGCCTCTACTAGCATAAATCAAATCCTTTGATTCTTGCATGACACAAAACAAAGAATTCCAGTTTGTTTGTTGCTCAACTCATTGTATGTTTGATGGGAATCTCCAGTAATCCAATAATTTTAATCCAAAAGATAACAACCCTGTTCTTTACATGATCACTTTCTTCTGAGAGGAAAGAAAGAGGAATTAGTATTTTCTGGTTTTATCAGGTTTCCCTTTTCTTCTCTTTCAGTTTAGCCTCTTATTCAGTTTATTATTATTATTATTATTATTATTATTATTATTATTATTATTATTATTATTATTATTATTATTATTATTATTATTATTATTAATTAAATTTATATACCGCCCTTCTCCCGGAGGAGAAGTTTAGCCCTTCTCCAGGAGTTTAGCTTTCCTATTGATGTAAAAGCAAAAATAAAGTTTAGGGAATGTTTAAGATAGCAAATCTACCTAGAAAATCTTCAAGACTAAATTTTCTTGCTGGAATTAGCCCAGCACATTGATCATGCCAAGAGAAGCAGCTGGTTATCCACCATTTATGGGGGAGCTGTGGGGAGGTGGGGGGAGGGGGTGAAGCTAAGAAACGTTTTTCTATAATCAAGCCAGATCTCTGAAGTGGCTTCCTATTAGAAGTCCAACAGATCCAATTTTAGTTATCTTCTGAAAGTAGCTAAATTGGTGCTTTTCTGGCAGGTATTTGGGATCAATCCCAGATTCTGTTTGGGCTGTAAACTTTTGTATTCTTGTTTTTCATTATTATACATTGTTCTGTTGTATGCTGTGAGCCACAGAGAGCCTCTTCATGTTTCTGGTGGGATACAAATGTGATAAATGAGGAAATAAAAAAATGCTTTCAGAAAATGCTGCCAGCTTTAAGCTAACTACTCATTGTTTCACACCCCAAATTAATATGGTAGTATCTCATTTCAGATAAAATATATTTAATGCTCTTCGGTATCATTTTTTGAAAGATATAGCCATTCTTTACAAGCTCATTAGCATTTTGTAACACACACTGGGGAAAGAGAGAGAGGGAGAGAGAATTTTCTTGCTTATATGCTTCTCTGATTGAGAAGATAACCAATTCAAGTAGATGGTACTGGGCTGCACAGATGAATAAATTGAGTCATTAAAAGCAAGTTCTTATGTTTTATGAAAGGAAGACCAAATCTGCAGTACAATTAACCATTCAGCTCTTCAAAAGAGCACATGACAGTCAAAGCCACTACCCTATTTTATCACCAGCTCATTTTATGCGGCATTTAAAAATTTTATTCTAATATTCTTCCTCTAGGATTGTGCACATCTCTGAATATACAGTTAATCTGTTATAGGCCATTGTATGTTATCTATATGCAGTGCTTTTTTTGTAAAAGAAAAAAGGTGCTGGAACTCACACATGTCATACAACCCGCCTTGCCTACCCTACAAGGTTCCATCCGAAAAAGGTGCCGGAACTCCTTTCTGAGCGTTCTATGAGGAAAAAAGGCCTGTCTATATGGTACATGGAGAAATATTTTAATAACTGATGATCTGCCTCTGATATTTAGTGTTTTCTTTACATAAAGTTTTCATTATTTTCAAAACTATTTATTGAGCTTTGGGAAGATGTGCTTTTGGAGATAATAAACAGCCCTTCCTTGCACTGACATTTAGAATGTTTATTTCTTCAAATGTTTTGAACTCTCTAAAGGTTTAGAACCACTGTCAAGCCACTGATTTAGATTTGTACTTGAATGTAATTAATTTCTACATTTTTCTAGTCTGAATTTAGTTCTAAAACAGTCTCTTCCAACTTGGCATCCTGCAGATATGTTCACTGGATGTGTTCACAACGTCCAATGCATCTCAAGCGTGCCAAATTGGAGAAGGCTAACAATGGTGTGCATGCTGTGAGCAGTGTGGAATACATACACACACATATATACATTACTGCAGTAACATATACAGTAGAAGTTATACAACTGTTTAAAAGTTGCCTTTGTCCCCATCTCTAATGACAGGTAAATTTTATGGATGAACTAGACCAGGGGTAGGCAACCTTGGCTCTTTTATGACTCGTGGACTTCAACTCCCAGAATTCCTGAGCCAGCTGGCTCAGGAATTCTGGGAGTTGAAGTCGAGTCATAAAAGAGCCAAGGTTGCCTACCCCTGAACTAGACTGATACATCCACTTCTGAGAAGAACTTGGGTGGTCACCACATTTTCTTCCAATTCCCTGAAATAGGGTTAGAAAGAATCTTAAGGTTGGAGAAAGAAGTACTGCAGTTCCCCAGAAATGTCTAACCTGCTGAAGCCCGCTATCAAGAAGCCTCAATGGGGAACCACTTGGGACCCCTCAAATTTGAGTTACGTCTGAGGGGTTCTGGGTGCTCTCTGAGCCTGGTTGTTTTCTTGCAGAATTTTCATTACCCAAACTAAGTTACATCATCAACACTGGGAAATGGGGGGGAAATGTCTGTGGGCACACTTTCACCAAGAAACAACTTTTCTTCTTGCATGAATACCTACACCAACATGCCCTACCTACCAGTGTCAAATACAAAATTTCAATAGACTATCCCAAGAAGGTGGGTGAAAAATTATGTAGATCATGATCACAGATGCACACCTTACATTAAACAAATATTAGCAAACCTTAGCAAACCTCAAGGAACAGCTGGAAGAGACCATCACTAGCACTAATGATGTTCCCTAGTAATGAAACATCTGCAAGAAAACAACCAAGGACAGAGGGCATCATAGACCACTCATTTCAACCCTGGGCTACAAATAGTCTCCATTATTGGTGAGTTCCATCTGGTTTATACCACTGGAACCAGACTGCCTTTGCAAGGAAGAGAGAAAGAAATGATAAATCAAGAGTAGTAGTATCAGGCAAAAAAACACCACTTTTTCTTTTCCAGAAAATCCTGTTTCAAAAGAGAAGATAATTTTGAAGACATTCTCATTGGCAGAGTGCGCCATTATTGCATCTGTTTAATTACTAAGCAGCCAGGAGATGAATGTGAACATCCCTCGTTAACCTAACCATCATCTCTATATTCATCTTCAACCTCTCTGGCATCTCACTCTTTTATTAAATCCCAAAGGAAGATCTCAACTGGCAATTGATTAGTTTGGGTTCTTCCCACAAGAAGTTACTATCCTTACTAGGAAGAAAAGCTGCTCTTGAGGTAAATTTCTTCTCTCCTGAGGAAATTTTGAGAAGCTATCCATCCAATTTCTCTGGCTATAATTGGATGTATATGTTTGGAAAGCCATATGTGTTTTGCTCTTTAAAAAAAAACAACCCTAAACACTTTTATAACTGAACACAGCCAACCACAGTGGAAGCTCTGCATAAGCTGATTATCTCTGCAGAACCAGGACAGTAATCACTGAAAAGATGATTCTGCAATGACAACAGTTGACCATGGATACAAGCAATTGTATCTTCCTTATCTCTTCCTTATCCTTTCTCCCTGCTCCTAGCTTCCCTCCCTCTTCCATGCTGAGGTCGAGACACCTTGTTGCAATTAAACTGCTTCTCCTCACTTTTCCAAATGAGCAGAAGAATGGTTTTCACACAAATTAACCATTTCCCCCCTAAATATACCAACCAAGGATGAAATAGCTCATGGCATTGGTTGGATGCCAATTTCTGTATTATTCCATCAGTCAACTGAAGTAGTGCATGTCAAATCAGCCACCACTCTTTTCAGGTCTACAGCAGGGACAACATACTTGTGTTGCTGCATATGAATTGGTTAAGATTTGGGGGTGATTTGAATTAACTAAATTAACAATGTGTTTAAATGACATATGGGGAAAATTACTTCTCTTAATGGTGGACTTATTTCTAACATGTTTCCTTCTGCCTATTATGGGGTTGTTGCTTCTCTTAGGAATGCACTGCCAAGGGTTAACTCCCTTGGTGAGAGGAAAAAAAAATCTTCCTAGAAGGGTGTGTGAGGAATGTTAGTCAGATGATGCTGATAAAAGATGACTAAGTCACTTAATGAGGAACTGTGTTTTGATAGCATACAAAGAGAAACTTTCTGCAAATTAAATCTGATATTGGCAACTTCATTTGAGGTAAAACTAAAATCTCATTTTTTTTATCAATAAAGACCCAGAAATCATTGTAAAGTCATAGATATAATCTAAGGAGCAAATATCTCACTTTTTAAAAACTTGAATATTTTTTATTGTACGTAAATAGGGAACTAAATATGCAGAACTGGTTTGAATATTTGCCCATAAACAATAACAAATTATATTTAGTTTTGTAAGGAAAATAAGGATATTCACAGGCTATTGTAAAGTCAAAACATTTCAGTTCTGCCAGTTAGGGCTAGAAGAGTATATAAGACAACATCCAGAAAATTCCATGAATGTGGAAGCAAGGAAGAGACCTATCCTGCCTATGAAAAGACTTCATCCCAATATTTTAAAACAGACTATCTTAGCTATGGACTGTTTTCCCAACTACTATTTTTCCAAGGGAATTTTTGTTGGTGTTGGTGTTGTTCTAGTGGCAATTTTGCAGCTGGGTCACTCACCACTTAACAAAAAGGAGATTTTTACTAGAACCAGAGCATGTTCAATCCTCTCTCTATCCTTGCAAGGCTCCAAATCTCCTCTCCCAGACAAGGGTGGAGGAGCGAGGAAGCCAAAGCAGCTCAGTAGTTCAAAAAGAATTTTTAAAATCAGCCATGAATCATCTGCTTAACATCATATCTAAGTCTGGCCCCAAGTAACTTGAGCAATATGCTCAGACAATTTTTCTGTGACTACAATGTTGTGATGTCAAGATGAGAGAGAGAGAGAGAGAGAGAGAGAGAGAGAGAGAGAGAGAGAGAGAGAGAGAGAGAGAGAGAGAGAGAGAGAGAGAGAGAGAGAGAGAGAGAGAGAGAGAGAGAGAGAGAGAGAGATTTCCTTACTAGAGATGTTTTATGGCAAAAATACAAATAACAGCATATTGTTAGGGCCAAAACGTATTTTAATTTCTGTAACATAATTTTAAAAAATACCAAAATGTATTTGGGACAATGTATATGATAAGAAGAAAAATTTCAACAAACAATGGTGTTTGCCAATTCATTTAGTTTTTTTTCTTTTTATGACCCTGATGTTTATCTGTCAGCACAACAAAAAAAAAAACAAAAAAGGAACAGGTTTCAACTTTTCTAGAGTATCTTCTAGCACATATGTTATAATATAAATGAATACAGACTGTATTCAGTTTTGCTTTGGTGAATGCAGGGACATCAGTCACCAAAGGCAACATTTTGTCCATAATGACACTTCATAAATGCACAGGCTCCATCATTTGCAATTCAAAGATCAAAATTTGCTCCTTTCATTAGATAAACATAAACTGAAATGCCATTAACTTCACCTGTAAAGTACAGGGCATTGGATAAATGTGTCAGGAGGACACTGACTGAACATACAGAGGCAGCCCTTAAATAGTGTATCAAGGATTTGGAAGCCTAATCAGACCTGGCTTTCATACTTAAAAAAGGGTGTCATTCACTTTTTTTCAAGCCAACTGGATTCTATGCCAAATAGTGATTCTGAAATTAAGAAAAATCTTAACCCTGACAAGATTTAATGCCCTCCGACAGATGCTCCTAAGCAGCAATTATGGAGTATTTTATTTGAACAACTTTGCCCTTGGGATGAAGGAGTTCCTGAAACAGTAACCCACTTTCTAAACAGTGTTTCTCAACCTTGGCCACTTGAGGAGGGATGGACTTCAAGTCCCAGAATTCCCCAGCCAATCCAGCTCTTAAGTATATAGAAACTTGCTTACAGATGGCTACTTTACTTTATCAGGTTTTGATGGACTCTGGAGTCACAGCTAAAACATTGAGGGAATACATCTGGCCTAGAAGCCCCAGCTTATAAATTTTATCAAAGATTTTTAATGATGCACAAATGTTATTAATGGAAAAGAGCTATGTCACTGGAGATTTTTCTCTTCCTGGAAAGTTTTTCAAAACTGAAACTAGAATTTAAATGACCACATAAATGAAATATATCTACCTCCAATCCACATGTATTCATTTATAAATCAATTTCATCCCATTTAAATCTCAGTCTGTATATTTAAGGCACAAGTTTGTTTTCTTACAATGGCCATTTTGTATGCAATTTCCCCTAAAATAATTTATTTTCAGGCAGTGTTAAACATTTTGTTTACATTTTTGAGTAAGAAATGTACTGCAAAGTTTGGAAAAGCAAACAACCTAAGAGGTACATGCATTCCAGCCAACCTATTACAGGTGGTCCTTGACTTACAACCACAATTGAGCCCAACATTTCTGTTGCTAAGGGAAACAGTTGTTAAGTGAGTTTTGCCCCATTTTATGACCTTTCTTGCCACAGTTGTTAAATGAATCCCTGGAGTTGTTAAGTTAGTAACACGGTTATAAAGCAAATCTGGCTTTCCCACTGACTTTGCTTGTCAGAAAGTCACAAAAGGTGATCACATGACCCCGGCACACTAAAACAGTCATAAATATAAATCAGTTGCCAAGCATCTGAATTTTGATCACATGATCATGGGGATGCTGCAAAAGTCATAACTCTGAAAAACGGCCATAAAGTCACTTTTTCCAATGTCGTTGTAACTTGGAATGGTCACTAGATGAACTGTTGTAGGTCGATGGCTACTTGTAGTGTGGAAAACACAAATTAGATTTCCTTGCCGAAAACTGCAAACCAAATGAAACTTGTACACATTTAGCATGGTATGAATAATACAGTATTAACACTAGTTTACAATTAACTCCTCTGAAAGCAGCTGGTAAATTAACCACAAACATTAACTTTACAGACAGGTTCTATGAGAATGTGGTATTGGTAACAGAAAAATAAGGTACTGCTCAACAGGAAAAAATAGACTTGTCAGGAAATGTAAAGATTTCTGCTAATTTACATTTCTAAAGAAATATTTCTTTGATACCTCTTTCATTTTCCCCGCTTCACAGTAATTATCATTAAACTGTGGTCTGCTTTTTTTTTAGAAAATTTTATTAAATATACATTTAAAAACAAAAGTGGACATGATTCAACTTCCCTAGCTACAACACTACTATTAGCATTATCTTATATTAACAGAAATAACAAAAACCTAAAATACAGTCTATAACAGGACAGAGTATAACAAACTGTACATATAACATCAGTCGTTTTTTTTAGTAAACTGTCATTCAGTCCTCAGCATTACATTTACATATCTTTCAGTTATGTCCATTATATAGATGCTAATAAGAAATCCTTACATTATCAACCAATCAAACAATGTTCATCTCAGCGATCCTCCTTAACTCTAACCAATTGTACAAATTTTGCCAAATTTCATAATACTCCGTTTCGTTCTTATTTTTGATCTCTAGGGTTAACCTGTCCATTTCAGCGCAGGATAAAATTTTATCTATTGTTTCTTCTTCAGTGGGTGTTTCCTTTCTTTTCCATTTTTGGGCAACTGTGGTCTGCTTTTTTGTTCACATTGCAAAGGACACCACCCAACAAACCAGTAAGAGGAAACTCCAGTTCCTTGCTATTCAGACAATGAAAGGGCTCCTGATATAATAATATTTTTTCAGAAACTAATTAAGGAAAGCCATAAAACTTTGGAGAATCAACACTTCAAAATTACTCTGCTTTTGACTTTCTACTGAGGACATACTGTAGTAACTTACAGGCATGGCAGAATTATACAACTTAATTGTTTACTATTATTTTTTTCCTCCCTTCAAAATGAATGTTGAAAATTAATAGTGGCAGCCTAGAAACATCTCACAGTTCTACCCAGCAGCTACTTCTAAAGGAGAAGATTGAGGGCACTGACACATAATGTTCAGACTATACTTCCCTCAGTATATTTCTGGCAGGGGAGATGTATATATTTTCTTAATTAAAATTACCATTCCGTGCCTTCCAGAAGTCTGTAAAAACTTGACTTCTGCGTGGAATCCAACTTTTCCCCTTGTTTATTTGCCTGCTTAATCTCAGCTGATAACAAAGACTATAATGCTTTTGAAGTAGGATTATATTTTGCTTTCTATCTGCGAAATCTGCAAATATTGAATTTAGATTTCAGGTTAATGCATTGTAGCCTGATGAGATTTAAAAATCCAAAAACCTTCTCAAATATCTTTGTTATTTATTTATTAGTAAAGGTAAAGTTTCCCCCACACATGTGTGCTAGTCGTTTCCAACTCTAGGGGCCGGTGCTCATCTCCGTTTCAAAGCCGAACAGCCAGCACTTGTCCGAGGATGTCTCCGTGGTCATGTGGCCGGCATGACTAGACGCCAAAGGTGCACAGAACGCTGTTACCTTGCCACTGTAGTGGTCCCTATTTTTCTACTTCTATTTTTACGTGCTTTCGAACTGCTAGGTTGGCAGAAGCTGGGACGAGTAACAGGCGCTCACTCTGTTACGCGGCACTCGGGATTCGACCCGTCAAACTGCCAACCTTCTGATCGACAAGCTCAGCATCCTAATCCACTGAGCCACCGTGTCTCTTATTTATTTATTAGTATTATATTATTATTATTGTTGTTGTTGTTGTTCTATAACAGAACACCTCAAAGAGAGGCATTAAAAACATATATTTCATTCTTTTCGGGGGGACTGCTTGGTTGACAGGATAACCTATAGTTTCATCCTACTGAACTAGAATATCTAATGATGCCAATCATTCAAAATGTTTGCCTTAACAGAATAATAGAGTTTGAAGGGACCTTGAGGGTCTTCTAGTTCAACCCCCAGCTCAGGCAGGAAACCCTACACCATTTCAGACAAATGGCTGTCCAATCTCTTATTAAAAACCTGCACTGTTTGAGCACCCACAGCTTCTGGAGGCAAGGTATTTCACTGATTTATTGTTCTAACTCAGGAAATTTCTCCTTAATTCTAGGTTGCTTCTCTCCTTCATTAGTTTCCATCCATTGCTTCTTGTCCTACCTTCAGATGCTCTGGAGAATAGCTTGAGTCCCTCTTCTTTGTGGCAGCCCCTGAGATATTGGAACACTGCTATCATGTCACCCCTAGTCCTTTTAATTAAAACTTATAAAGGCTTCTTGAACTCTGCTTTGCCAGTCAAAGTATTGTCAAGGATGCCGTAGATCACATGGTGAATAGGAGTAGTACTGTAATTTGTACTGGCTAAAATTCCTGAGAAGCGTCCTTTCAAAATATTCTGCTTTTCTCCAAGTTTGCCTCACTTTTTGAGTATTCTATAAACACCCAAAATACAGGCAAGGAAGAGTAGACTATTTTTACTAGGACAGGGAGATTCAGAAACTGCAACCCATTATAAAATGAGGAGGAAAAGAAGGTTATTAACCTGCTTAAAGATATTTTTGATGTAGAGATGAAGCTAGTTCACAGGAATCATGTTCAACCATAGCTGAAAATGAACTAGAGTCTTTGGTTCAAAGAAATCACTTTGATGCAATTTCAGACATTATTTTCTATACATTCAATCAGAAACGCAACTAGTAATCATATTCCCTCATTTTTCCCTGTTCCCAAAATATGTGACACAAGAGTCATAGTTGTCTATTTCATATTTCCCTACAATATTAAAAATGTTCATTATCAAATGTGGCATTTTGGGGGGGAAATATTTTGGAAAACAATGTGAATGCTCCAATTATTTAATTTAATTTACCTACTTCCCAAAAACGGTGTGAGTAATTTTCAATAAGGTGTGGGCATAGTCTTGTTAATTTTAGATTGCACCGCCAGTGACCATAACAGAGGATGAAACAGCAAATACAGACAAGAACAATTAAAAACTATTTTATTGCAAGTGTGCACATGCAAAAGAAAGTTGTATCAGCAAGATCATTAGTTAGTCTTACAATGAAGGTAATATTGTAGAGTTTTAAGCAGAATGTTCGGAAATAGATTCCTCCCTTAGAGTGTTTAAAAATCACAATGACGGGATAATTTGTTAAATAGGATCAATCACAAGGGAAGGGAAGAAAAAGGCTCTAAGAAAATGGCACTGCTGCACAAATAACAATCTTATTCTCAGTGGCAACATTCATTTTGTACTCCACACATTACCAAATGAAGCACATTAACAAATCTTTCCAACAGAGTGCTGCATGGCAGATGCAGCAGCTGGAAATAGGTCATGTCACAGGAATAAACTGTTGCCCCTGACAATCAAGTTTTTTTTTATTGGCCCTCCTGGCAACTTTGCTTTAGCAACAATGAAAATTGAGTGTTTGTAAAAACCCACTCTCCAAAATGGGCACTTGACTAAACTTAGAATAACCAATATTTGGTACGGGCAGTCCTCGACTTACAACCATTCATTCAGTGACCATTCAGTTACAATGGCACTGAAAAGAGAGACTTATGGCTGTTTTTCACACTTACAACCATTGCGGCATTCCTGTGGTCACATGATCAAAATTCAGACACTTGGCAACAGGCATATATTTATGATGGTTGCCGTATCCCGTGGTCATGGGATCACCTTTTGTGACCTTATGATAAGCAAAGTCAACGGGGAAGCCAGATTTCCTTAACACCATGTTACTAACTTAACACCTGCAGTGATTCACTTAAGAACTGTGGCGAAGAAAGGTTGTACAATGGGCCAAAGGTCACTTAACAACTGCCTTGCTTAGCAATGGAAATTTTGGGCTCAGTTGTGGTTGTAAGTCAAGGACTACCTGTACCTGTTCATATAATACTGAAAATTCATATAGAAGCAAGGAACAAAACTTTCACTGTTCCTCCATAGTTGTGCCTAGCATTCCTAAGGAAGGATCGCTGATCAAACCCAGACCTACTCAACCTTGGAAAGGATGTTTCAGAAAGCTTCAGACCATGTCTAATAGGTTGAGATTCTGTTGCAACATTCTCTTTTCTGTATCACCAATCTAATAAGTTACTTAAGTTGTATATGTCTAACAAAATACTTAAGCTCAGCAATGTTCCAGAATTTTTGTGTTCTTGTTGTTGTTTTTTTGTCACCATTAACAATTCTAAAATCACCCTGAATTCTGAAAACAACATGACATAAATTAAGCAAGTGTCAGTTATGTAAATATGTATAATTTGTTTGAAGGACCTCAAATGAAGCTGAAGGTTGCAAACCTGTGAAAAAATGGGGAAGGGGATTCTTAAACAAAACAAAATACCCACACATACGCACACCACACTAGGTAATATTTTGAAGAAAGGATTAAAGTAAATAAAGCTGCAATGGAAATATACAACCCTATTGGTTATTTAACAAATTATTGTGATAAAGATATGAGGAAGGCATGTATTTCACAAGTCTAAACAAGAATTTGCAAAGCAAATATGTCTTCCCCTTTTGTATTTATTTACTATTGCAAAGACCTCATGTACATTCTTGCCCATAAAATATTAAATTACATAAATATGGCAGATAAGCTAACTGTTCACATGGAAATGTATTATTATAGGTAGATATAATTGATGGTGGTTTTCAAAAACACCCAAAAGACATTTGATAACCCAATTTGCACATTAAATTTAATGAGCAATCAGATTACAAACCTCTAAAAGGATCTGTGAAACACTGTTCCCATGTAACAGTTTTAAAATAACCTTTTATGAGCTGGAAATATTATGTTCAGGAGGAAGCCACAATATTAATAATTGTAACTGTTTTGGAGGGTGTATTATTACAATAAAATTGAACTTTTGGACAAATAATATGTATGTATGTATGTATGTATGTATGTATGTATGTATGTATGTATGTATAAGAGCATGTTTGTGTGAAGGAGAGGAAAGGAAGGAAGGAAGGAAGGAAGGAAGGAAGGAAGGAAGGAAGGAAGGAAGGAAGGAAGGAAGGAAGGAAGGAAGGAAGGAAGGAAGGAAGGAATCTATTTGTTTGACACTCAACATCCATATAAGAAAAATCTTATATATTAATTTTCTATATAATACATGTATTTATAATTTGCCCTGTAATGAATGAATGAAGCCATCAATAAAATTTATCTAGAGAGCATCTATGGAGATTCTCAGTCACCCAGGTCAAGGTTATCCCAAAGGTTCTTTTTCTAGAGGCAACTGGACTTTCTTTGCTTTTCCTTGAAGATGTTTTGCTTCTCATCCAAGAAGCTCTGAACTGAAGAATCTTCTTGGATGAGAAGTGAAACATCTTTAAGGGGGGAAAAAGAAAGTCCAATTGCCTTTTTAGAAAGCAACTTTGGGATTCTACAGTGAGCATTCTGGAATTTAGTGGACCACATCTGACTTTTTTTTTTAATTTGCAGAGTATTCCTGAATTAGTGTAAATGGGAGGTGGGGGAGAGAGAATCACTTTTGGATAAATATCAGAAATTACCTATTCCTGCACAAAGCAAACAAAACCCCAGAGGTAGTTCTCAACCCAAACTCTTCTTGCTTTCCAGACTCTCATTATGGACTGTGCCAGCTTTAAGATCGGCTTCAAGGGAAGAAACTCCCAACTGACCTACTCATGCAATTGCTAAAGCATTGCCTTGAAGAAATTAAATGTAGACTTGTCCACGGCTGGCAAAAGACATGTTGCCACTCGGCAAAAGACTCACTCTATTTTATATACAAAAGATAAACAGACCTGCAGTTAAATTTTCTTTTGAGAAAGCTTTTCAAAAACACCCAAGGACAGGAGTTCAGCTTAGCAGCACAGAGCAACTTTTATATTACACACATAATTCTGACCATTTCTTGTCTCCTAGCATCTGCTGCCTGAGATAACAGTCTTATTTTGCATAATAATAGGACTAACCTGGCATGTTGTATTGCTAAACATTGAAAAACATCGGTGGAAGAGAAGGGCCTTTATCCCTTCTCCTTAATTCTACCCTCTCCCAGTCATCCGTTTCTTACAGCTGCACTTACTACCAACCTGAGCAAAAGGACTTTGTGGCAGAGATTGCTCTGAAGGTATCTTTGGCGGCACCTTAGAGGCCACAGGTCCAGCTCTCTGTTTGCATTGGAAAGTGACTTCAAGCCCACTGGATCTCCTCTTACAAGCCCTAGAAATATTTTTTTTTTCAGCTGCAATCAAAAAATTCAGAGATTATATAAAGTGGCCTTAAATGACTTTATATCAGAGAGAAGATACTTCAAAATCTATCCCAGCTTTCCTGGCTTAAGTGCAACATTTTTTGCCTTTTGTCCCACTGGAGAGGATTACTGAATGAAAAGTGATGTAAGCTAATTAATAACTAGCTCTCATATATAAATTTTAGTCTAGATGTCAGCCTAGCCTTATAATAGCTAACATTTGATGGGTAATAGAGGCTACAAATATACTGTAACCATGACCCCCCCCCTCCTCATGTTGCACCCCTTCTTGGACCAGGTTTTTTTTTAATCTCATTTATATCCCGCCCTTCTCCAAAGACTCAGGGCGGCTTACAATCTAAAGCACAAATCAATGTGCTTAGCAATAGCCTTCATTCTATGTATATGCCTGTTTATTAGGGCTTTCGCCCCCCCCCCAAGCGGCATTATTACAAAGTCAGCTTATTGCCCCCAACAATCTGGGCCCTCATTTTACCTACCTCAGAAGGATGGAAGGCTGAGTCAACCTTGAGCCTGGTGGGACTCGAACCTCCACTAATTGCAGGCAGCTAGTGTTACTTAAGGAGGCATTAGCCCACTGCTCCACCAAGGCTCTTGGTGGTTTAAACTCACTGATACCCTGCTCACCTGCCCCCCCACCTCTCTAGATGGGGCTGCACTTCAAGAGCATCCAGAAGCTTCAACTGGTGCAGAACATGAAAGCAGGCGGTTATGTGTGCCTCTAGGATGGCACATGTTATCGATCTGTTCAGCATGCTACAATGGCTGTGAGTTTGCTTCTGGATGCAATTCAAAGTGCTGGTTTTTTTTTTTATTTTTAAAGCCCTACGTGAAATTGAACCATGTCATTTGAGCGACTTTGTCTTTTCTCACTTACATCTACTCATCCCATCAGATCCAGTAGAAAAAGTATGCTCCAGGTCTTATCTGGTAAGGAGGGACCCAGGAGACACACCTTTTCTGCTGTAAACTCCACCCTGTATATCAGCCATTAGCCTGAGGTAAGGTTAGCCCCATCTGTTCCAGAAATCTTTGAAAATCTCTTCCATCATTTCTGGAGGTCATCTGGAGACCCTGCAAAGTAGATGAATGAGGCTAAATGATGGTTGTCCTCACACTATATTGGGGTTCTGTTACGTTTTTATTTTTTTATGTTTTCATTTTTGTTGTTATTTATGTCTCTTTTTTAATGTTGTCATAAATATGGTTTTAATTGTTATTCTGTTTGTAAGCTGCCCAGAGTCAGTTTTCTGTGTGAGATGGACAGCTATATATATATAGCTATATAGTATTAAATCTATAGACTTTTGTCCTTTTTAATGCACATTTTTTAAATGTTTCGTCTATTGTTTTTGAAATTTGTATTTTAGCTTTCTAAATAAAATAAAACAAATAAAAGAAGAAGAAAAGAAAAGAAATCCAGCAACCTAACATTAATTAATTAATAGCATCAATGAGGCAGTTCCCCTCCTTCTTCAAAAATACATTTGGGCAACTTGCGCTGGCCTCAGAAAAAGTTCAGTCCCATACAAATGCAAATTATTATCTAATATTCCCTTGGTGAGGGGGAATTGTTTTAACTTACAGCTGTGCCTCTTTTGTATAAATATTGAACTTACTAGTAGAGTCAAAGAATACTTTAAAAACAGGAGACAACTGTGGTTAATTTAATAAACTTGGTGGATACATTGATTTTTAGTGTAGTTTTTGTTTAAATCTGCAAAGACACTAGTCAATGTCTAAGGTACCAATGATCTCTTTCTACTCGTTCATGTTCAGACAGCAGAATTACAAAGAGATTACTACTTTGCAATAATAGCCAACTTCAACATGCACTGGGATTTTGATACGATTTTAAAGAAAATATTGCAAGATAAGATGAGAAACCATGCTGTACTAACATTATCCTCTCAGGAATGATTCTCATATTATAAACAGACTAGCGATGCTCTTATCAATATTGTTAATGTGCACACAACTTGGTAAATGGAGGCAAAAGGCTTTTCTGGCTTGGTATGGAAATGACTAGCATACCCTCGTTTCCTTCCACTCTAATCTGATAGTGCTGTCTTTGTTAAGTGTAGAACTGGAAAGGAAATGAATTCCTTAAGATAAATAGATCCACAGATTGTAATAGGTGTTCAAAAATAGCAGATCCCATGAATAAGGAGGTGGTAAAAGGTATTAAGAGTTCCACAATCGTATGATTCATACAGAACTACTAAAATAACATGGTGTGTTTCATTCAGCAAAAACCTAATTAGTGTTATGGCAGGGAAGTGTGCTGAAAAGGAATGACACACTTTAAATCTGCAACTTGCGACATGCTAAGTCAAATGTTGCATAGCAGACCTGCAACTTGGCTTTCCAGGGGCTTAAATGCAATCACTTCTATAGTCCTGTTTATACAGCAAATAAAGGAATAAAATAACATAGTGACATGTGTGATGAAGACAATTGTGAAAAAGAAAGCTTTGGAAGTTCTGATGGCAAAGCTATTTTTCCCAGCTGAAAATTCAACTAAATGTGCATACAGGTACATTTTTTTCAATCTTTCAAATCTCTAGCAATGCTCTAGTCTCAAGAATGCAAAGCAATTGCAGATAAAATTAGCCAGGGGAGAGAGAAAAGATATAGAAGTTTTTGGAAAACAGAGAAGTAAATGGGAGTAAAAGGTGAGATAGATAATGTATCACATAAATGTTTTCATGCAATGCTTAAGCTTTGATAAAAACATATATTTAATCTATAGTAGCTATAGCTAAAAGTATTAAACCAGAGGTCCCCAACATTTTGGGCATCAGGGACTGGTTCCATGGAGAGAGGTTTTTCTCCACGGACCACAGACTGTGTGGTTTTGTGTGCTGCCTGCATCCTACAGATGGGGCTTTGCTTGTTTGTGCGGACCAATTGCTGGTATGCCATGGCCCAGTACCGGTCCATGGACTGGGGGTTGGGATCCCTGTATTAAACAGTCTGAAACAGTATGTACGATCTCTTTTGGCCCTAAGGCAAGAGGTCATCCAGAACAGTCCCCAAAATTATTACTTCACACACATAGGCACATATATTGTCTAACTTTATACAATACATATGTGCAGTGTTTTATGGTGATATACTGCATTTTATTAATAATGCTTTTTTGCACACACTTCTTATGATTAAGGGCTAACAAAATAAATGGCAAACTTTTTCAAAGCAATGCTACTTTCTAATAGGCTCCCAGAGAGCATGATTATTTAAGAACTTTTGTTATGAATTGCTATCATTTGAGTAGCTCATTGGCACACAATAATTTGCACTGGGAAACAGAAGAAGGCAGAGATGTTGAGCCCTGCAAGAAACTGATAATCATGCCAACATGACAAGGCTCATCTAAAAACCTACCACCTTTTTCTGAAATTGCGTATTTGTTTATTTTTAAGGAGATGGGCCATGTATAAAAGAGGTGAGGAGGAATATCTAGTAGTCTATCATCAACAACATCATTATCTTGTCCTCATTTGGAAACTACAACCTTAATTCTGAAACATCTTTCCATACGTGGCTTTCTGAAGTCAGTTCACAGAATATGCAGCTTTATACTCTCCTTAATCAAAAATAGCTACCTCTAGAATAGATTATCCCAGCGTTCTGACAAAGTTCCAATTACAGATTGCAGAAACTGGAACATGGCACAATACAACAAAGTACAGCCCTTCATAGTGTTGGCTCAAGGGAATTATCTAGCCCAGTGTTTTTCATCCTCAGCAACTTTTAAGAGATCGGCTGGGGAATTCTGGGAGTTGAAGTCCACACATCTTTAAGTTGACAAGGTTGAGAAACACTGATTTAGCCCATTCAGTTCATCAGGACCATTTCTTAATTTTTATCAGATCTCTTCTTCTTAAAGAACATATTGTGTTGTACATCCCAGAGTAATGGAGCTTTTATTATCTTGCGAAAGAGCTTTCAGCCATTAAATATGGAAAGAATAGGGAAAGATAGAGTAAGCACTGTTGCAAATCTTTGCTGCTTTGGAGTGGAGGGAAGAGAGAGAATGAGAGCAGATTGACTTGTTTAGGGAGGACTGTGGTATATATGTTCTGACTTAGAAACAGAAGTAGCATTTAGACTTATATGCCGCTCCATAGTGCTTTACAGCACTCTTGGGGCAGGTTTACAATGAAGAAACGTTATTTACATATAATCTGGGTCCTCATTTTACCAACCTTGAAAGAATGGAAGGCTGAGTCAGCCTTGAGCCCCATCAGGATCAAACTCCAGGCGGTGGGCAGAGTTTGCCTGCAATGCTGCACTTAACCACTGAAGCACCAGAGCTCTTACTTTGGTGGTTGCAATTCCACTGTGGAAGGAAAAAGGGGGGGAGGTGCAGCTGTGCTGCCTGCTTTATTCTATTATTGCTCTCAAAAATTAAGACCAATTCAGGACATGTCCCTCTGATATTCTGCTAAAGAAAATCTGTAACTGCTGCACCAATCAGTTCTTCCTTGTAAGGGAACAGGGCACTGTAGTTACATATAGCAGTCACATCCAAAGCTACTACGTTGCAAATCTTCTAGAATTACCCAAAAGAGTGTGAAATGGACAAGACAGCATTTGCAAATAGAAACAGGATCTCTTCATCTTTCTCCTGACCTTGAAGAGCCAGTAATCACAAGATTGAGAGGTTAATATGCAATTCATCATTTTCATAAGAGTAAGGAAAATAATCGGTAACAGATAACTGACAGAATGACTGTTTGAAGGTAATGAGCCAATTTTTTTCCTGCAGTGAATCTCAAATAAAATAAATGACATACCTACATGATACAATGCATGAACTGACCCAGATGCAATTAGCTAGTTGCCATTTTGTCATTTCTTATAGATTTATGACATCCATTTGATTCATATTAATACATTTAAGTTTACCACTCTCCGTCTCATATCTTCCAAGGCTTATTTTCATTTATTTTATTTTTTTAAAAAATAAAAGGATCCACTGAAGCAGGTACAATTCCCAAATAGGGCTGGGAAAACCTGGAATGTAGCAGCCAATCAATAACAACACTGAGCAAAAAGTAAATATAATTGAACTCAATATTGGTAATTTCCTGGTTGCTAGGGAGTTTTTTGGGGGGGACAGGAAAGGGTACAGTATTTTCTCAGCCCATCAGCTAACTATCATTCCAGAATTCCACAGAGAAAAGACAACATTCCCACAAGAGCTTCTGTAGAGAATAAATGTAATACACTGAATACACTAAATATAATACACTGATTTTTTTTTCATTAAAAAGTACACATTCAGAAAAATGATGTAACTTCACGTTAGGAAAAAAACGTACATTATCAGAGCAAAAGGAAGAATGAGCAATATGTATACCGTATTTTCCAGCGTATAAGACGAAAAATCTTGAAAATCATCTCAAAAGTTGGGGGGTCGTCTTATACGCCGTCATCTTATACGTCAGAAAATACGGTAAAAGGAATTACCGTACTGTATCTGATCTGAAAAAAGCAAGGAAGGATGGCAGAATATTAAGATCCTGTTGAGATTCTAATAATGCTGTAGACATTGCATCTGGTGTGCTTTGTTCAGTTCTGCTGTCACTGAACTAAACTCCACTGAACTAAATGAGATTTACTTTTCATATAAAGCATATAAAGAATTATCCTACTGTGTCAGAATCCTATACCCACTTATTAGGAAGTGAAGCAACAATATGCAGTGGGATTTATTTCTGAATAAACCTGTTTAGAATTTCACTATAAAATACCTTCTTAGCTCAATGGTGCAATTCTATACAAGTTTACTCAGAAACCTTGCTCAGATCAAGAGAATATGTTCCCAGCCCCTCAAGGCATCTATCTACATCAATGTTTCTCAACCTTAACAACTTTAAAATGTATGAACTTCAACTCCCAGAATTCCCCAGCTAGGTATGCTGGATCCCCATCACACCCAGCAGGAAATAATAAAGATCAGATTCACAAACAATTATACCATAAACCAAGATTAACAAAGACAAGTAGTATATTTATATAACGTAAAAAATATAGCAATGCAATAATCTGGTTCCCACCACAGGTCAAAACAATGGCTGATTTCAAACAAGTACTGAATCACAAACTACTCAGATCAATTTAAACTTAGTTTAAAGCAGACACGTCAAACTCGCGAGATCATGTGATGTCGCGCAACATATTGGAGCTTTTTTGCCATTGCCGGCAATGGAGTGGGCGTGGCTTCCCGATGATGTGTCCGTCTGTGATAATGGAATTCTATTCCTCCAGGAATACCCAGTTCAAGCCTGACTGCTGTTCCCCATCATAGGCAATAGGTGAAAACCTTGTAACACATGCACAGACTTGCTAGGCTAAAAAAAACAACAACACTACTCTCCTTTGCAAAAACAATCAGAACTACCTGGCAGGATTTTGACTGAATCAGTAAATATGCCTGATCATTTTCTACCCAACCCTGATAACCATATTTAGGATTATTCCAAATGTTTCTCTTGCAACTAGATAGCTCATTCTGACTTTACTAGGTCAACCACCTCTTAAGATTTTAAAAGATTTTAAACACTATTTGTCTACATACCTAGACAGATATATCCAGAGAAAGGCATCTACAAAGGATATTAGGATGTGGCAGATGCATACAGGTGACCACAATATATCGACTGGATTCACAGATAGTAAATTAGCTTTAAATATTATTAAATATATTTTAAAAATAACCACAGTTAGCTAGAGTTATACATGTTAAATTATTGATTTAGAACAGGGCTTTTCAACCTTTTCAACCATTGTACCACTTTTAGGATATGGTAACATCCAAGTAACACCAGTCACCTAGCAAGGTGTCAAAAACTTTATGACCAAAAAAAAAGGAAAAAAGTGATGAAGTACAGGTAGTCCTCGACTTACAACAGTTCACTTAGTGACTGTTCAAAGTTACAATGGCACAGAAGTGCCCCCCAAGGCACAGCCGAGCAAGACACCTGCCTGCCTGCCCGGCGGCGCTCTTCCTCCTGTCCGAGGTTTTCATTGTTGTGAGCATTTCTGTTGAGGATTGGCAGCAGGGGTGGGGTGGGGGTGTTTGGTTTTTATTCCCCCCCCTCTGCTGACAGTTAGAACAATTAACCAGTGGAACAACCTGCCTCCAGAGGTGGTGAATGCTCCAACACTGGAGGTTTTTAAGAAGAGACTGGACAGCCATTTGCCTGAAATGGTATAAGGTTTCCTGCCTGAGCAGGGGGTTGGACTAGATGACCTCCAAGGTCCCTTCCAACTTTATTATTATTATTATTCCAGCTGATCGGTGCTTCTTCTGGGCTCAGAAGCACCAGGATCAGTGCCAAGCTCCAGCTGGAGCCTGGCGCTGATCCTGGCGCTTCCGCTGAACCCTGACAGTCCCAAAGAAGCGCTGATCCTGGCATTTCCGCTGAGCCCTGACAGCCCTGCAGCTCCAGCCGTCTCTCACTCAGACTTCTGTGGTGCTGCCACCGGTTCAGCTCATTCCTCTCCCCCGCTAATCTTCTAGGATGGTCGCGTACCACCTGCCAGGTGCCAACGTACCACAGGTGGTACCCGTACCACTGGTTGAAAAACCCTGGTTTAGAAACAAAAAGGCTGCCTTTGCACCACACATACTTAACCAAAACTAAACAAATACAGATGTACTGCATACTACACAAACCCAGTCTGGAGTCGCCATATTTAGATGTTTACATAAAATGACGAAAGCTGTAGTTGTCAAAGAGTTTGAAGTTCAGCTCACCAAATACCATGCAATTATGGCAAGTACGGCAACTTCCAGCTGAGCATGAACTGAGCATGAATTACAAAAATAAATTCCTCAGTATCCTAGACATTTGTCTGGTTAATATTCCTCTAGGATCTTACCTATATACTGTAGCTTCACAGCACAAGAAGATAAGAACCAGACAGAGTTGCTTGCTTGGTAGAGCTTTTACTCAGTGCCTTCATTAACAGCCAAGAGGATAAAGTAGACTGTTCTTTGATCAGGTTTACAGATAAAGCTATGAGGATCTGCTGTTGTAGTGGCACACAAACTAAAAAGACAAACTGGCCTGAGAATCTAAGGGAATCGGGCAAATTCAAATAGCGTCCGATTTCGTTAGAGAAATGTGCAATAGAAAACAAATCATAACACAAGGGTAAAATGGAAGGCCTCTGCTTAGACAACTGAGCTCTGAAGGGATGATTGGCGAGGGTAGCAAATGAAAAACAAACGGAATGGAACTGCAGCAGTGAAGCAAAAGCTTCTCTGGAATGTATACAATCAGGCACTTGCAGGATGGGTGAGCTTAAAGATGCACAGCTTCGGGTTAGAGTACAGTGCATTAGGCACGCATACAAGTGCAAGTCTGCTGCTTAAAGTGCAGGGTATGATGACACCCCTTTACTTCTCTGCTGAAAATGAGACAGCAACCTATGCGACTTGAAAGAAGATGGCTAGTTTAAGGGAAGCAAGCAAGCCAAAGGCATAAACAGGACTGTCTTCTAGCACTCAGTACTGCTCACCCATTGCTTCATTTGTTCTGCTGCAATGCAGTCATAATGGCACCAGCATGCATCACATGAAACAAAGCAATTCATGCCCATGCTATAGGTTATATGTTGCTGGAATATATTACGCAGGATGGCTGCCTCTCTGTCAACTTGCTCGGTATGGATGTTCTTTTTTTTGTAAATATTTTATTTATTTCAAGTTTTACAGTCATTAAGTACTTAATAAACAACTTGGTGTCTGGGTTCCTTTATCATTCAGTGGTATATATTAATTTTCACTCATACCCAATACAACACCATCCAGTATTTCCCTGATCCTCTCTTCTTCCAATAATAATCATTTTCCCCCACTATGCTAGTATAATTCTTACTGCTATTAATACCTATACAATTAAATATAAACAACTTCATCACATGTTTCTAATGTCACACAGTGTCAATAATATCAGTTTATAATATCTTCTCTAGCCAAAACATATCTCAAATGTATTTGCAATCAGAGTTCCCTTATTCAATCCGTATCCTGTTTTCTTTTTTTAAATTTTAATTTCCCATCAATATTCAAAATAACTTTATCAATTATCATTTTTCTCATAATTACATTTGGGTAATTAAAAGCTTCCCTTATACTGACCCTCTTGGTATTTTCATATTTCCCATCTTATAGAAAATTATGTTATCCTAGTTACAAATCACATCCTTTCTATTTTATAATGGTCCTTTTATTTCTAACAATTGTCTATTCTTTTAATCATATTCAAACATCCATTAGATGGTATAATACCTCATCTAGTTAGTCAGGATCTCTATTTTCTTCAGTCTTACTCTAGCTTTCTTCCTTTGCCAAATGACTTTACAAGTCAGTACATTTAAGTCAACGTATTTCTTCCTGTTTCTTTATATATTATTTGGAATAAAGACAATTTAATTAAAGTATTTTTATAAAAACGCTTAATCCATTTATATTCATAAAACAGCCTCCTTTTCTTTCTCCTTTAGTTTCTCTTTTAATTTCTTGTTCCTGTTTTCAGCATTTTTCCTAATAGCTCTGTCATCCATTTGATCAATTCTGTCCTCAAATAAGATCTGAAGTCTTGAAAAGTAAAATGTCTTTCCCATTTCCGATGTTATATTTGGGTCTTCCAAATTTTTATTTATCTGCACCTGTCTGTTGGTTTCTTCATTCGAATCCTCTTATCTTTATGCCAATTTCCTCTATTTTTTCCTATTTTTTCTCAGTTTCTAGTTCATTCTTTATGGTCATTTTCTGAATGTTTTTTGTTTGTAAGTTTAAGTTGGAGAGTTGTTCTTTTATGTTATTTAAATTATTTTTAGTCTCCTCATAATTTAAAACGATTGTTTCTTGAATTGATTACAACAATTTCTTTCTGGAGTCCATTTACATTTTCTTGTTGATTATCCATATTTCTTCCAAAGAGAAATAGTCCAGAAGCAACTTTCCCACTGTTTCTTAATATTTCTTAATAATTCTTGAAACTAAAAGTCAGTCAATATTTGTAATGCAAGCTGACCAATTTAGAATGGTTTATTGTCTCCTTCATACAGATAAAACAGCCCAAGGGTGTTTTTTTTCCACACACACCCCTTTTCCCAGCTGCAGTCTGCAAAAGTGAAAGTTTCCAGAAACAACAAAGAGCCTTATCTATGTTGGCGCTTTGTGCCAAATTTTCTTTAAGCATAATAAATTGTAATGCCAAGGTTCACCACTAGATGTCGTTAATATCCATCTTCCACTTTTTAAATCCAAACCTATTTCACCAACTTTCCAAATATCTTTTCGAACATAAAGTCTTAAAAATACTTTTAGTCCCCAAATTTGTCAAAGCTATGTCTCTATATTAAATCCAAATTAATCTTGTAGTTTTCTCTAATTTCCCCCTGAAGAAAGTTATTTGCTGCTTCTCTTTTTCTGAGAGAACAGGGTGGAAATTCTCCTTCTCTCTATCATCTGGGGGATTCTTTGCTTTGGGAGTTCTTTTTTCCAGGAAAAGGTTTTAAAGTTATAAAGAGGGAAAAGTTCTCACCCAGTTCCATCTGTGTTGTTTAGAAGTTGCTAGTTAGTGCTTATCTTGGGTTGTCGGTGGCTTCTAGATGGCCGCATTTCTTCCGCCAGTTTGATGGGCTTCCTCGAATCAAATGGAAAGGGCTGCCACCCCCTCACAATCGGCAAGGGTCCCCTTCTTCTTTGTCGCCTCTCCAGGGCAACTTTAGACCCTTTTTAGAGTCCCCAGCAGAGCAAAATCAGACATGGAAAACTGAGCCTTGTTTTCCTGTGCCCATTACGCCATGACGTCTAACCCAGAAGCGGTATGGATGTTCTTTCAATGGTACATTTGTGGTATGTAAAACAGAAGTGACTCAACAAAAGGGATGGACCGCTTAGAGCTGCAGCAAACAAACTGACTCTGGAAGATGGGAATAGTTAAGAGACAGGTCAGGAAGGGGCTGAAGTGGCTACCTTATATTGCCCAACAGTATAGCAGGCCCACAGGTTGCTTCTTTAAAAGAACAGGGATACAGAACAAAATATTTTAGTACCAAATATTTAAAATATTCCTACTTCCTTTAGATGGACATATTGTACTGTTGGTCCCAGAATGTATCTGTTTGTATTTAAAAAATGTTTTAATACTCAAGAAACACCCTATGATCAGTCAGAAAGTTACAAGAAATAATGTATTTAGAAGTCACAGCGATGATTACAACAAACTTGCACTCTATCCACACCTTGTTACAGCCAACTGCCAATCTAGACAGAGTCTGTATTCACATATCATCCCTCTGTTTACCTTGGATAGATGATAACAGAAATATTGATTGCACTGCCAAAGCATGACATTAGAAATTATAACCCCAGGATTCATTTTTGCAACTCTTATAACCTAGGAGATAAAATTATTCTATACAACAGCCAGACTTTTCTTGGTATAATAATTATTAAGTCAAAACATCACAATATATGATATTTATTGGAAAAGCAATTAAATATACCGAAGTAGGCCACCTACGTAGTCATTTATTTTCTTTCTTTTGTACTGATTCCTTGTCCTTTGTCAAAACTCACAGTGATGAAAGAGGCCATTTAGAACATCAAGTCTGAAATCCTACAGGACTCCCTCTATGCAGCCAAAGAAAAGCATGTGTTCCCCACTGATTGCTGTCCACCTGTATTTCAACACCTCCATGGAAAGGAAGCCCACCATCTTTCTAGCTACTTGGTTCCATATAGACAAAGAGCCTTGGTGGAGCAGTGGGCTAATGCCTCCTTAAGTAACACCAGCTGCCTGCAATTAGTGCAGGTTCAAGTCCCACCAGGCTCAAGGTTGACTCAGCCTTCCATCCTTCCGAGGTAGGTAAAATGAGGACCCAGATTGTTGGGGGCAATTAAGCTGACTTTGTAATAATGCCGCTTGGGGTGTGTGTGAAAGCCCTAATAAGCAGGCATATACATAGAATGAAGGCTACTGCTAAGCTTGTAAGCCGCTCTGAGTCTTCGGAGAAGGGCGGGATATAAATGAAATTAAAATAAAATAAATAAAATAAAACTCCTTTAACTGTTATGATTTTTTTCCTAATATTTAACTGGAATATTTTGCCAAATCTTTGTCTTCCATTGGTACTTTGCCAAATCTTTTACAAAACTCAAAATATGTCTACATTACTCCCAAGGAAACGTACTGGTCAAAAAAGGTTTGTCGGGGGGAAAAAACACTTGTTCTTGGTAAATTTCGGCTTAGCATTTTTCAAGATACTTACATATTGCTTTACTCAAGAATCTTCCCAGGCATGCATCCCCATACACACACACATTCACTTTTATGGGGACATTTAATCTGCTTCAGTTTTCTCATATTTCATTTAAGAATAAAGAATTTCACATAAGAATTCCAGGAATTCTTAAAGAGCTTAATAAAATCTCAACCAAATTATCAGATCCTTCAGTATCATAAGAAATATGGCCTTAGAGATTAAATCCATATTTCTGTCAATTCTTAGCTTCCATTCTGATCTTCACAAATGCATTCTTGCCACAGCAGAGCCATGACAGAACTTGAGTATCTCTACCCTTTCCTGGTTATCTGTTAGCATTGATATCTTCAATGAGCAACTAAAGGTAGTCCTCAATGTACGACCACAATTGAGCCCCAAATTTATGTTGTCAAGTAAAAAAATTGTTAAGTGAATTTTGCCCTATTTTACGACCTTTCTTGCCCACCTTTGTTAAGTGAATTACTGCAGTTGTTAAGTTTGGAACACAAATCTGGCTTCCCCATTGATTTTGCTTGATAGATGGCTACAAAAAGGGATCACATGATCTTGGGACACTGCAACCGTTATAAATGTGAGTTAGTTGTCAAGCATCCAAATATAAATCAGGTGACCGTGGGGAGGCTGCAAGAGTCATAAGTGTGAAAAATGATCATAAGTCACTTTTTCCAGTGCCATTGTAACTTTAAATGGTCACTAAGTGAACTGTTGTAAATAAGGAAGTATCTGTATTACATTGATTCTTTTCTTTTCTTTTCTTTTTATTTTGCATCACTCTAAGACAGGGCTTTTCAACCTTTTCACCCATTGTACCACTTTTAGGATATGGCAACATCCGAGTACCACATCGCCTAGCAAAGTGTCAAAAACTTGATGACCAAAAAAAAAGGAAAAAAGTGATGAAGTACAGGTAGTCCTCGACTTACAACAGTTCGCTTAGTGACTGTTCAAAGTTACAATGGCACTGAAAAAAGTGCCCCCCAAGCCACAGCTGAGCAAGACACCTGCCTGCCCGCCCGGCGGTGTTCTTCCTCCTTTCCGAGGTTTTCATTGTTGTAAGCATTTCTGTTGAGGATTGGCAGTGGGATGTGGGGTGGGGGTGTTTAGATTTTATTTCCCCCGTCTGCTGGGTGGTTGCAGCAGATTTTGGTCACTTCACATGACCCTGGAACACTGTGACCTTCATAAACATGAATGAGTTGCCAAGCATCTGAATGTTAATCACAAGACCCTGGAGATGCTGCAACATTCCAGCTGATTGGTGTTTCTTCTGGGCTCAGCAGACATGCCAGGATCAGTGCCGAGCTCCAGCTGGAGCCTGGCACTGATCCTGGCACTTCCACTGAGCCCTGACAGCCCCGAAAAAGCACTGATCCTTGCTGAGCCCTGACAGCCCTGCAGCTCCAGCCATCTCTCGCTCAGGCTTCTGTGGTGTTGCCATTCCCCTCCCCCACTACTTTTCTAGGATGGTCGTGTACCACCTGCCAGGTGCCAATGTACCACAGGTGGTACCCATACCACTGGTTGAAAAGCCCTGCTCTAAGACAAACATGTTAAACTCACGACGTCACGTGACATTGCACAACGTATCGGGACGGTTTTACCATTGCCGGCAATGGGGTGGGCACAGCTTCCGGATGACACATCCGGCCCACGGGCCGGCAGTTTGACACCCTGCTCTAAGAGAAGGGCTTTTTATCATTGTTCTTAGCATCAATTTAAGCTCATTCTAAGCTTTTAATATCATAAAACAATTCCATACTTTTTCTGTACACTTGTTATTGTTCTGTTCCTTTTTCCACAAAGCTATGTTGATTTACAAGATCTCAACATGGAAAAATCCTTGTTTCTTGTAGTGTTTCCCAAAATCCTGAACAAATCACTTTATCACTTTCACAATCAAACCACTGTGAAAATCATATAGATTAAAGCAGATCTTTTAGTAATGAATTATTAAATATAATTTGGAACATAATTGGATTCTTTCAGAAGGGTCTCCACCCACCTACTCTGCATCCTGGATGCATATGGCAAGTTTTGAACTATGCAAAACAAATAATGGTTCAACAATTTATGGGAAAATCAAAAATTGTCTTAGCATATTAGATACACCATACATTTTGTTTGGATATAAAAATGTTATGTGAATACAACAACTATGTTTTTTAGCCAAGTGTAAGCATGTTGGGTGAATATATCCAATAACTCTCAGTGAGTTAGGTAAGGCACCATAAAAGTTGTAATTCAAAACATTTAAAGTGCACCTTTTCTTCTTTCTAGATGTTCTTCGAAAGCCTAGTATAAATGGTTGATTATGTATGGAAATTCACTCAGAATATAGTTGAATGTTTTTATTCTACTTATTTATAGTCAATACATATTTAATAAAAGTTTGAGAAATTTTGTTCTTCCATCATTAATCATTCACTATTAATCTGCTGTACAGGATGAAATAGCAAAAATTGCTAACTTTATTTCAGATTGTGTTTAATAATTCCCATATTATGACAGAAAACTAGATGCAAGTAGCAATACAACAGACACTCACGGTTTTCTTTGCACATTTACTTCTATATTGATTTGAATACAGTATAACATTTTGTTAAGACTAGGATTCCACACCTTTACAAAATTAGAAATAATACTTTTTTCTATCTTTGTATTGACCAGCCAAGCTTCCCTTTTCTTCAGAATTATAACCATCTTCCTGTCTTTTCATTTGAAAAGAAGTCATCACACTTGTAATGCAATAATTCTAAGATTAAATGGAGAAATTCCCAGATTCAACAGGTGATGACTTGATAAACTGTAACTACTACAAGGGGACACATAAAATTGAAGGGTCACCAGGAATTAAAAAGTATCTTTTAGACTCATCTGACTTCTGAGATTTCCCTAGCCATCATATGGGAGGCCAGCAAAGGATTCATAAAACACTAGTTTCCCTATCATCCAACAGAAAGAACGCCATGCAAAAATAAAAATACGTATGACTGATTGGTTTGAAACAAGTAGAAATAATTCATTCCTTGTTCCTTTTTCCCTTTTTTAATTTCTATTAACATTAGAACCATTGGCAATTCAACAAAATAGAATTTGAGGAGTTAAATCAATTACAAAAGAACAGTAATTGAAATTACTTGCTGATGATATTGTATTCCCAAATACTCAGCCCAGAGAACCTTTAACACTGTTGATGGAATGCAGACAGTAGGGTTCAGGGTCAGGCTACCAAATTAATAAAAAGAAAGCTCAAACAGGATATGTCTATCAAGAAATAAATGCAACATGACAGCTAAGAAGGCAAAATATGGATGTTTTAAACCAAAAATAATACAGATATTAGAATAATTCTTACCAACCTGGGGAAAAAAATCAGCAGACATTTCTACATGGAGAAAATTGCATTTGTCTAGGTTAGGGAGAACTAGTTTTTAGAATGAACATCCTATCAAGACTAAGGTTTCTGCCCTCACCCCAAAACCCCCTAGCAACCAGGAATATCCTATCAAGACTAAGGTTTTCAACAAATACCAGCTGGCAGTCAAACATCGTGATCCCAAATCCTTAATCTCTACTCACACCAACACCAAATAGCACTACTTTGATTGGGCAACACAAAAATCATTGGCCACTCTACCACCTGCCACACTCGTGAGTTCATCGAAGCCTGGCACTCCACAAGCAATTCCATCAACAGACACACTGACCTACAACCAGCCTATGAACCCCTCAGGATCCAAATCAACCGCACAGCTAACCAGAGACAGTACTGACCCTCAACTGACCCACAGAAGCTCCCTCCTGCCACCAGTTCACGTCCCAGTGACCCTGGCCTGATGTAACCTCCCCATCACAAGACCCATCACAGACCTTCACTTGACACACCCACACCTGAAGGCCTTATAAACAGAAGAACACTGACAACCCCTAAACTCCGCTGAAGATGTTACCTAGCCTGGTAACGAAACGTTTAGAAACCAATCCACCAGCTCGGAGAACAAACCTTCACTCTCATCCTACACTCGAGCTACAGATATTCACCACTATTGCAAACTAAAGTTTCTTTTTTAAACGATTCCAGTATTTAGAATAAGTTGTTAAACATCTGACACAGAAAACAAATAATTATATTGGTTCCAACAAAAAACCAAGAATTAAATTCAAAAATTTGCAGGACTCAAGAGAACGAGATGGCTTGACAACTTCAAATTGTGAACTGTTTGAAAAGGATTTCTAGTTGTTTTACATGGATTTCAGAACAGATTTATTTTCCTGTGGATCTGCTGTCTGATTTAGTCTATCTAGTAGGGCTGACATCAGTACTCCTCTTCATTTAAATGGTTTCGTTGTCTTCAGATACCCAGGAAAAGAATTTCAGAAAGTCAATCAGAAGCTTAACCTAATTTGATAATCTCAAAAGATGTAATACAGTAACAATAATTTGTTATGCATGATATATAATTATTAATCAAGTATGATTAGAATTTGAACAAGCTAGATTGTATGATAAAATACAGATAGAACAGAAATGTAGTTCTGGTGATGCAACAGTGGGAATTTCATGGAAGAATATCAAATTTATCTTGAAGATTATACTCAAAGAGAATAGATATAGTATATGAGCGTTTATCACTGGTATATCATTCCAGTCATGACTGCGAAATGAATAATCATTTTCCCCAAACAAAGTTTCATTTGGTGGCAATGCTGTAAAGCAGAGGTCTGCAACCTTTCTTGGTTAGCAGACCAGAGGGAAAGGGAGGAGGCAGCATTTTACACATGTGCACATACACAAATGGGCCCGTGAGCACATGCGACACAAATGGTGTAGTGCTAGTGCCCACATGACACGCTGTGCCCCATTTTCGCCATGCAACGCCCCATTTTTGCTGCAGCAGTGGCTCTAGCGCAAGTGGGAGTGAGTGCACACAGTCACGTGTGCACCCTGGCCAGCCTGTTCCGTGGCCTGCCCGGTAGTGGGCCATGGCCCGCAGGTTGGGGACCCCTGCTGTAAAGTCCAATAATATTGAAAATGATTCCCTTATGTAAAAAGAAGCAAATTTTGAAACATGCAATCCCACTACAACCAGATATATTTTTATTAAATTTTACCAACCATGCATCCCTTCAAAATGTACTGAATTTGAATTGTACATTAATAGCTGCAAAGATTTCTAAGACTTTCATTGGAAAAAATCTTTGATTCCTTCTTTGGAATAATAGCTAACTAAATTGTGGGAGTATATTCAATGTCCAAAAACACTGTGTGTTTTTTAATAAATCTGCAGGATTTACCGTAATTCTTATTGGAAGTATTTTTGGATTACAATATCTTACATGGAATTGTGCTACATTCAAATTTTGGTTTTTAGAGATATTTTATTTTTTGTATAATTTATAGTATTAGTGGAATGCATTTTACTATGGTCTTCTTTTAATAAGTTGGATGTTAACCAAGTATTTTTCAGTTTAAAGCTAAAGAGAGATATGTGGATTCCGAATAAAAAAATAATATATTTCATAATATTGCCATAATATAGTGATGTATTGGAATATATTAGTTTTATGATATTTCAGACTTGTTTATTAGCCCATATTTTGATATCTATTCTATAACCAATTTTCTTCTTTGAGCTACTTCTTTTCTTTTAAAATATATAATAAAGTATTGGGGAGGAAAAGCTATCGCGCTGCTGTTTGTCAAAGGTATAATGCAGCTGAAATATCTTTTTAAAAAGAAAAGACATATGGATAGGTTCTCCTGAGAAATTATAATTTATGTAAGTTTAGGCAGCCCCAGCAAACTGTATGCTTCAATGAAGCCCTAACTAAAGAGAAGCTGGTCCATCTGTGGCATCTGAATGCCTACTTACCGTACTATTTATGAGCAGTTGTTTACTGATTATGGTGGAAAGGTTTGTACATATATCCGTCAATATTTTATAAGCACCATTTTGCAGAAATAAACATTTCCATTTTCTGCAGCCAAGTAAGAGTCTTTCTATTCTTTTTTCTTTTTTTCCTACTCTTTCTTTCAGAATGCTTCTGGCTCAGAAATATTCTCAGCCTACCTTGCAGGCACTGGTTATTTGAAATCTCCTCCAAATTTATTTACGTCTGAGGATCATGAAAATCATTCCAAAATCTTTTTTGTTTAAATCTGTAAATACTTCTTATATGGTTTGAAAATATGTTTCTGATCATTATCTTCCCAGAATCTCCAAAAACTTTGAAAGTTTCCAATGGCCCATTTCTTCCTCCTACTTGGCCACAGCATACACTGCAGCAAAAGTAATTTTTTTCAGGATTGTACTGCACGAATTACCATTTACTTGCTTCCAAACTGACCACTGCTAAGTTGCAGAGAAACCAGCTCCCACAATTTAATATGAAGGTTTCAATATATATCAGAGGGCGGTCTTTCTTTGCCAATGGAAGTTTTCAATAACATCAACAAATTAAATGAGGAAAAAGTAGAAAAATGAGTCATGGCAAAGTCCCTATATCTCTTAGAAAATGGATATTTCAGGTGGTACATCTTGTCTTCCAAACTTGGATTATTAAACCTTTCCTCTGTTACATCCTGGGCAGTTGAAACATTGCTTTCTGCAAAGATTTTGGAGAGTGAATGTTAATATTACTTCTGAATTACTGTGTTCTCCAGTGAGTTTTATGAGAGATTCTGTGTTATAATTGTTTTGCTTCCTGTACTGATTATTAATCTATTGGTTTAATAATCACATCACTCAGGCAGTGGTTAAAAGGAATCAAGATAGCGGCTTTGCATGCCACTCCTCCTCCGTGGAGAGAGGTTTTTCCAGCTAGCTTCATGCCTAAACCAGGATTAGAATTTAGACTCCTAATTTAGATTAGAATTCTAGCCTGAGGTTTAACCACTACATGAAACTGGTTCTTAGAAACTGGCATTACTTGTTGGCACATACATGTTTTTGACAATGCCACAAACAAGCACTTTATAATTATTCTGTGTACTCTGTCTTTAGAAAATCTCAGCGAAGATTAAACCAATCACAATGGTAGTTTAGAACAGGGGTCCCCAACCCCCGGTCCATGGACCAGTACCGGGCCGCGGCCTGGCAGCAACTGGGCCACACAAACAAGCAAAGCCTCATCCGCGATATTCAGACAGCATACAAAACCACACCCCCTCTGGTCCGCAGAAAAACCTCTCTCCACAGAACCAGTCCCTGGTACCCAAAAGGTTGGAGACCTCTGCCTTAGAATACAAAATTGTTCTATATATAAATAAAGCAGAATTAAAGATATAAGCAGATAATGTTGAAATCATCTTCAAGAATGGATAAGATCCTTTACTTATAGTAGAAAAAATGTTTTAACATGCAAGAGTCAGAGAAATTAATTATGGTTGAAAGAAACCTGAGCTATTCACTTTCCTTGCCAGATTTCTGGCAAGGAAAGTGAATGGCCCAGGTTAAAACTGGAAAAGTTATCTACTTAACATTTGCAAAACTTCCATTAAGTAGAAAAATTTGGATTAGAATGCTACAAAATATTTGTTCACTCCGGCATCTGTATCAATCCTTCAATTTTACAGACACTAGTTGTAGAGTATCTTGACTGAAATTCTACATTCCCATATTTGTTGTTGTTGTTAGTTGTGAAGTCATGTCAGACCCATCGCGACCCCATGGACAACGTTCCTCCAGGCCTTCCTGTCCTCTACCATCTTCTGGAGTCCATTTAAGCTCACGCCTACTGCTTCAGTGACTCCATCCAGCCACCTCATTCTCTGTCGTCCCCTTCTTCTATTGCCCTCAATCTTTCCCAGCATTAGGCTCTTCTCCAGTGAGTCCTTCCTTCTCATTAGGTGGCCAAAGTATTTAGGGGTCCATATTTAGGGGTCCTTGAAATTAGTTAGTAGGCTGGCAACTTTTGGAAAGAATTACAGATGAAGATTTTAATTTTGTTTAATTTCAGAATATTTATTTGCTGCCCATCTTGCAGTTTGAGGTGGAGAATAACTGTAAGAAGCAGCTATACAGATGGGAAAGAGGAGGCTTTCAAAACATCTCAGCTCCAACTTCATTCAGGGAATTGTCCAGCAGTTTCCCAAGACTAGAAGAGAATATTTCTTCCTCCTGCAGTTTTTTCCTTGCATAAAACAACTGAAGCAAATAGTGTTTAATTTCCATTTGGTTTCCATTACCCTCTCTGCTCCAGCACTCGGGAATCTGGTTTTAGTGCAAAACAGTACAATAAATTGCCACAATAAAATAAATTGATCCAAGGTTTCCCAGTATCAAGAGAGTAAAGGCATATTACCATGCTTTTCATTTATTGCTCAGATAGCCTAATTTTACATTTAAGTAATTATTTAGCAGAGGCATCACTGCATTGGTACAGCATACAACCATCTGAATCGGCTACATTCAGGTTCACTTGTCTTGTCCATATGCTGATAAGGAGGGCTTTTTTTCTCATAGAACGCTCAGAACGGAGTTCCGGAACGTTTTTTGGATGGAACCTTGTAGTGTAGGCAAAGCGGGTTGTATGACGTGTGTGAGTTCTGGCACCTTTTTTTTTTTTACAAAAAAAGCACTGCTGATAAGGTCAGGGACTGCATCAGACCAAGTGCCCAAAGATTTGTTTAATGGATACATGCAAAAACAAAGTAGGGAAACAGTTTTTAAGGAGAAACAGGACTGGCAAAGCCTGAGAGCTTGAATCTGAATGGTCACTCCAATTTATGAATGATGTTTTACCAACGGAACAAGGTTTGGATCAAATTTGAAAAGTCACAACAGCATAAAATGATTATTTTAATATATTTGATATTCTCTCAATCAACATCACACTGTTGGCTGATAACAAAAAAACAGTGAACATATTATCCACCTAACTTTGTATCCAAGGGAGGCCTACAACCAAGAGTCTTCTGATTTGTAGCCTAGTGCCTTAACCACTACACCAAACTGGCTCTCATAATAATAGTGATTAAGAACAACTAAAAAAAATGGACTTAACCAAAACCTGGATCCAATGCATGGTGCATTAGTAGAAGGAACAAACATACACAGCTATTTATAAAAACCAAGTTCGGACATACATTGTCAAGCTCTTCAGTGGCCTTTCAAAAACCTTTCCCTGATTCAGTCTGAAACATATTACCATAATTAAACATTGATGCTTTCCTCCTTTTAAATATAGATAACACCTACCATAAATGGTCAGTCTGGTGGGCAAGGATCACGCGGAGACAGCAGGCTCTGCTACTTAGATTTATTGAGGTACACACAAGGCAAAACAGTAGGGGTTTGACTCCCTTATATAGCCAGCTGAATGTTGGCTCCACCAATCCGGAACCTGTTGTCTCCCGCTTGTCAGTTTGGGCCAATCGGCTGCGTCGGATTTTGACAGCCTGAGTCCGCGTGTGGAGCTGTCAAACGTTGCGCCTGCGTGGTAGCTCTCGGCAATTTGACAGCTGTCAAATTGCCGCGTGTTTTCCTGTCAGCGGCGATTACCTCACGTAGCGTTTAACAATTGATTCACAACTAGTTTAACATAACTATTAATAACGTAACAGTTGATAACATAACATTAACAGTTGAATACATATCAATAAACATGGTTGCTGACCTACACTGACTTATGACTATCTCCTGATTCATTTCTGCTGTGATAAGTAACTGCTTGGCAGTTGTGAGTTCATACACTCCACAGATCATAGGTTAATTACTTGGATTTTGTCAAGCACAAAGTGGGATTTTAGCACTGCTTTTTCTCAACCAAGCTTTATGGCTTAAAATATTGTTACATGTAAACCACAACTCCCTAGTACAGGGGTCTCCAAACTTGGCCTTTTTATGACTTGTGGACTTCAACTCCCAGAATTCCTCAGCCAGACACACTGGCTGAGGAATTCTGGGAGTTGAAGTCCACAAGTCATAAAAGGGCCAGGTCTGAAGACCCCTGCCCTAGTATATTCAACAAATTAAGCAAAGCAAGTAGCCCACCAGCCCACCATTCTTTCCTTTTCTTTATTTGCATCTCTTTTCAACATCTTCAGTCTCCAATGGAACTGACTTGAAAAGCTGGTAAATTTCCACCAGTAACATTTTTCTTCCCATCTTCCCTATCAAGGGACTTCTAGGTGAGGAAAAAGCATGGCATTACTTCAATTATCAAAATTAAAACAGTGTTTTTATTCTAAGATCCAGCTGCTTAGGTGCTTAGAGAATGTCCCTGGCTCAACATTTTTTTTAGGTGCCAAGGCATACATAGAATACTCCTATCCATTTCAATGGAGAAAGAACATCTGACTACAAAAGAAAAAAATCTTTTTCAATTATCTCCCACAGACACAACTCTAGGTAGTAGTTAAAATGCCAGACTAGAACTGAGGAGAGCATAGTTTGAAGCCTCACTTAATCAAGTCACTCACTCCATCAAACTAAGTATTCTTCTTCTCTGTTAAGTAACTCAGGACTGATCTAAATAGAATAAATAAACTATACTGAGTGGACACTATGCATGGCAGTTCTTTTGTTTCCTTGTTAGTTTGCTAAGTGGCACAGCCCAATAAGATAGCAACATCAGTGGAAACTACACAGGAATTGAGAAGAAAGGCATGTAAGCAGCTGAGTTTCATACCTGACTTGCAAATCAGAGACCAAATATGGTATGAGTCAGACCAGCAGACTAGCAGAGATTGGCACAACTTCAGAAAGACTACATCCTTTGGAACTAAAGCAGAGGTCATGAAGATATAACAACAGATAAACAAATAGTCTAATATTAGGCCAATTGCTTATTCCAGTATGGAAAATCCAGTTCCATTTATAATCTGATGTGATTTATTCCATATACTGTAATTTCTTGCATATGTGTTCTGCACGTCAAATGCAAGGAGATACATTTAATTTTTTTTTAGGCTGTACAAACCAGCTATTCTTTGCTTTTGGAAGCTTTCTCTGTCACAGGACCAACATAATTCTACTTACAGAGATAAAGAGATAATGTGATTCTCCTCCTGAAGACACTGGGCTTCCTGTCTAACAATTCCAAAAGCCAAAAGAGAGAGAGAGAGAGAGAGAGAGAGGAGAGAGAGAGAGAGAGAGAGAGGAGAGAGAGAGAGAGAGAGAGAGAGAGAGAGAGAGAGAGAGAGAGAGAGAGAGAGAGAGAGAGAGAGAGAGAGAGAGAGAGAGAGAGAGAGAGAGAGAGAGAGAGAGAGAGAGAGAGAGAGAGAGAGAGAAGAAAGAGAGAGAGAGAGAGAGAGAGAAGAAAGAGAGAGAGAGAGAGAGAATGAGAATTTTGGACATATCCAGTGTTTGCCCAGAAACCAATTCTGATGCTTTTGGAAGCTGGCTAGAATAGGAAGATGTTTTGTCCATGCACAATACAGTACAGTACAGAAGTCTCTTTTGGCTACTAAAATTCCAGGATGTGGGACAAGTAAAGCACTGCAGTAATATCTACAGAGATTCTCAGTCATCCAGGTCATGGTTGTTCCAAAGGGTTTTTTTTCAAGAGGCAACTGGACTGTCTTTGTTTTTCCTTGAAGACATTTTGCATGAGTCAGAACTGAAGAAACTTCTTGGATGAGAAGCGAAACGTCTTCAATGAAAAACAAAGAAAGTCCAGTTGTCTCTTGAAAAAGCACCTTTGGGACAAGCACTGCAGTAGTTTCATTTCACACTTAGAAGAGGAAAGGAAGGGTTGCATTGTTTTACTCCCTTTGAAGGGGTGCCTTGCACAAACCGTCAAAGGAAAACACCTCTTCAGAGATTTCCACCATCCTACCATTCATTCCTATATTATTTTTATGACTACTTTCTTTCCTTCTGTTTCTATGGTTAGAAGAAGAAACTTAAGTCAGGAAATAAGCATCTGATCCGAAGAAAGCCCCTGAGTTTTATGTTAAGAGGTTGTTGTCTACCAAACAGAGGAGGAAAAAAACCTCTATCCTACATAATGTAACTAACGTGTGTCACACTTGCTTTCAAAATAAATTAAAAAAACTAAAAATCAGCCATTTCAGCATCAAAGGAAGGGGGGAAAAAATCTTTTCCCTCCAAGAGATTTGTGACACTTGGATTCTTTGAAAGTGATTGATCCGTTTTCAAAGTGCAATTTTAAAAAGGGTCATTACAAACTATTGTGTTACAAAAGTATAAGCTAGGAATGAAAAAGATATCTTAGGGCAATCAGCACAGGTTTTGCCCAGTTAAATTCAAAAATCTAATTCTTGATGCCACCCTGAGGTATCAATATCACATTAAGAGATTTCACAGTTAAGTCTGTGCAAGGCAGACCGAATGAATTAGTGAGATATAAAACATGTGCCCATATCATTCCTGATCAAAGCTAAGAGGCACATATAGCTTAACTGTGCCTAACTGTGCCTAACTGTTTAGCAAATGAGAACATGAGGCCCAAAGTCAGAAAGAAAGCACTGATCATCTTCTACAGCCTGCAGTTGTTTCTGCTTCCAGTCACACACTATCCAAGAGGGGGATAAAATTCTGATGCTATGCCATAGCTAAACAACCCCAACTTCTTCTCTCTCCCAAACTGCTACTAATTTCTGCTCCTTATCCCAATTTTGGTTGGAATGCTACAACTGCAAGCAAGACTGAAAGTTCTAACAGGTTTTAATCATTGTCTCCCTGGGAATCTGACACTTAACCCTTGTTTTCTCTCCACACTGTTTTCTTTTCCTTTCTGATGGCTAGAAAAACAAAGCAAAAAGAAGTTGATTTTCTACAAACTCTCCGGATGCCTCAGAGGACTGCTGCAACAGTGTTTCCTAACTAATTTGGGAGAAAATTTTCAACCTGGAAAAGAGACTCAGGACAATTCTTTCTCTCCCCCATCTTTTAATGTAAAGGGATTTTTGTACTATTGGGATATGGGAAATTGATTCAAAATCAATTATATGATGGACACTGTGCAGGCATATGTCCCTCAGTGATATTCAGTCATACCAAGCACAGATACTATCCTTAACCCTAATAGGGTACACAATATTATTGTGTCCACAAATTGTAATTGTGGACTGTAATTGTGATGATCGTTATTTTGTAAAACAATTTTAACTTTATTAAATACCCATGGATATCTTCCTTAGCATCCAACAAACTTTGAAACATAAGAAGAAGAAATAGTAGTAGCAGTGGGATATAACGTAGTTCTGGATTGCATTAAATGAAGCATTTTATTGAAATCCTTCCAGACTATATCTAGGATACAATGTACGGTTCTGGGCACTGTATTTGTAGAAGGGTATTGATCTGTTAGAACAGGTTCGGGAAGGCAACAAAGATGATACAGAGACATGCCCTAGGCCTAGGAGAACAGGATGAAGTAATTTGAAGACTTGAATCCAGAAAAAAAATGGAGGAGACATGATATTAATGTTTGGATGCATAAAAGGGCTGTAAGGAAGATGACCAGGAAATAATAGATGTGTTGAGGTGCTCAGGTAGTAAAGTTTGTAGAACAGGGGAACATTCTACCTATGGAGAACCTGTGGGTTCTCCATTTCTGCAAGTCTTTTAAGAAAAGCTTGGTTATCCAACTCTCAAGGATGAATTTCCTGCATACAGCAGAGGGCTGGAAAACATTGTTATGTTTTCTTCTGACTCCACAATTCTGTGATTCTGCACTGTAAAACAAAGCATCAACCTCTAAACTTTCAAGAATTCCAATGATCTTATATAGGATTTTCAATCTGACTGGAGTGTTCCCACCTTTCTAAAAGAGAAAAGTAAGCTAGTGTGATAAAGAATGTTTTAGGGACTTAGAACTCCTGTCTTCTTTTTTTTTTTTTTTTATTGAAAAGTTTTAAAATACAATTTTCCCTTGAAAAACCCCCCTTCCCCCTCCCTCCTCCCCCCTACCTCCCCTCCTCCCCCCTCCCTCCTCCCCCCCTACCTCCCCCCCTCCCCCCCCCTACTTCCCAGAGCTGAATACAAGGTATATATATATAAAAAAAGCAAACCTAAGCAACCATATACTAACAACTATAAATTCTAAAATCCATCACTCTCTAGCTTATATAGGATAAAACAAACCTTAACAATATTAAATATATATATAAAAAAAAACTAGAATAAGAAAAGGACACTCTCTAGCTTATATAGAATGGAACAAACCTTAATAGTATTAAACATATATTAAAAACAAAAAAAAGGAAAAAGAAAAAAAAAACCCTTCTCAACCCTATACTTATCCTAAATAAACTCCATCCATTTTATCCATTCCATGATATAACATGGAGGAGACATGATATTAATGTTTGGATGCATAAAAGGGCTGTAAGGAAGATGACCAGGAAATAATAGATGTGTTGAGGTGCTCAGGTAGTAAAGTTTGTAGAACAGGGGAACATTCTACCTATGGAGAACCTGTGGGTTCTCCATTTCTGCAAGTCTTTTAAGAAAAGCTTGGTTATCCAACTCTCAAGGATGAATTTCCTGCATACAGCAGAGGGCTGGAAAACATTGTTATGTTTTCTTCTGACTCCACAATTCTGTGATTCTGCACTGTAAAACAAAGCATCAACCTCTAAACTTTCAAGAATTCCAATGATCTTATATAGGATTTTCAATCTGACTGGAGTGTTCCCACCTTTCTAAAAGAGAAAAGTAAGCTAGTGTGATAAAGAATGTTTTAGGGACTTAGAACTCCTGTCTTCTTCATTATTCTTTTATATTTCATTTTTACTTCACAAAGATCCATTTTATACCTTTTAGCTTTGTGATGCCACAGAAAAGTTTAGCAAGTTTTCAGCAAAAGAAGAGTTGCTCAATGTCACCCAGCTTATTTTCCAACCCCCTCTGCATTGCACTGCAAGTGGTTCAGCAGGTTTTTATTTTAATTGCTAATTATCCACCTTTTTATTTCTTAGGTCTGTTAAAAGCAGAGAAGTAACATTATGCTACCTTTAAACAAAGCCAGATATGGTTGAATAGGGATTTAAATTTATTGTTACTGCTACCATTATTACTATTTACTTCTCCATCTGCTATCAGCATGGCTTAATATAAAAAGGGTTTAGAAATAACTTTTGCACTTTCTTTCTTTTTAAGTCACACAAGGAATTAGCCAAGAGTGTATTTGTAAATTCCCTCATAGTAAACTTGTCCAGGATTCATTATCTACCTTATTTTCTTTGAACTGTCAAATCAGGTTACAAAAAAAAATAAACAAATATAATGTTATCCTATTGGATCTTGAAAAAGCAGGACAGGAAGAGTATTGACACTTTTGAACTTTGGTGTTGAAGAAGACTCCTGAGAATACTGTGTACAGCCAAGAAAACAAACAAATGTATGATCAAACAGATAAACCCAGAGTTCTCACTCAAGGCACAAATCACCAAGCTCAAATTATCTGACTTCTGACACATTATGCCAGTGTTTCTCAACCTCAGCAATTTTAAGATGTGTAGACTTCAGCTCCCAGAATTCCCCAGCCAGCAAAGATGATGATAACTAGCAGCAAGGTCACTAGATTTATTTACAGCGGTGATGAGTACACAATAGAAAGACTCGAAAGACCTTTGAGAAACATACTGTAAAACAGGGGTCCCCAACCCCCAGTCCGTGGACTGGTACCGTGCCACGGCATGCCAGCAACCGGTCTGCACAAACAAGCAAAACCCAAGGATGCAGTAAAGGTAAAGGTAAAGGTTCCCCCGCACATCCGTGCTAGTCATTTCCAAATCTAGGGGCCGGTGCTCATCTCTGTTTCAAAGCCAAAGAGCCAGCGCTTGTCCGAGGACATCTCTGTGGTCATGTGGCCGGCATGACTAGACGCCAAAGGCGCACGGAACGCTGTTACCTTCCCACCGTGGTGGTCCCTATTTTTCTACTTGCATTTTTACGTTCTTTCGAACTGCTAGGTTGGCAGAAGCTGGGACGAGTAACAGGCGCTCACTCTGTTACGCGGCACTCGGGATTCAATCCACCAAACTGCCGACCATCTGATCGACGAGCTCAGCATCTTAACCCACTATGCAAACGGCATACAAAACCCGCCCCCTCTGTTGTCTCTTGCTGATTCAAACAAAGACATCAACAGATGGACAATAAAGAGCTCTATTGCTAAATACACTGGCAAGTAGATTTACACTTCCCTCTTGGCCATATGAAGTTTTAAATTTAGTGCCACTAATATATGTTTTCCAAGATTCCAATTTTTAACCTTTGGTTAGGGTCACAGTTTCGGTTTTAAATAATATGATTATTTAAAAGCTATAATATGATTATAGCTTTAGGATTACAGCTTTAATTTTAATATTATTCCTTCAAACTACTATGTATTCCTCCCCCCCCCCCCTCTCTCTCTCTCTCTCTCTCTCTCTCTCTCTCTCTCTCCATGTAAAGGAGCATCTCACTGTTCTCATGCAGTGGTTTTGTAGAAAACTGAACAGACGGAAAACATTTAAGCTTATTGGGTACACTAATGATTTGAACTTCTTTCAGGTCAGCCATGATTCCAGTGAGAATAGCTTCATAGACAGAGCTACTTTGCTATAGTTTTCTCCAATCCATCATCTCTCCAGTTTATTCAATGATGACAACAACCGCATTCTTCCTTCTTGCTTATGTTATGTGGAAGCAGCGAATTTAAAATTTAAAACAGATTTTTCTTATTTTCTATCCCATGGTTTGTATGGAAAAAAGCTAAAGCAACTTAAATGCTTTTCCTTCTTCAACCATGAATATTTTAAAAATAAAAAAGTGCCATCATTATAAATGCCAATAAACTAATCTTACATTTTCTTTTGAGATGACCTATCCTAAGCTTCTTCTTGAACTATGTTAATGGCACCAGGAAGAACCCTGTTTTCTCCTAACTAACCTAATATAAACACATAATTTTTCATGGTTCCAAATGCAGTAGAAGCAGACCATTTTTGCCAAGCAATAGATGGTCTATTAGGGGCCCTTACAGCTTTTGGACTGACTGATGCTATGGCTTCTGCTGTTATATTCCAAACAAAGTACAGAATTTCTTTAAATAAGCCTTCCATGTCTGTACTCCTTGTGTCTGAAAGATCAGTTTGGTTCTATCAAGTTGAAGCCATCTTTTGGATGACTGTTTTATTTATGTTGAGGTAATTAAAGAGAGTTGTTGAAAGGGGGAATAATCAATCAGATAAGGGCAGTATGAGTGGGATTTTCCTCTCCATTTCAGACAGAATCTGGGGGCGGTCCTGATCATAGTTAAATCACTGATAATTGGTACTTTTCTTTCAAATATACTGTATCACAGTTCAAACCCTATCACAATCACAGTGATTTTTGGCACATAATGACCACAGAGTGCAATCATATAGTACAGGTAATCCTCGACTTATAGCAGTTTCAATGACAATGAAAAAAGTGACATATGACATTTTTTTTTCACACAACCATTGCAGCATCCCCATGATCACATGATAAAAATTCAGATGCTTGGCAACTCCTATTTATGACGGTTACTCTGTCCCAAGGTCATGTGATCACCATTTGCAAACTTCCGACAAGCAAAGTCAATGGGGAAGCCAGACGCGCTTAACAACTATGTTACTAACTTAGCAACTGCAGTGATTCACTAATAATTGTGGCGAGAAAGGTCATAAAATGGGGCAAAACTCAATTAACAACTGTCTTGCTTAGCATTAGAAAATTTTGGTTCAGTTGAGGTCATAAGTCAAGGAATACCTGTAAAATGAACACTGTAAAACAGTTAAAACTAAATAACACACCAACAATAAAGATGTAACTTACAGATTGTAATAACTATAACATTGATAGCATCTATCAAATTCCAAATGGTCTCCAGAAGAGTTCCTTTTTCAAAAGGTTTCAGAAGGATGGTAACATGGATGCCCAAAATAATATTTGAGAGAGCTGTTCCATAAGGTGGACACTCCTACCAAAAAAACCCCCTCTGCTTATAAGTTCCTCATTTCAGAAAAGTAGAGGTGCAACAGCAGCTTCATCTGAATATACAAGATAGGTCAATTCTGGTTGGGGAATGTGATCCTGAGAAGACCTCAGTGCCAAAATACAATCTATTGGCTTAAAGTAGGCTACCCAGTCACTACTCTGACTTCTCAAAGGGAAGCTATTCATTCCTTTCATTTGATTATCAAATGTTTCCTCATAGCTATTTTAAGTAATTATGTATGAAAAATATTATGCAATGTGCATAATAAATACAATTTGTTTGCTCCTCCCCATACCTTGAACGCAATCTGGCCACCACAAGCTCTTTTACTATAATCCTTGATCAACCAGAGTAAAATAAAAGTACTTCTTGCACATAAACCCTAGCATTTCAGTGAGGAATTGTGCAAGATAATTCACCCATGAATTTTACCCACTGTCTTTGCTTTTGGACTAAGTCTCATGAATGAATAGATGAGATGACTGATGTAGACCATGCACAAGACAAGCAGCAAGAACCAGCTCTTCCACAATGCAGAAAGTGCATTTTTACTTCACTACAGATCGCCTCAATCCAAATAAGGTTTTTTAAGTTCAACGGCATCTCAAAAAAATTGCTCCTTTGCTAGCCGTTCCTTGGGGCTCCAGTAGCAGCAGAATGAAACTGTCTATTACGATCACTCTATTAATGTCAGAAGATTAAAGAATGGAAAATATGAACAAAGAACAGAACAGATAAAAGTCAATCATCCCCCAGAAACAAAAAATGTAATTGCAAGATCTTCCACTATTGGATTGAGTAATCACCACTATTCAGTTTTTATTTTCCTATATTGCAACAGGAGTGTACTATTTACAAAATACTATGCATATTAGTTCAGACTAAACTCAACAAAACAATCTCAACTCAACTCTAGGAAACATCAAAAGAAAGTCTTAGCAGAAAACACTTGCAAAAATCTGTTGGAATCAGTTTTCTGAGACAGAGATCCTAGGAAACAATGAAAAATGTCACTAAAGTCAAATAGTCTTTATTTCTACCAAATGAAGGATGATAGCCATCTAGTTAATATCTAAATACAAATTAACCATTGGCTAATTAGCAGCACAGTTCTGATGCTGTTCACCATGCAGAAACCACATTAACAGCAATTGTTTAAAAATAAAATCAGACAAATTCCAAGGATTTATAAACTCTGCCAAAATAAAAATTCATGTCTGTCTGGCCAATAAACTCTACTATGTTGGCTGAAGAAAGCTGACAAACTTAAAGAGAGCTTGTGCACAAACTGCTGTGTATCTAATTCTGGATGTGAGTAAGAACATTCTTTAGGGACTTCACAATTAAGCAGTTTCTTCTGTAGTCCAAGATGAGTGAAAATAGAACAATTTTACATATGTTTAGTCAGAAATACCCCTTCATGGATTACTGCCTTGTCATGGCGAAGGGGCTTGCGTAATTCAATGAAGCTATGACCTATGCTGTGCAGAGCCACCCAACACAGACAGGTCATAGCAGAGAGTTCTGACAAAACGTGATCCACTGGAGAAGGAAATGGCAACCCACTCCAGTATCTTTGCCATGAAAACCCTATGGACAGTACCAAAAGGCAAAACGATACGACACTGGAAGATGAGCCCCTCAGGTCGGAACGTGTCCAATATGCTACTGGGGAAGAGCAGAGGGCTAGTACTAGTAGCGCCAGAAAGAATGAAGCGACTGGGCCAAAGCCGAAAGGATGCTCAGCTGTGGATGTATCTGGTGGTGAAAGGAAAGTCCGATGCTGTAAAGAGTTTTTCTCCATAGGAACCTGGAATGTAAGATCCATGAATCAAGTAAAGCTGGACGTGGTCAAATAAGAGATGACAAGACTGAACATCGACATCTATGCTCAAAAATATCTTGGGAGGTATAGCTATTCCATGCTTCCATCCACTTTTGTGTGGTGTTCTGATGCTCGGCCAGCAGCTTAAGCGCTGTGAGGAGTGGTGGATTTCTTGACTTTAGTCGACATCTTAAGAGAGCAGAGGCATAACCATGAATGGGTAGGGAGGAGTTTAGCAGGATCTTACTATACTCCCGAATGAGAGCTTCTTGTCGTCGTACGTGCGGGGGGAGTATATGGCTAAGAACTGGTAGCCAGTGAATAGGTGTAGATTGGGAAAGGAGTCTGGCAAAGTTGTATACTGTCACCCTGCCCATTTAACTTATATGCAGAGCACATCATGAGAAAGGCAGGGCTAGATGAATCAAAAGTTGGAATTAAGATTGCCAGGAGAAATATTAACAACCTAAGATATGCAGATGATACCACTCTAATGGCAGAAAGTGAAGAAGAACTAAAGAGCCTCTTGTTGCGGGTGAAGAAGGAGTGCAAAAGTTGGCTTGAAACTTAACATTAAGAAAACCAAGATCATGGCATCTGGCCCTCTCAATTCCTGGCAAATAGATGGGGAAGAAATGGAGGTAGTGACAGATTTTATTTTCCTGAGCTCCAAGATCACTGCAGATGGGGAATGTAGCCAAGAAATTAAAAGACGCTTGCTCCTGGGGAGGAAAGCAATGTGACAGCACACTAAAAAGCAGAGACATCACCCTGTCAACAAAAGTGTGTATAGTCAAGGCTATGGTCTTTCCAGCTGCAATGTATGGCTGTGAAAGTTGGACCATAAGAAAGGCTGAGCGTCAAAGAATTGAGGCCTTTGAACTATGGTGCTGGAGAAGACTCCTTCAAGTCCCTTGGACTGCAAGGCAATCAAACCGGTCAGTCCTAGAGGAGATCAACCCTGACTGCTCTTTAGAAGGTCAGATCCTGAAGTTGAAACTCAAATACTTTGGCCACCTAATGAGAAGGAAGGATTCACTAGAGAAGAGCTTAATGCTGGGAAAGATTGAGGGCAATAGAAGAAGGGGACGACAGAGAATGAGGTGACTGGATGGAGTCACTGAAGCAGTAGGCATGAACCTAAATGGACTCCAGAAGATGGTAGAGGACAGGAAGGCCTGGAGAAACATTGTCCATGGGGTCGCGATGGGTCAGACACAACTTTGCAGCTAACAACAACAACAAGTAAGAAATAAACTCTACTGATCTTAACAGGAATTTTTCATACTGTAAGCTAATAGATCAATGCATTAAAATACTTTCCAGTGTTAAGTTTCTCCAAATTACTATAGTTGCATACTTACAATGAATAGCAGCTATACAAAATTTACACAAAAAGAAATCCCCTTACACATGTTAAACAATCGTGCAAAACTACTGCCTCCTAGAAGATCCCATTTTAAGGGTAAAATATTGGGGTACAAACCTAGAATTAGCTTCACCGTTTTCTTTTGTTTTCACTTTTACAAATTGTTCACGTTAAAGCTTAGTTTAGTAACTACCTACAGTAACACAGCCTCAAATCATAGTCTTGGTTCCCAAACACCTTGAGTTAAATAATCCTAATTTCCAGGAAAAAATACATACCTGAAAAAAATATACTTTTCAGATCGCACTATGAAATACATCCTTTTTTATTCTTAAGCTATTTTTAACTACTCATGACCATGTAAACTTAAAAGGTATTAAGAAAAGTAATATAATGCCTACAAGTCTTGATAATATCTTGAGGCCTTGCAGTAATATCGGGGCTGGAATGGGGCAGTTATAAGCACATATGGCAAACAGTGATGAGATTTTATGTAGTGTCAGTGACTTGTGCAGTGATTTAACTCTTCCTTCTAAAGTGGAGCTTGCCTAGAATTAAATATCTGCTAAAGAACTATGCCAACACAATGTAATTAGGTTTGGAAGTTAAGCTTTTTGCAGATCCAGTTAAAGAATTAAATAAATTTCTTCTTTAGCCTAGGGCTGATTTCCTGCCAGCCTTGTTTTTGCTGTATCCTCATTGCATTCCTTAAATTCCAATTTAGTGCCCCTCAAATTCTTGGGAATTTGAGGAGTTAATGTGCAACCCATCTGAAAGATGCTATGCTGGGGAAGACTTTCAATTCACAGGATGGGTTCCCACATTATATTAAGCCATAATGTGAATTGTTTGTTTTTGGCTTGTAACAATTGCAATTATAAGATACAGCTCTCTGTGGCATGAGTTTTACTACCCCACTTAACTCTTTCATTCCTGCAGCTGGAAGTAGCATATGGACTGAACTTGGGAGATTATTCATCCTTCAGTAAGGGATGGTGTAGTGCAGACATGTCAAACTCGTGGCGTCACGTGTCACACAACGTATTGGGACAGTTTTGCCATTGCCGCAATGGGGTGGGTGTGGCTTCTGGATGACGCCTCCAGCCTGCGGACCGACAGTTTGACACCCCTGGTGTAGTGCTAGCGATCTGTTTCTATCCTATGCACTTGCCTGAACCATATCTGCAAGAGATCCAGGTTTCCTCTAGATTCCTCTGTAGTTGGTCTGCACTTCTTTGCTAGGGAAGGATTTTAAGTGGATAGTGAAAATTAGATAATATACTTGGTACAGGATAGAAATTGTTTTGGTAATACTGTGGATGACCTCTGTGAGCTTATGAATAAGAAGGAATGTATCCCTCCTGGTCCTTTCAGGCCTCTTATCAGCCATCATTCCATCAACAATGATCTCTTCCAGGAGAGCCTTGAAGTTTGCAACTATTCCATTCCTTCCTAAATGGAAAGTCCTAGTCAATATGCATGCGGGCAGAACACTTACACCAGTTGTTGCTTATGAATGCATTATTCTACATGGTTTTGTCCTCTCCTGGACATTTAATTCTAACCTAGAACTTTGTCATATTTAAGAACTGCCCATCTCCCTCACAAAGGAACTTGGATGGTGTACAATAAAATATTAAAAGTGTAAAAACAATATATAAAATTTAAAAGGGGCAAGAAGATGCTAAGAATTAATTAAAAGGCAAGAGAGGGCTTTGAGGGCACCAACCGACCTCATGGCTGCATACTCATCTGTGCATGCCAAGCAGGGATTCAGAGTCATATTTTTATGGCTGTACAGAAGGCCAGGAAAGTGGGGGCCCACCTCACCTCCAGGGCAAGCATGCTCCATAGGGTGGGGGCCACTGCAGAAAAGGCTCTCTTTCTGGACCTCACCAGTTGAAATTCTTTGGGTGTCAGGCTCCACAACATACCTTCCCTGCCTGACCGGATGGGACAGGCTGATGTATTAGGATGAAGACAGTTCTGTAGTAATCTGGCTCTATGCCCTATAGGACTTTCAAGGTCATACTGCCACCTTGAATTGGACCTGGAAGCAAACCAATATCCAATGAAGGACACGGAGCAGAAATGTTACATGCACCATTCTTTGGGTGCCCAAGATTGCCCACACAACCACTCTTTGTACCAGCTGAAGATATTTTTCAAAAATAGCCCTATGTACAGTGCATTGCCACAGACCAGGGCATGAATGACTGAGCAGAGAGCATCCCTATCCAGGAATGGGTGTAACCCAATGCAAAGTTGAGCAAAGGCCATCCAAGCTATGACTGCCACCTGTTCTTTGAGGAGGAGCCATAATTCCAGGAGGACTCCCAGATTATGACCAGGTCCATCTGGCTAGCCCAACTCCATTCAAAACTAAAGATGATAAATTCCTGGATGTAAAGGAGGCTCCTACCCACAGCCACTCCTTACCAGGGTTCAGTTGAAGTCATAGTAACAGGAATGGAGATGTATAGCTGGGTATCATCAGCCTACTGGTAATACCTCATCCCATGGTGATAGATGATTTCACCAAGCGGTTTCATGTAGATGTTGAAGAAGAGCAGAGAAAGCACCAAGCTGGACCTATCATTCTCTAACACCACCAATTGGGAGTGACTTTGGAGGAAGGAAGTGAACCAGCATAGAACTGTGCCACTCATCACCAACTTCCTAAATTGGCCCAGAAGAATACCATGGTCGATGGTATTGAAAACCACCAAGTGGTCAAGAAAAACAAGGATGGATGCATCACCTCCATCCCACTCCCATCAGAGATCATCAGTGACCACAACCAATTATTTCATGATTCTTCAAACCTGAATTCTTTATTGTTCCCCACCTATAAACAGAATCCTGCCAGATTAAGCACTGGACTATCTGCATCTACCATATACTCTGAGCGCTATATGGGAGAGGTTGTCTTCATCTTCTTTCTCTCACACCTAATATCTGGGTTGAGTTCTCTCTTATTCTTCTGGCATGTACCCTCTCTGCCTTGCAATCCAGCCTACTATATTCCATCACATCTGGTTAAGGTTAGACAGTTAAACTGTGCACCAAACATAATCCCTCAGTGAAATATATCCAAATATGGCAGAACACAAAGAAACCAAAAGAACCAAATGCAAAAGCAAGTGCTGAATATAAACCTGGTTCAAACAATAATTCTGTTCTTGACAAGTATTATGACAGGTAATATGATATGCTCTTTAGGCTATCACCAAAAGATTCTAGTCAATGGCTTTGGCTCCATAAAATCCAGGTTTTCTCCTGTTCAGCTTGCTTTGATTCTGGTTTTATCTCTGTGGTTGTAAGAGAGCATGGATTTCCCAGAGAAGGAGACACACATAAAAATATTGAGTTGAATGTCCTTGAACATTAACAAGATACTGCAGCTCTGCTCCATTTTTATCTATGCTGTGCATGCATCTGAACAATGTTAGGCATTGCAGATTGAAGATTTCCAGACTGGACAGTGGGGAGAGGGAGATACTGTCATGTTTTTGATACCTTGCTGCTTTAAAAGAAAAAAAGAAACTATCCAAGGAAAATTGGTGAACTTGGATGCACCTTCCGCCTCCAGCTTTTGGTAAACAAGCAGAGACATGAACACAGCTATCCCAGCAAAAGACTGCATCTCAGAGGTCTGATCAGGCAGGCTCTAGCTGGCCAAACCACTGCATATAACAAAGTTTTATTTTCTCTCTCTCTCTCTCTCTCTCTCTCTCTCTCTCTCTCTCTCTCTCTCTCTCTCTCTCTCTCTCTCTCTCTCTCTCTCTCTCTCTCTCTCTCTCTCTCTCTCTCTCTCTCTCTCTCTCTCTGCTTCAGTTACATTTCCTGTGGAAAAATGAAAGCTTTTGAAGCCTGTGTGTCTATGATATAGGCAGCTCAAACATACACAAAGCTGACACAGAAAGAATTGAAAAGAGAAAGAAAGATAAAGCAGAACAACTCTGCCAAAAAGTCACTTAGGAGATTCAGGGCAGGGGTTATGGAGAATATATCCCTTAATCCATTTTCACAGCCTTTAAAAGAAATATCCCCTCTTGCCATTATTGGGGTTTGGTGTCTTTATTCCCAGATACACAGATCAAAAGCAAACATCAGAAATATATATTTAAAAAAAAACCTTCCCCATCAGTTTCTTCACTCTTTTGAATGCACATTTTAATATATGCATGAAAGCCAGTTCAGTGTGGTGGTTAAGGCACCAGGCTAGAAACCAGTAGACTGAGTTCTAGTCCTATCTTAAGCATGAATCCAGCTGGGTGACTTTGAGCCAGTCACTCACTCTCAGTCCTAAGAAAAAGACAATGGCAAGCCATTTCTTTAAAAATTGCCAAGAAAACGATAGGGACTTGTTGAGGCAATCGCCAAAAGTCAACACTGACAAATGAAAAGAAAAGTAGTTGCATAAAATGCTACCACCTATTTTTTTTCTTCACTCTCAGCCTTATGGACTAGCATTATTAATATCTCGTGGATCTTCCAGGTTTAATGCTTTGCACATGAATATCTGGGACTCAGTGGGAAAGGAGGAGGACAGACTGAAATAAGGTAAAACATCATGAGAAGGAAGGACATCAATCAGGCAGTCCTCTCATGTTCTTCTGAAATTGGGTAAAGACAAAGCCAAGAAAACCAATGAGTTGGACTTCAAAGATCACCATGCAAAGAATACCTTTTAAATGCATGATTCCCTCCATCCAACAAAATAAAGCCTACTTAATTATAGCAGTCTCAAAAGAAGAAAGACTTGGAAGCCTTGGAAGCCCAAACCACCAAAGTCACAAAGTGCCTTAAGCACAAACCTGAAGAAAGTCAGAATCCTACGTAGTAAACTACCAACACCCCAAAAAAGGAGGATGAAGAGAAGAACTATTTTAAAAGAGATTTGCTAATATTATTGCTCCTGTAATTTATGCGCGCATATAAAAGACTATAATGCATTTTTGAATATCCAGGGATCCGGATTTTGGAATCCACCGAGGGCTACATTTATATTTCATGTACCATATGTATTCTGTGTCAAGAGAAGCATTTTGCCTGAAATATAGTATTTGCTCTTCATCTGTCACTGTTAATAACAAGAGCTGCACATTTGTAAGATTAGGCAAGTCTAGGAGTGTTACCTTTCAAACCAGGTAGTCTAGGAATATGGCCAGCGTTATAGGAGGACCAAAAAAAAGTAGTCCAAAAATATCAAACAGCACTCTGAGGCAGTAGTTCAGGAATCTGTTCGGGAAAATTAGTAGGAAAGCTCTCAAATAGAGGACTGCTGGTTTACCACCTAATATTTAGAATCTAAGAAACCCTTTTAATTGAAGCAAACAAGTCCACAATTCAAAACTAAGCAGTGAATAGAATGTGTGGAAGTATATGTGTCCCAAGATAATGTTGCAAGATCCAATTTGGGTCAGTCTCCAGAGGTTTACTCTTCCCAGCTTTTAGACTAGTGTTGGAACCCGTTTTCAGGGAACTTCTCTCCAGACCTGTGGAACCGCTTGCCGGTTGAGCTCCGGATGGCCCCCAACCTTCGCTCCTTCCGGCGCGATCTAAAAACGTATTTATTTGAGCAATCTGACCTGGTCTGATGGGTTAGGGTTGGGGTTTTAATATGTTTTAAGTATTGTTTTAAATTTTAAATTTGGGCATTATATTTAATCATTTTTTAACTTTTGTATTCTGTTTTTATATTTATTGCCCTGTACACCGCCCTGAGTCCTTCGGGAGAAGGGTGGTATAAAAATGTAATAAATAAATAAATAAATATAATAAATAAATAAATACTGGTGGTTGGCTGTTGTTTCCTTGTGCTGCCAAGTCCTCTGCTCCTAAGTACCTGATAAACTGGTAGTAAATCAGCATTCCTGTTGACTGACAAGGGTTAGGGTTAGGACAAGGGGCCTGTTGGCAGCACAAGGAAACAACAGCCAATCGCCAGCCATCAACAGACCAATCAACCAATAGGAAAGCACCACGTAAATACGACTCATAGAATAGCCCAAAGCACATATTTCAGTAGAGAGAAGTTTCCTGAAGATGGGCTCCAGCAGAGTCCAAAAGCTCAGAAGAGTAAACCTCTTGTCCTGGTGACTGACCCAGATTGGATCTAGCAGAATGTGTGACTTCAAATCCCATAATTCCCCAGCCACCTGGAATAGAAGGATCACAAATATACTGTGCTTGCAAAAGAGAATCAGCTTGTAATAAGGAGGCACCTATGATAGTTAATATTGTTTTTTAAACTGCTTATGCAAAGGCACCAATAAGCTGAAGTTCAGACCTTAGAGTGCTAAGGAGTCCTATTCTTTTATAACGTGCAAAACCCGATGAACTCCTGCTTAGTTATGGCACATTTGGAAGACATGCAAATTTCATGGTCTCCTCTGCTCATCCCCATGACTGCTGCTTCTAATGTCTACATGTTGCATGTAGAGAAAGGTTGATTCACCCTGATCCACAGATTTGAGGTTGAATGGGCTTTAGCAATGCAAGTAAAATGATGCAAGGAATATAGGAAGAAGGAGTTAGACAGATGAAACAAGTGCTGCCCTCAGAAATAGGTAAGTGAGCAGAAGTACAGTCAGTTGCAGAGATTCCCAGAAATAGTTTGCACATGTTTCAAGAAAAATACCACTTTTGTTCCATGGGAGAAAAGTATTGCTTTTCCCCCCACAAAGAAAATGTATACCCAAAATCTCTGTAAAGAGGTTGAGATAGATTGGGATACAATTCTTCTCAATACTTCAAGAATATAATATTTCTCAGTGTAGGCTAAAATGTGCAGTTCTGGATGCCAAGCATCCCAATTTGTGTCTTTAAGTTTTATAATACAGTGTGTTGATCCAATCCAAACAACAGATTCAGTTAATCATGGGCTAACATAGTGCACAAATACGTTCAGTATTTAGCTGACACTCAGAAGACAAAATAACCTTGCAGGGCTGATAGATGTGTAGTTCTTACTACTATAGGATACTGCAAGATATAATCTTTGCCCCCAAAGCAATCCAGTCACATTCAGCATAGGAAGGTTGAAAGGCAACAGATGCACCCTTCATAGTGGCAGATCTGTAAACACAACAAATATTCTTCAGTCCCCCCCCCAACCCAAATCATGGGAGGAAGCTGAATTCAGCCTCTCCTAGGATCCTGTGGCTTAGCATAGTAACATTTCTCTAGAAAGGGCAGACTTCTCCAAATTAACCACCTTAAACACCATTCTGATAAAAATGGATACAAAGTACAGCTGTCACCAACATTTCTAGGAACATCAAACAAAAGCTGCAGCATTCTCAAACACTACATACTATAGGGGACAGGCTACCATTCTGTAATTTGACAGAATCAGGAGTACAAATTCAGTAAGTGAGGCCCAATTATTAGGGTACACAGAAAAATAAGTGGCAACCTTTGGAATACAGTTCACCTTACAAGTTAGAATAAATTAATGATGGGCAGTTTGTTATATCGATAATGATATGAGGCATCAGAAGCAACAATGAAAAGTAACATTGCAACAACTCCACACTCCAAACATAGAACTTCAACACAATGAATGACACCAAAACAGCCAGGTTGATTTGAAGTCAACCTTGATTTGATTGGTAACAAAACTCAAGCAGAATTTACATAAATGTCCCAGTTAACATTCTTAGCTAAAAGTTTCCATAGACAGGTGTCCATCTCATTGAATACATCAAACCCAACCGCCTTCTGATGGCCAACAGATCTAACAAGCTACTACTGCCATCATCCCTTGCTGTGCTAGCTAAGGCTCATGGGGTTTGCAGTCAAACAGATCAGAAGGCCACTAATTAGGTCTCAAGCTAATCAATTATTCTGGGACATTATCACATTCCTGCTGGTTTCACTGCCCCAGGCCCAAGTGGATATTAGTATAGTAGTAATTAATAGTAATTACTCCAGAGTAAGCCTGCATAGAGCAGTCAGCTGCATTCAACGGGGACAAGGCATTCTGATTATCTTGCCTTTCAAACCCCTTCCATCCGGATCCACCTAAATGTTCCCAATAACCCCTTTTCTTTGTAGAGCTCAGGCATCCTTTCCCTCTCTCGAGGCTCGCGGCTGCAGGGAGCACCTTCAGCTCCGTGGGGCGGCCCGGCGCGCCAAGTCTGCAGACTTGCCCTTCCCCCTCCCCCCGCCACAACAGGTGGGCAGGGTCCCCGAGCAGCGCCCGCCTGACTCACCGCTGGCGTTTTTCCCGCAGATGAGGTGCTGGTAGGGCTGCAGCAGGCCCCACAGCTCCGAGTCGTTGTTGACCGTCTGCTCCAGGTACTCGAGCGTAAACTTTGGCGCTTCGTTAGCAGCCAGGCTGCCGCCGCCGCCGCCGCTGTTCGTCTCTCGCTCCTTGCTGGCGGCGGCGGCGGCGGCAGCAGCAGGGGGCAGACTGGCGGCGGCGGCGGCGGCGGCAGCGCAGGTCCCGCCAGAGCCGGCGCTCGAGCAGGGGACCCTGTGGTGCAGCTGAGCCTGTTGCGGCTGCGGCGGGGGGTTGTTTTGGTGGGGTTGCGTCTGGGGCTGTTGGTGCGACGCCGAGGCGGCGAGCTGCAGGACTCTAGCGTAAACCTCTCGGAAGAGGTTCTCCGTGCAGGCGGTCAAGTAGATGGCGGCGTGCTCGTGGATGCGCACGGCCACCCGGCTGTCCACCATCCAGCGGTAGAACTTGCCCACCGAGAAGGTGAGGCCGCAACGGGTCGACTTGCCCCGGCTGAAGCGGTCGCCGCCGCTGCTGCTCATGTTGTAGAGGGACAAGGCGCCGAGGGCCGACGCCGTGCAGCTGGTCGCCAGGCTCCAACCCAGGACGATCTCCATGGCGCTCTGGATCTCGTACTTGGTGCATTTGGCGAAGCGCAGGCTCAGCCGCTGAGCCTCCCTGGCCAGCCGGATGAGCGCCCGGCTGACCAAGGTGGAAAGTCTGGCCAAGGCGTCTCTGCAAGGGGGGCCGCCGCCATCGCCGCCGCCGCTGCTGGTGCTGACGGTGGTGGAGCTGGCGGCGCTGCTGGAGCTGGCGGCGAGGGCCACCCCCAGCCCTCTGGCCTCTTTGCGCTGCGGGAGGAGGACCGCTTCCACCTCGTCGAGGCTCCAGGGAACCTCCTCAAGGTCAGGCAAGAGCCTGGAGCAGTGCTGCCCGGAGCAGTCCAGCACTTCGGAGTCTTCCACCAGGACAGTGTTGACGGTGTCAAAGCTGTTGTGCCGACTGTGCATGGAGTCAGTTAGAGGCTGCTGCCAGCTGTTTCCTCCATAGGGGTAAGCCGAGTGAGGGGAATCGGAGCAGCAGAGGGACAAGTTGGAAGACCGGACGGAGTCTGCGGCACCACCATACCCCGAGTCCAGCGTCAGATCTTCCAGCGTCCTCCCCGCCGTCTTACCTCTCCTTGCCATCGCTGCTCTTCATGCTGCACCAGCAGGAAACTTTAAAAAGAGAAAGTCGTCGGCGTCGCCCCGAAAGCCTCAGATCCTCTCTCGCGGGTTTGAACTTCGCACCACCCACGTCTGGCCTGACTTTCGACCACCGGGTCCGCCCGGCAAACGCAGTCTCTCCCCCCCCCAAAAAAAAAAACGCGCTCCGCGTGGGCAGGAGAATGCGCGGCGAAGAAGCACCACGAAACGCCCCTCGCTCGCTTCCCAGTCCGCCGTCCGCTCTTCCCCGACTCCGCCGCTGCACTACCCCGCGCGCTCGAGCCAGCCGGAGGAGGCAGGGGAGGTGGGGAAAGACGGGGGGCGTGGCCATGCAAATTCTTTCCAAAGGGAACCAATGGGAACGCTCTTCAGTTCTAGCTTCTGGAACCTGCCCCCTCCCCTGGCAGCTAAGACGGCGGAGCCGGGTCGCTTTCTCTCTTTCCTCCTCCCCCCCCCCTCTTTAAAAGAATATCCATATTTCTCCAACGGGCTCCGTCTCTGCGCTCCTAAATTCGCCGTTTTCGGGAGTGGGGAAGGGGTTTTGATCTCGCCATCCCGGCCCTAGGATTTGTTTTTTGAGTTACTCTACCGCTGGGGTCGGGGCCGGCGAGCTGAGGAAATCGAAAACCCGCAAGATCTTGTAGTAAATCCAAAAGAGATCGAGGGTTGATTCAATGGCCCGGGAAGCAGCAGTGGCGTTGTTGTTGTTGTTGTTGTTGTTGGTTTGTTTTGAAAAATGCCAAGCTTCGAATATATGCTTACGCAGCAAGCGGTGGGAGAAAACATCCAGGTAAAATGAGGACCCAGATTGTTGGGGGCAATTAAGCTGACTTTGTAATGATGCCGCTTGGGGTGTGTGTGTGTGAAAGCCCTAATAAGCAGGCATATAGATAGAATGAAGGCTACTGCTAAGCTTGTAAGCCGCCCTGAGTCTTCGGAGAAGGGCGGGATATAAATGGAATTAAAATAAAATAAAAAATAAATTCGAAACATCATTAAGATTCAGATAGAAAAAAGCAGGAGCGGTGACTCTAGCTAAGTTGCTGTCAATTCCTGCTTCTTCACTTGGCTTCCCAGGCTGGAGGTGTAACGCTGTCGCCAACCGTCGGATCCTGGGATTTGCGGGAGGGCGGAGGGGGGAGGGAAAGCTGCTCTGCAGGTGCCGAGCCGCAATCTCCCTCGCGTTCTTTGCCTCTCCTTTAATCGCACTTACCTCGCTTGAGGGCAGGGAGGAACGACAGTGGCAGATTGGAGCGCCTGCCCTTCAGGGCGATCAAGCAAGTCCAGGTGTTGTAGCAGCGTCTTTCGGAAAATTTATCGAGGAACTGGGCTTATGCGAGACGTTCGTCACTAGCTCAGAATAAACGGAGGATCGAACTCTTTGGAAGGCACTGCCTGTAAGTGGAGAGCCAAAGGGAACCACCTCCGACCTTTCGGGGGTACCTAGTATGATCCCCAGTCCCCTGATTTCAGCCTGCAGTACCAGCGAACTTTTTTGAAGGTTCGAGGATGCACTAAAACAAAACCTCTCCTGGTAATAGAGTCTCCCACAGCCACAGAAAGAGATTGGGGATCGTTTGGGAATAATTATGAAGACGAGGGTGCAAATCAAACCTATATTCCCCAAACTGGCGATTGGCAGGACTTCAGTTCTTCTAATCCTCAACTAAACTTGGCCTTCATTGGCCAGGGATAATAGTAGCTAAGATCCTACTTTTTTTTGATAGTCCCCCGTTGGAGAACAGTATTCAACTAAGAGCTTGCAATTCCAGAGGAGCCAACAAATCTACACTATCAGCTTTCCCCAAAACAACACCCTCCAGATATATTCTATTACATGGGTCTTCCAACTTGGCCCTTTTATGACTTGTGGACTTCAACTCCCGGAATGCCTCAGCCAGGCACTGGCTGGGGATTTCTGGGAGTTGAAGTCCACAAGTCATAAAAGGGCCAAGTTTGAAGACCCCTGTTCTATTATAACATCCACTGACTTTTTCAACAGAGCTTTGTTGGCTGAAATGAAATCAATGGCAGCCCAACACATCTAGAAGGTGGTTTGGGAAAGATTGCTATTAATTTATAAATTCCTTGACGAAAGAATCTGAATTCTTGTGTTCTCTATAGTCTTCACATTATTCATGTTTATTTGTTTAAATGATTCATGTGGTACCTGTCTCTCAGCAGCTATTCCAGATGGCATAAAAGATTAAAACAACAATTTCATAATTCAAATCAAACTTTAACCAATAGAGCTTGTCTAATCTTTTCATCCAAATCCCTGCTTATGTATGAGCCAATTATGTCATATTCATATTCTCAAGAAATTCATAGCTCAAGAAATCTGGGACCTTGCAGAACTACTAGCAGTAAATTAGACTGACTAAAAAAGATAGGGAATAAAAAAGTGTTGTGTCTCACTGAGCATTTGGTATTTTTCTTGTAGTACTTTTAACAGTCAACTGTGGTTTTGTAAAAACCACAAAAGGTTTAGGAATTTTTTAATCTTACAAACTCTTCTATGGATTGATTGTGCAAGAGTAATTAATCAGCCCAAACTGAACAGAGATACGAAGTCTGTACTGTTATTTTTTCCACATGCAACACTTCCATCCCAATCTTGTATAAAAATAGCTGTAATTATTTAAATGTACTTTTCATGCAACTTCATCCTGTTCCATGCGGTAGTTGTAAGAGGAGTGTGGTGATCTGGGAACCACCTCTCTTTAGCAAGTGTAACCATTGCTGAAACATTGGATAATAAATTTAGAGAGCTGGAAATCGCATCTGAGCTTCTGCTTAGTCCAGGAATCCAAATGAGAGCATTCCAGATAGATAACTATCTCATCTTTGCTTGAGCACATTCAGTAAAAAAAAGTCCACTACTCCCTTGGGTAACTGCTTCCATTGTGAAACTTATTGTTAGGAATATGCCATCCTGTGGCTTAAATCCATTAGTCCATATAATGAAATCCTGAACAATAGAGAACAGAAGTTTTACTTCCTTTGATGTTACATTCCTTCAGATATTTGAAGAGTGCTATTTTTTTTCCACTTTCCAATTAGTCTATTCTGTTCAAGGTTAAATATGCATAGCTCTTTCCAATACCTTTCGTAAGGTTGGGTTTCTCTTAATTTTTCATTATTCATGTTCAGCCAGAAGCCCTAAAATTATTAGAAGACAAAACAGCTTACAGAAGATTAATGATACCATGACACTGTCTATTTAAAAATAGAACAAAATAAAGTAAAATAGAATAAAAATACAAATAAAAGTGATGGGGATGGATATAGAGATGAGAAATAAGTATGTAGGTCCAAACCTTAATCAAAGTAAGAGTCAAACTTAGAATCTTCTAATACCAATTGCAATCAAGCAAAACTTCATTACATTCCTGGAAAATTCAGTGAAGTTATCCAGTAAAAAGATAACTTCAATTTCAGCATAGCCTGCACAGTGGGTAAGAAGTGGAGTTATAAGCTCTTTGCTCCAATAACAATAGAGGGGGGTCTTCTGATTCGTTTGGGGAATTGGAACAGATACAGAAACCTACCGCTTGTTACTACTGTAGGACTACCATGTCAGTACTGAGGATTATGCATTAAACCTTGCTAATGTAAATAATGTTCTATGTACTGTATAGCAGAATTCTATAGGGTAAGTAGGAAGTATGAGAGAATTATGGAAAAGGTCTTTCATACAGTAGAGTGGAATTTTAGAGCTATAGAAATCTTTATCCTGAGCAAGAACTGGCTTAGATTCTGATCTTCTGGTACACCCTTCTCTGAAGTCATTTTAGTTTCTTTGAATTCTTAATAGGTTCCAAAAAGCGGATGCAGTGCTCAGTGTGGGATTACCAAAGCAGAATAAAATGCAATTTCCTGTGATTTGGAAATCGTATTTCTGTTGATTGCATTTGTCTTCCTTTGAAATATACTATACTGCTGACTCATATTGAATTTGTAATCAACCACTATCCCCTCATCTTTTTCACAACCCATTACCAAACTAATAGCCATATCTTGTCAATCCTTATTTTCAGTCCATTTTTTAACCTATCAAAATCATTATGGGTTTTAGTTCTCTCTCCCATGGCTATTAGCTGTGTGTGGATGATGGAAGCTGTAGAATAGCATCAATACAGCACGCAGAGGGGACTAAGTTAGGAAAGATTAATTTAGAACTAGAAATAGTATAGCTTGGCTATACTACCATTGACACTGTTCTGCAGTGTGGCTCAGCATGATGCAGCTTTTCATTGCTATTCATTTATTTATTATTATAAATGCCAGCACACATTTATATCTTTAGCACACCAGGTTAACAAAAACCTCTTCATCTTACATAGCGGTATGAATCCAATACACCCACCTTAAACCATAATGACAAATTTAAAAGAAAGGCTTGCCTATGAAAGTGAATTTTCAGATTTCAGATACTCAAAATTCCATAAACTCCCAAAGCCCCCAAGTCTCCATTCCCCTACAGAAGAAAGACAGAGCTATCAACTACTCCCCTAACCTCAGAACATCATCCTTGATCAGGTCTACTAGGTGTCCTACTTGGTGAGTGAAAGCAGGTATCAATTGCCACAAATCTATGGAAGTCCCAATAATTATGAACCCTTGAGCTACCCTTGAGAGATTGGTCTCAGTGTGTTGCTACATCCCTTAAATATTAGTATTCCAGGGATATTCCACACCAAATCCAAGCCTTCCTCTGTCAGGTAGATATCGTTAGACACATTTGTTATTCCAACCAGACTTCCAGTCTCTCACATTTATCCATTTCCTGGTATAGTGACTCAGAAAGCAGTTTAAACTATGGCTCCTGAGTTGCTTAATCCTTTCCTAATATTGTCTTCCAAGTATGACTGAAGACGCCACAATTGAGTGAAATGATTTGAAAGGACATCATGTTTGATGATGTCAGAAACAGCTAATCCAAACAACACAAAGCACAATATCTTTCCTGTAATGAGACATTTAGCACATTTGACACTTGTAATGTAATCCTAGCTGTAGCCAGTTTCAAAAGCCAAGATGGGCAAGTATCCCAGGAGCAGGTGTAGCTAGCAGCTTGCTTAGAAACTTGCACATTTTGCACAAGCTGAAAGATATTCATAAGAACAGGATCAGGCAGTAATTTGGCACCTTTGATTCTATTCAAATCAACACATTGGCATCAGAGCAAATGGAGGTGACATTTTCCTATAGACAATGAGACCAATAATCGCAGTTTGTTACAGTGGACTGAAATGATTCCACTTTACAGACCCCCAACAATAACAAACATTCACTTGGCTGACATTGATCAAGGGCCACTGAGGCAGAGAAATACTGTAGAAGTAATAAAGTACAGAAGCTTTAGAGCAGAAGCGTAGGTGTAGAACTGAAACAAGTCTTAAATGCTGCCTTATACAGAGTCAGCCCATTGTATCAATCTCTTCAATGTTCATCCATCTTCACTGGGGGGGCTGTCTTGGCCTAGCTCACAGGTCTGCAACCCGCGGCTCCGGAGCCGCATGCGGCTCTTTCAGCCGTCTCCTGCGGCTCCCGGTCCTCTGCCATATGCAGTCCAAAAAAAAAAGTGGGACTAAAAAAGTTCAACCAATCAATTCAAATATGCAGGGCAGGTGCATATCTCGCCTTGGCTCCACTCTTCAGTCAAACCCTGTTCTGCGCATGTGCGCATGTACGCACATGCGCACATATTTTTTGCAGCTCCCAGTTTTTCCTTTTGTGAAGGAACCGGTTCCGAGTGGCTCTTTCACTGTTTCAGGTTGCTGACCCCTGGCCTAGCTCAAAGGTACTAAATATTAAAACTAGATGATGCTAAAGTGTGCAGCAGGAGACAAAGCAGGAGTTTGTCTTCTAAGGCAAGATTCTTTCTTGTAAGCAAGGAAATTTAACCCCCTGCTTGATTCAGGAAACCAGAATAAAATTATCCAAAAGGGCTAGAAGATTACCTAAAGGAGATCAATACCTTAATAGATAATTAATAAAGTTCTTATTAGCAAGAAACTCCTCCTAGTTGTCAAATAAAAAAAACCCTCCATCTTCTGTAAACAATAAAGAATTACTGTTCTCTTTCATGTAACAGCTTAAAACAGATACAGGTAGTCTTCAAATCACATAACTGGTCCAAAATTTCCATTGCTAAGCAGGACAACTGTTAAGTGAGTTTTGCCCATTTTACAACCTTTCTTGCCACAGTTGTTAAATGAATCAATGCAGTTGTTAAGTGAATTATTTGGTCATTAAGCAAATCTAGTTTCCCCCATTGAATTTGCTTGTTGAAAGCTGGCTGGGAAGGTTACTAATGGTGATCACATGACTCAGGAGAGTGCAACTGTCATAAATGCATGCCAGTTGCCAAGTGCCCAAATTTTGAGCATGTGACCAGGGGGATGCTGCAATGGTAGTAAATGGGAAAAACTATCATAAGTAACTTTTTGCCAGTGTAACTTCAGTCACTAAATGAATGGTTTAGACTACCTGTATTCTGAGAGAATTATCACATTTCTCTTCCCTCCTTACTATCCATACCAATTTCATAAGCTTTTATTGAAATATTAGTTTTCAGTGCAATTGTTCTGTATTCTTGATTAGGATGATATAGGTGTGGTGAACCTCATAGTCACTTTAACAAATTATTCCAGAAACAATTATTGTTTCAAATACATTTGGGGCTTTAATAACAGTTTTTGCTATTTACTTCTGAACCACAAATTATTAGATTTCCATGCTGTGGGTTGAGACTATGAAGAGATGAGAAATAATGACCTAATTTGTCACACTAACTTTAGCAATAAAAATGTGAACAGACCCCATATTGTCATACCTTTGTTGATCGCTAATATATATTGGGCAAGTGAAAAAAAATATCACTTCTGGGACTGCTGGACTGACCAATGTTGATTTAACAAAACAAAATGTTCTACTGAAATCACTCTAGTATTGTGCTTCCATCTTTGGCTGCAGAGCACATAGTCAATCTGATTTCTGTGTTGACCGTCTGGTGATGTCCATGTGTAGAGCCGTCTCTTGGGTTGTTGGAAAAGAGTGTTTGCTATGACCATCGTATTCTCTTGACAAAATTCTATCAGCCTGTGCCCTGCTTCATTTTGTACTCCAACCTGAGGGGCTCTTCTTCCAGCGTCATATCTTTTTTCCTTTTGATACTGTCCATGGGGTTTTCATGGCAAATATACTGGAGTGGGTTGCCATTTCCTTCTCCAGTGGATCACGTTTTGCCAGAACTCTGTGCTATGACCTGTCCATCTTGGGTGGCCTTGCACGGCATAGCTCATAGCTTCATTGAATTACGCAAGTCCCTTTGCCACGACAAGGCAGTAATCCATGAAGGTGACTGTGGCTCAGACCATGAGCTTCTTGTTCCAAAGTTTAGGCTTAAACTGAAGAAAGTAGGGAAAAGCACTAGGCTACTCAGGTATGAATGAAATCATATCCCTGTTGAATATACAGTAGAGGTGACAAATAGATTTAAGGAATTAGATCTGATAGACAGAGTGCCTGAAGAACTATGGACAGAGGTTTGCAACATTGTACAAGAGGTAGCAACTAAAACCATCCCCCAAAAAAAGAAATGCAAGAAAGCAAAATGGCTGTCTCAGGAAGTTTTGCAAATAGCTGAGGGAAGGAGGGAAGCGAAAGGCAAGGGAGAAAAAGAAAGATATGCCCAATTGAATGCAGAATTCTAGAGAATAGCTAGAAGAGATAAGAATGCCTTCTTAAGTGAACAGTGCAAAGAAATAGAAGAAAACAATAGAATAGGGAGGACCAGAGATCTCTTCAAGAAAATTGGAGAGATGAAGAGAACGTTTCATGCAAAAATGGGAATGATAAAGGACCAAAATGGCAGGCACCTAACAGAGGCAGAAGAGATTAAGAAGAGGTGGAAAAATTACACAGAAGAACTATACAAGAATGATCTTAACATCCCTGATAACCACGATGAGATGGTCACTGACCTCGAGCCAGACATCCTAGAATGTCTGTAGCCAAGAAATTAAAAGACGCTTGCTCCTGGGCAGGAAAGCCATGGCAAATCTAGACAGCACACTAAAAAGCAGAGACATCACCCTGTCAACAAAAGTGCGTATAGTCAAGGCTATGGTCTTTCCAGTTGCAATGTATGGCTGTGAAAGTTGGACCATAAGAAAGGCTGAGCGCCAAAGAATTGAGGCCTTTGAACTATGGTGCTGGAGAAGACTCCTGCGAGTCCCTTGGACTGCAAGGCGATCAAACCGGTCAGTCCTAGAGGAGATCAACCCTGACTGCTCTTTAGAAGGCCAGATCCTGAAGTTGAAACTCAAATACTTTGGCCACCTAATGAGAAGGAAGGACTCACTGGAGAAGAGCCTAATGCTGGGAAAGATTGAGGGCAAGAGAAGAAGGGGACGACAGAGAATGAGGTGGCTGGATGGAGTCACTGAAGCAGTAGGTGTGAGCTTAAATGGGCTCCAGAAGATGGTAGAGGACAGGAAGGCCTGAAGGAATGTTGTCCATGGGGTTGCAATGGGTCAGACATGACTTCGCAGCTAACAACATTGTGCTTCCAGAATTATAACACAAAAATGCTATGTTTTTATGTTCACATAAAGTGGTACCTTGGTACTCAACTGCTTTGAAAATCATCAGACTTGGTACTTAAGACATTTTGATGTGAAAATTTTGTCCTGGTATTCATCGTTTAATATTCAACACACAAACTAGAATGTGTCGGTGTCGGCTGCCTTGAGACTCACTATATTATTCCTTATGGGAAAAATATGTTTGGTACTCATCGTTTTTGATACTCATCGTGCATCCTGGAACCAATTAATGATGAGTACCGAGATACTACTGCATCTCCAAATATAGTGAATGAAACCTCCCACTATTTCCAGCAAGGATTGTCCAGCAGCTGCTAGCTGACATCTAGATTTATAGTTAGTTCTCATGATAAACATATTCCCAAATTCATGATTTCACTCTGGTCTCAAGTATGAACACCCTCCTCAATAAACTATAACAATGTGGATATCCAGCCCATCCACTCAAACAGAGAAAGAGCTTCGAGATACCTATCTACATCTTCATTGAGTTAAATTAAATTGGGTTGTTTTCTTGTTGTTGTTGTTGTTAAAGTAAATATAAAGTAGCTTCCTGACCAACTTGGAATCTAGATTATGAAATGGAGAAAATATTAATATGGGTTTTACATTAATATGTTGTTTATTCATTTAGTTGTTTCCAGCTCTTTGTAACTCACTAGACATTTCACCGGGATTGTCTGTCATTAATTGCTTCTTTATAAGCTCCTGCTTCTGTCATCAGTGACAGTTATTTAGTCATCTTTTTGCTATCTAGCTGGTGATAGTATCGATCTTTTTTTCAATTGCACTCATTTTTTTTCCAAGCATCAGGCATGCAAGTTTAATAAGGTATTAGTATTATCTCCAATAATTCTTATCTTTATATTTTGTGTTTAAACTTTAGCTTCATGATTAGTGCTTCCACTGAACAGTCTGGTTGTAGTTCATCTAGTACTGAATTGTTCATTCTTCTTCCGATCCAAAGGCATTCTAAACAATTTTCTGTAATACTACAATTCAAAGGCATCAATTTTGCTTTCTTTAGCCATTATGGTGGTTCAGCTTTCACAGGGCTATGTTGGCAATATATGTCTTTGCTGTCAATGTAATGTCTCTGCATTTTAATATTTTGCCCAGATTTGTCACAGCCTTTCTCCCAATTAGCAGTCATCACTTTCTTTCATCACTCCAGTAGCCATTCTTGTGGGGGTTTTTTGAGCCTAGAAATATCATCCCTGTTATTACAGTACTACTACAAATTCTTCTCTGCCTGGTTCTTTTAGTCTGCCCTTGCCTTTTGACATACATTTCCTTTTTAAAGGAAGTTTGAGCAGCAGATTGGCTTTTGCACTTCCTTCTTTTACCTTCAATAAAAGATTATTCAATCAGTGTTTCTGAACCTTGGCCAGTTGAAGATGTGTGACTTCAACTCCCAGAATTCGTGTTCTGTACCAGCCTGCTACTGGCCCTGCAGAAAAAGCAGGGACAACCCCTTTTACAAGAAGGCAAGAGGCTGGAACTAAGCCTACCAAATTTATGGATACAAAAGCAAACAAGACACGAACCATGAAACAGGAGCTATTCAAGCGGTTGCCTTCAGCAAACCAGCCCTCCCACGCATTCCCCTTTTATACAGTTCAGGGCGTGGCTTCTCTCTGCCTCCTTCCGAGGTGCCCCATTGCCTTCCTCTGTTTACTCCTGATTGACTGCCTCCTGCGTCGGGCGTCCTTGAACAGGGCCAGCTGTGGGTCATCTTCATCCACGCTGTCAGGCTCACACAGCTGGGTCTCCGTCATGACCAGGTGGGAGGGGCCTGGCTGAAGGCTCTCATCAGCAAGCTCTCCAACCCCCTCTGCAAGCTCTTCAACACCCCCCTCCTCCTCTGAGTCATCCGAACCCACAGGCTGACCCTGAATCACAACAATTCCCCAGCCAGCTTTGAAATCTGGAAAGTCCACACATCTTCAAGCAGCCAAAGTTGAGAAACACTGCCTTAAAACTCCCTCTCTTCCAGCCATCAGAATGGAGCTGGTGTGAGGTTATTGATGTTTTTTCTCAATAATTTTAATTCCAGTTACTATTTCTTCTGCTCCAAAATTTCTTAGGATATATTCTGATAAGTGAAGTAAATAATGTGATTATATGAAGCCTTGGTGCATTCCTTTCTTTAATGTTGAGCCGTTATGTTCGATATTCTGTTTGACTCTTGGCCATCATACACACTCTTCTAGGCAAATGAGGTGGCTTGATTCACTCATGTTTTAAGTGCTATCCAGCATTAGTTGTGGTCTACATAGTTAAAAGTTGTTGTGCAATCAATAAAGCAATGAAGCAAAAACTCCTTGTCTTTTCTTTTAACGACTGCACCTGATCAAACTGCCTCTTCTGAATCCAGGTTGTATGTCTGGCATTTCTAATTCCATGCAATATTGGGCTGTAAAACCTTGAGCATGTGAGATAAATGCAATTATTCAGTAGTAAGTGAATCTTTTGCTGTCTCTTGGTCATTCCCATGCTTTTCATCTGTTTATATAACTTATTTTTTAACTTTTAAACTTATAAGCAAAAAGTACTGCTTATTTTGTAATGCAAAACCTCCCTAGATGTTGCAAAAGGATTCATTTAGGAAAAAAAATTTACCCAGAAAAGTGGGCAAAAATGCACATATTAAAATACACAAGTGCGTGCACACGCACACAAACAAATATGGAGACAGAGAGGAAAAAAACAACCTTATGAAAGTTGGTATACCTTTCAGGATACTGATAGATTATACAAGAGTGTATCAAATAATGTAGACTTTGCCTGAAAAGTTTTATTTTAAAATTTCTCAACTACACACTGATTTTCCTGGATTAGATACTACTTGATGTGTAATTAATTTGGGACTGGCTTAAGTATGGTAATTAAAATAAATCAGTGTGGCAATCTGTTTTAAATACTGAGATATTACAATGAAACTTCAGTGAATTCTTCCATATATTTCAAAGCTGTCTCAATGTCAATGCTTTAAAATATTTTAATTTCAGTCTTTGATTAAGGTAAAATATGGGAACAATGAAATTAACAATTATGAAAGAAATAAGTAGACAATGTATGAATACTGTAAGGGTGATCATTTTTAAAAAATGAAAGACAAAATGAAATGAAAATCTATAGTTAAAAAACAAAAAATAATCTTTTGCAAGAAAACCTGTAAATTTGGGTAACTGGAAACTAATACCATATTTTTCCATGTATAAGATGCTATTTTTTCCTGCAAACACCCTGTCAAAAATCAGGTGCATCTTATACAAGTGCAGCGTCTAAAACATGGGAAAATAATGGTGATGTCCACAACCCAGGGCATGCCTGTGTGGGTTGCCATGCTGCCTGGTGCAGGTGTCAAGCCCCTGCGGGCTTGCCACTAATGGGAGGGGGATGGGGCAAGATCGTCGATCGGCTGAACTTCCGGATTTGCCAGCTCAGCTGTTCGGCACTCCGCATGCCAGACCGTCTTATACAAGGGTGTGTCTTATAGATGGAAAAATACGGTAATAGGTATGATTTGTGTTGATCTTGATTGGGCCTAGCTGGCCATCAATACTCAGTAGATTTTGGGTGCTACTGTAAAGAATTAACAACAATATACAGTATGCTATTAGAGGTTGTAATCAAAGAGTGGTATGGAGATGTAAAGTTGGTCTTTTTAGCTGGTGCAACCTTGGCCGTTTGAAGATGGGTGGACTTCAACTCCCAAAATTCACCTGTTCACACTATTACTAATTACTAGCTGTGTTGGCTAGGGAATTCTGAGAGTTGAAGTCCACCGATCTTCAAGCGGCCAAGGTTGAGAAACACTGGCCTAGTAGGCTGGTATACAGTAGGAGAATAAGGCTACTGGGATATCTCTGTAAAATGAGAAGAGGTGGATGGGCCTGGTAGTTTTGATTTGCCCATTATTGCAGAGGCACAGACAGCGTGAAACTCATCTATGCCTTTGATGAAAGGGGATATTCTGTACTTCTCACACAGCTAAGGGGAGGAGCATTGCAGTGAGTCAGAGAGAAGGCTGTTCTGTGGTTAGCAGATTCTAGCAGCATAAAACATACAGCTGGGGATACCATGTAACATCAGCTTTCAGAGTTCGAACATGTGGACCCTGGCCTCAATATGAGTATTTATGCACTATTTAATGAGTGGAATGGCCATCTCAATATCTGTCACTAAGATTTTATCTAAATGCATGATCAGTTCTGAAGATTTTACCATTTTTTTTACAATTTCCCATCTTTGTTGCCTAAGTGCAGTTAACTATTCGTTAATCTGAGGCCTATTCCTCTCTTGCAGCATGACATGAACATGCCCCAGCAACATTCCCCTCCCCACAGCTTGGTCCTAATGACATTGCTAGCATCTTGTCCCCAGTTCATATCTAAGGCAGTTTAAAGTCATCCCTGGTAGTTTCATTATTTAAAGTACTAATACCACCTCTTTTGAGGACACTTTTTTTTGCTATAGATATCTATAGCAAAAAAAGTGTCCTCAAAAGAGGTGGTATTAGTACAATGAAACTGGCATCTTTCACCAACCGTTTGGTTACACAAACGGTAGCTGGGATTTGCCTGGTTAGTTCCTAATAGCCACTAGAGAGTTTTGGAGACAGCTGGCTCCCCAGAGACATCTCCCAATGGTATGCATAGTTTGTCAGGTGTTTCGACTCCTCATAAACACAATTTAGTTAGTGATCTTTTGAGAAAGTACTGCTGTGCTGCAGAGAAGGTTGATTTAATCTGGGAAAGAAAGCTATGTGTTGCTTATTTTGTCACTATTGGATATTTATCAAGGGGCTTTCTAATGGTTTTGCCAGCAAGAGTTTTCACATGGTTGTACTTTTCACCATTTTATTAATTTTATTATTTCTGAGATTTGCACAAGAGTGCCACAACAGAGTAGATATCAATTCTGGGGCTTGTCTCTATAGTTTCTATGATTGCCTGGATAATGCATTATGGTTATTTATTTATTTATTTATTTATTTATTTATTTATTTATTGAACTTATATACCGTCCTTCTCCCGTAGGACCCAGGGCGCTTCACAAGGCAATTAAAACAACATTACAATACAAAAAGTTAATAACAATTAAAATAAATTAAATTATCCTTGATTAAAAAATCTAAAACCCCTATAACTCTGATTAAAAAACCCAATTACAATAAGTTAAAAATTAAAAATTCTCAGTCCTGGCCAAAAAACTCAAAGAGCCAGGTCTTCAGGTCCCGGTGGAACGAACGAAAATCAGGGGCAGTCCTGAGCTCTACGGGTAACTGGTTCCAAAGGGCAGGCGTGCCCACAGAGAAGGCCCTCCCCCTGGGTGTTGCCCGCCGGCAATCCTTTGCCGGCGGCACCCTGAGAAGGCCCTCCCTGTGGGAGCGCACAGGACGAAGGGAGCTTGATGCCGGCAGCAGGTGTTCCCTTAGATAATCCGGACCCAAGCCATTTAGGGCTTTATAGGTCATCACCAGCACCTTGAATCTCACCTCCTTGAAGGAGACAAGGGCTATTTTGCTCACTCCCTGATGGGTTTGATGACAGTACATGCCATGGCAAAGACTGTTGTTAGACTGGGCAAGTCAATTACAGTTGTGATGTTGGTAGTCTGTTCTAGAGCATGTGTTCTTCATTATTATTCCTGGGTGACTTTGGTACACTACCAACCACAAGATCAGGACTTGAATCCTTGATCACTTGTTGCCAGCTCTGTCCTTCCAGTCAACCAACCACAAACAGGCTACGTCAAGAATAGGCAGGTGAGAGATTCCAGAAATGCTCTTTTTTATTGTAGAGCACAATAACAGAATCCTAAAAGCCCATCAGAGTTTCTTTGAAGGGGGTTTTTTCAGTTATTCTGAAGGGGTTTTTTTCCCCTCATCATTTCCTCTTTCTCATAACTATGTAACCTTTCCTTGAAAGTCCCCTTTAATAGTTCATTCATTCTTTCCTGTCCCAATATCAGGTCTACATTCTTTCACACTCCCATTGCATGACCAGTCAGTGATGGAACTAGTTTATCTTTGATTGCTCTCTCCCAATTCACTGCACATCTCATCAGTGCTTCCTACATGTCAGCAAAGCTAATTTTGGACATAGGTTTACTGTTTCTTCAAAGGAGCATTATATCTGTGTTTTGAAAAAGTCCAACTAACAAATTATAGAGGGAAGTTGAATTTCATCCTCTCTCCTTGTCCCAAGTACACCTAGTACCTACTATCTGTTCCTCTGGTGGAAGAGACTTCAAGAACCTCAGTAGGTGTCAGAACAGGCAGCACAGCCTAAATGAAAGTCAAAGGAAAATGATATTTAAAAGGGACTCTCCCTTAATTTTCTATAAAGCTGCTGGGAACTTTTATAGTTTTAAAGATCTTTTTTTACTGTAATGAGTATTAATGCTGTTCTGAATTTTGTGTGGTTCTCACTACTTGGTTTTGCCAGCTGCGAGTGACTTTAAAAATAGGCAACTTGACAAGGGGTTAAACTCACAATAGCCATCTAAAATTGTACCATCCCATGTTGGGAAGACTGATTAATAATTGTTTTTCTGCCAATAGGTGAAGCATGATGGAAGGAAAATAAAGCTTGATGATCAAATTGGGCTTAACTTGAACCATAGTAATAAGGTCAGAATGATTCACTTGGCTTGTTACAAAGGCAGAATAGGGGTATGGCAATATGGACTGCACGGTTGTTATCAGCACAATTTTCTGCCAATTCAAAGAATCATGGGTAGCATTTTAACTCAGTTGCAAAGGACTCTGACCCTTTCTTCTGACCAGCACAAAAATAGCTAAGCAAAAACAAATTTGTTGAAGGATAGCATTCCCTTTTCCACTTGGTGATGAGGATTTGGTGGAATATTATTCCATGTTAATATCCATGATATTAACATTATCCATTCAGGGTGGGAAAGAGGTTTTCATCAGTTTATATTTAGCCTTTGAGGTATGCAAGGAATAGAATAGCAACTTTTTTCCTGAATACTGAATTGGGTAATTTCAGCCTGTAACAGTTAAGCTTGACTTTTGATGACCATATGGACATATCCATGAAGGATATAATATCATAATTCAAAATGCCTGATCCACATACAGTACCTTTTTAGCAAATAAGTAAATATCTTTTCTATCTGTTATCTGCTCCATTTAACAGAAGATTTGAGGGACTGATTATTTTGCATGCAAAGCATGTGCTCTACCTCCATACTATGTCCCTCTACTAGGGCTGTTGCCTAGAAACCGCACATCCATTTCTTGTTCTGCTACCTTGTCTTTCCATAATTACCAAAATCAGTCCTCACACCTGGCCAGGGTCAGAAACTCCAGCTGGATTTCAGGTGCTCTGTGTGACTTTTATGCACTCTCAGCAAGATAAAGAGCAGAAGAAGAGATTCTAAGGGAGTTTGGGAGAAGACCTGAGGAATAAATGTGAGGAGAAAATACTGACTGAGGAAAATGGTGCCAAGAAAGGTTTCAGGGGCAATGCTAAAGCAAATCACTCTTTTCTGGATCAAAGGAACCAAGAGGCTTAGAATCAATCTTAGCTCAATTATAGACTATCTGGCATTTTCATTTCATAATAAAATGAAGAGATTTGATGAAGACCCAATGATCTAAAAAGCCAATAGTTTGACTCTGTAAATGTCAGGGTCAATCATTTAATTTTACCTATCCATATTGTAATGTATAGCAGATGAATCTTAACACTGAAGGCCAATCCAACTTTATAGCCCACTGCAATGGGTCTCGTAATGGCCACACATACCCAGGCCTGCACTGATGTCTCACTAGTTCATGTGAATATACTGTATATAGATGTTATTTCTAGTATTTTTCTACCAGTCAGATCCTAAATTAGATCTATAGTTTCCCAAAATTCATAAAGGGAAACTGCTAGTTAATAAGAAGGAATGTACTAGGAAATCTCTGAGAGAAAATATAGCAAAAAGGACTGCTGAAATGAAATCCTCATTTAATTTCTGCTTCTTTCCTCAGTTTTTCTTGCAATAAAATATGGGTGTAAAAAAAAATCTGTTTTCAGGGACTCTTTTCCCTCAATATATCAGCTATGAAAATCCTTTTGTGTCAGAATATTTGAAAGTTTATTCCCAATGCAGAGAGAGATCATACAGGCCATCTTAGACCTCCATATGTGAATTAGAAAGTCATCCCTACATCTTTGGGGAAGAGATACAAAAACATGTCGACTATTCTTTTGATAAAGGTATCTGTCACATTTGTGCTTTGACTGAGAAACTCCTGGGTCCTTCATAACATAGTATTGAAAACACCTAAGTAAAAGAACAACTGGTTTAACTGCCTCTCCGGGCTTTCTTTGAAAGGTCATTATGAAAGTTTCTACAAATTGTTCATGTGCCTAAGGACAGCAGGGACGGGGAATAGGGAGGTAGAGTCAGAATATTTCAATTGCTTTTATATTTCCAGCTGCCCAGGAAGTTCCCAGAAGCTATGGACAATCAGACACAAGCAGGTGCAACATAAACTATCCTTTCATTTATACTAGAAAGTGAATAGCTCTCCAGAGAACTGTCACATTTCAGTATTTCTGTGTGTAGGGTTTTTTTTTCTCCATTTTGCTCATCTTTGAACAACACCTAAGGTAACTCAGTATTAGAATGACAGAAGCTGAAACTATAGACTCTCACTCCTTTTCACTTTAGCAATACTACAACTGTCTCTTTAATCATAATGCACATACCGGTATACTGTGTTGCAATGACAGACAGATAAACAAGTTTTATAGACTGAACTTCATCCCTCTGGGAAGGATGCTCAAGATTCATTCCACACTTTACATTATGTATAAGCCTAAAAATGTGGGTTAACGACAAAGAACAAAATAAACTACTGGCGATTAACCAGGGAGCTAATATCGGCCTTTCTAGGGCATACGTAATGTCCAACCCAACTTCATTTCACTCTCACAATAGTTCTTCATTAGAGGGAGGAGCGAAGAACATCTTTTCTACAGAAGGCTGAAACTAACAAGGACTCTATACCAGTAGTACCCAACCTTTTTGGCACCAGGGCCCGGTTTTGTGGAAGACCATTTTTCCATGGACTGGGGATGGTGGTTTCAGTTTCATTTCATTTCATTTCATTTATTAAATTTATATACCGCCCTTCTCCCGAAGGACTCAGGGCGGTGAACAGGGCATAAATAAATAGAAAATACAAAAATTAAAAGAGAATTAAATAATTGCCCAGATAAAACAGCAACAGTATAAAAAACCATTTAAAACCCTAACATTTCCCCATCAGGCCAGGCCAGCTTGTTCAAATAAATGGGTCTTCAGACCGCGCTGGAAGGAGCGAAGGTCCGGTGCCGGAGCTCAACCGGCAGTTGGTTCCATAAAGCCGGAGCGCCCACAGAGAAGTCCCTCCCCCTGGGGGCCACCAGCCGGCATTCTCTGACCGGAGGCACCCTGAGGAGGCCCTCTCTGTGGGAACGCACAGGGCGGAGGGAAGTTGATGCCGGTAAGTTTCACTTGCTCACCCACCGCTCACTCTCGGCTGTGCAGCCCAGTTCCTAACAGGCCACAGAACAGTACCAGTTTGTGATCTGGGAGTAGGGGACCCCTGCTCTATGCATTTAGAGTCAACCTAAACATTAGTCTCCCCCCCCCCCCGCCTCATGCTGAATAGGTCTGCATGCTTGTAATTATCTCAGATATACCTTTATGAATGTCTCATATCTGCATCTGTTGGATATGTTAATCTAGCCACCTAATTAAAACTGGGTGATGAGGATAAACCACAATTTTCTTGTAATTATGCTCTTGGACATTGCACTCTTGGCTTTGCCTGGAAACATTTTTTAAAAAATCCAGAGAAACTTAACCAGTGATTGACTGCTCATAATTTGAGTTATTGTCCTAGGGTTTTCACCACGCCATGCTTTGTGGTTTCTCTCACAAACAAGCATATTTACAACAGTTATTTTATCATTATGAAAGTGCACAAATTAACTTCTTTGGTGGATATTTTCTTATTTAGCTTAATAAGAAGGTTGTGAAACAGTGATTCAACATTCTGTGTATGGGAAAGGGAGTTTGTTACTTTCAGTTGAGTCCAATTGATAGGATGATATAGTCAGTTGGTAAATAAACACCATGACAATAGTATGAAGCCTCCTCATAGCTGAATTAAAATATTCTCCACTAGACTGAACCAGCTTAGAATTGTACCAGCATAGAATGCTGCTGTGGTGAACCACAATAGTTCAACAAAGAGAAAGTAAGACTGGATATGGATTTCAGGAGAGATTTTCATAAGTGTTCCACCAATTTATTCTAAGATTAATCAAGGTTTGTAAATCTTTGTCTGGATCTTTTCTTCTAAGCTTGCTATTGGCTTGTTTTATTCAAGTCTTTGTCTCAAGATCTTAACTTTGGGAATCCATGCACAGGCAAATCCTCAAAGGTGGGACCCCAGACTTGATTTCCAGGCATTGCATCCCATTCTACAATATGTCTAACTTTTGCATACACAATTTACAGTCCAATATTCAACAACTATACAAGGGATGAACGTTCCATTCAAGACTTTAGCAGCACTAAAAAAGAGTTTCCAAGTAATTTAACCTGAAGAAATGAAATGTACCAGAAATCTGAAAATGCCTTTTCTATTCAGCAGTTTGGACTTTTTCATCATCATTTTGTTCTGTCCTCTTTCTGATTTCTGACATAGAAATGTCCCAGTTTGCCAATCTATTTCAGTAGTAAAGCCTCTTCTTCTAAAGAAGCCCAGGTTTCATTCACTCATTATTTAGTTGAAGATTTTTGTCCTGCTTTTGACCAAAAAAGTTTTGCAATATGACCTAGATGAGGGAATAATACAAACATTCCTTAGAAGCTTGTGATATAAGGTTACAAAACAAAGGAAAAAGGAATGGAAAGGAGAAAGAAAAACACCAAAGCTTTATCTCTTGATTATGAAGTTCCTACACAACTCAAATGGAAAGTTTTCCACAGAGTGAAGAATCCAAAGATTGCTGTGTCTTCAGCACAGCCATCAGTAGGTTTTCCTCTCTTTTTCTTTACAATTCAAGTGGTAATGGTATTTCTAACTACACGTATTTAATTTTGGCAAAGAAATGATTAAACAGTAGCAAGAAGGCTTCCTAGCCTATAATTTTCAGTCGTGAGCTGGCTGCAATTTAATGGTGCCACACTTGCTTTCCATGCAGAAAGCCCCAGGGTGAGTCCTTGAGATCTCTTACGTACCATAAAGACTGGAATAGACAGAAATGGGAAGAACCAACAAGGACCTAGAAGACCAAGAATCCGTTCTGTTTTCTCTGTCAAGGTGACATTTCTTGCTTCAGGAAGTTAAATCCTTAGTGAAATCCAGTCTGCTTTGATTAAAAATTGATCACTATTTTTCCTGGGAGAGTGTAAGAGGAAAAATGTGTTCCTTATTGATCTGCAAGCCTCAAGTAAATGATATCGATGTCTCTCCCTCTCAAACACACAGCCATTAATTTTCATCTGTCATTATTTTTCAATCCATGTACTAATTCCACTGCGCAATTATATTTTTATACTTTCAAGAGAATTACTAAAACTTCCTCATCTTCGAGGAAGTCCTCTAATTAGCAAAAGGAATACTTTGCCATGGACAAACTAATAAGCAATAAGATCAGAAATTGTATAGTCACAATTGTTTTTACGTATTTGGAGATGAGGTTTTGCATTAAAATTATTGAGGATTCGGTAATTAATGATGTCTGCACTGCTTTCAAGTATGCTCTTAAAGATTTTGTTTTGGCCAGAGGGGCCAATAAAAATGATTCAGTCTCCTTCATCTAAATTACAGAGTAATTTAGCACTTACTACAGATAACGATGGAAGAATAAAGACTATGAGATGGCCAGAGACTTCTCTATTAAAGTGCTTATTCATTGGCTCTTTTCTGTATTAGCCAATAACTACATCTCCAAGGTGATGATGCACATAGGGACTCATGTTGGTGGTTTTTGTTCATCTTAGGAGCTGCTACTAATAAATATATATGCAAATACATGAAAGATGCCAATATACATTTCTCTACATCTATACACACCTCTTGCCTTTCAATCAAGAAAAGGAGCTCCTGAAAAGATCTCTCTTTCTTCAGCAGTCCCCCGCTATTAGGGCCTTTTCAGTTTTCAAGGTGACCGAGAGCTGGATGTGGGCTGACTGCTAGGACAGTAAGCTTGTGGGGCTGCTCCTCCTTTAGCATGCCAGCACTGTTGAACCGCCTGCTGCATTTTCCTGGTAGTAAATGATGTGCCCGAGTGTCCAGAAGATGCTACAATGAACCTCACCCATTACAACAATAGTCTAATTTATGGAGGACAATCTTCTAGCTGAGGAAGTGGAACTATGTTGTTCAAGGGCCAAATATGTTTAATTTTTGAAAGGCTATTTTCCCAAATCTCTGGCTGAGCTTGCTATGAAACTTTTATTCTCTCTTCCTTTCTCTCACACAGGACACCCTCACATGATCAAAAGAATTGATTTTTCAGGGCTTCAGTGTCCTTGGCATAAAGTCACTGGATATTAATGGTATTCTTATGATAAGCTTTATATAAAGACTACTATAAAAAGGTAAAGGTTCCCCCGCACATGCGTGCTAGTCGTTTCCGACTCTGGTGCTCATCTCCGTTTCAAAGCTGAAGAGCCAGCACTTGTCCGAGGACGTCTCCGTGGTCATGTGACCAGCATGACTAGACACCAAAGGCGCACGGAACGCTGATACCTTCCCACCATAGTGGTCCCTATTTTTCTACTTGCATTTTTACGTGCTTTTGAACTGCTAGGTTGGCAGAAGCTGGGACGAGTAACAGGCGCTCACTCTGTTACACGGCACTCGGGATTCGACCCGCCAAACTGCCGACCTTCTGATCGACAAGCTCAGCATCCTAACCCACTGAGCCACCGCATCCCTAAAAAAGACTACTATGAGATAGCTAAACTCTGATTCCAAGTCTGCTCTGAAATCTTAACTTACCTATAGCTTTGCTTCCTTCAAGAATTAGTCTTGTTTTTTCTTTGCAAAAGAATTTACATATCCTTGGAAGCAGGTGAAAAGCTATAGCAATTAAGAGAACCCTTCAATGTAAGGGAAGGTTAAAACAAAATATCCATTATTTCAAACTTGACATCCGCTAGTTTCAGGGGACAGTTCTGCAACAATATAAGAGGCTTGACATTATCTTCTTCCAGGATGCACGCACACACACACACACACACACACACACACACACACACACACACACTTCCAATCTAACATACAGCTCTGGGATTTCCTATCCAAGTACTAACTAACCAAATCCAGACTCGCTTAGTACTTTTAAATCAAAGTTGGCTAGCTGCTGCCACCTAGCAGGATCCATGAGGAAAAGGCTCATTTGCTGAATAATCTCTGCAAAAAGGTAGTTAAATCCAGCAGATTTGACAATCTAGTAATTTTTCTGAAGTGATTTATAATTGCCTTCCTTCTAGAGTTTAGTGTGACTGCTCAAAGTTGCTTAGGTTTTATGTCCAAAACAGGACTAGAGCTCTGTCTCTCACATTCTAGCCCAGTTCTTTAACCCATACCCAACTGCCACTCAGGCCTCTTTTTTATGAACATAAAATAATTGAACTGGGAATGTCTTTCAGATCATCCAATCTGATCCTCCAAGAGAGAAGGAAGGAAGGAAGGAAGGAAGGAAGGAAGGAAGGAAGGAAGGAAGGAAGGAAGGAAGGAAGGAAGGAAGGAAGGAAGGAAGGAAAAGAAAGAAAGAAAGAAAGAAAGAAAGAAAGAAAGAAAGAAAGAAAGAAAGAAAGAAAGAAAGAAAGAAAGAAAAAAAGAAAGAAAGAAAGAGAAAGAAAGAAAGAGAGAGAGAGAAAGAAAGAAAGAAAGAAAGAGAAAGAAAGAAAGAAAGAAAGAAAGAAAGAAAGAAAGAAAGAAAGAAAGAAAGAAAGAAAGAAAGAAAGAAAGAAAGAAAGAAAGAAAGAGGTTAGTTCACAAATTTACTTACTTTGGTACTGTGTACAGAGCCAGGGACACAAGTTACTTTATTTCAGTCACTGACTAATAAAGCACTTTTAATAAAACAAACAACAGAGAACTACTCTCTTAACAAGATTGTCTGTTTGTCTGAGCCAGGGATATGGCACTGAAGTCAATATTCATAATTTGGTATGTAAACAAGAAGGGAAAAAGTATTCCCTAAATTCTGGAAGATAGAAAGTAGGCTGGCTCCTCCCTGCTTAAGGGGAAGAAAATTAATAATAATAATGATGATGATGATGATGATGATGATGATAATGGCTTTTTTGTCATAGAACGCTCAGAACGGAGTTCCGGCACCTTTTTTGCATGGAACCTTGTAGGGTAGGTAAAGCGGATTGTATGACATTTTTATTTATTTATTTATTTATTTTTATTACATTTATATCCCGCCCTTCTCCGAAGACTCAGGGCGGCTTTTACAAACTTAGCAGTAGCCTTCATTCTATGTATATGCCTGCTTATTAGGGCTTTCACACACACCCCAAGCGGCATTATTACAAAGTCAGCTTAATTGCCCCCAACAATCTGTGTGAGTTCCGGCACCTTTTTCTTTTACAAATAATAATAATAATAATAATAATAATAATAATAATAATAATAATAATAATAATAATAATAATAATAATAATAATAATAATAATAATAAATAATAATAATAATAATAACAACAACAACAATTGGAAGGGACCTTGGAGGTCATCTAGTCCAACCCCCTGCTCAGGCAGGAAACCCTATACCATTTCAGACAAATGACTGTCCAGTCTCTTCTTAAAAACTTCCAGTGTTGGAGCATTCACCACTTCTGGAGGCAGGTTGTTCCACTGGTTAATTGTTCTAACTGTCAGGAAATTTCTCCTTAGTTCTAGGTTGCTTCTCTCCTAGACTAGTTTCCATCCATTGCTTCTTGTTCTGCTTTCAGGTGCTTTGGAGAATAGCTTGACTCCCTCTTCTTTGGGGCAGCCCCTGAGATATTGGAACACTGCTATCATGTCACCCCTCGCCCTTCTCTTCATTAAACTAGACATACCCAATTCCAGCAACCGTTCCTTATATGTTTTAGCCTCCAGTCCCCTAATTATCTTTGTTGCTCTTCCCTGTACTCTTTCTAGAGTCTCAACATCTTTTTTACATTGTGGTGACCAAAACTGGATGCAGTATTCCAAGTGTGGCCTTCTTCCTGGCCCAGTCCAACTCACAGGAACAACAGATTGCCATTTTTACATCTGCTCACTGCAAACTGACCTGCTGAAGAAATTTGTAATTCTGGTTTCCTTACTCATGCTGTTATTCCAGCATATAAATTCATATAAGGAAATAAAATGTTTCACAAAACTCACCTTACAAATAAGCAGCGCTTTGGACTTCAGTCTTGTTTGATTTTCTTACTAAATCACATAGCAACTGACATTGTTGGGGATATAGCATACTCAGCCTGAATTTAAAAAGAGAACTATAATTACAGAGAAAACAATAGATGCTGAAGTGCTTAGAGAAAGAGGTCCTTCACTAATGTTATTAGATAATCAATTTCTATTCTATTCTATGCTAGTTTCTAATGTTCAACCACAAGTATGTTCCATCCTGCTTTCAATCAACTTAAAGTGTGAACATTTCTTTTTTACTTATACAAATATTCTAAATACATAATTTACATACATTTCCTAAACTGAAAACCATACAGTAGCTCAACATTCAGAAAAGTGCATAACCAAAAATGTTAATTTTGTTTACCTTTTATTAGCACAAATCTGGGTATGTTTATTTTCAGCATGAACCAAATTAAATTGTTCAATATCCTTTGTACTAGGCTGGTGTCCAAGTCTCTTTAAGTACTATGGTAATTGGAAATTAGCATACATTAATTTCTATACTACAGTATCCTAGTCTTAAAATGCTATCATACAATAGAGAGCTTTACTATGTTTCAGCTTTAGGATTATTCCAGATTAAACGTAGTGACCTAGTACTTTAATTCCTAATTAAAACAGATCTGATTATTAAACAGAAGTTCATTCTGTTGCCAGTGACCAAAGTATCTAGCCTCTTTGCCATGTGTATATTAGGAACCTTAATAAGGTTTTGCAGGATGCCAAAACGACTACATAGTATGTTAAAAGTACTATAAAATACATGATATATACAAATTTTGAACTATATATTGAATTTATATATACTGCTATCTGCAGTGTCCTAGATAAACAGAGTGCAGCACCCTCTTGAAGTTTTAAAGCAGCGTCATTCTCCGGAAAGCTTGCATGCTACTTCAAAGGCAACTCAACTGCTTTAATGTTTTAAAGGCAGGTTCACTGCACTGTCAAACATCTCTTCCAAATGTAGAGTCCTAATAAACAAGAGCAACAGTGTCTCTCCAGAAGTTGAATTATGAATTTACACAAATGCCAGGTAACATAGCATACATGAGCAGTTGCTGAACTCATCATTTATATGATTTTAAAAGCATTTTAGTACTTTTTATATGATTGCTCACTATCACTAAATCCAAATAATTCAGCATAATCCAAAATTACAATTAATGATGGAAGCATAAATTTGAGATTTAAGCAGATAAAAGTTTACTGTCACAACAAAAGTAACTACTTGATTACATGTCGTTAACTGTAAAATTATAAGTCTTCTGTCAGAAGAATGTAGAATTGCAAAAGGATAAATTAATGCATTGATCACCATTTTCTCCCTGTATGCTATTTTCAAATATTTAGGCTATTTTAAGGAAAAGTGTGACAGAAAAAAAGAACACCACCTATAGGTCAAATAGTTGTCAGCAAGTTCCTTCTTTTATAATACTTAGAATAAATTGAAGTGCTTTACTTTTGAAATACTCCCATGTCCTTTCCAAAATAACACATCTGCAGTCAATGGGTGGTTTACAGCATACTTCAAGCTTGAAACAGCTTTGTTCAGACTTACAAACATTTGCACTCCAAAAAAACTGTATCATGTTCAAGAAAGATAAGTTTGAAACACTTAATTCTTAATTGTTTGTGTATTGTGTAGATCAGTTTTTATCCCTCCATGCTGGTGATGACCTATAAAGCCCTAAATGGCATGGGTCTGGATTATCTCAGGGAGCACCTGCTGCCAGCATCAGCCTCCCAGCGTCCTGTGCGCTCCCACAGGGAGGGCCTCCTTAGGGTTCCGCCGGTTAGGGAATGCCGACGGATGGTTCCAAGGGGGAGGGCATTCTCTGTGGGCATTTGCTGGGAATTTAAAACCTGGCTTTTTGAGTTAGCTGGCCTGGACTGAGGGGTTTTAAGGTTTTTAAATTCTAATTTTAAATTTTGGGGCTATTGATTTAATTTTATTTTAATTTTTATATTGTATTGTTTTAATTTTGCCCTGTAAACCGCCCTGAGTCCTTCGGGAAAAGGGCGGTATATAAATTGAATTAAAATAAATAAATTTACCTCTAGAAGTCACACTGTATAATATATAAGGAATATGGCAAAAATATGAAGATTGGTGTGTGTGACAAAAGCAGTACGGATAACTAGCATGGTGTGAAACTTCAGAGAACAGTATGGATCCAGGCATTCAACCTACGTACCTAACCAAACAACCTAATAGAAGCAGGTTATCTTGGTAAAAGAAATGTTACTCACACAAGAAAATAAGTGTTGTTAGTTCTGTTGATTAAACCAGAACGATCCTGCTGCAAATGTCTGGAAATCTGTTTCATATGAACGAATACTAGTCTAAGAATGTAGTAGAGAAGATAAATTTAACAAAATGGAGGTGGCATCCTTTTTCCTCCTCTCTTTTGGAAATATCAACTCAGCTCCTCTCTTTACTTAGTCCTATCAGATCCAAATGGACCTTCCCTGTTCCCACAGAAAGCTCCTTGCAATCCCATCTAAACCACAGAAACTTCACTAACTCACAGTATATAGCCAAAGGGCAGCTCTAGTAAGAGAATAGTGGCGTAATAACAAGATGAGAATCCATCAGCCTGATTATCTCAACATTGTACCTCAATAGATGAGTTAAACTTCCCCAGCTCTGCTGCTATTTGTGAAAGAGCCACTCTTCCTAACAACAGAAATAGCCCAGGTACAAAGACAAGGACCTTCCCCAAACTGGGCAGCAAATCAGATCCATAGGATTTCTTGCCTCGCAGCCTGTATAAATCTTTGCCTTCCCATTGTTCAGTATCCATCTTTTTGTAAAGCAGGCACCACTGTTGCAATAAACATGGGTTCTTTTCCTGAGTGTTGTGCTCTGTACTTCTTTTCCATGATGGAAAATTCAAATCATAATCGCCGCTTAAAACTTTCAGCTTTTTTTAAATAACAAAAGCTGTAAAGAAATTCATTGTACAAGGGCTCATTTTATAAAAACAATTAAGACAATTAATTTATTTTCCAAAATTGGGGTATAGATGAAATAATCTGTATATATACTTTTTTATTATTAATCAGAGCATCCTCACTGATTTCACAAAGGCAGTGGGAAACACAAGGATGGAGCACATTTCATGACAATTTTGTACTTTTAACAAAAATATTGGCAGAAAGGGTTTATATACAGATGGTTTTCAAAAAGTAAAATCTTTAGTATATTTTATACATTGGAAAATAAGAAGACATTTGAAAAGTAAGAGCCTGGAGCATGAAGTGGTCAAAAATTCTGTTCCAAGTTTTTTAAATAAATGTGAAAAAACCAACATTGTAGTTCAGACATGTTCTATTTTCTATCCATCCATGGAATTTATGAAGGCCATACATGAAATATCAAAAATAGATGAATATCACTTTTCATGAATGCTTGTATTTACATTGCAACTGAACTCATTGTCAACTCTTTTATTTACAAATCTCTATTTTTTTCCTTAGTGAAAGTCATTTAAAATTTTAAAAACCATAGAAAGATCAGTTAGAAACCATACAGTCCAAAAATTCATACTTGTTTAGAACCATTCAGAATGTGTGAAAATAAATGTATAAAAATGCATATTTTAATACAAGCATTCTCACACACAAAAAAAGAAATTTAGGGTGTGGATCCTTCCCTTTTATCAATTCTGTAGAGGCAAGAATAAATCAACCCATTAGAAAATAATTCAAGAAACCTTTTAATAAATTTTGCTAATTAGTACTGAAACTAGTTGCTATGCTTAGCAAAGTGTATATACTTTTAACTAAAAATACAAACTCTCTTTGGAATACCTGACTGGCAGATGGTAAAAGTGGATTGTAAGATGCTATAAGACTCCAAAACATAGTGTCTTTTAACACTGAAAAATCCAAAGGTGGCTGGGGGCATAGGGAAACTGGAAGACAAAAAGAAGCAGAAAACAGGCATAGGAACTAGATACAGGGATTTCGGTAAGCAGCTAACACTTGTCAACAGAATGTTAAATGGAAACAAAGGCAAGAATGAAAAGGAACCCATACACAATCACGCGAATTAAAAAATATCATAGTTCTATGTATGTTTTACACATAAACCTACAAGTTTAACTGCATTTACATATATGTAAGTGTGTATAAGACTGCAGCTGAATATTTGCTATGAAAGGTGAGCACAGGAAAAAAATATAAATAAGAAAAATACTCTTTTTCAAATGACTTGAATGTACTTGAAGTACATTAAAGTACTTGAATCACTTGAACTTTCAACTTAAAATTTACTGGTTTCATGCAATGCTGTATGAAATTAATTTCCATAACTAAACTTTAAGGTCTATATGTTTGCAGCAACCAAAAAAATTAACCTTTAGGGGTTAAAAATGCAAATACTAATATATTTCAAATACAGAAACCAAAGATCCACCGTAAAGAAAAAACTGAAATAGCAACAGACAAGTGGATGCTATTGACTGGATAATGGGGAGTAAAGAAAGAAACTGAATTTGTAAAAGAAGCGTTGATCAGTGAAGTCTGATTCATATTAAATCATTAATATTTGGTTCATGCTGTATTACAGGTAATCCTCAACTTACAACAATTCATTCAGTGACTGTTGAAAGTTATTACAGCACTGAGCAAAGGGAGATAAGACCTGTACTGAAATTACAGCTTTTGCAGTGTCCCCCTCCCCAAGTTACATAATCAAAATTTAGGTTCACTTGTACTCAACTGCAGGGGCACTTTAACTATCCCTATCTCCCCCCATCTATGCCCTTCTTACTGCAAAGGCAATGAAATTTGCAGGGTAGGGGGAATGCATTGTATTGTAGCCATCTATTATTTTATTGGTGAAGAATGCCTTTGTATATCAAGCACAGTCAGAAATTATGCCTGAAGGTGATGTTCTTCAACATGCTAGCTTTCCGCCCCATCTTAAAAAAAAAAAGGTAGTATGCTTGGTGGGCGTCAAGATATATCTTGCACCTGAATCATGCTGAGGACCTAGAAAATAGGTTACTCCATCATTGTGTGTCAGATGGTAAAAAACAAAACCCTGAACAATAAATATTTTATTAACTTTTCTTGACATTTATCCAAAATATAAAGATGAAACTGTTCAACAGTCACTCTAAGCTCTTCATCTTTTCTAAGATACTATTAGTTCAAAATGCTTTAGGAATCGCATGCCTTCCCAAGCTTCAAGAAAGAAGGAATAGCCTAAGCTTTTTCTGACCAAAATGTGTTTGGGAATATGCATGGCTAATTATTCTAAACTGATTGGTAAATCTGCTGCTGATGCACCTAAGAAGCAATGCAAGAATTTAAAAGTTCTAAGAGAAAAATATTCCAAGTTGCATAGCTAAATCTATGTGCTACATATACATTAGCCTGAATGCATCTAGAATAGTCTATCTTAAGAAAAAGGGGGGAAAATGAATAAAAAATTGGAAAATATTAAACCACTTAGACTATAAAAGCTTAGGGGAAAGTGTCATCTGTAGAAAATTACAACAGATGAAATAATTTTTGAAAACTTCCCACTATAAAAATAAATCGGGAATACATAAAAATTAACAAATAATTTCAAGAAAAAATAAATACTGCCCATTACCCAAGATGTTACACAAAAAACTAGTGAGTTTCAAATGAATGTTTTTTTTATCTCTCAGCAAATTTAAAGAAAAAACACACACATTAAATTCACAATTTAATGGAAAAATAGAAACTAGGTGTAAATGACAATACAGGTCACACTCAGGATAAGATTATATGACTGCTAGAAGTATGAAACTAATGACAGGAGTTCTTGGCCACCGTCAAATAGGATGCAATAGTGTTTGGTCCACTTCTTCCAAGAAAGTTATGCTCCCAAAAATGCAGCAGGCACACTTAGTTTCTCTTTGTGAGACTAGAATGTAGTCAATCATTAATTACTGCTCTGTCGTTGGACTTTTCGACCAATACTTTGAATTCCTTCTTCTGGATTTGGCCGCTTCCCAGTACACCCTCCAATGCTAAATGATGTTCTTCCTAAAACTTGAAGACAAACATGTACTTTAATGTTGTCTTTGACTTTTACTTAACTCAAAATCATAAATGCACAGAAATCATACCTTGTTGCACTAAGTGTGTTTTTTTACTGTCCCCATGAGCATAATGTAAAATTCCACTGTTCCCTTGAGAGTAACCTATTAAAAAAAAGTGCATTAATTTCGGAACAAAAGTATTTAGAAAGCAACATTAAATTATTTTGTTATAGTTTTAATAAGTATTAATAAGTAATATTTATGTATTACTAATTTTTCTGTCACAGTTTGAAATATTGTACTGAATTTATTAGGTCACATTTTCCATCACAAACAAATAACATTCTCAAATTATGATATCTTTGAATGTGAAATCTAACCTTATCCCTAATCACAAGTACAAAATAAAGCAAAAAGTATCTGAGAGGGCACCTCTAAGATATTCACTACAATTTCTTGTTTTGGTTTCCTTGCTTAATAACGCCCCATTCTGTATCTTTATTTAAGATTGTTGGAAAGCAAAGGTTGCCACTTTGTATTCTTAAGCTTAGTTTTTATTTGATTTATAACATATGCTCTACAGAAAATAAGTAAATCCTAGATATAAAAATCACAGTGTCCTAAGCATACTATTTAGATACTATTTCTGCATCTTAAAGCAAGTATCTCTTTGAATGATTCAGTTACCTGGTAAACATTACTCTTGGCTACCATAAAAACAATGAAGAGCTGTTATTAAATAAATAAATAAAACTGCCTAACTAGTTCTTCCATCACTCCTTCATTCGGAGTCTATTAGAGTAGGGGTCTCCAACCTGTAGTCTGCAATCTGGTACCAAGGGTGCGGCCTGGCCACTGGGCCGCAGGAATGGCTGGCAAGTGCGTGCACGTGCACCTCCCACTCATGCTAGTGCTGCCGCGTGGGTGCTAGTGGGACCATTTGCGCATGCACGGGAGCAATAGCACCACCAGCAGCATCACGTGGGCACTAGAGGCCTTTGTGCCTGTGTGTGGGTGCTAGTGGCTCACTTGCACGTGCATTAGTGGCTGCTGGCACTGTGCCAGCACCCCCACAGGTGCGTGTTGTCCTCTAGCGCATGGGTGCCTACGCTGTGTGTGCACCCATTTGTGGATGCATGCGCACCTTTCCCTGCTCCTCCCTTTCCCTCCAGGCCACCAATCCAGAAAGACTGAGGAGCTCTGCATTAGAAGTCTGCATAGTAAACAGTAATTGTCAAGCCTACCTCACTTCCTTTCATATCAGTTGAACTTTACTGTTTTAGGTATATTAGCTGCTTAGTCTATGCTAGTAATACAATGGTTTCCCCAGAGCAATTCCTATTTTCACTCACTATCCTTAAACATGCTTATGCAGAAACTACATAACTGAAATCAGTATATCTTGATTTGACAAAGGGATTTGAGCATCACACTTTATTATTTAAGGGTGAAGGAATAGTGAATGCAGTTTTGAGTTATCCCACCTTGCTGGTGAATTCCACTTGTTCCTGTATGAGTTTCTCCAAGGGTACATGCTTGAACATTCCCTGTATGTCCTTCACTGGTTCCCATTTGAGTGCCTGAAAGAAAGCAAACCTATATTGTTTTCCAAAATAAGAATTACATAAAAGGGATATATTTAATATCATGCAGAGTTTATACTTGTATAATATAAATAAATCTACCGGTAAATGCAAATTTCACATGTGGGAAAAGTAAGTATACCCCTACTTTTATCACTACCTCAAATACCTAAAATTAAAAACAGTTGTACCAGATCAGATGCAAATGTTTACCATATTGTTAGAGAGGATCACCCATGTTATCACATATTTAGCTAGCTGGTGGCATCACAATGCCTGGATTGAAAGAGCTCCCTGAGGTCTGCATAAAGACGATTTAAGATGCCTATGAATCTGGGAAGGGATTTTAAAAGATTGCCAATCATTTGGACATCAATCCACTGTCCAGAATATTATCTACAAGTGAAGAAGATTTCAAACAACTGCCAGATTGTCTGGCCCAACCCAGCAGATTCATCTCTCTGTTTTTCACCCATCCATCTTTTTGTCATCATATTGATGTATTCTTATTGGGTTCTTTTTCATTTTATTTTATTGTTCTATTATTTTATTTCTGTTCCCACTTTTTATTTCTTCCTTTTTATTGTTGTAAGCCATTTAGAGCAGTCCCATGGCAAGACAGCTGGCAAATACATTGAATGAATGAGTGAAAGAATGAATGAATGAATATGACAATGTCCCTAAACATTCCAGTAAATTCACCAAGGGAAAAAAGGTGGGTAGGCAGGTTTTAGAATGGCCAGATCAGAGCCTGGATCTAAATCCTATCAAGATGCTGTGGGGTAATCTGAAATGGGCTGTCCATGCATTAAACCCTTCCAACAATGCACAGCTGAAAAAATTCTGCATGGATAAATGGGAAAAAATTTTCCAGGCAAAGTAGAGACTGGTAAACAGTTATAACAAAGCCTACTTGACATTTCTGCCAAAGGGGAAAATATTAGATATTAGAACCAAGGATGTACCTACTTTTTCCACAGAAGGAAATGGCGTATCAATTAATTTGATGTTAAATACATGATTGCAAAGTCAACTTTTTATAAATGTTTTTGTTCAATTGTACATTACCTTTATATAGTGTTTGAATGAAAATATTGATATGTTCACATAGGTTGGAAAAGAAAAAACAATATGGGTGTATTAACTTTTTCACATGGCTGTAAAAATTGAGTCATTTGGGGATATTGAGTAGAGGAATACTGAGGAAAGGAGAGGGGAGGGAGGGGAGAGGAAAAGGAGAGGAGATATCTAGAGCAGATGACAGGTAGCATTCCAATAAATATTATATCCTCATGGTAGTCATTACATGGATGGACAAGACTCTTTTTTGCAGCTATTTTGTAAAATTCCAAAGGGCCTACAAGCCAAAATATACAATAAAATTTAAACTTCTTTCCAGTTGAGAAAGATTATGTTATCATCAACAATATGCATTTTGTATGATGCAGAATGAAATACAGGTAGTCCTCAATTAACAACAGTTCATTTATTGACTGTTCAAAGTTACTAACAGCACTGGAGAAAGTGACATATGACTGGTTTTCACTCACAACCATTGCTTGCAGCATCCCCATTGCCAGGTGATCAAAATGCAGATGTTTCACAACTGATTCACATTTATGATGGTTGCATTGTCCTGGGATCATGTGATCACCTTTTGCAAACTTCTCGCAACAGAGTCAATGGGGAAGCCAGATTCACTTAACAACTGTGTCCCTAACTTAATGACTGTAGTGATTCACTTAACAACTATGCAAGTGTTATAAAATGGGGGCAAAACTCACTTAACAGATGTCTCAGCAACAGAAAGTTTGGGCTCAATTGTGGTTGTAAGTCGAGGGCTACCTGTATACACCTTCACTTTTTTTTTCTATTTTAAGGATTCATGCTTATATATGCATTACATATTACTTTAGAGATTTATATGTTATACAGTATATTCCGGAGGAAAAAAGAGGCATAAATAATAGCCAAAGATATCAGAGAAGTTAGGGAATTGTGCCTGAAACACACCAAATAAATGTTTTGCCAGTTCAATTCAATCTGGTGCCTAACTGTGTGTCCAAAGAATAGACCAGCTAGGATTAATATCTGTGTACTAGTTCCCTATAATTAAAGGCCTAGCAAAAATGGACACTGTGCCAAGAAAAAAAAGAGGTAGTATCATTCTGAATCCCTCATTCTTTGGTAATTTGTGTGTCAAGCTAAAGAAATGTACTGAAACTGCCCTACAATAACTATTCCTCAGCATTTTAATCCAGTACAGCTGTGTGTAGATATTCTAATTTGATTAATTTAATGTGCTTACCGTATTTATTGGCGTATAACACGCACTTTTTCTTCCTGAAAATAGGGGGCAAATGATGTGTGCGTGTTATACGCCGATATAATGTTAATGACCCATAGTAAATACCGCACCTTTTTAAAATGAGGTGCGTGTTATACGCCGGTGCGTGTTATACGCCGATAAATACGGTAATTATAAATCTTTCCATAATTGAAATGCTCTAAGTATTATATAGTATTAAAACTTTGGCTTCAGAAACTTTGGCTTATTATTATAATGTTGGTAGACAGATTGTTATTTATGCTTCTTAGTTTTTCTAACATTGGAGTAACTTACCATTTGTACCAACACAACCAGGGAGATTTTCACTTGGAGAATATCCCATTAGGCCACCATTTCCATTTCCGTTTCCATTTCCATTAGAAGGCACTGAAGCAAGGAGGCCTAATCAAAATAAAATGCAGCGGCCTCAAAAGTAAGTACAGGCTTTTGAGGGCTTCTCTGTGTTTCTGGCCCCCTTTTCAAATGCATATCTTTGCATTTCAACCAAAAAAGGACTAGATTTTCTCAATAAGAATTAGAGCATTATTTTTAAAGAATCAATCCCATGCCAATACAGACAGTATTTTAAATTCAATATCAATGAAGTTGGAACTGTCACTCAGAACAATGAAGACAACTATCCTCCAAGTAGTAATTAAAAATATTAATAATAAACTGATCCTTAACTTGAAAATACAGAAAATTCTCCCTAAATAACAGTTAACTGTGTTTCTAAAATTAAAAGCCAATGCTTTTTTTTCTTTTTTGCAATGTTCTGACCCTGAAAGGACCAGAGCTTATGTGATCTTAATTAATATATTAGCCCTTCATTAACGTTAAAAGTTACAACTTTAAAAAAGATGAAATTAGAGAAAAGTGCAAAAGAAATAACTTCTCATTCCTCAGTCAGCCAATTATAAATATTATACCAGGATTTCAGCAATTAAGACTTTCAGGCCAAAAATCATAAAAAGTAAAATCAAAGCTTTCCATCATACCCAATCCTCTGTATCGGGATAACTGTTGGTAGATTTGTTTCATCCTTTCAATATTCAATCGACTTGTTTCAGCATGATTTACCATTGGTTTTGGATAATTTATTCCTATTATACATTTTGCAGCTTTCTGGACTCCCTCAGGGGCATTCCAAGGATCATATATATACTTTGCAGGAAAACCTCTCAGTATAGGTAGATACCGTCTTAAATTAAAAAAAAGAAACTTTCTATCATTTTTATGATTTATCATAATAATCCAATATAATGTTGCATTTTAAACTGATAATGGTTCTTTACCTGATATAGTCCCCGTTAGGATCAGTTCTCCTGCCAAAACCCACAGGACAGTAACAATGGAAAAATTGCTGGAAAAATGAGCTACAAGACAGCCACATCCAACTGCCTGCATTCACGCTCCAGTCTGCATCAAGAAGCAATTCTTCAAATACCTATTAAAAAGAAAACAACCCCAAACCACTGAATTAATGTAACCCTGTATTTATTTTTCCCCCTCTGGGAATACAGTTTCAAGTAGCAATTTGCTGGCATGCTGGTTTTTAAAATATCCATGTCTAATCATATGAGAAGAAAGTTGAGGAGAAATACATACTCTATACAGCCCACTTTTGAAATGTGCTAAGTCAGCAGACAACTCATTTATCTGCAGAAAAGACTCAAGGAAGCTCACATATTTATAAAAACAGATAATGCAAATATACTGCTGGAAACATAATATTTAAAACCACTAGAATAAGCAATCAGTCACAATACTACAGGACAATCTAATCCTCAAGATCAGCCTATATGTATTCTATTGAACACTATCATACATGTTTTAACGTGTTAAAGAAAGTTGAGTGTGGGACAGATTAGAGAAAACGAGGAAATATTCTGAATGCACATTATAATGCATAAAGTATTGACTCACCACTAGGTGTCGCTACTTAGCTAAATTATTTTATATTATCTAACATTTACTGCTGTTGATAGCAGTTATATGCATTTACCCCACTAGTTCTGCATTAACTACACTTGCAGCAAACTCCAAAACTTTATTGTCTCACAACTCAGTCTAAGAGTCTTGGTTACAGAACTGCAAATAAAGGATGGTAGGCTTTTTTCCTTTTGATTAAAGAAGCAAATATGTCAAGACTTTAATAATAAAAAGGATTTACATGCCTCACGTTCTGCAGAAGAATCAACCACAAACTAGCTATGTAATGCAAACTTTTCTTAACATTATTTAGAAACAAACTTGAATATCAAATCTTAAGGACAATACCAAAATGTGTTAATTAAAAGATTATTGTACCTTCACTCCTTCCTCCCAGCTAATCCACAGATCACCTCGAGTTAAGAAGCATGCCACAGCATGTCTGGCAAGATGATGGATCCAGCCTTCCTGACGCAGCTGGGTCATAATAGCATCAATCCAAGGGAATCCTGTCCGACCCTCTGCCCACTTGGCCAAAGCCTCAGGATTTTTGTCCCATGGAATCTGCACACATATGGGATTGCCTTCCATTTTATCAAATCGTGGATTGTTAGTTGCTGCCGTGTAAAAGAATTCACGCCACAACAATTGGCCATAGAGGGAAAGAGGAGGAGAGCTGTTCTTCTTCACCTGTAAATCATAAGATTGTGATTAAAAACTCACTTTTTTAATACATGTCTTAAATACCTTCTGATAAATCTAGTCAATTCATACCTTTTTGTACAAATCTGTTAATTTGAAGTAAAATAGACGGCAAGATAAACAGCCAAAACGTAGATAAGGACTAAGTCCTGTTGGACTTGCAAGAAGGGAATTTGCATTCATTCGAGGGCGTTCAAAGTTTGCTACCCAGGCCTTAAAAAGAAAAAAAAGAAAGAAAGGGATATTTATACTTATTATTTGTTGATATGTGTTTCTTAACAGCATTTTAAAAAACTAACCTGGCAACAGCTATATATCAGCATCTCAAAATCTGAGAATTACTTATGCATAACATTTTAACTCATTTACACATGAAGTCTATTTATCCTATATTGAAGATGTTTAATAAATTTACATTGCAGCACTTTATTTCTCCAGCATTTGAACACAAGACTAAAAAACTACTTTACTGAAATAAAATTGTTATAGCAATGTTCATTCTACAGTGTGAAGTAGATCTTTTGTGTCTTCAAAGGGTCTATGTCCCAAATTTTCTGTTTGATACTCTATGCCGATTTAAAAGCTCAAGGGCTACAAAGGATAGATAGATGGAATTGCAGGGGTCTACACAGTACAAAAATTTTAACTGTATACTGACATGTAAAATTATAGCTTATCAAATATTAAAGCATTCAGAATTATTTCTCAATAAAAATTATAGTATTTCAATACCTGACAACAAGCCCATAGAAGATAGCACTCTTCATGTTTGTTTTACTAGCACTCTGGCTCAATTTTTTCATGTCTCCATAAGATAAGATAATCTTTATTGTCATTTTTTACTGTGGGCACAATGGCACACATCAAAAATGAAATTTAGTTGCCCCCTCTCAAAGTGAGACACATACATAACACCCCAAAACATACTACATACAACTTATGTATAGACCCACACCCCTACATATACATAACCAGTGCTTTTTTTGTAAAAGAAAAAGGTGCTGGAACTCACACGTCATACAATCTGCCTTGCCTACCCTACAAGGTTCCATCCAAAAAAGGTGCCAGAACTCCGTTCTGAGCGTTCTATGACAAAAAAAGCCCTGTACATAACAATAAAATATTAAATACTGTCCATCTTGAATATATAACGGAAGGAGGAAGCCTGATGAGTTCACAAGGTTAATGCTGTATGGAATGAAACTATGGCTGAATCTGAATGTTCTGCTGCGAATACCACGAAGCCTCCGTACCTCCCAGAAGGTAACAAGAAAAACAGGTTGTGAAGAGGATGAATAGTGTCCCAGATAATCTTATGGACCCTGTTCAAACAACTATTCTGTGCTATGTCCTGGATGGGAGAGAGGGAACTGCCAATGATCTTTTCAGCCATCCTCACTACACTCTGCACCACCTTCCTGTCTGAAATAATAATAAACTACATAGTTCTCGCTTAATGGTAATTTGTTCAATGTCTGAAATTATGGCACTGAACAAAAGGAGTTATGACCTTTACCCAAAATTATAAATACTGAAGTACCTCTCTGGTCACATGATAAAAATTTGGGCACTTGGCAGTGCCTGCCTACAACCCCGTGCATCTGGGCCATCCTGCACAGCAGCACTCAGCCACAATGCTGGCCCGGGACTGAAGTATAGGCCTGGGGCCTTTAGTAATCTTAGCCAGCGGCCATCACTGCTGCCACTCAGAAATGCTCCTTCGCATTGATTTCTAAGATGTGCAAGCCTTGGAAAACAGCACAATTGCTCCCATCGCCCAGCACTTCCAAGAATCTGTCACACGCCACTTACCTTCAGACAAGTTTTTTCCTGATGTGGAGAGGCCCACAGAGCTTATCCAATGCAGCTCCTGGTCACACCAAGTCTTTTTTTTCCTGAAGCAGCCTCAGAGCCTCTATTGTCAGTGGTGGTGCTAGGGCTGAAGTCAAGGCCTGGAGCAGTGGCAGCTGGCTGGCAGCTCTACTTCAGGGCTAGGCCTGGCAATTCTGCTGACGAGTGCCACACTGCAAGGCTGGGCTGGGGCGTCTATGACTTTGTATTGTATTGCAGGACACACATAATCAGCTCATAGCCTCCACCATCAAGGAACTGTCGTGCTCTGCTTAATGACTGCAACTATGAGTACCAGGATTGTAGTTGTTCAGTGAAGTGGTCATGTGGACATCTCACTTAACAACTGGAGTAATTTATGACTGATATTCTGGTCTCAACTGTAATAATCAGTCAAGGATTACCCTTATAGTTGATAAACGACAAAGGTGAATAATGTACCTTTCTTTCCAAATGTCTTTCCAGTCTCGTGAGTGCTTCTGTTTCTCCCCCTGGCCAAACAGCGGAAGGCAACCCATCTGTATCAAAACCTATAGTACAGAAACCAAAATAAAATATATTAGTCAAATATTATTAGTCAAGCTACAGTCCGTACAAGTTATAAAACCTTAGTATGTTAAACTATTGTTACACATATTATCAAAACTGAAATATGTTGTATTATATAAATTATAAATCCTTGGTGAGTTATCAACACCCAATTTAGGAGCAAGTCTTCAAAATTTAACAACCAGGAACATGCTCTTTTTCCCCTCAAAATAAAGCAAATATTTTCAATGAACTACATTACCTGGTTATTTGGAAACTACTGAATTTTAAGTTACATACATATTCTAGAATACTGCCTATGAAGAAGCATGGATTAATAAATTAGACAGAATCAGTTTCTTATAGTTTTAAGCAACATTTTAAATGACAAGTTACAGGTAGTCCTCAACTTACAACCATTCAGTGACCGTTCAAAGTTACAATGGCACTGTCAAAAGTGACTTATGATCATTTTTCATACTTAGGAATGTTCCAGCATCCTTGTGGTGACGTGATCAATATCCAGACACTTGGCAACTGGCATGTATTTATGATAGTTGCAATGTCCTAGGATCATGTGATCACCTTTTGCAACCTTTTGACAAGCAGTCAATTGGGAAGCCAGATTCACTTAACCACATTACTAACAACTGTAGTGATTCACCTAACTGTGGCAAGGTCGTAAAATGGGACAAAATTCACTTTAACAACTGTTTTGCTTAGCAACAGAAATTTGGGACTCAATTGTGGTCGTAAGTTGAGAATACCTGTACTATCATTCAGATCCTTGTATTAGATCTTACTACCTTGTATAAGCAAACTATGCAGAGTCTCCTACTTATGACCACATATTAGAAGACACAATTTTTTAATAATGGTCAAGGAATGAGGATAATATATCTTGGATTACCTAGTTCTTCAAGTGATGGAACACCATATTTCTCATCATGATCGTCAGAAACTGGGGTGGTACATTTTGACATGACTTCTGCAGTGATAGTTTCCACAGGCATCTCCAATGGTTCCATTCTACTTATCAGAGTTTGGAATCTCTTATAAGTAAGAGGCGGCTGGCCTCCATTTAATTCTATAATTCTACATACAAAGAATTTAATGCCAGTTTAGAAACACTGTAAATTCATTATGCAACTCTACAGTACATTTATTACCTATATTATGTTATGACATTTACTTCATATTGTGAATACAGTTAGAAATATAGAAAAGGCTAAGGGGCAGAACTAATATAACAAATCCAATAATCTTAATACACTAATTAATAAAATGATCAATGATAATTTGGTTATTCAGCAAATGAATGAACAGATCACTAGAAAGGTTACTTAACAATTGGTTACAAAGTAATTACTAAAAATACTACAAAAGCAGTTGAGTATAATTTTCTATATTCTCTGTGTATAAATACTGTGGTGAATACTATGGTTAATCTATGTCCTGTGAATTACATGTAGCTCACGTCCTTCTCATGACATTGTCAAAATGAAGAGATGCAGTCTATTTCTACTCCATGTTTTTTATCCCCCCCCCCAAAAAAATATAGGGCTTTAAAAAGGTAAATCCAGGTACTTTCTAATGGATTGTTGGCAAATAGGTCCAAGGAAGGAAGGACAGACAAGCTGAACCTCTATCCCAGGAAAATACATTTTTGCTTTAAGATACTGCAAGCACGTGCTGCATGCATATCTGGCTAGATTTATCCAGGACTACATTATCCAGTTAGAATTGCCCTGAACAGCAAGATTGCACTGAAATAAGCTGCTGCTGATACCCTAATTTGGTTGGCTGTTACCAAGAGGTGTTGCTTTCCTGTTACAGCGCCAGTTCTCTGAAACAGCTTCTCTATTGACTTCATACTTGCCAGTCAAGAAACAATTAAAGACAGTTTTTCCATAGAGATTTTCCCTATCGTACAAATATCAATTTTTCTGCTATGGTTTCACATCTCCAATGTTTAAAATATTTTATTTTTAAAGCTATCCTGACCATTTTAATATTGTGTTTGTCTGAATCCTGTTACCATGGATGATTTATTTCTCTTTATCATGGCTGTTTTATGTTTTCTACTGTAAACTGCCATGAGTCAATTTGTTGAAATCAGCAGTATACAAGTTTCATATGTAAATATAAATGTTTCACAGTGCTTAAATTAAACTGCCAAATTTGATTGGCATCGAAATATCCATTATGCTACTAAATAATTTTAAGAATTGATATATTACAGAAAATGCTGTAATAAAAAATGTTCACTCAGAATTATTTTATATCCTCTGTCAGTATCAGTATCTATTCATACTACATAAAACATTATTTTTCCCTTTTACACTTAAGAAATTGGTAACTTACTTGTCTAAGTCATATAAGGTATGCGATATTCGTACAATGACTTCCAGCCCTGCTTCAGTGGCCAATTTCTTAATTGCTGCATCTCTCTCTTTTCCAAATGGTTCAGAGTCATATTCAATAGAAAGTTTTGAAATATTCCATTCCTATAATTTCAAATAATAATGTGATTTTCAAAACTGCAATTGTCCCAGGTCAAGGAATAAGAAGGAATAAAAATACTAACATAACTGAATGCATAAAAACAAATGGCTGTTTTCAACAGCAAATGCAGAAAAAAATATTCTCCACGTACAAGCCAAGAATTATGCTACAGGAGGTTTTAAGCAAGCTGGAGCAGACCTTAGCCCTCCTTTTTCAAATATAACAGAACTGAACCCTATAAAATGAATATTACATTAAAATGTAGTGTGATTTAATAACCCTGAGTGGTTTAGCCCCTTTCCTAGCACTGAATAGACTTTACCATTCATAATTCTGAATCAATATAGGATCCCCTTGAGATTCCAAACTATATTTTTATTATTTCCCTCTTAAAATGTCCATATTCATAAAACTGGATTGTATGCAATTAAGCCTTTCCCTCCCTCTTTTAAGAGTGTGCTCTTACAGCATGCTAATTTTATCTTAATTTGAAGAGATTTAACCAAGAGGTAACAAGCTGAAAGAATGAAGCTAGAACAGAAAGAAAAAGTGGGTCTCATGAATACGTATTATAACAACAAGGTATTGTAAGTTCGGTTTTTGCTTCATCTTTATAAATGGTCGCAACAATGCAATTTACAGATGGTAAATGTTTATATCTAATATATCTAATCACATTATAATATGAAAAAGTAAGATACAAAATTAAAAAGTAAGCAATTTGACCAGGTTTTTATTTTTAATTCCCAATGTTGTGATGCTAATCTTGGCCAAATTATGCCCAATAAATATTACAAAGGTTACTTTTTAAGTATAATCACAATATTCAAGTAAGTTGAAAACCAAAAATCCTGAAAGTTTTTTTCTATTCACCTAAACCTCAGTTTGGCAATTATCTCACTGAACATATATTCCAGAATCTTGTGAACACTTTTGTATTTGCTTCAAGTCATCTTCAAATAATCCAAATTTACCTTGAAAAGCCTAGGAAATACATCTGCAGGCTGTCCTCTAATCACAAATAAACGAGAGTTTAATTTTCGTAAGTTGGCATCCAAGTCCTCAAGACACTGAAGGAGAAATCTGTAAGGAAGATGACATGAAAAGGAAGTATGTTTTTTAAAAAAAGTTTGCTGCAAAGGCAAGATTTGTGAAGAAAGAGTTATAAACAATCATAATCCATAGTATATTCAGAAATCTTTAGAGACACTGTCACAGATGATGTAATAATGTTGCTATTATACAAATAGAGGACTACAGCTTTGAAAGAGTGTGCAAACTTTGATAATGATGTACAGCTATTCCAAGTATTTTGGGTCAATGTACGTTACACACAATATAGAATTATAATTCTGTTTCCTCTTAAAAATAAAAAAAATGTTAATTGGAAATTTTTATTGGATACTGATACTGTACCATGAATCTGTATTAGGCTCCACCTATGCATAGAAAGGGTCCTTTGTTTCTCTTCTCTTCTTCATCCTGTCCCTAAAACAATGTACTCCCTATTCATAGTATTTTGTTGTTTACGCTGATTCAACTTGTTTTTCAAACATTCTTCAGGTGCACTCATAGAAGTTCCACTATTTTAAAGTGACTGCCTATGAAACTGCTATTGTACAAAAATACTGATTCTAAAGGGTTACACATAGCAAACACTGGCTATCATGTAAACAAAATCTTTAAAGAAAAAGGCAACAGCAGTCTCTTAAAATGTTAAATACTCCTTCTGTCCTGTGCTGCTGATCTTCTTGAACCACCACCTCTGCCCCATCTCAGCAACAGGTTGTTTACTAGAACTGTACAAATCAGTAGTATAAAGCATCCCTAGTAAAGCAGCTATTCCTTTTTTCCAATTCATGAAGAACTTTGTAAGTTGCTCCTGAGTGTCACATATGTGCATGACTGCATACATGCACACAAGGCAAATTCAATTCGGGGGGGGGGGGCCTGCATAATATGATGCTGACTTTACTGAGGCGATGAAAAATTTTCTATGTCAGAAAAATATGGCCCAGTGGTCAGATAAAGTGAATTGACATCTGTGAATAGCTTCCCTTTTGCTATGACTTTACTATTATTTACATGACTCCGTTCAAGAAAATGAAGTAGAATATTAGGTCTTGGAGGCAGCAATGTGATTTGGTGGCATACAAATTTCAGAGACTCTGAAATCCCTACAAGGAATTTCCATCTGATCATGGAGACATCCTTGGTCAAGCTCCAGGTGAGTTGTGTGATAGAAAAAAAAGTTCTGTTGATTTATCTCCCAGACTAAGTAGTTGGATGAACAAACTATTTGTCCAGTACCAAGAATACCACCTTAATTTCTCATGAACCAATACTGTAGTATGCATCTGAAAATGAACAAAGGCTGCTACTGCTATTGCTGAAGCGTTGAACTTGAGAATATACTCTGATTATTGGGCATTCATGAATTGCAAGGGATTTAAGCTAGGAATGAAAGTATGCCTTTATAAGATACTGCCAAACAGATCTAAGAAGCTGATTATCTACAACAGGAATCTATAGTTATACATTTGGTAAATTCTGCAGTTGTCATTAGCCTAAATAGCTTCAATGTTAGTGTAAGGATTAAGAAGAAAAGGTTTACTTTTTTTGGAAAACGGCAAAAGGGTGTACTAGGATGTGGATCTTGGAAAATTAAGGGGCTAGATGGGCTTGAAAAAATATTACCTGTGAGGTTTATAAAAGAATATATGAGATCTTTAAAATTAATTGTTAAGAAATCCATTCCCTTCCCCCACCCCCAGGTTTTGTTGATTGGAAAATAGATGATAAGAAGGAAATTGAAGGAGAGAACAAAAGTTTATTCTTAAAGAGGGAAAAAAGCAACAATATTTGGCTATAAAAGATATTAAATCTGTTTGGGAACAATATACTCATAAGTTACTTATAATAAGTTACTTACAAGATAGATACTATGCAAAGCATGTAGAAGGACAGATTTTATTGCATAAAACAGAGACTGAAACTGATTTGAATGTGGATTTAGAGATTTAAAAAATGTTGGATTACAAAATTGAAATGGAAAAAGATGCTATTGTTTTGAAAATGGATTTTAAAATGCCAGACTATAAGAGTGATATGGTAAACGATGCCAAAATGGATTTATAAATGAAACCAATTGAAGTATTAATAATGAAAGAGGACATAATAAATCAGAAAAGTGACTTGGAAAGCCTTCTTATCTTGAATTTACAAAAGGAATGCATGAAATCAAGGAAACTCTTTCTAGGAAGAGACAAAAGAGGAATTACAGTACTCAAGCCATTTCTGATAGGAGACAAAGAGAAAGAAAATGATACAAAATCAGCTTGTGGGACATTACTTGATGTTGATGGGATTAAAGCTCAAGCTTTTAAAAATTAAAAAGATTTATAAAGTGAATCTGTTTGATCAAGTTAAAATATGTATTTTGTAGTTTCTGGTAGCTGTTAAGAGTTTCCTTTTTACTAGAACTGAATGAGGAGACTTTAAAGATCTGTTATAAGTGGAGAGATTTTCTTTTCTTTTTTTAGAGTGACAAATAAGTTTGGATTATAAAATTGAAGTTTTTAATTAAGATTAAAATATGTTAATAATTTTGGTAGCTCTTAATAAACTTTTGCTAATCAGAACTAAATGATGTCTTTTTGCAATTTCATTATTGATAAGGGGTGAGACATGGCAAGAAGAGGGTTTTTAATTGAAGTAGTAGATAAAGTATACTGGTTATTTCTTACATACATGTAGTCCTCAACTTACTACCACAATTGAGCCCCAAATTTCTGTTGCTAAGCAAGACTGTTGTTAAGTGAGTTTTGTCCCATTTCATGACCTCACTCGCCACAGTTGTTAAGTGAATCACTGCAGGTAAGTCAGGAACACAGTTGTTAAGTGAATCTGGCTTCCCCATTGACTTTGCTTGTCAGAAGGTTTCAAAAGGTGATCAAATGACCCTGGGACACAGCAGTAAATATGAGCCAGTTGTCCAAGCATCTGAATTTTGATCACATGACCATGGGGATGCTGCAATAGTCATAAGTGCAAAAAATGGTCATAAGTCATATTTTTCAGTAATTTCAAATGGTCACTAAATGAGTGGTTGTAAATTGAGGACTGCCTGCATCTTTTTCTTTTTTTATTTTTTCTATTAATTTTCCTTTTCCTTTACTTTTTATATATTTTTAAGTTTGTATTACTTCTTTTATCTTTGTATCTGTAAAATTTAACAAAATTATTCTAAACAAATAGAATCTCTGTGGCAATACCTTCACTATGATGATAGGAAGCAAAACAGCTCTCTATAATACACAACTGGCCCTAATTATCTCTCTGCCTGAGCTAAGGTGCAATGCAAAAGTTCAGAGGATAGTAAATCTTTTTTCAGAATTTTTTTTCAGAAAACTACAATGTGTCCAACATAAACTGTTGGGACACAAAATTTATCTTAACAGCACAACACATCTGGAAAATATTGAAGGATGCTAATAAGATATTAATCAAAATAAAAGAAATCTCTATGTATTGATATATAAGATTCTGCTCTAATAACTCACTTTACTCTTTACATAATTTTTATTTTAAGCACTATAAAAAGTTTAATGTCCAAACTTGGTTTTCTCTTTATTATTTCAAGATGTTAATAGCATCATTCATTTGAAAATATAATGATGGCCAAAATAGGGAAAAGAGATCATCTACTGCAGGGGTGTCAAACTTAATTTCATTGAGGGCCGCATCAGCATTGCGGTTGCCCTCAAGGGGCCGGGTGGGTAAGGCCAGGATGGGCGTGGCCTACTGGGTGGATGTGGCTAGAGTGCATATGACCTACTGGGTGGGCGTGGCCAGCTCTACATCGTCCGCATCAAGGGTGCCTATGGGGGCCTGGGCAGGAGTGGGACAGATCTGAGGGTCTCTGGCAGAAGGAGGGTCTCTGGGCCAGGGCCAAGGCAGTGGGGGCCATTCCCTCACTGTTTCCAGGATGGCTTCGCGGGCCACATGAAAGCACTTCGCGGGCCGGATCCGGCCCCCGGGCCTTGTGTTTGACATGTCTGATCTACTGTAATAAGATAAAGATATATCATTTCATCCCTCAAATCCCTTAAACTTTGTAGAGAAAGACAGCCAGTTTAATAAATTTTTGCTATTATTACCTTTGGTGTGTCTCTCTTATCCAGTTTTGTTACATGATTTCTAAAGGCTTACTTCAATATGAATCAACAAGAAAAATTTTTAAATAGGCCGTTGCTCTAGCAACTAGCAGGCTGTTTGGACTACTCCCGTCACAATGACCTACTTTAGAGATCATGCTACAACACAGTTTCATAACTTGAATTTCAAGTTCATCACCACAGTGTTTTGAAGAGATCAGGCTACACTTCTAAACAAACTCAGACATTTGTTAGAAAGGAAATAAAAACTTACCAAACTATTCTACAGTATTTCATACAACTGCATCTTTAAAGCTTAAGCAATTTAAATGCCAAATAATACAGTAAAATGAATTATTGGTACTATTGACACAAATGTATTAAGGAGCTTTTCCATTCAATATTCCTCCATTCTCACTAACATGTAATCAAAAGCAACATAGTTCTAATATCTACAAAGACAGAAGATGTCTATGATGTCTATGAAGATACATACTAATGGTGGTTTTAACATCATAACATCCACTCAGGCATCCCTTTAAAAACAAAACCTTCTGAAAGCGTATCTAGGCTAGAAAAGGTCATGGATCCCTAAATAACTCTTCTCTCACACAATTCTACTCTGACAATCTAACTTAGGGCTGGATAATATTTTAGGTCCAAGAGATTTACCATGTGCTAGTACAGACCATCAGAAACACATATTCGGCCCACTAAAATCTATGGTGGAAAGAAAAATTTGGCTCCTTTCAGAGAGCAAAAATGGGAATAAAACTGCTAAATTTTCACAATTATCAATGGTAAATGCACCTATTTTAACTTCAAAGATCACAAAAAGGACATCAACAGATTAAATGTAGGTTACAGACCTAAATTTACTATAATAAGCCAAGATGCAATAAAACAAAAATCTTTTTTATTGGAGAAAAGTGCAGAATGTAGAAAGTTTTGTTCCAAGCAAAATTCTTAGGGCTGGTTATCAATTATTAAAGTCTGATTCTTAAAATCAACTAAGTTGTAACATAACTTTCAATTATGAAAATATGGACAAGAAAAATATATACCATATATATAACTGACTTTCAAATAATTGAATAAAAGGTTAATTTCCTCCCGGTTTATATCAATCTTAGCAAGAATAATCCTATTCTGTATAAATAACTTAAATTGAAACCTATTCTACCCAGACTTGTATGGTTCTAATCCTGCTCTTGAAAGGCCATGTTTCACCTGCATGATGTTTTTAAGTCAGCAGCAGAATCAAAGCAATACACATTTTTCTTTGTCAAAATACTTTATAGCTAGGAAACTCAACTCCTCCACAGAAAGCACTTTTCCATTATAACATGGGATATTTATTTTATTTTATTTTTATTACATTTATATCCCGCCCTTCTCTGAAGACTCAGGGCGGCTTACAGTTACAGGATATAGTTAGCAAGTATTATAAACACTTGTGAACAGTGTAATTTATTTTTGCAAGCTGTGCCAGGCAAAACAAAATTCCCCATTGCTGAATATGGAACATTTTTTAAAAAGAACTTTTAGTTTTAATTAAAAGAATAAAAAAAATCCTAAAATATATCAATAATATTTCACAAATAAATTTATTTGCAGCATAGTTTTTTTAATTTAATGAGACACCTATATTAAGGGAAACATTAATCTAGTAGCAGAATCAGCAACAATTAAATAAGCCATTCTACATATTTTGGTTTTCATTATTAACATTTTTGCATTTGTATCTTGACTTTAGAAAGTAGAGCACTGAGAGAAAGATGCTAATGGCAATGACTTTCTCAACCCTCCTGAATGTTATATCCCCTCCCTCCAAAAATAACCTTGATGTCAAAGTCCCTCAGGAAGTGACATTGTCCATAAGCTCCTTTCTGACATGTTCCTCAAGATCAAATTTTCATTTTTGACATTCTGAAAACAATGGTGGCTGTGGATTTCTGGAATTTGAGGTCCATACATCTGGAATCTATGCAAAAGAAAGTATCTTCACTGGTTTTCTTTTAGCATAGCTTTCCAGAACAAAATCTGACTTATATGTATGTACTTACTATGCACAGATGCTATATGACACAGATATAGTTTGTGACATGCTTCAGGACAGAGTTCCCCATCCTTTTCGGCTTTGCGGACCTGGGGGAGGGGAGGAGATGGCACGCGCTCACCTGCCACTTCGGCAGCCCAGTTCTAAAAGGCTCAAGGCCTGGTAGTGGGCCATGGCCAAGGGGTTGGGGCTGGGGACCTCTGCTTTAGGACATAGATATGTAACTGAATTAAGAACCAGGAGAACTGTGCATCCTAATACTGTCTTGACCTTTTCTGTGTCTAAGCAGGAAGCATTACTATTTCAATCAACTTCTTCCAACCCTCAACACAGCACATGTGCTATCATTCAACTATTGGTTTGTTTCAAACCAATAACGTGACACACTAGGAAAAAGCAAAAGTTCCCTAAATTTCTGCAGATCTGGCTTCGTCCCTGTCATTAAAATTTTAGAGCTCATTGTGATCTTTTGATTTTTATTTCTATGAGTTTATTTTCTTCTACATTATATAGTTTTAAAATAGTCAGCTACCCAAGTTCTTTTAGAGTTGAGCTCCCCAGAAATCAAGTATAAATAAGATACTCATGAGTGTATTTCTCCATAAGGGTACCTCACCTTTATTTCATTTTACCCTTTTCTAAAACCATTGAGTGTTGAGGAAGAAGCTCTTTTATTGGACATTTAACATTTTACAGGAATAACCCTCAATAAATTGCTAGTTGTGAGGATATTCCTAATTCTACACCAAATATATATGAATATGCAATAAACTTAAGAAAAAAGAGCACAATATAGAGATGAAAACAGATGAATATTTATTTATCACTTCTAGGCAAACTGAGGGTCCAATCTACCTGCAGTATTGAAGTGTAATTTTGTGCCCCCTGGAGGATTCTATCACAATTGTGAAAACTGATTGCAATTTTCCACTTACATTTTCCTGGTGAATCATACAAATTGCAATTTCAGAACTTCACACGACTATCCCAAGACCACTTAAAAACAACACATCTTCTCATCACTTGGAAAAAAATTTTAGTGCAACTCCTAAAATATAATTACTCTTACTTTTGAAAAATTACTATTTTTGGTTACAGAAAATAGCTAGTTTTCCTTATATGAAATTTCTGCCTTGTATTTAATTTCCTGTGCAACTTGTTTTTGTGACTAGCCGGAGTCACATGTCAACAATTTCTTCAAATTCTGAAATATGTAGGACTGATGATTTCTGCTTTATATCAATAAGATAAAATAATTGATATTTTATTGTATCTGAAGAACTGTCTTATTTATATCAAAATAGAACAATACTTTATAGAGTATTTAGTAAATATGACATTTTACATAAGAGTCACAGAAAACCTTAACAGAACATATAACACAGACTTCAAGAAGGTAACTTGCTGCAAATTTATTTTTTTAAAATTTGTTAATAAAGAAATAAGGCCCATTCAGAAAAAAATGAGTCACAGTAAAATGACTGAATACTGTACTAAGTTTTCACAATGTGAACATCATCACCTATGCTACAGGAAAATAATGAAAATAGGTCAATGATTGCTATATGTCACAGCAGGCTAGCAATTATACACAGCATGTCAGTAGGTCAGCTATAATGAAATTCATTCATAAGTTTAATATGAATTTTGAGCACATCTTACATCACAATGTTTCCAATATACCTCACTTCATCATGCCCAGAATTTTTCTATACATTCTAACCATTTCCTTTTCATTTACTTCTTTCTCCAGGATACTTTCAATTGCCAATGGCAGGGTGCTGAGGGAAAATAAGATACAATTCTTACTAACCTGTGAATGACTATTGAATGACCAATGAAAAAAACCCATTGACACGTGTTCAATCTCTTTCTCTTGGTCTCCCTAATAGTGAAAGGTCTCTGGCAATTCCATCCACAATTCATTGTAACTTACAAACCAGGAACACTATCGGCATATAATGCTAAATCAACAATGAATCAACTGCTGAGAATCAAATTATAGTGATCAAGCAGAATTTATTAGCATGCTTACTTGTTTCTGGAAAATTCAGAATCCTTGGAGGACTAGACTTCAAATAAATGACATTTAAGTGCTTAACATTGGATCTATAAAGGCCTGCAAAAAAATCTGGATACTACAAACAGGTAATTACTGTTAATCGCACAAGAAGCTGCACAATTCATATTATGGAAAATAGCCTTGTTTTTTATTTTTCTTGCCTACTGGCTACTACTGCTGTTGCCATTATACAAGTCCTATAACACTGATCATTGTTAGGTCAAAACAAAAAGAAAAGTGTTTTCAGACTTTAAAAATATGGTATTCTAAAACCACTAAGCCTTAATAAATATCTGAAAATGACTCATGCCTTGATCCTTGCTTTAGAATGTTTTAAAATATTCTGAAACTGTACCAGTTATACCCTGATCTGCTACACCTCAAAAGATGCCTTGCATCATTGGCAAAATTGTCTATACTGAGAATGGCTTTCTAAGATAACACTTTCCTGAGATTGGCAAGGATTAAACTTCTACTGGTACATGCAAAGGAGATGCTCTACTGATGAACAATAGCTATACTTCTATACTTCTGCTATTACTGAATATCTGCTTTCCATACACCTAAAGGAGTATGTTTACACTCACTGTGCTAAATTAAATCTATAACACAGCATGTATTTCCTAATTTTACATCTTTTTAAAGTAAAAAACAGAACCAAACAGCTAAAAATAAGTTTAGCAGCATTATTTCCAACTAACAAATGTTGAAAGGCATGAGCCTTTGTGTTAAAGAATACACGTTTGAAGCTTTCACTTGATCTAATTTTGATGCAGTTCACAAAAGCTTGTATTTTTACTCAATATACTTCCTATTAAACACTACATTCAAACAGGTACATCCAATGTTTTACTCTAACTCCAGAATTTTGGGCAGATCTTTCACAAATTCTATCAACTCAATACTGGTTATGAAACATCCAATTGAAATGCATGTGAGTGCATAGCAACAGAAGGGATTGCATATGTCATTGTTTCTTTGCTGTCAGCATTGGGAAGGGACTGGAAAAGATCCAGTTAGGAACATTACAGGGCATGGCAAGCAAAAGTAGGGACAGCAGCGTGTTCTGACCATTTTCTACAGGGGGACGATTGAGAGCATCCTGTCATACAGCATCAGTCTGGTTTGGAAGCATCACTGCTTCAGACAGGAAGACGGTGCAGAGTGGTGAGGACGGCCGAAAAGATCATTGGCAGTTCCCTCCCTCCCATCCAGGACATAGCACAGAAGCGTTGTTTGAACAGGGTCCATAAGATTATCTGGGACACTACTCATCCTCTTCACAACCTGTTTTCCTTGTTACCTTCTGGGAGGTGGCTTTGTGGTATCCGCAGCAGAACATCCAGATTCAGCCATAGTTTCATTCCATACAGCATTAACCTTGTGAACTCTCAGGCTTCCTCCTTCCGTTATATATTCAAGATGGGCAATATTTAATAGTTTATTGTTATGCATATGTAGGGGTGTGGGTCTATACATATGCTGTTTGTAGTATGTTTTAGGTGTGTGTCATGTATGTGTCTCACTTTGAGAGTGGGCAACTAAATTTCATTTTTGATGTGTGCCATTGTGCCTACAGTAAAAAATGACAATAAAGATTATGAAGATAAAAAATAAAACCAAGCAACAACTAAGTGTCTTTTACAGTGTAAGGAAAATAATATGGAAATCAAAATCATCTCTTACACAATTTTCATCTCATGAGGCCTTGGTAAATATTACCCAGGTCTATTGTCTCAAGAAATGTGATTATAAACATCCATTTGGGATGAGCTAAAGGATTACAGAGCCATTGGATTCATGCAAAACCTTTTCAACGTCTCCAACACAAGCTACCTAATACCGATGATTTGGTATTAATCTTCTAAGCCAGGGGTCTTCAAACTTGGCCCTTTTATGACTTGTGGACTTCAATTCCCAGAATTCCTCAGCCAGCTTTGCTGGCTGAGGAATTCTGGGAGTTGAAGTCCACAAGTCATAAAAGGGCCAAGTTTGAAGACCCCTGTTCTAAGCCGTAAGGAAAAACCAGGTTAGCCTTTTGCAGTTTATGTAACCTTTTTACGCCTTTCCTAGGAAACCAGGGCTGAATTCAGAAGGAAATAAGCGCCCCTCAAGCCCGTTTTCACCGAAAGCAGGCGGGGGAGTCGCCATCCCCCTCCCTTCCTGCCGAAGGTTGTTGAGACGTCAGCAACGAGTCCTAAGGAGGCCGCGGAGACCCGAGGTTGTATAACAGACGCCGGCGCGCATGCGCCTCGCCTTCCAACGGGGTTGAGAAGCGAGCCGCTCCGTCCGAGGGAGCCGTCGCCTCCGCCTCGTCGCCCACTCACCTCCACCGGTTGATTCCCACGTTGGAGGAGCCCGCAAACCAGGGGTCCAGGATGTAGACGCAGCGCACCGTATCGGCCCCCTCGATGACTTCCCTCAGCGCCGGGTTGTCGTGGAGTCGAAGCCCCTTGCGGAACCAGTGCACCGAATTCACTCCCATCTCTGAGAAGTTGGCTCGCCAGGTGGAAAGAACGTCGCCGGCTGTTCAGTGACGAGTAAAGTCGGCTTCGCGGCTCATGTCGGGATGGATCCCGCTACAGTAATGGCCCGTTCTCCGGTGAACCCGGGGGCGAGAGGAGCCGAGGGCGGAAGCCTCCGCTCGAGCGCGTCTCTTAAGACCCGGTGGAGGCAGCGGCCGCGGCGGTCGAAGCAGCGGCTTCGGTGGAGATGGCCGCCAGCGGGAAACGCATCACCCCCTTTTTCCTCAGCCTCACACGCCCACTCACAGCTGGGGAAGGAGCCCCACGACGTTTGGTAAACGCGGCGGCAACGAGAGGGAGCGGCTCGGTGGCCAGGCTTCCTCCTCCTGGCGTTTCCCCACAAGCGCTTCCTCGCCGCGCCGCAACCCGAGCGCCTCTCTCTCTCCTCGCCGCTCGCCCTGTGACTCTACGCACCTCTGCTGAATGACGGGACAGCCGAGCCCCGCCCTCTTTTCCTCATTGGCCGCCGGCTCCACGTGATCGCCGCCGCCTCACGTTTCTCAAATGTGTTTTTGTCTGGTGGGGAGCGGTGGCGGGTCTCGCCGAGTTCCAACGTTGCCATGGCGTTATGCAAGACCCGGCCCGAAGGAAGAGGCGGGAGCGGAAGTGGGCGCACTTCTGAAAGAAGCAAAGCGCGTGCTCGCAAAAAAGCTAGGACAAAGAGCGCGCGCGGGTGGGGGGGGGCTGAGTGGCTCCTCTAACCACGCCCTCTGTCCTCAGAGGGGGGAGGGAGTGTGAACACGGGGTTTGCATGGAGGTTTCTATGAAGCGAGTTGATTAGGGCATCGAGACGAATCCGGAAAGGATCCGTGCACAGTACGCACGTGCGAAGAAGCTCCAACCTACAGAGGAAACTGCGGGTCCGCTTTCTTTCCCCTTCCCCGCGCTTCTTTCTGGATAGGGGCGCGTGGATTCTGCGAATGCCCCCTTGCAAGGTTGCAGTAGGCAATTGAAGCCAAAAGAGAACGAGAATCAGAGTCTTCAAAGGTCTGCGAGCACGTTAACATGGATCTTCGTGGCTATGGTTGCTCATTACATAATAATATGAAATGGTCCATTCCAAACGATTCTCTCTTGAGTGTCTATGTGTGTTTGTGTTTGCAGACTATCAGGTTAACTGCCCCGCACTTGGAGGCACATGATACTTTAAAGACGACTTTAACCGATTAAAAGCAAATAATACAATCACAAAAGTCCATTCAAAAAATCAGACTTGGAAACTCCAGGGGCAGGGAGGGGTTTGTGTGCAAACATAAATAGGGACAATACAATAAATGTCTCAACTATGAAACGTGATTTAATATAGCAATGGACTTCGTCCTTATGGAGAAGCTAACAAGTATCATTACATAATATTGTACACAAGAAGTCCATAATCTCAATCTAAATAATGACGATACCAATATTAGAGACCTGAATTTGTAGTAACCCTAGGGGTTACAAAACACAAAAACATTTCCCAGCCTGGTGGAAAAGTTTTTTGAGCCATATAGATTATTTTAAGTCCGATGCAGCCTATAATCCACCCTAGTTTAAAGGATGTAAGACAGGTAATGTAGCATAATCAGCTTTGTTTTCCATTCAACAGAATGCATAAGAAGTTCAGGGGAAATGACTAGGAAGGAGGTACTATAACATGTTTGTGAACTACAGCATCAGCTGCCTGTGGCAGTTGCCTCATACTCTATAATAGAGATTAATTTAGCTATAGAGGTATTTAGACTAAGAAAAAGGGAAGAGTAAAATGAAGCCACTTTAATATTTGTATGATTTAGCTCTTAATGTTTTGATAAGAATAGAGAATGTATATCAGGGATTCTTTACTGTTAGAATAAAATCAAGAAAGACATTTTAGAATTGACCACAATTATGCCATTTAAAATGGATGATAGATAACTCCCCTATTAACTTTCCTTTTGAATGTTTTAGTTGCACAATGGTTTTGATGTTTGGGGGAAAAACAGATAATAGCACTAGGAAGCTACTTTAAATAAGCTTTAAAAAGATGAACAAGTCTTAGAACAGTAGATTTCAGATGGATTCCATATATATCATTCTTTGACTATCATCTCAGATTAATGTTTGAGCAAAGTATTTTTTTTCTGCACAGGGTTGAATTTTTATAATAAACTTGGCTTTATTGTGCATGATTTTCAATGTATAATGTTATGCTGTGCACAGAAATTATATTTGAAAATTTAAATACAAAATAAAGACAGTCGGGTGGTTTTCTACAATGCACATTTATCCTTGGGGTGGAATGATACATTTTTAGTGAACATTTCACAAAAATACTTCGGTTTTTCAATTAAAAACTTATGAGTTATTAAGTTATATGCCCTGGACATTCCTACAACAGATTAACATCATTTCTTCTCTACATTCTTCAGTTTCTTTTTTCTGAAGCCCCTTAAGAAGAACAGAGTATTTGGTTCAGCTGTGATAAATGATATTATTTGTGCATTCCATTTTTATATAGATATGGCAGCAATTTTCAGGATGCAGCATGTATTGCTAACTGGATTTGTTCAATAGGCTATATTGTGTGCCACCTGTGGCACTCGTGCCATAGGTGGCGAACCTATGGCACGAGTGCCACAGGTGGCACACAGAGCCCTCTCTGTTGGCACACGCGCCGTCGCCCCAGTCCTAGGCCTTCAGCTGAGTTTCATAAAAATTTTTCGCTTTAGGCCTCTGCCGCCATGTGCAAACAAAAAACAAAACCCGTTCAATCAATCAATTTCAACTCGCGGGGGAAAAAAAAATCTCAAAAAGTTGGAATTGATTGATTTAACTTTTTAGTCCCACCCAGTCTGCCGTTACCACCACAGACACACCCACCCAATAGGCCACACCCACCCAATGGGTCACGCTCACCCAGCACCTGACTACATATTATTTATTTATTATTTATTTATTAATTTAATTTGTATACCGCCCTTCTCCTGAAGGACTCAGGGCGGTGAACAGGGCAATACATAATAAAAAGCCAGATACAAAAATTAAAAAGTAATTAAATAGCAATGCCCGTAATAAATTAATACAAATTAAAAGGTTAAGATCAGTTTATAAAACCCGACCCCATCCCATCAGGCCAGGCCAGCTTGTTCAAAGAGGTAGGTTTTAAGATCGCGCCGGAAGGAGCAGAGATCAGGCGCCATCCGGAGCTCGACCGGAAGATGGTTCCATAAATCCGGCGCGCCCACAGAGAACGCCCTCCCCCTGGGGGCCACCAGTCGGCATTCTTTGACCAGTGGCACCCTGAGGAGGCCCTCTGTGGGAGCTTACTGGGCGGAGGGAAGTTGACGCCGGCCGCAGGTGCTCCCCAAGGTATTCCGGACCCATGCCATGTAGGGCTTTGTAGGTCATTACTAACACCTTGAATCTCACCGGAAGACAACTGGAAGCCAATGCAGCTCGCGGAGCAGAGGTGTGACATGGGAGTGTCGGGAAACTCCCAACACAACTCTCACGGCTGCATTCTGTACCAGTTGGAGCCTCCGAGTGGTCTTCAAGGGTAGCCCCATGTAGAGAGCGTTGCAGTAGTCAAGACGAGAGGTCACGAGCGCGTGAGTGACCGTACGCAGGGCATCCCAGTCTAGATAGGGCCGCAACTGGCGCACCAGGCGAACCTGGGCGAAGGCCCCCCTAGTCACAGCTATTATATGGTCTTCTAGGGAAAGCTGTGAGTCTAGGAGGACTCCCAAGTTGCGAGCCCTATCAGTGGGGCTCACACATAAGTGGGTTTTGGGTTGCAGTTTGGACACTCAGTCTTTAAAAGGTTCGCCATCACTGTTATAGGCTGCACGCAGCCCCATATCCAACCTGGAGGCCAAACGATTCCAGAGTATATTGGTGTCTCTCTCTACTCTCACTCAATCTTCCATATGTGAGGACACAAGGCAACCTAGGGAAACCTTCAAGGGCTTTCCTTCTGTTATACAAGATGAATGACAGGTAAACCAGCAAGAATTGTGAGCCACACCACATCTGGAACTGGAGAAAGCAAGAGGGTTTCCAGCTGATGTTTTGCTTTGTTTACATTGAGCATTTTCCCCTCATAAGGAAAAGGGAGGAACAGAAAAGCATCAGACTTCTCCCAGACTCATACTTAAACTAGAAGGCTGGCTGGCAGGGATTCAGGGATATAATTCTTAAATCGACTAGTTTTTATTTCAGGTAGTATAAAGGCCCTCTAATACAAAGAACACCAGGAATTGCAAATGGTTATGATTCAAAATAGATAAAACCTAAAGTTTGAAACTTATATTTGTCTCCTTCTCCCATCACATTCTCCCATAAGTAAGAGCCCCTAGTTAGGTGGCATAAGGATTGGTTGATACTTTTCCATTTTTCTGCTAAAGACTAGTCTAAGTTTCAAATCCTCTGTTTATTATTTTGCTCAATCTAATCTGCTCAGCGAAGTGGACATCATTTCTACAGGGCGGTGTTGGCTCTTGCTTTACCCTGCTTCTTCCATAGAGGTTGCCATCTCAAAGAAGGCTGAAATTTGAAGAATCTACAGCAATTATGGTAGGTGGTGGTGGTGGGAAATGTCTCTCAACCTCCTGCAGGTCAAAATACTTAGCTGAGCAGAGCTACTTCATCTTTCTCACAGTTGATCCATAGCAGACATGTCAAACACAAGGCCCGGGGGCCGGATCCGGCCCGTGGAGTGGTTTCATGTGGCCCGCGAAACCATCCTGGAAACAGTGAGGGAACGGCCCCCACTGCCTTGGCCCTGGCCCAGAGACTCTCAGATCTGTCCCACTAGTGCCCAGGCCCCCATAGGCACCCTTGATGCGAACGATGTAGAGCTGGCCACGCCCACCCGGTATGCCATAAGCACTCGCCACGCCCACCCAGTAGGCCATGCCCACCCTGGCCATACCCACCCGGCCCCTTGAGGGCAACCGCAATGCTGATGCGGCCCTCAATGAAATTGAGTTTGACACCCCTGATCCATAGCCTACCATTTTTTAAATCTTTGTTTAAATAAACAATAACCAAATATTTTTCTCATCAGCTGGCAACCTTAAATGTTACTTTATATCTTAGCCTCATGATAACCTTATGAGGTAGCTTGCAATTGGAAAACAATCAGAATAAATATAAGATAGTCCTTATATTGTATCTGTAAACAGTTATTATTTATTAGATTTTTATCCCACCTTTAATACTTTATAAGTAACTTGCGCCTTTAAAGCACTGGATGAATTTAAAATCTCCCTCCCTCTTCGCGCCAACTACTTGTACAGGAAGATCAAGAAGATGCTTCCTGAGCTCTATGCCTTCACCATCTGTTTATGGCTGAAATCTGGTGTATCCCCTGGAATTGGGACACCCTTCTCTTACCAATGAAATAGTATTGATCAAGTGGGGGGAACAACCCCATTGAACTCCTAATCAATGACAAGGTCACCCAGCTTCCCTCTTCATCAGTGACAGAAAGTGGTACCACATTTGCATCACCTGGACCACCAGAGATGGGATGTGGGGAGCTTTTCTGGATGGAGAGAAATTGGGTACCGTAGAAAATTTATAAGTAACTGGAGGCAGTGAACCCTCATAATACTTTTTCCTCCTCTTCTTTTTCCCATAACAGCTACCCTGTGAGATGGGTTGGGCTCAGAGTGTGTCACTGGCCCAAAGTCATCCAGCCAGCTTTTATGCCTAAGGCGGGACTACAATTCATAGTCTTCTGGTTTCTAGGTCAGCACCTGAACTACTACACCAAGTATATTACAATGTATATACAATATATAACACACTAGCATGCAATCTAATATTCTTTTTTGTTGGGTCTTTGTGACATAATTTACATTCTCTTTAAAAAACATGCTCTTTTTCTCTCTCTTATGATGAAGAAACCTGCAAAAATCTATGTGTTGCAAGTACTATATTTGAACCCTTGGTCCAGGAGCTGCCATGCCCATAAAAAGCCACCTGGATGACTACATTGAAAACACATGATAGACTTACATTTAGCAAAAGTGGTGCTTAGTAGTATACTAATAGGCCAGAGGTCCCCAATCTTTTGGGCACCCGGGACTGGTTCCATGGAGAAAGATTTTTCCAGAGACCAGAGAGTACATGGTTTTGTTTGTTGCCTGCATCCCTATGTATGTTTGGGCAGCCCAGTTGCTGGCATGCCACGGTCTGGTACCGGTCCATGGACCGGGGGTTGGGGACCCCTGTAAAAGGTAACTGAATGTAATATTCCAAGCATTGTTTGTTCTGTATATTTAAGGAAAAACTGTTTCAGGCTTAGAAAGTCAGATTCTTCCTAAACAAACAAAAATTAGAGATAAAGATGAGAAGAAGACCATATCACTGACTGACAAAGTACGGTAGATGTATTCCAAGCCTCTGCAACACACTTAGCGATTATCTGCCTGCTGAGATTTTTATTTGCATGAAATTATGTTTGCAATCACTGACCTTTCTGGTAAATTTCCTCATTTTTGCTCCTCATCACCTGTACTGCATTGTTAAAGTCCCTATGAGAGAATATTTTCATATTTTCAGTACTACTTTCCATAAACTTGATGTAAATGTTTTACATATATTACCAATTATAGATAGTGAAAAGTATTTTTCAGAAATATTTTTCATTTGTAAATATGTATCAGTTTAATCATACAGTTATGTATAGGCCAATGTATACCACTGCAAATACAGGTAGTCCTCGACTTCAAACGGTTTGTTTAGTGGCTGTTCAAAGTTACAATGACACTGAAAAAAGTGACTTTTCAGAGTTATGGCTTTTGCAGCATCCCCATAATCATGTGATCAAAATTCAGATACTTGGCCACTGAGTTATATTTATGACCATTGCAGTGTCCCAGGGTCATGTGATCACCTTTTGTGACCTTCGGACAAGTAAAGTCAATGGGGTAGCCAGATTCACTTAACCGGGTTAGTAACTTATCAGCTGCAATGATTCACTTAGCAACTGTGGCAAGAAAGGTCGTAAAGTGGGGCAAAACCCATTTAACAAATGTCTCACTTAACAACACAAATTTTGGACTCAGTTGTGGTCATAGTGTAGAATCTTGTAGCAACTAAATTACCTTTTATTTATGTTTTCTAAACAACTAAATCATTTTGGAAAAAAATCCTTCCAGGTTGGTTTAAAAGAAATAAATATAATTATTTATTAATTATTTACAAAAATAATTATAATTGAATAAAGTTAGTTGTATATATATCTGCTTTGACTTGCAAGTCTGATCCCATATATACATCTCCTAAGAAGAACAAAACCATAGAGTTAGGAAGAGTTATATATTCTCTCTAAAGTTTAAAATTATTAAGCTATAACTTTGCTAGATGGAATAAGTGATGGCCTTGATCCTGCTCTTAAGTAAAGGTAGACAATAGCAGGAAGTACTTGATGTGGCAAACGTCATTAGATTAGGCAAGGCCAGTCTACCTTCATTTATTTTCCACAAAAATAAGCCTACACCCAGTAATTCCTGACTACTGCAAATAGTTTGTAGTTGTTTCTTTAAAAAAATTCTGTGTCATGCTTGGGGGGAAAAAATGAAAACAAACATTTCTACACATCATTTTAGCATATATTTACATTTAGTATCACCTTTGTAATAGATGATTTAATAAATAGATCTGTTGATTTTATGGCAGTTCTGAAGATTAGAGACTTATTATGTGAAGATAGCTGTCCCTGAATTTGTACAATGATGATGTTATCCATTAAGTTGTGTCCAACTCTTGGCAATTCTATGGGCCAGGTCTCTCCACATCTTCCGATCTTGCACTGCTTCTTTGAATTTTTCTATGTTCTGGCTGGTGTCAGCTTTGATGATGTCCAGCCATCATGTTCTCTGGCAGCCTGGTTTCCTTTTACTTCTATCTCTTCCCAACATAATTGCTTTCTCCAGTGAATTCCCCTGCATGACATAGCCAAAATAAATGGACAGAGTTTTGTGATTTTTCCTTCTGGTGACGTCTGGTGTTATGCACTCTAGTACTTGCTTGTTGGTCACCTTTGCTGAATGGATTTGTATATTATGACAATATATTTTATATCTACATATATGGGATCATTTTCCTACTTTTGGGAAATCAGTCCCATTTGGAAAACTGTCCTGATAGCACTGAAAAAGCAGTGTTAAGAGTTGTGTTACGCAAAAAGAATATGACAGCAAATCTGATATTACCCATATACTTTACTTTGTACTTTGTGAAATTCTGCTTAGCCACTTCATTTGAAATGTAATGAATAATTATAAATCCACCATAAAACCCTAGTACTTTCCACTTTCAAAGGGAAATTGATCCAAGATTAATTTAAGGAAGGGATACCATGAAATAGCTTCCCCTATTTGCAAATGAGTGCTTTCAGCTCAGTATTTTCAACTATATATTCAACCTGCAGAATCATGCACACTTACTTGAGAGGCAAGATAGATACATACATAGGAATGTACAGCTAGGAAACCCTATATTGTATGTCTACTTGTACATAGCTTATAAATATGGGTTTATTCCATTTTTATTATTTCCAGTTCAATGGAACATATGCATATTACCCTTCCCCACTCCCAAACTAGATCAACAATCTCAAACTTCTCTGGGCAGTTATTGGACATGAGTACTCAACCTTTCAGTTTATGTGGAATTCTTTATTCAAGGACATACAACATCTGAAAATTTCCAATTTTCAAGAAGTCTTCCCTTCTTGAAATCAAATGAGATAGTACTATGACCTCTTTTTGCACTGCATTTAAGGGGGGGGGAAACTTGGGTAAAGAAAAATACTATAAAAATATTTTTAGACTATTTATTCCAAATCTCCTGCCAATGTCATTCGGTAACTTCTAAGTTGTAATTTTAATGGTAGGGTCTTTGTTTCCAGCTCAGAAAAGGGGATTTGGGAGAATTAAATTCAGACACTTCTGTGCAAACTGCACAAAATAAAGATTCACTGCTAGTCCTGTTGTCTTTAGCACATGAAAACAGGTGGACTTTATTGGACTCTATGACTAAGCAAGCAAAATGTCTTGAATGACCCTGGTCCAGGTATAGTAATAATTTCCAATTTCACATAGAATATATAAAATATTAATAAGAATAATTAGGAAGCTTCTTTCTAGTCATGGATTTCCAATCAAGTTCTAGGAATAAGAGATCTCAATATTTGGCTGTGCAGTTAACAAGTAGCAAGGATTCTATCACACTTTAATTGAATTTTATATCTATTGGCCAGTGACAGCAATCAAGAAGTGACTAAGCACAATGACACCAAACATCTAACATTATTTAAAGAGCATGAAGGGAGAGATATCTACACATGAAATTATCTTAAAGTTGGAAGTATAATAAAACCTATAATTTTCTTATCTTATGGTTGTCCTATGACGTTAGTGCAAGGTGGTGCTAACATTCTGTGGGTTTTTAATTATGTGCTGTACACCTTTATATGCTTGTTTCTTTTTAAGTTTCTCAATAGTCTTAATTCTTTTTTTAATCTCCTATACAATTAAGTTTTACGATAATTAGAATCTCTGCATCTAGTATTGTGACTATTACGTTGGTTTAAAAGTATATTACTTTTAAATTAGGAAGTTATATATGAAGCTGTATGTTTGATGGATTTAGAAAGGAAATTTTCATTTTCTTTTGATGCAAATTAAAAATGAGCATCCAATGAATGTTTTTACAGTATCGATGAAATGAACGAACTGAAGCCACCATCAGTTTTAAGTTGCAGTCTACAGAGCATGTGTTGATTGCGATGAAATGGAGGATATTGTGGAAACCTTGCACCATTGGCATATTGGAGTCCTATCACGTACAGTATGGCTCATGGAGAAATACCTGTATGATCACTGAAAGTTCTTATGGTCCACTATCCTGCCAGTCATGCTCCTTTGATGTCAGGCCCAAATTGGGCATTCTTTGATATGTTTGCAATGGAATATTGGTGACTCCATTGGATACAAACATTTATTTACCTTGCCAGACAATGCCATGTGCTACTTTTAAGGCCACAGTTTCCCAAAACTTCAAATAAAGTTTAGCACATTTGGAAAGGTATGGAAGCAAGTAAAACTTCCAGCCATGTTTAGAAAACATCTGTATCCACCTACAGTAAATTTATTTGAAATTAAAATGCACGTGTGCAAATATATTATATGAAAATAAATAAATAAATAAAACTTTAAAGTTGAAGAACTACTGAGGTGGATAGGGTCATTACAGATCTTGGCTTAGTGAATTCCATCCTACTTTTCTGTCAGTTATGAGCAAAACATTAAAATCTGCATTCCTACATTGCAGCATTGGCTTATGAAATTTTTCCAAGTGTCCAAACTATGTCAAATAAACCAGCATGGAATTCCTCTATGGAAATTCTAATTAGAACTGATTCGTATTGTGAAATCCTTGCATGCTGCTACTTCTTCAGCCACCGAAAGCCAGCCTTGATTTCAAATGGCTTCCTCACCACAGAAAAACAAAGCAAAACAACTTCTATTGACCTCATGTTCCTTTTCTTATTATTTTTCTGATTGTATATATTTCGGTAGCAAAGTTCACTTTTGCTCCTAAAATATTCCATAAATTATTGTGTAGATTGATATTGCAATGTAAACAGTAAGTAACTAACAACAGGAAATGCATCTGATTAAAATATTAGCAAAATGTATGTTGCAATCCGAATGTACGTATGTGAAGTTATTCTTCAGCATAAACAAAGTAACCCACAATACAATCCGGCTGCTTTACAAACATCCTAAGGCTTGTTGAAATCGTTTTTGTAAAGTATAGACAAGCCTTTGTGGGAGTGACACCACGCTTTGCTAGTTCCGCTTCAACAACAATACAAAGAGGTAAAAATTTGTATTGGCAGCAAGGAATTTTGCTAATGAGAAAGTCCTGATTCCTTCCTTCCTGGGAGGAAGAGAGCCGGATGGAGACAATGCAGTTCATACATCACAGAATAAGGAAGTTTTTTTTTAAAAAAAGTCATATTTGGTCTGCGGCTCTGCTGTTAGAAGCGGGGAAAGATTTCAATGCATCTATACATTTCTGTAAAAAAAACACCCTACTTTTTAGATACAAAAACTAATATTAGAATAAATCTTTCAAAAAGTTCAAAAACTCGTCGGAATTTGTAAAATGTACGATTTGAAAGCACGTGAATACAGCCACTAAGCTGAATCGGAAATGGTTTGTTCTGCCATCGCAACTCCCCCACCTCGGGCATTGGTATGGCTCAAGAACACGGCCTGTGACGCCAGTAGCCTAGTTTCTGCAGCTGGCACCCCCGGTAAGTCGTGACTCACGGTGGCTTCTTGGCTAGGAAGTTTGTCCGTCTTCGGGTAGGGGAGGAGGGCGGTGCTGGGTCAACAGAGGAAGGGGGACAAGGCCTGCTAGTTTGCCTAGGGCAGGGGTCGGCAACCTCGGCTCTTTTATGACTCGTGGACTTCAACTCCCAGAATTCCTGAGCCAGCATAGCTGGCTCAGGAATTCTGGGAGTTGAAGTCCACGAGTCATAAAAGAGCCGAGGTTGCCGACCCCTGGCCTAGGGCAGGATTAGGGCCGGCTGCTTCTAGGCAGGACGTGGCGAACCTATTGCATTTTCAACAGGGGTAGATGCGCTCTGTTACGTAGATATGGTTTCTCCGGAACATTTCGCCTCGAAGCTTGCGCAGACTTTTTTACCAAGGAAGGCAAGACTCGATCCGGTGTAGAGACGCTTCGTTTCGTTCGCAAAATTACAGTGTCGTCGAGCTCCTGCCGGTATTTTTGGCGCATTGCAATCACAAACAATGCTGGCTGCCTTCACTCCCCGCTTTGAGATCTCTGGCTGCGTGATTTAAACACTTCGGCTCGCCAGCTACGTTGAATAACGCAGGATTGAGTTAAACATAGTTAGGTGTGCGGTTGCACGTGTAGTCATTGTCACTTGTTTATTATCTGCGGCTGCCGTTTCAACGTTTTTTACGGGAAAAATTGAAATGCTTTAGGTAATAAAAACGGGAAGGCGGAAATCTCAACTAGAGATTTGTTAGGGAATGCTATTAAATGCTCTTAATATAGGAACATAACACTCAGTGGAATAGGTGGGTTGATTAGTTGGTATTTGAATAGAGAATCCCCAGGAACCTTCAAAAATGTAGATAATATTAAAAATATTTTTAAAAACTACTTTTATTATTACAGGGTTAAGAAATTCATATTACCTGCCCACTAGTATTTGAGCCTGATTCGAGGAAAGCTTATTTTTAAGCTTTAAAAATGTAAGTCTTCCCACTTAAAAGGTGGCATAATGCCACTATGTGAAACAACAGTTAAAAAGTCTGCAAATGCCTTCAAAAATATTGGCAAAAAGAAAGCTGCTAGACATACAATCAGAAAAGTTACCTGGTAACAGTTGCTTCTAGTATTTTATTTGTTTACATACTCTTCCCAGTTTCCATGGCAGGCAGAGCTGTGTGATCAAAGAGGAAATAAGGCAGGAATTATTACAGAGGTGTTATTTTGTTCAGATTTGTTTGCTACCTACATATACTATTACAACAAAAGAAATATGTCTGTTTGGATTTCCGGTTGGTGAGCTCCGTCTTCCACATCCCACTTCCCTTTGCTGGGGGACCCTGGTAAGGGTGGAAAGTTGCCCTGTAGGGGCGGCGAACAAGGAGGGAATCCCCGCTTGATCGCAGGAGGGCGGCAGCACTTCCGCTCGATCCAGGGCAGCCCTCCAAACTGGCAGAGGAAAGACCGGCCAGAGCAATATGGCCCATCATTAGGCTGCAGACAGCTGAAGTCAAACTCACCATAAGCACTTCAAAAGCAGTGCGGATGAAACTGGGTGAGATCTGATCTTCTCTTTACCCTTTACCTTCTCTTCCTGTAAAAGCTACTTGAAATATCTTTCCCCCTGTGAAGAGAGAGGGAAGGGACTTTCTATCCCACCCTCTAAGAATAGTGGCGTTTGACTATCCAGGGGAATCAAAAGCATTAAATGAACAATTTTAATCTAATTGGACTTACATGTTCCTGAAACTTGGGGACCAAAAGTTTTCCTATTTCTACTATTTCCTATTTCTATTTTTTATCTACAAAAAAGAAATAAAATTGGAAAAAGGATTAGAAAAATTTTGGACTTAGAAAACCTTAAATGGCTTTGGTGACATCTTGTGGTGAAGTTTGGTATTACAACTTGTTATTTCCTAAAAGAGACTTGGCTTGAAGCCCAGACCTTAGATAAGAGTTTTCTGACCTTGGCACCACCTGTGAGAGACTTAACTGTAAGAGAACAGCTGGGTGGCATAACTGGCCTTCTTGAACTGTGAATGCAAACATTTACTGACTTTCAAAGTTTTATGTGGGAAATTGCTTTCCTATCTCTTTACTTGAGGAATATTGGTCACTATATGAGATGTTGAAATACCCTGGACTATAAAATTTTGCTTGACAAACAACTTTTACTAGAAAGGCTATTTATAAACATGTGAAAGAGATGGATGAAGACTAGGAAAAGTTCTTTCCATGTTGAAAGCAATACATGAAACCATTCTTTCAGCTTGTGATAAGACCTAATATAAAAGATCAAGACACCAGCTTAAATACACAAACCCAAACTTTGACTACAACCAAAGAACCAACAATGCAGAAGATAACAGAAGAAGTGGGACAATCAATTATTAAGACAGAGGACTCAATTGACCAACAAATACATCTGATGGAAAATCCAGAAAAAGAAGTGACAACACTGAAAATGGAAATGACTTTATATATAAATCAGAAGAAATTTGAGAAAGAAGAAGAAGAGATTGAATGGAAGAGAAGCAAGCATGGAGAGCTGGAATAACAGGGACACAATTTAACAACTACAAATGGGCTGGTTCTTCCAGAAAACTGGCAATTACATAGTCTCCTTTACTCCAAATAACATATATAATACCGTAATAGAGGGAGATCTATTTGACGATCTAAAAGTACTGATATGGAAGCCTCATTGGCAAAGGAAGAAAGCCAAAATAAGGTTGAGGAAAATTGGGATTTTAACTTATTAGAGGGGATTTCATATTATTAATTAGAGGGTTAAAGAGAGATGTTGAAATAAGGGGAATTTTGGTCATTAGATTTAAAATGACCAATGGAAATTAGTTGAAAATAAAGATTTTATCTATCTATTTAATATTTAAAAATTAGACCTAAATGGGAAAAGAAAATTATTATGAATATGTTTGATTTATTGATTAACCCAGGTAACATACATAATGGTTTTGATTTATTAAAGGGGATGTTATTGTAGATGATTTAATATGGTGGGAAATAGCTTTTAGGAAATAGAACAAGATTACATTCAAATAGATAAAATGTATTTTGGATATTGATACTATATTTTGTTATGAATTGAGACAAGGGAAATCTTGGTTACCCAAAGCCTGAAAATTATAAATATCAAACGTTAAATTTGAATAATGAGAAACTAAAAATTGGGTAAAAATTAATAACAGGATATGGATTGTTTATGAAGATTGAATGTAAGATATGTATAAGCTAAAAATTCATTGATAAATGTAATGATGTTTTTATTTAGTTGATATAACTAGAACTGTACTAGCTTGAATACAAGACAGTAAATGTTGAGGGAAAAAGAGAAGGAATATTTGATGTTGTAACCTGAGATTTGCACTAAAGATTTTGTTACTGAACTATTGATTAACCCAGTCACCACATTGCTTTTTAAATACTTAAATGTAAAATTGGAAGATTAATAAAATATTATTTAAAAAAAAGAAATATGTCTGTTTGGACCTTTGCTGCTACTTAACGTTTAGTTATCATGTGTATATCATTACAATCCAAAGCGAGCTTTCACATAATTTAATTTGAATGGAATGGGAAGGTCAGGATTTTTTGTTAAATAGGCAAAAATATTTTAAGAGGCAATTGAGAAGGAATTCATCAATTGTATCACAATCACAGCATTTTATTTGAAGAGAAAGGATTTAGATGACACTAGACAATCCATAATAGGATGCGGTGGCTCAGTGGGTTAGGACGCTGAGCTTGTCGATCAGAAGGTCGGCAGTTTGGCGGGTCGAATCCTGAGTGCCGCATAACAGAGTGAGTGCCTGTTACTTGTCCCAGCTTCTGCTAACCTAGCAGTTCGAAAGCACGTAAAAATGCAAGTAGAAAAATAGGGACCACTACGGTGGGAAGGTAACAGCGTTCCGTGCGCCTTTGGCGTCTAGTCATGCTGGCCACATGACCACAGAGATGTCCTCGGACAAGCACTGGCTCTTCAGCTTTGAAACAGAGATGAGCACCGGCCTCTAGAGTCGGAAACGACTAGCACGCATGTGCGGGGGAACCTTTACCTTTAGACAATCCATGCCCCACTGGGTCATCCTTTCAGAGATATTTCCTTACTTAAGCAGAGAAACAGAATGACCAAGGAGGGGCAAAAAAGCAGTTACTTCTGACTTCCTACTAGCTTCCCCACTGAGTTTCCTTTTGGGAATTTGATGGAATATTGGAAACCTCCCCAGCAGGCAGTTGAAGTGGCTGCTACTAGGGCACAGGTCTGCAACCCGCGGCTCCGGAGCCGCATGCGGCTCTTTCAGCCGTCTCCTGCGGCTCCCAGTCCTCTGCCATGTGCAGTCCAAAAAAAAAAAGTGGGACTAAAAAAGTTTAACCAATCAATTCAAATATGCAGGGTAGGTGCATATCTCGCCTTGGCTCCACTCTTCAGTCAAACCCTGTTCTGCGCATGCGCGCATGTACGCACATGCGCACACATTTTTTGTGGCTCCGTTTTTCCTTTTGTGAGGGAACCGGTTCCGAGTGGCTCTTTCACTGTTTCAGGTTGCTGACCCCTGTGCTAGGGGAAAGGGAGTGAGGGATTGCCAGAGTTGCTGGGAAACTGTCATGGAATGTTCAAAATGAAGATCATGTGACCATCTTAGTAGTAACACAGCAGCAGTCAGTAGTATTGAAGCAGCCCTAACGTATCCAAATCTCATTCCCTCAGGAATCATTGGTCCTGGATTTTGGACACATTCTGTAAGTTAGCCCATTTCAGGTGCTTTGGTTCAAAAATTGTAGCTCTATGGATGCACCCTTCCAGCCAATTAAAGGTCATGATGAGATTTAATAATATATAGTCTTTCAGTTAAGTCATGTCTGCTACATTATATTAGCATTTTTGCTTGAATAAATAACTGAGGAAAAAATAGTTGCATAATGTTGCATATTCTAGTCATGTATCTGGGATTATTAAGATTATTGAATTTATTTTTCTTGCTTTTTTCCAAGTTTGAATTTGACATAGCATTAATATTTTATGCTTTGGTTCTTACAGGCCTTTCCTGATGTGGCGCTTGACGATAGAATGAAATGGCTTATATTGTCCCAAATTTCTATATGCAATTTTTGGCTAGAACTCAGCCCTGCCTATTATTGCCAGCTTTATCAGTCTTCTATCAAAAAAAGAATGGACACCTTTTACAGCATTTGAGATATGCAACTGATACTTCTTTAGGAAAGGAGAATAAAGTCATTGTAGAAAATCTGTCCATGTTATCTGTGGATATAAACAAAATCCGTAGGCTGAAGCCATGGGTGTTGTCAAAAGAGATGTCATATATTAAAGAAATAGCTAATATTTTGCAAACAATTGGAGCTGATCGACCTTCAGTAGCACATATTTTTGAATGCTGTCCTGAAGCCATTCTTTGTAGTCCTACCAATATCACTTGTCAGAGAGATTTGTGGTTATCTGTCTGTCAAAATGAAAAGCAGATAGTGGAGTTAATAAAACGGTTTCCAGATGCTTTTTTTAATGTTGAACATTATGAAAATCAGAAGGCCAACATTAGATTCTTCAAAGCATTGGGGCTGAAGAATGCTATCATCTGCCGATTTTTAACAAGTGCATCAAATATTTTTCACAATCCTGTTGAGAAGAATAAGCATATGATAGAATCTCTGCAAAGAAACTATTTAAGACTAGGTGGTTCACAGGAAAATTTGAAAAACTGGCTACTGAAATTATTGAGTCAAAATCCATTTATTTTATTAAATACTTCTACTACTGTCCAAGAAAACCTGGAGTTTCTTCAAAACAATCAATTCACCAATTCTGAAGTTCTAAGCTTGTTGTCCAAGCTCAAAGGATTTATTTTTCAACTTAATCCTAGCAATATGCAGAGTAGCCTTTTATTTTCAAAGACCATCTTCAACTGCAATGATCAAGAATTAAAAAAGCTAATATTACAGTGCCCTGCCCTTCTCTATTATTCAGCTCCAGTTCTGAAAGAAAGACTAAATGAACTGTTGAAGGAGGGAATTTCTATAGAACAAATTAAAGAGTCGCCTGCTGTATTAGAATTATCAACAGAGATAATACAATATAGGATTAAAAAATTAGATGCCCTAGGATACAGTCTGAAGAATGGAACTATAAAATATCTCAATGGAACAAAAAAAGATTTTGAAACTACCTATGGAAAGATACAAGCAAAAAGTGAGAGACCCATATATAATCCAGTTGCTCCTTTGAGTATTGAAGATTAGTTTCCAGAACCTGCTTAATAAAATGACAGGACCAGTTTGTCTTTCACCATTCAAATAAATTGGATGTAACTGTTACTTAGAAAATGAATTTGTATTCAGGCTTTTTTTTCCTGCATCAGTTTCTAAATATGCGACACTGTCATGGAATTTATAGGATCAAACTAAAAGCCTGTCTGATTTAACATTGTTCCTACAGTGGCCAACCACATTTCTGTGTGAAACCTACAAGTTAGACACTAGTCCAGTAGCATCCATTGCTCATGTTCTCTAGGAACTAATATTAAAAGGCATATTTCTGATGTGGAAGTAATTGATAGCAATTTGCCTAGAAACTATAAAGGTAAAAGTAAAGGTTCCCCCGCACATGTGTGCTAGTTGTTTCCAACTCTAGGGGCCGGTGCTCATCTCCGTTTCAAAGCCGAAGAGCCAGCGCTTGTCCGAGGACGTCTCCGTGGTCATGTGGCCGGCATGACTAGACACCAAAGGCGCACGGAACCCTATATTCCATGGATTCAATTTCTCTTCAAAACAAATATATGTGAGATGGGATTCTGTAGTTTCATGTTGCATGAAGTAGTACCTTTATTTGTATCTAAAGGTCTTTCACTTAAAAGGAAATATTTTATTTTCTGCATCCTGTATAAATGTAAATCTCAACATTTTAACTTTTCATAAAAGCAATTATTTATTAAAGTTCTATGCCACTCATCTCCTTACAAAGTAGTCCTTTGATAATTACCATTGTTCTTTTTTGCTGCTTCTCTTAACCCTACATTATATTTAAGATGTAAGCACTAGAGTAGGAAATAGTACTCCAATATAGTTTATATAAGATTATTATAGGGTTGTCAACAGAATATATAAATTATCTAGGAAAGGGAAGGAAGAGTTTTAAATTTGTGCCCTGATAGACAAGATGCACCGAACATTTGTTTAAATTATAACATGCTTGCTTTTTGCAATATTTAAAATAAAATTTAAATATATTGAGAATATATTGTTCATTTTATAAATAGCTTAGATTATGCACAAATGAGTGTTGTGTAATTTCTGCTAATTAGAAATACCTTCGTGACTATTGTGTGCCATCAAGTCAGTGTCATGTCTTAGTAACCACATAATCTTTCTTTCACAGATCTCGAGTATATATATGCATGATCTATTTTATCAATATTCTCTCTGGCATTTTAAATAATTTGGAATCAACCTGGTAAATATGAATTCAATGATTTTAGGAATGAAGACACATGGAACAGAATGGCACATCTCACAACTACATAGAAAGCCTAGCTTTGAATTTGCATGTAGCACATACTATGTTTATTTAACTATCCTATTTTTCTTTCTAAATATCAAGCGTGACAAACTTTAATATTTAGAACTACATGAAAATTCATGCATTTAAAAAGAACTCGATGTATAGAAATGGGATGAGGCCCTGGAGTTTAGTATTCTTGATTTCATAGGGTCCACTCAATTGTTCCCAAGTAGTGTCTTCAGCTCAATTTTAAATGATAATGCAATCAAGAATCAACCAAAAAATGAGGGTAATATTTCATTATGTCATTCTGTCCATCAGTAAAAAGACACTTTATTGGATTAACAGGTATATGAGGACAGGATCTCACAAAGTAGTTGGCATGGGAATGTTACAAGGGGTCCATTTATCAGAAATCACAATGAGATTTGCTTCAATGAAAAATAGTTTTCCAGACATGTTTGATATGAATAGGAGGGATAAGGAATCTGATGGCTACTAAGAGAGATGCCTGCTGGGGCATATTGACATTAGAGCTTATTGATATTAGATTTCTCTATTCCTTATTCTAAGCACATTAATTCAGATACTGTACCTTAAGATCTTTTACCATTAAAAGTCAATGTCAAAGAAATACCAAATGTCAGTTCTTAAAGTACATCAATATGTTTGTAATTTTTATGCCTGTGGCTAATCCTTCTATAAATACAATTTCCGTATGCAAACCATTCAGGTGTTGAGAACACTAAAACCTTTAGTAAACATTTCTAAAAAGAACGCATAAACATTTTATTCTTTTTACATATGCTTTTAAGATACACATTTATTAGGGATTGGTTGAGTAGTAAAATGACAAGAGTGCTAGCCAAGGTATCCAATATGAAGATTGTCTGATAAACTCTCTAATCTAGGCACATTGTTATTGTAATCCAGTCACCTAATTAAATACTATTTACAAACAAACTCCTAATTCATATGGTATTATTATAAAATCTGTTTTATAATGTTTTTAGTTGAAGTTTTAATGATGCCTTTGGGCCATAAAATATTCTGTGTTCTGGTGAGCATATGATGTTGCTTGATATCATCAAGCTAGTGGTTTAGCAAATCCAAGTCAGTTATCAACAGCACAGTATTGATAATTCTTTTCAACTGGAGATGCTAAGAATTAAATATAAATCCATTCCATGAACAGTATATTCTTATCACTGAGCTATGGAATACAAATTGCAACAATATAATAAATTATATCACATTAATTTAATTTATGGATGTGTAATTTTAGAGGGACAGTTTTTGGTCATTACTTTTACAAGATATCATCTGTTAATCTAGTGTTTATAATTTATTTATTCACATTTATATACCGCCCTATTCCCTGAGGACTCAGGGCGGTTTACAGGAAATTAAAAAATCCACCATACAAAAGTTAAAAAACCAAATTAAAAAATATTAAATTGACCCTGTATACTTAAAACCCCAATTAAAATTTCTCCTCAGCCTGGGCCCGAGAGCTCAAAGAGCCAGGTCTTCAGGCCCCGGCGGAATGATCGGAGGTCGGGGGCAGTCCTCAGCTCCACCGGCAGCTGGTTCCAGAGGGCAGGCGCTCCCACTGAGAAGGCCCTATCCCTGGGTGTCACCCGCCGGCAATCTCTCACCGGCGGCACCCTGAGCAGACCCTCCCTGTGGGAGCGCACTGGGCGAAGGGCGTTTGATGCCGGCAGCAGGTGTTCCCTCAAATAGCCCGGACCCAGGCCATGTAGGGCTTTATAGGTAATAACCAGCACCTTGAATTTCACCCGGAGGGCAACCGGAAGCCAATGCAGCTCACGGAGTAGAGGTGTTACATGGGAGTATCGGGAGACCCCCATTACAACTCGCGCGGCCGCATTCTGCACCAGTTGAAGCCTCCGAGTGGTCTTCAAGGGCAGCCCCATGTAGAGAGCGTTACAGTAGTCCAGACGGGAGGTAACAAGCGCATGAGTAACTGTGCGTAGGGCGTCTCGGTCCAGATAGGGACGCAACTGGCGCACCAGGCGAACCTGTGCAAAAGCCCCCCTGGTCACGGCTCCTATGTGGTCTTCAAAATTGAGCCGTGAGTCCAGGAGGACGCCCAAGTTGCGAGCCCTATCAACGGGGGGTAACACCTCACCCCCCATCGTTAGAGGTGGAATAAGTTGGTTAACCCGAGATGCCGATATGCACAGCCACTCAGTCTTGGCGGGATTGAGACGAAGCCTGTTTCTCCCCATCCAGACCTGAACCGCCTCCAGGCACTGGGACATCACGGAGAGGGCATCGCTGGGTTGGTTCGGGGTGGAAAGAAAAAGTTGGGTATCATCAGCGTACTGGTGATACCCCACCCCGAAACCACGAATGATCTCGCCCAGCGGCTTCATATAGATGTTGAACAGGAGAGGCGAGAGGACCGACCCCTGAGGAACTCCACAAATGAGAGACCTCGGGGCGGATCTCTGCCCTCCTGTCAACACCGACTGCGAGCGGCCCTGGAGGTAGGAGGAGAACCACCGTAGAACGGTGCCTCCCACTCCCAACCCCCTGAGACGCCGCAGCAGGATACCATGGTCGATGGTATCGAAAGCCGCTGAGAGATCTAATAGGACCAGGACAGAGGAGCAACCCCTGTCCCTAGCCCTCCAGAGATCATTCACCAGCGCGAACCCTAATCATAACTATTCCAACCAGATTTTCATATTTTAAGAAACATTGCATACAGAATAATCATGTGAACTTCAGTCTTTTTTAAGGACTACCAAAATGCTACAGTCAACAGAAACATGCTGAACTTCTAAATGAAACTGAGATATCAGTCCAATAAATCCACAATATAGCCCACTGAGTACAAAGGACTACCTATCCTGATTTAATGGATTAGGGATTAGGAACAAGACAGGAATAGACGTATCTACTATATCTCTTGCTCAGAAAACTTTGAAAGTGTATGCATGAAATACATTTCTCTGCAAATCACTTGTTTTTATCATTATTGGTCATGGGTGTCATTCAGCAAACTTAACCTGCTGAGGTATTATTTGTATAAAGTATTTTTATGTTAATTAGCATTGAAAATGTCAAACATAATTCATCAACTTCTACAAAATCGTGATAATGGATGATACTCGAGTCAACAGATTATGCGCAGAAAGAGCAATTGCTGTATTTGCATTATGTACTCAGGAAATAAGATTGTACACATTTGTACCTTGAGGCTGGAAATCACAGAAGTGTTTTTATTTTACAGCGGAAAGTTACTCAATATTGTCTTAATGTAAACTTGGAATTAATTTTCAGTTTAAGCAACCTAACAACATAAAGGGCTTTTCATTTTGCAGGTGAGAACATCAGTAAGCTACACCTGAGATTTAGCAGTCTTTCTTTGTCAGTATCAACAGATTAAAAAAGTGTAAAAGTCCTTCTACAGACTGCTTTGAAATGACAAGACATTACAAAAACTTTAAAAGGTTCTCTAAGTAAAAAATATTGTTTTTCACCATAAGGCATGAATGATGACTCAATATACTATATATATACATGCGTGTGCACACAAACACACCCTTGTGACAGCTGACTTCTAAAGAATTTAGTGTATAAAAATAGCTTGAAAAAGCAAAGATACACAAGAACTCTATAGGGAATTTAAGGACTGTTTCCCAAAAAATACAGACATCATAGGCTTGAAGCTAGAACATCAATGTATCTGTGTATGGCAGAGGCAACCAATTAAGGGCATAATCAGGCTAATGTTTAAGCACTTTAATGCTGAAATTATTTTAAAGGAAGCTATATCATCAGAACTGTGAAGTGCTTAACTTTTTGCCAAGTCATTCCCTTCACTTCTATTTTCACATTTTTAATTCAAGATTTTGAAAAGTGAATTAAATGTTCAAACGTGAGCCACTCCTTCAGATCCATGTAGTTGATTCCTTTTTTAAAAATCAAGTGTAACATTTCACCAGACAAGTTCCTGAAGAAATCTAGTTTCTGTGATAACAGGCTGCTTATGTCCCTCGTAGGAGAAAGTGATTCTTTCAGTTCTTTAGATATTCCTCCATAATGGTGACCTTACAGCAATCCAAATCGTGTAGATCCCATAACTACACAAGGTTCTCATACAAACAGTACTGAATTTCTTTAATCAGATTTATCCTTTTTCTTCCCAGTTAAAGGCACTTTGCTTGAGATAGCAGATCCTACAGCTGCAACACTTCCTGTCACAACTGAAACACTGCCTTTAACTAATCCCACTCCCATGGAAGGCACAGCTGTTACTGCTGTTTTGGTCACTTCAAAGCTTTTCCCTCCTATCCATGCTACACCACCAATTGTCGCACCGACAGCTCCCTTGGTTATGCTGAAGAGGCCACCAGTCACCCGGGTAAGCATGCCAGGCTGTTGTTGTGGATGATCTTTTACTGAATCTAAGGAAGAGAAACAGTGTCAGTGTCAGTATTCAGAATTAGTTTAAATGTGGTAGAAAAGCATCACTTGCAAATGAAAGTCCCAGTGAAATTTTGCTCTACAACTCTTTCCTATGATCTATCACTGGCAGAAGAGCATTTGGGTGGGGGGGGAAATAGCAAGAGTCTCCATATTTTCTAACAATGCAAAAGAAAGTTATGGAAGTGTTTTGGTTTTTTTAAATTATTATAATTAAGAGATTCAGCATTTTTGTCTACTAACTACGGGATAAATTATTTTGGAGCAGAGTCAAGGCTCTTTGAGATACTAGTACAGAACTGCTAACCCTTTGCTGGGTTCAAATACGCTAAACTAGGGGTTTTAATTATGGCACGTTGACCCATAAAATGGCAAATTATAAATCATTATCTATAAGACACAATGAATATACTCATACGTTACCTGAGCCAAAGTCAGGAAATTACATTATAACTCATCATAATTTGTTAATACCAGTCAGGGACCATTTAGATATCTGACATACCATATTAAAATTTATTCCTAAAAGGTGAACTCAGCATTATAGCTATTTACTATACCTTAATGGGTTAGAAAGGTCAGCATATTATGCTTTCTAGCACTAGTAATAAGCAAACACCTTTCCAGGATAGCAGAAAAAACAACACTTCCTTCACTTCATCACTCCTGTTTCATAACTGAACTTGTAGTTCCATTTATTTCAGAAGTTAGAGGCAAATCTAACTGAGAAATCTGAATTTTGGAATCCTTTATGAAATATATTATCATGCAATTAAAAAAAACCAAAGGAGAGCTTTTTCAGAAAAATCACATGTATTGAATGCTTTCCAATGAAAAATCCTTTTTTTTAAAAAGTGAAAATAGCTGATGGCTGTTCAGACATAGCTGCACTACACTGTCCACCACAACCAGCAGAGCCAGAAACATACATTTATGTACATGTGTGTACACGCACACACACACACACATATACAAAGTCTATGTATCAAAAATGAAAGAAGAAAAACATATTTTCACAAACATATTTGTCCATCTTATGTGTTTAGCTCTCTTAATCAATAGTAAAACCACTCTCTGAGAGAGAAAAGCAGGTATACAATTACCTTCCATGTGAATGGAAGACCAATGATGACAGAGATTCTGAAAAAAGCAAGACTGCCCTGGAAGTCTGAATAGGACAGATTTCATTTGTGCAAATAAATTTATCTACTTGCATTTACAGGTTACAAATGATTTGGTTCAAAACCAAGCTGCATAAATTAGTGCTCCTTTCTCTGCAGCCATATCACATGTAAGTCATAAAAAGCTATTTTAAAAAGACAATATATTAGGAGAGCAACATATCAATATAACTCAGATTCTGCATAAACCTAGGTTATTTTAACTGTATTAGCTTAGGTATTTAACCATGAGAAAGGCAGACTAGTAATTCAGTGTGTTGCCATGAATTTGAGGGGTTTGTGTGACCAAATTATCCTTAAGCAAGCAAAACACAACAAACATGTCTTTAAAAGTAAAAAAAGTTACTTTTTGTAATTTATAAAAGTCAGCTTTGATCATGAAATTAAAGTCTGCTCATGGAGAATAGAATAACAATTTAAAAAGAACAATCTACTGCACCGTATTTGAGTAAACAGTACTATTATTGCAAAATGTACCTTCTGGGGGTTCACTGTTAAGATATGGAGGAACATCTTGCTCATTCTTCTCTGTCTGGTTCATTATTGCCTAAAAATTCAGAAATGTATAGAATCTAGATTATACCAGCTCTTTTTAATGTTCCTTTGAAAAGTTGCTCACTAATAATTCAATGAAATCATATGCTGGGACACGTTTTCCATGGCATTCCAATCACCAATACAATACTTTATGGATGTGAAGAATTAATATGTTAAAGCATTGATGGCAGACGTAAGTCACCTCAAAGCTGGCATGCCACAATGTTTTGGGTAATACACCAGTTCTTATACCTACATTCACCAACATCCGACAACTATTCTCAAAGCACGTCTTGTTATCATGTGATTTTCTAAGGCTGGGCAAAAATGAAGTATGTTCTTGAGTGGCCACTGGAGCCTCCAAAAATCCTGTGAGAAAAGGACATTGCTTTCACATAGTTTCTGGAGGCTGCAAGAGGCTGCAGAAGAGCTTCCTCCAAAGCCACTTCAAAAATGAAGATATTGTGAGACCGGGAGAAGCCTTGGATAGGCTGCAGGGACCTATTAACAGAAAGAAAACACTGCCTGAAGGTAAGTGACACATGGCAGATCCTGGGGAACAGTGCTAGGGGATCAATGAGGAAGGAGATAGAGAATTGTTCCTCTTTTGTTTAGTTTGTATGTATTTGACATGCCAGCAGCCAAGTTATTCATTTCATAATTTTTTTGACACACCAAGCCCAAAAGGTTCACCATGACTGTACCTAGGGGCACTCAGACTAAGCAAAAATGTGCAACTTCCAGTGTTTCCTTCAAGTCCTAGGATGTAAGCTTTAATGTGGAAAAGAAAAATTTCGTATTTCGTATTTTTTATATGTGCCCTGTTCACCGCCCTGAGTCCTTCGGGAGAAGGGCGGTATATAAATATAATAAAACTAAACTAAACTAAAAAGTGTTATCTAATTCAGAGTCAGGATAATTTGCATTCTTGTTTTGAACATGTCAAGCAATAACATTCAATGACAGAACAACTGTTGTCGGTTGAAGAATTTCTTAAACCCTGCCTCACAAGAGGTAAGGAAATAATAATTCTGTACTTTCAGCTGTGCTGTAATAGTGAAAAGCTGTAAACCAAGCCACAAATATAATTGCTTGAATCAAGATCTTTTACCGTAAATCCTTATATAATAATTTAACAAATTTAGAACAGATTTCTTCTTTTAAATAAGAAAAAGAGAGGCTAATCCTCATTCTCAACACCTTCTGCAATTTTAATAATTAGAGAACAATTGAGCCTATATTATCTTGAATATCAAGTAATTAGAATATGAAAAAGACTGTGGTTATGTCATTTATTAATGTATCACTACAATAAATTGTAATGCACACATTAGGAATACTGAAGTAATGTTGGAATTGGAATTAGGACTTTGTCATATTTGTGTAAAATTTAAAAGCACGTAAGTTCAATCTCAAGGTGAAAATACATTCAGTGAATAATGTATCATTAAAGTTATAATAACCATGTAATATTTTGAAATAAAAGGATTTGCGTGTAAAGATGACTCAACTATTCAATTTAGAAAATTTCATTTCTATTTCATTCAAGATAAAGATGTCAGCAATCTGAAATGGCCTATCCTTATACAAATCAGATTGCCACATGAAAGCATTGCACAAGCAATATTGTTAAGTAACATCTGATTACACAGGCAATTCAATAAGGCTGAGGGAAAGTACTACCGTGGAGAAATCTTTCATGAACCTTATTCAGGATTATCAAGATCATATGGAATTTTGCCAAGTAATGTGGTATTAACCTAACTCTCAACATGGAAAATAGATTTCACTATGAATAACTGTATATTTATTTATTTATTTATTTTATTAGTGGGACTTATTGCCTACAGGTTTAACAGGACATAACAATAGTTTCCACTTCCTGTCCTTAAATTGGAATACAATAGCATTACCTTGATTTTTGAGCTATTTTAAAATGTCACATGATTTACCTGATGCTAACAGGTGAATTAGAATAGAATACTAACTTTATGGTCACTTTGAACGTACACTAATCAGCATACATTAAAATGAAATTTCATTGCACACAGCTCTCAAATATACTTCCAATATACACTACATAAATATGACAAAAATACAGAATTATGCATATACCCACATATATTATATGACACAGAAAAACAACACAGTCTAATTCAGATTATGTATATATGTGCATGGCGAGAAAAACAAATCTTACGAGTTTACCAGACAGATGGCATAGGGAACAAAGCTATTACAGAATTGGGTAGGATTGTTTTATGTCCTTCCCATTGCTGTCTCAGCATGGTTTTTCTTTAACATACTGTGAAGAATTAAATAGACAGAACTATAAAAGCCTTTTACAGATTTCTTCCTTCTGTAAAAAGACAGCAAGAATTTTTAAGCACTGTTGTCTAGAATAACAAGTCAATGGCAAAACTTACCATTTTAGTATGGCTCAAATTCTATTTTAGCTTTTTTAAAACTAATAGTCAGGCAAATATTGAATTCTAAAATCTAGTAAGTAGCCAATTATGATTAGAATATTTTAAAAATCATTTCTAGAGATTTATACAATATAAATCAAAATTATATTTCATGTGACTTTCATACCTACTGTATTTAATGCCTAGTTATATAGTTTCAGAATGACAAGTTCCCTCATCTTATTTTCTTCTAATTAAATGACATCAATTTTAAGTTGCACAAAAGTTTAACCTATGTCAACAAAAACAATATATATTACAAGATATACCTTCTAGAAAAACTGCTGAGCCAATTCAACAACTATAGCTTAGACAATGTAGTATCTGGTAATGTGTTCCTTTAGCGACACAGTTGTTCAGTTGCTATTTTTAGCCTATGTGCTTAATGAACAAGCGTCTTCCCCTCTGGGATATTTTGATGTAAAAATAAAAATATGCAGCTGTGCAACACTTTAATATATACCTCATTATTGCTATGCAGTCTAATAATGCAATTGCAATTACAAATACCAAATTATAAAAAAGTGCTAAATACTCCTATTTATTGTATCAAATAAGAATCTCCTGAAAGAGCTAATATTTTTATTCAATAGTTTTGCAATAATACACAAATAGGTTAGAGAAGCCTGCAGACACTGAAGGGATTCTGGGAGTCGTAGTCCCAACTCAGTTGAAGTAGGTCAGGGAAGGGTAAAATGCAATCTAGGACTGTGCAATGCTTCAACTGATTTGGAAAAGGTGTTTTGAAACACTTGCAACATTTGTGATCCATTAAGGTGGCCTTGTCTTTTTCTAGGATGCATGATTCTGGGAAAAAGTACAACTGCTTTAATGAGCCATAGACGGCTGTATTCAAGCTCTCACAAGGTCTAAAGAACTTCTCCCAAATCAAATCCAAGCACCGCTGAGCACTAGTAGAATATAGTTACATGGTGGAAAAATTGTACTTGAAAATTAAATACGGTATGTGCCTTTCTCTGCTTCTGCACACGGCCTTTACATGCTATAATGACTACATAACATGTAGAAAATTATGCGCAATCCATTTATATGTCCTGCTATATAACAAATAAATTTGACAATGTTGTTCAGGAAAGTCTGCCATCTTTAATCATGCAAAGATGATCCTTTATTTTCATTGCACGTTTTAGCACAAACACAACAATCATCTTTACATCCTGCAGATTCTTTCCCATATCTGTAGAAAGTCTAATTATAGTTAACATTCTTCCATAATAACACAAAAATCTTATAGCATAAATAAGAAACAACAATATGAATTCTTTAGATTGCCCAAGTTCTTTGGTTTTGGATAGCTAATAAATTCAAATAACATATAAAATCCAAAATATTTTGATTCATTTCTCATTTCTAGGAGACATTTCCTATCTAAACTTTTGCAAAAGAATTCTTCATATTTGTAGATAGGATGAGTATTACACTATGCAACAATAAAATATTTGACTAAAGTTTTACCTTGGGTATTTTTGTAAATATTTGTATTTATACATTTTATTTGTAAACACATTTTATTAATATCCATACTTACCAAATGTTACTGTATTGAAATATCCCAGTGTGATTTCCTATATAAAATCAAAGGAAATTATATAACTTTTTTAATATAAAGATTTATCAAAATGTTACAGTACAAGAAATCTAAATACAACACAGACTCAATTCAAATTATGTGAAGGGTGAACTTATCTTCCAGAAAAATATTTGCAAGCAACCATTGAACTAGCTTGAGAATGAAGATTCAGGATTCATAAAAAAATATTTTCAGATATTCTAAGCAAAATACTAGATAATGACCTTTAATTGCTTTAGGTGAATATTAATTATATAGTGCTTCAATTTTTTTAAAGCAGCATACAAATATTTTAAACATTTGCTCAGAATTATATGGCTGTTCAGATTCTCCCCAGCAGTCCCATTCAGATTGTGTAAGAAACAAATTCACAATATTCGGTTTTCACAAAATCTGAAAAACAGATTCAGGCCTAACTATCATTGAACAGAGATCTGCATGGCTATCATTATTTTAATAATCCTGATTATTGTGTTCATTCTTACTAAAACAGAACTGTAAATCACATTTCATTCCTTGCACCTAGAAAAGTTTGCAGTCATAGAAGCTGATACTTGGGGACAACTAAAGTATTACTGCTACCATACTACCTTGGTGGTAGCCTGGTAGTAGCCAGATGTGTTGAACCTTTATAATTGTTGGCTGGCAATTCCAGAAATTGTAATCCAAGACATTTTAGGCATAAAGTTGGAGAAAGCTGCATTATACAATGAAGACCCTTTGACTGGAAAAGCAGTTCAATTAAATTTTTCAATACCAAGAGAAGTCCAATACAATATTTCTTCATTATTTTATCAAGACAACTTATGAGTAAAATTAAAAAAGCCAATTACTAAAATATTAAAAATGAAAGCCATTTTGTTTCTCTTTAGAAATTTGCCAAACTTAATTCAAAGAACCATTTTAAAATTCCTCATCATTCCCACAAGGGAAAGCAATGTTTCCAAAGAGGTTGGAGAACTTCTTATTTTATTATTGCATCTTTTTGTGGGCTTCACCATGCAACTCCCCAGCTGGTAATTTAATTTTATGATATTGGGTGGGTGTTGCCCAACAACGTGTAGGGCCCCAGACTACTTTTAAAGAAGAAAATTCCCACTCCTTTCTGTCAAACGTACATTTCAATGCTTAATTTAAAATTGAGGCACTTTACCATCCTGGAAGAGTTCTGAACCCACACACTAGCGAGGCAAAGTTGACTTGCACATTAAATAACTTTACAATTTCGGCGTCATAGAGTAAAAGCAGGAATACACTTACAGGCATACAGTAAACTATCAAATGAAGTCGCATTTTTAATTTTCAGAGCATCCAATGAACTAGTTGACAATCCGTGGACATGCATTACACCCAACCCTGTTTTCCACCGAGAGTAATAATAAACTTCCCCACCGGGACCAAACCTGAAAACACATTCAGGAACAGAAGCGTAAACAGCAGCCTCCCTGTTGCAAAAGGCTCCAAATGGGGGCCCAGCAGACACAAAAGGCTGATGGATGGCACGCAGCAGTGACGTGGCAGAGGAGGCAGGCGCAGGACCTGGAGCCATACTGCTGTTGACGTGCCGCCTGGCCTCTTTTCCCCACCTCCTCACGGGCTCTTCCACGTTGAACCCAAAAAAATCTAAATATCCGCTGCCAGAACATATTGGCCACACTTCTGCCTTTTCTCCTGCGTAACCTATTTTTACCTCTCTTTGCACCCGCACTTAGCAGTGCTGCGTGTGCCTGGCTCTCTTCCCGGGGGAGAAAACCTCTAGACGCCGCATTAATTTCCCCCCCGCCACCCCGCTCCGTTCTCTCTCCTTTCCTTCCAATCACAGCAGCGGCCAATGCTACTGAAACTGGCTCTGCAGGGAAGGCTGGTGGATATTTTCAACAGTTAAGATCTACCGACAACGCCATTAAGGGGAGCTTCTCCCATTGACCCGAGCTTTCTCGATTTCCACTGGAAGGCGGCGATCCGAGGAAATTGCCCTCGGGGAGAATATTCCCTCCGAACGCTGCAACGGTCCCCTCGGGAACCTCGGGAGCGCACGGCTGCTCGGTCAAGATCAGGCAAGAACCACAACTCCTTGCTTGAGGCTTTTCCTTTCCCCCAACAACACCAAGAGCGACCCCCTTGTCCTCGCTGGGCTTCTCACGTTCCCCCCCCCCCTTGCTACGGGATGGCAGCTAGCGGGAAGCACCTTCCGTCCACATCCAGAACAACTCTGGGGCCAATTTTGCACGGATGGCGTTTCGGCTCCCTTGTGCCCAAAGCGGTCCTTTACCTGCGCCTCATCCCGTCTCGCTCCCACCTTCGCGGCCCCAGCCGGCAAGAGACCCCGGCCTCGCCGAGCCGCGGAGGGGGGGGGCAGGCGACAGATCCCCGTCCCATTCTTCTTCCACCCCGGAAGGAAAAGGGGTGGAGAAGATGCCCCAGGCAACTCCACCCCGTATTTTCGGCGCAAAGCCCAGAGGAGGCTGCAGACGAGGAGGCCACCTTCCAAACTCACCTCGCTGGGATGCCCGCGCCGCTCGGTTCAGCACGTCGGAGGACTTGGCCAGGCAAGCCCGAATCGACTCCGACCCCTTGGCGGCTGCTTCTTCAGCGCTTGCCGACGTGGCGCCCTACGCACCTCGCTTGTCCCCGCCCGCAGAACCCGCCCCAGGCTGGCCCCCCCGCGCCCCCCGGCGGGGCTCTGGAGGGGCGCGCAGGCGCTTGAGCCCGACCGGGCCGTCTTGGAACTGGACTGCCTCTCCTCCGCTTCCACCTTCTTCTCTTCCTCCTCTTCCGAGAGCGATGCTAAGGAGCCAACGGGAGGAATGAAGTTGACAGCAGCGATCAATGATTCCTCTTCCCTCTGCTTCTTGTTTCACCTTGAGCGCCCTGCCCTGGCTGGACGTTACGGCCAGGATGTTGAATAACGACCTGAGCTCGTTGCAAATTATTACCCCTTCTCTCAAGTAGGCAGGCTCCTGACAGCTGCGTGTCAGGCTGAAGTTCAACAAGTGCAACTGTGTCCGCTATGAATTATGATCCAGTTTTGCCTGAAGTTGCTAAAGGCAAGGGAGAGACCAGAAGGAAGAAAAGGACGATGTTATGACAGTGATCTGGTGTCAAGGAGCTTTTGCCAGCCTTATAGGCAGTGATTGGAAATGGGGATAAGTTGTGGGGATGGGCGCTGTGAAACTGTTACTTAAGCGCCCTGGAAAGTAGGAACAAATACTGGATAATTTTAGATTATATTAGATTCTGCATTTGAGAATAGAGGAGGCCTGTAGGCCTGTTGTTGCTTCTTGTTGATAGCATTAGTAAATATATATGTAACTAAAGCAAATACAACCGATACCTTCAATTAGTGTTTGTTGATTGGAGTGTAGCAGTAGCCAGTAGAGTTTATGGGGTGGGATGTCCATCCATCTTTGGGGAGAGGCAATGTTTTTGACCAGTAAGAATTGACAATTTCAGCAGCATTGCTCTTCCAGGCTCCTAGCTGCTTGATTGCAACTTTCTGGATGAATTGGTTTTTGTTTTCTCTCCTCATCCCTTTCTCACTTTTGTTGTGTTCTCCATCCTCTTCTGAAAGTAGGGAATGTCTTTATTGTATTACTATCCTGAGAGCATTTCCAACAAGTGGGAAAACAGTTTACCGTAACCATTTTAAAAAGTAATACAGCAAAGATAGAAATAGGATTGACAGCCAGTCATGGGCTGGAGATTAGCATAACTTTGTGTTCAGCAGAGTTCATATCTTCTCTGAGGACAGGTTTAACAATGACTGGTTGTAATGTTAATGATTTCTTAGTAAGACTGTGTGGTCTGAAAATAATTTCGAAAGACAATAACAAGGGCTCAGCCTCCATTTCTCACCTATACCGTAAAGCAGTTTGACTCTTCAAGTTTCTATGCAGCCTGAAAACAAATGTTACTATGGCTTAAAAGTTGCATCTATCTCTGCAACTTAAATTGTGACAGTACTTGTTCCCTTTTTCAGACAGAAGTCAACTACTTTGTGGTAATTATCTGGTGGTCCTGGAGCATATAAAAATAGACCAAAAAGTGAGTTAAGAAATCACCTGGGAGGTCATTTTTGATTAGTTTCCAGATGACAAACTTCTATGAGGCCTACTAAAACAATGTTTTTCCCCTGCTTGTGTTGGAAAGATTGGAATGATCAAAGTATTTATTTTATTTATTTATTTATTTTAATTCCATTTATATCCCGCCCTTCTAATCAGGTACCATCATGGCCTCAAGATTTAGTTATTTTACATCCAAAGGCAAAATTGATCTTCCTGATGTGGAAGATTTTTTTTTTCCAACAAGGGAGTTGGTATTGCCTTCTTCAGTACAACAGGTACTTCTGTAATTATATGTTTACAATGGGATTATTTTGGCCTGCTACATCAAAGCTGCATCTTTAGTTGCAGAAATATAAGAACAATTTTCTCAGACTTACTAGTCTTTCTAGTGAGGATCTGAATACAGGTAGTCCTTGACTGATGACCACTCACTTAGTGACCATTCGAAGTTACAATGGACCTCCTCAGAACTAATTACAACCTGGTTTTGAAGTTCTGACAGCTACCCCTTCCAGTCAAGTGATCACATTTTGTGCACTTGGCAACCAATCCACACTTACAACTATTTGCAGTGTCTCATGAACCTGTGACTGTGATCACATGACTGGTGTTTTCTGGTTCCCAGCAAAAAAACCACCCATTAGTTAAAATAGATTTGCTAAAACCGTGGCATTTGCTTAATAAAAAAGATTGTTGAATCAGGCATATCATAAGCCATAAGGTGTCCCGTTTGACAGATGCAACTTATCACTAATTCTGGACCCAATTACAGTCATAAGTCAAGGACTACCCGTACTAAATTTATTTTAAAGGGTTCTCTCCTATTCTTTGCACTAGAGAATAGTTACAGAGATCATATTCTCTCAGCTCCTAATTCCTCTTTGTACTGTCAAATGTAAGATCTATCTGGAGCAAAGTCCCACATTCAGATGAAATACAAATTTATTTTTAAAAAAACAAATCACATTCTCCATTGTAATTCTCATATTAAGACATTTTGTTCTGTATTTATTATTTAGAACATAGAATAATACAGTTGGAAGGAACTTCAGAAGTCTAGTCCAAGCCCCTGCTCAAGCAGGAGACCCTATACCATTTCAGACAAATGGTTGTCCAGTCTCTTTTTGAAAGCCTCCAATGATGAAGCATCCACAATTTTTGAAGGCAAGATGTTCCGTTGGTTGATTGCTCTCACTGTTAGGAAATTTCTTCTTAATTCTAGGTTGCTTCTCTCCTTGGTTGGTTTCCAACCATTCTTTCTTGTCTTGCCTTTTGGTGCTTTGGAAAATAGTTTGACCCCCTCATCTTTGTAGGAGCCCCTTAAATATTGGAACAGTGCTATCATGTCACCCCAGTTGTTATTTTGATTAGATTAGACATTATTCCTGTAACAGTTCTTCATATGTCCAACCTCCTAATCATTTTGTTGCTCTTCTCTGCATTCTTTCCAGAGTCTCAACATATTTTTTGTATTGAAAAGGTATTTAAAAATCATTTGGGTTAAAATGGACAACTATAGAAATTGAATGAATGAATATAGTATTTTGTTTTGGGGCTTTAAATAGACAATTCAGTGAATATTATTTAAAGAACTCTGAATGAGTTCACAGTGCAGAATCAAAGTAGAGTTACTATCTTTTTCTAGACAAAGGTGCTGCACCATTAATAGCTGCATAAAATATGGCAGTTCTCTATTATTATCAAATAGCCTAATAAGACCTACCTTTACCTGAACAACTATGAGAGACATAAATACAGCAACAGTTGCACAACATAGAGATGTGATAGTAAGCTAGTGTGTTTAAAAGCACCAAAATAAAAAGAACTCCTTTATATTTTATACTGTCAAATAAATGGCCAAATATACATATGGAGATTTATATATATATTATTTATTTTTATTCTGTCATTATTTTTTTATAAATGAGGTAGTACACTTACATAATATTCCTTCTTCCTCCTAATTTCCCCACACATAAATCCTGTGAGGTCGGTTGGGCTGAGAAAGAGTAACTGGCCCAAAGTCAACAAGTCAGCTTTCATGATAAGGTGGGACTAGAACTCACAATCTCCTGGTTTCCTACATGGTACCTGATACACTAATCCAAACAACCTCTACATGCTAAATGCTTGATACTAAATTCCATCAAGTCAATGGTGTTTACAGGTAATTCTCAACTTACAATCATAATTGAGTGCACATTTCTGTCGCTAAATGAGATAGTTGTTAAGTGAATTATGCCCCATTTTACAACATTTTTGCCATGGTTATTAAGTGAATCACTACAATACTTAAGTAAAACATGCAGTTGTTAAGCAAATCTGGCTTCTCCTATTGATTTTCCATCAAAAGCTCTGTAGGAAGGTTGCACATGACAATCTCGACACCCTGAGATGCTGCAACCATTGTGAATACATGCCAGTTGCTGAGGACTCAAAATTTGATCACGTGACAGTGGGGAAGCTGCAATTGTCACAAATGTGAGAACTGGTCATAAGTCACTTTTCAATGCTATTGTAACTTTGAACGGTCCTTAAACAAATGGTTGTAAGTTGAGGACTAGTTGTACAGTACTCTGCAAACTTGACTCAAATGAGTAGAATAGAATAGATTGATTCATTTAGCCAATTTCTATGTAATGCAGGCTTTAGAATCTGTGATGGGAGAGTCATACTTCATCTTCCAAAGGCCATGGTGATTTTTTAGAACACACTGCTGAATTACTATTTTCAATATGAAAAAAAGCAAAATTAGTAGATACTGGGGAAATACAATTAACTAATTAAGTTAATTAATTGAAACAATTAGTTTCCATTTATTTATTTGTTTGTTTGTTTGTTTGCTGCCCATCTTGTCGAGACAATTCTGGGCAGTTTACAACTTTAAAAGCTGTGAGACCATAAAGCATAAATATTTCTAAAGACAACATAGAATTAAGAGTAAAATTACAGTTAAAAGATGGTAAGGAGGGAGCAGGTGTGAGGGAAGTGGTATTTTCTTTTACTTTCTCAACCACTTCTAACGTGATACTCCCCCTTTGAGGCCCCAAGCCAACTGACAGAGCCAGGTGCTTGGGACTTAACATTGAATCAAAAACAAATTTAGTTTTTGGAATAGCCTTGTTCATATTTTTGTTTTTGCACTGGTGGCGGCCATTTTTGCAATCAAAAGTCTTGACGCAGGCCTCAGCCTGCCTTACCCAGATGACATACTTTTTATGAAAATTATGTTTTCTGGCCCTTATCTAATTGGCAGAGGTTCCCTTCCCAGTTTGTCCTTTCGGAAGGTAAGTCACACTTCAGTTCAACATGCTGGCATAGCTGGATCACTGTACCAATCAGTTGGGAGTGTACTTTAGGCAAGAACCTTGGCATAATTTTATTATCTCCTTCAGCACTTTTTAAACTGCTATTCATCACCACTCTGGCTCCCCAGCCTCTTAAGGATGAAGGCGTTCCTTGCTGTCAGCTGCTAATAAGATTTTTTTTCTCTCTTATCAGTCTTCCTGGTCAAGTCTGATTTCTAGATCTGGGTTACTAAGCTGTGGAAATTTAGTTTGCCTTTATAACATTAATAAGCAAAATATTACTAACCCTCAATGAATCAACCTTCTTAAACTTAATGAAATTAATTAAAATTATTACATAGGCAGAAATCTTAAGGGCAGCTGTATATGATGCAGTTTAGATATGTCAGATACATCAGATTGGGAATGGTTGCTTTTACATACTATAATTGGAATAATTTGAAATTGAGGGAGACTGTTGTCACTCATCTGTCAAGTCATATGACTCTTGTTGGCCCTGGAGTCTATGGTGATCTCTCTTGCTGCAGGGAAGCTGGATCCAGTCAGAATAGGTTTCACTGAAATGTTTATGTTTGTACTGATGGTTATTTGTTGTTTTTATCATGGCTGCTGATTGCCCATTTTATTTTGTATTTTTTTTGTTACTTGTATGAGATGAGAGATCGTATAGATTGAATAAATTGGTCAATTGCAGAAGCACATTGATTTTAATTGAATGTCAACCCTATTCCAGATGGCTTTCTTTAGATGCACCAGCATTCAATACACCAAATTTAGATATTAGTAGGGTCAACTAGCACATATCTTTTGATAAAATTAAAGGTTACAGCAATTCTATTTTTGAGATGTTGATTGACAGGCTACAAACACAATCTCCTCTGTGCTGGAAAGATTATATATGTGCCCTGGATTTTATTTTAGAATGTTGGGATGATCCCAGCTGCAAGTCATCCAAACAGCTGATTAGAAAGCAAAGCCCTTTTTTTTGCTCATGCAGATGTCAGAAAGGCTCCATAATTCTAGAGAAAGAGTTGCTGCTCCCTGAGACAGCTGTCCTTTTTCCTTGTTCTGCTGCAGTCTTTGGAAACTAACTTAGTTCAGGGTTACAACTAAAGGTTTTTATTAATTCACCGATAAATAAAATATAATAAATTAATTGGAAACATCTATGGCTTCTTTTCATGTTCAATGGAACATCATTGTTGTGATATGCCATACTGTCAGGACCCACCTCAATCCACATCTTAGGAAATAAGAACTCTTGGATGCAAGTTTAGTCCAAAAGGAAAATGTTTACTAGGATGGAATCGATTGTGGGAATACAAGACGGAATCTGACAAAAGTTACATTTCAATCCTATATAAACCATTCCCATTTCAGCCCCTCCCCTCATCCATTTGGTCAGGCTGTCGTCAGTTGCTAGGTGTCAGGGCCTTCCATGGGAAAGGGAACTCTCCTTGGTTTTATGGTTATTGCTTTCCTTTTCAGTTGTAAATGAAGATACAATCCAGACCTGTCTGTCTCCCTCCCTTCCCCAGTTAAGACATCCCCTGTTGTTTGAAAATCGCTTTAGTAACCATCCTCTCCCCCCCCTCGGAGAGATGGCAGAATCCTCAGAAATAGCACGTTGTTCTACCTATACAATTATGAAATGTGATATAAATGGATTCTGACACATACTGTATAAGTCTGTGAATGAACAGTAATATCTTCAGTGGACTCATATGGGGGGGACAATATTTTACTCTTTTATGAGGGCAATAAACAAGTACACTCACAGCTTTATTTCAAGGAATCCTAGTATAAGTTACCATCCTAAGTACAGTCACTACATTATAAGTTGATGTGTACATTGTGTACACCAAGAAAATTCTCGGTCATCCAGGTAGAGTTGTTTAGACTTGTTGGCAACTGGACTTCTCTTCTTTTTTGGTTTGAAATGTTGCACTGCTTATCCAAGATGCTTCTATAGTCTAGTTCAGGGGTGTCAACTGCCGGCATGCGGGCTGTTTGCGTCACGCCAAAACCGCTCCCACCCCATTGCCGGCAATGGGAAAAAAGTCGTGATATGTTGTGACACATCATGTGACGTTGCGAGTTTGATGCCCGTTGTCTAGTTCATAATTCAGGCTAATTCATAACTATATACCATACATCCAAGGATCTGTGTGTGTTTGGAAGCAGATATTAATAGTCATCATCAATTCTGTAATTACAAATATTGGAAAGTGGAGTTCTTGCAACTGTACTTCCAAGCAGCAATCCTATTAAACAGCAAACACTATTGAAAGAAATAACACACATGTACGCATACCTCAATGGTGATGGTAATGATAATGGTGATAATTTGGATCCTAGAAAGCAAATGACAAACATATACATGCATTTAAATCAAGCAACAGAAACTTTCTGGATAACCAATGCAATCAGATTGGTTATAGATTTAAACATCTCCACACCATTAGACCATGCAAAATTTGGTTTAAACCACTAAACCTGGGCAGTGTTTCATTCACACAAGAGTGCTTGTAATTGACCGAAAACATGCTCCAATTTATGAGAAGAACCAGTATTAACCAGCCTGCCCCATATCCTTAAATGTGTTTTGGATTACGATTTTTATGAACCAGAATCAGCACAAGCATTGAGGATGCTGACTATGGGAGCTGTCGTCTAATACCTCCGAAAGATACCATGATACTAAGAGAGGACTCCATGCATCTGAACATTGGTTAATGCTTAATTTGATTATGTGTGCTTTACTGGGGGGAAAGAGAACGATTTTTGTTGCTCAAGAAGATAGGAAGCTTCCTTACTCCAAATTAAAACATTTGGCAATTTAGCTCAGCATTGGTTATACTGACAGGCAGTATATTGGATTATATATTCAGGAGAATGGCCAAGATTACATAATTCCTCCATATTAATTTGATGCCAATAAGATTGATAGCTGTCCATCAACAGCAGAGGTAACCACCCTGTAGGATCAAACCTGATTCTGAGCCACAAGGTTGATCTAAGACGTGGCCTTATTGGTTGGGACATTACCTTCAAGACTAAAAACTGTATTAGGGAGGCAGTTTGGAGAACCAGAGTCCTAAGGAAGCTTGATTGAATGATTTCATGTATCTTTATTCTTATAAATGGGCCACGTTGTTCAATAGATGAGCATGTGTTTTAGCTGCAAACAATTTAATTGCTGCTGGAATGTAATTTGTCCTTTGATATCAATAAAATTTGGTTACAACTAATGCCATTTTTATATAACTTATGAATTATCAATAAGGATATATAGAAGATATGCTCTAAATGCCCCAAAATGTCACCTTGCACGTTATCCTTCCTTCCTTCCTTCCTTCCTTCCTTCCTTCCTTCCTTCCTTCCTTCCTTCCTTCCTTCCTTCCTTCCTTCCTTCCTTCCTTCCTTCCTTCCTTCCTTCCTTGGAAGAGGTACTTCTGTCTTAAGTATTGAAAGAGTTTTACTTTTGAGGGGGCCAATGCCCATTGTTGCTGTGCCTTGATCTGACCCCGAATACCAGGCAGAATATAGACAAGACAAGACAAGATAAGACAATCCTGGATCAGAAAGACAAATTCAAGTAGTCCTTAACTTATGGCTGTAATTGAGTCTGCAATTATTGTTGTAAGTCACAACAGTCATAAAGAGGCTCACCACATCACTGATTTTATGATCTTTTTTGCAGCAGTCATTAATTAAATGCCACAGTTGTTAAGTAAATGTCACAGTCATTAAGTGTACCCTTTGTTCACAATAAGGTGTTTTTTTGCCAGAAACTAGAAAAAATATTGTAAATTGTGGTCATATGACCATGGGACACTGCAAATGTAATTGCAGACCACTTGCTGAGTGCCAAAAATGTGGTCATGTGATCGCTGGAGACCTCTACACTGGAATTAGGAAAACAAGTCATAAATCCGTTTTTGGGGAACTGCTAAATGACCAGTCATAAGTTGAGGACTACTTGTAATGTGGCAAGAGGCAAACAGTGCAACTGCACTTCTTTGTTTTTAACTAAAGAATAAGTAACCTTATTATCAATTCTCATTGATAATTATTATAATCACACATGGGTACTCTACTTCAGGAATTTGCCTTTGCTGCTCTTTCTTTTACATTCCATGTTGCTGCTATCATACTGTTCTGTTTTCCCTTATTTTAATTACTATATGAACATGTTTAAAGCCAGAGGAAGCAGCAACAGTGTATTGCAGCTAGATGGCAGTAAAAGCACATTCAAAGTATGGCTCAGCTTTGTAACTTCTTGAAAATCCGCCCCTCCGAACAACTTTATTTTATTAACATAAAAATGTTAAATTAAACTCTTGCATGTCATTTATAATATAAACACTGAAATGAGAATAGGAGTAAATAAGAAAGCCTGGCAATGTAATCTGGGAAAAATAAGTTATTAGATCAGGATACCATCTTTGCAAAACAGGTAGAAGGAAAATCCAGCTCACAAGAACTCACAGAAAGAAAAGATAATCATACTTCCATAAGTGTGACTTTGTGTTGCATAATTCTACTTTTTGTAATATCCTGTGTTAATTCTTTTTTAAGACAGAGCTAAGTTCCACAGCTTTCAAAATTTGGATAAGTAAAACATTTCGTGTGTGTGTGTACAAACAATGTGTGAGTGTGATGGTTTCTATTATTCACTGGAATTGTGAACTCAATACATTTAAATAATAAGAGTAATAATTTACCCTATTACATTAATGTTGATTTTGCATGGAAAGAGTTGTAGTAAAATATATGTTTCACATGCAGAAAATTGTAGGCATATGGAGTTATGGATTTCAATTATTAGAACTGGGAACACCTCAAAGAAACCTCAGGAGCCACTTCCAGACTGAAAAAATAGTATAAATTTCATAGATTGGTATTCTTATTTGATATAGTAGTTCTTTGGGTGTTTCACTACTGTACAACTCTAAATACATATCCAAAGTAAAGAACCTGATATTCAGTAGAAATACATACTTCAGATCTGAATATAAATAAATGATGGAACCCACCTATATACAAATAAATAGACCCAGCTTTCAATAAGTTTAGGAGGATAATAGAAAGGATTTCATGAATGAAAATCCTGAAAAGAAATATAATTGAAGAGGATCAGGACATTTGGAAAAATTAGGTCATTAAAGCTCAAACAAAAAAAATACCATCTTATTGTAGGATAGAAAGAGAAGAATTTGTACAAATACAAAATATAAACACAAGAATTTCAAGGACAGCCACTTTGGTCTAGTGATTAAGGCACCAGGCTAAATCAGGAAACTGAAGTCTAGTCCTGCCCTAGCCATGAAAGCCAGCTCCGTCATTTTGGGCCAGTCACTCACTCTCAGCTAAACTCAACTCAACACAACTTACAAGCTTGTTATTGTGGGGAAAATAGGAAGAAGAAGAAGTATTAGTTTTATTATTATGCTGCCTTGGGTAATTTATAAAAAAATAAGTAAAGGCAGGATATTGTATGTATTTATATATGTATGTATGTACAGTATATATTTATGACTGAATGAACAAGCAAGCAAGCAGGGCTGCAGTAGGAATCCTTCCCCAATGCAAGCATTCTTCTGAATCCCAGACTATTATTCTGAAGGAAGATTTGGTCAGGCATATGGGTGCTTACAAACTTTCTAAGCATTTAAATCACACATTAGTTTATTGCTTGTGGGGAAAAGATATTTATGACAAATCTTTTTCTATGGTGGAACAATTAAGTAATTTTAGTGTTGTCATTAATTTGCCTATTTAGAGTTTAAAATATTTTAAAATCCAAAGGCAAATTATGCTCGTGACAAATCCACTGATCTTGGTAGGTTGCTTAATTTTTATTTGCTATGAATTAATATTAGTCAACTTCCTGGAAAGTGTAGGGCTTTTATTAGCTAAAATATGGTGTTTTCTAAATAGAATGAAAGGGTAATATGGATTCTGATACATTATAGCAGTTTAACAAATATTACTTGTAAAAACAATAGAATGAGATTAGTCTCAACTCATTTATATTGGACAGTGCCCATTCATAGAGATACTTTTTCCAGAGCTCTTTTCCTCACTTCTATTCATCTCTTAAAAGTTTTTTTTTAAGTAAAATCCTTATTAAAAGGATAAAGCCTGTATACTGAATCAGGCTGTGAATTGAAGGCCTGGTCTAATTAGATTACTGTACGTTCAGTCAGACCCTCACTCATGGTGGCCTGCTGTTTGCATAAGGCACTAACTTATTGTGCTGCAGGATTTAGGACAATTTGACTGAGAAAAAGGCAAAAAAAAAATCTCAAAATCCTTTCAATCTGTTTTTCCCAGAGGAGCCTAGCATATCAGTTCTTGGGGATTTGTTTTAGCCATTAAATAATGTTTCAAAGATGAAAGGCTTGTAAAACTGCTAGTGCACACAAGAATGTCTATAAATTAATTTATTGCTGGATTAGAATATTCTAATAGAGATGATATTTTAAAACCCAGGCTTAGCTGTCATTATGGATAAAAAAAGTAAGTGTAGCCCTTGTTGGATTTCCAATGATTTTGTTATTCCTTCCCATTCTCTCTTCTCCAACTCCATTAAATTAGCTATTCTGATATATATTCCTTTCCAAAACTACAGCGGACTGTTGCTATGTGTCTGGACTCAACATGTTTAAACTCTGCTCAGCCCATCCTAAACTAATTTGAGTCAATTTGTCTACATCATCTCAACAATCGTTCTCCCCATTTTGAATTGGGCAAACAAACATGCACCGGGCAGATTCCAACTGCTCACTCTGCCGTGGTCGGGCTGTTCCTAGTTCTTCACCATGGTTTCATCATATCCTAGTGACAGTGTTAGTTTTTCAGCAGCAGGGTTAAGTCTCTGCCTGGCTAGTTAAGACTTTCTATACAGAGGACAGCTCCTATACAACTGCCAACTCTTAGCCTGACCTTTCAAAAAAGAAAAGGGGGAGGAGTGTCAGCTTGAGGAGCTTTTAAAAAACAGCCTGTTGATTTCAACAAAACGAAACCCAAAGTGATTTCGCAAAGAAGACAGAAGCATAAACAACAACAAGGCATTGATAGCCGATCTACTTCTGCTTGGATATGGTTGACCCAACCCATCCTTCCAGATGTATTGGAATACAAAGTGCCAATCAACTTCACTTGAAATGTTGTTGTTCTTTTGCGGTTCTTCCTTCTTCTGTCATCCTTCTTGACAGGACTGCTCTCCACTGCAACTAAACCCGTTGATAACTTCCTTCTGAGGCACAGGAGCCCATTAAATGATTCCTCGTCTCCCGCAGGGTGGGGCCACTCAAAGATTCAGTTGGGAAGAAGGCCACTGAGCATAGGATTCATAAAAGGATTGCAAGTTGGAATGCTCTTCTGCCAGATCTAGGGAGAATTTATGGAATACCTCCTCTTTGTGTTCTAACATTGGAGTTTCTCTATCCGGAGAGCCAAGAGTTGTACAACTATATATATATAGTTGTACACACACACACACACACACACACACACACACACACACACAAACTTAAAAGAGAACAATCGAACACCAGGATAAAATATAAACAAGACTGTTTAATACACTAATACACTTGCAGGATCGGAACGGTGTGCCCACACAGAAAAGAACTATTGCCTTCGGAAGGGAGGAGTCTCCAATGCGCCCTGTACAAGACCCTAAGATGGGTGCCCGGACCCAGCAAAAAGGGAGAGTGGCCGTAAAACAAGAACCTTCAGGGAGCCAACCTAGGGGTATTTGGATACAAGCCAGGTGGACAAGGAGAGTGACTATGAGTGAAGAAATGATTCCCAAGCCTACAAATATGCAGACTGATGCGGGACAGCTAGAAACTATACAGTCAATAGGGGCGGGTAGACCGGTGACCCGCTCAATGAGCAGGGCGCAAAAACAACCAGCTTTATAAGCAAGCTCCCAGAACTCCATTTTTTTACTCTGATGATGTCGGCAGCTAGCCAACGACAGCTAAGTGTATTAGTGTATTAAACAGTCTTGTTTATATTTTATCCTGGTGTTCAATTGTTCTCTTTTAAATATGAGTATGCCCAGGATTCGCATTTTTAGCTTAATTAAGGACACACACACACACACACACACACACACACACACACACACACACATATATATATATATATTGGATTGCTAACAAAGAATTAAAGGGAAACTGGTATAGCTATTTCAAGCTGCTTTGCTCTCATCAGCCAGCTACATATTTGGGTCGACAGGGTGCATCATAAAAACACTCAACACACACACACACGTATATGAAAAAAACCTCACTCTTCCCTCACAATCAGCAGCAATGTATTTAATTAAATTATTTTTGATGTACTGTACTGTTTTTAGATACACTGAGTTTTACTGCTTAAAGCAGCTTGCTGTATTTTAGAAATTTCCCTGGCAAAAGTTGATTCTTGTCTAAAGAAACAAAATTTATGGGAGATTACTGATACATGGAAACAAATAATGAGTAGAACTGTAACAATAATTATTCACAAAATAATTTGTGAAGCTATAAATATACTAAAATAGGGAAAGTATCTTGACCAAATGGCCTACCAGCTCCCTATTATGTTTTGAGATGAACCCATTCAAAAATGATGAATTCTATCTTATAGAATGGAAGAATACCAGATAGTTGAATAGAAAAGACAACAACTATATTTGTCAGTTTAGCTATTTATGAACTTTTTGCTGGAAAAAATTAAGTTGTATTTATGGGGTTGATAATTGGAAAAGATACAGTGAGGGAAAAATTATTTGATCCCCTGCTGATTTTGTATGTTTGCCCACTGACAAATGATCAGTTTTAATGGTAGGTTTATTTTAACAGTGAGAGACAGAATAACAAAAAAATAATCCAGAAAAAAGCATTTCAGAAGAGTTACAAATTGATTTGCATTTAATGAGTGAAATAAGTATTTAACTCCTTCACAAAACATGATTTAGTACTGGGTGGCAAAACCCTTGTTGGCAATCACAGAGGTCAGACGTTTCTTGTAGTTGGCCACTAGGTTTGCGCACATCTCACAAAGGATTTTGTCCCACTCTTCTTTGCAGATCCTCTCCAAGTCATTAAGGTTTTGAGATTGATGTTTGGCAGCTCAAACCTTCAGCTCCCTCTATGGATTTTCTATGGCAGAGGTCCCCAACCTTTGAGGCACCAGGGACTGGTTAAATCTGGAGAGACGTTTTCCACGGAATGGAGGGGGCATGATTTTGTGTGCTGGCTGCATCCTGTGGATGGGGCTTTGTGCAGACCGGTTGTTGGCGGTTGCCGTGGACTGGTACCGGTCCATGGACCAGGGATTGGGGACCCCTGTTCTATGGGACTAAGGTCTGGAGACTGGCTAGGTCACTCCAGGACCTCAATGTGCTTCTTCTTGAGCCACTCTTTTGTTGCTTGGCTGTGTGTTTTGGGTCTTTGCCATGCTGGAATACCCATCCACAGGCCATTTTCAATGCCCTGGCTGAGAGAAAGAGGTTCTCACCCAAAATTTGACAGTATATGGCCCCATCCATCATCTCTTTGATGCGGTGAAGTTGTCCTGTCCCCTTAGCAGAAAAACACCCCCAAACCATAATGTTTCTACCTAATGGTGGGGATGGTGTTCTTGGAGGTCATAGGCAGCATTCCTCCTCCTCTAAACATGGTGAGTTGATGCCAAAGAACTCGATTTTGGTCTCATCTGACCCCAACACTTTCACCCAGTTCTCCTCTGAATCATTCAGATGTTCATTGGCAAACTTCAGACAGGCCTGTACACGTGCTTTCCTGAGCAGGGGGACCTTGCGGGTGCTGTAGGATTTCAGTCCTTCACGGCGTAGCGTGTTACCAATTGTTTTCTTAGTGACTATGGTCCCAGCTGCCTTGAGATCATTGACAAGATCCTCCTGTGTAGTTCTGGGCTGATTTCTCACCATTCTCAAGATCATTGAAACTCCACAAAGTGAGATCTTGCATGGAGTCCCAGACTGAGGGAGATTGACAGTTATTTTGTGTTTCTTCCATTTGCGGATAATCGCACCAACTATTGTCATCTTCTCACCAAGCTGCTTGGCAATAGTCTTGTAGCCCATTCCAGTCTTGTGATAATGAAATGAAGGGAGCTATGCAATAACTATAGAGAAAAGATAAAATATAAATGCATTTATAATTACTATAAAGAACACCTGAAGGTGCTTCTTTATATCTTTTTTCTATTCTTTTCCTCTTGTCACTTTTTAAAATTTCTTTTTTTCATCTTTAATTTCCCCAATTGTTATTTAAAATTTGTTCAATAAATTTTATATTTTAAAAATGCATTTTTTGTTTTTTGGGCAGGGAAGTACAGACAAACAATGTAGTATTACTGGGATGCATTCACATCTGAAATTCCATACAGGAAGGCTAGTTTTTTGATAATTTTGATAATTTTGATTCTAGGCTTAAGCAGCACTAAAACAATTGTGGCTGCAAAATATGTCTATCTTAAGTACTCTATTGCTCAACAATAAATTCTGGCCTCAGTTGTAAATTCCAACTATACTGACTTAACTGCTTTGTAAGTCTAGCCTATGTGTATTAACAAAATGGTAATAGCACTATAGGTTTCAGGCAGCAACTGTGCCTGAATTAACATTTAAGATTTGGAATAATACCCACTGCTATCTTGTCATACTGAAAACACATTTATTGTAGCTAAGTCCATCACTGAAGTGCAAAGGGCTAAGACTGGATTTCAGTTTTATTACTAAACATGGAAAATGTCCAATGGTGGAAGCAAAAGAAAGAAGAGACCAAGTTCTTAAAATGTCAGTTTTATACATAGTTTATCAAGAATACGCTGGCTTGATAACATCAAATCTGATACAAAGTTGAACATCCAACAATTGACACAAACTGTGCTTGACAGGGTAGCATGGAGAGCATGTGTCTATAAAGTTGCCAAGAGTCATATACAACTAAATGGTTAAAACAACAACAACATGGTTTATTGCTTTGATTCTCTTAGTGCTGATTTATCTGGGCTGCAAAAATCAAGATGGCCACTAGATGGCAGGAAATAGACTCTCAGGTTATACCGTAGGTGCCATAAGTATGTAGATGTGACAAATTAAAAGTAATCGTATGGAGCTGATGGGCTTGGATTGATAGAATCTGTAGTTCAACAGATCTGATCAGCCTGAAAACTGTCCTAGAATATGCTACAGACTGCTAGAATATGCTAAAATTTGCTACCCCAGTGTCAGAGGACCTGGAATACAAGTTCTATTAAAGTCTCAGTCAGCAGTGACAAGAAACTGTAAGAATTGCAATTTTGAAACATGTGAATGGTAACAAATTGCCTGATTCTTATAAGGCAGAGGGATAACTGACAGCTTAGCAGGTAAATCATTTGAAAAAGAAGACAAATTGTTTAAAGATACAGTTTTGAACCTCACTCAACTAAGATACAGCACTTGGCAAAGTCTTAATGGAACTAAGCAGAAAGGATCTGGTTAAATAGATTGCAAAGTCCACATTTAAATCTGGATAGATTATTGTAGTGCCTCTTTCTGAAGAACCAAGTAGTAAAGGCAAGGTGAGAAGAAGGAATTTAGGATTTTCATTCTTAGCGAAATGAGGCAACTGGAGACTGAAACTGAAAGAGACTGAGATTTAAGTTCTTAAGCTAGGAGCATGATAAAGTAGGAGATGGGCATGTGTAAGATGGAAGGCAGACATATAGGTAGTCCTCAATTTACAATTGATCTTTTAATGACTAATCGAAGTTATGACGGACTTTTAAAAATGTACTTAGAATGTCGAAACCACAGGGACCTTGGGGGGAAGTGATCATGCAATATTGGAATTCAACATTCTGGAAGCACAAGCAATAGAACACAGCCAAACTAGAGTCTTGGACTTTAAAAGAGCTAATTTCAATAAACTTAGAGAGACCATGGGAAGAATTCCATGGATGAGAATCCTAAAGGGGAAAACAACTCAAGAAGCTTGGTAAATTTTGAAAAGTGGGATAATAAAGGCCCAGTCTAGTACAATACCAACAAAGAAGAAAAATAACAGCTCTCAAAAGAAACCAGCATGGCTGCATAAAGAACTCTCTGATAAATTGAAAGCTAAAAAGGACAAGTATAAGAATTGGAATGAGGGGCACATAACTAAGTCAGAATATCAGCAAATAGCCCATGCCTGCAAAGATGAAGTGAGGAAAGCTAAGGCTCAAAATGAATTAAGGCTTGCGACCAAAGTCAAAAATAACAAAAAATGCTTCTTTCAACATATAAAAAACAAGAAAAAAGTTAAGGAAATGATTGGTCCATTAGTGGGGGAAAGTGGCAAGAAGGTGACAAGCAATAGGGAGAAAGCAGAACTATTTAACTCGTTTTTTGCATCTGTCTTTACACAAAGGGAAAAAACAGTCCAACCTACCAAAACCAGTGCCATAAAAAACAGAATAGAAACGCAAGTTAAGATAGGCAAAAAAATGGTAAGTGAACACCTGTCCAGCCTAGACGAGTTCAAATCACCAGGACCAGATGGATTACACCCCAAGGTTCTCAAGGAACTGGCAGACGTGATCTCAGAACCACTGAACTATATTTTTCAAAGATCCTGGAGCACTGGGGAACTACCAGAGGACTGGAAGAGAGCTGATGTAGTTCCCATCTTCAAAAAAGGAAAAAAAATAGATCCAGGAAACTACAGACCTATCAGCCTGACCTCAATACCTGGGAAGATTCTGGAAAAGATAATCAAACAACAAATCAGCGAACACCTTGATGCAAACAAAGTCATCGCTAAAAGTCAACATGGGTTTGTCAAAAACAGATCATGCTAGACAAATCTTATTACATTCTTTGACCAAATGACAAAATTAGTGGACCAGAGGAATGCTGTAGATATAATTTACTTGGACTTCAGTAAGGCATTTGATAAATTAGATCACAACCTACTACTTGATAAGATATAAAAATGTGGGTTAGATAGCATCACCACCAGATGGATTCGTAGCTGGCTGACAGGCCGTACTCAGCGTGTGGTCCTCAATGGAACTGCATCTACATGGAAGGAAGTGTGTAGTGGGGTGCCCCAGGGCTCTCTTCTGGGCCCAGTGCTCTTCCATAGCTTCATTAATGATTTGGATGAGGGGATAGATGGGGAACTCATCAAATTTGCAGACGACACCAAGCTGGCAGGAATAGCCAATACTCCAGAAGATAGGCTTAAAATACAGGAGAATCTGGACAGACTCAAACACTGGGCGCTATCTAACAAAATGAAATTCAGTGGTGAAAAAAGTACGGTTCTACATTTAGGCAGGAAAAACCAAATGCACAAGTATAGTATAGGTGGTACCTTGCTCAACAGTAGTAACTGTGAGAGGGATCTCAGAGTCCTAGTAGACAATGACTTCAATATGAGCCAGCAGTGTGTTGCAGCTGCCAAAAAAGCCAACACAGTGCTAGGCTGCATTAACAGAGGGATAGAATCAAGATCAAGTGAAGTACTAATACCACTTTACAATGCTTTGGTAAGGCCACACCTGGAATACTGCATCCAGTTTTGGTCACCACGATGTAAAAAAGATGTCGAGACTCTAGAAAGCATACAGAGAAAAGCAACAAAGATGATTGGGGGACTGGAGGCTAAAACATATAGGGAACGGTTGCTGGAATTGGGTATGTGTAGTTTAACAAAGAGAAGAGTGAGGGGTGACATGATAGCAGTGTTCCAATATCTCAGGGGCTGCCACAAAGAAGAGGAAGTCAAGCTATTCTCCAAAGCACCTGAAAGCAGGACAAGAAGCAATGGAAGGAAACTAGTCAAGGAGAGAAGCAACCTAGAACTAAGGAGAAACTTCCTGACAGTTAGAACAATTAACCAGTGGAACAACCTGCCTCCAGAAGTGGTGAATGCTCCAACACTGGAAGTTTTTAAGAAGAGACTGGACAGCCATTTGCCTAAAATGGTATAGGGTTTCCTGCCTGAGCAGGGGGTTGGACTAGATGACCTCCAAGGTCCCTTCCAAATTATTATTATTATTATTATTATTATTATTATTATTATTATTATTATTATTATTATTATTATTATTATTAGTCCTCAAAGTTACAACTGCGGCCCCCTTCCTCTGAGGTCACGATTGCTTTTCATGAACTTGGCCCTTGGCTCTTGGCTGGCATTTATGAGCAGCTACAGCATCCTGTGTTCAGATGACTGTGATTTGCAATGTTTTTTGCCAATTCCTGGTGTTTTCTGGCAGTTTCTAGCAAAAAAAAAAAACCCATTTGGAAAAATAGATTTGCTTAATGACCATGTGATTCACCTAACAAATACATGATTCTCTTTGACTGTGGTGACTCACTTTACAACCATCATAAAATAGTCATAAAATTGAGTCTGATCACATGGTGCCTTGACTTGCAACCTCAGTGACTGAAAACTGCAATTTGGGGCTCCACTGCAGTCGTTAAGAACATCTGCTCAGATAGAGGTTGATTTCCATTAGTGTTTTTCATTCCTTTAGGAATAAAACCTTCTTAATTGCTTGTCCTTCTCTCCCTCCCTCCCCCCCCCCCCGAATTCATATTTTAAGGTTTGAATCCCTACTTTTGAAGCAACTTGCCCAACAGGGTGTTGGCACCATAGTTTCTCCAATGCTCTGAAGTATTGATTCTTTTTGACCTTGCTACCAAAATAAACAAAGCCACCTACGGTACTATTCCTTCCCTGCCAAGAAATAAAGGATGCAAAAGTTGGCTATTGCATCTCCATTTAAACTACATTCTCTCCAATCCCCCAGTGATAATGCACTCCAGATAATTTGGTAGTGTAATATATTTCCCAAGATAGGCCTTTGTTTTCTTTCTCAACTGTTCCCCTCTTTCTGTGTTCAGTTTTGCTCATTTCTCTTCTAAGCTGTCTGGATGGGAAGAAAAGCTTTTAAACAATTCTTTTTCAGCTTGCCTTTTATTGAATTCCACTCTCCATTTTCCTGTTCCTTTAAAAAAAAACCAACAACCAGGAACATCATTTATCTTGCACTTTTAAGTTGCAGAGGCCATCAAGGGGCTTTTTTCCCCCAGCTGCATTTGTTGACACTCACAGTCAATCTGGGCCGCCCCCTCCCTCCCTCCTTTCCCCAAGCAGGTCATAAAGAATCTACAGCTGTGCCCTTTATTAGGGCAGCCATTTCAAGAACAATCAGAGAACGGGACTAAATATATTACAGCAATTACCTCCATCAAAAAGTGACAATTTTAAAACATTTCAGCTTTCTACTGGGAAAGCCAGGAATACAAAAGCAAGAGCTATAATTTTATTGTAAATGTTTTTTAAATATGGGTCACTTGGCCATTAGTAAAGGAAGGGAAAAAAGTTTGGAAGACTTCTAAGCCTGAGAAAAGCTCAGATATTCGTTCTTGGAAAAAAAGAAAACTACTTTATTTGTTAATATGCTAATTGGTGTAAACCATAAAAATATGCATGTCCAAGAAGATGTGAGTTTATTTGGTTCATGATGATTCCATCTTATGTGCACACTGCAACTCAAAAAGATGATTAGGTCCTACTAAAAAAAATCATTTGTTTGGAAAAATCAAGTACTAATTGCTCTCTTCTTTAAAGCAAATCTTGCATTAAAGAAGAGAGAGAGAGAGTGAGAGAGACAGAGAGAGAGAGAGAGAGAGAGAAAGAAAAAGAGAGAAAGAGAGAGAGAGACTTTATTTTGGTCAGTGACCAACATATAGTAAAATAAAATTCAGTAAGTACAAATAATTCAAATAAAGTAAATAAAATTAAACATTATAAACATAACTCTATATAACTGATAAACCTACATAAGTCTAGACTGGAGTTCCCCAGAATTAATTATAGAAGGGGCAACTATATAAATGTATATAAATAAATAAATAATATATAACTGAGCCTCTACAAACTATTAATTTATAGATGTAAAAAAAGAAAGAATCGGTTATTCTGGTGTGTGAAGGCTAACGTTTGTACCAAGGTGCAATAAAATATAATATGCAAACGATAGTATTTAAACAAATACACCATTTACTTAGGCATGTAAGTAATTTTCATTAAGATCGCAGACCAGCATTACAAATAAAAAGGATTAAAAATAATAAAAAGACAAGATCATATATTACAATTAGTGGTGGATTGTCAGTGGGCAGTCAAATTTGCCTGCCTAATTTTGCAGACAACAAAATTTAACTACATTCAAAGAGACTACATTGGACTGATTCTGCATAAAAAAGATTGATGTTTCCTGGGTATTTTATCAGGTGATGAAATCGGTCTTTGAGTCCCTACAGGAGGTACAGTATAATAGGATGCCTGGTTTAGTTTTGGTAGCCCCTTGTCCACAGGGACACAGTCTTACTTTGTATGGAATTTTTTTTACATCAGTTCTTCAAAACTGCTGCGCGAAGGGCATTGCAGCATGCTAAAGTTAGCGCCCTTCGCAGGTTGGGGACAGTTACACGATGTAAATATCTCACTGCTTTGAAAAGAGGAATTTGACTGCTCAAACAAAAAAAAAGTTCTTAGGAAGAGCAGACTGATCTGGTTGGGCTTCCAGACCTTTGATACATTGTTTAAATGTACTAAGTTCATGTTCACACCCCATCATTATGGATGTATCTCTGGAAAAACCAAGATACCAGAAGTTTTGGAGAGATGGTCCTGAACCATACTAATTCATAACTGTCCTCCTACAAGGAAAGAACACTAGTTAGTGTATAATATTATAGCACAGATACTATACTTTCTCAGACAATTCCACCAACATCTCCTTTCAATCTCCACAATGTAGGAGTATTTAGGGATAAGCAAGGAAAACTGTATAGGCACCCCCTCATTTAGCAACTCCCTTGTTTAGCATCCATTTGCAGTTATGGTGGTGATGAAAAATCAATTTTACCGTGCAACCAATCCTCACATTGTTAGCATCGGATGTTGTTGCTTTGACATTATCATTTTTGCGGGTCTGCAGAACAAAGGGAAGCTGAAGGAAAAGCATAAGCACAGTTGGGGTTTCACTTAGTGACCACTTTGCTTAATGACTGAGTTGCCAGTCCAAATGGTGGTTGCTAAAGGACTGCCTAAATAATATGTGTCAGAGAACAGATACCATAGTCTTGGTGTATGGATGATTTGCTAATAGTGTTCTTTAAATAATGTGCACACACATCTGTGTAAAAGGGACAATATAGAAAAAAGTAAGCAGCGGCCTCAACATTAACCCATTCAACAATGACAAAGGCATTTATTATATAGAACTTTCTTGTAATTCCCTTCCAAGACAGGAGATTAAATTATATTGGTGTCACAGCTAGTCTATATTTAGATATTTTGATTTATCCCAGATATCTGACTAGACTGAAATTGAAAGGCTGAGCAACTCAGTAGACCCCTACTAGCACACAAGATTGATCTTCCTGTTTTTTTTAATGTTAATTATTCTTTGCCTCAGTTTGATCAGGGCCTCCGGATAGTATAGGATCTTTCAAGTAATTTATGTAGAATGGAGCTTTTCTATTTGCTAATAAAACTATAAAAGAAAATTAGGCCAATCCAATGGAAAAAGGCTTTTAGTCAATAATTTAGTGAGTGAAGGGATAACATTTCAATGTATATTTATACCAACTTCTAGCTACAGAGTAACATTCAAGACACCTGATGGCAGGTACTCCATCAATGAGATAATTTTATACAGCCCTATTTGTACATCATTTAGAAGTTGTGCTTGGATGTCAGCTATAAATAATTTAATTGCTACTGAGATCTATAATGCTCATTAAGATCTATAAATGGCTCGAATAGATAAGTAGTGTATTATCTCTGTGCATTCTCTCGGGCACAATTTAGGTTGCATTCTGGCACCCGGTAGCATGGAAGGCAGGTTGTACATCCCTGTTGTACAAAAGAAACAGTCCAAACTGTGAAGACACCAAAGCAAAGGAGGAACAGCAGTGTATACGCACCACTGAGAAATTGTTCCTTACGTATCATTTTTAAGGCTAATTTCTAAAACTCTACATTTTCTCAGGTTTTTAGTTTTAACACATGGATGTATCACACCAAACCAATCCATAAAAAAATCTCAATCACTTGCTACTGGAGTACAGCAGAGCACAATATATTTTTCAGAGAATTTTTCCATATAGTGGTGCTTGGTTTTTCAACCTTTCATACCTTCAAGTCCAATTATCGAGGTCTTCCAGCACCTTCTCGGAGACTCTGTAGACTGTGGTCAAAAAAGTCAAGAGGATGGCCTGGGAGCTTTGATTGCAGTGTTGTGAATGCTATTGTCAGGCCTGCCATCTTCAGCATACTTCGCTTCACATGTATACTGCCATAAAAGGCTAGGGAGGGGAGAAGGCAATTGGGGAAGTAAAGGAATGGGCATGGGAATGCACAGGAAAAGAGGGGGGGGGATGACAGGGTGACAGGAATCAGAGGTGTCGATCTGGAATAAACCAGCCAATCAAGGATGGAGCCTGAGAACAGAATACAAAATTACACCAGAGAGGTGCCAAACTTCAAAGCCATTCCCAAAACACCAAAAACCAATACCATTGGACACTGGTGAACTGGTCAAGGAGGGAGGGCCAGGAGCAGGAACTGGAACACATAACTGGAGCTCACCTCATTGTGCAGTGCTCGGTTCTCAAACCTGACAAGCTCAGCATCCATCTTTAACCATTGAGTTATCGTGTCCCCGTTTCAACTGAAGCTATGCTTTCTTCTGAAAATCCATAGATTCATCCTGAAAGAAACGGTCCCAAATGAACTCTTAAAGATCACTTATATAAGAAACCTCCATGTAATGTTTATTCAGAATTGCTGGTTGGTATGGTGTGTACTCCTTAACAAACTCTGTTAAATGTTTACTATTACCAAGGGACAGAGGACAATGTGTTTCTCTTGTAGCACCCATATAATGAAAGATTAGATCAAAACTGCTAATGGATTTCTGGAGGTGATAAAAACCTTTCCAAATTTGAGGGAATGAGTGCACATAATCTGTAATTAAAGTGATATGGTGTTGCCTCGATTTGAATATTGTTTCCAGGTTGCAAATTACCAGGTAATAATGCAACAAATAATCTATTTACTTAAGTAATTCTTCCATATGTCATCTCTACCCATGGCCAATTCACTCTGAGAGAGATTGATGGCAAATTGTTTAATTTTCACATACAAAAAATATCAACTCTTTTTACTTTAACTATCACAGAAGTGATGTGGTTCTGCAGTCATAAACAACTTCATGTAAAACACCAACACATTTGAATGGTAGTTGTGTGTATGTCTCAGTGGTATAGGTACATGCTTCCAGTGATCATTGGACTGTTTGGTATTTACACCTGTGTAAAATTAGTGTTTAGGGCTTATGTGGGACAAAAACCCTGCCCTAAAGCAGTGTTTCTCAATCTTAGCAGCTTTAAGATATGTGGACTTAAATGCTGGCTGGAAGATTCTAGGAGTTGAAGTCCATATATCTTAAATTTGCCATGATTGTGAAACACAGCTCTGGCGGTCATCCCCAACCCTTTCCCCCTTGTTCCTAACTTTGGACAAATTAGAAATGTAATAGATAGGGTATTGTTTGTTTGAATGCTTGTGCAATTGGAGACCTTGAAATTGGGAATCAGAAATAGTGCATGCAACTTGATATTTAGTAGATGGATTTGTATTCCTGGAACAACCATCTTGAACATCATTCTCATGAAAAATTGTGATTAGTGATGAAATCATAGGATCATCATATTATTAGAGTCACTGTATTACTGGAGGAACTTAACAAATTTTTCCCTAATTAGAGACTACAAATTGGCAACAAGAATATCTTTAGCTTACCCTGGAGATGGAAAGGGCACAAATCAAACATTGTACCTGGTGAAAAAAGACCATTCCCTAATGAGATACTATTTGAGAAAATGGGAACAACTGAGTAGAACCATATGCTTACATTGTATATAAACTTTTATTGAGAGATTGCAATATATTTTCCATATTTGTTACACAGCTAAATTGTTCTGACATTAACACGCTTCGAGACAAATTGCTTTTGTTTCCTCATATTATAAAATTTTACTGTATCTATACTTTTTTCGGAAGGAATTTTTAATACAGTATTTGCCTTGTCTTAAACTTTATATAACTTTTTGAAGAGTGGCTAACCATTATCGACAAGCACATAACTAGTGACAGGGTTGAGACTGTACTAGGATTGGTGTGTGTTCCTACTTAATTTATGAACTAGCCATTTCAGCAGCTATCCTGCAAACACAGGGGACAAAACTCTTCTTTAAGCTGGATCTGAGGACAAAATAATGATGTACTGTATGTGAACCTGCAGCTGTAACTGTATAAAAACACTGAATCCATTTATATAAGGTAATGGTAAAAAGACATTAATTCATCAAAATTCAGCATCCCTTAGGTATGGAAATAAAGGGCAAAATAATAGAGGAAATAAGAAAACAATCAATAATAAATCAAAGCCATCTGATAGATGTTTCTTTAAAGTGATAGTTTAATCATCATCATTTTAAAGATTTCTCATAATTTTAAAATCTAGATATTCTATTTCAGTCCTCAAAAAAAGGAAATAGAGTATCTTTAAAACATAAAAAGCAGTACAAACCATTATAATTACATGAAAAACACTGATTTTATTTTATTTTTTAGAAAAAAGCTGTGCATGAAGGGCTTTAAAACACCTTCTACTTTCCTATTTCATGAATGACTCTTTATAGGGTTGATTTCAAAACTAAAGAACAACATTGTAATCTTTTCAATTTTACACCACATTTTTCATCTCCTATTGAACACAGTTAGCTTGACGTTAATGTTATTTCTTGTTGCTATATAAACTGGTATCTTAGAAATGCTAATAAGTACACCACATAATTTATAATTTGAACATTTCAATTTATAAAATGGTTGCAAGAGTGCTTTAACATTCAGATAATGAACAATGCCACGAGTAAAGGAAAATAAGTGAAAGAATGTGAAATAGCTAATATTTTAGTCAGAATCTGAAGTTTCATGCTCATTGGCTTGATGCTGACAGACGATTTCTTCCAAAGGCGTCATGGTGCCATCTGGTCGTACTCCCATGGGTGTTATAACTTTGTCCCTATATAAGTGGAAAGAAAAAGATTTAGATTTTGTCTTGTCATATAGTTAAAAATGGCAAATAACGTCATTAGTATATTCACATACAAATGCAGTAGAACAAAATGTGCAGTGTGGAATTGCTACCTGCTTGTTCTAGCTCACCTCAGTAATTCAAGGTTTATAAATAATAATAATAATAATAATAATAATAATAATAATAATAATAATAATAATAATAATAATAATAATAATAATAATAATAATAATAAATGAGATAGCCAGATCTTCATCAAGTATAAAAACCAAAATCTTCAGAGCCACTAGATGCTATCAATAAACAGGGCAGGGGAATAATGCCAATATGCAGTTTAAAGTTTTGAGGGAATTTAGATCTCAAGTATATGAACATAAATAGGGCTATCTCAAAAATAGGTACTGGCTGATTGGGGGAAGTGGGGAATAACATCAATAAAGACTCCATTCAGACAGCACGTATGTACTAAGTCAATTAAGACCTATCTGGAAAAGAGAAATCAATTACCAATGGAATAAGGACAAAGAACAGAATGACTGTTGATTAAATTTAAAAAAAAACGAGGAAATAAAAAGCAGCCGTTGCTTATTCCTAATCTCTGCTAATATGCTGAAGTCCCACCTGCCAGAGAATAGTCAATTCTCTCAGTTCAAAATCACAACTGTATACATATGAATTTCACTGAATGAGAAATCAATCAAGAAAAGAGATTTGTCCTATCAAACCTGCTTCTAGTGGAGCTTAAGTACTAGAGCATTCACTTAGATGCAGCCAGATTTTTTTTTCTGTTTCCAAGTCCCTTTTTTAAAAAAAATACAGTTGCTTTTGTTTGCAGCTGTTTAATTATACGTTTGACAGCCATTTTAATCTATTCAAAAGCACCCGGGGCCTCTCGCCGTTAATCCAATTATATCTACTCCACAAGCTACAGCCTCCTATCAAGATGATTAATTATTGATTAAGCCAATCAAACGGTATTAGCACAGATTTATTTAAGCTCTTCATAATCTTATTTAATATTTGTGGGTTATGGCAAAAACTGCCAGGACAGTTACATTCTGATCTTCTGAAAATGTTTTCTCCATATTTTCACAGATGCTATAAATCAACAAACAAGGACATCACAGTGTACCATCCTTCCCATCATCCTTATTTTACAAAAGCTTACCTGAGCATTAGAACCTAACAACAGAGAAATCACTGTGCACAACAGTCATTGACATTCCCCTAAGTCATTAAAAATAGATCTGAAATCAGGTGTTGTGCACAACACCCCCAACGTGGCCATTCAACCAACCTAACACATTCAGATGGGCTGGCTCTACGGTTGTTAGAATTCTCAGGCAGCATGGTGGCTGGAAAAAATTGGGAGCAGTATTCCCTAGAATACAATCACTTGGGAGTATGATAATTAAACACACAGAACTTAAGTCAGAGAGAGATGTTAGAGGACTGTAGTAAATGAAAACTGTTAGAGCAGCAGCTTCAAGGTTACAATCATTAGCCCTAGCTTCAGTTAAACTGCTCCAGCTCTTCTGCTAATGTAACCAGGGGTTAGTATAGAAAACTTATGATGTGTTAAATATTCATATGCTTGTTTGTACCTTCCAAATGCCTAGTTGCTGAAGTCTAAACATTTAGTATAGGGCACTGAAAGTTATCTTCAAAGTCCCAATGCCTCTTCTAGCCACCCACAGAGGAATACACGTAGTCCTCCACTTATGACTACAATTGAGCTCAACATTTCTGTTGTTAAACAAGATATTTTGCAACTTTTCTTGCCCCGTTTGTTAAGTGAATCACTGCAACTGTTATGACAGCAATACGACTGTTAGGTGAATCTGTCTTCCTCATTGACTTTGCTTGTCTGAAGGTGGCAAAAAGTGATCACATGAACCTGGGACACTGCAACCGTCATAAATGTGAACCAGTTGCCAAGCGGCCGAGTTTTGGTCATGTGACTGCGGGGAAGCTGCAATAATCATAAGTGTGAAAAACAGTCACACAGGTATGTTATAAATTTGTACAGTCACTAAACACACTGTTGTAAGTTGAGGACTACCGGTAATAAAAAAATAATCATCCTAAACGTTCTTCTTCTTGCTTGTAATAAGCAACTCTTTCCAGAACTATATTCCAAGTGAACGCCTATGTATATAAATATACTCTTTTAAATCTACTCAACTAATCCTCACATGACTGGATAACTTCCAAAACTGCTTTTTCTTTCAAATAAAAAAGGATATATTCAATACTATTTGTTGGCAAACATGACAAAATGAAACAGTTTTAAAAAAAACATGTTCTTCCTCACTTTCACTAATCTTTCACTAACTCTTCAAATTTATTCATAGAATGCTTGTTTCTGCTTTCTGCCTGCCATTTAGTTGGTCAACTCCCAAACCATTGCTTTATTTTCCAAGGGTCTTTCTTGCTTGCTCTGTGAATGAAACAGCCAGTATTAAACACATGGAACTAATGATAGTTGCCTATAATAAAGCAAACATATTGCAAACATTGGTCTGTTCCTTTGATAAAATAGTGTATTGGGGAATCCATTCACCTCTCTATAATTGAATGCTACATAATAGTGCTGACCCTTTTATACACTATTTTGTTCCACAATTAGAAAAGGAGAGAAAACCTGACAGAGGCACTGTTTTTTATAGCCATCACTGCGATTAATTCTGCATTTTTAATGAGCAAGGCTGTTACTTAGGCTTAGTTACGTCCTTGTTTTACTGATTTCTTGTCAATGCACAACAAAACCCAAACTATGATAATTGGGGACTATTTCATCAGCAAAAGGATTCCTAGTATTAATACAGGGTTGGCTTGGAAAAAGCATCATGGCATTATAATTACTCAGTGAATTCATAGCTGTGCCACCAGTTTATAATAGCAAGAAAATATTTATAAAGCATTTTAATTAACACAGAAAACTTCCAAACACACAAAGTAGAGAAAGAGCTGCATGCATGTCACAAAATTCATGTTATATTAAACAGCTACTGGTCTGAAATAAAGATTCAGCTGGTCACTATTACACTTCTAATCAGAAAATAGCATCAAAGACAACACCATTTTTTAAATATCTCAGGCTGTCTTGAAGTACTATGTGATCTCTCCTGCATTTTGTTGAAGTGCCCAAATCACCCAGCATGTGAATGAAACCTTGCTAAGAGAAGAGTAAAAATATGGTGCCAAATATTTAGAAATATTCATGTTTACAGAGGTATACTCTGGAATGTTTGGTTTTTTAAACCCAATTGTCATCTGAGGCTGTGCTTCTATTTAACACTTTATAGCAGGGGTGTCAAACTGCCGACCCATGGGTCGGACATCTCATCGAGAAACCACGCCCACCCCATTGCCAGCAATGGCAAAAAAGCTCCGATACATTGCGCGACATCACATGACATTGCGAGTTTGACATGTCTGCTTTATAGCAACATCATGGCTTATCTAAAATAATCAATTCTGCCAAAAAAGTCAACAGAACCAGTCATCCAACTCAATGCTTAGGTCTCCAGTGTGTTCCAGCATATCCAAAAATACTTTTTGATACCCACAAGAATCAATGCCCCACCTGATTTTGATTTTTTTTTTTAAGAATCTTATAAGATAAATAAATGGGTTGTTGCCAGGCTGCAAAACACAGCCAGCTTCTAGCATTATCTTTTATTCCCAAAGATTTATTTATTTATTTATTTAAGATGTTTTAGGACCATACATGACCTTAAGAGATATTCTTAGAAAATGAAATAATATGTGCATCATTTGAAATAGTGCTTTGATCGTAACAACACTTACTGAAATATTGTGGTAAAGCTTTGGTGTAGCCATTTTGAGAACTTTCCCAGATCTGCATGCATGCCTTCTACTGGAATTGAAGCACTTTTATAAATAATTTATATAATACTAAAAATTGTACATGGCTGCAATCCAAAGCTTTGTTAGAATGGGGCCTCAGTCCAGGAAAAATATCAAAATAACCTGAATCATTACATAAGATTAGAAGAATATGGAGATCTTTGTATTCAGCTTGCTTTCTCTTAAATGTTTTGTGAGTTCTATAACAATTAGTTTGTAAAGGTGACAATGACATGTTCTGACAATTTCCAATCTGCCATTGGCCCAATTGTTATTATTTGCATTAATAAAATGGGAGGCAGAACTACTTACAAGGAATAATCCAATCTACTTCCTAACTAAGCTAAAATTTGGATTCTAACATTGTTCCGTCCTTCTTTCACAAGTTGAAACTGGCTTATTTTCTCCTCTTTAATCTTAAACTGGTTTCTCTTCTACAAGCATCTATAGTCTTGAATACAATTTTAGAACTAATGACTAGTGATGTGAATTATACACTGGGGATGCATTATCTGTTGTTTAATTACAACACTAAGTATGAGAAAGATACAGCAGAAACAAAGAAGTAAAGGACCTGATAAAAGTTACATGCCATAAATTTATATTCCCTGATGGCAGTACACACATGATCTTGGATTGTGTTAAATTCCTGACCAAGAAGTAGCATTACAAACACAGAGAATGGAACAAAAACCAAATCTTCAGCACTGCAGGGAAGGTGCAGCGTGAGAGAAGAATATGCACCAAACACAAAAGAATGAGAGAGAAATGTGATTCTAAAGAGCATAGCAGAAAGGGGCCTGGATTTGGGAGCTGGGAAAGGGTGAGACACTCTTAGCTGCACTATGCATAAATATGTTTCTTTGGGTTAATCTTAATTGGATATCCCAACCTCAAAACATGAAATAACTGAAACAAGAGTGAGTTTCAGCTCACCTATTCAATTTTGGATCAATTTAAATCTTGTATTGTGCAGAGTAGTTATGAACTAAATGTTACCCATCTATGCAAAACCAGAATTAAATCATTCCCAGATCTATGAAATACAGCAATACCAATTAAACATGTTAACAGAATTAATAATCTGGAAGTAATCATAGTGTCTTTTATTAGGAAATATTTGCAATACTCTCTCCTTATAAATCAATGTGCTTCTCGTATTTTAGAAAAGCCTCTAGCTTTTTAGGAATACTGACAACATCCCACGATATAATTTGATACGGTGGAATCTGCAGTTTCACCAAAGGTAATCAGTTTTGCTTGTAAGTATTACCCTTTCCATTCAAAAGGAATCAGATGGTGTTTTTTTGTCTAAAATAGCAGTGAGTAGCCATTCCATGATGGTCCCACTTTCAGGCAGAAAGGAAATCCTTTCAGGAACAGCCATTTAGTTATTTTTGGCAAAGTGCAAGAGTGTGCAGTAAAAAGAGTATTCTGTACAGAATTAACATAATTGGAAGGGACTTTCTAATCCAACCCCTTGCTCAAGCAGGAGGCCCTATACCATTTCGGACAAATAGCAAGCAGTTCAATCTCTTCTTAAAAACTTTCAGTATTGAAGCACCCATAACTTCTGAAGGCAAGTCATTCCATTGATTAATTGTTCTCACTGTCAGGAAATTTCTCCTTAGTTCTAAGTTGGAACTCTCTTTGTTAAGCTTCCATCTGTTATTTGTCTTGCCCTCAGGTGCTTTGTAGAATAAGTTGTCCCTCTCTCTTTTCTGATAGCCTCTCAAACATTGGAAGACTGCTATCGTGTCTAATCCTTCTCTTTGTTAGACGAGATATACCCAGTTCCTGCAACCATTCATCATATGTTTTAGCCTCTTGACCCCTAATCGTCTTTGTTGCTCTTCTCTGAACTCTTTCTAAAGTCTCAACATCTTTTTGTATTGTGGTGACCAGAACTGAATGCAGTATTCCAAGTGTGGTCTTACCAAGAGAGTATATAAAGGTACTAATACTTGGCTTCCGGTTTGCGTGCATGGTGCTTTCGGACGCGCAGAGAGAGCTCCCTCCCTGCCATCCGATCTTTCTTCATTGGAGGACCCTGAAAAGGGTCAAAAGTCGCCCTGAAGGGGTGACCACTGTTAGGAGGCCCTCCTGTGATCGTGGAAGGGCAGCAGCCTTCCGCTTGAATCCGGAGCAGCTCCTTTGGGCCTGAAGAAGAAGAGACCGGCCATCAACATGGCTGATCATTAAGCTGTTCCCTGCCGAAAGCCAAAGCACCATCTAGCACAACGAAGCAATCTGGAGGACTTGGGTGAGACCTTTCCTTTCTTATCCCTCTAACTGCCTGCCTGTGGGACTTTTCTGAAAAATTTCTTCCCCTCCCCCTTTTTGAAAAAACAGCTTTTATATACCTGGGGGAATAACATTTTAAGCCTTAAAGCGAAGGGAAAAAAAACACCATCTGATCAAGCAATGAAACTAAGCAATCCTATTCCTACCTATTAAAAAGCTTATATTTTTGTGGGGATCTACTACCCTATTTTCTGTTTAAGATGTGAACTAAGGAAAAAAGAATGGACTAATTATATAAAAGCTTTATATTAATTTGAAAAAAAAAAGAATTTTACAATTTTGCAAGTAAATCTTTTGCTTATTCTGACAGTTGACTTAATAACGAAGTTGTCCTTGATATTATCTTCCAAGACAAATGTGGGAACACCTGGCACTGAAAACAACTTTTAAGAGCATTGGAGGTGGAAAATTACTGACTTCTATTAAAATAGCCTCCATGGAAGACTTAGCTGTAAACAATAACGAAATGGATGACTATATCCCACCACTTAATTACAAATTGATTTTGGACACAATCTTGGCTATAACTGAGCAAATTAAAGCCAAATTGCATGATAAACCTGATGACTTAAAGCCACCAGACCAAACTTTGACCTTAAATGATGAACTGACAACCCAAAAACAAATAGAAGAACTGGAAATTAACACTGAAATAGGAGACTTCAAAGAGCAACAAACACAACCTACAGAGAACTTTGAAGTCCAAACTCCAACTTTAACTACAAAACTTACAGTTCAAAAAACACCACCAGAAGAAAGCAACATTAAGAGTGAAGATATCAAAGGCCTTGAAATACAGTATGTTGAGGATTCAGCTAATCAAACAATAACAACATTAGCTACTACGTTCTACCTAACCCAGATGGAAATGGAACAAGAAGTACAGCAAACATCAAAAACTGAACTATTAAAGCAATATTTCAATGATTATAAAGGGGACACCAGCTTCGCAAAACTGTCATTTGGATGGTCTCTGTGGATTCAAATAAGAGGTGGAGGAAGAAAGGGAGACACATTTAAGAATTTAAAGACACTAAGATGGAAGCTTGATTGGCACAAAAGGAAGGCGAGAGTTAGATTTAAAGATATAGACTTGTCTTTTTTGGGGGGATTTGTAAGGACAGAACTTAAAAAAATCTTTTTTGATGGACTAAGGGGAATCTTAAAAAAATATAAACTGATTTCATATTTAGGTTTTAGATTTTTAAAGGAAAACAAAATTAAGCTTTTAGAATAAAACTTTGAATTATACTATAGAATTTAGAATCTTATAATATAAGACAGTATTTTAATAAGTGTTGAATGGTTAAGACAAAAATCTTTTCTAACAATTGGTGATTTGTGAAGATGAAAACTTGAATTTATTGCTAAAGCATAAGAATGATTTGTAATGAACAATGTAAGTTTTGTAGACAAGAGAATTATTCTTTACTGAAATAGGGAATTGTAGGTTACGCAAAAAGTAAGCTTTCTTCTGTATATTATAGGCCACTTTAGAGTATTTTATTGCAATTAGGTAAAACTTAAAAAACAGGATTTTGATATCAGTCTAATTACATTGCAAACTTTCTTAATTGATTAGGCTATATCTAGAAATGTACTAATTTGATTACTTTGACTATGTGAAAACTAAGGGAATCAGAGAGGGAATCCTTATTGATGCAACCTGAACTATTTACAAACAACTTATTATTTGTTACTTTTCACTACCCAACCACCATATTGCTTCACAAGTACATGTATATGTAAATACTGAAAAACCAATAAAACTTGAATTACAAAAAGGTACTAATACTTCACACGATCTTAATGCTATCCCTTTGTTGATGCAGCCTAAAATTACACTGTTTTTTGGGCAGCTGCAGCACACTGCTGGCTCATACTTAAGTAGCTGTCTCACAGTTACTACTAATGAGCCAGATGCCACTTATTCTATACCTGTGCATTTGTTTTTGTTGCCTTACTTTTCTTACCACTGAATTGCATTTTGTCGGATTGCATTTTGCAATTTGTGAAACTCTTAATGTACTTACTGGATATATTTTTATATTTAATTAGGGTCAATGATCCGATATTGCATATCTGCCAAAATTTATAGGAAAATGATCCTTGGCCAGTGGAGTACTGAATTAAGAACTTCACTGATGCAAACCTAACTAAAATATAGTGAAATTCTTGATGATAATGAAATAGTATGAAGGATAAAGAAATGAACATGCAAAGAGATACAATACCTAGAAAGCTTATCGAACATATTGACCAGCTTCATTGCTTCATATTCCTTTTGTTCCTCAGTCATTTCATCCATTGGGTTAGGCATTGGCTCTTCCAAATGACCTGTAATTAGGTTAATGCTTTGGGAAGTGGGAAAAGAGAAAAGAATAAGTAAAAACAACATCTTCAAGAAGAGTTTTCAAGAACACTGTTCCACAAGTTTTAAAGTAGAACTGGAAATATCAGTTTATCCCAAAACACCTCCAAATGCCTTCCAGAACTGGAAAGCACTTTTAGTTCTCAAAAATGCACATTAATTTAAGTTTTATGGCTTCTCTCAGCCTTTGCATCTCAAACTAATTCTGCTCATAGTTAGTTACAACCCATTACTTATATAAGTACTGCTCTCTTAACATCCATTTTCTTCAGCGATTGTTCAAAATTATGAAGATGATAAATGAAGGGGTTTATGATTGGTCCTCAAATTTCTGGCTGTTGCTTCCCCCACAGTCACATGAACAAACGTACTCCTTTTGCACTGGTGCAGTAGAAACCCCCCCCCCCCGCCAGCACCTTGTCCAGGGCCTCCATTTATTTCCCAACCAAGGCCTTTTTTTCACAAAAAGGAGCCTGAGGTGTGAAGGCAGGCTTTGGCTGCGCCAGCTGAAAGAAGAATTTTTCCAGCTGTGTTCTTCTTTTGTGCTGGTGCTGTTGGGGTTTTCTTTCATGCACCAGTCTTGCAAAAGAAGACCCTTAGCAGTGTGTTAATGGCACCCTGGCTGGTGCATGGAGGCCTTGGGTGATCCATGAGAGAAGCCCCAGCTGCACTGACAGAAAGGAAAGTGGCACAAAAGAAAGCCCTTACTGGTACAGTAGTGACAGGTGGTGTAGTGGAGGAGCCATGGACAAGGTTGGGTGGTAGGGTCAGCTGGCAGCAACAGTAATTTGGCAGCCAAAAGATGAAGGGGGAAATAGTCAAGTGTGTGTGCATGTGTGTGTGTGCTGAAGAGGAGGCAGAGGCGGCTTGGGGCCTGGAGGGACTTGGTGTGAATGGCTTGGATTGGGGTGGGTCCACACCTAACTATCAGTGGAATTCAGCTAATGATGACAATGGAAACTGCCGGGATTGCTATTGCTGAACAATGTGGTGATGTGACATTGCACTTTATGACCATATTGCTTAGCAACAAAAATTCCAGTACCAATGATTGCTGTTAACAGAACAACAGAGTTGGAAGGGATCTTGGAGGTTTTCTACTCCAACCCCTTGCTCAAGCAGGAAACCTTATATCATTTCAGACAAATGGTTGTCCAATCTTTTTTTCAAAACTTCTGGAGATGAGCACCCACAACTTCTGGAGGCAAATCGTTCCACTGAATAATTGTTCTGTCAGGGAATTTCTCCTTAGTTCTAGGTTGGTTCTCTTTGATTATAGTTTCCATCCGCTGCTTCTTGTCCTGCCTTCAGATGCTTTGTAGAATAGCTTGACTCCCTCTTCTTTGTGGCAACCCTTGAGATACTGGAATGCTGCTCTCATTTCATTCCTAGTCCTTCTTTTACTACCAGTTCCAAAAGTCAGGGGCCAGTTCTCTGACAAAGGTGGAGGGGAGGGGAGAAATGGTATAGGTCAGTGTTTTTCAAACTTGGCAACTTTAAGACATGCTGGCTGGGAAATTTTGGGAGCTGAAACACGGACCTAGGTGAAGGGAAGGAAGGCAGAATTCAAGCCATGCCGTACTTTGGCTTTGCAGATTTGTATTCCTCTGTGTCTGTATCTTCATCATCCGAGTACCAGTTTTCCCCTCTTCCTCCAGCTAAGAGGCCCCTGGCTGCCAGCAGGCCTGCTGCATTGCCATACCCAGTGTACTTCAACAAGCTGTCAACTGCAAAACAATAGGAAACAATCAAACTGTGGCTTGAAGATAGAATAAGATTAACATTTTTCATTATTGGATTGGAATTTTAGAAAATTCCTTCTTTGGGCATTAAATCCAACTGAGACAGACAGACAGACAGACAGATACTTATAAACATAAGGATCACATAACTGTGTGGGTTACTTCAACCAAAGTAGTTGAGTGGTAAATCTGAAGAGTTTTTCAGGGGAGGAGAATGAGAGGAGGACTTTGCAAACAGCAGGGGATGACCCTAATAAAGCAGAATGCATAAGCTTATTGAAAGCTGTATTCATATTTTAGATTGGGGTTTTAACAGGTCAGTTTAAAAGGAAGGCCTCTACATGCAACTTTATACCCTGTACTCACTAATTAAGACTTTATAGCTAAGAAAAGGCTAAGCCTAAATTTAATAACTTCTATTTGTCTTCAATTTAATCTGGCTTAAGATATTTCTAGAGAGAGAAATAATAGATTAGTTGCCATAAAAAGTAAAATGCCTGTGTGCGCTTTATAAATTGTTGTTGTCACATCTGTAAAAATGCATCTTCCGGTACTTCTAGATTTAATTAAAAAACGTTATTTGGCAACAAATAGCCAGCTCAGCAAGGGATTACAGGTGGTCCTCATTTAGTGAACACTTGTTCAGCAACTGTTTGAAGTTACGATAATGTTGAATGAGACGACTTATAGCTGGACCTCGAAGTTGCAGCCATCAAAGAGTTCTGGCAACCATGTGATTGTGAATCGGTTGCAGAATCCCAGTCACATGATCACCATTTGCAATCTTCACCTCCAGCCTCCAACAAGCAAAGGAAATGGGTTAGAGTTAGGCTTAATTGTTGCAACTAGAGCTGCTGTTGGAAGTCGGAATGGTCATTCTTTATGCTTGCATTGCTTAGTGACAGAGTTCCCAGTCCCAATTATGGTCATTAACTGAGGACACTCTGTATTTGCACATATGCTATAACCACCCACATGGTCTAGTAAAAACCTCTGTACCTCTCTCCTTACAAAGAACAAAAAGAAATTCTGCAGCTATTTGCTTCACTCCCAGATCAACATGAGTCATAAGACGCACTAATTTGTTTCTCAGTGTTGTGCCCACTTCAGGACGATTAGAAACATCTCTCAAAGGAGGCAGCACCTAAAGACACAGAAAGATAAGAAGAGGAATTAAGCCTAATGCAAGGTATTGTCACACTTATTCCCTTGGATTCCTCAAAATAATTCCACTTTTTTTCCTGGGTACCTAAAACAATTTGCATGAGGGCAAGAGAAAGTGGGAGCACTAAACTGCACCCTTTTGCCCATCTCCCTCTAGCCCTGGCCTGCATCCAACTGGTTGGTGGCAAAGTCTGACAGGCGATAATCTTAATAAAATAATAACCTTAATAAAAATAGACCATTTTTATGACTCAACAATTTTAACTCTGCTGCTTTCATGCTCTTGTGAGTATATGAGGTCGTCCTCATTTAATAACCATTCATTCAGCCACTGCTGAAACTTATTAGGGTGCTGAATGAATGGTAGTTTTGAATATACATTGTACTTATAGTCATCACAGTATCCCTGAGACTATGGAATCATGATTCAGGCGCTTGGCACCTGATCATGATTCATGACTTTCCCTGCTGGCTTCTCACAAACAAAATCAATGGGGAAACTGGAAGGAAGCTGGAAGCAGCGATCACATGTCCTCACTTAGTATCGAAAACTGGAACTGCCGTTGCTAAGCAGCATGCTCACGTGATTTTTTTTTTACATTTCCAACCCTACTTAACATTGTTAAATGAGGACTACCTGTATATCATTTTCCATTTCTTCTAAATAGTTGTTTTAGTCTGCTTAAGTTGTAAACAAGTTCCACTGACCAACGTTCATATTTACTTTTAAGAAAACATATACGTTGTACAAAATCAGCAATTTCATGCATTTATTCCTTATTCAGCTTTATGTTTGTCCTACACGTCCAATGCCAAAAAAATGCTGAAGAAGGATCAGATTGTTTAATGAATAGAAACTAATATTTATGCGTATTCAGTACAAGAGATTCCATTACATTTTAGTCTTTGGATATCCTCATGTCTCACCTGAGCTTTAATAAACTTCCTGAAGTTCCGATGGGACCGGCAGCATCTTGTTAGTAAACTGAGCACTGGAGTGAGGCCTTCCCTATAGCTGCTCCCCTAAAGAATAAAGAATTTAGCAACATTTTTCCAACAACATAACTCAAATGCGGCACAGAAAAATCTTAATTCTAGTAGATAGGGTCACTTATTTCCATGATGGCTCATCCAAACTTTAAAACATTTTTAAAATGTAAAATCATTTTTAAAAAATATTTCAAAACTTTATCTGAAAGCTCACAGGATATACACCAGCAGCTATGACTAACCATGTTTCCCCAGTGTATGTTTGTGCCTTTTTTTCCAGATATAGGAACATCCGTCACATCCCCTGATTGCAACACAATGCATTTTTGAGCAGAGTATTAAGTAGTGTGTCAGTCAATACTTTTTACTGAAAATAAATAAAGCGAAGGTAAGCAGAAAATTATTTTATATTTTGCACTTCCCAAAGAATCTGAACGAACCAACTGAACTATTTATTCTCCACATGCAACACTGAGTCAGAGTTTTAGTTTGGGTTTGGGTATTCAGATGAATATTCAATTTGTTCCATGACCATGTATTTCTCATGGCTATGTTACAACCTGTTGTGATGCAGGGTCAGCCTGTGGGTTCGGCAGTTGGGTCGGACGACTCAGAGGAGGAGGGGGGTGTTGAAGACCTTGCTGAGGGGGTTGAAGATCTTGCTGATGATAGCCCTCAGGCAGGCCCCTCCCACTTGGTCACCATGGAGACCCAGCTGTGTGAGCCTGACAGTGTGGATGAAAATGACCCACACCTGGCCCTGTTCAAGGACGCCCGACGCAGGAGGCAGTCAAGTAGGAGTAAACAGAGGAAGGCTGTGGGGCTTCTCGGAAGGAGGCAGAGAGAGGCCACGCCCTGAACTCTTTATAAAGGGAATGTGTGGGGAGGGCTGGTTTGCTGAAAGCAACCGCTCAGATAGTGTTTCAAAGCTCCTGTATCTTGGTTCGTGTCTTGTTTTTTGTAGTAATAAATTTGGCAGACGTATTCCAGCCTCTTGCCGTTTGTAAAGGGGTTGCCTTTTCTGCAGGGCCAGTAGCAGGCTGGTACAGAACACAACCTTGATTTGTTTTCAAACATCTAAAACCTGGGGGTTAGTACGCAAGGACTATTTTGATTAAGAAGCATTCTATGATACTGCACAATTAAAGTCCAAGCAGCATTATGCTGCAAACAATGGAACAAGGCTCCCAAATTCAAAAATTCTTACCTTGTCAATTCTCTTCTCCATGAACTTCAAAAGCACCTGAATGGCATCCATATTCATGCCATTGTATTTCACATCAGTTTCCCTTGCCTCTTCTTGAGTTGATGGACTGATAAGGACATCCAAGCAAGAGACTGGAACATTACTTAACAGGTTGATCGCATTGCTGAAAGAAATTTTAAAAGTTATTCTCTGAATGTAAGTATAATACATACTTTTGTGCATAATATGCAAATGAAGTCCTTGAAACATGGACATAACCGCATGGTTTATAATGTTATAATTTTACACAACAGCTAATGCACCTCAATACTACAAGTTACATTTCAACTGTTTTACACTTTTCTAATTGGTATTTTCAGAAATTCACTAAATTGTTGTTTTGCATTTTCAGGATGCAATGTGGAATCAAAACACAGAAGTGTCTTGGCTATGAATTTTGCACTTTTAGGGAAGAAGTACAGAAGCATGCAAGCAAAAGCTTACCCACCCTGGGCACCATGATAGAGAAAACCAGAGTCACAATGCTGTCTAGAAGCGGTATGCTAGTAGCTGCTTCTGCTAGCATGCTTCTTCTGTCACCCATGATTCAGACTGAATGGTGGACATGGAAAGAGCAGCTGCCTGATCACATCATCATTTTTATAGTCTCTGTGGCATATAAGTAAAGATAAGACTCCAATCGGCCATACAACTCAGCAAAAGTATTCTGGTAACTTTCTACTTAGATTATTGCAATGTACTATATATGGAGTTGCCTTGGAATCTAGTTCAAAGGGTGACTGATGAAATAGTAGGCCTATGCTTTCTTCTGTTAGTATACTTCTGGGCCAAATTTAAAATGCTGTCTCTATCTATAACGCCTAAAGGTTTGAGGTGTTTATTGTCCTAAACCAGTGTTATGTAAACTTGGCAATTTGAAGCTGTATAGACTTCAACTCCCAGAATTCCCCAGCCAATATGCAGGCTGGGGAATTCTGGGAGTTGAAGTCCGAACATCTTAAGTGTTGCCAAGGTTAAGAAATTGTTCTACACTGAGACCATTAAAGACACTTCGCCAGGTTCTCCAACCCTATAAAGGTGAAGTAAGATGAAATAAAGACAATGGCATTTTCAACACTAGCAGCCCATTTCTGGAACATTCCAGAAGGGTTCATTTGGTACCTACATTATGGTCTTTTAATAGCAGGCAAGGATCATTTTATTTTAACAGGCATTTTTGGAACTGCTGCTTTAAGTGAGATTTTATTAGCCATAGCTATAAATTACAACAATTCTTATTGTTTTGTGTAAGATTTTGTTTTTTGTTTTTGTTTTTACAAATTTTATTGATTTTCTAATATTACATTCACATATTTGAAAAGCAACGTGGTGGCTGAGTAGTAGTAATTCAATTACATACAGATATCATTAACACAGATTTCAAATTGCTACCATAAACATTTCCTCTCTTTCTCCCTTCATATATACTGTCTATTTATCCTATCAATCACATGGAAAATAACTTTCTTACATATATCAATAGTTTTTAGTTTACACAGATTCTAGTTGTTTTAACATACAATCTTTTAGACAATCAATGACCTAATAGATTTTTCAGTTTTAATTTCCAGTAACATTTAGATTTAACGTTTGATATTTATCATTCCCAAGATTTTTAATATACTCCCAATTCATCTATCACCATTCCTCACAAAATCTAATATTCAAAATACACATCCCGTCTACTTAGCTTCGCACCCTCTATGTCAACAAATTAAGAATATGATATCCTTCCTTTTTGCTAGTTTTCAGGGTTTTTTTAAAGTAGTAATCAAGATTTCTTTTTATTTCAGCATTTAATACTTCCTCTCTCTTCCTCTTTGTATCTGCTATCTCTTGCTTAAATTAATAATTTTTGTTTTTGACATTCCATATAGATAATAATTTTTATCAATAAGTTTTTGGCTTATCTACATTATTCACCTTTACATGACCTTTATGCACAAATCAATATTCAAATTAGCTATTAGTATTTATACTGCTAAATTTTAATGTCCAAAACCAGTGCTTTTTTTCTAAAAAAAAAAGGTGCTGGAACTCAGAGGGAGCGATGCCGGTGTCTTGCTACGGCGTTGCCGCCCATCCTTTGCACCCTCACCCCTGTGGCTCGGAGCCACATTCCGCGGGGATTCCCCTCCCCACAGCCGCCGTGGGGATTCCCCTCCCTGCAGTTGCCACGCTGCGGCCCGTGCTGAGCCCCCACCCGGAGCTGCTCTGAACCCCGACCCAGAGCTGTGTTCCTCATGGCAGTGGTCTCCGGCGCCAAACAGCCTCTTTCCAACCACATCCAGAAAAATTTGTAACAAACATTGGAATTCTCAAGGCCATGTTTGGTATTTCCCAGCAATCTGTTACTGGAAGGAAAAAGCAATCCCTGCTGTGTTACTGATCCCAGAGAAGCATTTGCATGTATGCAGGTATCCTTAGGGTGCCATAGTTATGGATGAGAAATATTGGTTGCAAAGTTGGCATTTCTGGATGTAATACAGATATTTTGGACTTATTTTTGTTTCTTTGCATGTTTGATATTTTTAAAAAGGCATATGCTACTGACTACACTTATGCACATATGTAACATCTTTTGCTAGCATTCTGCTTGTCCAGAATGTGAAAAGTGAAAGATTGTGACTAAACAAAATTAATGTACAGATAATACCACCAGAAATTATTTTAGCCTTTTTAATAAATGTTGTTATTGATTTAAGCTCACCATGGAAAACATCATATATTGTTATGTATATACTAGGTTAATTATTTAAAGACTGAAGTGCAACATAACTAGATTCTAAATAATCTATTTTTCAAAACACACAACAGTCCAAACAGTAAAAGTAAAGTCCAAATTAAGAATATTTCATTCTTAAGAATTGTTTAATTTAAAGTGGTTTAGTTGTAATAGATGGTTATAGATTCAAAATAGTTTTCAAGAGTGTACAAAAGATACTATTTTTTCTAGCATCAGCTAAATTAGACATTACATTGAGAAAAATGTTTCTCATTTCTTTCCTGTTACTTTTATTGATTTCATTGCAGAGATGTTAACATAGGAAATAGATTATTTTGTTATCTAATTTTACCTTCCAAAAGACAGAAGCAGATGAAAAGTGTGAGGTTCTTTCCTGTTGGCTTTTTTGAATTAGCTGTTTTAGATTCTAAAAGTTTAGTTCCTAAAGAAGTAACCTTGTAAATAATTTTAATGTCCTCCTCTAGTGCAGGGTAGGCAACCTTGGCTCTTTTATGACTCAAGGACTTCAACTCCCAGAATTCCTGAGCCAGCATGGCTCAGCTTGGAAACCTCTCTCTTTCCCCTCAGCGTGGCTGGCTCAGGATTTCTGGGAGTTGAAGTCCATGAGTCATAAAAAAGAGCCAAGATTGCCTACTCCTAAAGCCAATAGAGGGAGCTTTTTTTTCTTCTTCTTCTTCAAAAAAAAGGGTGCCGGAATGCCATTCTGAGTGTTCTATGAGAAAAAAAGGCCTGTCCAAAACCTTTTCTTTATCTCAGTTCATAACAATGTCTTGTGTTTAACATGCACATCTTATCTATTTAAGTATATTCTGTTTTAGATTTCAATAAGATGGTCGAAACTCCAATCTTCTTGAGTCTTATTCTGGCTTTTTTCCTTTGCAAATCGTCTTCCATGTCCTTGTTTTTGGGTCATCAAACCAATCTCCTTGTAATGTCACATATATTATTTGATGTTGGCAAAACCATCCTGTCACCATTTTTTTGAGATCTAGTAGGTCGTCTCTTTATTCTTCCATATCGACGTAGTTGTTCTGAATTGTTTATCTTCTCATCCAACTGTTTTTTTTCTAGATCCTCTAATTCCTTCTGAGTTGTATAAGAAACCTTTTCCTTTTCCTTTTTAGAAAATTTTATTAAATGTACATTTAAAAACAAAAGTGGACATGATTCAACTTCCCTGGCTACAACACTACTATTAGTATTACCTTATGTTACAGAAAGAAAAAACAAAAACTTAAAATATATTCTATGACAGGACAGAGTATAACAAACTGTACATATAACATCTGTAAATTTTTTGGTAAACTGTCTTTCAGTCGTCAGCGTTATATTTACATATCTTTCAGTTGTGTCCTGATATAGGTGCTAATAATAATTGATTAGTTTATCAACTAATCAAACAATAGTTATCTCAGCGATCCTCCTTATCTCTAACCAATCGTACAAATTTTGCCAAATTTCATAATACTCCATTTCAGTTTTATTTTTAATCTCTAGGATTAACCTGTCCATTTCAGCGCAGGGTAAAATTTTATCTATTATTTCTTCTTCAGTGGGGGTTACCTTTCTTTTCCATTTTTGGGTATATGCCAATCTTGCTGCAGTTAAAATATGCAATAATAAGTAGAAAGATGTTTGCTGAGTTTATCATTAATAATCCCTAATAAGGTTTCTGGTTTTAAATCAATTTATTGTAGTAATATTTCTTCCAACCAATTTTTTATCTGCTGCCAAAAATTTTGCACTTTTGAACATTCCCACCACATGTGATAGTAAGTCCCTGGAAGCCTTCTGCATTTCCAGCACGTTGGTGAGATTTTTTTTATCTATTTTTGCTAAACTTGTAGGGGGAAGGTACAATATATAAAACATCTTGTACAGATTTTCTTTATAGGAGGTGGCTAGCATTAACCTCCTGTTTCTATCCCATAGTGATTGCCAATTATCTAGGTCAATACTGTAACCAAAAATTTTACTCCAGGTTAAGATTTTTTCTTTTACCTGTTCTTCTAACAAATCTTATTCTAATAGATATTGATACATCTTTCTTATCATTTGGTCTTCTGTTCCTAGAAGGATTTTATCTAATTGTGTATGCTCTAATTTTATCCCTGGTTCTTTTTTGTCTTTTCTGTATCGTGACTGTATTTGTAAGTATGCCCACCATTCCAACTCTATACCATCTTCTAATAGTCTTTTTCTTGTTTTCAGGTCTCCATTTTCGTCTAAGAGATCTTTATATGTGATTACTCTTCCTAAATTTATGAATTTGGGGTGCATGAATATCTCTAATATGGATAGCCATTTGGGGATTTCTATATAATTAATTTTTATCCACACGTCTAATAGTGCCCGTCTAATATGATGATTCTGGAAGTACTGATGAGCCTTATATTTTCCATCCCACATTATAGCATGCCACCCAATTTGCATGTCATGATCTTCTAATGCTAGTAGTCTTCTGTTCCTTAAGTGTATCCAATCCTTTATCCATACCGCTATTGCTGCTTGATAATATTTTTCCCAATTCGGGAGGCCGAGCCCTCCTCTTTCCTTTGCATCCTGTAATAATTTTAATTTAATTCTCAGTTTTCTACCTTGCCAGATAAATTTGGATGTAATTCTGTTTAAGTTTTCAAAAAAAATCCTTCCCTAATTTAATTGGTACACATTGGAATAAAAAGAGTAATTTGGGAAGTGATTATCTTGACTGTCGCTATTCTCCCCATAAAGGAGAGCTGCAAGTTTTTCCATCTGTCTAGGTCTGCTGTAATTTGGTCTATTAATTTGTCATAATTTTCTCTTTTGAGTGTAATACATCTTGCCGACAGTTGGATCCCCAAGTACCTTACTCTTTTAGATGTCTGGATATTAATTTTTTCTACTAGCTCAGTTTCTTGTAAATTGGACATATTTTTAACTAACATTTTAGTTTTTTCTTTATTGATCTTCAATCCCGCAACATCTCCATAATTTTCCAGCACCTGTAATAATCTTGTTTCAGATTCTAAGGGGTCTTCCAGAATGAAAACTAAATCATCTACATAAGCCTGTAATTTAAATGTCTCTTTTCTGATTTCTAATCCTTTAATCAGCTTATCTTTTCGGATTATTCTTGTGAGTGCTTCTAAAGAAAGGATAAATAATAGAGGAGATAGTGGGCAGCCTTGTCTCATGCCTTTTTGTATTTGAATGCTATTTGTTAATTCTCTGTTTATGATTACTTTTGCTTCTTGTTTGGAATATATTGCTTTAAACATATTTATAAATTTCCCCCTGAATTCCATCTGTTTGAGTTGAGTCAACATAAAATTCCATTTGACATTATCAAACGCTTTCTGAGCATCAACAAAAATCAATGCCATTTGTTTTTTGCTGTGTAATTCATAATATTCTAAGATGTCTAGTATGATCCTGACATTATGTCTAATTTGTCTTTTAGGCAAGAAGCTGTTTTGGTCAGTATGGATAAATTCAGCTAAATATTTTTTTAATCTTTCTGCCATTATAGTCGTGAAAATCTTGTAATCCGTGTTCAGTAAAGAAATGGGCCTATAGTTTTTAATGCAGGTCAGAGTTTTCTTTAGGAATTAGTGAGATGATTGCTTCTTTCCATGAGTTTGGAGTTTTTGCTGTATTTAGTACTTCCTTGTGAGTTGAATAAGAAACCTTTTCCTTTTCCAAGTTGTTGGTGTATTTTCTGCATTTTCAAATGTCAATATTTGTTGAATAATTGATTCTTCTGTTTCATTTTTTCTACTGTATTTTGTATAGATGATTCTTTAGCTGTGGTCAAAGTTTGGGCTTTCACATCTGGGCTGTCTTCTTGTGCCTTCCCATAGCCTGTGGTAAGAGTTTGAATTATTGTTTTCAACATAGAGAGAATTTGTTGATCTTCATTCATAAGGAAATTTTGCACCTGGTCTTCTTCCACATTGGTATTTTAGACTAAAGGCTTTACACTTAGAAAATCCAAAAGAAAGAAAAAGTTTTTTTTTCTGAGTAAGGAACACAGAGCCTTTCATAGCTGTTGTTTCAAAATCTTCAAGGTTATGTATCTTATCTATTTCTCTAAGCAGTCAACCAGGCCCCTAGAAAATAACAGATTAAAATACCAAATTTGACCACACGGTGTCGCCTCTACCTTTTAAAGTTTCCCTTTGAGTCCCAAAGTTATTTTAATCTTTTCAGTTTTTCTTCTTTTTTATAAGGAAAAACCCAGATTTTCAACAGAAGTAGATAATGAAAAGTAAAAAATAAAAAATAAAAAAGTCTTTCAATCCACAAGCTTTGAGAAATAAAGTTCCAATTGGGATTCAGTTACTTTTTCAATGTTTTAAACACCCCTGGGTAGTTGGTCGCCGCTCTTTCTGGAGGGAGGGTTAAAATCCCTTCCCCCACTGCAAGGGGGAAAATGCTTAGCAGCTTAAGGAAGTACAGAAAATAGTTAGGATGTAAAAGAGGTAGATCTCACCCAGTCTCTTCCGCGCTGCTTTAAAAGTTGCCTGGTGGAAAATGTGACTTCAGCTGTTTACAACCTAGGGATGAGCCATAATGGCCAGTCCTTTCGTCCGCTGGTTTGGAGGGATCGCTAGGTCTAGCGGGAGAGTTGTGGCTCTCCCGTGATCCAGCGAACGCCCCTCCTTGCTGGTCGCCTCTTTGGGGTGACTTTCGGCCCTTTTCAGGGCCCCGCAGCGATGCAAAACTGGACGGGGGACAGCAAATCTCCCAGCTGTCCATGCTGGCCGCGTGGCAAACCGGAACCTCTGTTTTGTATAAGATTTTGTTTTAACCTGTTTTTATCATATCTTGCATTTTATTTTTTAATTTTTTTGTTTTAGATCTTGTTATGCTGGATTTTATTATGATGTATATTATGTATACTGTAAGTTACAGTATGGCATATCTATCTGTAAAGCTACTGCTAGTTAGCAGTTTCAGAATTCTTGCATTTTATATCACATTTCCCTCCCACTCCAATTCATTTAGTCCATTAACTTTCTCTGTAAGCCTAAACAGATTCACCTAACTATATACTAGTATTGTTATGTTCAGATATTAGTTAAGAGTTATAGACTGCTGTATTTGGATCCCTTATTTCACTTAAAGCAAGAATTTTACTAGGGTGCAATTGTATCTGTCTACTAGTATTTTGTCTCTTCAGCCAGTGCTCTTATTTAACTTTCTTAAAGCAGAACCAATCTAAATTGAAATGCTTAACGCACGTGGGATTGAGTTTTGCTTTTTACAAAATAATCTGCTTGAAGTAAAACAAGGGCTGGTCAAGAACAATAGGATTTTAATTCAGAAAAATAAAGGAAGCTTGGATCATTTCTTTTTGCTAGTTTCTTATGAAGCAATGGTGTTCTCAAACACCTACCAAATTAATTTTCTGGATCACTGTGCTTGAGTTATTCTTTTCAATAACTGGAGTCTGGCTTTCTGAACTTTGTCACTCCACCTGACAGTTTTATTTGTGGCAGAGGAGTGTATGAAATTCTCCACCTACCAGGAAGTCACTGACTATGCATAGATCGGCACAATAGTGTTTGCATTCCTTCTCCAGGGGGTAGAAATGCTGTGTATATTATTTTCTCTCTCAGCTTCCTAAAGATCATTAATCACAGAGACATGACATCCACCTACTCAGGCTCTCAGCCCCCTCCTGATATGCAAAAGTGAAAGCAAACAACACTTTAGCACTAGCGAAAGCTGTGATTAAAATCTTCAGAATGGGCAAACATGGCATTTACCATAACTTATTTCACTGAAGTTTGGCTATTTTATGTGATAGAATGCACAGAACTAAAAGAATCTCTTTACTATACTCATTCTTAATTAATGAAGGGAAAATAATTTTTAAATGTCTCCATAAATACAAATTTAAATTAATAAGATGAATATTCTACTTTTATTAATTTAAATTCATATTCATAAGAGATTTAAAAAAGAGACTTCCTTCAGATTTATCCTCTAAACATAGTACTGTTTCTTAAAAATTATTATTAAAACTATATAGTAATATCTGAATATACCTTAAAGTCTCCATTCACAGTTAAAATTAAATTCAGACCCTCCAGGCATACTTGAAAGAATCACTTTACAAGAGGGAACTAGAACACAAATGAATGGATAAGATTAGATCCTTCGCCATCCACACTTTTCTGACATTCAACAGCTCACCAAGGTCTAGGCAGAGGCTTTTTCCATGATCTATATTACATTTAATATTAGCCAAAAGCTAAGAAGCAGCTGATTGATTTGTATTTAATGTGAAACAAGCATTATTTGAATTTATTTTTGAGTAACTTATGAATATTGAGGTCTTTGTCAAACAGTCTACATTTTTTATGTCACTCAGGTACACCACTTCACTGAACTATCTTAATTTTAAATATTTGGGCACTATGGGATTTTTATTAAGTTCTTACCTGGATATAAATCCTGTCTTTCACAATTGCTCTCTCAAACAAAGAAGAGCTATGCAATGAAAAGTTTAGGTTATCTCCCGGTTATTTGTATTAGAATAACAATAGCAATAAATAAGTGTCGCAATAATGTACATATTTCAAAATAGTGTTTAAACAGAGCTTTTACTGTGATAACGTAAGAACAATGAATCAAGTATGTGATGTACAAAATAAGATTTAATATATGTTCATTTTAAAGTTTTTAATTTACAGGGTTTTCAGGGAAAAGCTGTAGAAAATACACTATCATTATGACTTCTGAAACCAGTTTTATCCAAAGGATGCCTCTGAGATTCTTTCTCATGATTGGAGGCTATGAAAATCTGGATGGGGAAGAATGAGTTTTAACTCAACCTTCCAAGTGAACCCTAAAACAAAATGACTGTGGGTCAGGACCTGATCCTTGGATCTGGCCTTTCCACCCCAGAAAGAGCTGGTGTTCAACTTAAGATTCCTTGTGGCTCCTGACAAACTGTGGTCAAAAGGGGCTTTGCATAATTTAATCTTGTGCACCAAATGTACCCATGGGAGTTACTGCTCACTACTCTGGAAACCAACCAGCTGAAAGCTGAGTCACACAACCCAGCGTCTCTTAATTCTGAATCCCTTCCATCTTTTCTGTGCCACTGTTACTTATATGAAGACGTTTTGATCATCCTTGGCCATCCTGTTCCTCTTTTGTATCTGATGCCACACCCAACCACCGTGCTTGAATTTTATTCTTTGTACACATCCAACCACCCTGAGTATGTTTGTAACCAACATGGTGATATTCTGTACTGCTCACTACTCATTAATGACTTTAATTCTCAGTTCAACACTAAAATACAGTCTATGTGTAAAATTTTTGGAAGATACACCTGACCTGGTCCAGAATGTGGTAGCATATGCAGTTTTGGTCACTCTGTGATACACCCATGTAGCAGCACTGCTATGAGAGCTACACTAGCTTCCAGTAGGTTTCTGGATGCAATTCAATATGCAAGTTGTTACTTTTAAAGTCTTGCATGCCACAGGGCTTGTGAGATACTTGTCTCCAGTACTTTCTGCCTGTCGCCCACAGACTAGATATGCTTCAGGTCCCTTCTAGATCATCTAATGAGACTCTGGAATGATATTATATTTGGGCTCACCTAATAAATAAATGATAAAAATTCATTAACTGCATAAACATCCTGCAGTTTCCTACTTTCAAAAACTGGAAGCTTTTGCAAGGTGGCTTTTGAAGTTTTTTTTTTATGTGGCTAGCTTCAACAGGTCTAAAACCAAAACTTTACAGAAAAAAAATCTTTAAATTGTAATAATGACAATTCTTTTCTAAAATGTTTTGGAAAAAATGATATCTTGGAAGATATTGGACAAGTCTGTATCATAACAATATTACCACTGGAGTAAAACATAAATCATTATACATTATTGAACAAACAAGCTCTCATTACATTAATTCAGTTTTAAACAAAATTTCAGATGGTCAGCCATGCTTTCTTTTGTACAGTCCCTGGAATTGACTACTTTAAGAAGAGACCAATCATTTCAGAATCCATATGATTAATCATAATATTAAAACTTGTGGAAGCTGTCCACTATGTACAAAAAGCACTAAGTTACTCATCGTTATTTAGATATAATAGCTGAGAACCAAACCTAACTAGAATGTCCTTTTAAGAATAACTGAATTTGTAATTTCACTAACCTGTGTAATTCTTCAGTTTTAACTTCGGTAGGGCCCAGACTCAATAAGCAATGACGCAGAATGGCAGTCATATAACGAAATTCATGAGAATCATTCTGTATAAATCCAATTATAAAGAGGAACATATTATATTATGAAGGCTCCAAAGCAGAAATTCAAAATCATGAAAAGACATAAAATAAGAAGACAATCACACTGTAGAATCCTAATCAATCTGAAAGCTTTTGATGCACATATTTTGGATTATTCTTGTTTTAAACTACATGTTCATGAAAGGCAGCAGCCTCCTTCCATCCCATAAACTGCCCTTTTCCACAGCGCTGTTATTCATGCAGGATTATGTCACTTATGTCCATCATTCTTTTCAACATTAAATGAGACTTAAATAAAGTAACCAATCCTTATAAATGCCAGGATCCAGCCTCTTAGCTCTATTTTTCTAGTTTCTACTTGTCACCTTTAATCTAGCTATTCCCTGAGTAACTAATACTACACAACAAAATTTGGAAAATTGCAGATTTGCCACCATCAACCCATATTGGACTGTTGATGAACCTGACCAATCTCCAGAAGATGGCCCACACGTCTTCCTAATACATTCCCCTAGAGACTTTCAGTCCAGGGATCTATCTGTGCTGCCACCACATGGCTGTTTTGGAGAAATTACAATGTGGGCAGTCAGACCCTCCTACCCTAAGATGTATTTCCTCTTCCCTCCCCTTTCTGGGATGGACTTGCTCCTCCTTTGTCCCTAGAGACTTCTCCTTCTCCTTTAACCAGTAAACATGTGATTACAGCAGACATGTGCAGACGCTGGGAATATTACCATTTTCTGACCTTGGAAATACTGACAAACATCATCTGAGTGCACCTCACCATGCAGAAAGCTATTCTCCATGCAATAAAGGTATTTCTAAATGATAAACGTGTTTCCACGAGTTCAACTATCTGGAGAGAGAGCTGTTAATGGTAATGGCATCTGCTTATATAGACCATAGAAGTCTTAACAAGGGATTAATTACAGTACAACGGCTTTGATCCAGAATACTATCATTGCCCCTGAATTTGTTTTTTTGAACTAAATCTTGCCCATAGATTTAGTTCAGGTACTACCAGTTTTCTCTTTAAAAAAGAAAAATCTAACTAGCCATTCTTAAATGATTTGTATGAGATTCTGAACTGGGAAAACGCTATTTTTCAAATACAGCCTTGCCATCTACAATAAAAGTTTTCCCTCCTCTGGTCAAGTCATATGTTTCAACGAATCTATGATGGAATAAACACCTCCAGAGAATAAACATTTAGATGCAGCAACTTTCTGAAAATTTAGCATTTAACGCATTGTTTGCTTCTTTTTTTTTGCTTACTGTGAGACTTACAGAAGGACCTTTGCAACTCACACACCAGTTATAAGCATTTTGTAACTGAAACAATGAAAAGCTTCTATTCACAGTCACTCATGCTTCGGTCATCTTTTGATTGGATTATTGCAATATATTTGTATGGGGCTGCCCTTGAAGACTACTCAGAAGGTACACTAGTCCAGAATGAAGTTTGAGTAGCTAGGGGCATGCTAACTGCAAGAACTGAGAAGTTGTTCCCAGTTGGCTTCCAAATGCAATTAAAGTTGCTGGTTGTCACCTTTAATTACATATCTTGGGTCGGGGATATATGTTAGACCAGAGGTTCCCAACCTTTTGGGCACCAGGAACTGGTTCCATGGAGAGAGGTTTTTCCGTGTGTGGTTTTGTGTGCTGCCTGTATCCCACAGATGGGGCTTTGCTTGTTTGTGCAGACCGGTTGCTGGCATGCTGTAATGGTCCACAGACCAGGGATTGGGGAGCCCTGTGTTAGACCACCTTCTCCCAGCTGTTCCTGCTTGTCCAATGAGATGGCAGAGATATCCTTTGAGTGCCAACTTTGAAGCAGTGTTACAGCCATGCTACACTTTTTCCATTGTTGTTCCCCTCATTTGGAACAGTATTCCAAGTGAAGTTAGATCAGCACCAACCTTGCTGACCTTTTTTAAAAAAAACAGTAATATATAAATATATAAATAAACATGGGATCTAAAATGTGGAGTTCGTATTTTTTCAAAATATCTCAGTTACTTGCCCTATATCACTTTTAAAAGATATCTAAAAGTCATTATTTAACTTTAAATTTGGTTAATTAATGGAGTTGGATTGTTTAAAGATGATGCTATGCACTGAAGCTGAAAAGAGGCTGAATGTTTTAGTAAGGCAATAATTGGTAACTAATCATTTTACCATAATGTCTGGGGTGGTATGGTGAACTGAATATTTTTTATTTTTTTTATTTTAATTCTATTTATATCCCGCCCTTCTCCGAAGACTCAGGACGGCTTACAAGCTTAGCAGTAGCCTTCATTCTATGTATATGCCTGCTTATTAGGGCTTTCACACACACCCCAAGCGGCATTATTACAAAGTCAGCTTAATTGCCCCCAACAATCTGGGTCCTCATTTTACCTACCTCGGAAGGATGGAAGGCTGAGTCAACCTTGAGCCTGGTGGGATGCGAACCTGCACTAATTGCAGGCAACTGGTGTTACTTAAGGAGGCATTAGCCCACTGCACCACCAAGGCTCAATATGAATATGAATATGAAGTAAAGATGAGACAAAGGCCAAGGAACTGAAGAGAAGACCAGTTCCTTGCAAACTCTCCAGATAAGGAGAGGATGGGAGATTGCCCACATGTGCTTTGGATGGCTGCGCCTGACAAAGGGAAAGCAGGACAGCAGTTTTCTGCAATTTGAACGCCAGGAGGATTATTATTAGGAAGACAGGATTAGCCATCTTGTTTGTAATTGCAGCACAGCATTTTAAAGCACATTAAAATTGCAAAATTCACTAATTACTTTCAAAAATGGCCTATTAACTATCTTAAAATGACAAATTTGAAAAGACGTATTGGGTGAGTTTATATCCAGCTCTGAAAAAAAAAGAAAATTTAATTACAAGCATAATTTTAATTTTAATTGGGGTTTTTATTTTTTCAGGGATTGATTTAATCTTTTTTAATTGTTTTTAACTTTTGTATCGATCTTTGTTTTAAATACCCTGTAAACCGCCCTGAGTCCTTCGGGAAAGGGCGATATATAAATCCAATAAAATAAATAAATAAATAAATAAATAAGAAGAGTTTGAAATGTACTGCAAAAAGTTAAGTAAGATTTTGATCTAAAATGTTATAAGAGTCCAGAGAAATTTGGAATATTGACTTTTACTATGAGATTTTGGAATTAACTATAAAAAACAAAAACTTTAGGAAACAATTTTGCCTATCTTGACAAATACAAATCACAACAAAAGATAAATGATGATTTTAGAAACTGGGCGCTAGAAGGATTAAAGATTGTAAGCCGAAGAAAAAAAATACAAGTCTGATGTTCATATTGGAATTTATAAAATGTTATAACAAAAAAGAACATTGAAGAATGGAGCCAGAAATTAACTACAATATCAACATCGTCAACAATGATGTCTGCTTCTATGGATAGACTATGTCTACAGAATGTTAATGAAAGAATGTGGAACAAATTTTATATGACAAGATAAATGAAAGAATGTAGAACTATAAATGACAGGGCAAGACAATGATTTGGAAAATGACACTTTACCCAAAAAATGACACTATATAAAAGTAACTGTCTGAAGTTTTAAAAATTAAAAAGGAAATACAAATGATAAACTGAAAGAATGACCAGCAAAATGTTTCCTTATATGTGCAAAAGAGGTTTGTTAAAGCCTTGATGGAATCTGTGCACTGTGACAAAGAAAAACTGAAGAAAAATAAAAGTCTATCCAGGTCATGGTTGTCTCAAAGGTAGCTTTTTCAAGAGGCAACTGAACTTTCTTATTTTTCTTTGAAGACGTTTCGTTTCTCATCCAAGAAGCTTGTTCAGCTCTGAAGAAGCTTCTTGGATGAGAATGAAACATGTTCAAAGAAAAACAAGAAAGTCCAGTTGCCTCTTGAAAAAGCACTTTTGAAGAGAAATAAAATCCTACAAATGTTTCATTGAATTAAAGATTAAGATTGTTATACATAAATAGAAAGAATATAAAGTTTGTTTATTTGATCAAAGTTAAAATAAGACTTTTTTTGGCAATGTTCTGGTAACTCTTTATGGACTTTTTGCTGATGTCCGACTTGAAAAGTTGATGTTTTATGGATTTATTTATATATAAGAGATGGAATATCAGATGAAGAGATACAGTATCTGTTTAACCTTATACCATTAAACAACTTTTTATTTTTACTTATGAGAGGAATACTGCAAGTCACCTCTTTATACATTTTTCTTTTTCCTTAATACATTGCCTTTTCTTTTACTTTTTTCTTGCACTTTTTAATTCTTTCTATTCTGTTCTCTTTCTCTAAGTTCCATCTGTATTATTTTTATTCTTGCAATTAAAAATTTATAAGAGACTTCTGCATATATCATATTCACTATTGTCTTATTTTGAACCTATAAATGACTCACATTCAAATTTGCAGAAAGAGGTAATGTTTAATTTTGAAGTAAGATGAGGCTGTATCAGTACTTAGGGTTTCCCTGAAATGTACAATTTAACCAGAGATGCCTAACCTCTTGCATACAACTGTATGTATTTAGTTAAATTGCAAGGTGTTTTCTAAAAATATAGTGAGATGTTTAGTCTACTATTAGAATAAGATAGCTCTGTTTTAAGGAATCTATTTGTTATATTACCCAAAACTGATGTTCAAAATACAGAATGTCTGTTACTTTAATTTTTTAAAAAATTGCACCACTAAATGACAGACATTGGATTGATATTCATAAATTTCCACTCCCTACTTTCCAATTAATTTTTTCCTCTCCTATAATGTGAACAGTGAGAGCTGACAACCTACTGATTTTCAGACATACTTTACTTCAACATCCAGCAATCTCAATCAATATAAGGAATGAAGGTAATGATGGAAACGGTAATTTATCAATACACAGACAGTTCCAGATCATAGTTTTAACTTGCATTCTCCTTATGTAGGCTTTTGACTTTTCTCTTTGGGGCATCAATGATGGCAGAATGTTGTCAAAATACACGCAATAAAATTTAGCATTCAAATAGTTTATTGGAAGTATGTAATTTCTGGAATCAGAATTATTAGCTTAAGTATTATTTTTCTTCATGTCACACTACAATATATTTCTCTGAAATGCTAATCTACTGATCTTTGCCTCAATCTATCTATTAATGTAAGGTTTCTTTGTTATATATAAATTTGACATGAATTAACTTTGCAACAATTTGATGTTCTAATTAATTTGGTTTTTGCATGTACACAGTGAAATAAATGCACATATTTAACTAGGACCTATGGGAATACCTATCAGAAATATTTATAAACAAGTAAAGGAAAGAGCTATTCTTTCCATTAGTAGTTTGGTACTTTTTGGCTATGCTATTTGCAAGCCAGTGAAATAGAGAGTAAATATATCCTTTGGTTTTTCCATCACTAGTTGAGATAATGTTTTGAAACAGAACTAAATTGCTGCCATTTGGGAATGAAAAAGCAACTGAGTATTTTATCCATACATACAGGTAGTCCTCAACTTACGACAACAATTGAGCCAGAAATTGGGAGGCGGAGCCAGCTGGCAAACTGAATGGCTGTGTTGAGACGCTGCTCTGAATGAGCGCGCCGATTCCACAGCCATTTCTCTGTGCCCAGTTGTTTTTTTTAAAGCCCCAGATCTCTCAGAGGGAGATGGGAAGGAGGCACCCAGCTGAACGATTCTGGATGGCAGCCCAAATTGTAAAAAGCAGGAAAGCCTCAGAGAAGTCGGCCGGGAGAAGGAGATGGCCCAACATGGCGGCCGCGAAGAAATGACAGCTGTCAGCTGGACAGAAATAGCGGTGAATTAGTGGGACACCTTCACAACTAACCTGGTGCCGTGAGTACCTAGTGAATCCTCGAAAGTGTTCCAGAGCATAAAATCTAATCTACCAAAACCCAAAACCTTCCTACTAGGGATTATTAACAATAAATTCAGCAAAGGATCTTTATACTTAGTACTGCACATTTTTGACTGCAGCAAGATTGGCTTACGCTCAAAAATGGAAAAGGAAAGAAACCTTTACCGAAGAAGAATTAATAAGCAAACTCCTATCCTGCGCTGAAATGGATAGGTTAACATTAGAGATCAAAAACAAAACCGAAACGGACTATTATGAAATTTGGAACAATGTGTACAAATGGCTAGAGTTAAGGAGGAATGCTGGAATGAATACTGACTGATTAGTTGATAGTTTAGAAAATTTTTACAGGATAGAATTGAAAGATACTTAATCACAACGTAGATGAATGAAAGACTGTTCACTAGAAAACTCATAGATGTTATATGCACAATGTAACTTTTTTCTTTTCATTTATTTCTTTATATAAGGTAATACTAATAGTAATGTTGAAGCCAGGGAAGTTGTAACGTGTCCACTTTTGTTTTTAATTGTATATTCAACAAAATTTGTAAAAAAACAACAATTGAGCCAAAAATTTATGTTCTTGAGACATTTGTTGAGTGAGTTTTGTTCCATTTTACAACCTTTCTAGCCGCAGTTAAGTGAATAATTGCAAAATGAATAACTGAAGATCGCAAAAGCTGTTCACATGACTCCAGGACATTGCAACTGTCATAAATATGAACCAATTGCCAAGTATCCAAATCTTGATCACATGACCACAGGGATGCTGCAGTGGTCGTAAGTGTAAAAAATCGTCATAAGTCACTTTTTTCAGTGCCATTGTAACTTTGAATGGTCACTAAATAAACTGTTGTAAGTCAAGGACTACCTGTGGTTTGTTCTGGATAAACTTACTGTCTGTGGCCTGCCTGCATCTTTGGGCTGTACATAGCTGCATCCATAAACATCAGCACAGAAATCTACAAACAGAAATAAATATAATCGGAATGATCTCAATTCAAGCCTTACCTCACTGTGTACATTCCAGCTGTCAAGAGTGACGTTAAAGAGAGCTTTCAATGCTTCAATGGCACAATCTGTTTCTTGAAGAGACAATGGTGACATTTCTTGGTCTTCAGCTGTGATGTATTTATCTGTCCACGTTATGCTAAACGCACTTTCCAAGGCCTGAGTCAACAGGGGCAAACCCTGGAGGTCATTACGCAACTGGGATCTGATATCTGTGTGCAAGAGGGAAAGGAGGAAGAGGAGTCGTAGATCAAAGCATTTAATGTCTTCCACAAATTGCTGGTCCTTGCACTTTCTCAGAAGATTGCAAAGCATAGCTGCCAAGTTCAGTTCTAAACTGAGTTTCTGGGCAGCCGGGCTATTAAAAACAATGTTGCAAAGGCATTTTAAAGCTTCCACTATGACGGGAAAATCAGTCACATCCTCCAAATGATCTTCCAAAGTATCCAGTTTTGCTAGCTTCATCAAGGTTTGCATGTTGGTCTTTGTCATTACAGGAACTAAGACTTTCTTGTCTCTTGAGAGAATGCGAAGAGCTTCTAGGCAAGTGACTCTATAGGATGTGTTTATATCTTTGCTTAATAGTTGCAATATTCCTTCACATAGTTGCTAAATAAAGAAGATGGAAAATCAAATATTATTTCCTCTGGAATATACAAATCCATAATCACAAAGTTTTAATGATCTTCATAATGTTTGTTTCTTGTGTCCTCTACCTGGTTTATTGCTAGAAAGTTATTAATAAGTCTTGAAAGTATCACTAAAAAAAACCCAACTCCCATCCGTAACCAGATATAAAATCTTGTTTATTTTGAACATAATACTGTTATTACAAAGACAATGACTAAAAGAATAGAAAGTATGTTCCAGAATCAGAATGTTTATATTCAGTTTTTAGGCTGTTCTCCATTTCTCAGCTCCATTTGGTGTTTCATGAGATGAAAACTCTCACATCTCAGTTAAAAACTTGTATTTCTCCAGTAATATCTATAGGCAGTTCATCCCTATGGATTTCTGCTCGAATCAAGAAGGCTTATATCCAAACTATGATCCATTTCACTCTTGTGCTTTTTGGGTGTTGTTTTTGCTACCTTTGTGCAAGCATGTGCTGGGAATAATCACTGTCAACCAAATAGAAACACTGTATTATATACTGTATGTAACTGTCAGAGATTTAGTTTAGAAATAACAGAATAACAACAATCTAGCTGAATTTGGCAGCTATTACTATCAAAACTATGTAAATGAAACTAAAATAAAATAAAACTGATCTGCAGTAAACTCCTTCCACAGTTTGGTGTGTCTCTTCTTTAGAAACAAGCAATTATTGCAAAAAGGGTCTAATAACTGGAAAACAAAATATAAGACCCCAGGCAGTCCACAGTGTTTTGGATTCACCAAGATTTGTTTGCCAAGTACATGATGTTCCTTGCCTCCTACACAAATAATTGTCATTGTGTCATGCTCGATTGGCTTTAAGATTTTGTAGTTCATTATGGTGAGGGGTTTTTTTGTCCCAGGAACATCCCAATCCTAAATTCTCAATTGATTTTGATTAACTCCTCAGTAGGAGGCTCATCAAATGTTTTTAAATTTATTGAACTCAATAGAGGCTTGTAGCTTTTAACTAGGAAGTTATGTTATAATGAAGTACATAAGAACTCTACAAATAAATTAAATAATTAGCTGATCTCCCCTTTCCAGCTTCTTTATAACTCAACTCAGACTGTAGAAAGTCAACATCATTCCCACTATTGATTCTACATGGCACAGAACAAAGTGAAGCTACAAGACCTTACCTAATCCTTGCTGTTAGTGTCCTTGACATTAGCAACCACAATTTTAACTGAGTTCAGGTAGGCAAGGAATGGGAAAAGCAAAAAAAAAAGAAAAGAAAAAAGCATCCTACCCAGATAAACCACTGTATGTTAATTTGCTAGGCTGATAAACTGTGCTAAGCTATAAATCATAATTTACAAAATACAATGCCCAAATTCATTCTCCACATTGAGCCTAACCATACTGTCTAACATGGTGTTTCCAAACCTGGATGCAAATATCTGAGACGGTTTAATCTAAATATCTGGAGGACACCAGCTTGGGGGAAGGCTTATCTTAGAATGGTATGATCAGAATATAATCAGACGAGAAATAGCAAAGGGTCTGATCTTTGATCACTGTAATTTGCCACTGTCTAGAGCAGGCATGTCAAACTGCCGGCCCGCAGGCTGGATGCATCATACTGAAACTGCGCCCACCCCATTGCTGGCAATGGGGAAAAAGTCACGATACGTCGCAAGTTTGACATGCCTGGTCTAGAGAAAGCCACAAGATTTGATGAATCTTAAGAAGTGGGCTGTCTGGCATATGAAACTTTCTGGTGTAATAAATGAATTAGCTTTTAAAGGACACCAGGATGATTTGTGACTTTTGCTCCAACAGATTAACATGACTGCTTGACAGAGAACATGGATGGTAACTGCTGCCCAAAGACTGCTTCTTTGTACAAACTACATATAAAATTAAAACACACCAAGAGGATTTGTATTTAGTTAAAACAACCAAGAAGGATGGATTTTCTACCTTTGGATAATACTAAAAATATTACAGTATAATGTTTAATGTTTTTGATCATAAACATTCCTCTGGTGAAGTTTTAAAATACATGCTGGTCATTTGGGTTTAATAAGAAATATACTTCCTCAAATGAGACCCAGGTGAGAACAGCAAAAATAAAGAGGAAAGAAACCAGGAACTGGCTAATTAACCAGTTACAATTTGCTTATCTGCAAATATATGCTTTTTGGATCTGTTCCCCAGTTTCTAGAGAATGCATGCAGCCTCATACCATGTGTTTATACTCTGTTCCTATTTTAAGAATTTATTTTTCCAGCAGCCTTCTTTTCTGCAAAAATCACAAGTATCAGTCCTACTACATATATATGTACTTTTTACAGTTAAAAGAAATCCAAGTTTGAGGGAAGCTTAGGATTTATGTGAAAAATGCTAACTCCTGGGAACAGCAAAAGGTCTCAGATTTATGAAACATTAATTAGATGCTAGCAATGCAGAAAGCAACTCCTTTATATGCAACACTTTTGCTGAGTTTTTATAGCTGCACTATTCAGAGACTTGCCTATAATTTCCATCTTCTTAAGTACACTATGATACTCTCAAAGGAACCATAAATTTTGTTTCCTTTTGTTCTTCTGATCCAACAGCTTGATGTCTTTTGGAATTGGGGCTCTCATCAATTTCCCAATATTTATTTCCTAGATTCACCAAAACCTAGATAGTAGGCTTTTTCTGAAATGCTAAATAACCAATTTAAGAATTTTAATCCCAAATACCTTCCAGAAGGCTTTGATTACCGTATTTTCCGGCGTATAAGACGACCCGGCGTATAAGACGACCCCCTACTTTTAAGAAGTTTTTCAAGGTTTTTTGTCTTATACGCCTGAAAATACTTACATGCCCTGCCCTCCCTGTCCGTCGCAGAGGAGGCGAAGGCCCGACTGGCCCCGCCGGCCCTCCCGCTGCTCCCGCGCTTCTGCCGGCCCCCGAGGCACAGCGTTTCCCGGGCGGCAGGCAGCGCCGGAGGGCAGCTGCCACCCCACCACGGCCGGCGCCCTTCCTGCTTCCCCCCCCAAACCTTGAACTTCTCCCATTGGGCGCAGGGTGGGGCAGCTCCGCTCGCCGCCTCTCACTGTCGGCCGAGGCGCGCTCGGCCCGGGCTCCCGGTCCCTCTTCCCGGCCGGCTTCCCGCCCTGCCCCTCATGGAGCTGGACTGGGCGTGCAGCCTCTCGGTGTGGCTGCTTTTCCTGGGCAGCCTGGCGGTGCGGCTTCTGCGCTCGGACCTGTTGCTGAGCCGGCGGCTGCTGCTGTGTGTAGGGCTGCTGGCCATCCTGCAGGCACTGGGCCAGGCCATCCTGCCGCTGCCAAGAGCCGACGGGCAGCGCCTTTTTCATGTGCCGCTTCCCTCTCACCGTCGGCCGAGGCGCGCTCTTCCCGGCCGGCTTCCCGCCCTGCCCCTCATGGAGCTGGACTGGGCGTGCAGCCTCTCGGTGTGGCTGCTCGGACCTGTTGCTGAGCCGGCGGCTGCTGCTGCGCATGGGGTTGCTGGCCATCCTGCAGGCGCTGGGCCGTCCTGCCGCTGCCCCTCAGCGCCGCGCTCACGGCGGCTGCCTGCTGGCTCGTCTCGGCCAGCACCGCCCGGTGGAAGCGCATTCCCGCGGGGGGGAGAGCGGTGCTGGTGACAGGTGAGTCCGGCGGGCGCGAGGCCCTCCCCTCGGGCAGCGGCAGGACAGCCCAGCGCCTGCAGGACGGCCAGCAGCCGCACGCGCAGCAGCAGCCGCCGGCTCAGCAACAGGTCCGAGCGCAGGAGCCGCACCGCCAGGCTGCCCAGGAAAAGCAGCCACACCGAGAGGCTGCACGCCCAGTCCAGCTCCATGAGGGGTAGGGTGGGAAGCCGGCCGGGAAGAGGGACCGGGAGCCCGGGCCGAGCGCGCCTCGGCCGACGGTGAGAGGGAAGCGGCACATGAAAAAGAGGCTGCGGGCGGAGCTGCCCCGCCCTGCGCCGAATGAAAGTTCAAGGCCTGGGGGGGGAAACAGGAGGGGCGCCGGCCGTGGCAGGGTGGCGGCTGCCCTCCAGAGCTGCCTGCCGCCCGGGAAACGCTGCGCCTCGGGGGCCGGCAGAAGCGCGGGAGCAGCGGGAGGGCCAGCGGGGCCAGTCAGGCCTTCGCCTCCTCTGCGACGGACAAGAGCCGACGGGCAGCGCCGCCTTCGCGTGGGGAGAGCCGCCCGACGCTCCCACCCAGCAGTGTCCCGGAGCCGCACCGGAGATAGCTCGGTTGCGCGGGGTGGCCCGGCTTTGCAAGCACGGGGACGCTCGACTGATTTGTTTTTTTTCCGGCGTATAAGACGACCCGGCGTATAAGACGACCCCCCAACTTTTGAGAAGATTTTCATGGGTTAAAAAGTCGTCTTATACGCTGGAAAATACGGTATGTTAACAGGTTATGCAATAAAAAACATTACAAACATTCCTTTACATTTTTTTCTACTGTCTACTTCTAATAAAATAGGACGATTTGGATTAATATTGTTTATTCTAAGAAAATATTACAGGCAGTCCTTGACTTACATCCATTCACTTAGTGACATTCAAAGTTATAATGGCACTGAAAAAGTGACTTATGACAGTTTTTCACACCTACAACTGTTGCAGCATCTGCATAGTCACATGATTAAAATTTAGACACTTGGCAACTGATTCATATTTGTGACGGTTGCAGTGTCCCAGAGTCATGTGATGACCTATTTGACCTTCTGATAAGCAAAGTTAATGGGGAAGCCAGATTTGCTTAATAACCATGTTACTAACTTAACAACTGCAGTGATTCGCTTAACAACTGTGGCAAGAAGGGGTTGTAAAATGGGGAAAAACTCACTTGACAAATATCTCATTTAGCAACAGAAATTTTGGGCTCAATTATGGTCATAAATTGAGGATAGTAAAACTTGTTCTCGAGACTTCCAGTTTGTCACACAGCTGCTATGGGTGAGATCTACCTCTTTTACACCCTATTTACTTTCTGTACCTCCTTAAGCTGCTAAGCATTTTCCCCCCTGCAGTGAGGGAAAAGGGATTTCAGCCCTCCCTCCAGAAAGAGCGGAGACTAAATACCCAGGGGCATTTTAAATGTTGAAAAAGTAACTGAATCCCAATTGGAACCTTATTTCTCAAAGCATGTGGATTGAAAAAAAATTATTTCCTATTTTTCATTGTCTACTTCTCTTGGAAATCTGGATTCTTTCTTATGAAAAGAAAAAAACCTGAAAAGATTAAGACAACTTTGGGACTCAAAGGGAAACTTTAAAAGGGGCCTGGCTGACTGCCCAGGGAAATAGATAAGATACATAACCTTGAGAACTTTGAAACAACAGCTGTGAAAGGTTTTGTGTTCCCTACCTAGAAAAAAAAATCTCTCTTTTGGATTTTTTAAGGTAAAGCCTTTAGCTTAAAATACCAATACGGAAGAAGACCAGGAACAAAAATTATTTATGGATGAAGATCAACAAATTCTCTCTATGTTGAAAACACTAATCCAAATTCTTACCACAACCAATGAAATACTAAGAGGCTACGTGAAGGACAAGAAGACAGATATGAAAGCCCAAACCTTGGCCACAACTAAAGAATCATCCATACAAAATGCAATAGAAAAAATGAAACATTCAAGTACGATGACAGAAGAATCTACTATTAAACAAATATTAATATTTGAAAATCCAGAAAAGACATTGACAACTTGGAAAAAGGAAAAGGTTTCTTATACAACTTAGAAGGAACTAGAGGATCTAGAAAAAGAACAGTTGGATGTGAAGACAAACAATTCAGAACAACTACGTCGATATGGAAGAATAAAGAGACGACCTACTAGATCTCAAAAAAATGGTGACAGGATGGTTTTGCCAACATCAAATAATATATGTGACATTACAAGGACATTGGTTCGATGACCCAAAAACAAGGACATGGAAGATGATTTCGCAAAGGAAAAAAGCCAGAATAAGACTCAAGAAGAATGGAGTTTCGACCATCTTATTGAAATCTGAAACAGAATGTACTTAAATAGCTAAGATGTATATGTTGAACTCAAGACATTGTTATGAACTGAGATAAAGGAAAAAAATTGGTCATTAAAATTTAGCAGTATAAATATTAATAGATAATTTGAATATTGATTTGTACATAAAGATCATGTAAAGGTGAATAATGTAGACAAGCTAAAAAACTATTGTTGAAAGTAATAAATAGGTCTATATGGAATGTTAAAAACGAAAATTAACAGTTTAAGCAAGAGATAGCAGATACAAAGAGGAAGAGAGGAAGTATTAAATATTGAAATAAAAAGAAATTTTGATTACTACTTAAAAAACAACAACTGAAAATTAGCAAAAAGGAAGGATATCATATTGTATCCTTAATTTGTTGACATAGAGGGTGAGAAGTTAAGTAAATGGGATGTGTATTTTGAATATTAGATTTTGTGAGGAATGGTGATAGATGAATTGGGAGTATACTAAAAATCTTGGGAATGATAAATATCAAACGTTAAATCTAATTGTTAGTGGAAATTAAAATTGAAAAATCTATTAGGTCATTGATTGTCTAAAAGATTGTATGTTAAAACAATTAGAATATGTGTAAACTAAAAACTATGGATATATGTAAGAAAGTTATTTTCTATGTGACTGATAGGATAAAACTTGTCTTTAAACCTACAAATAGACAGTATATATGAAGGGAAAAAGAGAGGAAATGTTTATGGTAGCAATTTGAAATCTGTACTAATGATATCTGTATATAATGAATTACTACTACCCAGCCATCACGTTGCTTTTCAAATATGTGAATGTAATATTAGGTAGTGACAGATTTTATTTTCCTGGGCTCCAAGATTACTGCAGATGGGGACTGTAGCCAAGAAATTAAAAGACGCTTGCTCCTTGGGAGGAAAGCCATGGCAAATCTAGACAGCACACTAAAAAGCAGAGACATCACCCTGTCAACAAAAATCCGTATAGTCAAGGCTATGGTCTTCCCAGTTGCAATGTATGGCAGTGAAAGCTGGACCATAAGAAAGGCTGAGCGCCAAAGAATTGAAGCCTTTGAACTATGGTGCTGGAGAAGACTCCTGCGAGTCCCTTGGACTGCAAGGCAATCAAACCGGTCAGTCCTAGAGGAGATCAACCCTGACTGCTCTTTAGAAGGCCAGATCCTGAAGCTAAAACTCAAATACTTTGGCCACCTAATGAGAAGGAAGGACTCACTGGAGAAGAGCCTAATGCTGGGAAAGATCGAGGGCAATAGAAGAAGGGGACGACAGAGAATGAGGTGGCTGGATGGAGTCACTGAAGCAGTAGGCGTGAGCTTAAACGGACTCCAGAAGATGGTAGAGGACAGGAAGGCCTGGAGGAACATTGTCGATAGGGTCAGACACGACTTCGCAACTAACAACAACAACAATAAATATTAGAAAATCAATAAAATTTGTAAAAAAAAACACTTGTTCTCAATACCAACCATCTGCAGACACCATTCTGAAGGATACAATTTTCATTTGTCTGTTTCATTTTTCTTTTTTCTATGATTGCAGTACTGATCCCACAACCAGAGAAACTCAATGTACATATAAGTGTTTTCCAAAAAGGGACAAGTTTGCATATAATGTAAAAAATCATGAAACTATAGTTACTAGAAAATGTAGGCTTGGGATCCCCTAGGTACAGTACAGAATAAGCCTGCAGTCACCATCCTGAATCACCAACAATAACCCAGTTTGCATGTTGTACAAAAAGTAAACTAAATAACTACACGTTTTTTAGTCTCCAGGCATGACCTAAACAAAAAAGCTTGAGAAGTAAACAACCAAATTAAACAACTCATATGTCAACGCTGCTAACATCGGATGTTCTTGCTTTGACAACAGATGGGAATGTAGCCATCTTTTCTCTTTCGCTTTTAGAGTTAGTTGATGCTGCGAGGGGGAATGTGGATGAGAGTCCAGTTAGTCATAACAATAATAACTCAGCCATGGGAATCCAAGGTTATTGCACCCAGAGTTGATAAAGATTTGGTGGGCTGGAGAGCTGGGGAGAAAGCCTACCTTCAAACTAATTGGGGAATGTGATTTATGAGGAGGAAATTGTGCTTTGCTACTTTGTGCCCAGGAGACAGGAATTCAGTTTTTGGCTTTAACTATGTAGCACCAATACTTTGTTTCTCGAATAAAAGATTCTTTAAGATAAACAATGCCTCAAAGTTCTTTTGAAGAATTTCATCTGTCGGAACCATGAGATCATATGTGTTTAGGATGCCTGATTCCTCTTTGGGAATGAAATGTTGGTTATTGGTATTATCAATTCAATAGCCATGTGTGAAAAATGTTTTTTTTCCCTATACCTTCAAGTACAATAACATAATTGTATTGCTGATGTAAAAGCTGTCAGCTTCAATCACATGGGTACTATTCAATCAAACTTCATATATCATAATATTTTTTCATGTACCCACAGTTTGATGTCCAGAATTAACATGCTTACCTTTCTTTTTTCTTCATCTGATGACTCAAATTTGAAAGTAGCCCTATTCTGAAGAGATAAGCAAGTCATTTTTTTTAAAAAAATGGTGAATATACATTTTTCGTACACACTTGCAGTTTATTTTGCTAAAACAAACTTTAATTCAATGTCTGAACCTTTAGCAAAATTGAGTTAGTTTTGAATTAAACATGAATACAGATTAGCTAGCAATTCATTTGCCTTCTATACCTATGTTTAATTGGAGAAATAGAAATCTGAGGCAGTTACTGAGGCTTAATACATTTCTTTTACAATTACAAAAGATCATGTTGGACAGAGCAGCCCTAACCCACTTAGGACTGCACAGCTAGCGATTTTTCCCCAACCAGTTGACAAACCATCCTCTGAAATGCCAGCCTTAATACTCTTGGCAGTGCAATACTAAGGATGTGTACTTAGAATGAAACCCCATCAAGCTCAGAGGGGTTTATACAGGATTGCTCTATCAGAATTATTACAATAGAGCTATTAGCAAAAGGCCCTTATCAAGACAGTGCCAAGATGGATTTTACAAAGTATGAGTTCATGGACAACAGGTTACCATGACTATTAACCATGGCAACAAAAAGGAAGCTAGAAGTGAATATGCCTATTAAAATATTCAGCAGTGAAAGAGTTATTGCATCAAATACGTAGCAAGAAGCATCTCAAATTTTAATCCGCATACAAACATCTGGGACTACATAATGCAAGTAGTAATATGTTCTAACAAACTACAGGATGTGTTTTGACCCAAGTTAGAAAAATTCTTGAGATCACCATCAAGCAATAGATATTTCAACCAGGGCCTAGCAAATTACTTTAACTAGACATTTCAATTATCTTCACAATATACTATCACACAGTATTGATTAGCAGTGTTGCTAGAGCTGTCTTTTTAGTAGCCAAGCAACTACCTGTGGGGGTGGGCTGCCAAAGGTAATTTTGTGTAGAGGAGTACCCAAAGGAGTAGAAGAACTTAATTACTCAACTCATAACAGAAAAACAAACATAGGTCTATATCTAAGCAAATGAGGAATTTTGCTTTCCATTCTTCAAATTATAAAAAAAAACAAAAAGAAAACCCAAATCCTAAAAATGAGAAAAGCTGAAAGAGAAAAGGTGTAAAATATGATCCTGGAGAAAAATTAAATCAGTTACTTGTTTTTATGGAACTTAATGTTTGGCAATTTTTTTTGTCTCAGAAGTGTCACTTTTACACAAAGTGAAAAATTATAATTCTAACTGTTATAGAACCCTTTACTGTGGTTAATAGTGTCATGGATTTTTGGTACAGACTTTGTTGAATTCATTGCGTAAGCTTGCATTTTCGTATGCACACACAGAAGAGGAAGTAACGTGAACCTAAAGGAAGTGGGAAAATTTTTTGAGAATCTATGCATTATATTCTGGAAAAATATATTGAAATAGCAGAAATTACAGCCTACAATAGTGATGGTGATCACCATGGCAGTACTGGATGTTGGGCAGAAATGCATGATGGGTAGAATTTAATAGCATTGGCTCAAAATAAGAGAAAACAATATTATTACTGGGAAAGATACAAGAAATGGATTAAGCCTAGGGGGGGAAAAAACATCCTTGGTGTGGACGATAGGCAGAACTGAATGCTCATGCTTGGCAGAACAAAAAAGGTCAGCTTTCCATTAGACAAAGGTAATTATGGCGCAGCATTGCATGGCATGGAAGAGGTAAGGAGGTGGCAATCTTATGCACTATTACCCAGATTGTGCACTTTGCTTTGGAGTGTCGGGGTGGGGGCGGGGGGGTGTGTGCAAGAACCGGCTTCGCTCGAGAGCAGCAAGGGAGGGTCCATCTTTGCTCTAGGCAGCCCAGACCCTAGTGAAGGGCTCAGGAAGGATGCCCAGGGCGGGAGAGGTAGGGACTCCCTCAGAGGTTTCTCTATCCTAGCGTCATGCAAGGATGCATGGACTGCAACTCCCATTCTCCCCAGTGCGCCAGACTTAATCCAAGCGGGAATTATGGGCGTTGCTTCTCCAGCACCTGGAGGGCGGAAGATGGGAAGGATGCCCCGAAGGCTACCGGCTGACAAAGGGGGGCGGTGCCGCTAACAGAGCGAGGACCAGCGGAATCTTGTCACTACCTGCTCATTGAAGCGGCTCAGGACCTGCTCAGCCCCGTCTCTCCCTCCGACCGCTGCCAGCGCCGCTTCCACCGCCATTCTTGACTAGGGCGCGGCCAGACGGCCAGCTCCTTCTCACGGGCAGGAAGCAGCAGCAGCGCCAGCAACCACCGCCTCTTTTTTTTTTTTAAACTCTTCTACCTTTGACCTCGAATGACGCCACGCTAAGCCCCAGCAACCGTCCCCGCCTCTGGAGGCAAAATGGGCTTCGATTGGCTAACGGGAAGCCGAAGAGGCGGGTGAATCTCCTTTTATTGGTTGAGTGCTATTTACTTCGGGGAGGAGAGGGATGTTGCGGAAGAAATGGATTCTTAAGAGGATACTACATTTTCCGGCAGCCTTTGAAGCCGCACTTGGAGACGCTAGAAAGGATGTATTGCATTATGGGGGTTTTCCCCCCCTCTATTTGGCGGAGCGTTGTTCAATAAAAGAGAGGATGGAGGTGGGGAAGTTAGAATTGGACTCGTGCGTATACGACTGAAAAGCACAATTCCTTGGGAAAAAGTCGTATTACATGGGGCTTATGTCATCGCGTTCCCCGTCCAATAATCTGAAACTGAAATGGGTTTCAATTTCTCTCGCTCCCTCCCCTCCTAGGTAGCACAGTTCCCACCCTCCTCTTTGTAGTGTATACATATCTTGCCCATGCTAGCAGGATCGCTCTGACAATAGCCACACTAAACACACCTCAGTGTAAATCGAAATTATGAGATGAGAACAGAATTTTAATTTAAGCTCTAGTTCCTGGGTGGAAAAGTCTTGAATGTCTTATCTATAGATGAAAATAGACCACCTGTTCAATATGCTTGGTATATATCATTGTAGATTAGCTCAAGAGATTAATGGTTACTTAATTTAAGTAATTCCCCCATGAGAAACCAGTCTTCCCAGTAGCAGAAGAGTGATAAATGTACTTGATTTCACTTATTTTTTAAAAAATTAAAAAAGTTATTAGTATAGCTTTCCCTTGTTAGCTAACCATAGAAATAGAGCATATCTACTGGAAGGATAAATTTAATTATTAGAAATTGCACTGATTTTCTAGCAAGTATACCTTGATGAATGTAACCTGCTCCTAAATGACTTATCTTGTGAGAATCTCTAGTTCAATAAACACCAATAAAGTCATTGAAGTCCTCATTCATATGCCTTGGAAAAAACTCCAACGTGAGTGTCCTTCACTATCTTCACAGTATTATTACGTAGGTGTTAATAGGAAATTTTAAAAAACCTGTGCAATATTCACATTTCATAGGAGTAAAAGCTCATGTTTTGAATGCAGAGGAACCAGATTCAGTGCTAAGCACCTGTAGCTGAAGATCCTAGAGATAATGCAAACACTTTATACTAAAAACCCGCTCTATAAAAAGGTTTGTATGATCATATATATGTTAATTGTATCACAAATAGATTCAATAGCTGCATTTACTAATACATAATTTATTTGTTAACTGAATTGATCTAATTGGTTGGTTCATACTGAACTGTGAACAAGCAATCACATTTCAGCTTAGAATGGTGTGCAAACATTGTCAATGAGCACATCCTCTGAGGGTGGAAATGATCACAGGACAATAAGGGTTGGTGTAAAACCTAAATGAACTAAAAAAATTCACAAAAGGAAACTGTAATGTATTGGGCCTTTTACCTGAACTGTTTTCACGTGTCTTTGAATGCTGCTTGAGATTGCTTAATTAGGGTGTCTGTGTAACGGTCACTGGCTGCCCAGACATGCAGTCTCCAGAATGATCATTGGTTGCCTCTGGGGCGGGAATAGGTTCCTTTAAACCTATTGACTGGCGCCTAGTGGCCAACTGTATAAGTAGCTGCGTAGAAGCCTCTGTTCTCAGTTCTGTTCCTGTTACTTCAATAAAGCAATGTTCCTGTTTGAACCCTCTTGTCTCACCTCCTGCTTCCCAAGAATCCACTATACAACACTGGCGACGAAGGTGGGATCCTGCTTCTTCAGAAGAGCTGAAAGTCACTAGGGGGTGAGGCCAGCAAAGCGCCTGGCAGGGAACGCGTTCCCCCCCACCTCAGTCGGCCTAGCAAGCCATGCTAGCAACCACCCACCCTGGGGACCAGTCCCAGGGCCTACAGAAGAAGCACGGCTTGGGCCTCTCGTTGCCTCATCCTGCTTCTTCTTGAAGGGCTAGAGACTTAGAAGGGGAACAGCAATGGAAATCAGATGGATCAAGCAACCTTTTTTTGTTCAGATTTCCACTTACTTTGAAGGTCAGTAGCCTTTAACAAAATGGATTCTGATCTTCTTCAGCTCATCAGCACCAATGTGACTGACTACAAAGCCAAGACCTTCTGAACCCAACTGCCAAATACTTGCAGAGATTAAATCTAGCTACTATCAGAAAACTTGGACCATGTACTTAGTTGGACACTCCAGTCTTCAAAGAAGAAAATGGAATTTATTTTGCATTTTCTCATTTAATTTCTGATTCTTAACTTTTTTTCTGATAACTTCACAAATATAAAATGCACTGCTGACTAGTTTCTCAGTCCATTTAATAACCTAATGAAAAATCTTGAGAAACGCTCTTCCTGACTAAAAACTAATATAGGTAGTATTTGTTTAGTGACCACAATTGGGACCAGCTGTTAAGCAAAATGATTGCTAAATGAAACCTAGACTGTGCTTATGTTTTTACTTCAGCTTTTATAGACCTGTAAAGGTCATAAATATGAGGATTAGTCATAAAGTTACTTTTTTCATTACTGTCATAACTGCAAATGGTCATTAAATGAGGACCACATGTGTTTTGCAGTTTAAGCCTGCTGGACAGCAGGTTTGGAAAGGGCTAGTAAGTATAAACATATGCTTTGTCTTTAAGTTTTATTTACATTTTAATACATGAGTACACTAAGCATTTAACAATGCTGGAAAAGCTTCCTTCTTTGGTAGTTGCTCACATCATAACTTCAGGATACATTCAGACAACATCAGAGAAATGAACAAGTTCTCAAGCTTGCTATTTCAACTGAGCTTCTCTCCCTGCTGCCTCTGTGGAAGCAGTTGCTGTTATATGAGCAAACTCCTTCTGTGAACTTACCTCAGGGCTTTAAAATCCGTTGAAGTGTGATCTTCAAAATATTCCTTTACCACAATCTGGAAAGCAAGTGTTATGTGATACCTACAGAGCAGAAGGCCATTTCCCAGTTTTGGCTTCTTTCCACAAATGAAGGAGAATCGGTTGATAAGGACATTGATGCTCAAGTCCATGGTTGTTATACATGCCAGCAATCTAGGCCTGAAATGCCACAGGCTCCAGTTCACAGGTGGGAGGAAACGCACACTCTCTGGTCTAGGATTCACATAGACGCTGGGCCCTTTCAGGGACAGCTCTTCCTTATAGTAGTGGATAGCCACTCCAAATGGCTGGAAGTAATTCCAGTTCCTAACATGACTACTGCTAGGACCATCCAGGTGCTGAGAAAACTCTTTGCCACACATGGGTTGCCAGATGTCTTAGTTTCAGACAATGGGGCCCAATTCACTGCTGCTGAATTTCAGGCCTTCCTTAGAGCTAATCTCATCAGACATGCAACGTCTGCGCCTTTTCATCCATCTTCTAATGGTCAAGCTGAACGCATGGTGAGGACAATGAAGGAAGCACTCAAGCGCATTGTCACAGGTGACTGGCATCACAGATTGGCAGACTTTTTACTCTGCCAGCATTCTACACCCTGCACTGCTACAGGCAAAAGTCCTGCAGAACTATGTTGGGGGAGGCGTTTGATCACTAAACTGGACAGGTTGCATCCAGATAGAGTGGCAGCAGAAGACTCTTGACCAAAATCCCTGAGGGGGCTGCACATGGGCGATTGGGTTTGGGCCAGGAACTATGGTCATGGGAATCTGTGGGTTCCTGGTCAAATTACCAAGGCATCCGGACCCCTATCTTATGAAGTGGGGTTGGGGGGAGGGCGAGTTGTCAGATGACACATTGATCAGCTCAGGAAACGGTTTCCAGAACGGCGCTAAGTGAGGACTGCATCATAAGTCCCTCCCAAGGTCCTCAAACTTGTGGCCAAGCCAGTCCTCACATGGACTATCAGGACTTTTCCTTCTTAACTGAGGTGGAACCGGAGGGAGAACTGGGGAGCCCTGGAATGCAACATGGATCCCTTGAAGGAGCAAGCCAACCAAACTTCAGCAACCGCTTTGCCTACTCTGCTGAACAGTCTGACTCTGGGGTGGGCCAACCTGGAGAGGCCAGCCAGAGTGCATCGAATCCCCTTGACTCAGGAGCAGAAAGGGACACAAGTCTACCCAGCCCACTGGGTAAACTGGTAGACCACAAAGTGATGGGAACTCCGAGACGTTCCTCTAGGGCACACAAGCCTCCTTCATATCTTGCAGATTACGTTGTAAAATAAAGAGCTATATATTGTTGTAATTCCTGTTTGCCACTATACTACAGAAACTAGTGCTATGATGTAACTCTCTAAAAGTGCCATCTTTGAAGCCTATTCATTCAGACATTGTTTAATAACATTGTAACCTACATTGTTTTTTGTTTTTTATTATTATTATCACTTTTACTTTAGTGTGTTTGGATAATGAGTCTTGACAATTGTTGAGACTAAGTGGTGTTATTATGGTCTGTTCTAAGAGGGGAGGGGTATTATATACTGGGCTCTTGAGGAATACCACATGGGTGCTGGAGCAGCTAATGGCTCTCCAGCAACCCAGACTACAAGTCTCCTGTGCTGCAATTGGCTATCTCCAGGCGGCAATGGTTGATTCACACCTATTGGCTGCCACCTAGGGGCTAGACTATATATTGCAGCTAGTTGCAGCCATTTCCCCAGTACAGTTTCTGCACGAAATAAACTATGAGTTACCCTGTACTCAGTTACGCGTCTTCATTCCTACACCAAAGAACCCACTATTTAACAAATAATCTACTCCTTTCATAAACAATCTAAGGAAAAAGTTATTGAAGTAGGCCTCTGAATTGGGACCTATGGGCATAACTGCTCTTCCAGCATCCATTTTTTTTCTCACAATGAATCAGTACAGTGGGCTATCTAACCAGTTCAGGGGTTATTTATAGTCACAAAAAAGTGTCAACTGTAACAATGAACCTACTAAGAGACATACAAAAGGGAGAATCAAGCTCCATCCTTGGAGCTCCAATCTTGAGTGGAGAATAGTGATAAATCAATACTGGTCAGACCATGTCCAAACCAATGCATGTTGCACATTCATTGTGAAAATTAGGACCTGAAGAGATGGTATTAATGCTCATGTTGACTGAGAATCTAGATAGACCCTGATTTATGACTAGGGGCCCAGACAGCACTTCTATATATTTATATGACCCAGTGGCTGAGAATTCAGAAGCTATGGTAGTTCCAATATACTTAGCTGACAAAATGAAGACAGTAACTGAAATACTGTAATTGTGAATGCCCACTAGATTAAGATGACCTTCATGACCACTGTCATATATTTGGTGAAAATTCTGAGGATAGATGACAGACTGAAAAACAATATCCTGAATTGCTAAGAAATATTGCTGAACACAAATAAATCTTTTGGGGAAATAGCCACATAGAAATAGATGTCACTTAAGTCTTCTGAGGAAAACTAATCTGAAATACTCTCATTCTGAATCTTGGCTGGGTGTATTTGTTGAAAGCAAAGATCAAGTACAGAGTATGATCTTTCATTAGTTTTTAATACCACAATATGGATAAAAGCAAGTTGTGATGGAATAAACTTAAATCACTCCTTTCTGTGGCTGAAGTGAAATTGTCTTCAAAGAAATAAAATCAGATAGAAGACAACTATTCATGAACAGTCACCAGTGTGTAACTGAAGGTGACTTCCTTCATAATCAAGAGTTATGATCTCTCAAGAGTCCCAGAACTGAACATATTTTGACAGTGAAATCTGTTCAGCTCAAAAGCAAATGACAGAAAGGATGTAATACAAAAGATAATTTTTTTTAAAAAAAATGCTGCTCGTCAAATGGATTGGAATGAGTCAAATTTGCTCGCCATTGTTCGCTGTTCAAAAGCCTGCTTCAATAACTTTTTTCTTTAAATTGATCATTAACTGGTTTTTTTTTAGTTTCTTCAAGTCAGTGTTGACTCATGATGACTGCCTGGGCAAGATTTTCAGAAGTGATTTGCCATTGCTTACTTTCTAGATCTGAGAGAGAACCCAAGATCATCCAGCCGGCTTTCATGTGTGAGGCAGATCTAAATCTCACAGTCTCCTGGTTTCTAGCCTGATGCCTTAACCAATGCACAAAACCAGCTCTCTAATTTATTACTGATTATTAAAACACTGGGAGGACAGTGAGAATAGCAGTCAGGAACAAGCATAGGAAGAGCCCACTTCCTTTAAAAAAATGTTCAGTTACAGAAGGTTTCTGATGGGCTATGGCTGCAGGAACTGCTCACGTAATTATAGTTAAGAATAAGCAGCCTTTTAACTCTGTCCTTCTTTCTGCAGCTATCTGAAAAAAACTCCTGAAAAACTCTGGAGATTTGGGGGAAGTCTCACTAACCCTCTACAAATCACCACATGTTATTCAGGATCAGAAAACAACTTTTTTTGTGGAAGGGAAAAAATGTCTTGAAAAGGTAATATGAGCATATGACCTTACATAATCTATCTTTCTCAGAAAATTCCTCTTATATCACCCCACATGGTTCAGGAACCATTTCTACGTACAAGCCATCAACTCTGTAGAGATACTTTGCAGGACAGAGAGCAGGAAAGTTCTTCTTTAACTTTGGTTTCAAACTTATTTTATTTTATGTAGTATACAGTAGATATTCTTTCTGACACATTTAGAAGTGTAATATATAAAAACCACCATTCTTGGTTGCCTGTCTAGATCTTAAAATATTTCAAGTTAATTAAGATAATATTGGTTCCATTTTTATTTAAGTGTGAAAAGTCTTTATATATATATATCTATATATATATATGTACAGTATATATATATATATTGGATAACTGTACAAATAACATAATTCCATTTTAACCATAAACAGTTATCACCACAGTTGAGTGCTATCAAATATTTTATTTACAAAACATTAAAATGCCTGATGCCAGATTTTCTTGTAATATTTTACCCATAGGGTAATAAGTCCACCATAATTACTAGGTGCTTTTTATATAATACAGAAGCATAACACCCTATGTTAATAGTTCTTCTACAAAAAAAATTCACAAAGAACCATGAATTTCACCAAAAATACCAATGAAAAATAAGACTCAAAAATACAATTTCTCCTTACTTACATAACACAGAATAGGTTTAAAAAGGCACAACTTTGAAATTTGTATAAATGTAAGGAATTGTCTTAGCAAAGGAGTCAGAACCAGGCTTTATAAATTGGTTGTCATCTTTTATAGTAAGTCTCACACATAGCACTCACTTTCTTTTTGCTCTTGTAAGGTTCTTTCCATAGCGGTTGTCCCATAGGAGCCCAAATAGCCCTCTTCTTGGATGCTTTTGTGCTAATTTTTATTTTTATTTTTATTTTAATTCCATTTATATCCCGCCCTTCTCCATAGTCTTAATATCCAACATCAAGAGATACTATTTAGGGCTCTTCCACACATCCCAATGGACTATCCAACTCCTAGCTATGCTTTGGATCAGTGTTTTTCAACCTTGGCAACTCTTAACATGTATGGACTTCAACTCCCAGAATTCCCCAGATAGTATACCATTGCTCTTGATCACCATATTGGTTTACCAGTAACTTCTGGGGAAAGAAGACTTAAGAGTTGTGCCTGGGGCCAGGTGGAAAGCAATGTAAAGTTATGGAAGGAAGGATTTCACCAAGGCTGACGTTACACATCCACATGAGAGCTGCTCAGTAGGAGAGTATGTTTTTTTCCTACCTGGTCTTTACAATATACTCCTTCTTTTTCACAAACACAGTAATGTTCTGTGGAAATGGGGCAGCATCTCTTGTAATTAAGGGTGAATTACCTTTAATAACCATAGAGTGATATAAATACTGAAAACATAGTACAAAACACAGCAATTTAAGGCAGTGATCATTCAATGCTACATATCTTTTTTCAAGGTAACACTTATTTGATCAATAGGAAAGTGCACCATGATATAAAGGTACAACTGAAATTCACCAAAACACAACTAACGTGATGCTTTAGAAAGCCTCAAATATCATTAGAAACTGAGGACAACAGTAATAACTCTAGAAAAAGCAAGTGAAGGTTTTTAAGGAGAAGCAAAAACCTTATTTCATTTTCCTTTAGTAAAAATTTGCTCACGCCAATCCTTAAAGATCATTTACAAAGTCTCAGTGAGAAAATATGGATGCTGATTAAACACTGCACATCAGACACCTTTTCAAATCTCAGATAAGTAAGGCAGTATTATAATCACTGCATTACAGGTTGTGTTGCATAATGCCATTACTTGCATGACATCTGATACTTTGATGCTGCAGGAGAAACTAAGAAGAGCAGTATGGACAGGAAGGAGTTATGTTCCATTTTCTTTGACTGTGCTCCCTCTCAAATCTGCTTTTCTCAATGGGGACTGCCTACTTTCCACTGAGAAGTTAAAATAAGCATATGGAATAAGCATATGAAATGGTAAATAAGTATTTACTTAGGGGGAAAAGCACTGATACCCTTCTCTTGCCTGCAGTGGCGTAGCGTGGGTTGTCAGCACCCGGGGCAAGGCAAGTAATTTGTGCCCCCTAACCGCACCGCACGCCTGGCACCCCCCCCTCCACAGTGGGCGGCGACCCGGCGGCTCGGATCGGATTCGCACAGCCAGCACTGCAGTGAGAGAGAGTGAGTGAGCCAGGCAGGGGCAGAGAGCTGCGAGTGCGAGCGCGCCCCCCCCAGATGTTGCGTCCGGTGCGGCCGGCCTCCCCTGCACCCCCCACGCTACGCCACTGCTTGCCTGCCTGTGGTGCACTTGAAAATCTTATCTATTTTTTTAGTAGAAGAAATGGAAGCAATCTCATTTTAACCATAGGCTTATTTCCGGCCCACAGGCAAACTGAGTGCTTCTCAGTCAACACTTCTAGCTGTTAAACTGTATAGGTTGATAATGATAAAATGGTAAGCTATGCACTGAAAAGGAAAGCATGCCCTCCTTTACTGTAAGATCTCCCATATCTAGCTTAAGGGTCTAGATGTTTTTTAACCATATTTATGGCTGCATTTGAAAGAGGATTTCAAGAAGCTAGCTCCACACAGTTTTAACCAAAAAAAAAGGACTCAAGACAGGAAAAAGAGAGGATTCTTTTTATGGTAGCTTAGTGTAATGAAGATTATTAAATCAAGACTTCTATTTTTTTTTTGATGATCAGACTGGATGATTTTAAAGTCCATTATGCCTCCATGGTGTTCTGAGGAATATAGGCCTCTCTGATGCAGATAAGGTCTACTGCAATTGTAGGTTTATGAACAAGCAAAGCAGATGGAGAACATTCAGTGATGACTGAGGTGACAACCAACTTAGGACAGATTCTAGCAAGTGGAGAAAAACACAAAATAAAAGGCACATCTTGGCCTACATAATGCTAATAGCAGCACTAAAACCTTGCTTGCTTGGAGGAACCATTGCACTGGCCTAGACTAGAGCATGCCATGCTTATAGTCATGTGCCGAGGAGATTTCCCATCTTCATAGTTATTACCAATGTCCAGATAAGACTTCTGTTACTTTACTAACAGGCGTAGACTTTTTTGTCTGATTTTTATTAAATATGTAGGATTGATATTATTACCATTCATGTTTATTTTGCCCATCCTGTGGTTGCTTCCCCATTGATGTAGGCAAAGCCAGGAAAGTGTTGCATGTGCTCATATTCAGAATTTCTCCGTGTGGTTAATGGGGTGTACATGTCACTGGGATTTCCATATCTTGTGGAATGCATGGATGGACTTGTATAGCAAGGGTTTGCCGAGGGCACCTCTGGCCAGCGAGGTGTAACTGGAGAGGGATGCAGCCTTGGGGTGCTGCTCATCAAGCAGGGCTCCATCCGTGAAGACGGGCTATTGAAAGGGTACTAAAGACACAAAAGCATATTGTGGAAAAAAAATTAGTCGTGCAACTGCATTTTATATCGCCCTCCCCACAGAAAAGAAGTAAATAAAATGCAAATTCTGTCAAAGTTGTCTCCTTAACTTTTTATGGTGGGAAATACAGAATTACAAAAACTGGTGATTGTGCAAGGGAAAACAAACTTGGTCTAGGAATTTTAACCTAGTATACAATAAATCTGTCTCTTCCATCAAATCAGCAAGCACAAGATAAATAATAAAGGTTTGCTATTGCAATTAATACAAAATAAACATTTCTCACATTATATCATATACTATCACATATTGTACAATCGTATGCAAACACTTAGGCACACCTAGTTACACTGAATGTTTTAATGAATTCTTAAGTGAAAATCTCCTTATCTTACAACTAAAGTCAGGTGAAAAATCAAGTAAATTGGAGGAAGCTGTGTATTCTTTTGTATGGGAATAAGCCTTGATGGGAAAAAAGTTTTTTCATTCAGTTTTCTCCTTTATTCCAGACCTCTTTTGCTCCAGATTTCAGCCCTTCACGAAACCTGTATCTCCTCACTTGAAAACCATATTCTTTATTTGGAAACCGGTCAAAGAATGCCGACTGGTGGCCCCAGGGGGAGGGCATTCTCTGTGGGTGCACCGGATCTTTGGAACCATCTTCCGGTTGAGCTCCGGATGGCGCCCGATCTCCGCTCCTTCCGGCGCGATCTTAAAACCCATCTTTTTGAACAAGCTGGCCTGGCCTGATGGGACGGGGTTGGATTTTATAAATTCCATTTATATCCCACCCTTCTCCGAAGACTCAGGGCGGCTTACAAGCTTAGCAGTAGCCTTCATTCTATGTATATGCCAGTTAAAAATGGATTTTAACTGTTAATCTGTATTAATTTATTATGGGCACTGTTTAATTACTTTTTAATAATTTTTAATTTTTGTATCTTGTTTTTATGTATTGCCCTGTTCACTGCCCTGAGTCCTTCGGGAGAAGGGCGGTATACAAATTAAATTAATAATAATAATAAATATACACTATGATCCACCATTCTCTGTTTTGTGAACATTCCCAGGCAAGCAAGCCCAGGCAAAAAGAAAGAGCTAATAAACAACTATAAAGACAAGGGAATCAGGGACACAGTGAGTTGTTTCTCTGTGCAGCCAACTCTGTCACTCCTCCCCCTCCCCCCCGCCGTTGATGCAGCTGCGTTTATGAATGTGTCATGAATATAAGAAAGAATAATTGCTGGAAAATAATATGGCATTGTAAATATGTAGTATTTTTACAATAAAATCTGTGATGGCTGAAGCCCCACATGGAAAGATTTGTATGGGTAGGTCAGCTAATTGCAAATGAGTCAGGGACTTCTTTTTCCTTCCAGTGAAGAGACTATTGAGAAACAATATTTTTAAAATCCGCCTTGGACCCTGCCTGCCTATTAACTCCACTAGTGAAGCATCTATTCAGGCTTGTTGGAGTGTCCAAGGCTTCACCATCTGTGCGGATGCCTGCCCAAGAAGCCTGAATCACCTTTCACACTCTGCATCCGGTTTAATGAAGAGTGCTTAAGCACGCTGATCTCAAAACACTGGGGCCTAGTGATCTTTGCCTAGTATAAAGGCGACATTTGTTGGAGAGCTCTTGACAGGAAATTACCATTTTCTGGGTCAACTCACTTGCCATCCCCATGCCGTTGAAACTTGACAAGAAACACTGGCCCCTTTAAGTTGGGGTGACTTTGAGCTGATTATTGTTAAGGCTTTTTCTCCCTCAAATTTAGAATGAGCTCTAGTTCTTTCCCATTATTATTTTAGGAAATGCTATTTTAAGTTCCCCTCCACCCAACCAAGGTTGAGTTCTTGAAGATCAATCTGAAGAATAATCTTTTTTATTCTTATCCTTCAGCTTCCTGGTTGATTATACAGAATGAAAGGTATCTCTGTTCAAACAGCAAAAATATTTTCCTTATAAATGCAATTCTATACATGATAAGAGTTTTGTTCATATTTTAGAAAATTTACTCTATCTCTGATATAAAGCAAAATATTGCTTTCAAATATTTAGCCTTACAGAGTTGTAATATATTTCACTGGTCTTTTTAAAATGCACATTAAGTATGAAATGTATGTTGTAAAATCAAGACATGATACAGATTTTTTTAATTGATGGATTTATATATATTATTACAACCCTTGCTTTCCATGTCAAATGTTTCTCTGTCTTTCACTTAATATACAATATTATGGGATTATTGAAATTCAGTTGGTGATTTCAGAAGATAGCCATGTTGGTTTAGTGGTTAAGGCACCCGGCTACAAAGCAGAAGATTGTAAGTTCTAGTCCTAGTTCTAATGGCTGCCTTATTTATAAAAATAATAATAAAAATAATAAAAGTGGGATTTAAAAACCCAGTTCTAGCTCTGTCCTCCACTGTTCTGTTACTGTCCTCTTTTGGTGCCTGGAGGCTGTGGGAGCTTGGATGGGGGACAACAGGCTTCAACTGAACCATGACAAAACCGATTGGCATTGGATGCATGTGGTCCCGAGATCCAGGACTTTGTCATCTTTAATTTTGGGTGTGGTTGCACTACCCCAGATGTATCCAGTCTGCAAATTGGGGGTTCTCCTGGATTTGGGACTCCTGCTCAAAAAACAGGTAGCAGTCGCAGCTAGGAGAGTCTTTGTGCAACTTCAGGTTGTGTGCCAGTTGCGGCCTTTCCTGGATCAGGAGTCCTTGCACTTAGTCATTCAGGCCTGAGTCATCTCACAGTTGGACTACTGCATTGTGGTCTACATGGGGCTACCTTTGAAGAGCTTTCAGAAGCTATAGCTGGTGCAGAGTGTGACAGCATGGGCAGTTCTCGGGACCCCAAGAATGGCTCATGTAACACCACTATTTCACGAGCCACACTGGGTGCCGGTTTGCTTCTGGGTGCAATTCAAGGAGTTGGTAATCACATTTAAAACTCTTAGTGGCATGGGTCCAGGCTACTTGAGGGACTGTTTCATCCCACTGGGATTGGCCCACCCCACAATAAAATAAATATTGTACTGAGACTTGAACTAGCTCCATACAAGAGGGAAATTTGTCTTCTGAAGATCATACTTAACTACTTAGGGAAGAACAAAAGTCAAAGTGGGCAGATAAAGGGTGTTTCAGTCTGAGGAAAAGTGTTTTTATTTGTTTTAATTGTGTTAAACTAAATAAAGAATTTTTATGTGTTTTTCTACTTCTTGGTGGTATGAAACCATGACCGAAAAGGCACACTTCTAGCTCCAATCATATGGCAACATTTAGAGGAAGGAGCAAGCCTACCCTATCTGACTTGAAAGATGTCCTTAGGAATAGGTGGTCGTATTTTAAAGTGCTTAAAGGTGATGATCAGCATCTTGAATTGCACCTGGAAGCCGGTGCAGCCTGTGCAACAGAGGTGTTACAAGGGCAAACCTAGTCCTCTCCCCCGTTATTTTGTACATTGCTGCATCCTAGACTAGTTGAAGTTTGCCGGTGGTCTTTAAGTGCAGCTCATTTAGAGCACTTTGCAGTAATCCAAATGGGAGGTGACCAAGACATGAGTCACAAGAATCAAGGCCTCCCTGTCCAGAAAAGGGTGCAATTGGTACACTAGATGAATCTATGCAAAGACCCTCTAGCTATAGCTGCCACCTGCTCCTTGAGCAGGAGATGTTAGCCAGCCCCTGCCCTGTGGAATAGAATAGAGCTGGAAGGGACCCTGGAGGTCTTCTAGTCCAGCCCCCAGCTCAAGCAGGAGAATATATACCATCTCAGACAAGTGACTGTCCAGTCTCTTCTTAAAAATCTCCAGTGATGGAGCACCCATGATTTCTGAAGGCAAGCTGTTCCACTGGTTAATTGTCCTCACTGTTAGGAACTTTCTCCTTAATTCCTGGTTGCTTCTCTCTTTGATCAGTTTCCAACCATTGTTTCTTGTCCTGCCCTCTGGTGCTTTGGAGAATAATTTCACCCCCTCTTCTTTGTGGCAGCCTCTCAAATACTGGAATACTTCCCCCTGAAGCTCAGTAGGTCTCTACTCTCCTAGCCTTCCATAAAGCTTTGGAGACCTGGCTTTTTCTCCCAGCACTGGAATAAAATGAGATGACAGCACTCAGAAGTTTGGCTTGGCACCAGTTTTTTAATATTTTGTTTAGTTTTATGTTTTTATTATGGATTTTACACTGTTTTAATTATGGTTGGGAGCCACTCAGAGTTGGTTATAAAGTAGGTGGACATATAAATGTTTTAAATAAATAAAATGTTATCAATTTTAATAACTGTACTAGAAGGGACCACATAAATGATTTCAAGAGCTGAATGTAATCTTGGAGCCATAGGTTGACCACCTATATCACAACTCATGGTTTATAAGTCATTACAGCTGAGTTCATGCAATAGTCTAAGCTGAAACCAAATGAATCTCAGTATAGCTTTACATGATCTCTGGACCCCAAGACAAACTCCTTGTTCACAACTTGAATGCAGATGGGTTATTTAGTCAGCTTCATTAAATATTTTCCTTCCCGTTTGTTATGGTCGGCACTTGATCTTTTTCAGCTTTTCAGACTGAAAATAAGAGTTGGAGTATTGCTCATCATCAACCCAAGAAAGGGTTTTTTTCTGTTAAATTTTTAACCAGGCTCCTAGTAAAATCATGGAGACAGGTCTGGTAAATCCACTGGGTGAAGTAGGTTTGCCCAAAAGGGAACAAGCAGAGACAATTTTAATTTTAGGGTTAATGCCACCCAAACATTAGTGTAAAATCTCAGAGATGCTTTGTTGCAAGTTGTATTTTTTTGTCCCCAAGGAAATATGACCAGCCAATGGGATACAAATAACTTCAAGAAGGGAAAGGATGCAAGTTCCCTGAAACTGACAATTCTCCCATTCATGCTCCATTAAAAGGAAAGAAAATCATGTTTTGCATTTTATTCTGCTCAAAAGCAGTAAAATAAAATAGGCACATCAAACCTAGAGGCCCTTGGAAGTTCCTCTTTAGAAGTTTACGGTAATTGTTTACTATTCATAAATATTGCAAGTACTCGTGTTTCCCTCAAAATAAGACCTGGTCTTATTTTTTTATTTTTTTGCCTCCAGAAGAGGCACCAGGTCTTATTTTAAGGGGGTGTCTTTTCCACGGTCTCATCTTGGGGCGGTGGCACCAATAGCCCTGTCCAGCCAGCCCACTTCTTCTGCAGCTAAGGGAAATGCCTCTGTAGCTGAGATTGGAGCACTGGCCTGCATTTTGCCATCAGAGGCCTTCTGGAAAGGCCTCTGCAGTCAAGAACTGAGTTACAGCTTGAATCCGTAGCTCTGTTCTTGGTTGCAGAGGCCTTTCTGGAAGGCCTCTGATGCCGAAATGCAGGTTGAGGGGCACTGCAGAAGGAGTGGGCCAGCAAGGCAGGTTTCGATTCATGGGAGGCCTGGCTGCAACAGTAAGTGGGTGTGGGTTATGTGGGGCAGCTCTACCCCTGCCTTAACTTGATTTTTTAGGTGCGCTTCCCCCCAAAATCAAGCTAGGGTTTATTTCCGGGGTAAGTCTTACTTTCAGGGAAATACGGTATATAGCCTGCATTTGTCAGAACTGTATCAATTTTCTTGTCAACTAACAAACTTAAAAGCAAATGAACAATCAAACATTGACGGGCCAAATGTGAAAAGGGACAGGGTTGATCTTATGGCCATAGCTACCACCCTGGCTTTTTGAAACCACTTCTTGTGGCTGCCCTGATGGATGTTTCATTTAACCTAATGAGCTAGGACATTGATGTGGAGGGATTGACACTGACCTGTGAAGAGTTTCGGTGATAAGCTGAGTAATGGAGGGGTGCAGAAATAGTGCTGTCATGTGGTAAAGATGGATACTGGCTCTGCATTGGGTGGGAATGCTGGTTTCCATAAGTACCATAGTTGTAACTTCCTGTGTACCTGGAAAAACACAGAAGAGTCTTGGAACTGTATTTCATACAACAATCCCTTCCCCAAACTGAGGCTAATTGGAGAAGCCATTTTGGTCTATTGGTTAAGGCACCAGGCTAGAAAGCCAGATATTGTGAGTTCAATTCCCACTTTTACCATGAAAGCTAGTTCGGTGACCTTAGGCCATTCACTCTCTCTAAGCCCAATCCACCTTACAGGGTTGTTGCTGTGGGGAAAATAGGAGGAGGAAGGTGTATTGGAGATACCGTCTTGAGTTATTTGAAAAAAAATAATGGTGGGATATAAAAAAACAAAATAATATTTTGAAGGCACAAGGCTAAGGAAGGATGTTGTATGCTTGTTTACTCCTTTCCTCTGCAAAAAAAAGTATTAGCCTACCCATGCTCTTCCCTGTGGTGATAAACAGGTATCCTGTGTGTCACAGATGAATGAGGAACATGAGGACTTCTCATGCAAGGCAGCTGTTGAGAGTTTTCAGCAGGTGATCCAGCAGCTGTAGTTACAGTGTAGGTGAGAGACCATGTATAGGACTGCATGGCCCCTACATAAAACAGAAAGAGTCAGTTAGCTCCGAAATACTTTATAATCTCTATTAAAATCAAATGCAAGGATACTCTATAGATCTTGTAGATTCCTAACAGCGGAGGGGGGAGGGGGACCTGATAGTAAATGCTAGAATCCTAGGTAGCTCTACAAGTTTTGAGAGAAGGATTGAGAAAGCTTTGTGTACAGAAGATAACCACTGGTTGATTTCATAAAGTAAGCTGCTTGGAACTGTACACATTACATTTCCCTACTAAGAGAACAAAAATGGTTAATTACAGTAAATCATGATCTAATAACATGCAGAAAAAATATTTTCATGTATTATATTTGAAAGGGGTTAAAATGGCAAAGAAAAGATCCTCTCAATTGTTCAGAATATGCTCTTCTTCACATTAATGTTGCATAGTAAGGAGCCATATCTGTGAAGGCAGATTCTATATAGGAAAACCACACAGAACATGTAAGACTACATCAGCTGATAAATGCTGCAGAAGAGCTTCTGTTGAAGGCACAGATATAAAGTCTTGATGATGTTATATCTATGTCCATGAAGTGATAATATAGAAAGTGTTGGTCCTTATTTTCCTTTCCCATCCAAGGACCAGCAAATTCCAGTCCTGCTTATCCAGGGCATCTATAGCAGGATAGCTTTGTTTGTTTCTTGAGGCAAACTGTTGCAGAAATATGTCAGGCTGAAAAAATGGAAAAATGACAATGCAAGAGAAGAAACCTTTTCGAATATGATACTCAAAATCCTGAGACTTTATGCGTGTACCCTGTATATTGTGCCATGCTGCGTCATTGACAAATGGACCATTTCCACAAAGCGCACAACCCTTTAAAGTGGGGTGTCCAACCTTGGCAACGTTAAGACTTGTGGACTTCAACTTCCAGAATTTCCCAGTCAGCATGGAAATTGAAATGCACAAGTCTTAAATTGCCAAGATTGGGCACCCCTGCCTTAAAGGATTCATTATTAAGAGCACAACTGGGGTCAGACTGAGGAAGAGATGATTGTAAATGTATCTCTCCCTTGCAATAGTTAATTTTCTCTCCTATCAAATTCCAGAGAGGTTTACACTTGCAAATTGTTCCCAGAAGATGACTGAATAGGCATGGTAGCACAGAAGTAGAAAAATGGCAAAGGCCTTACCTTTCCACCTTCCTCACATTAATATGCCCATTCCAAACAATCTTTCCAAACCTTTTTAGTAATCAGGAATTTATTATAGGCGTTTGCATGTGGTTTTCACTTTCTCTCTAAGGCCATTTTCATCATCTTATGGAAGGAAATTCTGATTGCTGCAACTCAAAAATTGCATCTTACCATGTGGTAAGATGGGTGGCCAATAAATTTAATAAATAATAAATAAAAAGGATATTGTAGCCTGGAAAATCTGTAGAAAAGACTAACCAAAATGACCAAGGATGGGGATGGGGCTAGAACAACAGAATACCAGTGATGGAAATTTGTTTCCATCTTGTTTCCTTCCATTCCAAATATATCTTTTTCTGTGCTTATCTCAGAAATACATTTGGTTTTCTTTTAAGATTCTTGGAAATAATTTTTTTGTAAAAACTGAATGGAAGAGAAGTACTGTGTGGAAAGCAGGCTGGGCCATTCTCATTCATTAAAATCACAAATCTTTCTCTTCGTATGTAAGTCCAGTTTTCCTATCTTTTGTGAAGGTCCAGATATTAAGTGATTATGAGTCTGTGCAAAAACATCAGTATATTATTTAAGGGTTAAGTTATGGTACTTGGGCTGCAAAAATTCAAAGCTGGGATGTGAGGAGTGTGTTCATCCATGTGTTTCTTGATCTTTCAGCAGCCTTTTGATCATGGTATCTTTGGAACAGGTTGCAGGAGTAAGAGTGTGAGGCACTGACAATGTGACAATGTTTTTCTTGACCCTCATTTATGAGGTGCCTCAGGGATTGATACATTCTCGCCTTCTGTTTAACATTTACATGAAATCTCTGGGAGCAGCCATCCACTGATCAGAATCCAATGATCATCAATATGCTGATTACATTCAGCTGTAATCTATCTAGGTCTGCCAAGTGACGCTGTCAATGTCCTGTCCTGGTGTCTGGAGGCTGGGTGAATCTGAATGGGGAGGAAGAGATTCAGACTCAATCCTAGCCTGAGTGGCTATGAATTTTTGTCTCCTCCAGGATTTTTGCTCTTTAGTCCTGGATGACTAGTGCACAATTTTGGGGGTCATCTTAGCTCAATAATTCAAAGAATATGTGGCTACTGTAGTCAAAATAGCTCTTTGCCCAGTTACATCTGGCTTGCCACTTGTGCCCATTTCTTGATCAGGAGGGTCTCCATATGATCACTCGTACCCTAATCCCCTCACAGATAGACTACAGTACTGTGCTTTACATGGAACTATCCTTGAAGACCATTCAGGTGCTGTAGCTGGTCCTGTATGTAGCAACATAGTAAGCCTTGGTATGTTTATATGACAATGCTCCTCTGAGAGCAGCACTGGTTGCTGGTTAGCTTCTCATGCAATTTAGGATGGTTATGATCTATAAAGCCCTTCTTGGCATAAAAAGGTAAAGGTAAAGGTTCCCTCGCACATGCGTGCTAGTCGTTTCCGACTCTAGGGGCTGGTGTTCATCTCCGTTTCAAAGCCGAAGAGCCAGCTCTTGTCCAAGGATGTCTCCGTGGTCATGTGGCCGGCATGACTAGATGCCAAAGGCACACGGAACGCTGTTACCTTCCCACCGTAGTGGTCCCTATTTTTCTACATGCATTTTTACGTGCTTTCGAACTGCTAGGTTGGCAGAAGCTGGGACGAGTAACAGGCGCTCACTCTGTTACGCAGTACTCGGGATTCGACCCACCAAACTGCCGACCTCCTGATCGACAAGCTCAGCGTCCTAACGCACTGAGCCACCGCGTCCCTTATTCTTGGCATAAGGTCTGGTTATTTGAGGGACAGTGCTGTCTCCCATGGTTTTTGCCCATCTGGTAAGATTGGATATTCAGTGAGTTTGGAGTCCCTTCAATCAATCAACAGCACCTACTGTAACCCAGGTAATGTACATTTTCTGTTGCAGCACTGGCCTCTGGAAGGATATAACCCTCCCAGAATTCTCACCCTAATGATGTTCCAAATGTTCTAAAAATTAGCTGTTCTTCCAGGGCTTGGGCTAGAATATCTTTGGAGCCTTATTAGTGATGTTTTCTGTCTGAGGGAATGTGCTGCCAAAAGCATGGATTTTCTATTGGTTTTTATTATTATTATTATTATTATTATTATTATTATTATTATTATTATTATTATTATTATTATTATTATTATTATTATTATATAAGTCACACAGAGTTGCTTAGAGTTGGGTAGAATCTAAATTTTGCTAATAACTAAAATCAGCAAATCCCATCCCTGATTTGCGTCCAGTTTTATCCAAAGGATGTGATATGATGTTAAAAAGACAGATAAATTTTGCAACTCTGCACCTAATAATTCACCAAGGCTACTGATGATCAGATAGTCTTAAAGAAATTACTGTATTTCTCATTCTGTATAAATTTGGAGTGTAATTAAAACTTCTTCCTCCCTTGCAGTTTTAGGTCAACATTATCCGTTCAAAAGTCTACAGTTCTCCTTAGCCTTACCAACCTGTGGAGGTTGCTAAGCCAGCATACTCTGGGGACTGGCTGGTTATAGGAGAGGGAACGGATGGAACATCCACTGAGGTGGCAGATTTCGCTGGAGAAAAAGCCACGGGGGACGGACTCGATGGGACAGGTTCTGCCACTGTCATTTCTTCTCGTACTTCAACTGCAGCCAGGAGAAAAAGGAGTAGAAAATATAAACATGAGAATTATATCCCAGCATTCCTTTTTCTGTATTTATTGTTTGTTTGTTTGTTTTAGGATGCATATCTTCAATAAAATTCTAAGTGAATATTGCAAGCTCCCAAAGCAGACTTTACTTTATCGCAAGGCACTTTAGTACAAACATCTGTCATGCCTTAAGAGAAGCTTTTCTGGTGGGTCAGCTGTTCTTTCTGGCCAACCCACTGTTGTTGGGGGTAGGGGGAAGGAGGAGGAAAGAGTATTAGGTATGCTTGCTGTCTTGAGTTATTTGTAAAAATAATAAAGGCAGGATATAAAGTAAATAAATTGATATAAAGTAAATAAATTGATAATAAATGAATGTTAATTACTGTTGATATTTATTAATAAATGTAAATAAAATAAATCAACCTAAATCAAATGAATTAAGTTAATTTAGCAGAATGCCTAGTTTTAAAAAAGTAAGTAGATAATATAGTGGAACCAGCCCTGGTGCATTGAGAATCTCTAGAATGAGAAATCTGGGTTTAGAGAGCTGAAGGTAACCAGCCAAACTATCTGGATATAACAGGAGTTTACATGTAACACATCCGCAAGGCATCAAATTGGAGAAAACTGGTGGGAATTGTGATCTTCTGGGAATGCTACTGCATAATTAGCAGCTACATTTGAGAGTAATTTGGAAGCAACTGCGATTTTAATGTGCCTTTCTGATCCTGCAGGAAAGGATATTGCTCCTATTTTGCTAAAGTAGGAGAGAGAACTTTGTATAAAGCAGTCTTTAAAACACTTTGGTTGGCACTGTTGATAAGAGTTCCTCTTCTGTGTAATGCACCAGCAAATAAGCCTTTAGTGCCTTTTGCAAAAGGGAAAATGCAAATATAAAAAATTATTGAAAATTAAGTATGGCAGTAAAAGAATTAAGTTGATAATTAGCTGAAAAAACTCAATGGTACCCCTCTACCTTGGTGCCCTAAACACATGCTTATTTTGCTGAATGGTTAATCCAGGCCTGAAAGAAGGTTGCAGATGCAAAACGGGAGTCCTTCCTGCTCTACAGAGATTACATATGGAAGGTGCCACAGTCTTCTACTTGGGAATTAAAGCTTTCTGACCTTTCTATGAAATCAATTTAATAGGTTCTAAGGCTTCAAGCCTGCAAACTGAAGTGTTTCCTTAGACAAGATACATGCTAAAGGGTAAGCTCATACCATATAGCTTTTTGATTTATAAAACTTTCATCTAGCCCACAATGTCCACAGGTGCTTCTAGCCCAGCTCCCCAGTCTCTAACAAAGATATAGTAGTTTCCCCCCCCCCACCCTGCAAAGCATCTTTGTAACCATTGAGCATTAACCCAGAACCCAGGATATAGAAATCCAAATGATGGGGAATCATATAAAAAATAAGTCAAAGCCAGTCATTTCACTATGACTTACTATAATGTGTAAGCACAGTCAGGCCTAATCAATTTTTTGTCCTTAGTACCACACACAAAAGCAGATGTTCCATTGCCACATTTTTCCTACCATTCTAATAATTGTTGTGATTCAGGGTCAGCCTGTGGGTTCGGCAGTTGGGTCGGATGACTCGGATGACTCAGATGAGGGGGAGGAGGGGGGTGTTGAAGAAGAACTTGCTGATGATGGCTTGGAGGCTCCGCAGAGCCCCCAGCCAGGCCCCTCTTACTTGGTGGAGACCCAGCTGTGTGAGCCCGACAGTGTGGATGAAGATGACCCACAGCTGGCCCTGTTCAAGGACGCCCGACGCAGGAGGCAGTCAAGTAGGAGCAAGCAGAGAAGGCTGTGGGACTTCTCGGAAGGAGGCAAAGAGAGGCCACGCCCTGAACTCTAATAAAGGGAGTGTTTGGGGGAGGGCTGGTTTGCTGAAAGCAACCGCTCCGATAGAGGATCAAAGCTCCGGTATCTTGTTTCATGTTTTGTTTGTTTGTGTAATAAATTTGGCAGACGTATTCCAGCCTCTGCCGTTTGTACAGGGGTTGCCTTTCTGCAAGGCCGGTAGCAGGCTGGTACAGAACAATAATAACAAACATAGACAAACATGGGACCATTTGTGGTAGATTGATGTAACTTCAAGAGAACCACCTTACCTATTCCAGTGCCACCTTTCATCGCCCTCATCAGTTCATTGGCTCTCTCCTGGCAGTGGAGTGATTCTAACAAGTACAACACATAGTCATCAAACATCAGGTGAATAAGGTGAAAAGATCCTGGTGACAAAATAATGTGAGGAAAAAAGTGAATGCCATTTGCATGAAACTCATTGGCATTTAAAGTCCTGCTATTAATCACTTAATTGTGAGCCCCAAGTGAAAGAAAGAAACTATGGTACCCAAGGGGGGCAGTTGGAGTGATCCGCTCTGGTTGCAGGCAATGTGAGAGATGCTACCAAAGACACAAAGTGGCTGGCCATGGGTACGGAGTTGCATTGCTCCTGCCTGCCCACCAATCAGTTGCTTGATAGACAAAAGTGCTGTGCCTTTGAGTCACTTTTGACTTCTGGCAACTGTTCTCTGCAGTTCTCTTGGCAGCTTTTTTTGAAAGTGGCTCACCAGCTCAATATTTCTAGGGCTAAAAGAAGTGACAGGGCCAAGTTTATTTAGCGGGTTAGGGTAACACTGGAATTAAGAGTTTCTTGATTCCTTGCCTCATGTTTTAACCACTACACTAAGCTAATGGTTAGCAATAGAAGGAAACATTATTAAAAAAAACTGTTGTGGTTGTCAATCACACTGGCTACACTTCTGAATAAACAGCAAATCTAGTGCAATCAAGGAATTTGCTTTACAGTAAATATTATAAGGAAACTCTGCTTTGCGTAATATCAGTTTGGTGCTTTCCATAGTGCTGGTTCAGTTTTGTCACTGGGCAGTGTGAAACAGATCTCCCAATTGTTCTTCCCCAGCTTCTCATCAATTGCCTTCTAGTGGATGAAACAAATTTATTTATTGCATTTGCACACTGCTGAATCTGACAACTGAGAGCAGATTGGAACAATGGCACCTTTAAAGACCAAAATACAAAAGAAATTAATAGCAACCTAACATGAAGAAAATGAGTGCATGTGTCCTGCTTCCTCAAACTGGTAAAGTGGTAGAATCAGCTGGCAAGCTGGTCAGCTTCAAAATTTTATTTATTTTTTTGCTAGATGACTATCCTACCAGCCATCCAAGAGCTCAGGATGATGTAGGCAGCAGTTATGTTTTGCCCTACAAGAATGACTTTGGAGAGAGACTCTGGTCCAAAGTCACCCGGGGAGCTTTTACAGCTGATGCATCTTCCTGGTGTACGTACAACACCTTAGCTCTGGCATCGTGCGGGCTCTCTCAGCAGTATGGCATACTGGTTCTACATGTGGAATGGAGGATGGATGACGTTTGGTTTTTAAGTCAGATACTAATTATAAAAGCCTGGTTCCAGATATATTGGATTTGGCCTTTCTAATCAGCAGTTGAAATTTATCAGATATACAAAACACCAGGTTATGGAAGATTGCATCAGAGGAAATAGAGCACCCCCTGGGGGGGCTAGAAAATTGCCGTGTCTAGAATGACCTTTATAATAATTATCAATTTCAGGCAGAGTTAATGTCTGTATGTTTTCAATCTGATTTGATAATTTGATAATCTAGACTTTCTGTTATATATCAGCTCCCAAAGATTTGAAGCAAACTTAAACTTGGTCAAAACCTGGACCTTCTTGAGGACAATATTCTAGTATGATTGCCTTTCAGTCAAGCCAAGATTTTTCTTTTGTGTCTTTCTAACCTCTCCTTACACATTAATATTTATCTCTCTTATCAAATAACTATGTAATATGTAGGGAGAAATTCAATGTTAAGATGCAAAAATAGCCATATCAACTTATGTTAAGATAATGTGAAAGTACATTAAATTATTGTTTACACGGTGATTTTATCCATGTTTATTATTTAATAATATTCAATGTATTTGCTTATTTTATATTAGTTGGGCTACTTGAGCTTCTCTGTTGCTTACATTAGGGTTATCAATTTTTTAAAATGTGAAAAAGTATATTATTCTGATACTGCTTCCTGCCTCCCTCCATGTCCACATCAAAAATGGATGGGTTCACTTCTTGTCCTATGGAATTAAAGGATCCTTGAAATATGGCTGTCTAGCCTCTAACTGAATATATCCAGTAAAGGGGAAATTCTCCGGATAAGAAATTCTACCATCGAACTCCTCTTATTGTTAATTTCAACAATTATCTTTTTATACAGGTAATCCTTGACTTACAACAGTTCATTTAGTGACCATTCAAAGTTACAAGGGCACTGAAAAAAGTGACATGACCGTTTTTCACACTAACGACCATTGCAGCATGCCCAGGATCACATGATCAAAATTCAGACACTTGGCAACTGACTCATATTTATGATGGTTGCAGTGTCCCGGGGTCATGTGATCCTCTTTTGCGATCTTTTGACAAGCAAAGTCCATGAGGAAGCCAGATTCACTTAACAACCATGTTACTAACTTAACAGCTACAGTGATTCACTTAACAACTGTGACAAGAAAAGTCGTAAAATGAGGCAAAATTCATGTAATAACTGTCTTGCTTAGCAACAGAAATTTTGGGCTCAATTGTGGTCATAAGAACTACCTGCCACAATAGAAACGGGTTATTTGGGTAGACGGTTAGGGTTGTAGAAAAAAAAACAGAACATTTTTTCTCAAAATCATCACCATTATAACTACCTTCAACTCCACTGGACCCCATTTTCTCCTTGAAAACAGCCACTCCCCAACCCTGTATATATGGAAAGATATGAAACTTCTCCATCCCCACTTTTTTCTATTATGATGCAAAATTGCTCTTCCTCAAATCCCAGAAAAAAAAAAGTACCGAAGCTAGGTGCACTATGCAAAGTCATATCCCGAATTACTCTTGTACCAAAACAGGACCACATCAAGAGGAACTGCGGAGCCACTTTCTTCAAGTAACCTGGTCTTTTTGCAGCTACCTGTCAATAACAAGAAACAAGAGATCCGAGTGTGCTTACAAGGTATCATCCCAAGTATATGTCAATATTTTGCCTATGCTGCATTCTTGTAGAAGAGATGCCGGCTGTAGTACGTTGGGTTGCAAGGTAGCCTTTAGATTAGAGATCTTTGTTAACAGAGAACAGCATGAGCCTATTTAGCTAAAATTGCAATTGTTGCCAAAATGTGTCAAATCTGATTGGCACTTTCATTAATATTAGTAGGCAATGTTGCATATGGACAACAGTATAAGGCTGATAATTTAGTCTATATCTTCTTTGTCATATGAATGTCTCAGTTGATAAAACATGATAAATAACAGAGGTCAATATGTACCAGTCAATCTGAAGATGATGGTGATGGCATATGGAAGATTGCAACTGTGTGAGAGAAGTAAATGGTAAAGAAAATGAATTTAGACTTGAAAAGGGAGAAAGAAATACAGTAATGTTTTTGTGAAACTAAGGGAAAGGGTGAGATACAGGTGCGTGAAAATGATCTTATGGAATACAAAGTACTTCTGAAAATTTCGGTACCAGGGCCTCCAAACTGTCTCAACTAACATCTTCAGAAAGTGAATACTCCCCATTTAACATTATTTATAACTTTGCAAATGCAAAGGAAAGAATAATTTTTTTTATTTCATATTTCAATTTTATTGTCATTGTTCAAATCAACAAAGTTTTTCCCCCCTTCTTATTATTTTTTTTTTTGTTTTTGTTTTCTATTTTGGGATCCCCCGATAGATTTGTACAATGAAATACAGTGAAGTACTCCAGGAACCTCATGTGGCGTCAGATAATTCAGACAAAACCCATGAATCCAGATAAGCTCCAGGTAAATAAATATATCTAGTCAAGGTAGGTCACACTGAAGCTTCCAAATCATTTGCTGACTTAGTTATGCTCTTTTTCTGTCCCCTTATATTCTCAAGCAATTCATCACTTACAACTCACTTGCAAAATGTTTACTATAATTGCTGTGACCCACAGCAAATAGATCTGGTGCAGAAAATCTTGAAATCAAAAACAGCAAGCACTGAAAGCAAACAAAACCCATTTGCTTATAAAAACATATTGATTATATTGCTTAACGTTTTGGTTTGCTAAGAAATTGCTGAAATTGGTTGATTAAATAATAGGTGTGTCGTGCCTTTCAATCCATAATATTAAAAAAAATACCATTTTCTGATAAATTTATTATCAAAAAAATTAATGTTAGAGCAGGAGTTATGGAAATATGACTATAAACTTGTTTTTATTGTTGAAGAACAGTTGCAGTTCTCCTATCAAAGGTACATGTATTATATGAAAACTTTCCAAGTCACAAAGGGTTTCAGAAAGAAACATAACACATGCCAATATTGATATTTCAAATAAAAAAGAGTTTACTACAAACTCCTCACCCCTGTTCCAGCTACCAGCTGACTCTGAACTACTGTTCCTTTCCTGTTCTGACCAGAGATGGCTGTAGTTTATTGGTAGAAACCATGATTTGCATGCAAAAGGTCCCCATCATTTCCTGACTGACTGAGAAAGATCTCTGTTTGAAAGACTGAACAGGTGCTACCTGTCAGACAATAATGGGGTCATTGAATCAGTGATCTGACTCATATGTTAAGCTTCCTATATACCTGCATTACCACTTTGGCTAATATGCTCTTGATATCACCAAAACATTGTCTCCTGAAATGAAGGGGGGGGGGGAAATCCTTAAGTTTGGAAGTTGCTTCAAGAAGTTGCCTTCAGCTCCAGTTATTAAGTAGAAATTAACCAGTACTTGATTTAGAACTACACACGTGGAGGCTTTATGAGGGTTTGTACACCATGGGATTAGTTTCTTTCATCCTTTGCTTTTTTTACTGACCTTCACAACACATCTATCCACCATGGAATCCAGCCATTCGATGTATGATTCAATGGGTGACTGCTCTTCCAAAAGGTGATCAAATTCCTGATATACTGGCAAAATAAAACCCCAGGAATCCAAATCATTAATTGCTGTTGTCTCTTAGATGACAAATGAAAGCAAATGAACAGTTATACAAATTCCTTAGCTAAATTAAATAACAGAAAATTAATGCTATACTTAAGAAGAGAAAAGTTAAATTGCTTGTCATGACTATTCCTATTTATTTATTTATTTATTTATTTAAAATATTTATATAGTTGCCCTGCTTATAACCAGAATCAGAATCAGAATAGAGCTGGAAGGGACCTTGCAGGTCTTCTAGTCCAGCCCCCTGCTCAAGGAGGAGACCCTATACCAGTGATAGCGAACCTAAAAACTGCCCCCCCACTCTGCCTGTGAAGCCACCCACTGCCTCCACAGCCCACCGCAGATCACCCATGCGGCCCAGCAGTGCCATGGTAGCCACGCCCTCTGCCTGCGCCCTGCAGCATCAACTGCGTGCGATGGGTACGAAGGCGAAATCTTGTCCCCTCTGCTCGGCTGCCATGTCCTTGGCTGTGCTGCTCCACGTGGGCTGCGCTCAGGGGCGACTCTCCAGGGGGGCTGCTGGTGAGGAGGGGGCCATGGGGGGAGGCGGGTCTGGGGCAATGGCGTGTGTGCCCACAGAGAGGGCTCTGAGTGTCGCCTCTGGCACCCGTGCCATAGGTTCACCACCACTGCCCTATACCATTTCAGACAAGTGACTGTCCAGTCTCTTCTTAAAAACCTCCATTGATGAAGCACCCACAAAATCTGAAGGCAAGCTGTTCCACTAGTTAATTGTTCTCACTGTTAGGAAGTTTCTCCTTAATTCCAGGTTGCTTCTCTCCTTTATTAGTTTCCATCCATTGTTTCTTATCCTATCTCACGTGCTTTGGAAAATAAATTGACCCTCCCCTCTCTTTGTGGCAGCCTCTCAAATACTGGAATACTACTATCATGTTCCCCATAGTCCTTTTCTCTAGAATGGCCATTCCCAAATCCTGCAACCATTCTTCATATGTTTTAGTCTCCAGGCTTTTAATCATCTTAGTTGCTTTGTACTTTTTCTAAAGTCTCAACATCTTTTATATAGTCCTTCCTAGTCACATTGCCTATAATCAGTAGTTTTGCATGATTTTTTGCTATGTTTTCCAGTATTGTTTATCTGTAAGGAAAAGTCAGACTCCATTCTGAGACTCATTCTTCCAAGACTCTGACCCTTTAGAATAGAAAAGGTCATGCATGAAATTCATTTAGAAATGCATCAAGATGCTATTTAAATGCAGGACAGGCAACACCTTATCAAGAAACATTCTGTAGAAAAGAAGCAACAGTTATTTGCAATATCTAAAATACACTTTTCTGTGATTTCAAGAATGCTATGAGATGTTTAGAGATAATTCGGCACAGGATTGTACATCAGGAAAATACATCAGGAAAATAAGTACTAAGCATGTTTTATTGTATCTTTACTTTTATAAATATTTTATTTTGCAACTGTCCAAATGATCTTATAATACACATGAATGGCATCCTTTTCAAAATATAGCATTATTAAGTTGCAACTCCAAACATTCTTTCAATAAACAAATGTAGATATTTGGAATTATGCATAAATAAAATTCTAGTGAAGGCTGGTCAAAAGCTGACTGACTTCTAGATAAACATGACTGGTGTGTTTCGTAACTATCATGCAGCCTTAGAAACACATTAAAAATCATGGGACCATGAGAGTCTGGTTGGGTCAGGTCAAAGTTTTATATAGATTATACATTCTATGTAGACTGCAATGGCTATTGAGATACATCCTGAAAGCTCATAATTAGAACATCAGGTTCTCTCTTCCACACTTGCTTTGTGCCAATTGTACTTGCTACTAAAGTTATGCTCTTATGAAGTATTATAGTCATTGGTCATTCAATGACCAGTTTATTTGCAGAACCACCTCTCCCTAAAAACATATAACCCAGACATGTCAAACTCATGATGTCACATGACATCGTGCAATGTATCAGGACGGTTTTGCCATTGCCAGCAATGGGGTGGGTGCAGCTTCCAGATGATGCATCCAGCCCGCGGGCTGACAGTTTGACACCCCCAACCTAACCTGTCCTACTAAATTGGATAAGTGGGCACATTTCTAGTCTCCTCTCCTCCCTTAAATGTTGCTAACCTATAGGACGTAGGAATTGTGCCTTCTCACAGCAGTCCCTGCTGTTTGGAAGACCTTTCCTTTTGAGTTTGGGCAGGCCCCCACCCTTTTATCTTCCAAAAACCACTTAAGATCTGATTTCTACCCTATGCACTGGGATTGAGTGAGATTATGAAAGAGCCAGTGGTTAGAATATAGTATTGCAGACTAACTCTGCCCACTGTCAGAAGTTCAGTCCTGACAGGCTCAAGTTGACTTAGCCTTCCATCCTTCCAAAGTCGGCAAAATGAGGACCCAGATTGTTGGGGATGCTATTGCTATTACTACTTGTTGTGAGATGCATGCAAGCTTAGCCATGACACCAGCTCCTTGGATTTTAATGTTTGGTTTTAATATTTTTATTGAAAAAAGATGTTGTTTTATCTCTTGGTTGTAAGCACCTCAGAATTTGATAGAAGATGAATGGCTACATGAATGTTTGAAACAAACAAATATATTCTTACCACCATGGATTTTTCTAGTCCTTCAAAATAATCTAAAGTGCTAGTATCGCAACATCTGGTCAAAGTGAATTCCATAACAAAATAAGCATTAAGCTAAAAAATCTCTCTCTCTCTCTCTCTCTCTCTCTCTCTCTCTCTCTCTCTCTCTCTCTCTCTCTCTCTCTCTCTCTCTATCCATACATACATACATACATACATACATACATACATACATACAGGTTTTACAAAAATTATGAAGCAGTGGAAAGAAGACATTTTTATTCTGAGCAGCTTGCTTTAATTTGTACGTCTAAAGAAATGGTGTGGGTTTGCTTTTTATTATCATGTTATGTCAGCTGTTTTTTAAATATTGTTTTTGTATTTAAAAAATGTTTTTAGAAGTTTTCTAAGAGAAAATAAAAGAAAAACCAAGAAAAAAAGAAAAATGATGCAAATACATAATATCGATAAATAGATGAAGTTGCAAAGAAGTTGAACAATAAGCGACCAGTATATCATTGATAATAAATTAACCTTTAAAAAAACAAAATTAATTAAATTATTTTTAAGAATAATGAAAAGCCTTGGTGGAGCAGTGGGCTAATGCCTCCTTAAGTAACACCAGCTGCCTGCAGTTAGTGTAGGTTCGCATCCCACCAGGCTCAAGGTTGACTCAGCCTTCCATCCTTCCGAGGTAGGTAAAATGAGGACCCAGATTGTTGGGGGCAATTAAGCTGACTTTGTAATAATGCCGCTTGGGGTGTGTGTGAAAGCCCTAATAAGCAGGCATATACATAGAATGAAGGCTACTGCTAAGCTTGTAGGCCGCCCTGAGTCTTCGGAGAAGGGAGGGATATAAATGGAATTAAAATAAATAAAAATAAAATAAAAATTTCAAAGATCTTTTTGAATCTCTGAGTTCAGTGCAGGGTCTTCACTATTTGTTTTTTTAAAAATATCTTTTAAAAAGGGAGGGAAGCAAAAATAGTTGGTTTTGAATTTGCTGTTTTTTGTTACTATATTTTGTAGCATGCAAAATCCAATTTAGTATAATGAAACTACTTTGGATTAGATTTTTAAGAATTAGGAATTTTTAAGACTTAGCAGGCTACATGTTAAAAAACAGACAATATGTTAGTAAACAAAATATTAAATTTATATACATATATAATTTTTTTCAAATAATCAATATTGCTAGTTATTGTATGGGCTTAACTAGGAATAGTGAACTGCCTACATTATTTTATTTTATTTTTAATCAAATAGAAAGTTAAAAAGTTTTGTAATTAAGTTTGGAAAATAGGGAAAGGTATGAGCCAGAGAAATGTACATAACAGAAGGATGCTGTGAGAAAGAGCTTGAAAATGGTCAGTGAAAAATTGGCTATTTTTTATTTTTAAAGTACTTAATGAGGGAGGGAATGTAGAGGTTATAAAAAGGGATGTCAGAAACCATTGTGTTTATGCAAATTATGATCTATATTCTCTATTTTAACTGATACTTTTAGTCTCCAGGCAGTCCAAGTTAAATCATTACATTATTATTTTGTATTTGGGAAATGAGTGATTGTCTAACAAAGAGTTTAAGGAATCTTGAGATTTCAGTTTTATCCTTTATTGTATATAGAACCAATTGTGTTAAGTCAGTCTTTTCTAATCTTGTACTCCTCAGAGATACACATCTGAAGATGACCAGAGGTGGCACTGTTGAAAGAAGTTAAAGCTTATAAAAGCAAGTTAATTTTGCCTAAATTATTTAGAGTTACTTATAAATACAGGACACATCGGTGGAACATAAGGGGATTCTATGTTACTTTAAAAAACAAACAAACCCAAACCCATCTTCTTTATGTTACATCATCCGAAAGAACATCTTATTTAATATTAGCCTAATTTACTCAATATATACTTAGTGGGATTTGTGATTTGTATTTTTCCCCCTAAATATCAGAAACCTTATTGCCAGATGTCTCATTGATCTTGATGATATATTCCTTTAATAGTTTCTCAAGATATTATTCTAGAAGATGTTCATATTTAATATAAAAAAATCTTGTAAGATTTCTGAAAGTAATTCTTTACTCTATTGCAAATCGGTGAAATATTCACACTTCGCAACTACAGTCCTATACTAACTCCTTACTAGTTAAATATGCATTAGATGTTTCTTCCCTCTGAAAACTGAGCTAAAATAGTATTCAGCAATTGTTCTTCCATGAAACAGAAGCATCCTGAACCATTCAGGAAAATGTGCAGCTTTGCAATTATCTTCTTCATAGAAATTATTACCCATACAAGGAACCTTCAGTCCAAGCCTTTGGAGTACTTGAAATGTATCTAATTTGCACTGCTTTTAATTGGCCGTACATTCAAATACATTCTTCCTTGAAAGAATATTTGAAAGATGAAACCATTTCTTAAAGTGCAGTAGAGTGTAGTCACAAAAAACATGTTTTCTTAAAAAGAATTGTAAAGTGGTAATCGGAGGGAAACAGGTTTTGAGATGTTATAAATAAGAAGTAGAGGACAGGAAGGCCTGGAGGAACGTTGTCCATAGGGTCGCAATGGGTCGGACACGACTTCACAGCTAACAAAAAATAAGAAGACCTAAAGTGCATATGAGCCACTCTCCTGGGGTATTATGGAATTATGAATCTAGGTAGCATTACGTTTTACAACTGCATTTAAGAAATGCTACAGGGAATTCACATTACAACTTTATGTATGCTTACCTTTAACAATTAAATATTGTAGGATTTGCTGTTTGTAAACATACCCAAGATTGCATAGTAAAAACCTTGTATGGAAGTGTCCTGCCCTACTCTACTTTCCATTGTGATAGATAAGTTGTTGAAGAGCAAAGAGAAATTTAACAGAAAGCGGAAAAAGTGTTAGCCAACCAATATTTCTCCCATGTCATCTGTGTTACCATCACATTTAGAGGAGGTGGGGGAATTGGAATCTTTTTTCATCTGAGCTGATTTTGGAAGCAACAATGCTAGCACATTCTGTTTTGTTAACATTTGGAGCTAATTTTTCTTAGTTGAAAGTCTTATAATCTTACGTTGTATTATAAGTTTCCTGTGCTCCTCTTGTGAATCTTCCATGGTGTACAGTGTTTGTTTAGTGATACTATTAAGATCCACATTCCTCCAGTCTTCCAGCATTTGGAATGTAATATCTGCACTGTGGATCACAGTTCTTGATGCCTATAATCCAATTCAAACAACTCATTAGCTCAGAGTTATTACCTTAGATAATATCCCATTATCCCTTCATGTGGTTTTGTGATAGGATTCTGCTAAGGTGATTTTTCTCCTTAGGTTCTGGAAAAAGCATGGAGTGCAGTAGCTAATTTGAATATAACTTTACCCAGTCCTCTCAAATTACAGATTTCATGTGGAAGTTCTAAATTTAAGGTGATACTATACTTCTGCTTCATTTGGGGGGAAAGGCATTTTCTTCATTCTTCATGCTTCATTGTCTCCCTTAAATTCAGATTATTTGTATCTAGACCTTTACTTTTGAAATGATCATAATGATTTAAATAGTACATTCAGTCACAACTTCAAAATAATTGAAACAATTATTTGAAATCCCCACACGTCTAAAGTAAGTAAAGTAACTGAAGCATGTTTTCAATATTGGAACTAGGCCCTATTTCAGAACATGTCAAATACTAATAAAACTGAACAAACTTCTGGTGTTGTATACCTAGAAAGGGCTGTGGAAGTGGAACATCAGAGACTGTTTATAGCTTAAGTCTGAGGGTGGGACCTTCATGCATGACAATGGACAGACTACTCAATAGAACAGTCTGTATTTATTCAGATACTATTTGGGATTTTAAGATAGGAAGACTGAGGGGAACTTCATTGCAACTATCTGCATTGCTTTTACTGCTGCTTCTAAAGATTTCATTGTGGTTCGTATATTAGAGACCATTTAACATATTGGAGTAAGACAATTTTGCTCAAAGCGCTTATAAACTCTTTTCATCTCTATTTGGTCATAAAGTGAAGATAAAGGATAGATAAGATGGGGGAAAACTGAGACAGCAAGATAAAATCAATGCAAATATTATTTTCAACGTGTTTCCTTTACAGTTGCTGTAACTCCCCAATTAGATAACAGCAAGGGAAGAAGTATATAAAATGGGAAAATATAAGAAGCAATATTACAGATCTAGTCAGAATTCTATTTAGTTCAGCATTCTGAACTAAATAGGATAATTCTTAGGATCCAATGAATGGAAATGAGGGTATAAGTCCTCTTTTATTACATTTGCTTCCTAGCAGCTATTATTTGAGACCTGCTCTCTAGAAGCTGCATACAGACATTAGTCATCATTGATAGGTCTATCTTCCCAGAATATAGAAAATAATTTAAGCCAACAACATAGCAAGCAGCCATGGCTTTTCTGCTTCATTTAACTCTGAATGCCTTTTCAAATCAGTGTACAAATCCAGTGTAAATGTTTTGATTTTTCAGATGCATGCAAATCATTTATCTGAGAACTAACATATGTGTACTTGCTGAGGAATAAAATAAACATAACAAAAAAAAGATAAAATACCTGGCATAGATGGTTTAATGATGTTTGCCTCCGAAGAATCTGAGAAAATCTTCTGGATACTGACAATGAAGGAGATCATTTATGTTGTTAGCTTGAAGGGTTATTTAGCACCAAACAATATATAGCATATCTTCTTTTAACTCTGCTAACAGCAACTATCTTTAACTGATTTTGCTTTGTAAGAACTACACACACACACACACACACACACACACACACACACACACACACACACATTATGTGAATATACATATTTTAGGCATTTTTAAAAAAGCATGTTTGGGATAGAAATCATTACCCAATAAAATCAATGACCTTAAATCCCATTGAAAGTTAACTATTGATGATCCTTAATTCTATGTTCCTGCAGAAAGTTCTCTGTGTGCTGATTTGCTGGTTCCCATGACCAGAAAGTCTCCAATAGGGCTATTCCCCTGAAGTGCCAAAAGTAGTTTTAGATTCATAATATCCAAAGCCTCCTCACTTTCGACACAATTATAGCCTAGATCTACAGACTCCGACTGGAAGAAACTGGATTAGTAATTCTGCTTTCCATTCCAACAAAAATTGAAGAAGTAGGTCATTTACCATAGAAAATGTTCCTCTTGTTGCTAGGACTGTGTAGTTGATACTAAGTGAACTAAGATTCTCTGGTTTATGATTAGTGACTGCAGTACACAAATGAAGATTAAATGTATGTTATGTAAACATATTGGCAAGGCCATGCACAGAATAAAATCCATACTCTCTGTTATGTATTGAAATATATAAAGTTGTGTTAAGCCCTGTAAAGTGAAACTAGCTTAACTAGCTTAACTCCAACTGTTTTGGAGGGAAACTTTGAACATTTATATTTGGGCGGGCTTTCCAAGTATTGTGATAGGTTAAGGCCCTGGGGGCTCAGAGTATAAATTACAGGAAATTGCCTGCAGTTCTCCAGTTCTAGTCTGAGTCAATAAATGATGTTGTAACTATGTTGGTCTGCTCCTTGCCTACTGAAGCCCACTACACAATAGTGGTGACGAAGGTGTGATAGCTGCAGAGGAGAGATCTGCTGCTAAAGAAGAGACTAAAATCACTGGATGTGAGACCAGGTAAGAGTGCTGGTGGGACCATGCTCCCTGCCCTGCCTGCCAGTAAGACACACTGGAGGCACAGACATACCTGAGGGCTCTGTCCCCGGGACTCCTAAGTTCAGCACAGCTCCAATCACAGCAGTACAGACAAAATGGCTAAACTGGGAAAGCTCAATGAGTTCGATATTACTCATCCGGAACAGTGGAGTTCATATGTCTCCCCAGTAGACAACTATCTCTGGGCTAACCAGATCACAGACGATGGCCTGATCCAGGACCTGCCTGAAGCACCCCTACATGCAGGGGACATTGCAGCTGAAACCACCACGGACAGAACACTTAGCCGCATTCTCAACTGGGTGTTAAGGGGATGGCCAGAGACCTGGCCAGGTCCTGAGTTCCATCACTATGCTTTTCAGAAAAATGGACTGTCGGCCCACAAGGGATGTGTGCTGTGGGGCAGCAGGTTCATCATTCCACCCAGTTTTCACTCCAGGGTGCTGGATTCCTTACATGAGGGGCACCCAAGAATTGTTCGAATGAAGGCTCTAGCGAGAAGTTACTTGTGGTGGCCAGGCCTGGACAAGGACATTGAGAATCAAGTAAGGCATTGCCAGGCCTGCCAAGAAACCCGGCCGGAGATGCCACAAGCACCAGTGCACCCAAGAATTGTTCGAATGAAGGCTCTAGCGAGAAGTTACTTGTGGTGGCCAGGCCTGGACAAGGACATTGAGAATCAAGTAAGGCATTGCCAGGCCTGCCAAGAAACCCGGCCGGAGATGCCACAAGCACCAGTGCACCACTGGGAGACCATGCATGCCCCATGGTTTCACATGCACATTGACTTTGCGGGCCCCTTCCAAGGGCAGGTGTTCCTAATTGTAGTAGACAGTTATTCCAAGTGGTTAGAAGTGGCACCGGTCTCATCGATGACAACAACCAGGGTCATCCTTGAGTTGCGCTGGCTGTTCACCACACATGGTCTGCCAGATGTAATAGTGTCCGACAATGGGGCCCAATTCATGGCCGGAGAGTTTCAATCTTTCCTCAATGCCAATATGATTCAGCACGTAACATCTGCTCCATTCCACCCCATGACCTGACCAAAGGTCAGGCTGAATGAATGGTCAGGACCACAAAGGAGGTGCTCAAGCAGATGACGACTGGGGACTGGAACCATTGCCTGGCAAATTTCCTCCTGTGTCAACACACAACTCCCAGTACAGCAACAGGTCACAGTCCAGCAGAGCTGAGGAGGAGCCACCAGCTCACCACAAAACGCGACTGACTTCACCCAGAGTAGCGGCAGAGACGGCTCAGCCAAAGCCCCCCAAGAACTTACAGCTGGGTGAATTGGTCTGGGCCAGGAACTATAGAAGTGGGACACCTTGGGTGGCAGCTATGGTAACTAACTTAATGGGGGCCTTGTCATACAAGGTTATTCTGGGAAATGATCGTATGTTCAGATGCCACATTGATCAGTTGAAGCATTGGCAGGCTGGGCCAATCCCAGGTGAGGATCCCGAGGTTTTATCAGACACACAAGAGAACTGTTTTCCTCTGAGTTTGCCTACACCACCTGTGGCCACCTCCGGGGAAACAGAGGTACAAAGGGATGTAGAGCCGCCGCCATTCTCGGGTGACCAAAACGGCCATCACGACTGTTCAACTGGAAAGGGATAATACTCCACTTGGACAGGACTCTCCAATAACATTACGGTGGTCCACCATGATTCGTGGAGCCCCAGTCTATCTCAAAGATTATGAATATTGAACAGGCTGAGGATGATAACTATCCTAAGGGGGAGGGGTGTAATGTATTGAAATATATAAAGTTGTGTTAAGCCTTGTAAAGTGAAACTAACTTAACTCCAATTGTTTTGGAGGGAAACTTTGAACATTTATATTTGGGCGGGCTTTCCAAGAGTATAAATTACAGGAAATTGCCTGCAGTTGCCCAGTTCTAGTTTGAGTCAATAAATGATGTTGTAACTATGTTGGTCTGCTCCTTGCCTACTGAAGCCCACTACACAATGCTATCTATCTCTTTATCTACTGATCAATAATGTGACCTTTATATCCATATTTCCTTGGGTAAATCCTAATACTATATAGTATTAATCTTTTTACCACAGGTAAATAAAAATATGCTGAAATCAATGACATTGCTAGTATGTACAATGCTAGCATCCAGATTCCAGAGATTTTTGAAATAGCTCTAGTACTATATGACTTCACTAAAGTGAAGAGAGTTCACACTGATCTCTCTGGCTGCAACTCTGCTTTACTAAGATCAATTCCAAAACATATAATAAAACATATTCATTTTGAGGAAAGGAACATGCCTTGGATTATTTGAATAAATTATTAAATTACAAAATCATGTTGTTGAATCGGTCATTTTCTGAGCCTCCTCAGCAAAGGTGGTTTTAATCATTCATGTTGATCAATGGTTAATCCGTCTCCTAAATGAATTTTTCCCTCCCCTTTTCAACTTCACCCACATTCTCTCTCTTCAAAAAAACTTGTGATGTGGAAATTAGCCATATAAAAGGAGCAGGATTGATGAAATAAAGCAGACTTTCTCAAGATATAATGTGCAAGGCAGGCATCTACAGAGAAAGAGTGTAGTGCCCTTCTTGCGGAGATGGGATAATTTGATTGTCTTCATTTTTTAAACTTTGACACTTGAGGCAAAGGCCTCGGACTGTAGTTTGAAGAGGTGCTTGATTGCTTGCATTTGCAGGCCATCCCTTGAGAGAATGTTTAATTTGTTCCACAAAGACAGGAGACTTGTCAATTAATTGTAACTAATATGGCTTCATCACTATGACCAGTCAGTGATATACACACATATAACTGAAAGAATTGACAAAATTAATTAGAGATGATTAGTGATTGATAAATTAGAGATGCAATGCTTATTGTTCTTTTAAACCATGTTAGGATCATAAGACACAGAGCACCTTTTCAAGCATGTATGTAATTTTGTATACTGAGACTTTTTAAAAGTTATCAAAATGTCTCCTAAAAGTCCTAAACATTTTCGGCAATATCATGCCTAAGATCATGTGAGATTTGGGCAATTTTTACATTTGGGAAGATTGCCAATGCTTTCTTGGATTATTATATATTATTTTGACATCAAAAGACACTGTGTTGCCTACTCCTTTCATTAAATTAAAGGATGCCTTCAAGTTTATTCTAAGTATTTGTTTTTGATATCTGAATAGCTTTTTTACATAAAATCTTGTAGTTATTCCAAGCTTTCTTCCTTTCAGCATCCTGATTTTGGAAGAATAAATTTAATTGTTGTAGATTAAAAAAATAGAAGTGGGCCTAATGCACCCTTAAATCTATTCATATGTACTACCCTACCTTCCACGTGTTATTGAGGTAGGTAAATAAGAACTTAATCACAACATAGTATATATGTGTTCTATAGCTGCCCTTTCAGTTTTTTTATTTAATTACTCATAGGACATAGAGTGGATTGATCTGATTAAGAATATTGCCATACCAGATATGTAGTGATGGGAACTGAATTCTTTATCTGACCTGTTTCTTTCATTTTTTAAAAAATCATTTGCATTTTTTTAAAGTTCTACTGGTACCAGCATACCATCTTCTGATTAATATCTTTAATTTTAATGTTACGGTATCACAAACAATTTTTCTGCTTGTATTAAGAAAGTATGTAACACGTACATTCAAACTTGATATTTCGTAGGTTTTCAGGCAAGTCATGAAGAGCTACCTTTAGCCATTCATCCAGCTGTTTGGCAAACTTGCGGATCACCTGTGTTAAGCTGAAAAGAAAAGTACCACTTCAGGAATATACATTAAGAGTCTTTCTTTGCAGAAGAAAAGCAGGAAAATATTAGCTGTGCAACTCCCCAATTTTTAGTCTTATAGTTCAAAATTGGAAAATTTTCATAACCTGATGTATTTAGCATTAGTTCACAACTTTGTGAGACCTAATTCCCAGTTACATGCATAGGATTGTACTGAGAATATGTATTATGTTACAGCTACCTAATAATAAGGAATGTGAAAAGTACACCAAAGTATACAGAAAAAGTAATCTATAGAGTTCTGAAATGAATAAGTACAAATGCTTGCATCTAATGTTCCTCCCATATCTTAAAAAAATAAATTAAATAGATATATTCCATTCTTCAGAACTATGCCACTTTTCAAAATTATAATCCATAATTGCTATATAACATTAATTTGCAGAGGTGCTTAATGTTTAAAACTTAGAATAATAAATGTTAATGCTACTACTACTGCTGCTGCTGCTACTACTACTACTACTAAAGTAACACAGTTATCTACTACAGTTAGCAGGAATAACTGAAACAGATTGAATTAAATGATTCCATTACTATCTAGGGCAGGAGTGTCAAACTGCCGGCCTGCAGGCCAGATGCGTCATGCGGAAGCCATGCCCACCCCATTGCTGGCATGGCAAAACAGTCCTGATACATTACGCGATGTCACATGACATCACAAGTTTGACATGTCTGATCTAGGGTATTTCATGTTTAAGAACTGAGGACAAAAGTATACTGTATCTTGCCAGCCCCTCAAATGGTACTAAAACAGGGACAAGACATACTGTATTGCTGAAGGCATTTCAGAATAGGGAGAATCAGCATTTATAAAGACTGTTCTCAGACCACAAAGCCATCTAGAGGTCTCAGGGTTCAAGAAAGTATGTACAGGAAGATTTAGTCCTTAAGATATTCTGGTTGGGAAATATGAAGTAGATATTGAACTCATCAAAAGACTACTAATTTAGGGAAGGCTAGAATAGAAAACAATGTAGGAATGAAGATCTGTAACACTCACAAAAAATCATTATTCAAGATGGAATCTGAAGGAAGAAAACCTGATAAATAAAAAATGTCATTGACTGCACGTGTATTAAACAGACTGCCAAAATGCTAAAATTCTTAGAATGTAGGGAAGGGAACAAAACTGAAGCATGCAAGTATAGAATATTTTAAATATATTGCCCACTTATTTGTCCTTCATTCCTAAATGGAAAAAATCTACCATTCCTTCAGCGTTTGAACTCAATCTGCAGTGTTCTGTCAAACCCATTTGGTTTTATTATTCATAAATGTCACTTGGTCTCGTGTGAGAAAGATTTTTTATTTAAACCAGGGGTCTTCAAACTTGGTCCTTTTATTACTTGTGAACTTCAATTTCCAGAATTCCTCAGCCAGCTGGCTGAGGAATTCTGGGAGTTGAAGTCCACAAGTCATAAAAGGGCCAAGTTTGAAGACCCCTGATTTTAACTGTATAAAGGGCATATGTTGCAAGCGAACTCACACATATACCTTCACACAAATGTCAGTCTATAAAATATACTCACCTATCAGGTAATGCTTGCAAGACTGTTGGCATCAAAACTCCAGAAATAGCTTTATACAATATCGAATCACAAACTCCAACTATATTTACTACAGTGGAAGAACCCAGTACAGGAAGCATGTGAGGTGGCATCCCTTGCCAAAAGTGCAGAAGAAAACTTTGAACCTAGAAATGCGCCCAAACAGAAGAAATAAATGGAATTTGTAATTTTTTAAAATTATTATTTGTCTATCTTCTAGAGTGGCAGAAATACACTTCTGATTTTCTTTTTTGGAAAACACCATCAAATGATATGTTTCACCCATGGCAGTTTGCTGATGAAAAAGGAAAAAAAAGGAGTTGCAAATAAAGGGTGGATTCTGCCTTCTCTCTTTCATGTCCGTGTACCACCGGGTTTGATTCTGCTTATCAGCCTTGCAAGATAGTCCAGGTAAGAAGCATGCCTAGATGAACTCTTTATACATTGTTGTGAGGTTACATTAACAAAATCTTGCAAGTCTGAAAGTACATTTCTCCCCCCTTGTATTTACAGCCCAACAAACTAAGGAGGGTAACTTTTGAGATGTTTGCCATTTCCCCTTTCCATATGCAGGTTCAGCTGCTTCTTATGTTCTCTTGTTCTCCTGCATGCAGCTCCTCCCCCATCTCCCAAGGCCATTCCCACATACCATTACACTAAGAAGGAGCCCTAACAAATTTCCTCTGAAAATACATGACTGTTGACAGCAACTTGGTTCCCATTCATGCTAATGGGCCCAACAGAGGCTTCACTTTCTTAGGATCTTGCGGAAGAACAGGGTAGAACAACAGCTTTATGACCCTCTTTTACCGGTCTACCATAGAGAGCGTCCTCTCGTATGGTATTGTGGTTTGGTATGCTGGTCTGACAGCCGCGGATAGGAAAGTATTGCAGAGGGTGGTGAGCACAGCACAAGACATTGTGGACTGTTCCCTGACACCACTGGATGACATCGCCAGGGCTCGTTGCCTTGGAAGAGTGAGGAAGATTCTCAGGGATGACTCACACCCTGGACGGTATCTCTTTACTCTCCTACCATCCGGTAGGAGATATAGGAATATAGCCAGCCGTACCAACAGGCTGAAAAATAGCTTTTATCCGTGGGCTGTTAGGCTTTTAAATGGGACATAATCTTATGCAGAATTGACTTGGGAGGCCGGTGTGTGGTGTAGTTGGTTCACATAGTGTGGTGGGATGGAGGGTTTGTTATCACTGTGTGTTGGGGGGAGAGAGCACAGGGGGACGCTCAGCTAATCTCAATGTACACATGTTGTACTTTGACAATAAAGGTTTATTTATTTATTTATTTATTTATTTATTTCATATCAAATATAAAAGCAGTCAAAATCAGGAAAGAGGCATTATACTGAGGGGTAGGAAGCAGTTAAATCATCCTATATAGACTGTAACTAACTATCATTCATTGCAAATGTTTATGGAGATTCTCAGTCATCCAGGTCCTGGTTGTCCCAAAAGTGCTTTTTTCAAGAGAAAATTGTACTTTCTCGTTTTCTTTGAAAGACGTTTCGCTTCTTATCCAAGAAGCTGAGGCAAAATGTCTTCAAAGAAAAACAAGAAAGTCCAGTTGCCGCTTGAAAATGCACCTTTGGGATTCATTGCAAATATATTTAAGATATAAATCTAAATTAATGTCGCCTTTTGGTGAGATGGGCAGCAAACAAACAAACAAAGCCTTAGATTTGTGCCATTATACAGGCATTGGTTATCTGGACTGACTACATGAAAAAATATCATATGAATGAGAATTGAAAGAGAAACAAAAAGCAGAGAACTCTAGGATATTTTTAAAGTTGGGGTTTAATAGATCATGTTAGCAGGAACTTCGGAAATCAATTTTCTGCACTAGTGTTAAAAAAAATGGCATCCATTTTCCATAAGACATATTCACCAAACTAATATTGCAGAACTAAGATTTCTTTCAAATATTATTGCATATAAAATTGAGCCATAGATATTTTCAACTTTATGAATCATAAGTATACTGTATGTGTATAAATTTATATATAACTATAGATGTGTGTATATAATAGATATGAATTTTTTTTCTTTAATCCCATTTATATCCCGCCCTTCTCCGAAGACTCAGGGCAGCTTACAATTTAAGCACAAACCAATGTGCTTAGCAATAGCCTTCATTCTATGTATATGCCTGCTTATTAGGGCTTTCGGATCCCCCCAAGCGGCATTATTACAAAGTCAGCTTATTGCCCCCAACAATCTGGGTCCTCATTTTACCTACCTCGGAAGGATGGAAGGCTGAGTCAACCTTGAGCCTGGTGGGATGCGAACCTGCACTAATTGCAGGCAGCTGGTGTTACTTAAGGAGGCATTAGTCCACTGCTCCACCAAGGCTCTACTATATGTATAGGTACTTAATAAATTTCCATCCTCCCTTTAATTCAGGAGCTCAAGGCAATGTACAAAGCACTTCTTCCTATTTTCCCCAACTCTGTGAGGAGCATGAACTGAGAAAGAACAACTGGCCCAAAGTCATTCAGTAAGCTTCCATGACTAAGGGTGTACTAGAATCTGGATAACCCCTCTCCGCTCTACAGCGAAAAACTTATTTATTCTATTTTCCATATGTATTATCTATGTTATCTTGAGTAATATAGAGGGCTTTTTTTATAGTCTTCTATCTCATTAATACTTCTGATCTCAATTGCTCACCTCCTCCATCCTTTTATATAAGCCTTTTTCTTATACTGCTGTTCTTCCCAATTTATTTTTCAGTATATTGCCTGATCGCACCATTTTTTCAGGTTCCTTGAATTGAGGCATCCTGTTCATTAGCTTCCTTTATTCTCAGAATCTTTTCACCCAACAGAACTAACACATGCTATTATCTCCAACAGTTCCGATTCTCAGTGGAAAACACTTTGAACCTTGTAGCAATGTAGCCAGTCAATATAAATGTTTTCACTACCATCAATAAATATAACTGAATATAAACTATCCCATGAAAACCTTTTTACTTAGTTACAAACCTCATCAAAGTTGGCTCTTATTACAGTATCAAGTATCCTTTGACAGTGTGTTCTGTACATCATTATAAAAGTAGATACCTAGAAGAATAAAAAAGAGGAATTCTTATTAAGCATATCATATTTAAAACAACATTTCTTGTATAATCTATCATGACCTCCAACTCCTAACAAATTCTTAACAATGAAGATTTAGATGAAGAAGATTAAAACCTCAAGGCAGCAAAAACACTAGTACCCATCTCAGGTCTCATAAATTGTAATTATAAACCTTAATCCAGATAGAGCCTAACCTAATACCTACGTGTTGTGGTTTCCAGAGCAAGCTGCTAAAAGGGTGTCATCTTTGCCTCAGAGCATTATGTTCCAGAAAGCCCGCTTAGCACCAAGGAGAAGGAAAGTTTGGGAGCACAGTACTTGGGGGCGGACTTGAGCCATTTGCCCAAATTAAATTATTTTGCCACCACCACCACATATTAACTGAGAGTAGCTAGTTGCAGCTTTGGATTGTAATTAAGTTAGGGATATAATGCCAGGAAAAAAATTGATCCTCTGCCTTTTTGCACTAATCTACTTTCCTTAAGTTGGTGGGTTGTTTTTTTTACTAAAGAAATATTGGAAAATTCAATCATGGATCTTTGATGTATTGTCTACTTTGAACCAATACAGAAGGTACAGTCTCTTTCATCTATAGATTACTGGATAAATATCATAAATCAGGGAGAAATTGTTTCAAGTACAGTGAGCAATCAAGTCCTTCATAAATCAAGTCACAGTCTTCTTAAACTCAATCTTTTGAAGAGGCACTTTTTCATACTTAAGTTAGCCTTTCCTCAACAGAGAAAAAGCAGAGACCAAAGCAAGCCAATGAATATTTTACTAGCGTCACCTTCTCTTCTGGCAAGCTGGCTGGCAGATTTAGATCTTTGACATTTGGAAATTCTGGCAGCAACGTCCCAAGTTTGGATCGTGGTGAATATGCCACTGTCTGTTTGATTACTTCTTTTTTTCCTGTTTCATTGACCCAGGCTGCTCCTTTCTTAGAATACATCACGTCATAATACTGGGAGCTTTCTTTCACTGCAATGCCATAGTAATGGTACCTGAAATGTTGAATACACACTTTTTTTAAAGAGAGAGAACTTGTTCACTCAAGTATGGTTAAAAAGGAAAATTGCTAACAAAACAGACTTCATGCCAATTTGCAAGTTAATGCATGAGTGCAAATTCACCATCAGAACATAAGGCTGATGATTCAAGTGCTTAACAAGCTGCATTTTCCATCCACAGGAGCACCCAAGAAAGATACAAATTGGCAGAGCCTGGTGTTTTTGCCTCAGCTCTAGCCAGATATATTTGGTAGAAGCAAACTAAGGATAATCCTATACCTTCTTTTCTTCTGTGGGTAAAAATAGTATATAATTTGTTAAATGGCAATTAAGATTTTTTCTTAAGCTCTCTATACGTGCCCCTTTTAAGGACAGCTACAGAGTTATTGTGCACTAGTAGCTTCCTTTAGAAGTTTGCAACTTCCTTTAGAAGTTTGCTGGCAGAACTTTTAGCTGTTTCTATTGCTAAGTATGATGGTGTTGGGAGGATTGGATAAATTACAACCTAATTTGTAGCCTCCCAGACATATTTTGGTATGCCAATAGAGTCATGCTGCAATACTTGTTGGTATGTTAACAGACTTTTAATAATACCATTTCTTAAACAAAGTAATCCATAAAATAAGTATATTTAAGCCTCAAGTAATTTTTCCGGCATGTTTTGCATAACCTCCACAAATCTTTCAAAGGGCTGAAAATTTAGTTTCAATCCCTCTGTGATGTCACCTCGTTTCTGTCACAACCCTGTTTTCTTCTTTTTTTTCTTCTACAGAGTAGCCTTCAATATAAACACATACGTGCCTGGGGACTGGTGATTCAATCGCTTTCAAGAAATGTTGGGAAAAGATAAGAGAAGCTGTGGTATTGGTCCCTCAGCATGGGCAGGTGCATGACTGCTAAACATAAAGCACTGGCTGGCCTGGTACATGACATCAGCATCCACAAGAGATGTTGCTATCTATTTAGCCAACAGTGCTGAAATAGTAGTTGTCCAGTGCATCCATATCTGACTAAATGGCACTGAGTTCTCACATTCATTCTGCCCACACCCCTTAACTCAAGCACTGAACTTGACATAAAAGGTATTACCTTCCTTAGAAAGCTGTGATTGGCTGCTATTCTATTGCACAGTACATCTATAATAGCAAGTGTAGATTGCCATGCTCTATGAAACTGCTCTGATGCACTAAAATGGTCTGGTGATAAAAGGTTAGGAACATGGGGCCTTTATATGTCATGTCATAAGTATACATTAAAGATAAATTGACATGATGACAATATACTTCTACATCAAGTCCAAGAGCACCACTGTTGGAGAATACAAAATACTGCACCACACAAATGAAACTGGCAGACACAGCTAAGGCAAACAACCAACACATATCCCCACCTGGCTAAGGGAGGAAGCAAATCTTACCTGTCAAATTTTTATAAACATTTGTAATAACAGCACCCTGTATTTTATAATTCATCAGCATATTTGTATATTTGCATTTGGTCTTATTTTTAAAAAAACTGGGAATCACAGATTATCCAGTCTGTTATTCCTCCAGTCTGAAATATAACTATCCTCCCTCCTGCAGGCTATAACTATCGAAATTCCAGGAGAGATAAAGATCAGGTAAGAGAAGATGGGGCATAGGACCAAGCAGAAAATATAATTCCAGTTTATAGTATACACACCCATGTACCAATTGATAACATGGCCACTGCTCTTGGTATATGGAATGGCCACTGCCACTTTTCTTAACCTCTGGAAAAGCCACTGGTAAAGCAGCGGCATACACATCAGAGTCCAAAGTGACCTGGATTCAACAGAAGACCATGCTTCTGTACCTTGAATAGCTCTGAGGAAAAGAAGATGTCGGCACTTGCTGAAGCAACCTCTTCTATGCAACTATTAGCAGTATGGGAGCCCAGTCCTCCATTACAACTGACCATGTTATATCAGAGTCTAGGATGGCTGTAGATTCTATCAAACAGAAGAGGTAGAGCATAAGAAGCAACACCATTTACTGAACCAGCTTTGCTTAGCGATGGGATTTTCTCTCACCACACATAAGTGTTTGCCATAGACACATTGCATAAATATCTTCGACAATCACATTTCTATAACACATTTGGCCTCTCTGTGATTATGAAACACACATTATTGCTTACTTTGACTGGCCTCTGGTTCCTAATCTTCGGGTCGTTAACTGTGGAAACTGTTGTCTTATTATCTGTAAATTATAATTTAATAATAATTTTATGTTAAGAAACATAAGATCCTATTCCAATCATGTATATTTAGCAATGGCTTATTTGAGAAGAAAGTAAGAAAAGAATTAAAATTGGAAAAAAATAAGCTGTTTTAGAATCACTTATTTTATATCACTGGAACATATTAAGGAATAGATAGATAGATAGATAGATACCGTAGATAGATAGATAGATAGATAGATAGATAGATAGATAGATAGATAGATAGATAGATGCCATTTTCAAGAACTTACAGTTATAATTCAAAAATTGTTCCAAATGTATATATTAAAGAAATATATACATAAAACATATTATATGAGATAAAATTGCTTGCAAAAATATGTACACATGGAAAAGAATTGATCAAATTGCACTATTTTATGGTTGTTCTTTTGTCTGTAGCTATGCTAGTTTATATATTTTGAATTTTCCATACATTCAATAAATAACCATCTATAAATAAAATAGCTGGATGAGATTATTGGCAGAATGTACTCTTTATGTACAGAAGCCATTAACTTAATTGCTTGTCAATTAAGTTCTTCCATATTCTTAATACTATATACTTAAATAAAACTACATACAGAAACATCAAAGGAAATACTAAGAAAAAAGAAGAGGCGAGGGATCTTGGCATCTAATGCTCTAGCACTGATGATGTTACCAAGTTTGGGTAATGAAACGTCTGCAAGAAAACAACCAAGCTCATTTCAACCCTAAGCTACAAATATTCTCCTTTATTAGTAAAAAAGAGACTTATTTTAATAAGAAGGGCCAAGTTTGAAATAAGAGTGTTCTCTGTTTCAAACTGGAAAAACTGAATTTATAACTACAAATATGCCTGCTTCATTTTTAATGTTCACTGCAGAACACCTCAGCTGGAATCGCACTAAGATTTAGCTGATTAAATTAATCTTGTGCATCCTTTCCATACACGTCCCTTTTTTTTTACTTCTAGTTATATATGGAATCGTCCACACAGTCTAAAGGAATGTCAAAAAGGCCTGTAAAAGAAACTGGGTCAAAGTATCATGCAAGTACCTGACATGCCATGATTATTTATCTTCCATTTTTACCACATTTGCTTATTTATTTATTAAGTAATGAGAAATCAAAATGTCTTATTTCATAAGCCTTAGAACAGGGGAAAATGTTGTACAGATTTAATTCTGAAGGGTGGGGTGGGGGAAAATCAGCAAACAGAAAAACACTTTTGTGGAGCTGTGAAAGTTCAGCCTAGCTATTTGATAAATGAGCAGACAGGCAGGCAGCCTCTTTCTCTGACTCTCTCTTTTTGTGCTAATTCAATGAAGCCTACCTAAAGAACACCACATGCTGTTCCAGCTACTGATCTAACATTCCGCAACATCTCAGGCTTCCAAATTCTCTTTAATTACACATTAATCCCACCCCTCTCTCTTTCAGTTTGGGCAGACAGAGATGGGGGCACCCGGGCACTATGGAGGGAAGGAGGCATTTTTCTGAATTTTCAGAGGGGAGCAGGGTGCCTGTTGTCATTTAGAAAGTATGACAAGTACTCTTCAAATAGGATTTTTCTTCAACTACCCCAAAGACAAATAAAACATTTCTATTGGTTTACTATTATTTTCTCTTGAAACTTGCAAAGCAATATAGTTCTGTTTACCCTTTAAGAAATAAAGGTCTGGAGCCCCTGTCAATGGTATATTAAAAACCAAAACCTATCTATGCATCACACTGGGGACTGAGGATAAAGCCCGAATCCCCTTATAGTCTTATACTAGCTGTGATCCAAAGCCCCACTGTCTCCTTGCAATGGATGGGAAACTTATATTGTAATGGGGGCGAGTCGGGGTGGGATTTTATTTTTAGACAGGAAAGGAGGGATCAATCTTCTAAGAACTACCAGTCTTTGGATAGAAAAAGGGACACCCGTAACCCCCAAACAAGACTTCTTTAGGAACAGCTTTCTTGATTCCACCAAATTATATGGTGAGATAGGAAATGGGACTTTCAGTGGTAGCCCAGATAAAAGAGGCATGGGTCAGGGCTTGTGATCAGTAGGTTTAGACATTAAAGGACTGGAGAAGGCAAGTAGCATTTTAGTGGGTTGCATACAACCCTTTCGCCATCGGCTGCAGCCATTATACTTTTCACCACCCATTATGTAGTCTGCAATGACATCTGAAGATATTTCTTAGTCTGACATTAATCAACTGTCATACAAAGCTACCTGGGTTGCTTAAAAAAATTTAATCTTACCAAAGGAATTTGTGAAATTCATCCAGCAAAAACTTTCCTCTCCCTGGAACCTCTAAAGAAATCTTCAACTGCACAATGTTCTGTCAACAGTTTATTTTTTCTTTGAATAATGATAATATGTATAGGGAAAGTATAGGTCCCTGGAATGAGATTCCCCCAAGATCTGAGTTGTTCCAATTCTCCTGTTCTTCAGAAGAGCAGGGAAGAACTGGCTTTTCACCCCAGCCTTGGTGAGGGAGAGTTAGACACCTTGCTTCATTTCATCTATCCTACCATTCTTTCCTGTGTTTTTATTTTTTAATAGATTCTGTTGTAATTTCTTTGTTTGATTGTTGTGAGCTGCTCAGAATTGTTGGGAGTTAGGGGACATACAGTTTAATAAATTATTATTATATCCCATAGTCATTATCTTTTAAATCCCTGAAGTTAGTTGCTGGAAAGTTTTATTATACTCACCTTTCCAAAACTAGCAGCATTAACAGGCTGGGTATCATTTTTCTCACAGAAATCCAAATAGTGCATGTAGAGAGCGCTTCGAGGGATGCAGACACCTTCGGCAATCTCATAATTCTCCTCCAGCCTTAAAAATAAGGACAAAACAAAGAAAACAAATATACTTTTTTAAACAATGCTTTCATAGATGAAAATAAACCCCAGGATACTACAATACTATATTCCAGCTTTCAATCTTAAATGTACTTTCTTTCACTGAAAAGAGCAAACATATGTTTACATGTCTACTCAGAAATGAACAGCAAGTAGTAGATTGGCATCTGATGAACAATTTGCACATGTTTAAACAGATTCATAAAAAGACACATTCTTAGCTGTTTGCTATTTTCTTATAATCTGCACATTCAATCATAATGTAATTTTTAAAATTTTTGTAAGGTATGAACCTATTTACCCTATTTTCACATTATCATTTATGGTGTTGGTCAGAGTATGAATCCAAACAATGAGTAAAAAGAAATGCAATTTGAGATGCATTATCTATTTATTTTTGCAGTTATATGTAACTCAGTTCCAAAAGAATTCTGTAATATCATTTATGTTACTAAAGTACAAAGAACTGAAAGAAAAGAAGTCACCAACCTCCTCCAAACCAATTTGCTCCATTTCCTAGCACAACAATCCTGGCATCAAAAGTTGTGTACTGCACATAGGGGACCTGCCATATTATCAAAGGCTTTCCAAGACAGTCATGTATCAGTGCTTGTTCCAATATGCTCCTTATTCACCCTTTCTGTAAAATTTACCCCATAATAATTCTGCTTGCATTTCAAGGTGCCAGCTAGAGGATGACAGCCTATTACAGCCAAAGTTGCATACATAGTTAGCACTTTGGAATTCGTTTCCAGTCTTCTCTTTCAAAGTTTAAAGGAAAAACAAAATATGCACTTCATTTATAGTATAATTCATCTAAACCACCCTGCTACCTAAGCAGATAACAAAGGTAAGCCTTGATAGTGTATCTCTTGCCTCAATCCAGAGTTTAAAACTACCTTTGACCTGAGGACCAAACACCTAAGGATGGAACTATCTTAAGATCCATTTACCTATGGAGTCACAGTAACATTCCCATGCTATTCACATCAGCTCACTTACTTATGTCTTTAGCCTAACCTTCTGTTATCCTTTCTCCTCCCTCCCCATTCTCACTGTATTCCATCCATAGCATCCATCCTTCATTCTGTAGTAATTCCAGCCAAGACAGAATCATAGAATTAGAAAACTAATTTAGTCCACTGAGTCCAGTCTCCTGTTCAATGTAGGAATCCAGATTAAAACATCGCCAGCAGATGGCTGTACAGCCTCTGCTTGAATACATTTAGCCAAGGAGAGCCCAACAACATCCTTGGTAAAAACAGTTCTAGGCAGTCTTGATTCTTACCTAGGTTGCTACAATATGGATTGTTACCCATTGGGCATAAGCTAAAAGTAGCAACTCTGATTATGTCCTGCAGTACTCAAAGCTCTTCTTGTATCTATTTTTGGAAGTAAATGGAGCCTCTGAAGCATTACTAGAAGGACGGGCACTTCAGAAACATCTGTGCATCTGTGCTTCTACAGTTAAATGCTCCCTTAAACCTTCTTTCTGCTGTTAACACTGTTAGGAATAACATTGGTAATGTCCAATAACATTGGAAGGATTAATTATGGAAGATGCATACTTGGGTCAGTGAAGACCAAACTATTTAGTGGAGACATGATCTAGGAAGAATATTAGGTATCTAATAGGTTGAATTAAGCTTTATACCCTGCTGTACTGTTATGTATAATACCTTATTAAACTGTGGCATAAAAATAAGCTTCAATCAACACTAATTCAAATAAATATGGATTTGAAAATAATAACTTAAAGTAACGTGTGAGCCAATTAGCAGAGACCTTTCTTAGAAAAACTGATTTATATGTCTTGCTGTATTGTTTGGAGATTCTCCTCCCCAATACTTCATTAGCCTTAACATGATTTTTTTTTCTTCCTACAAAAATTTCATTAAGATATAAGAGTGGTTGAATAGAATTGGTTTCTAAAGGCAGCATCTATTCGTGTTTTCTGTCTACTACAATATCATTGCTGCATTTGCCCTCAAATACACAGACTCTGAACAAAACCTCTTTTCAAGGAACACAGACTGTTTGTATGCCATAGGTGCTAATTGGCACATCAATTTCTCTGACCAAGACAGGATAGGAAGAAAGACTCTCAATTATTTCTCTTCATAATATCTAATGATTTTCCTCTTTTCTCTCCATTCTTTCTTGGTGAATCATTAGTCTGTGCTAAACAATCTTCTGTTATGTCTGAACTTTTCTTTAATGACCAAAAACCATTTTCATCATTGTTTAGTTTTACATATTTTTGTCATTTCAGGAGTTCATATTTTGAACTCTGGACTAGCCTATAGTGTTATAATGAACTTGGGATTATTTATTTTATCAGCAATGTCCTTAAAACACTATCTTTAAAATTATGTGCAACATTTCAGTATATTTTATTTGCTAAACAAATTCATTTGCATTCTATTATATATTCTTAAAAGTCCAAGCAAATCAGGGTTATAAAATTGGCATTTCATTAGAATGAAGGCTGGATTCCTGCATCAAAGTCACTCATAATTTGCTTTGCTTGACATTTACTTAGTAGGTTGTGTGGTTACAATAATTATGGTCAGTGGTGGGATTCAAATATGTGAACAACCGGTTCTCTGTGTGGATGCTGCTTCTGGAAGTCCAAAAAAATTAGCTACAGGTTCTGCCAAAATGGTGCAAACCGGCTGAATCCCACCACTGATTATGGTTCATAATCTTTGATTTATGGCTTAGCATATTGAAAAAGATCACCCAATTATAGCTTATTAAATAATCTGTAGTTAAATGAACTACCGTATGTTAAGTAATCAGATATAATTCTCCATAATCACCTGTTGTTTTAATTTTCATTACTATTATGATAAAATACCCATCTATCATTCAGAGGGCACAAATACAGAGAGCTGTAGAATTTAATGAATGCTCTGACAACCTGAACTGGAATAAAAAGGAATGTATCTGACTAAAGAATGCATTCAGCAACTATACATCTCATTCTAGTTCAGTATTATCCCAGTTCCATAAAGAGCTGTAATATCTAAAAGAAGTACTATATAGTCTTGGAAGTATTAATCTATCTATCTAACAAAATGAAATTCAGTGGTGAAAATTCCATGAGTCATAAAAGAGCCGAGGTTGCCTACCCCTGGTATAGGTGGTACCTGGCTCAACAGTAGCAACTGTGAGAGTGATCTTGAAGTGCCAGTGGACAATCACTTAAATAAGAGCCAGCAGTGTACTGCAGTTGCCAAAAAAGCCAACACAGTTCTAGGCTGCATTAAGAGAGGGATAGACTCAAGATCACGTGAAGTGTTAATACCACTTTATAATGCTTTGGTAAAACCATACTTGGAATACTGCATACAGTTTTGGTCACCACGATAAAAAAAATTGTTGAGACTCTAGAAAGAGTGCAGAGAAGAGCAACAAAGATGATTAGGGGACTAGAGGCTAAAACATGTAAAGAACAGTTGCTGGAATTGGGTATGTCTAATTTAATGAAAAAAAGGACTAGGGATGACATGATAGCAGTGTTCCAATGCCTCAAGGGTTGCCACAAAGAAGAGGGAGTCAACCTATTCTCCAAAGCACCTGAGGACAGGATAAGAAGCAATACATGTAAACTAATCAAGGAGAGAAACAACCTAGAACTAAGGAGACATTTCCTCATAGTTAGAACAATTAATCAGTGGAGCAACCTGCCTCCAGAAGTTGTGAATGCTCCAACAGTGGAAGTTTTTAAGACGAGATTGGACAACCATTTGTCTGAAATGGTATAGGGTTTCTTGCCTGAGCAGGGGCTTGGACTAGAAGACCTCCAAGGTCTCTTCCAACTTTGTTATTCTGTTAAAGTACTTCCAAAATTCATGGGTAGCCTCAGGCTCTGGTGATCTTCAATCTGGTTTTGGGTGGTGTTACATTTTCCTATTCAAGATTGGTGCACAACTAGAGGGTCATCTTGGATACACAGCTTCTATTGGAAGAGCAGGTACTAGCTATGGCCAAGAGGAACTTGCTTAAGTACATTTTAGTGTGCCAGGTGCACTCTTTCTTGGACCAGGGCCCCATCAGACATTCACTCATAGCCTCATAAATGGATTACAACAATGTGCTGCACGTGGTGCTACCCTTGAAAACTATTCAGAAACTACAGCTGTTCCAGAATGCAGTGATATGGATAATGTTAGGTATGCTTTGTTGATGACCCCCCATTGTTCCACAGCTGCACTAATAAAGTTCCAGGTGCAATTCAAAGTGCTATTTATCATCTATAGAGGCAAAAGGCTTGGATTATTTGAAGGACTGCTTGTTTCCAGTTGTTTCTGTTCATCTGGTACAATCAGGCAGAACAGGTGTGCTCCAGCTCTCATCACTTCAGCAATGTCATCTTATGGGGCCTAGGAAGTATGACTGCTGTAGCCCGTGCCCTGCATAATAATATCCTCCCAGAGATCTGTTTGTCCCCCACCCTGATGATGTTCAGGAAATTATTAATGAACTTTTTTTAAGTTTCTGGGACCATCATGAATCTCTTTGTGGGTGTTTTATGCTTTTTTTTAAAAAAACACCTTAATTATAAGCTACCCAGTGTTGTTGGGAGTCAGGCAGCCTATAAAATATATGTATATATGCACATATATATGTCCTTATAGTGTATCAGATGCCTATGACAATATTTAATATTACAATGAACCTACAAGATTCTCAATATTAATCCCTACATACCTGGTTTCAAGCCAACACAGATCAACTTAAGAAATTCCAGGTTCAGAGCACTAAAAGTGCCTGACTCACTTGCTATGGAATAATCAATGAATCCATGGCCAAAAGGCAGATGATTTCAGAGAACATAATGCATCAAGTTCATGGTAGCCAATTCAAAACTCATATATAACTAATTAATTTGTGAAGTAAAAAAACCAGATGCACAGAAATGTACTTTCCCATGCTCACAGCCATCTCCTCTCTTCTTTCTCCTTTGTTTTCTGTAAACTTTCCTCTCTATTTGCTACCTTCTCCCCACCAACACATACTCATCCCCTGCAGCTTCCATTCTCACTCAGCTGGTTAGGTTGGGCTCCATCATCTCTGCTCAGCCTTGATTGCATGGGCCAAACAACCTGAAATGAGATGCAGAGGATGTAGCTCACTCAGGTTGCTGCCACCACAATTCATTGGTCTTCCAAAGTCTTGGCCAGAGATGAAGCTAGAGCTAACATCAGCTAGGTTAATACACCATGCTATGCTGTAGTTTGCTAAAAAAAATCTTTTGCCAGATAAGCCACAATAGGCTGAATTCACACATCACACTAAGCTCAGACAAGCAATCCATAATATATGAATAAGCATGACATTTGGACCAAATCAAATTAGGTTCGCTAGCCCAAACATAGTTTAGACCAACTGGCACACTGCCATAGCTACTTTGTCTCCTCTTTATCCCTTTTCAAATGCTGTTCATGCCACTCCAGACTCCCCCTGACCAAACTAATTGCAATTGTCACATTGCTTAAAAGAGGAAGAGGTAAAGTGCTGCTGGCTTATTAGGAGGCAGAATGATGTGCCTCTAGTTCACAATCATTGAAATGTAAGGCCTTACAGGCTGAAGTTATGATAAAACATGTATAGTTTATCTGCATACAGCAGCTTAGAATCAAATGCAGATAAACAAAAGGGGTGATGGTTATTGTACTCTGGAGAACATGAAGTTGTTTTGCAATGAGCCCAGACAAGCACAACTAGGGCAGATAAAAGTGCAAGGACAAACAAGCCGCAAGGGCAGCTATGCTGCTAAAGATGGTGGCCTGAATGATAGAAAATGGCTTATTGCCTCTCTTGGGCAATTGGAACATGGTAGCAAATAATGGCTACATTCCAACAAGCTGAATATCCTGGGAGTTTTGGGATGTATTAACCTCTATGATTAAGGATGCTACCATTATTGGCTTGCTTTCTCCTGGGAGAAGAGCTTTATGAGATAATTAGCTTTGGCAATTTGGCTGAAACAAGTCCATCAAATTATAGGAAAGACTAAACAATTGCCTTCTGAGGAGGCTTGAAGTATTAGTTGCTGGAAAAGAACAAGAATAGCAAGAAATGAATTGCTGTTTAAATATTTGGGAAAGAATAACCATTTGCTAACACAGTTTAGGAGAGCATGAGTTCAGAAAAGAATATGAATATGTTCAACTAATCAGTTTCCAGAGACCCTTCTTTATGTTCCTATGTCTCCAGTGATTAGATGGGTAACTAAAAGAGATATACTGTAACTGAATACTTTTATGTGTATACACTTATTGATATTTTATAGTGTTTTGCTAGTTTTTGCTAGAGCTATTTGTCTTCTGAAATTCTAGCAAAGCACAGATCCTTTAAATATTTTTTTTAAAGAAATTATTCCTCAGACCCTGAATTCTGAGCACAGAACACTTAATGAACATAAACTAGAATGTTGATGTAGTCAGTAATCCAGAACAATGCAACAGTGTCAAAATCATTTCTACGTATTTATCATACTCTTGAATGCCTGAAAATAGTTGCTTGCGAGTAAATGTGTTTTTTTCAAGAAACAGATCTTACCATTGCAGAGTTGCTGGGGTAGAGTGCGGTTTGGATGCTCTATTATTCTCTTTCTCCTCATCTGTTAAGAGAAAAACTCTATCAGGGGACATTCTTTCAGCTGAGATGCTGAGGCATGAGAAAATTCCACTGTTAGGAATATTCTCAAATTCCCCAGAAGAAACCTTTAATATGCAAATATACTTGAAGATTATGAGAATCAGAATGATTGTTTAAATAAACGCCAGGCTGTACAATCTGATGCCTGTGGGCACCAGTGATCCCATGAATACCTTCTTTGGGACTTAAAAGAAATAAATGTTTACATCTCATCGACCCTTCTACATCCTTTCACCATCTTGTGTCATTAAGCTACCCTTCCTGCTTAGAGACTTGAAGCTGGAGAAAGGTTATGGCAGGACTTTATATATATATAGGAAAATGGACCTTACAAGCTCCACAGAGATGTAGCATCTCTTTTTCATTCTTTATTGCAGTTGTGACTATTTAAACCTAAATACTGGCTGAAAGTCTCATTAGAGTTTGAAGGTTCTATTATACAATAGATCAGTAATTACAATAGACATTTCCTTTCACCTTCCTTCTCTTCTCTTGCTGCACCAGAACAAATCCCAACAATGTTTGGGATTTTAATGTTGTCAATAAGAAATGTTGTTAAAAGCAATGGAAGAAATTGTGGAAGAAAACTTGCTCCTTTTGAAGAATATTTCTGAACATATCTTTGTTCTTAAGAATGGGCAGCCATTCATATATTCAGTGTTGAGGTTCCCATTAAAACTTGATCTATTAAGCCAGAAAAGTCCTTTTCTGTTAAGGGTATCATTGTGGAGGACAAATGCAGGACAGCACTGTTCCAATTTATTTTTCAAAGCAGTTGCAATGATGCTATTCTTGGGAACAAGGAATATTTATCAGGGGTTTTTTGCCCAGGAAGAAAACATATTTATGACAATGTTTTCAAGTTTTATTATTGTCTATTATTGTCTACTATTGGACTAGCATATAAACAGTTGGACAATGAGGAATATGATCAAGTGGAGGCTGAATGACAGACCAATAGCCTGAGTCTGTGGGATCAACCCTTTTTTTAGAAGATGAAGAGTGAGGTGAGCAACCCTTGCTGGCAAATACCATGTGGATCAGGTGGGCTGGTTTGGGGAAGTATTTGTCCTCCTCCTGAGACTTACCAATTCTAAGGATGCATCTTGATGAACAATAAGTAGTCCTTCCTCGGGGCAATTCTATGATGAGAGACATGGCACTGAAGTAGAACAATGCTGTTACCTGGTACTGATTGATGTATCTGATTCCTTTCCCTCATGGACGGTTTTTCTTTCCCATTCACAGACATTGAGGAGACAAGAGTAGTCACAACTGGTTGAGGCTTTTGCATTAATCCCTTTTAAATGGGAACTATCCAGGCTCAATTTTTTACAGAGGCCAATGCCTGCAACTTGAGTCTGTGAGCTAGGATTGCTATGAAACCAGTGATATCACAAAGGCTAGGAGATTGACATCAGGTCAATAGATATGAGTTAAAGTGCACTGAACTATTTCCTCGGTAGTTTTTTAAAAAATATATTTTACTGATTTTTTTAACATAGTCACCTTAATATTTGGTAAACAGCATGTTGACTGGGTTTACATTTAAAAATAATCCATAACAATTAATTTCTATAATTCCATAATCCACATAGTAGCTTTCTTTGATTTTCTCTTCTTCCAGTAATATTCTCTTTAACCAACCTTAAATTAGTACATGTCTTTTGATAGATAAGAATTGAATGTAAACATTTTTCTAATATTTAACAACCACATCAATATAAAGCTTCTTTTCTAAGTGATCATCTTAATTACCTCATCATAAATCCTGTTTTCAAAGTTCTTATTTAGATTTTTCCCCACAATGTTCAAAACATTCTTACCAGTTAAGATTTTCTCAGTTAATTACACTTAAGTATTACATCTTTTTCCTCATATAAGCCATCCCAACAGTTTTACATTTCTCATATCTTTAAAAAAAAGAAAAAAAGAAGAAAAAAGAAGGAAATAATATACTACTTTAAAAAATATCCCTCTTAAGCTAAAATACATTTATATCCAAAAATTTTATATTCTTTTTAACCATATTCAAACAAATGTTTAATCTTTAAATATTCCATCTAATAAACCCAATCATCTAATCTTTTGAGTCTGTTCAGAGCATTCTTATCAATTGAGATTTTCTCAAGATTAATTACACTTAAATATCTAAAACATTTCCCTCATATAAACCATCCCAATATTTTTATATTTTTCATATAGTAAAAATAAAACAAACACATTTTTTAAAAAGAATACTATGTTACTTGAGGGGCCTATCCCTCAAGTAAAATACATTTATATCTAGAATTTTTACATTTTTTTAACCATATTCAAACAAATGCTTAGTCTTTAAATATTCCATCTGATAGGGCCCATCATCTAATTTCTTAATTCTAACTTTAGCCTTTTTTTTCACCAAACATCTTTCCTAATCAGTATGCTCTACTGGACCAAAAAGTCTTCCCATAGTCTTGTGGATGTTGTTCTAGGTACAGGAGACAAATCCAGTAAAATGTTTTTTTGGGAGGCTTTCACCCCTTTGTATTCATTGAAAATCCTTTTTTTCTTTCTGTCTTAATTTCTCTTATAATTTTTTGTCTCTCATGTTCTTGTAATTCTCCTGACAGCTCTATAATCCATTTTGTCTAATCTTTTTTCTTGTTCTCAGACTTATTTCGCAATCTTGAAGTGTAGTTATCTTTTCCATGTCCGATATTTCCTGCAAGGTTTTCTCCACCTGGGTTAAGTTATAATTCCTTCCATTGTTGGGTTCCTTCTTTAAATTTTTTTCCTCTGGTTTATGTTCAATTGTCTGGTTTATCTGATTGCTCTCTATTTTTATTTTCTGAGAGGTTTTTGTTGTAGGGTTAAATTGAGGATGTGTTCATTTAAATTTTCAAAGTTGTTTTTAATTTCCTTGTGGTTTGAAATCATTGTCATTTGAGTTAGTTGCAACATAGCATACACTACCTCTTAGAAAGTATTTGTTTTTCTTATATGTTCTTTCTGCAGGTCTCTGAGGTTCCATGATAGCCAAAAATCAAAATTTTCCTTTCTCTGCAAACAGCTTTAAAGTCACAATTCAATAAATATTTATAATCTAGGAAGGTCAAATTTTTTCCTAAAGTTTATAGTTCCTGCCGTGTAAATAGCCCAAAATGTTTTCTTTTTGTTGCAGCTGTTCTCTGTTTAGTTAAGACATTGAAGGTCACAAAAGCAAGTTATTTTTTACTGGGCTTTCTATCAGTTCCTGTATTAGAGCAACTACAGTTGTATATTTTCATCCACCACTAGATGTCAGCACCCATTCATTTTTTCATTTTTCAAAATAAACAATTACTTTCTTCTGTTTTCATCAATAATCTTTTGGAAAGAAAATCTTATCAAATTCCACCAATTTCAAACTTATCCAGATTTACATCTTCTATTCATTTCATTTCAATATATTTCTATCCCCCATTCACTGCTTCCTTCTGTGGGAGGGTGGAGCAAGAATCCCCCTCCTTCTCACTTTTGGAGGATTTTTGCTTCTTGGGTTTTTTTCTTTTTTCCAGGACATCAAATATCAAGTAGAAAAGAAAAAATGATATTCTTACCCAGTTCCAAACACGTTGTTTATGAACAAGCTTAAATTAGTGCTTTTTGGCTTCGGCTGCTTGTAGCTTGGGCTAGACTCTGGAGTGAAGCTAGCCTTTCTTCTACTGGTTTCTGGAGGGCTTTCCCTGAATGCCCAGATCGACCTCCATCTCTCCATGGTCGGCAGGGCTTCCTTCCTTGTTTGTCACCTCTCTGGGGTGACTTTAGGCCCATATAGGGTCCCCAAACAGAAAAGAATCGGTCATAGGGTGTGGAACCCCGTGATCCCTTGGCTACTTGCGCTACTGTGCAAAACTGAAAACTAACTCCTTGGTAGTTTTGATGTCACCTAGGTTAGCCAGTAAACTGAGTCTATTGGCTATTTATGATCAGTGTGCCAGATAAATCACTGAAACAACCAAACAAATCATGAGAAAATAAGCTTGACAGCTGAATCTGTCTAATTATAAATTCATTTAAGCTTTTGGCTATTATCATATTCTGTGGGAGAAGCCTTCCAGAAACCAAAAGGAAAAAAGCTAGCCTAACTTCAGAGTCTAGCCCAAGCTGCAAGTAACTGAAGTCAAAGGCACTATTTTAAGCTCATTGTAAACAGTGCATTTGAATCTGGGTAACAACATCGATTTTCTCTATCCTATTCATCAACTTTCCTGAAGAAAAAAAAATCCCAAGAAGCAAAAAACCTCCAGAAGTGAAGAAGGAGGATTTTTGCCCCACCCTTTTACTAATGGAAGTGGTGAATTAAACCTTTTATGGAGGACCAAAATGTATTGAAATGAAATGAAATGATTATAAAACCTAAATTTGGATAAGTTTGAAATTACTGAATGGTTAAGATTCTCATTTAAAAAGCAATTTGTTCATTTTGAAAATTTTAAAAATAAACCAGCCCTGACATCTAGTGGTGGATGAAGACTATGACAGCTATGGCTTTCATGCAGGACTTGGCAAAATCTGAAAAAACTAATCTCTACTTGTGATCTTCAAAGCTCTAACAATAGAGAACAGCTGTGACAAAAAAAACAATCTGGGCTACAGACAAAGTAAGACTTACAAACTTCAGGGAACAAAAAAAACCTTGTTTGAACTTTCTCGATTACAAGTATCTATTTAACTCTGACCCCAAAGCTATTTGCAGAGAAAAGAAAATTTGGATTCTTGGTCATCATGGAAAATCAGAGATTTATAGAAAGAACCTATAAAGAAAGAATAAATACTTTTCAAGAGGAGATATATGTTACATATATGTTACAACATATATGTTACAACTAATTCAAATAACAATAATTTCAAACCACAAAGAAATTCAAAATAACTTTGAAAATATCAACCAAATTCATCTCCAATTTAACTTTACAACAAAAAAATCCCAGGAAACAACAACAAAGAAGGAACAGATAAAACAGACAACTGAATACAAATTTGAGGATAGAGACTTAAAGATGGAACCTAACAAAACAAAGAAGTATGCTTTAACCCAAATGGAAAAAATTTACAAGAAATACTCGATTTGGAAAAGACAACTTATACTTTAACACCACAAAACAAATTTGAGGATAAGAAAAAAGATTGGACAAAATGGATTGCAGAGATGCCAGGAAAAACACTAGAACTTGAGAGACAAAAAATGATAAGAGAAGCAGAGACAAAAAGAAAGAAAAAGATTTTCAACAAAAATGAATGGGCAAATACCTCTCACCAAGATATTGTACTTGACTTACCTTTTATATCTACAGTAACACCCACAAGAATATGGAAAGATTCTTTGTTTCAGCAGAATATATTGATTAAGAAACAAAAGAAAAAGGCTAAAGAAAAAGGCTAAAGTGAAAATTAAGAAAATAGACGATGGGGCCTATCACAGAGAATATTTTAAAAAGAAACATCTGTTCGAGCCCCTCAGGTAACATAGTACTTTCTTTTTCTTCTTTCTTTTTATTTTATTTCTTGATATGAGTAATATAAAAGAGTTGGAATGGCTTATATAAAGGAAATGTTTTAGATATTTAAAGGTGATTGACTTTAAGAAAATTGCAATGGATTAAAAAATGTTTTGAATAAGAATTAAAAGACTAGAGGACTAGATTAATTAAATGGAATATTTAAAGATTAAATATATTTTTAAATTATGGTAAAAAAGAACAAAAAAATGGAAATAAATATGTATTAGCTCATAGGAAATAGGGATTTTAAGTAGCATACTATATTTTTTTATTATTCTTATTCTTTTTTCTTTTTGTAGTCTTATTTATTCCTTAAGAAAGGTAAAAGTATTGGGTTGCCTTACATGAGAAAAAATAGACTTCAATATTTAAATGTAATTAACTTTGAGAAAATCTTAACCAGTAAGAATGTTTTGAACATTGTGGGGAAAACAAATGTAAACAAGAACTGAAAACACAGACAACACATTGTTTACCATATATTAAAGTGATTATGTTAAAAAGTTAATAAAACATACCTTTTAAAAAAAAGAAATTCAAGTTACTATACTACTAGTATTATTATATTTCAATGCCTACATTTTTAAGCCCCAGCATAGCTTTTCTGCATGGGAAAAATAATGTATACAAGCCATACTTACTGTCTTTTATATAAATGAGTCACTATAAAGGAAATGCAACAAAACTTATCACTTTCAAATCACCTAAAATATAATTTTTATGAGTATACCTATTCAGTAGTGAATAATGAAATGACTAGCTCTTGAGAAATTCTGTCCTGGTTAGTTACATTTTGTCCTGTAGTTTAGCCTAAATTCCACATCTATAAGGCTACAGTTCTACATATACAGCTTGGCGGAGGGCATCTGACTAGATGAACTCAGTTGGATTTGGTTCTCAGTAAACATGCACAGTATTGACACTGAACAAATCCCCAAATGAAAGCAAACTTGTTCTTCATTGCATATTGCTGCTTGGGAAATTCATATCATTATACTGAAGAAGCTAAAATAGGACTTTGTTGTGTTATTACTACAACTTCATATTTTAAAATCCTAGTCAACCTGGTTAAGGTTTTTTAACATTTATATTCTGCCCAGTAAAATGTCATACTTAATGTAGTAGCAAAATAACTAAGAAAATAAATTATACAGTGAGATAATTATTACAGTCTTGCACTATAATTCAATAGTTTTTTTCAGAACGGGAAAATGTTCATTAATATCTCAAGGTGTAATCCCGAGCTGGAATTATATAGGCTGATGGACCTCTTTGATGGAAACCCATTGTACAGAAAGAATCCCAGATGCCACCTGAAGATGCATAGAATCTTGAGCAGAACGTCCTAGATAAAAATTGCTTTGAGGAGTCAGGTGTAAGTTGTGGGTCGACTACAGTCCCAAATCAAGGATGCCAAAACTCAGATGCCAGAATACATGAAACAAAGGGTTATTGCTCTCTGAACTCATTCTACAGTCCTTTAGACCATATTAGCCATTTAACTGTAGGAAAGAAGGAAAAGGGCTCTTTAAAGGTTTTTTCCCCCATAAAGATTGTTATCTGAGCCTGTGATGGAGTTTAAGCATCTAACCAGCCCTACTTCTATACTTTTGAGGAATAGGCTCTATTCCATTCCAATAGTAAAGAGTACCAGCACGGGCCCCACCCTACACAGGTAAATAAGGAAAGACAGAAGAGCATGCTTATCTCCTATGTCTGCCATATATGAGCACTCTTTCTTTAGCCATATTGCTCTAATACTCTCCTTCCCATTCCAATGATACCTCTGAAAGGCAAGTGACAATATAAACCAATCATTCCTCATTCATTCCTGAAGCATTATTCTTCTTAAGGAAATGTTCACCTTTGCCATAATCATACCCACTGCATGCACAAGTAGATCAATATGTTTTGCAGTCTTCAAAACAAAGTTGTTAGCAGAGTCATAACTATCAGACTGTCCTTGTTCTCCATGCAAAAGGGATATAGAGGCATGGTATTCTGGTAGAGCTCTAAAATGTCACCCTGCCTCTTCCATCACACTCCCTCACAGGCTTCTAACTTACCTACCCTGGCCAGGTTGTTTGAGACCACTCCTGTCAGGGTATTCCATATGGAAGGAGACCCCACAGGGGCCTACATTAGGTCTTATCTCGCTGCGATGAGGGAGGCGAGGTGTAATTACTTCTCCACCCTCATCGCGTCCGCAGATAATCGCCCGGCCGCCTTGTTTAGGGTGACTCGCTCCCTTCTTAATCAGGAGGTGAGGGAGGATCCCTTGCAGGGTCGTGCCGAGGAGTTTAGTCAACATCTGTCGGACAAAATCGCTCGGATTCGGACCGGTTTGGACTCCAGCTGGGCAGAGTCTGGCGATCAGGACGCGGGCGGTCTTGTCAATGTTATCTGGGAGGAGTTTGATTCTGTGACCCCTGATGAAGTGGACAGGATTATGGGGAAGCTGAGTTCCACCACATGTTTATTGGACCCGTGCCCTTCTTGGCTGGTTTATGCAGCTAGGGAGAGGACACGAGGCTGGCTCCAGGCGGTTATATCTGCTTCTTTGAGCGAGGGTTATTTCCCCACCATCTTGAAGGAGGTGGTGGTGAGACCTCTCCTCAAGAAGCCTGCCTTGGACCCAGCTGTATTGAACAACTTTCGTCCAGTCTCCAACCTTCGCTTTCTTGCGAAGGTTGTTGAGAGTGTGGTGGCGCATCAGCTTCCTCTGGTCCTGGATGAAGCGGATTATCTGGACCCTTACCAATCGGGTTTCAGGCCCGGGCACAGCACGGAGACGGCATTGGTCGCTCTGGTGAATGATCTCTGGAGGGCTCGGGATAGGGGATATTCCTCTGTCCTAGTCCTATTAGACCTCTCGGCGGCTTTCGATACCATCGACCATGGTATCCTGCTGCAGCGTCTCAGGGGATTGGGAGTGGGAGGCACGGTTTTTCAGTGGTTCTCCTCCTATCTCCTGGGACGCTCGCAGTCGGTGTTGGCAGGGGGGCAGAGGTCGACCCCTAGGACTCTCGCTTGTGGAGTTCCTCAGGGGTCGGTCCTCTCGCCTCTCCTGTTCAACATCTATATGAAACCGCTGGGTGAGATCATTCGTGGTTTTGGAGTTGGGTATCATCAATATGCTGATGATACCCAACTTTTTATTTCGACCCCAAACCACCCCAGTGATGCCCTCGCTGTGATGTCCCGTTGCCTGGAGGCGGTTCGGGTCTGGATGGGGAGGAACAGACTTCAACTCAACCCTGACAAGACTGAGTGGCTGTACATTCCGGCTTCCCGGGACACCTGGGATGTTCCACCTCTTTCTATGGGGGGTGAGCTTTTACCCCCTGTGGATAGGGCTCGCAACTTGGGAGTCCTCCTAGATTCACGACTCACTTTGGAGGATCACATAGTGGCCGTGACTAGGGGGGCTTTTGCCCAGGTTCGCCTGGTGCGCCAGTTGCGGCCCTATCTGGACCGGGAGGGCTTATGTACGGTCACTCATGCGCTCGTGACCTCTCGCCTAGACTACTGCAATGCTCTCTACATGGGACTTCCCTTGAAGACTACTCGGAGGCTCCAACTGGTACAGAATGCGGCCGCGAGAGTTCTCTTGGGAGTTTCCCGGTACTCCCATGTTACACCTTTGCTCCGTGAGCTGCATTGGTTACCAGTTGTCTTCCGGGTAAGGTTCAAGGTTTTGGTTATGATCTTTAAGTCCCTACATGGCATGGGTCCGCGATACCTCGAGGACCACCTGCTGCCGGCGTCGACTCCCCTCCGCCCTGTGCGCGCCCACAGAGAGGGCCTCCTCAGGGTGCCTCCTGTCAAGGAATGTCGACTGGTGGCCCCCAGGGGGAGGGCCTTCTCTGTGGGTGCTCCGGCGTTATGGAACCAACTGCCGGTTGAGCTCCGGATGGCATCAGACCTCCGATCCTTCCGTCGCGGGTTGAAGACCCATTTATTTGAACTAGCGGGTCTGGCCTGATGGGGGTACATGGGTTTTTTATAGGCTTGTTTTATTATTCTTGTTTTAACTTGGGCATTGATTTAATTGTCTTTTAATGTTTGTATTGTTATTTATATTTATGCCCTGTGAACCGCCCTGAGTCCCTTTGGGAGAAGGGCGGTATAAAAATCTCAATAAATTAAATTAAATTAAATTAAAATCTCCTCTTAAGCAGCCAGCCTTTATGTTTTTTCATTAGCAAAGAGTTTCAAGAAAACAATGAAATCATTTAAAATCTGAACTGGAGCCAGCATTGGAATGGTTGTGGAAGGTGGTGAATTGAGAATCAGCTGTTGAGTTATATATGATAAGAACACTCAGCAGGGAATTATCTTCATAGCAATCCTTCACAGGAAGATGAACAATTCCTTGTCAATTAATTTCCTTTGGGTTGCCAGTGAAGAACTTTCATTCAAGTATTCCAATGGGCATTGTTTTGGTCCCAGAAGGGAGATTTAGGCTTCATCTACAAAGCTAGTATCTTACTGGCTTATCTTTACTGTATGTCCCTCTGCCCATATGTACTCAGCTGTCCAATATAAATACAAAATGCTGTTTTTCTGGCTGATACATTTGTCATTTAACGCTTAATTTTTCCCCTGCTTGAAGATGTGGCTTTCCAGATCTATATAGAAACTATAAACTTCAAATCTTTTGTAACAAATAGGAATCTATATATTTCTATAGAAAATAAAGCATACTTACTTTCATCATTAGAAACATTTGCCAGAGATGTGTGGCTGGAATAACGTTTGTTTTCACTTTCACTGAGGCATCTTTCAATCCAACTCTCTGCAAAACAATTTTTTTTAAAGTAATTAATCTGTATTTTGCATTTCTGTGTAAAAATTCAGAGAAAAAATGGATTCAGATTGCACTCTACTTAAGCTCATTTTTTTCTTCTGAGCCACAGCTTCTTTTAGTACAAATTAGGAATAAGACTAAGAACATCACAAACATGTGATGTTCATGTAAAGATGTCAGATAAAACCATATCAAATATTTTTCCATTCTGGAAAAAAATAGAAGATATGTGCCTTACACTAAAAGATACTAGGAGCCAAGGAATTCTAAGATCAATGTAAAATACAACTCGACTGCCTCTGTATCATATTTACCGGGTATCTAGTTTTCTAAAGTATGATAGCAGAGCCATCCCAAAGCCATCCCATTTGGCTTTGTAACGCTGTTTCCCACTCTCCAAGACAAAGTTCTTGTATTCAATTGAGGCAAAAAAAGAAAAAGCATAAGTTCTTTTCTTCTAGCCTTTACAGTAAAAAATAAAAACACATAACAATATGTAACTCTTTACTAATCCTCATTACCAGCTATCTAAGGCCGTTATTATGAGCCAGCAGTGTGCTGCAGCTGCCAAAAAAGCCAACACGTGAAGTGTTAATACCACTTTACAAAGCCTTGGTAAGGCCACACTTGGAATACTGCATCCAGTTTTGGTCACCATGATGTAAAAAAGATGTTGAGACTCTAGAAAGAGTACAGAGAAGAGCAACAAAGATGATTAGGGGACTGGAGGCTAAAACATATAAAGAATGGTTGCTGGAATTGGTTATGTCTAGTTTAATGAAGAGAAGGACTAGGGGTGACATGATAGCAGTGTTCCAATATCTTAGGGGTTTTCATAAAGAAGGAATCAAGCTATTCTCCAAAGTACCTGAGGGCAGGAGAAGAAGCAAGGGATGGAAACTAATCAAGGAGAGAAGCAACCTAGAACTAAGAAGAAATTTCATGACAGAAAAATTAATCAATGAAACAACTTGCCTCCAGAAGTTGTGAATGCTCCAACAGTAAAAGTTTTTAAGAAGAGATTGGACAACCATTTGTTTGAAATGGCAGGGGGTTGGACTGGAAGATCTATAAGGTCCCTTCCAACTCCGTTATTCTATTCTGTTCTGTTCTGTTCTAATCTAGTTGCTACTGAGTTGTCCAAATGTTAGGACTAGCTATAAGATTTGGCATTCATATACAAATTCCATAGTTATTCAGTAACATATTTGTACTTCTGTCTATAATTTGATAGAAGAATGGAGTACCATGTAAACAGCATTTAATTCAAAGCTTAAGGCACAAAATTTTTCAAGTGTTCTTTTGATCACATGATAACATCTCTTGTATAACATCCATTCATTTGCATATCTTTACACGCTGGAAACCAAACTTCTGAAATCAGAACTTCTTTGAGCAATTTTTAACTCTGCAGATGTTGTTTGATACCATTTACTTATTATTCTTGCATGCTACCATTCCGCTAACAAGCTCAAGGGAGTGAATGGTTTTCCTGCTGCCATTTCAAATATGTCAGATTTCTACCCTGACTTTTATCTAGGAGCATTAGAAATAATGCATAATGCTTCTTCCTCTCTTTTTGTCCCACAAAGCAACTATATGGGGTCGGATTAGCTGTGAGTGATTGGCCCAAAGTCACAAAGACAGCTTCCCCTGCTGAGATAAACAAGAACTTGGCTCTCCCCATTCCTAATCCAATACTTTAAGCAACACTGAGCTTATCTTGGGCATAGGAAAGGAATGAGGAAGCTATTAAGTAAAAGGTAAAGTAATCCCTGCAGATTTTACTCCATTAGTCATTGCCGACTACAGCGGGCGGTGCTCATCTCCATTTCAAGGCCACTGAGCTACCACTGTCCAAAGACATTTCCGCAGTCATGTGGCCAGCATGACATCACAGAGCATTATTACCTTCCCACCAAAGTGGTACCTATTTATCTACTCACATTTGCATGCTTTCAAACTGCTAGGTTGGCAGGAGCTGGGGCAAGGACGGAAGCTCACCCCATGAGGTGGCACTCGGGCCTTGAATCTAGGCTGCTGGCTTTCCAGCCGACAAGCCCAACATCTTAACTGATCAGCCACTTTGCCACCCTGAGAAGAATTTTTAAAAAGGTAACTCAGCCCTGAGAAAGAGGAAAGGGTAAAAAAGAAACTCAGAATAGCCCTGAGTTTATTTTGTTTAGAACAGACAGACAGAAACCTGAACACCCAAGCTCCTGTTTTTCTGCTTTATTACAATAAAAGGCATTTCTGAAATCTCTGCAATGGTTGTTTTATGACCCATCCTACTTAGGAGGGTGGCCATCAATCTTATAGTCAATCCAGTATCTGTCCTAGTCTAATGTTCTAAGCGAACCTTCTTCAACCTGTCACCCTCCAAACTGAAGACCACTGGTTTAGAGAATTAGATTGGACTAGGAAAAGACAAGTCCTGTATATTTAAAAACAGAAAAAGAAAACTACTATAAGTTGCAGTCTAATAATTATGAAGGGCAGGTTGAAAAAGGCTGCTCTGTTGCATGCAGAGTTCTAAATCACTGAGGAGACTACACAAATAGAGGAAAATTAGTCCTCCCCCTTTGAAGGTTTGCTATCTGAATCGTGAAAAGATGCAAATGAGAGAGAAAACATCCTTTTTTTAAAGAGAGAGAGAGAGAGAAAGAGAGAGAGAAAATATCCATTGTTTACCTCACAATAGGATAAAATCTTCCAGCTAAGAGAAGGATCTATGCCAGTGTTTTTCAATCTTGGGAACTTTAAGATGTGTGGACTTCAACTCCCAGAATTCTCCAGCCAGCTATGTTGAAATTCACACACATTTTAGATTTCCCAAGGTTGAAAAACACTGGTCTATACTCTGCATGGGCTAAAAGGTTGGGCAGCGGAAATTTCATTTTCCAATCCAACAATTCAATCAGGCTTTAATGGGGTGGTAAGGGGTACAAAGAAAAAAAAAAGAAAACATGTGTCTTTATGCTTGTAGAGCACATGCTTTATTTATCCATCTTTCTCAAAATGTATTGTAAATAGTTTTAGGCTTCAGTCAACAGCTGTTCATATATAGACAAATAGTCAAGCAACATCCCTGCACCCGACAAAACCTGCACTGTAAAAAGAATCAGATTTAAAAAAAACTTATAGCTGATGAAAATGCAAAACTTTCATATTTAGTTTTCAGAGGACTTACAAGAAACCTAACAAGTCCTAACCTAACTCTTTCCCTAACCACCTCTACGTATCTTGGCTTGTCATTATTTGCTTTTATTTATTGTTCTGCTTAGATTTGTTTGAACAGTTTCTTTTAGGGAGAAAATTAAATAAAGTAGGAATTGAGAAGCCCTGCCCTCTCCTCATCATCTGTTATTGTCTTACCACCTGGTCCTAGAAGCAGCCTTTCCTTCTTCTTTTTTGCTACTAACTCAACCATCCTTTTATGCTGCTTTTGGTTTCCCTTGCAAGCCTGTGGTAAGCCCCTTTTGCACTTTAGCCTGTCTTTCTGAAGAAATCAGCTTCTTGCCGGTACACCTCTTCCACTTCCCATACACATCCCTTTTAAAACTCTTACTTCAATAGAAAGCTCCCTAAACATCTACTACAACTTCCTAAGCTTCTCCCAGATGAAGATTCTAAGAAAACATGTGGAGAACATGTTTTCTTCTAGTTCTGTACATGTGGAGCTCTAAGATCAGGAACCCTTACAATTCTTAAATTAATAGGTATTTCCCTCCCATAACAACCTGCAAAGTATGAAGGTTGTATTTAAGAAGATTGGGAAATTCTCCAGTTCTGCCATAGCCAACAGCTCCAGAATATGCCCTCGCCGTGATGTCCCGGTGCCTGGAGGCGGTCCAGGTCTGGATGGGGAGAAACAGGCTTCGTCTCAATCCCGCCAAGACTGAGTGGCTGTGCATATCGGCATCTCGGGTCAACCAGACTATTCCATCTCTAACGATGGGGGGTGAGGTGTTACCCCCCGTTGATAGGGCTCGCAACTTGGGCATCCTCCTGGATTCACGACTCAATTTTGAAGACCATATAGGAGCCGTGACCAGGGGGGCTTTTGCCCAGGTTCGCCTGGTGCACCAGTTGCGACCCTATCTGGACCGAGATGCCCTACGCACAGTCACTCATGCGCTCGTGACCTCCCGTTTGGACTACTGCAACGCTCTCTACATGGGGCTGCCCTTGAGGACCACTCAGAGGCTTCAACTGGTGCAGAATGCGGCCGCGCGAGTTGTGATGGGGGTCTCCTGATACTCCCACGTAACACCTCTACTCCGCGAGCTGCATTGGCTTCCGGTTGCCATCCGGGTGAAATTCAAGGTGCTGGTGATGACCTATAAAGCCCTAAATGGCTTGGGTCCGGGATATCTGAGGGAACACCTGCTGCCGGCATCAGGTTCCCTTCATCCAGTGCGCTCCCACAGGGAGGGTCTTCTCAGGGTGCCACCGGTAAGAGATTGCCGGCGGGTAACACCCAGGGATAGGGCCTTCTCAGTGGGGGCGCCTGCCCTTTGGAACCAGCTGCCAGTGGAGCTGAGGACTGCCCCCGACCTCCGTTCATTCTGCCGGGGCCTGAAGACCTGGCTCTTCGAGCTCTCTGGCCCAGGCTGAGGATTAATTTATTTTAATTGGGGTTTTATTTATACAGGGATAAATTTAATCTTTTTTAAACTTGGTCTTAACTTTTGTATTTTTGGTTTTTAATTACCCTGTAAACCGCCCTGAGTCCTCCAGGAAAGGGCGGTATATAAATGTAATAAAATAAATAAATAAATAAATAAAATAAGCTACAGTTTCCACTATTCCAAGCAATCTCTCTATAAACTGTAATTCATCTGGCAGATCTCACCTATCACTCTAATAAAATTCCAAAGAAGCAGCTGCAGCCATCCTCCAGATTGCCTCCTGACACTGGCTCACATTTGGGGACATAAAAGTGGTTGCTGTAGCCATTGAGTCTAAAACTGAGTTCATTGTCAGTCTTCATGTATCCTTTCAAATGCCCACCCCCTTCATTTCATAAGCTTAGATTTAAGGTCATCTTGATGGTACTCAGAGCCCCTGCTGGAACGTTTTCCAAATGTTGTAAGATCTGACCCTAACCCAACCCTTCAGGAGTCATTGGTTCCAATGACAGATTCCCCAACCATCCATACTTAAAAAGGACTATGGGAATTAGTCTCTGAAAAAGAGAGAATACAAATCTTAGAGAATATCAAAAGGAACATGAGGATTGTTATCCATTCCCCCACATATCTATGTAATGGGAGGGTGTCATATATTTCCAGAATAGAGTAGGTTGTTTTAAAAAGCAGATATTATTTCCTCATGAGACTCCATGCATATCTTTCTGTATCTTTCTCTCAGGGAAGCAGCAGCAATGGCAGTTAGTGCTTTTTCCTCTCCTGCCTCAGTATGCTACATAAGGCAAGCTGTCATATTTAATGTCAATTCTATAGGGCTTCTCATTAAAATCTCAAAATTGTGCCTTCCTTCCTTCCTTCCTTCCTTCCTTCCTTCCTTCCTTCCTTCCTTCCTTCCTTCCTTCCTTCCTTTTGGAAATCTGAACTTGTATGCTTGTATGTGTTATAAAAAATGCTTTGCTTGAGAATGGTTACACTATGCAACTATAATGGCACCTTGTTTTACAGGGAATTAATTTCAACCAGTTGTTATTCATTCTTTCTTTTTTAAATCCTAACCCTGCTCATTTTTTCTCTTTTCCCTGTGGCTTCTGTCAATGTTATATATATATGAAAAACATGGGAAAATCCACCCCCCCACACAGTGACATGGAAAGTATCTAGGATTAATTTCAAATAGATTTGAAATATAGACTGATAAATTGGGGAAACTGGACTAGGGATAGGATTTGTGGGTGTGGCTTCATACTTCGGGGAAGAGGGATCATCTTAAATTCAGGATTATCTTCCTTTGGGGGAAAAAAGGTAAATTCTTGATTCTAAGTATGCTAGCCATAACTAGTTTCACAGTGAGCTGTCCAGAGTCCTAAGTATCTATGACCTTATCTTGTAGAGTTCATGTCCAGTTTGCTCCTATCTATTGCACATGGAATGGGATGTAGCAAATCTATGCATTCTTGTTAACTCACTGAGACCACTGAGATCTATTCCCAGGTAAACATGTGAAAGAGCACACTACTGTTTCATTTAACACTGCAATGTATTAATTATCCTGGATAATATCAATAATGTAACTCCTGTCCAGTTTTGTTATGATAACCAACCATACAATCTCAATATAATGCCTATTTATTTATTTACTTGGTTCATACACCTGCCCAACCTATGTAGCATAACCCTGGGTAGCTTGGAACAATAATAGAACTGTTAAAAAGTTTTTTAAAAGCACACACATAACCCCCCCCCCAAAATAAAAAACACCTCCAAGTGCCCTAAAAACAACAGATCATATCCAAAATAAACTTTAGAACTTTATTATGTGAATGAATTGCTTTACATATGATCTTTATAATTTTGAAAATCCCAGTTATGTCCATTGAATCATAGCAAGTTATTTCTCACAATCCAAATTATCAAAATTTTGAGATTTTAATGTATGCAAACAGGTTGTTATTAACTTGTCTGCTTGCTAGAAATACAGCCAGTTTGGAAGGCAAAGCTTTATATGAAACCGAGCAAGCTTCTATGTCTTTCTTTGCCATACTGTCTAGTAATGCTATCCATTTGTCTTTATTGTCCCTAAATAATTGCTATTTCTCAACAGAAGTCTGCAATGATGTTCAAATAGGGAATGATGAAAGCAGCATTGTGCCATCCAATATTCAAGCTCTGATTCTTTTGTACATGTATCAACATGGTGCACACATGAATAAAAAGTATGGAGCTTGCATCCTGACAATGGTATATTTTTCCTTATTTTGATGAATGTATCAGAGCCTGCAGGATATTGCGACTTTTAGTTAATTGAAAGACAGACATTAAATGCATAAGGAAAGTATGCATTTTAGCTAAGAGATGAGTTGTTAAGAATATGACAACAGGATGGCAGCACATGGTCGCAACTTGTCACTTCCTCTATCAGACCACCTCGACTCAAATACATGTTTCCCTGAGCTACTGTAAAAATTCAGGGAAATATAAAATTCCTTCAGAGAGCTGTTGAAATATGTGGCGGTCAACCTTGTAAGGTCCAAAAAAAAGCACATCCAGGAGTACTAGCTTCAGCTTTACGGTAAGGTTATATTACCAGAATCTTGCAAGTCTGAAAGTACCTCTCTCTCCCCCCTACTCCAAGAAACTGGGGGAGGGTCCCTTCTGTGATGTTTGCCATATCCCCATTTCTTCTGTGGTCTCAGCTGCCTCTTATCTGATCTTTCCCTAGTCTGCAGCTCTCCCTTCTATCTCCCAAGGTCATTCTCACATACCATTTTGTCCACACCAAGCTCCAAAGCACCATTTCTCATTTTGTATCCAAGCTCTACACGCTTCTATTTGGTACTGTTAAACAACAAATATAAGTAAAAAGCAATCTTCAATTAGATCAAGTAAATAAACAAAAAAAAAATACTGATCATGTTTAAAAATTAAAAATAAAAGAATACGAAGTTCATTTTGTGGTTAAAAATGAATTGATGTATGTTACTTAATTTAGAGCTCATCCAATTTCCCAAAGGTTTGGGTACGGTAGGTCATATAAAGATAATAAAATAATAAGTTTAAATCATCTAATGAAATAGCATTATGCTAGGCACTTCTAGCCCCAAACTCAATGAAACAACATCTTGATTGCTCTTCTCAGTTCTAAAAGAATCACTTGACAGTGAGATGCGCAGCATATAAATTTAATAAATAAATAAATAAAATAATAAAAAATGAGTGGGCCATCTAGACCTTGAGTGACAGACTATTGGAGAATGAAATATCATTTTGAATTCTCATCTTCTCTAACATTTCAAGGAAAGAGATCTGAAGAATTGTTCCATGGTTAGATCAAACAGAGCAGGTGAGCCCTGTTTGAAGAAGACATTCCCATGGATAACATGGATTCAAGCCACATAGGTCAAAACCAGCAGTTTGAATTGTACTTGAAAACATGTGGGCAAGCAGTGCAGCATCTGCCAAAAAGATGTAACTTTTTAAAAATATATAATTTTATTAAAAACAGAAGGGAAAATAGATAATGACAAGACCTGACAATGGCTAAGAGGAGGAAATTTGAAAAAAGAGGCAGAGGGCTAATTTTGACTGCACAATACCATGCGGCTTAGAACAAATGCATGCAAAACCAAAATTGAGAAGCAACAACAGATAGCAAGTGCTGTCTCTGAAAAGAAGCTGAAGAAACAATGGATCACGTGGTTAACTGCTGCAAGAAGATCACACAGACTGACTACAACACAGCATGACCAAGTAACAATGGTGCATTGGAACATCTACAAGAAATACCATTTTCCTGCAAGCAAAAACTAGTGAGACCATAAAATAGAGAATGTCATAGAAAATGGAGACACTAAAGTGCTCTGGTATTTTAGAATTCAAACTGACAAATACCCCTATCACATAACACCCCAGACTTAACAATTGTCAATAAGAAAGACAAAAAACCTCTGGATAGTGGACGTGGCAGTACCTGGAGACAGCAGGATAGAAGAGAAAGAAATGGAGAAGGTAAAATACAAAGACCTGCAAATAGAAATAGAACAACTGTGGCAAAAGAAAGCAAAGATAGTACCAATAGTAATTGGTGCCTTAGGAGCAAGCCCAGAACAACTGGAATATGAATGGCATCAGCACTGACAAAATTACCATCAGTCAATTGCAAAAGGCAGCTTTATTTTGAACAGCTTACATATCCAACAAGGAAATATTTTGCTTTATTCTGTATTAGTAAGCTGAATTTCAATGTTCTTCTCTTTTAATTATAATTTTTGGTTCCTCCTAGTTTCCTCTACTGTCCACTTGAAGCACTTGTGGGCTATCTGAAGTCCTCTCCTTGTCTGGAAACAATGATCTACTTGCCAACTCTTCATTCTATTGCAGTTATTGACTCCACTTTTTGTAGAGCCATCTTCAGTCTGCCATTTCTTCCTGGAAGTCAGTATAGGTGTAACATCGTTGAAATAACTTTCAACCATCACCATGTGGATGCAGAACTACTACAAAATTATGATCCAGACTTTTAATGTTTGAAGGCAGACAGAAAGCAATCCCAGACAATGACATTGAACACTACCAAGAAATCCACCCAGAAGAACGAATTCTGCCTATCCAGGTGCAGATGGCAGCCATCCACAAGAGCAACCAAAGCAGTTTCAGTTCCATGCCAAGATCTGAAATCTGATTGAAAATAATCTAGATAACTTGCTTCATCTAAGATCCTTTATAATTTCAGTGCCTTCCCCCCAAGATAAACAAGAAGATGGACAGAGAGATGGCTTCTTCAAAGGTGCATCAATACATCCTTCAAAGCTGGGGATACAACTTCCTTCTTCAAAGAAGCCTTACCACTTGCAAGCTTTACAATTCTTCCTTAGCCACTCAAGGAAGCCAGATGGAACATGACTTCAGCCTTCAATCCAAATCATCAGAGCTCACAATATCAGCAACATTAGAAGAATCCCCAATTCATTCTGCAAAATGTTGTTCTAGTTACCCTACATGCCCTGACAATCTGGAAACTAAATCAGAAAAAAATGAATAATTTTTGTTCAAACAATTTTTTTTGCAAAGATATCACAGAGGCTAAAGAAAGATTGTTCTGCTTATCCATCCTTAATAGGGAAAGCTGCTTAAACAGTTTCACTGATTTTATCTTCACAAGGTAACTCACTCCAGATCTTTATCCTGGGGACATGAAAATTGAAATATCCTAGTAATAAGTCTCAGTTCAGTAAAGAAAGCAAATGGTTAGGTGATTGCTACTACTATTGGTTTGTTTCTCAGTCTAATAACAAATCCTGATGACAATTATTGCATGAATAGTAGAAAATAGTAGTGAGTCCAAGTGGGTAATTGGCAAGTCTTCATGGGAAGAATGTGGAGGAAGATAACTCAATTCATACTTTAATGCATGCTTCTCTGATTTGAAATATGTAAACTAATATATGGTGATGTTTTCATTGAATGTTTCTTAATTTTGCAATCAAAAGTTCTGAAATATGTGTTTATATTAAAGAAGGACTCACAAAAATCTATATACAGGTAATCCACAGGTGAGCCTAAGTGAAACATTTCTTAACTGAGTTTTGCCCCACTTTATGACTTTTCTTGCCACAGTTGTTAAATGAATTATTGTAGTTATTAAGTTAGTAGCATGGCTGTAAAGCGAACCTGGCTTCCCCATTGACTTTGCTTATCAGAAGATCACAAAAGCTGATCACATGATCCCAGGACACTGCAACTGTCAAAAATCTGAACCAGTTACCAAGCATCTGAATTTTGATCACATCATCATGGGGATGCTGCAATGGCCGTGTGAAAAATTGCTGTTGCAATTTTGAATGGTCACTAAATGAACTGTTGTAAGTTGAGGACTACCTGTATTCATGAAAGAAATACATGGAAAAACACATGACAGAGAAATTTGCTTATATAGGAAAAAATGCATACAGCCTGGGTATATCAGAAGCATACACAAAATGATGTATGCAAGATGGTGAGAAACTTTTAAAATCAACTGCAAGCCTAAAAAAACAATGACTACAAGAATTTAAAAAATATAGGAATAACGAAGGAAACCTTTGCTCTGCCCTTTCGTGACACCGTAAATGAGCTGCCCCCTTTTCTTCTTTGTAGAGGTGACCCACCATCCTATCTGCCTCTCTGCAATAAGCAGAAAAGAAGGCAGTTTAGCCCAACTTGTATTCAGCACAGCAACAATCCTATTCTTGTGCTTGTCTCTAGGCTCAGAGGGATGGTTGTGCCAGACAGCAAATTTTGTCACAAAGGGACAACAAATGATTAGTTAATTTGTTAATTTTTTACCACCAGGGAGGGAAAAGCTACTTATAGGAATTTCTATTTCAAGTACCTGGGTTGACTGGGGCCTTGAGACATCACTGTATTTTCCTGCATCATCTGTCATCTGGATATGTTCCATCTTTTCTAGGAAACCTACAGTTTCTCCATCTTTTATATTTATACATATATGTATATGTATATATGTCTATATATAAAGAATTAAAGTGCAAACCACCCATCTTTTGTTCAAATTCTCCCCTCCAACATTCAGTGTCCTTTGGAAAGATCCTGTGCTAACATTTCTTTAACTATGGGGCTCGTTTTTTCTCCGAGGGAAGTGCAAGACAGCCTAGAAAACAGAAAAAAGGAAAGAAGAGAATCTTCTTACGCTTTTCCCTTAGACTTAACAAAACAAGCATCTAGTCTTGAATAATCCTTGCCACTGAATGCAAGTTGCTCAATAGATGGTTTGTGTACTGAGCTCAGGGTGGAAATGATCCAACAAAGAGAGAGCGCGAGAGGTGACCAGACTGTGCCACTCATCTGATTAAAATTCAGCTCCCTAAATTGCCACCCAGCACCAAAAGAATTTTGCTGCTTTTATGCCCTACCATTTTTATTTTAAAATTCAGATTATGAGAGGCCTATGTATGATTTTGGCTGCATGGAAGATAAGTAAGAGTCAGTGTTTGCAAAGCCTGGACACACAACTGTCAGCCAAAACTTTGCCATTAATGGAACCCCCACTTCTCTTTTGTTATTCAAAAACATTTATTGTTGTTGGGTTTTTAGAGCAATTTTGAATGGACCATTCTGAAGGATACTGCCCATCCAGATATAGGAATCTTGATGAAAATAATGAAATAACATAATCTGGTCAAGTACATGGATCTATTCTTATTGCTTTTGGAGAAAAATCATAGCAATTACTAATGTTTAGATGTATGTAGCTGGTTCTTGATAAAACTTAATAAAACTAGCAGCTGTGGAAAATTGTTGTAAGAGCAAATTTCAAACAAAACTACCTTCCCTTTGAATTTTTAAAATGGTTTGAACCAGGTATAACATTGAATCAAGTACAGCGAACAAATGGAAATTAGTTCTGAACACGTAGAGAATTGACTTCCCAGAATCTCTTCTGGTGGAAACCTCTCTTTCTGTGATGGTAATGTATCAAAGGAAGAACTGTTTTTAAAAGAAAAGAATATCTCTAGCTCAAGGTTGAACAGTGGAGTCCTTGGTGCTCTCTGAGCCTAGTCGTTACATTACCTGACTAGGTAACACTATCAGTGCCAGTGAGTGTTCATTTTTCTTGTCTCCTCCAGCAACACCTTAGTTGTCTGCACTATAGTGAATGTTTCAACTTTTATTATTGCTCCCAGGATAGTAAACTAGGCCTGTTTCAACCCAGACCCAGTTGTCTCCTTATATTCCCACACAGCAATGGGGTTCAGATCCTTTTCCAGAATTAAACACTGCTAAGACACTTGGGCAGTTTTACTTCTGGAACTGTAGGATATGTAGTCATTCCCACTTCCTAATATTCTCTTCTACTTAGCATTTTCACAATTGCACCAAGTACAGTCAGAGTACAGTTTGTTGTTTCTCTTACCCAGCAAGTGCTCAGGATTTGTATTGCCCTGTTCACCACCCTGAGTCCTTCGGGAGAAGGGCGGTATACAAATTAAATAAATAAATAAATAAATAAATAAAATTTATTTATTTTTGTTACAGATGAAAAGTACTTGGAAGTAACTAGATTTATTTTGTCTTTTGTTCCCCTCATTGGCTAGTTAAAGGAATTATTGCACAGAATATGGGAAGAAGGAGGTGAAAAATAGGGACACTTACCCAGCACTGTAAAGCTGCAGAAGATAAGAAAGACACAGTAAGTGACTATATGAAAGGGCCATAAATTGAACCGTTCCAAGTGCACACATTGGCTATAGCATGAAATGTAAGTTTTGGAATCATAGCTTAACTTTGAACTACTGATTATGTGTTAAAGCAGCACTCCTATAGATTTAATGGATTTACTATATATATAATTTTATCTATTTTAAATTGTGTGATTAATGTGCTGGTAATTTTGGTTTTACTTTTTATTGTGGTTGGCCACTTTCTGCCTTTCCAGATGAAGAGGTATATAAAGTTAAATAAATACAATTGAATTCATAATCCTAAGCAGAAATTAAATTTTGTCCAAAAGGAAGCCTGCAAAATTCCAAATCTTATTTTATGCCCTGCAAAATAGAGACTCGGGACTGGGAAGAATAGGTGGGCATTTATTTTAGGAAAGCTGAACTGGGAGTGGGCTCCACAAGGAGATGCGTGTAAAAATAGTGAGGGCTTCACTCATTCACTTTCCCCAGCAACTTTTTTTTTTTAATCCTGGATGCCCTTACTTAGTGGCCTATTTTAAGCAGTTTAATGGCTAAACAGAAAAAAACCCAACTTTTTAGGGAGAGGTGTGATTACATCCTCTTAATTTTTTCTTCTGTCTTCAGCAAAATAGTACTTTCAGAAAAACAAGATTATTTATTTATTTATTTATTTATTTATTTATTTATTTATTTATTTATTTCCTACCTTTACAGCCTTTGAACTGTGGTGCTGGAGAAGACTCCTGCGAGTCCCTTGGACTGCAAGGCGATCAAACTGGTCAGTCCTAGAGGAGATCAACCCTGACTGCTCTTTAGAAGGCCAGATCTTGAAGCTAAAACTCAAATACTTTGGCCACCTAATGAGAAGGAAGGACTCACTGGAGAAGAGCCTAATGCTGGGAAAGGTTGAGGGCAAGAGAAAAAGGGGACGACAGAGAATGAGGTGGCTGGATGGAGTCACTGAAGCAGTAGGCGTGAGCCTAGATGGACTCCAGAAGATGGTAGAGGACAGGAAGGCCTGGAGGAACGTTGTCCATGGGGTCGCGATGGGTCAGACATGACTCTCAGCTAACAACAACAACGTTTACTATTTTTACAAATAGTAAAATATATCCAGCACACCTTCCTCCTTCTATTTTCCCCACAACAACCCTGTGAGGTGGGTTGGCTGAGAGAGAGTGACTGGCCCATAGTCACCCAGCTGACTTCCTTGGCTAAGGTGGGACTTGAACTTACCTTGACTTCTAGCCTTGTGCCTATGTAATATAGATTACGTGTTACATAATATAGATTCATTAAATATTTGTTAAAAATACTTCTTGTAACAAAATACTATCATTTTCCACCCCCCCTTTTAAAGATTATTTATATAATGTACAAAACTATTTTGTTTTAGCTGCTGTGCTGGCAATGCATTCTGGGAATACATAACATCATCCATGATATTGTCCAATTTGGAAGAGAAGTAAGCTGAAGGTACTGCTATAACAAAGAGATTCTCACTACAGCAATTTTTATCAAACAAAATATAATGCCCTTGCACACCCACAGATCCTCCCAAATATTGAAAAACTGATTGCCATCCTCAATTGTTGCAGTTATCCCAGTTATACTGCATTTGCCCTTATCTTTCCCTTCAACCACAAAACATCCATTATACCAGCTTTCAGCCCAATAGACAGTTTACTCAGCTGCTCTAAATTTTAGGGTCAAATGCAATGGTGTAGTCTATTTCAGTTACAATTAAATACAGGCAAATGGAAAGACAAGCGGAAATAGTCAGACAATGAACAAAACTTTGTTGTTCATACGAATATGAGGCGTTTTTTTGTTAAAATAAATGCAGTATATTGCATTAAGCAACGGTCTTATTCATGCATTCATTCAATAATAGCCCATAAGTGAGTCTCTTAAAGAAGTATTGCAATAGCTTTGTGACCGGGTTTGGCTTCATGGAAGAGAATTATGAACAAAAAGTTCATGTCCTTGGTATCTGGATCGCCTAAATGTGGAACTTGAATTGCTAGACAAGTCAGCCAAAATATTGTGTTGGAGCCATTTTTCCATCCAGACATATGGAGGGATGGTGGTGTGTGTGTGTGTGTGGAAATGTTATTTGCAATTAAATGCTCTTGTACAACAGGATGAAAACAGGAAACGGTTCTGCAATAAAATATTGGAGTTAGAGTGCTCCTGTTTGTGATATTCCCATTTCATTTTTTTTCTCGTCATAGTCACACCAGAACTTCCGAAGTGTTCAGTTTTCATGGAGCTATATTGAAGGAAGAGCAATGTATCTTCTTCTATGTATTTTCCTTAGAATTTTTTTCAGGTTTTCCTCAGCTTACTGTTGTCTATCTTTTGCTTTTGGATGCTGAACTTTTGGCTACATAGGATATGACACTCAAACTGAGATTATTATAGAATAAATCAATCTTCACAGTCATGGTATGCTTTAGAGATGTCTCAGCCACAACCGTCTCAAACTCTTTGAGCATAGTAGTATTAATATGCTTGATGGCACCACATTGGGGAATTTTCTCTTCAAGCTTTTGGATGGTTGAAAGTAATACAATAAAAAGTAGTACCGGTATATTGCTGAATGTCAAACAAGAGTTGAAAGAAAGGTGGCCAAGGTTATATAACATTTTAAGTTAAAATGTGCTGCATACCCTGTAGTTCAGATTGTTAGGGAATCTAGCCATTGCCTAAGTATATTGCGTGAACCAGACCATGAATTAAATCATACAATAATTTGTTCAATTCAAGTTGCAGTACCATCTTGGCCGTGCTGGAAAAAAAATAAGTAGAATTGGACTTGATTTGTATATGAATAAAGACTATGGGAAATACCATGATCATTTGCTAGGCTAAGAATGTTTATTTTAAGCATGCTTGAAAAAGTCACAGAGGAAAAATTATTATTGCTGATGTCTGTGAAGTAATCCGGAGTTGAGCTAAATTTAAAGGCGTTGTTATCTTTTGTGGGAATAACACCTTATATGAATATAAATGTAATTGTCAAACTGAGTTCAGTATTAAGTGTGTTGAATAAGTAAGTCTATTTGGTATAAGTCCAAGTTATGGTATAACTATAATGGTGCAAATGTATAAACTAAAGAAGTATGGATTATTTGTCTCAACCACCAACTCCTCAATGGCCTTAGGCAAATATTCATCTCCCTCAGTCTATATACAAACACACAGCACAGAATGAAGCTGCTATTGATTGAACCCAAGATCTTCTACACACAATACACATGCTGCACTACTGGATCACAATTTCTTTTCAGTACAAGTAGTCTCAACTTACGGCCACAATTGAGCCCAAAATTTCTGTTTCTAAGTGTGACAGTTGTTAAGTGAACTTTGCCCCATTTTATGGCCTTTTTTGACACATTTGTTAGGTGAATCACTGCAGTTAAGCTAGAAACACAGTTATTAAGTGAATCTGGCCTCTCCACTGACTTTGCTTGTCAGAAGGTCACAAAAGGTGATCACATGACCTCAGGACACTGCAACTGTCATAAATATGAACCAGTTGCCAAGCATCTGCATTTTGATCAGATAACCTTTGGGGTGACCTATGGTGGTAAGTGTGAAATATGGTCATAAGTCACTTTTTTCAGTGCCGTTGTAACTTTGAATGTTTATTAAATTAACTGTTGTAAGTTGAGGACTACCTATATCCTTCCCTCCTCAGGACTAGCTCTTACTTGGAAAATTTCAGGAAAATCAGAACATAACATTAAAGAGTCCTTTTAAATAAACTGCAATTATTCTTAAAAAGGTAAAGGTAAAGGTTCCCCCGCACATGCGTGCTAGTCGATTCCGACTCTAGGGGCCGGTGCTCATCTCCGTTTCAAAGCCGAAGAGCCAGCGCTTGTCCAAGGACGTCTCCGTGGTCATGTGGCCGGCATGACTAGACGCCAAAGGCGCACGGAACGCTGTTACCTTCCCACCGTAGTGGTCCCTATTTTTCTACTTGCATTTTTACGTGCTTTCGAACTGCTAGGTTGGCAGAAGCTGGGACGAGTAACAGGCGCTCACTCTGTTACGCGGCACTCGGGATTCGACCCGCCAAACTGCCGACCTTCCGATCGACAAGCTCAGCGTCCTAACCCACACAACTCAGTGTACCCTAGATTGTAAGAAAAGACTATATACTCAATCAACATGATCTACAGGAATTGTGGAAATTTAAATTCCAGCACATCTGGGCTCATCAGGTTGGAAAACATAGAAATAGTGCTTTCATAGTGCTTTTCTCCATTTTTTGAAAGAAATAAGAAGCATTCTGTGATGTACATTTGCAATTGTTTCTTCAGGTAATTGTATTTTCTGGGTTTCTATCACACTGACCATAAATTAGCTACATGAGATTTGTTCCCACAATACATTAGGCTCCAAAAAAGTTGACTTCATCTATAATGCTGTATATGCAATGCCTATAATTTGGTAAGAATTTTGATGACTTATGAAAATGAAGTTTCACCTCTTTGTCCAATCTCAACATTTCTAACATGAATAAAACACTTACATTGCAACCTTATGAAGAAGCTTACTTAAAAGAAGGGTCATTGACTTCCAAGCAATGGAAGGCTTACTTCCAAGCAGCTGTTTATTGTAGCCTTAAGAAGCTGATAGAAGTTGGAGAATTCTAGAAGTTAAAGTCCACTTATCTTAAAGTTTAGTTTAGTTTAGTTTATTATATTTGTATACCGCCCTTCTCCCAAAGGACTCAGGGCGGTGAACAGGGCACATATAAAATACAAGGTACAAAAGTTAAAAAGAGAATTAAATACAGAGCCCAAGCTAAAACAATAAATAATAATGTAAAAAACCACAATAAAAAACCCCAACACATCCCCCATCAGGCCAGGCCGGCTTGTTCAAATAAATAGGTCTTCAGATCGCGTCGGAAGGAGCGAAGGTCGGGCGCCGTCTGGAGCTCAACCGGCAACTGATTCCATACGTCCGGGGTGCCCACAGAGAAGGCCCTCCCCCTGGAGGCCACCAGCCGACATTCTCTGACCAGTGGCACCCTGAGGAGGCCCTCTCTGTGGGAACGCACAGGGCGGAGGGAAGTTGACGCCGGCAGCAGGTGATCCCCGAGGTACTCCGGACCCATGCCATGTAGGGCCTTGAAAACCATTACCAAAACCTTGAATCTCACTCGGAAGACAACTGGCAGCCAATGCAGCTCGCGGAGCAGAGGTGTAACATGGGAGTATTGTTGAATTTGAAAAACGGTGCTCTTAACTGAGAACGTACTCAACTGGTGCAATACATTTTTCCTGAAATGATTTCTTTTAAAATGTGGGGGAAATGAAAAACTCAAAATGTTAATAATGTTTCACTTTGTAACAGCACAAAACTCTAATGAACATTTAAAAAACAGAATAATGTCATGATCTATTATGATCAGTGATCAGAATGAAAAAAAGGAAACTGATGTGCTAGGCCAGGGGTATCAAATTCAATTTCATTGAGGGCCACATCAGCATTATAGTTGCCCTCAAAGGGCCTGGTGGGTGTGTCTGGGTGGGCGTGGCCAGCTTGAAGTGGCCAACTCATGTTGCTCACGTCTAGGGATGCCTGTGGGGGGCCAGGCAATGTTGAGAGGAGGAATCCAGTAGTCTCCAGTGGAGGAAGATGAGATCAGGGCAAGCCCCAAAGCATCATCCACCAGAGCAGTTTTGCAGTCCCCCAAGAAAAGTGAGCACAGCAGCAGCAGCCTCAAGGAGGAGGTAAGTATGGCCAGGTGCCCCCCTTGGGGAAGTGGGGGCTGGGCTGGGCTGGCCTATGTCTTTTCTACAGACACTGCTGATCTTATTCCAGAAATGAAATTCTATTTCTATTTTGCTATTTTTCAGGTCAAGATAAGTAATCTCCCTAGTCATCAGTTTATACGAGGCAGACATCCATATGATATTGTCAGGTTTCAAGGTAATTGTCCTAATACTCTATTAAGTCCTATTCCACAATATTTCAAGTTATATTCCCATTGCCAGCAACTTGCTGATAAGATAGAATGGAGTTGAGGGAACAAAGCCCAATTTATTGATGATGCTGTTTTTGTTAAATAGATTATCAGGGGCCAAATCATTTTTAAATCATCTAAAAACATATTAAAATATTTATCACAAGTCTGGACAGACTAGCCCTCTAACTGCCATTAGGATATATAAGGTGCCAACTAGAAGTGTCTGCAGCCGAGTTCAAATAGTACACTAAGCCATGATCTGGTGACAAAACCAGTTCCCTGGATTTATACCTTCTGCTATGTATAAGCCACGATGGCATTCAGACAATACCAAATAAGTCTTAAGGTTATATATCAGACATGTCAAACAGAAGGCTGCATCCGGCTCGCAAAGTGGTTTCATGTGGCCCGCAAAGCCTTCCTGGAAGCAGTGAGGGAACTGCCTTGGCCCTGGCCCAGAGACCCTCCTTCTGCCAGAGACCCTCAGATCTGTCCCACTCCTGCCCAGGCCCCCATAGGCATCCTTGATGCGAACGATGTAGAGCTGGCCATGCCCACCCAGTAGGCCATACGCACTCTAGCCACGCCCACCCAGTAGGCCATGCCCACCCTGGCCACACCCACCCGGCCCCCTGAGGGCAACCGCAATGCTGATGAAATTGAGTTTGACACCCCTGTTATATATGAACCTCAACAAGTGTCAGCAGAGCCAAACAAATGACAGTTTGTGACTATGAGTCACACAAAACCATCAGTCACAAGCTAACTCTTCGTTGCCTTTGCAAATGTTGCTTGTGATAATGGGAACTTTATCTATAAAACAAAGTTATGGTATATCATATTAAAAACAGCACCCGGAATAAACATTTGCTAAATTCTTAAGTAAAAGGAATTACTGATGTTAACAAAATACATATATTTTATTAACAGAATTTTTTTTATCAGATTGTGTTCATTCTTTGATGCTTATAAAAATGAAATAGTGAAAGATTTTGTATTTTGTTAGATGTACAGTATATAGCTGCCCATGCTGCTGGAACAAATCTGAGCAGATAATATTAATTAAATACCCTATAAAACAGGACCAAATAACCAGTATAAGGTATTCCTAGATTTACTACAATTGAGCCCAAAATTTCTGTTGTTAAATATGAAATTGTTAAGTGAGTTTTGCCCCATTTTACAACCTTTCTTGCCACCGTCATCAATATGAGTCACTTGTCAAGCATTTGAATTTTGATAATGTGACCATGGGGAGGTGCCCGGAAAAACCAGCAACAAGCAGCACTTGCTAATTGGTGTAAAGATAGTTTCACACACACATACACAGTGCACCAAGGATAGGTGCACAAGTGCTGAACAATACGTGGTTTCACTAACACTGAATCTGTACTGGTTTCTCCAATTTTTACAGTTGGGAAAGCTAAAGGAATATGATCAGGTTCACACATTCCACTAAATCATATTTTGTGTGAGCATGGTTAATTAAATCAATGCATGCAAAAGCACAAGCCTTTGTTTACAAACAACAGTAGCTGAACATTAAGCCAAAACCAAACAAGTGAATATATGAAGTAATTTGGTGTATGATTTCATGAACATACAGCTCTGAAATTTCTGTGCACATGATTATGGATTGCCATCCTTGTTCAATATGAACAATGCCTAATACCCTTAAGGAATCAAGTCTTAGAAATTCCTTAATTGCTAAGCACAATACTTTTAACATTCCAGAAGTTTTCTTTCAATTCTGAAGTTGCGTCCTAAATTCTGAATTAGCTGTAAACCCATATATATTTGCAACATATAGCATGATCTGTCCATGATAAATGAATGGACCCTAACTTACACTCGTCCTGTGAAGATCAACTGGAAATGAACTTAACTCAGTACAACAACAGCAACAGCACCATTTTCATATTTAATACAGGTTGATTGCCCTTTTACCTGAAGGCTTCTCTTAAGCACAATCCCCAAGCCAATCTAGTACAACATTATGTTTCCACATTAGCTAGACAGATACATGGGAAGAACCAATAAATAGAACATAGTGCATTAGCAGTTATGACATCAGAGGCATGCCACACAACTCTGACAAAGAAAAGCACACAGCAGATTAATATTTAGAAAACAAAATGTTTGATCAAATTATCAGGTAAATTCTACAGGACTATAACCTGAGTGTCTATTTTGCTCTATATCACCCTGTCCTTTTCAAGATTTTTCAGTGTTACCCAGCAAACTCACAGCAAGCATTGCAAGAAATCAAGATACCTCCATCAAAGGAGTTTCAAAACATCAACTGTGAGCCATGCAGTGGTGGGATTCAGCCAGTTCGCACCACTTAGGCAGCAATGGTAGCTAATTTTTTGTTGCCCAAGCCCAGAATGGACTTCTGGAAGCAGCAACCACACAGAGAACTGGTTGTTCACATATTTGAATCCCACCACTGGAGCCATGGGAAGGAAGGAAGGAAGGAAGGAAGGAAGGAAGGAAGGAAGGAAGGAAGGAAGGAAGGAAGGAAGGAAGGAAGGAAGGAAGGAGCTTCCCAGTTACAATTCGGCAGAAGCGAATCCCATGCTTTGAAATGGCTAAGAGAAAGATGGAGACTGCTTTCTCCGAAGCTTGTTTGGACAGCATTCTTAATGAGTGATTAAGAATTGTTTGTTGAGCACTGCTTCAGCAGGGTTTCTTCTCTTCTCGTTTGGACAGTTTCATTTCACAGTCAATAGTGGGGCCTTCTGTATTGTCTGAGGAGGGAGGGAAGCGTGCTCTCCATTGGATCTTTGCTCCTTTGGTTCCCTCCTTCCTCCTTTGTTGTATGTTCACAGTCACTCTTCGGGTGCCCCCTGCTTCCAATCCCTGTTTAAAGCAGAACTGCAAACTCATAATATTTTGCCTTCTTCCCTCCCATAATTACAAGCAACTGTTTCCCTCTACAATACCACCCCCTCCCCAAATTCAACTCTCGGCAATCACCATGGAGATGTCACTAGTAGGAGCAAGGCTGTGGCTATGGAAACCTGCTAGTACTTACTCTTCCTTGTAAAGTTTTCTCTGTATGTGAGGGAATGTGAAGGAGCAGTAAACACAAGGACTACTGGATGTGTGTAAGATTTAGAGATAATATTTTGATTTGTGTAGAAGGGTTTTGGAAATTTATATGTATATATGCACATATACACTGTACATATGCATATATTTATATATCGATGTATATGAGAGCCACTTTTGTGTAGTGGTTATGGCATCTTGCTAATAGTTCTAGCACAACATGAAACCACCTGAGTGACATCACCAGGAGTGAACGCTGATTGGAAGGTGTGTATGTTTGTGCATGTTTGTGTGTGAGGGGGGGGAAGGGAGATAGATAGATAGATAGATAGATAGATAGATAGATAGATAGATAGATAGATAGACAGACAGACAGACAGACAGACAGACAGACAGACAGACAGACAGACAGACAGACAGACAGACAGACAGATAATGGGTGGAAAGAGAGATTCAGTACCACGGCCACTTAGATTTTAAAATATCAAACTTTATTACTGGCAAAGTCAAATACTATAAATATTGCTTGGTTGTAGTACTTGTACAAAGTCATTGTTTTAGTAATATTTTGTGCACTAAGATACATTGACTCACTCACTGAGTTAAACCAAAAACATGCTTTCCCATCTCCAGTAACTGAATGTATACAGTTTTAAAACTAACCAAACAATGCTACAACTTCGCCTTGTGTCAACCCAGTCATTGTGACACATTCTTTCAGTCCAGAATTGTAGATCCTTTACTAATTCAAAATTATTTATATGACATTTTATTTTTTTCCCTGTGACTTTATTTTTTACATTTGTTGTATGGAATTCAATAAGTTGATGTTAAAGAGCACTTGTAGTAGTAACTTGGTGTATGGCCACCCACTCCTGTCTCATATACAAATCCACAAATGCCAATATCAAGTCAAGTCAATGTTTCTTACAGTCAAAGACCAAAGCAAGTTAAAAACACTCAAGGAATGTACTATGAATACCAATATCAGTTGAATCTCTCTCCAAACAATCCCGTATAAACAAGATTCTTGTTTCAATCAAATCTAGCACTGATGATGGGCCACAACGTTGCTACAGTAGGTCATTACGTGCTAAGTTTAGTATCAACCCATTAGTTTCAACACAGAATCTAAAATGCCAGACTGTTAATAGGAATGAGAATGCAAATGAAAAATTACATTTTAAACTAAACTAAACCAAATTTTAATCATATATTTACTACCACAGATAATATTTCTTTCAGCCTGCAATAGTGGCAAATAACTGCAGCTCAGGTGTAAGATGAGGGTAAAGGTACTTTCTCTGAACTTGTGGGTTGGTTTTCAAACGTTTCGTTACCAGGCTAGGTAACATCTTCAGCGGAGTTTAGGGGGTGTCAGTGTCAGTGTTGTGTTATAAACTCCACTGAAGATGTTACTTACCTTCACCCTCCTTTCTTTCAGTATTAAGGACCTTTTCATAGCCAGGCAACCACACAAAGAGCATAAAACTCTTTCTTTTTGCTAGTAAAATATTTTCAACCTTGGCAATTTGAAGATGCTGGCTGAGGAATTCTGGGATCTGAAGTCCACACATTTTAAAATTGCTGAGATTGAGAAACATTGCACTAAAGTAAAGATGCATATTATGTATTAAAAAGTGAGGCAGGTGAAGCCACTCAAGCAAACATTAGCTCTGTTTTTAAAGAAGTGAAAAGCAATTCATATCTAAAATTAATGGCAACAAAAATTAACAAGGCATTTTTACACTGAGACTATGCAGTACTTGGGAAGAAATTTAGAAAAAAAAGTTCTTCAGAGCAATTCTTTAAAGCAATTGCATCTTTACCAGGCCTTTGATTGGCAATTAGCAATCTGCAGCAACTATGTGATCCTCAGGAGAAAAACATAGCCACTTTAAAGAAGTACAGATGAGTACATTGGTGCCCATATACACTCTGAAACATTTCTTTGGACCAGATCCAAAACATCACACAAACTCTATTTGCCATCCCTCTGTATATTATATAGTAGAATGAGTTGATAGAACTTTAAAGGTATCTCTTCAAGCAGCATTAAACAAATGATTTTGACACTTAAAAAGCACCCTGGAATACTACATTAATGAGAAGATTATGTTACATCCTTTCCCCAATATAGCAGTTAATTACACAAAATAGGCTACATTTTTGCATATGATTTATTACATGTCAAAAAAAATTGTTCATATGCAAGGACTTTGAAATTATCGCTATCATACCTATACCTACTATAGTGTTATGGCTCAAATTCTACCAACTCAAAATCCCACCTTATTCTACAAGATGTGTTAAATAGTTTGTTCAAGATAATGTTTTATTTTCTTGTTATTTTACTGTATTTTTGTATATAATACAATAGTAACACCATCGCATACAATAAGTTATTTAAATTGTTTAACTGTGTCCCCAAGACAAAGTTAATTATAAATTAATTTTATTACAAGGATTTTAATATAGACATATATCAATTATAAATTAATTATAAACTTTGCAAGCTATTTATAGTATTTATAACTTAATTATGTAAAGGTAGCAACATTCTCAAGCTGAGATTGGTTTCAGTTGACTCTCTTATTTTTTTAATATCAAGGTGAAATGATGCATGCCATTACATTTTTCCAAGATCCTTTTAATTTCTCAGTCAAACCCAGTCAAACCCAATATTAACCAGGTTTGATTCTGCTTGGTAAGCCAGATGCTGCCCCAGCTAAAATGAATTATATAGTTTACACTTTCATTAATTCATTATGATTTCACAATTAAATTGATTCTAAATACCACTATAGTTATTAGGAAGCTGTTTTAACTGAACCAGACTATCAAGCCAGTCTTCATTTCAGTTCTGCCTAGGACAACAACAACAAAAATGTTGGCTTTTTCACCCTAGCATTGACGGCAAAAATATCCATGACCCAAGTGAAGTCATAAAACACTCATACCCAGCCACACTGCATATGCTTAAATCCAAATATCCCACTTCTGTCTATGCTTCCTTGTAAAAATGCAGCCATGAACAATTACAGATAGTCTTCAACATATAACTGTAATTGAGCCTGGAATTATGGTCATAAGTCAAAGCATCACATAATCAGATCTGATTTTTTTGACAGTTTTTATAGCAGCCATTAACTGAATCCCTTTTCCCCAATAGGTGTTCTTTTTTTAACTGAAAACCAAAAATAAATGCCAGAAACCAGTGGAACTTTGAATACTCATTAAGAAACTGGTTGCAAGTCAAGGGGTACCTATAAACTAACAACATATTGCTATTTCCTACACTCAAAGTCAGTTGCTGGAGGCCACTGCTTCATTCCACCCAACCGAAGATGAAAAAACTCTGTGAGGAACAGAATCTCTATTGCCTGTTGTGAAAAGGGATCAGGATTGCTCACAATTTATGAGTCAGATGCTTCTCTCAATTATATCTTGTTTGCTTCTCCCTCTGCTCTTTGGTACCCATGCAGTTAAATCTGTCCAAGGCAAGTAATAACTTCACACACAGAGAGACACAGACACACACACAGAGACACACAGACACACACACAGAGTAAATGCTTCAGAGTGAAAGAAAGCAAAAGCAAAGAACATTGTGGTCCCTTTCCTCCCTCCCACTTCTTTTGATAATACTTCTCTAAACATAGACAAGAATTTATATCCCTCCTTCCCCAACACATAGTCCTGGAGTCCTACTGAGGTTATTTCAAGGTAGGAAAATGAATGGGAAGCTTTCAGTGTGATTTAGGAGGACTCGTACAAATAAGACCTTCTCTTTAGTAAGATTGGTGAAAAACCACCATGCTGTCTTCAAGCAAACAGTAAACCTTATATGATTTACTAAATACACTTTATCCATTGCTTCATTCTCCCTTCTGTATGCAGGAACTTTATGATACCCAAATGTAATTGCATAATGCCAAACGTTGTCTGAGCCAAAACAGAATTTGTGATCAATATTGCCTCTCATGGTGTTGTTATATATATATTTAACTGCAACTTCTTTAATCACATGCCTTCCCTTATAATGGATCTTAAGCTTGTTAAACTTTAACAATACACTGATTTCTTTCTTTAATACATCTGAAATCAGAAGACAACACAGAACCAATTTCGCACACATGTCTGTAAATTCAGCATTTTGTAAACAGAATTCAACAGCCAAATATACATTTCACATACAACTGATATCCTGCAGAATAGAGGATGATGGAGAAACATTATCTATGCTATCATCTTATTGAATGATTCAAACATCTCACAGATTAGAAATGTTCATTTTTTTCTCAGATGAAATTGGAAAACTTATTGTTGTTCAGTGAGGAAAGAGCAAATAAGAAATGGTGATTTTAAAAAGTTTGGATAACCTTGCCTTAACAGACTATGGTGGTGTGGGGGTGGCGGGGTGGGGGGGGAGAAGTATCACAATATGAAAAAGATACGCCCAAATATGTTCTTCATGGATACGATTAAGAAAAAGTTATAGAAACATAGCTTTTGTTGCCCAGCTTGCAGACATTTAAATAAAACCCTTTTGAGTTGCCCATTCTTGCTTATCTGAAGCCTAAACTTTTGTAGTTGCCAAGACACATTTATAAATTGCAAGAAATCATGACTGGTGAATAAAATGTGTACTGGATAGGTTATGAAGTATCTTCCTATGTTGGAAAGTCACAAAGGTTTCTCAAATCCTCTGTTTCATTCACTAAGTAGAGAACTGTTAAACAGTTCTGGAATTTCTGGTTTTCTCTCTACCAGGCACCCAGCATTTCCTTTTCCTTCAATCATTGTAAAACAGCCTCTGCATGCTTAATGGGAAAGAATCTTACAAATATCAATAAATTCACAGACTTTCCTAAAAGAGTGAATGCAGAAATTAACCACAATTTTTTAAAAAATGAAGTTATGGTCTTTATTTATTTATTTATTTTTTAAAAAGATAGAACCTCCAATAAGCATAAGTGAAACATGAAAGGTAGGTCTAAAATGAAAATAGGTCTAGATTAGAATGTGAGAAAACAGCCTTTGACTGACCATATTGGGCTGAGGAGCCAGTTAAGACCTTTTGTAATGAGTATGCCTCTGTCTTTAGGGATTCAGCTCACAAATTTTGGATTATAAATAACCCTCTCACATACTGCTCACTTTCCATTTCTCTCATTATCCAATTACAACAAAGAGGATCCAAGGGATGTTTTTTTCCAAATTGTGTGGTAATGCCTTCATTTCATTCTCATTGAAAAAGACAGTCAATAACCATCACTGCCAAACGAGCTGGGTTCTGCAAACATTTTTCCTTAGCAAGAGCAGTGGGGGGCTTGGGAGAGGACAAGGAAAAGAAAAGGGGTCAGCAGCTAATAACAATGAAATGGCTAACCTTGGTTCACCAAAGTCTAATCCAGTGTGTATTATAAGGTACAGCAATAGGTAGTGGTTTTAAAAATTTCATCCCGAGACTCAAGAACCCTTCCTGGAACTAAAGTGCCACTTGGACAGGATTTAGGGATAGACACCTGCTGACCTCTGCAAAAGAAAATTAACAGGAAGTCTCCAAAAGTCAGCTGGCCTGACAGTTTATATAGTTAGTAAACTATCTATATCTAAAGCATTGAGGGGTGGTTATAAGAATAATTTCAGTTTCGAACATTGCCTAATTCTATACCTAGAATTCCTATTGTATATCCTAATAGCAGATGTTTAGGCACTGCATTTTATCACCTACATGCATTAAGATATTTGCCTTGACATCTACACCAGACATTCTTGAGCAGTGTATTAAAATAATTGTTTCTAACAAATCAATGTCTTGAAGCGGGGAGGTACAGAGAAAAGGAAAGTTCTATCACTTTTCCTGGGCTTCTGGATTCTGAAAATAAACTCTGGAATGATCCCAGGTCAGGACCTCCAGTTTGGCTGCTTCTATCAATTTGGCCACTTCAATTAATCCATTAATTAATCTTATCACTGTTTAACAGAAAGGACTCTCTTTTTCTTTCACAATTTTTTTGGTAGACATTGAATTTAGGGATCTGCCTAACTATCAGAGTTAAGTTTCCTGCCTGCCAACAGTTCATATTTATAAAATAAAATAAAAACATAGATACACACCCCGGTTACAAATTAACCACTATTAATGTGATACATTCTCGATTTAATTTACATTTAGATTTTAGCGTCCCAATATATCATATACCAAAGGAAATTTGTGCTCTAACGGAACTGGGCAAATACGTTTTATAGATCAACTTGTTGCATGGGTTTAAACTGATTTAGCCACGTTTGGCTGAGTCAACCTTGTTTGAAATGTATATTGAAATCAAAATGAGATTAGAGTTAGCTCAAAATGGCTTAACAACAATTGTTCTTGTTAATTATACAGATGTGTAATTAATTTAACTATTACTTGCTGGCGTTATAACTGCTCTAGAGACGCCCTAGTATTTGATACAAACTAGATATCAGCAAACTGCAACTAAGCCTTCAGATTCCAACTGATTTCCCCAAAGAGCGTTTTAAAGGCATGGATAGGTTGGAGAAGAGATGTGAACGGCCGGAAAGAAAATTAAAGCGAGCTGCCTTCCCACCCCCGTCCCCCTCCCCCGATGAAGCCATATTTCTCCGCCAATGCAAAAGGATTCTTTACATAACAACTGAAGAAAGCCTAATTGGATTAAGTCCTCTGAAAAGGAGGCGAAAGTTCCTGAATGGGGCAAAGCCAAAAGCTCCACTTTCCATGCCATCTGTTGAGCAAGGTCGGGAAAGTGATTCCTGATTAATATTATCTTAATCAATCCCGCTGCCAGCTAGCCGGGGACGTGGCGCCCTGGCCCGGCGAACGAGGCGTCCCGTTATCCGGTCGGGAAGAGGCTGGAGGGTGGCGAGGCGTGGGCTCCCCGGCGTGGGAGGAATCGCCCAGGGACGGGATGATGGCTCAGGATCTCCAGACTTGCACCGCTATGGATCACCTCTAAGGCGTTGGGGTTTGTTCCACTTTGGGGGTTTACAGCAAAAAGCCCGGCGGTCCGGCTGGGGGTGGAGGCATCCCGGTCCTTCTGCTGCGGAGGTGCCGACCTACGACCCCCGTCACTATCCACCTCTGGCTAGGTTTTACCCCGTTCCCACCGCCCCTTTTCCTGAACATCGCGCTGTTTGTCACAGCGAAAGAGCCTTCGCGAAAGTTTCAGTTTTAAAAGGGGGGGGGGAAGAGTCCAGCAGCCGCCCCTGTCCCCTTTCCCCCCGCTTCGTTTTCAAAATTCAAATTCTGATAGGTAACATATCTGACCACGTTGGAGTTTCGGATTCCCTCGTTCGTGGTATTTTTATTTGTTTGGATTTTTGATTTTCATTATTTTGGCATTCTTTTCCTTTGGCCAGATCCTAACGGCAATAGGCCGGTTGGTGCTCTTATCATTTCCCAGCCAGCCCCACCCTGAAATCTTTTTCTTGTAAATTTTCTTCATCGAGATGTCCAGGGCGCCCTTCAGCTCTCTTTTTTAAAAAAAAAAACAAAAAACCGGCACTTTTCCCCCACGCTTTTTTGTTGAGGGGGGAGAGTTCCCCCAAAACGGAGAGCGAGAGCAAACAGAGTTAAAACTTCCACTCTAAAATATCGAAGTGGAGAGTAGGGAGAAACTACTGAAGACTTTGAGGTTAAGGGCCGGGGTCTGATCCTTCAAACCGGATCACTTGATCTCCCTTCCTTTGGCTTCCTATGGATTTCCAGGCACGTTTCCAGATAGCTATTCAACTATTGCAAGGTCTTCCCCTCCCCCCGCCTTATAGGTTTCTCAAAAGGCCCGTTTAGATCTAACTTCCAAATTTATGTGCAACTGAGATGCTGTATTTTCCCCAAATCCCTTCTTGTAGAACTTCTCCACTGATTTTCATGGGGTAGCCTCGAGAAGTCGACAAACCAAGAAATTACATCCTGAAAGGACGGTTTTAAAATAAATAGAGAGAAAAGTTGCCCTAGCTCCATCTCCAGAGATAAGCTCCCTCCACCCGCCCCTTTTGCCTTTGCTCAGCACCTGCTGAGATTTTACAGCTTCTGCGCCTAGAGTCCTATCCAGCGCCTCGTGCAAGCTAACCGCCCACCCAGACCTCATTTGGGGTGTCCCTGTGGGAACAAAGCAACAGTCACTTCTTGCTGCTTCACTGGTGCCTCCAAGCAGAGAGGCTCCAGATTTGAGAACTGGATCAGTTGCCACTGAGTAGCCAGGGTGAGATTAAAGCAACAGATCTGGAATGCGCAGAGAATCCAATAGGAGTCAAAGAAGGGCTGCGGCGCTGATGGGGATCATAAATACACGAATGAAAAAAAAGAGAGAGATAAAGCTGATATTCTAAACTTAGTTAAGAGCCATAGCAATTAATAAGATTAATTCCAATACAGAATTTTGTTGGATGAAAGTTGATGAAAGTTGCTTCATAGCGGTCCAGTATCCCAACAAAGGCCTACGATCTAAAGTAAAGATTTGTCTTAAGAATTAACTAGCCCTCCTCCTCCTCCTCCTCCTCCTCCTCCTCCTCCTCCTCCTCCTCCTCCTCCTCCTCCTCCTCCTCCTCCTCCTCCTCCTCCAGAACAGGAGCATCAAAACCTGGCAAAGGTGATGGCCAAGGTTTCCAGCCCCATAATCTTAAGCATTCCTATGGCTTCCTCCTCTCCCCCCCCACTCCCGTTCCCCACCTGGGCCCCTCAACTACTAAGCCAGGCAGAGGTTATTGGTCCTGAGAATAAAAGCCTCCAGATTCTCTCTTCATCACCTTTGAATTGCAAGGGAATCTCAGACAGGGGTCATCCACCCTTCCCCAAAGTTTCGTCTCTCCTTGTAACTACTTCCATTCTGGTGACACCTCAAAGTAAACTCCACCCTAGAAGATTCCCCCTTAAAACGACCTGGGCTGTTAGAAGCCTGCAAAGAGAGTTGAAGGTGGCCCCCCAATCCTTCCCACCCAGCCTTGGAGAGTGAGGCCCGGGCTTTGGGACCCCACGAGCCGCCTGGATCCAAGGAAAAGAAGGCTGACAGGTCGGATCCCCACCAAATTTCCTCTCTGCTCCCGGCTACTTCCTTCCCGAGAGCATGGGATGTTGTGGGCCGCCCCGACGGCTTGGACTGACCTGTGGAATCCATGTCAGGTTCCTGCAGCAACCCACAATGCATGCTGATCCCATGGACAGTACAGGAGCCCCAACGTCCGAGGTGCGTTTTGGGGAGTTCCCCTAGGCTCAGAGGGACATGCGAGAGCGAGGGGGAGGAAGGGGGGGTCTGTATGTGAGTGTGTGTGTGTGTGTTGGAGAGAGAGAGAGAGAAGAGAGAGAAATGGGGGAGGCCAGAAGGGAGGGGTGGGGGGAGAGAGAGAAAAAAAAAAGAGAGAGAGAGAGAGAGAGAAAGACCCTCAGTAAATCCAGCAGGGCAACGTCGGAGCCGTCAAAATGTTTGCGGATGTTTCATGGGAAAAAGCGTGATTTTATAGGAGCCCTGATGGGAGAAATGTCATTGATAGGCCGGCCAGCCTGATGAATGGCTGCTAGTCAGATGGGGATGTGGCAAGGCTCAATGTGAACCCCATTGTGCCACTGTTTTGAATAAGAAAAGAGCTCCTCCGGCAAAGGGGGGGGGGAGAGACTTCGGAGCTCTTCGGCGAGTGAGCCCACACTTCTTTCGGCAGCTTCCCCCTCCCCGCTCGCCCTTCGGGAAGGCTGGTCTTGGTGAAAGTTCCCCGCTCAGCCGGACTCCCTTCGCCCCATTTCCCTGCCCCCCCCCCACCGCCCACGTTTGGCTCAGGACAGGCTGAGATCGACCCGGACTTCGCCCTCCTTCTCCGGCCCGGCTGCCCCCGCCCCTCCCCCAGAGAGTTTGCTCTGAAGAAAAGAGCCCCTGCCCCCCCCCCCCCGCCTCTCGCTGGGTGTTCCGGGGGCTTCCTACGCCGGGCCCTCTCCGTCTTCCCCCGACGTGGCTTGGCACTTGCCGAAAATACGCCCGGCAGAATATTCAAAGGTGGCCCCAACGTTCACTAACCTCTCTCCCCCACCCCCACCCCCCAAAAGTGAATAGAGCCGGGCTTGGGCGGTGGCCTCCTGTCCTGGGCGCTTTGGAGATAGGCAGGACGCAGAGATGGGTCTATACGCAGGTGTATGTATGTATCTGGGTATGTATATATGTGTATACACACATATAAACATATATACACATACACACATACATGTGTGTATATGTACATACAAATATACATACACATACATACATACATATACATACACATACATACACACACACACACACACACACACACACACACACACACACACATATATATATATATATATATATATATATATATATATATATATATATATATATATATATATATATATATATATACATACATATACATATACATATACATATATATATATATATATATATATATACACACACACATACACATACATATATGCACGCACACACACATACACACACACATATACACATACCTATGTGTGTGGCATGTGTGTATATAGTATACAGACTATACGTGTGTGTGTGTGTGTGTGTGTGTGTATGTATGTATGTGTGTGTGTGTGTATTGTATGTGTATATATATATATACATATACATATACATATATATATACAATATATATACACACACACATATATATAGATACACATATGTATACACACATATACATGTATAGATACACATATATAGATACACATATGCACACACACACATAGATACACATATGTATATACACACACACACACACGTATATATGTGTGTTTGTGTGTGTGTGTTTGTGTGTGTGTGCCACAAGTAGTTCAAGAAAGGATCCTCGAGGACGGCGTGGGCAGAGGAGACAGGGCGCCCAAGGGATGCCCACCGCCAAGTCGTGGGCGCTGAGAGGTTCGGGGGGGGGGGCGGACGCGCAGAAAAGAACCCAGCCGAGCTGTGCGAAAGTGGGGCGTCTCTTTGGAAGGCGCTTCTGAGAGCCACGCAGGGAACGGAGGAGCCGAGCAAAGCTGGGTCTCCGATAAAGTGGCTGGTTTAGAGCAGGAAAAGCTGTGATTAGAATATGAATAGAGCTCCAGGAGAGGAAGAGAAAGGGGGATTACGGCTGAATTACTTTGACCATGGACAGAGCCAAAGTGCTTTCAGAAAAAGACCTCTCTCCCTGCAGTCTCTGGCTCGCTGGCTCTCTCCTCCTGCCGCCTCCCGTCCCCCCCGTTTCCCTTAAGGTAGACAAACAAGTAGCAAGCGTTCTCCCCCCACCCCCAACTTCCCCGCCCAGCCTTCAGATAAGAAAATACTCAGAGGAAGCCAGAAACGTTGGTGGAAAACTTACAGTACGTTAAGCAAACATCCAACTTCTCTGTAATTTCGTATGCCCAGCGTTTCGTTTTGTTTTTCCTTTTAATTTAAGGGAGTGGAGAGCAGGGATGAATTAGGGCCCAAGAAAATTTGCAGATCAAAGCCCTGGGACCAAGTTAAGTTGGAAAGCTGAAGCTAGGAGAAAGTGTTGGAAGGGAAGTCTGACTAATAAATCCCAATGTACCCAGCAGTTAAAGGCGGTGGGGGAGAGGGGTATGAAGCTGCCCTTCAGAAACTCACACCGCAGGGAGGAGATACACAGTACTCCAATCAAGGTGGAATTAAGGGCAAAACGTTTTCTCAAATTTTCTCAAACAACCCAAAATCTCATAGACAGCTGAAGGTGGCAACAGCTTTGGGACTCTGTCTGTCTGTCTGTCTGTCTGTCTGTCTGTCTGTCTGTCTGTCTGTCTGTCTGTCTCTCTCTCTCTCTCTCTCTCTCTCTATCTATCTATCTAGTGTTAATGCTCACTTAAGGGCTGGTAAGTTGAATCCATACATATCTCCAGGGAGAAGGTTCATTTCTTGGGTCTCTTAAATGATGCTGCTTGATAAACAGGACCCAAAGTGAGTAAATCTTGGAACAGACAGCAACAAAACTCACATGGAAAAGTGGGGAATTTTTCCCCCTGTGGCATACTAAATAAAAACTCGCAATCAGAGCTTTAGTTCAAAATCTGTGAAATAGAACCTATATATTAAGAGAATTATAACTGAATCATGAAGATATTTCACATCAAAGTGAATGGGTTAGAGCCTTTTTTATATTGTTTTGCTTGGTAGTTCCTATTCTCATCTTTTTAGATGCTATTCTTTTTTCAAATTTATTTTTATTTTTAGTAATTTATTGTTCTTCCTCTGCCCCCAAATATTATTTCATACAGAGCACCCAAGAATGAAGGCAAGAAATTTAAGCAATCAGAAACATAATGAAATAGTTATATAATACAGTACAGTCAAATTTATGTTTGCTGGAAAGAAACTTCATTTGTGTCCAGGGATGCTTCAGGTTAAATAATTAGGCAGAGAACTGCAGCTTTCAAAAAGATTATTTTAAAAATATTATATTAAAAATCTACTCTGGATTTTAAAACACAGTATAGAAATGTAATTCATAAATTAATATTAGCCCCTTTGCTTGTGGAAGCTGCAGCTAAAACCTTAGAGGGGATCCCTTTGGGCAGTGGAAAATATGGCTCCAAGAAGCACTGTTTTCATGGCTGGAAAAGTGCTCCAGTTGTGTCGATTCAGGAGCCAGTTCTTCACTTTGGGTATGGATTAAACTTCAGTGAGGTTCCTTCCAGCATTATAATTCTGTAAGGGAAAAAGAATGGGGAGGGGGTTTCCCAGATAGGCTATCATTTAACCCATTGAATTCAACCCCCTGCTCAGTGTGGAATCCAAACTGGAAGCACTGTAAAGAGATGGAGGTCTCCCTTCTGCCTGAATACACCCAATAAAATGGAGCCGCCATCTCCCTGGGGAATTGATTCTGGTATCCCGCTGCTCTTTTTGTTAGGAGCATTCCTATTTCTGCACTCTGGAATAATGAAGAAGACGGTCCGGTCCATGAGTCATTCCCCACTCCCACCTCCATTTTTGAAGAGTGGTATCTTCTTCTCCTAGACTTCAGCAGTATGTGGATCGAGAACTACCAGAAGTACAGGCAGGATTTCGAAGAGGCAGAGGAACTAGAGATCAAATTGCCAACATACGCTGGATCATGGAGAAAGCTAGGGAGTTCCAGAAAAACATCTACTTCTGCTTCATTGACTATGCTAAAGCCTTTGATTGTGTGGATCATAACAAACTGTGGCAAGTTCTTAAAGAGATGGGAGTACCAGACCATCTTATTTGTCTCCTGAGAAACCTATATGCGGGTCAAGAAGCAACAGTGAGAACTGGACATGGAACCACTGATTGGTTCAAAATTGGGAAAGGAGTCCGGCAAGGCTGTATACTGTCGCCCTGCCTATTTAACTTATATGCAGAGCACATCATGAGAAAGGCAGGGCTAGATGAATCAAAAGTTGGAATTAAGATTGCCGGAAGAAATATCAACAACCTAAGATACGCAGATGATACCACTCTAATGGCAGAAAGTGAAGAAGAACTAAAGAGCCTCTTGTTGCGGGTGAAGAAGGAGAGTGCAAAACTTGGGTTGAAACTTAACATTAAGAAAACCAAGATCATGGCATCTGGCCCTCTCAATTCCTGGCAAATAGATGGGGAAGAAATGGAGGTAGTGACAGATTTTATTTTCCTGGGCTCCAAGATCACTGCAGATGGGGACTGTAGCCAAGAAATTAAAAGACGCTTGCTCCTGGGGAGGAAAGCCATGGCAAATCTAGACAGCACACTAAAAAGCAGAGACATCACCCTGTCAACAAAAGTGCGTATAGTCAAGGCTATGGTCTTCCCAGTTGCAATGTATGGCAGTGAAAGTTGGACCATAAGAAAGGCTGAGCGCCAAAGAATTGAGGCCTTTGAACTATGGTGCTGGAGAAGACTCCTGCGAGTCCCTTGGACTGCAAGGCGATCAAACCGGTCAGTCCTAGAGGAGATCAATCCCAACTGCTCTTTAGAAGGCCAGATCCTGAAGCTAAAACTCAAATACTTTGGCCACCTAATGAGAAGGAAGGACTCACTGGAGAAGAGCCTAATGCTGGGAAAGATCGAGGGCAATAGAAGAAGGGGACGACAGAGAATGAGGTGGCTGGATGGAGTCACTGAAGCAGTAGGCGTGAGCCTAGATGGACTCCAGAAGATGGTAGAGGACAGGAAGGCCTGGAGGAATGTTGTCCATAGGGTCGCGATGGGTCGGACACGACTTCGCAGCTAACAACAACAATCTTCTTCTCCTTCAGTTTTCCCAAGGCTAAATACTCTTGGTTCCTCAAAGGATTAAGGTCCTAGTCCCTTGGTCCTCCCCTTTATCCGTCTGTGAAACTATTCCAGCTTCTCTGAATCCTTCTTAAAACTGGACACAACAATCAAAATGGCTTCTGAATAAAGCACAGTAAAGTACAATCACATTCCAGTTTGGAAACTCTACTTCTGTTGAGGCAGTCTAAACTTACATTTCCCTTTTTTCAGTCATGTCACACATGTTTTCTATGTATGCTTTATTTATTTATTGGTTCTATGTCCCATCTTTTGTTCATTTGCTCAAACCAAAGCACACCATTTCCCCCCACCCACAGCAACTTTATGAGGTATGCTGAACTGAGGATTGTGTGACTGGCCCTGTCACCCAGATCTGGGAGTAGATTTGAACGAAAATGCCATCACTCCTAGTTCAAACTTTGTTACATCCACCTGATTCATTTTATAGTCAGCTACTATTTTAAGATCTTTTCCCATAAAGATTGTCAAATCAAGTTTCTCCTATGGTATACCCATGTTTTATTCTTGTTTCCTAAGTACATAACTTTCCATTTCTCTGTATTAAATTTCATTCTGTAATTTTTAGCCATTTTTCTCATTTCTATTTTCTAGGGCAATTTCTAGCCCTAGCAACTTCTGGATTTGTGGATTTCAATTCTCGGAATTCCCCAGCTAGCATGACTACTGTATTGCTAAGAAATTTAATTAAAAGTCCACACACCTGTAAATTGCCAAGATTGGCAGGATATACAGATTATTAGGTACTCTACCCATTTTTCTGTCATCTACAATGTTCATAATCATTCCCTCCACTTCCTCATTCAAGCAACAAAACACAAATGTTGCACAGTCTAGAATCCCGAACTTTTACAAGCAAAAAGTCCAAAAGTGGTTTCCAAGTAGAAATGAAGCCTTCCAAGATGATTTTCAAGGCAACTATGTGTTCATTTATTTGTCATACTGTCTAGCTCACACTTAACTGGTACGGTGATCAAAATGTCATAGGTACTATGACAAATACTTTGCTGAAATCAATATATGTTACACCTGTAGAATTCCCATGATCTGTATGGAGAATATTTACTTTAAAACAAAAAACAAAAAGTCCAGTCTGCAAGACTTTGGTTTGACAAATCCATTCTGGATTATTGAGTTATTGTTTGATTCAATTGTTATAATTATTGAATTGTGTTTTTAAGGTACTTATATGTCTTGTTGATGTTCTCCAGAATAATCCTACAAACTGGCAAATGTACAATTTTCAGAATCCTCATTCTTTTAAAGACAGGGGCATTTGTCCTCCTCTAGTCACTGTAGAGTTGAGTAACAGTTTCTTTTCTTCCTTGCTTATTCACATGTTAGCTGTCTTCATAGAAGAAAACATAACAAAGCCAAAATTGGTGTTACCAAAAAAGTAGCACTGAGTTTGAAAATGGGCCAGATTCAGCTGGGGGTTGTGAAGAAATAAATCCAGGAAAAAAACAACAACCCAAAGCCATCCGTAAGGGAGAAATAATTAGGCAGTGGCTCAAAAGACTGACAGCTTAGGCCCCCTTGGTCTACGCTCCTGGTCAGTGCAGAGCTATTAAGGGATCAGGAAGAATTCCAGAAGCCATACTCTGCATGATATCCCTAACTCGTTCTTAACATCCATTGTCCACTTCAGCTCTTTCCAAGCTTAAATTGTCCTGATATCATTGCTGCCATTCCAGTTTTCTTTACGATTCCTTCTTCATGTCTTGCCCTAACCCTAACCCTTTTCCATCTCACTTATTTTCAAAGCTTCACTAAGTGCTTAGTGTACGTAGTTACTTTGGACTCTTCTTTTCTGGATTCTTTCCTCATGAGAATTGTTTGCACTTATACTTGCAAGATCACCTCTTTTTTTAGGAAAATTCACCCACTGAGGGGTTCACTTCTCATTAGCTTTTTCATCTTCTTAACATTGCTCTAAGTTTATTAAAATCAATACTACAGCCAGCTTGATAGCTTCAGAAGTTGACTTTGCCCAAATGATGGATTGGGAACAGTTGAAATATTGGACATGCTTTTATGCTGCTTTTTATGCATTTTATGATGAACTGTTGAGGGAGCTAGCTATGTCTAGCCTATTGAAGAGAAGGATTAAGGGGGACATGATAACTGTCTTCCAGTGCTTGAGGAGAGAGAAAAGGAAATTGATACATTTTCCAAAGCACCAGGGTGCAGGACAAGAAGTAATAGTTGGAAGATTGTTAGAGAGATCCAATACAGAAGAAATTTTCTGATAATGAGAACTATTAATCAAAGGAACAGCTTGCCTCTGAGTCATGAGTGCTCCATCACTGGAGGTTCTTATAAATAGATCGAACAACCATTGGACCAAGATAGTATAAGGTCTCCTGTCCCGAGCAGACCTTCAGAATCCCTTCCAGCCCTATGATTCTATATTCTGCTCCTTTTAGAGGAACTTTACTTCTATTACTACATCTTCCTTGGCATTCAGAAGTTTGTTTTTCTACCTTCCTTTTAGCAAAGAACATTGATATTACTTACAAGGTAGGCTCATAGAATCCATTGACACGTTTTATATAACTTCTTTCCATTATAAAATGGATGATATTTTAGGATACTTCTGAATTTTAAATGTCCCTTTAAGTGATGGTAGGCATCACTTCTAACAACACATTGAATCTTGAATAGAGTAGGTATGAAATATATTTAGCATTGCAGTTGGACTAGCACTGCCTTCACTTGAAGAGCATATCAGATGATGCTCTTGCTTACAATGGAAGATGATAAGCTGAAGAGAGAATAACAAATTCCTGTAGTCACTTTTGCATACCATACTTCATTTATATGAATGGTGCAACAGTATGATGTATTCTTCAGACCATTATAGCTTTATCAAAGATAAAATTACTGAACTGAGATCCAGATCCAGTCCACACATTTTTAAGCTGCCAAGGATGAGAAACACTGTACTGTAGTATAAAAACCCCCATCTTTTGGCATGGCTGCACTACACCTCAAGACTGTAACATCTTGCTCCTGACATTATTAGCAACCTGAGAAGTAGAGACGTATTTCTGATACCACTACTTTAAGGAATCACAATCCATACTGAGCTCAGAACTGCAAATGTACTATCTCAAAAAGGGAAAGTATTTTGTTCTCAACAAATTGTCATTTTTGTGCCAGGAAAGCAGAGTATTCCTTAGAATTAATATAACATTATATTAATAGAGTGATGTGGTGGCTTAGTGGTGAAGACACACACCTCCCACTAAGGTTGGGAGTTCAATCCTAGATAGCAGCAGATGCTTTTCTCCTAGGTGCAAAGAAAAAAAAATCTGCTGTGAACTGTGTGAAGGTGTCAGGAAGGGCATCCAGCCAGTAAATGCTCAGTTCCATCCAGTTATCCTGACTTTACCCCAAATAGAAGCTACAGGTTCGTAAAAAGGAAATTTTAAAGATGGATAGTTAGAAGTCCTAACAACAGATGCCATTAAAAAAAAGAATGAACTGTTTAAGTGTCTGGAAGTGTAAATTATTTGCAGTTTTAATTTTGCATAGCCACATCTTCTTGACTCTAAATCAGAAAACAGAAAATAACATGTTTCTCCAGGACTATTTCCCGGTAGGTGTGTTCAATGCTGTCTTCCAAGACAAGTGTTTGTTACAGTGGCTGAACACATTATAGCTCATGCTTATTTGGAATTCTTCTATCCCCAGCCTCCCAAAATTGCGAGTGCAATTGGAAGCACACTCTGATTCAGGCTATCTCAGGATTCCTTTAGGATTAAAATTCTACAACTATATATTTCTGAATCTCCAAATATGTATTCTATAGACCACAGACAAGAAAGGGCAACCTATTTTACAACACGTGGCTGCCTCAATCCTGTTTACTATTATTAGTAATATTGTTATGCCACAGACACATAAGACAGTTGGCCACCAAAATCAAAATTAGGTAATATCTTTTAAGTTTTTATTAATTTACAATCTCAGTGAATAACATTAAAAAAAACACTATACTTGGTATGGGAAAATAACTTCCACTTATTACAAACTACGTTTCAGTGACCAAAATATCAAAAGTTGGTCCTTTAAACTTCATTTTTAACAGTGTATTGCTATTCCAAATGTTTATTTATATACGTTTGTATTTATGTTGCTTGTTCTGCTACAAATGGTTGATCTGTAGTGCTTCCACACAGTTCAAAGGATACCACGATGCTGCATCTATTTCCTTTTCCATCTTCTATACAAAACCTCTAGCTGTTTGTCAAGGATGAACACAGCTTCTAACATTCTCTTGAGGACTGTTTCCCAGCCAAAGAGGGAAAAGAAAACCAAAGGGAACTTGTGGCCTATGTGGTTTAGCACTTCCACTTAAACCTGTTCGGATTACACTTCCGCCTGCTTCTTCTTTCTTTGCTTGTCATTTGTTTATTCATTGTACTTGGCCAATTTTAATCTGGGTATAATGTTCATAGATTGAAGCTCTTGGAAGAGAAGCTTACATGCATATGGTATACGCAGAGAGGAGACATGGCATGAAGATTTGCAGTAATGGCACCTAAAAGACAGAAAAAAATCAGGTGTTTTTTTCCTCACACATCATACAAACACATCACAAGCACCACAGCCATTTGAAATTTCCTTAAAATTACTTTCTTTTTATGTCACGTGATTCCCAGCACAATAGCAATAAAAGGCAAGTTACATGGGGAACAATGGCCTTAATAAATGTACCCATAAATCAACAAGTAAAAGAATTTTCCACAAAAGTTTAAACAAATGAAATTTGGTTTTATGGCTCCATTCCATAAAAGAGCTCTTTTCATTCTTGGCTTTCCAAACTGGCTCTCTTGTTAAATAATAAGAATCTCTTAGAATTTACATTAAAAAAACTACAATTATGTAAATATTTTGCAGGACAGACAATTTAGTAGCAGAGCTAAAGTTTGTATGTATATTACATGCCACAGAGGACAGACTATCTATGGAATATTACAACTGTGTGAACAATTAGTCAGTGGAACAGTTTGCCTCCCAAAGATGTGGGTGCTCCATTGCTGGAGGTTTTCAAGAAAAGATTGGACAACCATTTGTCAGAGACAGAATAAGAAGTCCTGCCCTGGGTAAGGGTTGTACTAGAAAATCTCCAAAGTCCCTTCCAACTCTATGGTTCTAAAAAAAGATAAAATGGTGTCTAAACTCCCCAAGATGTCCCTGCAGAATCTTCTCCCCAATTCAATATTATAATTTCCTGCTGCCTAAAGGGTTACTTTAATGTCCTATGCTTTAAGTTCTAGGCTTAAAAATGAAATTAATTCTTATCCCTGCTCAAAAATCCCACATCAAAAGTCATAATCCTCAAAAATACTATCATGAATTATTTGATCTTACAGTGGTTCTTAAGTGCTGGAAAAAAGGGTGGCAGTTGCTAGCCATAGTAAAGTTGCCTGGCCCTTGCAGTCTTCCACTCTTAAAACCCATTATTAGAGACAAAGGAGTACGCCAATTTGTGTTAACTAGATACTTATTTATTGGACTAGTTCAACTTAATATATGAAGTTCAAGCTTTCCACCCCAAATGCTGCCACCCACATTCTTCAAAGTGAAACATTCTAGCTACTTTCCCCCATCCCAAAAAACAAATGGAACATTAAGATATTCTGATGCCACAGCAACTAAGCTGAAATATATAGCAGGTGAGATTAAATTCTACATCCTGTTAATGTAAGAATGGGATATAATGATGCACAATCTGTATAAATACATTACACAAAATCAGCTATTAGTGAAACATCTATGGAGATTCTCAATCATCCAGGTCATGGTTGTCCCAAAGGTGCCTTTTCCAAAAGACAACTGGACTTCCTTGGTTTTTGCTTTGAAAACGTTTTACTTCTCATCCAAGAACTGAAGATGATTCTTGGATGAGAAGCAAAATGTTTTCAGAGAAACCCCCCCCCCCCAAAAAAAAAAGCCCAGTTGCCTTTTGGAAAAAGCAGTCTTGGGGCAATTACTGAGATTCATTCAAAACTTAGGTTTTTATATTATTTTAGACCATGAGAAGTTTAAAAAAACAAACAAAGGAAGGTTCATCTATAAATAAACAATATTAGTAGACAATAGAAGCTAGATATTGATGTACTGTCAAGGCTGATTAACTTTTAGATTGATTGTGGGCACCTTTGTACTCTGAGGTCGTCATCATAAACTACAGTGGTTGCATTCCAGTAACTCCGCCATTTTAAATTTCGCCAAAATTTGAAGAGATGCTATTACATTCCAAGACATTCAGAAAATTTAGGCAAGAGATTTAAGACTCGATGGACCAAAGGGATATTGCAATAATGGACATTATGACATTATGTGGCTTGGAAAAAAAGAATCTGATAATCTCAGGTGTTGAAATAGTTCTCTTGCATGTTACTGTATATAGTTGAGGTAGTTCTCCTGTATATTGGGAATTTGTGATCAGATCATGCTGTCTATGATGCAATAAATCTTTTTGAAGGTATTCCTTTTAGGATACTACAATTTTTATACATTTAAATACACATTAGTTGAAATTAGCCAATTCTAACTTTTAGGATGGATCACTTTGAATGTTGAACTCACTTCTCCCCCTTCACAACTACTGTTAATCGACCTATAGTAACATTTAATGGACACGGATGTGCTAACATATTGGTGGCGTCCTTTAAGTGATGTGAGAGCCTCAGCTGCAGTTCTCCATTACCAAGGAAACTCTCAGTCAGTGGCACAGAAATGTTAATTATAGTATTCCAATTTAGGGGTGAAGAATGAGATTTCCCTTCAATCTTAATTTGTGCACCAATGAATGGCCCAAACTGTATTTGCTAGAGCAGAGAGGAAAGAACAATACTCTGAAGCCCATCAACAATAACAATAACCCACCCACCCCCCGATAATGCCTATCTAAAAAGCTCACTAATTCAGCCACCAGGGTTTCACTCATCATTTTTAGGGACAGTTTCAAAACAAAGTTTTAAGGGGAGAAGGAAGATTTATTGAATGTTATTCACCAATGTGTACAACGAGATTAAAATTACTCTTTGGGTGACAAAATAAGAAGGCATGCCTGAAAGTGACAATCTAAAAAATAATCTCAGAGAGCACTGCCTAGAGGTATGACATAGCTATGTTTCAATACAGCTAACAATTACTAAAATACAAAACACAATATAAAAAACACTTAATTTAAAATCAAGACCAAAATTAACCAACAATTAAGAGCTGGTGAAGAGATGTTGTACAAATACTTCGACTCTGTGTAGAACAGGAATGACTACCCTCTTGATAACCAGAGGTCCTGTGTAATATTTTGTAGGTGGGGCGATGAAAAATGTACAGAACCAGATTTTCTGGATTTTGTTCTTATTTTTTTTCTTTTCTTTTCTTTTGTCCTTTCTTAAAACTACATTAAGCCCATGTTATAACCTAGCCACAATTTTTAATTTTTTCCTACTTCAAAATGAACAGAAATTATGTGATTAATCTTTGGCAATAAGAGATAGTGGCAGTTTATCCTTCTCCCAAAGGGCTGGGGACCACACGAGGCCTTGCAACATAAGATGGCTTAATCTTAACTTACATGTTGACAGTATACTTGTCAAGAACAAATATAAACTGAAGCTTTTTAAAAAAAATGTGAACCACCTTTACCACAAGCACTCATTTTGTTGCTTTTCTAGAAAATGAAGAGACCCAAAACTATGTGTTTTTTTGCTCATGGTAGGACAGATTCTAAGATGATCTTTCTATATATTATTCTTACTGATAAATTTTGCATATTGGATGACTACAAAGGGCTGAGATATTCCCTTGACACCTATTGTTCATCTAAAATCATATTTTTATTCTATACTTAACTGTAAAGCAGTATAAAAAAGTATAAAATGTTTCTGAAGTTTTATAAAATATGCATGTTTTTTATATTTTACACTTTAACACAAACACAAAGAGTTCCAAATATAAGTTTTGCATATGCCAAGGAAAGAAGGAAATGATAGTGGAACAAGCAAAGGAAGAATGTTTATTTAGCATACATTATTAAGCTTGGTTGCCATAAAACAACTTTCCTCAACCTGCTCTCTTCTGCATGAATAGACTATAACACGTAGGCTTTAGTCAGCACTGAATTGATTTACTGGGAATTTTAGGAGTTGTTGGGTTCTTAGTCCATTGTTAATGATGATAGTGAAATGTCCACAGAAAAACAACCTAGCTCAAATGACACAAGAACGCAACATCTGAAAAGACACTACCCCAATTTGTGTAATGTAATGTTTAAAGATTCGCTATAAGTGAAATACTGGAACTCCACTTAAAAATTCTAAGATGGCGGCACCTGGAATGGCTGCGGCTGCATTGGCTCTTGAAGGCGAATAGTTTTGGGAGGGATAGTAAGGGCTATAGGCCACATGATCAGGAAGATTTTAATGTGTTTGAGCAACATGGTGGAACTAAGGTAACACATGACATACGACCAACAATCTTTGCTGGCATGGCGAGTTTCTAGTTGTTTTGGAACTGTTGGTGAGACTGTTAAAAGTCGTTGGCGCTGTTTGAATTTGTTCTACCAGCAGCAAGATCTGACTGCTGGCCTAGTGATGGATTGTATTGCAAATCAGGGCTGTTCCCAGAGGAGGCAGAGGAGGAGAGGACCTGGAGCTTATGGAGCGAAGGAACTGGATGAGGCTGTCGGCAGGCCCAGAGGAAGAGAGAGAGGCTTTTGGAGGAGTTGGTGGCGGCAGCAGCGTGCTCCAGGGGCGAAAAGAAGCAAGGCCTCTTTAAGGAAAAGGTGGAAGAGTCAGGATCAGAAAAAGGAAAGAAGGCGAGGTTGTCAGAATACAAGCTAACTTGAGGGCTAATCCACATGGAGCCCCATTTCCATCTGTCCTATTTGCCATCGTTCACTCCCTAGAGACTAAAATGGACAATGTGAAATTTGAGCGGGCCACGAACAAGGAGTATATATCGGAGGTGGTGACCCTTTGAGAGCTGTATGCAACGAAATTTCATTTTGATGTTTGCCGATTGGTGTACATTCAAAGTGACAATAAAGTTATCATCAGTTAACACATTACAATTCTATTGCTTTTACTGCCATGATACATGCAGACAACTGATAAGCTCTAGACTAGGGGTGGGGAACCTTGGCTCTTTTATGTCTTGTGGACTTCAACTCCTATGGCTGGCTCAGGAATTCTGAGAGTTGAAGTCCACAAGTCATAAAAGAGCCAAGGTTCTCCACCCCTGCTCTAGACTGAGCATACAGTTTTAATCTCTTATGTTGTAATTTTTCAAATAACTTAATGCATTCAGAATCTCCATGCATAAAGAGTTTATCTATGGGTTGCTGTATCTTTAAAGAAGCATTCTCTGAATAAACAACATATATTGAAAAAGCAGTTCAACACTAGAAATAACTTCTCTTTTATAATTTAGCAATAAAATTAAATCTAGCTATTTTAACATTTGCTGAATTTTCAAAATTGTGTTGCCATTTGTTTAACAGTTTCAATTGGAAGGCCATTCAATCCAAGTACTACTGGAAGCACCAAGTACCAAGTTTACTTGAAACACGTTTCTGATTCCTAATTCCAGGCTGTACCCCTCCATCCAATATTTTCCTTTTCTATGTTCCCTACTGTTTTCCCAAGGCATGCTAATTTATACAGCAACTCCTCACTAAAGCTGGACTTATTGGCAAAGGCCTTTTTAGAGGTCTGGAGTTGCTATAATTGCCTAGCTTCTATTGTGTTGCTCATTAAAGAGCTGCTTGGCTTCTACTATTGACAGACAGAGCACATAATCACCTAATAACTAGATAACAAACCCAATTATAGGTTATGATCGCCATCAAATAGCGTAAGACCAGAATTACTTCCTTTGAACATGTTTTCCACATTTACGTAGTGTAACTCACAACTTTTCTAAATGTTCTACAAAATGAATGCCAAGATATTATTTTTTTAGTTTTTCCTGTTTGAAATGCAATCCTTTCATGCAATAAATTACCATAGCTGTGGGCAGTTTTTCTGCATTTGTATGTAGCATCTCCTTTATGGCTTTCAATTACCTTCTTTTTACCTTAGTTCTACTACTCATCTCTTTCACCATAATCACATATTTGGGTCGACAGGGTGCATCAAAAAACACTACACACACACACACACACACACACACACACACACACACACTCACACATCATATGCAATGTTTACTGTTATTCCCTAATTCAATGCAACTTCTCATTGTAGTAATTATTTCTCACAATCACAAATAAAATCTAGAATCAGAACTGATGATCTTAGGCTTTATAAAAGAGCTAATTAGTGCCAACAGGTAGGACTAGGTCCAATTGATCACAGGGATGAACATTCACCATCTTGACTTGGCTCTAATCTGTAGTTTTTTTGCATCATTTTCCTGTAATTCCTTTGATTTCATCCATCAATCCAAACTGTTGCCTCCTCCTTCCCTAAAACTTCCCTCAAAAAATCCATGATCTTCTTCCCTCGCATATCCAAAGCCCATGAGTTTCTACTACCTATTTAGTTGGTCCAGGGATAATTGACTGATTTTTGTCTGGTATTTCCACAATTGTTTAATCTTGTTTGCTTCTATTATCTCTCACAAACAAGATTACTGTTGAGTATACCTCCCCCTTAGATGATTAAATTTCCTAGGATTTTTCTAAAGTTCTTCAAACATTACCTATTTTTATTTTCTTCTAATGTTCCTCCAGGGACGCGGTGGCTCAGTGGGTTAGGACACTGAGCTTGTCGATCAGAAGGTCGGCAGTTTGGTGGATCAAATCCCGAGTGCCGCGTAGCAGAGTGAGCGCCTGTTACTCGTCCCAGCTTCTGCCCACCTAGCAGTTCGAAAGCACGTAAAAATGCAAGTAGAAAAATAGGGACCACTCCGTGGGAAGGTAACAGCGTTCCGTGCTAGTCATGCCGGCCACATGACCACGGAGACGTCCTCAGACAAGCGCTGGCTCTTCGGCTTTGAAACGGAGATGAGCACCGGCCCCTAGAGTCGGAAACGACTAGCACGCATGTGCGGGGGAACCTTTACCTTTACCTTTAATGTTCCCCCATTTGTTAATATTTTTGACTGAGATCATTTTTCCTTGTTTCTTGCAGTCTGCATTAATACATATCTTTCTTGTTGCCCAAGGTTTTTATGTTGGGTATTTCTTTGTCAAGATAATACCTGGCTCTGAATATATGTTTGCCCCTTGAATTTTCATTTGATGATGTCTCATATCTCTTTCAATAATTCTTCAGTTTTCTTTTACATAAGATAAGCACACTTAATCTGTTCAGTTAACTTTTTTTATTTTAGTTGCATGATTTCCAAAAGATAAGCAGGTTTGAACCTAGCTAGAAGCTAAATCTAGATTTCCCAAAACCACCTGATGTTCAGACTATACTAATATTTCAAAATATCATGGAATAAGCAAAGGGAAACCACGTCTATACAATTGCCAAGAAAATTGCATTAATATGCCTAAGAAATCACCAGGAGTCAAGTTTGACTTGAAGGTGATTGTCCTTTTAAAATATTTAAATATGCTTGTATAGGACAATGTGGGTTGTTCAGATTGGTACTAATGGGATAGAACTATGTAAAAGCTTATATAATAGTTTCTTTGCCATCTTCAGTTTCCCACAAGCCTGAATATTTTATGTCCATTATGAACAGGCTCAAAATAAATAGATGAGTTTCTAACCAAGCAGAAAATAAGCCTGTCATCAGCCATGCCATCCATTACTCAGTCTGGTTTGGCAACTGCCTATAGTAGGAGATTCATTTCATTACAAGACTTTCCCTCCGACTTCATTTTTTGCAACTGAGAACAAGGCACTATACAGTGGTACCTTGATACTCAATTGCTTTGAAAGTCATTGAATTTGGTACTCAACGCATTTTGATGTGAAAATTTTGTCCCAGTCCTCTTCATTTGTTTGATACTCATGGAACTTCTTGGTGTCAGCTGCCTTGTGACTCACAATATATTTCTTATGGGAAAAATTTGTTTGGTACTCATCATTTTTGCTACTCATTGCACCTCCTTGAACCAATTAACGATGAGTATCAAGATATCACTGTAATAGCTAAGTGAGGGACAGTGGAACCAACCAATGGGACACAGTTAATTTTAAAATTTTAATTTCGGGACCGACTCATGAGGGAGGCCACACTCTTGACTTAGTTTTCTTATCTGGACGGTGGTTAGATGATCTTGGTGGGGGCTCCCCAATTGTTATGCCCCTGTCATGGACCGATCATCATCTCCTGCGGCTGGTCTTCCATTTTGCCACCCCCCGCCGTGGGAGTGTGGAACCAATTAAATGGTACCGCCCCAGACGCTTAATGGATCCCCAGAGGTTCCAGGCGGCGCTGGGGTCCCCACCTGCCTCCCTTGCTCACAGCTCGGCAGATGCCTTAGTGGAAGCCTGGGAAAGGGCAGCCACTGAGGCCCTTGACCGAGTTGTACCCCTGCGGCCCCTGACCCGGTGCAGATCCCGTCGAGCTCCATGGTTTTCCGCGGAGCTCCGGGAGATGAAGCGTCAGAGACGGGGCCTAGAGAGCGGTTGGAGATCCAGCCGATCCGAACCCGACCGATTGCGACTAAGAACCTACACTAGGTCTTATCTCGCTGCGATAAGGGAGGCGAGGTCTAACCACTTCGCCACCCTTATCGCGTCCGCAGATAATCGCCCGGCCGCCCTGTTTAGGGTGACTCGCTCCCTCCTGAATCAGGAGGTGAGGGAGGATCCCTTGCAGGGTCGTGCCGAGGAGTTTAACCAGCATCTGTCGGACAAAATCGCTCGGATTCGGACCGGTTTGGACTCTGACTGGGCAGAGTCTGTCGAGCAGGACGCGGGCGGTCTTGTCGATGTCACCTGGGAGGAGTTTGATTCTGTGACTCCGGAGGAAGTGGACAGGATCATGGGGAGGCTGAGCACCACCACATGTTTATTGGACCCGTGCCCTTCCTGGCTGGTCTATGCAGCCCGGGAGAGGACACGCAGCTGGTTCCAGGCAGTTATATCGGCTTCTCTGAGTGAGGGTAGCTTCCCCGCCGTCTTGAAAGAGGCGGTGGTGAGGCCTCTCCTCAAGAAGCCTGTCTTGGACCCAGCTGTATTGAACAACTTTCGTCCTGTCTCCAACCTTCGCTTTCTTGCGAAGGTTGTTGAGAGTGTGGTGGCACATCAGCTCCCTCTGGTCCTGGATGAAGCGGATTATCTAGACCCGTACCAATCGGGTTTCAGGCCCGGGTACAGCACGGAGACGGCATTGGTCGCGCTGGTGAATGATCTCTGGAGGGCTCGGGACAGGGGGCATTCCTCTGTTCTGGTCCTGTTAGACCTCTCAGCGGCTTTCGATACCATCGACCATGGTATCTTGCTGCGGCGTCTCAGGGGATTGGGAGTGGGAGGCACGGTTTTACAGTGGTTCTCCTCCTATCTCCAGGGACGTTCGCAGTCGGTGTTGGCAGGAGGGCAGAGGTCGACCGCGAGGTCTCTCATTTGTGGAGTTCCTCAGGGGTCGGTCCTCTCGCCTCTCCTGTTCAACATCTATATGAAACCGCTGGGTGAGATCATTCGTGGTTTTGGAGTTGGGTATCATCAGTATGCTGATGATACCCAGCTTTTCCTTTCGACCCCAAACCACCCCAGTGATGCCCTCAACGTGATGTCCCGTTGCCTGGAGGCGGTTCGGGTCTGGATGGGGAGGAACAGACTTCAACTCAACCCCGACAAGACCGAGTGGCTTTGCATACCTTCATCCCGGGTTTATTCGGACATTCCACCTCTTACTATGGGGGGTGAATTATTACCCCCCGTAGATAGGGCTCGCAACTTGGGAGTCCTCCTAGATTCACGGCTCACCCTGGAAGACCATATAGGAGCTGTGACTAGGGGGGCTTTCGCCCAGGTTCGCCTGGTGCGCCAGTTGCGGCCCTATCTAAGCCGGGATGATTTATGCACAGTCACTCATGCGCTCGTGACCTCTCGACTTGACTACTGCAACGCTCTCTACATGGGGCTGCCCTTGAGGACCACCCGGAAGCTCCAACTGGTACAGAATGCAGCCGCGAGAGTTGTGTTGGGAGTCTCCCGATACTCCCACGTTACACCTCTGCTCCGTGAGCTGCATTGGTTACCGGTTGCCTTCCGGGTGAGATTCAAGGTATTAGTAATGGTATTCAAAGCCCTCCATGGCAGGGGGCCGGAGTACCTGAGGGAACACCTGCTGCCGGCATCGACTTCCCTCCGCCCTGTGCGTTCCCACAGAGAGGGCCTCCTCAGGGTGCCACCGGTCAGAGAATGTCGACTGGTGGCCCCCAGGGGGAGATCCTTCTCTGTGGGCGCCCCGGAGCTATGGAATCAGCTCCCGGTTGAGCTCCGGACGGCGCCCGACCTTCGCTCCTTTCGCCGCGAGCTAAAAACATACTTTTTTGAACAAGCTGGCCTGGCCTGATGGGGGTATCGGGGGCTATTTATTAGGTTTTAAATATCTATTTTAGTATGTGGGCATTTATTTAATTTAGTTTTAACTTTTGTAATTTGTATTTTTATTCTTGCCCTGTTCACCGCCCTGAGTCCTGCGGGAGAAGGGCGGTATAGAAATATTATTAAAATAAAAATAAAATAAAATAAAATAAAATAAATAAAATAAAAGGGCCTAAGGAAATGGGACAGTAGAAGCAGGCAGGCATCAGTCCTAAAAACAGGGTGAAGAAATTGAAAGAGAGCATCTTCGTGGCTCAGGCCAAAGTTTAATCCAATTGACAAGATCTGTTTAGAAATGACGGTGTTTAGAAGGGAAGAATTTATTTTTCTCCTACAAGCAGAGCTCCTGTCAGCTTCCCTGGCCAGAGAGCTGCTTCTGATTCTCCTATCCCAAATTTGGTATCTTCATGGGTATAGCTGCAAGAGGAGCCAAAGTATGGTATCACTTGAAGCTTCAGCCTTAGAGGGCTGTATAACAGCTCAGTGCTTCTCTATTCAATTCCCTTGAAACAACATGAAATAATAAAGTATACTATTTGTATTATTTTCAGGAAACCTAATGGAATTGGATGAAAAGAATATAATATCTCTGTTCTTAATTTTCCCCAAGCTAACTATTATATCTTTTCAGATGAAGAGCCTAGGAATTCTCTATTCTTCAAAATTTTGCTACAGATGCTTCTCTTCTTAGCACTTTTTTTTTTCATAGACATTGTCCTTTCCTGCTGCAAAGGATTGTCCTTAAAGTCCCTTTCTATCTATTGGTAAAAAGCAGATAAAAAGAGAACCATGGAAACAGTAAGGAAGAATTGATTCCACACTTTACTTGGGGGAAAAAAGTTTTCCTCTACATCCAACATTTTACATCCATCACCTTCCTCCTCCTCCAATCAAAAGATATATTTGTATTAAACCAACCTTCTTCATGAGATCTAATCTGAATTTTCCCTTAAGTCAGGGGTGTCAAACTCAATTTCACTGAGGGCCGCATCAGCATTGCGGTTGCCCTCAGGGGGCCGGGTGGGTATGGCCAGGCTGGGCGTGGCCTACTGTGTGGGCGTGGCTAGAGTGCATATGGCCTACTGTGTGGGCATGGCCATCTCTACATCATTCGCATCAAGGGTGCCTATGGGGCCTGGGCAGGAGTGGGACAGATCTGAGGGTCTCTGGCAGAAGGAGGGTCTCTGGGCCAGGGCCAAGGCAGTGGGGGCCGTTCCCTCACTGTTTCCAGGATGGCTTCGCGGGCCACATGAAAGCACTTCGCAGGCCGGATCCGGCCCCCGGGCCTTGTGTTTGACATGTCTGCCTTAAGTGGAAGCCTCGGAGTTCTGCTTTATTCATCTCTGTCTGTCGGAACCTTGGCACTTAGACAGCTTGCCTTCCTGGCAGTTTGGATCATTCTTGCTCAAGATCAGGCAGAAACCCTAACCCTTCCCAAAAGCCTTGAAGATCCGGTTTTTCCCACAAAAATTGAGAGAGCATGTGGCTGGAAGCCAAGAAAGTTGTCTATTGCATATGAGAACACTGGGAGTTTTTATGTTGATCTGTTGCTTTTTATTGCTTTTTTATGTTTTGTAAACTACTCAGGGTTATGATATGCAAGAAGGGTAGTTACACTGATCTTTAAATAAATAAATAAAATTTTAGATAGAAAAGAACATTGATCTAACTTCTCCTATCTTTCCCAGGAAAAAAAATCTATTTGTAGCACAGGCAATACAAGTAATCACTTTATAGTATAAATCCTACATTCAACTAATGGACTCTTTTATCTCTGTCAAGTTTAGGCTTTTTCTTTAAGTATTGGAAGATGTCCAGAGAATCAGATGTATTTCCAAAATACATCTACAGTAGATATTCTAAAGACATGAAGGTAAGACTGATGAAGAATGAAGTTGTGATTCTATAGCTCTTGCATCCTGCTATGGCAGACCTGGGCATTTTAAGGCCCTTGGGCCACAACTGGCCTTTTGGCTATCCTTGTCTGGCCCAAAGGAGGTAAATCAGAAATTAGAAATAAAAAAATAAATAAGTGTGGTCGTGCACACAATACAACTGCACTGTTTTTATTTTGAAGGTGGCTATTCCCCCCACCCCATTTATGTATGTATGCCTTCACAGCCCTATTCTTTCAGGCCTCCGCAACAGTCCTGGCTTATCATATAGCCCCTGGGAAAATTAACTGCTCACCCTTGTGTTATGATCTCCAACCGAATCCTTAGAGGTGGAAGAGGCAGACCTGACAGACTGGCAGCCTGAAGTGTCAGCAGTCAATCAGACACCTGTAGTCACTGAGTCTAAGCAGGTGAAATCAAACTTACAAAATGAGCTAGATTTTGGCAGGACACTAGACTAGTCCAAGAACCTAGCAGCAGCACTGAAGGCTGAGACACAGAGATCAACACACCACCTGAGGTGAGTAGCAACACCTCTAATTAAGCTAATCAGCACCTCCAGGCCATGCTCCTCTGTTGAAATAACTTTCTGACTTCAGTCATGGGTTCCTGCTAGTCTTGTTCCTTGCCCTGCATTTAAATCTTTGGCTTGACATTTCAATTGGCTGGTTGAATTCTCTGGTGTTCATACCCTGGACTGTAAAAGACAACATTTGTATTTCAACCTTTGCCTTTGTCCTGCTGACAACCCAAATTTGAAGGCAAGACATTGGGCTCTGGCAAATCACTCAATTACCAGCTGTTATCGGGAAGTTTATAACATGGTAGTAAAGCCTTTCAAACCTGTAATTGCCTGGCATTTTGTTTTGCACTGTCTGGTAGAGGATATAGCCAAGGGAGACAAAAGTGATCGCTGTGATGTTCCCATAAATATGTGGGTTGTGAGCTTGAAACTAACGCCATACCTAGGACTACTGACAAAAACAAGTTTCATTTGGCCTGGAGGGAATGTCACTGGTTCTATGCACTCAATGACTGGACTTTAGAGATATCCAGTCTGTATCAGGATTCTGAAACCAGTTTGGATTTTCAGCACCATCAGAATGCCTAAATATTGGTGAGTTACACTCTGCTTCATTTCTTGTCATCTCTCCGTGAGAGCTCTTGATGATAATAACCACCATTTCCTGGCATGGATTTTGCTCAGGAGGAGTCAGGGCATTTGGTGGCTAACTGCCCCACAATTTTGGTCTTGGGAGGAGACTGTCTTATCTGAGTACTTCTGTTAAATACCAAACTCTTCATAGTAAGCAAATGCTCAACGTGTAATTGTGCTACTCTTCATGTACAAAGAATGGAGTTCTGCCGGCCACCAGGAGTAAGGAGTGAATAGTGATGTCTTTTCATCTGCCTAAGGCCATAACTCCTTAGGTTTCTAGGCAGACTTCAGCTGTTCTGGTCACATAATTCGTAACTCACTGCACCCATTCTTTAAACTACTCTCATTCCATCCAGTACCCAGAACCTTAATCTTACTTTGTACCAGTACTTGGAACCCTGCAGTGTATTACTGCAGTGAATGCTTGCCGTGCCAGAGCTGATGGATCTCATGGGAGTCACTTGGAAGACAGCATCCTCCAAATTAACTTTCTGATGAGCCATGAATTTAGCAGTTATCCAAGTAAGGATCAGCCTGGGTGAGTTAGAGAACTATCCATTTGCTTATCCCTTAATCACAAAGCTTATAAAGAAACCCACCCTGGCTCAGCGATGGGACAAATATTTAGTCTCTAAGGTTAGAAATATGCTTAACAGTCCTCATATTTTTCAGGCAGAAAGGCTAATGCTTGATGCCATTGCTGTTGTGATAGCAGCTTCTGCAGGGTCTTCTGGGACTTCCATTGTAAGTGGTTGTTTATATTTTCAGCATTCCTGCCTTGGGAAACTCCAGTTCCCAACTACTTCCTGCACCAAATATCAAATTATGATGATGTTATGTGCATCCTAAAGACATGCACCCACACGCTATGAATGAGGAACAAGAAAATACACTATCAAACTTCTACTTACCAGCCAGAGTAGCCCAGTAATCCACACTGACCGCATACATCTACTTCAAATGCGTCACTTGAAATCATAAGCCTCTCCAATAAGAGCATGCTGGCTCCATAACCTATCAAGCAGTCTCTTTCCATTTCTCCCAGACGCAGTCCCCCATCACGGGATCGGCCTTCAGTGGGCTGCCTTTAAATTAAGAAGTTTGTAATTATTATTTCTACTTGCATATGCAGTTATGAATCAGCAATAGCGTATGCAGGTAATGCTTGACTTACAACCATTTTTTAGCGACCGTTTGAAGTTACAACAGCAGTGGAAAAAAAGTCACTTATGACTGGTTTTCAGACTTATGGCCCATGGCCACGTGATCAGAATTCGGGTGCTTGGCAACTGGCATGCAGTTATGACAGTCGCACGCACTATCCTGGGTTCATGTGCTCACAATTTGTAACCTTCCAATTAGGGATTATAAGGTGGCTCCATCGGGATGCAAGGACATTTTTTGGAAGATTTGAGGCATCAAATAGACGAGCAAGTGCTTAGCTTTGATGTCACCTCTGTCCGGAAAATACTGCAGAAAGTTAACATTCGGAAAGCAGCAGGCCCAGATAACATCCCTGGACATGTCCTTAGGGAATGCACAGATGAGCTGGCTTGTGTTCTCACAGACATTTTCAATCTCTCACTGCAGCAGGCAGTGGTCCCATCATGTTTTAAGATGGCCATCATCTTGCCAGTGCCAAAAAAGTCCACAATTACAGGCCTCAATGATTACTGTCCGGTTGCACTGACATCCATCATTATGAAATGCTTGGAGAAGCTGATAAAGGACATTATTGTATCTAGTCTCCCGCCAGCATATGACCCGCTTCAGTTTGCTTACCGACCAAATCGGTCTACGGATGATGTTATTTCTTCTGTTCTCCCATCTTAGCTTGAAGCACTTAGAGGAAAGAAATACTCATGTGCGTTTGTTGTTTGTCGACTTCAGTTCGGCATTTAACACAATCATTCCCCAGCACCTAGTAGACAAACTGGGCCTTTTAGGCTTAAACACTCCTTTGTGCAACTGGATTTTTGATTTTCTTACTAACAGGCCCCAATATGTGCAAGCTGGAACAAATATTTCTAACACCATTTTCTTGAGCACAGGTTCTCTTCAGGGCTGCATCCTAAGTCCGCTGCTGTTCACCCTGTTGACCCATGACTGTTGTGCTAGGTTTGCCACCAACCATACTGTGAAGTTCGCAGATGATACAACAGTAGTGGGCCTTATTCATGAGGACAATGAGGGTGCTTACCGCAAGGAGGTTGAGGTTTGGTGAACTGGTGTAAGGAAAATAGCCTAGTTTTAAATACTGGAAAAACCAAAGAGATCATTGTCGATTTCAGAAAAGGCAGGCACAGCCACACTTCTCTGTGCATCAATGATTCACCTGTGGAGATGGTTACCAGCATTAAATTCCTGGGTGTACAGTTAACAAGTAGGCTGGCTTCACACTGGTGAAGCAGGCACAGTAGCGCCTGCATTTTCTGTGTCGCAAGAGAAAAGCACATTTTCCTTCCTCTATCCTTACCACTTTCTACAGAGGGACGATCAAGAGCATCCTGTCACAAAGCATCATAGTCTAGTTTAGAAGCATCACTGTTTCAGACAGGAAGGTGGTGCAGAGAGTGGTGAGGATGGCCGAAAAGATCATTGGCAGTTCCCTCCCTCGCATCCAGGACATAGCACAGAAGCATTGTTTGAGCAGAGTCCGTAAGATTATCTGGGACACTACTCATCCTCTTCACGACCTGTTTTCCTTGTTACCTTCTGGGAGGAGGCTCCGTGGTATCTGAAGCAGAACATCCAGATTCAGTCACAATTTCATTCCATACAGTATTAACCTTGTGAACTCTAAAGCTTCCTCCTTCTGTTATGTATTCAAGATGGACAGTGATTAATATTTATATGTTACTTATATGTAAGGGTGTAGGTATATACATAGTATGTTTTAAATGTGTGTTATGTATGTGTATACTATGAACAACTAAATTTTAATGTGTGCCATTGTGCTCACAGTAAAAACTGACAATAAAGGTCTCTCTCTCTCAGCTGGCTTCTGACAAGCAAAGTCAATAAGGGAAGCCAGATTTGCTTAATGGCCACATTATTCATTTAACAACTGCAGTGATTTGCTTAAGAAAAGCAGCAAAGAGATTATAAAATGGAACAAACCTCAGTTAGCCAGAGAAAGTTTGAGCTCAATTGTGGTCATAAGTTGAGGACTACCTGTATAAATTGTGTCTTTCCTTCAATTAGCTAAGGATCCAGCAGTAGAAATAGAAGCAGCACCTGATCTCCTCTATATAATGGAAAACAGAATACTTTCTTCTGCATTATTTATTGGAAATATTCATTCAGCATATATATTATTTAAAGGGAACTAGACTACATTGCCAGGAGAAATATCAACAACCTAAGATATGCAGATGATACCACTCTAATGGCAGAAAGTGAAGAGGAGCTAAAGAGCCTCTTGTTGCGAGTGAAGAAGGAGAGTGCAAAAGTTGGCTTGAAACTTAAGAAAACCAAGATCATGGCATCCGGCCCTCTCAATTCCTGGCAAATAGATGGGGAAGAAATGGAGGTAGTGACAGATTTTATTTTCCTGGGCACCAAGATCACCGCAGATGGGGACTGCAGCCAAGAAATTAAAAGATGCTTGCTCCTGGGGAGGAAAGCCATGGCAAATCTAGACAGCACACTAAAAAGCAGAGACATCACCCTGCCAACAAAAGTGTGCATAGTCAAGGCTATGGTCTTCCCAGTTGCAATGTATGGCTGTGAAAGTTGGACCATAAGAAAGGCTGAGCGCCAAAGAATTGAAGCCTTTGAACTATGGTGCTGGAGAAGACTCCTGCGAGTCCCTTGGACTGCAAGGCGATCAAACCGGTCAGTCCTAGAGGAGATCAACCCTGACTGCTCTTTAGAAGGCCAGATCCTGAAGTTGAAACTCAAATACTTTGGCCACCTAATGAGAAGGAAGGACTCACTGGAGAAGAGCCTAACGCTGGGAAAGGTTGAGGGCAATAGAAGAAGGGGACAACAGAGAATGAGGTGGCTGGATGGAGTCACTGAAGCAATAGGCGTGAGCCTAAATGGACTCCAGAAAATGGTAGAACACAGGAAGGCCTGAAGGCACATTGTCCATGGGGTCGCAATGGGTCGGACATGACTTCGCAACTAACAACAACAGACTACAGTGTAATGTTTAGTTTTTTAAAAGTGGGGAGAACCAACCTCAAGTCCAACCTCAGTCTGAAGCTCTCTGGATGGTGCTTGGTCAGTTATACTCACTCTGAGACCTTCTTTTTCTCTGGGGAAAACTGGAATTAAGCTTAAGTGGAAGATATGAATCTAACAAATAATAGTAACCACCGCCAATGTAAAATATCATTGAAAACAATTTGGAACGTATGCAAAAAATGTGGACTGGTATGAACAGCTAAAAAAAGTAGCAATCTTAATTCAGTGGCTTTCTTTCCATCATTAAATGTGATTCATTTTGTACATTTGTGTCCTTGTTTCCTTCATACCTGGTAAGAACTGCTCTGGGTCCTCTGGCTCTTGCATGCATCTTATCCAGCACCATGTGCTTCAGTTTCTGATAATATACAGGGCCAAAATAGATATAGGCTTCTAAGGGTTCCCTGAGAAGGAGATTAAATAAAAGCAGAGAAATGAACTGTACAAATATACATATCAGAATTGCAAAATTTTACAAAAATACACAACTTTCATGTAACCAGCATCCAGAATAATCTTGCTACATATGAAAAAACTGCATAGCAGGCAACTTGTTTTTTTTTTCTTCATTACATCCTAGCCAAGTCCCATCCTCACAGAAGCCAAAACTATTACCGTCACTCAATTGAGAGAAAAAACAAGTATCTGGTAAAAGGTGAATACTGTATTGTTATCTGAAAAAAAAACCCTAGTTCAGTTCTTTTTTTTTTTTACATGAAGGAAATTCCTGAAAAGGACTTTTAGCATACCTACCAAGGTGGAGGACCTGAAAATGGGGCCACAAGAAGTAAAAAGAAGTGGAGAAATATAGCAGGGGTAATGGCAAACAGTGCTAAGAGGAACAGCAGAAGCAGCAATGGGGGCAAATTCAATTGCCCCTCCTCCTTCTCCTCACGACTGTGGGAGGCGGTACAAATTCCATCCTTCCCTTTTTGAGATCATCAACTCTTCTATTTTCTTTTTTTTTTAAAAAAAAAGATGTGTTTTACTGATTTGTAAACAGAAGTATAACACAGGGTGGACAACCTGAACTCAGAGGGAAGCATCTAGTGTTCAAACTCCTGATCAATATTGCTGCAAATCAGTGACACAGTTCTATGGTAGGAATCCCACAAAAATGTAGCTTAAGACCTTAAAATAGAATTTTGTTTAAACTAAAAGGAAGCCACCTGTTGCTGGGGACTGAAAATCGCTAAGAGGGAGAACAAGCAGTTTTTAACAAATGAAGACAAATTACAGACATTCATTAAGTATGTTGAAGTAATATTTAACATCCTGATGCATTGGATCTGGAAAATCATGTCAGCTTTTTAAAAAATAAAAACAGCTTATTTTCTTTAAATCAAATTTGATTTAAGATAAAAAAAAACTTAAATAAGTTAGTGGAATAAGTTACCGTCAATGGTATCTTGGTTTTGGAACAGGAGGGAATAAGAAATTGAAAATCAGAATTAAGATAAATAAACATGGCTCTGTCCTGTTCTTAAGTCATCTCATATTCCTTTGAAGACCACATCTCCGAAGATAGTTTAATCAACACAGCAGGAATCTCAGAGATCAGTCAGCTCTGCCAGACTGATTCAGTAATTGACAAAAGCTCCAGAGGAAAAAAAACCCAGTTGATTAACACCTGCCTCCAATACTATATTTTATATGACTTTATACAATTGAAGGCTACTAAACTATTAAGAGCACACAAAACATCTGCCAAGGGGCTTGAACACATCATTAGAAAAATATTATTAGCAAATAAGACTTCCCAACAAGGAAAAGTTGATTTTTGTTTTGTTTTACAGGATTATTTGGAGATGGGTTAAAAAAACCCTTTTGAAATAATTCATACAAAATTTAGTACACATTATCATTACATGTATCTTCTACACATGAAGCTGCATTAAAAACTGGAGATGCTGTATTTCCCAGTACCCTTTTAGGATATTCTTACCCTGTGATGCCAGATGTTACATAATCCTTCCCCAAATAGTTATAGCCATAACGAACAAGATCTTCGCATACATCTTTAACTTTACTGCCACCGAATGCCGTTCCATAATGAAATCTGCCATCTAAGACTCCAGCTTTACCTGCCAGAAGTTCAATGAGTTTTCCCACCTGTGCAACACAAGATGAGACAGTGTTTCACCACAAGCAATCTGTGATATGGAAAGGAAGATTTGCTATTCAAAGCACAGAAGTGCTGTACTTAATGTATCTTAGATCTTGGTGTACCTTTTGTGAATGCCAGAAAGAATCTCTGTCTGACCAAACTGGCAGACCAAACTGATCTATTTAACAACAGTCATCTTGCATTCTTTTATTCTATTTCCATACAGCTTTAGCCATTCTCCTTGAGCAATGCAACCAAGAAAATCTCTTTTCTAACTGAGCTTGCTACAGTATTTCTTCAAGTTTATGATGATGATGTACAATTAGCTATATCTCTTTAACATTTTTTTTAAAAGAAGCATAGAATCAGTGAACTAAAGCAAAACTATAAACTGAGGTTGATCAATCAAGTCCCCTCTAACATTTAACCAATGTTTTATAAGCAACAAACTGAATCAGGTAGAAGACAATTAACAAAGGCTACTTAATATAGCGTCAAGTCCATTTCTATTTGTTCATGCTGACAATAACTAAAAGAGACACAGACTCATTTTTACCAGATTCTTCCACTAAAGCATCTGCCTACTGTTTTGTGAATATAGATAGATAAGCATAAACAGATAAGCATAAACCTGGAAAATATTATTGGGCAAACCAGTTTTTTCAGAATGTAGAAAAGCGCAAGCTTTCAAAACATGTAATAGACTGTATCTTTGTTCTACCCTATGACGAATAAAGTAGAATATGGGAATTGACATTGTTAATTGAGAAATCTATAAAAAGAGATAAAATTTTAGCATTACAAAAATCCATTAAAATGAAATGCAGTTATAAATGCATGCCACTACATACCGTCATACGTGATGGGAAGCCATGGGGATTCATAATGATATCAGGGCAGATTCCTGAATCACAAAATGGCATGTCTTCCTGAGGTACAATCAGTCCACAGACTCCTACAACAAAGTGTATCTTTCAAAGAAAAGCAATGAATCCGTACTATACATCAGATCAATACCATATTTTATGTTTTTAATGTAGTCCAATTCCTCTCCTGAATGATTACTAGACAAATGTTAAGTTTTAGGTTAGAAAATAGTTTTAAGACGTTTCCTACAAAAATATTCCTACGTGCATGAAGTCTTAACCTAGAGAAAACGTAGTAGTCATAATGAGCTGAATAAAAATAATTTAGTCAACCAATTGCCTTACTTTTGAAAGGAAAGGAAGGATAGTACAGTGATCCTGAGCTTGATCAGAACACTAACCAAGGAACTAAGCTCACAGGGTGTAGGGAAGATATAATGAAACAAGATTTTTAAAGATTTTATTCAGTGATTAGATAGTCTTTCTTCCTCAAGGCAGTTTACATGGTTATTTCTCTTCATTTTTAACCTCCCAACAGGACACCTTGGGAGGTAGATTTGAGACCAGAGATTGGTCTTGGATATCAAGTGAGCTTCCATGCTTAAGAGCGAACTTGGAACCAAGGCCATCCAGTCCTTCTCTAATACCTTAACCCAGACATGTCAAACACAAGGCCCGGGGGCCGGATCCGGCCCGCAAAGTGGTTTCATGCGGCCCGCGAAGCCATCCTGGAAACAGTGAGGGAACAGCCCCCACTGCCTCGGCCCTGGCCCAGAGACCCTCCTTCTGCCAGAGACCCTCAGATCTGTCCCACTCCTGCCCAGGCCCCCATAGGCACCCTTGATGCGAACGATGTAGAGCTGGCCACGCCCACCCAGTAGGCCATACGCACTCTACTCACGCCCACCCAGTAGGCCACGCCCACCCGGCCCCCTGAGGGCAACCGCAATGCTGATGCGGCCATCAATGAAATTGAGTTTGACACCCCTGCCTTAACCTGTCTATGCAGTCTATCCAATTTAATTCATATTAAATAATGATTCACACTTTCATTCGGTAAGATCAAATTGTCAAAAACAGTTGAAACCCCCATTTCAAAGTGAGCAACTGAGCTACCTTGAGATTTAATAAATACAAATAGATAAATGGTTAATGTATAAAAATGACTGGCCATGGGGAAATGCATATAGTCCATGATAGGAAACTGGCTATTTCCTAGCAAACAAACCAAGTATTACATATATAAATAAAATATGTTTATACACACACACACACACACACACAAATATAAATACAGATACACAGGAAATGTTTACCATGATAATTGGTTCTTATGTACATCAAGTATTCAACACCTGCTTCACATACCAACTATTTTTTTATTTTTTTACACACAGATTGGGCAGCTTTGGTCAAATTTACATGTTTCCCTTCACTAGGACCTTGCTTGGTGTTATTATGCTGAAAGGGCACCTATAAGGCAAAAATTAAATCTGGGCTAACTTAAAATTACTTCAGGCACTGAAACCCTTTTATATGCCAAGACGGTTCCCATAGCAGACAGCCACTGTGTTGTTTGTTTTGTGTGAAAGTGAATGATAAAAGATCCATGAAATCGACACAGAAAGGCAGAACAGCAGAAAGAACAGAGGCCTCTCCATCATAGCAGCTTCTACCCTTTGCTGACTTGTATAACAATAGAATCGAGACGTCCAACTGCAGATCTAACACAGCTGTGCATTTCATTAGATGAAGAGCACTAGTGACACAAGTAAATAATTAACTTATTCTGGTCCGCTGACTGTGCTTATGAGACCAGTCATAGCTGACAGATTTTAATACAAGTTAAACACAAAGAAAGCATAATGAGATTAGGCGTTAAAACAAAATATTTAGAAAGACTCGCAGGGAAAAGAAACCACTACTTTTACAAGACATCTTTAAAAGTTCTTGCTTTCAGAAGTAAGTTGAAATTCTTAATTCTAATCAAACTCTAAAAAGCTGATCAACTGAAACATAACAAAACCTACACATTTATAAAGAATTGAGCAATAGCACTTCTGCTTTTTTTGTCTCTAGAATGCTAACATTTTTTCCCCAATCTAAGAATATATTTGCTTCATTATTAAGTTAAAATGTTATTTTAAACTACAGGGTTTACCTTTTACTTTATTTATTTTTATTTATTTTTTATTTTTATTTTAATTCCATTTATATCCCGCCCTTCTCCGAAGACTCAGGGCGGCTTACAAGCTTAGCAGTAAGCACTAAAGGCTTTCTAATACAGCAAAATGATAAGTCCTTTTCAAACTATACAACAAAATTAAAAGTTGCTGAAACACAAAAACTACTCTGCATATGAATGTTTAAAGAATTATTCTACTACCTAAATATATATATGCAAATTCACAGATCTTTGAATATGTACAAAAATAGCTAAAGGGGACCACCATTATGTTTTAAAAAATAAAGGTATTAGATTGCAACACTCCCTTTCAGTGTTTTGGAAGTAAATTCTTTTCAAAACCAATGGCATGTAATTTTGAGCACACATGCATACTGTCAATTATATTTTAAAAAGAAATCCAGATTTATATAAAGGTACCCCAGATTTCTATTTCAATATAATGCTCATTATGAACTAGAGGTACTATATTATTAAAATCTATGTACCTTGCCTGTCCATGATTTCTGATGAATGTACCCACCTTTTTCTAGGAGCACAGAATTAAGACCTAGGTTTTGACAAATCTTTGTATAACAAACCTTATCAATATCTGCCCCCGTTCCAACTATTTCAACACAGGAGAATTGATGAAAAAGAAAACTGGTTATTTGACTATTAACACAAAAAAGCAAAATCTGACCCACAATTTTAAATTAAAAATATTTTGACAACATTTTTTTATGAACAGGGTTCTTCATTTGTTCTTTTTATTGCTCACAAGGATAGATGATTTTATGCACTTAAATAGTAACTCACAGAGATATGAAACATTACCCTGACTCATAGGGCAAGGTTACTTAAATCAAGGACAATCATTAATCTTGGAACTTCTGAACTGACATTGTTGGAATATGCCTGTGGCTAGGATAATGGCTACATTAAACAATCTCCTATATTTAAATGTGCTACTCTTCAGATCCAATGCAGAGGAGATGTTTCAAAGGTGATGTAGCTTAAGGAAACCATCTCTTTTCCTTGGTCTCACGTAGTAACCACACTATAATGTAGGAATATGTGTGTAAATTTCAAGAGATGGCACTAAGGTGCCATGATCTTGTCATACTCTGACAGCCCCTCCATATCTCAAAGGTACACTTTACTGGAATTATGTAGTTATTGGGGAAAAGTAGATCTTCTTTAAGAAAGGTGCAGCAAAAATCACCCCATTCTCCAAAGTACTTTCTCTGTTCTGCATCAAAAAGCTGCACATCACTACTCATGCAGAGTTGTTAATTCAAAGTCTGGTTTGGGATAGTGTATGTGAAGTTCTGGTTTTCAAGCCTAAATATTCTGATGTTCTGCAAAATCTCATGTACAAAATCCAAAATTAGTTAATATTTATAATGTGTCTTTTTTAACTATAAAAATCTGTACTATTCTGTAACCATGCAAAAGGCAGCAAGAACAAACCGATACCACATGGAACTAAGTAGTAAAGCACTTAAAATTCAAAAAGACAAATAATCCTATGACATTTAAACCCCGATTAAGCCCCACAGTATAAGAATGTAAGCCAAGCCACAATTAAAAGATCAGAAGCCACAGCTGTAGTATTATCAGTTTCTACTGAAAAGATTAAAAATAGAACTTGCCATTACGACAGTATCTTCTGGATATTTAGTGTAATTTTAAAACTTTATGTACCATGCTCAACAGAAGAGCTTTCATTTCATAAAATAATGTATCTAATGAAACACTGCATCTCCCACTATTCTGTTCTTCTTAAAATTCTGCAGCATGAGAGCCTGAAATGCTATTAATATATTCTTATAAAACATATGAAATATATTTTAAAATATTTTAAAATATACTTCATGTATTTTAAAACATATTTCTTAGTAATTTATTAATTCCAATTGGTATTAAGAGTTCATAATAATCTTCATATCTACTCTCTTCTTTATTTCCATCCATTTAGAACAGTACAGATGCATTTATGGAATCCAGTTATTGCTGTACTTGGGTGGGAAACCCCCCCCCCCCCCAGAAACCAATGGTCTTCCAGTTAGTGGAAACTTTTTGCCAATATGGACAAATTCCCCTAACACGGAACAATTAAATTTCCAATAGTGAATAACTGACAGTTTTGTCATCTCATTGGGCAAATTTTAGATAAAACAAAACAAAATTTAGCCAATAGATAATACATAAGCAACTTGATTAGTCTCTTTATTAAAACCATTCTAAGTTGGAGGAGGCACTAAAAGACAATACTGCTTATAGTTTGGCTTCCCATGAGCTGCTGAATGGCCTGATGTGATAAATTTGCATAGTCTGAAGGACAAAAAGAACTGGTTAACTTAAAATTTTACAATGCTCCTAGAAGCAGTAACTGTAAAACACCCAGAGGTACTTTGAAAAATATATATAGGGAACTTAATCATGAGCTTCAAAAAATGGTTTCAAAATTTAAGCAAAATTAGGAGCTTTTTATCCTAAAATATATTGTAGGAAGGGGAAAAATAAAGGTGTGGGGGGGGGGGGGAGGAAATTACTGAAAAGGGTCAGAAGGTTACCGGTTTGCTTCTTTAGTCAAAATGCTCATTTGATGTTAGAATAGTAAGTTAAATACCTTGTTGAAGAAAATATGACAAAAAGCTTGAAGGTTTAAAAAAACATGGACTTGCTTTAAATTGGCAAAGAGTAAATTAAAAAGAATGAATAATATTTGGTTGCATATTAATTCAGTATGACTTTGTGAGGTCTTTATGAAATGTCACCTGATTCAAGATCCTGGAATGAGTTGGGTAGAGAAAACAGAATTGCATCTTTCTGTGAATGTAGTCAAAACTATTTGTCCACCATTTCCTTACTTGCATGCATTGTTAAACAGTGAAATATGTTATCTGTGAAAGATGCAATTATGTCTACCAGTATAAAGTAAATCAGGGAAGATAAAGCTATCAGTGGCTTCTTATTATGTTTAGTATATGTTAACTTTAATGTCAGAGACAGTATGGGTAATATAGTGTATAGTGAATACTTATGCCTCTCTTCCCCCCAATTATTTTGAAAACAGGCTACTAGATTGATTTAATCCAACATTATTCTTTTTAGTATTTTATTTATGAAGTATGATTTCAATCATTTAAACAAGAAACCCACACACTGCACAAGGATAAAGGGTCCATATTAGATGAAATCAAGAAGTTATAGAATAGCAGTGGCTGGCTATTAAATGCCAGCCATTGGTAGTGGTGCTTTCTGATTCTGTGTATAGAAAACTGCATTTATTATGATATTAATTAACCAGTATGATTTTTACTAATTCAGCTGGTGCTTGATTTTGTCTATCACTTGATGTATGCTTCTAATGGCATTTGAAGTCCAATTTTCTTGTTTTTTAGGACACATTCTTTTGCATTTACCTAGGAGAAACTTAGTAAAGCACTAACATAAATGAAGCTTATTCTGATATTTGTAGGATTGTGTTAATTGGCTTATTTTATTTAAACTGTTTTGGGATTCTGTTGGTTGAAAAGAATATAAAAAAACATTCAAGACAAAATACCTAGAGGTATTCAGATGTGTCCAATTCAAGGAAGAAAAGCCATATAGATTTAAGAAAAATGTCTGTTTTTACATTATTTATTAATAGTCAGAGATAATCAGTTTTGCAAATAAAGTATATTCTGCTCCAAGAGAAACACATTAGAATGTTTTCATAAATATAATATCAATGAATGTACAAACATTTCATTGTTTTCTAGAAGTATTTTTATTGTGGATACTCAAGAAAGGTTTAAGCCTTTATCTGGGATCTTTAGCTATTAAAACAGCTTCTGTTTGCCATTCCTATCCTCATTGCTTAAATACAGTTCTTCCACTTGAAGAATACTGCTCAGCACTACTGTTTAGTTCTGTGATTTGCACGACCTTTGTCAGTAGTGTTAATCCTTTTTCACATGAGAGACTGAGACCGGTCTTTCAGAGAAGTGATAGATTGCTTTTTCACATCAAAGGACTCTAACTTTTCTTTCACTGGGAAGGAAGGAAGGAAAAGAAAGTCTGGAAATATACAGCAAGAAATATGAAAGCCTGAAATTATCTTTCAGTCTTCTCTGGAACTAAGCATGATTGAAATTTGGGTGAACTGAAAAAAATAAGTACGATGTCCACCAAATTATTCTCCTATGCTAATATTTTTCCAGAATGTGTTGGGTTGTTAACTCCTTTAGATATGCTGTCTGGGATTTCTGGGAGTTGCAGTCCAAAATCATCTGACAAATCTGGGATCTACAGTGTTTCTCAATCTTTGTAATTTTAAGATGTGTGTGGCTAGGGAATTCTGAAAGCTAAAGTCCACACATATTAAAATTGCCAAGGTTGAGAAACAATGGTCAACAGATCTGAAAGGTGACAGCTTGGGAAAGGCTACTTTCTGCTCTCACTGAATTATCTGGATAACACTAATGAAAATTTAAGTCAATCAAGCCACTTATAAATCTGAACATTAATAGTCACTAAAAATACTTATTACACTAATAGGGTGACTTTGTCAAATGTCAAAGATTGTGTTAAGTCTTAAATTCCAAAGTTTCGAATTTACACATTTTGACTTATCAAGTGTAAAATTGCTCCAACTTTCTAACTATAGGGAACACATTTCCCAAAGCACACTATCAATTGTACTCAGAAATTTAGTTGCTGTTTCCATTTAGAGGTACATTTCAACATGTGTCCAGTTCACATATAGCACTTCCTAAATTGTGGAGATTGTTATCAATACACAAAAACAAAAATTCAGCTGAAAAAGCACAGGAAGGAAGAATTTAAAAGAACCTTTAAGTCCTAATAGGGGAAAAAAAAGATTAGTTATTTTCTGAGGACAACTGATTTGTTCTCAGAAGTGTCTGTGTCTCAGATGTCCTTGGAGATTGTCAATCATTCAGGTCATGGTTACCCAAAAGTGCTTTTCAAAAGGCAACTGGACTTTCTTGGGGTTTTTTTCCCCTTTGAAAACGTTTCGCTTCTCATCCAAGAACTGGAGAACTGAAGAAACTTCTTGGATGAGGAGTGAAACATTTACTATAGACATTTACCCAAAGAGTGGAGGACAAAATGGAAGCCTGAGGCATGTTCCACAGTTTGGGAGCAACACGGGAGAAGACCCTCTCCTATGTGTCAGGAAGGGGATCTTCTGAAAATAGAGGCATTTTCAAAAGCAACCAGATACTGTCAGTTTTAATGGGAGATGTTGTCTCTTAGAGAGTTAAATGCTAAGCTGCTGCATTTAAGGCTTTATAGGCCAGTATCAACATTTTAAATTCTATTAAATTAAAAACAGACAAGCAGTGCAGATCATTCTGCAACTTTGTTGATGTTGTTAGCTGCGAGTTCGTGTCCAACCCATCTCGACCCTATGGACAACATTCCTCCAGGCCTTCCTGTCCTCTACCATCTGCTGGAGTCCATTTAAGCTCACGCCTACTGCTTCAGTGACTCCATCCAGCCACCTCATTCTCTGTCGTCCCTTCTTCTATTGCCCTCAATCTTTCCCAGCATTAGGCTCTTCTCCAGTGAGTCCTTCCTTCTCATTAGGTGGCCAAAGTACTTGAGTTTTAGCTTCAGAATCTGGCCTTCTAAAGAGCAGTCAGGATTGATCTCCTCTAGGACTGACCGGTTTGATCGCCTTGCGGTCCAAGGGACTCGCAGGAGTCTTCTCCAGCACCATAGCTCAAAGGCCTCAATTCTTTGGCGCTCAGCCTTTCTTATGGTCCAACTTTAACAGCCATACATTGCAACTGGGAAGACCATAGCCTTGACTACACGCACTTTTCTTAGCAGGGTGATGTCTCTGCTTCTTAGTGTGTTGTCTAGATTTGCCATGGCTTTCCTCCCCAAGAGCAACCATCTTTTAATTTCTTGGCTACAGTCCCCATCTGCAGTGATCTTGGAGCCCAGGAAAATAAAATCTGTCACTACCTCCATTTCTTCCCCATCTATTTGCCAGGAATTGAGAGGGCTGGATGCCATGATCTTGGTTTTCTTAATGTTAAGTTTCAACCCAACTTTTGCACTCTCCTTCTTTACCCGCAACAAGAGGCTCTTTAATTCTTCTTCACTTTTTGCCATTAGAGTGGTATCATCTGCATATCTTAGGTTGTTGATATTTCTTCCAGCAATCTTAATTCCAACTTTTGATTCATCTAGCCCTGCCTTTCTCATGATGTGCTCTGCATATAAGTTAAACAGGCAGGGCGACAGTATACAGCCTTGCCGGATTCCTTTCCCAATTTTGAACCAATCAGTGCTTCCGTGTCCAGTTCTCACTGCTGCTTCTTGTCCCACATATAGGTTTCTCAAAAGACAAATAAGATGGTCTGGTATGCCCATCTCTTTAAGAACTTTAAGAACTTGCCACACAATCAAAGGCTTTAGCATAGTCAACTGCAACTTTAGTGGTAGCAAATTTCAATAAATGTTTAACAAATTTAGTTCACCTTCCTTAATTGTGAGGTCAGGCTTGTTATACAATTTAATTATATATAACAGTTAAGTAAATAGGAAGCAGTCTTTACCTTGCCACATTCTTTGTCAACAACTTTGATATATCCAAGTTAGAAGAACCCAAAAGAGAAAACTGAAGGGATGAGCTGTGGAAATGTATTGCTCAAGAGCTATGAGTCATAAACCTAGTGATATATCTTATTAATGTTATTTCCATGGTTCTATGATTAAGATATCCAAGCAGTGGTGGGATTTAGCCAGTTCGCACCAGTTCATTAGAACTGGTAGCTAATTTTTTGTTGCCCAGGCCCAGAATGGACCTCCAGAAGCAACATCCATACAGAGAACCAGTTGTTCACATATTTGAATCCCACCACTGTATCCATGTATACAATTTCAATTGCACTGAACATAATATGTGCACACTGAGGACCCTGAAAGTACCTGGAAACCATTTCAAATCCCAGATCCCTTTATGAAAAGCACTGAAGACTTCTCCACTTCTGGCTGCACACGTTTCATTGTATATGAACGTTTCATTGTATATGAACGTTTCATTGTACATGAATAAGTTTATGCACAAATGGAAGTTCATAAGGCACTTTGAGGATCACTGCTCAATCTGCCTTCAACTATTTGCACCTATCTGCCCGATATCTAAAAGCAACGGGAAAAATTTAAAAAATCCAATCCTTGTTCAGTAGTGGTCTTTATAGGAAGTTCTTCACTTATGACAATATATTTCTGACCAGTTGAAATTAGGATGGTGCTGAAAAAAATACTTACAACTTGTGCCTGAAATTATGGTTATTGCATCACATCCCGTGGTCACATGATCAAAATTCATGCACTTGGAAGCCTGTCAAATTTCTCCATCTGCCTATCTTTCACTATCTATGCCCCTATTCTGATTTTATTATTATTATTTTATTGCATTAAGCTAGACTGAGAGATGATGACTGATCCTGAATGAAGTTACTGAGCAGACAGTTCATAACACTTGCTGCTTACCTTTCAGTGGAGGAATGTATTGAAGTACAGGGAAGCATTGAGTTAATAACTCCAATAACTCTTTAAGGCAGGGTTAGCAATATGGTGCTGTCAATTGTTATGAGTTGATAATAGCAGAATAATATCGTGGAAACTATTGCCCAAAATATTTGGGGACAAGGATGACTATCTAGTTAAAGTAATCAAGCAACACTATCCATCTCAATTGAATATGCATCAACCATAAAAACTTAACAGTATAATTCTGGCCAGATGTGTATGGATAGTGAGTTCTTTCTAGTTTAGAATTTTCCTACTTGCAAAGAACAGGAATAGATAGATAGATAGATAGATAGATAGATAGATAGATAGATAGATAGATAGATAGATAGATAGATAGATAGAGATAGATAGATAGATAGATAGATAGATAGATAGATAGATAGATAGACAGACAGACAGACAGACAGACAGACAAGACAGCTCAAAGAAGCTGCGATGAATTTTTAAAAAGAAATTTCACTGTTAGATCAGGTAATTAAAAATTACCCATGAATTTCAAAATATAACAACTTTCATTGTATTGCATTTTTTTTTCATGACAGCAATAGCCATTCAGTTTTAAACAACCTGCCTCCAGAAGCTGTGAATGTTCCAAAACTGTAAGTTTTTAAGAAGAGACTGGACAGCCTTTTGTCTGAAATGGCATAGGGTTTCCTGCCTAAGCAGGGGGTTGGGCTAGATGACCTCCAAGGTCCTTTCCAACTATCATCATCATCATCATCATCTTTGATTCATTAAACATGAACCTCAGTTAACTGAACATTCAAATTGACTGGCACTGATGGTTGTTGTTGTTCTTATCATTATTATTATTATTATACTAATGATGATGATAACTTTATTGTCACTTTGAATGTACACCAATCGGCATAAAGCAACAGAACAACATTTATGCCTCTTTCCAGAGGCAGGAGGTTAAAATTCTAGTTAAATCCAATCCAGGCACTAATAACAATTATATTATTTTACTTACCTGCTCTGCTGTTATACCAAGAACGACTGGAAATATATTTTGATTATACTGAAACCATTAAAATGTAGTAAAATGTACCTTTTTGTCCATGACGACTGCTAAACTTGTCTCCAATTTCTGGGCGCCTAGTTTGCCTTAGCAATATTTTGATTAAAAAAGCATCTTCTGCATTGGAAGATATCATGACCTTTTCAATGTACGAATCAGTTGCACCTTTGTAACTGATGAACAGAAAATGTACATAGTTTAATTCAAGAAAAAAACCCAGCTGAGTTTAACTAATACTAGATATCTGCAAAGCAACAGTTTACAAATTTTAATTTCAAGCGACAATTTTACTTCCTCATGCAAAGTTTCAATACTGAAAGCAGCTGCAAAAGAGTTATAGGAACTCAGTAACTCAGAATGGCAGATGAAGAAAAGTATCTTCACCCATCTAGCTTAAAAATGAACAAAAAGAACCCATTAGGAATTTGGATATTACAAAAGACTGAAACAAGTTGAAATCCAGTTTGTTTATAATATATATAGCAATAGCAATCTCACTTATGCGCATGCTCTCACTTATATACTGTTTCATAGTGCTTTACAGCCCTGTCTAAGCGGTTTACTGAGTCAGCATATTGCCCCCAACAATCTGGCTCCTCATTTTATCAACTTCGGAAGGATGGAAGGCTGAGTCAACCTTGAACAAGTGAGAATCGAACTGCTGGCAGGTGGCAAAACTCCATTCTAACTGCTGTGCCACCACGGCTTGTGACATTACCAAGAAAACTAGACACTTGAACCCTTTTAGTTACCACTATGTCCAACATTGGACTGCAAGGCGATCAAACTGGTCAGTCCTAGAGGAGATCAACCCTGACTGCTCTTTAGAAGGCCAGATCCTGAAGCTAAAACTCAAATACTTTGGCCACCTAATGAGAAGGAAGGACTCACTGGAGAAGAGCCTAATGCTGGGAAAGATTGAGGGCAATAGAAGAAGGGGACCACAGAGAATGAGGTGGCTGGATGGAGTCACTGAAGCAGTAGGCGTGAGCTTAAATGGACTCCAGAAGATGGTAGAGGACAGGAAGGCCTGGAGGAACGTTGTCCATGGGGTCGTGATGGGTCGGACATGACTTCGCAGCTAACAACAACAACGTCCGACATGGCCAATTTCTATTTTCTTTTTCAGAACTAAGCCTTTTCTACCACCTCCTTCTTTTCTGTTGCTTTTTAAAAATAAAATAAGGTAGCATGTCATACATTACTGGCACATCTTTATACTGTGATTGCTGAGATGCGCTGCTCCCTTCCAGAGGGGTTTGGGTCACCGTGGGCATCGACTTATTCACAAGTACTTGCTTGTTTTCTACTTTTTCACCTGTAAGTATATGAGGAAATAACATATTTGCTACCTGTTTGAATTATTTTCATTGTCCTTAAATGGTAAAAGCGGAGGCTGTGCTATAGCCTTATTTATGCTCCTTGGGGTAAACCAAGATCGTATCACCAAACTTTGGCAGCAAAACACTGAAAAACGGGGGTCTGACTTTTGAGAGGTTGCTAAACCATCCAGTATAATCCATGCACGTTCATAATTAAACAACAACAACAAAAAAGCCTTCGATTTTATCAGGTCACTAGTTCTCCCTATGTTATAACACAAAGGCTGCAGATTTGGAGTTCAGTCTCACAACAGCACACAAACAAAAATAAGAATTCGAGCTAATAATTCTTATAAGAAAAGAAAACAATGTCTGTATACCTGGAGAGCAAATACCATCAGCATCTAAAATTTCATGCCGCCAAATTGGTTTGCGTGTTCCTGCATCCAGCATGGGCCCCATTACTTTGTCAAATGTTTGGTTTGTGTAACGTTTCAGAGTAGACTTAGCATTTTTGTACACAAGGCACCTTCCGAAGCCTCAAAGAAAATAAACATATCAAAACTACTATAAGGGTTATCTAAAATAATAATCAGACATTCATGATTATGTTTTAAATATACTGTACAAATCCATAGTAGAGAAAAGAGTTGCTTGGATAGTTACTTATGAAACAATGCCCTTAATATGCCGAATTTGAGGGCAATTCAGAGACTATGGCTGCAGTCCAATGGACCCTTTTCAAGCTATTAAATTATAATTTCATAATAATTTTAATAGGGCATGAACCAAAATGCATTCTGTTAGAAATGCAGTGGCTTATGACAATGAAATATTATGTCATAATAGCAACTTTAAAGTGTCACAAGACATTTATAATCTTTCATTAGAACTGTAACTTTAAAGGGGTCAAAACGTCATTACAGCTACATTTCAAGAGAGCTAAAAACAAGAATTTGTTATAGTTGGAGAATTAAATAACATTTATATTTCTGAAAGAACACTGCATTTTTAGAATAAAACACCTGCCTTTTAGAACAAACTACTTATGTAATTTTACATGTTTAAAGAATAAAATGTAGCTGATATCTAATTCCTAGATTTGTTTAAAAAGACCATAATTTAACTAAACAATGATCTAAACTATTTTGTAAAAACATTAAACCAAAACATTAATTACCCTTAATAATTTTGGGCTACAAGATTCCAAAAACATAGAAAAATCCTGCATTTCTTTCACTGGCCCTCATTGGCTTAATAATTCCTAAATTTGGAAGAATGCTTCTTCATAAACTTTACTTTTTAAAAGTGCTTTTCAGTTGAAGTTATGCATAGTATATCTGTATCATTTGGCTGTAACGACGTAATTCTGGAGAGTAGTTGATTTCCCCCCCTAATGTTACTAGTCTACCAGAAAGAAAACATTTTGCTTTAAATCATGTCTGCTATTGTTTTAGGCAAAAAAGAATAAATTAAGTGTGCAGACATTAATGCCAAAGATACATGTCCAGCAATACTACTAGTGCTGCCTGGCAACTGGCAAAAGGGCTCTTAAGGATGGGCGAATGTAGTAGAATGTACTGCAGTACGCAAGCAGTCTGACCACACAAAGTAAACTCAGGCACCCATGATATTAAGCCTCAAGCAGAGGAACTGTGTTTTAAATATGATTGATGAGGCAACACTAAAAAGCGTAACATCCAGACAGGTTTATTTGAAGTGAAGGCAAGGAATACTCTTTGAAAAGCACTGAATATGCCTTTCCTGAAAAAGATTTAATACGCCTTTTGGAGAAGGTGCGTGATTGCCGTTGCAGCCTAATGATAAACACAAAGATTTTTGCTTTCTTAAAAACAGGAAGCAAATTTACTATTAACCACATTTATTTGCTAGGCAATTTAACACTATTAATTTTTTTTGGGGGGGTGGGGGTGGGGTTTCCAACTTTTGTTTGTTATTATTTTTTTCTCCACGTATCATAGTAATTCCTGATGGTATTCAAGGAATACAGGTAGTCCTTGACTTACAACCGTTCAAAGTTACAAAGGCACTGGAAAAAGTTGACTTACGACCATTTTTCGCACTGATGACTGTTGTGGCATCCTCATGGCCACATGATCAAAATTCAGATGCTTGGCGACTGACTCATATTTGTGATTTTGTGACCTCCTAACAAGCAGTCAGTGGGGAAGCCAGATTCACTTCTAACTTAACTGCAATGATACACTTAACTGTGGCAAGAAAATGGGGCAAAACTCACTTAGCAACAGAAATGTTGGGCTCAATTGTGGTTGTAAGTCGAGAACTACCCATATTCATCTCTACTAACAATGTCTAGAGTTCAAATGTTACTGGATGTCATTATTAATGAAAAAGCAGTATTTTGTAAGGCGCAATTAATCCAAATGTAAATGTTTAAAAGTCAGATGATTAGTTTATTTCAGTTACAATAATAAATATGGAGCTCCCCTTAAGATGCATTTTCAGCAATAATTTCTCATTCACTCTATTTCTTGAAAAGTTGTTGTCCAAGAGTTCAGTTGAGATGTAATTATAATTGATTATTATGTTAAAAAAAAGATTTTCAAATTCTTTCATAAAGTGAGCCCACAAAAGTACAAGGCTTGAAGATTTTGAGCTACCTGCTTTACCATCAGTTCAGTGTTCTTTTTTTGTGATGCGGTATGCCAGCAAATGTGATCTATAATTTCAAATATCACAAGTGTAATTTATCAATTTAGATATCACACCAAATCATAGTTTTTACATACTGTAGTATGCAAAGACATCTAAAAATAAATCATGTTTTGTCAATTTAAACATCAACATTGTGATTCTTTTTCTTTATTCATAGATGTAAACTGTTTATATTGAGCTGAAGCAAGAAACATAACTATCCTATTAAGCAGAGACTTCCTACCTCTGTCTAAAGACGACTTGTTTAAAACCAGCGCATCCTCGATGTCATAACCACTGTAACTCATCACAGCAACAGTGGCATTCTGTCCAGCCGGCAGTTTTTCAAATTCAATCAGTTCTATTGTTTTTGTCTTAACCATTGGTCTTTGTGGATATGCTAATAGATACATAAGGGTATCAATCCTGTTCCTCTGATTGTAGCCAATGGTACCTGCAAGTAAAAAAAAAATCTTCTTAAGCAAACTTGGTGGATGCTTGATTCTATTGTTCTAATGCTGTTTACAACACTACAACACGTGGAGAAATCAACAGAAATCGACAGAAAAAGCAGCAAGTATTTTATGCCACCTATTTACTTAGTGTTCATTTTAGCTGATAGCTAATTAAGTGAAAATGTGCAATACCCAACCTTTCCCACCCACTTTTACATGAAGTATAAATTATAGCAGAAAGTTGTCAGTGTGGCTGTATCTCTTAGGCCTCGAGCAGTTTTAAGCCTCTACAAGTTTTATTTCAAAAATCAATTCGTCTTTGAATTATTCTATAGTTAGATTGCAGCAGCCATCATTTTTATTAGATACTTTTGAGGAGTAGATCTGAAGTAATCTAGTTATAAATACAACCATTGTTTCAGTGTACCAGTCAAGATACAAAATATAATGACCACAAGATTAAGATTCCTTCTTATAGCCTTGAGCAGAAAGTAACTCTTGAGGCTCCATAAATTGATAAACAACAAGTACTAAACAGGCAATAATTCCTGTGTATCTGGAATATGACTAGTAATATCTCAGCCTCATTAGTACTAACTGATTACTCAGATAAGCTTACCCATAGACTTGTTGAAAGAAAAATGTGATCTAATAAAAAAATACTTAAGTGATCTTCCAACCTCTCAAAATACCATCTACAAATATGATTTTAGTTCTATTTATACCCATTGTATACCTTCCAACATATATCACCAGAAGTTCAGTTCAGCTGGTACTCTCTGTGTTATTTAAGATCCACCGATCCACCTAATTTTTGCTAAGCCTCAAGGAAGGCATTTCTCAGGCAATGGAAGTATTCAAATAATCAGAATGGGGCAATGCTGAGTAACAAGTCCTTTCTTCTCAGCAGGGAACCAAAAGACTATCTCAATAATCCCAAATTCTTGACAGCCCAGGAAGTGACTAAATGGACTTGAACATGTATCTTCCAGAGGACAATACAAAGACTGTTAGTGGCAGCGGGTGGGAAGGGACAGGCAGAGACAACCATAAGGGAGGGCTGACACTTTTAAAGAACAAAGGTATTTTGATGTGATGAATCACTGTCCAGACAGATTCAAAATAGCCAACTCATAAGTTACAGACCAAATGGAAACTGTGCAGATGTGCCTGAAGTTAATTTGTAGCAAATCTAGGATTATACCAATTGAGCTTCTTACAGGCACTATGTCTATGTCTGTATTTTTTCTAATCTGGTGTCTTGGATTATAACTTCCTTTTACCATAGCCAGCTGGTGATTGTAGGAACTGCAGCCCCACACATCTACAGGACACAGAAGGGAAGATGTTCAGAAGGGAAAAATAGTCTAGCCGCTATTAGCAAATATTCAGCACGCAACTAGATGTTTAATGTTTGTATGGTTTTTTTTTAAAAAAATAGTCTATTACATCTCAGCTTTAGAACTGTACTTTTATCTCCTTGCTCATTCCTCAGGTGCTTGCAGTAGCACACAGAAACAAAGCCTTTAACAATAATTACTAAAGATATTCAGCAGCTTTTGTATTCCCATCGTCAGCAGCAACGTCAGAGGATTGTATCCAAGGAGCTAAATGTGCAAGACCCCGGGTCAAAGCAGCTGAATACACCAACCTCAGAAAACACAGACAATGAATTGCAAATGACACTGAAAACAAAATGAGAAAAAAAGACCTTCACACAGAAAAGTACAAAAGAACTCTACAGATACTGAATTGGCTTTCTGTACACACTGATCCTGCTTAACTGTGTGTGGTAAGTAACCAAACCTTCTGAGGCTAATGGTCCTAAAATAGATTCTCCTGGAAAAAGAAAGCATAACAAAGAAACAGGATGCAATTAAAAGAAAGGGATGGTGTGTAAAATATTTTTAAATGTTTCTAATGAGCTGAAGGGGAATGAAAATTTATTACATTGGGGGTTTGCCTATGTAACAAAGATTACATAAGATATTTTTATTCCCCCTCCCCCCATCAACTGAGAAGCAGCATGATTTGGCTATATAATATACTTACTGAATTTATGTGACCACCAGGAATGACACCCTCACTAAATTTCACAGTTAACATCTTAAGCAAATAGTAGTGCCAACTTAGGTTCACTGAGAAAAGCCTCATTGAAATGAATGGATGGTGGTGAGAAGGTTCTCTACCATTGGTTGCAGTTGCTGCAGAGAAACATCCTGCAGGTGTTATTTAAGGATCAGTGAAATGTCTTCATAAAGGGACACTTATTTAGGGAGATGAAAAACAAGCCAGGTTAAAGCTACACAGCAACATGTAATTTGCAAATAATAGATTGTATGTGACAATTTGCTTGCCTTGGTAAAGAACTGGAAATACACGTGTTACACAAATGTGCGATGTATAAATAAATGTTGTGCAAATCATTTGAGCCACACAAACTCAAACAAATAAAGCACTCATCATCCGATTCTGAGACTGCTACATTCCCCAAAAGCCCTGTGCAGTCCCATGCCCAGCCAATGTTTCTGCTGGGAATGTGAAGCAGTTATATGCCCACATGTGCGTAGAGACAAAAGATTCATGGGAAAAGACTTCGAAGCCCTGCATGATCATTCCGGGAGATGGGGGTGGTGTCCTCAAAACTTCAAAGGGAGATGCTTTGTTTTTGGCAAAATAGTTTACAAACCAACAGCTCAAACCAACAGCCCAACTACCAACCTGAGCTAATATTCAAACACATCTCATAGTTTACAAAGCACCTATTCAAATGCTTTACACAGTCTTAATGTAAATTAGCAAGTGTATTAACAGAGACTACATATTAGTTGCAATGTATGTGGGCCATAGGGTCCAGCTGTATAGATATATTTATACAAGTGATCCTCTCTATTCTTATTTAAAAGTAGCAAAGAGCAGGGAAATATTGCTGAAGTGAAACAAAATCAGGCAAAACAATCAAAATCATCACAATATATGACTAGTTATTTGTGTGTTCCCTTATACATTTTACACATAATACACACACAGTTTTCCCTATTATGCTAATTATGAGTCCAATCTATTATTCTAGATTAATAAGTACATATTAGGAAAAGGATGAACCACTAAACAAACTATAGTGTGTGTGTGTGTGTGTGTGTGTGTGTGTGTATTTATTTATTTATTTGCAGGGAGTACAGCAGAGCTGTTGATGCAAATTTATTTCTTATTCATGAATTCTGGAATCCAGCCATAATAATAAGACTTAATAATCTCTGTTAAGAAATAATAGTTGATGAATTAGAGATTTCCTGTTTTCTGAAAAGGGAGTTATAACTACATTACCCTAAAAATAATCTTGATAATTTAAATGCTGATAAATGAAAACCATGTATCATAAAATACCGCTCATCAATTTTTTTTATCTTAGCCTCTGAGTATGTTTCTAATTTTGTTTTTAAATAGGAAAGCATATAGAAAATTGTGCTAAAATTAGGGATATAGAGAGAAGGCAAATGTTTTCAAGGCAGGTTATCAGAAATATTTAAAAAGGTGAGGGAAATTGAATCCGGAGTGAATGAAACAACTATTCTGATCTGAAAACACAGAAGTCTTACCCATAGCTTGCTTTCCCATAGCACACTGGTAAGTGTTTCTTGGAGACTGGTTATGGTGGGGATATGGAATGAGACCAGCACAGACTCCAAGAAGAGTAAAAGGTTCAATCTCCAAGTGTGTTGTCTCTCTAATAAAGGGAAAAAAATATATATAGCTAGATTTCTTAAATTTAAAACCACATGGTTATATACTGAAAAGCTGGACTGGTGAAGTAAGAATGGCCCCCACTCTCATGGCTTTTTGGAAGTAGGTGAAAACCCAACTATTCTGAAAGATCTTTGGAGATTAGTTAGATCCAATGGTACCAAACCAAACAAACAATGAGTTTGTTAATTGTAGTATCAAATGAAGAAATCTGATTTTGGATTTCACTCTTTTAATTATGTTACTGAGTAACACAAATGTTCTTGAAGACAATTTTAATAACTGAAAAGAAACTTTTTATATCACACACACACACACACACACACACACACACACACATATATATAAGCATGCAAAATTTCATCTTTTTTCTTTCTTAGAATATGTTCCCGACATTGTCCCAATTCCAATGTTACAAAACAAAAATTAGGTTCTAATGATGCCAGAATACTTACTTATTGATTGTATGTTCATAGAGTGCAATGTTGCAATCGTTTTCCTCATTCACATCCAAATATTCAACAAGGCTTTCATGTAAAAAGTCTTCAAAATTCCTGAATATAAAATATTTATTTTTCAAAACAATGTATATTCTCACATAATTCCACATCAAATATGTATAAAAGATAAACAACAGAACTAATATGAAAGCCAAGTGAAAGCAGGATTTTTATACAAATGAATTTCCTTACACAGATTTCTATCTTAAGAGTCCAGAGTAACTGACCCATTTAACTAGACTCTGAGTAGACCCGATCTTTTATTTTTTTGGCCTCCAAAAGAGGCAATAGGTCTTATTTTCGGGTGATGTCTTACTTTTTCCCTCACCTCATGGCGATGGCACCGACAGTCCTGTCCAGCAGGAGGCTGCATGGCTGTTGGCTCACTTCTGCGGCCGCTTGTGGCCGCTCACGGCAGGTCATGTGGCCTGCCATGCCATGCCAACACCATGAGGTGAGGCAAGTGGGGGAGAGAGAGGTGCTGCCCCAAACACCCCATAGGCACCCAAACTTTCCCCCTGAATAGGGATGTGATGGAGATCAGAAGCTTCGTCTGCTTATGAATGGGGCACTTGGAGATGGCGCTAATTGCTCTGTTTCAAAGCAGCCCATTCGCAAGCAGACAAAGCTCCCAGTCTCCGTCAGAACTCTGTTCAGGGAGAAAGTGTTTGGGCGCTTCTGCACATGGACTTGCCTGCTCTGCACCAAGGGACCAGTGGGTTGTGGCTGCTGCCGAATACCGTTGGTCCTCGCGCACTTGCCGCTGCTTGTGCTGGCCACTCCCACCTCCTGGGATTATTTCTGGGGTAGGGCTTATATCAGGCCCACCCCAAAAAATCAGTCTAGGACTTATTTTGGGGGTGGGTCTTATTTTCGGGAAAACACGGTAATGGAGTACTGAGTATGGTAATCATAGGTAAAGGTAAAGGTTCCCCCGCACATGTGTGCTAGTCATTTCCGACTCTAGGGGCCGGTGCTCATCTCCGTTTCAAAGCCGAAGAGCCAGCGCTTGTCCGAGGACGTCTCCGTGGTCATGTGGCCGGCATGACTGGACGCCAAAGGCACACGGAACGCTGTTACCTTCCCACCGTAGTGGTCCCTATTTTTCTACTTGCATTTTTACATGCTTTCGAACTGCTAGGTTGGCAGAAGCTGGGATGAGTAACAGGCGCTCACTCTGCTACGCGGCACTCGGGATTCGACCCGCCAAACTGCCGACCTTCTGATCGACAAGTTCAGTGTCCTAACCCACTGAGCCACCGCGTCCCTATGGTAATCATAAGGGAATATACTGAATGGCAAACAACGTATTGGACTGCAACCACCCACCATACTATTTCTTACAGCAAGGAGATGCAGGAGAAGAAAGAGAAAAGTGTTCATTACAAGAAACAGTCCCTCTGCATAAAATAAAATTTTGGGCACCACCAACCTATTAGCTAGCACACACAGCTGCACTAGCTAATGAGCAAATAGCCTACACAAAAATCTTGTCAATCAGACCAACATTTTTGCTAAGAAAGAGCATGATTAGCCAATGTGTGGACCAACCCCTGCTGAAAATCCCTTGAGTCTAATCTACCTGTTGGCTAACATGGAGCTGCATTAACCAGTACATATATGGCTTGATTGAAAACCCTACTGGCTCAGTCTATATATTGGCTAACATGAAATGCTGTTAGCTTATGGGGGGACTTGCCACTCCAGTCCCCCCCAAACTAAGGCAAACACAAAGCATGTGCTCAGGGGAGGGACAAAGTAGTCAGGCACCTCTTTGTTTTCTCATTCTCAGATCATTAGCTCTGTGCAGAGATCCACTGCAGCTGAATACATTACAAACTTTTACATCAACCCTGCTTCTCGTTTATTTATTTTTAATTAATGATATATATTAAAATAATTTCACAGGGAGGAAAATTTAGTGGCTCCAACTAACATCATTTCATGTTTTAATCTGGAGGCCCAGAAACTGAGTGGCAGCTTGTTGTTGAAGAGTATATAAAATCTAAATCTATAGAAGTATCTATGTTTAAATACTGTATTGCAAACATAGAAAATGCTGTTTATTCTTATTTTTATGAACAGATGGATCCTGGAAAAGCCAGGATAATTTGTTGAGTTGTTTACCTATAACCTTGTGCAAGTTCCTCCATATGTTTTTCTGTTACAGCAGGTTTTTGCTTCTTCACAATAATATAGGGTCTAGATCGTAAGAAAGAGAGTTAACACATTATGTATTGTATTGTATTCATTTCAGAGATGAAATGAAGATCTTGTTAACAGCAGAAGTTATCATCATGAGCAATATAATAGGGAATTATAATTAGAGTAGACTGAAGCAGAATGGATCCTAAAGACTTAGAGCCCATATACTCAGTCTTAGCCGACTGTATACACTAGGCCTTTAAAAAAAGATATACTACTCTTGTAAATACAATGTGCAAATTATAAGATCATAATGTAACATCTGTATCACTCTGCTCTGCTGACAATTTAACAGCAGGTGGACTATATATACCATTCTGACTGTGCTTTGCGTTTATTTTCTAATATATACGGCTAGCACAGGGGTAGGCAACCTTGGCTCTTTTATGACTTGTGGACTTGTGGACTTCAACTCCCAGAATTCCTGAGCCAGCATGGCTCAGCTTGGAAACTCCCTGTCCCCTCAGCATGGCTGGCTCAGGAATTCTGGGAGTTGAAGTCCACGAGTCATAAAAGAACCACATTTGCCTACCTCTGGGCTAGCATAACAGCTGTAGGGAATGCATTACAGGTCTCCATTTAGCCTTCTTTATCAATGACTGCAACAACTTTTAACATTAAGTAGAAAAAATATATATTTTAAAGAGGGCTATGTCAATAGTTATAACTCATTTATTGAATAATTTATTATCATTTATTTCTATATTTAATATTTAATAAATTATCTAACTTTATAAACTTTAAAAATAAAAATTAAATTAAATGTGAGTGAATGTCTCTTGAAGGAAAGAGCAGTGTTTTTTTTTTTTAAAAAGGGTAATATAATATAGAGCACTTTACGGGACATAGTTCAGAACAGAGCACATGGAAATCAATCATTTTGTATCCCCACCAGTTCCATATAATACTCCGAAAGAGCCTGCTTTAAACTTGCGCAGCTACATCTTTAAGTATTAATAAATCCTGTCTTAGCAAAGCTATTGGTTTGTCTTTGTGTAAGACACTCTGTATTATATACTGATTCCAAACAAATGTGAAAGAAAAAAATCACCTATTCAAAATTGGTTCCAGAAAACCCAGAACTGAACTCTCATTTATGATTTACCTGATCTATTGGTAAGCCCCTCATGAATTCAGGTCCAAATGTTTGGACTTTTTTTTAAACAGGGAGCAATTTTTAATTTGAGATTACAACTTGATTTTGATTTTGCTAAGCTATTCATTAAAATGCTAATTGATTGGTATGTTCAGTTAATTCATACCAATTGCTTACAAGGTAACAATATTACATCTATCATTCCAGAGAACCAAAATAAATTCTGCAGTTTTCAAAGCTAAAAAGGTAGCTTTGGAAAAAATGACAAGTAATATTTCACTAAATTATTGCATTATTCTGTCAAGATGATTGATGGGACCCTACATCACTCCTGATGGGGGAAAAATTGAATGCATGCTTTCAGTCAGCAACCTAGGTTTTTGCTATAAACATTACATAAGCAAAGTTACAAGAATGGCATGCTCTGTTGGACATCAAGGATTGTTGCTACTTGCACATAATTTCCAGTGTGAAGTGAATAATTACAATATTCCAGTTCAAATAACCAGTTTAAGAGCTAATTCCTGATTTCAAGGGTGAAATGGATCTGAGCTATAATAGGCAAAAGAAGAAAACCACAGCAAAATTGAAAAATTAAGTAACACTAATCATACAACGTAAGTTCCAATGATGAATACTTTTTAACTGCTGATATGTGCAGTTCTTGAGTTCCAATTTATATGACTGGCTTGATGGTAAATGCAAACTGCTTGCCAATCAACTTGTGGAGTACACATGTGTCTAAAACTGATTTTTGTGAATGAACTGAACATCTTGATAATATACTTGGAATAGAATATTCTGGTGCCATGGCCCAGGAAAAGCATATTCAAAATTCTTACCTACATAGCCTTCCACCATCACTAGAAATATAGACACATCTGTCTGCAAGATTTGTGGAGATTGAAACAAATTCATTTATATAGCCTGCTCTACGCATCAGCCGGAATGTGTAGACCAGTTTCTGATGATCTCGAATGACACCAAGGATGTTACCTGTTCAAGCAAACAATTAAATGATTCTGTAAATGTTACCATCCTTTCAATGGATAGATTGGGCAAATGTTGGCTTTCTGTGGAATAACAATCCAAGTTGTTATCAGCATAGTTATAAAATGTTTGATCAATTTCTTTTCTTTCCTGCGACATAAACATGCAACAATTAATAGCAAAGTCAATGCATTTTTAAAGAAATTATAATAGGTAATTCAACTAGATTTCTGCTATAATTTGGATTAGGATCAGTCATCCCTAGAAATGAAATAGTAGCAACATTTAAAGCACTGAAATACAGTGATGCAAACCTAAAACGGAGAACAATTTTCATATTCCAACAAAAACAATTTTATTATCCTTTTGTTGTACTATTACTTCTAAGAACTTCGATATGGTCTTTCTTAAAAATTAAAAATTATGTTTCCTGGTAAAAACTTGCTGGGTTGGAACTTTCATAGTTATAGCAGATGGAGAGAAAAAGCTTTATTTTACCTTTCTTCTACTATTTCTACACCATGGGTCCGGAGTACCTCGGGGATCACCTGCTGCCGGCGTCAACTTCCCTCCGCCCTGTGCGTTCCCACAGAGAGGGCCTCCTCAGGGTGCCACCGGTCAGAGAATGTCGGCTGGTGGCCCCCAGGGGGAGGGCCTTCTCTGTGGGCGCTCCGGCTTTATGGAATCAGTTGCCGGTCGAGCTCCGGATGGCACCTGACCTTCGCTCCTTCCGACGCGGTCTGAAGACCCATCTATTTGAACAAGCCGGCCTGGCCTGATGGGGGATGTGTTGGGGTTTTAATGGGGATTTTTATATTATTATTGATTGTTTTAGCTGGGCTACTATTTAATTCTTTTTAATTTTTGTATTCTGTACATTTTATATATGCCCTGTACATTTTTATATATGCCCTGAGTCCTTCGGGAGAAGGGCGGTATACAAATATAATAAAATAAATAAATAAATAAATAAATAAATAAATAAATAAATAAATAAATAAATAAATAAATAAAATTTTTCCCCCAAATGGTATTTTCCAGATGTGAACGATAGTAATTATCAACATCCCCAATCATGTATGTATTTTTCTTAAAATAATTTCACACTGTATTAAATGCACCTTTTACTATCTCACATCTAGCTCCTGATTTGTCAACAGTGTTGAGGGGCTATTTCTTGCCAAAACTGCATTTAGGTATGTTTTAAACGTGGAAGTGGGTTTTCTAAAGCTTTGCCTCATGTCATAACTAACACAAAAGGTTTAGAATAATGCCCACTGTATGAAAATCATATCTCTGTAATATATTATAGATTTATAACAATTGGCTTCCCCAATCAACATTTATATGTAACTTTAAATGTTGCATTTATGCCATGGGATGAACCATCAAAAAAAGGAATGCAGGAAGCATTTTACTTGTTACATACATTCCCTGCAGTTCCCAAACTTTGTACAACGCACAGTGTACTCACAAAGGCACCATGGATATTTTACATTTTCAAGGAAAACAATGATATTCAACATTGGTCAGACACCACAAGAATTACCATCTTGAAATAGTTCAGTTTTGGCTTAGCAGGGCTGTGAAAAAATTACTGGAATTCTAACTGAAATGACACAGTTTAGGAATCTTTAATTGCACTGTTAACATACACAATCACACATTAAAAATCTCATTTTCTGAAAAAGCCTTGATTATTAGAGAAAGACACATCATTTATACTAATGTTTAATCTTCTAGTATCCTGTTTCACTTGGATTAAAAGCAGTAACATACCATTAAGGAAAACAAGAAACACGTTTGGATATGAAAGTTCCTCTCCACACAGAAGGTTTACATCTTCTACTCCAAGGTTACTAGCTAATTTAATAATAGGGCCATCTTCCATGTCAGTAGTAATATGAGTCATCAGTGCTAGGTTTTTAACCAAGCCACAGGCCTGAAGAAAAAAGATGTCAATCAAAAAAATTAAAAAGGAAAACAAATATAAAAATTGATTTATATAACTAAAATACTAAGAGAAAAATTTAACAAACATTCTGCCTAGGTCAGAAATGTCAAACTCATGACATCATGTGACGTCGCGCAATGTATTGGGATGGTTTTGCCATTGCCAGCAATGGGGTGGGTGTGGCTTCCAGATGACGCGTCCAGCCTGTGGGACGGCAGTTTGACACCCCTGGCTTAGGTGGTCATCAAATCTGTTATGTATCAGATATATTGGTATGTAATTTTGTGCAGTATATAATGCCAATATTTATGTTTGCAATTTTAGCCAGTGTTACCTGGGGGTGATTACACACAAACACAGAGTACATACATACATACGTACATACATAATGGCATTCATAATTTAATCCTAAGAAACATAAGTGGTGTATCTCATAGATTTAGGCTAGATTTACAGATTTATAACCTTACTTGGAGTTAAAATTACAACTTTTTTTTGCTTATATGAGCTTACCTGTCTAAGTAAAAACACACTTTATATGTGTACATGTACTGAACCCAAGTGTAAAGAAGGCGAAAGAATTTGCTCTGCAGGTTCACTAGTTACATCATTTTGCGCTAAATGGTAATTGTAAATTGTTATGAAGAGATTGTTATTTATTAGCAATTTATTTCCAATAATTCAAAGTTGTCTTTTAAAGAGCATAGGGAGACAAAAGAATTCAAGAACATAAAATCATCATTCAAAATTGAGGAGAAGTTTAGAGTGTGAAAATAGTTACTAAAAAGTTTTCTGAATCATAAATATTCCAGGAAGACTTGTTTAACAGTACAGGAAGTCAATGCATGGAGGTTCTTCATTTTGGAGCAAAAAGACAGCAAAAAAGGATGAGAATGGGGAAAGGCAATACGTCCATAAAATAAACTAAAGTATAACATAAAATGACAAGGGAAAGTGTATTAACCCAATGGAGCTTACCTCTCCTTCAGGAGTATCTGATGGGCACAGCATTCCCCACTGAGATGGCTGTAGAGATCGGGGTCCACTCACTTTCCTGGTCTTTTCAAACTGAGAAGAAATCCTTGTCATCATCCCCAAAGCAGATATATAGGACAAGCGTGACAATACTTGAGTCACACCCTGTCGATCCATCTTGAATCTCTTCAGTGACCAATTTCCCTAAAGGTAAAGAACCATGTAAAACTGGTGAACGTTTAAAACAACCTTTTATATTTCTAAACAGTATCAGTTTGAAAAAGATGGTAAAATAGGTCCAGATTTTCATCTATCATCTAGGTTTGATAACGGTAAAATCTAGAACACTTCTTTGTATAAACAACAATAACCAAGCTCTCGGTGATGTGTTGAATTTCAACATGCCAAGATTTTGCTGCAGATTTTGATCAATTGTTTGGCACAGACAAATTTCTCAATTGTTTAAAGTCCATTTCAAATTTTATTTGGTATTTTGATACAAATATTAAAGTGAAGAGATACACAACCAAGACATTTCTCTGTTGGGAAACAATTGGAATGGTCCAAACAGCCCAATACATTATTTATTTCTAGGGTGCATTATAATACATTTCCTGGACAGAATCCAGAATATAAATTACAGAATCTTAAGGTTGGAAAGGGTCTTTTAAACAACTTAAATCCAGTTTCCTACTTAGTAGAAGAATCCAAATTAAAACATCAACACACCTAAAAAGATCCTTTACACTTAAGTCAAGAAATTAATTGGATCTGGTGATATACTTTGCTCACATTCTCAAGAAGGACATCCAACAAAATAGAGACAACACTTTAAACACCTCCATCAACTGACAGAAATATATTGTACTGATAAAAGAGAATATTTGTAGCTCAGAGCTGAAATGATGGGTCCTTGGTGCTTTCTGAGCTTGGTTGTTTTCTTGCAGACATTTCATTACTCAAACTAAGTAACAGCATCAGTTACCTAGTTTGAATAATGAAACGTCTGCAAGAAAACAACCAAGCTCAGAAAGAACCAAGGACCCATCATATACTGCACTATCCAGATGACAGAAATCAGAAATGGATGAACTTTAACATAACTTACAAATATAAGCCATTTACATTTCTTCTATAAACAAATCCAAAGATGATTTTGAATTAAAACTGGAAAAAATACTCTGCAATATGACAACCTGTACTTTACATTTAATCCTGTCTATTGGCTCATGTTATCTTAAAGCAATCCATCCAAATGAAACACTTACTGTAGAGATGGCATTCACCATACCATTGGTGATCTGATCTTGCCGCATGTGCTTAACTACATCAAACTGGGCAGCTCTTTGCTTGGGAATTACTTGGTCAGCAATTTTCTTCAACTCAGAGTTGAATTTTTTAAACAAGTCTTCAAACAGAAGGGACAGAAGCTGCAACAAAATTTAAAGTAATTTACAATGCAGGAAATGTTGAAATAGAGCAATGTTGCTATGATATTGTTTATACAATATTTATGAAAGGAGAAAACAGAGGCTACTTCCAATTCTATGGAGTTTTAATTGTTCCATATCTAATAAATTCCTTACAACTCATTTTACTTTATTAATTTGATTGTCACTTTTTTTTTACTTTGCTCACTAGTTTGCCCATTCACATGGAGTGGTTTTTTTTCTACTGATACATTTGGGGAGAGTGTATTTTTATATAAAGCTATCTCACATTTTTCTCAGCAAGATAGCCATAGATTAAATGCTGCCTTTGACTCTCAGGTTCTTCTCTTGTCTCTAGAAAACAGCTCTATTCCAAACTTTGGTTTTTTTTTATAATTCTAACTGTCAGGAAGACTAAAATACAGTTACTAGTGAATGCCAAAAATGCAAGTTCCCAGTATACAATACATTGTTAAGTACCAAACGAGCTAAGTATTTAAACAGGCTCCTGTTAAGACATTCTGGAGTCTATTTCATAATTTAATTCCTGCAGGGAATGAGTCTGTTTAAAACTGTCTCCATTTTCTTAGAAGTATTAGCAGTACTCTGCCCCTTTTGGCAAAAGGCCAAGCATCTACTTTGCTTTCTAAACTAACATTTACACTGATTATATTCATCATCTTTCCATCATTATATCCCTAACAGTTTATAGAAAACACTGGCTGATAAAGATTATATAGGTTCAAAAATGCACAGTTATAAACTGCACTCTAAAGTATAACTTTTAAAAAACAACTGTTGCAAGCTGTTATTGAGTTTCTCATAACTTCCGAGTCATTTATAATCATAATGGTTTCATACAATATATTAGCAAAACAAACCTTTTCATGTTTTATAGTGAATTCAATCACTTAAGTGGCAGTAACTATCCAGGATTTCAGACAGAACTATTTTCTAGTCTTACTTGAAGATATATAATCCACTATATAGAATATATAACACTCTACAAATTTTTACTGACTTCAAAATGGTTTTCACTAATCAGTATTTTTCCCCCTGTTCCAATCTATCCTAAAGTTAGAGTGACTTTTTTGACTTCTGTTTATTCTAAAGAGATATATTCCTAAGAGCAGGGCAAAGATTCATGATAGCCTATTTTGTAGATCAGGAGTAAGTGATGAAACACAGAATGGAATGGAATCCTAGCAATAATAATCATTAAATTTTCATTGCAAGCACAAGGCCTTTCAAAAAAAGGACTGGAAGTAAATTATATCCAAATGTGGTTGAGGGCATAAGGGAAAGAAGTGACAGTTCATCAATTGATTTCCATGGAAAATCCTGAGAAAAAAAAAATAAAGAAGTTAAGCTGCTGAAATAGAATTTCACCAATTAGCTTAATGTCAGAGAATTCTAATTAGGCTCCTTGAGATTGCCATTTACTGTTTAAGGCTTTAGAGTGCCAAATTCTCCTTTTCACACAAACTGGTTGCAAAATTAAAGACATTAGGCAGCCTTAATTATATTATCAGAACAGCTGGGATTAGTCAATCTCTGAAGTCAAGACGGTTTTCTTTTGTCATAGGGTAGAAATCCTTTCCTTTCCAGGGTGCCGGATTTTGGTGCTGTTCCATATCTCACCCATACAAAGCAAGCTGAATTAGAAAGAGAGAAAGAAAAAAAAAATGCCAAACAAACCCTGAGGACAAAGAGGCGGGAAATGCTCGGCAAATAATGAACACATTAAGGAAAGAGAAAAGGTAGGTGAAAAGATTAAGCTTGGAGTCCGTAGGTTTCGCTAACACCTCTGCTGGCACCTGGCCTACCAAGCCTCTTGTGGGCTGAAAAAATGAAGAAAAAGCTCTGTAAACCAGCTTGGCTAGTGGAAACAACGGTTATCTAAAGCTAAAGCACATTTTGTGCTCCCTTGTCCCATGGGGTGTGAAATTAGCTACTATTGTTTTCACACATTTTTATAGACACAATACCTTTTATGTCTTCACATTGTGCAGACTGCTCTGCTTTTCTCCTAATACAGGATCAATCCCTTTTCATTCAAATTTTTAAGCAACTGAATTTTTAGTCCAGAAACAGTGCCAGCTTTTTAAAGGATGAAAGCCATTTAGACAGAAACATTAACTAAAAACACTGAGTAACAGGCTTAAAGTAAGGTGCTTTATTATTTTGCAGATATAACGCAGACATTATGTTAATAATAGCAGAAACACACATGCAAGATATATGTTTAAGTTACAAAAGGATCGTAAATATTAAAACAACTAATAACGCAATAGATGTATGCTACTATTTATGAAGCTCTAACTTAAAAATCATTCTATTTCATTTGGACCTGAAACTGCCATAATGATTTGTAGCTAAGCACTATCACAACAAAGAGTAACCTAATTAAAGCAAATTATAGTTGATTAATTTGCTGTAAAGCAGAGGGTTAATCAACTAGACACACATAAAATTCTACTTTTTTACTGGCATATTTTTTAAAAAACCCACAAAGAATGTTGTAGTATGTTTCTCAAAAAATTTGAAGTTACTATATAAAAGGCAAATAACCATTCAGCAAACAGCACTGTTCAAAAACTTAGTATTCCTTCTTTCAGCAATCATGAAACAAATGGAATTTTATCTACATTAACGCATGTGTAAACTCAGGAGACCTTTACTTTTAAATGCCCACATTTGAGTTGCCCTTCCTCCCACTCCTGTCCCTTAAAGGAAATGAAAGGCAGTTTTGTCCTTTTTGCATTTATGATTTCTTTCTTGCTGAATTCCAGAGCCACATCAGCATAGGTCATGCAAAGGCTCTCTCCACTCTGCAGTTGGGTCAGATTGAGATAAACACCCCCCAACTGCAGCATCTATCTCTGCATTTCAGTCTGGGGGAACTGGCAATTTCTAGGACCCTATGGCTATAGTCATGCGCGCCCCATTTGAGAGCAAGGGGGAAACAGCCAAATAAAATACATATTTTTGGCTGGATGGAAAGGCAATCCTTTGCAAATGGCTTTTCATTTGAAATCAAGGAACAGTATTTTTATTCCATCAATCTGGTTAAGAAATTATCACAACTGCATCACTAACGCTTTAAATTAAAATTACTATGCGCATTTGATCTGATGCATTAGGTAAAATAACATAGTCCAAATTCTATTAAGCTTCAAGGTGCATCTACCTGTCCTGCTAGTTCCAGCCTCTTGTTTCCATAATAATCTCTGTCATCCACTTTGTTATCTCCTTGAGCTAGAATCACCCTGCGGACCATCACAGCTGTATAGATGCACTTGGAGCGGAAGTTGAATTCTTTTACCTGAAATACCAAAAATGAGAAATTTAACTTAAGTGACAGTACCTTACATGGGAATGTCTCTAGATTGTGTTTTTTAACCCTCTGTTAGGCATGGTATGTGGAGGGTCATGCAATTTGGAGGAATGAATAGCATTAGGATAAATTGCATTTATCACTACAGCCTCTCCTTTCTACAAGGGCCTTGGGATACATTCCTCTTGACTTTAAAACTGATCCACCATGCATTAAATGCTTTGGATGCCACCTTGATTGTAATTGACCTCTTTTTTAAAATGCCTTCTTCCTTTCCTATCATGGCCTACATTCTGCTATTTCTCTATTCCTACATCATGTTTTCTGGTACCACAGTTTGCCCAAGCTTCTAATTTCTGAGAATGGCTCTGAAAGTACACAATATATTTTTGGAAACTCTCTTTCAGTTGTTCTGGGTAAAGCTCCACATTAGTTCTCAAAGTACTGGAGAAATGTCATTTTACAGCAATACATTCATTGTTATGTAAACTACCAACCAGAAACTGCCTGACCATTAACTTATGGTTAACTTTGCTTAACTCTGTTATAACATATGGTCAATTTTATTTTTTTACAATACAGTATATCTACATGTTGCAGAGCACAGTGCTGGTCGTGGGTTCAAAATATCTGTCTTCAAGCCACAAAAAAGACAGAAAATCAGAAGGGAAAAGAGGCTGCAAGTATGTGATCAGTGTACCATTAACAGTAAAACCATTCCAATAAATTGGTTTTATTGTTATTGCTGGCAATAACAATTTAGTGGTTATTACATATAATATGTGGAAGGAGAATACGCTTTATTGAATTGGCAGATAGTTTTTCAGGTTTAATAGATACCGTACTTGGATCTCTCTCTGTCTCAGATTATGTACATATCTCTCAAAAATTCTGAGTAAGATTGCCTTGTGTCTCACTCAGGATCAACAATTTATTCTGTAGGATAGACTGTAAATTCATCTGCATAGGCATGTAAAGCCATAGTTTGTTGCATGCATTTATAAATGAGGACACCAATTAATACTGACAATGAATGAATAATGGAACATAATTTAAATCTATTGTTCCTATTTAAAATTATACATAGATTACTTTAATTACTTTTTGCTGTGTTGCTTTATAAATGTAGGAGAGGGGCATACTGTGCTGGAGGGCAGGTTTATAATGCATAATGAGTTTGGAATCATTGCACAGTCCCCCCCCCCCCCGAATTCTGTTGACCTTTATCTAGCAGCAATTTAGCTTGGATTGTTAGTTGCTCAGAGTCTCGTGTATAGGTGACAAGAATAAACTCTTAATACTTTGAACATAACTCCTGTTCCTGATTATTTATGCCTAACAATAGTTGGTATTGTCTTGAGTTTTATTAAGCAGGGTGGTATATAAAAAGTTGTATATATAAACTATCGCCAGAAGCTATTAATAATAAATGGAGCAGCAGTTCTTCCTGAATTCAGTTTCATCAATCATTCTATAGTCATTCCTGCAAAGTAGGAAGGTATCCTGTACTTTAAGAATAAAGCACTTACTGGCACATGGGCAAGAATAGTTGTTGCCAACAACTCTCTTGCTTCCTCCATCTTGGTTTTCTTGGGGCCGCCCCACATTCGCTGCCTTCGGACTTTATTTCCCAAATATTTTAATGCCTGCAAGCGAAGTGAAAAGATTGTGTGCTGAAAATCATTATTGCCATCATTAAGTACATGTCACAAATCATTTTCAATGTACTTTTTTCCCCTTGGGGAAATTCAGTATTTATTGAGATGTTTTATTTTATAAGGAAGTCAACAAGCCAGAACAAGGCTGGCTGAAAAGCAAAACCAGAGAGCAGGACAAGGTTATTTTAAACAGGTGAGGGGTAGAAATGGCTGAGCAGTACAATTACTCCGTTATGCTCTGTTATTTTAAATTAATCCCTTACAACTAAGAAAATATCTCACCTAGCTTAAGTTTAACACTGAATGGGTACGCATCTCTTTTTTTAGCTATGCAGTAGATAGCTTCCGTTTAAAAGGCTCAGGATTTCCATATTGTCTTTTTCTGATATTAAAGGATTGTTAAAACAATTTGCAATCTGAAATATAAGGCAACTCCTTCAGTTTATGTATTTGCTTTTATTTTGCTTGTCTGGTTTCATATCAGATATTTTAGTAAATCTGCTAAAAGTCTCATTTATGAGGTTTATGACTTTTCCTACCTATCAAAGTAATTTGGATGGGACAAATGTTTCAGTAAGTATGTACTGTGCTATTACAGATTTTGGTAGGATATTTTAAAATGTTACTCCTACTACCATTTATATGATACAAGTTTAATATGTTACTATTCTAGAACGCAGAATAAACTTCATTAGCCACCTAATGGAGCAATTCAGAGATTTATTATTTCAACCTTTCCAATCAACTCTTAGATATTCTACAGGACTTTGGTTATGGGTTTACTCTCCCGACCTATTTAAGCAAAGAGGAGTGACAAGTAAAAGTTCTATTGATGCATCTTCTTGCTACTAATTTTTGAAGGGGTTAAAAAGCCCATTTTTCATTACAAATGCACCATAGATGGATGCTTGAATATCACACACCTGCATCTGTGTGAAAATCTGAGCTTTTTGGCATTCCTCCAAGCTGGGGCCAAACGCAGCCATCACGTGCTCTTCTGTTCCAATCATCTGCACAATCTCTTGGTCACTCTCAACCCCCATGGCCTACAGAGGGAGGAAAAGAAATAAAAGGTAGAAAAGGGGAGAAAGAATGTTGGCTTTCTGTTAACTCGCTGACATTTGCTTATGCTAATTTGGTATTGTAGTCAGTAAACTCTTAAGCAAAAGCGAGTTCTCTCAGAAATAGGACCATCTGGCATTGGCAGCAGCACCTACTCATCAAAAGGAAATCTTGATAAGCAGCACTGAAAGCAGGAAGGATGAATGTCGAGACAGTATATTTTTACTAGAAAGTTATTGGCTGATGTATAAAGAAGAAACTTCATACATTTTCTCAATAAATAGCAAGTGACAACTGCAGCAGAATAAACTAGCTGAAGAGCTACAGGAATTGGGGCTTGTATGTACACAATCCAATAAGGTTGTATAAAGTTATTACTGATCAAGTTTGCAATGTGCACCTCCCTTTCTCCGGAGTAGCTGCATTTCAAGTGGGATTACTGAAGACTACCAAATCCTGCCTCTGAGCACTGCTTCATATGGAAGAGGAACCTGGATTGTTACTACAACACTGTGTAGGTGCATGGCATACAAACATCACAGCGGGCACTTAGCAAGCACAGACCTGCCCCCATGGAGAATGCAGGATACCCATGGGAAAGCACAAAAAAAGAAAACAAAAACCAGACACTTTTAAAAGCAGTCCATAGTAACTGTAGGAAATTAAGATACAGAACTATCACCTGCCCTCTTTACCGTCACCTGCCATACGAAGGTACTGTCCCCACCAACAAAGTGGAGCCAGCTCTACTTCTCTGTGATGCAATATTAATGAGTATGGGTAATGAGTCAAATCTTATAAAAATAGAAGGTTAGGATTTCACACATAATGCTACCCTTAGAATCATGTTCTTTTGTTTTTTGTCATAAGTGCCAGATTATATTTTACATTGGGGGGAGGAAAAGGGCTTACGATATAAATGAGCTTTTCAGGTTTTAAAATCTCCCCAATCTTTCTATAAATAGTGTTTCAAACTGGGAGACAGCAGTGCAGATGTTTGTGAATTGCAGATAACGTTAAAGCTTCTGCTTTCACCTACCTGCTTGGAATTACACTGTGCCAAAAAGGCATATAACAAAACAACAACAGTAGTTAGGATACAACAACATTGAGGGGGGGTCTAAATATTTTGGAGCTGCTCACTTAAGAGCCCCTCTTGTTTGGAGCATTGCCTTCAAATAGTAACAGAAGAAAGGGGCTTTCTTGGTGGCAATGGAATAAGTAGAACTGCCTACCTCAATATATTAGATGGTGTTCTTTATTTTTCTTTAACAATGTCTGATTCTGCTACGATTTCCTTTACTGGCTGTTAGTTTTACTTTTTGTTGGTTGCCACCACATGGGGTGGGAGATAGTAGCCTCTAGCATTTGAGTATTTCTCTTTTTGCTGCAGGTTTACCTTGGGCCATCTCAAAAACCCCTGAAAGATTGAATTATTACTGCAATGTGGGCTAGACTTCAGAATTTAGAAAATATTTATTTCTTGGCAGTGTATAGTAAAAACGATGTTACAGTTAAAATATTGATTACATTTACAATAATGATTTAAATAAACACCTATAATAAGTAAAACGGTTCAAATTAAATTTTAGAACACTTTGGTCAAATGCTGCACTGAAAGATTTGTTCTGAAGGTCTTTTCATAACTAAAACAATCGTCAGCCACTCAACTTTGCAGAGAAGACATTCTAAAAAGCTGGGGCAACAACAGAGAAGGAGATACTTCTCTAGTGAACTTGCAGAAATTGTCAGTGAATCTGCATAGATTCTCTTAGTAAGAAAGGGGTTCCTGTATGTGGCATTCTCTTAAACTACCAGAATTTAACCTGTGTAGGGCTTTAAAGGTAATGACCAGCACTTTGCCCCAAATAAGTTAATAGTTGGTACGGTGCTTTAAGCACAAATATAATGTGATCGCTTAACATTCTTACCAAGATCCATCTAACTACAGTACTATACTGAATATTTGTTTCACTGAAATTTCCAGGTTAGATACAAACACCACATAAATGAAATTACTGTAGAGAAGAGTGGAGGTTATATTATCAATTTTCAGAGAGAGAGAGATACGGTAGTTGATCAACTGAAGCTATTAAAAAGTGCTCCTGTCTATTTTATAAGTCAGGGAAATCAGGGAAAGTTGCATCCAGAAGCAACCCAAAGTATATACCCAGTTCTTCTGGGAGGCTGTAATCCCATTCACAAGCAGATCTACACCCCTGCCCCCACAATTATGGCTTCTTGCAACAAACATTTTGTCTGGATTCAATTTTAATTTGTCATCCCTAGCCTAGCACATTAGTAACTGCAGACAGGCATTTAGAGGAGTGAAATCATTTCCTGTTACAGAGAAATAGATTTGGGTGTCATGTTGATCATATACAGCAGTGTTATTTTGAAAAACATTGGCAACAGAAGGGATTTCCCAAGGAACACCATATAATAGCTCCCATTTCGAAGAGCAACTATCTCTAAGGAACACCATCTAAAATTTACTTGTGAGATAGGAATAGAACCACTACAAAGCCATGTGTTCTATTTCCAATTGTCTCAGGCTATCTAGAAAAAATACTAGCCAAAGCTACTGAGAGGGTTATGAGAAGCAACAGAAACACATTCTCATTATTGATCCTCAAAGATCAAAGTGACCTAGGTTGTGTCAACTTTATAGTTTGTTCTAAAGCTAGTTAGAAATGGTCGAGGTAATCTGCTTCTTTCAGGATAGCCTGTAGCTGAAAACCCACCAAGCCATCATTCAGATGATTTGCTAGTGAACATGTGGCAGAGCTCATGTTAAAAATAAATCCCTTAACATGGAAAGTTATTTTTATCTAATCCCCAACAAACTGACAAAGTATTAGTGGATATCTGGTATAAGAAAGAATACTTCCAATTGTTCAAAGAATTTCTAAGGGTTATCTATGTATATTACAGTTCTTCAAAAAAACCACTACATATTAAGTGTCCTCGGGTAACAGTAATTTTGAGAAAATTATTTTATCATATATTATTTCACCCTTATTCACTGGTACAGCATTTATATCTCATACTCATCCAAAAAAAAGGACTGTTGCCTACAAATTTCCCCAAAGAGCTTAGGATTGTTTGGAGTTTTATGAGTATAAGTAATCTGTTTTTAGACTAGACAGAAGACAGGTTTGCAAATCACCATATATGAAAATATTACTATCTAAAGGTTAGTTGCTACTTCATATACGATACAAACAGAAACAGAAACCTAATTTCAAATAATTACTAAATGAAGGTATTATAATGACAATTTCTTTGCAAATGTTTTGCAAGCCAAATCCAAAGCATGATACTATAACCAGGATTGTATTACTGTACTGTACCATTTAAATGCTCCAGACAAAAAGCTCTTATTTCAATATCCTACTGGCAGCAAAATATTTATCCATTTCCAATATTAAAAATGCTATTCAGACAGACAGTTTTAAGCACGTATGCTGCTCTAAGAAACGTTTGCTTTCAGGAAAAATATAACATATGGCACAAAAGTTAAAATTTAAATTCATAGTTACTAACACACAAAATAGATAATAAAGCTACATGCGATCAGAACATTTGATGCCCTTCTCTGATGTATGTGAACAAATAATTGATCTGGCAAAATGAATTGGAAGATTTATAAATTATGTAGTATTAAAACTGAAAAACACATAGAAGTTTTAATCCCTAAAGAAAACATTTCAAAGCAGCTCCACACTCCAACCCATTTTTTCGTTGTTGTATTGCAATCAAGCACTGCCCTCTTCTGGCAATGCTTTTCAAATCTGAAATGTAATACAACACATCTAAAAGATGATTATGGCATTAAAACTGTCTCAAAAACAGTTAATAACAAATTTCCAATCAAAGGGCTCCAAAATCTGGTCAGTGTGTACTGGCATTGGCAATATCTGTCATCCTCAGGTATTGTTACTCACTCTCTCACAAATAGGCAACCTTTTTTGATCTGGAACTATATCTAGAATTTTGAGAGCTTGTGATGATGAAATTCACAAAATAATGGTTATAGGAAACTTTACTGTTCACAAAATGGATGCCCTAGGTAGCCTGGCCCGGGGAAAAACACCCACGTAGCAGAAGCCAAATAGTGCTCGCCACCACCTTTTTGGGACCACAAATAGATCTGATATTAGACGCTTTGCCTTTAGTAAGTCAACTTTTAAGAGACGCAGGCAAGCAACAAGGAAGATATAAAATACAGTATTTCCCAGTCTTGTGCCACATCCTTTTACATTTTTTCTCCTTTCTCACTCATGTCTATTTTTCCACCTACTCAAGATATTTTCTCCTTCAGTTGTATTTCTGTTCTCTTCTTATAGAGAGAGAAAAGGACAGAACACTATGAACATTCTAACAATGTCCAAATGCAAGCCAAGTGTTCAAAACCAATGAATAAAAGTGTTTTTCAAACTCTACACCATGGAGTACATTGCTAAGCAGGTATTTTCCAATAACTGCAGTCAGAACCCATTTTAAAAAGTCTTTGGTTGGAAAAGGCTGGATAAAAAACAGCAGACCTAAACAAAATCAGTGGACTTATACACACAAAAGCTATTGTTTTAAATATTTTTTTCGAGTTTCTGAAGTTAAGAATAATATTACTATGGTGTTTATTAAGAATACCTTAAAGATTATTGCTATAGGAATATCTTCTGAAAGGGTGTTATGCTTCAGATAAAACCTTCCTTGTTTCACAGTTATATTTGTTCTGCTCTTCTTTTCATGCGTAGAGCTAGGCATTAGAAAAAAGGAATACAGTATTAATATTTATACTTTTTATTCAGAGAGGAAAAAGTGTCAAGACTTCTTGTATATTTGGAATTTCATAGCCCCAAAATATGTTCCTGTTAAAAATTGAAAATGAGCTACTGTATCGACCGTTTCTCTGAGCTGTGCTCAATAAGAAGATGACCCAGACAGAGGTCAGGTTTTACTCACTATAACTGCCAGGCCAGGAATAGCCAAAAGGTTTGATGGGCAGCAAGAAAAATCATATTGAGCTGCCAGTCAGCTTGTCAGTGAGAGACTGGCCAACGGTTAGCCAGACAAAAAAGCCAAGCAACAGAAGCTGGTGGCAGACTATGTGATTCAGTTGGATTTGGAGATAATCATGCCAGAGGTTGGATGATGGAGGGGACTTGTCTTTGTTGATTAGAACAGGAAAGAATGGTGATGAAGAAGAGAGGGAAAGTGAATGAGGGACAGAGACAGTGGATCAATTGCACCAAGAGAGCTGAGAGAGAAATGGGAGTGAATGTTAAATGGGAGGTTGAAGGATGAAAGTGGATGTGAAGGATATTGAGGATTATTTGTGACAGGATATTATGTTGGGAAATAATTGAAAAGAACCTGTCCCCAACATGTCCAAGTTCTTGAATAATTCTAAAATAACTTTCTAAATTCCAGTCAAGCTTAACAAAAGAGATAGTTATTCAATAATTCTTTTACCTACCTGGTAACTGATGCCCCAACTGTTCCTTTTCTGTCAGCTTCCACTATTATTCGGTTTTTCGATAACTGCTCTTGGATAAGAATTACCTTTTCCACTCCTTTGACAATGAAGTAGCCACCTACCAAATAGAAGATGAATGTTTGTTTATTCAGGTGCTGGAATCTAATTAAGATTTATGCAATTTTGAAATATGCATTTGGAATTTCCTAAACCCTCAGCAAGATAATAAATCCCTGGATAAACCTGGACTCCTTTCAGTCAGGAGAAGTCGTTGGTCACTCTTTTAGATGTTCTCTGATAGTTGTGGGAGAAGGGTAGTACATCTATCTCTTCATGACTTCCTGGTGGCCTTTGATACCATTTACCATGGTATCCTTCTGGGCCAGCTCCATGGGCTGGGAGTGGGTGGCAGAAGATTGTGCTAGCTCACTTGCTTTCTCTGTGGGGCCAGTTCCAGTCAGTCAGTTGGGAGTGAGAGATCCCATCCTTAACCCTTATTTTATGGGGTTCTCGAAGGGTTTGGTACTCTCTTCATTTCTATTTAACACCTACACGAGCCCACTGTTGTTGTATTGTATGCTGCCCAGAGTCACGTCTTGTGAAATGAACAGCTATATAAATATGCTAATTAAAATTTAAGGAATATTAGGGATTTGAATACAAGCAAATTGCATGAAATACCACTACCACTGATGCTGCTTTTTCCTTGAAAGGACACTTAGTAATTGTTTTCATCACTGCAGCTTTGAGCTGCAAAATCTCAGACTACACATTAATTCATGATTGCAAAATCTTAGTAATTACTATCTTAAAAGGAATCAATGCTTAACCAAAATAGCAAAGAATATTAGAAAATAAATTTGGAACCTGGATCTAAAGGACACTCATTAAGCTTTGCAAATTCTGCTGGAGTTTTCCCAGTGAGAACACAATTGGAACTACGTAACATTATCGGCATCCTATAGGAAGAAAAAAAGCATAAATTAATGGTTTATCAGCTGGTCTTTCAGACAGATTACCTAAATACCACTGGAAAAACAGTAAGCCAGATAATAATTGTGGTAGCTAAGGTCTTTTTTCGTAGTTTCAGATAATGAACAACATTTTTGTATTTATATATGAACAGAGAAGTCCCCTATTTCATTGTCAAGGCAAAGCACTATAATAGATTGACTATGACTTGGATCACTGAGTAATGAGATATGAATACATGGAAGTTTGTTAAATGGAAACATTCTTTATAACTTTCTCTTGTCGCTTTTCATATTTCACAACTGTTTTTAGATTAGAAATGCTTGCATCAATGCAGTGAATATATGCAAATATAGGGATTTCTTTAGCCAAATAAGCAAGGGTCAAGCATGGTTTCTATTTAACTGTAATGCCAGCAACAGTAATACAAAAAATTACTACATCATAAAACCTGAATTAACTTGCTAACATAAATGCAGGAGTTCCTTTATGTTATAGATATTTCCATAGCAGGGCTACAATAATGCTGTGCCAACTACTATGTTTAAAAAATAATTATTTGTGCAGCTTAAAAATTATAGCTCTGCAAAGGCCCAAAACACAAGGATTGATCATGAAGTTAAATTTTCATCACTGTCATAACTACGAATGATCAATAAATGAGGCAGCTGATAAATGAGACTATCTGTAACCTAACTACTGAGTTGCTAATTTAGAAAGTTCATTCATTTAGTACAGAGAAATCAAATTACACATATGCAATCTGGCACAAATATCCCAGAGAAACAAGGTAGAGAAAGCAGAAAGAACTGTTTTTATATGCAATAAAAATTACATTCAAAGCTGTGTAAGTACTTAAGCTAAATTGGCTGAAATGAAAATAGGAAAGAAAACGCATGTAATTTGTAGGAATTACTCTTGATTTGACAATAAAACAAAATTGTAATAATGGTAAATGGTAAATTGATATTAGAATTGACATTGCAGGAAAGATTTTAATTGCATTTCTTTATCTAATTATCTACCCATCACACAGACTCAAGATCCAAAAGGGCCAATCAAATCAGAGACCCTTCTCATGCTAAAATTTTTAAATCTTTTTTCCTCTTCACTAATGTTAATGCAAACCAGACTGGAATACGATCTCCAACTTGAGACCTATTCCCCCAAAGCACAATTGCTGTTTGCAATCAAATCACATGACGCAAAAGCACTATGCACAAGATATGCAACTTGGGTTGCACAGCCAACAGTCATCAGTATCAATCCCCTATAGCAGATGGACATGAGGATTTTGTCACCTATTAAGTGTAACACCCAAGAAAAAGTGAGTGTCTCAGCTACTCTTTGTTGCCCTTGACTTTCTGATTGCATTAAGGTGGCTGCTGGTTACAAACAAGAAAAGGTTGCTACTGCTCCTTAATTGCACGAATAGCATTCATTAGCATTACAAAAGCAAAATGAAAGATACTGACCATCACTCATTACCAGTATTTTGCCAATATCATATCAGCATATAAATGCACTAGCAGCTCATCAACAAAACACAACAGGCAACTGCATTATGTACAAACTGACATACTCTTTTAGTTCTTTAAATATGCCTTGAAGCTTAACAAAATCGAAGAGCAAACCAGCATAATCTTTTTTGTCTTTTAAAATGCATAAGGTCCACATTAATAATATAAGAGCCCACCAAAATCGGCTTAGAGAAGTATTTTTGAACAGAGAATATATTGACCCATACTGGCAGTCTATGAATCTACTGTCCCCATATCACCAAAATTTGTGTGTGACACACTGACACATTTTTCATTTATTTTTCTTCTGTCTTTATTATTCTATAGTAACTCAAAGAGTGAAGATACAGAATACTTGTTCCTTCTCCTACTTTTCTCACTCACCCTCTGGTGTCTAGGCCAGCACCTTAATCGCTACACTACACTGGCTCTCTTTACCTTCCTTTTCCCAGCATGCCACATGAATTCAAATCCATATAAAATCTCATTTCTTTATAGCAGAAACAGAGGCTATAGCTGGTACTTGACTTCAGTATGAAGTCAGGTTGTGAAGGACCTGCCATCCACAAGGTAACCAACTTCCAAACACCCCTGGCTCAATACAATTGTTTCTGTGATTAAGAGGATAGTCACAAAGAATAGCTCAGGCCTAGAACCTGCTTTAGCTGTGACATTCTATTCCTGGAGGCAGAGACCCACCACTGCAACTTTTGCTGGATTCAAGCTACTATCTGACCACAGGTAGAAGTTTCTTTAGGTAGGGTTATCCTGAGTGTTTTAATGCTAAGGTAGATTAAATTCAAAACGCTAGACTAATATAATGTCTCTGCTTTACACTCAGGTGAAAATGACCAGTATTATAAGCAAACAAACAAACTTTTATCCATAAAATGCTAATTGTAATCTTGGTGCCTGTTCAGATCAAGGTCATGCCCATTATCAAGCCAAGTTCCTAACTATATTCTGTTATGTGTTAACTAAGGCTAATATTAGTTTCTTACCTGCCAACGGGTAATGCATTACGAATAATTCTTTGGCTGCCTCGGGTATATTCAATGTCCACTGTAATTGGGGCAGAATAAGTCATATCTCTCAAGCGACACTTAAAAGAAAGAAAAAAGTTCCATATGGGGAAGCCATCAACACTTCTTCAATGTTTTTCTCAGAGACTACCATGTTTTTAACTGCTAAGATTGTATCTATAGCAATATAGATAGAATGAGAATAAACTATACTATTATAGTAAACTAAAGTGTTATAGTAGTTGGTTTAGTGGATTTCAGATGCAATGGTTAAAATCTGTGCAAACATTATATACAGAAAAATCTTTTACATTTATGTACACTATTATTCTACTTTAATAGACCACCTCTCCTTAACTGAAAGCTTATTGTAAACTCAGTTTAATTTGACAGTTGTCAAATAATTTTCAAAGTGAAGTGCTGAAGAGCAGCTTATACCTCATGAGGAGAAACAGGTCTTGTTACATTGAAGCTTTCTTCAACATCTGGAGTACCCACATAAATATTGAGATATCTGCAAGATAAAATCCAATAAAAATAATTAAAAATGGAATATGAATCAACTGTCAAATATGTAGTTCATGTTTAATATTACTAGATTTCTATTTACTAAAATTAATTATAACTATTTAGAAAAATCAGACTAAATACTACAAATATTTAACCACAAGAAAAAAAGGTGTTTTTTTCATTAAATCTATTTGGAGTAAAACCATATTACTATTAATCCATCTTAGCCAGATCAATTATATTATATGTTATTCTGCACATCTGCAGCATTTTATATAAGATTTTGTAGCAGATTTTATGGATTAAACAAAAGCCTCCATGGAAGTTAAGGCTCAGGTTATTCAAGCTACAATCTGAATAAAATTTAGGCTTACTTTAAATACCACATTGGATCAGCATCACTTGTAATTTTTTCATTGGCTTTCATTATTTTCTTTATCTGAAAATGGAAGAACATTTACGTAGGTTGAAGGATATGCTATACAGGTACTTGACTTACGACTGTTTATTTAATAATAATTCAAAGCTACAACAATCTTGGGAAAAGTGACTTACAATATGTACTTGCAGTTACAATTGTTGCAACACACCCATGGTCACATGACTGAAATTTGGACTTTTAGCAACTGGCTGACATTCATGATCAGTTGCAGCATCCTGTGGCCACATGATTATGATTTGTGACTTCTGCCAATTTCTGGCAAAAGGTACCCACTGGGGAACCTGGATTCAGTTAACAACCATGTGATTCATTTAATGTCCACAATAAACATTGTAAAATTGAGTCTAACTTGATTTATGACGGCAATGATTTATGACAATATTCAGTCCCAATTGTGGCTATAGGTCGAGGACTACTTATAGGCTTTAATATTCAATAAAACAAAATGGCTTACCTCTACATTGATGAAATAATTGAATGAATCTATATGTTGCTTTACAAGTCCTTTTACCTAAAATAGGAAGATTATCTTCAGTGAAAACAAATACAGAACTTTTGAACTGCTTAAATCTCATTTATTTCACACTTTGAAATGTTACTTGAAGGGTTTCCATAGTATCTTAAATTACTTAAAATATCAACTAAGTTTTGCATAAATAATTCAGCCATCCTGGCAAGGTGAAGATTAGTTTTATAGCGTGCACTATACAATATGAACGGATGTTTACATCTACCTTATATAATAACTATGTATAGTATACTGTATATATTGCATTAGTATGTTTCACCCCAAGGTTGGTGTTCCACAGCCCGGGAGCCAGAGAAGTTGCTTTCCCACAGACCAGGTGACCCAAGTCTAAGCAACCCATTCAGAGAGAAGTGCCAAGCATAAAGGACCTGTAAACAACTGCCTGTCTGTTGTCAAACAAAAAGGCCAGTGCAAATTCAATGCTTCAGGCAGCAAAAGATTATGCAAAACATGTTTTCATGACTTAAGCAGCCCTATACTACCACCAGGCATAACTCCAATGCAAATGGAAAGGTAAATTAAACCATAATTCAGCACACACCCACATCGACTGTTAATAAATGCCAGTCAGTGGTTTCACCCCAGATCAGAGGGGGGAATAACAGGCATGGAGCAGCAACTGACTTGGAGTGAAGGAGCAAGGTATTTCCATTGGGCGGCGGGGGGTGGTGTCTCCCACTCACACAAACTTCTTGGGTCAGATGCAATTTCTAAAGAGGGAAGGGGAATCATCCCTCCTAAGTCTTTCCCCTCTAGGCAGGTTGCAACCTCCCACCAAATAGCCACTGCCTTATTTGGTCCCGGCAGTATTTCTATTCCCTGAATACCTGAAGTTACCACAAAAGCAGCAATGCCTGAGAGAGTAAAATTAAAAGGAAAAGATGTAATATTATACAAAACACAATAGTACAGAAGGAAAGAATTAGCAGTCCAGAAAAAGAAATAACAAAATGCATACCAGGAATATACTATTTTAAATGTATTTTCTCATTATTGTAGATAACAACTGAGTAAAACCAGCAACTATATATAATTACTTTGTAAAAAAAAGATAAAGATTTTCCCGCTTTGATCATACTTTTTACTAACCTTCAAAAAAGCTGGAAGTAGCCTCCATTTTTCCTAAAAACAAAAGAATATCAAAAGATTCAAAAGATGTGGAATATAAATTAAAGAAAAATAGGTAACTTATTTTAATAGTTTTATAATTATTGCTTTATCCATAGTAATATGTACTGATACATTATATGTATCTAGACGGTACTAGATACATGTTGTAATATTAGATACCAGAACTTTTGAGTTAGATAAATATTATACATAAGATTGCAAGTTTAACACATTTATATTTTATTTCTTATTCTACAGAACTGGACTTCCTATCAGATCTCTCATTCAGATTTTCAACAGATTTAAAATTCCCTATTTAGTAAAATAGCTAGGGATCTTCAAGCCATGCTGCTTTAACAAACAGGTTAAATCATGGCCTTCAAACAAATGTAAATATAAGATGATCTTGTTCACATATAATAGCTAATAGATTATTATGAATGAGCTAGCATACTGGTACTCACAAATAGTTGCCATACTCATGGATGTTAAGGGTTAACTTTGCTTTCTGTTATTGACTTTTATTGGCCAGTTTCTGTCTCTGAAAGAGCTAGCATGTTGGATTACACTTCTTGGTTATTTCTAAATGGCTTCTGCTATCAAAAGTAGGGCTAAATAAAACATGGAGGATATCATGAACTGCAAACCAGATATTCTGGCTAGAATCAAAAACCTAAAGTAAAGGAGAAGTGATTAAGCAACATACTGACTCATTCCTAGTAAACCAAAATTCTTGGAACTATTGGCTTACTTTGGCAAATCAAGTCTCCCATTAGGTTCTTCCATTATTGCTTCTATTAATGCTCTACTACAGGGATCTTCAAACTTGGCCCTTTTATGACTTGTGGACTTCAACTCCTAGAATTCCTCAGCCTGGGAGTTGAAGTCCACAAGTCATAAAAGGGCCAAGTTTGAAGACCCCTGCTCTACTATATCATTTAAATATTTTACTTTGGTAGAAATCTGTCAAGAAAAATCACAGGTAAAGTGCATGTTATGTGAGAGATGAACAAGCACCTAAAGTTACTGAAGCACCCATGAACATCTTTCTTCAGTAGTGAAACAAAGCTGCTCTGATCAAACACAAAATAGCAATACTGGTTGGAACAACAGCTGTTTTATCTGGGCTTCCTCAAATTCCAACAGTTTCCAGAACTTCTGATCTCTAAAAAGAGAAATATGGGAGACAAGAATAGCATCTAGTTCCCACAATTAACAGTCAAAAGCAGAGATGAATTAAAAACTACTGCTCTGAGAATATAGTATTATATATACAGGAACACTAATACTAGCAAATCTAATAATCAACCGAATTATATATATATTTTAAAAAATCAATCTTTGGATTTAAAAACCGAGAATTCTATCAAGGATAGCCCTACTTGTCAGGAGATGGTCTCTTTCTAATCACCAGGATGCTGAGAAGGAAAGAGGGTCTGATTTAGTGTAACTACCTATTCTATGCTTCATCTCCCTGAGTGACTAATGTCCCTCTTATATCCTCCCATAGTCAAAAGAGGGTCAGAAAAGGACTAATATAATGAAACTGTAATCAGAAGCCTCTGAAACTAGATTTACTCTCCTTTTTTGACAGCAAGTTTAAAAAGCTTCAGGTCCACAATCGCTTTCTGTTTTGGTCCCGCTCCTTTCGCTCACCTCCACCGTATTTACAGGAGCCGCCGCTTGCTCGGGAGTAAAAGCTCCCAACTCCGCCACATCCATGCTGCAGAACGCTCGCCCTGCAGACCCAGCGTTTCCTGGGTATAAGAGCCTGCGTGTATTCTTCAAATCTGTCCGCTCTGCAACTCACCAGCTGAAAAGAAGTTCCGTTTAATGCGCTACTAAAGCTTATTTGTCGTGAGCAAATGTAAGCGCTTGATCAGAATTAGATGCGTTGTTGTTGTCCGTGGGTGTAATTCAGGCTCCTTGGACGGAACTATTTCACCAAGAGCAGAGCTTATTTACCCCGTACTAATCCTCCCGACCTACAGTTTTTGATTGTAAAGAAATTAAATAGGTAAGTCAAAATAATTAGAAACATTGGGATGTTCGTACAGAACATCCTTTAGAGCAGAGTCTCTCAAACTTAGCAACTTTTAAGTTGTGTGGACTTTGACTCAGTTTGGCCGGGGAATTCTGGCAGTTAAGTCCATGCATCTTAAAGTCGCCAAGTTTGAGAAACAGTTTTTTAGAGTTTAAATGTATGTGCCAACTCTACGTGACCAGGCTCTATTTCATAAATATTAATGTGCAATCTATAGGCTTCCTTCAGAAGAATAAAAAGGTATACCAACTAGGCCATGTTTGAATGCAAAAATCTGAACTACCAGCAAAGAGTTAAGCATATTCTGTGTTTCTATGTGTTATCAGGTGGTTGCCCGGATTGTTGAAGCTGTTATATTATGTGTATAAAGTGCATGACCCTGCAAGGAGGTCAGAGACAATGATTAGCCAAAGGCACCCAGGGATTGAGTTGCACAATGTCCTATGCCTGTGGCATTTCTATGATGTAGCATATGGTAGCAAATCTATATTCCTTGGTATGTGCATTAGTAAAGTTCAGCATCTTTATCCATTTTATAAAGTTGTAAATTTCTTTTAGATTAATATGTAACAATTAAAATAGCTGGCACATTTATTTCTAAGCCTACTGTAAACCCATTGAAATAATTAGTTTTATGCATGGATTGAGTATGGCCAGATTCAGGCATTATTTTAAAGGAGCTGCAAGATTCCAGAGAATCAGAAAATCTGCATTTTTAAAGCAACAGTGGTATCTTTTTATATTTATGCTTAGTAATATGTTTATATTTGCAGAATTTTCCTAAGTATCTCTTTGGACACAGGAATGTAAATATATTTTTATACAATTTTTTATAATAATAAAATACGAGTTCTATTGTCTGCAATCTGCAGTTGACTTATTTCTAGTTTCAGTCTCAGTGTGGTAACTGCAAGTTTATTTTTTACTTGCAAGATATTTTGCTTTTTCTCCAGGATCTTAAAGCAGATGTAATAGTACTCCATCTATTTCCCCCCTCAATAACAACCTTGTGAAATACGTCTGAGAATGATTGGCTCAAATCACCTGTCAAACTTCCATAGCTAAGCAGGTACAATTGAATCTGAGCGTCTGCAGTCCAAGTCCCCTGTGTCCTTGATAGCCAAGTCTTTAACTGATCTGGTTGAGTGTTTTACATAGATACAGTTTGTCTGATGGTATCAGGTAAGCAAAAACAAAAAAGAATTTTAAGCTTGAAATGGGCAGCTGGGCCTGCCATAAAGAAGCAAATAGTGTAATCTGAAATATGTTAGATATTTATGTTAAGTGATTATATCAGTTGCTATGTAAGTAGAAACATCAATACATCTTTACATGTTCCAGGTACTGACTAAAACAGCCTAATTTAATGGCTCTGATACAGCAGTACTTTTATTGCCATTTCACTTGGTTTTACTTCTTCTCTGCTTTCCCTTGCCAGTAAGGATTGTTGTCACCTTTAAACTATCCACTGAAAATATCCAAGAGTTACTGTAGATCCAGCAACCATCTAATCTGCTGTCTTCATGTTTTTGTATTTATACTTAAAATGAAAATCTCCACACATTTTAAATGAAATCAAATTTAATGAATACATTTAAGACAAAAACCACTTAATGAACCAATTACATACATATCTAACTTTAGCTGAAGAAAGTAAATGTACTTCAATAATATCAGTAACATGCAAGAGGAACAACTGTACTTAACCAAGTATTCTGAACATCGAAGAGATTATGAAGGTTAGTTGTGAGATATTCAAAAACTCTTGAATAGACATAACATGCTATATAAAATGCCCCTTTCATTTATGAAAATCACACATTATCTTCTGCATGAACATTGTACAATAAATATAGGCTGGATTCATACACTTAATAGCAATTAACACCCACTGAAATAAATGGGACTTGCTCTGTTTAACTTGTTCCATTGTTTTCAATGGTATCCAGGTTAAACTAATTTAGATCTAAACCTCTAGGTAAATTAAAAATTTGTGGAGACATACATTCACCACTTGATCATCCTGCATAATGTAGAATGCTTAAAAACAGATCATCATACACCATAACATGATTACAGAAAGGGGTTTTTTAGTAAATATTATAGCTTTACAAATTTATCAAGGTACATATACGTCCAAAATATTTTATACTTTTTAAATTTCAAGGTTAAGAATTAGATAATTGCTTTTTCTGTCCATGGCATGGGTTAGTAAAGCATAGCCCTCCATTTGTTGAACTACAGTTTTTAACAGCTATAGCTAATATGACCAACATGCAGGATGCTAGAAGTTATAGTATTGCATCAGAGGGCCAAACTTTATTCACTATATATCGGATATTCACATATTCACTTCTTGATACAAGTCACCAGAATCAACAAATATTGTGGCTCAATACATACTTCCTTTAGCCATATACATATTTTGATAGTTACCACAATCATCTCACACCCTCTCTTCTCAAACCTGCTAAAATTTATTTAGAAAAATGAAAGGTGGAATATTGAGAGCAAGGGATATCAGAACAAGGAAGATCTCCTAAAAAAACATTAAGATACTGAGCAATTTAAGAAAATTGCTTTGTAAAACTAAAGTTGGCTGTCATAAGCACCTCTGGATTGCTGAAGAAATGTTTATCACAAAAAGTTATTTTGTTCAGTCCCATGTGGAATTGACATGTAAGAAAAAGAAAATGGTTCTTTCCTAAAATATCCTAGCAATATTTATTTAATAGAGATTTTTTACAAAAATAATTCATATCAGTGTTCCCCAATCTGTTTTATTTTGTAGAGATTCTAACTTTCAGAATGCCTTGCTTGTCACCAGGTTGATGGGCTGATGTACACAGTTCTATTTCTGTAAGAACAATTACCTATGTATCAGCAGTTATTTTAAACATTAAGGTCTTTCTTGAAAGTCTTTGTGACAATCATTTCAGAAGCATCATATGGTAAGAGGATTGCATGTTAAATTAGAAAAAAAGCAAGTAAATATCAACTGGGACTATTTATTGACATAAATCTGCAAAAAGTGTTCACATGTTCAGCATTTGCTGCTTAATACCATATATCTGTCTTCTTAAGCTCTCCTTTTTCAAATTCTGATTCATGCTGGTAGTAAACAAAAAATTATACATTCAATTTATTTTAGCCCTTCAATAAGTTGAGAATTTTTTAAAAAAATATAGCTTGTATATAATTCAGCAAGTTGTAAAGCAAGTGAGTTAAAATATCATGACTTCCCTTAAAAAAAATGAACTACTCTTCCAGGTGAAATCAGAGGCTACTAAATTCTAAGCAATTGCTATTATGAAGACTGCATACATTAAAGGCTCAAAATGGGAAACTGCCTGGGACAAATTTGACACATAATCATCCCTATTATCTTGTGAGAAAAGAGAAAGCGGGGCGGGGGGCAGGGGGGGGCTTCCTTGAGCAATCCATTTGGGTAAAGGCAGAAGGCAAATGCCCTAACATTTCAGATTACATCTTGAAATATACATTTTATATTATTGCACCATAGTCACTCACATAAGCATATTAAGCATTTAAAAGATTCATATTACTGTGGGCATTTATACACATCTAAAATATTTGTGTAAGAAAAAGAAGTTACAGTAAATAAGTGCCATGTGTTATGATCCATTGTTACAAACAATCCTTTCAAAAGTTACATTTTAAAAATTTAGTAATTGCTTTAATTTAGAGGGAACTTTATTTGACTATAATCTGTATAATATAGACACATTTCTCTCTGTCTCCCATTAACAGTCATCACTGCAAGCTATGCATAGTCAAAAAAGAAGAATGTAGATCACAATATAAATATTGTGAAAAGGAGGGAACAAAAAAGCTGTACATATTTCAGTTGGAAGAAGTCTCAAGTTCTGCTTTGTTTTTTTCTGTCTCATTGAACAGCAGTTTTCGAAAAATACTTGCATAGAATGGTCCATAAACCTGTTTATTAAGGTTAACAATGCTAGCATACTGCGATCCAATAGTCTCTATCTCTTTCTGAATCACACCAAGACCTCCAGGAACTGTAGGCATACAATTTTGAAAACATGGAGAAGCAAGCAAGCTTTTCATGTACAAATGAATTCGTTTACCTGTAAAAGGGGGGAAAACACATAGATGTACAATTAGACTTCCTGGCATTATTTAGGACAGCATTAATTTCTCATGATGAATGAACACTGATCAACTAACATGCTGATTAACTGCAAAACATTCACATATCAAAAAAGGCAGTATGGCTGTAGAGATGGCACCCTGGTTGATACTGATGCTATAGAAGTTGACATCTATGAAAGATTTGACATGTAGACTACAAAATGCACTGGAAATCTATACAGAGAAAATCTTTCCTCTTTCAGGGAAGTCTACAGTAAAATCGTATTCAGTGAGGACAATATGTGAGTTATGATTTAGAAGAGCCGTAAGTTTCCAGTTCCTGCTCTCAATGCCTTAGCAAACTCCATGTCTGCCAAGATTCACATATCTTGAGTCATAATGTTGTTTGCTTGGTTTACAGTATTTTGTTTAGTGAATTTCAGCACTGATTTGTAAAATGTGTGATCAACCCAGTCAACTGGTTTATTCAACAGTCTGCACTCACAGTCAGTCAGTGGGAAGATCCTTCTGCATAAACGATTGCAAGATAGTGACAGGGTTCGTCCAGGTTTTAAATAGGAGAGACAAAGCTAGCTGCCCTCCTGAACCTGTGCTCCTTTCAAATAACAGTCTTGCTAAAACCGGGCTCATCATTTAGGAAAGCTAGGATTTCTGGATTCTGCAACTGAAATCTAAATCTAACACCAGTAATGTACTATTAAATGTAAGAAGTGGGTGGACCCAATCTTTACAATGGGGACAAGGGGAGGATTTTTAAAAATACATATAAAACAGAGTGGTCAGGAATCATAGGTACATAGGTAAAGGTAAAGGTTCCCCCGCACATGCGTGCTAGTCATTTCCGACTCTAGGGGCCGGTGCTCATCTCCGTTTCAAAGCTGAAGAGCCAGCGCTTGTCCGAGGACATCTCCGTGGTCATGTGGCCGGCATGACTAGATGCCAAAGGCGCATGGAACGCTGTTACCGTCCCACTGGAGTGGTCCCTATTTTTCTACATGCATTTTTACGTGCTTTCGAACTGCTAGGTTGGCAGAAGCTGGGATGAGTAACAGGCGTTCACTCTGTTACACGGCACTCGGGATTCGACCTGCCAAACTGCTGATCATCTGACTGACAAGCTCAGCATCCTAACCCACTGAGCCACCGCGTCCCTTCGTAGGTACATAGGTACATTTAAAATTACATTTCATATTAATAATAATATCAAGTAATTCATCACTAACCAATTAAGGTGATGACAGCATTGTCTTCTTCAACAATATTGCAGAGCTGACCTACCAAATTTGCTTGAACTTCTTTATTTAATAATTGAAAGCCTCTCTCTGTGAGTGATTCATTTATTGCATTACATGTCTGAATACCTATTGTATTAAGAGCTTCTTTTAAATCAAAACTCCTGCAAGAAATAGGGGAGGAGATTAGAAACAAAATGCTATCACATAATGCTTTTGCCTATTAAAAACATTATTCAATAATTCATGTGTTTACTTACTCCTTATGCATTCCGTCAAGCAAAACAAAAGAAATTCTTTTTTGTTTCTCAACAAAGTCTGGAATATCCTCAATAACTGCAGGTAGCATGTTGCTTGTTATGAGAGAAATACACCCTACAATCTTCAATTGGTTCAATTTCTTTGATAATTCTTGAAGGCGAGTTTCATCTGTCATTAGTGTCTGAAACAATTGGAACATTTATGAATAATCCTCAAACATCTGACAATATGTAACATCTAAGTATATCTTTGTGAGGATGTCAACTTTTTCATCAGGTTCAGGATAAAAAAAGTCTCTTGAGAAATGTAACTACCACCATATTTTCATTATATTCAATACTGCTGGTAATACAAATGCTACATGTCCATACTCCTATCTTTATAAATATTATTTGATAAACATTTAAATGTAAATTAGATTAATGAGCAAATGGGGCCTACATAGGTATTGGTTAAAGCCCAAGGCTCATCCCAGCTTTCTATATCACACATTAACCAATCGGATTGATTTAGGAAGCGACTTCCGGTTTGCTGCCACAGCTGCTGCGGACTTCGGAAGGCGAGCTCCATCTTTCGCATCTGATTTCACACCGCTGGGGAACCCTGGAAAGGGTAGAAAGTCATCCTTAGGGGTGACCAGCAAGGAAGGGATCCCCGCTTGATCGCGGGAGGGTGGTAGCTCTTCTGCTCGATCCGGGGCAGCCCTCCAAACCAGCAGACGAAAGACCGGCCATAGAACTATGGCCCATCACTAGGCTGTAGACAAACTTACCACCAGGCACCTACAAAACAGTGCTGATGAGATGGGTGAGATCTACGTCTCTTCATCCTAACTATTTTTTCTACCTGTATAAGCTGCCCAAAATATTTTTCCCCTTGTGAGAGGGGGAAGGGAGATTCTATCCCACCCTCTAAAAACAGCGGCAACTGACTATCCAGGGGAGTTTAAAACATTGCAAGAATAACCTGATTCTGATTATCTTTCTAAAATTTGTGGACTAAAAAAACTTCTTATTTTTATTGAAGATCTGGGTTTTTACTTACAAAAAAGAAGTAAAATTGGAAAAAGGATTATAAAAATTTTGGACTTTAAAAAAAAACCCTAAATGGTATGGGTAACATCTTGAGGCTAAACCTGATATTACAACTTGTTATTGTCTAAAAGAGACTTGGCTGGAAGCCCAGACTATAGATAAAGACTTTTGCAACCTTGACAGATACAAGCTGTGAGAAGCCCAGCTGTGTTCTATACTCAGTGACAACATTATTTTCATTCCCTCATTGTAAAGCTTTTAACTTAACAATCTACCAAGAGAACATGGATGAAGATCAGGAACAGATTCTCTTTATGTTGAAAGCAATTTATGAAACTATTCTTACAGCTACTGATGAAAGCTATAGAAAAGAACAAGATTTCAGCCTAGATATACGAACCCAAACTTTGATTACAACTAAAGAATCAATTACGCAGAATGCAATAGAAGAAGTGGAACAATTAAATACTGTGATAGAAGATTCAATTGATCAACACAGTTAATGGAAAACCCAGAAAAGAGACCGATAACATGGAAAAGGGAAAAGACTTTCTATATAAACCAGAAGAAACCTGAGGATCAACAAGAAGAACAGACTGAAGGGAAGATAAACATTTCAGGACAACTTTGTCGAGATGGAAAAATAGAGAGACGATTTGTTAGTTCTTCCAAAAAATGGCAAACAGATGGCCTTTTCTACTCCAAACAATATATATAATAACGCAGGGAGATCTATTTGATGACTTAAAAGCATGGACATGGAAGGCGAGTTGGCAAAGAAAGAAAGCTAGAATAAGGCTGAAGAAAATTGGGGTTTTGACTTATCAGTGAGAATTAAAATAGAACATACTCAAATAGACAAGATGTGCATTTTGAATCCTAGATTTTGTTATGAGCTGAGATAAAACTTTTGGTCATTTAAAACTTGGAAGTATAAATATTAAAAGTTAAACTTGAATATTGATTTGCTTATAAAGGTTGAATGTAAAAGTAATTAAGATATATATATAAGCTAAAAATCTATTGATAAATATAATATGTTTTTACTTAGCTGTTATAATAAAAACTATTAGCTTAAATATGAGATAGTAGACATCAAGAGAAAAAGAGAGGAAATATTTAATGTTGAAATTTTGGTTACTAAATTTAAGACATTTAGAAATTAATAGAAAATAAGAATGTTATACTGTATTATTAATTAGTTGATGTAATATGGTGAGAAATAGAATATATTCACATAGATAAGATGTGTATCCTGAACAATAGGTTTTGTGATGAATTGTGATAAAGGGAACTGTGTTATTTAAAACTTGGAAATTATAAATATTAAATGTTAAATTTAAATATTAATGGGAAACTAAAAATTGGAAAAAACTAATTAGGACATTGTCTATAAAGATTGAATGTTAAAATAACCAGGATATGTATAAACTAAAAATTATTGATAAATGTAAGAGTTATTATTACTTAATTGATATTATAAGAATTGTATTAGTTTAAACATGAGACAGTAAATACTAAGGGGTAAAGAAAGGAAGTATTTAATGTAGTAGTTTGAGACTTGTACTAAACTTGTATGTTATTGAATTACTGATTAACTCAGCCGCCACGTTGCTTTTTAAATATTTAAATGTAAAATTAGAAAAACAATAAAACTGAAAAAAAAGATTGATTTAAGAAGCTCTCAAATGCGAATAGGAGGATCTATTCCTCTTCTGCTATTGCTCCTCAATAATTGCTATTTAAGATAGTAAAAATTTAAGAACCTGGAGGTACTTAACGGCATTTAAGACTAGATGTTATAGTCTTAACTGTCATGACTTTGCCCTGTCTCTTAAAATTATTAAAACAATGATTGTCATCAAATCTGATGGAAGCATATTCTGTAGAGCACGGGTGTCCAACTTGCCACATCACATGATGTGTCACGACATATCACAATTTTTTTTGAATTGCTGGAGCAGGGATGGGCGCAGCCTACGTATGGTGCAACCGGCCCACGGGCCAGCAGTTTGACACCCCTGCTGTATTAATTTCTATAGGATAAAGTAATTAGGTTACCACAGAGTCAGGGGCTCCATTAATAACCAATCACATCAAATACAAGGCGTAATATTATAATGAAAAGAAATGAACGACTGTCAAACTATCGGCTCTCATTATAAAAGGGAGTCAGCTTTATTCAATCTTCTTGCAAAAATCTATCCATGGCATTATGAATGGTAATAATTATTAAACAGCCTACTGGCATAGATTCAGGCAACATGCTATCCTATAAAATGTTTTTGGATTAGTGTGTTGTGGTTTATTCCATAAATCATGGTTAAGCCAACCATGATTTAAGTATAAATTGCTATCCACTATGTATGCTGCAGGAAAAAGGAGAATAAAGGTTTTATTCTATCTTACCTATATTCTATCTTAAGGTGCTAAGATAGAAAGCAAATTACCTCTGGAATTGTTTTTTTCTGATAATCCGACTCTAACAGTTTCAGGTAGCTGTTTGTTAACAGCACAGTTGGACTAAGGTTTGGTTTTGAGATCCCATTAGCACCAGATGATGACATTTCACAAGAAATAGAAGATAATTCATCTTGTATTGATTCCCTTATCCATTTGGTTGTCAAGTCTAGGGCACCTGAACATTTGGAGACAGAGATAAGAAAGATCAGACTTGTACTTTTTGTTTTACAAATGCATGTACCCAGTTCAGTAAATAAGCTATGGGAATGAATAACTCCAGGACCTAATCACCAAAAGATAATAGAGGTGAATATTGAAAACTAGAGTGTTTTAAAAACTGACTAAGCTTACAACAAGACAGAGTAACATAATCATGCCTGAGTATACAGTGTAAGAAACATCCACACAGTAAAACATGTAAGCCAGAGCAGTTTTGCAACTCAAGGTTTTTTACTGATCAGAATCCTTAACAAGTTTTAGAATAGTTTGCTTCTCTCCCCAAATCTGTTGCAGCTTTTTGCTCAAATGCTTCAGATCTCTTAAAATTGCCTTTGTTGCCACTGCATTGTCTATTCCCTTTTACTTAAACAAAGAACATACTTGGAGTTTCTTCAAGTATATCTTGGAATTTTGCTCTTTCATAATCTATCAGGTTGCGCTGAAGGTGAGGTCTAAGACTCTGAATGGTAAAATTAACCATATCCATTGTCATGAGATCCAGAACATGGAATATTTGCCTGAAAGAATAGAGAAATGACAAATTTACAGTATGTTCAAGCACTGTACTTACAGACTTTGTGGGTTGTCCTTTCTCACAATGTGAACATGATATATATTCTTTATGATAACTAAATAAGAGTTTAGTTTTCATAAGAAACTACATCCTATCCAAGCTTCAAAGATAAGGCACACTTGTAAAGCTACTGAGCCAAATTTCAGCTGTTCTGCAATGTTCCTATAGTTACATCTTTATATAACCTATGGCTACTGCAAACACAGATCACAAGAAATGATAACATAAATCCTATCTATTCTGCTCCTATGGTGGTTTAAGCAGGTGCCTATGGGAAACTGGTAGTACAAAAGTCACTTTTTAAACTCTTAAGCAACTAGCTTTAAAAAGCAAATAGCCATTAAGATAGACTAGATATCCATTGGGATTAAAACAACACTGAAAGCTGAGTTGAACCATAAGCAAATACAATGAAAGGACGCTTCTTTTACAAGAGCCAAAATAACGTGTAAGTGGATGGTTGCTTTTATAAAAGATAGGGAATAGGGAAAAAGCAGAAAACTTAAAAAAAGGCCAAAGATTCATAGTTTAAAGTCAGACTGAAGATGGTGATTGTACATGGAATGTTTTAGTCCAGGCTTTCTCAACTTTGGGTTGGTGGGCTTCAGCTCCTAGAATTCCTCAGTTAGTAATGCTTTAGTCAATGGTAAGTAGTATTAATGTCTGACTATCAACAGCAAAATACAAATGGAAGGACTCCACAAAAATGCTAGTTGGGAATTCTAAATGGCATAAGACACCTGGAAATTTGGGAAAGATTGATTTGGATCATTCTTTTAATCACCACCTAGTGTTAAAAAGCAAACCACATACCAACCTCAACAGCGCTACAATATTCCCAGTGGGCTTTAACTGGTTGATATCATTGTCTCTTACTGGAGCACACAGCTTCCCCATAGTGCTAATGACATAGTTTGCAAGACCCTGGATATCAACTGCATTGTGCTCAGCCTGCTGCCTTATAAGGTCCATGTCGAGGACTTCACAAATTTGGTTGCGCATCCTGTTAGCCCCCGGGTTCAAAAAAGAAAGAAGGATCTGCAAGATTAAAACCAGAAGTCAAGTAAGTTGTAATTAATGACCCATAATACCAATGTGTGTTTCATGTGATCAAACACACATATAGAGAGAATCAATCTATCCTACAAGTTAGGAGGAATTTCAGTAACTATGGCTTTATGCCAAACTTCCCTCTTCAAGAGCATTTATGAGTCCTGCCCATCTTGCCCCTTGAAGTCACCCTCTATACAGTTTTTAATTCAAATGATGTGAATGCCATATCTGGATGCAAAACAGGTACTTGCTGTTCCACATCTAGATTATTTCACAAAAGGGTCACTTGGAGGAACTAAGTGGCCACAAAGCTAACAACACTGTGATTTTGGTTCAGTTTTCTCCCCATCCAACCGCCTAATTTACGGGGTAAAAAAAAGCCAGGGAAACCATGGAGGCAATTTTGAACTGCCTGGAAGCTCAAAAACCTTGTGAAAAATTAATACGTACATCCAGGGCTTTTTTTGTCATAGAACGCTCAGAACGGAGTTCCAGCACCTTTTTTTGGATGGAACCTTGTAGGGTAGGCAAGGCGGGTTGTATAACATGTGTGAGTTCCGGCACCTTTTTCTTTTACAAAAAAAGCACTGCGTACATCCGAGTTCTACTAATGAGAGTCAGTTTGGTGTAGTGCCTAAGGCATCAGGCTTAGACCATAAGTTCTACTTCTTAGAGACAAAGTCAGCTGGGTAACCTTGGGCTGGTCACTCTCTCCCAGCCCTAGGAAGGAGGCAATGACAAACCACTTCTGAAACACCAACAAAACTGTAGGGAATAGCCCAAGCAGTTGCCAGGAGAACACTAAGTCAAAGGTATGCATTCGCACAGACACATAGACATCCCATCCCACCCACCGCAAAACCTTTTAACAACTACAAAACAATATTATGATGTTATATAATGTAATATTGTAGTCATATTAGCAGGATCCCATTCAGGCCCTGCTTAAATACTCAGCATGCAAATATTAACACACACAACTTTCAAGCAAAGCCAGCCAGGCACACACATTTTTAACTGGCTTTCAGTACTGACAGGATAAGTTGAGCAGTTATTGTGGTCACCTTGAACATATAACAATGCTACATCAGAGTCTAGCATCACTGTAGGGAAATATAGTAAGAGCTGGCCAAATCAGCATTTTTCCTCTGAGAATCAGACTGTTGAAAATGCTAGTCTCTATCATACCCCAGGAAGCTTGTAAGTAAGAACAAGTATTAGAGGAGAAGTGCTACAATGAGTGATATCAAACTTTGCGCAGTTCTGCCTCTGGCAGCTATGCCATCATAAAAAAGCATGCTATTTTGTATCTACATATAAATTTTCCTTATCATTGCTTTCCATCTGTTATAAAAACTTTTCAGCAGCCTTCCCCACCCTGATTGGCTCTCAACTTTACCATGCTCCCAACCACCATGGCCAAGATACCTGAAAGAGAGTCAGACTAGGGCACAGGTCTGCAACCCGCGGCTCCGGAGCCGCATGCGGCTCTCAGCCGTCTCCTGCGGCTCTTTCAGCCGTCTCCTGCGGCTCCCAGTCCTCTGCCATGTGCAGTCAAAAAAAAAAAGTGGGACTAAAAAAGTTCAACCAATCAATTCAAATATGCAGGGTAGGTGCATATCTCACCTTGGCTCCACTTTTCAGTCAAACCCTGTTCTGCCCATGTGCACATGTACGTGCATGTGCACACATTTTTTTGCGGCTCTCAGTTTTTCCTTTTGTGAGGGAACTGGCTCCGAGTGGCTCTTTCACTGTTTCAGGTTGCTGACGCCTGGACTAGGGGCATCTCGAGAGGCTGCAACTTTACACCTGTAACTTTGATTTACAGAATGCCAATGTAGAGAACCTGCTTCATGGCTGCTTACTGACAAGACAAAAGAGCCTTGGTGGAGCAGTGGGCTAATGCCTCCTTAAGTAACACCAGCTGCCTGCAATTAGTGCAGGTTCACATCCCACCAGGCTCAAGGTTGACTCAGCCTTCCATCCTTCCGAGGTAGGTAAAATGAGGACCCAGATTGTTGGGGGCAATAAGCTGACTTTGTAAAAATGCTGCTGGGGGGGCGCGAAAGCCCTAATAAGCAGGCATATACATAGAATGAAGGCTATTGCTAAACACATTGGTTTGTGCTTAAATTGTAAGCCGCCCTGAGTCTTTGGAGAAGGGCGGGATATAAATGGGATTAAAATAAAAATAAAAATAAATAAAAAAACTTAGCTTGAGAGAGCAGGACCAAAGACCCACCTCTTTAATTTCCTCAAACAGTTTGATTGCATGCTCATACTCAGGAGGGTCTTCCTTCAAATCTTCTTCTAGGCGATCCCAGAATGCTTTATGTACAATTCGTTTAACCCTTCCAGTCAAGCTGTTGGGTGTGAGATGGGAAGACAGGACAGTATATGCATTCAAAGGAAGCATAGTGCTAAAACTACAAAAGTCAAATCAAGTTCCTGCTTAGAGGACCTATCACTTCACTCATAGAAAGATCCTAGCCATGGCAGTTTATAAACCAAGGATCAGGGCTCAATTTATTTGTGAAATGGGCCATTGCAGTTGTTAGAGGTCACAATTTGTGTGATATGTAACCTTTGCCGGTATTTATAGGAATACTGTATGCTCAGGTTTTTTTTTTTAAAGTAGCAATGTGTAAGTTTCACGGGCTTATTTCAATCACAAGTGTAACCTAAAAAAAACCACTTGCTTAGCTTTTTGAACACACATTCTGTACCAAAAGATGAACATTTGAAAGGACCCCGAAACTCTGCAAACTATCTGTGAATGCTTGTTGGTTTGTTTGAAAACTGGCTCCCTTTTCCCTCCCTTTTTTAGAACCCACCTGTTGTGTGGGTGCTCTATGCGTTCCAAATAAAAATTCTCATTTACAGCAATTTCATGAGCCAGAGTCAAGTTTGAGAGATTCCTCGCAGCTGCCATCATTTCATCAAACGTAACCATTTTGGGAGGGCTTGTTGCTGGAGTCAAGAAATAAAACACATGCCACATTGACTCAACATGAAAACAGATCAATATTTTTCATTTCTAAGTGGGTTCTTCATTTAGTGTTTTTTTAAAAAAATTACTCTGAACCTGTATTTTCACAAAATATCTCCTTTTTTTTTTTGGCAAATTCCAAGCCGGAAGATTTTGTTACCTGGAATGCAATTCAAAAACTGCCAGCCCTTGTTCCCCTCTCATTGTTCTTGTAACAGGGTGTTAGTGTTTATTCCTGAAGCAATAGACTAGCTTAGAAATAAACTTAAGGACAAGTTAATTGAGCTTCCCCACCATTCTGTAGCTGGGTTCAAGTACCACACTAAGTCAAACTGCACTTCGTTTTGGCCTGCATGTTCCATCAGCATCCTACTGTGGCTGAAATCCTGGTTTATGAAATCAGCCAACTGTTCCTTGTTCAGCAAGCCCTGATTAATATGTGCTGCCCCAGAGAATTCCTCCTTTGCACTTGACTCTCTATACCAGGGGTGTCAAACTGCTGGCCCATGGGCCGGATGCATTATAGCGAAACCACGCCCACCCCATTGCCAGCAATGGCAAAAAAGTTGCAATACGTCACGACACGTCATATGACATTGCGAGTTTGACACCCCTTCTCTATACAAAAGCTAATCAGACTGGCCCTTGTGCTTTATTTTGACAGCAGAAATAGAACAGGAATGATAACTTTACTTGAAGGAGGCAGATTAACATCAGAGATTCAAGATGCTTTTCACTCCACCAAGTTTCAGCCACAATTGGCCCATTCTCTCTAGTGAAAAGGCCAATTCTGATCTCTGCGCATCAGAAATTGCTTGCTCTTTGAAGTCAATTAATAAAATCTCTTTTAATAAAATCTCTTTAAAATATGTATCTAAATACATGTGTTCGAAAGTGAATGTTTTCCTTTTATTGGCATGCTATTTGCCTCTATTTTTACAAAAATGTTATTTCCCATTTTACTCAGTTGAAAGATATTTTAATAGAGAAATCCAACTGAGAATGTATTAATAAAATCAGTGAGTAAATAAACACTAAGCAGAAGTGAGTTAAAATGAGGAAATACACATTCTATTCAAAGTAAAGTTTTTCAAGCATTATCTTAGTGAAATGTTGTTTGCACAAAATTACTTTTCCAGTATACCCATAAGTTATAGAATATTTTGGACATGTTCTAAGATGATCATTTAGTTCAGCTAGAGGGCAACTCAAGCATTTTGCTATTTAACACTTTTTCAGCAAAATTTTAAAAGGTACTTAAGGATATGGCTGGCATTTCTCTGCAGACGGATAGGCTAAGAGAGGGGTCCCCAAACCCCAGTCCATGGACCAGTACCAGGCCGTGGCATGCCAGGAACCGGTCCACACAAACAAGCAAAGACCCATCCTCAGGATGCAGGCAGCACACAAAATCACGCATCTTCTCTCCACATAACCGGTCCCTGGTGCCCAAAGGGTTGGGGACCTCTGGGCTAAGACACTTTAATGGCAATTATAAACATAATTCAGGGAAGTCCTTCATGATATCTTTACTAATGCCCAGCATCAATACATGGGCAACTGCTAGAACCCAAACCCGTGCTTGTCATAAGTTAACAATAATCTCAGATTCTGGCAATCACTTTCACCCACAAAACATGTTATGATGTCACAGAATATAGCTAAAAAAAACCTTCTAAAATGTGACCAGCCTCAACTCCCATAGGAAACTGCTAAAATTTTCCACAATTTGGGAAATTATTTTGAGTGTTCTGAGGACACAATCTAGAAGTGTCAGGGACATTGCACTGTCCTCCTCTGACAAAAATCCTACAAATGTTCAAATTAGGCCAGAAGACAATATTCCACCAACATTCTCCTCAAAATGGAGGAGGATCTGCATATCCAACCTGAACTTATCCCAGACACTTTTGACAGTTCAAAGGCACATATATCCCAGTATGTGCTTCTTGCTTACAGGCTGGAGAACTGGGCTTGCTTGAAGAATCACTGGTAAAACTCTGCCTTGAGTATTCAGAGTCACTAGATGAAGAAGTTGCACTTTCTGAAGATCTTGAAGAATCACAGTCACTGCTCTGCTCATTAGTGAAAGGCATTTTGGATCACTTCTGTTGATCCAGTAAATAGAGCCTGCCAAATGTTTTAAAAGGGGTTTATTAAAATCTGTTTGATACAGCCATAAGAAAGTCTTTAAAATTGTTATCACTGGAGAGCAATATTTAAGAGTAGCGTTTATTCCAAATAATTTATCTTTAAAATGGAAGGATATCCCTAGATTCACTGAAAATACAGGAAGCAGGTAAGGGTTTTTTTTCTCTAAGCTTCCTTTGAGGGATGGTGACATCTCTCCTTTGGATAAATCTGATGAGCAAATATTGCCTATCTTAAATGCAACTTATCCATTTTATTGTACGTTTAAAAATGAATCATGCAGTATTATTAAATGTCTTTGTATTTTATACCAAACTGGCTTAAACTGTATGGTGTCCAGGTTAGTGCTGAGAATCTTGGAAAAAATAATCAAAATAAGACACCAAATCTAGACTATTCATAATCACAGATTATGTTTTTTATATAATAGAATTCTCCATACTTGCACTATTATATTTTATTACAGCTATTCCCAACTCTAGTGATCTTCAGATGTGGACGTTGTCCTATTTGATGATCATGACAATTAAACTATGGACAAGTAAATTACTGAAAGTTAGTCAAAACTAACCTGTGTAAGCAAACACCAAATGAAGTTATCACAATTGTCTAGAGGTAGATGCAGTCCTCTTGAAAATTAAAAAGACAGATGTTAATTAACACTTCAAAGGATTTTCCACATATATCATTTTATCTGTCTTTATAGGAATTGTATAAGAGAGATTCATATTCTAATATAGAAACCTAGACTGGGTATTTAATGTCTAGTGTTAAATAATAAAAATCATTTTAGGGTATAATCTTACAGAGTTTAAGATAGCATTTTATGGACTACTGGATTTCTTGGAAACTGAGATGCTCTTCCATATCAAGATGCTATTATCTAAACTGCATAACTGAAGAAGTTCTATTTTTCACTGGAATTTTAAATAGAGACAGTTCCCTTTCGGATATGGATTCTAGTACCTACTAACAGAAGTTTTACATTTTCTAGGACAAATGATCTTTACTCTATTCTTGTTAATAAAGAGTTACTACAACAAAAAGAGAAGTAATGACTTTGAATTTCTTGGAATATTCCATAATATTTAACTACTTAAATAAATGGCAACAATCCAACTGATAAACTTAGAATATTTGTCTAGTGGATTAAGTAATGTGCCGATTTATGCAATATGAAACCCAACACTGTAGTGTGATAAGAGATTTAAACCAGCCATTACTCAATTCATATACTTTATCCATTATTATGCTAATACCTACTCACTTTTGAAAAACCCATAACTGAAAATCCATTATTAACATATAACATCTCTTGTAGTGAACCATCAATAATCCTCATGATGCAATTAAATACTTCCTGTGCCAAGGAAAAGCAACCATTTCTAGGGTTGGTCAGTTAGATTAATAATCCCACCAATCATATCTAGGCACGTGCGCAGGACAGGAAATAAACATGACATCATACAGTTTAAAAATTACAGTTGGAACTTACATACTCATGCAATTATTAAACTGCTCTGGCAATGAGTCAACAAGTACTTCATGCAAGCATGAATCTCCTGTTTACAACATGAACATTTTCCAGATGTTCCTTGGTTCCATAGGAAACTTCTTAATCAAAACTGCCAATGAATTGAAAGCCAATTAATTGTAGAGAAGATGCCCTCTTTGTGGACTTGAGAATTAGTTCTACAAATGGTGAAGGAGAGACAGATTAGTATGCCAGTCTTCATTTCTCTTCTTGGATGTAAACTTAAATGTGTAAGCACAAAAACTAAACCGAATGAAACCAGCTATCCTAACTTGATGTCCTCAAGATGTGTTAGCACATAGCAAGGAATTATGGAAATCACTTTTTTTTAATTAGGAAGACAGAATTTTGGGAAAAGGAACTAAAACATCATTGCATGTAATGGGCATCTTTTACTTTTTAATATCAAAAGGGTAAGCCACAACACAGCTGTCATTTGTTTTAATGGTTCCATTCAAGGTCATTTAAAAAACTTTGTCATCAAATGTGCAAGATACTTTACGGCAGCAGCATAGTAGTTACCCACCATTGATTTGTGAAATTCCTTGTATAATCTTGATGATCATGGTAACAAAGACTGTAAAAAAACTCATTTTATTCTTGGGTAGTTACAGAAAAGCTCATATGACAAGGTAAAACAAAGGCATAGTCTCAAAAGCAGCAAATAAAAATTCTGTATTTGAAGGACAAGCTAGACTATAAACTATGATTTATCAATGACAATGGCTGAGTTTACATAGCTCACTAAGCCAAAACCAAATAAATTACACTATTGTTTAGCTTGATGTGTGAATAAAATCACAATTTGTAGTGATACAGTCCAGGAACAATTTATCTAACTTATGAGTGTCAGAGCCTATGAAGAAAAATGATATACTAATAACACAACTACAAACTTTAGAGTTTTGTGCCTGTGTGTCATATTGCATAAAGTACATAAGAACATGAGTCACTGAGCCAGGTAATTGAATGAGACTGGCCCTCATTTGCACAAAGCATGAAGACTCCAGAAAGAAATTTGAGATGTTTCCCTTCGAACTTCAGAGTTTCTTTGTTTGGGCTCCCATCTCTGATCTTTTTAAAATAGCTAATAGAAATAAACTTCCGAATACATTCTGCTCCTCAGATATTACCATACTGACATTTAGAAATGGATCTTCTGACTTTATATGTAGCAATCAGCAAAATGTATATTTTTCCACTTTATGGGAAAGGTTTTTGGAAAATACCGGTAATCATATGTAATAATAAATCAGCTACAGAAAGTTGCAATTTAAGAATGCACACATCAAAAATGTTTGTGCATGCTACTATAGAAACTCAGTGTAGAACCTTGGATACCCTAATGACCAAATAATTACCTACTAATGTAGTAGAAAGAAAAATATGGTTATTTCTTTGTGCTATATTATGATTCTCGGGATATATTCTGATTCTCAAGCTTAAAGGGATGATCTTCACATAGTTCAAACCAAGCCACCTATCCAAATACTGATTTTACATCTTATTCAGAAGCAAGGAAAGATAGCAGTTACAAATTGTTTTCTTACCTACTTACTCAGAATATACATACAAAGCATCAAGAAAAATATTTTTAATTTATACTTCAAGTTACATACATCAGAAATTTACTCAAGTTAGACTCATTCACTACTCTCTGTCCTCTGCTCCTTCCACTGCTTAAATAAATCATGCATTCCTAAGTTTTCACCTGCCCTGAATTGCAAATAGGAGGTATTTGGCTAATGTTGTTAATTTACCATTTTACATTATGAAATGAGTTTGCCCTTAACTGACTGTTAAAAGTTCATGTTTGCAAGAAGACAACCCTTCTACTGATAAAGCAGACATTAAATGGGCATGCTGTAAAAAACCTAAATAATTAATAAGAAACTGAGAGGAATGAAATGAACTGCTGGAAGAAAGTTTCTGACGTTCAGATATTTGAGATGCAAGGGTTTTTTTGTAACTTTTTGCTGTGAAAAACATGGAGATCTCAGAAAATTAATGTCAGTAGGTATGCAAGGTATATATAGATGCAACCAACCAGAAATAGAGTGACACGAGTCCTTGCATCACTGGAGTGGATAGGATTGTGGAGTGGATAAAGTTGCAGTCTGCACATTTTATGCTATCTTGGGGAAGTGGAAAGCTACTGCTAATAGTGCTATAGGAGAAGGCAATAAATAAAAGTAAAGATGAAGACCTCTACATACTTCACTTACTCACCCTAAAAAAGTACATGGTAGATCTAGCCTATCTGTTCTAAGTGCAACTATATAGGATATGTATATACAAAAAATAAAAGCAGAATCTAAAACAGAAATTCACAGTCTTATTTTGATTGGAAAATAAGCTTAATTACAAATTACATTGTATTAGAAAACTTGAAATAATATTTAAATGCTTAAAAGAATCTTATTTAAAAATAGAAATACATGCATATATGCAATCTGTGTTAACTGCACTATTTTTAGACTGCCTATCTTGGTCAATCCTTACCTGTTCAAGAGTTGCTCCCTATGTGGGATTTGATGCAGTTCATTGGCATTTACACTTTCAATATGTTTATTGAAGATCATTTAAGGAGTATGTAGCAGATCTGCAGACTGAAACACAGAAAAGAAGAAATTTGAGTAAAACCAATATAATTGTATACCATGTTGTCAACTAAGTATAATGCTTATTTGGGATAGAAGATGAGATAAGATGGAATTTGCATAGTCGTTTAGACTTTTCACTCTCCATTACTGTTAACATTTACATATTTGTGAAACACTTGTAATTTCATTTTTAAGCAATATTCATTTCTGCATGAATATCTTCACAACCATATCAAATATTTAAGCTGATGCAGTGATTTTATTAAAATATCATTTTACTCTTACATCATCACCTGTAGAGTGGCAAGAGCAAACATAACATTAACTCCTGCATGAACTTGCCAAAGTCCTATTGAAACCCTGGGACTTCAAAACAGAGGGATTATGGAGTGTCATGCAATGTACCAGTTGCCTAATTCTACTCACAAATGTAGACCCTGTAGTGGCAATTTGCATTTTTTTAATTACTAAAAATGTTTCATTTTTCCCAGGCTGATGCTTCTAATAATTCTTAGCTTTTGCTGATAAGCAATATTAGTTGAAAGCTAACCCATCTACACTCCATGCTAAGACAAGGCTGGAGTATAAACAGTTCTTTGAAGAAGCAGAAAATTAAAACAGAAAAGTGGTTCATTTAGTATCTCATAGTGGGAATAAATCATTTAAGGAATGTGTGACCTTTCTTCTTGCACACAACAGAATCAGTGCTGACCAACTTCAGTGATACCGTAGTACAATACTTGACTTAGAAATTCTTGGACTGTTTATTGTATTTCTCTTTTCAGAAGAGGAAAAGGACTCAAGAATATACCAATCTCAGTAAATAAGCCAACATGGCTCTTTATGGCTCTATATGGCTTTAGTTTCGCTAGAAAATGTACATGTTTTGTGTGTGCCTGTGCATGGTGGGGAATTAGCAGATATCATAAGCATATCTTTTTGAACTCAGAAACATAGCAACCCACGTACAAAGGTATAGCAATAATCACATTATTGATCTCCCAATGAATGGAAGCTGAGCAGCAACACTTATATTAATTATAGAGATGTAGATAATTAAGTGGGAAATAGGTTTCTTTAAAGAACTTTTGTTAACAGCAAATTCCATAATGTAACATCCTTAGGTGAGAATTTAATTTTATCACTGGTGTTTCATTTAAGTAGATCTGTTTCTTGAGATGACATTACATGTGCATCCTAATTCAATCACCTTAATAACTCATTGCAAACATTAATCCAGAAGACAGAAATTCGTTTTTCTCCTGTTGTGAGCTAAATTCAGTCTTTGGAATAGCAACCTTTTTCTTTGTTTTCTCCCTGCACGTTAGTAAGAAAGGAACAGACAACTCTCTCCTGAGATCTAAAATAAATGCTTAAGAGATATGTTCTACATAGACTTTAGCATTAGCTAATAATTTAGATTGCATAATTTTTTACCAAGAATTGTAGGTGCTTTAGTGACCTTTCAACCTATTGTTCTTTCCTACCCTTGCATTTTTAGTAAATGCTTCAGCTGTCCTAGCATTTTCTTTAAGACTAAAACAAACATGACCTGGAAAATTTGTGAGTGGAGTCTCTTCTTCCCCCTCCTGCAGTATCTGTATTTCACAGATTATTCTTCATTTAAAAGGGCAAATCTTGGTTTATGAAGTAGCAGCTCTGGAAGAAAGAAGGCTTGAACTCCTCCCTCCCCCCAAGAATATTGGTTTCCACATTTAAGTTACTTCTTCAAAACTAAAGTGAATTCCCCCAAAGGGGAAAAAGTGCATCTTAGTTAAAATACAGTCCGTTATTAAGATGAAGAGGCAAGAGACAAAGGCTTACAGAATTGATAGAACTCTTCAGAATGTAGAGTCTCTCTCCCTCCCTCAAGAAAATATTCATTTAATCATCCATATTTATTGCAAGTTTATTTCATACAAGTCTTCTGCCTGGAGTTTTCTTTCCTGGTATTGAACAGTGTGTTGCAATCTTATGTACATCTATATAGAAAAAAAACTTCAGAAAATATATTAGTGAAAAAATTTGGTTGCACCATAATGCTATCAGACTTAGGATCTTTGAAATATTGCAAAATTAGAATTCACAGAATTCAAAGGGGTTAGTAGTGAAAGATGGTGAGCATTCCTGACTTCCATCTGATTCACCTGGAATGAAGTGTCACAGTATATATATATACTTTTCCTACTAAAAATGCCCCTGGACTTTCAGATCTACTCTGCCATCTTTTTAAGTGAGTCATTCTTTATTATTAAACTTAATAATGGTGCAAGGGCTATCATTTCTGAGAATTTGTGGGAAATATTTCTCTTATACCTGTTATCACTTTCGTGCACTTCCATTGGATTTCAGTATCTGCTCAATCTATCAAGCTATCTATCTGTCATCACCATTGTGAATGATTTGTATGTTTTCTGTATTGTAGCATCCTTGGTGATCTCTGAGCTTGGTTGTTTTCTTATTGAGTAATGAAACATCTTCAAACAAACAGCCATGCTCAGAGAGCACTCAAAACTATAGTTCAGCCCTGAATGACAAATATTCTTTTCTATTGTTTTCTTTATGTTTACTTTCAGATTAATTTTGTCTTTTTGAATTTTATGAGAGAGTATTGCTAGGTAAAATTTAAAGAAAGTACGTTATTTTTGTTTTTATAACAAGCGGGAGCCAAACATCACCAGTTTTGTGGGGTTTTTTTGCCTATTTAGAAGATATGATTTATCACTTGATGTTTCAGATAAACTATGTGTAAAAATCAAGAATATTCTGTTGCATTATGTTCCAGATACTCAGATCTGTAGTTTTGATGTTTGGTTTTATGCAGAAATCTATGATCAGTATTTTAATAATAACAACAATAATAATGTTGGAAGGTACCTTGGAGGTTATCTAGTCCAACCCCTGCTAAGGCAGGAAACCCTATACCATTTCAGACAAATGGCTGTCCAGTCTCTTCTTAAAAACTTCAAGTGTTGGAGCATTCACCACTTCTGGAGGCAGGTTGTTCCACTGATTAATTGTTCTAACTGTCAGGAAATTTCTCCTTAGTTCTAGGTTGCTTCTCTCCTTGACTAGTTTCCATCCATTGCTTCTTGTCCTGCTCTCAGGTGCTCTGGAGAACAGCCTGGCTCCCTCTTCTTTGTGGCAGCCCCTGAGATATTGGAACACTGCTATCATGTCACCCCTCACCCTTCTCTTCATTAAACTACACATACCCAATTCCAGCAACCGTTCCCTATATGTTTTAGCCTCCAGTCCCCCAATCATCTTTGTTGCTCTTCTCTGTACTCTTTCTAGAGTCTCAACATCTTTTTTACATCGTGGTGACCAAAACTGGATGCAGTATTCCAGGTGTGGCCTTACCAAGGTATTGTAAAGTGGTATTACTACTTCACGTGATCTTGATTCTATCCCTCTGTTAATGCAGCCTAGCACTGTGTTGGCTTTTTTGGCAGCTGCAGCACACTGCTGGCTCATATTTAAGTGATTGTCCACTAGGACTCCGAGATCCCTCTCACAGTTACTACTGTCGAGCAAGGTACCACCTATACTATACCTGTGCATTTGATTTTTCCTGCCTAAATGCAGAACCTTACTTTTTTCACAATTGAATTTCATTTTGTTAGATAGTGCCCAGTGTTCGAGTCTGTCCAGATCCTCCTGTATCTTAAGCCTATCTTCTGGAGTATTGGTTATTCCTGCCAGCTTGGTATCATCTGCAAATTTGATGAGTTCCCCATCTATCCCCTCATCCAAATCGTTGATGAAGATGTTGAAGAGCACTGGGCCCAGAACAGAGCCCTGGGGCACCCCACTACACACTTCCTTCCATGTAGATGCAGTTCCATTGAGGACCACACGCTGAGTACAGCCTGTCAGCCAGCTACGAATCAATCTGGTGGTGATGCTATCTAACCCACATTTTTCTACCTTATCAAGTAGTAGGTTGTGATCTACTTTATCAAATGCCTTACTGAAATCCAAGTAAATTATATCTACAGCATTCCTCTGGTCCACTAGTTTTGTCACTTGGTCAAAGAATGCAATAAGGTTTGTCTGGCATGATCTGTTTTTGACAAACCCATGTTGGCTTTTAGTGATAACTTTGTTCGCATCAAGGTGTTCGCTGATTTGTTGTTTGATTATCTTTTCCAGAATTTTCTCAGGTATTGAGGTCAGGCTGATAGGTCTGTAGTTTCCTGGATCTATTTTTTTTCCTTTTTTGAAGATGGGAACTACATCAGCTCTCTTCCAGTCCTCTGGTAGTTCCCCAGTGCTCCAGGATCTTTGAAAAATATAGTTCAGTGGTTCTGAGATCACGTCTGCCAGTTCCTTGAGAACCTTGGGGTGTAATCCATCTGGTCCTGGTGATTTGAACTCGTCTAGGCTGGACAGGTGCTCACTTACCATTTTCCTGCCTATCTTAACTTGCGTTTCTATTCTGTTTTTTATGGCACTGGTTTTGGTAGGTTGGACTGTTTTTTCCCTTTGTGTAAAGACAGATGCAAAAAACGAGTTAAATAGTTCTGCTTTCTCCCTGTTACTTGTCACCTTCTTGCCACTTTCCCCCACTAATGAACCAATCATTTCCTTAACTTTTTTCTTGTTTCTTATATGTTGAAAGAAGTTTTTTTTGCTATTTTTGACTTTGGTCACAAGCCTTAGTTCATTTTGAGCCTTAGCTTCCCTCACTTCATCTTTGCAGGCACGGGCTGTTTGCTGATATTCTGCCTTAGTTATGTGCCCCTCTTTCCACTTCTTATACTTGTCCTTTTTATCTTTCAGTTTATCAGAGAGTTCTTTATGCAGCCATTCTGGTTTCTTTTTGAAAGCTGTTATTTTTCTTCTTTGTTGGTATTGTGCTAGACTGGGCCTTTATTATCTCACTTTTCAAAATTTCCCAAGCTTCCTGAGTTGTTTTCCCCTTTAGGATTCTCATCCATGGAATTCTTCCCAAGGTCTCTCTAAGTTTATTGAAATTAGCTCTTTTAAAGTCCAAGATTCTAGTTTGGCTGTATTCTATTGCTTGTGCTTCCATAATGTTGAATTCCAATATTGCATGATCACTTCCCCCCAAGGTTCCTGTGGCTTTGACACTTTCTATCATGTCATCTCTGTTAGTGAGAATTAAATCCAATATGGCTAATCCCCTAGTTCCCTTCTCTACTTTTTGGGAGAGAAAGTTGTCTGCTAGGTTTGTCAGGAATCTGTTAGATCTTCCACTTGGTGCAGAATTTGTCTCCCAGTTGATATCAGGGTAATTAAAGTCCCCCATTACTACTGTGATGCGCTTCCTACATACCTTAGTTAACTGACTAGCAAAAAGTTCATCTATTTCCTCTGTTTGGTTGGGCGGCCTATAGTATACACCTATGGCAATGTCATTTTTCCCCCTTTTATATTGACCCAAATTTTAACAATTATTTCAAACTGATCTAATGTTAAAAAAAATGATATAGATTCATGCCTCAAATCCAAGCATCCAATCAATTGATAGTATCTATTGTGTTCACTGTATATAGACAAAGGTGTTTTGTGACTTTAGAATGATGTCATGTGACTCCCTTTAAAAGTGATACAAAATCAAATTCTCTCTCTCAAACCCAATTTTTATGTCAGGTTGGAGCCAAAAGTGGTGAGATCCATGATTGTTCAATTGTACGGACCCTACATATTTATTTCTTGATGATTTCATGTAGGTTCCATGTAAGGATTAAATGAAACCAGGAAGATTCGGGCTTCAAATTATGTTTTAATATTGCAATGGAAGCAAAGGGACCCATGACTAAGAAGCCTGGAAAATGTGTCCTGTGATTTGAGGTTGTTTCACACATGATCTCATGGCAAATGTGTCCTGTGATTTAAAATCCTGAAAAATCAAGAGAATCTGTGCAGAAATGGAAATGGAGAGACGTGCAATTATTATGGTGTATTCTGTTCTAATAGACAGTGATTTATTTGTTTAAAGTACTTTTAGAAACATTTAATATTTAAGTAACTTTCTACTATTTGTCAAATTAAGAAAAAAACACCATTGTTAACTAAGATGATGATTTAAGTGCAAGAATGTTTATAAACATCTGAACCATGGACTATTGGATCTGTTGCAGAAATCTAGACAGCTACTATATAGAAGTTTTGCTTTTTAATTTTAGTTATAAGGAATAATAATAATAATAATAATAATAATAATAATAATAATAATAATAATAATAATAATAATAATAATAATAATAATAATAATAATAATAATAATAATAATAATAATAATAATAATAATAATAAAGAACTCTTGTCCTTGGTTCCCAGGTAGTGGTCACCCAGATTTTTGTGGTGGCCCCCTCCTGAGATTTTATTTCCATAATCCTAAATGCAATGGTCAGAGTAAGAGGATGTACAGATAGTCCTCAACTTACAACAGTTCATTTAGTGAACAAAGTTATAACAGCACTGAAAAAAATGACATGTTTTTCACACTTATAATCCTTGCAGCATCCCCATGGTCACATGATCAATATTCAGATACTTGGCAACCGACTCATATTTATGACGGTTACAGTATCCTGGAGTCGTGTGATCCCCTTTTGTGACCTTCTGACAAGCAAAGTCAATGGAGAAGCCAGATTCACTCAACAACCATGTTACTATCTTAAACTAATAACTGTGGCAAGAAAGGTCGCAAAATGGGGCAAAATTCACTTAACAAAAGTCTCACTTAGCAACATAAATTCTGGGCTTGTGATGGTAAGTCGAGGACCACCTGTACTAGCAAGTCAACATGAGAGCCGCGTCCTCCACCGCTCCGCTCTATTGTACCGTACAAGATTAAGAACAGCAAATGAGTAACTCGACGCCCCTTCCGGAGGGGAAGAACAGCAGCTCCTCCTCGTCCTCCTCGGCTTGGCCGATCCCCTCCCCGCAGATGTATTTTTGGCGGCGGCTCAGAGGCGCAAGCGTCCTGGCACCCTCCGCTCCAAACAAAACCAGCGTTTCCAAGGAAAACCTCTAAACAACAGGTCGCTTCTCGCCTTCGTTATCTGCTCTTTCTCTAAACGCTTTCGGATCTTAAACTGCATCCGAGAAGTTACGGTGAAGGAGGGTCGTTAGAAAAGTGTTTCAAAAAGGGCAAAATGATTAGGGTTGCCAACGAAGGATTTTCCACCATCCCCCCCCCACGGCCCCCAAAAGGGAATTATTGCTCTCCTTCCCCCACTCAGCTTTGCCCAAGTGCAAAAAGCGCGTTTTGCGGTTGACAGACGAGAGGAGTCACCTTGAGATCGAGCTCCCACCCACCCCCGTCTTATGTTTGCTTGTTTGTTTAACCAGGGGGCCAAACAAGCCGAGGCCAGCTGAATTCGACAAACAGCGTAAGCCATTAGTCACTGTTTGCAAATCAGAACCGCAGGGTCTGACACGGGCTTTGCTTCACGTCAGGATCCAGCCAGAAAGATTCCCCCACCACCACTCTCACCGCGCTCATGGGTTCTCCGCAGGGCAAGCGAGCCTTAGGGGCTCCCGAGACAATCCAGGGATCACAATCGATAGGATTCTCGGGCTTGGGGAGGACGCGGGCGCTCCTTTCTCAAGAGGAGGAGGAAAAAGGCAAATCGAGAGCCACTCACCGCAAGAGACCCTTCCAGGCAGAGAAGTCCTCGGTTGCCCCGCTTCTGCCTGGGCTGCTCCTCAGCTGGTCTCACTCGGGCTTTAACTCTCCATCCGCTTCCTCTGTTTGGTTATACATAGTCTTTGGCCGTCTATTAGCAGCTGCCTGGACGCTCCCACTTCTCTATGAGGAGAGGGGGAAACGTTTCATGCCGTATCTTAACCGACACGACAGGCAAGGGAAGCAACACTCGGAGAGTGCAACGACAAGTTTTAGCCAGGACAGGTCGAAGCCGGCTGCGCAGTATTTTTCCAAAAAAGGGAGGCAAATTCGTCCTTCTATGAGATGGGTCCGCTCCCCTTCCCTGGGTAGGAATGCTCCTCTCCCGGCTGGAGGGGCGGGGTTAAGCGATGTTTACGGAAGCGAGCGGGTGTCCCCAGTTCTCCCTGCTTGCTCGGCTCGGAGGTTTCCTTCTCCAGCGGCTCATATCGTGGTTGGGCGCCAGCGCTGGGGCCAAAACACAGCTCTTTCCTGCCCTCTCAGGCGACCGGCTTACGTTGCTGTAGGAATGTAGATTGCTCGATTCTGTCCTGTGTCATAATGCTTGCCTGTTTGAATTGGCCACCTGCATGCGATAAAATATCTTCTCGTTGACGGTGGAAAATAGGAGCAGGTTTCGTAGAAGGGAAGCGAAAGAAGACAAGAGTCACGAAGTTTCCACTGTAAATTTTTGGCCTCAGGGTGCTAAATTTAAATGGCTTTGTAGTGGGATTCATTCAGCCTTCCCGGAACTTCAGTTTTGGAGGTGTCCTCTTCAACACATCCACAGTAGCGAAAGAGACTGGGGCATAGTTGGATGGGACAAATCCACGAAAAGGTTTGCCTTAAAGCTGATTCCTTTGGCCAACATATTTGGTGGGTATCATCCATTGGGGGCACTTTACCAACTTTGATAGCTAGGGGGAGTTTCCATTTTCAAAGGCCACTGAAAAGCAATTGGAGGAAACAATTATGAAGGAATGTTGCCCTGTGATCTACTTGGTAGTTATTGGAGACATAATTGTTATGGAAAATAAGATAAACAATAGATAGTTACATTTTAATTTTATTTAGTAATACTGTTTTACTGTGAGACACTATGGAGCAAGCAGGAGAATATTGGCACTTTTGAACTTTGGTGTTGGAGAAGACTCCTGAGAATACTGTGGACAGCCAAGAAAATGGATCATCAAGTACATTAACACAAATGACCAGGCTCAAATTATGCTACTTTCAACACATGAAGACTCAGATCTCTTGAAAAGGCTCGAATGCTGGAAAGGTGGAAAGAAAGAGAAGAGAATGACCAACAGTAAGTTAGATGGACTTCAATGTGGTGGTGATGAATGCACCATGAGAAGACCTGAAGGATAAGATTAGGGACAATATTGGCACTTTATTGTCATGGAAAAAAATCTATGTGGTCACTAGGAGTCAAACACAACTTGATGGCAGATAATAAAAAAGACTCTTTTAAGTTCTCCCCCAAACCAGTTTTTACAGTATCAAAACGATCTGTTTTGAAGTGGATCACAGATTTGTTAAGCCCAGGGGTAGGCAACCTTGCCTCTTTTATGATTTGTGGACTTCAACTCCCAGAATTCCTGAGCCAGCCAAGGTTGCCTATTCCTGGTTTAGCCTCAAAAATTGGCTTGAAAAGATTAATTTTTTAAACTCAAATGTTAAATTATAGCCAAGCTATTTCAAAAGATATACTGCAGTTTCTTCCATCAATGCTTTAAATGTTAACCAATAAATCTTGAAGAGACTAAGGTACATATTTGTATTGGCTGAACTGACTCACCCAGTTTCTTGGGAGAACCAACTCTGAATCATATGGTTAGGACTCCACCTGTTAGGAGGGCAGGATGCTAGACTGTTTCATTTTATAAAGTAACCAAGACACTCCCATACTACAGCAGTGGCATTATTTTTTCTTCTTCCCCATGTCTATTGAAACACCCACCCACACATACAAAATCTATTTGGCTAGTTCTCTCAGTAGCTGAAGAAATATCACTGCTCAGTCTAGAGTGAAAAGTCATTCTCCAAGTAGAGAAAAATTGGCATACCTGCAAATATAATTCATATACTACAGTAGATGGTTGCCAACTATGTAGTCCATTGTGAGAAATAAATGCTTATGAAAGAAGGGTGTGTGTAAAGAAGTGAAAGTTGGATATGGCAAAAAAAATTAAATGCAGTGCAAATGGGATACATAGGTGTGGAATAAAACGGTCAAGAATGAATGGGTTGAATAAATGAAGACTGATCAAATGCATGACTGAGCAGTGCAGAAGAAATACATTGAAGAATTTTACGGAGTTGGAGGGACTTTGTAGGTCATCTAGTCCAACATCCCCCCCCAAAAGCAGGAGACCCAATACCATTTCTGATAAGTGATTGTCCAGTCTTTTTCTTGAAAGTCTCCAGTGATGAAGTACCCACAACTTCTGAAGGCAAGTTGCTCCATTGGTTAACTGCTCTCACCATTAGGAAATTTCTCCTTAGTTCTAGGTTGCTTCTCTCTTTGATTAGTTTCCATCCATTGCTTCTTGTTCTACCTTCTGGTGCTTTGGAAAATAGGCTGGGCCCCTTCTCTCTGTGACAGCCCCTCAAATATGAGGCTAACAAAATTATTTCAGTATTTTTAGTTTTCTCCAGCTGTGCCCAGTCTGGCTTCAAATGTTTGGGGCCTATTACTCTCACAATTGCCACACAACATGAACAATAGGTTGCCTGGGGATTCTGGGACATACTGTATAGGATGAACACTTGATTTAGGAATGCTGGTTTATTACACTTTTCACAGCCTTTAAGTATCATAAGTCAAAATTTGAGATTGGGTTTGACTGCTAAGGTGGGCAAATACAATCTAAGTGCCATTGGTCAGTGAGCTGTTTATATCCATTTCTTATTTGAATAAGGCTATATTGGATACATAGGGACGCGGTGGCTCAGTGGGTTAGGACGCTGAGCTTGTCGATCAGATGGTCGGCAGTTTGGCGGGTCGAATCCCGAGTGCCGCGTAACAGAGTGAGCGCCTGTTACTCGTCCCAGCTTCTGCCAACCTAGCAGTTCGAAAGCACGTAAAAAATGCAAGTAGAAAAATAGGGACCACTACAGTGGGAAGGTAACAGCGTTCCGTGCACCTTTGGCGTCTAGTCATGCCAGCTACATGACCACGGAGACGTCCTCGGACAAGCGCTGGCTCTTCAGCTTTGAAACGGAGATGAGCACCGGCCCCTAGAGTCGCAAACGACTAGCACGCATGTGCGGGGGAACCTTTACCTTTACCTTTATATTGGATACATACATTTTTCTTTCACATAGTTTACTTCTGGAGAGGAGATAGGGTAGTAGGGCATAATATCCAGAAGCAAAAAGCAGTATCGCTGAAGGAAGACCCATAGGAAATGTCTGCCTCAGGTTGCTGAAAAAGTAGACTCAGTTTAGGCACGAAGAAAAAGCAAGAAGGTTACTCTAGACTTGCTCAAACATGTCCAGTCTGTTCTCAAGTAGTTGTTCTTGGGTATTGTTAACATGGTCGTGGCACCATAGAACATACAATACAGTAAATGGACTGTAGTTATAAAAATATGCCACAAGGAAGTTCTTTTGCTGAAGGGAGTACATTTGGAAATTTGAGAGGAAGTTATTAGTGCATTCATTCATAAAACAACTGCAATGGTAGGTGTGGCCTATAATCATATTTACAAAAAAGAGAAAGAGGTGCCTTTGAGTCTTGTTGCTCCTTTAAGCCCCCTTTTACTTCTGCCAGAATGATACTTATTAATCCCAATTACATTTTTTCTAAGTTGATATTCTAGTTATGTGTATCTGATAAAGTTCATATGGAATAAACTTGTAAAGATTCAGATTGCAAATTTTATTTAGTTACGTCCATAATATATAAACAGTTCGGCAACAATAGTGTTAAACACATACTCCCTATGCAACTTAAACAGTTAACGCTCAAAGATATTTGTCAAAAGGGAGAGATGTACAGGTCGTTCTCGACTTACAACCACAATTGAGCCCAAAATTTCTGTTGCTAATCAAGACAGTTAAGTAGTTAAGTGAGTTTTGCCTCTTTTTATGATCTTTCTTGTCACAGTTCTTAAGTGAATCACTCCTGTTGTTAAGTTAGTATTTATTTATTTATTTATTTAGTTATATTTATATACCGCCCTATTCCCTGAGGACTCAGGGCGGTTTACAGGGAATTAAAAATCCAAAATACAAAAATTAAGAACCAAATTAAAAAATATTAAATTGACCCTGTAGTCGATTAAAAAGAACCCTAAATTAAAATTTCTCCTCAGTCTGGGCCCGAGAGCTCGAAGAGCCAGGTCTTCAGGCCCCGGCGGAATGATCGGAGGTCGGGGGCAGTTCTCAGCTCCACCGGCAGCTGGTTCCAGAGGGCAGGCGCCCCCACTGAGAAGGCCCTATCCCTGGGTATCCCTAGTAGCACGATTGTTAAGTGAATCTGGCTTCCCCATTAACTTTGGTGATCACATGACCCAGGAAATTGTGACCGTCGTGAGTCAGTTGCCAAGCCTCCAAATTTTGATCACGTGACCATGGGGATGGTGCAACAACCTGAAAAATAGTCATAAATCACTTTTTTCAGTGCCATTGTAACTTCAAATGGTCACTGAATGAACAGTTGCAAGTTAAGGACTGCCTGTAGATTTTGCTTTCAGTGGTACATTCATCCTATCTAGAGTCTCCTGGGTAATTACTCTTTTGCAGATGTATCCATGTAATGGTGCATTAACAGCAAATGGGAAATCAGAATTTGAAACCTGAAGTCATAGTCCTTGCTCAAGATAAAACTCTGTAAATATTATCTAAGTAACATTTTTCACAGAAGTACTCCAAGTTTATGTTCATGTTTTTCTTTGAATTCTGCCCTTAACTCGGTCAATCATAGTTCATAGGGATTACCTGAATCTATTTCCAAATGTAAGCTGATGCAGTGTCTTTTAATTGTCTGAAAACCTTGTGAGATATATTTAGTGCATAAGGATTATAAAGATGGTGGGATTTACACTATGCAAACTTCCCCTCAGAAACACCTAAGAAGGTTGTAGAAGACTATTAGTCTAAACTCTAGACTAATCTAGAATCATTCTAAAAATGTATCTTTTCCTCAAAGGCTACGGTTGCCATCTAGACTTAATGACTGGAAACTAAGTCTTCTAATTCTACATACCTCTATCCACCTGAAAATAAGTTTTATCAAACTCAGTGCAATTGGCTTCTCAATAAATAAATGAAGAATTGTTCAGAGGCTAATTTGTACTTAAGGCTACAAAGACATATTTTGGAACCACTGAGTTCCCACCTAGATGTTTGCAGTACAGGTTAGGTAGCATTATGTCTTTCTCTCTTCAGCACTGGATAGAGCTTGTAATTTTGCATTTACAAAATTCATGATTCAACAACATCTGAATTGAGTATGTCATAGATCCCATTTTCTAATGCAGGCCAGTCTATTTGAGCAAGGTAATTTAAAATTAATTATCTATTCTATGGCAATGGAGACCATCACATGAATACAATTGTCTGAAAATAGGAAGCAAGTCCATGTTCAGAAATAAATTGATCAGGTGAGAAATGGCCAGAAGGGGAGGGAACTACATGAGATGTTCACATTTTAATAATGAGGACTCTTTTTTCATTGAACAGACTCAACATATTCTGTTTTTAGAGAAAAAGAAGTATTTAGAGAAACATCTATATTCACGGATATTATTGAGACAGCAGTCTGAAATAACTGCAACACTGGCCTTTTTTTCCTCTTGTAGCAAAGTTGCCACTTAAAGAGTGCCATGACAGTAGTATTATAGTTGCACTTATGCAATTTGCAGCTGTATCATGAATCAAATTATTATCCCTCCTTAAAAAAAAATTTCTGTATCGAAAGTTTTAAAAATTTTAAGAAATTGAAGAATGCTTTTTTTTCTAATTGAACAATTGCTGTATCACTCAGAATTTCAGAAACCCTCCTTCATTCTATACATTGTTTTTGATTGACACTAAAGGCCCAATTGCTTCTGCATGAAAAACTCCTAGCACAGTTGTAAAAAGCCATTGCGCAGCTATGTTAACTTTTCTGCCACTACATTTTTCTATTCAGAAAAAAGTGGAAGGAGCAGTAGTAAAACATTAGGATATAAATGGAAAGTATTTTGGAAAGGGCATTTTCAAATACAGCTTCAGGTTTGAGTGGGAAGTAGACTGAAGTTCCCAGTATTTATTTATTTTATTTTATTTAGATTTATATACCGCCCTTTCCCGAAGGACTCAGGGCGGTTTACAGGGCATTTAAAAAACAGTCAATACAAACGTTAAAACAAATTAAAAGAGATTAAATAAAACCCTGAGAAAATTAAAACCCAGTTAAAATTAAAATTAAAAATATTCTCAGCCTGGGCCAGAGAGCTCGAAGAGCCAGGTCTTCAGGTCCCGGCGGAAAGAACGGAAGGTGGGGGCAGTCCTCAGCTCCGCAGGCAGCTGGTTCCACAGGGCAGGCGCACCCACTGAGAAGGCCCTACCCCTGGGTGTTACCCGCCAGCAGTCTTTAACCGGCGGCACCCTGAGGAGACCCTCCCTGTGGGAGCGCACTGGACGAAGGGAACTTGATGCTGGCAGCAGGTGTTCCCTCAAATATCCCGGGCCCTCGCCATTTAGGGCTTTATAGGTCATCACCAGCACCTTGAATCTCACCCGAAGGGCAACTGGAAGCCAATGCAGCTCGCGGAGTAGAGGTGTTACATGGGAGTATCGGGAGACCCCCATCACGACTCGCGCGGCCGCATTCTGTACCAGTTGAAGCCTCCGGGTGGTCCTCAAGGGCAGCCCCATGTAGAGAGCGTTGCAGTAGTCTAAACAATTGCATCACTAGGCACTGCACAGATTCCAGTTGCTTCCCACTGGAATAGGAAAATTATGTATAAACAGAACCTTATCATCTTGCTGCGTGCACAAAACTATGCCCATGGGGCAGGAAGATGTTTGAACTTAGCACATGGAAAACACTCAACACTGGCATCAACCTGATTGGTGGCAGAGGCATCACTTTGCTTGTAGCATAGATCTACAGCCATTGGACCTTCTCTAAAATAATAAAGTTTTGCTGAAATCCTTATGAGTGACTATTTTTTTATTTATTTTTATTTTATTTCCATTTATATCCCGCCCTTCTCCGAAGACTCAGGGCAGCTTACAAGCTTAGCAGTATGATTTGAAATGTGGCACTTTCCCATTACACAGTATCATTATTCTGACAACCAAGAATATTTAAGCTGCAGTCCTATGAAATAGTGTGACATGCAGACATCAAAGGCTACAGCTTCAGGAAGACAATTCGCTTGCACATATTCCATATACATCTCTCTCCCCCTTCCACAAAAGGTGAGGCTTTTTCTTGAAAACCCATGAATTGGACTAGCAAAGCACACCATAGATATTAACAAGATTTCTTTTCTAAGAGTATGTGCACCAGTTCAGCAAAGATCTCCATGTAAGAGACTATTCCTGTTGAGTAAGTCTTTTCCAGAAATTGCACCTGATCACAGCACACACACAACCCCCCCCCAAAAAAAAACAAAACAAAAAAACCACATTTTTTTTAGTCCGGGCTCTTGACATTACTTTCATTTTATCCCCAACCCACAAATGAGGGAGGCTCACGACATTCTTAGCTGTTCTGAAATTAAACTACTGTAGCATTTTCTGCCTTATTCCAACACGGGTCAAGGACAATCTCAATGTTTGGAAGATCTGTCTTATCTGAGAAGGAAGAAAATGATTATCAGGGCTTATTTACGCCATGACTAGATGAGAATGGGAAAAGGCCTACAGCCTGCAATTCTGTTTTATTAATTATATGCATCTTATTTAATAGCCAAAAGAAAAAATTAATAGCAATATGAAAACAAACAAGAATAAAAGAAGCAATCATTTGGCCCAATTTTTTCCAAACACAGAATCCCTGACTATACGAAATAATGCTCATCAGTGTGAGAAATGTACATGTTGCAATTTTCCATTTCTGTTAAAGGAATAGGCATATAGAGGCACTTACCTAAGATACATTTAGGAAAGGAGATATACCGGTAATAAGATGAAGAAATAGAGAGGAAATATGTATGTATGTATGTATGTATGTATATATATATTGACTTAAAGGATACTTTTAGAATAGTGCACACTATTGTAGAATAACATATAGCTTATGAATTCATTTTTCATGATTTCCAGAGCTGCAGAATGATTTCCAGAGCTTGCAGAATAATTTCCAGAGCTTAGGGCTGGAACTCAGCAGAATAGGCTATAGACTCACTTTTTCAGAGGTCTTACCAGTGTATAAGGAGCAAAATGGAAAAGGCCAGCGTATAGCAGAATTTAATATGTGGCTAAAGGAGTGGTTTAAAGGAGAAGGCTTTGGTTATATTAGTCACGATGTCTGTAGCTGGTCCAATGAAAAAATGTACAAAAGAGATGGTCTGCATCCATCCAAGAAAGGGACTGAGTTACTTGGCAATAAATTCACAGCTTTTCTGAAGGAATATTTAAACTAAACAACGGGGACAGTGAGTTAATTGATACAAACATCACTGTCCCCGGCAATCTAAGAAAATAGCGGAACTTAGGCACCACACAAGTTATGTAGCAAGTAAACACAGGGTCAGTCATAAAGGACTCAAATGTCTGTACACCAATGGGCAGAGTATGAACAGTAAGCAGGGTGAACTAGAAATTCAGGTAAATGAGGGCGGATATGATATTGTTGCCATTACAGAAACATGGTGGGACGAAACCCACAAATGGAACACACAGCTAGAGGGATTTAAATTATTTAAAAGAAATAGACTAAACAAAAGAGGAGGTGGAGTTGCTCTATATATAAGAAAAAACTTTATCTCTACAGAAATAGAGCACAACAATGATGAAAACTGTAAACTTGAATGTATTTGGGTCAATATAAAAGGGGAAAAAATGACATTGCCATAGGTGTATACTAAAGGCCGCCCAACTAAGCAGAGGAAATAGATGAACTTTTTGATAGTCAGTTAACTAAAGTATCTAGGAAGCGCATCACAATAGTAATGGGGGACTTTAATTACCCTGATATCAACTGGGAGACAAATTCTGCACCAAGTGGAAGATCTAACAGATTCCTGACAAACCTAGCAGATAACTTTCTCTCCCAAAAAGTAGAGAAGGGAACTAGGGGATTAGCCATATTGGATTTAATTCTCACTAACAGAGATGAAATGATAGAAAGTGTCAAAGCCACAGGAACCTTGGGGGGAAGTGATCATGCAATATTGGAATTCAACATTATGGAAGCACAAGCAATAGAACACAGCCAAACTAGAGTCTTGGACTTTAAAAGAGCTAATTTCAATAAACTTAGAGAGACCTTGGGAAGAATTCCATGGATGAGAATCCTAAAGGGGAAAACAACTCAGGAAGCTTGGGAAATTTTGAAAAGTGAGATAATAAAGGCCCAGTCTAGCACAATACCAACAAAGAAGAAAAATAACAGCTTTCAAAAGAAACCAGCATGGCTGCATAAAGAACTCTGATAAACTGAAAGATAAAAAGGACAAGTATAAGAAGTGGAAAGAGGGGCACATAACTAAGGCAGAATATCAGCAAACAGCCCGTGCCTGCAAAGATGAAGTGAGGGAAGCTAAGGCTCAAAATGAACTAACGCTTGTGACCAAAGTCAAAAATAGCAAAAAAGCTTCTTTCAACATATAAGAAACAAGAAAAAAGTTAAGGAAATGATTGGTCCATTAGTGGGGGAAAATGGCAAGAAGGTGACAAGCAGCAGGGAGAAAGCAGAACTATTTAACTCATTTTTTGCATCTGTCTTTACACAAAGGGAAAAAACAGTCCAACCTACCATATTACATACTATATTTTTCAAAGATCCTGGAACACTGGGGAACTACCAGAGGACTAGAAGAAAGCTGATGTAGTTCCCATCTACAAAAAAGGGAAAAAATAGATCCAGGAAACTACAGACCTATCAGCCTGACCTCAATACCTGGGAAAATTCTGGAAAAGATAATCAAACAACAAATCAGCGAACACCTTGATGCGAACAAAGTTATCACTAAAAGCCAACATGGGTTTGTCAAAAACAGATCGTGCCAGACAAACCTTATTGCATTCTTTGACCAAGTGACAAAACTAGTGGACCAGAGGAATGCTGTAGATATAATTTATTTGGACTTCAGTAAGGCATTTGATAAAGTAGATCACAACCTACTACTTGATAAGATAGAAAAATGTGGGTTAGATAGCATCACCACCAGATGGATTCGTAGCTGGCTGACAGGCCGTACTCAGCGTGTGGTCCTCAATGGAACTGCATCTACATGGAAGGAAGTGTGTAGTGGGGTGCCCCAGGGCTCTGTTCTGGGCCCAGTGCTCTTCAACATCTTCATCAACGATTTGGATGAGGGGATAGATGGGAAACTCATCAAATTTGCAGATGACACCAAGCTGGCAGGAATAGCCAATACTCCAGAAGATAGGCTTAAGATACAGGAGGATCTGGACAGACTCGAACACTGGGCACTATCTAACAAAATGAAATTCAATTGCGAAAAAAGTAAGGTTCTACATTTAGGCAGGAAAAATCAAATGCACAGGTATAGTATAGGTGGTACCTTGCTCGACAGTAGTAACTGTGAGAGAGATCTCGGAGTCCTAGTGGACAATCACTTAAATATGAGCCAGCAGTGTGCTGCAGCTGCCAAAAAAGCCAACACAGTGCTAGGCTGCATTAACAGAGGGATAGAATCAAGATCACGTGAAGTACTAATACCACTTTACAATGCCTTGGTAAGGCCACACCTGGAATACTGCATCCAGTTTTGGTCACCACAATGTAAAAAAGATGTCGAGACTCTAGAAAGGGTACAGAGAAAAGCAACAAAGATGATTGGGGGACTGGAGGCTAAAACATATAGGGAACGGTTGCTGGAATTGGGTATGTGTAGTTTAATGAAGAGAAGGGTGAGGGGTGACATGATAGCAGTGTTCCAATATCTCAGGAGCTGCCACAAAGAAGAGGGAGTCAAGCTATTCTCCAAAGCACCTGAAAGCAGGACAAGAAGCAACGGATTTTTTATTTGTATAATTATTGATATGATATATATATATGTCTGAAGTTTTCTTATATGAGTTAAAGTTTGGTAGTTTAAATAGTTTAGGATTGTTTGCGTAAGTTAATGATTGTATTTTTATACCCTGTATTTTGCTCTGGGAAGCAGGGGGGGGGAGGGGAAAGGGAGGGAGGGGTTGGGGAGGGTTGGGGAGGGGGAAGAGGGTGGGGGGAGGGGGTTGGGAGGGTTTTTTTTTCTTTTTTTGGTTTGCTAAAGATAAAATGTATTATAAAACTTTTTAATAAAAAAAAAGAAGCAACGGATGGAAACTAGTCAAGGAGAGAAGCAACCTAGAACTAAGGAGAAACTTCCTGACAGTTAGAACAATTAATCAGTGGAACAACCTGCCTCCAGAAGTGGTGAATGTTCCAACACTGGAAGTTTTTAAGAAGAGACTGGACAGCCATTTGTCTGAAATGGTATAGGGTTTCCTTCCTTAGCAGGGGGTTGGACTAGATGACCTCCAAGGTCCCTTCCAACTTCTTCCTTCCAACTTCTTCTTCTTCTTCTTCTTCTTCTTCTTCTTCTTCTTCTTCTTCTTCTTCTTCTTCTTCTTCTTCTTCTTATTATTATTATTATTATTATTATTATTATTATTACTATTATTATATAAAGCTTATTCTTTATAAAAACTGCTTAGAGTTAGTATTTTAAAGTATAACTAACAATCAAACTGCAGCCATGTTTAACCGAAGCATGAACTCTAATACACACATAGCTTCTAGATGCAAAGCAGGCATTTTTATAGAAAAACAAGGGAAGACACAAATCTTTTATTATTGCAATTATCCAGCTTGGGTAACAGTTCACCTTGTAGATAAGGTTAGCAGGATGTTACAAATCATGTCACAGAAAAGGGAGTGAAGATAAGATAGGAACAAAAGGGTATTTGATCTAATAATTGGAGGGTCTGGTAATTGTAATGGTTGCTTAGCCGGTCGGAAACCATGTGACCGGGTGGGCCTATCAACTGGGCTCACTTTGGAAGGATGTGGTGTGATGTATGGGGCAGGATATTAAAATCTATGCAAAAATTGATTCAAGTGTGGATTCTGGGATTTGCCATTACCAAGAGTTCCCCCACTTTTGCAAAAGCTTTAATAAAACTTTCCAACATCCTTGGAGTTGAATTTTTACTCCTCACATCAGTTCACTTCCCTCGGAAGTCCCCGTGTTCACCCGCGACTTCCAAAAGTCTCTGGGAACCACTTCTTTAGGTTTTCCCCTAGCAGCTATAATTCAAGTTTAAAATTCTCGGGATCTGAAGGGTTTCCCCCCAAATAAACGTCGAAGCGGCTGCACTCAAGGCAACAAAGAGTCTAGAACAGCGTTTCCCAACCTTAGGAACTTGAAGATGCGTGGACTTCAACTCCCAGAATTCCCCAGCCAGCATAGCTGGCTGGGGAATTCTGGGAGTTGAAGTCCACGCATCTTCAAGTTCCTAAGGTTGGAAAACGCTGGTCTAGAAAAGTAGAAAAAACAAGACATTTCTAACGGCAGAAACTTAGGCGAAGGTTTTATTGGGGGGGGGGACGGGACACAAGAGATTCCACACCACTTTCCCTGTACTCGAAGGGACGTTTTTGCAAAAATGCCAAGTGCAGGAAATGCAGCTTCGCTCCCCCCCCTCCCTCCCTCCGCGTTTCTCTCTGCGCTCCCGGTCCATCCTTTTCCTCCTCGATCGGTGTGCGTGGCAGTTACCCTTCCCACCCCCGCGTTATGGAACTTGGGGAGGCGGCGCTCGCCGCTGGGCAGGGCGGAGATGAAGCCCGCCTGAATTCCGTGCCTTCCCTCCCGTCTCTCCCATACCGAAATTGAATGGAGGAGAAGCGCCCCTTTCCTCCCAGCTCCAGCCTTTCTTCTTCTCGCGGGGTCTTCCAAGTGCGCCTCGGTGAAGTCTCCACACCGCTCCACCTCGCTCCGACGCCTTCAGAGTACAGAGAGAGAGAGAGAAAGAGTCAAGGCGCTCAGCTTAGCAATGTCATCCTCGGCGGCCAAACAAAGGAGCAGCAAGAACAGCGGCAACCCCGCTTCTTCCGAAAAGGGGGCCCATTCCAACCAAGCCGATGACGTGGCGAAGAAGCAGCAGCCGCCGCCGCCGCCGCCGCCCCAGGCCCACTCCAAAGGCAGCAAAGGGGGCTCTCCGCCTTCTGGCGGGGGCAAAGCTGCCTCGTCCTGCAGCTGCGGCGCCATCCTGAACTTTCTCCTGTCTTTGACTTTCTTGGCAGCCGCTGCGGCTTCGGGCTATTACGTCCACCACCTTTTGGGGGAAGTCAGCCAGATCAGCCAGAGGCAGGAAAGCTTCACCAAGCAGCGGGAAGAGCTGACCCGCTCCTTGGAAGGCGCCGTGCAAAAGGTAGTTGGGGAAGATAATAATAATATAAAGTTGGAAGGGACCTTGGAGGTCATCTAGTCCAACCCCCCTGCTCAGGCAGGAAACCCTATACCATTTGAACTGCATTTGGGGTCCTCATTTCTTCCCCGGGAAGCGTCAAGGGCAGCCTTTCCAAGGCTGACCAGCGGGAGCCTGAGGTTGGGGGGAGGAGAGCCGGAAGCCGCCCATCATATGCCCCCCTTTTTGGGATTTAATTGTTCGGAGGTATGCGGCGATGGTTCGCCTTGCTTTGGAACGCCGCCAAATTTGCTCGCCTGAAGCAATCGCGCCGGAGAGGAAGACTTTGTAGCTCCAAGCGCATGGCGCTTGAATGTTGACTTTCCAGGGAGGAAGGTGGAGAAGGCTGCTGATGGGCTGCTATTTGGGTGGAGAGTGATGGAATTTGCTTTTGCCCGTTTAAAAAGCCAGACTTTTCCTCCAAGGAGCGGTGTTTTCTTTTCTTTTTTTGCAAGCCACGTTTTAGCACGTGCGGTCCATGCGGCGCGAGCAATTTGCAGCGTGGCGTTGCAGAGAATAGCCAGGCAATAACGTTGAAATCCTCGGGGGGGGGGGGAAAGAAAAACAACTATTAAGAAATAACATCTGATTGTTTTCTAATAATTTAGAATGTCTTTTTAGTTTTCGCCAGTCAGTGTGCCCGAGGGTGAGAGAGTGGACTTCACAGGCTCGCGTAGTTGGAGGGCGTTGGATTTTCTAGTTTTTTCCTGCTTCCGGTAGCAAATCGGATAGTAAAAAAAATATACAAGTTTTCACAGACTCAATCTTCATTGTGTTTAGTAGTATTTAGTCTTTAGGAATTGCCCTCAAGAGTTGCATCCAAAGAAGTCTTGGGAACTCTAACCCAAAGTGGCCTAATTTTTTTGAGCCATATAGCACATACTTGAATCTTGACTACAAAAGTTAACGTTGCAGTGTTTGTAATAAGTATTTTCAGTTGGATTGGGATGCATTAATAAGATAATTGAATGCTTATTCCGCTTTTCCCAAAATGGTGCCCTTGGGAGTTACTGGACCAATTCCAATACGCAGCTTTATTGAGTGGAAATTACAGGGAATTGAAATCCATTAACTCAGGAATGGCCCATTTTGTGTAAAACGGATTAGAATATGAATTCACTTTTAACTACATGGATATTTTAATAAAATACACATTTGACTTTTTTAATACAGCAAGTCTCAAGATTGCTATGAACAAATTGCAGATTGTGCAGCAAACCTACAGAGGAAGTTTGTGGCCACAGATTGTTCAGTAAAGTTTAATCTTTAAGTAATCTGGATGTACAGTAATTGCTTCAAAGGCTACTGGGAACTAACTTTGGGATGAAGGAGGCCATAGCTTCACCATATAGTTGAGTTCAGTATTTTATGTAGTCATAGAATCTAGTAGTTACATTCCAATCTTCTGTTTGCAACTATAAGAATTAGGAAATCAAGATTCCTAGAGTTTTTCAGACTTATGTTTTTTAAAAGCCTTGGAGTGCAAAATGAAGCAGGGCACAGGCTGATAGAATTCTGTCAAGAGAATGCGATGGTCATAGCAAACACTCTTTTCCAACAACCCAAGAGACGGCTCTACACATGGACATCACCAGATGGTCAACACAGAAATCAGATTGACTATATGCTCTGCAGCCAAAGATGGAGAAGCTCTATACAGTCAGTAAAAACAAGACCAGGAGCTGACTGTGGCTCAGACCATGAGCTTCTCCTTGCAAAGTTTAGGCTTAAACTGAAGAAAGTAGGGAAAAGCACTAGGCCACTCAGGTATGAATTAAATCATATCCCTGTTGAATATACAGTAGAGGTGACAAATAGATTTAAGGAATTAGATCTGATAGACAGAGTGCCTGAAGAACTATGGACAGAGGTTCGCGACATTGTACAAGAGGTAGCAACCAAAACCGTCCCAAAGAAAAAGAAATGCAAGAAAGCAAAATGGCTGTCTGAGGAAGCTTTGCAAATAGCTGAGGAAAGGAGGGAAGCGAAAGGCAAGGGAGAAAAAGAAAGATACGCCCAATTGAATGCAGAATTCCAGAGAATAGCTAGAAGAGATAAGAATGCCTTCTTAAATGAACAGTGCAAAGAAATAGAAGAAAACAATAGAATAGGGAGGACCAGAGATCTTTTCAAGAAAATTGGAGAAATGAAGGGCACGTTTAATGCAAAAATGGGCATGATAAAGGACCAAAATGGCAGAGACCTAACAGAGGCAGAAGAGATTAAGAAGAGGTGGCAAAATTACACAGAAGAACTATACAAGAATGAGCTTAACGTCCCTGATAATCACAATGAGGTGGTCACTGACCTCGAGCCAGACATCCTAGAATGTGAAGTGAAGTGGGCCTTAGAAAAACTGAGCAACAACAAAGCTAGTGGAAGTGACAGTATTCCAGCTGAGCTATTCAAAATCTTAAAAGACAATGCAGTAAAAGTGCTACACTCAATTTGCCAGCAAATTTGGAAAACTCAACAGTGGCCACAGGATTGGAAAAGATCAGTTTACATTCCAATTCCAAAGAAAGGCAGTGCCAAAGAATGTTCAAACTATCGCACCATTGCACTCATTTCTCATGCTAGTAAAGTCATGCTTAAAATCCTACAAGCTAGACTTCAGCAGTATGTGGATCGAGAACTACCAGAAGTACAGGCAGGATTTCGAAGAGGCAGAGGAACTAGAGATCAAATTGCCAATATACGCTGGATCATGGAGAAAGCTAGGGAGTTCCAGAAAAACATCTACTTCTGCTTCATTGACTATGCTAAAGCCTTTGATTGTGTGGATCACAACAAACTGTGGCAAGTTCTTAAAGAGATGGGAGTACCAGACCATCTTATTTGTCTCTTGAGAAACCTATATGCGGGTCAAGAAGCAACAGTGAGAACTGGACACGGAACCACTGATTGGTTCAAAATTGGGAAAGGAGTCCGGCAAGGCTGTATACTGTCGCCCTGCCTATTTAACTTATATGCAGAGCACATCATGAGAAAGGCAGGGCTAGATGAATCAAAAGTTGGAATTAAGATTGCCGGAAGAAATATCAACAACCTAAGATACGCAGATGATACCACTCTAATGGCAGAAAGTGAAGAAGAACTAAAGAGCCTCTTGTTGCAGGTGAAGAAGGAGAGTGCAAAACTTGGGTTGAAACTTAACATTAAGAAAACCAAGATCATGGCATCTGGCCCTCTCAATTCCTGGCAAATAGATGGGGAAGAAATGGAGGTAGTGACAGATTTTATTTTCCTGGGCTCCAAGATCACTGCAGACGGGGACTGTAGCCAAGAAATTAAAAGACGCTTGCTCCTGGGGAGGAAAGCCATGGCAAATCTAGACAGCACACTAAAAAGCAGAGACATCACCCTGTCAACAAAAGTGCGTATAGTCAAGGCTATGGTCTTCCCAGTTGCAATGTATGGCAGTGAAAGTTGGACCATAAGAAAGGCTGAGCGCCAAAGAATTGAGGCCTTTGAACTGTGGTGCTGGAGAAGACTCCTGCGAGTCCCTTGGACTGCAAGGCGATCAAACCGGTCAGTCCTAGAGGAGATCAATCCTGACTGCTCTTTAGAAGGCCAGATTCTGAAGCTAAAACTCAAGTACTTTGGCCACCTAATGAGAAGGAAGGACTCACTGGAGAAGAGCCTAATGCTGGGAAAGATCGAGGGCAATAGAAGAAGGGGACGACAGAGAATGAGGTGGCTGGATGGAGTCACTGAAGCAGTAGGCGCGAGCTTAAATGGACTCCAGAAGATGGTAGAGGACAGGAAGGCCTGGAGGAATGTTGTCCATAGGGTCGCGATGGGTCGGACACGACTTCGCAGCTAACAACAACAAATAGGGTTCTGTGAGATTTTTTTTTGAAAGTTCCCTTGAACATAGCCAGTTTTCTATCACTGATCATTATTGATGAGGAGTTCCAATATTTTTTTTTTTTGATGCTTCCATGGCTTGAAAATTCTAAGTTCTATTTAGTGCAGAGTTTCTTAACCTACTATGGACTTCAACTCCCAGAATTCCTGGGCCAGTTCATACAGTCCATAGTAAAGCTGCTGAGATTGTGAATCACTGGTTTAGTGAATTTATAGCAGAGGTAGATTTGAAGCAAGATGCTCTGTGATTAATTTGTGTGCAGTACTGTGTGACAGGGTTAAAGAATTCTGTGCCCAGATTTGCGGCATATGTACTAAATCAAGAGTAGCTCACATTTTTACTAATTCTAGACTTTCTTCATTACAGTTGAATCTAGGACAAGGAAAGAGATTCATTCCGTTTATATTACTTTTTAGCAAGCAAGAGTCCAAAATTCACATAAGTCTTAAAATTCATCTAAGACAGTCTTCTGCAAATAATGTCAGTAGATGAAAACAGATTTATTACGAAACATAAACCTTTGCTATTGTATACTTCCCCATTTATCCTTTGTTTATAGAATTTATAAAGCTGTCCCTTTCAATTTAGTGACTCTGGGCAACTAATAGTGCACAAAAGAATGCCAGGCTCAGCTGACATCCTGGTCTCAGTGCTTGAGGGAAAATCAGGCCTCTTCAAGGCCTTCTGGAAGATTACCAGAATCAGGGCCATCCATATGTCATGGGGGAGGGGGCTGTTTCATAGGACAGGAGCCACAGAAGGGAAGATATACAGGTGACTGTTCAACAGAGGGGACCCAGAGCATGCCTATCCTAGAAGATCTCATTGGATGAGTAAAAATCACAGGAGACGAGATCTTGCAAGTAATCTGGTCTTGTGCTTTACATCAGGGCTGGGATATAAATGCAAGTTTTCCTGGACTCACATACAAGATCCTGGGGAGATCTTGAAAGTAGCCTCTCTGCTTCAGTCTTAACCTTGGATCCTGGTTTAAGATAAATAAAGCAAATGTGAGGTTTTTCAGTAGCACCAAGGTATAACATCCTGCTTGTACCTCTGGTTGAAATTGCCCTTTGGGTTAGATTGTAAAAGTGTTTAGAATCTACATGGTTAAAGGAAATGAAATGTGTGTGAGGGTATACATCCCCTGACACACAAGGTTTGACTGTACAGTGTAAAAATGGGCCAAATTTTCTGTACAGTATGGGTTTATATTGGCTGTGAAAGTTAAAGTAAATGTATTTACTTTCTATAATTATCTCCTACAAAGCAGTATGTTTATAATTGATATCAGCCATAATGTTGAACTAATGTCTGATTAGAAGCCAGAAGCGTTAAAATATGGAGATCTATAACATATCCCATTGCTCCTTAATAAAGGAAAGACATTTCTCACAATACTACTCTATAAGCCATCTTGGTTGTTGGATGAACAGAAAGTCTGCATATAAATCCAGTGATAAATTAAAAACAAAAACTATGCTTTGCTATATACGCAGGTATTGGAGAGTAGAGTGTTTAACTATAGAACATATATAATTCAGTGGATTAATTTAGATACTTGGTGGAAAATAAGATTGTGTGGTTTGCATAATAGTTATATTGTGCAACAGAAGAGCATCCTGAGTACATATACATGTAGCAATTTATTTGAAATTACAAATGCAATAGTTGCATAATTAAAGGGGAACCATATCTAATAATATGGACAACCAGCAAGTAGCAAAAGTTAGTTTCCTGTGTCCCCTTGCTGCCACCTAGAGGTGGTTATGTTTTTTCAGCCCAGATCTGGTAATCCTAACATTGAAATACTTTCACTGTACCGTAACATGTGCCTTGCATGCAAATCCCATGTGAATCTGCAGTGCAGAATCTAGCCATTGGTACAAAATCAGATTATGAACATTTTAGACTCCATTTTAAAAACTGCAAATTTTTTATTCTTGTATTGCTTTTTATTTCTTATCAAAATCTTTTATGATGAAACCTGGTTAATATAAAATAATACAAAGTTGGTAAGAATCAAAATAAATGTTTAGACTGTCACAAGTAGAAAGCTCTTGGAGCCTTTAATTGGATCACTAAACCATATTATAAGATACGTGTGAGTGTATATGTACTGTCATATTTATTTAGATATACCATGTTGTCTGATTCTTCTACTCTTAAGTTACTGATCTTCCTATGTGGGACATAATTGATTTTGCTATGCCAACCTTTATTTATATCTTTAAATTTTGTTTTTAGATACAGTCTTTACACTCTGCTTGTGGTGGCTTTGATTTGGCATTGAAAAACGCTCAGCAAAAACAAGAAATCACCGAGAAGATTGTTAGGCAAGGGGAGAGTGAGATCAGTCGCATTGGTGAAGTTCTCCAGAAATTACAAAATGAAATTCTTAAAGATTTGTCTGATGGTATTCATGTTGTAAAAGATGCCAGAGAAAAAGACTTCACATCACTAGAAAACACTGTGGAAGAAAGGCTGACAGAGCTAACAAGATCTATAAACGATAATATTGCTGAATTCACACTTATCCAGAAACAGAGCCAAGATGAAATCAATGAAGTTAAAAAAAAGATGGCTTCACTTGGTGAAACCGAAACATACAAACATGACCTTCAGGTCTTGAAAGACACAGTTGATGAGATGCAGAGGGCCTTGAAAGCCAAAGAGAAGACTATAGAAACTTTGCAGAGTACCATAGATTTAATGGAATCTGATGTTCTGTCTGAAGTTAAAGCACTTGTCAACCTCAAACAGGAACATGAGAAGTTTAAAGAAGTAGCTGATACAGAGCACCTTTCCTTACAGACTTTAGAAGAGAAAGTTCTTAAAGCAGAAGAATCTCTTTCTCATCTTCCATTGGAGCTGAAGAAACTCAGTGATGACTTGATGCACATCAGGTCTTCTGGTGGTATTCAAGAAGGCTATGTGTTCTCCAAAGATGACATAGAAAGTCTGCAGAAGAGCAGTAAAGACTTGGAATCCAGGCTCGGGTCCATAGAAGAGAATGTTGAAGCTCTGACATCCTCTTTTGCCCAGAACACTGAAGGAACAGAACCTTTCATTTTCAAATATGGCACTAAGCTGGCTGCGTTAGAAGAAGGTCTAGGTTCTGTCCAGAGTACTATAGAAAATGATGTACGCTCATTGACCGATACTGTGAGGAGTCTTGGGGAAGCACAGCTCTCAATCTACAGTGATGTTGATGAACTAAGGAGAAATCTGAATGATCTACCAAATAATGCTGATGCTCTTGGTCATATCCAGAAACAAGTTCTTGCTTTGCTGGGCCAAGAAAAGTCTTCAGTGAATGTAGAGCAGTCTGGAGATAAGGCAGAACTCTCTTCTATTAAAGATTCTGTTCATGAAGTGCGATCTTCTCTTGGTCAGGTAGAATCTGACATAAAAATGCTTAGGACAGCAGTTGACAATTTAGTTGCTTACTCAGTGAAAATTGAAACCAATGAGAACAATGTGCAAACAATGAAGGATTCTTTAGATGACATAAGGAATGACTTGGATAGGCTGTTTGTTAAAGTGGAAAACATACATGAAATGGTTTGAGTATTGAGCATGTTTTAACATTACAAAAAAAAATTGTTTTCCTAGTCCAAAGGAGCTTTTTTGTTTTGTTGTTGGGGAAGTTGGTGGAATGGAAAAGGAGCTGTTGATATCTCTGGAAAAAATGTTAATCCAGTTAGGTAGATTCTGTTATTTCTACTATTTTAATTGCTAGGACAAATTAATTTGTTTCTGCAGCTTAATCTGTAGTGCACTGGGCGAGGGTGTGGACCCAAAAGCAAATTATGATGGCCTCATCAATTTAACAAGTATGGGGGCTCCATCATACACAGAGGCTGTCCCACTCCTTTGAAAACAGACATACTTATGCATTATATTGCGTATGTCAAACCTACCACTGAAATAAAGCAACCCATCACAGAAGGTTCTATGTATTAATTAAAATATGCAAAGAACTGTAATTATATATAATATGTACAGTATTCATATGAATACTACCGTATGGAATAATCACATTTAAAATTGGATTCTTCCATAATCCATGCGTGTCAATTTAGCCATTCCATAACAAAACCAAAGGTACTTTTGATGTGTCCAGGGGCAATAAAGATTGGTAGTATTGAACAGAACTTTGCTATTACAATACTGCCTTCTCTTGGGACAGTTTACTGTGATATCAGTTGAATTTGCATTTACCCTTTGTGTCCTAATTCATTGGTGCAAAAATATATGGGGTCAAGGTAAAAAAATGAAAACAGTGAAAAAAAACAGATAAACATGGAACATGCCCCCCCCCAAGAACAAAGGGCAATAAAAACAAAATTGTTCACTGTATGTAACATTTTCCTTATGTCATAACAAGATGCAACAGTGACATCCATTGTTAAGTGCCTTACACTCTTCCTATTATTGACTTGGATGAAATAAAATTAGACTTCAGATTGATTATTTAAAAAGTCCAATGAATTAAAAACTGCCTTTGAATTTGAGTAATTTTTCAAAGAGGAAATATTCATAATGTTCATTTTACAGAACCACTGAGTTTTACAGTTGGGTAGATTCTTGTTTATCTTCTTTAGAAAATACCTTGGCGTTGGTTCGTCTGTTGATTTATGCATAATTGTTGAGAAAGATAAACAGAAGAAGACTACAAAGAATGCTTGTAGCTTCAGTAGTAGAGGTAACAGGAAATTCTCAGGAAGAGAATGAAACAAGGTGTGCAGTAGCCATGTGTAATATAAGCAGCATCTTCAGTAACTACTTCTGTAGAGATACAATGCCTTAAAAACCAGAGCTATGCCTTGTGTTGAGATCAAGTCATTATTTTTCGGGAGTGCCTTTATTTCTTTTTTGTGAATCTTGAATGACTGTATAGTTGGCTGTGAAATAACTTTCTTGGTATGTGTAATTTGAATAAATACTTATTCTGGTTGCAGTCAACCATTTTTTTCTAGTTTTGAGGAAGATGGAGAAATTAAGGGGTAAAACAGACATAACACGTTGTATTATTAGTTTCTTTGAGTCCTTAAGTTTTGCTTACTGAACAGCTGCTACAATTGAAACTGTCATGAACTCAGTTAGTATTCATGCATCTATTGCTACTCAGCATTTTTTTGTACGCTATTTGTCTGCAAAGCAGCATTACATACTGCTAGACCCAAAATAGTAGCATTTTTATAATCCAAGAATACGTTGCATTAATCTTTTCTGCAGATTTATTATTCTGAGAAAATAAATATAATACAATATTATATTAGAATACCAAATATTTTATATGTATAGTACATCTGTAGTTGTGGGATGGATTAGTTAGCTAGTAAAAGGGGAAACAAAATACAGAAAATTAATTCAAGGCAGTTCGCACATTGAGCTAAATCATAATATATTTTTTAAAACTTCAGTTTTTGTTTGGCAAAAAAATTGTACATTTAAACCATAGTTTATGGCTCAGTGTTAAGTGTGAATGAGGCCTCCTTGGCTTGTTTAAATCTGATTAGAATAAAACCTAGCTTAATGAAAAATATGAATCAAGATGTTCAGCATGGATACCAGCCACTCATAAAACAGCTTTAATTTAGCTAAATTAAAGGGGAATTAATGCATTCTGCTTTCAAGTTTTTAAAATACAAGTAGTCCTTGACTTTATGCCCACAATTGAGCTCAAAATTTCTGTTGCTAAGTGAAACAGTTTTAAGTGAATGTTGTCCCATCTAACAACTTTTCTTGCCACAGTTGTTAAGTGCATCACTGCAGTTCTTAAGATAGTAACATGGTTGTTAAGTAAATCTGGCTTCCCCATTGATTTTGCTTGTTAGAAGGTCGCAAAAGGTGATCACATGACCCTGGGACACTGCAAACATACATATGAACCATTTCCCTAACCTCCGAATTTTGATCATGTGACTGCAGGGATGCTGCAATGATCGGAAGTGTGAAAAATGTTCATAAGTCGCTTTTTTCAATGCCACTGCAACTTCAAATGGTCACTAAACAAACAGTTCTAAGTTGGGGGCTATCTACACCAGGGGTCTTCAAACTTGGCCCTTTTATGACTTGTGGACCTCAACTCCCAAAATTCCTCAGCCAGGCATGCTGGCTGAGTAATTCTGGGAGTTGAAGTCCACAAGTCATAAAAGGGCCAAGTTTGAAGACACCTGATCTACACGTTTTGTAGTAACATCAGTGCATTAGCTACTTCAGTTGTGTGTTTGTATCACACTGGGAGAATTATTACATGAGACTGTTATCCAGGCAACTTGAGCGCCACTTGGAAACGGTGTTAGTAATACTAAAACTAAAAAGTTAAAAAATAATAGAAACAAAGGAGAGATGAAGAAACTTCATCTATAAAAATGAGATCAATTAGCATAGTAAGCAATAATACAGTTTGCTTGATTCTGGATGAGAGTTATACAGATTTAGCTATTGGTTTGAAACCATAATTTAATGTGTTAGCAATGAGCAAGATCAGCCTGTTGTGGCTTATTTAATAAACTCGGTCAGTACAATGTGAAAAACATGGAACTATATTTCTTAAAATGATAAAAGCTACAATCTTAACATGAGGTTTCTTGATTCTCCAACACACTGAATTCACTAGCATTAGTCTTAGAGATGCATAGGATGGTGCTTTTAATCCTGAGTCAAGAGTGAGACACAACTCGGAAGTGTATGGATTCAAACTCAATAAAGTTGGAAGGGACTACTCAAGTCCCACTCCGTGCAAGAATTCAGATTAAAGCATCATTGGCAGATTGATGTGTAGTCTTGATTTGAACACATTCTGTAAATACATTAAATTCCACCATTCTGGGTAATTGTATATATTTGTCTTCACATCCACATTAAAAATTACACATCTCTTAGGGTTATCGTGGGGAAAAACAGGAGGAGGAAGTAGTATTGCGTATGTTTGCTGCCTTGAGTTATTTATAAAAATAATAAACACAGGATAAAAATAAATAAGGCCTTTCAAAATAGCCTGGTGATACACATCGTATACATTAGTATCATATTGACTTACATTAATGCCTTTGAACTTCTAATTCCTCCTGTGAGGGGAAGAACATGCAAACTTGCAAGCTTCTATTACCGTAGCTTTACTATAAAGTATTGACCTATATATGAAATTGGTTTCCCAGTCTGGAACAACCACAATTTCAGTGCTACTGTGCCCCTCAATATCTTTTACTTTTGCTGCAAAAAGGAAAGTCTCAGCTTCAAGGATTTCTTCAGAGATACTAGGTTCTTGGCTTTAATTAGTAAATCTCAGAAACCAAGTGATCCTGATCATCTGACCTGAGTTTACAGAGAATTTTACGCTGGAACAGTTCAACGCTACCATCTAGTGAGAATGTGTGGTAATACCACCTAGAATTGCTACGATCAGAGCTTGATGGTTAGTATTCCATAAAGAACATGACTTTCCTGTCAAGCATATACCCAAATTTATGATAGCATTAAAAACTGAGCAGGAGAAAAAAAAACCTGACCAGAGCTGAGGGGCTTGGAAAATCATATTCAAACAGATTAAGAGTGAAGATATTTTTGTTTTACAATGCACTATTTTTAAGTGCAGGAAAGAAAACAGCATTCTACATGTGTCCAGTTTTATATATTTATATATTGATAAATTACTATGGTCTGTGGATCTATTATATTTTCAATTGATTTCAGACACAAAATTCTCCTTTACCAGACACTGAGTGAGCACTTTTGGTCAGTAATCCATGCAATTTCAAGATCCCTTGTTAGTCACTGCCAACTCAGTCCTACTGGTATGTGCACAAAGCTTGCATTTATATTTGCTTCAGCATGCTCAGCTTCACACTTGCTACCACTGAACTATGTTTGCCATCTGAAAATCTGTTCATCCATTTTGGACACATCTTTTTGGACTCCTAGTTGACACTTGATTTTCAGTTTTACTCACCCAAATAGTTTAGATTTTGCTGTCTCAGTGCCCACTTCCTGTAAGTCAATTATTAGCAACTTAAGTGTGGATAGGGAATGAAGGTAGGGAAAGAAGGCAGAATGAGACTTCTGGAGTTATTTCCAACCCTTGTGTCAGCAATGGGCATTTACTGTAGGTGTCTATATTGTATTTTCTTTTGCACACATAATCCTCACTTAGTGACCATTTCACAGTTATGACAGTGATGAAAAAAAAACTTTATAATCAATCCTTGTGTTTATGACCTTTGCAGGTCTGTAAAGCCAAGGAAACCTGAAATAAGATCCTAAGCACAGTCGCAGTTGCTCTTACTGATCACTTCACATAACATCGTTAACAGTCCCAGTTGTGGTCGCTAAACGAGAACTCCCTGTAATGTAGTAATGGGTCAGATCTGTGTCTATGTGTGTATAAGCTCTCTTCTTGTGTATCTGCAGTTTGGGGAATGTGTGATGGAATGGGACAATTTGCCATGGCCAACTCACCCCGGAGGAATTCCATTTTTGTCACTGGAAATAATGTCAAAGAAACAATGGCGGATGACATTTATCGTTTTGAGTTATCCCAAGTGGAATTGTCTCCTGCAAGTTGCCCCGTGGTGAGATGGAGGCAGCAGATTAGCTGAGGCAAAATGGCTGTGGCAAGTTGGTCACAGCAAGATGGTGCAGCAAGATGGCCATGGCAAAGTGGCCAAGGTGAGTTAGCTGTGGCGAGTTATCTTAGACCCCAGAGCAGACATTCTCTGATTAAGCAGACATTCATCTTAATTAAGATGAAGGCATACTTAGAATGAAACCATCTGCTCTGTTTGTAATCACTGCCCAACTGCCTCTCCTGTAAAAATATATTAGGAAATACTTTCCTGGAATTATTTTCTCCACTCCCTAGCTTGATCTGGACCACTTTTAATTCAGTCTTTGATTTGCTGGGTTTTACTCCGCACATCAAATTTGATCTGTTCAGGTTTCAGAGAGCTACACTGTCCTGTGGATGGACAGATAGACATGCAGAGTCTTTTTGCAATATTCTTTCCAACATTCTGTAGGGTTTTAAGAATAAATAAGCAGCACAAGCATGCAGAGCATACCATCTTAAATTCTTTCCAAACCCTTTTTCTGCTAAGTCATACATAGTATCTACATTTTCATCTGTGTAAAACATATATGTGTTACATCTATATATGTTTATGTGCACTTTTTGTTCACAATCTCAAGCTGTTATTGGTACAGCTGAATTTATGATTATTTGAAAAGATCTAGAATTAAATCCTGGAATGAATGTTAGGCGTATGTTTTTCTGTATATATACAGATGTGTATACATCCACAACTAATCTAGCTATCCAGTGTTTCTGTGAGCTTCTGTAAACAAGTTCCTAAATATGCAATTACCTATTTGGTGACTGAGATTTCTTGTCAATTTTGTAGGAATCTTAGATCATCCAATGAAGCTGAGAGAGCAAAGTACATTACCACTTAGCTTATAGTGAACTCATGAAAATTATTGTCAAGGTTCTGGTGATGAATTAAAAAATAGACTGGATGGATGAGAGAAAACTGATGGAGAATAAAGCTTTTCATGGCTACTAGTCATGACGGCTACATATTATTTCCAATATCAGAGACAATATACCTCTCAACAACGGTTGCTGGAGTTCATGTTCTGTTTGTGTCATATTGGCCCTGGCCACTGTGAGAACAGTGAATAAACAGATAATTAGTTTGGTCCAACACAACTCTTTGTATATTTGGATTCTGCCTTTTGGGTGAATGTATAAAGCAACTAGCTCTTTTCTCCCACATATTACTTGTTCAAAATCAATTTGTCTTGCTACAAAACAAATAAAAGCAGGGAATAGGTTAGATACTCAGTTCCAAATATGGGAGATGCAACTTCTTCCTTGACTTCAGTTCTGTCCACTAGATTTGGTATGCTATGATCATGCCAAGATTAAAATTGGAAAGCTTTGTAGTCTTTTCACTACCATGCAGTACACTACAGAAATTACATACCTCATCTTTATATATTGATAGGACTGAAACAAACAAACAAATAAATATCCATTGCATCCAGCACCCTGCTCCTCCAAATAAAAAACATCTGTAAGAGATGGATTTGTTGTAGCTTCTATTTTAACACATTCAATGAATGGGAAATAATCACTTGTCCAGGTAACTAATTCAGTTAGAATCAGCTTTCCTACCTTTCTGGCTTCTGGAACATGGCAGAGTTGAATGCAGCATCTCTTTAAAACAGTGTTCAAAGCAACCTTTGAATTCAGTGTTTGAGTCAGTGATGTATCACCTTACCCTCCAGCCCAAATCTGAGCACACATGCATTCAGTTATACAGCAGGTGTTTTCACACATGTGTGCACACATACATATACTATTAATGTAATTTATTTGAATTAGGTCATGCCTAACTCCAAATGCCTCTGCATACAATTTTTTTTTGTGCTCACTTGATTGTTACTCCTTCTCTCTCACTTGTTCCCTCACTAATCAACCAGTTGGCAGGGAGCATCAATTTGGCTGGCTGACAAATCTGGATCGAACTTTCATAATTCTTTAGCCTATGTATTCCCTGCATTGCACAAGCTATGAGTTTCTTGCCCATTCTCTTGATTCATTCATCTGTGCCCAATTTAAGCCTTCCTCTGCTCATGCATCTAAATATAATGGCATCCCCAGCTCCACACATTAGAGAGAGGAATCAACCAATGCAGAGTAATTGTGAGATCTACAGAACTGTATCTGCATCAGAAATCTGTAATGAAGGAACCTTACCCACAGAACACCATGAGAGAAAATGTTGAGTGACTCAGAAGGAAAGATAACTGGAGATAATGAGAGAAGTGGAATGGGAAAGCTAACAAAGAGACATAGATTAATAAGAAAAGGATGGAGACAGCTCATTGTCTAGATATGTTATTTCTTGGTTCACAAAGAGAATCTTTTTACAGCACAGACATCAAACATTTTAAGGCAATTGTGATGAAGTACCAGTATTTCCATTCCTCCTTAAGAACACACATTACCTCAGAAAAAAAGTGAATGAAGATTGAGTATATATGATGAATACAGAAAGCAAACTAACTAATTGTTAGGTGAATAGAGATGAAGGAATCCTGAACTCTAGTAGTCCTTCCTGTGCAATTTTGGTGCAGGGTGTCTCATCTTTTTCTGATTTAATCTATATGCCGAGGTCCTGTAGAAGAAAGCAGGAATGATTAGGTACCCTATTATAATCTGATTTCAAGAAGGGAGAACACTCGTAGCTGTAACTATTATTGCATAGGCTTTTCAACAGAAGGATTTTCATTTTAGCAGCCTAAATGATTGGCAAAAGTATTCTGATTGAAGTCTTAGTCATCTCCACCCACTTTTACCATTCCATCATAATGACAAAAGGATGGTTATTCTAGCTAGGTCAGCAATAGAAGGCTTTTCTCACTGAGCTAGACATAAATATACAAAATTCCAGCCTTTCTTATTCAGACCACCTTGGTCTGCGATGGAATGAAAAATGTTATGAGACAAGGCAGAAAACATAATAAGCATAGTGCGATTAACAACTTCCTTGGAATTCATTTGTGAATTCAGAGTGAACTTTCTTTGCCATTTTGCTGCTAACATTCCATCTCTGCTCTACAGCCCTTTGTTAATTTGTTAAAAGAGCTACAGTATGCCTATATATGTGTTTTTAAAAATTCTTATGCATTATTAGGAAAGTGGTCAGGTTGTTGGCTGTTTTTAATAGTGAGAGGAAGCTTGGCTTTCCTTGCCCTGTAAAACTTGGTTGAAATATAGTTAGGGACAGGGTTGGGGTATTTCGGTGTGTTGGGGGGGCGTTATAAAAGATTAATGATGGGAGAAGCCTGTTGAATGTCTGCTTACCACAAACATATTAACAGAACAGCAGCCAGGGTTATGTTACCTATACTAGCATGATTACATCACATATATCTCTTTAAAGACATTGATGCCTTCATTACAATATTCCCAGCTATTCATGCTCAAATGTATCGTGACTGAGAAGAAAAAAATTGTCTTAAAGCAAGACCTACACCAAGGTATACAATCTTGGCAACTTTAAGACTTGTGAACTTCAGGGAGTTGAAGTCTACAAATCTTAAAGTTGCCAAGGTTGGACACACCTGTCCTACATAATGGCAGCTATTTTGTGGGAACACATCATACACCAGCCCCAAACTTTTGCCTCTCCCCGAATTACAGAGCCCCATCTGAGCATCAGAGGGTTACAGAATATAAAACAATTGGTTAAGCCACGGATGTCAAACTCGCGACGTGTTGCGACATATTGGGACTTTTCCCCCATTGCCGGCAATGGTGTGGGCGCGGTTTTGGTGTGATGCATCAGGCCCATGGGCTGGCAGTTTGACACCCCTGGGTTAAGCCATTAATACATGTTTTAATTTCAAAACATCTGCTTTTTACTCAATATCGTGACCTGAAAATCCTAGATAATCAACTGTTCTTCAAGGAAACGATTGTTCTAATCAGAAACCTCAGTGGAATTGCATTTATTTACTATAATATACCCTAATTTTCCCTAGGGCTTTTTTCCTTTGAATGTACATAGTCTATACATGTGGTAAAAACTATTTGTCTTCTTTAACATAGTGAATTTACCACTTCTCTCATTACTTGCAGAAGCCTTTGTCTCTCTAGACTTAGTCTTCAATTCCATCTGCATTATATTTTTTATGTAACAACCAGTTAAGACAAATGTTCTCAGAAAATAGAATACTTTTTATTATAATAATTGGACATATAAATATGTTTATGAACGTAGATTCAATATTTTTAGCTGAAAGATTGCATCTTGCAAATTCAAGATTTAATTAAAATAAGGATATTATTTTATTTTTGAAAAGCCATCTCTCCATCATGAGGTCTCCAGGAACATGCAAGAAAGGTATGTACTGATAATTGGATATTCTGACTTAATAATGTCATAATCAAAAACAAAAAAGGGACGCGGTGGCTCAGTGGGTTGGGACGCTGAGCTTCTCGATCAGATGGTCGTCAGTTTGGCGGGTCAAATCCCGAGTGTCGCGTAATAGAGTGAGCGCCTGTTACTCGTCCCAGCTTCTGCCAACCTAGCAGTTCAAAAGCCCGTAAAAATGCAAGTAGAAAAATAGGGACCACTACGGTGGGAAGGTAACAGCGTTCCATGCGCCTTTAGCGTCTAGTCATGCCGGCCCCATGACCACAGAGACGTCCTTGGATAAGTGCTGGCTCTTCGGCTTTGAAACAGAGATGAGCACCGGCCCCTAGAGTTGGAAACGTCTAGCACGCATGTGCGGGGGAACCTTTACCTTTACCTTTAATAAAAAACATAGCTTATTTGGTTTTTAAAACATATCAAATAGTTTTTGAAAAACCAAACAGAATAAAAAGGAAATAGGTACTCTGAGATGTATTTCTCATCTTCCTTTCTTAGTTCTGCATTAATTGATTTTATTAATGTCACATTAAATTTGACTTTCCCTTTAATAACATTATTTTAATTCTTTTGAATTTGATAAAATCATGGCCATTTCATATGGAAAGTAGCTATGAGTTTCCAATATGTCAAAATATTGGTAAATTCTCTGTATTGGAATACATTTGGCATAAAATAATAATATTCACCACCTGGTGGAGCTACTGTTTGTAAAAAAATATAAGAAATTCTACAAAGTTTGACTTTTCCTTATTTATTTTCTGTGAAATAGCAGAACAGTAAATATTTGCTATCTAATTTGTATATTTCAGGCTAAGATGACATACCGTAACAATCAAAATTGCTGTTTTTGTACAGGTACTAATGCAACTGGCATTCAAAGACCTTCTCAAACTAGGTGTTTTAGAAATGTATTGTACTACAACTCTTATCATCCCCCAGACAGCCTAGTGCGTGGAATGATGGAGCAGCTAATAAATCTGGAAACCACAATGAAATGAGAAGGCCAGGTGTTACATATGAAAAACAGGAGGGCCTTTAGTTGCAATATCAGAACCATTATCCTGATTTTTTTTGGTCATTTCTTGTGAATAGCCCATTGGGATTTGTTTTAGGTACTCTGAGTATAACCACTGGGACATTCATGTTTGGTATCTCTATTTGAATAGAACACAACATGCCACTTTACAAGCCATGTAGGGGAATTCATGCCAACTTTCTGATTCAGAAAGTAGCTTTCCTTATATCACAACCATGATACAGGATATAAGTTGGTTATCCTGCTTTTGGATCCTAAAGAGTAGGTTGTTTCTTCTCCTTCTCCTTCTTCCCCCCCACCCCTACCCCTCATATCTCAATATTCAAAGTAAATACTAGCCAGGCGAAGGTGACAAAGCTATTTACAGGACAAGATCCACCCTCTGACCCTCTACTATTCTTTAATATATTAGTTAAAGTTTTTAAACCACCGTTATTTGAATTTGCCAGATTAATAAATAGTTAAAATCTGAATCGTTTAGCTCTGTTTTGCCTTTCTTTGGGTTCAGCATAATCTACAATGAATAAACTGAAGTAGTTTAGTTAGTTAAAAGAATAGCTTTATCACATAAACAGCATGTAAATTATGAAAAAAGGTTTACATTTCAGCCTTGCACAAAAATAAAATCCCTAAAATGTAATCTATCATGTAACTATTTTCAGCCTCTTTCCAAGAAATGCATGCAAATTCTCTGCCCATTTCCATCTTTCCTCTATATCTATTTGTATGAATCATCCGTCATAGAATATTTCCACTGCTGTTATCATGTTTTATGGACAGTTTACTTACAAGCTGCTTGCAGCTGCTTCTAGAAATCGGTGAAGGCATCTGACTTACAGAAAGAAGACTTTTCCTGATCTATAGCTGTACCATGAAATAAGGCTATTTTTCTCATAGAACACTCAGAACGGAGTTCCGGCACCTTTTTTGGATGGAACCTTGTAAGGTAGGCAAGGCAGGTTGTATGACATGTGTGAGTTCTGGCACCTTTTTCTTCTACAAAAAAGCACTGGATGCTCTACTCCATGTCTCATCCATTTGAAAGGTGACATTACCAGGCACATATACTCTTATTGATAATATTATTGCTATTTTCATTGTGATGGCCTGTGGGATAAATTCTCCAGCTTTTGGGAATATCTAATATGGTTAAGAAATCTAATTTTTTTCTTAATCCCTTGATTAAAACCTTACTGCTGTGGCTATAGATATGCAGATCAATTTAAATCCCACCCAGTTTGTGAGACAGATTTCCATTCACACAGATTTGTTCCTGGGTTTTTAGTAAAAAAAAAAAATCTTTGCACATAAAGATGTGGGTAAATTTGTAGGGCTGAAGGCTGTACTTTTGGAAAAGCACCAGAAAGCAAGTTTCTTGTCTTTTCCTTTTTGTCAGCAAAATGGCTCTGATTTCTGTAGCAGTGCAACATTTTGATGGATATTCCTTGCAGCATCTCTTTGAGAACTCATACAGTCACATAGAGCTCTGTCTTAGAAGCCCGTTTCATGTAACTTCCTACCTTGAGATTAAATTTGCATGCAGCTTTCCCACATAATTTCTCTTCATATATAGGGAACTCGCTCAAACATAGTTTATATGTCATGGAAAATAGCTTGCTAAAAAAATTTGTCTTTGCTCAAACTAAAATAATTTAAACACCGAGCAAAGTGTTACAGATAGAGTTCCTTTAGAACATGAGGCACATTTGTTCATCTGGGAAGGTGGTTAAAGCAGGAAAAGAGACTGATATATAGAGTGCAAAAGGAGTGCTGAAGTAAATGTATATTTCCTGAAGATTTAGGGTATATATTGGTTAGACTCTAGAGGGAGAGCCTGGTAGTTCTAACTCATAGCTAATGATGTGTGGGTGAGAAAAATATACGACTAAAGCAAATCAGGAGTAAAAAAAGTAATGTTCCAAACCTGACAGCCTACTGATCTACATAGCTAACATTTAAAGCTCTCATTTCCTGTAACCTATTGTGAAATGAAAACAGCAAAGAGAAGGGAGTACCTAATTTAATTTAAGAATTCTAAACAAGTTTCTCCCTAAACATATTTGATAGAAAAAGACTGTTAAGTTTTAATTCACAAAATCCTTCAAATGGTCTACTACCGGTAGGAACATAACTGACCAGAAAGGAAGATAGGGTAGGTGGATAGTGAAAGAAAGTACTGATGATTTAAGTAGAAAAAAAGCACCACAGGATAAGGGAGCAAACAGAGTCCATCCCATAGCATTCCTATTTGAAGATTGTAATATATGGTTGCATCAAGAAATAGAATGTGATAATAATAAGGCTGGAAAATCCATATTTTGATTTCTTAGAAAGTGATTTTTTTTGCCTACCAGTTAACTTATTTTCCCTTCTATGCAAAGCTAAACTAAATTAAAACAAATTGGGGAAAGTTTTTGTGCCAAATCTGTGCATCTCTTAAGAACTTCCAAACTTGGGAAGGGAGGGAGGGCTTCAAAACTGCAAGGGCAACTTCTTCCCACGTTGACCTGTTTCTGAAGGTAAGGGGACTGTATAATGGCATCCTTGATTGTCCAGTTAGATATTGGTGGGTTACCTATCCTAAATGAAAACCCACCCATTCAGTATGATAAGAGCACCTGTGAAAGCCTTACAGGTCCAATAATTAAAATATTTGAGAACTTTTCTTAGATCCATTTATTTGTTTAGCAAACATACACATTTTCAACATAATAATAAATTAGATTAAGATAATGTAAGATTCCAATGCAATGCAGTGCAATAATGTAAGAGTTGGTATCATAGTGCTTCAGACAACATATCACTAATCTATTCTATTCCCCCAAAGCCTTCCAGAATAGCCAGGTTGAATCAATTTTTCAGAAAATCATGACCTAAAGGGGGCATTCTCACATCTAGCATTAGTTGTTCCACTGGATCAGAGTTCCTACAGAGAATACCCGCTTTTAAGTCCTTTCTGGAGATCTCTTTTGTTTTCCATAAATAAGATTTTCATTTCTTATTTATGGAAGAGGAATCCAGTATGTTACACATTCAAGAAAGAACATTATTAAATGTCATCCTGCAAATGTGTGTGGGGGTCTCCAGAGTACAAGAGATGGTCCTGGCAGCTGGCGATCTGCTGGACAATATTGGAGAGGAGCAAAATCATCCTTTTTGTGGCACAAAGATGGAGGTGATCTTGTTTTCTTGCATGGCGAATCTGAGGTAACATTATCAGAAGAGGCTAGACAATCACTTGTCTGAGATGGTATAGGTTCTCCTGCTTGAGCAGGGGGCTGGATTAGAAGACCTCCAAGATCCCTTCCAGATTCTATTCTATTCTATTCTATTCTATTCTATTCTATTCTATTCTATTCTATTCTATTCTATTCTATTCTATTCTATTCTATTCTATTCTATTCTATTCTATTCTATTCTATTGTAAGGTAAAGGTTCCCCCGCACATGCGTGCTAGTCGTTTCCGACTCTAGGGGCTCATCTCCGTTTCAAAGCCGAAGAGCCAGAGTTTGTCCAAGGATGTCTCCGTGGTCATGTGGCCGGCATGACTAGACGCCAAAGGCGCACGGAACGCTGTTACCTTCCCACCGTAGTGGTCCCTATTTTTCTATTTGCATTTTTATGTGCTTTCGAATTGCTAGGTGGGCACAAGCTGGGACGACTAACAGGCGCTCACTCTGCTACACGGCACTCAGGATTCGACCCGCCAAACTGCCGACCTTCTGATCAACAAGCTCAGCGTCCTAACGCACTGAGCCAATGGACTACCCCATACATTACTGTAATATTACTATTCTACAATATGCAACAATTGTAGGATCCTATAAATAAAATGTTATATGATTTTATATTATCTATATGATGCTAATCATGTTATATGATTTTTAATAATATTATCTCAGATTACCTTACCTAGTAATCTGTTATTAAAAATCATATGTGCCTCAGCATAATGAAGTATAAAACGTATGGTTCCAAACATTTTGGACCCCATCTGAGTGCAAAGACAAGGATCTGAAGTATAAATACTGATGCAGTATTCCTTCTTTTAAAAAAAATATGGGAAGGAGAATCCCCTTTTCTGGGCTCGCCTGCACACACGTGGTGTGGGATATACTTTTTTGTACCGGGAGTCTTCCAAAATCTGTCATCAATGTCGTCAAATGACTGCTTCCATCTGTTTTCTACATAACCATCTACATCTCCAGGGCTGAGAAGCTTCAACCACAAATTGGCCAGTCTCTTTTGAAGGCCCTAAATTTCCCGTGTATCCGGGCGGAATAATGAATAATATATCCAGGCGGAATAATGCAACATCCTTCGGCACAAAGGCCGGCTGGATCCTCCATCCCCGATTCGTCTCGCCTCCCCGCCTTCTTCGGGGGTTGCCCTAAAGAGCCCGCCCAGATGGGAGGGCAGGCTCGGAAGGGGAGGTCCCCGGCTCCCACCCGGCCCGTTAGTTTCCGTGAGCGATTTCTCTCCGCGCAACGCCCGGCTCGTTCCCAGCCCAAGCACCGCGCGGGGCGGCCCCATCGGCTCGCCCGCCTCCGAGTCGCCGGCTGGGAGTCGCCCAGGCGTGGCGAGCTCTCCCAAGCGCCTCTCCTGGCCAAATCAGCCGCCGCCTCGCTGACAGCACTGATGGGGAGAGGCGGCTCTGCGCTGCTTTATGTCGCCTCGGGAGTCTGACATCCCCGCCCTCGCCCCTCGGCCCCGCCGCAGCCAAATTGCCCCTAAGAACGAGCGCCGGGGAAATTGGGCTTTGGCGAGACCGCAACCCGGACGCGCTTAGGCTTTGTCCCGCATCCCTTTTTAAGGCGGCTGCGGGCCGGAAAAAGAAAAAGGAAGGAAGGAAGGAAGGAAGGAAGGAAGGAAGGAAGGAAGGAAGGAAGAAAGAAAGAAAGAAAGAAAGAAAGAAAGAAAGAAAGAAAGAAAGAAAGAAAGAAAGAAAGAAAGAAAGAAAGAAAGAAAGAAAGAAAGAAAGAAAGAAAGAAAGAAAGAAAGAAAGAGAAAGAAAGAAAGAAAGAAAGAGGAGGGAAGGGAAGAAAGAAAGAAAGAAAGAAAGAAAGAGGAGTGAGGGGAAGGTAGAAAGAAAGAAAGAAAGAAAGAAAGAAAGAAAGAAAGAAAGAAAGAAAGAAAGAAAGACGAAGGAGGGGGGTACTGCTTCCCCCCCTTTCCCCTCCCCAACTGAAAAGCGTCTTCCGCCAAAGGATCGGGTGCAGCGGGGGCCCCTCCGGCCCGGCCGCTTTCCCCGTTCCCAAATTTCCGCCTTAGTAATTGCTTTTCAGGTCTCCCAGCAGGGAGTGAGAGGAGGGCGCTGCGGCCTCCGGTTTCTCGGCCTCTCTCTCCCCTCCCGCCCCGAAAATATGAGGGCAGCCCTTGCGGAACCCGCCTGAAGGGAGGGAGGGACCCCCGAGGCTCCTCCCGCGCCGCTCCTAGTGCCTTCTCGGCGCACGCCTGCCCGAGCGGGAGATGGATAGGACTGCGCTGGATGGCAGCAGCACAGAAGCTCCTCAGCAATGCTGCCGGGAGGCTGCGCGGACTGTCGGTGAAGCGGCGGGAGCGGCTATGGAGGAGTCCGCAGCGGAAGCTTCAGGGGACTCGGCTGCTTCGGCCGTCAGCCCTGTCAGCGCTCCCCAACAGGAGCTGAAGCAGCAGCAGCAGCAGCAGCAGCAGCAGCAAGGGGTCAAGAGGCACCATCACAAGCACAACCTGAAACATCGCTACGAGTTGCAAGAAACGCTGGGCAAGGGTACCTATGGCAAAGTCAAGAGGGCCATCGAGAGATTCTCAGGCAGAGTGGTAAGGGCTAAAAGCACTGGCCTGGGAGGGGCTGCTGGACAAGAGTTGGTGGGGTTATTGAAGCATCTCAGCCGGGCACTTTTTGAGTAGACCTTTTATTTATGGCAGCCTTCTCTAAGGTGGATGCTCTGGGGAGATTTGGGGACAACTGTTTTGCTTTGTATGCTGCTTCTGGAGCGAAGGGGTTTCAACATCTTAAAAATAAAAACTAAATAACATGAACTCATATAATTCTCAGCCATTAACTACAAAACCTGAGAGTCATGGGAGTTGTAGTTCTAATGCACCAGGGAGGGTAGCAGCTTGGGAAAGATTATTTTGTGATATACCTAAAATTTCGAAGCTTGAAGGTGACTGTAGTCCTGCTTTTGCTTTTGCTTTCTTTATCTCAAGCTGTAGCCCTCTCTTGGCCTTTAGGGAGGTTTTTTATGTTCTTGCCTCCTCCTCTCTTTCTGGGATCCAAAAATTCACTGGAGGAGTGTTTGTGAGTTCTCCAGAAGTGTTTGATCAGAGAATTTTATTTTGAGCCTTTCTCTCCAGATGTCAACTGAGCCCATTTATAGAAATCAAAGGTAGTTCCTTGAATAAGGAGAACTGGATCATTTCTAAATTGGCATTATTTGTCTCTTCCCTTCCAGCAATTGACGTTGCTCTGTTGTTCAAAGTGTGGACATAACATCCATTGAAACACATACCCTAGTTTTCTAACCAGAGATGGCTTTGAGATTAAAGAAATTTTAAAGGCTAACAGTGTGTTAGTGGGAGTGATGACATGGACTTTATTTACCTCTATAGCAAACACATTGATGCAATTGCTCCTATCAAAGCGAAGTTTAGAGTCCACTTGTATTTTGCAAACTAATGTTGCGGTGTACTATAACAGTCCTCAGCGCAACTTCTGTACTTTTTGTCACCTGAATAGATGCCTGAATATCAGAAAAATTCAGGCACGTGTATCAAGTTTTCATGTAATAGGCTAAAAGTACTGCTATTTTCTTTTGATGCTGTCTGGCTACATCTGACAGTTCTGCATTTAAATCAGGTACGTATGTGCTTTCTGCAGACTTATACAATTGTTTGATCAAGTACTTTGCAGTAGATTTGGTACAGGCTCCATGTTTTGTTTCTATTTTCAATTTTTCCTGTTGCTTGCTTAGTCAATATTTTGAACAAGAGACTCAAGTAAACAAATAAGCAAACAATAGAGTAGTAAAAAGCACCTTAACTACTTGTGGTGTGATTGTGTATGTGACAGCATCCTCTATTTAAGAACATTTAAGCTTTTCCATGGTGTGATATGTAGTTAAAAACACTAAATCCTAGTGCAGTGGTCAAAATAAATAATTAAATAATATCCCAGTGCTGTATAGCATAAAAAGAATCTTCAAACACCTGGTTCAGATAACTCTTAATGTTGTATTATGCTCTCTGTCATTTTACTAAATCATTAAGATAGTTAATCAAAAGCAGAAGTGAGTGCTCATGTTCACTTTAGCTGCCTGCTTTTTTCTTTGAAAAAGAACATTGCCTGCAGTGTATCATATTACCGGGATTTAAAATTAGCAAAACATCTAGCTCAAAAAAAATGTACAAGCTGAAGAATATCATTTCCAGATTGTATTAGTCTGTTCTTTTCAATAACTTCATGTTTATTCATTTTATGACAGGGCGGATAGTTTTTTAGATTTGATTTTTAGAGCAATGGAACTTTTTGCAGTTAAAGAGACAAAAACCATGGACAATGGAGAGAAGTCATCAAAATGCAGTAGCAGTGATATTTATAATATATTTACTTGTTTATGGATTCTTGGGTTTTAATTTGTTTCATGCCTCATGATAATGCTTAGTTGTGTTAAAAATGGCAATGTACTTTACTAAAAAACATATAAACATCTCTGTCTGTTAATATGTGTAATATACACTCTTCACACATAAGAGTGTTATGAAAAGTATTTGGGCCAGAACTTAAACTGGGAATTCATTTAGCCTTCTCTTTCCTATCTATGCTATCTTTCTTTCACCTTAGTCATAACTTATGGAACCATTAAAGAGCTTTGATTAGGGTGGCTATGTATTGTGACCAGCAGAGGGGGTCCTTGGTACAATGTGACCTGCATAATTCCCATCATGACCTCATGTAGAGAAAAGCTTAGGACTGCATTACAAATCTCAAGGTCATGTTCCCACCTATGTCATTTGTTTGCTGTCATATTAGTAGGTGAGGCAGCATTTTCCTACAAACTAATATGTAAATATTTGGAATCATAGGGCAACATCTAGAAATATCCTTGGCAGCTTACTCTCACCAGGTTACCTAAACAAAAACATTTCCATTAATATTTTATTAGTTGTAATTTTGGTTTGAAGCATACAGCTGTGGACTTTTTGTAGAAAAATCAGAAAATCACCAAATAGAATGTGTTATGAAATCTTGCAGGAAAATCTCTAAACATCCCCAAATGGGAGAAAAGATTATAGACTAAAAATATTAATCTATGTTCATTCTGTTCTTTTGCTTTCCTACATACCACTCTCCTACAAGGTAGATATGGGCATCTAGGAATTTGATTATTTTTTATTCTGAAAAATGCTTATAAGTTTGACATTTGTTTTGAGAAATGTATAATACCTTCTCAGCCCTCGTTTATGTGATGGCTGTTGAGCTGTGAGTTGGATTGTAGATATGTATGTTAGATTTAGTTTGTTGTTAGCAGCAACTTGTTATTTACTCTTGTAATTGTAAACACTACATTGTAATAATGTAGTGGAGATTAGGTTGCATACTGAATGAAATGAAATGTAGGAATACAGCCTCCTTATACTGAGGCAGCCTGCCTGCCAAACATTCACTGCGATTCTGAAGTTCAAGAATGATTTATATAAACATGTAACAGTAGTAATCTGTAAAGTAATCTGCAGGGTAGGCTGGCATTTAAGGGTTTGCTGTGTACCATGGATTACACAGAATTATATGCAAGGAAGAAACAATTTTTGTTATGGGTTATAGAATAAAATCTGGCCACCTAATTTCTCCTTCTCTTTCATTGATAACTGCCTAGTCATGCCAGCTGTTGTGGTGCTTCTTTGCTCCTATCTTCCCAGTTTGTTTCTAAGTAAAAGCTGGCATAGGATTAATTTAAAAATACATTGTGCCTTGCTGCAATTCTGTCTGTTCTTAAATAGACAAATTCATTTTTGTGTGGGCACATTTTCGAGGCTACTGTGGTGGGAAAAGTGAACATTTTGTTAATTCACTCAGATACAGCACAACAGCATTTTATGCTTCATGCAAAATAGAGGGAGGAAGATACACGGGGTATGTTTGCCACCTTCAGTTATTTGTAAAAATATTAAAGGCTAGGTGCAAATGAATGAATGAATAAAAAAATAAATAAATTTGGATTCAAAATAGGTTCATAAATCATGGATTCTAATAATGAACAGAATCTGTCTAAATCATTCCAGGGACATTGAGAATTTATATTTGACCCTGAATTCCATAAAACCATTTCTCTTTACAACTTTGAAGCTTGTCAAGGTGAAACATGACAGAGTTGGAATTGCCATATATCCTTACAGCATAACAATAAGGGTTTTTTTGGTTTTTTTTGCAATTTCCTCAATAACACTTTAAATTGCAATTCAGGTAGTCCTAGCATAGTGAGCAGAATTGGGACCAGCAACATGGTCATTAAGCAAAGCAGTTGCTAAGCAAATCTGTGATTGTGCTTATGATCTCATTCAACTTTCTTATATAAAGCTGAGCAGGTGGAATTGGAAGGGAAACTATTAGGAAATCTCAGAGCTTGGTACTTGAGAGGAAAGTTAAAAAGCATCTCATAAGAGGGTCTTGGCAAATCATTCTTGCACTGTTGCCAGGAAACTACATGGACATACAACAACAACAATAATGTTGGAAGGGACCTTGGAGGTCATCTAGTTCAACCCCTGTTCAGGCAGGAAACCCTATACCATTTCAGAGAAATGGCTCTCCAGTCTCTTCTTAACACTTCTAGTATTGGAGCATTCACAGGTTGTTCCACTGATTAATTGTTCTAACTGTTAGGAAATTTCTCCTTAGTTCTAGGTTGCTTCTCTCTTTGGTTAGTTTCCATCCGTTGCTTCTTCTCCTACCTTCAGGTGCTTTGGAGAGTAGCTTGACTCTCTTCTTGGTGGCAACCCCTGAGATATCTATACAGTTATCTGGAGTTGAACTATATACTTTATTATTTAAAGGCCTGACTAAGTATGCAATAAAATTGAAGGAGGAAAATACCTCCCCCCCTCTCTCTTTCTCTCTCTCTCTCTCTCTCTCACACACACACACACACACACTATTCTCATTGCAGGGGAACTGGGAATTCTTTTTCTTTTCTCCTATTTACTTTTCCAAGAATTCTGCACATCAGATTGGTTGTTTGCCAGTATAATATTTAATCTCTTTCTAGATACTTAGTATTGCATTTTACTTTGTACTCTATGTGAAAATCTATTTTGCTTAAATGACATTTTTGTTCATTTACTCTAACCTCCATCCATCACCCTGAAAATATATTTGTCCTAAATACTGTACTTTTCAGTCAACTGCAATTGAAGTTTGGTTTCAAGTATAGATGATTAAAAAAGAGGATTTTTTTTTAAAAAAACTGATTGACAAATTAGATGAGAGAAATTCCAGATTCAGTTTATTATCATCAACATGTCTAGCTCTGCAGCTTTTCTGAAGACAGAGCTTGCTTGCAGCTGGCTTCACTTACAATTTCTATCAAAGAAAAGTCTGATTAAAAAAGAAAAATAAATGGTTTGTGAATGGGAGCTGCTAAAGGGATGGAAAATCTGCTAAGTATTTATTCAGAATAGATGAAAATACTACCTAACCTTTCTAAACCTGGTTTTCAAAGCTGTACTTTGTTGAGACCATGCTTAGTTTTCAGAAAAAGACTCAGACTTTATAGAAATCAATACCATTTGTGTTGTTAGCCATAGGAGAGGCAGGCTGCTATTTGTGAAGTGCAAAGGAATAGGCAATCTGCACAAATTTAGTGGCATGTTTATAATAGCTTCGCAATTAAGGGGAAAAAAGTTCTAACTCCATTTTTGGACTGTAGTCAAAGGAATTCATATTATATCAATTTTATCTACCAATCAGAAGCGTAATGAACAATATTAATGCTGGCTGATGAATTCTGGGGGTTGAAGTCCACAAGTCTTAAAGTTGGCAAGGTTGGAGACCCTGATTTTACATTGTTGATCAATATTTCATGACTATGTCTTAAGATCCACAGGAATATATTCTTGACTCACTTAAAAGTATTATTAAGGCAGGGACACCAGGCAATGGCTAATGAGCAAATAAGCAGACACCCAGCTTCCTGGGAATGCTGAGATATATATTTCTCAAATAACTCTTTGCGGACAATGTGTGACTGATTTCTTGCTTCAGTGACAGGAAGTTCTTTCATCTTGAAGGTTAGTCATTTTATTCAATGGAATCTTTAAAAACTATTTTTAAAATTGGGAATCAATTAAAATGCTATAGTAATATAGACACAAATGCATGAGGTAACTTTATCCCAAGGGGGTCTCTCTTAAGATTGTCATATTAGAGCTTTTTGGACATTACCATTATTGACAACGTCACTTGACATCTTAAGAAAGCATCCTTAAAGTTATTTCTCTCATTTATGAAAAATCAATGAACATTCCCCTCCAAATTTAGCTGAATGAAATGAATGCACAGTGGAATTTACTTGCCAAGTAACTGTTAAATAAAAGCAATGTTGCATTCTCATAAATGGTCACTAACAATTTTAAGACCACATTTGACAAGAAAGATCATAATCAAATTGATAAATAATGTAATTTGTAAGTGGGTTTCTTAATAAAAATATATTTAAAGTTAAAGTATCTGACATGGAGCAAATTTTATCTGAAAACATGTATAAAATTACACTTTGTTATATTCACTTGGGATGAGTCACTTCAGGTGAGATTGGCAGCGATATAAATTTAACAAATAAGTAATATGTCTGGAAAAAGCTATTTAGAACAAGCAGTTCTTGCATGGGAGTATTTATTCTTCACAAAATTCGAGACACACATTCTTTAATTGACAGACATCCTATGTAACAATTCTGGTAAAATTAAAAATGCATAGTTCTCTTGCCGAATATTTTCTTGAAGGACAGTGAGATACATGCAATATTTGATGACTAGTTCATTAAAACCACAAGTGTGCTTAGGCTTTCATTTGTGTTTTTCTGCTATTGTTTCTTGGACTCAGCCTATGCAGTCAGGCATAGGATTCTCATTTGTCTTGCCCACATGAAAGTCCTCAACATCTGTAAGCTATAGTTTGTGAAGTACAGTTTCAAACAGCACATATGTATCACCATGTCTACACAGACAACACCATACATTTGAATAAATTAGGAGATTTCAGATGCAGAACATTGGGGGGGGGGGCTGGGTGAGATATTGAATGGGAGTTGAACGGTTGCCCATGCTGATCAAATATCTTGGATTCATATCAGAAATTCCAGATGTTTAATGAATCCAAAATCCCCTCAGTAATGTTCAGTTTTAAATGAGAAGGAATGCCTGTGTTCGCTAGTTAAATGTAAAGTTATTTGATATCCAAACTGTAGCAGTAAAATATATAAAAGAAACCACATGTATACAAATGATTCATGTCTCCTTTACATTCAGCTATCTTAGAAAATAATTACAGTATATTTTGATTCACTTTAGGATGAAAATTGGTTACCAGCATCTAAGTTTGATAAAATAAGTGATCTTAAAAAGTAAACTCGTGTAATATCATAAAACTAGTGCACATATGCTTATTCAGATCTTATATGTTTGGGGGATATAATAAAAATTGTTTGTGAGAAACTATTCATTTTTTTAAAAAAATGGCTATGGAAAAAAAGCTTCCAGGATATGGGATCTGGTTATTGTGAAACAATATTTATATATTTATTACATTGATATACTTTACTTTGTACAACCTTTACTTGGTACAACTCAAAGCTGTAGCTGAGCGAGTAGAACTAGTCCAACACCTTAGCCACTACACTAAGTAATGCTAGACATTGAGCTAGTCTATAAGGATGATATATTTAGTTTGGCTCAGTGGGGCTTAGCATACTGTGGGAACCAAATTAATTTTTAAAATTGATCATGGTTTAATAAAGCTTGTTATTCTACATTAGATTGACCAGCCTTTCAATGGTATGTCATCATTTTATGTATTTTACAGTATTAGATTGTTCATACATATTCCCCAGCTGTGATCCCCACTTATAAAATATAGACTTAAGTTAAGAAACAAAATCTGAATAGAATATAGCTGAAATGAGAGGTACTGCTCTCTTCTTAGTTTATTAAGAGTGGAAGCTTAATTTTGTGCTGTCTGAACCACTGGGAAGTGTGCACAGCAAAATGACTAAGGCATACTTTTGAACCCATTGGCCCATGTATTGAGCTTCTGAGTTCATTTGAAGGTACCGTAAGGTTTGGAGGGCCTCTGTGTGAGGGCATCTATGTATGCAGAGATGTGCCACTTCACTAGGATGGCAGACTTAAAGTATTATCTGCGCATAGACACATGCACAGAAGATGAGCAGACATTTTGAGCAGCAAATGGGCTTGGCTTTTGTTTTCATTTCTATTTCTATTTATTAAGTGATAGAAATACCCTAGTGAGAGTAGGGGTTGTGAAAGTTTCTGTTAACTTGCTTCTATCAATAGCAGTATGCCAATTGTCTGGCCTGGACAGTCAAATTTTTTCTACTGCATCTAAAGTCCACTGAATGAAGATTTTACCATACAGAGATCCTGTGAAGTCTGTACTGAAAGATCAGAAGGGTCTACCAGTTGCCTACTGGTCACAATTTAAAATGTTGATACTGGCCTTAAACTTAAATCATAACACTATGTTTGATTTACTTTGACTATTGTTATGTTTGCAAATTCATTGGAGAAGGCAATGATGCTAGGAATGGTTAGTGGACAAAGAAGGGGCAAGCAAAGAACACACTGGCTTGATAACATCAAATCTTATGCAAAGTTGAACATGCAATTGTTGAAAGAAGCTGTGCTTGACAAGGTAGCATGGAGTTGTTGTTGTTAGCTGCGAAGTTGTGTCTGACCCATCGCGACCCTATGGACAACGTTCCTCCAGGCCTTCCTGTCCTCTACCATCTTCTGGAGTCCATTTAAGCTCACGCCTACTGCTTCAGTGACTCCATCCAGCCACCTCATTCTCTGTCGTCCCATATACATAGAATATACATATTCTATGTATAAGCAGGCATATACATACTGTAGAATGAAGGCTATTGCGAAGCACATTGGTTTGTGCTTAAATTGTAAGCTGCCCTGAGTCTTCGGAAAAGGGCGGGATATAAATGGGATTAAAATAAATAAAAAATAAATTCTTCTCTTGCCCTCAATCTTTCCCAGCATTAGGCTCTTCTCCAGTGAGTCCTTCCTTCTCATTAGGTGGCCAAAGTATTTGAGTTTTAGCTTCAGGATCTGGCCTTCTAAAGAGCAGTCAGGGTTGATCTCCTCTAGGATTGACCGGTTTGATAGCCTTGCAGTCCAAGGGACTTGCAGGAGTCTTCTCCAGAACCACAGTTCAGAGGCCTCAATTCTTTGGCACTCAGCCTTTTTTATGGTCCAACTTTCACTGCCATACATTGCAACTGGGAAGACCATAGCCTTGGCTATGGAGAGCATGGAGAGCACTTGCCAATAAAGTCACCAAGAGTCAGACTTGACTTGACTAAATGGTTAAAAACAAATAACATTGACCTTTCAAACTCTAATTATCTTAAGATCTGACTACCTGAAGAATTTGTCTTTGGCTATAAATCTGGCTGGTTAGTTAAGTGACCAGAAGAGTCCTTTTGAAGATCTCCCCAGTGGCAGAATCTGGGCTATTTGGTACATAGGAGAATGTCTGCTCCGGGCTGTATTTATATAAGTAAAATGATGGGGTATGCATTGAATGACAACATCATGGGTTTCCTAGAAAGTGATATTTATGATTATAACATGGCCACAACTCCATTAATTTGCAAGCACGGCCACGGTTAATTTAACAAAAAAAATTATTCTTTTACATCCAGTCTTATGACCATCTGGCCTATTCTATTTGAAAATAGGTATACCTTACTAAAATCATGCTATCCCAAGGAAGATAAAATGAATATCCTTAGCCAATCTGGAGGATGTTGCCGTTTAGATGTATAGAATGATTTAAAAATTGCCCAAGTAACCCTAAAAATTGTATGATTTTTTTCTGAAGCCCAGTTTATGATGCTACTACAAAACTTTTCTGCCCAGCCTTCCTTGGGAAAATTTCCTGATTCCAAATTGCTTTGTCTCCGTCTGACTCCAAATCTCATTTAGTATGTCCCAATGATTAGTAGAAGCATATGAGTGTATTTCATAGTATTTGTGCAATCACTCTTTTAAAATTAAAATATTACTGTACAGTGTGTTTTTAAAATCTGGTAGGAAAAATGATAATTGATTTGTAGCAAAAAAATCATATAATTTAAAACATTTTTAATGTTCACATATATTGCATTTTTAACTTAAGCTTCTCCAGTGGGAATCTCAATGTAGATATATTGTAGATTGAATGCTATATTTTTCTTGGCAACTAAATATTTACAGAAATCTGGAAACATGCAAATGATGATCATTAGCATGGTTTAAATGCCTATAATCAGCTCATAATTACACTGACAGTATGGCTGTCAACCTGAACAAGATAATCCCTCCCTCCTTTAATTAAGTTTTTCAGTTCAGTCTTGCATGATCAAGCCCAGAAAATAATTTTAGAGCACTGCTTAAATCTGAACATATGATGATCTGGTATTTTTAAAAAATAATCTTATTTTCATATCACTGACCTTTTATAATGGAATGTCTTTGTTCAATGCATAAATACAGTTAGTTCAGATTGGTTTTTGTTACTGCGTTTTATCTCTCTTTCAGTCACTCTCTTTTTTCCAGCTGTTCTGCCTACTGTCCATATGATCAAAAGTTTTAGTATGATTCAGGTTTATTTATTTGTTTGATTTATACTGTAATACATTGTTTGAAGATTTTACATACCTTTATGAGAAGAGGACATGGATTTCTAAGAAGTGAACAGTAATAAACTGTGCAATGTGATAGAAGTTCCTTATTGTAAATGCATCATTTACACAATGTAAGTATGTAAGGACTAGTGTTTGTGTTGTGACATCAAAAGGAATGTTTTATCATTTTGGTAAAATCTTAGCTTGCTGTGGACAGTGCTGGCAGGGAGGTGTGCTATCTCACATAAGCCTAATGGACCATTTTTGCCTGGGGCTCTTATGATTGGACACCCTCTTGGGAAAAAAAACAGCTTCTGAGTCAAGGCTATGTTCACCTGGACTCTGGTTATCATTTGTTAGTTTGTTGTTGCAATATTTATATGCCAACTAGCCATTTTACAGTCCACAAACATAAATCAGTGCTTTCTTCTCTGATATTTAAGTTAGTTTTGGTGTTGGATCCCTTAATATTATCATATAATAGGCTTAACTTTTTTTTGTTACTGATTACTTTTTACCTGTCAGTTCTAATTGGATCTCTTCTTGTAGGCCTCTCCAGTTTATGGATTTTCTTGACCTGTAAGGAGATTCTGTGCAACTAGAATCAAGTTGCCAAGTCTTAAGAGTTTTGCTTTGTTTATATTTGTTAATATACATATACAACTAATTTTGTATATGTCTGCCATCTTGAAATCTTTATTTTATTGCTGAAGTTTGAGATTCTTCTATGCATTGAACAGGCAAACATTTGATGTCTTAACTGGTAGTTCATAGAGGAGTCTCAAAATTCAGCCTGATCAGCTTTTTTAAAGATAAAATAAAATATCTTCAAGATTTTTGAAATGAAATCTGAAAAAATTGAATTTATTGCCATGTCCAGAAAAAAAATCACCTAAGATATCCTGTTATGCAGATTTTCCCACTTCAGTGAAATGAATCAATATATATCTAAAATTAAAATGAATATGAGGCGACTACCAGACAACGGAGAGATGAATTCAGATCATATAAATTCATATGTAAGCTTATTGGAACAGCTGTCACTGGGATTTTTAAAAAAGGTAAGGGTTTTCCCAATCTAATCATATCTGACTCTAGGAAGCAGTGCTCATCTCCATTGCCTAGCTGAGGAAGCCAGTGTTGTCTGAAGACCCTTCCATGGTCATGTGGCCAGCATGACTATAGGCCAAGGCTTATGGAATGCTGTTACTTCCCACTATAAAGTGGTACCTGTTTGTCTACTTGGATTTGCATGCTTTCTAACTGCTAGGTTGGCAGGAACTGGGACTCCCCCTGTCATGCAGTACTTGGGTCTTGAACATTCCAGTGAACAAGCCCAGTGTTTTAACTCCTAGGCCACCACACCCCTTGCCACTGGGTATCTGAGGATAAATTAAATCAGTCACTATGTAGTGTAACTTGTCTTCTTCCAGCCTCTGACAGTAAGAAAAGTAAATATTGCCACATACACTATAAATTCCCGAGATTCTTGGAATTATCGGGAAAAGAAAACAGGAAATTACATGGCTATTGGTATCTCTTGTGTCTTCAGAACTGGGTCTTTTGCTTCAGTGGAAAGTATAACAGAGAAAGTATATTAAGGATATATTTAAAACAGTCTGTGTTATTGTCTGTTGAGCTAAGTTTGTTCTTTATGAACTGGCTGATCATAAAGGCAGCATAAATCAAGTAAAGAATTCTCATTTGCTGTTTCTGCTTTTTGCAGATGGAACTTATAGAGTAGAAATGCAGTCTGCTCCAGGATATTTTAGCTGAACTGTACGAGTCCATTAAACAAATGTAATGGGTTTTTGGAAAGACTTTACTATGCATTTGAAACCAGATGTTTTACACAGAGAGCATCTGGGAAGTATGGGTGTTCGTGTGTATATACAGCACATTGGAAAATAGCTTTATTGAGCCCAGCTGGGTGGCTGCTTGGGATGTGGTTGTAGAATATAACAATCCAGTTGTTATAAGAAATAATTTATTTGAAGTGTTGCCATCAAATGAATGTTTGGCACAGGAGCCAGCATCTTTGTTTCATTTTATGCACAAATTCTTCTCATTATCATTCCAGCAAAACTTGCTATGACATTTTATATCCTGTTATATAAGCTAATTCAATCACAAGCATGCTTTTAAGCTGGTATGAACATTATAGAGCACACTACAGAACAAAGTCAGTAGTTTAAAAAAGGGGTTGCTAAGATTAGGCTATCAAATACAGTCACAGGATTTATGAAGAAATTGTACAAATTCACTTGTCCTATTGGAAGGTATCATTATTATTTATAACTTCATTCCTGTGTGCTTGTTAGAGGAATATAAAAGCCAATGCATGGGAATATATGTTTCATCAGAATCTAATGAAATAATATACTGTAGTATATTTTTAGGTTTTCATATATATTTTCATATCATGTTTTCAAAGCGGTTTTCATTTTAACAATTATTGAAATAAAAAATTGACATTTGTAAAAAAAAGAGTTTAATTCTTGGTAGGATACTTGTTTTCATTTTGTGGTAAATTGGTTTTTCCACTTAACTTGATTTGTCAAGTACAGGAAATATTTTTCTAAATTCTGATGTAGTAGTATAATCATTTCATTTGGGATAACTTAAATAGAAAGTTTAAAGTCAGAAAGACTGGTTTAAATTGGCTGATTCCCATTGCGCAGTATAGGTAGTCCTCAACTTACACAGTTGGGACCAGGCCATCTCTCTCACTAAGTGATGCAGTCATTAAGTGAATAGCACCTAATTTTATGATTTTTGCTGGGGTTAAGTGAATTGTGTGGTTGATAAGTGAATCAGGCTTACCCCCATTGCTTGTCAATAGCCCTCTGGGAAGATCACAGATAGTGAACATGTGACCCTGGGATATTGTAAATACCATGTTTTCCCGAAATTAAGACCCAGTCTTATATATTTTTTGCCTCCAAAAGAAGCACTAGGTCTTAATTTCAGAGAATGTCTTACCTTAGGACCACCACAGCCAGGCTCCCACACCCCAACACCTGTCATGCCGCTGCTTGACTTCTTCTGCGGCTGCTTGCTGCCACTTGCGGACAGACACCATGTGGCACATTGTGCTGTTGCAGGATGCTGCATGGTTCTTTGTGCCATTTCTGTTGCTCGCAGCAGGATGGTGCGTGGCTCTTTGGGCCATTTCCACAGCAGAAATGTCCCGAAGCGCCATGTGGCCTCCTGCCACAAGCAACAGAAGCAACTCAAAGTGCGCGAGCAACAGAAGCAGCCCGAAGCGCCATGCGGCCTCCTGCTGGGAGGAGCGGCAACAGCGCAATGTGCCACATGGCAGCCGTCCACAAGTGGTGGCAAGCGGCTGCAGAAGAAGTCAAGTAGCGTTGCGACAAGTGTCAGGGTGTGGAAGGCCTGGTTGTGGTGGTCCTACCAGTAAGGTAAGCGGGTGTGGGGCGTGTAGGGTAGCCTCACCCCCAAACTAGGGCTTGGTTTTGGAGTAGGGCTAGGGCTTACTATTGGGCTGAGTCTAACTTTCGGGGAAACACGGTATATGCCAATTGCCCAAATTTTGATCATGTGACTGGGGGCATAGTGCAGCTGTTCTAAGTGTGAGGACCAGTTGTCACTTTTTTCAGCACTGTCGTAACTTCAGATCAGACAGTTACACAAATGGTGTAAGTTGACGGCTACCTGTACAACTTTTAAAAATAGGTCTCTCAACAGAATGGCATGTTTTATAGTACTTGCTGAAATTAAATTCTAGCTAATGAGATACAGTTCTATACGCTGGAAGTGGTGGTATATCATGTTTGTGATAAAGAAACTGATTTAACTTACAGAAGCCTGCATTGTCATTGTAATTCTGGGTATCTTTTTTTAAAGGAAGCAGATAAAACTTCTTCCCCTATCCTGACTTATACTCTGTACAATGTATGAAGCTGAGAGTGCTGAAACATCATGGATGAGCCAGACTGCACCTTCAGAATTGAGTTTCTATGAGCAGAAGGCCAGGAATGAACAGTCCATTGAAAAGTAAAGTTTTATCCTGCATATAGAATATGATAGTCTGCTTCTTCTTGTGTAAAAGCAAGAGAGAAAGAATTCTTGCTTATGTAAAAAAAAAACCATTCCCTTTTCATATGCATAGGAAGCAAAAAAAATGATTGCACCAATCAGATGAAAGATTAAAATTAAGATAGGTATTCAGAAAAAAGGAGACACTTTTGTCTAGTCCTGCACAGGATGGATAAAAAGGACTTGCAGAGCATAGTAAGGACAGGAAGCAATTTTTTTACCACTGATTTAGTTTATTATGAACACATGGTCAGGTTTTGGAAGTAGTCTGTCATTTGTAAGAAATGCCAGCAATTGGTTTTTGTATCATTAAATGCTTGAATGTATAGTAACTACACATAACAGAATCTAAGTCTGATGCTGCATTTGGCCAAGTGAAAATGGAGACCAAAAATAAATAATAGTTTGGCAATTTTGATACAAACTAAATATAACTGCAGTGTGTTTTTTTGGGTGGATTTGGCACTCAATATTGGTCAACATTGCTAAAGTCAAAATTATGACCATGTTTACAGTTGTGGAACAGTTTTCATTTTCATTCCAGTTGTGAACTTTCTGAGAATTACTCCACCCTTTTTTTGGATGGGATGTGAATTTGCTTTGAATGATACCTGGATTCCTTTTTACTCATGGCACTTGTTATGGAAGAATTTTTGCTGCTTGGTTTCTAAAAAAGGATTATGTCTGATATTTTGAGAGTTCCTCCTGATTTCTTTCATTTCAGGCTGCTTCTCTCTCCTTCCTGCCATGTGTCATTTTGGATGACAAAATGTGCGAAGCTCTGATAATCATAGATATTCTATAACTACAAAGAGCTTAAGTTATCTGCTGTTTTCAAATAATTTTATCTTTCATATTATCTTTTTTTCCTCTTTTTTGAGTACAAAATTTAGGAAATATGTTAGCAGCATTAAATTCTTGTTCCTGCTAACTAGACACCGATGTATGTGTCGCTTATATCTTTTCTAAACATTCCACATACTATAATCATCACTGCTCTAAGAAAGAAAAGTAATTCAGGATTCCATTACAGAACTTCTAACACCTTTTGCCTCTCTCACACACGCAGACATGTATGTAAGTATTAACATCATTAAATGTTGCTTCCTAGGAGACTCCTTTAAATCATTTTTTAAAAGTCTGCACTACCAGATTTACTTTAAATTAATTAAAATAGGATGTATTATTATTTCTAAGTGCAAAAATTTAATTTTTCCAGAAACTTTTGCTGGATACAAGCCAAGCTGCATTTGCACTGTAAGGTACAGCAAGTATGAAACAATGAAGGGATATCATTCTTTAGCATGTAGGGTTCAGGATGTACGCATAAAAATCCTGTTATCACATGTGGGTAGGAAGGGAGTTGGAAATGTGCTTTCCACCCTTTGGCTTACGTAACTGTAGCATAAATCATTTAGGATATAATTACTTATTTTAATTACACAGTCTCTTTTGGAATCTGTGCATCATTGAGAGAATAATTATATTCTTCTAATCTGCCTGTTGAAATAATGTTTCTTCCAGTGAGAAGAATGGACAAAATGAAATTACAATACATACATCCATAAATACATACGTTTAAAAGCATCTTGGTTATTGTACAAAGAATACATCAATTTATTAAAGTAACATATTGCATTGATACTTGATTTGTGATGCTTAAAAGAGAAGTATTTTTTCAAGCTGTAACATGAGTTGCAAAGCTTCTTAAATTTTTAGACTTTTTATATAGATATATTGAGATCAAATATTATACCAAACTGTTAATTATTTATATGAATTCTCTAAAAGCATCACAATAAAATCATTTTAAAGTCAATGTGCAAAGAATGAAAATGAAGTCTAAGGTATTTCCATCTCTTATCCATAAATAATGCATAATTACTTCTTGATGCTATTCGGAAGGAAAATGTAATAAAAGAGTTTAATTCTAAAATTTCCTCTTTTGCAGTTTATCTGTATTCTTTCTTGAATCTTTAGCCCTCACAGGCAGATGGCATCAAGATAAATAATTGCAAAAAAATAAAATATGTAAATTGTAAAGGAAAAGTATAGCAAATCCAAAACACCTGAAGCCATACTTCTATTAGCTGGTGTTCATTAACTTCACCTGATAATTCATCAAGTATCCTTGTTTGTCTTCCTAAGACCATAAACTATCTTTAGTTGTGGATGGTGCTGCACTTTCCTAGACAGAGCCAGTATGCAACATGGGGGTCATCCTGGTCTCACAGCTCCTATTCAAGGAAGAGGCCACACCTGTGGCCTGGAGGGCCTTTGCACAGTTTCCTGTTGGGTACCAGTTCCCTTTCCTAGACCACAAGGCTCTGCACAAGTCATTTGTGCTTTAGTCACATCCTGAATGGACTGTTGCAATGCACTCTACATGTAGCTGTCTTTAAATAACATATAGAAGATATAGCTAGTATAGAATGGTTTGGACAGTTATGTGTACTCCTCAATCAGCACATGTTACTGCTCTGCAAGCTGCAAGTTTGGTTCTGGGTTCAATTCATGATCCTGGCTGCAATTTTAAACCTTTCATGGCTTGGAACTGTGTGCTTGAGGGACTGCCTCTAGCTCATTATGTCTGTCTGACCCATTAGGTCCAGCAGAAGAGGTATATTCTGTATATTCCATTTGCCAAAGTATGCTACCTAGTGAGGCTGAGGAAAAAAGCCTTTTCTTTTCTGGCATTCACTCTTTGAAATATGATTTGCCCAAAGATCACACTGACCTCTTCCCTCTTGGCCTTACATAAGGTCTTAAAGACTTGGTTATATCACCAGACCAGGAGGTCAGGAAGTGGGGCTGAGTATATCCATCCGTTCCATTAATTTATGATTGTTTCACTCCCGGTTACTGTTTTCACATGTATTGCTTTTTTTCTTTTCTTGTTTTTTATGTTTCTATATTTTCCCCCATATTGTTAATTGCCTGGTATCATGTCTTTGAGATGGCTGACCATATAAACTAAAATACATAAATCCAAATTTCCTAGAGATAGCAATAGCACTTAGATTTGTATACCGCTTCACAGTGTTTTACAGCCCTCTCTAAGCAATTTACAGGATCAGCATATTGCCCCCGACAATCTGGATCCTCATTTTACCGATCTGGGAAGGATGGAAAGGCTGAATCAACCTTGAGCCGCTCAGAATTGAACTCCTGGAGTGAGCAGTGAGTTAGCCTGCAGTCCTGCATTCTAACCACTGCACTATCACGGCTCAGGAATCTGTCCATCATGTATACTGATCCCCCCCCAAAAGCGATAAATTCAGGATTATTCTACTTTGTTCTCTCTAGTAATCTGACATACAGTACTTAAGAATGAAACAGACATGTTTTTCAGGTCTTAATTCACAGTAAAATAGACGTTCAAAGAGAGGAAGAGGAATGGTCTACAGCAATAGGCTCCTCCCTGTTTTTATTAGGATATATATATAAACAGCCGGTAGATAGTTATATATATATATTCATCTATAAGCCCACCCATGAATAAGCCAACTCTTGAGAGAAAGGGACAGAAAAAGAAAGGAAACTTTGAAAGATAAGCTTTACTAAAGTTTATGTTCAAAATACAGAATATTTTTGAGATACCATTTTTGACTCTCATTGAATTATGGAACAACATCATTTGGATTTGCCCCATTCTCTTATAATCTTGTACATCTTGTGTGGTTATACATGGTGCCGCCCTTGAAGATTTCTCTCAAACTTCACTATTTTGGGAGAAACACATTTCACTGTCTCTTAAACCAGTAGCCAATAAGTTGTTTTTCTAAGCTTATTTCAGCCAGGTAGTGCTTACCTTTGAAAAATCTAAATGACTTGATATTTAGCAATCCAAAGGATGTTTTTTTCCCCATTGATCCCATCCAAAGACTGTGTTAATCATTTAAAGGAGAAAAAAATCTCCTCTTCAGAGTTGGTACTTACATTTATACAGTGCTGGATGACTTCCAGCTTTGTATGCAGAAAGTCCCAATTACAATCCCCGTCATCTCCAAGAAGGCTAGCGACATCTTCCTCATGACAACCTGGTTTGCAGTTGTCAATCAGTGCCTACAATAAAGACCAGGAAGGAAAATCTTTTTACATTATAGCTTTTTATATTACCATATTTGTACTTATTTTGATTGATATTAATAACTAGAGCAATTCTAATGTTTTATAAATTGAACAGTAGCTCTTTAACATTGTAATATATTGAAGTATGCTTCTGAAGAAAGAGTGTACAGGTAGTCCTTGACTTATGACTATTTGTTCAGCGACTGTTCAAATTTATGACAGTACTAAACAAAAAGATTTATGACCAATGCCCAGATTTATGGTCATTGTAGTGTCTCCATGGTCACATGATCAAAGTTTTGGGTACTTGGCAGCCTGGCCAATTTTATGACTGCAGAAGTGCTGCAACAGCCTTCGCCTGCCTATCTCTCTCTCCCCCCCCCCCAAATCTGTGCCCTTTTGGTCCCCTGCTGCCCAGTTCTCTCCCGCCCACAGCTGATCTTCGCAGTATTCTTGCTCCTGCTGCTGACAAGACATGCCCAGCCTGGGTCAGGCTGGGGCTGACTTTGCATAGTGAAAAAGAAAAAAATAATAAAGGAAAAAGCCCGCAGAGCTTTTGAAAGAGCGCTTGAGTGAGGCTGGGTCTGGCTTCATGGTGTGAAAAAGAAAAAGCCACAGGGGGTTCATGCTGAAGGGTGCAGGGTAAGCTCTCAAGCAGCCCCAGAACAGTGCAGCTCTGGAGCAGCTGACCATGCCTTGGGAAGCTGCAGCTATCCCAGGTCAGTCCTAGTCTCCCTCACCACCCCGCAGCATGAGCCCCCCCTGTGTGTGTGTTGTTGTTTTTTTTGCTAGTTGCAAGGCAGGGTGCAAGTACAGTAAGCTATGTGACATCGTGCTTTATGATTGCATCACTTAGTGACAGAAATGCCAGTCCCATAGTGGTTGTAAGTCAAGGACTACTTGTAAAGCAACTGTTTGAGAGAATTAGATCTGAATTAAAAGAAAAGGCAATTGGAAGGAATGTTTATTAAGTTTTATACAATTCTAAAATTATATTCTGTTTTTCAGGCTTAGATCTTTGTACTATGTTGTCGTCTCCTATTTGTCACGTAGGCTGAGATATTCCCTTCCCTATGTGGTATGATTGCTTCACTGACCCAAAATGGTGAAGAATTTATTCTTTTCTGTGTTTAACAATAACATCCTTTTAACATTCTTTCTGAGAACCAAATACAGAACTATTCTATGCTATACATATTTGTAAATCAATGTCTATATTAATTTTTTTCCTTAGGAATGCATGTGTGGATCCAAAAGCCACCCACATGCTTTTTTTTCATGCTTAGCATATATGCACATTCACAGCCTCTCCCACAGAATAGAATGAAAGAAAAAGAAAAACCAGACCTTTCTGAACACTTGAAGCTGCTCTCTGTCCCTCAGGAATTGCTTAAGGATTTGCTCCTCTCTTTTTAAAACACATATTTAAAATTACATTCAGCCTTACTAACAGTAAGACTGTTGAGCTGATCCCTCAGATTAAAGTCATGATATAAAAAGAATATAGAAATATAATAAGTTCTGTATTACATAGGGCAGACATGTCAAACACAAGGCCTGGGGGCCGGATCCGGCCCGTGAAGTGGTTTCATGTGGCCCACGAAGCCATCCTGGAAACAGTGAGGGAACGGCCCCCGCTGCCTTGGCCCTGGCCCAGAGACCCTCCTTCTGCCAGAGACCCTCAGATCTGTCCCACTCTTGCCCAGGCCCCCATAGGCACCCTTGATGCGAACAATGTAGATCTGGCCACGCCCACCCAGTAGGCCATGCCCACCCAGTAGGCCACGCCCACCCAGGCCATACCCACCCGGCCCCCTGAGGGCAACCGCAATGCTGTTGCAGCCCTCAATGAAATTGAGTTTGACACCCCTGACATAGGGGAACATGATGACTACCTTTTTTTCTAGAAGAACAGAGATTTTATGCACAAAATCTTTGCAGTCTTGTTTTTAAAAATGTGATGATGGACTTTACTGTTCAGGGGCAAGAAGTAAAATAATTTGGCTTTGCAGCCAGAGGATAGAAGCATTTTGTTCATATTCTCCACCTAAATAAAATAAATTACTTATTTTGAAAATAATATACAGTTCTATTCCTGAGTAAATCAAATAGTAAACCAAATGGTCTCTAAACAAAACTGTTGTTTCATAGGATGTGAATAATAACTCCATAGTTTTTCACAAAATATTGTGTATTGTTTGTGAAATAACATGCAGAATCGCCTTTAAAAATAATAAAGTATATTAAATTACATTTGATAGCATTTTATGTACTTTCCTCTATCTTCTAGTAGCTAATAGTAAAAACTAAGATTACATAATGAAATTAATAGAAAGTTTCCTACATTTTAACTTAAAGATAAGACTTAATGATATATGTTTAAAAAGGACTATTATTCAATAATATTGTGGAATAAAAAGTCATATATTTTGAACCAGATAATATTGATTATCAAGCAGACGGAAGCATTGACAAATAATTATATCATAAAAATCTAAATACTAAGCATTAAAATGATTCAGTTGTTGCATATCTATGTTTTGAAAACTTGCATTTTGTATTTTAAAGGAAATTACATATGTATATAGAGGAGAGGTTTATTCATTCTGAATATGGATGGTTCATATGTCCATATCTTGCCCAATTTGATCTTGGTAGCCTTTTAAATTCTTGCCTCTGACATGTAATACTTATTCCCATGACTGCCCAATTATGATAAAGGATTGGCTATTGTTTCCTCTGTTCCCATGTTTGTTTGTTTTTTGGAAAGGTCTCTACTCAGATGATTAAGGAAGGATGCAGGAAGGGTATGATTACTGAGTGATTACTAAGTACTTTGGGAGATATGGAACTTCAGGATTCAGAGAGTAATATAGCAAGTAAAAGTTTATCAGCTTCTTCTGGAATCAGCTGATGGAAATATATCATGAGTTCCATGCCTTAGGTTTTTAAAAAATTGTTATACTGTAGTTTCTATTTGAAATTAGACAGTAACAACAATAATAATAAAAAAAGAATTTTAGCCTAACCAGGAAACTTCCAAAATTTAATTTTGGAGTGAAAATTTGCACAATTTAACTGAACTTTCATTCGATTTTTTATTATTTTTTCACATGCATATATGCCTTGAAGAAACACAAGAAACCATGGTATCAGTACAATAATCAAGCATCTTATAAGTGTGTTTTACTGGTTGGGGCATATAATCATAAAGAAATAAATAACTAAAACAAGTCTGCTATTATTGCCTTTTCTACTGTGGATATTTGGCATAATGCAATAGTGAAAAATGTCAGTATATATTTTAAAAAATTATTTTGCTCATTCCATGTTTTACCAGCATCAACCATCTGTATTTATTTTCTGAACTCTCCTTATAGATTACTTTTATGTACTTTAAGTGTAATGATCAATTTCCTGAATTTGTAGGTTGCAATAAAATCCATCCGTAAGGACAAAATTAAGGATGAACAAGATATGATTCACATCAGACGGGAGATTGAAATTATGTCATCTCTTAACCATCCTCATATCATCACCATATATGAAGGTTAGTGACATCATCTATACCATTTAAGTTTTCTTAAAAGCAGTTTAAATACAGCAGACTTTTGTGCAATAACTACTTTTCCAATGTATCTCTTTGGATGACATGGTTAAGGTATGTTAAGGTATGGAAGAAGCATCACAGGTATTTTACATAGAGGCACTTTGTTAAAATATTTATATCTTTGGACACTAATTTCTCAAGGAATGTCAGGCCAAGAAACTACAACCAAATCTAGATGTCACTATGCATACTGTATATTCAAGTAACACTTTCCTTCCACATTCGTGCTTGAAAAAAGAATTCGTCTCCATTTCCATCAGTGTATCAAAGCCATGTAACTACAATGTCACCACCATAGAAACCATATAGACAGGTGTGCAGTCGCTTCTACACTCTACATATGTGTAGGAAAATCCAGTAGTATTGTGTCTTTGCTTCAGGCTGAATGAATTTGGATGGTTCTTAAAACTAAGAATCTGTAGAGCAAAGAATTCTGCAGACATAGGAAAAAATAAATGAAGGCCATAGATGAGGAAAGATTTTATTTAAGATACTTTTAATCTGAGTCCAGTTTGGATCAAATTTTCAGCTGTTATGACAATAGTATAAATATTATCATCCCAGAGTGGCTGGTTGGAACAAACCCATATGGACCTTCTAAATTGATCTTGGTTCTACAGACATCTATTTAGCAGATGAGTTTTAGAAAGTAGTCTTTTACAATAGTATACTGTATTAATTCTCTCCAGATGCTTTGCTGAGTCTTTTTATTTTCATATCTGCCTAGTAGTGTCCATTACTTTAGATAAAGCATTTATTAAAATGCGTTCTTTTGGCAAGCATTTTTTCCTAAGCTACTGTCCATGTCATTCACACTTGTGCTATTATAAGGAATTATAAACCAATATAAAATATCAAGCAAATTTTAAAGTCCAATCTTGAAAAGCCCACCTAGCTGCTTCCAGTTTATTTAATTTAAACTAGTGGTTCCATCTTGTAACCTGGGCAAAGATGCTGTAGGTGGTTGCTTACTACATTTGTAACCGGCACATGCCTGGTTAGACAACTTTGATAGGAATACCAAACTCTCATTTAGTTTTTCACTCTTGCAAATTTTCAGTCATTTAATGATTTTTATTTTTTTGACATCTGATTATGTCATTTAAATAAGCCATATGTGCCATAGGGCCTACATTGGTAACATGTGGCTTAAATACTTTGATGATCATGCTGTAGTCCAAATAAAGAAAGGCCATAAAGAGCTGACTGTTCTCCTAGGCCATGGGCTTTAGTGCCTGGAGCCCCCTCTGTTGAATGTTAGATGGGATGTTTTGGTGTATCTGTAAGATTCACCATCTTGTTCTTTTTCTCTTTTTTCTGCTCTGATTTGAGTTTTTTTGGTTCTTGTTTTGTATCATAAAGTTTAGTGTATTGTGAACTACCCAGAGGTGTTTGGAGTTGGGTGGCACACAACCAAAACAAATAAATAGATGTGCATCTGATTCTTAGTTGCAAAGGCAGATATTGATTGTAATTATAAGTGTACATCTTACCTTTATATTCACAGATATTAAAGCAATTAAGGATAGAGGCATGTTCATGACTCACTAATTTGAAGAGTAGTTTTGAGTTCTTGATTTATATATTGGGCTGTATGTCTAACTGATTTGTGAAGTAAGATGGTTAGAGAGTGTTCCAGCCAAAATAACATGCTTAATCCCCAAAGTTTGGTCTGCCAGGCTTCCCAAAGAACCAGAATGCCAATAGTATAAGGGGTCACACACTGCATGGGCTACAAGTTGTTGGAAGCCATGGTTCATGGCCTCACCTCTCTAGTACAGTATTTTAATTTCAGATTGTTAGTATAAGCAAATGCTGTTAATCATTGCAAAGACAAAATGTAAAATAGAAAAATGACATTTCTTTTAGCTTAACTCCAAACAGGGGAGGATCTTTTAATTTTCTTGTTATCCAGGGTAGTGCAAAGAAGAGAAAAATGATATGTTTTGCAATGCTTCCTTTTGACGCATTCTCATTGAGTTAGGACCGCTTGCAGAGGAACAGTTCATATTTCATTTTGGGAGTGCAGGAACAGATAATGTTGCCTTCAGACTGCCCCTTATTCCATAGGAAGGCAACCTCCACCTGAGTTTTTTGTCACCCTTTTAAGGTAGGACAGGTCAGGAAACAGATATCACATGTACCATTGGAACTCTACTTTATTGTTATATAGGATATAATGCAAAATCCTGCAGGCCTGGTAAAGATTCTCTGTTTCTTCTTTTACTTAGTAGAATTGAGATAAACCAATCTTGATTCCCCCCACCCTTATCCCTTGTCTCTATTTGGCTAAGCTGATATTTACATTTCTTTTAAATATCTCCTTAATCCAAAATGGAATTTTGCTTGTAAGCCGCCCTGAGTCTTCGGAGAAGGGCGGGATATAAATGGAATTAAAATAAAATAAATAAATAAAAGAAAGCTGGTATATTTTGGGGATTCCAGAGAGGTGTTTCTTGTTATCTTATTCCCACTGGAAATTTGGGGAAGGAATTGTATTTTAATCTACTGTTAGAACTTTAGTTGCTGATTTATCAATTGAATTAGTTAAAACTCATATGATTAATGGAAGTCCAATTCCAATTGCTTGAATCATATACTGAAATATTTAAAAGGATTTTTGTTTGAAGAGATGACTTTTTTTATTTAAGTAAATTTTTTAACAGGCCTTAAAACAGAGAAAGGGAAGATTGCTGTGTCAGCATGAGGAAAACAAATGGAGCAAATAATCTCCCAAAATTGAATTTAGTGCAAATCTGTATCTTGTTTAATACTATTCATTAAAATAATTACATTACATAATGGCCCTTTCTGATACAAACTTGAAACTATGTTTCTGAGGGCTGTCTATAGACAGAAAGATAAGTGAAAACAAAGACACATTTATAAGAAAGTCCATCCATTAACAATTCCAGTATACTGTAGTAATATACTGCTTACACAGAGAATGTGTCTTACAATAGTGTCACATTTTGTAAATAACCTTCAAGTCTCATATGGGATTATCTTCTTTAAAATTCTTTTAAAAAGAATCAATCAATCAGAAAATCAAAATTTATGACAGGAAATATTGTCGTATATATCATTAAATGGTTATTGTAAAGTGCTTTCAGATTTTCTATAAGGTGGTGCTACAGAAATAATGTAATAAATAAAAATATTAATCATTAAAATAATTTAAATAATCAAGTGCCCTTTTTTCTTCTGTAAAACACTAAATATATGAATGATGAATAAAGATGGGTGAGAAAAAGAAAGTATAAAAAAGAGAAAGAAATAAGAAATAAGGGAGAGGAAAAACTAACATCTGGCAAAACCGCCCCCTCCTGCCTCAAATAATAAAACCTATATTGGAGTTGAAGGTTCTGCATCTGGAAAAAATGAAGACTACCGGCTAATGAATGCATTGAGTCTCCTTAGTATGAGCTGGAAGACCTTTAATATCAGGATTCCAAACATGTACTTTCTTTAAACAGAATCCATGTTTTTGAATCTTTTAACCTTGTGTGGTTAAAGGTGATTCACTTCTGTATTTATCAACTTAGCATCAAGAGAAACTAGCCATTTTCACTTGTAGCCAAATCCACATGTATATAAAAAGGATTTCTTGTTTCAGAATTCTTTTTGGAACTTGATTAAAACAAATGTATATCTTGTATTATTGGTAAGAAGCAGACTCACCATTCATAATCAGAAGAAATTCCATCTTCTCCGCAGGATTATAATTGACAGCCTTTTGACGGCGGCTGGAAGGAAAGTATTTTTAAGTAATTTTTAAGGATTGGATGGATTAAGCTGGCTTCTCCAGAAGTGTTTTGATTATCATGGCATACATTTCAACTTAAAAAGAAAAGCCCTTACTTTTTTTTAACTTTCCCCTCCCTTCCCTAAATCCTGTATTCAATAACTGGATGAACAGAACCATTATGCTATGGAATAAAAAAGTAGAAAAGTAACCCGTCTGGCAATACTCGTATACTTTTAGAATTTGAAGAAAAATAATATATAGATTGTGTAGTTTAATGAAGAGAAGGGCGAGGGGTGACATGATAGCAGTGTTGTTCTCTCTTGGACAAAGTTTGCAGTTTAGGAGCCCTGCTTGAGTAGAAGGTAGAATCTGTGGCCAAGAGGCCCTTCCTTGGCACAGATATTGCAACAACTGTGGCACTTTCTCGATGAGGAGGCACAGTACATGGTCATTCGGCTTCTTCTTACTTTGTAACTAAACTATTGCATTTTGCTTTATATTTGTCTGTCCTTGAACACCATCAAAGATTTCAGCTAGTGCACCATGCAGTGGCCCATGTAGTAATAGATGTCCCCATATTTGTCCATGAAGCATCACTACTATGGGAGTCTGATTCTGGTGCAATTCAAAATCATAATTAGCACATTTCATGTCATCTGCTCCTGGCTGAGTCTGCCCATCCCTTTACTAGTAGGAGAGAAGACTCATTAAGGGTCTCATCATTGAGGGAATGGTAAAATTAGTGGATCAGAGGAATGCTGTGGATATAATTTACTTGGACTTCAGTAAGGCATTTGATAAAGTAGATCACAAACTACTACTTGATAAGATAGAAAAATGTGGGTTAGACAGCATCACCACCAGATGGATCCGTAGCTGGCTGACCGGCCGTACTCTACACCGCATCTACATGGAGGGAAGTGTGTAGTGGGGTGCCCCAGGGCTCTGTTCTGGGCCCAGTGCTCTTCAACATCTTCATCAATGATTTGGACGAGGAGATAGATGGGAAACTCATCAAATTTGCAGACGACACCAGGCTGCATTAACAGAGGGATAGAATCAAGATCACGTGAAGTATTAATACCACTTTACAATGCCTTGGTAAGGCCACACTTGGAATACTGCATCCAGTTTTGGTCACCATGATGTAAAAAAGATGTTGAGACGCTAGAAAGAGTACAGAGAAGAGCAACAAAGATGATTAGAGGTTTGGAGGCTAAAACATATAAGGAACGGCTGCTGGAATTGGGTATGTCTAGTTTAATGAAGATAAGGACTAGGGGTGACATGATAACAGTGTTCCAATATCTCAGGAGCTGACACAAAGAAGAGGGAGTCAAGCTATTCTCCAAAGCGTCCAAAGGCAGGACAAGAAGCAATAGATGGAAACTAATCAAGGAGAGAAGCAACCTAGAACTAAGGAGAAACTTCCTGACAGTTAGAACAATTAACCAGTGGAACAACCTGCCTCCAGAAGCTGTGAATGTTCCAACACTGGAAGTTTTTAAGAAGAAACTGGACAGCCATTTGTCTGAAATGATATAGGGTTTCCTGCCTGAGCAGGGGGTTGAATTAGATGACCTCCAAGGTCCCTTCCAACTTTACTATTATGATTATGATTTGTAAGAACCTCACATTCAGACTTTCTCATGAGGAACAATAATATTGATGAAGCTTAGTATGAAGATAATAACTTTAATACAAACTCTTTTTCCAATATAACTTAAATTTATATAAAAAGGGGGAAAGTCCACCCAAAGTCTCCTCGAAGTGCGAAATAGGTGGCAAATAAATTTGATAAATATAATTAATAAAATAAAAAGCAGTGTATTCTAAATTATATTGTAGACAGAAATGTATACTTCCTAAAATGTGGTTTGAAGACACTTCCTGTAGTGCAAAATCTTTACTGAAATTAACTTCAGACATTGAGATAACTATTTCTTTAATCAACAGGGACTCCCAGTGGCTACAGTGGAATATTGCCTAAGGCCCCTTTACATTTTAGTGCTACATATATTTCAAAAACGATTTGGAAGACATGCATTTCATCTTATTTATTTATTTATTTATTTAATTAATTTTTTATACCGCCCTTCTCCCGAAGGACTCAGGGCGGTGAACAGGGCATATCTTAAAACTACAAAAGTACAAAAGTTAAAAAAGAATTAAATTATTGCCCACAATAAAAATAATAAAAAATATATATAAATATTAAAACCCTAAGTAATTCCCCATCAGGCCAGGCCAGCTTGTTCAAATAAGTGGGTCTTTAACCCGCGCCGGAAGGAGCGGAGATCCGGTGCCATCCGGAGCTCAACCGGCAGCTGATTCCACAAAGCCGGAGCGCCCACAGAGAAGGCCCTCCCCCTGGGGGCCACCAGCCGACATTCTCTGACTGGAGGCACCCTGAGGAGGCCCTCTCTGTGGGAACGCACGGGGCGGAGGGGAGTCGACGCCGGCAGCAGGTGGTCTCCGAGGTATTCCGGACCCATGCCATGTAAGGACTTAAAAACCATCACTAAGACCTTGAACCTCACCCGGAAGACAACTGGTAACCAATGCAGCTCGCGGAGCAAAGGTGTAACATGGGAGTACCGGGAAACTCCCAAGACAACTCTCGCGGCCGCATTCTGTACCAGTTGGAGCCTCCGAGTGGTCTTCAAGGGAAGCCCCATGTAGAGAGCATTGCAATAGTCAAGACGAGAGGTCACGAGCGCATGAGTGACCGTACACAGGGCATCCCGGTCTAGATAGGGCCGCAACTGCCGCACCAGGCGAACCTGTGCGAAAGCCCCCCTGGTCACGGCTACTACATGATCTTCTAAGGTAAGCCGTGCATCCAGGAGGACTCCCAAGTTGCGAGCCCTATCTACGGGGGGTAAAGACTCACCCCCCATAGAAAGTGATGGAACGTTTTGAATGTCCCGGGATGCCGGAATGTACAGCCACTCAGTCTTGTCAGGGTTGAGTTGAAGTCTGTTCCTCCCCATCCAGACCCGAACCGCCTCCAGGCAACGGGACATCACAGCGAGGGCATCACTGGGGTGGTTTGGGGTCGAAATGAAAAGTTGGGTATCATCAGCATATTGATGATACCCAACTCCAAAACCACGAATGATCTCACCCAGCGGTTTCATGTAGATGTTGAACAGGAGAGGCGAGAGAACCGAATCCTGAGGGACTCCACAAACGAGAGACCTAGGGGCCGATCTCTGCCCCCCTGCCAACACCGACTGCGAACGTCCCAGGAGATAGGAGGAGAACCACCGAAGAACTGTGCCTCCCACTCCCAATCCCCTGAGACGCCGCAGCAGGATACCATGGTCGATGGTATCGAAAGCCGCCGAGAGGTCTAATAGGACCAGGACAGAGGAATATCCCCTGTCCCGGGCCCTCCAGAGATCATTCACCAGAGCGACCAATGCCGTCTCCGTGCTGTACCCGGGCCTGAAACCCGATTGGTACGGGTCCAGATAATCTGCTTCATCCAGGACCAGAGGGAGCTGATGCGCCACCACACTCTCAACAACCTTCGCAAGAAAGCGAAGGTTGGAGACTGGACAAAAGTTGTTCAAGACAGCTGGGTCCAAGGCAGGCTTCTTGAGGAGAGGTCTCACCACCGCCTCCTTCAAGACGGTGGGGAAATTACCCTCACTCAAAGAAGCAGATATCACTGCCTGGAACCAGCCTCGTGTCCTCTCCCTGGCTGCATAAACCAGCCAGGAAGGGCACGGATCCAGTAAACATGTGGTGGAGCTCAACCTCCCCATAATCCTGTCCACTTCATCAGGGGTCACAGAATCAAACTCCTCCCAGATAACATTGACAAGACCGCCCGTGTCCTGATCGTCAGACTCTGCCCAGCTGGAGTCCAAACCGGTCCGAATCCGAGCGATTTTATCCGACAGATGTTGACCAAACTCCTCGGCACGACCCTGCAAGGGATCCTCCCTCACCTCCTGATTAAGGAGGGAGCGAGTCACCCTAAACAGGGCGGCCAGGCGATTATCTGCGGACGCGATGAGGGCAGAGAAGCAATTGCACCTCGCTGCCCTCATCGCTGCGAGATAAGACCTAATATAGGTTCTTAACCGCAACCGGTCGGATTCGGATCGGCTGGACCTCCAGCAGCTCTCTAGGCCCCGTTTCCGACGCTTCATCTCCCGGAGCTCCGCGGAGAACCATGGAGCTCGATGGGATCTGCACCGGGTCAGGGGCCGCAGGGGTACAACTCGGTCCAGTGCCTCAGTGGCTGCCCTTTCCCAGGCTTCCACTAAGGCATCCGCCGAGCTGTGAGCGACGGAGGCAGGTGGGGATCCCAGCGCTGCCTGGAACCCGAGAGGGTCCATTAAGCATCTGGGGCGGTACCATCTAGTTGGTTCCGCATCCCCACGGTGGGGGGTAGCAAGACAGAAGACCAGCCGCAGGAGGTGATGATCGGTCCATGACAGGGGCATAATAAATGGAGAGCCCCCACCAAGATCATCCAACCACCGTCCAGATAAAAAAACCAAGTCAAGGGTGTGGCCTCCCTCATGAGTTGGTTCAGAAATTACCTGTGTCAGGTCCATGGCCGTCATGGAAGCCATGAACTCCCGGGCTAACTCAGATGACCCTCCCAGGGATGGTAGATTGAAGTCACCCAAAACTAGAAGTTTGGGGAACTCAATCACCAAACTGGAGAGGAAGCATCCGTGAAGCATCTATCAGTGAAGCATCTATCTGCTATTCATTCTTCATGTGATCATGAAAAATATGCCAATTCAAAGCAATGTTGCTGAAGCTGGTCTGTGGAGGTCAGCCAGGTAGACCATTGCAGATACTGCAGGTTCATGAGACCCTACTAACTGCCTCAATACAACTGTAGTAAAACTGTAGCATAATCAGGTGGTTAGAGCCCAGGTTACCATTTTAGTGCTGCCTGCCTGCATTTGCTGTCAGTCACCCAGTGACAGCTTACTTGTCACCTTAGCCCTTCCTCCCCTCTGCATACTCTGAGAACTGGTTCATGAAATTGGATTAGTTGTTTAAAACTGGTTGGTTGAAGCATGAAAGGAGAATTATAAGCAGAAATATTGAGAAATCTGAATAATATTGAGTACAGTTACCCAATGTAACTGAAAGATGACCCCCTAATCATCTTTGTTGCTCTTCTCTGTATTCTTTCTGGAGTCTCAACATCTTGTTTACATTGTGGTGACCAAAACTGGATGCAGTATTCCAAGTGTGGCCTTACCAAGGCGTTGTAAAGTGGTATTAACACTTCACATGATCTTGATTCTATCCCTCTGTTAATGCAGCCTAGAACTGTGTTGGTTTTTTTGGCAGCTGCAACACATTGCTGGCTCATATTTAAGTGTTTGTCCACTAGGACAGGGCTTTTCAACCTTTTCACCCATTTTACCCCTTTTAGGATATGGCAACATCTGAGTACCACCAGTCGCCTAGCAAGGTGTCAAAAACTTGATGACCAAAAAAAAAAAGGAAAAAGTGATGAAGTACAGGTAGTCCTCGACTTACAACAGTTCACTTAATGACTGTTCAAAGTTACAATGCCACTGAAAAAAGTGCCCCACAAGCCACAGCCGAGCAAGACACCTGCCTGCCCACCCAGCGGCGCTCTTCCTTCTGTCGGAGGTTTTCATTGTTGTGAGCATTTCTGTTGAGGATTGGCAGCAGGGTTGGGGTTGGGTGGGGGTGTTTGGTTTTTAATCCCCCCCCTCTGCTGGGTGGTTGCAGCAGATTTTGGTCATTTCACATGACCCTGGGACGCTATGACCTTCATAAATATGAATCAGTTGCCAAGCATCTGAATGTAAATCACAAGACCCTGGAGATGCTGCAACATTCCAGCTGATCTGTGCTTCTTCTGGGCTCAGCAGAAGCACCGGGATCAGTGCCGAGCTCCAGCTGGAGCCTGGTGCTGATCCTGGTGCTTCCGCTGAGCCCTGACAGCCCTGCAGCTCCAGCCATCTCTTGCTCAGGCTTGTGCAGTGCTGCCACCGGTTCAGCTCATTCCCCTCCCCTGCTACTTTTCTAGGATGGTCGCGTACCACCTGCCAGGTGCCAATGTACCACAGGTGGTACCCGTACCACTGGTTGAAAAGCCCTGCACTAGGACTCCGAGATCCCTCTCACAGTTACTACTATTGAGCAAAGTACCACCTATACTGTACCTGTGCATTTGGTTTTTCTTGCCTAAATGTAGAACCTTACTTTTTTCACCATTGAATTTCATTTTGTTAGATAGTGCCCACTGTGAACTGTGATCTTAGATACTGCTAACCTCTCTCCCAGAAATGTAATAAATATGATAATATATATCTAAGCATGGGATTTAATTGTGCTGGTGATGCATTAACTTCACCTCCTTACTATTCAGAAGTTTCTATTGAGAAATATTACTGATCATCAAATGTGTGCTACAAGCTATTATTTTGGAATGTAATAAAATAATTCAAGTGATGAATATTTGATTTTGGATTGGGGTGGTAGTTTAAAAGCCTTTAAAAACAGAATGGATGTGAAAGTGTACACCAATGCAATCATAAATCCTCTGTCCTTAACACAGAATGTAAGGAAGAGTTTAATTTCCCACATTTTATCAATATTTATTTAGTGACCACAATAGCAGACATTTTGAGAATGTCATTCTTTAAAGCAGTTGCATCCTTCTTTTAGACTCACTGAGAAAACAAGGCAGACCAGTTTAATTAACAGCAAGAAATCCAAAGCAGTACTCCTAAATAATGTCTAATTATGGAGATCTTTGATAGATATTGTGTTCAAATTGTGATGGAAAAAGTTGAACAATAAATTAATTGAATACATGTTTTCATAGCGGATCTGATATATAACTAAGTTAATTGTTAAAAAAACTGGAAAAGTTGCTTTCTGAACAGAATGTATAGATTACATACACCAATAAAATCTGAACATGTTACTATGTGTAGAATTTCATTCCCAGTACTTCATTCTGGATTTTTTTTTCAAAATAGCACATCTCAGATTTCATCTTAAATGTTTTTAGTGCCTATTCATTGATATTCTTCATACAAAAATCTTCATTAGATAAAACAGGAAAAATCACCTCTGTGAATTCTATGAATGTGGTATGTTGGCCATTTAGTTTAGTTACTTTAAAAAGTAGTATTTAGCTATTAACTAATTCAGTTCCTTTTAGTTCAACTTTTGGCACTTCTATTTCTATTGTTTAAACATAGTAACACCCAAGATTTGTGTGTTTGTATTTGTGTATGTATGTGTGTGTGCGTGTGTGCACGCGCACGCGAATCTAATCTTAAAATCACGTGCTCCACAGTACTTGACATCCTTGCAGTATAATTTAACACCTAAAGCTGCTTATTCAAAGAAATCCAGACTATCAACATTAAACAAAATTGGCAATTTGCCATATTTTCTAAAGTTAGCATAATTTATATCATACAGAGTAAGCCAATGGGGGCCAGCTTTGCGTTTCTCAGATCTGGGCTCATTCACATCTTCATTCAATTCCTTTACCTTAGGAATTTTTATAACCTAGCAGTAGGTAGAAAAAGCATCATATCTAATGTCCTGATATATTTTATGGAAGTTTGTTATGATGGCAAAATAATTTGCATGAAAATCTGAAAACTTGTTATGTGTTCATTGGGGAACCCCTAGAGGAAAAGTTGCTTATAAAATTGTGGTATAAATAATAAAATATTACAATATTTTTTCTGGGAAATACTGGTGTAGGAAATTAGGCAAGCATTGTACTCTTTTTTTTAGAAGTCATGCTGTAGGAATGACTTTGCTGAAAGAACTAAGCTATTATGGTATGCATACGAATGCCAACATTAGCTGATTCTCATACATATTTTACTATGGTAAGATCTTATCAAAGGTAGCATAAGGACCTCTAAAAAGAAGTAATAATGTTACCAGGGATGATTATATTAAAAAGCTGATAAATGTTTAATTGTTAAATATAATTATAGTTACTAAGTATGGCATCTTGATTTTGGAAAAGATACACTTACGAAATGTTTAACTTCTTTTTGAAAGAGACATAAATATGCCTGAGTTTAGGTATGAAACTGTAGAACTGATTGAAATCTAAGTCTTAGTGTGTGGGGGGGTTGTTAGGATTTTGGGCATCAACAAAATATTTCCAAATGTTATTTATTTTGTATTTATTGGTATTGTTTTCAGTGTTCTGCATCTAGTCAATTCACAAAGAAAACAATAGAAAATTCTTTCTGGTCACGTGAGCCCTAGAATAACAACATTGCTGCTCAATTAACCCCAAATTCAATAGAATAGAATTAAATCTTCACAGACAACACTTTTAAAAGCTTCCAATAAACTGGCATAAAATATTGTTGCAAAAATAAATCTCTCAGCCTTCAGTGGTTAATGAGCAGTGCTATTGACAAATGTTTTATAATATTATATTTAACAGATGATGATGATGATTATAATGATGACAATGATGACTTGAATGGTACCTAATTAAATTGAGATTTGGGGGATACATATTTGTATTGATGTAATAATTTAAAGCATGTTTGAGCACTAGTAAAGTAATATTCTAGCAACGTTAATTGTATTGGACTGAACAGATAAAGTGTAATAGCTTTTAGATAATATTTTTCCAAACTTTTAAATATATGTTAGAAAAAAGACTTTTTTTTACTTGAATGAATTTTAGCTTTTGGTCAGTGAAAAAGTTATGCCAGTATGTGTCTCTGAAATTAAGTTTACTTACTGTTCTGATTTGACTGTCCTTTAATATAGGAGCACTTTGTATCATTGCAAAGATACTTCTGTCTATTGCTATTTTGGGGGGGTGTAATAAAAACACCTCCTTATGGAAAGACACCAGATGGAAGGAATGTCAACACACTGAAACTAATTTAGGAGATTGTTCTGATATAGAGCAAAGGCATGAGGAGAATTTAGATGTCCAGTGTGAGGCGATTGACTGCCTCTCTTAAAATAACAAACCAAAATTCTTATCCCGAGGTTACATGTAAACAAAAAGCAATCAACTTTCAAGGTAGATGTCTGTTTTTTGGGGAAAAAAAGCATCTGCAGTTTTCTATTCCAAAATAGAAAAATAAATTCCCATCTTAGTTATAAAATAACACATATAAAAAAAATCTACAAACCATGTAAGAATTAGGTAAAGTGGTCCATGTCTATTCGAATTCCATTTTGTTAAGATATGTCACTGTGCATATACCAATGTACCTTTTTCGCTTTAAAAACATGTTGGCTTAATAATGAAGTCTCAGTTTTCCTTTTAATTATCAAGTATGTTTTAAAGAGGAATATGATGCCTCACTGGATGCAAAGAATTCAAAAACTTTGAATAAGCAGAAGTAGAGGGAAGTCTTTGTGCTAGCAAGGTTTTATAGCTCTAAATAGAAGCTGAGCTCATCATTTCAGTATTCTAAATATAGTTAGACAAATTACATTCAGGAATTATTATGAATACTAGAATAATGGGCTGATGAGAAACGCTATGTTACAAAATGTACTTTGATTGAAACATATCTTTGGTAAAGAGAATTAAATTCTTTCCTGGTTTTACATTCCTTATTTTTTAGTAAAATCCAAAGCCAAGATATGTGTTTTCAATTAGCTGTTCAGAAACAAGGAATTAAAAAATAATGCAGAGACAAAGATATCAAATAAACAAATTTCTTCTTAGAGTCTAAGGGCGGAAGTAAATATATTTGGTGTTTGAACATAAACACTTTAGACTAATAACATAAAGACCTTCTGGAATAGTTTATGGAACTGAAAAAAGCATATGTACACATCCTATTGAATTTTAGTGTAGGTAGTCCTCAACTTACAAACATGCCTTTAGCAACTGTTCAGAGTTATAATATAATAGAAAAAAGTGATTTATGACCAGTTCTCACATTATGACCATTGCAGCATTCACGTAGTCGTGATCTCAATTTGGCAACTGGCATGTATTCGTGATGGTTGCATCATCCTGGGGTCAGGTGATTGCCATTTACAACTTTCTCAAACAATTTCCGGCAAGCAGTCCATGGGGGGAGCTGGATTTGCTTAATAACTGTGAGATTCATTTAACAATTGCCTTGCTTAGCAGCAGAAATTCTGATCCCAGATGTGGTTGTAAGTTGAGGACACCTGTATCACATTCTAGGTTTTTCCTGCAGTGTTTATTTATTTTTACTTTTATTATTTTTACAAATAACTCAAGGCAGTGAGCATATCCAACACACTTTCTTCCTCCTCCTATTTTCTTCACCAACAACAATCCTGTGAGTTGGGCTGAGATAAAGAGTTATTAGCCCAAAATCACCCAGCCAGCATTCATGGCTAAGGCAAGATTTGAACTCATGCTCTCTCTTTTTCTTGCCTGGTGCCTTAACCACTAGATCAAACTGGCTCTCCCCCCACCCCCAACATGACTTCTGTAGGGATGAAGTGAAATTCCGTTTGCTGGATAAATAGCAATGAGGTAATATCTGAACAGGTAAATGTAGGAAATATTTAGCCAACCTGTAAATTCTTCCAGGCCTGCATCAAAAAATCCAAGTTCTATTTTAGAGTAAATTATTTACTTACGTAACAGGATTCTTATTTAATGAAACTTTCTTTTTGGAAAGGATGTGGGTGGAGAGGGGGCAGGTGAAGATGGAAAACATTTGAACATTGAAACAAGATGATTAACATGACCTGTCAAGACTGAAATGTTAGTGAATAATCAAGAATCAGAGCCAAAGAATCCTATATAACCACAAAATTCATCATTTCTCAAACAGAATCCCAACCCAAGTAGGACCTCTTTCTAGTTTTTCCATGCTAAAGGTAAAGGTAAAGGTTCCCCCGCACATGCGTGCTAGTCGTTTCCGACTCTAGGGGCCGGTGCTCATCTCCGTTTCAAAGTCGAAGAGCCAGCGCTTGTCCGAGGATGTCTCCATGGTCATGTGGCCGGCATGACTAGACGCCAAAGGCGCACGGAACACTGTTACCTTCCCACCGTAATTGTCCCTATTTTTCTACTTGCATTTTTACGTGCTTTCGAACTGCTAGGTTGGGACGAGTACCAGGCGCTCACTCTGTTACGCGGCACTTGGGATTCGACCTGCCAAACTGCCAACCTTCTGATCGACAAGCTCAGCGTCCTAACCCACTGAGCCACCGCGTCCATGCTAGGTGCCCTGTAATAATCTTAGTTAGATGAGTTCAATGTAGGGACCGAGAATACTTCAGTTTCTCAACCCTGGTAGCTTTAAGATATGTGGAGTGGAGTTTAAGATGTGAGGACTTCAACTCCACTCCACACCTCTTAAAGCTACCAAGGTTGAGAAAGTTGCCAAGGTTCAGAAACACTGATCTAGGGTGAAATTCTGATGGCTTGCTAAAAGGCAGCTGTAGACATAAAGTAAATAGTACCATAAATAATAAACAGATAATCTTGGTTGGCAATTCTTATTAGTAAAGGTAAAGGTAAAGGTTCCCCCGCACATGCGTGCTAGTCGTTTCCGACTCTAGGGGCCGGTGCTCATCTCCGTTTCAAAGCCGAAGAGCCAGCGCTTGTCCGAGGACGTCTCCATGGTCATGTGGCTGGCATGACTAGACGCCAAAGGCGCACGGAACGCTGTTACCTTCCCACCGTAATGGTCCCTATTTTTCTACTTGCATTTTTACGTGCTTTCGAACTGCTAGGTGGGCAGAAGCTGGGACGAGTAACAGGCGCTCACTGTTACGCGGCACTCGGGATTCGACCCGCCAAACTGCCGACCTTCTAATCAACAAGCTCAGCGTCCTAACCCACTGAGCCACCGCGTCCCTCAATTCTTATTATATTATATAATATTATATAAGTCCTATTCAAATCCTTCAAAAACACAACTTTGTTGCTTAGTTATTGTTTCTTATATCAGGGAATTTATGTTTGTTTGTTCATTCATTCATTCATTTAGAAAATGCATATGGCTATCCAACTCACTCTTGGTGACTCTGGGTGGCTTATAAGAATAAGATCCCGGTATAAAGCCTTATGACTCCCAATATCCCTGGCGATGACAATCAGACCAGTCACTTGATGGGCTCCATATCATTCTAGGGTCCCCAAGTCTGTAGGCAGAACCATGTGTTCAGGGCCTTGAAAAAGTGTCAGAGTGTAGGTCAATCTTATCTCTGCAGCAGTGATGTTCCACAGGGAGATAGTCATTACAGATAAGACCCTTCTTCTTGGTCCCATTAGATGGACCTCCTTAGGGAAGGGAGGCAAGCAGAGAATGTACTGAGCCCTGCTTAAAGTTTAAAGGTTTCCCCTGTCCAGTGGGACTAACTTAAGGGGGCAGTGCTCATCTCCAATTTTCAGCCAAGGGAGCCTGTGTTGTCTGAAAGATGTATCTGTCACTATGTGGCCAGTATGAAAATATGGAATGCAGTAACCTTCCCGCAAAAGCAGTACCTATTTATCTACTTGCATTTCTATGCTTTCAAATTGCTAGGTTGACAGGAGCTGGGGCGAGTAATGGGAGCTCACCCCATTGTGCAGTGCTTGGGTCTTGAACTCGCACTGTCAACTTTCTGTCTGACAAGCTTGGTGTCATAACTGCTGAGCCATCATACACCCCCTCCCCCCCTAAACCTGCAGAACCCCATGGATGAGGTCCAGACCTCTCACTTCCTATCAATACTGAAGTGAACCAGAGCAACATAGTACCCACCATTCCCAACCCCAAAGCCCCCCCAGAAAGATACCATGGTTGATGGTATTGAAGGCTGCAGAGAGATCAAATACAGCAAAGATGCTACCCCATCCCACTCCCGCCAGAGATCATCAAAAAGCATGACTAATGCCATTTCAAATAATATTATAAAAAAGGTTTTTGTTTGACCAATTCCTGTACGAAAAGGAACAAATGAACCTTTCTGGTGAACAGATTCCCAACACCTATTTTAAATAATCTGTTTTGTATCCTAATTACTGATCCCTATCTCTACAATATCTCGTATCTGGAAGCAGACATTCCTCTTTAAAACAAATTCTGTGAATTAGTTGGTGGTAGCAACAGCACAGAGCCTACATAGAAGCTCTTCCAGATTTAGAATAATTTGCATTATGATGACAGGTCATAAATCAAATGGAGCAAAAACACAGTGAGCCAAGCATTCCAAATAGTCATACCAGAATTGGTTATAGTATAACTAACACTATATGCAGCTTGAAGTTTAATAGGGAATAATACATATTTAATTCATTTTTATTTGTAATAATATTACAGCTAAACACTGCACTTAGCAGTGTTACAAAATACAGTGTATTACAAGATGATCGCTTAAACATCAATATCTCAGAAATTGACGGCATAAATGTTTACATGATGAAAGTGTTTATTTAAAAAGCTTGCATGGATCTATCCAGAGAGATAGTTTTTCCAGGTTCTCTTATGAGCAATTAGCATTTGATACTTTTATTTTACTAAGACCTGGTATCTACTAGGAATCTTGGAAAGCTGTTACCAGTCAAGATCCAGAGAATTTTAATGTGATCTCAGTAAGTACAGGATGGTTCTGCCATAAACATGGAGGCAGCATGATAGATGCTCTTCACTCTTGCTCAGTGGCAGCTGATATGAAAGCTAGGCTTCCCTTAATTCTGGACTTAGCAAACAGCCTTCCTAAGATTTATACCTACTTCCATCTCTTTTAAAATAACCTGCATGGCCATCACTACGTGTGATAATGAAACTCTACTCAATATATTGGTGTGGCCCTTCATAGACAGTATCTATTGAGCAATGTTGAGCTTCAGACACCCGTTTCCTGTCATTTCACAGGGAACTCTGGCTGGTATCTTCAGAGGCAAGGTGGTCTTTGTGCTGCATAATCCTCATAGAGCTTTGGGATTATGCACCATACAGACCACCTTGCCTCTGAAGATGCCAGGAACTGTGGCACATAACCCCAAAGCTAAGATTTCATTAGCCCTGAACATCCACACATTTAATTTTAGCATACTCATTTTCCTTGACACAGGAATACACATTTATTCCATAGTGAAAACCTGGTTCTTGAAGACTGACAAGGCAAGCAGAGTGTGTAAAGCACTGGAGCATGTTTTTTCTTATTTTGCAGCCTCCTATGACAGCCAGATGTGGGTTCACTGGATATTGTGCTTCCTTTATGAAAAATTACTCTAATTATTTTTGTATAAATGATTTATAGTTTATCCACAGCACACGTTATTTTACATTTTACCTATTTACTCCTTTTCAAAAAAGGATCAACTAACAGTGTAGGTTTCATATTACATGTTGATGCTTGTAGTAATCCATTCGTTGTTAATGACAGCATGACCAAGAAAAAGATGTAATTTTAGTTTCAGACTTCATTTGTGCTCCGAATGGGAAATTCATATTTTTATTAGGCAAGGAAGGAAATGTATTAAATATTATATTGATAGTTTATTATATTCCTGAAGGAAATTCTGTAGTCCATATAAATTACTTAATTGGTTGCCTGTGGTGATCAAAATTATTTATTAAACATTTTCCCCTATTCACAATATACCTCTCATTTTTTGCTTGTTCTTTCCTAATTAAAAACAAATCTTCAAATTGTCTGTTTATATTTTTGAAAGTGAGAAAATAATACAATTGCAGCAATTTTTATGAAGTTACTAGAAGAACCTAGGGAAACATTAAGGAAAAATGATGTTACTGCATTTTTATTTGTATTTGCATTTTAACACTATTTGTTGATTAGTAGGCAGATTGGAATTAATTTGCAGTATTTTAAATCCTTTGGTTCAACCAAATCGTTTGGTTAGATCCTCTGGTTCAATATGGTTCAAAAATGTATCTGTTTATAAGGTACCTGGTGTTTATAAGGTATCTATTCTATGACAAAATTCTACTTGAAATACCTATTTCAATAGGATATATTCTTAGAATTGTATTTTGTGGAAAAAAATTCAAAATAATATAAACTTTAAAAGTAATTAAAAATTTTAAAATATGCCTAATTCTGTGTCTAAACTGCAAAAAAGATAAATTAAGAAAGTATAATATGCATGAAATAGTTTTTGACGAAACTGAGTAATTTGTGCATCTGTACTTTGGAAGTTGCTAGCTGTGATTGCTTATAACTGTATTTTGTATTTAATTCATCAATATACTGAAATAAAAGTGTTTGGTTTGGTTTTATCTCAGTATTTGAGAACAAAGATAAAATAGTGATCATCATGGAATATGCAAGTAAAGGGGAATTGTATGATTACATCAGTGAGAGGCGAAGGCTAAATGAAAGAGAGACAAGACACTTCTTCCGGCAAATTGTTTCAGCAGTTCATTATTGTCATAAGGTGAGTAAAAAATATTTGAAGGTATGTGATGATAATCTTTGCATCATGTGCACTTTCTTTCATACCCAGTGGATTTTAGACTATGAAATGAAATTATGCTAGAGCAATTCAAACTAGGTTTCAATTCAGTTTAGGCCTCTCTCAATCACGATGGCTTCTAAACCAGAGGTCTCCAACCTTTTGGGGACCAGGGACCGGTTCCATGGAGAAAGATTTTTCCATGGACAAGAGAGTGCATGGTTTTGTGTGCTGTCTGCATCACATGGATGGGGCTTTGCTTGTTTGTGTGGACCAGTTGCTGGCATGCTGCGGCCCGGTACCGGTTGGGGACCTCTGTTCTAGTCAAAGTAACACCAGCTGCCTGCAATTAGTACAGGTTCGCATCCCACCCGGCTCAAGGTTGACTCAGCCTTCCATCCTTCCGAGGTAGGTAAAATGAGGACCCAGATTGTTGGGGGCAATAAGCTGACTTTGTAATAATGCCGCTGGGGGGGGGGGGCGCGAAAGCCCTAATAAGTAGGCATATACATAGAATGAAGGCTATTGCTAAGCACATTGATTTGTGCTTAGATTGTAAGCCGCCCTGAGTCTTCGGAGAAGGGCGGGATATAAATGGGATTAAAAAAATATATAGCAACTCCGTCTTTTCAACATTCAATTTCAGTCTGTTTTGCTCCATTCTACTGTTTCCACTGGTTCCCCTGTCTAATAAAATGATATCTCATCTAAATAGCATAGTCTTTGCTTACCGACTGCTGAAAAAGGAGATTTATAACTTCAAACCTGCAGCTGTTGCTGCATCCCCATGGTCAATTGATTGCAGTTTGGGTGCTTGGCAATCAGTGTGCATTTAGAATAGTCACGGTCTCCTGTGGTCACAGGATCACCATTTGCAACCATCAAAGTCAGCTTCCAATAAACAGAGTCAATGGGGAAGCATGCAGGAAGTTGCAAGTTATGGTCATGTGACATCACACTTAAGGACTGCGGGTGATTTGCTTCACAACAGCAGCAAGAAGTGATGTTAATTGGATTCAGTTATGTTTTGTTTTATGACTGCATCACTTAGGGATGGAGTTGCCAGTTGTGATCAGTAAGTGAGGACTACCTGTATCTTCACCCAGTAGTTTCATGTAGATGTTATGAACTTTGGAGAAAGAATCAAGTTTTGTTACCATCTATAGAGGATTGACAAGAATTTGATTGCTCACTTCTCTTCCTCATTACCAATGACTGGAAATGTCCACTAAGTTGCTCCAAGTCCCTGCACAGTGGTGCCCCTTTCCAACTAATACTGAAAGTCCAAAAAATACCATAGTCAATAGTATCAAACCCAGCTGAGAAATTCAGTAGGACTGTACTCTTTTATTCAAGTCTTAATCAAGATCATCCATAAAAGTGACCAGTTCAGTTTCAATCTCATGCCTAGGTCTGAAGCTCAACTGAAAGGGACCTGGATTTTTTCAGGATTATTTCTAGCTTTTGTACAAGAAGAGAAGGTTGGAAACTCTGCAGGATTTATCCAACATGACTAGACAAAGAAGTGTCCTCTTCTGGAAGGAGTGTACCACAATATTCAAGACAGGAAGCACAACCCCTCTCAAATTCAAATGCATTCACCCTATCTAGCTTCCTGATGGAGACTAGTGCAGCTTGGGGTCTACCTAGAGAGCTCATGCTGTCAAAAACTCTGCCCACATCTTCAGAGTTCACAAGATCAAAAGAATCCCGGCAAGTTGTTTTTGCATAATAATGACATACTAAGAGAACCCACCAGGCTGATTATACTGTTACAAGATGGTTCCAATAGAATTAATTTACAGTGTAGGGAACATAGCATATAGAAGGTATGATAATCTTTCATTCTGAAATGGAATTTTTCCCTAATTTTTCAATGATTCTTACATAACAAACCAAATTTGGCTTCTTAAAAATACCTCATAAAATACACAAAGCATTTTGAAGGGGAAAAGCAGACAGTTTTCCACCAAAAATGCAGATTATAGTTTTTAGTTTTATAATTTTAACATTAATGAATTTCAAGAAGCTATTAGATTTCAGTCTCAAGTTTAAGCAACCTTTGGGGTATACAGTATAAGTCATCAGGCCTAGCTGCTAGAATTACTGGACCTTTTGTAAGTAGTGTACTAACATACCTTGGTAGGGATTGTTTTCTAATGCCTGGGAAGAATATATTACTTTTACATAGTGAGGGGCAGATTGGGGTTGGGATTAAGTTCCGAAAAGAGTTCCCCTGCTGTTTTACAAGCTTGGTGGGAGGACAAATTCCAGTCATTCTTCTCCTAACCACACAGCAAGTGACTAATGCATCTCCTGTCACTAGTTACTAGTGTTATGACTGAAATTTAAATGCAAAGACCACCCTGATGTTTTGCTTCTTTAATCCAGCCAATATTAAACCCCCCTCATAGAATCTCCTTTATATTCATCTGCATGTTTTCTTTATTTCTTCTTTCAGAATGGTGTCGTTCACAGGGATTTAAAACTGGAAAATATTCTTCTTGATGACAATTGTAACATCAAGGTAAACATCCTTCCTAATCTTTATATATATATATATATATATATATATATATATATATATATATATATATATATATATATATATATATATATATATATATATATATATATATATATATATATATATATATATATATATATATATATATATATATACATACATACATATATCACACTTTAAACATTTTTATCAAAGTTGCTACTTAGCATCTGTTTACAGAATATAGAGACTATCTTTGTGATGATTTTTAAATGAATTAAGACTTGTATTTACTTTAAAACTAAAGTAGTAGTTTTCCTCCCTTTTAAAAAAGCAATAACAGCAATCAACACAAGGCTCAGTGGGTCCCTTTCACAAGATAATGTATTTTACAGATGGCTTTTTTGCTGGCTGCCAGGACTATGCACCATTTTTTGGCTTACAAGTTTCAAGTGCTTATTTCGCCCTCTGAACATTCCTTTGATTGCAGCTGAAAAATAAGCAAATCCACTTTCAAAATAAACTCAAGCAGAGCCCATGTCCTTCATTAGGAAGTGGCCTTAGAACTCCAGGCACAATGATAGCTTTCAGATTAGTTTTTGGTGATGTCATAACTATGTCAAAAATCTTTACTAAAAGCATGGGAATGACCTTTTCATTCTTCTTGGAAAAATGGGATGGCTAATATACAAGATACGTGATGCTTTTATGGGAAACTATTCCTGCTTCCAAAATTCACATTCCATTCTTTAAAATTCTAAGTATGCTTAATGATATAATGTTATAATTATATAATAAAGACTTTTCTTATATTGGACGAGGCTCCTTAAAGTATAGCATGAAAGCACATAATGCTGTATACCAGGGTGGTATAAAACAGATTCCAATCTGGTCAATAACTACAATTGGTATACCATCTGAGAACCCCATTAGTGTTACTTGGAATATAAACAAATCCCTTTTTCCTCAAATATATATATAATACTTAATGGGTGGTATTGGTCCATATCTAAGAAACACTCTTAGTAATGATTTTTTCCATACAACGGGGGTTCTAGTGATTCATGAAAATCCAAGAAATGTATTATTACACACATATAAAACACATTTATTTTATTTCATTGCAAAGTTTGATTGCATATATTACTTTGCATAGGGATTGATCAATTTATCCAATATAAAGTGTGTAGGAAAAGAATAGAAGATGCATCTGATAAAGTGAGCAGTAGTTCATGAAAGCTTATACCTTTTAGTGAAATGTGATAATTTGAAAAGATGTTACCAGACTCCATCTGATCTAATATAAAGTGAATATGGATCCTGATTACATATATTACATTGGACTACAAGTAATTGTAAGGTTCTTCCCATGAAAGTCCCTTGAGGTTCTGAGTAATATTAGTGATGCCCAGGCAGTTATTTGGTGGAAGTAACATTGGAATCTGCCTCAGGACAAGGGTGAGCAAGAGAGCAGATGGGCAAATTATAAAATTGCCTGATGTCATCATCTAAATGTAGCAACCTATGTGATTGCATCAGAATGTGGGGCTCAAGCACAGAATGGTGGCTTTTACATTGTGATATTACTATACACATCATCATTTTGGCTTCCTTGTAGTTTGATGTCGAGGGCTGTGCCTAGTATTTAATTCTTCTATTTGTGTTAGTATGAACAAAGAATTGCACAATGAAACAATGTATTCTACAAATTAAATTCTGCATGAAACAGTTGAACTAGAATTCATTAAAAGTCCTATCTTTTCTGTGGGTTTAAACAAAGACTAGTGTTTCTTATCTTCAGTACATGAATGCTTCTGTCACAGCTAACCACTGCTTCAAGATCATTGTAATTCTTGCTGGCTCATCTCTCCTTTTATATTTCATCCTTTCTCTGTTTCTCTCCTTCCCCCCCACGCTATACAGTGTGTGTGTGTGTGTGTGTGTGTGTGTGTGTGTGTGTATCACATTTTTTCAGTATTATACTACACAAATCCCACAGTGTGGGCTGGGATACTATAAAAATGTATATTATATGCATTTATATAGTTTTAAGATACTTTGAAGTGTATTTTTTCCATAGAAAACTTTATGGCTAGAAGACTACCCTTTTATGGGGAAAAATCATACAACCTTTATTAAAGTGTAATTTTAACATAATGTAAGCAGGTGCTTTTTATGTCAGGAATATATAACTGCTAATATTATATTATAATAAAACTGGCAGCCTTTGACTGTGCTCTGAGAGATAGATAAGCATTTGGTTTTTGCACTATTGCCTAGAATTTTTTCCCTTGGTGTTTGGGGTGAGATTTGTATTTTTTTTATATAATCCATTATTCCCTAAAATAATTTCGCAAAAAACAGAACTCTTCTTTCTAGCCTAATCATGGAAATTGAAATACAGCCTTCTTCCAAGATACCTTTTGTGGGATCTCACCATATCTGTTCCTCCCTTGTAAGAAATATAGGATGGGAACTGTCCTCCTGCTTCTATCTCTTTTTCCATTGTACAAGATGTGAGTAAATTTGATGGGTCTCGGCCACATGCGTTGAATTTCCCTCCCAGTTTTTCTATCTGTCTCTCTCCCAGTCTGAAAGCGGACAATTTTGTTATGTCTGTTAGACAAGGAGTCACCTTTGGTTATGTGGCATCTCCCTTGTAGCCTCTTTACTTTCTCTCTCCCATTATGTATTTTTCCTAATGTGAACTTCAAGAGGAAAAAATGAAACTTTGCTTAGCTTCTTCCCAATGGCCCAAATACCTTAACTAGGTATGAACCATAAAGTCTTTCCCAGTGACTTAACTGGTTAAGCTGGATCCACTTAACAACTGCAGTGATTCTCTTAACAATTGTACTTGCTGAACAATTTACTCATTGAGTTCAAAGCATAAAGCTAGTGCTGTCTCCAGTATTACAGTTTAGGTCAGGGGTGTCAAACTGCTGGCCCACGGGCTGGATGCATCATAGCGAAACATATTGCCAGCAATGGCAAAAAAGTCACGATACATCGCGACATGTCACGTGACATTGCGAGTTTGACGCCCCTGGTTTAGGTTAAGCTAAAGTTGTTTCCTTAAAAATGTTTGTCTACACTACAAATACAATGAAATTTATTCCTTGAGTGTGAAGCTTATGCTCCGTCCAATTTTGAGATAATTCAGATTACCCTAAGCTCAAAGGGTATAAGCATCATATTCAGTGAGTAAATTTCATCACATTTAATATAAGTAGTGGAAACAATCATTTCCTTGAGGGTAAGGGAATACAACATCTGGTTTTTTAGCAACCCCTCCCTGCTTGGGAAACATTTGAATTCTTTGGCTCTGTTTAAGTGAGAAGAACTTGAAGGAATCTTGGCTACTATGATTCTGTTCTCCACAGAGGGGGAGGGAAAATGGCAGTTTTAACTAGAAAATCTGATAAACTTGTGAATATAGGAGTTGGCTGAAATAGAAACACTTTTTCCTGAAGGTCAAAAATGAAAATGCTTTGGAGTCAGTTTGAGATCTAAACTTTACACACTCATTTGCATGTCATTACCCATGTATTTTGTAGATTGTAGGACAATAAGAGCACAGATTGTCTTAATAAACTATACAATGAATGTCAGAAAAATCTTTACAGTCTCTCTAAGTAAAGGAAATCTACTGATTCATGGAGTTGGGATTATTGGCTCAAGACAGATTTCCAGCAAACTCCTCAGAGTGATATGATAAGAATTTAAGGAAATTAACTGCAAACTGAACTTTGAGAATTTGCAGACTGAAATTCTACACCAGCTTCTTCTAATGGGATTTGAGACATACAGTGAAGGCTTTATAGGGACCTTTTTACTAGGATTTCTTTCTGCATGTAATTCCAATTGCAAGAAATGATAATTCACTAATATAACTACTGTCATGTTTTGTAATGTCCTTGTAATGAAATATCAAAAAGCACAGCCTGGAAAATGTCCTACAGCCCACCTATGAGGTTTTCTTACTTCAGAGTAGGACTTTCCTCCAATTCAACCATCCTCCCCAGATTAGTTTAGTATACTCTCCATTATATTGTTCAAGAAGTAGTTACTGAATTATCTCCTGCTGGGAATTGCATGTTAAATTCACAGAATACTTTAATAAAACAGTTGGCCACTTGGACAAATGAGCCTGTCAATTTACATGCTGTAGAAAAGGCAGCATTCCTATCTAGTTTGACAAATTAGAGTGGAGGATTGTAGAAACATCCCCAATAAATGTATATGCCAATATGAGGTAAAAACGTGTTCATATTTCATTAACCTGCAAGATATAGGTGTTCTGAAATTGAAAGAATCCTCTTACCCTAGTTATATATTTTTTTCTCTACAGGGAACACAGATTGCTGTAACTAAACACTAAGTTTTGCTCTGTATTCAAAATCTCAAATACAAGGGGTGAGCAACCTGATCCTTGCTCTGTTCGGGTGACCTCATATTTGCTATTGAGTAGAGTTTCTCCCAAACAAGCGGGAGTTTATTTATTTATTCTGATTTTTTTTTAATCCCATTTATATCCCGCCCTTCTCCAAAGACTCAGGGCGGCTTACAATTTAAAGCACAAATCAATGTGCTTAGCAATAGCCTTCATTCTATGTATATGCCTGCTTATTAGGGCTTTCCCCCCCCCCCCCAAGCGGCATTATTACAAAGTCAGCTTATTGCCCCCAACAATCTGGGTCCTCATTTTACCTACCTCGGAAGGATGGAAGGCTGAGTCAACCTTGAGCCTGGTGGGATGAAATGGTATAAGGTTTCCTGCTCAAGCAGGGGGTTGGACTAGAGGATCTCCAAGGTCCCTCCCAACTCTATTATTCTATGTTCTCTGTTCTTATTCATTAGATTTTTATCCCATCTTTATTATTTTTATAAATAACTCAAGGCAGCCAACATACGTAATACTCTTTTCTCCTCCTATTTTCTCTACAACTATTTTCCTGTGAGGTAGATTGGGCTGTGAGGGAATGACTTGCCCCAAAGTCACCCAGCTGGCTTGCATGCCTCAGGCAGAAGTAGAACTCACCATCTCCTGATTTTTAGCCCAGCACCTTAACCACTACACCAAACAGGTTCTATTCTAAGTTTTTTAAAATTTATTTTAGAAGTTGAGGGCAGGGAAATATGTTTTCTCACTTGCTCCTGTAGTGAGGCTTTTATGAAAATAATTCCAGTAGATTTACAATTTTACACCATGCTACTTTTTTGTAATAGGTACACTGGCTGCTCTAACCCTAACGCTAACCCTAACCGTAAAATCTCTTTCGTCTCATGAAGCCTGCTTCAGTATATCAGTGTTTCTCAACCTTGGCAACTTTTAATTCTGGGAGTTGAAATCCATCCATCTTAAAGTTTATCAAGGTTGAGAAACACTGCAATATATTTTGGCTTCTGGTTAGCTTTATGATAGGCATCTGCCACAGAAGGGGTTCTCTGTGTGAACTCCCAGCTTTCATTTTGTCATTCATCCCAAATTTATTTAGTTATGATTTTGGGAAGTTTCTCATTCTTTCTCATTTCTAAACACATATTTGGATCAACTAGACTTCCAAATTGCCTCATTCCAAGAAAAACCCCAAATATTAGAAATTCATTTTCATTCTAAATTTTCATTTTCCAATTTTTCAGAATAATGTTTAGCAATATTTTGCAGCCTTTAGCTAGTATTCTTATCCAGTTAGTAGTACGATGTGTATGCAAACAATTTTTTTTGCATTAAAAATAGTCTTACCAAAAAATATGTGCTGTATGGTTCCAATATTTATTTTATTCAAAATATATCTGCACATTTGAGTTGTCCATGAAAGACATATAATGATTTGATGTTTTACTAATACATGCTTTATGTTGTTGTTGTTGTTATTTGCGAAGTCGTGTCCGACCCATTGCGACCCTATGGACAACGTTCCTCCAGGCTTTCCTGTTGTCTACCATCTTCTGGAGTCCATTTAAGCTCACGCCTACTGCTTCAGTAACTCCATCCAGCCACCTCATTCTCTGTCGTCCCCTTCTTCTATTGCCCTCAATCTTTCCCAGCATTAGGCTCTTCTCCAGTGAGTCCTTCCTTCTCATTAGGTGGCCAAAGTATTTGAGTTTTAGCTTCAGGATCTTGCCTTCTAAAGAGCAGTCAGGGTTGATCTCCTCTAGGACTGACCGGTTTGATCGCCTTGCAGTCCAAGGGACTCGCAGGAGTCTTCTCCAGCACCAGAGTTCAAAGGCCTCAATTCTTTGGCGCTCAGCCTTTTTTATGGTCCAACTTTCACTGCCATACATTGCAACTGAGAAGACCATAGCCTTGACTATACGCACTTTTGTTGACAGGGTGATGTCTCTGCTTTTTAGTGTGCTGTCTAGATTTGCCATGGCTTTCCTCCCGAGGAGCAAGCATCTTTTAATTTCTTGGCTACAGTCCCCATCTGCAGTGATCTTGGAGCCCAGGAAAACAAAATCTGTCACTACCTCCATTTCTTCCCCATCTATTTGCCAGGAATTGAGAGGGCCGGATGCCATGATCTTGGTTTTCTTAATGTTTAGTTTCAACCCAACTTTTGCACTCTCCTTCTTCACTCGCAACAACAGACTCTTCAGTTCCTCTTCACTTTCTGCCATTAGAGTGGTATCATCTGCATATCTTAGGTTGTTGATATTTCTTCCAGCAATCTTAATTCCAACTTTTGATTCATCTAGCCCTGCCTTTCTCATGATGTGCTCTGCATATAAGTTAAATAGGCAAGGTGACAGTATACAGTATGCCGGACTCCTTTCCCAATTTTGAACCAATCAGTGGTTCCGTGTCCAGTTCTCATTGTTGCTTCTTGGCCCGCATATAGGTTTCTCAAGAGACAAATAAGATGGTCTGGTACACCCATCTCTTTAAGGACTTGCCAGAGTTTGTTATGATCCACACAATCAAAGGCTTTAACATAGTCAATGAAGCAGAAGTAGATGTTTTTCTGGAACTCTCTAGCTTTCTCCATGATCCAGCATATGTTGGCAATTTGATCTCTAGTTCCTCTGCCTCTTCGAAATCCTGCCTGTACTTCTGGTAGTTCTCGATCCACATACTGCTGAAGTCTAGCTTGTAGGATTTTAAGCATAACTTTACTAGCATGAGAAATCAGTGCAATGGTGCGATAGTTTGAACATTCTTTGGCACTGCCTTTCTTTGGAATTGGAATGTAAACTGATCTTTTCCAATCCTGTGGCCACTGTTGAGTTTTCCAAATTTGCTGGCAAATTGAGTGTGGCACTTTTACTGCATCGTCTTTTAAGATTTTGAATAGCTCAGCTGGAATACTGTCAACTCCACTAGCTTTGTTGTTGCTCAGCTTTTTTAAGGCCCACTTCACTTCACATTCTAGGATGTCTGGCTCGAGGTCAGTGACCACCTCATTGTGATTATCAGGGACGTTAAGCTCATTCTTGTATAGTTCTTCTGTGTAATTTTGCCATCTCTTCTTAATCTCTTCTGCCTCTGTTAGGTCCCTGCCATTTTGGTTCTTTATCATGCCCATTTTTGCATTGAACGTTCCCTTCATCTCTCCAATTTTCTTGAAAAGCTCTCTGGTCCTCCCTATTCTATTGTTTTCTTCTATTTCTTTGCACTGTTCATTTAAGAAGGCATTCTTATCTCTTCTAGCTATTCTCTGGAATTCTGCATTCAATTGGGCGTATCTTTCTTTTTCTCCCTTGCCTTTCGCTTCCCTCCTTTCCTCAGCTATTTGCAAAGCTTCCTCAGACAGCCATTTTGCTTTCTTGCATTTCTTTTTCTTTGGGATGGTTTTGGTTGCTACCTCTTGTACAGTGTTGCGAACCTCTGTCCATAGTTCTTCAGGCACCCTGTCTATCAGATCTAATTCCTTAAATCTATTTGTCACCTCTACTGTATATTCAACAGGGATATGATTTAATTCATACCTGACTGGCCTAGCACTTTTCCCTACTTTCTTCAGTTTAAGCCTAAACTTTGCAACGAGAAGCTCATGGTCTGAGCCACAGTCAGCTCGTGGTCTTGTTTTTACTGACTGTATAGAGCTTCTCCATCTTTGGCTGCAGAGCATATAGTCAATCTGATTTCTGTGTTGACCGTCTGGTGATGTCCATGTGTAGAGCCGTCTCTTGGGTTGTTGGAAAAGAGTGTTTGCTATGACCATCGTATTCTCTTGACAAAATTCTATCAGCCTGTGCCCTGCTTCATTTTGTACTCCAAGGCCAAACTTGCCTGTTATTCCGGTTATCTTTTGGCTTCCTACTTTAGCATTCCAATCCCCCATGATGATAAGGACATCATTTTTTGGTGTTAGTTCTATAAGGTGCTGTAGGGCTTCATAGAACTGGTCAATTTCATCCTCTTCAGCACCGGTGGTTGGGGTATAGACTTGGACTACTGTGATATTGAATGGTTTGCCTTGGATTCGAACTGAGATCATTCTGTCATTTTGAGGATTGTATCCCAGTATTGCTTTTCCTACTCTTTTATTGACTATGAAGGCTACTCCATTTCTTCTGAGGGATTCTTGCCTGCAGTAGTATACCTGATGGTCATCTGAATTAAATTCACCCATTCCTGTCCATTTTAGTCGCTGATACCTAAGATGTCAATGTTCAGTCTTGTCATCTCTTGTTTGACCACGTCCAGCTTTCCTTGATTCATGGATCTTACATTCCAGGTTCCTATGGAGAAAAAATCTTTACAGCATCGGACTTTCCTTTCACCACCAGACATATCCACAACTGAGCGTCCTTTCGGCTTTGGCCCAGTCGCTTCATTCTTTCTGGCGCTACTAGTACTAGCCCTCTGCTCTTCCTCAGTAGCATATTGGACACCTTCCGACCTGAGGGGCTCATCTTCCAGCGTCATATCGTTTTGCCTTTTGGTACTGTCCATAGGGTTTTCATGGCAAAGATACTGGAGTGGGTTGCCATTTCCTTCTCCAGTGGATCACGTTTTGTCAGAACTCTGCTATGACCTGTCCGTCTTGGGTGGCCCTCCATGGCATAGCTCATAGCTTCATTGAATTACGCAAGCCCCTTCGCCACGACAAGGCAGTAATCCATGAAGGGGATGCTTTATGTAACTGAAATATAATAGAAAATATAACTAAAATCCAGAATTAAAAGAAACATAACAGCTGTTATAAACTCCTCATGCTACTATTCTGAAACTACGAAAGGAATGGAATGGAAAAAAACTTTTATTAATGTTACAGCCAATTGCTTATAAATTTGTCTTTACAGATTGCAGACTTTGGACTTTCAAATCTTTATCAGAAAGATAAATTTCTCCAGACTTTCTGTGGAAGTCCACTATATGCATCTCCTGAAATTGTTAATGGAAGACCTTACCGAGGACCAGAGGTAAACTGAATTCAAAAGAAAGAAATGTTTAAAAAACGGAATGAAAAATATAAATTTATTTACTGATTAATTCACTTTACATAGCTGATTTGTGTAAATATTCTGTATGTATGGAATGTGGTTAAATTAGTAATTATTTAGAATTAGTAATAACCTTTGCTTATAAGATGCTTTAAAGTCTTGTTTTCATTGTTCATTGATTGTTGGATTTTCTACAGAATACTTATATGTTCTTTAATAATGATAGCTGGATATTTTGTTCCTTTAGTAATTTCAGGGTCTTCAGAAGTCACCTATTTTACTCCTTATGTTTCTTATCTTTCTGCTTTAGGTTGACAGCTGGGCTCTTGGTGTTTTACTTTATACTCTGGTTTATGGAACAATGCCCTTTGATGGCTTTGATCACAAAAATCTGATCAGGCAGATCAGTAGTGGAGAATATCGTGAGCCAACACAGCCCTCAGGTATCAAAAGATATGTCATAGTGCATTGACATAATAGGATTTTATAATGGCTTGTTTTACATCCTTTCTGATGTTTGGTGTATGGAAGAGTTGGATGTATAAAACAGAAATATTGCAATACAAACTTAGGATTCTCAATTTGCATCAGCTATCTGGCTGCTTTTGGTTTTCAAAAGGATATTGTGAAAAGTTTGAGGAAGGTCTGTCTAAAGCAACAAGTATTTCTGATGTATGGTAGCTGGAAAGTATTATCAGCTGCCCTGCAGGGGCAAGGAGAAGCCATAAATTATTTCTCAAGTCCATACTTGAGAATATGAATTCTGACACTGTATATGTCCATAGTCTTTCTCAGCAGGAAGAGACAAGCTTTTTGGAATAGTACAAGGAAATGGGTGGATTCTAGAGGGTTACAAGTACCATTAGTTAGGCAGAGCTGCAAGCTAGTAGATGTAGAATTGTTCTTCAAGGTATTAAGGCACCAGAACCATGACAATACAAAATCTATACTTTCCCCAGGCACTAGATCTGGAGAAATTGGTTCCCATCCTGTTCGTTGGGTAGAATTTTTGTTATTAGTTTTACTATATTTTATATGGAATTATTTTTGTTTTCTTGTTTTATTTGTACACTGTTTTCAATCATTTTGAAAAGGTTACTACAGAAATAAATACACATATTCAATTGCAAGCCAGCTGAATATTTGTCACAATTTGAAGACTCTCGTTGATATTTAATTTGTGGGTACAATAAGGACTTCATTTTTTGTGATTCCTTCTCAATCAGATTTCACCTCTTAGATTACAAATAGAAGCCCTATAAAGCAGCCAGAATTTTACCAGGAACATAAAGGTTCTATTGAAAATTGTTCACCAATAAGCAGTTTACCTGTTCTGTGACTCATTTTAATTTCTTTCTCACAGATTTGGGGTACCTAGATTCTAACAATGACCACGAGTTATCCTGCTGCCTTGACTTGAAACTAAATTTCTAATCTTATATCTAATACTTACTGGGCAATCATTATTCATTCCTGTATTTCTGTAATGCAGAACTCCTATAATAGATAGTTTGAAGATAGATTGAACTGTATTACAGCTTCCCTCTTAAAATGTTGGTTGCCAGGTAATTATTGCCATGGACTTTAGCATTAAACTTGTCTCTGTTGACAGGCTGAGATGTTGCTGGTGATCATAATGTCTAATGTCCTAAACACTGACTGAGAGATAGCTGCTTTTTTCTCTTATGTATCATAGCAAATCTAAGTGACAGTGACTTTTCAAATTTGTTTGCAAATTTGCAAGGAAGCTACAAAATGTTACCTGATGAAGATTCATTTCAGCCATTAGAAGTTTGTGTGTCTCTGTGTGTGTGAATAGAAAAAAAATAACAGACCTTGGAGAACAAATCATTGGCTTAAGAATTTAGTCCTAGGTTGACCATCAACAAGTATTTCACAGTTTATTAAATATACAGAAGGAAGCAATTAACAAAAACTAGGCTGGAAAATTAACGCATCTTTTTGTTTTTCACTGAGCTGCAATGCAATGCATATTACATATTTTTAAAAATCTCTGATATGTTCACATTTCTTTTCTTTAGCTTTAGCTGTTTAAGTCCTTTGAAATAGGCTCAAAGTCTTTAATGTATATTATTTGTTAATAGATGCTCGTGGTCTGATCAGGTGGATGCTGATGGTGAATCCTGAGCGCAGAGCAACTATTGAAGATATTGCCAACCATTGGTGGGTTAACTGGGGCTATAAGAGTACTGTTTGTGATTGTGATGCCTTGCAAGACTCTGAGTCCCCTCTGCTATCTAGATTCATAGACTGGCATCATCGTTCCAATGGGCTCCAGCCAGAGACTGAGACCAAAATGAAGTGCCTTTCTAAACCAAAAGGATCTGAAGTCCATTTAGAGAGACAGAGATCCCTAAAAAAATCAAAGAAGGAAAATGACATTGCACAGTCTATCCAAGAAGGAGTTGACAACTCCTGCAAATTAAATTCCAAGAGGCCAAAAGGTATTTTGAAGAAGAGGAGCAACAGTGAACATCGGTCTCACAGTGCGGGATTCATAGAAGGAGTAGTCAATCCAGTATTGCCCTCCACTTTTAAAAAAGAACAAGAAATATGTAGAACAGGTGTACCAGTTAAGAGCATTTTGGAGGGGGATATAATGGGTAAATACAGCACTAAGCAGTCTTCTTTAATGCCAAAAAAGGGAATCCTCAAGAAGACTCAGCAAAGAGAATCTGGATACTACTCATCTCCAGAACGGAGTGAATCTTCAGAACTCCTGGATCATAATGAGGAGGCAGGAAACAGTGACACATCCACAAATATCATTGAAACGTTAAGAATAGAGTCTTATAGTCATTCCTACAGACGGAAGGGTATTTTAAAACACAGTAGCAAGTATTCTACCACTACTGCACATTCAGCTTTGATCCATTCTGATAGACCAGTCACGAAAGGCATGGAGGAAGCAGGTTTGTCTGTAGATGGTTTATCTCGAAGTTACAGTCGCCCTTCTAGTGTGATTAGTGATGACAGCATTCTTTCCAGTGACTCTTTTGACTTGGTGGACTTGCAAGAGAGCAAACTTAGAATAAGAAGCTGTGTGTCAGCTGAAAACTTCCTCCAGATCCAAGATTTGCAAGGACTTCAAAAAAACCGCTCACGACCACAGTACCTGAAGCGTTACCGAAGTCGGGCAAGTGATAGTTTTTCTCTTCTTACAGACATGGATGATGTCACTCAGGTCTACAAGAAGGCTCTGGAAATCTGTAACAAACTTAATTAGCAGATGGGGAAAATTAGGAATGGAGAGAAAGGATCTTGGGTACCTTTATGATGGAGTTGGCCCAATTGTCAATTAGCTAAAAGTGACAACATTGTTCTAAGGAGAAGCCCTTTGAAAATACCACCTCATGCTTATTACTCAAACTTGGAGTTTATGCAATTAAAATACTACCTAATGTCCAAAGAAATTATGGTAATATATGAAGAAAACTCTCTGGCAGATAGAAAAAAATAAAATATTCCAGTGGTGTAAGTTGAAGCTAGATAAAAAGTGAACTGGAAAAGGGTACTTTTAATTTTTGTTAGGGAAGGTAACCAACTAGTGAAAAAGCTATAACTTTAAGAGTAAATAATAATCAACAGTTAAATATAATAAAATATTGGCAAATGGATTTATCATTATCCATACTGATGAATGAAAGTTCATTTAAGTTAATGAAATTTCCTGAATTTCAACTAAAGGGAGATCCTAATTAAAAATATATACATAAAAAGGACTGGGCTGCTTGCTAAAAACATTGTGGGCATACTTGCCCAGCCAATTATTGAAAGTGCTGGTTATAATAATTTTCTTTTGAAAAGCATTTAGCAATTTAAGTGGGAAATATTTCATTTTTATAGAACTTCTGCTAGCAAGAAATAGTAATGTAGTAAAAATGATGAGTTGAGAGACAAAAAACATATTATTTTCCCATTAGCGGGGACTCTGGAAATCTGTATGTCTGCAATTAAGAATAAATTGTTTGAGGTGCCAAGAACCTTTAACAAGTTTCTTTTCACCACTTGTGCATTTATGTAAGTTGTAGGAACCATAAAGATTTTCTAAAGGACAATTTATGAGACCATAAGTATGTTATGCAAAATGATCTAATATTGATTTAATGAGCTGCAGAATTTAAGTTTTATTAAAGACTTTGAGTTTAGTTCTTGCAGACCGCAGGAATTTTAGGACAGATTTCCAGAGCCTTGTTAATAGGCACTGGTGTGAATGGCTAGAAGTGATGAGGATGACTAGAAGGAATACACCCAAAGGTGCTTTTTCAAAAGGCAATTGATCTTTCTTGTTTTTGCTTTGAAGATATTTCACTTCTCATCCAAGAAACTTCTTCAGTTCTGAAAGCCCAGTTGCCTTTTGAAAAAGCACCTTTGGGACAGCCATGACCTGGATGACTGAGAATCTCCACAGACATTTAGAAGGAGTACTGTTTACGAGTAAGAAAAAGATAATAGAGTAGTAGACTTCATGAGAAATTCAATTTAAGAATATATATATGTATGATAGATTATATTGTTAGATCAATTGAATCAAATTGGAGAAAACAAGACATGATTCATTGACGTAATTCTAAAATTGCAATTAAAGGTTTCAACTCCCATAAAGGTACCGCTTGGGTTTACTGGATTATATGAATGAATGTAAGCCTTTTTTAAAATAGGCACTATGTGGTTGATAGGCCTGGGCAATTGAGACTTCTGACTTACTTTAGGTCACGCATATCCCAGTAAGCAGTTCAGAGTTTCAGTACACTAACCGTACAGTTTACAGAATTAAAGTGTTGTAATGCTTTGTTGAAAAAATAGGCCAACTCAAATCTAACTGGGCTGAGAGTACTTCCTTCATTTAAGCTATGCCAGCTTCATTACAAAGAATAGAATTGGGCCCCTTTAATATGAAGCTCCAAAATTACAGAATCCAGTGTCAATTCCAAAGGATTTCAAAGTAAAGATATTAAAATACTAGAATTAGCGGACAGTGTGGTTGCATAGTTCTCATAATTTTGTTGAAATTATTTTGTGTTAAAACTGTCTAAACACACAATTAAATCAGAGGTAGGAAATCTTTTTGAAAAAGTGGATGCACTTGGAATTTGGGGACTATGATATAGATGCTTTCATGAAGCAGCTGGTGTGAGGAGGGAACTTTAATGTTCCTAAAATGAATGCCACATGATCCTGTTCAATTACAAAACATACTGTAACGAAAAGACTGGTAAGTCTCTTCCAAAGCCTTCTCTAGCTTCTGTCCACAGAATGCTGTATACTTAATTTTGTATTGTCTCTGGACAGATGTGCACATATCCAAACATTTTTATATTCTAAGAATGCCTTTGAAGCCTATAGAGGTTTGCTTTGTAGCAGATCAGCTTCCCCTTTTAAAAATTAAAATACTGTCTTAAGAATTAAACAGAACCTGATGGGCACCATGACAGGTATCTGTAGGCAGCATGTTGCTACCGTTAAGATTAGTGAATTAATTAACTTCCTTTTCCTGAATAACAGAAAGATTATTGTATTCTTCCAAAACATATTGGAACAAATAATCCAAAATGGCACTAAACGCCTATAGTATCCCTATAGTACTTTCCATCTGGACTTGTCATAGATACTAAATAGAAATGCTTCCAAAGGTATTCTAGTAATATAGTAATTGATTGTATCCACCTACCATATCCTTTGTCTTCCAGTTCTTACATGCTTCATTCAGCCTTGCCAAGCAATTCTTTATTCCATCATCTACTTGTACCATATGCCTAAGTATGTACATTTTTGCTTGCTAATCATTGTCTCAAATGAGCAATCAGATTTTATTTGGGCTTGAACTGATTCACTGGTTCTTCCAGCAAGTCATGATACGTTTAAAAACCCCAAATCCATTATTCAAAGTCATCTATCTTCTCATGGTCTCTTAGTATCCATTTTCACAACTATCCATTGCCACTACAATTACAATTGTTTTAAATATTCTGAACTTTGTTGACATTGAGGTCTCTTTCATGATTTGTTACTGACTTCCTTCTTAATCAACCTACTGTTTAGATTGCATACAGTTTATCTTTATTTTACTGAGTTCAAAAAACTAAAAACATCTTCACATTGAAACTTTGTAGTCTTAATATTTAACATGAACTTGGATGATCTCACTTTATTTTTACCTTCGTAATAAGCTCGTCCAAGTCTTTTTGAATTTTAATTCCAAGTGCTAAATATGCAGCCCAGAACTATGTTTATTTAATCAGCCTCACTAGGTTGACTGGTAAGGGCATTTATTAAGAGATTTCCACCTTAGAAGGATACATATGTTTCAACACACAGCTAAAAATAAAAAAGCATAGTTCAGTAATTTGGATAAATTTTGCTTTAAAATAAAGACCATGTTTTGATTTATGACTAAGTAAACCCTTTTCCTTTGAGAACTAAGGACTAGTCTCAGTTATCTTAGAGTAGAACACTGCTAACTTGCTACCTGTCTTCAGCAAGCCCAGTTTAACATGCAGTTGATAAATATTGAGAAGAAAATGGAACTCTCAACAGCTCCTGGGAAGAACTAAGAATTGCCCTCAAACTTAGGTCTATCTTTGTTGTAGCCCAGGCCTGTCATCTTGTATACAAATGTGAATGACTAATTAACTCAGTGTTTCTCAATCTTGGCAACTTTAAGATATGTGGACTTCTACTCCCAGTATTCTGCAAGATGAAGTCCACACATCTTAAAAGTTACCAAGGTTGAGAAACCCTGGTTTAACTGATTGCTGCCAAACTGGAAAATGTTCTGTAGGGACTTACTGGCATATTATCATTCCTAGAAGAACCAGAACTCTTGACTGCACATTATTATTACTAGTGCTGTGTAATTTTTTTCTCTTATTTAATTTGCAAAGATTTTTTTTGTCTTTAAAGTTGACTTTTTATTTGTTTTCTTTTAATTTATTGGTCTGAAAGCCATTTCAAAGGTATAATAATATATTTTGGTATAATTTAATTGGTTCTGCATTATTTTACAGCTTTGGCCAAAACATTACCTTAAAAATGTTTTGTTTTTAATTTTGCTTATTGGTTGGTTTAATTACTTTGAAGCAGAGGGAAACGCTGGATAATCACCCAAAGTGTTTGTATTTTTAATCTGATCCTGTCTTTTTTTATTAAATAAAAATTGATAAAATGTGAATGGCATCCATTTCTCATCTTCAATATATCCTCTGTATTGTACAGCTTTGCACTAGTGTTTAATGGTTATTTTAAGGAACGTTGTGAAATCTCCGAGAAAATGCACTAGAGAGTTGATGTCATCTTGACAGTTTGTGCAGTGCTCTAAAAATATGTTCGCATCTTTGTCATCTCACACCATTGTTTGGCAGCTCAATCTCTTAAGCTTCAGCTTCAGATGAAGAGCACCTGGAGTCATGAGAGTGGAAGGTCGTCCCCTTGATGGGCAATCTTGCCTCACCCCATTTTCCAGTTGTTGAGTTTCACCAAGCCTCTTCTCACTCTTCCTATTAAGAGGTTCAGCTTCATTTCCTACAGACCCTACCAATGTTTAGCGAGGGATACATTTGTTTCCCCCTCTTTGTAACTTCCCAAACTTGGGTAAATCAACACAATAAAAGAGGTTTCTGGTTTCTACTGAAAGTGCAGCTTACGTTTTTAGAATAATTTAGTATGGGGACTTTGCTAATATGTGGTAAAAGAGCAGGCATTATACATTATATTAAAAGGAAAAAAGCTCTTAGTGTTTGTATAATACAAGTTCTAATTATATAAAAAAATGCTGGCTACAAGTTGTCCTGATATTCAGTGACTGAAGGACAACAAAATTTAATTTTCAGAAACATTGCTTCCTGAGAAAATGCCCTCCAAAAAATCCCCATCCCTACCAATCGACATTTTATTTATTACATTCTTTTTCGCAGAGTAATATTTTTTTTGTTCGCATACAGTATATCCTTATTTGATTTTATTGCCATATTCTTCTTGATTTTAGTTTTGGCACAGAAAGATCAGATATTTTTTGTTAACGTTGACTCTGTGTGCCATGCCAGGTGAATATGGGGCCCCTTTAGAACCTCCTTTTTATATTTCATCCCCTATTACAGGATGAGCCACCCAGTATCCATGATAACGCCATTGCTCATGAATGCCACCACATTTCTTTTTTTTACTTTTTTACTTGTAACCTCTGAACTTCCTTTGCAGCATCTGATTAGGTCATCCATAATTGTGTGTTGCTGACCCATAGAAATAGTCAGCTGCCTGATTGAGTGGCTGACTTGTTTAACTACATAATTCTTCGGCGTATTAGAGAGGGTTGTCACATATAGTATAGTTTCCATAAAAGTCTGAACAATTCAATTTGTGAGGCCACTGATATTCCAGAAATACAATTCCTGTGAATTTATGAGTGCATCCATAAAAGCTAAATTACTTCATGAGTAAGAATAACTTCTGCTTTCAGTGCACTGAAAAATGCTTAAAGGAAAGAACACTGAGTACTTCATTTTTATTTTATTTTTGCAAAGAATAGAATGAAATGACCTTGTTTCTTTCACTATAATTATTAAGTTGCTTTAACTGTAAGTTAACATCTTTGTAAGTAACAAGCTTCAAGACTTAGTGTTCATTCATGGTAACGGACTATAATTTAACTCAATTTTTGTCAGTCAAATAAATGAAAACTGCTAGATACATTTCAGTAATTTCCACAAACCTTAAGGAAGTAGAACTTTTTGAGAATTGAACTATCCTTTTTAAAACCGCAACAACAACATAAAAAAATAGAAAGGGCCATAGTGATTTTTCAATTAGGTCATCTGTTGCAAAGGTCATGAAAAGCCTTAACCTTTCACCATAGAAATATCTCCAGCTGCATAGACATGCATATGAAATAGAAAGCTTTTTGTTCAGACCCAGCAGAGCAGAAACAAACTATTGTTTAAAGGTCATCTCCATTTGCTTTGGTTGTTGAAGAGGGACAAATTGCAAAAAATAACACATTTTAAAGAAGTTATTGCAGATCTGGCCTGCAAAGATAGCAGAATGTTTATTTCCTAAGAAAAGTTCTTCTGGGGTCAGATGGTATCATGGTCTTATATGCATTCCTTGAGTATTTGTATCGGACAGGCATAGTTAAGTTAGTATCCCAACTAAATAGCATGATTAAAGTGTGCATCCTTTGAGAATGCAGGGTTCCAAACCTCCATTTCTTCTGGACTAGTGTTCTAAAATTCTCACCTATTATGTTAGCCATACCAGCTTCTCCCTTCTGCAGTTCATATTTTAAAGACTGTTCCTGTTCTATCATTTTTGTCTGGCCCGTCAGTTCTAATGTGAAATCTGGCTGCTGCTGGGTGGCCTTTGCTTTTCTCCTATTCCCTATCCCTACCTCCACCTCCCAACCCTCCCAGAAACACATGAACCAACATATCATTGAGAAGGAAAGACAGAGATAGTCCTCGCTTAGCGTCCACTTGTTTAGCAAGCATTCAAAGTTACAACAGTGATGAACAAGGGGGACATGACATGTTCCCATATTTGCAGCCATTGCAGCATCCCAGAGTCATAAGATCACAATTCAGGAAATCAGCTCTCAGTTAGAACATTGCAATGTCCTGTGGTTTACCTGATTGTCACTTGTGACTTGCTGCCAGCCCACCCATTTACTTTTCTTGTCAGAAACTGGCAGCAAAGATTGGCTATCACAAAACTGCAGGACCCTACGAAGTCATAATAACTGAACTGTTTCTCAAACACCCAAATTTTGATCATGTGGCCACAGGACAACAACCCTGCGGGATTCACTGGGAGTGCTGGAACTGCTGTGGTAAGTGGATGCAGTCATGGGCCATTGCACCTTACACCAGGCATGTCAAACCCGCGACATCACGTGACGTCGTGTGACGTATCGCGGACTTTTTCCTCATTGTCAGAAATTTGGTGGGTGCGGTTTTGGCGTGATGCATCCAGCCCGCGCGCCGGCAGTTTGACAGGCCTGCCTTACACCATTGTTAAGCAAGGAGTACCTGTATTTAGTACTGGGGTGTTACATCCATGAATGTTTTTGGGGAGATCATAGTTTGATGCTTTAAACTGCATACTCACGTATATAAATACATGATGTTTTAAGAGCATTTAGGAACTTTATATTTTATAATAAACAGAGATGCAACTATTTCTTAAGAATAGATCTTTAGTCAGTTACTTTGCATGCCTCCTCTAAATAATGCTCTATAGATGCCAAAACATTTCATTTCCCCTCGCACTAATAGTGTTACATAGCCTGAAAATAAAATTTCTGCAGAAAAACACCAAGTGCCCAACTCCAAGCTACAAATATTTTATTGATTGATTGACTGATTGATTGGAATGGGCTGTTCAGTATATATATCAAAACCTCTGGAAAGGAATATTTTCACCAAGTTTTAGAAAGACACTAGGAAAAGACAGGCCTTCCTTAGGAATATGATTACAAGTCTTAAGATTCACCCAGAAACATTTTATAAAAGTAGTTATCTGAGAAGGAACAATGGCCCCAAAGCCCCCAGTGAATTTTATGGCTTGGCAGGGATTTTGAACCCAGGTTCAAGTATCTGTTGTGTTTTTTTGTTTCATGCTCTTAACTATCAAACACAAAAAATAGGTTTTTTTTTACCTTTTGGTTTCCCCCCCCCCCAAAGATGCCAACTTAATTTGATCCAGTGATTGTGCATAATTACAGCAATGCCAGGTTACATTGTTTTATCTTGAAGATGGCAATTGGAGGGTGATGCACTGAATCACATACCAGACCAATTTTGTTCTCCAAATAAAAGACTTAGGAATGTATTAAAGGAAATGAAGGCTTCTCTGCTTGTTTCCTCTTAGCAATGCTGATTTACAGTAAACCCATGTCTGAAAAAATGGCATTAAAAAAATAACATGTGTCAACTTCAATCCAGTAGAGAGGAAGTACTGGAAGTGTACAACCAACATAATAAGGTAGAAGTCATGCTTTCCCGTATAAAGCTTACTTCCGTTTAATGTTATATTTAAGAGGGGAATTCTGTAGACGTTTCCATTTTGTAAATAACTCAATGTCCTTCGTAAAGGAAGTAAAAATAGGGACTTGTCCAGACAGCAGTTTCCGCACTTGGGTTGGGAGTACACAGTGCTGTATTTTTTTTGGAAAAAAACATATATTGGGACTTAGGTCTGCAGAGGAATAATTGATTTTGATCTAAAAGTGCTTATCTAAATTCTGTTGTCTCTGGACTTTAGGAGTATACAGTATATATTTACCATAGACAGGATCTGGATAAAGTAGCAGAAGCAATCCTACCATTTTTCCTCAGCACCATAATTTTGCTCTGTAGGAGGACAAACTATGCATCCTATAGCCCTGTCTTCTATGCCTTAGATTACCTTGATCCCTTTAAATGTAGTGATGAATACCACCCTGTCCCATAATTGTTAGATTCAGCCATCAGTTTAGTTGATAGCACTTAGCACTTAGACTTATATACTGCTTTACAGTGTTTTACAGCCCTCTCTAAGCGGTTTACAGAGTCAGCATATTGTCCCCAACAATCAGTTCAGGCAATAACATTTCTTGTTGCTACCCTGCAGTTCATAGAATCATTTAAAGTATGTTTCTTCTAAGCAATATGTTTTATTATAGGTAAGTCTCATTTAGCAACTGCCTCATTCATTGACTATTTGCAGTTACGATGGTGACGAAAAAATATCTTTTCAACCAATGCTTGCATTTATGATCTTCGCAAGTATGTAAAGGGAAAGAAAGCTGAAGCAAGATCATAAACACAGTCGCAGTTTCACTTAGCGACTGCTTCACTTAACAACTAAGTTATCAGTCTCAATTGTGTTCTGTAGGAGGGCAAACTATGCATCATACAGCCCAGCGACTGTGTTTATGATCTAGCTTCAGCTTTCCTTCGCTTTTCATCACTATCGTAACTCAAATAACCGCTAAACAAAGAGCACCTATAATTGTAATAAAAAGTAATCACACTTAGTTTAGAGGTAAACCCTATATTGGTGACTGTAGCTTTTGGACCCAAACTAAACACCAAGAAAGCAGAGGAATATTATGCATGATGAAACTTATCAAGGATGCCCTCAAGTTTTAGGAGGCTGCCAAGAATTTTAAATTGGAGCTGCCTAGATATTTTTAGGGTGCAGCTCCTTGTCTGCTTTGTGGAAATCAATGGCAGATGGGCCATTGCTGTGTCTAGAATCCTGCCCACTCTTGGGTTTTTAAGCCTGAAAAATCATATTCAGAAGGGAATAAGAAGCAAGGAAAGCGGAGCTAAAATGTGGTAGGAAGGCACAGTCAGAAAACAATTGTGTCACACCATGACACCTCACACATGTAAATGATAAAAAAAACAGCAAAATGCGTAAAAGTCAAATAGACTGTTAAGGCTTATTTATTATTATAATTTACAAATCAATATGGCCATCCATCTCACACAAGGTCACTTGAGGCAGATTACAACATGCAACTCCACATTAAAGTGTTTTATTTAATTAAATAAATAAATAATACACAATTGTTATATATAATTGTAATAAGTTAATATAAAATAAATAATAAATAATTTCTCCTCTGGTGGCAAAGCAAATGCAGCATCTAACATTTTATGGAAAGCACTACACCAGAGTCAAGAGTATAGACTGTTCAATTTTTTAATTAAAAGTTTAATTAATTTAATTAATCAGTCTCAGCCAAACCAGAAATCATTTCGTATTCTTTCTTGCCTTGAAATCTTTGAAGCTTTTATTCTGACAAAGCCTCTCCTGCAAAGAGCTGCAACAGATTTACTAAGAGCAGCAAAAGGAAAGGGTAGTTTATTCTGAACTGAAGCTATTGACCAGGAATTCCTACAAAAGGATGCAAAGCCTTTCTCTTGTTCTTCACAGACAAAGGATAAATTCTCCCCTGGTGACAAAGCAAGTTCAACATCTAACATATATATGGAAAATAGTACACTGGAGACACAGTAAAGTCAATTTAATTTTTTCTTTAACAGTCATAAGCTTAACTTTAAAATACATTTCTCATCAGTTACCTCTGCTTTAGAGAAAGCATGAAAAATCTCTGAGGCTTTAGAAAAAACCTGGTAAAATTACTTAATTTATGAGTCTATTTGGGAATAAATAAAATAAGACTTGTCTTATTTTACATGGACTGTTCCACAACTGAAAAGCTATTCTTGTTGAAGAATTTGAGATTACTTTTACACAAGTTACTGGTTTAAGGAGAATGCTTTTGATTAATGGGATTTTTCTCTTTTAATGAGGGACGCAGTGGTGTAGTGGCTAAATGATGCTGGAACTTCTGGCCAGAAATGGTCCTTACTCCGGCTCCTTGAGATGGAGTGAGCTCCTGTCACTTGATCCCTAGCTCCTGCCCAACCAGCAGTTCAAAAGCATGCAATATTGCAAGTAGGTAAATAGGTACCACTTCAGGAAAAAAAAATCTAGCTCTGTTCATATGTGCAGAGAGCTGAAGTCTGCACTGGACCTGGCCAGACGCAAGGCAACACAACCAAAGAGAGGTGAAGTGAGACTGGCAGAGGAGCCTGGAAGAGGCAACAACTTGAGTGCTGCTAGTTAACTGGTGTAAATCTAGTTTGCACTCTGCCACCTGTGTGCAAGTGCAAACAGAATGAATTAGCAACCTAGCTGTCTGAACTGCATTGTGTCTAGCATGTTCAGGTTTCCCTGACATTGTATGCCATATGCTAAATAAATAAAGCACATTGAAAATCACAGAATGACTGCTAGGATAAATGTATTTCTGGAAGAGAAAAAAGAAGAGAAATAAGTATATAAAGAACTTATTTTATAGAAACATGTTTGATTGCTACATTTTACAGTTCTTTTATTACTTTACATCAGGGGTGTCAAACTCGCGACATCACACGACATGTCGCTTCGTATCGCAACTTTTTTTCCATTGCCGGCAATGGGGTGGGCGTAGTTTCGCATGATGCATCCGGCTTGTGGACCGGCAGTTTGACACCCCTGCTTTACATTACAAATATGTGATACAGAGCATTATTTATATTTGTGGATCACAAGATTACGATCCAATCATTTTTATTTCCTTTGATCAGCAGAGAAACAGATACAAATGAGATTTTCCTAAAAGAAGTTTATGATTATTTTTTCTTTTTACGACCCCGTAATTCCTTTTCTTGGGGTGGACTTGGGGCAACTGAATAGAGCTGAGCTTTTACTTGCCAGATGCCCTTCCTGATGCCTATGTGGAGTTAGCAACAGATATTTTTTCTTTGCGCCCCGAGAGAGAGAAACATCTGTTGCTACCTAGGATTGAACTCTCAACCTTCCGAGTGGGAGGTAAGCATCTTCACCTGTAGGCCACTGCATCACTCCAAAGAAGTTTATAAAATTAATACTAATATTATTGTGAAACAATGGGAAAAGAAGTGATATATGCCAACACATGACAGTTTGCTATTACTAATAATTAGTATAAAGCTTCTGGCTGCAGGAAGCAGACCCAAATACCTTCTAAGGTCCAGTTTATTCTATATGATCAACTCTCCAGATCCATTCCCCATGCAAATCAACATCTTGCACCAGATTTTTTTAATGTTTTTTTCCCCTTTAGTTTTCAAAACACACCAAGAAAGAAACTGTTATGGCCATTAGGATTCCTGTTTTGATTAAGGTTTCAAGAATCATAAATCATAAATCATAAATCATAAGTCTCCAAATAAAGGAAATAAATTTGAAGTAAGAAACCAGACGCAAAAGAGCACGCTGGTAGATTTCTGCAGAAATTTAATTCCCCTTCACTAGACATCAGAATTCTTAATTGATGCCCTGGGCCATTTATATTCATTTGTTTCATAGGGGAATAGGTAGTGATTCTGATTCTGAGACTCCTTGGTTCAACATCTTAACCTCTCTGCCACACTAGATTTTGACAGTTTTCCTCATGGTTTTATTAAATGTAGACACTGTTACTATCTAAAGATATTTCCACATGACCCATGCCATATTCTTCTATTAGATTCTATGTTTATTTCAAAACTGCTCGTCTAATGCTAACTTTCAAAAAGTACATGGATATAACTGAAGTGAACATATCAATATAAACATAATATAGCTATTTTGAAAACAAATTGGAAAGAAAATGATAAATTGGGGAACAGCCCCAGAGAAGAAGTATTTATTCGGAATCCATCAACTGAAACACAGAATGTGAAGAAGTATTCTGCAATTCCACCCAATAAAGTCATATATCATTCTAAGGCTGCTTTCTGTCCCCAAGGCCTCATGGGACTTTAGGGACTGTTTATATACAGGTAGTGCTCAACTTACAACCACAATTGACCCCAACATTTATGTTGCTAAGCGAGACATTTGTTAAGCAAATTTTGCCCCATTTTACAACCTTTCTTGCCACAGTTGTTAAGTGAATCACTGCAGTTGTTAAATTAGTAACACAGTTGTTAAGTGAATCTGGCTTTCCCATTTACTTTGTCAGAAAGTTACAAAAGGTGGTCACATGACTCTGGGACACTGCAACCGTCATAAATATGAGTCAGTTGCCAAGTGTCTGAATTTTGATCATGTGACCATGGGAATGCTGCAATGGACGTAAGTGTGAAAAATGGTCATAAGCCACTTTTTAAAGTGCTGTGGTAACTTCGAATAGTCACTGAATGAATGGTTGTAAGTCAAGGACTACCTGTATTATCCTTTCCTAAGATATCATATAAGGAAAAACTGAAAGTATAGGCCATTGCCAGAACAAAAGATTTTTATAATCTTTTATAATATCATGGTATCAATTTTCAGATTTTGTTCTACCTGTCTATCTATCTACCTGTCTTCATCCCTGGGTGGGCATCTTAGCAATCTTAAATCAACTGTAGGGCCTGCGATCAATTCCTTTATTGTCCTGGCAACCAGAGCTTGACTAATAGGAGCAAAGAATTCTGATTTTATTTTATGTGTCCAAACTAAAATCCTGCACCAAAACATTTGGATTTTTCCTCACAACAAGAATCATGTTTCCAGAACGTTTGCAGTATAGAGGTGAAATGTTAATGATTAGTACTATGTTTCCCTGAAAATAAGACCCACGCAGAAAATAAGCTTTGCCTGATTTTTAAGCATGTGCCTAATATAAGCGTTACCCCAAAATAAGCCCCAGGTAAGAGCCCGTAAGGGGGGAGCTGACCCATGCGCTCTGCACCTGTGCACCTCATGGCCCCCACAGCCAGGCCACTCTCTGCTTGGCGACCTCCCCCCGCCCGTTCAATGATCCAGCTGCCCACCCTCCTCTTCCCTTATACTCCCCTCCTGAGCCAGTGGGGGAGCCTCAGTCCACTTACCTGGTCCCCCTCTGCCGTTTTGGAGCCGGGGGGAGTGACAGCAAAAGGCCTCTACTGTTGCTGCACATAAGCCACGTCCACCACTAGAAAGGCTTTCTTTGGTACCTGCTGCCCCCGCCCTGCAAATCGCTGCCTCTTCCACCACCTGCCACTTTGGTCCTGCAGCGCTGCCTCATGCTGCCTGCTGCCTGTTTGCTGCCTGTATTATATGGTTTCACTGGTGGCAGCTCTGCAGGCCGGTGGTAGGAAATGGTGGTGAGCAGGGCGGGAAGAATCTTTCTCCACATAGAAGTAACACTCCCATGGCTGGGTGGGCAGAGCCACGGAGGGGCAGGTGGCCAAAACCACCAGCCCAGGGACAATGCAGAGAAGCAGGTGCCACCTCCACCAAGCCCCCCTGTTATCTGTCTCACCTCACGGCAGTGGAACTTGCTCCTTGCATCGTCCCTGGCCCCCTTCAGGGCTCTGCCCACACAGCCATGGGACAATTATATGTGTATGTGGAGAAAGATTCCCCTCACCCCACTTGTCGCCACTTCTTACCACCAGCCTCTAGAACTGCTACCATTGAAACTTAACAATGCAGGTGGCAAACGGGAGCAGGCAGTGCAAGGTAGCACTGCAGGAACAAAGCGGCAGGTGGCAGAGGAGGAGGCAGTAGCCACTGCCTGGCAGATGATCTGCGGGCTGGGGTGGGGGAGTTGGGGACTGAAGAAAGCCCCTCCAGTGGCAGACACATTGGCAGAGGCCTTTCACCATCACTACCCCCTGGCACTACCCAAAACAGCAGAGGGGGACCAGGTAAGGGGACTGAGCCTCCCCTGCCCACCCTTTGTAGCACGTCAGTCTGACTCAGCAGGGGAGTAAAAGGGAAGAGATGGGCGGGCAGACAGGTCATTCAACGGGCAGGGGGAGGTTGCTTAGTAGCCAGTGGCCTGGCTGCAGGGGCCTTGAGGTATATGGGTGTGGAGCCACCTGTCTTGCCTCACCTCATGGCACCGGCACCAGCGCACTGTGTGCCCTGCCCCGTTGTGGCTGTGAGCAACCAATAGTGGGATGGAGTGGGTGGGTGGCCACATGGCGCATCTGGCAGGGGCTGGCTCGGTGGTAGCAATGTTCACACTCATCTGCACTGCGTGGGCGTCCCAGATTCAGAGTTCTCTGGCCAAGGGGCTGGCGGGCTGCAGCTGCTGCTGGGCACCTTTGGCCTCCGTGCACTCGCTGCTTCCCATACATGGGAAAATAAGACATCTCCCCAAAATAAGCCCTAAGGGGTCTTTTGCACCAAAAATAAATATAAGACTCAGTCTTATTTTCAGGGAGACATGGGTAGTAATGCTGTTACTTTAAAAAGGTTGCAATGGATCAGCCAAACCTGTGGACCCACCCTGGCACATGCACTTATTAAGGGACAACATTATTGGTTAATGTTTCTGGTTATAGAGCTAGTTAAGAAGAAATTGAGAGATGGGAGAATTCCTGTATCATACAAAGCATATTTCCTATGTGTTTGGAGCATTGCCATTGTTTAAAAGAAAGTACATTTGGTGCCTTACCATCTGCAGCTTGATTATTTGACTATTCCTGGCTTTCAGTCAAACCACAGTAGAATACCCTAGCCAGTGATTTACAGCCCAGGCTGCAATTGTAATGGTTTTATTTTACTTGGATCTCTGTTTGCAGGCTCACTTGTCTTGGTGCAGTTAGAGTGTTAGAATAACAATGAGAGAATGATGAGGTCTCATTAGCAGCCATCCTGCATGGCATGTAGTACTTTAGTTATAGAGCACTGCTTAAGTACTCTACTAGTCTGGCTTTGTCTGCTTTTCATATCTAGGATGGGGTGTGGGAGGTTGTGGTAAAAATGGGGGCTATCAGTTCTCTTTTATGCAAATAGAAAAACCTCATACAGGTAATTCCTGACTCACAACAGTTCATTTAGTGATCATTCAAAGTTACAACAGCACTGAAAAAAGTGACTAGTGACTGTTGTTCACACTTATGACCTTTGAAGCATCCCCATTATCATGTGATCAAAGTTCAGATGCTTGGCAACTGGTTTATACAGTACTTTTGATTGTTGCTATGTCCTAAGGTCATGTGATCACCTTTTGCGACTTTCTGAAAAGCAAAGTCAATGGGGAAGCGAGATTCATTTAAGAACCAGGTTACTAACTTATCAACTGCATTGATTCACTTAACAACTGTGGCAAGGAAGGTCGTAAAATGGGGCAAGACTCACTTAACAAATGTCTCACTTAACAACAGAAATTCTGGGCTCAATTATGGTTGTAAATTGAGGACTACCTGTATTTCTTGGATTAGAAACTCTAATCAATTGCTATGGCAAGGGTACAAGGTTGTTGTTTCCATTATCAAAGTGATGGAAGATGATGAGATGAGATAAGATGACAGTGGGCAGATGCTGATCTTGCAGAACCGCAATTTTATTTTTTGGATAGCAATCCAGAATCCACCAAACGCCTCAAAAGAACCATCTCCACTGGAAACCCTTTTATTTCTGAGACATCCTTTTGATTCTGTTTTTGTTTAAAATGGATCAGGAGGCAAATGTTGTGCAGCGTAGAATCTGCCGAGTCTTTAGTGCAAGCTAATGCCACCTATCCATTCAAAGTGTTGTGGTGTGGGTGAACTCAGCAGAGCTGAACATTTTATGTGTACCAACATGAAAACTGAAATTGTGAGAAAAGCAGTAGATGATGCTGATGTCTCAGAACATGGCTTTTTTGATTTTAAGTCTGTGTACAAGAGTGAAGGTTGCATTGCATAAGCCGTGTGGCCTCCCATGAAGTCTAGTAAGGGGTTTTTTTTTAGTTTACTCTCATTTTTTTTATTACATTTGTATCCCGCCCTTCTCCGAAGACTCAGGGTGGCTTACAAGCTTAGCAGTAGCCTTCATTCTATGTATATGCCTGCTTGTTAGGGCTTTCACACACACCCCAAGCGGCATTATTACAAAGTCAGCTTATTGCCCCCAACAATCTGGGTCTTCATTTTACCTACCTGGGAAGGATGGAAGGCTGAGTCAACCTTGAGCCTGGTGGGATGCGAACCTGCACTAATTGCAGGCAGCTGGTGTTACTTAAGGAGGCATCAGCCCACTGCTCCACCAAGGCTCTGCTTCCATTTGGAGTGCTTAAAAATGCAATTGCATTCATGGCTCCTGAGCTTGATAGGCATTTCACTTTTTCTTTTTTTTTTAAAAAAAATTATCATTCACAACTGTTCTCTCCAAGTCTTGCTATAATGGAAGGGGGCAAAGGGGTGAGCGGAGAACACTAAGAATGTACACCAAAAATTTATACTTCAGTAGGGTCATTCAAGGACTGCTGCCCAGCTGCCAGCTAATCCAAGCAGGCACCTATATTGGACAATAGCAATATAGGGTGCTGGAGGCATATGATCACTTTAGTGACAATAGAAAAGACGTAATTTTATTCAGTATAGGAAAAGGCAATGGTAAACCACTCATATACTTTTACCAAGAAAACCACATGGATAAACAAATTGTTGTTGTTACAGTGCCAGATGTTGGCCTCTCAGGGCAAAAGGCAATCAATATGCTATTAAAGAAGAACTGAGAATCTTTGTGAATTCTACTGGTGTTTGTGATGTGGCTACATTAAAACCATTAAAATATATACCGGTAGTTGCTGATGTTGCAGTGCAGGAGAAAAAAATCTGAGCCAGTAAAGATCTCATTAAAGTAGGAAAATAGAGCAGAAGAATGGGAAAGCTCCACAATATGAAAAGTGAAAAGAATTGACTACATATTGATATCTTGCACATCAGTGAATTTGAATTTAAATGAAAAACCATACTACTTATTATTCAGGATATGAAAAATGATATTGCTTTCATAACAGTATATAACAATGACAGTACACTGGGTCAGTCGTTATGGTTAATGACTGGTTTTAGATTTTAGATTTAGGTTAGATAATCTTTATTGTCATTTTTTTCCTGTGGGCACAATGGCACACATTAAAAATGAAATTTACTGTAGTTACTTCCTCTCAAAGTGTACACATACATAACACACATTTAAAACATACTATATACAACATATGTATAGAGCCACACCCTTACATATAAGCAACATAAAAATATTAATCACTGTCCATCTTGAATACATAACAGCAGGAAGAAGCTTTAGAGTTCACAAGGTTAATACTGTATGGGACAAAGCTGTGACTGAATCTGGATGTTCTGCTTCAGAAACCACCGAGCCTCCTCCCAGAAGGTAACAAGGAAAACAGGTCGTGAAGAGGATGTGTAGTGTCCCAGACAATCTTACGGACCCTGCTCAAGCAACGCTTATGTGCTATGTCCTGGATGGAAGGGAGGGAATTGCCAATGATCTTTTCAGCCATCCTCACCACTCTCTGCACTGCCTTCCTGTCTGAAGCAGTGATGCTTCTAAACCAGACTGTGACGCTGTATGACAGGATGCTCTCGATTGTCCCTCTGTAGAAAGTGGTAAGGGCAGGGCAAGGAAGATGTGCTTTTCTCATGCGATGCCGAAAATGCAGGCGCTGCTGTGCCCACTTCACCAGTGTCTGGCTGTTGAGCAACCAAGCTAGCCTACTTGTTAACTGCACACCCAGGAACTTGATGCTGGTAACCACCTCCACAGGTGAATTATTAATGAACAGAGAAGTGTGGCTGTGCCTGCTTTTTCTGAAATTGACAATGATCTCTTTGGTTTTTCTAGTATTTAAAACTAGGCTGTTTTCCTTACACCAGTTCACCAAACTTTCAACCTCCTTGTGGTAAGCACCCTCACTGTTGTCATGAATAAGGCCCACTACTGTTGTATCATCAGCAAACTTCACAATATGGTTGGTGGCAAACCAAACACTACAGTCATGGGTCAACAGGGTGAACAGCAGCAGTGAATAGAGGTAGTCCTCACTTAATGATTGCAACTGGGACCAGTCACTGTGTCATTAATTAATGAGGTTGTTAACAGAGATATTGTGTGATCATACCTTATTTACAACAACAGTTCCATTGAGATTAATAAGCAAATTACCTGCATTTGTTATGCCTGGCATCATGTGACCATGACTTGTGAGTTGCTGCCAGCTTTCCCATTGGCTTTACTTATTGGAAGCTGGCCATGAAGGTCACTAACGGCAATCACATTGTTGTAGGATGCTGGGCCAGTCATAAATGTGCTGTGGTCGCCAAGAGCTAAAATCGCAGTCACATGACCACAGGGACGTTGCAATCATTGTAAGTTTGAGAACCAGTTACAAACCTACTTTTCCAGTGCTATTGTAAGTTTAAATGGTTGCTAAACAAGACAGCCATTAACCTAGGACTATCTGCAATATCAATCAGATTTCAGGGTCAACTGTATTATGACAGTTATAACAATTTATGCTCCTACCTATGATGGTGAAGAACATCATACATTACGGCAAGATGTTGGAGACTGAAATATCAAATGCCAAAGTTGGAAATAGTAAGAAACAAATAGTTGGGCTGAATGACCTAGGAAACAGTAATGGAAGAGGAAAAAAATTATAATTTCTACCAATCCAGTTATTATTTGTTATTGCTTGTACATCGTTTATGAATCAAAACACTGACATCACCAGATATCATAGTAATTCTATTTTTGGTACATGGAGATAGAAGAGTTATAATAGCAAGTCAGGGCCCAAACTGACTATGGAACACACCACAAATTGCTCATATGCAGGTTCCAAATCAAGCTAAAATGGAAGAACAAAGCCAACCAGTTTCTGCAATGTGATATTGAATATATATGCACTACTTACAGAACAACATCAAGAATCTCTTTGAAGTTATGAAACGTATTGATAAAGAATTAGAAAAAAATTGGAATGTAATCAAAGAAGTTAAGGATGAATGTGAAAAGTAACTGCCAAAGGCCAAGAAACAAAAGAAACCAAACTGGTTATCAAAATAGATGTTGAAAGAGGAGGGGAAAAACGCCAAAGCTGAAAAGGATAAGATCTCACAAAGGAACTTACTTAAGAATTTCAGAGAACTGTTAGAAGACAGAAGAAGTAAAGAAGATGGAAACAGACAGACAGACAGACAGACAGACAGACAGACAGACACACAAAGTCAATTTGGCACAAACAAAGGATAGAAGCAGCTAAAATGGTAAAAATCAGATAACTCATAAATGAATATTTTTTAAAAATGTATGAACATGGAGTATGATCAGGTTTCCAAAGGGCTGGGAGATAGCCTGTAGTAGTTAATAAAATTATCATATGTAAATTATAGGTAGGTAAATAGATAATGGATAGATGATAGATAGATAGATAGATAGATAGATAGATAGATAGATAGATAGATAGATAGATAGATAGATGTGAGATGCAATATTTCAGTTATAATTTAATTGTATTTCAACATGGTTTTATAAATAACAGAATAACTGAATTGGAAGAGGTCTTGGAAGTCTTCCCAGTCCAATCCCTTGCTCAGTCAGGAAACCCTATACCATTTCAGACAAATGGCTATCCAATCTCTTCTTAAAAACTTCCAGTGTTGGAGCATTCACAACTTCTGGAAGCAAGTTGTTCCACTAATTAATTTTTTTGTCAGGAAATTTCTCCTTAGTTCTAGGTTGCTTCTCTCCTTGATTAGTTTCCATCCATTGCTTCTTGTCTGCCTTCAGGTGCTTTGGAGAATAGGGTTGACACCCTCTTCTTTGTGGCAACCCCTGAGATATTGAAACACTGTTATCATGTCGCCCATAGCCATCTTTTCATTAAACTAGATATAATCATTTTTGTTGCTCTTCTCTGCACTCTTTTTAGTTCCTCAATATCTTTTTTACATTATGGTGACCAAAACTGAATGCAATTTTTCAAGTATGATCTTACCAAGGCATTGTAGAGTGGTAGTAACACTTCACATGATCTTGACTCTATCCCTCTGTAAATGTAGTCTAGGACTGCATTGGCTTTTTTGGCAGCTGCAGCACACTGCTGGCTCATATTTAAGTGATTGTCTGCTAGGACTCCAAGATCCTTCTTGCAGTTACTACTATTGAGCCAGGTACCACCTATACTATATCTGTGCATTTGGTTTTTCTTGCATAAATGTAGAGTCTTACTTTTATCACCATTGGATTTTATTTTGTTAAATAGGGCCCATTGTTCAAATCTGTCAAAATCCTTCTATATATCTTAAGCCTATCTCCTGGAGTGTTGGCTATTCTTTCCAGCTTGGTGTCATCTGAAAATGTCATCTGAGTTCCCCCTCTAGCTCCTCTTCTAAATCATTCATGAAGATATTGAAGAGTACTGGTCCTAAGGCAGAGCCTTGGGGTACCCCCACTACAGACCTCCCTCCATGGAGATGCAGTTCCATTAAGGACTATAGGTTGAATGCATTTAGTCAGCCAGTTATGAATCCATCTGATGGTGATCCTGTCCCACCCTTATAAAGATAGTTCTTCCTACCAGAATAAAATGTTAGAAATGCTTCATAAAATCTGAATTTATTTCATGGATCTTGAGCCTGAACTCCTGCTAACCATTACATATAACATCAATGAGAGCTATTCTCACAATCTTTACAATTCTTTCACAATTACAGTATCTTTGAGGGAGGTTTCATTTGAGGATTAGGGATTTGCTCAAGGCCACCCAGTAAGCTTCACTGACAATGAATGGCAGGTTTAATATGGATCTTTTCCTGCCAAATCCAATACACTAGCCATCATTCTATTTCCCCTATTGTAATGTAATCTAGCTACATTAACTCTGGGTCAGGAGGTGACAAAAAGACCACCCTATATATCTACACCTGTTCTCAAATCTAGTAAAAAAGATTGCAGTGCAGTGGTGAGAGGATGAATCATTAAATCTGACCCTCCCTAATGCATTGTCTAATCCTGTTGATCTATTGTGTGGGTGGCTAATTCACTAGCAATGGAATTTAATATCAGAGTAACAGAGATATATTGACTCAGAGGTGTATCTCTGAGAAACAACTGTTTGGATTCTAAACCTACTTTATATGAGAAAAACCAAGGCCTCCCAACTCAGTTATTGGGTTGTTGTACATAGCCTTGTATATTTGCACAAAAGTCTGTAGAGGGGTATGGGAAAATTTAAAGTTCTCAAAATACAAAAATCCATTTTTAAAAAATCCCTGCTGTTCTAAATGTTTGCTCAATTTAGATTAGCTCCAGGAAAGATGCCTTATAGAACAAGGAACTTTAACCACTTCTTGAACATTAAGAAAATGTACGGCATGAAAGCTGTAAAATCACCAAGTCTTGCAGGAGGAACACCATGTTAGTCTTTGGTATTCAAAAATTAGGAGAATATTTGGATTTTTTAGACTACCAGATTTTATTAAAAAGCATAAGATGTAACTCACGAAAACGTATGCCCTTCACAGTGCTAGGCTGCATTAACAGAGGGATAGAATCAAGATCAAGTGAAGTACTAATACCACTTTACAATGCTTTGGTAAGGCCACACCTGGAATACTGCATCCAGTTTTGGTCACCACGATGTAAAAAAGATGTTGAGACTCTAGAAAGGGTACAGAGAAGAGCAACAAAGATGATTAGGGGGCTGGAGGCTAAAACATATAGGGAACGGATGCTGGAATTGGGTATGTGTAGTTTAATGAGAAAGGCAGGGCTAGATGAATCAAAAGTTGGAATTAAGATTGCTGGAAGAAATATCAACAACCTAAGATACGCAGATGATACCACTCTAATGGCAGAAAGTGAAGAAGAACTAAAGAGCCTCTTGTTGCGGGTGAAGAAGGAGAGTGCAAACCTTGGGTTGAAACTTAACATTAAGAAAACCAAGATCATGGCATCGGGCCCTCTCAATTCCTGGCAAATAGATGGGGAAGAAATGGAGGTAGTGACAGATTTTGTTTTCCTGGGCTCCAAGATCACTGCAGATGGGGACTGTAGCCAAGAAATTAAAAGACGCTTGCTCCTGGGAAGGAAAGCCATGGCAAATCTAGACAGCACACTAAAAAGCAGAGACATCACCCTGTCAACAAAAGTGCGTATAGTCAAGGCTATGGTCTTCCCAGTTGCAATGTATGGCAGTGAAAGTTGGACCATAAGAAAGGCTGAGCACCAAAGAATTGAGGCCTTTGAACTATGGTGCTGGAGAAGACTCCTGCGAGTCCCTTGGACTGCAAGGCGATCAAACCGGTCAGTCCTAGAGGAGATCAATCCTGACTGCTCTTTAGAAGGCCAGATCCTGAAGCTAAAACTCAAATACTTTGGCCACCTAATGAGAAGGAAGGACTCACTGGAGAAGAGCCTAATGCTGGGAAAGATCGAGGGCAATAGAAGAAGGGGACGACAGAGAATGAGGTGGCTGGATGGAGTCACTGAAGCATTAGGCGTGAGCTTAAATGGACTCCAGAAGATGGTAGAAGACAGGAAGGCCTGGAGGAATGTTGTCCATAGGGTCGCGATGAGTCGGACACGACTTTGCAGCTAACAACAACAAGTTTAATGAAGAGAAGGGTGAGGGGTGACATGATAGCAGTCTTCCAGTATCTCAGGGGCTGCCACAAAGAAGAGGGAGTCAAGCTATTCTCCAAAGCACCTGAAAGCAGGACAAGAAGCAATGGATAGAAACTAGTCAAGGAGAGAAGCAACCTAGAACTAAGGAGAAACTTCCTGACAGTTAGAACAATTAACCAGTGGAACAACCTGCCTCCAGAGGTGGTGAATGCTCGAACACTGGAGGTTTTTTTTTAAGAAGAGACTAAATGTTATAATTCCTCTATTTACAAGCTAGACTCAGGAATCTGTAAAACACATTCTTCATAGGCATTCCTGAATTTTGCTCCAGTTTGGATTTACTGTAGGTTGAAAGCTTCTTCTCTCAATTAACTATATAAATGTTGCAGCAGTGGCATCATAAGAGAGAGAAGTGTCTAATTTTCAATCTCTCTCTCTCCCCCCACCCCCAATCTCTGTATACTCCCTCCTCCCTCCTGGCCCTTGGTGATTCAGGCACAAAGACCCTGGAAAAGACATTGCCTAGTGCATCTGATATTGGTTTAGACATGAGAACTATGCGGAAACTATGTTTCCCAAGGGTTCTCATAGTTAGAATATTACTGAAATAGTTTCCTGGTCAGGGAGGGAGAAAGAATCTAATGGAGGAGAAAGGGAAGAGAAGGAGACAGAAAGAAAGGGAAAAGGTTTAGGAGAATGCTTATATAATCTTAAATTATTTTTGAAAAAGTAAAATTTAAGAAAAGCAGGGGAAATTTAGTGGAAGCTTATAGGCTTCCATAAATTTGGCCTCATTCCAAGCCATTTACTCTAAAATACAAAAAAAAAAGTTAATAGCAGACTAAAGAATAAAATGATAGGCTTAAAATGTAATATTAGAATTTAGGTCAGCAAGTCAAATGCCTCTTGAACTAAAATAAGATGCTTATGAAGTTATGAAGTGCTGGAAGTCCTTTCTGGCCACAGCTGCCACCTCTCATGATCTAGGTGTCCTAGTGGACCACCACTTAAGGATGATCCAGCAGTGTGCTGGAGCTACCTAAAATGTCAATGCACTCCTGGACTGCATCAACAGAGGGATAACATCAAGAGCATGAGAAGTGATAGCGCCATTTTATGCTGCACTAGTGAAGCCCAAGGGACGTGGTGGCTCAGTAGGTTAAGATGCTGAGCTTGTCGATCAGAAGGTCGGCAGTTTGGTGGATCAAATCCCGAGTGCCGTGTAACAGAGTGAGCGCCTGTTACTCGTCCCAGCTTCTGCCACCCTAGCAGTTCGATAGCACGTAAAAATGCAAGTAGAAAAATAGGGACCACTATGGTGGGAAGGTAACAGTGTTCTGTGCGCCTTTGGCGTCTAGTCATGCCGGCCACATGACCACGGAGACATCCTCGGACAAGCGCTGGCTCTTCGGCTTTGAAACGGAGATGAACACTGGCCCCTAGAGTTGGAAATGACTAGCACGCATGTGCGGGGGAACCTTTACCTTTAGTGAAGCCCCACATGGAATATCATCTCCAGTTCTGGTCACCACGATAAAAAAAAGTACTGGAGAGTGCAGAGAAGGGCAACAAAGATGATAAGGGGTCTAGAGGCTAAACCACACAGTGAATGATAAAGGGAACTAGGTATGTCTAGCCTAAGAAAGAGAAGAATTAAGGGTGACCTGATAGCTTTCAACTTTTAGTTGAGGTGCTTTCACAGAGAATAGGGGATTGACTTAATCTCTAAAGCACCTGAAGGTAGGACAGGAAGGAATGGGTGGAAGCTCTTTAAAGAGAGATCTAACTAAAGAGAAGTTTCCTGACAGTGAGAATAATTAATCAATAGACCAGTTTACAGCTTGGAGCTGTGGGTGCTTTGTCACTGGAGGTTTTCAAGGAAAGATTGGACAGCCATTTGTCTGGGAAGTTGTAAGGTTTCCTGATTTGTGCAGGGGATTGGACTAGTCACTAGAAGATTCCAGGGTCCCTTCCAGCCTTATGATTCTAGGTTCTTTGTGTTCTCTCTTTGAACAGCAGCTGTGAATTCAACAAGACTTTACATTGCACTTACTCTTGAAGCAGGAGGTGCAACCCATGCAACCTAAAGATGGACCATCTCCAGATCCAGGTGTCTAAATAGCTAATTCAAAATCCTATGTACTATTACAGAGAAGTCCTGCTTCCTTTATGTAACCAAATATTTCTCATAATGGAGTTATTTCAGCACTTTGCAACAAGAAGACATTTGTGACATCTTAAAGACTTGTGAAAAATGGCCATGAAGATGCTTTTGCTTTTCTACTACTGATTTATATGGCTACTGTCCTGGGAAAATTTTTTGGCTTGGAGTTTTTCTGCATTTTTGTCAACCTTACAGTACCCCTCTTAAGCTCTGATTGACTTCAGCCTCAAAGCTTACTGGATGACCTAGAATTCATTATTCTAGACTGGTTTACATTGTGTAAGCATGATTTGTTTAACTATGTTTTATGATTAAAGCACAATTTATACACCATGCTAAACTGCATGGTTTATACACCATGCTAAGCTGTAAATCATAGTTTAGAAATCAGAATGATTGTCTTTATAAACACTCCACACCCAAACTAAACAACCCATATCATAAGTTAATGTCAAATGTGAATAGTGTCTCAGTCTGATGGGAGAATACAATATGTAGCTGTAGGTCTGTCTGTATTGTATGTAACTCATTGGCAGATGAACAGAATACCAAAGTAATAACTGAGTCTGAATTTTTCCATCCTTTATTGATTGAACAGAAGTTTTAAGTAATTGTTTAAAGGATGAAGAAAATTATATTGTAAAAATAACATTTCCACCATGTATATCCAAAACTCACATAACAACAAATAATTCTTCCTTCACATACCCCAAAACCTTGCTCATTGACTAACAATCATTGGAACCAAAAATGTTAGACTTTCTACTGATACCTTTCTATCCTTTACTGAATCAAGGCAAGGACTCTCCCACTAACACCTTTTTCCATTCCTAATCAAATCAAGGGAAAGATGTTCTTTTTCTTTTTTTCACTAATCAGTCCAAGGTTTAATAACACATTTTTCCCCAGTGCCATTTACAAAAAACCTGCAGAGTTAAGCCAGCAATTAAAAGTATCTACTTTCATCCCTTTAAAGTTAATTGCTTAATTGGGAAAACGCTTCTCACGTCTGCACACGATCAACTCTTGAAAAGAGTTGGCAATTCGGAATTGCCAAAGCAACAACTAATTGATGCAAAGCCCAAGAAATTGGCAACCAGTCATACTGTTTATACACCTAGAATTTAATCCTCGGTATAAATGTACTTTTTAAACATAACGAGGTTCTATTTTTCTCTGCTATTTGAAACCCAGTGATCATGTGTGAAATAAACCACTGGCCTTTCACAGTGTTGAGCTCTATTCTTTCGCAATTCAATTGGACATTAACCTTGAAAACTGTTGTGGTTTGTTTTTTTCATTATCATAGTTTGTGGCAGGAAAGCTTAAAATATGTTTAAAAGGTGTTTAGTGGGTTCACAGTTGTTACCTGAAGCATCCAATTATGAAGAGATTTCAAAACCAATGGCACAACTTTATGAACATTTATATTGAAATAGCCACTATTGTGTTCAACAGGATTACCACATAGGGAAGCAGTGGATAAGATTGCAGGTAGACTCAAACATTCAGGCCTGGACCTGGTCACCACCTTGTTTCATATTAAATTTCATGCAAGACCTCATTGTTCTTACACAAGATCATTGAAACTTCACATGCCTCAATGGTTTGGCAATATTAACATTACTGTTTATTTTTATTCCTCTTGACTTTGAGACAGTGTTGTTGACACCCTGACTTAGAAGACACCCCAAAGTGGGAGAAGAAGGGAAGAAAATGTGTTCATATTTTGGTGCATGCTGGCCTATAAATATGAAGATCCGCTGAGGTCCATGAAATTTATTGTCTAGCACATGGCTTATTTTTGGGGAGAGAAAAAACAAGAGAACTGTTTCACATTTAATTTCTTTTCTTTTCACTGTACTAGTCAAAATATACAAATGTGATTTTTGAAGATCTTCTTTAGCAATATGATGCTGAGAACTGCACAGAGCTGCCAATATAGCCCCAGTGGATTGGACAAAATGTTGAGAAATACTTTCTATGACCTGATGAATTGTTGATCGCTTAATAATAGGGTATACTACTATCGTGTATTGGCAGAACACATATGTGGTAAGCACCATAGAATCACAAAGTAAACTCCTTATTATTTTAGACTTACAAACCAGGACACGTGTTAAATGATATTTCGGGAACCTTCAAATATAAATACCAAGCTGTTTAGCTCTGTAGAAACCCATAATTACAATTGCACCAGAGCTATATAGTTACTGATTATGGTCCAGCTTTTTATTTTGGCTGTTCAATTGTGCATTTCTTCTTAAAAGAAGAAGACTTTCTGTACAAAATAACTGGTGAATGATTTCATTTGATCAGCCACTTCATTTATTTTTCTTGTTTCAAACTGGCCCATCCAGACAAGATTAAATGAACTATTGACTGTTTTAGAATTCCTTTTAAATATCTAAAATGGGTTGGATAATACATTTGTTAATTTATGGACCGGTTCATAAAGAACATAACTGGGGAGAAATAAAACTTCCCTGAGAGTTTTCTTTGAACTTATTCCCCCATTTGGCTTCTCTCAAAATGCCTTAGATGTCTTTCTTTAGAAGGAACCCCACATTTCCTCTAAATTACACTGTAGTTATTTGAAAAATCCAATTTTATGCATCAAGGGCACTTCAAAATAACACATTAATAAAAATGTGTATACAATCAATGAGTCTCATGAAATGCAAAAGATTAGCAGCAGAATACAATACAAACCATAATAACCCATGCTAGGCCTATGTCAAGTGCCTGAGGTCAACAAACCATTTCATACATAGTTGCAAATATAATTTTTGGTGAGATGATAAAGCAACGGAATCCTCAATATGGCATGTTATGCCACTCGAGGCCTTCCATCCAGCAGTTCCATTCTAGCAGCAGCGAGAAGAAGCTTCCACGTGCATATAAGAGACTCATGATGATGCAAACCAAGCAAAGCAGCAGCTTCATTTTGTTTTTAGCATATAGGAGGTGTTATGTTCCCCAGATTGGGACTTGGAAGTGAATGTCAATTCCCTGCCTTTGCATGATTTAATCTGGCTACAGGGGACAGACTTAAATGAAGCCTGTCAATGTAGATTAGAATCTTTATTGTAAACTAGAACAAACAGTTGCTTGACCTTTTCCAGGATTTGATTGCAGTTTCCCCTCTTATTCCCACAACACTTTAAATCTGTTGTTGCTTCTTCCCAACTTTCAATGGACTCTTTTATCCTATGGTCTTGAACTCAAGCTTTCCTTGGTTACTGAAATTACTGACATTTTGGTCCCATAAATCTTTGTAAGTTGTCTTATCATTCATCAAGGTGGAAGTACTGTTTTGTGAAGTTTCTTCAAAGGGATATTTCAAACAAACCTTCAGGCAACTCTTCAGAATATGGCACAAAAGCCTAGGCTTTAACTTGTATTCCAAAGTCAAGATGGATTTGGAAAAACAATGTTGGGGAAAAACTATACAAAATGCTTACAATGATTCCTTGTAACATAAGCTAAGCAAGTGATAAAGAAACCTTATGAAATCTGTCCTAGAACTACAGGGTCTTTATCTTAAAAAGTTGAATTGAAATAAATGACTTCTTTTTCTAAGGATATTGAAGAAATTTGTTATGCATTTCTAGAGTCACAAGAACTTCCAAAATACGTTGTGGACAGCTTCATGGCATGAACAGGCCTGAAATTCACTGAGTCTACTATTATTCCTCTCAAACTTTTTTGGATCAAAGTTGGGAAAGTTTATACAAGATGTAAAAAGTTGTAAATCAAAACAAATATGAAGTTTCTTTTTTTAAAAAAAAATATAGGATGATATGTAATTTTGATGCATGCATGTAATTTTTTTAATCATGGAGCGGTTATAGATAATTTTCTCTTCCAATGATGAGCAGTAATGAGGTAGCTCATAAAGAAGGACTCAATAGTTAAAAATAAGAAATTGTAGTATCTTCTGTCTCAGAGCAACTCCCAAATCTAGCACAACATTTGGCATGCTTCATTGCATTATAATATTACTACTATCCTCCAAATATCATATTATTATTATTATTATTATTATTATTATTATTATTATTATTATTATTATTATTATTATTATTATTATTATTATTATTGCCATTATCAATTATATTTTTCTCATATTGTATAAAGAAAAAGCAGAATGCACATTCCAGAGTAAGGATATTCTACTTTCTTGGACTGAAGAGAGTAGGACAACTTTTAGAAATGGAAAACCAGCCACAAAGCTGATTAGGCAGACTCATCCATCTGTGATAACAGTAATGATTAGATTTGCTTAAAGCATAAAATCTTTAATTTTTTATTTCTTTTAAATAATCATCGGTGGCACAGCTTCAGTTTAGCAAAATGTGGACTAATTATGGTTTGAAAAAATAGAGAACTACAATAGGCTTACATTTTCTATAGTCAAGAGACGAAAATAAAATATGCATGCTCTGTTTTCTGACTTACAGGTAGGATTTCATTAATACTAAAGCAGTTTGTGATACTAATTACAATGTAAAAAAAAACACCAAAAATTTTGATCTATGTTCATCTGAGTCATACATTTTCCATCTCTTAGTAGGACTTTCAGAAGGAAGATGAAGTGTAACAACTATGAAATAATAACTGAATAAAACCCAATTAGAATAATGGAATAACCATATCCAGAGTACAACATCCTTGTATAATTTTATTCTTTTTTAACCTTCCTTTTCAGAAAAAAAAGAACAGAATGAGAAAATGGCCAATGTCTAACTTGAAGGAAGATCAGGCCTAGAAAGTCTAAAACTCATATTGCTCAGCTATTCCCCTATCTTTTCAACATATTGCTCAAATTATTTTGGCAAGGTTAAGAAAAGCTATGGCTAAGAAAGACATAACAGGCTTGCAAAAACTGAAATAAAGTAACCGCCTTCTTTTGTTTCAAGGTACACAACCTACTTAAAGATTGTGCAGCCAGGGAAAAACTCGGGATATTAACTCTTTCAAAATGATCAATAACCTGAGAGAAAATAGATAGGGAGATATATTTTCTTTCATAATATTACAAGTTAGTACCTGCGGATGATGAAAAAATGCAGCACACACAGGCAGTATGTCCTTGGACTATGGAATTCACAGTTGTAGGATGTAAAGGTGGTCATCAATTATATGACAGCTTTTAATGAGGAGTAGACAATTTGTGGAGGGCAAGATTAGCTATTAAGTATCAGAAGTGTGGAGGGCATAACTGGAAAGAGGGGTAGCCTCAGGGAGCTCAAAACAGGCAAGATGATCAAAACCCTGCCATTTTGTATATGCAATGTTGGCATGTTTACAAATAAAGTATGACTTTGATTGTAGTGCAACAACCACCATCTTGCCTGTTTTGACTCTTCCAGGGGTACCGTTGAAAGAAAGTGTACTGTAGTACTGTAAAGGTCTGTGAGAATGTCCTCCAGAGACAGGAAGAGGAGGAGCAATAGACTAGGCAATGGGGAGAGATGTACTTTCAGACTTGTAACATTTTGCTACTGTAATCTTAAATAAAAGTAGTGTTATTACCCATGGTTGGTGCTTCTTGCTTGGACTGACATCAATTTTGCCAGTCTCTCCCCCTCACCTTTACAGCTGAAGAAACAATCTCAGGTTGACATATCAATCAACAAACATACTGCCACAAGTTTTACTTGTGGAAAAGAATCTGAGTCTACCCTATAGCATTTATTGCACCAATTTGCTCCAAATGCATACCTGTGCAAAATTGGTTTTGTCCTGTCTCAGCAGCCTCAAGATGTATGAGCTTCTACTCTGAGCTGGTCTTGAAACAGCATTCATAGTAGTTTTTTTCCCTTCACTATAACCTATGAGGTAAATAAAAGCAAATAAGATAAGCAAGAAATGACTTGCTTAAGAATTTAAACCACCTCTCCAGATCTCTAATCATTATGAAACAGCGTCTTTTTTATATAGCTTTAGTCTTTTGAAAAACAAATAAACTGGGCAAATCACCATCAAGGGTGACACCAGTAAGGATGGCTCCTATGAGGAGCAGCCTACACATGAGTCCCAAATCTACAAAGCAGTCCACCTTTGTTCCTGCAGCATGTACTTGGCCAGCCTATCAATAGCAAACTTTGGTTTAATCAAAGCAGGAAGAGGCAAGTAATGTTATGTAAAGTCTGATGTGCGGCAAACATGCTTACATGTTAACCTGTCTCTACAGAAAAGCCATATGGTGTAACCAGCTGTGTGGCTTCATTGCATGCATAGACCTGTCTATCTTTTCATACAAAACTTGTGTGCAAGATGCCAGTATGGTAGAAGTCAGCCATAGCGTTAGTGGTGGGATTCAAATATGTGAACAACCAGTTCTCTGTGTGGATGCTATTTCCGGAAGTCCATTCTGGGCCTGGGCAACAAAAAACTAGCTACTGGTTCTGCCAAAGTGGTGTGAACTGGTGTATATTGTTTTCAAAGAAAGTTAGTATTTTTTTTAAAAGGAAGAAATTATTCTAGTACTCTTAACCTTGCATGGATTCTGTGACCTGCTCTGAATAAGAGTATTATTTAACCCTGTGGATGAATTATTTTGTTTGCTTATTCACTGGGGTTTATGTACATCTTCAATCCAACAGGATTAGCAGCAATTTAGTGTGCACTAAGAGTTTATTTTGCATTTTTAAATACATTGTTCAGTCTGATGCATACAAAAACTTTGGGATGTCATTTTCAATGAAAATAAGTATGTGTGTATTTGTGGGTATTTGTACGTCTGTGCACATGCACTTCAGTTATATTCCAAAAGATGTCTTCATGAAGAAACTCGTTATTAGGATGGTGCAAACTATGAATGACAGGTTTCACAGCATGTGGGAACATGAGGAAAATACCACTTTTCAGATTATTAAAGCAGCCACATCTTTTGCAAAACTTCCTGTTGTGAAAATTGGTCCTGGTTGTCCTACTAATTCAAATGGTTTGCACAGCCACACTCCTTAGATTAAGCTTTTTCAAATTAGAGTGAATAGCCCTGTAGACTTCAGAGGAACAGAAATGTGTAATAGAAAATAGCAGCAGCAGCAATAAAGCTGTCCATCAGTTCCAATAATGAAATTCTACCAACGAAATGTGAAAGGAATCTCAAAGGACTTAAAATAGGAGAGAAAAATAGATGACATTTTCATAGAGGAAAGACACTTCTGGAAAGCTATTCGTTTGAATTTCAATTTAAATATATTAAGGAGCAAATTAAAATTGCTATAAGCATGACCAAGGGCAAGTAAAGTCTCCTCTCCTAGAAAATATCAATGTCTGTTTACTCACGTTGACCAATTTTTAAATAAATTGTCCCATTTTTTAAAAAAACCTTTCTTTTAACAGAGGGGATGTAAAGCAAAAGCTTTCAAGAAAATGGAGCCATGTGACATTCAGCAGTTTTGGTTTACAGGCATTACAGTAAAATCTGCTTCCTGAGTTTGCTTTCTGTGGGTTCAAGTTCCCTGGGTTGACATTGGGTTTTGAGTTCCAGTGGGATTCTCTCCATGGAAAATAATATCCTTGCCACGTTTTCCACCAGGAATCATCCGAGTCTGCGAGGCACCACCCTTTCCAAAAGCAATTTTGCTTGAGACCTCGCTGACAATTGGCTCTGGTTTGCAGACCATAATACATTTGCTGGGAAAGTGGACCCAAGCTTTGGAGTCAAGCTTTTGCTGTTTCAGGTTTCCTAAGGTATGCTTCACACTGCTATGTTATTATTAACAGCTAGCCATGGCTCATTTGCACAGGATGAAAAAAAATCCTTATGAAACCCACAATTTTCGATGCCTGAAAGATCCATTAAATGGATGAAGATTGTCTTTCAGCAGCAGCCTTTGAAAGGCATCAGAAAAGGCCCTGTTCCAAATCCGAGGTCCTGGCATAGGTTCCTATGGATTTTGTTCTCTATGTAACTAGACAGAGGCAGCAGCTGGCTGGCTTGGAGGATCACTGCAGATGGCCGGCATGTAGTGACTTGCTCCCTGAACTTCAGAACAAGCCAGTAGGTCTCCAGTTGGCCTGTAGATGATGATGATGATGATTATGTAAAACTTTTATTCATAAAACATGAAACTCAGTCAAGTGAACACTCAGATTGACTGGCACTAATGGTTGACATGGGTCCCTGCCAGCATCCTAGGTATCAGCCAGGTATCTCCTTAAAATGTAAGATGTTCTGAGTAGCGCAGTTTTTTGTAGCTTTGCTGGAGTTAGTGCAGGAAGCTGCAATTTCTTGATGTATTTTGCAAAGTTTTGGGACATAGTTCCCAGTGCCCCGATGACAATGGGTATCATTGTTACACATTTATTATTATTATTATTATTATTATTATTATTATTATTATTATTATTATTATTATTATTATTATTATTATTATTATCAACAACAACAACAACAACAATAATAATGTTGGAAGGTACCTTGGAGTCCAACCCCCTGCTCAGTCAGGAAAGCCTATACCATTTCAAACAAATGGCTGTCCAGTCTCTTCTTTAAAAAAAAACCTCCAGTGTTGGAGCATTCCCCACCTCTGGAGGCAGGTTGTTCCACTGGTTAATTGTTCTAACTGTCAGGAAGTTTCTCCTTAGTTCTAGGTTGCTTCTCTCCTTGACTAGTTTCCATCCGCTGCTTCTTGTCCTGCCTTCAGGCGCTTTGGAGAATAGCTTGACTCCCTCTTCTTTGTGGCAGCACCTTAGATATTGGAACACTGCTATCATGTCATCCCTCATCCTTCTCTTCATTTGATACCTGGTTAATTTGCTACTTATAGCTATTTTCAAAAATGACTCTTTAGGATGCCTCCTTTTAGTGGTATTGTTTATTTTTATTTTGTTTGCTCTTTTGGGTTTTTTTTTCCTGTGATGTGAGAAGCTTCCCACCATAGTATTGTTATTCATGTCTATATAGGATGAAATGGATCTGTTTAGTTTTTTTTTAAAAAAAGCAATATAATTAAGATTAGAACAAATGTTAGAAACAGCACCATGCTAACTAGCCTTATTTATTCAAGCAGATATATTTTCTCCTGAAATAGTTGATACCTAAATTGTCTGCAGCAAGCTCTACCGTCAGCAAATCTTGCCACAAGTCTCCTTTAATGCCAGCTGCCACCATCCAATCCAGGATTACTGTAAACCACCTGATACCAGTACATATAACAAGAAAGCCTCAGTAGCAAGAACAAAAAAATTAACGTTTGGTCTCTTGGGTCCCTTCCTTTAATCTACAGAAAAGGGCTTCCAGCTAAAAAACATCAATCATAGAGTTTATTCAACTGCTCTGTGTTCTGTTTGCTTTTCATCCTGAATAATAAGGAAAAATTGACATGTGATTTTGAAACCTTGGAAAGGGAAGTTTAAACATTCCACAAGGCATTCTAATGAGCTCATGAAGAATGTAATTTAGAGGGGCAAGTTTAATGGGGGGGAACTACCAATCTAGAAGTACTGTAGACACTGTATCTTATAGATCTGTTAGTGGGGCCAGAGAAAATAATCTGGAAAGCATTCAAGGGTGTCATTGAGAATTTTCTTGGCAGCTACAGAGCACCAAGTTATATTCAGTTGGTTGACAAACTTCTTACAGCATACAAGACTATGAAGTGCAATATGTCACTGTGTTCTATTCCAGCCTATGACTGGTCCTGTTTGAATGTCAACCCCTTTTTATAGTCAACAGGCTGGAAAAAAAACACAACCAAATTTATTTACAAAGAGTTCAAACAAGAGTTAAACGAAAAGTTCCAACAAGAGTTAAACGAAAAGTTCAAACAAGAGTTAACAGGAATAACAGACCAGGACTCTAGCAGAAGATCTTTGAACGGTTGCCTTCAGCAACCAGCACCTCCCACACCTTCCCCTTTTATCAGCAGTCCCAAGGCGTGGCTTCTCATTGCTTTCTCCCGAGTTGCCTCATTGCCTTCCTCTGTTCTGCTCTGCTGGATTGCCTCCGGCTCCTAGCGTCCCTGAATAGATCCAGCTGTGAAACGTCTACAGCCAATACCTCATGCTCACATGGCTAAATCTGAGGAGGAACATGATGGGAGGGGCCAGACTGAGAGTTTTGCAGTGTATCAGAGCCTCCCTCTGATACCAAAGGCTCTCCAAACCCTCCTCCTCCTCCTCTTCAGAATCATCAGACTCAGCTGCCGATAATACAGGCTGACGCTGAATCACAACACACTGGACATTCATTTTCTGCATTCACACGTGGACTTATTTCCTGAAAATCTAAGTGCGGTAAGGATGAACATAATGAAAGGTTTCACCAGAACATTGACACAATGGAGAAACAGTGTGAAGGCAATTGGAATCCATCAATGGTGGCTGACTATTGTTGGATACTGCAGTGAAACGCTTTGGACACTAAATGCAAACAAAAGTTAGCAGCGAAACACTTTAGCTCAAACACTTGAACACTTTAGTTCAAACTCATGCAGTCTGTCAGAAACATTATGCAATTAAGTACATTATATTCATTAAAAATGGGACATGGTGGCTCAGTGAGTTAGGACGCTGAGCTTGTCGATCAGAAGATCGGCAGTTTGGCGGGTTGAATCCCGAGTGCCGCGTAACAGAGTGAACGCCTGTTACTCGTCCTAGCTTCTGCCAACCTAGCAGTTCGAAAGCATGTAAAAATGCAAGTAGAAAAATAGGGACCACTACGGTGGGAAGGTAACAGCATTCCGTGCGCCTTTGGCATCTAGTCATGCCGGCCACATGACCAGGGAGACATCCTCGGACAAGCGCTGGCTCTTTGGCTTTGAAACGGAGATGAGCACCGGCCCGTAGAGTTGGAAACGACTAGCACGCATGTGCGGGGGAACCTTTACCTTAATCATTAAAAGTTAATTTCATATTTTTCAAGATTCTTACATTATACAGTCATTTTAAAATTATATTTGTGTTCATTTTGAAGGGTTATAACATAATTAACAAACGTTTTTCAGGAAGCAAAACTTTTGGGGAAAAAAGCTGTTTTCCAGTGATTTGGCACTGATCCATCTGAAAGCTCTACCAAAAATGGGCCACAAAAATCTGAATGACACAAAATAGCAGAAAAGATGGCAATTACTTAACGATAGCCTGGATTTTTTCTGGATGGATCTGGTAGCCCTACTGTCTAACTCAATGATGGCTAACCTTTTAGAGACCGAGTGCCCAAACTGCGACCCAAAACCCACTTATGTATCATCAGGTGCCAGGTGAGCATGGCTCATTGGGTGGGTGCGGCTGCGGTGGTAAGGGCAGACTAGATGGGACTAAAAAGTTCAATCAGTTCCAACTTTGCAAGATCTTTTTTTTTCCTGCAAGAATTTGAAATTGATTGATTGATTGAACCTTTTTTTTTTGCACAGACAGGCGAAGGCCTAAAGTGAAAAGATTTTATAAAATCCAGCTGAAGGCCTAGGACTGGGGCAATGGTGCACGTGTCCACAGAGAGGGCTGTGTGTGTCACCTGTAACACATGTCCCATAGGTTCACCACCATGGACTTAGGGTTGTCTATGTTTACTGGTAAAATCCCACTGAAGGAAAATTCCACTTAGGGTTAGCGTTAGGTCACCATGAACCCAGAGAGCAAAATGGTCATCACCAACAAACTCAGAGTTCTTGGGTATGGTTAGGAGGGCACTTACTTTGTTAGCCTGCCCTATCTGTTTCCTGGTAAAGTACATGGGAAAATCCCATTGGAGGAAAATTCCACTTAGGGTTAGGATTAGGTCACCATGAACTCATAGAGCAAAATGGACATCTCCAACAAATTCAGAGTTCTTGAGTATGGTTAGGAGGGCACTTACTTTTCTAGCATGAATTGAAGTTCACACATCTTAAAGTTGCTAAATTTGAGAAATACTGGCTTTCCAGTGTCCCAATTACATACATATTCACCAGAATTTTGTCCTTACAAAATTTTTGTTTTCTTGTTTCATTTTTGTATGTACAGTCTTTTCTGTATATGTGTATTACTTTTCCTAATAAAGCTTATTATTGCACTAGCAGTAATGGTTCTGTAATGTTGTTAGAAACTATTTTTCTTGAGAGATACACAAGATCCTTTTAAACCAGAGATGGAAGAATAGAATTTGGGACTTAATATATTAGAGTTCGTGCTTTTTTTTCTGGAGGTTACCCTAATTCAAGACTATATTTAGCTTCTTTTTTTTCTTCTTCTTAAGATGAAATTGGTGTAGCTCTTATGCATCAGTTCAAACTCTAAATGTTTCTCCAGAATGATATATGTAGGTGTTAAATCCATTATAGAAAGAACTTAATCCCCTGAGTGCAACTGCATGGTAATCAGCCAGGGAAACTAATCAGGGAAGGCATTTGCAATTTTTCTTTGACAGGTCCAATGAGTGGCTGGGTAAACCCATCAGTGAAGGGTGTAGTACATAAAAGCTGTCAGGTTATAGATTAGGTACTGGCCACTTGTACAGGCATCCTGATAAGAAACATTCTCAGCTATGTAAGTGCATCGCACAAGCTCCCAATAGTTAAAGCCTTTGTTGATTATTTTAATCGCTCTAACATTTAACATTTAATCACACTAATTCTAATTCAGGCTTCTTCTTTTTCTTCATCTTTCTTTATGATAACATCCAATTCCTTGCTCTTTGTGACTGGAAAGAGCCCTTTGTCTTGCATCTTCATCTTTATGGAAAGGGTCTTGCCTTGCCTTGCCTGATATAATAAACCTATTTTTCTTACTATTAATTTCATATTTTTTTTTAAAAAAACTTCCAAAATAAAAGATATGTCTAAAACAGTGTGTATTTTTAGATGATTTGATAAAATGCTACATACAATCTCTGAAGATGGAGGAAGAATTTGATAACAAAGCACAAGTAGCTCCTCCTCCTCCTCTTCCTCTTCCTCTTCCTCTTCCCCCTTCTCCTGCCGCTTCCACTTCTCCTTCTCCTTCTTCACATTATTCCCACGCTACGGCAGGGTCTGCTTATTGGCAAAGCCATCTCCATTTGGCTTGATCCAGGCATCTTCAGGGGTGACACCCATGCATTTCATGTCCTCCTTGATGCAATCCATCCACTGTTTCTTGGGTTTGCCATGGGTTGCTGGCCATCAGACTCCAGATGCATGGCTGTCCTTGCCACTAATTCTTCTTTACTGTGTACGTCATATCCATTCCATCTAAGTCTGCCTTCCCACAATTTTGTTATGATTGATGTGACTCCCACTCGAGGTTGGATGTTGTCATTCATAGTATGGTCGAATTGCGGTAGTCCAAGTCATGATCGGAGTATTCACATTTCTATCATGTATAGGGCCTGCTCATGCTTTGCCATCACTGGCCAGTAAGCAGGATATTTCACAAGTAAGTGAAAGTAGCACCTATTGCCAAGATATTTCTAGCATGAGAAATTCCTGTCAACAGTTTGATCAGCGAACCAAACAAAAGGAATCCTCAAGGCAATTAAGTCCCAGCAGGCATAACTTTATTGAGTACAGCTATCAACTCTGCAACAAACCTGACAATGACAGAACTAAAGAAGCGAAACCAACTCTGAGGTTTCCTGTGCGAAAGCTTGTTAGTTAAACATTGGATTCTCACTTGCCCACTCACCAGGTGTTCACACTGTCCAATAGTAATATTTCTTTTTGTTATGGGAACAGTTCACTTCTCCATTGAGCACCTGTGGCAGTGACCTTGGCATGGTGCAGGTTCTCATGGTCTGTGAATGGCATTTTGCCATTCCATTCCTTTCTCTCCCCACTTTTCTTTGGCAAGATGATGAAGCTAAAAGGCATTGTAGCAATTCAATCTTGCCAATTCCCTTCCCACAATTGATTATATTTGATGTGCTGGTGTTGACACTCACAAATCATCATATGCATTAGTAAAACTAAGCAACCCACCATCAGTATCTTCGAATGAATCCAGATTACAAAAAAGTATTTGCTACCTGAAAAATGGTGACAGCCTGTAGTTGGTGTGGATAAATATACTTGTAGGGAAAAAAGGGTTTTGATATGCATAGATGGATGGCTGATGATTTTCAGTACAATGGATTGTGGGGGAAAAATATAAGAATGATATAGGAGCTATCCCACAATACTCTAATATGAGAAGATTGTCAAAAGTCATTAATTGAACCATCTATTTACAAGATTTAAAAATGCAAGGAAATGACAGGAGGCCACTGCTCTCTGAGATATATCACTAATAATCTCTGTTATGGTATTTATTTTTTTCCACCAAGTCCTTTTAGGCGAATTTCAAAATGTCAGGATTCATGGAATTTTCAGAGCATCATCCTACATTGGAGAGTAATTATGAGCCTCCAACACTCCTGCTTGGTACAGCCAATGATATGCAATCATCTGTACCGCAGCAATATCAAGAAATCAACAGCTTTACCATCCTTGCACTAAAGAGTGTAAGCAGATGGTTAAGTTGGCAGCTGCTCAAATGCTAAGTTTAAAAGCAAATAGCATGCTTGTTATCACATTCTCTTTGCCTGGACTAGACCAAATGAAAATGGGGATTTAGTCTCCTACAGGAATGTTTCCAAGAATTTAGCAACATAAGCACTAAGATTTACTTAAAGGCTAAGTGGTATTATCCCTCCTATTTGATTTGCAAGGTGTATGTTTATGTATCCAGCCTCAGGCTATGTAAATAAAATATCTGGTATGATGGATAAGAGGGTTACTTTTATGTGAAAGCCACTAAAATTAAAAGTGATCAAGTTTAATTTACACCTTTAAAGAGTTCTTTTAGAAGAACAGAGGACTGAAGTGCTATTTGACCTGTGTCTCAAACTCAAAGAGAGACACAAACTTAGATACCTCTCTCTCTCTCTGTGTGTGTGTGTGTGTTGTATGTGTGTGTATGTGTATATATATATACACACACATACACACACACATACACATACATAAACACACATACATACGTACACAAACATATGCACACATACTGTTTAAGGTTGTGTGTTTTGTTGCATGTGATTTATTGGAAGTAGCTTTGACCCTTTTGAACTATTAAGGGGGCTTTCTCCAAATTCTGTGTAACAAATATCTAGGAAATTAGGAGGTCCAAATTTGAAAGAGGTTATTCTGTCCTAGTAGAATTGTTTTGATCCTGTTTTGAGTATTTTGTAAATGTTCTGATCTAAAAAAATTGTCTGGTTTCTAAATAGTAGTTATGTTCTAGATTGTATACATAATTAGGTTGCAAACATCACTAAGGCTTGCAACTATTCAGCAACTGGTAAACAGGTTATTTGGCATTGGAAGAAGAATGCAGAGTGAAAGGTAATAACTGGAAAAAAGAAAGGTAATAAAAGACATTACCAATAGATGAAAATAGATGTAGCTCAGAGTTCAGTTGGAGTCCTTACTGCTCCCTGAGTTTGGTTGTTTGTTTGCAGAAGTTTCCCAACTAGGATAGTGTTGAAGGAAAAGTCTTCATTGTGATTCATCCAAGCTGGGGATAAACAACCTGGTGGCTGCTTTAGGAAGAAGGTTACAGTTTATTGCAGAGGAGAGCCAGACAGAAAGATGGTTCTAGCAGAAAAAGGACTGAGCACATGTAGGGAGTAGGTTTTTATACCCTTCTGGAGCCTTTTGTTTGGAGTTATTTCCTGTTTCAGGCTTTGTATTTCCTGTGTCATGTATTCTGACCTGAGTCTGGGTGTGCCTTTCTGGTATTGTTGACGGTGGTGGGTTAATCCTATTATGTCCTAGGTCATATCCTGCTTTCCTGGGGCTAGGGTATGTAGATTTTAGGTGTCTTTGTCTTCCTAAGCTTCTAGCTCCAACCTTCCTGATGGATTACATTTGCATGTCAGATAACACTTTCAAGACCACTCAAATCCTCCCTGTCAGATTCTGTCCAGTCAGAGTCCAAGCCGGCCTGAATCTGAGCAATTTTATCCGCAAGATGACAACTGAACTCCTCGGCCTGTCCCTGCAAGGGATCCTCCCTCTCCTCCCGATGAAGGAGGGAGTGAGTAACTCGAAACAGGGTGGCTGGGCGATTATCTGCAGATGCGATGAGGGTAGCGAAGTAATTAGATTTCGCTGTCCTCATTGCAGCGAGATAAGACCTTGTAAAGGCTCTTAGTCGCAATCGGTCAGGCTCAGATCGGCTGGATCTCCAACAGCACTCTAGACCCCGTCTCTGACGTTTCATCTCCCGGAGCTCCGAAGAAAACCATGGAGCCCACCGGGATATGCGTCGGGTTAGGGGTCGCAAGGGGACAACACGGTCGAGCGCCTCAGTGGCAGCCCTTTCCCAGGCATCCACTAAGGCGTCGGGCGAGCTGTCAGTGAGGGAGATAGGAACAGACCCAAGTGCCATCTGGAACCGATCAGGGTCCATTAGGCGCCTGGGGCGGAACCACCTGGTCGGTTCCGCAGCCCAGCAGCGGGGGGTGACATAGCGGAAGACCAGCTGCAGGAGATAATGATTGGACCATGACAGGGGGACAATAGTTGGTAAGCTCCCTCCCAGATCATCCAACCATTGTCTAGATAAGAAAACCAGGTCGAGAGTGTGACCCCTCCTGTGAGTCGGACCCTGAATTACTTGAGTCAGGTCCATGGCCGTCATGGAGGCCATGAACTCCCGAGCTAACTCTGACAATACTCCCAGAGAAGGCAGGTTGAAGTCACCCAGAACAATGAGTCTGGGGAACTCCACGGTCAACCCTGAGAGGGTGTTGAGCAGCTCGGGCAGGGCTGTTGCCACACAGCTGGGTACCAGGTATGTTAGCAACAGGCCCAACTGAGTCTGAGGGCCACATCTCAAGAGGAGGGACTCACTCCCGCCTATCTGTACAACGGTGGTCTCCCTCGGACATAAGGTCTCCCGAATAACCACCGCCACCCCACTGCCCCTGCCCTGAGCCCGCGGCTGGTGTAGTACACAGAAACCCAGAGGGCACAACTCAATCAGCCGCGCGAGTTTTGATGGGAGCTTCCCGATACTCCCGTGTAACACCTCTTCTCCGTGAGCTGCATTGGCTTCCAGTTGCCCTCCGGGTGAGATTCAAGGTGCTGGTAATGACCTATAAAGCCCTAAATGGCTTGGGTCCACACTATCTAAGGGAACATCTTCCCATCGTCCTGTGCGCCCTCACAGGGAGGGCCTTCTCAGGGTACCACCGGTTAATGAATGCCAGCGGGTTATTCCCAGGGGAAGGGCGTTCTCTGTGGGTGCGCCTGCCCTATGGAACCAACTACCCACAGAACTTAGGACTGCCCCCAACCTTCGCTCATTTCGCCGGGACCTGAAAACTTGGCTCTTCGATCTGTTTGGTCCAGACTGTGGGGTTGTTAATTTAACTGGGTTTTAGATTTACTCTTGGGGCTTGAATTTAATTTAATTGTTTTAATTGTTTTTAATTTTTTGTATTCATGGTTTTAACTGCCCTGTAAACTGCCCTGAGTCCTACGGGAATAGGGCGGTATACAAATCCAATAAAATAAATAAATAAATAAATAATTAAATAAATATTTATATGCACCAAGAACCATGACTGCATTTTTATAGTACCTTTACAGGGAAAAGAGTAATCTGATGTAATTTGTTGTCTAAAATATTGATATTCTATCTTAAAAATATTTTTTATCAGTGGGATAGGCATTCCTTCCAGAGCCACTAAAATATTTTGCTTCTCCCAATTGTATAAAAAAATCATAACAAATTCTTGCTTTTTAATAAGCCATTCTGTGGATCTGCCCGAAAGGTAAGATTCCACCTAAGGTGGGAGGAAAAAAATGTCTTGGGACTAGCACAGTGGTACACATGAATATTTTTGCTGAAAGTTTATTCCTTTATATCTCCAGATAGCCCTCCAAAGGCTTTTGTTTAAAGCTTTGGAGACCTGTTTTATATCATGGGTTCATTGATGAAAAGATCAGTCAGGGGATAAGCATTCCCCAAACACAGAGATTAGGAGGAGGAGGAGGCGGCTCTGGCTCTGGGTATTTCTCAGAAATGTCTTCTTAGTTCATGAGGATCAGTGATGAGATTCAGTGCAGGACTGACTGGATTTCATTCCACTTGAAATGAAGATGACTTTTGAATGTGTTCCTGTGACCCAGTTGATATCTCTTCATCTTATTTTATTGGGTAAGAAAGGTGAAGACATCCATTTAGGGAAAGCAGCAAACATTCCTTGGGCAAACTCAACATTTTTCTTTGAAGAAGAGTCTCCCCCATAGAGGGACTCTACTGAAGAATGAGCCCCTCTAAATACCAATCCTATACTTCTGTGCTCTTCATTAGGAAAGAGGATATGAGGTGGAAAGTACACATATTTTTGGAAGATATTTTGCTCCAGCACAAAGTCAAAGAAATAACTTGTGCATTTCACCTCATTTTGTTCTGTTATGTGAATCTGGATGAGCTCTTTCCTCTCTAAATAAGTTATTATAAATATGTGTAATAGTTCAAACCCTTCAGCAAAGCTATATTTATTCTGTGTTATAGTCCTGAATCATCAATCAAAGCACTTGTTGGCTATTGCAATAGGAATTTTGCTTCAACTGCAGGACTGTACTTAGTAGGAGAAATGAATCTCTTTTCAAACCAATCATTAAGAAAATCTTATGGGTTTACTTATACCAGCAGCAAAATCCAAGATCTCTCAGTGGACATTAAGCCATCACAGGCTCCACCACAGCCATTTCTGATCTAGTCAACTACGTGAGTTGGCTTTATGCTTGTCATATTAGGGTAGGATCAGCATTCCCAAAGCAATCTACAAAACTTCACAGCAAGAAGCGTCCAGATTATTTTTAACACCATTTTTGAGGTTCCCAACTTTCTCTCACTTTTAGAATAGAACAGAGCTGGAAGGGACCTTGGATGTCTTCTAGTCAAGCCCCCTGCTCAGGCAGGACAACCTATACCATCTCAGACAAGTGACAGTCTAGCCTCTTTTTAAAAATCTCCAGTGATGGAGCACCCATGATTTCTGGAGGCAAACTGTTCCACTGGTTAATTGTTTCTTCTTAATTCCAGGTTGCTCTCTCTTTGATCAGTTTCCAACCATTGTTTCTCGTCCTTCCCTCTGATGCTTTGGTGAATAACATGACCCCTCTTCTTTGTGGCAGCCCCTCAAATACTGGAATACTGCTACCACGTCTCCCCTATTTCTTCTTTTCTTTAGACTAGCCAAAACCAAGTCCCACAACCATTCTTTGTATGTTTTAGTCTCCAGGCCTTTGATCATCTTAGTTGCTCTTCTCTGAATTTTTTCCAAACTCTCAACATCATTTTTGTGGTATGGTGACCAAAATTGGCTGCGGTATTCCAGGTGTGGTCTTACTAAGGTTTTATAAAGCAGTACTAATACTTGGTGTGATCTTGATTCTATGCCTCTGTTTATACAACCTAGGATTGTATTAGCTTTTTTGGTGGCTGCTGCTAACTGCCTGCTCATAGTCAAGTGATTGTCCACTAGGACTCCAAGGTCCCTCTCTCCGTTACTGTTTCTGAGCCAGTCTCACCCAATCTGTACTTGTACCTTTGATTGTTCCTGCCTAAATGTAAAACTTTGCTTTTCTCCACATTGAAACTCATTTTGTTGGATACGGCCCATTGTTCAAGTTTGTCAAGATCTTTTTGTATCCTGTGCGATAGATTTAATAGCTTATTGTTGTTTGCACAAGGTAGATTATGATTGTTTGTATTTTTATACCCTGTATTTAGCTCTGGGAAGTCGGGGAGGGGGGAGGGGGAAGGGAGGGAGGTGTTGGGGAGGGTTGGGGAGAGGGGAGGGGGTTGGGAGGGGTTTTGTTTTGTTAAAAAATGTATTGTAAAACTTTTCAATAAAAAAAAATCTTTTTGGATCCTGAGTTTGCCTTTTGGGGTGTTGGCTACTCCTGTCAGTTTGGTGTCATCTGCAAATTTGATGAGTTCCCCTTCAATTCCCTCATCTAGAAAATATAATCAAAAAACACATCTGTGAACAACTAGAAGCAAATAAAGTTATAACTAGTAGCCAGCAAGGGGTTTGTTAAAAACAGATCATGACAAACCAATCTTATTTCATCCTTCAATAAAGTGACTAAACTAGTAGACCAGCGAAATGCTGTGGACATAGTATACTTAGATTTCAGTAAGGCATTTGATAAAGTAGACCACAACCTTACTTCTCTCCATGTGGATATAGTGCTATTGAGGACTACTCATTGTCTCTGGGATGACTTTCAACACTTTTTAGGTCCCCAGTGGGGCGAAATTAAACATGGAAGATGGAGCCCTATCTTCCTGCACCCATTACGCCGTGACGCCTAGCCAGAAGTCAGTTAGGAATCTGTTTGAGCTCCCGCTCACTGCAGAGTTTGTCTCCCAGTTGATATCTGGATAATTAAAGTCTCCTCTTACTATTGTGGTATGCTTCCTACATACATTTGTTAACTGGTTGGCAAAGAGTTCATCTATTTCTTCTGATTGGATGGGTGGCTTGTAATATACACCTATAGCAATGTCACTTTTTTCTCTTTTATATTGACCCATATACATTCTGGAGAAATTTTATCTTTGATCGTGTGCATTTCTGTAGATATGTCGTGTTCTCTTACATATAGTGTAACTCCCCCTCTTCTTTTTGTAGACCTGTTTTTTTAAAACAATTTGTATCCATCCATCAGTCCATTCCATTCGTGGGTTTCATCCCACCAGATTTCTGTAATGCCATCTACGTCATACCTTCCCTCATGTACTGTTGCTTCTAGTTCGCCTTGTTTGTTCCCCAAGCTTTGAGCATTTGTATATAAGCATTTAAGACTTTTATGTCTGTCTGTGGGTATGTTTCCTGCATCTCCTGATTGTTGTTTGAGTTTTTCTTTTTTCTCATCATTGCCTACCTCATTGTTTGATTTGTTTTCTTGGGTTTTGTGATCGGTTTTGGGTTCTAGAGATTGGTCCCCCTTCCCCCTCAATTTTAGTTTAAAGCCCTTCTGATGAGTTGGGCCAGTCTTTTTCTGAGTACATTTTCCCCAGTTTTTGTGAGGTGCAGCCCATCCCTTGCCAAGAACCCTTTGTGTAGGAAATGCAGTCCATGATACAGGAAACCAAATTTTCTTGGTGACACCAGCCCTTTAGCAAATGGTTTATTTCTAAAATTCTTTTTTCTCTCAATGGGTGTTGGCCTTTCGTTGGGAGTTCTGATGAGAACACTACTTGTGCTTCTAGCTTCTTAACTTTATTGCCAACCTGTATTGGACTCAGGTTGTTTGTTGTGTCATTCGTCCCAATGTGGAGGAGGAGGAAGGGGTCGTAATCTGTGGGCCTAATTATTTTGGTTAGGTTCTCAACCACATCTTTGATTTTTGCTCCAGGGAGACAACCTGGATTGTGTACCTGGTCTACAGATGAATGATTCTGTTCCTTTGAGGATAGACTCTCCTATTACCAACACTCACCTTGCTTTTTGGGGGGCTGTAGTTTGGGGTGCTTTTCTGTTTATCTCAGGTGTGTTGCTGATGTGACTTTTTAAGGGATATTTGAGGTTGTTTCTTTGCTAGGTGTCTGCATGTTTTCTTTGGGGTGGAGGTTGTGGGTCTGCATGTTTCCATCTAAGGCAGGCATGTCAAACTGTTGGCCCATGGGCTGGATGCATCACTCCAAAACTGCGCCCACCCCATTTCTGGCAATGGGGAAAATGTCCCGATACGTTACGCGATGTATTGAGACATGATGTCGTGAGTTTGACATGCCTGATCTAAGGGGAGAAATCGATTATTCAGTTTTAATGGGGCTGCTTCTGGTTGGGTTGGATTGGGCAGAAGGGGTTTGTTAGTTTTATGCTGCTTCTTTCTTTGGGTATTGTGTTTCCTTCTAGGTGTGACATATCTCTATTTGTCTTCCTCCAAGGGTTTATCAGTAGGGTCAAATCCTCTAGGAGTTATTTGTTCATTATTTGGTTCAGTTTGGGTGGAGCTTTCTTTTGTACATTGGGGTTTGGCTAGAGTCGCCTCTAAGTTCCTTACTTTTTCCTGTAGTAGTTCACATAATTTAGTTTGGGTGTTCTTTGGGCATAGGCACATACATGGAACATGTATTGCATACCACAATAGTTATCAGTCACCTGTCCCATGAGTTTGTTGTTTGAAAATCCCTCTTTTTGGTTGGTGGATGTGCTTTGCTGTTTGCCTTGTTTCTATCTAGCTTCTCTGTTCTAGGTAATTTGCCTATTTTTCTCTATCCTTTTTGCTTCCTGTGTGCTTGTTTTTGTGCCTTGTTATTTTGGTATAGATAAAAGTATGTGGTAGTATGCCCTTTGGTTTTAAAAGAAAAAAATAGCAGTTTATATTGAAGTTAAAAGTTAATCTTAGGATAGGGCTATTTAACGAAGGGAAGGGCTGCTTTCTCCTCAACAAGGAATTTGATTTTAGCTTTCTGCTCTCTCCCTAAAAATTCGTCCCTATCCTTCCTTTTCTTAATTTGTTCCTTATTTAACTCTATCCTCTCTGCCTTGCTTTTTTGACTGCCTTTCTGTGCTCAGCCGGTCTTTCTAGTTGCCCTCAGTTGCCTCCAGCTGTTGCTCTGTCTTTGACATTCAGCCAGGTTCTCTCGAGCTGCGGTCGGGTCCTCCGCTGCTCCACTGCCTCTGTCATGCTGCCTCGCCACCACCTGAAGGCCTCCCAGTCTGCCATTGCCTCATTGCTGCCTGCAGGCCCCTCGGTCCGTCACTGCATCATCGCTGCCTACAGGCTTCCTGGTTCGCCACTGCCGCCAGCCACCTCCTCTGCACTTACCCCAACCGCCTTACCAATCCACTGCCTGATGCTGCCTCTGGCCGCCTCCTCTCCACCACTCGAGATGCCAGTGCGCTACGTCACCCAGTTTGCTATGCTGGTCTCCGCTTCATTGGGCCAGGTTGGGTCGCGGGGCTGCTGGACCTTTCAAGTAAGGCTCTGTTGGCCTAGAAGTCCCCCAACAACAACTTTATGATCCTGCGTGGCTGCTCTGTCAGATGGGGGGGTGCTCTGGTTCCTCTTCAATGGGCCTCCGGTCCCTTGGTTAGGCCTCTTGAGTGCAGCTGGGCCTCTTTCAGCACGCAAGTTCACTGTAGGCTGCTGCCCTTGTTGGTGTCTTCCTCCTAACTTCTTGAATTTTTCCTCTCCTTTTCCCTTCTCCAGTCTTTTTTTCTTTTTCAGTGACCTGTCTTTCAGTAAACCTCTCCTTCTCCGTCTACCATTTTGTCTTAATTTAATAGCAACTTTTCTTCCCATGATGTGACCATGCTTTTGGGTTCTGACTGAATTTCTTCACTAGGATAACAGCAGTGTTGCCTCACTTTGGTGTTACCAGTCCAGGAGCATAAAGTGCTTGCTAGCTATTGAAGGAAAGGAGAAAGCCAAAATGTGTTTAAGCCTGGAGAAGTGATATTTAAAAGATTGGAAGTAGCACTGCCTGAAACGAATATAACTACAAAGAATCTTGAAGAACACCTCAATTTAGGGCAATCCCTCCTTTTAATTTTATTAAGAAAGTAATTCTTAGTACATTCTTTTCTGAGTTAAGATATCTCGGTGGACATGCACACTGATTAATTCATTTATGAAGAAACAAATGTATTGAAATTTACCGTCAAATATTGTGTGGGTATTTGTTTTTGTGATTCCCCCCTTTATTATTCTTTTACTTTGGTCTTTAATATTTTGTTAATGTACTAATACAATAGCAAAAAACAAAGAGGGATTATAGAACTCATTCAAACTTTTTCCTCCTCCTCCTCTCCTCCTCCTCCTCATATTCTGTCATAATGGTAAGACTGGGGAAATATTGATCCATAATTACTCAAACTCCTTTATATCTGTAGAGGTACTTCTAGGTCCTTTCTCTCTAATCCTTGTCCAACATTTCATGTTCTACTTGTAAATATTATCTAGTTATAAAAAAAAACACTCAGAAGAAGTACGTATGTGTCATTCATAGCACCATTGTTGCATGCAACCTTTTCCTGTCAGGAATTGCATACCTGCAGGTGATCTATTCAAGGCCACACATTTATTTAATGATTGGTGGGACCAGGATTGTCAGTCTCTTTTTTCAGGTAACCTTCCCCCCCCTTTTCCTTCTAATACTTTCTTTCTTTTTTCTTCATCATGCAGAAATTATTGAGGAAGATGACTGCTTTCAGGAATTTGAACTGGAATGATAAGGTAGTCTACCAATAGGGTTAATATATACAGGACATTCATTGCTTACAAATAGCTTTTGAAATTAGGGCAAGGAGCACTGTATGAAAGTGATGAGTGAATCTGTTTTAATCCATTTTCATTTATGCATGTATGTATTCTGCCTTACTCAAAGAAGTCTAACATGGGCCTCAAATAAAGTTCCTATGTACTGTATAAGTGCTTATGGCAACTGTAGTCTAATCGTCCTGAAGGATGCCAGATTACAGAAGACTATTTTACTTCTTAGCTACCACTCCTTAGTTCTGATCTTGGCAAATAAAAGTAAATGAACCCCATCCTTACAGTGGGAGGAGTCTTCTGGCAAGTCTGAGCCTCTGCTGAAGGCACCTGGGGTGAGATCTGACTTCAGCAAAGTAATCAACATCTGAAATTTCATAATGTTTATTGAAGAGATTACATAACTCTCCGAGTCACTGACAGGTTTTGTTTTGACTTGCCAATTCCTTGGATGGAGTTCATAATTATTACTTTGTTTTCCCAATATTATTATTAGATTGGAGCATTAATTGCTCATTTTTGTTCTTTTTCATATGTTGTCATTTGTTTTTCACTATTACCTTTCCCCTGAAGTCATAGAATCATTATTCTATAACAGCCACATATTAATGAAGTGCTGTCATGCAGCCAGTTCTGCAGAACTCAAAAGGTACCTGCAGCTGATTTTCTTTCTTGCAACCAAGCCAAGCATTTAGCCAAGAGAGAAATTTTCTGCTTGGATGGTGCACCAGTGAAGGCACTAGTTTCACAAAAAACCCTGAGCAATCATATTATATAGTTATTAATTTTGCAGAAGATTTACAAGGCTGATCAGCATGCACACCTGAAAATAAATACACATAGAGGTAGTCTTCCACTTACAACCATTTGTTTAATGGCCATTCAAATTTACAACGGACACAGAAAAAAGTGACTTATGGCCAGTTTTCACACTTATGACTGTTGCAGCATCTCCACCATCACATGATCAAACTTTGGGTGCTTGGCAACCAACATGCATTTACCATAGGGAGCTTCTGACAAGCAAAGTTCATAGGGGGAGCCTCATTTGCCTAACAACTGCATGATTTGCTTAACAACTTCAGTGATGTGCTTAACAACCGTGGCAAAAAGGGTTGCAAAAGGGAGCATGATTCCTTCAACAACTGTCATGTTTGGCAAGAGAAATTTTGGGCTCAATTGTGGTTGTAGGTTGGGAAGACTATCTGTACTATTGTACAGCAAAGCCAATTGATCACAATTTTCCAAGGAATAGTATCACAAGACTATCATGGTAATTTCAAAGACTAGAGCAAGGGGTGGGTAACCTTGGCTCTTTTATGACTCGTGGACTTCAACTCCCAGAATTCCTGAGCCAGCTGGCTCAGGAATTCTGGGAGTTGAAGTCCACGAGTCATAAAAGAGCCAAGGTTGCCTACCCCTGGACTAGAGTCTATATAAAGTAGTCCGCTCACAACATGGTTTTCCAGTCTTAACCTCACTATGATTTACTCAGTTTACTCATTTTTCTGGACCATAAATTAACCCCAGGGGCTGGGTTGGCAAAACCACCAAACTAAAATGTGTTTCATAACTTAGTATAAATTCTCTTTCCCCTGCTCCTAACCCTCCTTTAAAAACTGGTAGAAATGCATCTTAAATGGGGACAAGGGAAAAACTGATTGTTTAACTGGCCATTGCATTAAATTTCAAATTTGATATTTTCCAAGTCTGTTTTTAATGCTATATATTATCAACATTCATGCTAGAGAACTCATGAAAATTATCACTGCTCCTACAAGACAATTCAATATAATGACTAAGTCCTAGTACAAATGTTTAAGTTCCATTAAGACTTTGAAATTTGCAAAGAGTTTCTTCCTTGCAACACAGGCTCTTTTTTTTTGCTTTCTTTTTAAAAAATCTCCTCAGGATGTTTAAGGGTTTCTTTCAAATTTGTTTGGTGGTTTTTTTAAACTTATTTCATGGTTGCAGATGATGGCAAATGCTACTGTTTTTATCACACTAAAGCAAGAACACCAGCTTCCCTGGAATAAATTGCCTAAGATTCTCTTTTTCTTTGAAAAATTTTTTTTTGAAAGAAGTTCTTTTTTATCCTATTAATGAGAAATTAGAAAAAGAATACCGATACCATCACAGACAGTAGACAAAAGGAAAAGCATCTGAAGATTCAGTGGTATCCATGGGACCAGAGTGCCTACCTGGGTTAGAGAAATGGTTCAGGAAAGAGTTCTTTGACCCATCCCATAGGGCTGGCCCCAAGGTGTCCTGACATCTCCCGACACTTACTGTGATGGAAAACATAATTGCTATTCTGCATGCACCGTGATCGCCTCATGTGATAAAAACATGTTTTGCCAAAAGGGTGCACAAAACTGAATGGATATCAAAAAGCACATTCTCTGAAGTAGGAATAAGATCAATGGAATGGGAGATTTAAAAACTGAGCAACTCTGAGATTCATCCATTGCTGAAAGTGGTATTTGTTTTGTTCCGGTTGTATACTGGATTTCTTGTTGGACCTCTTCCGCAGTTGTGCATTAAGTACAGCTATAAAGTTATCAACAATTGATAAACTCCTATTGTTGAGACTGGGTGTACTTAGGAGAGCTCTAAGCCTCTTGTAGACATTTTATCTCTGGCTTGGTTCCCTGACATCCTGTGGTTCAACCGGAAAGCTCTGACTCTAGATTCACACACCATGCTAAGCTATGTTTTGTTTTCCCATGTTTTATTGAATAAACACAGGAGCTGGATTTACACATTTCTTTAATCCATAATACAATTTGTTTGTTTTTCACAAGATACACAAATCCAGTTATGGTTTGAAAAATTTTGGTTTATGATTTAGGGTGACATGTGAATCTAACCAGTAAATAAATAAACCATGGTTTAAAGCGTTATGTGAACAAGCCCTGTCTTTTCACTCTCAGTTCCACTTCATGGTCCAGCTTTCCACATAATCTTCTACTATAGCTATTATTTTGCAATTCCAACTGTGTTAACAAAAAAGCTGAAATCTGGGACATAGAAGTGGATGGATTGAGCAGAAATTTAAGCTAGGCTTAATTAGCCTTATTTAAATTTGTTTTAAAACACTTTACATGACTCTCCACTTAAAGATTTTTAGCAGTTTATACATAGATGAATATTTGAAAATGTAATGATAGGTATAATAGCTAGAAAAAGAATGCTTATACAGTAGATAAGGCAGAAAAATGCAAACAAGATTTTTTTAAAAAAGTCTTTTAAATCTTATACATCTTAGATTGCCCTTTGCGAATCAAAACTTTTAGGACAGGATGCAGTTCCATAGCAGAGCACATCAGTGCCTCTTCTCTATTTTCAACTCCAGAATCTCCACATAAGGCTGGGAAAAATTTTCCCTGAAAGTACTGAGTACTGCCAGAATGACATCAATTGGTAATAGGTAGGTTTAGTAGGATCAACAAGTAATTTTACTAATAGTTCTTTGTTTTCATGCTCCTGTGTACATTTCTTCTACCTGTGCTTTCTAGCCCTGAGCCTGATTTTAGTGTTCTTTAAGGACGATATATTTTTAGGGAATTGATCATCTTCCTGAGCTCCCATTCAGATGTTCCAGGTGCTATTCAGTCTGTTTTTTGCCAAGCACATTCCTTCGCCCCCCCTCACACACACACACCCCGCTTCCTCTTCTGGCACACAAGAAATTATGTGCATCTTCTAGTTTTCCTTTTCATTCATTTCTCAACTTCCATTGTTTTGTTTTGTTTTCATTTGTAGCTTCTCCTATTTTAGGTTTTTCATACTTAAACTTGTTCTATAGCTTTTGTCAGGATGGTCCTTAGCATGCTCCACTAATCTTTCCATGCTTCCTTCCTTCCTTCAGTATACCATTTATATTACTCTATTAATGCTCTCCCCTTCGTGGATTACTGCCTTGTCGTGGCGAAGGGGCTTGCGTAATTCAATGAAGCTATGAGCTATGCCGTGCAGGGCCACCCAAGACGGACAGGTCATAGCTGAGAGTTCTGACAAAACGTGATCCACTGGAGAAGGAAATGGCAACCCACTCCAGTATCTTTGCCATGAAAACCCTATGGACAGTACCAAAAGGCAAAACGATATGACGCTGGAAGATGAGCCCCTCAGGTCGGAAGGCGTCCAATATGCTACTGGGGAAGAGCAGAGGGCTAGTACTAGTAGCGCCAGAAAGAATGAAGCGACTGGGCCAAAGCCGAAAGGACGCTCAGCTGTGGATATGTCTGGTGGTGAAAGGAAAGTCCGATGCTGTAAAGATTTTTTCTCCATAGGAACCTGGAATGTAAGATCCATGAATCAAGGAAAGCTGGATGTGGTCAAACAAGAGATGACAAGACTGAACATCGACATCTTAGGTATCAGCGAACTAAAATGGACAGGAATGGGTGAATTTAATTCAGATGACCATCAGGTATACTACTGCGGGCAAGAATCCCTCAGAAGAAATGGAGTAGCCTTCATAGTCAATAAAAGAGTAGGAAAATCAATACTGGGATACAATCCTCAAAATGACAGAATGATCTCAGTTCGAATCCAAGGCAAACCATTCAATATCACAGTAGTCCAAGTCTATGCCCCAACCACCAGTGCTGAAGAGGATGAAATTGACCGGTTCTATGAAGCCCTACAGCACCTTATAGAAGTAACACCAAAAAATGATGTCCTTATCATCATGGGGGATTGGAATGCTAAAGTAGGAAGCCAAAAGATAACTGGAATAACAGGCAAGTTTGGCCTTGGAGTACAAAATGAAGCAGGGCACAGGCTGATAGAATTTTGTCAAGAGAATACGATGGTCATAGCAAACACTCTTTTCCAACAACCCAAGAGACGGCTCTACACATGGACATCACCAGACGGTCAACACAGAAATCAGATTGACTATATGCTCTGCAGCCAAAGATGGAGAAGCTCTATACAGTCGGTAAAAACAAGACCAGGAGCTGACTGTGGCTCAGACCATGAGCTTCTCCTTGCAAAGTTTAGGCTTAAACTGAAGAAAGTAGGGAAAAGCACTAGGCCACTCAGGTATGAATTAAATCATATCCCTGTTGAATATACAGTAGAGGTGACAAATAGATTTAAGGAATTAGATCTGATAGACAGAGTGCCTGAAGAACTATGGACAGAGGTTTGCGACATTGTACAACAGGTAGCAACCAAAACCATCCCAAAGATAAAGAAATGCAAGAAAGCAAAATGGCTGTCTGAGGAAGCTTTGCAAATAGCTGAGGAAAGGAGGGAAGCGAAAGGCAAGGGAGAAAAACATAGATATGCCCAATTGAATGCAGAATTCCAAAGAATAGCTAGAAGAGATAAGAATGCCTTCTTAAATGAACAGTGCAAAGAAATAGAAGAAAACAATAGAATAGGGAGGACCAGAGATCTTTTCAAGAAAATTGGAGAGATGAAGGGAACGTTTAATGCAAAAATGGGCATGATAAAGGACCAAAATGGCAGGGACCTAACAGAGGCAGAAGAGATTAAGAAGAGGTGGCAAAATTACACAGAAGAACTATACAAGAATGAGCTTAACGTCCCAGATAATCACAATGAGGTGGTCACTGACCTCGAGCCAGACATCCTAGAATGTGAGGTGAAGTGGGCCTTAGAAAAGCTGAGCAACAACAAAGCTAGTGGAGGTGACAGTATTCCAGCTGAGCTATTCAAAATCTTAAAAGACAGTGCAGTAAAAGTGCTACACTCAATTTGCCAGCAAATTTGGAAAACTCAACAGTGGCCACAGGATTGGAAAAGATCAGTTTACATTCCAATTCCAAAGAAAGGCAGTGCCAAAGAATGTTCAAACTATTGCACCATTGCACTCATTTCTCATGCTAGTAAAGTCATGCTTAAAATCCTACAAGCTAGACTTCAGCAGTATGTGGATCGAGAACTACCAGAAGTACAGGCAGGATTTCGAAGAGGCAGAGGAACTAGAGATCAAATTGCCAACATACGCTGGATCATGGAGAAAGCTAGGGAGTTCCAGAAAAACATCTACTTCTGCTTCATTGACTATGCTAAAGCCTTTGATTGTGTGGATCATAACAAACTGTGGCAAGTTCTTAAAGAGATGGGAGTACCAGACCATCTTATTTGTCTCTTGAGAAACCTATATGCGGGTCAAGAAGCAACAGTGAGAACTGGACACGGAACCACTGATTGGTTCAAAATTGGGAAAGGAGTCCGGCAAGGCTGTATACTGTCGCCCTGCCTATTTAACCTATATGCAGAGCACATCATGAGAAAGGCAGGGCTAGATGAATCAAAAGTTGGAATTAAGATTGCCGGAAGAAATATCAACAACCTAAGATACGCAGATGATACCACTCTAATGGCAGAAAGTGAAGAGGAACTAAAGAGCCTCTTGTTGCGGGTGAAGAAGGAGAGTGCAAAACCTGGGTTGAAACTAAACATTAAGAAAACCAAGATCATGGCATCTGGCCCTCTCAATTCCTGGCAAATAGATGGGGAAGAAATGGAGGTAGTGACAGATTTTATTTTCCTGGGCTCCAAGATCACTGCAGATGGGGACTGTAGCCAAGAAATTAAAAGACGCTTGCTCCTGGGGAGGAAAGCCATGGCAAATCTAGACAGCACACTAAAAAGCAGAGACATCACCCTGTCAACAAAAGTGCGTATAGTCAAGGCTATGGTCTTCCCAGTTGCAATGTATGGCAGTGAAAGTTGGACCATAAGAAAGGCTGAGCGCCAAAGAATTGAGGCCTTTGAACTATGGTGCTGGAGAAGACTCCTGCGAGTCCCTTGGACTGCAAGGCGATCAAACCGGTCAGTCCTAGAGGAGATCAATCCTGACTGCTCTTTAGAAGGCCAGATCCTGAAGCTAAAACTCAAATACTTTGGCCACCTAATGAGAAGGAAGGACTCACTGGAGAAGAGCCTAATGCTGGGAAAGATCGAGGGCAATAGAAGAAGGGGACGACAGAGAATGAGGTGGCTGGATGGAATCACTGAAGCAGTAGGCGTGAGCTTAGATGGACTCCAGAAGATGGTAGAGGACAGGAAGGCCTGGAGGAATGTTGTCCATAGGGTCGCGATGGGTCGGACACGACTTCGCAGCTAACAACAACAACATTAATGCTCTGGTGTTCTTCATCAAAATGTATAAAACCAAGTGGAAATACAGGAGCTTCTTGGTTAATATTATGAGCCTTGGTGGAGCAGTGGGCTAATGCCTCCTTAAGTAACACCAGCTGCCTGCAATTAGTGCAGGTTCGCATCCCACCAGGCTCAAGGTTGACTCAGCCTTCCATCCTTCCGAGGTAGGTAAAATGAGGACCCAGATTGTTGGGGGCAATTAAGCTGACTTTGTAAAAATGCCGCTTGGGTGTGTGTGTGAAAGCCCTAATAAAGCAGGCATATACATAGAATGAAGGCTACTGCTAAGCTTGTAAGCCGCCCTGAGTCTTCGGAGAAGGACAGGATATAAATGGAATTAAAATAAAATAAAATAAAATATATTCCAAGAAAGTACCCGACTATTGATCACTGGAATTGTTGTTCAACACATCCAGAAAGCACCATGTTGTGAAAGGAAGCTGATTTAAATAATTACAAAAGAGCAACAAATTCCTGGTGAAGGTCACGAAGAGCTGACAGCAACATGATGGCACACAATCACAATTTGTGTGTATCCTGGATAAAGATGTATACAGGGCTTTGCAAAACATTCCAAACGGGCATTTCAGAAACTTAGCTGAATGAGTGAAAAGCTGTCCTCAATGTGTTCAAGCAGCCAGCTCCTCTGGAAAGCTGCACTCAACTGAGGAAAAGGCGGGTTGTGTGGAAAACACAATAAGCTTTTCTGTCCTTCAATGCTCCAATCTAGTACCTCAGAAATATTTTGGGCATTGCAGAGATCTTTCTCAGAATCTTGTTTCTATTATCAAGAATGCGACACTTTCATTGGCTACCTGTATAGGCTTATGTGCTTACTAACAACTGATGGCGAGTTGAACGGCAAAAAAATTAACGAATGAATAAACAACATTTCTGCTGGAGCTGGAATCAAATTGCAAAGGCATTAGGGAAGTTTTCTGGAGAATATGGCTTCTGGAAGGGATGGTCTGCTCACACAATACAAAAAATGAAGCATTTCTGTCATAATATTGGAAAATTTCAGGATTGTAATTATTAAAAATATTGGAACACTTTTGGAAAGTAATTTCATAAGCATTTGGGACAAACTATGGCTTCTCCCAGTATTACATAAGCCCCAAATATAAGTAAATGTTTTTCTTTTCCAAAATGATCTAGATTAGTAATAATAATTTCTAGAAATTCTTACCTTGCAGCAATGCTAATCCCTATCCCTTCTCCCCCCCGCCCGCTCTACTTTTATTGCATTCTTGAGGAGCTGTCCAGCAGTGCTTTCCAGGCTGTGAATAGTTAATATGAGACTTAATTGAGGATGCACCAAAATCCTTCAATATATATTGTGGCAAATTTGCTATTTGCTTTGAGGGGGCTAGGTTTCATACTCTCACTGAAATAATTCCAGTGGAAGAGTCTATTCTGATTATCTGGGACCAGATTCTTTGTATATTTAAGAGGGCCATTTTCTTTTGAATCAATGAGACCTTTCGTAATGCGAGAGCAACTGTTCACCTCACCGACGCCTAAAAACTATTCATTTGGTCTTCTTGAGGCATTATATTCCAGAAATGATAGCAGGCAGAAGTTAGGCATTTGTAGAGGCCTTTCTGATTACTGTCTGCTTTCTTTACTCTTAGAGGTTGGGGGGGGGAAGAGTTTCACATTGCTTCCCAAATCAGTTTTGAAAGGGTATTTTATATGAACTTTCATACAATTCAAATGCCCATTTGGGACTTTGTACAGACTTATTTCTGTTGATATGCTTGATGTGGTTAAAGTATTTCATTATCTCATTTTGATCTTTGCTCATTTTGGCTAGTCACAATTAGCTAAGGGGATTGATTGAGTAGATCAAATAGGCAGCAAATGTCCCTTTGCAAAAGAAGGCAACAACTATTTTTTTTCTGAAAACCATTATTGTGTGAACATTCCTTAAGAAGCCCTCTTTGGCCCAGGTGTTTTCAAAAATTATTACTAGATTCACAGTAACAGTAATACCTATGAGAGGGATCCAAGTGTTCTCATGGACTACTACTTAAGTATGAGGCAGCAGTATCTGCAGCTACACAAAAAGCCACCACAGTTTTGCACTGCATCAACAGAAGGATGGTATCAAGATCAAAGGGAGTAATAATGCTCTATACTGCAGTGGTGAGGCCACATTTGGAATACTGTTCTGGTCACCACAATATGTTGAGGCCCTAGAAAGAGTGCAGAAAAGAGCAACAAAGATGATAAGGAATCTGAATGCTAAACCCTATGAAAAACAGTTAAAAGAAGAGAAGACAGAGGAAACAAGATAGCAGTCTTTCAATAGTTGAAGGGCTGCCACAGAGAAGAGGATATCAATTTATTCTGCATAGCACCTGAGGGTGGGACAAGCAATAGGTGGAAATTTGTCAGAGGGAAAGCCAAGCTGGAAATAAGGAAAAATTTCCTGACAGTGAGAACTGTTGAGCAGTGGATCAGCTTCCTCCCCAAATTATGGTTGTTTCATTGCTGGAGGTTTAGAAGAAGAAGATTGGAAACTTTACCCAAGATGGTATGACACTACTGCAATTGGGCAGAGGGTTGGACTAGAAGAATTCCAAGGATGCTTCCAATCCTATGATTCTATGACCTAGTCGTTATCTATTCTTTGAAAGTAAGGATTATAATGTCTAGTTTCTCAAAGGAAAGTCTTGGTACGTATGATGTTCATGTTGGATATAAATACTAGCATTCTAGCATTAGAATCACATCTGCTGTTATAGTACCTGACATGACTCATCCACAATTTTATCATTTTAATTTGAATTTCAAACAAGATAAATTGTCATCATTTATATGCACATAAAAGAGCAGTCACATGCAAATACTTCTGCCTGTTTCTATTAACATTTGTACTCAGCCTATTCTTGGAGATGCAAATTCACCTATTTCATCCCAAATGTTTAACATAATTGTAGATATCTATAGTAGCATTCATGAAAACAGGAAAAATCATAAAGAAAACTTCATATCTGTTAATATACTGTCCCTTTAAAAAAATGGTGCTTCCCATTTGTATCTGGTTTCTTCCCCTCCCCAATTTTCATCTGCTTCAGCTGTGCAGTATCCAAGCCTTATATGATTCAGCCTTAAGGCAATGGATTTAAAAGTGGATAGAGGGATATTTCAACAGCTTATACACACACAGACACACAGACACAGAGACACAGACACAGACACAGACAGACACAGACACAGACACAGACACAGACACAGACAGACAGACAAACACACACACACACACACACACACACACACACACACACATATATATATATAATTTGTAGATTTTCATGGGTATAGGTATGTAGGTCTTGGCGTATTCGGGTCTTTTCCTGTGTAGGATTGTGGGTGTCTTGGCGATGTTTCGACGAGGTCCCACTCGTCATCTTCAGGCTGGTGTCTTCGGTTTCGCACATGGGCAACAAAAAATTAGCTACCAGTTCTGCCGAAGTGGTGCAAACTGGCTGGATCCCACCACTGTCCTAAAGGAATCCCTCCTCCTCCTCCTCCTCGTGGCACTGCAGGAAGGAAATAGAACAGGGGTGTCCAACTTTGGCAACTTTAAGATTGGTGGACTTCAATTCCCAGAATTCTCCAGCCAGCCATGCCAAGGTTAGACATGGACTGGAGAAACACTCTTGATTGTGCCAGAGAAAACTGCATTGACTGAAATATTTCATATGAAGCTGCTCTTAAAGAAGAACTTTGGCCAAAGGAAAAAAAATCATGAAAGATTAGAATACTCTCTTTTTTTGAATAAAAGAAGCCTACATCCCAAAATAAATCTAAAAGTTCCTAAATGGTCTTGCTTATGAGTCTCATGAAATAGGGGAATTTTCTGCTTGGAAGGGTTTGATATAAACACAAAAAAGGGCATTGGTGAAGATCTTCGTAATGACTTCTTAGCTTTCACTGTAGTAGAATTTGTTGCCTAAGACATAGGCCACAGTTCAAGCACCAAGTTATTTGGCAGCTTTGCAAAGTAAATTTAATAAAACTTTAACAGTGAGCAAAAGGAAGATTTCAGTAGCACAGGACATAAAATTATATGAGGATTTTCTGTCAGTTATTAGTTATCATCCTGCTGTTAATGGTGCAGGACCAGGAGACATTCAACTGGAACTAAACTGGAACTGTTGTAAATCTACTACTGTTCGTAGTAGTATTTGTGGCAAAAGAACCTTCTAACATGTCTACTAGGCAGGCAAAAAGTCATCTGCTTGCTTGTAACAGCTGAAGCAGCCACAATTTATTTCTCTTAATCTTTTTAATCAGAAAGGACAGCAACATTGCCGTGACAAGAGAGAAAAATTTCAACCACAGAAAGACATTGCTAGAACATGGCTTACTCAGAAATCATCCCAAGGATCTGGACATGAGGCAGAAGCCTACCTGGTAAAGCCTTTGTGGTTGGATTTAACCAAGCATGATCTATCAAAGCTGCTTTTCCAAAAGGCAACTGGACTCTTTGTTTTTCCTTGAAGACGTTTTGCTTTCCATCCAAGAAGCTTCGTCAGTTCTGAGTGGATGGGGAGGGGGCATGGAAGGATTAATTCTGTCAGAACTTACTTTGTTTTTCCTTGAAGACATTTTGCTTCTGATCCAAGAAGCTTCATCAGTTCTGACTGATGGTGGGATAGATGGAAGGATTAGTTCTGTGGCAGAATTAATTTATTTTATTTATTTTATTTTAATTCCATTTATATCCCGCCCTTCTCCGAAGACTCAGGGCGGCTTACAAGCTTAGCAGTAGCCTTCATTCTATGTATATGCCTGCTTATTAGGGCTTTCATACACCCCCAAGCAGCATTATTACAAAGTCAGCTTAATTGCCCCCAACAATCTGGGTCCTCATTTTACCTGCCTCGGAAGGATGGAAGGCTGAGTCAACCTTGAGCCTGGTGGGATGCGAACCTGCACTAATTGCAGGCAGCTGGTGTTACTTAAGGAGGCATTAGCCCACTGCATCTCCCCCATCCTCCAGTCAGAACTGATGAAGCTTCTTGGATCAGAAGCAAAACGTCCTCAAGGAAAGACAAAGAAAGTCCAGTTGCCTTTTGAAAAAGTACCTTTGGGACAGCCACGACCTGGATGACTGATAATCTCCATAGACAAGCATGATGTAGTTTTATTTCCACTGATGGTACCACAGAAGTGAAATGATAGTATGCAAAAATGAGAAATTATTATCTTTGTGTAGGAACTTGTGCTACTTGGCACAATAGCAATAAGATGGTAATGATGATAGCAGTGATCAGCAGTTCTGCTGTGGTAGTGTCTAGGGGACAACTAAGTCAGGCAATGCTTAGCTAGATACTTCCCAAATATAATTATGGGGTGGGGTTTTTTGTCATAAAATGTCAGATATAAATATGGGATGGAACGCCAAACTTTGTGGTGGAAAAATGGCTAATCTGCATCCAGAATTAATTCCAGGAAGAAATAATTTGGTAAGAGGCCTTAAGCCAACCTTACCCACATGGTCCAAATGTATTGGGAACCCAATTCTCAGTATATGAGAAGCTATCATTTTTTAAGAAGTATTTTTCTCTTTAGATAGAATAATAATTTTGAATCACCAACCCTCATAAGCCTTAGTCAGGATAATCAGTTGTAAGGTAGCATGGGATTTGTAGTTCAGATCATATGATAGACAGCTGGGTCCTAATCCTGGTCCAGATTCAGAAACGTAGATCTACGTAGACCCACAATCTAGATTTGGATTTTAATCAAGACCATAAATTATTTTAGGAAAATAAGAGAAGTTCAGATAGACCTTGGCTTATGACAGGCATGTCAAACTTGTGACATCACATGACATCACGCAACTATTGTGACTTTTTTCCCATTGCCAGCAATGAGGTAGGCATAGTTTTGACGTGATGCAGTTTGACCTGCTTGGCTTATGACCACAATTGGCATCAGAATTTCCATTGCTAAGCAAAGTAGTTGTTAAGTGATTCATACCTTTTTTTGACAGGGTTGTTAAGCAAATCACTACAGTTGTTAAAATGAATCACATGATTGTTAAGCAAATCTAGCTTCCCCCATTGATTTTGCTTGTCAGAAGCTGGACAGGAAGATCGCAAATGGGGGTCAAATGACCCCAAATGCTGCAACCATCATAAATACCAATTGCTAATTGCTAAGCACCCAAATTTTGATCATGTGACTGTATGGATGCTACAATAGTCATAAATGTGAGACCAGTCATAAGCCACTTTTTTCAGTGTCATTGTAACTTCAAACAGTTGCTAAATGAATGGGTTGTAAATTGAGAAGTACCTCGATGCAATGTTCATCTAGGTGAGTACATTAATGTTCAACTAATTGATCTAGTACAGCTTTCCCAAGCCAGGCACCATTTTGAATTAAGGGTAGTCCCAAGTTTAAGAACAAGTTCCGTTCATAAAGTCTCTCTTTAAGCTGAATTTCTAGGTAAGCTGGATCAGTTTTATTGTATTATTGTAGTGCTGTGTAAGTATGATTGTGTAATGAACTTGAACCATTGTGTATTTAGCAATAAGGTAAAGGTAAAGGTAAAGGTTCCCCCGCACATGCGTGCTAGTCATTTCCAACTCTAGGGGCCAGTGCTCATCTCCGTTTCAAAGCCGAAGAGCCAGCGCTTGTCCAAGGACGTCTCCGTGGTCATGTGGCCGGCATGACTAGACGCCAAAGGCGCATGGAACGCCGTTACCTTCCCACCATAGTGGTCCCTATTTTTCTACTTGCATTTTTACGTGCTTTCGAACTGATAGGTTGGCAGAAGCTGGGACGAGTAACAGGCGCTCACTCTGTTACGCGGCACTCGGGATTCGACCTGCCAAACTGCCGACTTTCTGATCGACAAGCTCAGCGTCCTAACGCACTGAGCCACCGCATCCCCTGTATTTAGCAATAGCATTTAGCAATAGCTCTTAGACTTATATACCACTTCACAGTGCTTTACAGCACTCTCTAAGTGGTTTATAGAGTCAGCATATTGCCCCCAACAATCTGGGTCCTCATTTTGCTGACCTTGGATTGATGGAAGCTGAGTCAACCTTGAGCCAGTCAGGATCGAAGGAATTGAACTCCTGGCAATGTGAACAGAGATAGCCTGCAATACTGCATTCTAACCACTGCACCACCATGGCTCTTAATTTGAAGTTTGCTACAATAGCCTCCAGACTTAACCATCATAAACTGAGCTCATCATAAACTGGGGTTTTCTTAACACAGGGAGTACTGTACAACTCTTCTTATGCTCAATCACTGAGGTATTAGTGAAATAGCAGGAGTGTAAACATAATCTGCAACAATTTGAATTGTTAACTATCTTCTGCCTCTAATCCTTGGTGGGCAGTATTTTTATTTACTGCATTAGCTAGGAACTCTATTTAATATGATGATTCAAAGCCTATTGACCATCATAGTTGACAGTTACATGTTGAAAGGCCCTTTGGGATCAATGTTGATATCTTAAACTGTAAGGTCTTTGCTACGTGAACAGCTGCTATCTTCCTGAAATGGTGTGGTCTCATAGTAGTTTTATAATAGTTAATGTTAAGCCCAGAAAGATTAGAAACACACTTAGATATTTCAAAGTCCAACTACAAGAACAAAGATGTTATCATCCATGGACATAATGCATATATTCATTGTTGCTGACTTAGGACAAGACATCTATTTTAAGAAATGGTCTTTTTGAGAAGCAAGTAATGCATAAAAGAAAGCCAATAGAAAGGAATATTCTAAGGATCATACAGTCATCCAAACCCAATACAACAAGCCAAGAAATACAGAATTAAAGAGAAATTTAAGCTGTCTTCCTTGCCTGACCTAGGACCATTAGGTTTACTCGCTAAGATAAATATAGCATCTCTTAAAATAAAACATCCATGCTAAGCCACAAAGCTCCAAGTAACATCTGGTTCTTTTGCTAAAGTACCACCCATTCTAGCCAGCTAAATAACCCCAGACATCCTCTTATATTTCCTATATCTTGCTGTTGTTTTTCCATATGCACACGTGCATGCTGTTTCAGAAAACTGTTGCTATATTCAGAAAGACATTAACACTGTGCAAAATTCTGGTGTATTTACAGAGAAGATTATCCTAGTACAATAGCCTCACCAGAATAATGTTATATTTTATAATATTATTATAAATATTATAAGACAATTTATAAACACATTATTTCTCTGAACAGTCTCCTCAGCCGATAAATGTGCAGTCTTATCTCACACCAAATAATGTTATCTGTATATTTCAACACACGGCTCTCTTTTCAAACTCTTGATTTTATAAAGTAGTAATGAAGAAATTGAGAGAATCTTCTACTGTATTTCAGGACTAAACCTGATTGCCTGCTTCAGCTTCATAATTGCTTTTTGTCCAAATTATACATTATGATGGAGAATATGAAGATGCTTCTCCATGTCTCTTAGCAGCTTTCTAATAGCATCTAACAACATGCTGTCATTGTAATGGCTTCTTCTGGTCATACGTTTCCAGAGGGACAGTGGGTCACAGTGTACTGTCATACAATATTTTGGCTCCACAGGGTATTGCATGAAATAATTTGTGAGCAGAATGACATGGAGTTGCACTATTTGCTCATCTTGTGTGGCTTTCTTTTGATCTTTTCCCCCATCCTGATATGAATGTAGGAAGCCATTTTCAAATGTTCTTTCTCATATGACAAAACACCTTTTAGAACTTTATTTTCATGTCAGAACAAATCTGCCAATTTATAAATTACTGCATAAGCAGGCATTTAAATAGATGGAATAAAACAGCTTTCAAATTCCTTCAGGGCTCAATAATCACTCTGAGGGAAATGGGTGGTTAAGAAATAGGAAATATAAATAAATATGAACCATCAATCAATCAAAGGTTCAGCGATTCATCAAATTGCCTGTTAATACCCACCACCTTCCAACCATATTTGAATCTTGTCAAATTGGTAGACAATGGCTCTTTTCTGTGTGTATAATAGCAAAAGAGAGTTTTTATTATGGTAATAGCTTTAGTGGAAATCATATGGATGAAACAGTACAATGTCTCAAATATGCAGAAATCAAATGGCTGGATAGTCTTTCGCCAATTAAAAGTTTGCTGCATCAGTAGAAGGGGACCTATATTCCTGTTCCTACTGACTTCTAAAAGCAAAAATGTAGCATTTAAACTGGGAAACCTGTGAATCTTTGAATGTTGTTGAACTGTATTAGTAGTATTCTGGCCCATATCTCAGTTGACCTCAATAGCTGAGACTGATGGAGTATAGATCACAAATGTTTGGTGAGACCCCTGATATAGCAAGTCAACAACTTCCCTAGTGTTATAAAGTGCTTTAGGAAGACATCACTTTGATTTCATCATGTAGAAATGCATGTTTTCATAATTTGGAAAGAAATCATTAATAAGTATGAGTCCGCCTGGAGAATTTTAAGCTTTTAAAGTTCATAATCTTGATTTCAAATCATTTTCTTGAAAAGCCTCATCTATGTTTCATAATTTTCTGTTTATTTCATTAGCAAATACTTGGATTACCCCTTAATGATAATACTGTAGATTTTTTTCCTCTTTCCCCAGATATTGAAATTTACATGTTTAATACATTTTTTCCTCTTTCTTTTTCTCCTATTCTGACAAAGACAACCTTTTTTTTTACAAATGACTGCTTTATCAAAAAGAGGATAACACTGTGGATTGAATTTTAGATGTGATTAAGATCATGAAAAGATAATTCCTGCTAATGATGGCAAATCAACTTGACTTTGATTATTTATTTATAAGATGTATATAGCTACCCTTCTTATGCAAAAGGGGTGGGGGGGTTCACGAACAATAAAAATATAAAAACCAACACAGAAAACTAATACCCACAACTGCCACACATCCTCAAAAAACTTTACTGGGCTGCAATCTCACACTTCCCCAATGTTTGTGGAAAAAGCCAGGTCCTGAAGGCTTGAAGAGTAGGGTTTTCCTAGATCTCAGTGGGGAGAGTGTTCCAAACAACAGAGGCAGCTGTCAAGAAGACACTCTACCTACTGTAGGTGGCAACATTTGACAGAAGGGCTCTGAAGCATACCCACCTTATCAGGGCTAGTGGAACAGGCAGGAACCTTTGGGAAAAGACAATCCCACAAATAACCTGCATCTTTGCCATTCAGGGCTTTAAAGGCGATCACTTGATTGCACCTGGAAAGAAACTAGAAGCCAGTGGAGCTGGCAGAGCAGAGGTACAGTATAACATGGACAAACTGTGGGGGCAAGCTGTGCATGCTGCCACATTTTGGGCCAGTTGTAATTTCTGTGTGATCTTCAAGGGTAGCTTGAAATGTAGCATATTGCAATAACCCAGCCTGGAAGGGACCAGAGTAAGCAAACCCTCCTAATCCAGGAATGGGCACAATTGGTGCAAAAATGTGTGTCTTTACATATTTTTAGAAAGGCCCACTCTAGCCATGGTTGCTACCCACTTTTGAGCATGAGATATTGATCTAGGAGGACCCCAAATTACACATTAGCTCTGTAAGGGAATGCAGCCTTAGAAAGGGTCAAAGATGATAACTCACCAGAACCAGGGGGAGCCCATTCCATTCGATAAAAACTCCCAGCAGTCTCATTTTGATATTAAAGAGGAGAGGTAAAAGATCCAAGTGTTGAGGCTCCCACATTGTAGGGCTCAATGTCTCAATTCTCACCAACACTGATTTGAAACTGCCATTGAAGAAGGAGAAAAGCCACTATAAAATAGGGCCTGCACCCTAGCCCCCAGAGTCAGGCCAGAAGGCTGATTGGTGGTATAAAACACCATCAAGAATCTAGAAGGGCAGGATGAATATACCATCTCCATGCCGAGTCCTCACAGGTCACCCAGAAGTGCCATCAATACTGTTCCAGTGCTGTAATCCGGTCTGAACTCTGACTGAAGAGGATCCTGATAACCACCTTCATCTAGAGTTTTCTGAAGCTGAGTACCTACCATCTGCTCAACAATCTTTCCTATGAAGGGGAAGACAGAGTCTGGACTGAGATTGTCTAATTTGGTTGGGTCCAAGAATGGCCTCTAAAGGTGGGTCCTTGTTGCATAAAGATTGAAACATTTGGGTTGGATCACAGCACCACTCACTGAGGTTACACAATGTGAATTGCACACTGGGTTACATCCTGTCATCATCCTGAAGGAGGGTCAGTCATTGCTTACTTGAAATGCTGCTGCCAGTCAGGTGACAATATGAATGGAAAGGGTCTTGCCTATTCTCAGGCAAAGGACAAAGGAGCACAGCTTCCTAAAGAAGAAACTTTGACATGTGGAGTTTGGAACTAATTATTTCTGCAAGCAAAGAATGGCCTCAGTCATGGAGCTGTAGGCCCCTTGAAAATCTGAGTGGTAGAGCACACCCTTTCCATGTAAAAGATCACAGTATTCCAAATCACATGGCTAAATAATTCCTGTGTGAAATCCTGCAGATTGTGTTTGTTTGTTTGTTTGGTGGGACCACTCACCCTAGTGACACTGGAAAGGTACAATATTTAAAAACAAATTAACACGAGAAAAGAAAATAGTATTGCTGCTAGTACTGCCAGTTTCAGGCTCGTTTTAGCATCAAAAGTCTGATGAAAAAACTTCCTACAATACCATCCCATGAAAGCAAAGATGGAGGAGCAAAAAAACAGAACACAGGTAGCCCTGCGCTATTGGAACTAAATTTTCAAATATCTGGACTATGGGACTAGTCTGGATGTGGTCCAGGTGAAAAATATCCATAAAAGAAATCTGGATGCTGAGGTAATAGGAAGGAGTCCATCTGAAGTGAAGCTGGAGGGAACGTAGGGCAGATAGCTGAGGAATCCAGAGGGAAAATTAAATTAAAGAAGAAAGCAGGAAACAGAGGATGGGAAAGGTCAAACAGGCAGAACTGGCACAAGAAAAAGAATACGGTAAGCGCTGCAAGGGCAGAGTCTGACTGATTACAATCCAAGCCAGGTGATGAAGTGTTGAATTTAAAAGGATGAACTCTGTGGAAAATGCTTATCGATGTGCTTATAACCATCAACATTTAGTTTCAAAATTTCTAGTTTAGGTCTAAAGGCAGGCCTGGGCTGATACATTCCGGTAGGAACTGAACTCTAAGCACATAGTTTCCATTGCTTTGAGTTTCAGGGTGTTCAGATATAAAGAGCTGAGTCCATGGCTGTATTCTAAAGCAGTGGAGAGAAGAGGGTCAGGCACAATTCTCACAGCTGTCACTGCCAAGTTGCCAGGTCATTGTGCCACCACCCATCCTGCTTGCTTTGCTTCACTGAAGCCCATGAGAGCAGCTCCGGCGGAAACAGGATGTGAAAATGCCCTCTGTTTGCACCCTCTCATACAACAAAAACAGTCTGGTGAGCTGGGCTTAATAAGCTGGATTTCCAGCTGATTATGCTGGGGCTGCTCTTTTATTCAAAAGATTCTGGTGTTCATCTTTAAAGGATGTCTTTTAAATCAAAAGAATACCTTTAGAACTCCAACCGACTATCTCAGAAGCTAGAACAAATGAAAAGGCTGGGAGTGGTTTGACTGGCTTCTGAGTGAATGTTTGATTATTCCTTTTATACAGTTGGTCCTTACACTATGAACCATAGTTGGCTAGAAGGATCAAGGTTGGGCACAAACTGCTTAAGACCAGATTGGTTTATTACAATAGCAGTCCAACGTGAACCACTTTTCTCACTGAGAAATGGCTTGCTCTCTGTCCATTGGATGTGCAGGTAGAAAAAGACACTGGTCTGAACCATGGGACTGCTATATATATCCTGAGATTTATAATTGGCAATTGCTGCTTTTCTAGTATCTACAGCAAAACTAAAGTACGTAGTTTGTCAAAGTACTATGATTGATTGAGGGAGCTCTCCTGGCATTTGAGTTTAAATAATTGTCTGAATGAAGTCTAGATTTTCTAACCTTTTCTAGCTCTCATGTATATACTCTATATGCATCATATGTAGTTTCACTGATACTTCCTTGACATGATGGTAACTTCAAAGGCCATTGTCAGTTATAGCATTGTTTGGGGATTAGAACTAGGATAGGTCCACACTACAATTCAGAGTGGGCAGACAAGCTAGAAGGATCACAATTCCACAATCTCATTATACTGAACATATTTCATCCCATCATCCTAGCCCAACCTAATCCATCCATGGTTTCTAGGAGATGTCTGCTAAAATTTAACAGAACCCCACAATTCAAAACAACTACTCCTTGCAGTTTTGTGATATATGTGGGTAGAAGATGAAATATGTTCAATTAGCAAACTATAGTCCCCCAGCACACTTTCTGAATTCAGTCTGAGAGGAAGGATTGGGGGGCTCAATCCCACCCAATTCCCATTGGGGGTTAGAAAGATACTATGGATGATAGTACTGAAAACAAATTGCAGTACTGTATCCCGTCCGACATGTCCACTTTGCAGCTGCCTATTCCAGAAACAGAATATTTAACACTGGCCCATAATTGGGCAATTGACTCAAGGGAGGGGCTTTTCCCCCATAAATGTCTTTTTATTACCTCCTTTAGTCAAGAAGAGGGACGCGGTGGCTCAGTGGGTTAGGACGCTGAGCTTGTCGATCAGAAGGTCGGCAGTTTGGCGGGTCGAATCCCGAGTGCCGCGTAACAGAGTGAGCGCCTGATACTCGTCCCAGCTTCTGCCAACCTAGTAGTCCGAAAGCACGTAAAAATGCAAGTAGAAAAATAGGGACCACGACGGTGGGAAGGTAACAGCGTTCCGTGCGCCTTTGGCGTCTAGTCATGCCGGCCACATGACCACGGAGACGTCCTCGGACAAGCGCTAGCTCTTCGGCTTTGAAACGGAGATAAGCACTGGCCCCTAGAGTCGGAAATGACTAGCATGCATGTGTGGGGGAACCTTTACCTTTACCTTTACTTAGTCAAGAAGAAAATCTTCCATCCTTCCCACTGAAAGTTGATCACCTCCCTTATTAAAATATAATAATTTTTATTCTGGAGTAAAGCAGAAAGGTGAGGACTAGCTTTGTTTGTTTTTATTCAATAATTTTGGATACCTTTAGAGTAGGGGTGAAGGTATTATTTAAATTAATCCTTGATTATAATATTTATTTGGCTGGAAACAGAAGGAGGAAACTTCTGGATGTCATCATCATCATCATCAACCTGGATTAGATGAAAAGACATGTAAGTTTGCTTTCTGTTTTCAGAATTCCCTATCCAAAAGTCTGTGTAGTTTCATGGGGTTTTTGCTCCGTTTTTATTCATTTTTTTAGTTTATTCTTTCCTACTGGAGCAATGTCTATTATGCACAATATAACTAAGTATATTAAAAAGGTTAAGTAAGCAGATGGTCCTTCTCATGTCTCTGCATCTTTGTGATTTACAAGCTGAAAAGATGCCATAATAACGAGACAAGCAATTGATAAAGCTGGATCCTTTGCCCTAGCATTGAAATCCTGAGACAGATCCAACTGACCATCAGCAAAGTTTGATGCAAACCTTGACAACATGCCACTGGCTATTTCCAGTACTTTACTCTGATATCTTGATGGAGGAAATGCTGCACAGGGCAGAAAGTAATGTTGGCCAGTTTTGCCTAGACATAAGAGAGGCAGAGAAATAACTACTCCTTGCTGCCTGGCTGACAAGAACATGACTTCAAATTAGCCTTCAGATAGATCTCACTCCATGCTCGGTCTTAGTGCTGCACATGTGCTCCAGCTGACATCCCATCTGTTTCACCACTCTCAGCACCCTATTAATCCAAGGGGCTGATTTGGCTCTACAAGAAGTTCTGTGATAGTATTTAGTACCAGGCTGTTTCCATATTCCACAGATCAGCCAAGATATAAATGATATAGAAAATTCCCCAACTGTACTTAGGCTCTATCCAGAGCAATAAGGCTCCTGAGGTGGATCATTTTTAACCAATCCTACAATCCACCAACAACTGGTATCAATTGCCAATCTAAAACTAGCAAAAGAGTGATCCTTCCATTGACAGCTCTTTTCTCTTCAAATGACTAGTTCAGTCTAAACCAAATTTAAAATCAAATATGTGTCTTGCAGCTTATGTGGAAGCAGATACTAGCTGGGAGAGATCCTCAGTTGATTTCAAGATAAGCCTACAAGAAGGAAGGTCAGTTTATCTTCTTTTCCTGATATGGCTCAAATACACCACTAACATACACCCACTTAACCATTATTACTTCATTGTTTGCTTCTGAGCCATTTTGTATTTTCCATTCCTCATTCTTTCCAGTTGCTTCAGTTCCAGATAGCAATGAACCAACAATTCCAGTGTTATTCCCTTCTCCTGGCACTCACATGTACAAGTGAAGGTCTTTTGGTCCCATGGCCTCCTTAGGGCTATGAAAGATGTTGCTATGCTAACTCTATGAATGAATCTCTCCCATTTTTTGCTTAAGTCAATGCTATAGTTTGGGGCATGAGGGAACAGAGAAAATGAATACTCTATCAATGTGGTTACTATAGCAACGCACTCTTACAATTGGATGGTTTATCTCAGTCACGACAATTGCACTTTGAAGTATGTTAAATTACTTGTTATTTTTACAAGTGGAATTAGTCTGTATAATAAGTATGATTTACATCTCCCACATTTATTTACTGCCTGTGGCAAAAAGGAGGCTTCCACACAATGGATAGTTGCTAGTTTTTCTGTTCGAATTGCTAAGCAGCAAAAATGTGAGTCAGATTTACGCTTGCACAATATTAATGTTTTTGAACAAACAAATGAGGTGTTGCCGAAAAGGTTCATTTGTCTGGCAAAAGACCAACATTCCTACACAAATTCTAAAAATGAACAAAAATGATTTGGACAAAGTTAAGAGCCAGATTTTTTTTTGTCGTCAAGAAAAAATAAAATAAAAAAATAGCAAAAATAAGAAAGGATGGCAATATTGTTAACTAATCTGTTTATTATTAATGTCAATGTGATTTTTTTCATTTTTCTTAAAGATTCAGAAGAAAGGGGCTGATATAACAGCAATTTATATATTTATTTATATAAAGGTAAAGGTTCCCCCACACATGCGTGCTAGTCGTTTCCGACTCTAGGGGCCGGTGCTCATCTCCGTTTCAAAGCTGAAGAGCCAGCGCTTGTCCGAGGACATCTCCGTGGTCATGTGGCCGGCATGACTAGACGCCAAAGGTGCACGGAACGCTGTTACCTTCCCACCATAGTGGTCCCTATTTTTCTACTTGCATTTTTACGTGCTTTCGAACTGCTAGGTTGGCAGAAGCTGGGACGAGTAACAGGCGCTCACTCTGTTACGCGGCACTCGGGATTCGACCTGCCAAACTGCCGACTTTCTGATCGACAAGCTCAGCGTCCTAACCCACTGAGCCACCGCGTCCCCTATATATATATAGGGGATATTTCAGGGGATATTTTTTCTTTTTGCTATCATTATCCAGAGCAGATTCCCCCATCACCTTCCAAATATGTTGAGACTGTAATTCTTAAAATTCCTGTCTCCTTGATTTCTGGAAGTTCCAACCTATCTGGAGAATGCCAGGTCAGGAAAGGTCCTGAGATATATTTTTTTTCTATTCTACATTAGAGTTGTAAACACACAATTTCTCCTTGTTCTGTAAAACAGTAGCTCCAGATCAGAACTTAAAAAGTTAAGCTGTTCAGCCTTTACATTCAGTTCTCTCTAAGCTTAATCTCTGCAACCACTAATGCAAGTTTAAAAAGAAATGTAGAAAGCTTCCAAAGAAATAAATAGTCTTGCTGAGCATGCACTGCTCACACAATTATTCCATTCTACATATGCATGTTCTGGGAACCACAAACCCAAGTTTGGAGGCCGCAGCTGGCCCATGACCCAAAGTCTAAGAACGGTGTTTCTGAACCTTGCTGGCTGGGGATTCTTGGGAGCTGAAGTCCATGGATCTTAAAGTTGCCAAGGTTGAATAATACTGATCTTAGAGTTTCATTAAGCTTTATGAAGACCAGGAAAACATTTATGTTCATCCTCTGCTGTTGCTTGCAGAGTTTTTGCTCTTACTACTGGTACTATATGCCAAATAAATACAAATACAATTACAATTTTCAAACCTGGTTTTGCTGTCACTTTTGGGGCTAACTTTTTCTAGTTCCTTTGTTTCTACTAATGTTTGTGGTTTTTTTTTCAATAAAGGATCTTATGTTATTATTAAACCTCAACGCCGACCAAGGTGAAGACTAGGCATTAGCCATGCAGATGGTGGAAGCAGCAGGAATGATATTTTTTTGCTCAATTAATCAGGTTCATCTAGAATGTTTCTGTAGCAATTCAGATGAAGCACATCTTCTGATGCATCCTGAGATCCATAAGAACATTTCAGCTACTTTGGCTGGTTTCTGCAAACTGATTATTCCTAATTGCAAATTGAAATATTGTTTGGAAAACTATTGTTGTCATGGTGACCTTAGCTACACACTTTTTACTGTCATCTTAAAACATCTTGTACATTTTCATAAAATCCTTTTTAAAAAACATTTGCAGGACAGTTCAAGCCTGTGCTTTTTATGATGACTGCACTATTTGTGAAAGGATTATTGTTTTTTTATTTAAAAAAGAACTTGTGCTCTGTATTTGTTAACACACAAGCAATTTATCAAATAAATACTAATCATTTGTAATAAAAAATTGTGAAACCAGTTTGGTGTAATAGTTAAAGGTCCTGTACTAAAACCAGGAAAAACTAAATTCTAGTCCTTCCTTGCCACAGAACTATATGACTTTGGCCAATCCCTATCTCATATTCCTAGAAAGAATGGAATGTTAACCACCTCAAAATGTTGTTAAGAATACTACATGGACCTGTCCATGTGGTCACCAGAATTCAAGACTAACCTGAAGACCATAACAAGAGCATTGTCGCGCTCCGCGGGCCCGACGCCCGCCAGCACCACGAGCGCGACACTTACCGGCAAAAGACCCACCAGCACCTGTTTCCTCCAGCGCTGACGTCCTCGGCGGGGCCCGGGCCGCGGCAGCATCCCACCGGCTGCGCTGGCGACGGCGGCCTGAGGAGGGTCGCTCGCCTCCACACGTTGGGGCCTCGGAAGCACACACATGCGCTGTGCGGCCCGACCTTTCCCTGCCGGCTACGGAAGCCTTGCAGGGTCCTGGGCCCGGCCTCGTCCTGCCGGCTACGGTGGCCTTGCAGGGCCATAAGACTAAACCAGCTGTAGCCTTAGGCCTCGGGATGCTGACAGGCAAGACACACCGGCCTGGGGCTGGGGAGCTGGCGAAACGGGGAAACGAAGCCGAGGCCTCACCGGCCCTGCGAACGGGGGGGGGGTGAGCAGCCGGAAGAGGCAGCGTTGAAGGTGCTGGTTCTGGGGGACGGGTGTGGGGGTGGCGTCTGGTGGCGACGGAGCGAGCATACGCGAGGGGACTCACCTGGGGGTGGAGGGTGCCGGGTGGCGGGACGCGTCACGAAAGGAGGTATCTGGGAGGTATCTGGGAGGCGTCTGGGAGGGGCGGGCGTTAAATACGGATTGGGCGGTTATGGGTGCGGTCGGGTGGGCCGTGGGCGTGTACATGCAGCATGTATAAAATAGCGTTGGCGGCAGGTAGCAGCCAACGCTGGCTTTGTTCTTTTGTGGAGTTTGTTTGCTTTTGCTTAATAAACCGTTTCCTGAAGAACTCAGCATTCGTCCCAGTTGCTTGATTTTCCCTGCTCTCCGGACGAGGTTTGAGAAGCATAATGAGTAAAATTAAATGATGTAGTTGCATTTCTGAATCAAACCATAGCCAATATGAGCTGTGGACAATGCAGAAAGACAGCATCTATGCAAAAGAGCCTTGGTGGAGCAGTGGGCTAATGCCTCCTTAAGTAACACCAGCTGCCTGCAATTAGTGCAGGTTCGCATCCCACCAGGCTCAAGGTTGACTCAGCCTTCCATCCTTCCGAGGTAGGTAAAATGAGGACCCAGATTGTTGGGGGCAATAAGCTGACTTTGTAATAATGCCGCTTGAGGGGGGGGGGCGAAAGCCCTAATAAGCAGGCATATACATAAAATGAAGGCTATTGCTAAGCACATTGATTTGTGCTTTAAATTGTAAGCTGCCCTGAGTCTTCGGAGAAGGGCGGGATATAAATGGGATTAAAAAGAAAAAAGAAATATTCCAAAATATTGGTAGACTAATTTCTCAGACTGATGTATGACTATTTTCTTTAACTAGAATTTACTCTCTTGAATTTTGTTTTGTTGATTTTGATTGTATATTGCAAAGGCCACAGATCTCTTATATCTTCTCAGTATTATTGTAACCATGTCCATAACAAATTCAAGCTTTTATTCCCTTTCATTTCAAGAATGCTTAACATCAAACTCCTGTCTTGTTCTGGTCCAATTATTCCTAAGGCAATTAAGGTGAAACTTCCAAGTGGCAACAAGTAACTGGTGTTTTGAATTAGAAAGAGCCCTTAAATTTGCTTATGATTAAAAACAAAACAAAGCACTACTTTGGAAATAAGCAGTTTCTCATTTCACTTGTGAGCCTGTATAATTGATTGGATTCCCTATGGAGTCTATTAGAAAATTCTATTTCATTTGCTTGGATTTTAAAACAGAGCACTTTATATGCTTGCTGAGAGTAGAATTACATCTTATCTTGGCTAACAGGGTTTCCTGAAACAAAGTTTGCTAAAGTACCATTGATATATGAGGAAAGATTGTGAATTCCAGTATCTCCTAGTCTACATGAATGACAGTATTGGGAAAGAAATTCAGAGTAAGATGACAAGTGAAAATAATACACATATAAATATTTACTGCAACTAAAGTATATTTGAAAGTTTTTTTTTAAATGTTACTGATGGAAGAGCTGTACAGCCGCTAAAAAGAAAGCTTAGCATTTCTTCCTTTTGGCAAAGGACTAAAAAGTTTGGAGTATTTTGTTTAGTGAAAACGATGACTAGGAAATAATGCAAGTTATTTAAAAATTATAGTTAAGTGAAAGAAATAGATATTTTGAATATATATTGGTGGTGCAATGTAGAACAAAGAATTCCAAACACAAGTGAAGTGTACATCACCCCATGAAATAGTATTAGAAATAATTTCTTTAGTGACCTTAAAGGTTGACTTCCTGTTCCTTGGTAGATGGTGTAGGCTGAGCTTGAGTCACCATTAAAATGAAGAAGTCAATCTGAGCAACTTTTCTGCCTTGATCCTTTTTGGCTGGTCTACTCTATGAGCCTAAATATTAGTCCATTCCAAAAGCATCAGATTAGTTCTTGATAAAGAAGAGCTGAATTATTTTATCTTTCCTTCATACTGTCAAGTCTAGCCTCACTTCCTTTGCTGATATCCCAGGCTAATAGATATTCCTCTTTTCCTTTCTCACTGTAGCACAATTATAGAGGGCTAAAGTGTGTTTGTGTAGATGCTGGAAGGGATGAGTGTCTTCAGCCATCTCAGGGTTGTGTACAGAAGCAATTGTAAAGAAGGAAGGAGGAAGCTAAAATAAACACAACCCTTCAGATGAAAGGTGGTGTTTTTCTCTTATCACATCCATTAAAATTCCAATCCAGCAAAGAAGAAAGAACAACCAGGATCAGGAACTTCTCAGAATTTTCAGGCATCATTGAGAAGAGCAAACAGCTTGTGCTCTGTTCATTTTTCTTCCACTGCTTTGTTATTGTCCAGAAGGGAGTGGGGTTAATGCTTTAGGAATAAAGAGAAAACCACAGTCGATGGGTTGTAATTCTGGAGACTGGTTAGATGGAATGATTAATTGAAGTAAGGTCATATGTTACAACTGTAAGAGCAGTCCTGCTCAGTTTAGCAGGGCCAACTAAGAGATTTTGCTGGTGGGCAAAGGATATCTCCTCCCATATAAAAACCAATTGATTGGCAATTGAATCAATCTTTGAGAAATGCAATGGGGCAGCAAACCCAATTGCTCTAAAGGTTTAGACAGATCCATGAGCTTGTTGCTGTCCCAATCACCTGTTTACATGAGGCAGTTGCTTTGCATTAGGTAAGGCCAGCCCTGTGTTCAGTATTTTCAATTGCATGTAAGCTTTCATCTACTGCTCTCTGTCACCCTTGTTATTTCTCTCTTTTTCTTCTCAAAAAAGAGAGAAACTGGTGTGTCTGTGTGTGTGTGTGTGTTTCTGTTGGAAAAAGGAGATGACTGGTTACCTGTTGCACTAGGTTTCCAAATAACAGAAAGTGGTGCTCAGTGATGTTTTCCATCACCATGAGGCAGAAATTTTATATCCATGAATTCAAGATTACTAAAAATGTGCAGAGATATCAAGATGTACAAGAAAGACTGGGGAAATGAGCAAACAATTTTGTTGAAGATTTACAAATACTTTATTTAGCTCAACAGATAATCTTGATCTTCATTGTGTTTTAATATTTTAGTTAATCATTTTACATTATTTGGGTGAAACCTTTCAGTGCACCTTAAAAAAGTAAGGTAAAGGTTCCCCCGAACATGCGTGCTAGTCGTTTCCGACTCTAGGGGCCGGTGCTCATCTCCGTTTCAAAGCCGAAGAGCCAGCGCTTGTCCGAGGACGTCTCTGTGGTCATATGGCCGGCATGACTAGATGCCAAAGGCACACGGAACGCTGTTACCTTCCCACCACAGTGGTCCCTATTTTTCTACTTGCATTTTTACGTGCTTTCGAACTGCTAGGTTGGCAGAAGCTGGGACGAGTAACAGGCACTCACTCTGCTACGTGGCACTCGGGATTCGACCTGCCAAACTGCTGATCTTCTGATCGACAAGCTCAGCGTCCTAACCCACTGTGTCCCTTAAGTGCACCTTACACAACTATAAAATGAGAACAAACAATAACGTCATTGAAGCATATTGCAAAATAATGAAAACAGCAATAGCAAATAACCATCCGAATGAAATGGAAAATGTACAAAGGTCACATAAAAGCCGATATAAATAATAGTGGATTTCAGAAATCGTGGATTTAGAGCATTCCATACTACTTTCATAGTTATTGATGGTAGGCAGGTGTTATAAGACTCATTTCAGGAATGTGAGGGAGGGTGAGTTAAATTTCTTGGGTTCAAATCAGAAAGACTTTAAATGTCAAAATGAATATTTCATATTTGATCTCCCCACCCCCTGTGAACTTAGTTGGCACAGCCTTGGTGTAATAGAATCAGCATGTTGGGCTACATAGCTATATTTTGTATTGGATGAAATTTCTAAATTGTCCTAACAGTAGTAGCATCTGGGCTAGATGTAATCAATGAAATCATACTATAGATGGGAATGGCAACATGATTACAGAAAATCCAAGATATTATTCAGTCATTTTGGGATTTTGGAGGTGCTAACATTTTTCCTCTTTCTCTTTCATGGGATCCTACTTTGCAACAGTGTTGTAAATGGAATGGCATTAGCACAGGTAAATGGGTTAGCTTCCCCAGCTCAGAGGTTTGAACTATAAAGCCCATCAAAGTAACGAGCATGGAAAATGTATAGTCCAACACAATTAGAAAATGGCAAATTGAAGGCTGATATATTGAGATAATCTAAAGCTGAATAATACAAACAAGCAGAGAAATTATGATTCTATATCAATTTTTTTTTAAAAAAACACAATCCTGAGCTTGCTATTTTTTCAATGATGACCTCTTTGGGCAGTCTATGAGATGTCTAGCCATACCTTGACTAAAGCAGAAGGATTGTACATTCTGTCCTCTGTAATTTCTTACATATTCTGCTACGATGGCTTAGAATCATAGAAACATACAGTTGGAAGGGATCTTGGGGGTGTTCTAGTCCAACCCCTTGCCCAGTACAGGAGTCTGCATACCATTCTGGATAAAGGGCTGTCCAATTTAGTCTTGAAACCCTTCAGAGATGGAGAAACCATGACTTCAGGAGGTAGGGTCTCACAGTCAGGAAATTCCTCTTTAGTTCAAGTTTGGATCTCTTACTATAAAGCTTCCACCCATCCAGTTCTTGTCTTACCTTCAGGTGATAAGGAGAATAAATGTACCTCTATGTGACATCCCTTTATGTATCAGAAGACTTCTGTCATGTCTCCCCTTAGCTTTTTCTCCTTTAAGTTAAACATATCAAGTAGTTTTAACGTTTCTGTATAGATTTAGCCTCCCAGCTTGTTACCATTTTTGTTGTTCTCTGCCCTCTTTCCAGATCCTCAAAATCCATTTTTTATAGTGACTAGAATTGGACACAGTATTCTAGATGTAGGCTGACTAGAGCAGCATAGAACAGTACTGTTACTTCCTGGGGTCTTGATATAATACCTGTATTGATGCAGGCCAAAATTGCATTGACTTTTTTTGGCAACAGAGCACATTGCTGGCTCATACTTAACCTGTGATCTACCAAGGCACCCAGATGTTTCTCACAATTACTATTGCTAAGCCTGGTACAAACCATCTGGTCTTTCCTGCCTAAGTGCAGAACCTTAAATTTTTCATTATTGAACAACATTTTGTTGGATACGGCCAATGTTCAGGTTTACTAAGTTCTTTTGAATCCTAAGCCAGTCTTTAGGGTTATTAGTGTGGTGGGATGGAGGGTTTGTTGTCACTGTGTGTTGGGGGGAGAGAGCACAGGGGGAGGCTCAGCTAATCTCAATGTACACATGTTGTACTTTGACAATAAAGGTTTATTATTATTATTATTATTATTATTATTATTATTATTATTATTATTATTATTATTATTATTATTATTATTATTATTATTATTATTATTAGCAGTTTCCCCCACAAATTTTACAAGCATCCTTCATCTAAGTCACTTATGAAAATATTGAATAGTATTAGACTCAGGAAGGAACCCTCATGTGAATAAGGCCTATTCAAGATCACCTGTTGGCTACAGTTGTTCAATCAATTGTGAATCCATCTCATTGTGGGACCATCCAGTCCTCATTTTTCCAGTTTATTGAGAAGGAAACTATAGTCTACCATATGAAATGCCTTACTGAAATGTAAATACACTATATCCACAGCATTCCTTTGGTTGATCAATCAAGTCATATTGTCAAAGAAAGTGGTAAGATTTGTGGCACAACCCATCTTTAATAAATCTATGCTGTCTTCAGATAATCACACTATTCATTTCTAAGTGCTTGCAAATCCACTCTTAATTATCTTTTCTAGGATTTCCCTAGATATTGACATCAAGTTCCTGGGTCCACTTTTCCCCCAATTTCTTAAATATGGGAGCTATGTTGGCTTTTCTCCAGTCTTTTGACACTTCTCCTGTGATCCAGTATTTCTCAAAGATTGCGGTCAATGGCTCTGAGATTGATATCAGAAACACTAGTTTAACTGCCTTTAGTTCTCCCTGTCAGCAATAAGATAAATACTAGAACTGCACGATCCCTCTCTCCCTATCATTTCTACTTCTTCCCTGTTGTATTAAATCCAAAAAGCCTTCTGGATCCTTTCTCCACCTTTAAACAATGAAGTTGTTTTGCAAGGGACATCAATAACCTGTTAGATCTCCCACTTCCTGCAAATTCTCTATGACATACTGCCTACTACATGTACTGCCTACTACATGGATCAGTTTAATTCCTTTTGTCTTTTTTTAATGAACAGACGATTCTACAATCACTAAAACAATATCTTTGGAGATTTTCTCTTCTGTCAAACAGTTGTGATTCCAAAAAAGTACATAATGAGGATGTTGGAGAATAAGTTCAGGGGCAGGATTTGGGAGAGGGTAGGCAGGCTTGCTTACACTAAACATTCATGGGCTTATGTTTAGTTAAGCACCAGGAAAAAAACATAGCATAATGGGTCACAGATGTTAAAAAGAAGACATCTATGGGCATTGGGAATGCTTTTTGCAAATGTTATTGGGTTAGATGCATTCTGAGGCAAGTGCATTTGGAAATGGAAGCAGCTAGCTATTTTAATGCAACACCTAAGTCCCCAAGGGACATTTAATAATATGAATGGGATTCATAATGGAAAAGCAAAATTACTTGAAGGGGAGCTGTGCCAGCTGGCACATCTCATCTACCCTTGAAGATTGAAGAATAGGCTCAACACAGGTTCAGCCTTGTCTCAAGGACAGTAAGTCCCTCCAGGCTTCTTTCTTAACGGGGTGATGTCACTATAGCTAAGTCTAAACCTGATTTAAATTGTTGGAGATGACTGATAGACATAATCATAAAGAGAGTTAACTGTTAATGCAAACCAGTGGAGTATGCACTTAAAGAGGCAGAGCAATTACCCACACAAAGATTCTTGCATTGCAGAGGAAGTTTACAAGCAGCTGGTTGATAATGGCTTTCTTTTTGCAAAAATAAATGCTTTCTAAACAAACCACCAGATGGTATTTTAATGGGGCTTTGATTTTGAGAACTGGTAAATACATTATAGGTACAAACATTTATCAAATTTGTTTTACTCTTGGATCATTATCTTGTTCCCACAGAGAGGGCCTCCTCAGGGTGCCACCGGTCAGAGAATGTCGACTGGTGGCCCCCAGGGGGAGATCCTTCTCTGTGGGCGCCCCGGAGCTATGGAACCAGCTACCGGTTGAGCTCCGGATGGCGCCCGACCTTCGCTCCTTTCGCCGTGAGCTAAAAACATACTTTTTTGAACAAGCTGGCCTGGCCTGATGAGGGGATTGGGGGGGGTTTGCTATTGTTATTTTACTAGGTTTTATAGATGTATTTTAGTATGTGGGCATTTATTTAATCTAGTTTTAACTTTTGTAATTTGTATTTTTATTCTTGCCCTGTTCACCGCCCTGAGTCCCTCGGGAGAAGGGCGGTATAGAAATATTATTAAATAAATAAATAAATAAATAAATAAATCATTGATATATGCAGCCTCCAGTCTTTGTGCATAGGTTGTAAATGCCTCCTGATTGGTTATCAGTGGTTCCTGACAATGCCTGATGGTTCCTTGTACTTTTTCACTGCTGTCTTTAGCCTTGCTACTGTCTAGAATAGGGGTCTTCAAACTTGGCTCTTTTATGACTTGTGGACTTCAACTCCCAGAATTCCTCAGCCAGCATGCCTGGCCAAGGAATTCTGGGAGTTGAAGTCCACAAGTCATAAAAGGGCCAAGTTTGAAGACCTGTAGTCTAGAACAAAGTTAACAGCAAAATTCTTTTTTGCCACTTGAATGTAATTGTCATTGCTAGCAGATGTCCTTTCAGGAGTTCAGTCATTTTATTTCACTATTTATAAAATGTTTATCTCACCTTTTTCATCATTAAAACTGATCCCAGGCGGTTTAATTAAATATGACATGACATGCAGGCACCTTGTGCAAGGACCCTTGGAAAAGACACTACTTATATGTGGCCAAGAGATTGAACTACTAGTTTGTTCTTAATAGTGCAATGGGCTGAGTCCTGGCTGTTTTTCTATCTTCATATCAGAGTAAGTGAAGGAGAAATAAGGAGCTTGTCTTAAAAAGGTGCTGAGCAGAGTTTTCATACTGAATGCTAACATCTACACATGGAAAAGATGTAAAATTAGACATACAAGAGGTGCATATGAGAAGCATAAAAGAATCTGAGTGGTTCACTTACCTGACTTATTGGTCAATCTTTACAGTCCAAAAGACTGCTTACTCTTTAGCATTGGCTTCTGTGGGAAACCTCTGGCATCATTGGAGCTGTCAGTTTCCATGGTTATGGTGGAGGATGGGAAGGGGCGATGGACTGAAGATCCAAAAAGCCACACCTTCTCAGTCCTGGACTGACAGTAGGAAAAAAAAATGATTTCACTGACAGGAGGAACATTTTGGCTGGATCCAAATACTATTCCTTTTATCCTTTCAGCTCCTGGACTGCATCCTTGGTGCTCTCTGGCCTAGCAGTGATGATTTACCTAGTTTGGGTAATGAAACCTTTGGAAGAAAACAACCAAACCCAGAGAGCACCAGGGACCCCTCATTTCAACCCCAAGCTACAAATATTGTCCTTTATTAGTTGCATGGCTTTAGCAAAGCTCTGTCATAAAGGGCCCCAATTTCTCTTTAGGGTTACATGCTCTTGATGCTCTCCCCTTTTTTGGCACTTGGCCTCTATATTTAATTTGCTCTCCCTTCACATACTGCAGCTTCACAAGAGTGAACTAGGTAAAATTGAGCATTACCATTTTATAAGATATGTCCTCAATAAATTACTCACCCCTGTCCTTTCTAAATGCTTAGAAAGCTCTTCCCTCTTTCCATCAAAAATGATGTTCCCTGAATCATTACTTCCCATCTCTAAACTCTTTCAGTTGACATTTCAGGTAACTTTAGGATAAATGCTCTAACAGTGACACTGACCAAGAGGATTTTTTCCACAGAGATGAATAAGGAAAAACTACACTTGCTTCCTGCACTGCAGATTGTCCACTGCCTGTAGAGTTGGACTAAATGGTCTCAACATCTCTCTAAAATCACATCGTTTGGAACTTGCCCTAGTAGCCAGCCTGCAGAGGAATAATCTCAGGGGCCTGGGAGTTGATCCTATGCCATATTTTGGATCTTGCTTTTGCCTCCCTGCAGATGAGAAACCGTTGCCAAAAGGAAATAGGAAAAGGGTGGGATTTTCATTTTAAGTTTCCTGAACTTCAATCAATGTCAAATGTAGGGACATTGGTGATGTGGTGCTTCTCGAAAGGGGAAATATAAAGAATGATTTTGTATTTTATTACTTATACCGGGATAGAGAATGTTTTAAAAAAAACCCAAACAATACCAATCTCAGAGAACTAAGGTGGGGCTGGAAGATGAAGAATTGAATTTATTGAAATATGAACATAATTCTTGGGTGTATAAATCTTCAGATAAGGTGGAAAGGTGGGAAAACAAAGTTGCTTCCTTTCCATATACCATTAAATCAAGGTTTTAGGACAAAAGAATTGAAAGGAAATGAAAACTATTAGCCAACTACAGCACCTTTTTAGTTGATTGGAAATTAAGGTACAGGATATGCTTCTCACATGTTTCAAGTTATATAAATGTTTGACAAGTTCAATGGATTTCCTTGCCTTCATAACCTTTTGCAACCCTCCAGATACAGTACGTGGGACTACAACTCCTATTTATTCCTCAAGTAGCACACTTAATGTCTAGGCAGCCTTGAAAAATTAGTCCCAGTGCATCAACGTGGGAGATGTTTATTACTAAACATTAGTAGTTATAATTATTACTAAAGGCACTGTATGCTTGGACACTGTCATCACCCAGTTCCCAGTAGGTTTGATGTTACAGCTGGAAGAGCACAGCAGAGTAGAAGAGTAGAAACAACATTGGAACCATCATTATCTCTTGATTCCCATCTTATTATTAGCCAAAACATAATCTTTATTCCTGGCAGGAAGATAGTGATACTTCTTATCTAAATTTTTGCTACTGACTTATTTATATAAAAAAGTGTTTTTATCCTTAAAAATGAATTCCAAACTGGGAACACATAATGATAAATTAAAAGCTATTAAAACAATAGCTTTGTTAAAACTAAAAACAATGTGCTTAAAACCATGAACAGCTTTAAAATAGCAGGATAGCTCTCTACATGGGGCTGCCTTTGAGGACCACCCGGAAGCTCCAACTGGTACAGAATGCAGCCGCGAGAGTTGTGTTGGGAGTCTCCCGATACTCCCATGTTACACCTTTGCTCCGTGAGCTGCATTGGTTACCAGTTGCCTTCCGGGTGAGATTCAAGGTACTAGTAATGGTGTTCAAAGCCCTACATGGCAGGGGGCCGGAGTACCTCAGGGAACACCTGCTGCCGGCATCAATCTCCCTGCGCCCTGTGCGTTCCCACAGAGAGGGCCTCCTCAGGGTGCCTCCGGTCAGAGAATGCCGGCTGGTGGCCCCCAGGGGGAGGGCGTTCTCTGTGGGCGCTCCGGAACTATGGAATCAGTTACCGGTAGAGCTCCGGATGGCGCCCGATCTTCACTCCTTTCGTCGCGATCTCAAGACGTTTTTGTTTGTACAAGCCGGCCTAGCCTGATGGGGGATTGGTGGGGTTTTTTTTTTATTCTTGTATTCTTAATATTATCTTTGGGGTTTTATAATTGTAATATATTAATTGTTTTAAAATCGGGCAATTACGGTATTTAATTTCCTTTTAATATTTGTAACTCTGTATTTTATTCTTGCCCTGTGAACCGCCCTGAGTCCTCAGGGAGAAGGGCGGTATAGAAATATTATTAAATTAAATTAAATTAAATAAAACATCAATCTCTTCCGCATGCCTTTCATAGTGATATGCAGATGTGCTGGGAGTGAAGTATCCAAAGCTGCCCAACCTCAGCCTCATGGTTGAGTTTTACTCCTCCTGGGAAGTGCTGGCATGGATAAGGCTCTTCTGTAAGATTCACACCTCATACCTGACAAAGAGTGTAGGTATGTAGGTTTGTACAGGTAATCCTCATCTTATGACCAGAATTGAGCCCAAAATTTCTGTGGTTAAGTGAGATATTTGTTAAGTGAGTTTTCCCTTATTTTATGATGTTTCTTGCCACAATTGTTAAGTGAATCACTGCAGTTGTTAAGCAAGTAACATGATTGCTAAGTGAATCTGGCTTCCTCATTCACTTGCTTGTCAGAAGGTTGCAAAAGTTGAACATGTGACCACAGGACACTGCAACCATCATAAATATGAACCAGTTGCCAAGCATCTGAATTTTGATTACGTGATCATGGGGATACTACAAAGGTTGTAACTTTTTTCAGTCAGTGTCCATGTAATTTTGAATGGTCACTATACAAACTGTTGTGAATTGAGGACTGCTTGTATATTTGTGCCTTTGAGTCAGTGTTAACTTCTGGTGAGCGCCTGGACTGATCCCTGCAGTTTTTCCCCCCTAAGATTTCAGAAGTGATTTGCCATTTCCTGCTTTCTAGGGCTGAGAGAGAGTGACTGGCCCAAGGCCACTTATGTAGCTTAAGGCCTAATATAGGACTAGAACTCATAGTCTCCCAATTTCTAGCCTGAAGTCTTAACCACTGCACTAAATTAGTTCTCAGTGTAGTGAAAAAGGATCAAGGGGGAAAAATAAGGTAGGATTTGGTTACCACATGCAATCTCAGAAAACATATCCTATTTGTTTTGAGTATCTGAATCAGATATACTTTGATTTAAATCACCAAAACATCTGTACATGTGCAGAAAGAATCCACAAATCTGTCTGAATTGTTTTAATACTTCAAATTAGTCTGAACCTTGTTGCATATTTTGGATTATAAATAAGCTCTGCCTCAGAATGAGTTCTAAGTCTCATGATTATGTGTAATTCTCTTCAGCTGTATATTAGAGGGAATGGAATATTTTTTTTCTCCCTTCCCATTCTCTGAATGACAGATTACCCAAATTCAGATTATCGTCTTTTTTGAAAATCCAAGACTATACTTCTGTCTTCTGACCTGATATGAGCTTTACACTGCTATGATATGCAAATATATTAGGCAACAGGTTCTACTGAACTCAATCACACATTTCTCAGTTGATATGAACAGGAGTATAGATTAATAATTTAAGCCTATCTGGGTTGTAGACTGCTGTCTAGATGAAGCCAAGCAAATCAGACACAGTCTTGGCATGTGAAAATATTCTATTGTGAAACAGTCTGAGATATGCAAATTAGGTAAATTCACTTTAAAAGAAGAGGGAGGCAATAATTTTCTACAACATTCTTAGGACTGAGCAGATATTATTATTCTTGTGTTTGTTTGTTTTTTAATCCCATTTATATCCCGCCCTTCTCCGAAGACTCAGGGCGGCTTACAATCTAAGAAGCACAAATCAATGTGCTTAGCAATAGCCTTCATTCTATGTATATGCCTGCTTATTAGGACTTTCGGGGGGCCCCAAGCAGCATTTTTACAAAGTCAGCTTATTGCCCCCAACAATCTGGGTCCTCATTTTACCTACCTCGGAAGGATGGAAGGCTGAGTCAACCTTGAGCCTGGTGGGACTCGAACCTGCACTAATTGCAGGCAGCTGGTGTTACTTAAGGAGGCATTAGGCCACTGCTCCACCAAGGCAGTTTTAAACACTGCAGCAACAGAATACTGCTTATTCTTGAATATATTATTTATTCTTCCAGAATCAGAGTAGTACATGGGAATCTGGGTATATGGCCCTTAACATCAGTTTTGAGCAGATGAAAACAAATGGAATATTCTATTTGTGGGTGGAATCAGGCTTCCATTTCCTAGAACCACAAGGGAAATGACTAAAGTTACATTATCCTCCATGTCATTTAAACAGGGTTTTGCATTACCACTAGCTATTATTTTAATGTAAATCCTACACTTGCTATTATGTACATGCTAAAATTGCTTTTTTTCCTTTCCAAAGGACATTAGCAAATTGCAGTATGCACTCACATAGACAAAGAGAATAGGAAGAAGTATGCAGAAAAGAAAATTTCTGCCTAAAGCAACAAGGTCGTTTTCCTCAGCCTAATGCTCTCCAGATACCTTGATCTTCAACTTCCATAATCCCCAACCATTGTTGAATTATCCCTTGGCATAATACTTTTGCCTAATGCCATTACCAGCTTTGAGGTTTTATTTTGGAACGAAAAATGGAGTTCAAAACTTCAATTGAGTACGTAATTTACAAGCAATCCCTGAAAACTGCCAACTATTCCTTCCAATTGGCAATTTTTAAAGTGGAAAGCAACAGAGTAATGGGAGAGTTAATTATATTAAACTACATGTAAATTAAACATAACCAAATTTATCTAGATACCGCTGGCAGTGGTTCTCTCACCAGCATCTCAAAGGCTAAATCGTGGCCCTTCTTCTAGAAAGAGATGTGACTCTCTAGCTTTAAACAATAAATATCGAGAGAAGATTACAAGCTAAGAAATTACAATACTATATACTCACTATCACAAAAATTACAGTTCTTTGCCAATACAGCAAAATAATTTTCCTCTGCTTGTCGAGTTAATTTGATACTGCCGCCAGTAAGCTCTCTGTTCTGAAACTGACCTCTAAATACCTTTAAAGCTTTGTCTCGCTGGGCCTCATGTTCAGATCTTCCAAAGGTCTGAAGAAGGGCAGTCATCTGGAAGAAATCCTTTGGCCGAATCAATTCCAAATTTATACAGAAAAGCTATATTAAGCAAGGAGTCCACATTCTTCAGCCCTCTCCAGCAAATCTTTCATATGCTATCTCACAGTGCCAGTAAAGTACTTTGGCATTTTGGGGTTTGGGGTTTTTTTTTGAAGGAAATTCCAATGTAACACTTTGAAGCGGCTTGCAAATTCTGTGTTTTACATTCATCTGAATATTCCATAAACAGTTCTGAATCCAAGTTATATCTGAGATTGGATCTGCCACATTTTATTTGACAAAAAGGAAGAGAAACAGAAGAGGCAAGAGAAGTTTGCAGTTCTTTAAAGTAATTCAGGTGACAGAAATGTTATTCAAAGAATGATCCCGGCATAAAGCAACTCAAATACTGTCTTGGGAATAAAGAGAATTGTCTATTTTTTTAAAAAAAAACAAGTCTTGTACAACTATTGCTGAATTTTAAAACTTTTGGAAATCAAATCGCCAAAAATTTGCCCATCACTTATTTTTTTAAGCTCAATTTGAAAAACAATGCTATAATAAGAAGAGCAGTTAGCTAGGAAAAACAGTAGGTCTCCCACATTTCTTGCATGTGAATTACAGAACCAGTGTCACTGGTTGACAACAAACTGTGAACACCAAGATTCACACGTCAGCCACAGCTACAGTCTGCAGACAGAAGTACAATGAATTCTTGGGAATAGCTAGAACTCTGTTGTGTTCTCAACAACCCAATTAATAGATTCAACAAAGTTCAGATTGGCATAGATCAGTTTCCCAGTGGCCTGCACTCCCTGACTAAAAATGTCTTCAGCTTCCAAGAAATGTAATTAGACTACAATTGTGTTCTTGAAAAATATGAAGAATTCAACAGGAAGCAAAAATAAATGGGCAGGGACCATTGTCTACTTAGTACACTTCTCACACCCTATCAAACAAAGACAAGCAATTATTCTTATAGGATATGGAATGATTATCTTCAAATCTCTGAAGATCCAGAGTGCAGAAGATGCAACAGACTTAACAGAGTTGGAAGAGATCTCGGAGGTCTTCTAGTCCAACCCGCTGATCAGGCAGGAAACCCTATACCATTTCAGACAAATGGTTGTCCAATCTCTTCTTTAAAACTTCCAGAGTTGGAGCACCCACAACTTATGGATGCAAGAAGTCATTCCGCTGATTAATTGAGGATACAGCTACCACATTTTACATAAATAGTGTGAAAGACCACATGATATTAAAAGTTGTTTATCAGTGGAGCAAATTGTTAATTTGGTCTAGACTCTAGTGGCTAAGGCATGAGGCTAGAAACCAGGAAAATATGAGTTCTAGTCCCACTTAGGCATGAAACCCAGCTGGCTGCCTTTGGACCAGCCTCTCCAACTCCCCTCACAGGATTGTCATTAGGAGGAAGGAATATAGTACATGTTTGCCACCTTAAGTTATTTATAAAAATAATAAAGGTGGGATACAAAATATCTAAAGGGAAAAAAAGGCTTTCCTTCATTAAAAACAAACAGAAGGTTGATGGCTATCTCATCTTCAGGGCTAGAATAACTAACTACCCTTGCTTCTTCCAAATCTCCCACAATTTTTCAATCTCTTGTCCCACACAGTACTGTGATGCTGCATATTTTGTTCCTACTTGGAAGTAAGTGTATTTATATTTGTGAAATTTCAGTTTGTGTGACTGTTTATCTATAAAATCACGTAAGAATTATTAGACGATCCACGAGCCATTAGAAATTCTTATGGGGAGGAATCCAGGTCTTTTCCAATTCTGGAGAAACCAGAACTCACAAATTAGAATAACACATTCACTCTTGAGATGAGGACAGTTGTTCAGTAGGGAATGAACATAGAAAGAACTCAACACATTAAAACAAGATTATTTTAAAACAAGATTTATCTTCTCTTTCCCAGAAAAGTTAGCCTCAAGGAATTAAAGCTATAAAACCACATATGGTGTATCATCAAAACAAGTCTTTTTGAGGTTGGATAAAACCCTTATTGCAAATTAGTAGTTAGGGTTAGCTATAAGATTTTTGTTTGAAATGCTACAGCTATTCAAATGTTAAAGCAACCCACATGGAATTTGTACTATTAGATACTTTTATGTGTGCCATCTCTGTTGACTTTAAAGAGACTTTTAAAAATATTTCACAGAAATTCCATTGGTATGTTCTTTCAAGATTCTGATGGGGAAATGAGTTGAGTTAGAGATGAAGTAGATGTTCATTTGGTCTGTTTTTCCTACAAAATAATCCAGTTCTTACTTTCTTAACTTACATGTAAGTCAAAATGTACTTATTAGAATTTGATGGTGCCATTTATAATTCAAAAGAAGTGATAAAATTCATATACTAGGATAGAAGAAGCATAAAGTATATTCTGTTTAGGAAAATACGAAAATATGGACTAATAAAAGTGTACACGCTACTTTTGTACAATATTTTGTCTTGACTTTTATTGCAGGGAATTCACAAATTTGACCAAAGGAAACAGCAAGTTTCTGCATCAGTTTGCAAATCTGATCCCAAAAGTTGTGAAAACCAAACAAGCTAACTCCAAAGAAACATATTCTTGCATCACTTCAAAAGGGAATTGCAAGTTATTGAAAGAAATTACATTTTCAAGAAGCCACCCATGCAAAAAGTTACCCATGTCACCAGGACTAGTGATCGAGCAGGGGTCTCCAACCTATGGGCTGAGTCCCAGTTGTCCATCAGGCCCCAGGAATGGCTGGTGACTACACGCATGTGTGCATGCACTCTCCCACTCACGATAGTGTCGCCACATGGGCGCTAGCAGCTTGTTTGTGCATGAGCATGGGCACTAGCAACCTGTTTGAGCATGAGTGTGGGTGCAAGCAGCCAATTTGCACATGACTGTGGGTGCTAGTGGCCCACTTGCACATGTGCCCCAGTGTAGCCATTGTGGGTGGGTGCGGCCTGCTTGCACATGCAAGCGGGCACTAGCACCCCCTGCCATGAGTGCCTTGTTTGTGCATGTGTGCTTAGGGGTACATGCACACATTTTCCTGCTCCTCCCTTTCCCTCTGGTTTGCCAACCTGGAAAGGTTGGGGAACACTGATCTAGAGACATCTCAGGTTATGTTATTGATTAAGAAGGTTATTCATGAAGAATACTTTTTTTTTACACTTGGGCAAGAAAAGCTAAATGTACAATTACAGATTAGATGAAACTTGACTTAATAGCAATAACTGTGTAAGAGATCTTGGAGTCCTACAATCAGTTACATATGAGCCAGCCGTGTACTAGAGCTGCCAAAAAAGCCAACGCAATCCTAGGCTGCATTAATATAGGGATAGAATCATGATCACTAATACTAATGAAGTATTAGTACTGCTTTATAAGGCCTTGGTAAGACCACACTTGGAATACTGAATCCAGTTTTGAACACTACGATATAAAAAAGATGTCAAGACTCTGGAAAGACTGCAGAGAAGATCAGGGGGGTGGAGGCTAAAATAAATGAGGAACAGTTGCAGGAACTGGGCATGTCTAGTCTAGTAAAAAGGACCAGGGGTGATGTGATAGCAGTATTCCAATATTTGAGGGGCTGCCACAAAGAAGAAGTCAACTTATTTTCCAAAGCACAAAAAGGCAAGACAAGAAGCTATAGATTGAAACTAACCAAGGAGAGAAGCAACCTAGAACTAAGGAGAAATTTCATGACAGTGAGAACAATTAACCAGTGAAACAATTTGCCTTCAAAGGTTGTGGGTGCTCCATCACTGAAAGCTTTTAGGAAGAGACTGGCAGCCATTTCTCTGAAATGGTATAGGGTCTCTTGCTTGAGCAGGGATGTGGACTAGAAGACCTCCAACATCCCTTCCAATTCTGATGATGTTCTATGTTCTAGAATAGGATGTTTTAATAGAAAGCTATGTTTAGCTATTATTTTATTTATTTATTTGATTTATATACCGCCCTTCTCCCGAAGGACTCAGGGCGGTGTACAGGGCAATAAAAATAAGAATACAGGATACAAGATTTAAAGTTAAATGATTGTGCCCAATGTAGTAAGTTAGTTAAAAACAATGTTAAAACCCCAAACCCATCAGACCAGGCTGGCTTGTTCGAATAGATAGGTTTTTAGATCACGCCGGAAGGAGCGAAGGTCGGGGGCCATCCGTATTTCAGCCGGTAATTGGTTCCAAAGGACTGGTGCGCCCACCGAGAACGCTCTCCCCCTGGGGGTCACCAGTCAACATTCTCTGACCGGTGGTACCCTGAGGAGGCCCTCTCTGTGGGAGCGTACAGGACGGAGGGAAGTTGACGCCGGCAGTAGGTGCTCCCGTAGGTAATCCGGACCCATGCCATGTAGGGCTTTATATGTCATCACCAGCACCTTGAATCTCACCCGGAAGGCAACTGGAAGCCAATGCAGCTCAATGTATCTCTGCCACATTGAAAGTAGAATATAACCACAATCAGCACATATTGGTGGACTCACCCTCAGCTGTGTGTTATTAGTTCATTTGTCACTTGCTTTTTTTCTAATTGACATGATGAAGATTTGCCACATCTTGAGAGCTTTTTTCAATATTTGCACATATGGTTGAAATGCATATGCACTTAGGTTTGACATAACCGCTCTAGAGGGATGGTTAGTGAAATTGACAATTTTGCTGACATTAGAGAGACATTATCTGTATTTACTGATGACTGGAAGCTTCTTACCGACTTTCTGCCTAAAAAAGAACAAAATGAACTTGTGATTTATGGTTTTGATAATTAGACAAGATAGACTGTAGAAAAAAAAGAGTAATATGATGTAACTTTAGAGAGAGTTTAAAATATATTTACACTTAAAACTGCTGTCAAGAATAACAGAAGCCACTTCTTTATACTTTTTTCTTTTTTTACTTCGGTTTTTTTTTCTTTTCTTGCATGTTTTGATTTTTCTTTTATTCCTTTCTTTTTCTTTTTTCTTCCTTACTTTATATTAGTTCATGTCACTTTTTACCTTCTTGTTTAAAAGTTTTAATAAAAATGATAAACAAGATGCATTTAAATATAAATAACCCTATGTTCTCCAAGGTTACCAATCCTATTATCTTAACTTATATTATACCTGTAGCAAATTCATCTTGTAAATAGATATAATATTTCTTAAACAGAGAATAAGTTTAAGTCTCAATCAAGCTTCTCTTTCAAATAATAGAGCTGGAAAGTAGAGAACAAGTCCATTTTCTCTCCAAGAAAATAATAAGATTTCTTAAGAACTTTACTTATAATTTTTCTTCCCTTTAATTAATAAAAGCATTCTTTGGAGTGTGACAGAAAAAATGTGATCAATGTACTTGATAGGTTATGATTAATAATGGTCTAGGGAGGTTTAAGAGACATGAGACAGCCCAAAAACATAGAATTAATGTTGGAGTTAGCATTTTTATAATGTCCATTTTGGCATCCATTCCAGCACATAATGTTAGTAGCTTTATTTGCTGTTTAATTAATGCATTTTAAAAAAATAAAGCAAACATCTTTTTGCAAAACCATAACAATTCAGCGCATGAGTTATGTGGGTTTGAGCTGGCACAGTTAACAAAAACATTCTTACTGCCATTTTATTTCCACTAACCATTTGTATTGTAAACTAGAGGAAAATATTCCATGCCAGATTTTAAGTTCATTTGCAGGGCACGTGGAATAATAAGACCAGACTGGCTGTATATTAGATTCCTTGAAGTGCAACATAATTTGCTGTAATTAGAGGAACCAAGTTATGTGCTCTTAACTATGCGATCCCACAGTTGTGCACAGTTGTTTCCTTCCTTAATATCTCTTTTATTCTAAGAGTGAATGAAGTTCTTCATCGGAGTTCAGTGGCCCACATTTTAGTTTGGGAGGGCCACTGAGAATAATGTTTTGATAAATATTATTTAATTTTTATGGGAAGGAGGAAGAGGTCTTACCAGGTTTGTAAAATCTGCCTGCTCTTAATAAGCAACAGCAATCGTTTATGGACATAAGTATCTAATAACAGGGCTTGAGAGAGATGAGATTATTGCTTCAGTCACCCTACATTTAGCTTCCTGAAAAGACAAGCAGTCAATAGTTATAAATTTATTATTGTTGAGTTGTATCACTCTCTGTGAAATAAATCAACTATAAACTTAATTTTGACAGTCTTTTCTAAATATGACAATGTGGATTCAAATAAACAAATCATGTGTATTTTTATGACTAGAATTTATAGTACAATGATAGACTTGAAAGGGACTCCTGAATCCAACCTGTTCTCAATTCAGGCATTTGCATTAAAGCACCCTACTCAAGCATCTGCTTAAATATATCCAATGAAGTGTGTGGGAGGGGGGAGTGTAAATGATACTACTACATAGTGGTGGGATTCAAATATGCGAACAACCGTTTCTCTGTGTGGATGTCACTTCCAGAAGTCCATACTAGGCCCGGGCAACAAAAGATTAGCTACTGGTTCTGCTGAAGTGGTGCGAACCAGCTGAATCCCACCACTGCTAGTAGCACACTCTTAGTATTAGGAAGTGTTTTTTTAATAACATTCCATCAGGATCCACCTCCTGTAACTTAAATCTTTTCTGCTATGTTTTGAACTTAGGAATAATAGATTATATTCTTTTATTAAAGACATAGCAAAACATACATTTTCTTGTAACATTATTTCAGATATTTGAAGAACTCTATTAAATCCATATTCTCCACCATCACCACCGCCAATTGTCTTTTCTTGTGACTAAGCTCCTTCAAGCGATAGTCACAGAGCTTGCTTTTCTATAGTATGATGCCCAGAACTGGACTTGAGAGAAAGTCAGAAGATGAGAGGGCTCCAACTGACTTTTCAGATGAATGTTTTATTATTATAATTTTGTATTTCTACAAGCCATGGCATTTTCCCAGCAAAACCTATCCCTTTCACATGAGTGATACCATCAAGGTAATCCAAGTTCCAGGAAATTTATTTTTAAAAAGAAGCAAACAAAGAATTTTGTTAATCAAAGGGACTTATTAATACAAGGAATATATGCATTTAGATGAGTAAACTATCACCATTGTCTAATTCAGGATATTTATAGTAGTAATTGGCCCTGCAGTCATAAATCATGCCAGTCTTTAAACACATAATCATGTGACCATGCCCAATTTTACAACCTGCGGTTGTCAAGCGAACTCACTAGAAGTAAACATCAGATTTCAGTGAAAACATCAAATCGTAGTCACATGATTGCGGGATGCTCCAAACTGCCAGAAATGTGGACTGGTTGTCAAATACCCAAAGAGTGGTCACATGGGGGGACAGAACTTCGAAACTGGGTCATAAGTACCTTTTGGAGGGTACTGTGGTTGTATTTGTAAATGAAACATGCAAGTCCTTCCACCTCTTTAAATAGTGTTTCTCTACATATTATTTGATACAACTAACACCCTCTTTAAATAATGTCTCTATCCATAGGACATACTTAAGCTTGAGGAGAAAAGATTTAGATGTCTCTTTCCTGAAGACTTGAGATTTTAGCAAGGCCCAACCTAATAACCTAACCCTACACCACATTACTGTTAGGAGTTAAAATGGGGATTAAGAGTCATATAAATCAGTCTAAAACTCCTAGAAGACAACAAAATATATCTAAATAAAGATTTTTGAAGCTGGTTGGACTACACCGTCCACTTGCACTTGCACTTAACAATATATATTTTCCGTATCTTAGATGTGTCAGTATTTACAAGGAGGAAAAGCACAAGGCCCCCATTGCTAATTAAATAAAACATGGAATTCATTCCATACGGGCAGGCAATTATAGCCAATGTTTTCAAATTTAACAAGCCATCAGTGTGATGTCAAAGTGACTTAACCAGCTGTGGCACTTAACTCCAGTACTGTGGTCACAGAAAGGAAATTCAGAGAGATTTGGCTTTTGGCCCTGGAAAACAGCCATGGACAAAAAACAACACAGCTATAATTTCTGGAATCAAAAGAACTTCAGACGCCATACCCACCCTGTCCCCCTGGGTTACACCACTTGGAATGTCTGCATTTTGTGGTGTTATGACTCCCTGGACTGTTTGGGGTAGTGATCCTGGCATGTTTTCTCTGGAATGCCATTCCATTTTGCCAAGTGCCTTTGTGTATGCCTGTGTGTTTGTGTATGTGTGTGTTTGTGTGTGTGTGTGTGTGTTTGACATGCTTAAAACAATATTATGTTAGCACTTGTTAGCTGCTAAATTTGAAGCTTATGATTTTACGTTGCTTTGGCCAATCATTAGGAACCTAATGAAAGCACGGTGAAAATAGGTACAGATATAAATAGTGATTTACCGAGGTTTGGGATCACATCTGTAAAAATCATTCAATTCACATTGGTCTCAGACAAAGAGCTCTCTGTTAGATGACATCTGTGAAGGATTTATTCAGGAGAAAGGGCCTTATCTATTTACTATTACTTAATCAGCAGTAGTACAATCTGATTATATGTGTGGTCTATGAAGATTTGTGCGTGTGATCTAGTACAAGGTTTTTAAAGATAAAATTATAAAATATGTTCAACTATGTAGTTAAGGAATATTCAGCCTCTAGTTATTATTGGACTTCAAGTACTATCAGCCTTACCCTTGAGCAGGCTGGCTAAGTTTCAAGTAATACACATTTCTATTTCTGATACAGAAAGCCAAGCACTGGAAGAGCTAACATACTTTCTGCAAAAGTTATGTCTTTTAGAAAATTTTGTTTGGACTAATTTGGCAGACACTGTTTACTTGGGTTTTCAAAGAGTTTTTAAACACAGTTTAAGGATTGCGTGAAACCCTCCACTCTACACCGTCTTCTTCCTTTCTACAAGGAGAATAAACATGGAATCGAAGCACAGGTCATTTATTGCCTGAAATATGACTAAGAACAAAACTGGACAGCCATTTGTCTAAAATCGTATCAGGTTTCCTGCCTGAGTAGGGGGTTGTACTAGATGATCTCCAAAATCCTTTCCAACTTTGTTAATGTTATTGTTAGAAATAAAAGGCAGAGAATAAAAATAGTCAGCTCTGACATATCAGTATCCTTTTCAATTATATTCTGTTTTGCTGGGAATCACTGATCTTCCCCACTGATTCTTACTTTTGCATTATGTGTTCAAAATATTAAAGTTACTTAATCACTATTGAGAGTATTCTCAACCATTATCACCAGCAGCTTTATAGCAATAAAAAGGTAAAGGTAAAGGTTCCCCCGCATGAGTGCTAGTCGTTTCTGACTCTAGGGGCTGGTGCTCATCTCCGTTTCAAAGCCGAAGAGCCAGCGCTTGTCCGAGGACGTCTCCGTGGTCATGTGGCTGGCATGACTAGACGCCAAAGGCGCATGGAGCGCTGTTACCTTCCCACCGTAGTGGTCCCTATTTTTCTACTTGCATTTTTACGTGCTTTTGAACTGCTAGGTGGGCAGAACCGGTAGCTAATTTTTTGTTCCCCAGGCCCAGAATGGACTTCCGGAAGCAGCATCCACACAGAGAATATATTCACATATTTGAATCCCACCACTGTCTAGAACTGTATGTCACTCTATCGTGTCAACCCCTAAGCCTTCTCTTCATTTAGGCTAATCATACCTAGTTCCCTTACTTCACTGTTATAATTTTAAGATGTGTGGACTTCACCTCCCAGAATTTTCTAGCTGCAGTGCAATAGACAAATAAAAACAACGTCTACATATCATACTAGAGGAAAGAAAGAGGATCAAAGAGAATTTGTATAAAATTGTTTTGAATATGAATGTTATCTTCATCCAGGTTCCAGCTTTCAGTTTCATTATACCAGTTGGATTAAATTGCAGAACGGAATGATAATCTATGTTAACCTGATCATCTGATGATCATATTAATCATCCACAATAATGGACTCCAAATAGGCATTTTCTCCATGAAAATGTATTTGAAAACACCATTATAACAGCACATTTTACATAAATAGACATCAGTATAAATTTAAACAAGGGATAGTGCCTGCGGTTTTCCAGTTATTGCTAAGCTACAAGTGATAAGATAAGATAAGATAAGGTAAGGTAAGGTAAGGTAAGGTAAGGTAAGGTAAGGTAAGGTAAGGTAAGATAAGATAAGATAAGATAAGATAAGATAAGATAAGATAAGATAAGATAAGATAAGATAAGATAAGATAAGATAAGATAAGATAAGATAAGATAAGATAATCTTTATTGTCATTTTTTTACTGTGGGCACAACGGCACACATCAAAAATGAAATTTATTTGCCTGCTCTCAAAGTGAAACACATACATGACACACCCTAAAACATACACATGTATAGACCCACACGCCTACATATACATAACAATAAAATATTAAATATTGTCCATCTTGAATATATAACGGAAGGAGGAAACCGAGAGTTCACAAGGTTAATGCTGTATGGAATGAAACTATGGCTGAATCTGGATGTTCTGCTACAGATACCGCGAAGCCTCCTCCCAGAAGGTAACAAGGAAAACAGGTTGTGAAGAGGATGAGTAGTGTCCCAGATAATCTTATGGACCCTGTTCAAACAACTCTTCTGTGTTATGTCCTGAATCGGAGGGAGGGAACTGCCAAATGATCTTTTCGGCCATTCTCACCACTCTGCACTGCTTTCCTGTCTGTAGCAGTGATGCTTCCAAACCAGACTGTGATGCTGTATGACATCACTGACCATGGCTGATCAAAACTTCAATGAGTTGTGCTTTAACAACATACCAATAGCCATCACTTCTCTTCTGTGTTGCTTGTTACTAGGTCAGCTTTCTCCACTCTTGAAAGCTCCAGGTGTCTTCAGGCTTCATTCTTCCAAACTGTCAAATGGTTTGGCAATAAGATCTACTTATAAAGAATAATTTGGCAATATATTCAAACTAAACAAACTATCAGACATTCTTGAAATCTACATAACTTGTGTGAGATTAATAATAACACACAGTGAAGCATTTGAATATTCATGAATACATATATAGTATAATGGCCTTTATGTTACCAAAAGATGTAACCTTAGGAATATTCATGAAGACTTTTTTTTAATTAATTCATTTATCTATGGTTCTTAAACCTGCAAGGATATTTCACATCCCAGTCAATCAGTGTGAGAAGACAACAGGGCCTATTCAAAGTCTTGTAATAGTTTCATGTACATATGATTTGTATTTCAAGGTTTATAGTTTAACATGTTGTATGAATTCAGTCATTGCAGCTTATTTTCCAAGCAATGGTAAAAATAAATCTCATCTTCAATAATACATAGCTCAAATATTGAAACACAATTAATTGAAGGAAATTAAGATTGTAATTTCTAATTGTAATTTCTATGCTATTTATATGTTGTAGGAAAATCTGAAAGAAAAAAGTTTTGTGAATGAGTGAAGATTGCCCAAAGATCTTGAACTATTATGGCTGAAACTCAAAGAAACCTCTATCTGCAAAATATGCTCTCTGCTATACATGAAGAACATGAAAATGGGGCTGGCAGGAGATAGCCAGGGTGACTTGTTTATGAGTACTTATAATTAAGTTTGTAACTCAGATGAAGACAAACAAATCGCCCAGTCTATATTATTTGTTAGACAAGCAGTAAGAGAGGGATTTTTTATTTGTTTTGTCTCTTCACTTCAGCAAAGTACATACAATAAAGTTGCCAAAGCAATTTCTCATAGAGGAATAACATCACTTCATTTTCATTCCCCCTTAAAGAGCATTGTTTAATACTAGATATTTTTTTTTTGCTTCAGCAAATATTTATGTACTATTACAACTCTTATTGTCAGGACCTCTAACTGGACAAAAAGGTGCAATTATAGGGCAACAATTTTTAAACCAAGGTATCTCAAGTGCACTAATATACAGAATCTTTGCAAAATCCAAGACCCATAACTCATGAGGGAATGAAATCGGGGAAAGTTGTGTTTGTTTCACTGCTACTACTACTACTCATGCAGTCACATGAGCTTTATTTGCAATGTTCTGTGACAATATTCCAGCTAGTATCATAAGGGAGTGGAAGGAAGGAAGGAAGGAAGGAAGGAAGGAAGGAAGGAAGGAAGGAAGGAAGGAAGGAAGGAAGGAAGGAAGGGAGGGAGGGAGGGAGGGAGGGAGGGAGGGAGGGAGGGAGGGAGGGTGGGTCTTCTGGTCCCACTGCTTTTTTGCCCACCCTTGGTGATTCTGTTTTTCCATTTAGGTAAGAAAATATCTCTGAAATATTGTCAAGTGATCTAATAAAAATGTAGCATTTCAAATGCAATTTAAATTAATCCCTTTGTGGCTGTACTATTAAAGATTAATCCTTTCAGTTTTCTGATCTATCTAACTCCTCCAGATTCATTTTATCTCCATGGTGACAAGGATGGGTACACACTGAAACAGTGAGCTATGTCATGCTTTGTGTTCTTAGATAATAGCTAGAATGGCTGATATAGTGCTTTTCTGAATTTGGGTTTTTATCTGGAGGAATGGAGAACTCCCTGGTTATTAATTTGCTACAGTCTCACTGAGCATCTCTGTCCAGTGCTGAGTTAAGAAATAATTATGTTGACAGACTCAAAGTGCATTTCCAGATAAATGACTCAGAATTAAAGACAGCAAGTACTTTCTTTCATTAACTATTTCAGCTGGAATCCTGAAATATTTTACAGTCAGTCTGCCTTTCCTCTCAAAGAACAAAATATATCCAGAGTTGAAAATACTGGTAAACAGTAGGAATGGGGATGAAAGAAAATTGATTATGCTACAGTTTAACATAAGGTTATCTAATTTTGCATTTTTAAATGAGTATGCAAATAACAATTTGGTTGTTCACTACATTCTACAATTGAGAGAATTCAGAAATACCATATACAGAAAGCATTATATTAGGTTTGTTAGCATATACTAAACAAATCTGTAAACAAAAGTGCATGTTCAGAGAACACATGGACAAAATTACATATATTCTTAAAAAAAAACCATACTAGCATGGGAATGAGACTTTGGTAATTACTGAAGGACAATTGGTTTTTTTTCCATGAATCAGATAAAATGAAATGGTCTGGCATTTAATTTTTTGTATGGTATTCCAGCAACCCTCAATAGAGTAATAAAACCACCATATTCTGCCCATACATATATTTAGGTGTTACAGACTGCTAAATTATCAGAGAAATAGGCCATGTCAAAACTGCCTTCTCTTCATTTAAAAATCTGCTTAAATGAGTGACATAGTGTACTGTAGGACAAAGTAAGGTGCCCAAAACTACCAAAAATGGGATTGTTAATTTACCATATATTTTATTAGAACTTCAAACACACAATGTTTCAAGTGCTTATTATATTTATACTTCAACAAATTAGAAAGAATTTTTTCTTTCCTGCCATTAGAAAACATGCTGAAATATGTAATACGGTGCAGTGGAGTGGAATTTTCTAAATATTTCTATTAACCTAATAAAAAGAAATAGCTAAAGTTTGAATCTGTAATAAAATAGGCTGTCTTTAGAGCAGACATGTCAAACACAAGGCCCGGGGGCCAGATCTGGCCCGCGAAGTGGTTTCATGCGGCCCACGAAGCCATCCTGGAAACAGTGAGGGAACGGCCCCCGCTGCCTTGGCCCTGGCCCAGAGACCCTCCTTCTGCCAGAGACCCTCAGATCTGTCCCACTCCTGCCCAGGCCCCCATAGGCACCCTTGATGCGAACGATGTAGAGCTGGCCACGCCCACCCAGTAGGCCATAAGCACTTTAGCCATGCCCACCCCATAGGCCATGCCCACCCAGGTCACACCCACCCGGCCCCCTGAGGGCAACCGTAATGCTGATGTGGCCCTCAATGAAATTGAGTTTGACACCCCTGCTTTAGAGTAACTAGGTATGCTGCTTCCTCTCAAACATTCCTGCTCTGAATTCTGCCTTCACAAAAGAGAGAGGCATGCATATCCTTACAGAAGAGACAAGAAAATTCTGATCATCCAGATGTGCTGAATTATAATTTACAACACGCTGGTTGGGGCTGCTGAAATGCAACGACATCTGCAGAGCCTGCATTTTCCTACCACAATTCTGTAGAGTTAAAACATACTTCAGTTATAATAAGATTCTAAAGTAATTGGTCATTTAGTTTTGCCACTGTTCTTTAAAAAAGAAAGAAAAAGGGCAGATTAATAATTTAGTAACCATTAAGTAGTTGCCAGAAATAGGAAATTTTCTACTGATCCTTTCTGATGCTTTTACTCCTAAACTGATCTAAGCTGTAACCTCAGCAATTCAGAATCATTGGAAATTACGGGCAGGATCTTTGTATTTCGTTCTCTACAGATTTTTAAAGCATCTAAAGGAGGAGGATATCTTTTACTTCCAATTGTTTTCAGAATTGTTTCCCAGCATGAATTATTATTACTGTAGGCTTTAAAACTCTAAGATTTTCCTTTTTGTCTTATTTCACATTTTCATGCCCTTTATTTCTAAAACTCATTATTTACAAGGAAAGATTTACAATGTTCATTCCTAATATGTCAGACTGTAATTTCCAGTCCAGACTAAAATACACACTGTTTAACATAATGCAATGTAAATGTGAGAGCTGAAACAAAAGACCGTTATTTGTTTTCAGTCTTTGTATATTTGCAATGGATAAGCAACTTTTCTTCCCGTAGTCCTGGCCCTGATTGCTCAGCCAACAGTCTTGAGTTGCTTGTCATAAGAACTCCAATACCTAGGGCAGTCCAAATCAAAGAGAGATAGTCCTCTATCTACAATCATTCTTACACCTTACAACCTAGGGTAGTCCTTATTGATCTGGGCATCAACCAGTCTGTATAGATTTTTGTAAGTTACTGTATGTCTCACCATGTGGTTTATGTGTGAGGCAATCTTTGTCTGGCTCCCTTGATGAGACCTGTCCAGTATGGTTAAACCTCTGACATAGCTTTCATCTTCTCAGAGCAAACAAGCCCCACAACTACATCAAGCTGGTGCCTCACTTGAAATTATTATTATTATTATGGTTGATCGCACAGTCAGCCCATTGTTTATACTGAATCTGGCATATTTCTCCGCTTATGGAATCCTTCCCAAGGACTGGGATGGGCAGATATTGTTGTTTAACAGTATTAAAGATACTGTTGCAGGATATAAGCTGTTCCAAGTAAAGCTGCCTTTTGCAATTGACTGATAGTAATATCCTCTTCTCATTGGACTTGATTTGTAATAGCAAATCAACATTGCTTCGCTTTCAATCTTTGTATATTTCTGAGGGTAAACAAGGAGGGTTTTTTGCTATTATTAGCTAGGGAACCAGGCAGTATAATGGGAAACTATGAACAACATCATAGAAAAAAAATCACATCAAATATAGAGGTGACCATAGCTATATTATTATTATTATTATTATTATTATTATTATTATTATTATTATTATTATTATTATTATTATTATTATTATTATTATTATTATTATTGTTATTGTTGTTGTTGTTGTTGTTGTTGTTGTTATTGTTATTGTTATTACTATTGTTGTTGCTACTATTATTATTGCCAATTAGCTGGTGTAATATTCTACGAGGAATCTTCAAATATTAAGGAAGATTTGTGAGAATCTTGTGAGAACGATGAAACTCGCTTTCCCCACTACTGCAAATGGCAAATTGTTTTCAAAGGGCACAAATAAGCAACATATTCCTAAGCAACGAGTCTGGAAAACAGCTGTGACATACTATTTCTCCATTCTTCCCCAGTGCACTGTTACTGGAGATCCATGCTAACACTATATATTGGGATTAGAAGTGTGTCTTGAAAATCACACTCTGCCTTTCCCTTCTCTTTTGCCTTATGCTTTTCTAAAATGGGGAAATTTTACAGAAGCATGACCAACCCTTGTGAAACATTCAATCAGTTTCAAATAAAATTCTGATAAAGTTCAGATTCAAATACACTTTCCTCTGGGAGAAAAACTTCTTGAAGTCAGATATCTTCTGAAAGTCTAATTTTGGTTGTGGGTTTGATTAAATTCCATATATTCCCCTTACTCTGTATGAATGCTTAATTCTGTGGGTTACCTAAGAACAAATATGACTGAATTTAGGGAGGTTTAATTATGGCTAAACATACACAAATAATTGCAAAAATGGTTCATGGGTATATATGAAGGCAGTTGTGCATTATTATATCTCTATTGTAGGCAGTTGTGCATTATTATATCTATATTGTAGGACTGAAATATCGAGCTATCTTTTCAAATACTGTAATTAAATGATTGTTACCAAAGTAACCTGCTTTTTTGTCTTTTAAAATAAACGAGATCATTTCAATATTATAAAACATTTGATGTGCATATAAGCATGTAATCTGAAATGTTTAAACTCAAGTATGCCTCTCCCATATTTTATTTAAGGACAATTAATAAAAATTGCTGGAGAGTGTGATGACACTTTATCTTATTAATTGTCTGCAGAACAGGCATCCAGGAAATGTGGTTACCGTCTTCTGAACCATGTGCCCTATGGTCCTTCTATATATTTCAAAAGACAACCCAGCCTAAGATAATGATGTGAGGTAGCACACCTATGGCCATAACAAAAATAGATAGATAGATGATAGATAGATGATAGATAGATAGATAGATAGATAGATAGATAGATAGATAGATAGATAGATAGATAGATAGATAAACTTTATGGTTATTTTTTACTGTGGGCACATTGGCACACATTAAAAATGAAAATTAGTTGCTTGCTCTCAAAGTGTACACATACATAACACACATTTAAACATGCTATTTACAACATATGTATAAACCTATACCCTTACATATAAATAACATATAAATATTAATCATTGTTCATCTTGAATACATAGTGGAAAGAGAAGCTTGAGAATTCACAAGGTTGATGCTTTATGGAACAAAACTGTGATTGAATCTAGATGCTCTGCTTCATATACCACAAAGCCTCCTCCCAGAAGGTAGCAAGGAAAACAGGTCGTAAAGAGGATGTGTAGTGTCCCCAAAACCAATAAGAACTACGAGGAGAGGTTTCAGTGTTCCTGTTTTAATGCCATCTTGTTTCTCTATCCTGCTTATTTTGAAATCATATTTTGCAAAATCATGTCTTTTGAAACTCGTGAGGGATCTGAGGAGCTTAGAACTTGAAGCTGCTCTGCACAACACTTTTATCTACTGAACAGATGTGCCTGTTTTGTGCAGCTATCTGAACATCGGGTTACTTCTGTTCATTTTCTGGCCTGGCCACTTTTTTAAAAAATTATTTTTACCAAACCATGATGGATGAGCACATCTACGCTGTTTGATATATAACACAGCACACATCAGTGTGTGTGCTGTGACCGACAGAGCCTGGAACTACTTTGTAGATGCTTGGTACAAAGGGTTTTCTTTCACTAAATATGGATGGGATGATACTGATACATTATCTGAAAATACTAAAATTGGCCATGCGATACCATTTATATCATAACGTGTTTCGGAGAATCTGAGTGCAATGAAAGTATGTTCTGACACTACCACAGTCGATCTTCATGTGGCTGTGATATGCCTGCTCATTTTTCATTCTTTAGAGAGCGCAAATAATGATTAACAAAGGAACCTGATGCAGTTTTTCTTTTGAATAAGGCTATAGCTTATCAGTTGCTAAGGACATGTTCTACACTGGCAGAACATTCAGGAAACATAGAAGGCAATTTCCTTCTTCTAAAGCTTCATGTTTATTTTAAAAGATCAAAAGGAGGAAGGAGAAGGTGATTGCATATTATTGAACAACTGATAAAAAGAGCTGCTAGGCTGTTGATACAAAGGGAAATCTTAAATATTAAATTATACCAGTAGTTGGTGGGCAAAGAAGAAACATATTGGTTTAATTCAGGAAGATATGGTTTATTTATTTATTTATTTATTTATTTTAATTCCATTTATATCCCGCCCTTCTCCGAAGACTCAGGGCGGCTTACAAGCTTAGCAGTAGCCTTCATTCTATGTATATGCCTGCTTATTAGGGCTTTCACACACACCCCCAAGCGGCATTATTACAAAGTCAGCTTAATTGCCCCCAACAATCTGGGTCCTCATTTTACCTACCTCGGAAGGATGGAAGGCTGAGTCAACCTTGAGCCTGGTGGGATGCGAACCTGCACTAATTGCAGGCAGCTGGTGTTACTTAAGGAGGCATTAGCCCACTGCTCCACCAAGGCTCTTTTTATCTGCATTTCACTAAATATTCATATATTCATATATATAAAACACGGGGCCTCCACAAATAATCACAGAAGCTTAACACAAATTATGTACATATTAAACACTATTGAAACTAACAAAGATTTCCAAAGCCTGATTTCCATTCATAATTAAGGTCATTTCTGCATTAGCAATCCTATTTTAAGCTAAAACAACAGTTAATATGAGTAGGATTTATATTACTCCAATGTTGGCTATGTGATTCCATGAAGGTTATGAATTAGTAGTGTTGAAATGACCTAATTCTGTTCCCCTAATGTAATCTGAGACTAATTCTATTTTTTGCACAGCTTAGCTACACCTCTACCTCTCAATGTACATTTTTAGAAAAAAGGATCAATGACCAGTTTTGTGATTGGTCAGGGTTATTTGGTTAAGATGGGTACCCATATAAATTTGCTAAATAAATAAACCGCAAAGTACAAGTAGGAATACAACTGCCATAAAAGTGGTTTGTACTTCTAAACTTCAGGGAATGCTGACTTTCAAGTTTGAAAACCAAAATTTAGAGCCTTAATATTATATGTATAATTTTCCTACATCCATCTCCACTTGCAACACAGCCTTCTTCCCACCCCCCACCCCCAAGTAGCTTTAGGAGCAAAGTTGTTCTTGAAAAAGTACTCAGAAATAATAAGGCTGAGTATGTATGTATGTATGTATGTATGTATGTATGTATGTATGCAGGGCTTTTTTTCTCATAGAACGCTCAGAACGGCATTCCGGCACCTTTTTTGGGGGGAAAAAAGAAGCTCCCTCTGTTGGCTTTCCTAAGCCTATTGCAGGGCTAGGCAATCTTGGCTCTTTTTTATGACTCATAGACTTCAACTCCCAGAAATCCTGAGCCAGCCATGCTGAGGGGAAAGGGAGAGGTTTCCAAGCTGAGCCAGGCTGGCTCAGGAGTTCTGGGAGTTGAAGTTCATGAGTCATAAAAGAGCCAAGGTTGCCTACCCCTGCACTAGAGGAGGACATTAAAATTATTTACAGGGTTACTTCTTTAGGAACTAAACTTTTAGAATCTAAAGCAGCTAATTCAAAAAAGCCAACAGGAAAGAACCTCACATTTTTCATCTGCTTCTGTCTTTTGGAAGGTAAAATTAGATAACAAAATAATCTATTTCCTATGTTAACATCTCTGCAATGATGATTCCATAAAGGCAACAGGAAAGAATTGAGAAACACTTTTCTCAATGTAATGTCTAAATTAGCTGATGCTAGAAAAAAAAATAGTATATTTTGTACTATTGAAAACTATTTTGAATCTAACCATCTATTACAACTAAACCACTTTAAATTAAACAATTCTTAAGAATGAAATATTCTTAATTTGGACTTTACTTTTACTGTTTGGACTGTTGTGTGTTTTGAAAAATAGATTATTTAGAATCTAGCTATGTTGCACTTCAGTCTTTAAATAATTAACCTAGTATATACATAACAATATATGATGTTTTCCATGGTGAGCTTAACATCAATAACAACATTTATTAAAAAGGCTAAAATAATTTCTGGTGGTATTATCTGTACATTAAAATTTTGTTTAGTCACAGTCTTTTACTTTTCATATTCTGGAAAAGCATTGGTCATGTATTCTAGCAAACGATGTTACATATGTGCATAAGCATAGTCAGTAGCATATGCCTTTTTAAAAATATCAAACATGCAAAGAAACAAAAATAAGTCCAAAATATCTGTATTACATCCAGAAATGCCAACTTTGCAACCAATATTTCTCATCCATAACTATGGCACCCTAAGGATTCCTGCATACGTGCAAATGCTTCTCTGGGATCAGTAACACAGCAGGGATTGCTTTTTCCTTCCAGTAACATATACCTAAAACCAGTTTATTGCATTTGGCAATTGTACTAAAAAAAAACCTCATTGTCAACCAATATAATTCATTTAATTTGAAATCAAGTGAAACATTGATTTAAATTATTTTATTAAAACAAATTTATGGCAATTCTTTTATAAGAAGTTGCCTAAAACAAAATGAGTTTGACATGCCTGCTCTATAGTTGAATGCTCCAAAATAAATTCTAGACCAGGCCTGTACATGCAGCCTGCCAAGCACCCTTGGACAGAGCACAGACTTTTTTTTTTTTAAAAAGTAATAAAATCACCACCACTGCCCTAAAAGTCATGTTGCTAACCATGACCATGAGCTCCAACACTGTAGATGCTCCTCTAGTCACCAAATCATTGATTAGCCCACCAGCATTCCTTTGCAGACCACAAAGATTTTTAATTTATCAGTGTGGGCCTTTCCCTTCTACAAGTTGCACAGATCTCTTCTAGATTTTCCTCTTGCCTTTCTGAGTTAACTCCTTGGTCTGTCATTGAGCAAGAATTGACTTTGTAGGGAAGCATATTATCATTTGATGTATATTTAACATATGTTCTACCTTTATTTACCAATTATATAATATTTGTATGCAATCCACATGGCAAGGTTTGGGGCAACTTACAATAGAAAAAAATATATTTTTTAAATCATAAGATTAAAACATAAAAGCAGGGCTTCTTTTCTCATTGAACGCTCTGAATGGCGTTCTGGTACCTTTTTTTTTTGCACACACAAAAAAGCTTTTGCACAAGCTATGCTATTCCCTCCCTCCCACAAGCTATGCTACTCGAAAGCCAATAGGAATTGCTGCTGAAAGCGCCAAAAGACCCGGCCAGCAAACGTTGCACCGGCAAGTTGTCTGCAGCGAAGTTGAGTTGGCAGGAAGTTTGCATCCCTCCCTGCTGCCCAACTACACCATCTCAACTAGGTAAGTAAGAGAGGACAAGGAGTGGGAGGTGGGTTCTGCAGAGTCCATGTGCAGAACCTTGTTCTCACCCATGTCAGCCAGGCTGGTGGCTTACCCGGTGCTGGACCTGCGCCACCATCACCTCACCCTGCATCGCCTGGCCCGCACCACCTCCCGCCCTGCGCAGCCCAGCCATATAGAGCGGGCCCCACTGCTCCCACTGCACCAGCCACGCCGGCTCCGGCCCCGGGGGACAACCCGCCACCAATACCCCTCACGCCAGTGACCGCAGCAGCACTGCCCCCCCCCCACCTCCTGCGCCCACCAAGATGAAAGGTCTGGCACCTTTTTTTTAGAAAAAAAAGCCCTGTATGTATGTATGTAGCTATTTACTTATAAAATATGTATGGCTATCCATCTCATAGGAAGTGACCCAGGGTGGTGTACAATAATCCTTTAATAATTTTCTCTTGATTTTATACCAGATTCAGTGGTGAAGACACTCATAGTTACTTCCATCCAACTCTTAACACTCTGAAAAACTCAATCAAAAAGTTGATGAGCAGAATTTATTTGCAGAAGCCATGTCAATTTTTATAGTAAGACTTGTTTGTCTAGTAATGGTTTTGAATATTGTTTTTTATCAATTTCCCCTCAAACAAACATTAAACATTAATGTTCTAGAACTGTATTAGGTCCTATTTTTAAAAATGGTATTACAGTTTTTTTCTCTATGTAGGCCTCTCCTAAACAGACTCTCCCAGTTAAATATTGCCCCATGACACCTGTTATGAGTGTTGTAGTTGGTTTTTATGCTGAACAGGCTAAATTATCATAAGATTCTTTTCAAATTCATACATTCTAGAGATTGCTTATTTATTTCTAAATGTTTCTTGTCTTATTAGTTAGGTTGAAACATGAATTTGGCAGCAGTGCTTAGATTTGTATCAAACAAGCATTTTTACATAGCTGAACAAGACTTGATATAACAGAAAATTTCAACACTGACAGATATTTTTGAGGTGTGGCAAAATGCAAATCAGCTATGCTCAAGATTATCGCTGCTGATATCATTTTCTGTAGAATGTAATTTAATATTCTGAATAGATGCTTGTTTCATATTTCACTGTAGCATACTTTTACATATCAGAGCTGAAACTTATTTGAAGGTTTTGAAAGAAAGGCTTCATTGAACTGAATCGCTTGGTTCAACCTTTTCATTGCCATTGTTATGTACATTATGAAATTTGCAGCATGAGTGAGTTTGCTGGAGTCAGCAAACAGCCTCAGTTTCAGCTTACCACCCATCAGTCACCTTAGAATAAAGTAAAAGGTAAAAGAGTCCTTGCGGGTTTTACTCTGTTAGTTGTTGCTGGCTATAGGGGGTGGTACTCATCTCCATTTCAAGGCCATTGAGCCAGTGTTGTCCAAACACATTTCTGCAGTCATGTGGACAGCTTGATGTCACAAAGTGCTGTTACTTTCTCACCATAGTAGTACCTATTTATCTACTCACATTTGCATGCTTTTGAACTGTTAGCCGGGCAGGAGCTGGGACGAGGACCAGAGCTCTCACTGTCGCATGGCACTTGGGTCTTGAACCTGGGTTGATGGCTTTTCAGCCAACAAGCCCAGTGTCTTAACCACTAAGCCATCATACAGCCCACAACTTAGAATAAGGACGGTTGTAATCCATAACTACATTCATCCCACCAAATCATTTATTGCAGATATACTGAAAATTCCATCCTCCAAATCTAGGGAAGATACATTACCCAACCTCTGTGTATGGCACAACCCAACCTACTTCCCATCACAAGGGTAGATAGGTGGCCCCACAAATAACCAGTAGAATAATATCTATTCTGTACATATGTTATTTGAAATGTCATACTGTTGTAAAAGAAACATCAAATTGTTTCTTTCGTTGTTCATTCTGGGAAAACCTGAAAAGATGCTACCAGTTTGTCATTGCTAGCATTTCAAATAAATAGAATAAAACAGGAGAGAAGGAAACAAAGAGTTCTTCTCCTTGGCTTGTTTTTCTATTTTATGGATAATGGACTGTAACTTAGCAAAGGCAATGTATTTTTAACAACGTAGGCTGAATGCCATCTCTCAGATATACAGATTCCTCCTTTTCTTCCTCTCTTGTTTAAGATTTTCTCTCTCATGCAAGCAGCCCAAATTTTGCAAGAGAACAGCATGTGCTAATTTGGCTGTTTTTATTTCTCACCCAAAAAGGATCACCTGACATGTGAGTCTGAACAACTGAGGATTAAAGTCGTGGAGGATGAAGATACAATTCCTTCCTTCCTTGGTCTGATGTGTGATCATAGATCTCGTCGCCCTATTACTGCAACTTGATTTTAAAGGCAAATTTCCTTGTAAATTCAAGGACCAGATTGCGCTTTTGTTATATTTCTGAATTGATTTAAGAAATGCAGACTTCAGTCAAGTCACAAAAGGCATAATTTTCACTTCAACACACACACAAAACAAATTGCTTAAGCAAGTTGTAAGAAAGGCCAGCTTAAATCAGCTCTTCTGACTGTGCCTTCCTTCCTTCCTTCCTTCCTTCCTTCCTTCCTTCCTTCCTTCCTTCCTTCCTTCCTTCCTTCCTTCCTTCCTTCCTTTCTTTTTTCCTTCCTTCCTTTCTTTATTTCTTTATACTTTAAGAAAGGTATGCTGCATTTTAAAGCAAGTTTCCCAAGCCAACTTTTTTTTTATTAAAGAGTTTTACAAAAACAAGATTTTACAATATATCCCCAAATCCCCCCCACCCCAAACCCGCCCACTTCCCCCCCCCTACTTCTCAGAGCTAAATACAGGATTATAGTTATAATAATCATATTCTAAATAAAAATTATACATAATATACAATTAACCAAATTCATAATGTGCTTTAACTCCCCTTTAACATAAATACATACAAAGTCAATAACAATATCCCTCTAAAATCTACTCATAAGCTAAATGGAACTTTTTAGTCCCATATTTATTCTGAATATAATCTATCCATCTCCTCCAAACTGAAATATATCTTTCCTGTGAATGATCTTTCAAGTAAGTAGAAATCTTAGACATTTCTGCAAGATTCGAAACTTTAAGCACCCATTCTTCTATAGTAGGCAAACTATCCTTCTTCCAATATTGTCCCACCAGTAGCCGTGCTGCTGTTATCATATTCAACATCAAATTGGTTCCAAGCCAACTTAAATCACAACATTTGAAATGAAAACTCTAAAGTTAAATTAAGAATAGTAGTAAATTAAATCATTTAAACATTTAAAATGAAAGGAGCAGAAATAAGATTAATTAAATAATCACACAGCACATAAATTTGGAATTAATCTTTGAGATCTGGAATATAGAACAGGGTGATGCCAAGCTACCAGTAGTAATTGTGCATCTATGCGATCATGAGCAACTGTGGTATTTGTGATAGCCATGATAGAAACTTATAGATAATGGCTGAAGTGCTCCAGGCCTAGACACAACTGCTCCTGGGCACCTGGACATGTATGTATTACTTAGGCAATTGCACCTTCCAAATTAAATCAACATTAACATATTAATATTAACATAACAACATTAACATATTAATGTTAACATATTAACATTTCATTCATTCAATTTATATAGCTGCCCATGTCACATTTGTGATTCTGGGGGGCTCACATAATTAAAAACAACCAAATAACACAACCTCTAAACAAAATACAGAAATCAATACAAAACCCAGCAATTGCCTTCAAAACCAAATTAAAAATCCAATTAAAAACCAAAATTAAAACCAGAAAGCATAAAAAGCAAGCAAGCGAAAATCATAAGCAATCAATACAGCCATAATCTTTGCACGCCCAGAATCTCATGAACACTAAATCTCAAAGAATTTCATGAGATTTCAGGTGATTTGAAGGGACATCTCATCCTCCAAATAAAATGACACAGTGAAGCCTAAGCTATAAAAAGGTATCGATCCTTATTGTAAGATATATGAGAATACAACAAGCAGAAATCCTTCTGGATGAGATGTTCAGGCCATCATAAATGGAAACTTTTTTGTGTTACTTTAAGCTTTTCATTTAGGATTAATTTTTAAGATACAATAATTGAATGACAGTGAGAAACTCCTTTCCGTAGGTCTTGCATCTGCTAGCTGAAGTTGTACTGGATCTGCAGAGGGATAAACAAGGGAAAAGACACTTTGAAGAACAGTGGATTAAGGAAAGAACTTGAAAAACTAATAGGAAAGTGACTTGAGACTGGGTCAGGTACAGAAAAACTGGAAAAAGGAATGGTCAAAATACAGGTAATCCTCAACTTACGACCACAATTGAGTCCAAAATTTATGTTGCTAAGCGAGACAGCTGTTAAGTGAGTTTTGCTTCATTTTGCGACCTTTCTTGCCACAGTTGTTAAGAGAATCATTACAGTTGTTAAGTTAGTAACATGGTTATTAAGTGAATCTGGCTTCCCTATTGACTTTGCTTGGTAGAAGGGTGATCACATGACCCAAAACACTGCAACACTGTCATAAATATTGCCAAGCTTCTGAATTTTGATCACATGACCACGGGGATGCTGCAACAATCATAAGTGAAAAACGGTCATAAGTCACTTTTTCAGTGCTGTTGTAACTTCAAACGGTTATTAAATGAACTCTTTTATGTTGAAGACTGCCTGTAAATAAGGAAGAGATGAGAGACTTTGGGAGACTAACAGCATTTGATTTCATCATTAAAGTGTAAAAAAAAATGTTGGTTAAATCCACATTCTTTCTGGTCCTGTCAGTTAAGTGCAACTGGATTTGAAAGAGACTTTCATTTACATAGTTTTAAATTATTAATGTGCGTAGTTTTAAAAAAATTTCCTAGTATCTTTTTATGATCTGTAAGCTTCCCAGAGTCACCTTATGGGAGAGAGGAATGACATGTGTAATATATAATAATAAATAATAATATAGTTGGCATTTTCAGGGGGAGCAAAAATGTTTGCAAAATATGCCACCCCCCATTTCAATTTTGTATGAATGGGAACACCCATTTTTTGCAAGGATGTTGAATATAATGAGTATAGCTATGCAAGTCAGCACAAGAAAAAGCCAAAATTCTTCATAAAGCATCAAGTATCAGGTTAGTAAACCAAAAATAACAGAGTAACCATTACTTCAACATTTATCAGACTTCATTTTTTAGCCAGTGAAAGTATGTGACACATTATTCTTTATCTTTTTTGAGACTGACTGAATGGAAACATGGACACTTTAGTATGTTTCAGAGCTGCCAGCATAAATTGAGAAATTATATAATAAAAGCAATATATTTAGCACATTATTCTATTATCTAGTATAAAAATATATCTTCATTTCAAAGATATACATGTGGATTATCATTAATTCCTTAAGTTATATAAACATATATAAACTATTTTCTTGGCTTCAAATGAAAGCCCTAAACATAATCAGTGGCTACATAAATTAATGGCACATTTAGTAGCTACCATACTTTATTTGTAGCAGATGTTGGCATATACAAAAATCTATAAATAATGTAACTATTATTTGCTTTCCTTTTTCTTTTTCCTTTTGCTGAAATAATACATTTCTCTATACTAGATCAAATGGCTGTTCAGCCATACACTGTGCTAGATCTATCATGCCAGTAAAACTAGAGACTTTGCTGACATGAATAAAATTATATAGATCTACCTTACTACCTAACTCTTCCCATAGTTAAGAAGTAAGCTATGCAGGTCTTCAGAAATAATTTGGAACAATCACATTAGAGCATGCAGGAGCGTGAATATAGCACTTGATTGCAACTCTTTAAAACAGGATTACACAGCTAACCTCAGCACGATCTTTTGTGTTCATAGGTATGGGCAGCAGAATGTTGTTTTGCAGGTAATATCTAAATTAGAGAGCTTGTAGAGAACTGTCTGTGTGCATGTTGGAATAAAATAGGGTTTTGTTTCCACATGTGGCATGCTGACCAAAATGTGCAAAAACTGACAAACATTGTGCTTGCCATCAGCAATGAATGCTGTATGTGACTAAGGATAGTAACATAGACCACATTATCTCCACCTTAGCAAAAAGCATTGTGTGACAGCTTCAGTTGGCCCCAAAATATCATGAGTGACAAGGAACAATATACGGTATATAGGCTAACTATGGGATCATTATCGTATATAGAAGATCATGATTTGGAATGTAAGAGAAGTAAATGACAGAGAACAAGAAAAAAAAAAAAAAAAGAGAGAGAGAGAGAGAGAGAGAGAGAGAGAGAGAGAGAGAGAGAGAGAGAAAGAAAGAAAGAAAAAAAGAAAGAAAGAAAGAAAGAAAGAAAGAAAGAAAGAAAGAAAGAAAGAAAGAAAGAAAGAAAGAAAGAAAGAGAAAGAAGGAAGGAAGGAAGGAAGGAAGGAAGGAAGGAAGGAAGGAAGGAAGGAAGGAAGGAAGGAAGGAAGGAAGGAAGGAAAGTTGTATATATATGTAATAGAACCAAATGAAGATGATTTGATCTTGTGGATCAATATTTGGGAGATGAATATCCGCAGAAATGTGAAGATATAGCTTTAATTAGGAATGAAAGGGCTAAAGCATATACCAGAAACTATGAATTGTTATTATGCAAATTATTATGGGTGCATGTGACAGTGGGAATCCTTAGCTTGGTGAGAGGCTCAGTAACCTATTCCTCTGCAAGGTAATAATTAAAAAACTAGCTGTGAAGTTTGGAAAAATTGTACAACATTCTGAATTAATGTGATCCACAAGAAAAAAATATTCTGTTTAGGTGGCATGAGTGGATGGGTGGGAATAAGATAAGAGATAACCAAAAAAATGATTGGATCCAAGAGTGAATGAGAATGATGGCTGCTTTGCACCACTGATGTGTATCTGCTGAGACAAAAATCTATTTGTTTCAAATGTATACTTTAAATATGTCTATTCATACACATGCATGGCAAAAGAACAGATTAGTTATGTGTATAGATTTATATGACAAATTTGTTTACGATGAAAGATTGGCAGGATTAAGGAAAGGTAAAAGGATGATGAGAGATTCTGAATGTAAGATACATCTGTTTCATAGTGCCAAGAGAGCATCTTAGGAAAAATGGAGAAAAGGAAAAACAATGAAAGAAGCAATAGCCAAGGCTGAACAGCCACAAGAAGATCAATTAGGAGTCCTGTACGAAAAACACAATTGAAAGGCAGATTAATCTTTCAAGAAATAAATGGCAACTAAATATAGGAAAAGTGGATAGGAAACAAAATGAAAAAATTTGTATTACAGAGTTTGACAGAAATGTGTATATTTATAGTAATGAGAAATATGAAAAAAGAATATTTCTGGAATGATGAAGTTAAAAGACTGGAGAAGATAAATGTGTGGATGATTTTTGCAACAAGTAATATGAGTTGCACTGGTAACAAATAGATTGGCTAGCTTTTATTTTTTTAATTTATGCTTTAGTTTTGTTGGCTTACTTTTACTTATTTCCTTTTTGTGCTTTGAAAAACATTGTTTATTCTGAAAATGAATAACATGGTGTATATGTATACTTTCAAGAGTTGCAGTTATATTATATAACTGTGCTACCAGTATAACATGAATGAACTAATTCAAGTTTCAGAATAAGTTGGAAGGGACCTTGGAAGTCTTCTAATTAAACTGCCTGCTCAAGGAGGAGACCATTTCCGATAAATCATTGTCCGATCCCTTCTTAAAAACCTCCAGTGTAAGAGCACCCACAACTTCTGGAGGCAAGTCATTCCACTGATTAATTGTTTTCACTTGTCATGAAGACAGAAGGCAAAATGACAGTCTTATAACCATTCTGTGTGCAGTAAAAGAGCTCAAGTACATAAAATACCTAAAATAAGATGCCTAAAATATCTATATGGCAAATGTATAAAATAAATCTAATTCTGGCACTTTTTAGATGTGTTACATTATACCCACCACTTTTCTTCAATTCTAGTTGGTGATGAGAGCTGCAGCCTATCACATCCCAAATTACCAGATTAGAGATGACTGTTTCCATGCATATAAACATTTATAGATAAAAATCTGGAACATTATATAAAATTCACCAAAATCAGGTTATGTTACACTGTTTTTCCACATATATCCATCTAATGAACAATCTGGTTGATGGATGAAAGTTCTATTAGGAATTTTTCCAAAGTAAAAAAACAACAAACATTTTATTATTTATTTATTTATTTATTTATTTATTTATTTATTTATTTATTTATTTATTTATTTATCTATTATCTATCTATCTATCTATCTATCTATCTATCTATCTATCTATCTATCTATCTGTATGATGTATACAGATAATTTTCTATCTTGCCTTTTATGATCCATTGATCTACTTAAAGCTATGTAAGTTTTGGATAGGTCAGTCTCCTGCATACCAGCTTCTAATCACAAAAAGCATGACAATCAGTTGTATAATACTAGGGAGGTAGATTCTTCCTGCTCTCTTCCCCACCCTCGCCCGCCATGTTCAAACATTTCTTCAAGGAAGACATTGCTTTTATCCTGCAGCTGGTATCAGACTATTAAACTGCCAGCATGGCTTGCAATTTGTGCACTGTGGAAATGAATGGAAATAATTAGTAGTCAGAGAGGAGCAGGTTACATCCCAGCCAACAGATTTGGGAGGCAGTGGAGCAATGCTGGGAAGGGAAAAGTCCCTGACTGGAGCAGTTTCTTTTTTTGAAATGGTTTTTCATCTTTTTAAACAAAAGCCTAGGAACTGTTGAGATCCTTCCATAGGACAAAGGAGATGAAGTAGTCCACGCAGGGCTTTTTTCTCATAGAATGCTCAGAACGGAGTTCCGGCACCTTTTTTGGATGGAACCTTGTAGGGTAGGCAAGGTGGGTTGTATGACATGTGTGAGTTCCGGCACCTTTTTCTTTTGCAAAAAAAGCACTGAGTCCACGTCTAATTAAAGCAGCAATTCAATGGCATATTTTGGCTTTCACAGGGAAAGGGCAATTTCCATCACAAAGGTGTTAAAGGACCTGACTTTCTGATAATTGCCCAGGAAGGAAAAGAATGGATGAACTTTTTTAAAAAATGCAATCTTTTTGAAATGTACTTGAAGCTTCATTGGCCTTCCCTTGCAGTTACGAAGTAGGCTTTAAGATATTTTGAAGTTCCATTTATTCTTTGGAGATGCCGAGGTGGAAAAAGAGAACTGCTTAAGAAATTCACCTTGCTGTTTCTCTAAATACCTGTTGACATATTTCCCTTTGCCCCAGTCTCCTCTGAAAGGCGTTTGGGGACAAAGTGCACTTCAGAGGAAACAATATTTGCAAAGATAGTTTAAGAATTCAATATGCTTCCTTTGCTAATATAAACAGTTTCAAATGTTTTCATTTGAAGGATTAAGCACTGGCATGATTTTCAGGTGGGATGCCCGAAGAAGAATCAGCCCAGAAATAGAAAGAAAGAAGATGGAAACTCAGAAAAGTCAGTTTGCAATTAAAGGCCAGTTTATGCAAACAATGTAATGGAAACTGCAGAATCTGGCATGTGGAACTTTGTATTAGAGCAGTGTTTCATAACCTTGGCAACTTTAAGATGTGTGGATTCAAGCTGATGTCCAGATATCTTAAAGCTACCGAGGTTGAAAAACCCTGGACTAGGGAGTCTCAGGATGTGGGTGATAGTCAGGTCTCTCTTTTTCAGGGAAGATAAAGCCAGGAGCGGCAGGAGATGCTTCAGATCAAGCAGCTAGGTCACAATGAGGATTGAGTTGGAATTGGATGATTTATTCTAAACAATAGGAAGATACTCTTTGGAAATGTTCATACTGAGGCTTCCAAATAACTTTTTCTTACTGCTATCCCTTTCATTGCAAAGGGTTATATCTGCAGCCTTATTGCTGCATGGACAGAATAACAGAGTTGGGGGGAGACCTTGGAAGTCTTCTAATCCAACCCCCTGCTCCAGCAGGAAACCCTATACCTGTGGTGGCGAACCTATGGCACGCGTGCCACAGTTGGCACGCAGAGCCCTCTCTGTGGACATGCATGCTGTCACCCCAGCCCTAGGCCTTGAGCTGGGTTTTATAAAACCTTTTCACTTTAGGCCTCTACCACCATGTGCAAAAAAATAAAAAAGGTTCAATCAATCAATTTCAACTTCTCGCGGGGAAAAAAATCTCGCAAAATTGGAATCGACTGAACTTTTTAGTCCCACCCTGTCTGCCGTTACCACCACAGCTATGCCCACCCAATGGGCCATGCCCACTCAATGGGCCACACCCACCCAATTGGCCTCACCCACCCAATTGGCCTCACCCACCCAGCACCTGACAATGCATAAGTGGGTTTTGGGTTGCAATTTGGGCATTCGGTCTCTAAAAGGTTCGCCATCACTGCCCTATACCATTTTTAAAAAACCTCCAGTGTTGGAGCACCCACAGCTTTTGGAGGCAAGTCATTCTGCTGATTAATTGTTCTCACTGTCAGGAAATTTCTCCTTACTTCTAGATTGCTTCTCTCCTTTATTACTTTCCATCCTTTGCTTCTTGTCCTGCCTTCAGGTGTTTTTGGTGCAGACCTCAAGACCCTTGAAAGTTGTTGCAGGACTGCAATTTTTCTTGAGAAATATTACGGTGCAACATTTTATTGCACCCCTGTTGCTGGAAACATCCTTACCTATCCTATGGCATTCACAGCAAAGCAAAGACAACCCATTGCAAAGTTCTAAAGACTATGTTTCATTTGCTTTCTTGCTTTCTTTTGCTCCCATAAGCAGTCAAAATTGTTGTTATGTACTGAGCTTTTGGTACCACACCATCTCCGGGCCTGCAATTGGTCAGCCTAAGGTGGCAAGCGCAGGTTCAATCTTATTGGTTGCTACCATAGGGCTTGGCTATATATTGGGGCTGGGAGCGGCCCAAGCCCTAGTACAGTTCCAGCTTGAATAAAGAATGAGTTCCTCTGTACTCAGCTGTGTGTCTTCATTCCTGCTCACCAGAGCCCATGACTTAACAGTGGCGATGAGGATGGCATCCTGCTTCACTGCCTAAAGGGCTGAAGTTCATGAGGGGTCAGCATTACTCGCTGGAGGGAAGAGGCATCTCCCCCCCCCGGTCGGCTAGTAAAGCTACACTAGCGGCCGTGTGCTCAGTGGACACATTCCCTGAGCCCAAGAAGCAGGATCCAAGAACACAGAAATCAAGGAAAGATGCTGAAAATCGGCAAACTCAGAGAGTTCGATGTAAAGCATCCAGAAGAATGGCCATCTTACCTCTCGCAAGTGGAGAACTATCTACGAGCAAACCAGATTGCAGAGGAAGGCCTAAAAGCTGCCACGTTGCTGTGCGTGTGTGGGCCAGCATCTTTCGACCTAGCAGAAAGTCTTTTTGCGCCGACGCCCATCGAAGCAGTATCATTTGCAGACCTTAAGAAGAAGCTGACCAGGCATTTTCAGCCCAAGATGTCGAAGATGGTGTGGCATTTTAAATTCGACCAAAGAGTGCAGCTTCCCAGAGAGACAGCTTCAAAGTTTATCGCAGGCCTAAGGCAGGCCGCATGCCTATGCAAGTTCTCGAATTTAGAGGAATGACTGAGAGATCAACTCGTCTGTGGCCTTTGAGACAGAACCCTCCAGCAGAGACTGTTTGCCAGACCCAATCTCACATCCGCCGAGGCACAGGATGAGGTTATGGCTGACAAAGCAGCCGGAGTTGCAGTGCAAACAGTGCAGCCCACCAAATCTTCACAAGTAGAAGATTCTGTCCATCTTGAGGTTGCCAAATGCATTGGAGAATTGTCAGAAGACAAAGAAATAAACAAGCTCCAAAGGCAGCCAAATGCACAAAATCGTGGCAACCACCAACGAGAGAACAATTACAGGGCAGTTCTCTTACCTAGATGTAAGGGGTGCGGAGGCAACCATTTCTGCACCAATTGCAGATTTCGTTCAGCCACATGTAGAACTTGCGGAAGAACCAGCCACATCGCGGTGGTGTGCAGAGCCCACCAGAGAGACAGGCCACCCAAACACCAGTCGGAGGAACTGACTAGGAGAGGCACTGGGGTCCAGGGTCCATTTAGTGTGGGGTTCTTCAGAAGCTGGAGAAGCATTTGCCGCACTGGGGCTCATCGCCCCCTTAAGCCTAAACTCAAGCTTGCAGTAGAGCTACAAGGAGTTTCATGTAAGATGGAGTTGGACTCTGGCTCAGCGGTATCGATCATCTCGCATGACACATTCAACTTTGTGTGTAGACGCAGTAGCCATTGGGCTAAACTAAGGCCCTCAGATATTATTTTAACAGATTTTCAGAATGCTCACGTTAAAGTTAAGGGTGAAGCAACCTTATTGGTAAAATTTAAAGGGTTTTGGGGGCACCTGGATGTCATAGTAGTAGAGGGCCAAAGAACAAGTCTTATTGGACTTGATTGGTTTGAGGCTTTAGGCATTCAAATTACAGGCATTAACCGGACACAAATAGCAGACCTCATGACTGTTTGCGAGGAATACGTGGATGTTTTTGAGTCAAAACTGGGAACTTACACTGGCCCGCCAATTTCTTTTAAATTAGATCGTAACATTGTACCAATTAAGATTAAGCCTCGCAGGGTCCCCTTTGCCCTAAAACACAAAATCAATTCCAAAATTGATAAGTTGGTAGAACAGGGCGTATTACAGCCTGTTGAAGGGGGGGAGTGGGAAACTCCTATAGTCAACCCACTAAAGTCCAATGGGGAAGTTCGCATTTGCGCAGACTATAAATGCACATTAAATAAGGCCCTTAATCATCATGCATACCCGGTCCCTGTAGTCAACCATATTTTAGCTTCCTTGCAAGGGGAAACATTTTTGCTAAACTTGATTTAGCGCAGGCATATCAGCAATTGCTGGTTGACAAGGCCACAGCCATGGCTCAAACAATAGTAACTCACAGAGGGGCATTCAAAATCAAATGCTTGCAGTTTGGAGTCAGCGTTGCACCGGATATTTTCCAAGGGATTATGGAACGCACACTTAAGGGTATTCAGGGTGTCTGCCCTTATTTTGATGATGTTCTCATTGCCGGGGAATCCCCAGAAGTGTTGGCCAATAGGCTCAGGGCTGTTTTGCAGAGGCTCCGCGATGCGGGCCTCAAATTAAAGAAAAACAAATGTGGTATTGGGGTCTTAATGGAATTCTTGGGGTTCTGTATCAATGCTAGCGGGATTCACCCCGCTGATTCAAAAGTGAAGGCCATCAAAATGGCTCCTAGGCCAAAATCAAAAGGAGAGCTGCAAGCATTTTTGGGCCTCCTGAATTTTTATTACAGATTCCTACCTTATAAGGCTGCAATAGCAGAGCCCCTCCACAGGCTACTTGATAAAAAAGCCCCTTGGAAATGGACTAACTTACATGAAAATGTTTCCAGGATCTCAAAGCCCTTCTTTCAGAAAAGTCCACTGTAACTCATTACATTGAGTCTAAACCTGTATGTCTTGCATGTGATGCATCTCCGTACGGGGTGGGGGCAGTCTTAAGCCACATAGAGAAGAATGGGAAACAGGTTCCTATTGCGTTTTATTCTAGGGCTTTATCTTCTGCTGAGCGTAATTATGCTCAGATTGATAAAGAAGCCTTGGCCATAGTGGCTGGAGTTAAAAAATTTCATGATTATTTATATGGCAGGGATTTCACTGTCTACACTGACCACAAACCCCTTTTGGGGTTGTTCACAACAGATCAGCAAACTCCCCACATACTATCTCCAAGAATGCTGAGATGGTCTATATTTTTGTCTGCATACAATTTTAAGTTAATTCATAAACCAGGGAAGGAAATGGGATATGCAGATGGCCTCAGCAGACTACCACTGCCACTAATGGATCCTGATCCAGCTCCTGCTGCTAAAATATTGTCCATTCAGGACTTACCTGAGTTTCCCCTCCGTGCAGGGGATATTGCTGCTGAAACTGCCACAGATAAAATTCTGAGCAGAGTACTGTCATGGATATAATGTGCTTGTTGGAAAAAAGTCCAGGCTCTGAATTTCAAAGTTATTTTGTCAGGAGACATGAGTTGTCTGCACACAAGGGGTGCATTTTATGGGGCAACAGAGTCGTTATCCCCACTTCATTAAGGGACAGTCTTACAATCCTTACATGAAGGCCATCCAGGCATTGTACAAATGAAAGACTTAGCTAGAAGCTACCTTTGGTGGCCTGGCCTGGATAAGGCTGTAGAGGATCAAGTTCATGGTTGCTATACTTGTCAGCAATCTAGGCCTGAAATGCCTCAGGCCCCAGTTCACAGGTGGGAAGAAACACATACCCCCTGATCCAGGGTTCACATAGACTACGCTGGGCCTTTTCAAGGACAGCTTTTCTTGGTAGTAGTGGATAGCCACTCAAAATGGCTGGAAGTAGTTCCAGTCCCTAATATGACTACTGCTAGGACCATCCAGGTGTTGAGAAAACTCTTTGCAACACATGGGTTGCCTGACGTTTTGGTTTCTGATAATGGGGCTCAATTCACTGCTGCTGAGTTTCAGGCTTTTCTTAGAGCTAACCTCATCAGACATGCTACGTCTGCACCATTTCATCCTTCTTCGAATGGACAAGCCAAACGCATGGTGACGACAACAAAGGAGGCACTCAAGCACATTATCACAGGTGACTGGCATCATAGATTGGCAGATTTTTTGCTCTGTCAGCATTCTACACTCTGCATGGCTACAGGTAAAAGTCCTACTGAGCTTTGTTGGGGAAGGCATTTAATTACTAAACTGGACAGGTTGCATCCAGACAGAGTGGCATCCGAAGCCTCTAGACCAAAACCCCCGAGGGGGCTGCAAATGGGTGATTGGGTTTGGGCCAGAAACTATGGGCCTGGAAATTTGTGGGTTCCTGGTCAGGTGACCAAGGCATTCAGACCCCTATCTTACGAAATGGGATTGGAGGGAGGGCGACTGGTCAGAAGACACATCGACCAATTTAGAAAGAGGTTTCCAGAATGGTCACTAAGTGAGGACTATGGCATAAGTCCCTCCTGAAGTCCTCAAACTGGCACCCAAGCCAGCCCACACTAGAGCCACCAGGGTTTTACCTTCTCAGCTGAAGTTGATTCTGAGGAAGAACAAGGAAGCTTGGAAGTGCAACATGGGACCCCTGACCAGGCGAACCAGCCGAACCTCAGCAACCGCTGTGCCTACTCTGCAGAACAGACTGACTCTGTGGTGGGCCAACCTGGTGAGGCCGGCCAGAGCATTTCAATTCCCCTGGAAGATGGAGCACAAAGGGACATGGGTCTACCCAGCCCACCAGGTAAGCTAGTAGACCACAAAGTGAGTGGAACTCCAAGGCATTTCTCCAGGCCCCACAAACCTCTGACATATCTTACAGACTATATTGTAAAATAAAGTGATGTATAGTGTTGTGACAATTGTACCACTACCTACAGAAATTGTGGGCATTTTGTAATTGCTGGCAAGCATGTTCATTGAGACGTTGTTTCATCTCTTTGTAGTCCTTACTGCATTGACAAGCCATTTAGCCGTTGTTAAATCTTATTGTAGTCCATACTACAAGGGCATGTCTGTAAAGGTCGCGTAATGTCATTCTAACTACCTTGAATTAACAAGCACTATTTTTTATTTTTTATTTTATTATTTTTTTGTTTGTTATTATGTATTTTGGTTGTTGGGAGTGATTCATAAGCCTTGACTATTGTCAAGTTATTTAAGGGGATTATAGGCTGATCTTAGGAGGGAGGGGTGTTATGTACTGGGCTTTTGGTACCACACCACATGCATTGCTGGAGAACTAACAGTTCTCCAGCAACCCAGACAGGCTGTCTCTGGGCCTGCAATTGGTCAGCCTCAGGTGGCAAGCGCGGGTTCAATCTTATTGGCTGCTACCATAGGGCTTGGCTATATATTGGGGCTGGGAGCGGCCCAAGCCCTAGTACAGTTCCAGCTTGAATAAAGAATGAGTTCCTCTGTACTCAGCTGTGTGTCTTCATTCCTGCTCACCAGAGCCCATGACTTAACAATTGTCATCTCCCAAGGCCACGATAGGGACCTTCCTGGATTTAGTTTCCAGGAAGCAGGAATTCTAGATGACAACCACAGCCCAGTGAACAATCTGATCTATGCCTTCAGAAAAGACCACACATTTTCAGCTGCTCCATACAAGAACCTTTTCTTCTGTTCCCAAATCATTATTCTGTGCACCCTCAGGTTATTCCTTCACAGGGCTAAATTCTTATTGGCATTGAACTCTTCCTTCCTTCCTGCAATATGCTTGAGCTGCATGTTCCTCCCAAACTTTGAGATCTATACTCATGCACAGTTTCCCATTAGCTCAATGAACAGATTAGCTAATTATGCTTGGGAGCTGTGTATGAGGGAGCTTTGCAAAATGGAAGACAGGGTGGCGTGATTGAACTCTATAGAAAAGAATAGGAAAAATACTGAGCACACTTTGTGGATTGTGTTTGGTTCATTTAAAAGAAGCTGTTCTATGACTCCCACTGGAAGCTATTGAAATAAAATTACATAATTGTGACCATGTAATTGCCAGGCACTCATTGGAGATCCTATCTTTACCATGCTCTGGGTTTGGAAGCTTTTAATGGAACTTAGCTTCTTCTTGCTTATTCAAAATGTATTTGAAGAACTGTGTTTTTGATTAATTAATTTCTGCTGAATTGTCAGTTACAGAGCAGCAGAGAAAGCCTCCAGAGGCATACATAAACTCCTTCCCCGTGTTTTTGGAAAATTAACAAATCAGATAGAAATGTAATTAAACTTTCTTGAGGTTCCCTATTTCCCTTGGTAGTAGGAAATTCCAGGGATAACCACAACAGTGGAGATAGGGATGGGATTATGGCTGGATGTTGCTGATGTACAGCACCCAACATTCCTCACTATGCTGACTGGGCTGGGGAAATGATACTCCAGCAATATCATTAGGCCACAACATCCTCATCCCTGCCTTACAGATCAGTTTTCCTGGTACAAAGCAAGTATTAAATATTTATAGCATTTTGGTCATAATCTGATTATTTGCAAACAGAGACATCTGTACGTGTTTCTCATAAGATCATTCTAATGAAGTGGCTTTAGTGGGCAAAAGTTTATACAGCAGGAAATATTTCAGAATGCAGTTGCAAGCAGTTTCTTCATCAACTGTGTTCAATGGATTTTTTTTTCCTAGCAAGCGCACTAAAGGTTTCAGGGGCAGCCTTTACCATGCAAAATACTGTTATTTGCTAGGATAGACTGTCCATGGATCATTGTTCTCAGGGCAAATGGCATAAGACACTCAAAGCGTTTTTTATATATAAAGTGACACATTTTAAAAAAAATAAAATGAAGACATTTTGGTTTGTTGCTGTTTCTCCTCTCCTTCCTCTGTTGCGTTAAACTTGTAAAAACATCTCTTTTACTGACTTCCTGCTTGTTGCAGCTTTGAGAAGATTAAAAATAGAGATGAAACATGATTGTGGCTGCATGTCTTGAGCTGTTCTATTTTACAGAGATCAAAAGAATATCAATACATCTGGGAAAAGGAGGGCCCGTTTTTTACATTTGTTGTTCTTCATCTATGCCAAATATCATAAGATGATCTCTAATTAGTATTTTCCTCTTATTCTAATTTTAAAAAGCCTCTAAGAATTACAAGGAAAACTAAAAGGTATTCAGCCTGAGCCAACAGTAACTTGCAAGTTATACATGCAATATAAGTACATTTATTTCAAAGACAGCAGAACAATTATCTGTCTAGAATTCCTTTGGTGTTTTTTTAAATCTACTGCTATAGCATTTCTTATTCCATTTTCCCATGAACACAATGGCAGCCTGACAGCTCATCTATAGATGGTCCTATAATTCAACCTTTTTAAAACTCACTTTTAGGAGTGACATCAAGGCTGAAATTCAGAATGTGCTTGTAAATTATTACCTGGTTTGTAAATTGGGATCTGGCAGGCCCAGCTGCATGCATATTTCTTTGAATCCAAAATGGGAAAGAGTACAGGCTGGTATTAAATCAATTTAAATCAAACATGCTGCTAAATATATTTCCAGTTATTATGATCCAGTTATTCTGAGTTTGTGAGAGCCTTAAACTATTATCCTAAATTTATAATTCTCCTAATGCAGCTAATCAATAAAAATAACTCATATCATGAAACTGACAAATTTGCCTATTACAGTACCTTTTTTGAAAATCCAGGAGTCGCTTTTTTAAGGCAGCCAACTCAAAACATACAAACACCATTAACATGTGGCCAAAGACAGGACCAAAATGTCTGTGTATACCACTTTGTATCATGATCAAGCTATGGCAGGGGTCCGGAGTACCTGAGGGAACACCTGCTGCCGGCATCGACTTCCCTCCGCCCTGTGCGTTCCCACAGAGAGGGCCTCCTCAGGGTGCCACCGGTCAGAGAATGTCGACTGGTGGCCCCCAGGGGGAGATCCTTCTCTGTGGGCGCCCCGGAGCTATGGAATCAGCTCCCGGTTGAGCTCCGGACGGCGCCCGACCTTCGCTTCTTTCGCCACGAGCTAAAAACATACTTTTTTGAACAAGCTGGCCTGGCCTGATGGGGGGATCGGGGGCTATTTATTAGGTTTTAAATATCTATTTTAGTATGTGGGCATTTATTTAATTTAGTTTTAACTTTTGTAATTTGTATTTTTATTCTTGCCCTGTTCACCGCCCTGAGTCCTGCGGGAGAAGGGCGGTATAGAAATATTATTAAAATAAATAAATAAATAAATAAATAAATAATTGTCCAAATGTAGTTACAAACAGATGTTCTGTCTAACAGTTTTCATCATCTTTTGCACAGCTTTTTTTTTGTTCTGCCACTGATTTAACAAATATGCAACTAGACTTAGAATAACAGACTGGAAGGGACCTTGTAGGTCATCTAGTCTACCCCCCTTAATCCAACTAAGAGGCTTCCTTCATCATGAAATGGACTGATGGAGGCCATAACCACTTTGGGTTGGTGGCACAGTCATTGGACTAGAAAGGCTGGAAGGGACTTTGGAGGTCTTCTAGCCCAACCCCCTGCTTAGACAGGAAACCGTATACCATTTCATACAAGTGGTTGTCCAATCTCTTCTTAAAAACTTCCAGTGTTGGAGCATTCACAACTTCTGGAAGCAAGTCATTCCACTGATTAATTGTTCTAACAATTAATTTTGTACTTTGTTTAATTTATTCTCCCAGGGTTCAAACTCTGTATTAGAATGACATGTATGCTCTCTGTGCTTACTCAAACAATAACTTTGTTTATTAGTTTATAATATTGTAAATGTTTCACAAATGTGCATTACTTTCTCTTCAAAAGAAAATCTTATAAAGCAATGTGTCTTTATTTCACTGAATTCAGTGGGACTTACTCTCTGGCAAGTAAAAGGAGGATTATAGCTTTGAACTCACATCTTAAGAAGGGAATGATGAGCAAGATGAAGTGTGGTTTCATATCTATATAATTCTACCATTGGTGGAATTAAAGGCTTGTTAGGTACAGCCAGCATATTTGGCCGCGTAGATTTTTGGTGAGAATGTCAAAAACTACAGATCAACTCTATTTCAGGATGCAACTCAAAGCTTATTTTCTGCTTCCAAGCAAGTGCACAGCAAGAAAAGAGGAAGTGGTTTGCCACAACAAAGATGTTTTGGGCATGTAAACTCCTCCTAACTACAAGTATGAGATGTACTTCATCATAAAGCTGGAGACAAAACCTCCCAAGTGGTAGGCATTCCTTGCCAAACTTGTGGACTGAAACTTCAAAGATGAAATTGCACCTTTATTTTGAGCAGTCTTTTATGATCTTGTACCCTCCAAATGTATATCTACATGGGCTTTACATGCTTATCCCAAAATACATTTTTGTTGTTTATAATTATGTTTATGTAGAAAATGGGAAAACATTCCTCAACTGCTATATAAATGAAAATTGCAGGTAGAAGGAGATACAATGCTCAATTTAGTAACAGTTATAGTCTTAGTTTCATATCTGTGAATAAGCTATTATTCTCAGTTCAATATTTAGGTAGATTTACTGTACAACACCATTTTCATTCTGTATATCCTATGTTCAATATTTCAACACAACCAGATGATGGGTCAAATTGTTGAAAACACTGTTCAAAGAAATGCCATTTAGAGTAAGTGAGAAGACAATTGTTTCTCAAGTCTGATTTAAAGTGATCTAATTTTAGAGATGGTTTTCTCAGTCTCAATGACATGATAAGGATTATGTTAGCAAAATCATGTTGGTTGATTCTGGCAGTTTTCCCAGGATTTTATCTATTTATTTATTTATTTTCAGTAGAAATGCAAACTGTCATCTCCAGTTCCAGTGACAGATGTGTTGTGACATCATCTAAGAATTATGAACCTTGATGAAAGGATAAAAAATTAAACAAATTTTGATGAATTAACAGTTGAATATGTATGTGGCATTAATAAACAGATTTGATAAGCTTGTACAGAAACCCAAAGCCCTAAATTCAAATAGCTTGGATCAACAGCAGCTTTATCATGTTTATTTTATTTTTTATTTTTATTTTAATCCCATTTATATCCCGCCCTTCTCCAAAGACTCAGGGCGGCTTACAATTTAAGCACAAACCAATGTGCTTAGCAATAGCCTTCATTCTATGTATATGCCTGCTTATTGGGGCTTTCGGCCCCCCCAAGCGGCATTATTACAAAGTCAGCTTATTACCCCCAACAATCTGGGTCCTCATTTTACCTACCTCGGAAGAATGGAAGGCTGAGTCAACCTTGAGCCTGGTGGGATGCGAACCTGCACTAATTGCAGGCAGCTGGTGTTACTTAAGGAGGCATTAGCCCACTGCTCCACCAAGGCAGTTGAAATGATAATAGATATATCAATGTACAGTAGTCATTTATAGCATGTGTGGGTGGGTGGAATGTTTCCTAGGCTTTTTAAAGGATTGATCATATTTTTTCACTATATTAATTCCCTGCCAAAATTAACTGTTATCCAGCTTTTTCATAAATGGGCAAATTGCCCAGTGTAATACATTCAAGCTCCATCTAGTCTATAATGCCCAACAAGATAAATGTTGTGGGAAGCACAGATAACCGCAATACTCATTTTTAGGAGAGGGAAAAGATATGTAAAATATTTTATTCTTTAAACATTCAATATCTATACCATAAAAATCTATACTATTAAAATACTGAACAAATGTAGACTTAAAAATAATAAGATTTCCCAATTTAAAAACAGCCAACAATAATTAAAACATGGATGGCAATAAAGCCATTAATCAATCACAGGCCAAAAACCCATGATAAAAAATTGTGAAAAAATAGTTTTAATTGACCTTGTACAATTAATAAAAAAGGAGGAAAACCTTATCTCATCTGGGGAGAATTCCAGAGATGGAAAGCACAAAGGGGTGGACCTCTCAAGTTCCTATTCAGGCTGTAGCTATATTGATATAACATAATACATAAAAACTGTTATGCATTCCAAAATCAACATGTAACAATAGCTAATGCTTTTAGTATCCTTTCCCCTTAGCCTGAGATGGAAAACATAAGGAAAAAGTGAATTATTCTTTAAACAGAAACCTGGAATCTTTGAGAGTTTCAAAACAGTTGATCAGTTGTTCTGTGAATTTCTCTTAGAAAACAAATATTGATCTTTTTCCTTTGTTACTAAACGGATATAAACCAATTAGATGATCTCCACCTATTGTGGAACATAGCTATAGCATCATCCTGTAGTGAATGCTAAAAGATCATTTGGTTGTGTATACTGTAATAGCAAAAAAGGAGCTAAGTGCACAGATGACACTGAATCTTTGATGTTGTAAGAAAGAAGAGAATGTAGGTAAAAACTAGTGGAATTCTTTTGTGGATTAGCTTTGTTCTTGTGTTATATATTTTTGCTAGAATTTATCATCTCATTTTCTATTTATTCTACTAATTCCTTGCACTGCTTTATTATACAGTGCTAAAAGTCATCTCACTAATCTTCCTGTGTTGTTCTGTTGTCCCCAGCAACTGTACTCCCAGACCAGCACAATACCACTGAAAAAGAAAAACAAGAAATTCCAGAAGAAACCAGCATGGCTGCACAAAGATCTCTCTGACAAACTGAAAAACAAAAAGGACAAATACAAAAAATGGAGAGGGGCACATAACTAAGGCTGATTATCAGCAGACAGCCAGAACATGCAAAGAAGAGGTCAGGAAAGCAAAGTCTCAAACCGAACAAAAACTTGCAACAGAAATCAAGGATAATAATAAAAAAAAGTTTCTTCCAACACATTAACAACAAGAAAAAAAAATCAAGAAAACTGTAGGTCCACTAAAGAGAGAAGATGGCAAGGAAATAACAGGCAACAGGGAGAAAACTGCTTAACTCATACTTTGCATCAGTCTTCACATGAAAAGAAACTATAGCCCAACATAGCAAAAAACCACTGCAAAAGACAAACTAGAAAAAAAAATTAAAATAAGCAAGAAAATGGTAAGAGAACACCTATCCAACCTTGACGAGTATAAATCACTGGGACCCGACAGATTACATCCCCAAGTTCTGAAGGAGATGGCAGATGTTATCTCAGAACCTTTGCACCACATCTTTCAAAAATCCTGGAACACAGGGGAAGTACCTGAGGATTGGAAAAGGACTGATGTGGTTCCCATCTTTAAGAAAGGGAAAAAAACAGACCCAGAAAACTACAGACCAATCAGTTTAACATCAATACCTGGGAAGATCCTACAAAAGATAATCAAAAAACAGATCTGCGAACAACTAGAAGAAAACAAAATTGTAACTAGTAGCCAGCATGGGTTTGTTAAAAACAGATCATGACAAACCAATCTTATTTCATGATTACCTGAGTATAGATTACCCTGATCTGATCCTACTTTTTTAAAACAATCATAGCCTTGTCCAACTACTTTACTAAGATCTAACCTAAAATGAGAACAATCAGAAAAAAATGATTATATCTAGTGTAATTTGATTAAAAATTGAAACCAACTCATGAAATTTCTCATGTAAGGGTGTATTTCCATTATATTCTTCTAGAAAACTTATACCTATTTGCATTGTAGGCTGTTTCAACTGCTGTGGTAAATCTTCTGGATATATTCATCTTTACAACAATATCCTTTCTCATACTTTGGCCACATAATTTTATTTGCTATCCACTTTCCAAATTTAATGCTTCCTCCCAGCCTTAACACTAGATTGAAAATGATCCACCAAGTTAACAGAGTAATGTAATGGGAGTCACACTATATGATGGACGATAGAAAAATGTCTATTATTTTCTAGTTCTTGCATATTAAAACTAAGTTGTGGCTCACTTAAATGCCACTAGATTTCTCTGTACGTGGCAGAGAAATAATTAGCTTTAGCTTTTGTGAACAATTATGCTGCTTACTGCTTGAATGTTATATTGCAGCTTACTTGAAAATTTAACTTTACTGTAAGCTTTAGTAATAAAAATATTCTATTTCTCTCTTTATATTAATGGCTGCTAGGAGAGAAATAAAACACAGCAACAGGCAATTTCAGTCAAAACAACAAAATATGTTAACTGTGGGAAATATTTAGAAAGCCAAAGAGACTGAAATACTCTTGGACTTGACCTGTCAGAATTCACAGTTTGCTAAGGGATTCTACCTTTTTACAAGCAGCTCAAATTTTAACACATTTTATGTTTCATATAACCTTTCATTTATATACTGTACATCATGTCTGAGAAAGCCTAAGAGGAGAAAAAGTAGAGCAGATTAGCTTGTTCCATTGTCTGAACTGAAATCCTAACTACTACCTCCATGTAAAGCCCCATCTAATGAATGCCTGCCCATATTTTTACAATTCATATATACTGTAGTTAGTGCTTAATATGGCTTGAGTTTAAACTGAAGACAGAATTTCAGAGATGGTGATGATGATGATGATGATGATGGCTGCAGTGTCCTCATTTTCTCAGAATCTGCTTTGGACAGGAAAAAGGCCCACCTAGCCAGATTGCATGAAAACCACAGAAAGGCAGTAGAAGATAAGGGGATAATCTATCTAGGGAAACCTAGCTAACCTAACCTTTGCTTTGCTACAGGGATGGGATGGATCTAGACTGGGTTTTGTTAGATGTATGTCCCTCTGCTTTATTCCTCCTATTTTTAAGATGATGCATTTTGTTCATATTTTGTAACATTATATGCTATGTATCTTATGTTTACAGGCCTGCAGTTACAGCATGATTTCAAAGAGAAGGAGGGAGGAAGGAAAGAAGGAAGATTTTCATGGAGTCATTTCATACGCACTTACACTCCACTTCTTGCAGATGCACAATGAGCTTATGAGCACCTTTCTACTCATAGGTAAAGGTAAAGGTTCCCCCGCACATGCGTGCTAGTCGTTTCCGACTCTAGGGGCCGGTGCTCATCTCCGTTTCAAAGCCGAAGAGCCAGCGCTTGTCCGAGGACGTCTCCGTGGTCATGTGGCCGGTGTGACTAGACGCCAAGGGCGCACGGAACGCTGTTACCTTCCCACCGTAGTGGTCCCTATTTTTCTACTTGCATTTTTACGTGCTTTCGAACTGCTAGGTTGGCAGAAGCTGGGACGAGTAACAGGTGCTCACTCTGTTACGCGGCACTCGGGATTCGACCCGCCAAACTGCCGCCTTCTGATCGACAAGCTCAGCGTCCTAACCCACTGAGCCACCGCGTCCCTTCCTTTCTACTCATATACCCCTATAATTGGCATTTAGAGACCAAGCAGATATTAGACACCAGGACTAGCAGGCTTTATCGTATCTAATTCTCTTTTAAAGCCATCTGTGTTGCCAACATTTCCTATATCCTTCAAAATATAGAATATGTAAGGTGCTATTCTATACTTTAACAATGTGTTATGTGAAAAAGGGCTTTCTTTTGCATGAGTTGAATTTTTCATTCTTTAGCTTTGCAAGATGAGTTCAGGTACGCATGAGAAAAGAAAAAAACACAGCCATGATTATTTTCCCAACTATGCATAATTATACGCACTATTGTCTCCATATACTTACCTAATTTTCTTCCAAGACAAAAAGTCATATCCTTTTATGCATCTTCTCTAGTTCTGCCATGTTTCTTTTTCCAATTCCTATTGCACCATTTTTCTGGACAAAAAAAGTAGCCTTAAACGGTAAAAAAATATATGCTCTTAATTCACAGCAGTCAAGGCTAAAACTTACGAATCAAAGGTTATAGGTCTCCTTTTAAGATTTCCCTTCTTATTTGTAAGTCTGTTTTCTGTGCCAGTCATGCCTAGGAAAGCCTTACATAACTAGAAGCCTATAATTGAAAGCACAGCTCCCTAACATCTGAACCAGATGGGCCTTTGGAACAAACAGCGGTTCAGAAAGGAATCAGATTTGCATCAAATTATGTGAAACAATAATCGCTAGCCTGTTTTGATGTGCTTTGATGTGTTCTTTCGCCTGTGAACTAGGACTAAAGAGAAAGCCCAGGATTAGAAAAAGAGAAGATGAAGTTGGTTGCAATTAGCTAATGAGAACCTTACATCCCCAGCATGCCTAAAAGGTAAAATAAAAAAGTATCTAGGCCAGCAATGAAAAAAAATGGTCCAAAAAAAAAATGATTGGTTAAGGAAAGCAGTTGTCTGACTAACAGCAAAGGAATGTACAGTCTGCCTTTATCAGGACTGACTGTATCAACCCTTTAAGTGCAGGGCTTTTTCTTCAGATATTTACATTTGTCACATATATTTTCTCTTTCCAGCAAAAGATGTTTGAAACCTTATTAGATAATTTGTCCTTTAAAAGTAGATGTTTAAAGGATGGCCATGATAGGAGAAGCTGGGGCCATTTCCAGTATAAGATGGAAGCAGGGAGAAGAATTCCTACTTTTTTGTTAAAAGCCCACTGCTCCTTAACACACACATTTCAGCCTCTATTTGAGTGCCATGCTGTATTTTAGAATATCATGCCACTGAGGCAGTGAGACTTTTGAGAGCCATCATTATTTTTTTTCTTTGTGCAACACTGTAGTTATTTTGACTGACTGCCCAGACTTGTAAATATCATTTAAGAACAAAGATCTCAAGTCTGAACATCTATTTTAGTGATGGTACTGCTGTTTTTATTACATTTTTATTTTTATTATGATCTTAGAGTTTTTGAGTATTAGAAAGGCTTTCTAAGTTATTTAGCAAAAATGGTTCATATTCATAGATATTTTTATGGCTGTCCATACTTTTTCCATTCTAAAAGCCTTGGTGGTTCAGGGGGTTAGAATGCAGTATTGCAGACTAATTCTGCCCACTGCCGGGAGTTCAGTCCTCACTGTGTCAAGGTTGACTCAGTCTGCCATCCTTCTGAGGTCGGTAAAATAAGAAGCCAGAGGGTTGGGGCCAATATGCTGACTCTGTAAACTGCTTAAGGTAAAGGTAAAGGTCCCCCCGCACACGCTTGCTAGTCGTTCCCAACTCTAGGGGCCGGTGCTCATCTCTGTTTCAAAGCTGAAGAGCCAGCGCTTGTCCGAGGATGTCTCCGTGGTCATGTGGCCGGCATGACTGGATGCCAAAGGCGCATGGAACGCTGTTACCTTCCCACCGTAGTGGTCCCTATTTTTCTACTTGCATTTTTATGTGCTTTCGAACTGCTAGGTTGGCAGAAGCTGGGACGAGTAACAGGCGCTCACTGCTTAGAGACGGCTATAAAGCACTGTGGAGCAGTATATAAGTCTAAGTGATATTGCTATTGCTAAAATATAGAATGATATGCCTATTTCAGATTATATAGTTGTCTGTACTGTTGGTCAGTCTCTTTCAACCAAAAAGGTATCTACTTTTTGCAAATGATCTGTCCAACCCACTATCATGGCTAGGTGGATGTCCAACAAATCAAAGCAAGGCAGTTTTCATTCCAAATAGAAGATGGGGAGTTTTCCATCATAGAAATGTTTCTTTCTCTTGTCATTACGTGTTTTAGGATGGGAGTGATAAATATGTAGAGAATAGTTAGTAGTCCCATTAATGAACTAGCCCTTCTTTTGAGATTCCAAATAGATGGGTTTCGCTCAAGCATTTAATAGTCTATTAAAATGCTGATTTATCTTGACTTTGCTGATATTTATTTCTAGGCATCCCCAGGTTATACATTGAAACAGACTGAAAGATGACCCGATGAAGAGAAAGATAGGTGGATTGGAACCAATGTAACACAGACTGTCTTATGGTCGGACTAATAGGCAGACAGGAATTTGGCCAGACTATGGTCAGACTAATAGGCAGACAGTGATAGGCACTGTAATACAGACCAGACCTCTAGCAACTTGGAAAGTGAGGGACCAAGCAACAAGTCATCTAACTGCAAGGCAGTCTGGCAGATAGAGCAGATGGACTGTCTCAAACAATCTGACAAAGATTTCTAATTCAGATGCTTTTGGGATAGGTGATTGGCTTGATGCTAGAAGCAGCTCACGTTTTATGGCAATGATGGGATGTAGTAGCGATGCAGAAAACCATTGTTATTTCGAGGAGTATAGTAACGTATGTTGATATTTTCTTCATATTAAGACAATTCTACAAGTTTAATAGGTTTAGCAGGTTCCTAAGCTAACTTGCTTGTTTTTCACTCTTGTTTAGAGTGAAAGGAGAAGGGAGGAGGAATATTCATGTAGTTTCAAAGCTTTTCCCACTGTAAAAGTCTCAGACTTTTGATTCCCATCCCTGAGTCATGTGCCAGCCAGTCAGGTCTTGCAGTCTCATGACGGTAGCAGGGCCATGAAGTCATGGTGCCATGTTTTGAGAAAAACCACAGAGTTGTTGTTGGTTGGGAACGTATACATGGAACCCAGCACTAGCTACTGTGGAAACTAGCTGTCCTTGGGATACCTCTGCTGTTTTAATTTAATTTTTAATTTAATTTATTGAGATTTGTATACCGCCCTTCTCCCAAAGGGACTCAGGGCGGTAATGCTGTTGTTATTAAGGAGCTCCTGACAGCCTGATCTGGGTATCATCTTGCTATGTATGTATGCTTTTTGTATTATGCTTTCAAATCTGTTTGCTTGAGCTAATAATAAAGTTTAAAATCCCTTTATTTACTGGTGTGCTTATTGTCCCTGGATTCAAAAGACTCAGGTGCCTGGGCACCTGATCACTGCCATTACACTTAGCAAAACACAAAGGAGCCATTTTAACTTGCTCCCTATGGCAATAGCCATTTAGGAATAGAAATATGTAACCCTTCCTTTTCTTAACAAAGATACAGCTCTGGGGGGAAGATCATGTTTGGAGAGAGCTGTCAGGTTAATGATTTAAGGCATTCCCTTGATGGTAGAGTAATATTAAATCATAAGAATAGTAGGGAGCAGTGTGTGCATGGATATGACCTTGGAGCTTTCAGGATTTCTAATCTTCATCTTCAGTTTAAAAATGCTTGTGAGGAGAAGGAAGACTGAGGATTGGTCCAAAGCTTCCTCCAGTGGAGAAGCTTTCCTTTTCAGGATTCAGTCTGGGTTGGTCACTGGGAACAGAGGTTTAATCAGACTTGTTCTGGAGCCCATCCTCAGGGAACTTCTCTTTAGCAAAATGTGTGCTTTGGGCTATTCTGTGTATACTATTTATGTGGTGCCTGGTTGTGTGTGGCTTTTTAGTTGTTGATTGGGGTGTCGATGGCCAGCACTTAAGTCATTGACTGTTGTTTCCTTGTGCTGCCAAGCCCTCCTAAGTATTTGATAAACTGGTGGTAAATCAGAACTCCTGTTGATTGACAAGAGGCCCATTTCCCAGGTTTAAATCATTCCCTGGCTATTTTTGTCCCTGTTGGGCCACCAATCTTAGTAGCTAAAAAAATGAATGTATGTCCTTATTCATTACAGTGTGAAGCTACCAATGAGTTTGGATCTCTCCGTCTGATCACTTGTTTGTGTTCTTGCAATATGGTAGTTAGCTTCCTCCCTGTCTGCCCTACATAATCACAGGGGGAATCCTTGCAGGGGATCCTGTAGATTACATTGGAAGGATCTCCCAACTCCAAGTGATCTTTGCAATGCATGATTTGTCCTCTCAAAGAAGCTTTCTTTTGTCAATATAAATACTTTGGGATATTAAATGTGTATTGTTAAAGTCCTTTTCAAATACCAGGGCTCCATGTTAATTGTCCTGACTATACATGGGGAACATATTAGCCTCTGCCTAGTTTTTTAAAATTGATTTATGTTTTATCTTTTTTTTTTGCTGTCTAGAGTTCCATGGTGACTATATAAATGGTGTAAATAAATAAAGCTTGCATTTATTACCATTTTATCCCTACCAAATTCTGCCAACATATATTTCTAAATTAAAACAAGCCCAGATAGTGAACAACAATCTCTAGCTTTTCACTAATGGATTTTGGCAGGAAATATAAGGCAAAAATTTCAAATTATCCTTAGGTGTTAGATTGAATAGGCTGATGTTCCATTTTAAGTGAAATATAATTTATCTTCATGGGATTAAATTTGCTTTCCATCTCAGTGAGAAGCAATGTTTTATAAAGCTACTTCCCAGTTCCTTCCTCTGTTGCTAAAGCTTTTCATTTTGGGGATGAATTTTTGATCATATTGTTGTATTTTAGTAGCTTTCTAAGCTCCAAAGTGGAACAAAGATTACTGTGACATTTTCCTCTTGCATGAAGGAATTTATCTGCTTGAAATCTTCTGTGAGTATTTGATGCAATGTGAAAACAAGAATAATTTTAAACCTGGATAATTATTTTACCAAAGCTCCATTAAACCATTAGATATTTACAAACTAGAGATTAATTTCTTGCTTTTTACAGCCTAATAGCTATCAAGGTTTGTAGAAGTACATAAGGGTTAGTTTAAGAACTGCATATTTTTTTCAGTACTGCCTTACAAAGATTTAACTTGCATAGTAAACTTCATTAAATGTAATGCCAGAGAGAGTTTTTCCTTTTGTGAGAATCCTTCTGTCTATTAAACTGAGAAACCAAGCCTGCTTTGGATTCATTCCAATCAAATGAAGTCTCTGTCTGTGTGTGTGTGTATGTTTACACACACTCTTCCTAAGAATATGCACTGTTACCTCCCAAGAGCAGAACGCACAGAATGAAGCAGATGTGATCTTTATTTGAGTAAGTTTACCAAGCAAACATTTGAAAGAGTGTGGAGGACATATATGTGACAGCAAATATTTCATATCTTACAAAGTTCTTCCCTAGTTGATAGTGAACATTTAGTGGACATGGAAATTAGTTAGGTTTCTCTTTGTCCTAGTACATTTTTTATCCTTATTAAATCAGCACCTCAGGGACTTAAGTGGTTCCCCAAACCATCTATTAAATACAAGGAAGGGACATTATAAAAGGCTGCTTTATTCTGCAACATGATTACATTGTGAGTGGGAAGCGAATAATGCATTTAGCTTGAACTCTTTGGACCTCCTGCAATTCTGTCAGTCAAATAAAAGAATGGCAAAGACTCTTTCCCCCAAAATGTTTAAGCTTGTTTCACTGTTGTTTCCACTCAGAATCAGAAAAAAAATGTAACCCTGAGCTGATGGTTTATGGCCACATAAAAGTATGTGGGGGTCACCACACCCAGGCTTCCTCACCCTAAACAAAAACTCCTGGCTCAAAGCAAGGGAGGCATTAGAGCTCCAGAGAGCCTGAGAAGAGAAACACGACAATTTATTTCAATAGCAAAAATAGTACAGGGTTAAGCCACACTTGCTTCTGTTAACCACATATAGGCTGCAATTATTAGCCATCTATCTATCTTGCCTTCATCTTGTGGCTGTTGACATTTTTGCATTCCTGTTCTATAATGCAGAGAGTGAGGAAGATGACCTAGAGAATGATGTGCAAGTTCCATTTTAATGATGACCAGGGTAAAATGCTTTTTAAATCCAGAATGTTCAGATAATGTTCAGAAGTGGCTCAGTCTGATGCTTCCTTAATTCACTAAATTCTAAGAAGGAGGAAGAGCTACAGCATACAGAATAGAATAGAATAGAATAGAATAGAATAGAATAGAATAGAATAGAATAGAATAGAATAGAATAGAATAGAATAGAATAGAATAGAATAGAATAGAATAGAATAGAATAGAATAGAATCTAGTCTAGCCCCCTGCTCAAGCAAGAGAACCTATGCCATCTCAGACAAGTGACTGTCTAGTCTCTTCTTTAAAAATTCCAGGGATGGAGCACCCAGAATTTCTGGAGGCAAGCTGTTTGACTGGCTATTTGCCCTCACTGTCGGGAAGTTTCTCCTTAATTCCAGGTTGCTTCTCTTTTTGATCAGTTTCCAACCATTGTTTCTTGTCCTTCCCTCTGGTGCTTTGGTGAATAAAGTTACTCCCTCTTTGTGGCAGCCCCTCAAATACTGGAATACTGCTATCATGTCTCCCCTATTTCTTCCTTTCTTTAGACTATCCAAACTCAAGTCCCATAGGTGTTCTTCGTATATTTTAGCCTCCAGGCCTTTAATCGTCTTAGTTGCTCTTCTCTGATTTTTTTCCAAACTCTCAACATCTATTTTGTGATATGGTGAGTAAAATTGGCTGCAGTATTCCAGGTCTTACTAGGGTTTTATAAAGCAGTACTAATACCTTGATTCTATGCCTCTGTTTATACAACCTAAGATTGTATTAGCATTTTTGGCTTTTTTTGGCTGCTGCTGCACACTGCTGGCTCATGGTTAAGTGATCGTCCACTAGGACTCCAAGGTCCCTTTCACAGTTACTGTTTTTAAGCCAGGTCTTGCCCAATCTGTACTTGTACCTTTGATTTTTCCTGCCTAAATGTAAAACTTTGCTTTTCTGCACATTAAAACTCATTTTGCTGGATAGGGCCCATTGTTCAAGTTTGTCAAGATCTTTTTGGATCCCGAGTTTCTCTTCTGGGGTGTTGGCTACTCCTGTCAGTTTGGTGTCATCTGCAAATTTGATGAGTTCCCCTTCAATTCCCTCATCTAAGTCATTGATGAAGATATTGAAGACTACTGGGCCTAAGATGGAACCTTGTGGTATCCCACTGCTTACTTCTCTCCATGTGGATGTGGTGCCATTGAGGACTACTTGTTGAGTACGGTTTGCCAGCCAGCTACAGATTCATCTAGTGGTGATGTTGTCTATTCCACCTTTTTCTAGCTTACCAAGAAGTAGATTGTGGTCAAATGCCTTACTGAAGTCTAAGTATAGTACATCCACAGTATTTCACCGGTCTATTAGTTTAGTCACTTTGTCGAAGAAGGAAAGAAGATTGCTTTGTCATGATCTCTTTTTAACAAACCCATGCTGGCTACTAGTTATAACTTTGTTTGCTTCTAGTTGTTCGCAGATCTGGTTTTTGATTATCTTTTCTAGGATCTTCCCAGGTATTGATGTTAAACTGATTGGTCTGTAGTTTCCTGGGTCCATTTTTTCCCCCTTTCTTGAAGATGGGAACCACATCAGTCCTTTTCCAATCATCAGGTACTTCCCCTGTGCTCCAGGATTTTTGAAAGATGTGGTGCAATGGTTCTGAGATAACATCTGCCAGCTCCTTCAGAATTCTGGGATGTAATCTGTCGGGTCCCAGTGATTTATCCTTGTCAAGGTTGGCTAGATGTTCTCTTACCATTTTCTTGCTTATTTTAATTTTTGTTTCTAATTTGTCTTTTGCAAGGAGCAGTGCCTTTGTCTGTCACAGACTCTGGGGAGACAGTAACTTTTCTTCACCTAACTTCACATTAGCTGTACTTTTACTTATTCGTTTAAAATATTGGTCTCCCTTTCTCATCTATAAAATCACCATCCTAAGCTAACTTCCATTTAGGCTGCATCCATTTAAGTAAGAATGATGAGAAATGATGAAATGGTCCAGAAAAATAAACTCCTGTATCACATCATTTTGCCAAAAAAAAAGGAGAGGAAAGGAAAGGAAAGGAAAGGAAAGGAAAGGAAAGGAAAGGAAAGGAAAGGAAAGGAAAGGAAAGGAAAGGAAAGGCAAGGCAAGGCAAGGCAAGGCAAGGCAAGGCAAGGCAAGGCAAGGCAAGGCAAAGAAAGGCAAGGCAAGGCAAGGCAAGGCAAGGCAAGGCAAGGCAAGGAAAGGAAAGGAAAGGAAAGGAAAGGAAAGGAAAGGAAAGGAAAGGAGGGAGGGAGGGGGGAGAAAGGAAGGAAGCATTTTCAAGCTACTTTATTTGAAGGAGGGAGTGTTCCTTTCACACTTTCAAATTCTAATTTTGATATGGTTTTGTAGCTTGTGATGGGAAGAAAATCTGGTAAAATCCAAGCAGTAAACCCATGACTGTAAACGTTGCCAAAAACAACTGCATCTAACAGGAGAAATCCTCTTGATTCTTTTTGTAGTTGGGTTTTTGGGTATGCTACCTCTGTTCAGATAACAAATTATGAAACATCAGGAATCCTTAAAGAAGAGTCGTAAGCCTGCTGCTCTTGACTCATCTGCAATAGAATTCTATTTTGAAAGCAACAAAAAGCAAAATCTGGCCCTGCCATTGAATTTTGTCTGTTGAACTGTCTCCAGCAGGTGCATAAAAATCTTCCTTGAAAGATGGGGTAAGAATTTGGCCACTGAGTTTTATAAAACTTCCAAGTATTCATTTACTACAGAAAACAGATGTTACAGAACAAATGTCCTAGGAAAAAAAAACTTCACCCTTTGGATAGAATGTAGTAAGAAGCCAGACTTCACTTTTCATAAAAATGACTGATGGAGAGTTGATTTTTGCTAGCAGTTTCTTTCTGATTTATATTGATAATTTCTTCCCAGCTATGTAATCTCCACAGCCCAGTTTTCATGGTTAAATATAGTTGAACTCTTGTTAGAGGATAGAGTACTAAGATCTTGAGAGAAACTATCATAGTTAATTGGATTATGACCAGGTTTATATATTTCAGGACAAACAAGAGTTCCATAGTAACATATGTATTTTGCATGAAAAAGATCCTAGGTTAGAAGGACAAGTAATCTGACCTCTTACAACCCCGTCTTTCTAAATTTTTATGAACTTTTATTGAACAACTGATTTTGCATGAGAATTTCAAAGTATCCATCATTAGAATTACAGATGGAGAATATATATAGGAATGTGTAAAATATTCAGAGCTTAAAATGCCTGAGTGCATTGAATGAAACACAGGTGGTCCTTGCAACTAGGTGCAGAATTTCAGTCATAAGTCATGTTGGTTATAAATTGAGGCACACACATGACCGAAGCAGATTTTACTACTGTTTTTATGATGATTATTAAGCAAATCACACAACTGTAAATCCAAACCCGTTCTCCCAAAAGGGCATTTTTTGCCCCACCCAAAAAAGATAAAAAAAACCCATTGCACATCACAGTCACATGATTGCAGAATGCTGCAATCAATTGTAAATTGCCAAATGCCCAAACTGCAGTTATGTATCTATGCAACATTTTACAACAGTTAGAAGTCCTGTATGGGCCATAAAGCACCCTTTCCAGGGTTGTTGTAACTCCAAACAGTCATTAAACAATATAAGTCAATGACTTCCTGCACTAGTTTTGGAACAAAGCATAATGGTATTGTTCTGAATGCAAGACCAAATTCCTATTTTAAGTAATATTCTGACAGTCTTAGCTCCTGTGAGTGGCTTGCTGCTTATTGCCTCTATTGCATTTTAATTTTTCCAGTAGAGTCAGCAAACTGGTGGGGACAGATTCTATTGTGCTGTTATTGGTTGAAAGTGGGTGGGGTGATGATGGGGTGGAGAGGAGTGAGAAGCAGCCTTTATTTAATTAGACGGCCAGATGGGGTAGCTGCTGTTGCTGCAAAGCTCCAGTCACTGACTCCACCATCAGAAACAGAGTTTTGCATCTGCATCCAAAGATCATTGTGGATGGGTGATCCTAAATAGAGTAACTGATGAAGACCTCTCTCAGACGTCTGCCTACTACTTTTATAAAAAAATGATTTCCTATAGAAAGTTAAGTTCCACATTATAAAGATTATGCACAACTTTCTCTTTTTCCCATGCACTTTTTTGATTGTATCTCTCTTATATCTTGCATGAGCCCTTTATTCACACTATAATGTAAAGATAGTCATATAGGGAAAATTTTACAGAGCTTACTTATAGGTAGTGCTACTAAAATAAATGGAACGACTCAGTTTCTATCTGACTAAATCCTTTGGATTTCAAATTCTCTAGCTTGAGCAGGGTTTGAACATCAGGCATTAAACAAGTTGGAACACTTGTTAAATGGTTCAGTGGACCTCATTCTTCATGTTTTCATACATACAAATACCTTCATGAGAACTCTGGACCTGGATCTGAAAAACAGACTTGGCCAAATTACAGCTCACTCTTGGTGTGTATTCTCTCAAGGCATAAACATTTTGAAATTATCTGCTTTGCCTCTTTGGCTTTAGCTTCATCTAGTCAGGAGGACAGATGACTCATCTTAGCTCATTTTCTTCTTGTGATTTCTTAACTTCCGTTCAGTACTTAGCCCAAAGTACAAGTGTTATTTCTTATCTTCCACCTATGCTTATAGTTAAGTTGTCTGGCCATAGTGGTGTCTGCCTGATTTACAAACGAAACACAATACAGCTTATGGTTTATGTTCCCCCACCTTTTCGCTTTTACAAGATCATAGTTTTGCTGCATAAGAAGCCAAATGAGCTTGGCAAACTACTCATCCTGCTCCTTTTGTATCAGTGCAGATAAATAACATCCAAAATTGTTTCTCCAACCCGGCACCCTCCAGATGTGTTGGAATTGCAACTCCCAGTATTGCCATAAAACATGACCTCTGACCATCCAGGCTGGGTGAAGTCACAACATATCTGAAGGGTGTGAAAGTCTGCTCAAGCATAAACTCATCTTGGAATGTAGCCACTCTGCAATCTGTTTCTCTTCAGTATATTCAAGCCATGGGTGATCTTGCTATCATCTCACAGGAAATCCATTTTTAAGCTCTGAAATTTCAAGTCATCTTGAAATTCTCCCATCATGCCAGGAAATATTTAAAGAGCATCATGGGAGTGGAATTGATTTGCAGTTCTATATAACTAAAACTGCATGGTGTTTAGATTTAAGAAAGGAAAATAATGTATGGCTTTTTAAGACCAAAACTTGGCAAAATAAAAACATGCCACTCAGACAGTAGACTGTAAAAGACAATGCCTTGGGCTAAACTCATTAATTTGGGCATTAAGAGCCTATATAATATGCCAGTCTGATCTTATATTTGGAAGTTACCTGCAGCAAAATATAAAAATATAATTTATCTAAAACTGCCAGGAAATAACCCACTGCATTTTCTGATAGAGAACAGAACACATATTTAACAGAGTTATGTTGATCAAACTATTGAGAATTTCTCAAACTATTTCTAGATAAAAAAAATTGTTGCCTTTTCACAATACTGTTCTTGGAATGGACTGTTTCCAGTTAGCAAATAACATGTTTGAATGATGCCCATGTCAACTGTGCCTTCTTTCCAGTTCACTGGATTTCTGCTATAGAAATTACATTCATCATATAGAGAGGTGTGGTGAAAGAGTGGATAAATATTAGAGAATACTAATCAATGTAATAAAATAAGTGGGAATTATTTTTAATCATATAATAAATGCATGGTTCCTGAAGAAATCACTGGAATAATTTCCTTACCATAGTTAGAATGCTTTTTGTTAAATATTGAGAAGTTAAAATAAAATCCATACTGTTCAAATAATTTGATAAGTTCTGGGGAAAAATAACTTTGGACAATGTTTCAGTCTTCTGTAGTTAAGTATAAAACTACAACGCAAAAATAGTTCTCTTTTTTTCTGTTGCTTGCTTAATATAGCTCTATTTATTTCTTCACAATATTTTTACATTGTTCAGTAGCCCATGTTCTCTGGCTAACTTATTGTAAGCATTCAAAATAATAAAAAGAAATGCAATGCCAACATGAGCTCCAAAATAGAATAAACACAGTGAAAACATAAATTTGAAATAAACCCAATAATAGAAGATAGTAAGTGGAAGTAAATGAATAACATTTCAAGACTGACAAGTCCCCATCTCAACATCAGTTAGTGGTATTCAGTACTGCCCCTGTGCCTTCTGTAGCAATAATGTCCTGCAATTCATTTGTCAGGTATGTGAAAAGCTCTTTTTGTCATGTCTAATGTATTTGCTTAATGACTTACAAGGGGTGGTGAGGGTAGCCAGGAAAGATTTCACCCATGCTGTCATCTGCCTGCTGCCTGAACTGCTACAGTCCAGGAACACTTTTATCAGATGACAAGTAGTTTGTCAAGAGAATGTCTCCATTCTAAATAGATTAAGTAGGATGAATGTTTGATTAGCTGTAGCAGTGGTCTGGTGTGTGTGTGTGTGTGTGTGTGTGTGTGTGTGTCCCAGACTCAACAATTCTTATTAAGTCACTCACTGTTTAGGAGAGAAGCACATAAGCTTTTTTCAGCTTTAGGCTTTTCTTAAAAATGTTTGCTTGCAGAGGTTCCAGGACCTAACCACTACCCAGTTTATGATGTTATCTAATTCGACCACTGATATGTCTGCAAACAACCAACCAAGATCAGAGAGTATGAAGAACTCCACAGTTCAGTCCTGAGCAACAGATATTCTTTCCTATTTTAATTATTATCTAAACTTTGTATGATACTCTTCTTTCTGACTTGTCCATGAATGAGAATATATTTTTAATTTAGTATAGATATTTAACATGGATATTTTAAAACAATATACCTTGGTAATTTTGATATTAAAAAAACGCTATTCAGTTCTCAATTTTGAAGTTTTTATGAGACAATTTTGACTATAAAATTTATGTATACATACACTTGCCAGAGATGATATACTGTAGTATTAACCATCTTAAACAGCTGTAATCAGAAAAGGAAAAGTGTATATTGGTACCAGGATGAGATCTTTAATCTCAGTTTTATGGCACACCCACTTGTCAGGTTTAGTTTATATTGAGACAGGATTAACATATACTGAAACCACATAACTAACCAACTGGTGACAGAGAGGGAAATAAAATACAGCAATTAAAGACACTGAGCTTATCAGCTGGAAAGCTAAATGCCCAGATTTGAGACCTGAGCAATACGCAAAGGGGTGAGCCCCAGCTCCTGCCCACCTAGCAGTTTGAAAACATGCAAATGTGAGTAGATAAATAGGTACCACTTTCGTGGGAAGGTAACAGTGTTCTGTGTACTTCAGTGTATAGTCATGCTGGCTACATGACTACAGAAATGTCTTTGGACAACACTGGCTCCCTCAACTATGAAACAGAGATGAGCCTTATCCCTTAGAAAGACTGGAAAGGGAAAACCTTTACTTTTACCTTTATCTAACTTTTTATAAGGGACGCGGTGGCTCAGTGGGTTAGGACGCTGAGCTTGTCGATCAGATGGTCGGCAGTTTGGCAGGTCAAACCCCAAGTGCCGCGTAACAGAATGAACGCCTGTTACTCATCCCAGCTTCTGCCAACCTAGCAGTTTGAAAACACGTAAAAATGCAAGTAGAAAAATAGGGACCACTATGGTGGGAAGGTAACAGCGTTCCGTGCACCTTTGGCATCTAGTCATGCCAGCCACATGACCACAGAGACGTCCTCGGACAAGCGCTGGCTCTTCAGCTTTGAAACGGAGATGAGCACCGGCCCCTAGAGTCGGAAACGACTAGGACTGTTACTGCTGTGGTATTATTTGGGTTATGCAACTTTCCATTACTATGAATCCTTCCTGGTTGCCTCTATGTCTCAATTAGGAAAAAAAACCAGTTGGGTGAATTCTTTCTTGATGCTTTCCTTTGGGAATAAATTGAAGCCTGGAAAACCAAAGAAGTTACAGACTGATAAATGAACAGTGAAAGTCAGACATCCCTCAGACATCTCGTCACTAAATAGGGAAGAACCCCACTTTCCATCCATGAGATTTTCAGGAAAAATATATTTTTCATTGAGAAATGTTTTGAACACTAATTCTCTTTCAGCTAATTGAATGATTCAAAGAATAGGGAGAACATGGGATCTTTCCAAAGGACTGGACAGCAGCCATCCATCATTTTAATTTTTTCAAGAATGCCCCCAGAGTTTAAGGAGTGCTGATTAAGCATTCTTTAAGCTAGGCTTGCAGGAGGCCAACCCATTGGTATTATTCTTAATTCAATTTTTTTAAAACAAAATTTAGCTGGACCACAAAGCCTGGAAAAGAAAAAAGGAGCTACTTCAGGAAGTGTTGTCACAGGTAACATACTACTACCCCCTTACTTATTGTTCTATGTGAACATCTATGAAATTTTCAGTATGGAGATTTACAGCTCTTGTTAAAGCACATGCACTGAAACCCTTCTATGAAGCATAGTACGATCAAATTTAAGAGATGTGCAAGTGACTCGCAATATACTTCATAATATTTTGATGAATGTACAGAGTTCAATCATTCCAAATGCACTTTTTAATCATTTGTAGAATATGAAAGGTATAGGCAGAGAGAAATCTGAGAAGTGCCCCTCTATATGGCCATTCTGCATACAACTTTCATATTTTTCAGCCAAGGGAGAGAGAGAAAGTAGGTTCCACAGAAGAACTGACAGAAAGCCCTGAGATGATCATCCACTGCAATCTTCATGTTTCAACTTTTGTTTTACTTTCAAAAAAATTACAGGAAAAATAGAATAGTTGTTCAGTGCCATCGAACCAGCAGCATTGGGAAATGCCTGAATGCATCTGAAAAAAATGGGAAAAACACACAATAATAACGATGCTGGAAAAATGCATAAACCATCTGTGGTGGCACAGTGGTTAGAATGCAGTATTGCAGATTAACTCTCCCCATAGCCAGGAGTTCGATCCTGACTCAAGGTTGACAAAATCTTCCATCCTTCCAAGTTTGATAAAATGAATACCCAAATAGTTGGGGGCAATATGCTGGCTTAGGGCTGTAAAATACTATGAAGCAGTATATAAGTCTAAATGCTATTGCTATAAACATTTTTCTGTAAGTTTCTAATGTACTAAATTTGAAACTAGATGCTAAATTAAAAGAACATCTTTAACTAGCTCTATACCAGGGATAGAAATTTTATTTTTGATTAGGTAAAGTGATATGATAGCTGGTTTGATATAGTGGTTACTACATCAGGACACCAGGCTACAAAACTTGAAAACTGTGAGTTGTAATCCTGCCTTAGACACAAAGACAACTGGGTGGCTTTGGGACCATCACTTTCTTTCAGCCCTTGAAAGACACAGTGCAAACTATTTCCAAGAAAGCTGCAGGGACTTATCCAGGCAGTCACCAGGAATCAAGGTACCCCTCCCTTTCCCACCAAAGAGACATGAATGGGACCCTTGAATAGAAACAGCACTATTTCCTGGTACTCTTATATAAACTTTTGAAAGCAATTTAATGGACTTCCCAGCTGTGAAATTCAACTATTATGAATGATTATCTGGATATGCTCTTCTCTGGCTTTCTCTTGCCCTCTTGAGATACTTATTCTAAATAAAAACAAGAAAGAAAGAAAAGGATTGTCTTCTGTCTTCCAAAGAGTGGAAAAGAATTCAAAATGGGCTCCACAGACTATCATTTTGAACTGGTAAATTATAAATAATGCAGAGTGTTAGAGGAGGCAAATGAAAAGTGTTGTGTTTATTATTCAGCATGATTTAAGAGTACAACAGTAAGAAATCTGGTTTTCAATGAAACTGAATTGCCTCATTTCTAGACCACACAAGGAGAAATTCCAGACTAGAATGGAAATTGAAGACTAAATGTGCCTCTTTTCCTGGAATATATTTAAGAAAACTAATCTCTACTGAAAGTCAATGAATTTAATTTAAGATAAAACTGAGCATAGGAGAATCTCTGTGTATCTCTGTGTATCACAGAGATTCTTGCTATTTGTGACCCTGGAAATCACAATTTCCATCAAACTAACTTATTCCATTGTCCAAGGATCTCTGTGTGCCCAGATGGATTTTTTGAACATATAGCATTTCACATTAGTTTCAAGGAAGAAGTGGCCCAAATGCCAAAATGTATGCCATAGATTTATTTATTTTTTATTTTATTTATTTTAATTCCATTTATATCCCGCCCTTCTCCGAAGACTCAGGGCGGCTTACAAGCTTAGCAGTAGCCTTCATTCTATGTATATGCCTGCTTATTAGGGCTTTCACACACACCCCAAGCGGCATTATTACAAAGTCAGCTTAATTGCCCCCAACAATCTGGGTCCTCATTTTACCTACCTCGGAAGGATGGAAGGCTGAGTCAACCTTGAGCCTGGTGGGACTCGAACCTGCACTAATTGCAGGCAGCTGGTGTTACTTAAGGAGGCATTAGCCCACTGCTCCACCAAGGCTCCCTTGTTTCCCTCAACTGAAATCACAGAAACATGTTCCACGAGGACAAACTCAATTTTTGCATTGGAGTTCCTAGTTTAGGAAGAGTTTGATGTTGTTCCCTCTCTCTTTAAGTTTCATTCAGGTACATAATGAATGGCCCCATGTTACAGTGATGGCTTCTCATGCCAATCAATCGGATGTAAATTTCAAGGCCCTTGGGGCCAGAGGATAGAATCCTATCTCTATTTCCAGAACCACAAAGAGAGAAAGAAGGAGGGAGACAACACACCAAAAAGAGGAAAAAGGACATGTTGCATCAGTGAACCACAACCTAGGGTTCAATGAAATGCAGAAATGCTATCCAGCATCAACCAAGAACCCAAACTGTAATTTTATTACAATTACAAGCCACAAAAAGAGTGGGAGAGGAGCAAGGAACAACCTAACACACAGAGGAAGAAAGAGGTGGATATAAGGAGGCGTACATAAGTCTTTCGTGGAGATTTTAAAATGTTGTTTAAAAATCTGTTTCTCTTCCAGAACTAGATATGGTAGGCTAACAATCAACACCAGGGAAGTTGGGCTTCCGTTTCCTCAACCTATTTTTCTTAAGTGTGGCTGGATTTCATCTCATTTATCAGAAGGAAAGGTCTGTAAGCTTTATTTACATGGCACAGGAAGATTATAAATAGCTGAGTTTGGAACATGGCTCCTGATGCAGCATTACAAGAATGACAACAATAACAATCCAGGCAACCAGCCACCTTTTCTATTGGGTAATACATTGTGGCAATTTACTAATCGTGACCTCATGCTACAGCCACTTACCAACATTGCCGATAAAGGCAAAGAATGTTGACATTTGGCCCCTAAATAACATTTTGCTTCAGTGTGATGCTCCAATTAGCTGCTTATTTTTTCAACTTTTTCAACTTTAAATAAGGCGTACTAGCCCAAATAAATGAACATGAAACCCTGCAATGTAAAGGAATTTTAGAATCAGGAATGTTCAAAAGTGCTCTGAACAGTTAGGCTGATCTTACCAGACACTTTATGTTTCCATCGAAATATTTTCAGTCTTTCGCATGAGAACTCATACTCAAATAATATTTAAATAAATCTGTGTCGAGTAAATCTGTGTTGAGTTTAAACATGCTTGAGACAAACATGTCCATCAACTGATAAAAATTAAAATAAAAAAATAAGAAAATAAGGAATAAGAAAATAAAAACAAACAAGCAAAAAACCTTCAAGGTGTAGATTTGATGGACTACTGGGTCTTTTTCTGTCATTCGTTTTTTTTCTACATTTCTGTGTTTTATTTGATGAGTAACCTAATGATAGTCTGAAAACATGAAATATTTTATTTGCTTTTTTTTAAAGCTGTTCAATTCCCACACACACACATACACACAAAGAACTGTGCTATCACTGATACTTACAATGCATATTACTAACCATTCCCTATAGTGGCCCATTTCCACATGGCATGATCAAGCTAATTAACTGTTAACCCAATCAGATCCCCTTAGCAGAATTTTTGAGAATGCATAGTAACCCTGGGACAGAATGGTCGTTTTGGAACACAGAATCCCCAGTTGCTTTCTCCAGCTATGGGCTTGTATTTCATGAGGTACCAGGAGAATTACTGGCAAAGCTTCATGGTATCTGTAGCTCCTTCCCTCTTTGGCTTTGCAAAGAGAGAAAAATAAAGGGAGTTCTCTAAGCCCTGTTTTGCACAAAACATTCCGATTCTGCTCGGTATCGCCTCACTGAGGAAAGATGAGTGGCATATAAATTCGATAAATAAAATTGGAAGGACAATCATGCAGATACAGTAGACACTTGGGGCTAACTTTGGTCAGGCCCCTGCAGCCACTCAGGGAGATGTATTTAGTGAGCCCCAGAAATCTGACAGTGAGTTCTATAATAAGCAGCCTGATTTTCTATCCATTCCATAGCCCAGATTCTTTTTCCTGGAAGAGGACTAAGTGAAGACCCGCAGTTGCATCATTTTCAACTTCGCTTTGATGTTTTTATTACTTGACAGGTCAGAGGAGGATTTTTTAACCCAGGTCAAATTAATGAACTGCTGTGGATAAAAACTATTTATCCTTAACCCTGTAGTTGACTTTAGGCCATACTTATCCCATGTAAGTTCCATGGAAGATGGGATATTATTGTATGCAGAAGCAGAAGCATATTCGTGTATGGACCGATTTTGTCTTGTCCGGACTGAAGTTCTTTAAATTAAAAGTCTGTGCTTTTTCAAGCAAAGATATCAGAAAGCAACTGAAATATTTTCAATATTTCCTAGAATTCTACCCCAATCTCCTAACCTTCACAACCTTATAAATTTACACCATGGAAGTAAAATAATGTTATTTTACTGCCCAATGCATAAGTCTCCATTTGGGTGCATAAGATATTATTTTCCTGTCTGCCCCTCCTTATATCTGCACTACATAAAGATAGCATGCAAGCAACACAGAAATGTAAGGGTGCAACAAAGTTGTATGACTGCTATGTTCTGCTGCCAGTGTCCAAGAAGTGTAGGTGGATATTTGCAATGCTTGAACCTTCTGAAACTCTTCATAACCAATGCATACAGAGTCAGGCATACATATTTTTCCTTCCACAACAAAAGTAGTATTGTGCAAAATCAAGGCAGATCTATAGGCCTAACCTCACACCCCTCCTTCATATGATGGCTGCTTCATGGAGATTCTAATAAAAATTGTATCAATCTACATACTATTCAAAGTCACAATTGTACCAGTCCGCATACAATTCACAGTCAAATGTAAAGAGGTTTTCTGGCACTTTTCACTTTATTACCAAGTGAAATAATATCCTCCACTTATCTCATGTCAAAACCTGCCTAAAAGAAATCATGGAGTGAGTCAATAAGAATTGTAGATAAGCCAAGATTTAGATGTAATATTTTTTCTTTTATCTGGAAATGATTGATGTACTTATAAATGTTCCATGCTTTTCACTTCATTATTAAGAGTCCAGCAATAAAAATAATGATTGGAGACTTCCATTATGTGATAACATATTTGACTAAAGTTGACTAAGAGTAATCAATCTGACATTCCATCAAAGCAGCCCTGAATTATTGTGAAATGTCTGTCTTCTGTGGTTGGAAATCCTGCAAACATGTACAGCTAAATTATATTAGTTAGCATGTAGGTGACAAATGGTTCCATTTAAAGTGTTATAAATATCTAGATCACAAAAGAAAAAAATTGCCTATTGCAAAGGAAACCGGGAAGCAAGGTTCAACTTAAACATTCAAAAGATAAAAGTTAATCTATCACTTTGGATTTAATGCTAATTTTATTTAAATTAAAATAATATAAATAAGGTGCCGTAGGAGCATGGGAAATATGTTTTTTGGAGCATCAAAGTATTTAGTTCAATTTTTGTCAACAGTTTCTGGCAGCAGCAGGACTTTCTCCAGCTGAGATTCAACTTGCCTTCTAAAAATCATAGGGATTTACTCCATAGAAATCACTTGTAAATTTGGAATCTTGGTTGTTTGAATGTATTACAAAGTAAGAGGGCCATGCAGCTTCTTTACAATCACTTCCTCATTGTGGGAACTCATAGCTAGAGGTTTCTCAATAGATCTGTTATGTATGGGGGTTTAAGAGATGCAGCAAGCCACGGCATAGCCGATACCACCAGGTGGCAGTGTACCGAAACTGCTGTGGCCGGTTAGTTTTCGGTGGGAAACTAAGGTTTAAACTGATTGGCTGAGAGCGTACCTGGCCAGGTATATAAAGGTACAGGTAACCCCTATTTCCCCAGTACAGTTTCTACCACCAATAAAGAACCCCTATGCTGTACTCATCAGCCTGGCGTCTTTCCTGCGTTCCAGAGCCCACTACACAATAGTGGCGACGAAGGTGGGATCCTGCTTCACTAAGAGCTGAATTCACTCAGGGACGGCATCGCTTGCTGGAGGAAAGAGGCATCTTTCCCCACCCATCAACGACCGGCTAGTCACCATGCTAGCGGTCACCTCCGAAGCAGGACTCCTGAACCGGACGCAGCAGAATGTCACAGATCAGCCAGATCCGCGAGTTCAACATCCGCCACCCCGAACAATGGGCCTCACACCTGGGCAGGTCGAGAGGTTCCTCCGGGCCAACCGGATCACAGACGACGGCCAGAAAGCGGCGGCCTTGCTCTGCATTAGTGGCCCTGCAACCTACAATTTGGCCATCAGCCTGTTCACACCAACATAGATAGAGACTGTCGCGTACCAAGACCTCGCCGAGAAGCTGAATGCCCACTTTTGGCCACAAATGTCCGAGCTGGCCTGGCGGGGCAGTTCGAAATGCGGTTTCAACGGCCGGGCGAGTCGGCGTCGGAATTCATCGTGGCCTTGCAAGAGGCCGCACACCTGTGCAAGTTCAGCAACCTGGATGAAAGGCTGCACGACCGGCTCGTGTGTGGCCTACGCGACAAGCGCCTACAACAGCGACTGTTTGCGAGGCCCAACTTGACCCTCTAAGACGCTCAGGACGAGGTCTTGGCGAACGAGGTGGCAGGCAGTGCAGTACACACAGTCCAACCCCCCTGACCCAGCAGCCCAGAAGGATCCATTCACCTAGCGAACGCTGCGTACGGCAGGAGCGGCGAAGTGGACGGGGAGGCCAAAATTGACGTGGTTCACCAGAGGCCAGAGCAACCACAGCAACATTGCAGCAACCAAGGGGCCCAGAGGAAGTCAGCAACCCCTCCCCCAAGTGTGCCAGCTGCAGCGCAACCTCCCCCAAAGGTGCAGGTTGTGGCGGGAACCACGCAAATTCAGGACAGCCTGCAAGTTCAGGACAGCCACGTGTTGGGCCTGCGGGAAGACAGGCCACATTGCAGCGGTCTGCTATAACTGTTCCCGAGATGGCCTGCACGAGCTACATCCAGAGGACGCGTCGCTGAAAGGTACTGGGGCCCAGCAGTGCACTACCATAGACTATTTCGAAAGCTGGAGGGCCATCTGCAACACAGGAGTCCCCCAGCTGCTCACCCCCAAAATTAAACTGGACATCCATTTGCAAGGCATTCCCTGCCAAGTGGAGCTTGACTCCGGCTCTGCAGTCTCGGTGATTTCACATGAGACTTTTAAACTTGTGTGCGGCCGGAGCAAGTGGTGGGCCAAATTGAGGCCTGCCAGCATAACCTTAACTGATTTCCAACACGCCCCCATAAAAATCAAGGAGGAGGCCACCCTTTCGGTGTGGTTCAAGAACTTCCAAGGGCACTTGGATATTCTCGTGGTTGAGGGCCAGAGGACTAGCCTAGTCGGGTTGGACTGGTTTAAGGCCCTAGGCATAGTGATCTCAGGCATCCACAGCACCCAGGCCAACAGCATCGAAGCCATCTGCAAAGCGTTTGCAGACGTATTCGATGATAAATTAGGCAGGTACACTGGGCCCCCATCTCCTTTAAATTGAACCCCAACATCCTACCCATGAGGATCAAACCCTGGAGAGTCCCCTGCGTGCTCAAAAACATAAGATTGAGAGTGAACTAGATAAGCTAGTGGAACAGGGGATTTTACAGCCGGTAGAAGGGGGAGAGTGGGAGACTCCCTTAGTTACCCCCCTCAAATCCAATGGGGAAGTGAGAATCTGCACTGATTATAAGTGCACGATAAATTGGGCTTTTAATCAGCACGCTTACCCAGTTCCAACGGTCAGCCACGTTCTTGCTTCCCTCCAAGGCAGCGCCATCTTTGCAAAGCTGGATCTCGTGCAGGCGTACCAGCAGCTGCCAGTTACCAGGGAAACGGCAGATGCCCAAACAATAGTCAGGCACAGAGGAGCCTTCAGAGTTAACCGTTTGCAGTTCGGTGTCAGTCTAGCTTCAGGAATATTCCAGGAGGTAATGGAGCGGACTCTAAAGGGCATTTCAAGGTAATGCCCTTACTTTGATGATGTCCTCATTGCAGGGGACACTGAAGAGGTGTTGGCTGAGAGATTGCAGGCAGTTTTAGGTAGGTTTCACTCTGCAGGTCTCAAATTAAAAAGAGACAAGTGCTGCAAGCCACAGAATTTTTAGGGGTTTTTTCAAGCCACAGAATTTTTAGGGTTTAAAATTGATGCCAAAGGGATTCACCCTGCAGAATCCAAGGTGAGGGCAATCAAAATGGCCCCCACCCCCAAGAACAAGGCAGAACTGCAAGCCTTCCTTGGGCTCCTAAACTTCTACCACTCTTTCCTCCCCCACAAGGCAGCGATAGCTGAGCCCTTGCACAGGCTCCTAGACAAGAAGGCTGCATGGAACTGGACCAAGATCCACAAAAAAAGTTTTAAAAATTTAAAAGAATTACTGTCCAGCAAATCTACAGTCACACTCTTCATTGAGTCAAAGCCCATCTGCATCGCTTGCAATGCCTCCCCCTATGGAGTGGGCGCAGTGCTGAGTCACCTAGAAGGGAACGGGGAACAGGTGCCCATCACATACTACTCCAGAACATTGTCAGGGGCAGAAAGGAATTACGCCCAGATTGACAGGAAGCTCTGGCAATAGTGGCTGGGTTCAAAAAGTTCCATGACCACCTCTATGGCAGGGAGTTCACCATATTCACTGATCATAAGCCTCTATTGGGGTTGTTCACTACAGACAAACAAAACCCCCAAATTCTATCCCCTAGGATGCTCAGGTGGTCCATATTCCTATCTGCATACACCTATAAACTGGTTCACAAACCCAGCAAAGAAATGGGCCATGCAGATGGGTTAAGTAGGTTACCCCTAGCAAACTCAGAACCCAATCCGGCACCGGCAGCCCAAATACTGGCCATCCAGGACCTACCCGAATGCCCCCTACATGCAAAGGACATAGCTGCTGAGACAACATCAGACAGAATCCTGAGCAGGGTTCAGTCTTGGGTAGTCATGGGGTGGCAAGAGAAGAGTCCAGGCCCGGAATTCCAGGCTTACTTCACAAGGAGGCATGAATTGTCTGCACACAAGGGATGCCTGTTGTGGGGTAGTAGGGTCATCATTCTGGAGACACTGAGGGACAGAGTCATACAGTTGTTACACGAAGGGCACCCAGGCATAGTTAGGATGAAGGCGTTAGCTAGGAGTTACCTGTGGTGGCCAGGTCTAGACAAGACAATAGAGGAATGGGTACACAGTTGCTACGCCTGCCAAAGGTCCAGGCCGGAGCTGCCCCATGCGCCTGTCCACAAATGGGAGGCAACACACACACCCTGGTCCAGGGTCCACATTGATTACGCTAGTCCTTTCCAAGGTCAGCTATTCCTAGTGGTGGTAGACAGTCATTCCAAATGGCTAGAGGTAGTGCCAGTCACTAATATGACCATGTTGTGATTCAGGGTCAGCCTGTGGGTTCGGCAGCCGGGTCGGATGACTCGGATGACTCAGACGAGGGGGAGGAGGAGGGTGTTGAAGACGAACTTGCTGATGATGGCTTGGAGGCTTCGCAGAGCCCCCAGCCAGGCCCCTCTTACTTGGTGGAGACTCAGCTGCGCGAGCCTGACAGTGCGGATGATGATGACCCACAGCTGGCCCTGTTCAAGGACGCCCGACGCAGGAGGCAGTCAAGTAGGAGCAAGCAGAGAAAGGCTGTGGGACTTCTCAGAAGGAGGCACAGGGAGGCCACGCCCTGAACTCTAATAAAGGGAGTGTTTGGGGAAGGGCTGGTTGCTGAAAGCAACCGCTCCGTTTGAGGATCAAAGCTCCGGTATCTTGTTTCATGTTTTGTTGTTTGTTTGTGTAATAAACTTGGCAGACGTTTTCCAGCCTCAGACGTTTTCCAGCCTCTGCCGTTTGTACAGGGGTTGCCTTTCTGCAAGGCCGGTAGCAGGCTGGTACAGAACAGACCATGGCCAAAACAATCCAAGTGCTCAGGGGGCTCTTTGCCACACACGGCCTCCCTGACGTGTTGGTATTGGATAACGGGCCTCAATTCACCTCTGCTGATTTCCAGGCATTCACAAAAGCCAACTTGATTAGGCACGTCACAGCCACGTCCTTCCACCCATCGACCAATGGACAAGCAGAGCGCATGGTGTGAACGACCAAGGACGCGTTGAGGTGCATCATCAGCGGTGACTGGCATCACAGGTTGGCACAATTCCTGTTAGCACAACACACCACACCATGCACAGCCACGGGGAAGAGCCCAGCGGAACTTTGTTGGGGCAGGCACCTCATCACCAAATTGGACAGGCTCCACCCTGACAGAGTGGCTACGGAGACTGAGCAACCCAAACTCCCTAGGGAGCTACACGCCAATGACTTGATTTGGGCCAGGAACTACGGTCCAGGACATGCGTGGATCCCTGGGGGGATGGTTGACAGAACCGGGTCCTTATCCTACATTGTAGGGGTGGGGGGGCGACAGATAAGACGACACATAAACCAAGTCAGGAAATGGGTTCCTGAAAGGTCACAGAACAACCAACCAGAGGACCTCCCTCCATCGTCCACAAATCATCACTATCAACCCTACCAACAAACAACTGGACCCGGGCCCGAGGAGGACCTCACGGACCCGCTACTGTTGCCAGAGAGCCCTGCCTGGCCCAGGCAACAGCCGGCCCAGGGACATCAAGACAACCCGGCCACAGGGTCAGACTCTGGGGTGGGTCAACCAGAAAAGGCCAGCCAGGAGTCAGCCACTGACTCTGCTGTCCAGGACAGGGGGGAACCCCTAAGACGGTCATCTAGGACTCATAGACCACCCACCTATCTCGCCGAATATGTGCGGACATGAGAGGAGGCGGTAGGGCATGGTATTACGACATGTCATTGTTAAGCCTGTTGTTACAGTATTGTAGTTATTTGCTGTTCACCCTATTGAAACCATTGTTTGTCCTTAAAGGGGGGAGGGGTGTTATGTATGGGTGTTTAAGAGATACAGCAAGCCGCGGCATAGCCGATACCACCAGGTGGCACTGTACCAAAACTGCTGTGTCCGGTTAGTTTTCGGTGGGAAACTAACTGATTGGCTGAGAGCATACCTGGCCAGGTATATAAAGGTACAGGTAACCCCTATTTCCCCAGTACAGTTTCTACCACCAATAAAGAACCCCTATGCTGTACTCATCGGCCTGGCGTCTTTCCTGCGTTCCAGAACCCACTACACAATAAGATCCAAGTCTAGCCTATTGCTGAAAATCTTCAAAACCCATGGCCTTATTTTTTAATTAAATTAATTGCCTGTAGTGAATGGGCAGGCAAGTCCCCACAGCACATTTCCTGAGAACCAGTAGCATCTGACCTTCACATTGACCAAGGCATGATTTGGGATCAGGCAACTATGGAATTTTCTCCCCAAACTCTCCTTTTTTTTTCTAGAGATAAAAACAGTTTCTCTTTTTAAAACAAAGTCAGAAATTTGTTCTATCTCCCAGAAGCCTCAGAATTAATTGACTGGATTCCTCAAGAATCTGTGGAGAAGCCCAGAAATAATTAAGACAGAAATATATCTGTTTCAAGAAAATGACTATGTCTGAAAAAATAGGTAAAAACAATCTAGGAACAAATATTGTATAAAATTTTAATTTTGCTTATTTGCGTTTAAGCCTAATATTTGTGTTTAGCATTTGTTGTTGTTCTTCTCCCCCTCTCCCTCTGTCCTCTGTCTGATTTTTTAAAAGTTCGGGAGAACTGGTAACAAATTTTTTGTTGCCCAGGCCCAGAATGGACTTCTGGAAGCGGCATCCACACAGAGAACCGGTTATTCACATATTTGAATCCCACCACGCCTTTGAGGCCTCCAAATTTTCAGTGTATATATTCAGGTCTGCCAGTATACTGCCAATTTTTAATTGTTACAGAAAGCATTATGAAAACATAGAACTCTAAAGTAACAAAAGTTTTTCTTGGCAGGTATATTGAACTCCAAATTATTTAAGGATTAATTATTTTCTTGTTATTCATGATTTTTTTGATAAGCACCAAAAACACATCTAAATATTTTTATAGAAATATCTAGTATCCACTCTGCTCATAATGTGCTCATCAAAACATTCTGTGTGTGAATTTTTAAACAGAATAATGAATGCCATAGGATGTAGTTCATTACTGGCCATCTATACTACCATAGATTCTGTTTTGATGGATAATGCTATTATACTCCTATTGAAACATGTGGCAAGCAAATAACAAGTAGGTAACCACAATTCTTTCTACCCCACAATGTTGCATTTGAAATGCACAATTTGAAGGTAACTCACCACACCCTTGCTATACACATGAAGCCAACCAATGTAACATTTTTATGCTTTTTTACAAAACTATTTTTTGACTTGCTTTCTTCAGCAAATATTTTTTACCTTTATAAAAGCTGTCCAAAATATACAGAATTCCAATTAACACACTTTCAAGGACATCATGATGATGATGATGATGATGATGATGATGATGATGATGATGATTGTCACCTGACTCCCAATGACTCTAGGCAATTCACAAAGTATTTAAAATATTTTTAAAAATACATTAAAAATGACAAAAGGCAACACAAATGATAAAGAATTTAACTTTAAAGTAGACAGTTGATAGTCACCTGTTTAGTATATTTTAAAAAGTAGCATGTAATTTTGATAATTAATTCTTTCAATAATTCTTCTCACCTCAGCAACTTCAGCATCTCTTCCAACTTTGAGAGCAATCCTTTTGGAATTTCTTATCAAAATACTCTTAATGGTAGCAAAGACAAATTATCCTAAGGTTATACGTATATAATTCTATTTTCCATTATAAAGTCTCTTAAACAATCTAACCCCTATTTTTCCTATAAAATGAAATTTCCAACTATGTCATGCAGATTAAATGCATTGCCTGTAACATGAGAGAAGAGTGAATAGTCTAAAGAAAAGTAGTTCATACTTAGTTCAAATTTGCAGGCGTATAGCTTTCACTGAACAATTTACATTGTTCTTTCCCAGTAATTCCTAACAATGCTTTGAAGAGGATTGCAATAAACTCTTCTTCTAAACAAAACCATATTTTATGGCTTCCTTATGATAGAACCAGAGGATAAACCATCTACATTGACCAAAAGTACTTTCAAATTCTGGGCTATCAGATGTTTCTGAAGTGTATTGAATGGAACTTTTTTTACCAGAAGCTTGCATACTTGATAATATTCAGGTGAAATAAGTGTCTCTTTTATTACTTTAGTGAAAACAAAGTATATTTGAAAACATTTTTATCAATCTATCAGAAAAAATAAGTATATTTTAGGGAGAATCTTTTAACTCATACTGTATCTATATTCATATAGATCAGGGGTCGGCAACCGGAAAAAGGAAAAGAGCCACTCAGAACCGGTTCCATCACACAAACAAAAAAGTGGGAGCCGCAAAAATGCGCGCGCGTGCGTCCACTCACGCGCATGTGCAAAAAACATTTTAAAAGAGCCTTGGTGGAGCAGTGGGCTAATGCCTCCTTAAGTAACACCAGCTGCCTGCAATTAGTGCAGGTTCGCATCCCACCAGGCTCAAGGTTGACTCAGCCTTCCATCCTTCCGAGGTAGGTAAAATGAGGACCCAGATTGTTGGGGGCAATTAAGCTGACTTTGTAATAATGCCGCTTGGGGTGTGTGTGAAAGCCCTAATAAGCAGGCGTATACATAGAATGAAGGCTACTGCTAAGCCTGTAAGCCGCCCTGAGTCTTCGGAGAAGGGCAGGATATAAATGGAATTTAAAAAAAATGGGAGGCACCTGCGTGGCGACGGGTCTCCCCTTTGGAGAGGTGCGCACCGTCCCGTTCGGAGACCTGCCGCGTTCGTCAAACATGGACGAACACGGAAGCTGTGCAAATGGGACTGCGGTTTGGGAGAGGTGCGCGTGCACCTCTGCCCTTCGGAAAGGTGCGCGCGCACCTCTCAGAACGGGCGGTGCCACCTCTCCCAAGCTGCCGCCGTCCCGTTTGGACGAACACGGCAGCTGTGCAAATGGGATGGCGGCGGTTTGGGAGAGGTGCGTGTGTGCGTGTGTGTGTGTGTGTGTGTGTTTGGGCACCTCTCCCAAATCACCGCCGGCCCGTTTGCACAGCTGCCACGTTCGTCCATGTTTGACGAATGCAGCAGGTCTCCGAAAGGGACGGCGGCTGCTTGGGAGAGGTGCGCGTGCACCTCTCCCAAGCCGCCACCGTCCCGTTTGGATGAACGCGGCAGCTGTGCAAACGGGACTGCGGCGGTTTGGGAGAGGTGCGCGTGCACCTCTGCCCTTCGGAAAGGTGCGCGTGCACCTCTCAGAACGGGCGGTGCCACCTCTCCCAAGCTGCCGCCGTCCCGTTTGGACGAACACGGCAGCTGTGCAAATGGGATGGCGGCGGTTTGGGAGAGGTGCGTGTGTGTGTGTGTGTGTGTGTGTGTGTGTGTGTGTGTGTGTGTGTTTTCTGAGGTTTTCGCGGGTGTTTGTATGTGGATCTTTGGTCATTCGGGTTTTTTCCCGCGTAGAGTATATATTGAGAGAGAGAGAGAGAGAGAGAGAGAGAGAGAGAGAGAGAGAGAGAGAGAGAGAGAGACAATCCAAAGACAATTAAAAAATGAGCTATATTAAACAGCCCATGGCTGTACTCCTGAAATCTAAGAATTTGTAGTTCAATACATTGGAAGAGACCATGAGGGTAAAGGTTGCATTATCAGAAGAAAATCGTGATTCACGCAACAGCCTGATTTGCTTGATTTTTGCTTAATTGTGCGAACACAGCCAATTGGGATTTATTTAGTGAATTATTATTAAACAAGCCCTAGATAACATCTGAATCCAGCTGTGAGGTTCAGCATGCTACTGTAGACACTGCTACAACAAAATAAACCTCAGGAAATGTTTATTGGAAGGAAGTACATGGTGATTCCATACAGAGTTAACTGGTTGGCCACGAAATTTAGCCATCCATAAAAATGTACAGAGAAGCATTATAAATATATTTTTGCTAAAATGGCCTGGGCATTCATGGCTAATGATAAGCTGATGAATAATTTGTTCTCAGTTCATCAGATCTAGCTCACATTTTCCTTTGCTCTGCTTGTTCTGATGAAAAAGGCGGGTGGGTGGAAACAGTTTTCATGCAAGCAGTCTTTAAGCACCAAGGAGACAGGATATTATTAAAACTTGCTGCACCCCAGAGAATCAGGGAAGGGGCTCTTGAGATATTTACACAAATCTCTTTTCACCAAAAAGCTTATTAAAATTTAGTTTTGAGAAAGTGATGACAGGTCCATTAAATAGGATCTCTGCTTTGATTAGTTAAGAGCATGTTCAGTCCAGCCCAGCTTTTTTCAATGGCATGCGTAAACCTCAGGTTAAACCATCTGTTTTCCTGTTTAACCAAATGACGTCCTATGTCACAAGAGGCCACGAGCCTAACCCTGTCAGGATAAAGGGGTATCGCCTTCTTGATTGGAATTACTCTGTAAGAAAGGCAGGAAAATGGTTTCCTGTGGGTTTGCCCTTGACTCCATAAAGCTGATTGCTAAGAAAACTTGGCAGGCAGATTCTGTGATTATAGCTGACAAATGAATCCATCAATTGCACTGGGACTACAGGTCAGGCAGGGACAGGGAGAAGGAATAAAATGCAGCCTTCTTTTAAGGGGATTAGCATGTAAAATAGAAATTGGAATGAAGTAACTTTTATTTTCCAGGATTCAGCATGCAACAACCACCAGTGAGCCCTTGTGCTAAAATCAGGGGGGAAGGGTTTCTCCACAAGCATATTAAACCAAGGACCCATTTCCAAGCCAACCTCATCTTCAATCCTCCTTTCATCCCTTTTGCATCACCCTCTATGAATCCCAAACCCTTTAGCATGGCTCTGAGGCTCTCAGCCTATTCAGCCAATCTTTGCTCCAGCCAATTGCTCAGCTCAGAAAACACCAGCCAATCATTTCTACCCAGAGCTCCCAGTGCTCTATAAAGCAAAGAGAATTCCCTCCGAAAGCTTCTGCTCACCACGCTATAGGTAGTCCTCGACTTACAACAGTTCATTTAGTGACCGTCCGAAGTTACAACAGCACTGAAAAAAGTGACTGCTTTCACACTTACGACCATCACAGTATGCCAATGGTCATGTGATCAAAATCCAGACACTTGGCAACTGACTCATATTTATGATGATTGCATTGTCCTGGGGTCATGTGATCACCTTTTGTGACTTTATGACAAACAAAGTCAATGGGGAAGACAGATTCATTTAACAACTGTGATACTAACTTAACAACTGCAGTGATTCACTTAACAACTGTGGCAAGAAGGGTCGTAAAATGGGACAAAATTCACTTAACAACAGTCTCACTTAGCAACAGAAATGTTCGTCTCAGTAGTGGTCGTACGTTCAGGACTACCTGTACACATTTCTAATAAAACATTTTATCCCAGTCAATCTTCATTGGTTAAGCAAACAAGCAAAGTTGCATCTCAAGGTTGACTTAGCCTTCCATCCTTCCGAGGTAGGTAAAATGAGGACCCAGATTGTTGGGGGCAATTAAGCGGACTTTGTAATAATGCCGCTTGGGGGTGTGTGAAAGCCCTAACAAGCAGGCATATACATAGAATGAAGGCTACTGCTAAGCTTGTAAGCCGCCCTGAGTCTTCGGAGAAGGGCGGGATATAAATGTAATAAAAATAAATAAATAAATAAATACTACGGTTTTCCCCTAAGGTAGGTGGAGTGAAATAGGCTGGGCAATCGATAAGCAGGTTATTCAGTGAGAAACAAACTCTCACAGAGAAGGCAGTAGCTGGAATGGCGGTTTCACCTGTTACTGAACTGCAAAAGGAAAAATACAGCTGAATTTGAGAAAGTGGTTAGATCAGTGATTGCTTGCCATTGCTAGGTTGTGGTATCATGCTTCATCCTGGTAGTTAGCATATGCAAGATGAAAGTAACTGTTCTGAAGTATGCACTAGGCCAAACGTAAAGTAAAAGAGCAATTTAAATGTACAGTATATATCACACTGGCTATTGTTATGCATAAAGTCTTCTATGTTTGGTCAATTTCTAACTAATCTCGAAGTTCCCAGCTTATGGTTTATCATACACATACACAATCAAGTATCCATAAGGCCATGGCTACATACAGTGGGAATATTGGAATAGAAATTTCCACATATCTTCAGGTTTCATTTTGGAAAAACCAGTGGTTTTCTAATATGCAGAATGATATTACAATATAATGTATAACAGAATAACAGAGTTGGAGGGGACCTTAGAGGTCTTCTAGTCCAACCACCTGCTCAAGCAGGAAATCTTAAACCAATTCAGAAAAATGGTTGTTCAATCTCTTCTTAAAAACCTCTGGTGTTCCAAAACTGGAGGTTTTTAAGAGATTGGACAATCATTTTCTTAAATGGTATAGGGTCTCCCTGTCTGTTTACAATAAGGTTAGACAACACACAGCAGTAAAAACAGACATGGATTGGGATTAGACTGGGACTGGATTGAAACTGTAGGTGTAAACCAAAAATCAATATATCAGCTCATTCAAAATGGAGCTTCTCTCATGGAATCACAGTAGTTAAAGACATTGGGCAAGGCAGGATATACCGAAATTAAATTAATTTATTCTTTATTGATCCTAGAAGTCTGCATGTGATAGATTTTTTCCTGAGTTTTTGCCTTTAGGTGACTTGGAGTAGGACCTGCCTAGTTAACTTTAAGAAGGAAGGAGAATTATGTTTCTTCAGGAATTTAGCCACTCACCTCTCTGAACAAAGATGATTAGGGGGCTGGAGGCTAAAACATATAGGGAACGGTTGCTGGAATTGGGTATGTGTAGTTTAACGAAGAGAAGGGTGAGGGGTGACATGATAGCAGTGTTCCAATATCTCAGGAGCTGCCACAAAGAATAGGGAGTCAAGCTATTCTCCAAAGCACCTGAAAGCAGGACAAGAAGCAACGGATGGAAACTAGCCAAGGAGAGAAGCAACCTAGAACTAAGGAGAAACTTCTTGACAGTTAGAACAATTAACCAGTGGAACAACCTGCCTCCAGAGGTGGTGAATGCTCCAACACTGGAGGTTTTTAAGAAGAGACTGGACGGCCATTTGCCTGAAATGGTATAAGGTTTCCTGCCTGAGCAGGGGGTTGGACTAGATGACCTCCAAGGTCCCTTCCAACTTTATTATTATTATTATTATAACATCTTTAGTGATTTGGAGAGATGTCATATATGTTCTGTTTTAGTGGAAACATCTGAAACTTACTTTTCAATTTCATATCTTTATTAGCTTATCAAAATATAAAATACAGAAATACAAAGAAAAAGAAAAATAATGGGAAAATAGGGGAGGAAAGAAGAAAACATGTAGGGTAAAAAAGAGAGAAAAAAAGCAAGTGACACAGTGGCCTAGAGGTGGAGCTCTTGCCTCACACTCAGGAAGCTGTGAGTTTGATTCTAGGTGGTGGCAGATATTTCTCTCTTTGGGCGCAATGAGTAATTGTCTGCTGCGAACTCTGCATAGGTGTCAGGAAGGGCATCCAGGCAGTAAACGCTTTGCTCAGTCATTCTGATTCCACCCCAATGCAAGGGATTACAGGGTCTTTAAAAGAAAAAAATGGGGGAGGGGAGAGAAGAAAAAAGAAAAACGTTAACTTCCAACTTCTTTTGGCACAGCAGAATAAGGTAATAACAACCTCAATTTTTTACTTTTACATAATAATATATATTAACCATAACAACAAAACTATCTAATCAGCAAAAGCTAAAATCAAAGTTTCATTTTTTTCCTCCTCAAGGACAAAAGCCAAAAGTGGTTTCCAAATAGAAACAAAATTAATTCCATTCTTTCCTTTAATAAAAACAGTCAATTTAGCCACCAATAGAGCTGTGGTGGCACAGTGGTTAGAATGCAGTATTGCAGGCTAACTCTGCTCACATTGCCAGGAGTTCAATTCCTTCAGTCCTGACCAGCTCAAGGTTGACTCATCCTTCCATCCTTCCAAGGTCAGTAAAATGAGGACCCAGACTGTTGGGGGCAATATGCTGACTCTGTAAACTGCTTAGAGAGTGCTGTAAAGCAGGGCATTTCAACCAGTGGTATGGGTACCACCTGTGGTACATTGGCACCTGGCAGGTGGTACGCGACCATCCTAGAGAAGTGGTAGCGGGGGAGGGGAATGAGCTGAACCGGTGGCAGCACCACACAAGACTGAGCGAGAGATAGCTGGAGCTGCAGGGCTGTCAGGGCTCAGTGGAAGCACCAGGATCAGTGCCAGGCTCCAGCTGGAGCTCGGTGCCTACCCTGGTGCTTATGAGCCCAGAAGATGTGCCAATCAACTGGAATGTTGCAGCATCTCCAGGGTCTTGTGATTTACATTCAGATGCTTGGCAACTTATTCATATTTAGGACGGTCACAGTGTCCCAGGGTTGTGTGAAGTGACCAAAATCTGCTGCAACCACCCAGCAGACGGGGGGAACAAAAACCAAACACCCCCCCACCCCCACTGCCAGTCCTCAACAGAAATGCTCACAACAATGAAAACCTCGGACAGGAGGAAGAGCGCCGCTGGGTGGGCAGGCAGGTGTCTTGCTCAGTTGTGGTTTGGGGGGGGGCACTTTTTTCAGTGCCATTGTAACTTCGAACAGTCACTAAGCAAACTGTTGTAACTCGAGGACTACCTGTACTTCATCACTTTTTCCCCTCTTTTTTGGGTGATCAAGTTTTTGACACCTTGCTAGGTAACGGGTGGTACTCTGATGTTGCCAGATCCTAAAAGTGGTACAATGGGTGAAAAGGTTGAAAAGCCCTGCTGTAATGTATTGGGCCTAGTTTACTTGAGTTTCTGTGATAGGTTCAACGACTGATAAAGAAGATAGCAACAGATTTGTCAAAGCTAATGAAAACTGTTTTAAGTGGCAGCCATTCATTCTGGGCAGAAATCAAAACACTGGATTACTGGTGGTTAGTCATGAAGCCCTGTATAGTAGTGAGATCAGAAATCTGCCTCCTCCTGTTTTACCCTGCCTGCATTTTCGGCTCTTCTGTGTATCCCAGCAAGAGCTAAAGCCAGACTGATTGAGATAAATGAGAGGTTTTTCTGCAAAACAGTTTTGAACCTCCCACATAAGTTATATTGTCTGGTTGAGAATACATCCCATCCTTCAGATGGGCTTTTAATTAGCCTCGCTGTTTTTTCTAATTCACCCTCCTATTTGTAGTTTTCTTTTAATGTGTAGCATGCTATTTATCTTCATTGCTTGTTTGTTATTTGATTATTTTATATGTTGAAAGCACCTTGAGCATTCAACGTTTCTGTGCAAGGGAGGAATATATACTTTGTTATTAAATTAAGTTATGATACAACAGGGAGTATTTGCAAATGGTTGGCTCCACTTTTTTTTCTAGGAAACTTTCAAAGCTTGCAGTTGTGGTTAGCTTTGGTTGGCACAGATTTCTGCAAGTCTGTGCTGTCCTCAAAAGTGAAAAAAGATCTCATATTGTAAAGGAAGAAGCCACCCTTTCCTTCTCTTTTGCTTTTTTCCAGCAAACCCCACCTTTAAAATAAAAATCTAATTCTTATACAGTATTATTACTATTACCACCACCTCCACTACTTCTAGGTTTTTTATTGTTTCTGAATCAGCTCAGAACTGTGCACAAAAAAGAATAAAAACAATCTACCAAAATACCTACAAATTCATGAGACAATAAAAACCATATAAAATCAGGAATTAAAACAGTTGATTTAAAAACAAAAAAAAAAGGCTAAAACAGTGTCTCTCAAATTATGGGCTGGGAGAACCATGGAGTTTATTCGAAAAGTTTGCAGTTCAGCTTGGAGTGCCAAAGGATGCAATCTACTCAAATGGCTTTTCTGCTGGCACAAAAGCTTACCAAAAAGATACTCCATTGCCAGAGTTTTCTGCAGGGTGTGGTCAAAAAAATCAAGAAGACAAGCACAACAGTGGGATCAAATCTCTGCCAGGTTTTTATCTGTATGGCAGCCTGTAGCCGGGATTGAGATGGGGATAGGGAAATATTGATCTAGTCTAGAATGGAGGTTCTAGACAGGAAAGAACAATGCCAGCCTGTTTTGATTGGCTTTTCTTTTATTCTGGCCAGTGCTACTCTTTCTGGCTCTCCAATCCACCAATTGGTATAGTTAATAAGTGCGTGATTTTCTCTGCCATTGCATACACAGTGCCTTGGGCATGGCATTGGAGGAAAATGTTCTCATCCTATAGTCAGCATTACTCCTCTCCTCTTCTCCTCCTCCCATGCCATGCCATGCCCTTCCTTCCCTTCCCTTCCCCTCCCCTCTCTCTCTCCAGATCTAGCCAGGTATCTCATCAAGATTAGCTGCACTTTTTATCTGCTGTGGCACCTTCTTAATATGTTTCTTCTTCCATTGTTTGTATTCCTGAATCAGATCAAATTGTCCATGAGAAAGAATTAAAATAATCTACAAAAATATCTATGAGTACATGAGACAACAAAAACCATACAAAATCAGGAAATAAAGCAGTTTATTTTTTTAAAGGCTTCCTTTTAGTACCTTCTTAATATGTTCCATTGATGCTGCTAACTTCAGTTTGAGTGTCCAGGCAATTCAGTTTGGCCAGGACAGTCCCAGTTTGAGGGAAGATTTCTTAGATGCAGTGTACTTCCAGGTGCAATTGTGATGGTAGTTACCTTTAAAATCCTTCATGGCTTGGGACCAGGCTGCTTATGGGGTTGTCTCTCCTAAATTGTTTCTACCTATCCCTCCCAATCTGGCAGGAGGGGTATGGTATGGGTGCCATCAGCTAAGAAGTGTTGGCTGGTAACAGCACAAAAGGAGAACGTTTTCTGCAATGGGGCCTGTTGTGTCTGTAGATTAATTAAAAGGGGCCTTTCTGGAAGCGGGAAGCTCTGAGTGCAATGATTGGCTGATGCAACTTAGGCGGGAGTTTCCGGCCTGGGGATTGGCCACTGTTTGAATGTAGCTAACTATATAAGGGGGAGTTAAACGGTTAATTGGCAGTTGACTTATGCTTGTGTTAATAAACGTTCTTGCATTAAACCTCACGGCGTGATCGTCTATTCGAACCTAACAATTGGCGACGAAGGTGGGATAGACGACAGATCGGTGAAGGAACGGCGGAATCAGCTGTGCGCGAGGCGGGAAAATTTGAACGCAGTCAACCGAAGTACAACGCTGCCGGGGGGAAAAAAATTCACAATGGCACAAGTCAGCTCATTGAAAGAGTTTGACCCGCGATTTCCAGAAGACTGGGAAGAATATGTTGGCCAGGTTGAAGGGTTCCTGTTAGTAAACGGCATTACGGACGACAGGAAGAAAGCCGCGGCTCTTCTGACCATTAGCGGGACACCTGTGTATCGGATTGCCGTCGGCCTGTGTCAACCGCTGCCGGTCTCTAGCGTCTCATATGCAGACTTGTTGGCAAAATTGAAGGTACACTTCACGCCAAAAAGGTCTGAATTATTTTGGAGATGGATTTTTGAAAAAAGGAATCAAAGACCTGGCGAATCAATTACACAATTCGTGGCTGCAGTTAGAGAGGCGGCTTTGAGGTGCAAATATGACAACCTCGAGATCCGGATCCGAGATTGAGTGGTGCTCGGCTTGCGGGACGAGAATCTACAAAATCGAATCATCGCTAAGCCCACGGGAGATCTGCAGGAAGTCCTCGATGAGCTATTAACGTATGAATCAACCGGAACGCGAGACCCCCCCGAAACAGCATGGCCTCTGCAGCCGAAATCAACCTAGAAAGCCATGTGGACAGCGGGGAGGTGGACCAGCAATGGGAGGCCGACATAGCTGAGATCTCCAGACGATTTGGTAAGATGGCAGCCAGACCACCGCGGACCGAAGCTCCTGACCAGGCCCGAAGACAACAACCACAAGCAGCGCAAAGAGTGCCACGAGACAGCCTGCCCAGATCTAGAGACCAGGACACCAGATGTGGTAGCTGTGGGGGCAACCACCCCAGATCAACATGCAGATTCCGCACAGCGAAATGCAGATCGTGTGGAAAGACCGGCCACATCCAGGCCATTTGCCGCAACCGGACGCGAGACAACCGAATCCACGAATTGGACGTCTGGGCCGAAGGTAAGGTAACCCCCCGGGAGCATGGCATAGAGACCCTTAGACCTAGGGCACAACGATCCAACCGCGGGGAGGGGGCGAGAGTCAACCACATAAGACAACAAAAAAGAAATCACGTACTGAGGCCTAAATTAAAAATCGTAGTCCAGTTGCAAGGAATACCCTGCAAAATGGAGGTAGACTCAGGGGCCTCAGTTTCTATAATTTCATACGAAACCCTGAAGTACATCGAACGGGAAAGTGGTCACAAAATTCCGCTTAAACCGACAGGAATCCAGCTAGCCGATTTCCAAAAATCCCCCATAAGCATTAAGGGAAAAATCTCCATTAGGGTTAGTTATAAGGGGTTCAATGGATCATTGGACCTGTTAGTGACTGAGGGCCAAAGGACTAGTTTAGTAGGCCTTAATTGGTTCCCTGCTTTAGGAATTTGGGTAGGGGGAATAAATACAATTCAAAGTAAGACCCTCAAATCTGTTTGCGATGAATTCGCAGACGTATTTGATGGATCTTTAGGCAAATATAAAGGCCCCCCCATTAATTTTAATTTGGACCCCGCTGTAAAGCCGATTAGATTGAAGGCCCGGAGGGTGCCTTTTGCCCTTAAACAAAAAATCGAGGCCGAGCTTGATAAGCTTGTAGGCCAAGGCGTACTTGAACCGGTCGAGGGAGGCCTGTGGGAGACACCAATCGTCACACCCCTTAAACCTAATGGGGATGTGAGGATTTGTGCCGATTATAAAGCCACTCTAAATTTAGGAATGAAAAAACACGCTTACCCGGTCCCAACGGTGAAGCAGGTCCTCGCGACGATCCAGGACGGCGCCATCTTTGCCAAGCTCGACTTGGCGCAGGCGTATTTACAGCTTACCGTGTCTAAGGAAGCCGCCGAGGCCCAAACGATTGTAACCCACAAGGGGGCGTTTCGAGTTCACAGGCTTCAATTTGGAATTGCAGCAGCTCCAGGCATCTTTCAAGAGGTGATGGAGAGGACCTTAAAGGGCATACCTGGTGTATGCCCTTACTTTGATGATGTCCTGATTGCTGGAAAAACTGAACAAATCTTAGCTGACCGACTGGAACAGGTACTGGGGAAATTTAGAGCTGCAGGACTTAAATTAAAAAGGGAAAAATGTTTTATAGGAGTTAAATCAACAGAATTTTTAGGGTTTAGAATTGATGAGAAGGGCATTCACCCAACAACTGAAAAAATTAAGGCAATTAAATTGGCACCTGAACCAAAGAATAAGGCTGAATTACAAGCCTTTTTAGGATTAGTTAATTTTTATCATACATTTTTGCCACATAAGGCTGCCATAGCTGAACCATTACATAGACTCTTAGAAAAGAAAACCCCTTGGCAATGGCAGGAAAAACATAGAATCAGTTTTCAAACGTTGAAGGACATTTTGTCTAGCCATTCCACTGTTACACACTTTATTGAAAATAAGCCAATTTATTTAGCGTGTGATGCTTCACCCTATGGTGTGGGTGCTGTCATTAGCCATATGGATGACAAGGGTCAACAAAAGCCAATTGCTTATTATTCGAGAACACTTACAAAAGCCGAAAGAAATTATGCCCAAATTGACAGGGAAGCCTTAGCAATAGTGGCAGGTGTAAAAAAGTTCCATGATTACCTTTATGGTAGGAACTTTACTATTTACACTGACCACAAACCCTTATTGGGTTTGTTCACCACGGATAAGCAGACACCTCAGATCATGTCCCCTAGGATGCTTAGGTGGTCCATATTCCTCTCAGCATACTCATTCTCCCTAAAACATAGACCTGGCAAGGAAATGGGCCATGCAGATGCCTTAAGCAGGTTGCCACTGACTGACACTGAGAGGGATCCTGCTCCATTGGGCCAGATTCTGTCATTACATGAAATACCTGAGTGCCCATTGACTGCAAAAGACATTGCCATAGCCACTAAGAAAGATCTCACACTTAACAGAATTTCAGCATGGGTTCAGGGGGGATGGCCCAATAAGAATCCAGACCCCAAATTCACACCTTATTTTAGGAGGAAAGATGAATTATCATCTCATTTGGGATGTTTGTTGTGGGGCAGCCGAGTGGTGATTCCTGAGATTCATAGGAAGTCAGTATTAGCTGAATTACATGATGGCCACCCAGGAATAGTACGCATGAAGGCTCTAGCTAGAAGCCATTTGTGGTGGCCTGGGTTAGACACTGCAATTGAAGAGTGCGTAGCTGGTTGTTACCTATGTCAAAGATCTAGGCCGGAACAGGCTCACATTACTACACACAAATGGGAGGCGGCTAGGAATCCTTGGTCACGTATCCATATTGATTTCGCAGGCCCATTTCAAGGCCTAACATTCCTAGTTGTGGTAGACAGTTTCTCCCGGTGGTTGGAGGTTGTGCCTGTTCAAACCATGTCATCAGCTAAAACAATTCAGGTTTTAAGGGGCCTCTTTGCCACCCATGGGTTACCTGACGTGATTGTCTCTGACAATGGGCCCCAATTCACCTCTGCTGAATTTCAGGATTTCCTCAAGGCCAATTGGATTAGGCACACGACTTCGGCACCCTTTCACCCGTCCACCAATGGCGTGGCTGAACGCAACGTCCGAACAACAAAAGACTCCCTGAAACGCATCATCCGCGGCAACTGGCAACAGAGATTGGCACAATTCCTTCTGTCACAGCATACTACACCCTGCACAGCCACTGGGAAGAGCCCAGCTGAGATGAGGTGGGGAAGAAGATTAACAACAAAGCTGGACAGACTTCACCCTGACAGACTACCCACAGAAGCTGAGGCGGCTATACCAACCCGGTCTCTCAACATTGGTGACTTAGTGTGGGCCAGGAACTATGGTCCGGGGGACAAATGGGTACCGGGAGTGGTCATTGATGTCACGGGGCCATTGTCTTATTCGATTGAGGGGGAAGGGAATAGAGTAATGAAGAGACATATCGACCAATTAAGGAAAAGGGCCCCAGAAATTGATATGGGAAAAAATGATGTGGACAAATACACACAGGCTCAAGATGTCATACTCAATCCTGACCGCCTGAGCTCAACAGTTACCAGGGACGGTGAGGGTGGAGTTGAAACACAAACCAGGCTACCTAACGTAGTGCCTCAGCTGGGCAATGATGACGGGGAGTTGATTCCAAGGGGTAGCTCAAGTGCATCTCATAGAGGTCAACAACAACAAACTCAGCAACAACAACAGAACACTAACATTGTGTCACCAGAGCCCTTGGCCCAAACATCTGGGACAGGTGCCAATAGCCAGACAGCAAATGAGACGGTTGCCAACAAGAGTAATAGATACCCCACCAGGGTTCACAAGCCACCAGCATATCTGAGAGACTATGTTAATAAATAACATTAGTGGGGGGGAAGGGGTGTTGTGTCTGTAGATTAATTAAAAGGGGCCTTTCTGGAAGCGGGAAGCTCTGAGTGCAATGATTGGCTGATGCAACTTAGGCGGGAGTTTCCGGGCTGGGGATTGGCCACTGTTTGAATGTAGCTAACTATATAAGGGGGAGTTAAACGGTTAATTGGCAGTTGACTTATGCTTGTGTTAATAAACGTTCTTGCATTAAACCTCACGGCGTGATCGTCTATTCGAACCTAACAGGGCCTGCTGTTGGAACATCTGAGATCAGACTGGCTCATCCTGGCCAGCCTTTTGCAAGATATATTAAACTTGGTTTTATACATGGCCTGGAGCTCCAAAAGTGTTAATAAGTCCTCTGTGGCTTTGTGTTAAGATAAGTGTTGTCATTCTTCCTTACGATAGTTCTGAGCTACCAACTGGCTAGCCTGGCAGTGGTGAGACCCTGGAGCAGCTATTGGGAAAGCCTTTCTTTTTAATCATGCACTGTCATTTCCTTACATTCATTACAAACATGGACTTCTCTTGTAGAGTTTCCAGAAAGTCATACTCACCAACTACCCAAGTAGCTCCTGCCTTGCCTTCCTTGATGTGTTGCATAGGAGACTTTTGGCCAAATATCTCCTTCCTGCTCCCACTGTTCATCTCTTTATGAAAAACTCAATGAGCCTAAATTCAGTTCAAGGCAGAGCATTTATAACAGAGCTGCTCAGTTGATGTGGTAAGTAGACAATGTGACACAAAGTCCTGGAATTGGTGGCCGCTTAGCACAGATCACATGCAACTTGCTTTCAGGTTGCAAGAATTGTCTTGTAAACAAAATTGCCTTCTCTCTGTCTCAGGAAAAAGCAAGGAGGATAAAGTACTTATGGGGCAAAAGAATGTAGTGGTAGGACAGAACATGTCACGGGTAGAGAGAGAGAAGGTCTGCATTCACACCATGCCATTAATCTCTTGCTCTTCATACCAATGGTTATAGACTGGCTTCATGCCAGCAATTCCTGAATATATGTAATACTATTTTTCTTTTGTTGAATGCTATTATAATGAATAAAATGCAAATTCATTTAAAGTATGCCTGAATTCATAGTAGCTTTTGATCGTTATATTTTATTTTAGTCAACACATACTGAAAGTACAGCTAGCTCCCTTTTTTTAACACTGTTTTCCCCAGGCATTTTTAAGAATTAAATTAAATCCAAAATTAATTTGTTTGCAGATTGTATAGTTTTTGTTCATTTAAATATACTATCCATATTAAGCTCTCAGATCACTTTTAGTAGTGGGCCAGCACAGAAAAATTAAGACTTGAGGTCAAAATGTGCTGAGAAAAGCAAACAAAATTTCAACCTATTTAGCCACCAAAAGGGTGAAGGAAGGATAGGCACAAAGCATCAGTCTGATTTCAGACTGTAATACTGATTTCCTCCAACCTTGGGTAAGAATTTCTTTAGACTTCTGGGTTTAAGTTGGGCATTACGTTTTAAGAAAATTGGTTCAAGGGTAAGGTAAAAAGGCAAAAAGGGTTTTTAAAAAGGTTTAAAAAAGATTGCCTGATTTTGAAAAGAATAAAATGAGTGATGGCTCTTCCCTTAATCTCTCCCTCTTCCAAACCCCTATCCTTAGCTTAGCCATATAACTGAATTGCTGCAGACCTGGTCTTAGGTCACTGTTACTGAATGCCATGTTCATCTGTGATAAGGCCAAGGCAATCCACAATTTCCTGAGGATGAGAGAGTTAACCTGGAGTGCATTACTGAAACCAAGGTGGGAGAGGATGGGAAGTGCCTCTGGTCAGCATAAGCCCACTTGAGCTTCAGGTATTGCAGCAGTCGCAACTCCATCTGGACAGAGCAGTGCTTGACTATCAAGAGATCCTGGTGGCTGACAGAAGCTCTATTGTGTGGTTGTGTTTGCCATGAAATCCTCTGTGGGCAGCTCAGCTTATTGGACAAGCTGAAGACGCTTCTGTTGTGGCATATTCTCACTGTGCTCATTTTCACTGTTTATTTTATTGTTCTATTATTTTACTTCTGTTCTGTTTACATGCTTTTCATGTTTTTCCTTTTTACTATTGTAAGTCTCCTAGAGTAGCCCCACAGTGAAATAGATGGCAAATAAATTTAACAAATAAATAAGTAAATCTTTCCAGCCACTACACACATACAGTATACACAGATAGTCCTTGCTTAACTATAGCAATTGGGATCGGCAACTCCATCACCAAGCGACATAGTTGTAAAGCCCAGCATCACATGACTGCACCAATTTACCATGGCAGTTACAACAATCCCACTTCCCATTCTTAGGTAAATACCTCAAGGTCGCAGCATCCTGCAGTCACATGATTGTCATTTGTGATCGTCTGCTGGCTTTCCCATTAACTTTGCTTGTCGGAAGTCAGCAATGAAGTTTGCAAATGCAATCACATGAGCACTGAATGCTCCAACATTATAATTGCCAGCCAGTTGCCAAGTACCCAGACTGCATCCTAAAAAGTATTATTGCCTGGAGTTTGACATCACTACTATCTTTAGAGTATTGCTCATCCAAATGATCAACAGTGTCTTCTTAGAAAATTTTAATGTCCATTCGGGGGAGGTTCAGGATTTCATACCTTCGGTGATAACTCAGCTAGAATCTGGCACTCTACATAAAAGAGTTAGATTTGATGTTCTTTTCTGGTGGAGCTGGAGATCAGAAGGTGGAGGAATCCCATCTGATTTAATTGTCACAAATATATCACTCTATCTGATTTTTAGACTTGACAGATAATATAAAGCTCTGCATGGATGGAGAACCAGTTAAACTGGTTTGACTCAACCACCTGATGTGGTGATTAATGCTTCCTTGTAGGTGGGATCTGTCCCTCCCTGCCTAAAGGAGGCAGCTATAAGACCTCTTGGGAGGGGGAATTCTTCACTTGGCCAAGAAATCTCTGCAATTACAGATCCATTCAAATTATATTTATTATCTGTCCCAATTTAACCAAGCTTTCAGTCAAGATATAATTTGGAAACTAGTTACCTTAGTGAATGGCTTATGCCAGAAATTGGATAGCAGGTGTGCAGCCTTGCTTGTGTTCCTTTCAAGTTTCATCATGCATGGTAGTAGGAACAATGTTTCTAGAAGCCTTTTGTATCTCAAGGAAGATATAAAATCAGTTTATTGATTCAAATACCTAGGAGTTAATACAGATCCTGTTAAGTAAGGTGAAAAGTTTTTTTGTAATAAACTGGTTTTCCTTTACATCTTATTGAATAGCCCTAGCAATGTAGAGTTTAAGGTAACACATCTGCTGTGCTAATATTTTTTTATTTCCCCTAGAAATTAGGAGTTGCCTGTATTTTATAGAAGAGTCTTCCTCCTGTGCTGATTTGAACACCATTATTGAAAGATTGGCTACTGTATAATGGGACATTTGCAAGGGAGTCCAGCTGCTGCTGTATCAAACAGAAGTGGAAGGGATGCGAGATGCTCATACTTTTTGTGTGACCTTGTCCCAAGCATGGCAGCATTTAAGAAATTAAGATGGGGTAATTAAGTACCTCTGATTTATTATATCTTTTATGAAGATTAAAATTTGTGGATGATTGAATTATGGTTTATATTATTATTATACGAGTTATATGTTATATTTTGATTTTTTTAACTACTTAGATTTGATTGAGCGAAGCAGTTAAATGTACTTAATAAAGTACAGATCTATCTAACTTAATTATCTTTCTTCCTTCTGGGCCTTATGGAAGGATTGGGCTTTGGGGACACTATACTACTTCTTGTGCTGATCCTTCCTCTCAGGCTGTGTTCAGAAGGGGTGCTGGGAGATGGCCATAATTGAACAGTAGTGTCCCACAGGTTCAATCTTATCTCCAGTGCTACTCAAGATGAATGTGAAATTGCTGAGTTAAATTAAGTGATAAGTTCTTGGAGCTAAGACTCTTTCTAACGTAGTCAGATTTGGTTGTATTACGACATCTTGGTTACATCTTGTCATATCTACTATAATGCACTCTGGTTTGGGCTAACTTGAAAAATATCCTGAAACACCTCCAATTTGCGCCAAAATTGGAAGGCTGGTAATGGTGGTAAATATAAGAGTCTTCTGATGCCTGCATTGAAAGATCTCCATCGGTTGCCAACTGTCCATCTGGCAAAATTTAAGATGCTGGTGCTGAAATTTAATTTCCCGAAACACTTTTAACCTGATGGTCAACAAAACTGTTTTTCCTTTTACAAACCTCGTTAGTTGATGTACTCTGTAGAATGGGTCTATTTGATGCTTCCATAGCAAGGAATTATTCCTTATGGCATATAGGAGAGAGACATGCATCCCACCAGAGTTGAGTTTTAAATCCATTTAGTGCAGCTATAAGGAAACAGTTCATATCCAGTTTTTAATTAATAAATATGTTTAGTATTAATTGTATTATTAAATTAGTATTAAATTAAATTGCTTGTTTTAATTTTTTTACTTGTCTTGAATAAAGTTTGATAGTTGGGTGTGGCATGTTAATCAAATTTTCATTCATTAACTTTAATGGCAAATTTTAGAAAATACTTTTTGAATTTTTCCATTTTAATTAATTATCATCTTGATTTTTGTGCTGTGTTTTCTTTTGAAGTTTAAGATGCCTAGAATCTGTTAGGCCTTCGGGGATGTTTAATCATTTTGTAATCAGCTGTAACTGACCACAAACTGAAAAGAAGTCAATGGTGGGGGATGTGGCTTTTAAAAAGGCAAACATAAATTTAAGATGTGTCAAAAGAAATATAGTTTTGAAACCACTGGGTATGTCTAGCTTAATGAAAAGAAGGACTAGGAATGAAATGATAGCAGCATTCCAATTTCTAAGGGGTTGCCACAAAGAAGAGGGGGGCAACCTATTCTGCAAAGCATCTGAAGGCAGGACAAGAAGCAATGGATGGAAACTAGTCAAGGAGAGAAGCAACCTAGAACTAAGGAGAAATTTCCTGACACAACAATTAATTAGTGGAACAACTTACCTCCAGAAGTTGTGGGTGCTCCAACACTGGAGGTTTTTAGGAAGAGATTGGACAACCATTTGTCTGAAATGGTATAGGGTCTCCTGCTTGAGCAGGGGGTTGAACTAGAAGACTTCTAAGGTGTCTTCCAACTGTATTATTCTGTTATACTTCCATACTATTCTGTGTTGGTTAGACGCCATCTGGCATACTGTCTGCAGTTCTAAGCACCACTGTTTACAAAGGATTTAGATAAAGGGTTTAGGAAAGAGTGGTGAAAATGCTCAACAACTGGAAAGTTAAGTCCAAGTTGGAGAGATGAAGGAACTCTTTAACCTTAAGAAAAGGAAATTGACAATGAATTGCGATAGCATTTTTCAAATACTTAAAGGAATACCACACCAAATCTGTTCTGATCATCTCAGAGTGCAAGATATGAAGTAATGATATTAAGTTGTAGAAAACTATATTGTGGCAGAATATTAGAATCCTTTACTTATCATAAAGTATCAGAATGCTAAAAGGAGGCCGGTGTGTGGTGTAGTTGGTTCACATAGTGTGGTGGGATGGAGGGTTTGTTGTCACTGTGTGTTGGGGGAAGAGAGCACGGGGGGGGGGGAGGCTCAGCTAATCTCAATGTACACATGTTGTACTTTGACAATAAAGGTTTATTATTTATAAATTCAAGTTGATTATTTTGCAATCTAAGCTTGAATTAGAACAGCTTTTTCAACGTTACTGATTTTTTTATTTATCATATTTCTATCTTGCTTTTCACTCAGGTGATCAAGGCAGCAGAGAGATCCATGGAGGGAGAAGGAGTAAAAAAAAAGGGTGGCTGGGACCATGCAATTGCAACCCTGTCCGTGGTAGTTACAACTGCCATTTTCATTTTCGAAAAATACGCTCCTCACAAGTGCTCCTGTAAAAGAATGTATAAATCTCTTCCATTTTTTCCTCCACACTACCCCGATAAGATATGTCGGGTGGAGAGAATGCGGGTGGCTGAAGGTCACCAGTGAGCCTGCCTGGCTGAGGATGGACTAACATTTGGATTTCCCAGGTCCTAGTCCAACACCTTAATCATATACCAGTCTAGTTCTATTGAGTGTATCTTTCTCCTATCCCCTAAAAACTGATGTTGAATGACACTATGAAAAGTGAGGTTTCCCCTTTTAGTCAGTTAATGAGCAGGGACCATGACTAAATAGAGCAATGTTTCTCAACCTTGGCAACTTGAAGATAGCTGGACACAAGCTGGCTGGGGAATTTTAGGAACTGAAGTCCACCCATCTTCAAGTTGCCGCAGTTGAGAAACACTGGGATAGAGGTATTGCTCCTTGTTATTTTATATTTTATATAATCCATAAGAATCTGGAAATAACTTTCTCTTGCCACTTATGAGGAATCACTCCTATAAGGGATTGAGAGATGCTGAACTTTCCAACATGAGCTGATGAAAAACCCAAACTATCCACTATTAACCTCTGGGTTGGCAATTGGATAAGGGGAAAGATTTGGCCTCAAGGCCATCCTTTTTCTTAGTGAAATCTCCCCAAACTCAAAGGCAAACTAAAGTTAATAATGAGAAGATCATTTACCATGTAAGAAAAAAATATGAGATGACCTGTTTCAAGAAGACAGATTTCTTTGTGCTACAAACCCAGGAAAACCCCATCTTTCAAACCACACAGGCCCTCCTTTGGAAAGAGACTTACACTGACTTCTCTTTGATCCTGTTCCAGATGTACAAGATGATCCCCCCCCAATCTGTCATTTGTGTCTTGAAAACACCAAGCGTAATAAATAAGTGCCAAGCAAGCTGCCAGCCAAACAACAAAAGGAGGAACAGTAAGACGATTAAGAGAGAGCGGATGTCAGTCCAACTATAATAAAGCTAGTATCAGTTCAGTCTGCAATGATTTAAAACAGCTGCCGGCCGCCATAGCCTATGGTGGAGCAGGGCCAAATTCTTGGACACTGAGTTATTCTTAGAAATATGCACACAAGCATTGGCAAGCTTTGTTGAAAGCTGCCTGTTGCCTATCAAATTCATGTGCCAATGGATCATAGAACTATTATTCATATTTATGAAAAAATAATGTGGCTTTGCTTCAAATTGCCCATAGGTCAAAGAGATGGAATAGCCAACATGCTTCAAATTTGGTTTTATACCCTCACATAATAAAGTTGACTGTGCTGTTGATTAATAGGACAAAAGGGACCCAATCATTCATTCACCCATCACCAATTTTATTGTTAAAGTAAGCAGAGTAGAATATTTTCTTCAATCCACTGGTGGGAACTGAACGAGGCAATTTTGTGTTTGAAGTATCTGGATATTGAGCAACTCTTCAGTGTGATGAATCTCTTCTTAAGGAAGAATCTTCAAACCCTGGACACTGACAGGGCCCACCCATATAGGCTTTTCAATTTTTTGGACAGAAAGGAGTATACAAGACTTTCTATTTCAGTTGACCATTTTGTCAAGATTTTTCTGAAATCTGGTGTGTCATGAATGTCTCATGTGTTCTAATCTGGTTTTGATTCTGGGTTCTATCTTCCCTTGCAGGCTCAGCTACAATCTACTGATAATAAGATGAATTATACTGAATCTATCCAAAGGGTTATCTAGTGAAAAAACATTGTCCCCACAATAGCCCAGTAGAACCAGGTAGCACTGGCCAGCTCATGATACCCCACAGCTGGACTTCAAAGTATGTCTGATATTCCTGCGTTTGTCTCGTCTTAAACTGTCCAAGTTGGCAGCTATCACTTTTTTTCTCCATCTTAATATGCTAGAAGCAATGAGACATTTTTCATTATATCTATCCTGTATGCCTTCCAGTGAACTTCCTTAGTATTTTGGGGTTCTACTCTTACTGGTGATAGTGAAAAAATCCCTCTTTAATCTCCCCACATCTTGCATGATTCCATATGCTTCATCTCTTTTCTAAATTAAAAAACAAAACAAGCCATATATACTTTTTCCACAGAAAAAAAGATGATTCACCCCTTATTTCCCATTTTAGGTGCTTTTTGAGAACTTTCTCCACATTCCAAGGTCGGTCGGTCGGTCGGTCTGCCTGTCGTTTCCCTCTCTCTCCTTGATTCTATAATGACTCTGGTGAATATTGAAAACATTTTGAAATAATATAATAAATAGGAATAAACAGTAAACCTCCAAACAGAGTGGTAACACACATAACGTAAATTGCAACATTCCTGTTAGGCAACCTAATGCAAGGCCTAGTGGGAGAATCATGTATTGGGGTATTTTTGAGGTATGGTGATCTCAGGTACTGCAAATCCTAGCTCCTGTGGTTATGGTTTAATCCTAAAACTCTCTGAGAAAACTGCAAGGATGACCTACTGTAAATAACTTCAGAAATGATTTGTTGATTTCCTAAGAAAGAATAGCTTGACATGATAACAATTTCTTGGTGAGCTAATGGTCTCCCCTTCACCAGATGTGTTAGAGCAGACATGTCAAACACAAGGCACACGGGCTAAATCTGGCCTGCAAAGGGCCCAGATTTGGCTCATGGGGCTGTTACAGAGATAGCAAGGGACCAGCCCCCATTGACTGGCCCTGGCCCACCCCAACTGGGCTGGGCGACACCCCCCCCGGCACATGCACAGAAAATGGTGAGTGCTCAGGAGCTGGCAGTGTGCAGCAGCAGCTGCAGCTCATTTGCCTCACCCTGCCCCACCCCTCCTGGCCTCATCCCATCATGCCTGGCTATGCCCCACTTTGCTGGGCCTCTCCTCTTCTTGTCCATTTCTGCTTTGCCGGGCCACATCTCACTACTCCCAGCCCACTTTGTTGGGCCTCTCCTCACTCAGGCAATGGAGTTCTGTGAGCCTCACACCCCAGGGCTCAGGGTGCAGCCTTCTTTGATGGGGTGGCTCACATGTTGCTGGCTGCCAGCAGTTCCAGGCTGTGGCTCTGCATGTGGCCTGAGTCCCACATTCCCCTCTCCAGCCCTACCATGTGGCAGGGAGGGCAACTGGGAGCCGGCCCCTGCCGACGCTCAGCTTGTGCCACCACACGCTCCGATCTCCCTGCCTTTTGTCCCACAGGCCAGGTCCCATCCACCAGGCAGCATGGAGGGAGGAAGAAAGGAAGGAGATGGGAATGGGAAAGAGGGAGGGAGGGAAGGAAGAAGGGAGGGAAGGAAAGGGAAAGGAAGGGAAAGAAGGAAGGAAGGAAATGGGAATGAGAAGGAGGGAGGCAGGGAAAAAGGAAGGGAGGGAAACAGGAAGGAAGGAAGGAAGGAAGGAAGGAAGGAAGGAAGGAAGGAAGGAAGGAAGGAAGGAAGGAAGGAAAAAGAAAGAAAGAAAGAAAGAAAGAAAGAAAGAAAGAAAGAAAGAAAGAAGAAAGAAAGAAAGAAAGAAAGAAAGAAAGAAAGAAAGAAAGAAAGAAAGAAAGAAAGAAAGAAAGAAAGAAAGAAAGAAAGAAAGAAAGAAAGAAAGAAAGAAAGAAGGAGATGGGAATGACAAAGAGGGAGGAGGGAAGGAAGAGAAGGATGTAGATGGGAATGAGAAAGAGGGAGACAGGGAAGGACGGAGAGAGGGAAACAGGAAGGAAGGAAGGAAGGAGATGTGAATGAGAAGGAGGGAGGCAGGGAAGGAAGGAGGGTAGGGATGAAGGAAGGAAAGAAGGAAGGAAGGAGAGAGATTGGAATGAGAGGGAGGGAGAATCTGAGGGAAGTCCTGCCTTAGCACTTGGCCACCAGCAGCCCTGCTGCCCTTTCGCCATCTCCTTGCCCCCTCCTCCTGGGGGTCTCCCATCTTATCACTACCACCCCAGCCATGCCCAGCCAGTAAGCTGTGCCCACTCTTGCCACACCCACCCGGCCCCCAGAGGGCAACCACAATGCTAATGTGGCCCTCAATGAAATTTAGTTGGACACCCCTGGGTTAGAACCTCTGTCAGACATGAGTCAGAGATGTTTTCTTTCGAATCCTGCACTAAGATGCAAGTTGGCCTCAATGGCTACTTCCAATGCTGGGATGCTTTTAATTCAGGGCACTACTACTGTCACTTTATCATCAAGATAGAAAAATGAATCAGACTAAAACTAAGATGACTATATGTGAGTGGTTCAGTTAAGCAATCCTTTAGTCGGCCTATTCCAATGTATCTTTTCAAATAATTGTTGTTGCATCTTTCTTGGTCAGAAAGCTGTCATTCTATCACTTTGGAAACTGAAACATAAATGGAACGTTTGGGAAAAAAAATGCCCATTTCTATTCTCCTGCCTATTAGGAAAATTTACTTTGCTCAGTTTCTCAGTTTCCAAACCTTCCATTTCTCCTAATAACTTTCTATAATAAATGTGTCGCTGCTATGTTTTGTGTGTACTCTTGACCAAGGTATGCATATATGCATATGTAACTCATGTAGTTCATTTCTCTATTCGTTGCATACTTTTATTGTTTTTGTAGTGTAAAGTAAAATACTTGAACATGTGCTACCCTTACTACTTTGACAAAAGATTAGTTTCTGTAGAGCAGCAGCTCCCAACCTTTTCTATACCACGCACCCCCTAGAATGCTTCTGATATATTTATTTATTTGTTTTTATTACATTTATATCCCACCCTTCTCCAAAGACTCAGGGCGGCTTACAAGCTTAGCAGTAGCCTTCATTCTATGTATATGCCTGCTTATTAGGGCTTTCACACACACCCCAAGCGGCATTAATACAAAGTCAGCTTAATTGCCCCCAACAATCTGGGTCCTCATTTTACCTACCTGGGAAGGATGGAAGGCTGAGTCAACCTTGAGCCTGGTGGGACTCGAACCTGCACTAATTGCAGGCAGCTGGTGTTACTTAAGGAGGCATTAGCCCACTGCTCCACCAAGGCTCATATTCTCGCACCCCTTACAAAGGTTGGAAACAACAGCAACGAATTATGCATATACACTACAATTTTGAAAACCCAAGTTTTTGCACCCCGTGGAATATCGTCTCACATCCCAGGGGGTGCAAGCACCCCCGTTTGGGAACCCCTGCTGTATAATGATGTATACATTATAAATTTCCCTTTAAAAAGTGTTTTTTATTTTTATGACTCTTAATATTTTAGCCTGAGGTTGCAAATAAGACAATTTTATTTAGAGCTGAAATATAAATCTTGTTAAGCTAGATGACAGAATCTCCCATCTGAGAATTGGATATAAACAATTAAGCTGTGTTCCTTTGACTGAACTTTAAGCATAAAAAGCTTTTTCTTGGACTGAAATGCTTTGTTGTTTGTTTCAAAGGAATTCCTGGAATACAGAAAGAATCTATATTAAATTATAGTGAAACAGGATCCTACCTGTTAAATAGCGGGTTCTTTGGCGCAGGAATGAAGACGAGGTAGCTGAATACAGGAAAACTCATATTTTATTAAGTGCAGAATCTGTACTGAGCAAATGGCTACAACTAGCCGCAATATATAGTCTAGCCCCTAGGCGGAAGCCAATAGGTTTGAAACAACCATTGCCGCCTAGGGATAGCCAATTGTAGCGCTGGAGACTTGTAGTCTGGGTTGCTGGAGAGCCGTTAGCTGCTCCAGCAACCCACGTGGTATTACTAATGAGCCCAGTACATAACACCCCTCCCCTCTTAGATCAGACAATATTAACATAAATTAGTCTCAATGCAATTATCAAGACCCATTATCAAACACACTAAAATAAAAGTAATAGAGCAAAGAAAACCCATATAGGTTACAATGTGATTAAACAACGTCTGAATGAATAGGCTTCATGGATAGCATACTTAGACAGTTACAACATAGCACTAGTTTCTGTAGTATAGTGGCATACAGCAATACACAATATTATAGCTCTTTATTTTACCACATAGTCAGCAAGATATGAAGGAGGCTTGTGTGCCCTAGTGGAACATCTCGAAGTCCCAATCACTTTGTGGTCTACCAGCTTACCCAGTGGGCTGGGTAGACTTTTGTCCCCTTGTGCTCCTAAGTCAAGGGGATTAGATGCTCTCTGGCTGACCTCTCCAGGTTGGCTCACCCCAGAGTCAGACTGATCAGCAGAGTAGGCACAGCGGTTGCTGAAGTTCAGATGGCTTGCTCCTTCAGTGGATCCATGTTGCATTCCAGGACTCCCTAGGACTCCCTCTGGTTCCACCTCAGTTATGAAGGAAAAGTCCTGAGAGTCCATGTGAGGACTGGCTTGGCCGCAAGGTTGAGGACCTTGGGAGGGACTTATGACACAGTCCTCACTTAGTGACCATTCTGGAAACCGTTTCCTTAGCTGATCTATGTGTCATCTGACAACTCGCCCTCCCTCCAACCCCACTTCATAAGACAGGGTAAAATAAAGAGCTATAATATTGTGTATTGCTTTGGTAATTTGACCAGGAACCCACAGTTTCCCATGACCATAGTTCCTGGCCCAAACCCAATTGCCCATGTGCAGCCCCCTCGGGGGTTTTGGTTGAGAGGCTTCTGCTGCCACTCTATCTGATGCAACCTGTCCAGTTTAGTGATCAAATGCCTCCCCCAACGTAGTTCTGCAGGACTTTTGCCTATAGCAGTGCAGGGCGTAGAATGCTGGCAGAGTAAAAAATCTGCCAATCTGTGATTCCAGTCACCTGTGACAATGCGCTTGAGTGATTCCTTCATTGTCCTCACCATGCATTTAGCTTGACCATTAGAAGATGGATGAAAAGGCGCAGACGTTGCATGTCTGATGAGATTACCTCTAAGAAAGGCCTGAAATTCGGCAGCAGTGAATTGGGCCCCATTGTCTGAAACTAAGACATCTGGCAAACCATGTGTAGCAAAAAGTTTTCTCAGCACCTGGATGGTCCTAGCAGTAGTCATGTTAGGAACTGGAATTACTTCCAGCCATTTGGAGTGGCTATCCACTACTATAAGGAAGAGCTGTCACTGAAAGGGCCCAGCATAGTCTATGTGAATCCTAGACCAGGGAGTGTGCATTTCCTCCCACCTGTGAATTGGAGCCCGTGGCATTTCAGGCCTAGATTGCTGGCATGTATAACAACCATGGACTTGAGCCTCAATGTCCTTATCAAGGCCAGGCCACCAAAGGTAGCTTCTAGCTAAAGCTTTCATTCTGACAATGCCTGAATGGCCTTCATGTAATGACTGTAAAACCCTGTCTCTTAGGGAAGTGGGAATTATGACTCTGTTTCCCCATAGAATGCACCCCTTGTAGGCAGATAAATCATGCCTTCTGACAAAATAGTTTTGAAATTCAGAACCTGGGCTTTTATCCATCCAGCCCATGTACACCCATGACAATACTCTACTAAGTATTTTATCTGTGGCAGTTTCAGCAGCAATGTCCCCTGCATGGAGGGAAAATTCAGGTATGTCCTGTATGGACAGTATTCTAGCAGCTGGAGCCAGATCTGGTTCCATTAGTGGCAGTGGTAGTCTGCTGAGGCCATCAGCATGGCCCATTTCTTTGCTCGGTTTGTGAATCACTTTAAAAGTGTATGCAGATAGAAAAATAGACCATCTCAGCATTCTTGGAGAAAGTATGTGGGGGGTTTGTTTGTCCATTGTAAAAAGTTGATTTGGGCTTAGGAGCCATTTTAATGGCCTTCACTTTAGATTCAGCAGGGTGAATGCCATTAGCATCAATTCGGAAACCCAGGAATTCTGTTAAAGGAACCCCAATACTACACTTGCTCTTTTTTAATTTGAGGCCTGCTTCGCAAAGCCTCTGCAAAACAGCAAAACCTCTGGTCAAACTTGAACCGCCAAGCCATTTCAGACATCTTGGGTTGGAAATGTCCGGTTGGCTTCTTTTTGAGATCTGCGTAGGAGACCGCTTCAATCGGTGTCAGCGTGAAAAGGTTCTCGGCCAAATCAAAGGTTGCTGGGCTGCACACACAGAGTAGAGTTGCGGCCTTCAGCCCTTCTTCCGTGATCTGATTTGCCCTGAAGTAGTTCTCTACTTGGGACAAATAGGATGTCCATTCTTCCGGGTTCTTCACGTCAAATTCCTGAAGTTTCCCGATCTTCGGCATTCTTTCTTTGCTGGTTCCTGCATTTCTTTCTGAATCCTGCTTTCCAGGCTCAGGGAATGAGTCCACTGAGCATGAGGTCACTAGTGTAGCTTGCTAGCTGACCTTGAGAGAGGGGGGGGGAGAAAATGCCTTTTCCCTCCGGCGTGCACTGCCTTCCCCTTGTAGACTTCAACTCTTTGTTAGTGAAGCAGGATCCCGCCCTTGTTGCCAGTGTTAAATAGCGGGTTCTTTGGCACAGGAATGAAGACGAGGTAGCTGAGTACAGGGAAACTCTTATTTTATTTCGTGCAAAATCTGTACTGAGCAAATGGCTGCAAGTAGCCACAATATATAGTCTAGCCCCTAGGCGGCAGACAATAGGTTTGAAACAACCATTGCCACCTACGGATAGCCAGTTGTAGCACTGGAGACTTGTAGTCTGGGTTGCTGGAGAGCCGTTAGCTGCTCCAGCAACCCACGTGGTATTACTATGAGTCCAGTACATAACACTACCTTTATTATATATGGCTAGTTTTTGTTGATAGCAAAAACAAAAAAACATGTGTCAACAAATTAAGCTGCTAAAACAATTTTAGATAATATTCTATAAAATGTTTTAATCTGGGATTATTTATTTTTTAATCATCTCTAAAACCTTCTGCTATTGGGGCACTTGTGATCTCAAACATGGAATAATGCCAGTGGGAAGCTAAAAATGTTTTTGATTATTATCTTGGAAGCCTAAAATTCCTTAGGTGAAATTTAGTATGAAATGCATCCATGCAGTCATGAAGGTGAGTGTGTATGTCAACATCTGTGCTTTATTAAATCTGAACTATTTTTATTAGGCAGTGAACTGGAGAGACCAAATTCTCTGATAAAACCAGAAACTCTTGGAATGGGTTTTTGAAGACATTCCTTGCTGCGTTGTTCATCAAGAAAATGCAAGTGTTTTATGTTTATTCTCTACCCATCCCCAAACCCTAAGAGAAAGAAAAGTTAAAAGAGCATCAATTTCTTAATTTTGTATATCATATTTCAAATGCATTACAGTATCTCAGTTTGGGAGAACTATTGACAGTAACTAAAATCCCCACCCAACAACATAAACTTCTAATATTAAGTATTATGTATACATTGCTGAACAATAAAATATGAAACCCAAATGAACAGTGGCATCAATTCCAGATAGCAAAGCAGTAGCAAGCAATTCAAATATCAACAAACACAAAGACCTACCAGTAAATGTGCTACAGCCGGATGAGTTATTGAGAAAGACTTCTATAATGGGGAACTCCCATTTAAGGCTGTTAGTGCTATTCCAATAGAAGGGAATAAATCCAGCTTTGCAGAGAGGAATGTGCTTTCAGAATAAAATATTTCAATTTTGCCAAACATTTTAGACTTCTATGCACTCATGGGAAGCCAAAGAATCTTGCAAGCATTTATTGCTATTACCTTCATATAATTCATATTCTTCCCAATACGGTTATTAATTTCTCCAAAGTGGGGATGAGGATGGCTAGCATCGTTTTATTTGAATAAAATGATGCAAAGCAGAGAGGCTACTGCCAAGGCTGAACTATAAACAGCTGTCAGATATGAGCTATAAAGCAAAGCTGAAGAACAAAGCCAGGAAGCTGGAGGTCAAAAGCCAGGAAAACACATCCTAGGGATGCGCAGTGCTTCAGATTTGAAGGCCAAGATGTCCATCAGATCATGTCAAATTGCATATTCCTTAAACCAAGTGTGCCTTTTCCTGGGACTGTGGGCCATTGTCACATTAAACATTACAACTTGCTGGTAATTTTGGGTAGAACTCTAGAGGCCACAGCCAAGATTATACATTGCTGTTAGGGTGGGCTATCAGTTATCTGTGCTGCTCCCTCGTTCTCCTATGCAGAATACAGTATATGCTTGTCTTAATAGTAATAGCAATAGCACTTAGACTTACATACTGCTTCACGGTACCTTGCAGCCCTCTCTAAGTGGTTTATAGAGTCAGCATATTGCCCCCAACCATCTGGGTCCTCATTTTAATGACCTCGGGAGGATGGAAGGCTGACTCACCCTTGAGCTGCTCAGGATCGAACTCCTGGAGTGAACAGTGAGTTAGCCTGCAGTACTGCATCTAAGGGACGCGGTGGCTCAGTGGTTTAGGACGCTGAGCTTGTCGGTCAGAAGGTCGGCAGTTTGGCGGGTCGAATCCCGAGTGCCGCGTAACAGAGTGAGCGCCTGTTACTCGTCCCAGCTTCTGCCAACCTAGCAGTTCGAAAGCACCTAAAAATGCAAGTAGAAAAATAGGGACCACTCCGGTGGGAAGGTAACAGCGTTCTGTGCGCCTTTGGCATCTAGTCATGGTGGCCACATGACCACGGAGACGTCCTCGGACAAGCACTGGCTCTTCGGCTTTGAAACAGAGATGAGCACCGGCCCATAGAGTCGGAAACGACTAGCACGCATGTGCGGGGGAACCTTTACCTTTACCTTTTACTGCATTCTAACCACTGCACCACCAGTAAAGAATGGAAGCCAATGGTATAAATTTAGGAAAGTACAGAAAGTACCTGTTACAAGCTTACCATCACCTGCTGATACAAACTTAAATATTTAATTCAGCCATAAATCTTTAACAAACGTGGGAAAATGCATGTTGCAGACTGCATTGAAAACTAGCTCAAGTGTTTTGATCAAATCTCAGATTCAGGAAAATTTAAGGTTAGTCCATTTCCAGTCCAGGCGACATCTTTTTTATATAATCCAAACTACCAGCTTAGCAGTTAGGATTCTAGAATACTAATGTTTATTAGTATTGCAGTATTACTTAATAGCACATAGTAATATTGTATTAACATCTAATAGTGATAAAATGGAACCTGGTTAAAAGCACCAGGCTTAAACTTGAGAGAGAGTTCGTCCTGCTGTGAGATTTTGGCAGATCACTTTCTCTGAGTCCTAGAAAGAGCCAATGGTACAGAACTACTGAAAAGCTGCCAAGATTTGCATGGATTTGTCCAAGCAGTCACTGGAAGTCAATAATGACTCAGAGGCACAAAAAAGAAGGAGGAAAAAAGCTTAACTAATTTGCTGATTAGCCTGCCCCTTTTCTCCTCCAGGGACTTTTCTATCACTGCATTTCCTTCAGTTAATTTCTCTGCTGCTTCTGGAAATGCAAACTGGCCAAGTTCTGCAACTTCTGAATCTGAAGACACTTGGATGTAATTGTTGTGTACTGGGTTCTTTGCAGCAAGCAGGAGACGAGGCAAGAGAGTTCAGGCGGGAACGTGCTTTATTGAATGCAGGAACTGAACTGTTAACCAGGGCTTCTACACAGCTATTTATACTCTGGCCACTAGGTGGCGGTGAATAGGTTTAAAGGAACCTATTGCCGCCCTAGAGCCAACCAATGGTGGTCCTGGAGACGGCTTGTCTGAGGAGCCGGCGACCATTACCCAACTCCCTGCTTAAGCAATCTCACAGCATTCAAAACCCACATGGTACAGCTCAAGTAAACTAGGCCCAATACATTACAGTAATCAAGATCTTCTGTTAAATATTTACCCCATTGTGCCACATGGATTTTAGGGAAAGGCTGTACTGACATTAGCTTTCAAAAGTTGGAAGATATTTACTGTGGCAAAAATCAAAGTGTGGATCCTGTACGTTTGGCGAATTTAACTGAATCTGAACCTTTCTATTTTATAAGGAGAAAAAGGGATTCCATAGATTATGGAGAGCAAAGGATAAAGGATTTAAGATAAAGGAAGTTAAAAGGGAATCACAAGTAAGAGCACTTTGACAATGGAATCAATTACTCAGAAGGAGATGGGCTACTTTCTGCTGGATGAACAGTCAAAGTCTACAGTGGCATTTCTCTGGGATAATTTTATATGGATTCCTGCACTCAGTAGGGACTAGACTTGGCCTACATGGCCCTCTTCCAACAATAGGTTTCTGTGACTTTCTTCACCCTTTAGCAACCCCAGGTTGTCAATGCTCAATATCCTTGTTTTCTGGGACACCTTCTGACTGACTAAAAACTTTTCATACTTTCATAAATTTGTAGTTAACATAGTGTCAGGTGTCAACAAAGCCCCTCATCCACCACATTCTGCCTGCAAGATAATCTCAAATTATTCTACTCCAGATGAAACTGACTCTCATTAAACCTATGAAGGAAATTAATGTTTATTATAAAACAAGTGAATGCTATAAATAAAATCCAGAATCAAAATTTTTACCCTTACCAAAGTTTACAGCTTTAAAAGACACCTATGAATGTTAAGCTATCACCTAGAATTGGAAGCAGTGTGAGGTATATTTGCCAGTAATACCAGCAGGAAAGTTCTATTTTTATCCATGTTCCATTTGTAAACTTCCCATAAAGGTCTGGTTAGTCAAGGGAAGAAGCACATGTGGGCCATGAGGGGGTTTTGCTTCCATCCTGCATAGACTTTTCTATCTTAATAGCTGACATATTGGTAAAGATTGGGCAAATCCATGTTCTAGTGTATCCTTAGTCATAGAAATCAATTAGTTAACTTTAGGCTATTAACATACAGTATATTTTTGAAAAAAAAAACATAATAGGGCTGTTGTATGAAAAACTGTGTGCTTAGTTGTCACATCTTGGAAAGCAACCATCTCATATGGAAGGAGGCTTAAACAAGGAATCAGCCTGGACTCCCTACATAATACAAATGGGCTAGGTCCATGGTGGCGAACCTATAGCACATGTGCCAGACTGGGCACACAGAGCCCTTTCTGTCGGCACGGACGCCAAAGGGATGCTCCCCTTCCCCTCTACACATGTGCCTGACTAGTGGGAACTGGAGAGGGCAGGGAAATTGAATCCAGCAGCGCTCTTGCGGGAACAGCTGCAAGAGCTGGACATGGAGACGGGAACCTATAAAAGCAGATTTTGGCGGGAGTGCAGCAAGAAATCGAGTGAGCAAGCAGACGGCCTTTGGAAGCGATGGTGGACATGAGTTTGGAGAAGACAAGTAGGACACAGTGTCCGTTTGCACTTTGCAGAAGGCTAGTGGGGGAAGGAGGACACTTAAGTTTGGAATTTGGAGAAAGGGAGAGAGAGAGAGGAAGGAAGGAAGGAAGGAAGGAAGGAAGGAAGGAAGGAAGGAAGGAAGGAAGGAAGGAAGGAAGGAAGGAAGGCTGGGCCTGCCAGCGGATGCACGGCCAAGCCTGCCCAGGTGGCACCGAAGCCAGCCAGCCCTTCTGTGGGAGTGGGGGTGGGGGAAAAAGTGGCTCCCCCCGAGCACTACCCCTGCCTCCCTTCGGGCTCCCTCAACCTCTCCCCCCCTCCAGGCTGGGGCTGCTCAGATTTCCCCCATGGGCAGCATTGTGCCCATCCCCGGCCAGCCCTCTTCCTCCATCCTCCTCCTCCTGCGGGCAGACTGCGGCTTACCGAGATAGGCAGTGCCTCTCCCTGCATGCATCCTCAGGCAGAGGAGCCAGGCAGCCATGGCTCTCACTCCCCTCTGCCTCCATCTGCCTGAGGCATGAGCTTGGCGCACCCAGCTGGCTGGCAATGGGGTGGAGACCGCGGGATGGCAGAAGCTGCCCAGGACAAGTGGTAGGTGGGGTGGGTGCTCCTGATGTCCGCAAGAGAAGAAGTGGCATGAAGGCTCTGTTCCCATTCCAGCTCAGCCCTGGCACAGCACAGAAAGTGAGGCAGCAGCCCCACATGTGTCCCCATGCATGAGTGCACCCCTGCCCTGCCAGGCAAGCGGAGCCACGGCGCCTGGCACCTGCCCGCCTACACTCTTCTGCCGCAGATGCTGCAGTTCCACCATAGCGGGCCATGCCCACCCAGCGGGCCACGCCCACCCAGCACCCGGCGATACATAAGTGGCTTTTGGGTTGCAGTTTGGGCACTCGGTCTCTAAAAGGTTCACCACCATTGGACTAGCTCTAACATATACACCCTGAATGCCAAGTCTGGGAAGATTCCTGTACTATAGGAAGAGAACAATAAAGTAGCCAATTTTAATTCTACATTTGTGGATTTGTTTGTTTGCGCCTGACACACATAATTCTTACTGGATCAGAACTTACTTATAAAGGTCCTTTAAGAAACCAGTCCAAAGGGTTTGAATCTTTCACTTTCAGCAAAACATTCATTACATAAGCAACAACATTCTGTCAATTTATCCATGAAAATAAAGGTTAGGCTCCTCAGTCAGTAGACTTTCTCATATACAAAGATCAGATATTACCTGCAAACACCCAGAGGATCACTACATGGTAACAAAGAGAGCTTCTATATCTCTTTGCTGCCATGTAGTGATCATCTGCACTATTACAACCCAGGTTTAGTAGCCCTAACATATACTGTTTTAGATTCCTGATTTCAAATCCTAATATGAGACCCACAGTGCCTAATATTTGTTTGCCAGTTGCCTGAGTTCCTTTCTAAGGCTGCAAGAATAGTCGAGATGGTTAATTAACTCTGACTGCAAAAACTGAAAAGATGATAATTTGCCAGATGCTTTAGGATCTCTGGGTAAACACATGAATAGCCAGTTATAAATAAGACAAGGTACTTCATCCAAGCCCTTCCCCAGTTGACCGGAAAACAAGGAAGGAGATGGAATATCTATCTGTTTCATAAATCTTCCAAGGTTAAATTGAAGTAAAAGCTTCTTTAGAGATGCAAACAAAGCATTCTTAAATTGGAGAAAAGAATAATATGAATGAATGTGGACATAGATAATATTTGCTCTCCTGTCCCATGAGGGCAGGAGTAAACAGTAGGGAAGGATACCTTGTATATATTGCTGAAATGTGCATACAGTAGTTCCATGGACATTGAACAGGAAGCTAAGCACAGTTCTGTTTCAAGTTTATATCCATAACTCTGCCAGGCTAATAATTTAAAAGACCTGTCATCCACTGCAATGTCCCCTGGTTTTTAGAATGGGGTTCTTTTCAATTTTAAAGAGATGTTAAAAGACTGTCCCACATTTGAAATAATGCCATTTTCATTACAATCAACACAAGTCAAGTTGATTTACTTGAGCCGAGAGAATTTGGCAGTCGAAACAAAACGAGGCTAATAATAAGCCATTTTTATTTTCTTTGACTAAGCCTCCAATGGCCTGGCTTTGTTTTTCCTATTTCCATCATGTTGTCAAATGGAATAATCATCAGAATGTTTTTGAATTTAAGCCTCTATCCCAAAGGCAAAATAAAAATACCCTCCACGTTATTTGACTGCTCCTTGCCTGCAATAAGAAACTTATGCTTGCCATTTATCTGGAAGAGAGAGTTGGCAGCTGAAAAAGATAACATTCTGAACATATTTCCTCACATTGTTTTACCTGCTCTAACTGTTCACAGATGTGTCTCTAAATCTTGCTTTATATGTTATTAGAAAGAGATACACATAGCTTGAAGACCACACCTCACTTCAGAAGCATTCCAGTTACAAATTAATCCAACCCTCTGCCAAAGATGGCTTAGGAATTTCCTTCCTAATTTTCCCTTTTTTTCCAGCTTAGCATCTATAGAATTGCTAGGAATAGCCTCTCACTGGCCTGCCCCCTCTAGAGTCAGAAATTGAATTCCTTCCTTGTATTTAGTGGCAGCACAGGACCATTCCAAACAACATTATTCATTCTTAAAATATGATTGAGTTCTATGGGCCTTAGTCGCAATTAATTTGTCCCCTTGATTTTAGAGGAACTCCAGAACTCTCCCTCTCTCTCCCTCCCTCCCTCCCTCCCTCTCTCCCTCCTACATCAGATTCTAATGCCTTTTACACAATCTTTTGGACCATGTCTTACATTCAGATTTTGACTTTATGCTGGGGCCATAGACCATAAAGTGGGAGGGATCAGGAATTTTTCTTAATTAATTCATTTCATGTGATTGGACAGTTTGTGAGTCAGTCTGAGTAATAAAGACAGAACTTGAAAATATCTTGGCCATGATATCACCATTTGCTTCTCTCTCATAAGCATACTGTATATACTGTAGATCCAGACCGCCCATAGTCTTAGAACAATTAGAATACATCCTTGTTAGTGTGGCCTTCAAAAAGGAAGATACTCTTTCCCCAAAAAAAACCTATGCCAGTTTTTACTTGTTGCTATAATGAAATTTTCATTTCTGAATATTTTTACTCACCAAAATAAATTATTTTCATACCTTAGCCAATTAGCTCATCAGTTTTCTGAAGACCTTTCAAAGCTTTCATTCCTTGGGTTTTAAGTCGAGCATGACTGTTATTTCTCAGCAATTGGTTTATTGGTTCTACATGATGAATATTAGTAGTTACAAATACTGTAATTAAGTATATTGTTTACATGCCAAAAGTACACGCTGATGCTCTGCATTGTCATGCACATAAATGCACCGGTGCTTGGCACTTATTATGAGGATTCTCTCCATATTAATAAACACAGTCAATCTATCAAAAAAAAATTTCTACAACTGAATCTACACACCCTGAATCTACACACCCTGAATTTCTACAACCTTTGAACACACCCTCCTTCCATGTGAACATTTCTTAAGCCTCTTTGTCTGACACTGATGAATCTGAAATGATGCCCCATCTTGCCTCATCATTATCTGTCTTCTTAATGCCTCCTTTCTGAGATGTATCACAGTGGGCAACTGTCAGTAAACATAGGAAATGTTGCATGAAATTTTTCCTATTGTGGCCAAGCAGATGCCTCTGAAAATCTAGAAGGCTATCATGCCAACAGCTTCTTCTCTATTGTTGATTGGCCCAAGTACAACTTTATGGGGCTAGAAAGATAAATGTGATTTATAGCAGTGGATTGTCGATGTGTGTTATATGTCAATATATGAAAGGGGCAGGAGGAGGTCCAACAACAAAAAGAAAGAATACTGTCAAGCACCATAGCCATTGTTTTGCTGTCATATTTGTAGTTTGGGTGTTACTTTATATTGCTGTCCTTGACATACGGTATGTATACTTTTTCTTCTCTTAATGGATTGAATATATGTAATAAAATTACTTTGCTTTGTCTTCCTACCTCTGCCAAGGAAAGTCTTAGTGTCAGTTCAATCTGTATCTTTTAAGTGAGTTCTTAATACAGAAGAATGACAGACAAAAATAAACAGCAAAAACCAAAATGCTTGTATACTAAAGGAAATTAGCGAATTAAATTTACTTACTAAATATTTGCTTAGCAATGTTTTTGATCAGCCACTTAAAGCAATGGAAGACAGCCTTCCTTGGAAGAAAGTTTCATAATGTTGCAACAAGCTTCTCAAGGCTATTTGGTCATAGATTCATCCATCATATTAATGGCTGTTTTGTTGGTTAAGTACATTAACCCATAATACTTGCTTTACAAACCAAATGGCAGTGTTGTCACTTCGTGCTAAACCAAAGACAAGCAAACCAGATCAAAGCAACACAATGTGGGAACCAAGTTTAAAGATTATTTCACTAGACGGGCAAAAGAACTTCTTTTTTAAAAAAATATCTTGGTTCAAAACTAGGGAAAACTAGCGAAGAGTCATTTATTGCCCAATTGTTGCTGAACTAAACTCTCAGCATCTTTCTTGATTGACCAGAGGAGGAGATGTAGAGCATAAAAGGCCACTTTTGCTTAAACAAACAGGGTTTTAAATGTCTTCACTATGATTTGCAAACAAATTTGAAGCTTATGTAGCTTTCATTAAGAAATGGTAGACATTTGTGATAGTTGTACAGCCTTCCTCCTTGCAAGTTTCAAATCTTTGAGGAACTTTAATATCCAACTTGAATATGCATAGAGAAGTCATCACCTCATTCCTGGACACTGATGATATTGTGTTAAGACAAGGAGACAGACAGACATAGGTATAAGACACAATACACTACACACTGTCTGTCTGTGTGAATATTTAATCAGAAGTCATATATGCGTACATATATATGTGTGTGTTACATATCTATTATAATATAACACTGTTGTTATATGTCATAAATATCTGAGCATTTATTATATTATCTAAGGAAAAATTATCTTCTAGTGCATCTTCTTGAAGTCTTTTTTCTACTTCTTGGAGACTGATAGTCAAACTTATAAAATGCTGCTTACATTTTTGTTGTATTTCTGGCCCTACTTCAAAAATGTTTGCAAAATTTTGTTCATACTTCTCAGCCATAAATAGAATTCTATACAGTTTTCAACTGAAAAATACAGGGAATGTAGTCTACTTACTGTAAGTAGAGTCATTTCTTGGGTGAAGTTTAGAACTCTTATGGATGCTGAATTTCTATTTTATATGTTTTTATTTCTTTGAATTCTCTTTACATTAGCCATGGTTAGAACAATCTTCTTATTCCTAAATAATTCCCAGTGGACAATGATGTGGAAAAGGAGTGCACCTGAATGTGCATCAAAATAGATGAAATTGACTAGATTTCTCCAAGCTTTTTATAATTAACTGAAAGATGCTCAACTTTCATCAAAGATTTTGAAGTAAGCTGAGAGTGAACAATAAGAGCAAGCTGTGGACATCAGAAAAGTTCACTTTTTGTTTAGCCAACTAGTTATATATAATATCAGTAGGAACCACAACATGCTGGTTAAATGGCTGACCCAGCATATTTACATATAACTATGTTGAGCCTGATGATTTATATTTGTTTATATGTAAAGAACTTAGATTGACAAACTTAATTAGGTTTAGAATTTTGACACTTCTGGGACTGAATTACACGCCGTTCATGTCAGAGCCCAAAGGGCTGAGCTGTTCTCAGTGCACCATCAAGTTAGCCCTATTAATTAGTCTGTGAAAAAACAAACCTCTAGATGCAACCAGGCAATTGGGCAGTTTATACATGGCATAGTGGCCTGGTTCTAATTGCTCAAACTGTCATTCAGAACACAGCACAGCTATTAACTTGTGGAAATGAACAAGGCAAAGGTGGGAATGGAGTGGGGAAAAATCAGATTAAAGTTGCAAAAGTAGAAGAAATATCTTGCCTAATGCTGGCTGAATATCTAGGGACCAATTGGTTTCATAAGCTATGAATTGGTTCTTTCACTTGAAATCTGATATGGGTCTGTATTGTACTGAAGGAATGTGAGTTAATTTTGCAATCCTTAATGCTGTTATTTCCAACCTGGGACCTGTCACCCCCTTAGATGGCCTCTGTGGGCTCTTAAAATAAAAGATTTTTCTTTTCTTTTCTTTTTTTAAAAAATGTTCTTGTCAGATTTCAGCATTTTTGTTAAAAACTGCTAACATTTCGATAAAAATTAGCAACATCTCATGAGATTTTGCTAACCTGTGAGATTGTGACCATTTTATTTTTGGTTACCCAGTACATAAAAAGATTATTGATCCCTGCATTAAGGACATGTCAGCCTCTAGAACAGACATGTCAAACACAAGGCCCGGGGGCCGAATCCAGCCCGTGAAGTGGTTACATGTGGCCCGCGAAGCCATCCTGGAAACAGTGAGGGAACGGCCCCCAATGCCTTGGCTCTGGCCCAGAGACCCTCCTTCTGCCAGAGACCCTCAGATCTGTCCCACTCCTGCCCAGGCCCCCATAGGCACCCTTGATGCGAACGATGTAGAGCTGGCCATGCCCACCCAGTAGGCCATACGCACTCTAGCCACACCCACCCAGTAGACCACGCCCACCCTGGCCATACCCACCTGGCCCCCTGAGGGCAACCACAATGCTGATGCGGCCCTCAATGAAATTGAGCTTGACACCCCTGCTCTAGAACCTTCCCAATATAGTCTGATCCAGGAGGCCTTTCTTCAATCTGGTGACATCCACAAGCATAGGGATTATAGTATCAAGATTCATCTGCACAGCACTAAATTTGGATAGGTTGACCTGAAACCTTTCTGCAGACCATTTTTTTATTATTATAATTTCAGCCTCTACAAAAGGTTGGGTTCATCCCTATTGGCTAGTTAGTTATCGCCACGTTCAAAGATCTTGGATTATATACGCAGGGTTCAGTGTACATAATTTTTCTTGAAGACATGAAGATGATTTATTATTGGGATCAAAATATAATGAATTATCTATATGAGATTCAAAACTGTGGTTTTCTCTGCTGAATCACAGATCTAATTAAGACTAGCCATGGGTTTGGCTATGCCCTTAATAGTTACTTTCCTATGGGGAGATTTTGTTTTCTTTTTACCTGAAGAAGAAAGCATTTATTTCTGTGGGTTCTCATCTGCAGTTATGGAAAGGAGGGCATAGTCATATAAAACGTTTGCACTTTAGAGAAAACAGTTGTGTGTTGGGATGAAACAAGTGGTCTAAAAACAATTAGCTGATTTGACTGATCCCAGAAAACTAAGTTAGCAATTGATGGGAAACCAGCAGGAAATTCCCAAGTCTGTAGACTAGACAGGGAATTTAAAAAATCTCAGAAGAAGACAGTGACAAACTATTTTGCTACTTTCCCACAACTACATGGTTGTGTCAGGAAATCATCAGGAATTAAGCTGAGGTCTAGGTGTCTTTACTTTTGCAAGGGCAAGTTAAAAATCTGTTTTCTTGCTTGGTACATAAATTGGGGGAGGGTCTCAGTTCAGACTGCAAGGTGCAGGGGAACAAACTATAGGCCTCCCAGTTAGACATAAGTAGCTAGGAAGAGTCTAGAGAATTTTCATTTTTTTGTTTGGGAAATTTTCTTAATAAATTGTAAGAATGCTGTAGACATGGCATATTACAAAATGCCATTTTTGTCTGAAATGGTACAGGGTTTCCTGCCAGAGCAGGGGGTTGAACTAGATGACCTCCAAGGTCCCTTCCAACATTATTATTATTATTATTATTATTATTATTATTATTATTATTATTATTATTATTGTTGTTGTTGTTGTTGTTGTTGTTGTTGTTGTTGTTGTTGTTGTTGTTAAATTTCACAAATGCTGATATGCTGATTGAAAGCTACTTGAGTAGGGGTTGGATGGCATGACGTAAAATGAATGGTGGTTGTCTCACAAGGTAGGATGTGGCATAGTGTAACTAAATAAAAGCAGGTTTCAGTTGATTGTGAGGATGTTATTTTATAAGTGCCCTATATTGATGGAGAGAACTTCTATGTTCAATGAAAAGCGAATGCCTTCAGACATCAGGCTAAATGGGGTAAATCAGGGAAAGGGGAATTGCTATACAAGTGTGACCATTTTCTTCCTATTTAGAAGCCCTCTGTATGTGGAACCTACAATCCATTAAGAAAGTACCAGCAGGTGGCCTCTGTCTTGTTCCAACTCTCTGACTAATTCCTATGTCATTAATTTAATCACAGAGAAAATCTATCTGTTGATAACAACAATGGCATATAATTAATCAGTCCAATCAATCCATCTTTTCTGCTAGCCACGTTCATGTCTAGCTGAGTATAAATAACCCATAAGAAGGAACTGCTACAATATAAGCCATGGTTAGAGGTGGTCCCTATCTAAATTTTATTTCTTTAGTTATGATTCCAGCAATCTCATTAAGCCTGGAATAGGGATGAAGTTTTTTCCTGTTTGCACAGAATGAGGGATGGAGGCAGGACATGCAATTGTGCTTCAGTGATTGTATGTTCCATTCATGAGGCCCCACTATCCATTTTCACTCCACTTGAATTATATTTAGAAGAAACACAGAAATATACCACAGACAGAAACTAGCAACCCAGGCATAATTTCACAGCAGAAATCACAAACTGAAAAAAATAATATATTAATTTTTTTTCAGCCTTGGTTCATTTTAAGTGCACTTCTGTGACCTTGACTCTCTTCCATTCAACATATTTCAGATTTTTAAAAACTCCATTGCAAAGAAATAAAACAGTGTGCACACGTTGTGATTTAAAGACAGTGGAAGTATTCATTTTAGCTTTTAAAAAATAACATCCATAAAGCTAAAGAACAGCCAAGACATTGTTTAAAAGCCAAGATTTTATTGCAAGCTGTTATTGGAATTCAGGGTGGTCTTCCTTCTCCGGCAAATATGGGACTTTTTAGCTGAAAACTTTACTAAACACTGCTTGGAATTTAAACACCAGAATATGCATAGTTTTATGATAAATTCTGGACTGTGATGACCTTTAAAATGCTTTGTCAGCTTGGTTACCTCTTTTGGTAGTAACTTCAATCATCCCATATTGGAGGGCCATTGTATACTGCAGGCTTCAGAAAGTCTGGATCATGCTCCATAGCAATGGTTAGAGCAGAAGAGAGACTAGAACCATAATTGCTAGAATCGGTAGCCCTCACTGCCAATGCTGGAGCTCCTGCCAATTCTTCAGCTGTAGCTCACCCTACCTGGAGATCATGAGAATTTGGAAGGCTGGGCTAAAATATTGGACTGGAACCAAGGAGAAATTGGTCCAAATTCTCCCCTCGGGGCACAAAATATTTTGGATTGAATTAGTGCTTTTTATTTGTTTTCTCACTATTACTTAGCCATTTTGTGGGAAAGTCTAATATTAGCACCAGCTCCAAGTTTTCAGAGGTCCTTGGGCAAGTGGGACCTTTCTTTTCCATGTATTTCTAGCACTTTGCATTATCAACCAATGAAAGAGGAGAGAGAACTGAAGAACAAAAAAGAAAAAAAATCTCAAAAAGACAAAAGAGAATTGTAAACAAGGAGTGACAGTTATGATTCTTTCCAGCTTGTAGTGACTTATACTGCTCGTCCTCTCCATCTCAGCCATATGACCACCCAGAAAGAATGAGTGACAATAGGAAGTTGAACAACAACTGTCCTTTCATTCTGGCATGGCTTTCAGCGGATCCACCAATGCCAATCTAATAGCATTGGGCCCATAGGGAAGGGGAGATTGAGGCCAAGAGGATGGGATTCACCAATGGTGAATTGGAAGTTGACCTGATCCCACTGAAGGCTTCTCAGTTTACATGATTAGATACTACCCTGGGTTTGAACAATGGGAGATAGACACAATGAACTAAGATGTAAACCATAGTTTCCAAGCCACCAAGTCAAAACCAAGCAAAACACATAGTGGCATTGAAAAATAGATACATTGGATCCCTGTGGATGCAAATTTTGAAATCTGTCAGTTTGAAGGGTTTTTTCTTAACGTAGCTTCCATCCAGTTCCTTCCCATGCTTTCTGATCACTTCTGATCAGCAGGTAGTGCTCTACACAGTCAGCAATCTGGATGTCAGTTAAAAATTAAGTTCCACTGAATTAGCTGTGGGTAATTTCCAGAGTGTATCATACAGCAATAAAGGCTCTTCATCATAGCTTCTAGTCCCTAGGTCCGTGGTGGCTAACCTATGGCACACGTACCACAGGTGGCACGCAGAGCCCTCTCTGTGGGCACACGCGCCCTTGCCCCAGTCCTAGGCCTTCAGCTGGGTTTTAGAAACCCTTTTCGCTTTATGCCTCCGCTGCTGTGTGCAAACAAAGAAAGAAAAGGTTCAATCAATCAATCAATTTCAACTTCTCGTGGGGGAAAAAAAGATCTTGCAAAGTTGGAATTGATTGATTGAACTTTTTAGTCCCACCCAGTCTGCCGTTACCACCGCAGCCACACCTACCGAATTGGCCATACTGACCCAATGGGCCACGCCCACCCAGCACCCAACAATACATAAGTGGGTTTTGGGTTGCAGTTTGGGCACTCGGTCTCTAAAAGATTTGCCATCACTACCCTAGGTCCTGAATAACTGTTTTAAATTCTGGAAGGAGGTGGTAAAATAAACTGGGCAGATTCCAGTGGGCATATTTATAGGCTCTTTCCAACATTGTTTGCCCTGGGAAGCAGCTTCCTTTTCCAAATGTGGACTTTCAGGGCAGAGCAACCTTAGCACTTAGCATTCAAACGACTACTGCAATGACTTGTTTGTATTTATCCCATGCTTTACCTGCATTACATATTAATTTAAGACGATAGCATACTTTAAGATATTGGAGTGTGGTGGAGAGAATAGTATAAGGAGGAAAAGTCTATCAAAATTGGCAGGCTGTCTACTTCTTCCAAATGGATTTCTTCCAATATCATCCCTGTCTGATCATAACCAGCTGTAACCTATAACTGTTGCTGGAGCTGTCCTGCCCTCTGCTGGACAAATTCAAAAATTGATTTTAAAAAAACCAGTAATACAAATCCTGTTAAAACAAATGTTCGTGTGTGTGTGTGTGTGTGTGTGTGTGTGTGTGTGTGTGTGTGTGTAATAAAGGTGTTCTTAGATTTTTTTTATTATATCACAACTAGCTTTCAATTAGCAATGACTTCGTTAATATCCATCACCAAACAGCCACTTTTTCTTACAAGTTTCTTATCTATTGGATTCAAACTCAACTCATTTTTAGCCAGGTTCACTTTTAAAATTGTATTTTGTTTATATACTACATTAAAAAGACACATTATTTGCATATGTATGTATATATGTATATATGTATATATTTGTATGTGTATGTGTGTGTGTGTGTATGTATGTATATAAGTGTTTGTTAGGACGTCTCCGTGGTCATGTGGCCGGCATGACTAGACACCAAAGACGCATGGAACGCTGTTACCTTCCCACCGTAGTGGTCCCTATTTTTCTACTTGCATTTTTACGTGCTTTCGAACTGCTAGGTTGGCAGAAGCTGGGATGAGTAACAGGCACTCACTCTGTTACGCGGCACTCGGGATTCGACCCGCCAAACTGCCGCCTTCTGATCGACAAGCTCAGCATATTGTAAACTGCTTAGCATGTTCAGAGTTAGGCACGTATACATTCATAAATATATTATTTAAAATATATTTAACGTCTCGGTCTTTGGCTGCTAGGTAGAAATTCCATTTACAGTGCTTTTACACAATGCAATACATTCTTTTTGGCAGAAAGGAAGTCTGGAACTGGTATGTAGCACTACTCTGTGTACAATAATCAGTTCACCAATTTCTGAATTAAATCTTTCCTCTGGGATACTAATACAAGGCTATGGAGCCTATTGGGTAACTTATTATTTGTTCATTTACACAAAGAAGCACTGATTAAGAGCTGGTGCTCAACAATATACATATAAAATAACCATCAAGAAGCATTTCCATTATGGTTGAGTTCAGGTATTTCACTAATAGTTGTCTGAATTTGGCTTCAGATATTGTGTGAATTCAACTATTATCATCTGTCAAATCATATTTTATTCTTTAGCAGTTGTTAAACACAGCCAGTCATGGGATTTCCAACAAAACATGGCTAAACAAATAACTGTCTAAAAACCAGTTATATTATACTTTCAAAACAGATGTGTGATAAATCACTAGAAAGTTGAATTATTAGAGTTCTGGAATTAACGCAAGAAGTTACTTCTTCACCTAAAACACAGCCAATTGATGGGTTTCTAGATTGTTCCCTTCACATTCTGAGCCTTCCTGAAGGCATTCGACTAACTTTGGAAGCAAGATGTTGGGCTAGAATCTAAAACCAGTGTACAAATAAATTCCACTGTTAGTCCAATCCTTCAAGAACATTTTCAAAACTTCGTAACTCATTTCTGCTTCTTATTGGGTATCAACCTCATGAAAAACCAAGAGACTTTGAGGCTGACATATGGATTGTATCCAGTGCTTTTTTTGTAAACTCACACATGTCATACAACCCGCCTTGCCTACCCTACAAGGTTCCATCCAAAAAAAGGTGCCGGAAGTCCGTTCTGAGCGTTCTATGACAAAAAAAGCCCTGATTGTATCCATTTCTAACAATCATTTTTCTAGCTGCTTCTCTAATTCTGTTTGTCAAAAGCAGAACATCAAAGTTTAATTGTTCCCAGGAAAGAGGAACCAGTAATGGTTCCTTCTCAGGAAGAAGAAAAGATTCTTCATTTGTCAGAAAAATCAAAGTGGCCCTTGAAATAAGCAGCAGTAAAATTGAATTATTAGTTTTCCATTACAGAAGACATTCCCAATAAAATATTTCAAATATAATTCCAAACTATAGTAGCTCCCAGAAGTTAGAATTAAATTTTTCATTGCATTGCTGAAAGCACAAATGGAATATAGACAAATTCTCCCCTGCCTTAGGAAATCCTTCCCCCCCCCCCAATATACATAATTATTAAAATATTTGGGGGGATGATTCCTAAAATATGTTATAGCTTCTTTGCAGGAAGTCCTCAACTTACAGGTTGAAGGTTTAAAATATCAGATAATGAAAAGTAAATATCATAGCAATAAAAACAGCTGTGCTGGGGGCCAAGTCATCTCCAAATCAATATTTATTTCAAAGAGGCTTTCCTGGAATTTCTTTGCAAGCACAACAGAACAAGCTACGTTTGTTTCACTGTGGTATCTGCCCTACCTATCATTACATTTTCTAAAATCTTATGAAAAACAGAAGATGTAACACAAGCATTTGGGGGAAAGAAGCTAATTCTTTCTTTTAATATTAGCAGGAATGAGTGAATAAATGTAAGAAGAAAAAACAGTACAAACCATTGAAAAATTACAATCACTTTTTAGTAACCTCTTAGTAAGAGGTACACAGTCAATATAAAACCAACTGGTAATCAAAGGGAAAAAGGGACACGGTGGCTCAGTGGGTTAGGACGCTGAGCTTGTCGATCAGAAGGTCGGCAGTTTGGCGGTTTGAATCCTGAGTGCCGCGTAGCAGAGTGAGCGCCTGTCCCTCGTCCCAGCTTCTGCCAACCTAGCAGTTCGAAAGCACATAAAAAAATGCAAGTAGAAAAATAGGGACCACTACGGTGGAAAGGTAACAGCGTTCCGTGCGCCTTTGGCGTCTAGTCATGCCAGCCACATGACCACGGAGACGTTCTCGGACAAGCGCTGGCTCTTCGGCTTTGAAACGGAGATGAGCACCGGCCCCTAGAGTCGGAAACGACTAGCACGCATGTGGGGGGGAACCTTTACCTTTACCTTTAATCAAAGGGATCTGACAATGTCTTTTGGGACCCTTGTCTAAATTCCTAAAGCTACTTTTTGAATGTATGATTCAAATAGCTTTATTACTCTTAAGTAAATCAGTAATGTAATGTATTGTAGCATCAGCTTAGGAACACTTGAGTGAACAATAGAAAATGTTCTTTAGTTAAAAAAGCTATCAAAAATACAAGAAGCAAAACAACTATACTGTTGTTCAAAGTGTTAACGACTATATTGTTATTCAAACATGCATTCTTGGGCAGAATTGCCCTATATCTACTAATTAATGCAGCACTAAATGGCATTAAAATTGTCCATAAAGTTTGATGCTTCATCCATTTCATTTCATTTCTTCACTCAACTTGATTCATAGTTGCAGCTCTTTTAGGCTTTCACGTTTTTCAGATGATGTGATCTTTCTGTGTAATTCACTTGGCAATGAGTGATCTTTGCAGATAACCAATTAAGAGAGAAAATGGCATATGTGTAATAAATAGCACAGTACTTTCAGAATGTTAAAATAAATTCTATGACAAGAAGAAGAAAGGAGGAGAATCACCCTCAGGGATGAAGCGATTAAGCAAATGCTCATTGTACTAACAACAGGAAGCTGCATATTGGAAAGAGCATTAGAGGTCCTATTTCTTGTATTACTTGCATTAATAATCTCTATTGCAGAAAAATACGGCAAATAATAGTTCGCTGTCATCTAGATAGATAATTAATCAGGTAGAAATCAAGTACAGACCCAATAGAGGTAATCCTCGTCTTACGACAACGACTGAACCCAAACTTTCCACTGCTAAACAAGAGAGTGATTAAGTGAGCCTGACCCCATTTTATGACCTTTCCTGCCATAGATGTTAAATGAATCACTGGTGGTGTTGGTAACAGAGTTGTTAAGTGAATCTGGCTTCTCCACTGACCTTGCTTGTCAGAAGGTTGCAGAAGATGATCACATGACCTTGGGACACTGCAACCGTCATAAATATGAGTCAGTGGCCAAGTACCTGAATTTTGATCATGTATCCATGAGGATGCTGCAACGGTCATAAGTCTGAAAAACAGTCATATGTCACTTTTTTCAGTGCCACTGTAACTTTGAACAGTCACTACATTGTCGTAAATTGAGAAATTCCTGTACAAATGAGCATACCCACTGAAATAAGCCACAGAACCTCACAGGAAAGATGCAAGGGGAAAGAATGTTTCTTGGACTGATCCCTTTAAAGTGAATAACATTATGAATGTTTGTCAGTCCCAACCTTCAGTGCATAAAAAAGCAATTTTTCAGGAAGAAGAGTAATGCTTTTTAAAAAGGCTTGCTTGAAACATATAAATAGAGAGAAATAACAACATGCCATTTCCCTGCAACCTGAAGTAATGATTTAAAACAGAGGCTTGCTTTAAAGTTGGTAACTGATTTCCAGATCTGGAGGCTAACAGGAAACTAAAATTAAGTAGAAGTTTCTTGATTTATTGAGATATGCCATCAAAGAAAATACGGAGGAGTTGTATGCATAAGCAAAAAAAATATTTACATATATTAGCAACATACCTACCTCTGCTCCAAGCTCATAAAATGATGGGCTGACTTTCCCTTAGGACTTGTCTCCCAAAAGTCTGTTCTTCAGATTGTTCTCTCTGATCAGGTTCCTATTTTAGAAAGAAATCAGACTGGTAGAAAGGCTGGTATGCTATGTGGGCATGATTTTAAGCTAGTTGTTTAGGGCTGCACTTAGGAAGTTCTCAAATTCAGCAGGGTTGATTTACCACATTTTGACATAACCTAAGACATCTTACAATTAAAAAGGTCTTCCCTTTATATGACAATTAAGTCCTAAAATTATCTACTTCACTGTAGTTTGAACAGAGGCATTAACACAGAGTTGACACTGGATTACTTCATCTCTTCAAACTTGAAAACACCTTCTTTTCTAAACAGTAAGTCTTGTGCTATGGGAAAGATCTGCCAATCCAAAACATTTAGTCTGATCCTGTCAAAAAATATCAGCTCTTTCCCACATTGTAAGAATTTTTAAACTATAAGAATTGGATACAGCAATCCAATAAAGCAGGGAAACAGTTCATCATCCTTACATCTGACCTATGTTAGATGAGGGTATAGGAAAATATCTTGTGTATATAGGTGGAGGAACAAAGACCAAAGGATTAGAAAGAAAGAGCAAATCCCTGTATTTCTTCATTGCTGAAATGGGTGGTTCCCTTGAATATTAGCTTGAAAATGATGCTTTGCATTATGACTTTGATCCTTTATGGTAACAGCTAAACAGGGATTTACTCACTTTCTATTTTTATCCATATTCAGCTCTATTATGTATATTTGTGTGTTTCTGTATGAGTATTTTCTGCATTATATGTATGATTTCTGCTTGAGATATGCAGATAATAGTTCAATTTAGGTTTTGTACAAGTATTCCGTTTTGATGAGGAGTAATTATTTTTCCTTCTCTCCACTATCTTGGTTCTGCTACTTCAGAACCTGGATATGGGAAATACAGAAAGATACATACAAACACACACATGTATACAAGTGTATTATATATGCCCCTTTGTTAAGGGTGATCCTCCAAGTTAAGATTCTGGAGAAGCTATGCATCATAGACAATTTTTCTTTTTATTGTTTTATATACTGTTCCTCCTTGGAAGTGGGGGGTTAATATCACAAATCCTTAGAAGCATGGCCCTGGAATAGTTTGTACAAAAGTTCATTGCATTAATTTCTAAATGGCACAGAACTTTTAAAAGGCTTGGTAAAAGGTCTGAGTGTCTTAATACTGTCTTATACAGTATTAAAAGTTCCAAGTTTCATAATTAATATTTTAAAGCCTTGGGACATTTCAAGGCATATCTAATCCAAATATATATTCTTTCACATCCATAGATACAATTGAGCCAAATCACCTAGGGATGCTACTAGAATCTATTTTTTTAATATAATTTAGGCTTGGCAGAAGAATCATCAAAGTCTCTAAATTGCTTCATGGTTTGGTAAAGTGAAAATCAATGCAATGAGAATCTGATACGTGGTAAGATAACATCATACAAATTGCAGCAGGCTTTCACTGCCTTCAAATTTCATTGTATTGATAGCCCTAATCAATTTGATAGGAAATATCAAATTCTAAGAAGACAGACAGTCAGCCTATGCTGAAGATGTCAGAGTGAAAATCGGTTTCATGTTCAGAGCAATACTTTCAGAATTACTATATTTTGATGAGGTCAAGCTGGTTCTTGCTATCAGATCATATGGCTCAGGTCTCTCAATCTATGGCCTGTTTTGCCAAGAAAAATTTAAAATCACAGACTAACCACCTGATGACTGTGCCTTCTGACTCTAAAGTTGACTCCCTCACTTAGCATAGAGAACATACTGTATTGGAAATTAACTTGATTGTTTGCATTTCTAGAGACCCGTGGTGGCACTGTGGTTAGAATGCAGCGTTGCAGGCTAATTCTGCCCACAGCCAGCAGTTTGATCCTGACCAGCTCAAGGTTGACTCAGCTTTCCATCCTTCCGAGATTGGTAAAATGAAGATCCAGATTGTCGGGGGCAATATAAACCACTTAAAGAGGGTTGTAGAGCAGGGGTCCCCAACCCCCAGTCCATGGACTGGTACTGGGCTGCAGCATGCCAGCAACCGGTCCACACAAACAAGCAAAGACCCATCTGCGGGATGCAGGCAGCACACAAAACCACGCACTCTCTGGTCCACAGAAAAACCTTTCTCCATGGAACCAGTCCCTGGTGCCCAAAAGGTTGGGGACCTCTGGTATAGAGCACCATGAAGCGACATAGATGTCTAAGGGCTATGGCTATGGCTATCTTGCTGTGCCTAAACTTCATGGAGTGACCTAGGACTTCTGCTTAACTTGAAAACCTTTTAAAGTTTCAAATGATAAAATGTCTTTCCTAAAGCATGATGATAAATGTTAGAAACTAGAAGTACTGAAAAACAGTGGTTGAAAAAATACCTTTAGGTGCTGTTTTTGTCTGGCTGGAAGTCTTGGCTGCTGCAGCAGGTAGGCCAACATAAACACCTCCATAATCTCTTAATGAAAAAGACATGAAAGTCATGACTGGATGCCATACTAAAAGTATATCCTTATGCACAGCAAAATATTTAATCTTTTTTGGACCGTGTGTTACATTATTTAGTATAACTGCTCCCTCAAAAGTGACATTTGGGCAGGATAAAATTATTCTGCTCATTACTCATCCTACACTTAAGTATTACTCATTCTGTTACATTAAAAATTACAATCCAGTGGTAACCTTTGAAGGGGCTCTTGGGATATACTTAAAGCTCGTGAGGGATATTTAAGCAGGTGTGTGTCTGATTAAGACTTCTAATTAGTCTTCACATACATAAGCGCAATGCAATCCTGTAGCAACTGTGAGGCTGGAATGTAGGACACATTTTTTTCCTGTTTTCCCCACAAAAAGTGAACAGGCTATAATGAGTGGAATAAGTCCACACTAAGCAACTGGTTGTGTTTATTGGTTTAGAACAGGGGTGTCAAACTGCTGGCCCACGGGCTGGATGTGTCATGCGGAAGCTGCTCCCACCCCATTGCTGGCAATGGCAAAACCGTCCCAATAATTTGCACGACATCACGTGACGTCGTGAGTTTGCCATGTCTGGTTTAGAAGAAAAGTTAAAATACTTCATAAAAAACAGATCTCTATATCTGTTGTGGTTATAATATAATACTTTCTGTTATGTACTAGGCTCTTGTGAAACACCACGTGGGTTGCTGGAGCAGCTAATGGCTCTCCAGCAACCCAGACTACAAGTCTACTTTGCTGCAATTGGCTATCTCCAGGTGGCACTGGTTGATTCAAACCTATTGGCTGCCACCTAGGGGCTAGACTATATATTGCAGCTAGTTGCAGACATTTCCCCAGTACAGTTCCAGCATGAAATAAACAATGAGTTACCCTGTACTCTGTTCCGTGTCTTCATTCCTGCGCCAAAGAACCCACTATTTAACAGTGGCGACGAGGGTGGGATCCTGCTTCACCGAATAAAGAGCTGAAGTCTTCGAGGGAAAGGCAGCACATGCCGGAGGGAAGAGGCATTTTCCCCCCCCCCAAGGTTGGCTAGCAACTACGATAGCAACCTCGTGCTCAGTGGACTCATTCCCTGAGCCTGAAGCAGGATCCGGAAGAAGGCAGGAACCAGCAAGAAAGAATGCAGAAGGCTGGCAAACTGCGAGAATTCGACATGAAACACCCGGAGGAATGGCCATCATATCTATCGCAAATAAAAAACTACCTCAGAGCTAATCAGATCGCGGAAGAAGGACTGAAGGCCGCAATGCTCCTCTGCGGGTGCAGCCCAGCTACCTTTGATTTAGCCAAGAACCTTTTTGCACTGACACCAATGGAAGCTGTCTCCTACACAGATCTCAAAAAGAAGCTAACCGGGCACTTCCACCGAAGATGTCTGAAATGGCTTGGTGGTTCAAGTTTGACCAAAGAGTGCAGCTTCCCAGGGAGTCAGCGTCGGAGTTCATAGTGGACCTAAGGCAGGCTGCACACCTATGCAAATTTTCAAATTTAGAAGAGCGACTATGAGACCGGCTCATCTGCGGCCTATGGGACAGAAAGCTTCAGCAGAGACTATTTGCTAGGCGAAATTTAACGTTTTCTGAAGCACAAGATGAGGTGATGGCCGACGAAGCTGCCGGGGGCGCCGTTCAAACTGTACATCCCACCAAATCGACAAAGTTCGAAGAAACGGTCCACCATGAGGACGCCAAACGCACCGAAGAACTCTCCGAGGAAGAAGAACCTGAAATAAACCGACTCCAAAAGCAACCCAACATGCCACACCACAACAGCCAGCCGCAAGAGGACAATTACAAGGCAGTTCTCATACTGAGATGTAAGGGGTGTGGCGGCAACCATTTCCACACCAACAGCAGATTTCGTTCAGCCACGTGTAGAGCTTGTGGAAGGACAGGCCACATCGTGGTGGTTTGCAGAGCCTACCAGAGAGACAGGCCACCCAAACACTAGTCGGAAGAACCAACTAGGAGAGGTACTGGGGCCCAGGGTCCAGTTAGTGTGGGGTTTTTCAGAAGCCGTAGAAGCATATGCCGCACCGGGGCTCGACGTCCCCTCAAACCCAAACTTAAGCTCTTGGTAGAGCTACAAGGAGTTCCATGTATGATGGAATTGGACTCTGGCTCAGCAGTCTCAATCATTTCTCAAGACACTTTTAATTTCGTGTGTAGGCATAGTAACAATTGGGCCAAACTAAGACCCTCAGATATAATCCTAACAGATTTTCAAAATGCTCACGTTAAAGTTAAGGGAGAAGCCACCTTGTTGGTAAAGTTTAAAGGGTTCTTGGGGCACAATTTTAAATTAATTCACAAACCGGGCAAGGAAATAGGCCATGCTGATGGCCTCAGCAGACTACCACTGCCACTAATGGATCCAGATTCAGCTCCTGCTGCTAGAATACTGTCCATACAGGACATACTTGAGTTTCCCCTCCATGCAGGGGACATTGCTGCTGAAACTGCCACAGATAAAATTCCTAGTAGAGTGTTCTCATGGGTATACACGGGCTGGTTGGGAAAAAGTCCAGGCTCAGAATTTCAAAGCTATTTTGTCAGGAGGCATGAGTTATCTGCACATAAAGGGTGCATTTTATGGGGAAACAGAGTCATAATTCCCACTTCACTAAGAGGCAGGGTTTTACAATCATTACATGAAGGCCATCCAGGCATTGTCAGAATGAAAGCTTTAGCTAGAAGCTACCTCTGGTGGCCTGGCCTTGATAAGGCCATTGAGACACAAGTCCATGGTTGTTATACATGCCAGCAATCTAGGCCAGAAATGCCACAGGCTCCAGTTCACAGGTGGGAGGAAACACACACTCCCTGGTCTAGGACTCACATAGACTATGCTGGGCCTTTTCAGCGACAGCTCTTCCTTATAGTAGTGGATAGCCACTCCAAATGGCTGGAAGTCATTCCAGTTCCTAACATGACTACTGCTAGGACCATCCAGGTGCTGAGAAAACTCTTTGCCATACATGGGTTGCCAGATGTCTTAGTTTCAGACAATGGGGCCCAATTCACTGCTGCTGAATTTCAGGCCTTTCTTAGAGCTAATCTCATCAGACATGCAACGTCTGTGCCTTTTCATCCTTTTTCTAATGGTCAAGCTGAACGCATGGTGAGGACAACGAAGGAATCACTCAAGCGCATTGTTACAGGTGACTGGAATCACATATTGGCACATTTTTTACTCTGCCAGCATTCTACGCCCTGCACTGCTGCAGGCAAAAGTCCTGCAGAACTATGTTGGGGGAGGTGTTTGATTACTAGACTGGACAGGTTGCATCCAGATAGAGTGGCAGCAGAAGCCTCTCGACCAAAACCCCCGAGGGGGCTGCACTTGGGCAATTGGGTTTGGGCCAGGAACTATGGTCCTGGGAATCTGTGGGTTCCTGGTCAAATCACCAAAGCATCTGGACCCCTATCTTATGAAGTGGGGTTGGAGGGAGGGCGAGTTGTCAGACGATACATTGATCAGCTAAGGAAATGGTTTCCAGAACGGCCACTAAGCGAGTACTGCATCATAAGTCCCTCCCAAGGTCCTCAAACTTGTGGCCAAGCCAGCCCTCACATGGACGACCAGGACTTTTCCTTCTTAATTGAGGTGGAACCAGAGGGAGAACTGGGGAGCTCTGGTGTGCAACATGGACCCCCTGAAGGAGCAAGCCAACAGAACTTCAGCAACCGCTGTGCCTACTCTGCTGAACAATCTGACTCTGGGGTGGGCCAACCTGGAGAGGCCAGCCAGAGTGTATCAAATCCCCTTGACTCAAGAGCACAAATGGACACAAGTCTACCCAGCCCACTGGGTAAGCTGGTAGACCACAAAGTGATGGGAACTCTGAGACATTCCTCTAGGCCACACAAGCCTCCTTCATATCTTGCAGATTACGTTGTAAAATGAAGAGCTATATGTTGTTGTAAATCCTGTTGCCACTAGACTACAGAAACTAGTGCTATGTTGTAACTGTCTAATAGTATGAATTGTGAAGCCTGTTCATTGAGACGTTGTTTAATCTCATTGTAACCTACATTGTTTTTTTATTATTTTTATTATTATTATCACTTTACTGCGTTTGGATAATGAGTCTTGACAGTTGTTGAGACTAATTAGTGTTATTATAGTCTGATCTAAGAGGGGAGGGGTGTTATGTACTGGGCTCTTGTGAAACACCACGTGGGTTGCTGGAGCAGCTAATGGCTCTCCAGCAACCAAGACTACCAGTCTCCTGTGCTGCAATTGGCTATCTCCAGGCGGCACTGGTTGATTCAAACCTATTGGCTGCCGCCTAGGGGCTAGACTATATATTGCGGCTAGTTGCAGACATTTCCCCAGTACAGTTCCAGCATGAAATAAACAATGAGTTACCCTGTACTCTGTTCCGCATCTTCATTCCTGTGCCAAAGAACCCACTATTTAACACTTTCTGTCTCAGTAAATTTAATTGGACAACCTGGCATATCTTTCCCAATTTAGTTCTCTTTTTACATCAGTCCATGCCGTTTTATTCCTTTTTAAATGACAAGGGTTGAAAGCCGTTTGACTTAGTATTCCAACAAGCAATAATTAATACATTGGTCAACCAAGGCGTAGACACTGCTTACATAAACTTATTACAATCATTATATGAAAAAACAATGGCAACAATTTGCCTTAATGATCTTAAAGTGAAAATCAACATAGAACGAGGTGTATGACAAGGCGATACAACATCATCTATTCTTTTCTCAGCCTGCCTTGAAGAAGAATTTCACAAACTAGACTAGGGGAAAGATGGAATAAAAATCAATGGTGCCTATTTAAGTCACTTAAGATTTGCAGATGATGTTGTTCTCTTCTCACAAGACCCAGAAGAGCTACAAAGACACATACAGAAGCTGTACAAAACAGGAGAACCATTTGGCTTAAAAATAAACCTGAAAAAGAGCCAGGTTATATTTAATAAGTTCACCAAAGAAATTTTTTCATATCTGGAGAAGAACTAGACATAGTAGACCAGTACATATACCTTGCCTAATGGATCTCAATGGTAGGTGATACAAAAAAGGAAATTGAATGGTGTGTTAAATGTGGTTGGCAGGCATTTGGCAAGCTAAGCATAATTTACAAGAACAACCTCCCACTATGCCTGAAGAGAAAAGTTTTCTATCAGTGTGTGCTACCTGTCTAACATGTCAGTGAAACATGGACACTAATCTCACAATTGATACAAAAACTAAGAATGGCACAAAGAGCCATGGAAAGATACATGCTAGGCATTACAAAACAAGACAGAAAGACCTGCACATGGATTAGAGAACAAATGAAAGTATACAAAGCTATCAAGAGAGTAAAAGAATTGAAATGGAAACGGGCTGGTCACAGAGCAAGGAGAACGCATGGCAGGTGGACCAAGGAAGTCATAGAATGGATCCCACTTGATAAAAAAAAACCTCCACAAAAGTGACCTAAAACTTAAAGTGCGATAGATTTAATATTTTATTGTTGTTTGCATAAGGTAGACTATGATTGTTTGTATATTTATACCCTGTATTGAGCTCTGGGAAGTCGGGGGGGAGGGGGAGGGGAGGGAGGTGTTGGGGAGGGTTGGGGAGAGGGGAGGGGGTTGGGAGGGGTTTTGTCTTTTTAAAAAAATGTATTGTAAAACTTTTCAATTAAAAAAAAGTGACCTAAAACAAGATGGATTGATGACAAGTATTGTGGGCCCAATTGGCAAAAGAAAGCTCAGGACCGTATTGGCTGGAAACATATGGAAGCTTTATCCTGCAGTGGATAGACCATGGCTAAAGATGATGATGATGAAAAGACATGGGTATCTGGCTGGGCCAGATGATACAAATTTTAAACCACACTTTTATGATAGGGTTACTAGATCTGAGTTGCAAAAATATAACAGCAAAGTGGTTGTCTGTATTTTTTTCAGTCCATATCTGGCACCTTATTATCTGATTCAACCTAAATATATGAAAGAAGCATTTAACTATATTTGGAAACCAATATCTGCAATGCTACTGACTTAGATAATCTAGGCAAACAGATTCCCTGCATGGAACATTCCTATGATAAGCTAAATATCATTATGAAGCTATAATACGGCAATTATTTCCCAGGGTTAGACTACAAGATTCTTAGTTAAAATCTGAGAAGTTCCTATTGGACAAACGAATATGAAGCTGTTGGACTGGGGTTTATAAACCACATTTTAAATAGTTTTCTTGACGTCTTTCTCATGACATAGCAGCCTACTTCAGTCCAGTTCATTGCCAACACACCTCCTTTTGTCATCTTCTGACACCGACTCATTTGTTCTGCAATTAACAGAAAGAAACAAGGGAGAATGCTTATTTTATTTAATCCCTTTATAGACTATAAACAATAATGTAAAATAAAGATATACAGTGCATCTGATACTGAAAATCATCTGAACATTTAATAATAGCCATCTAAAGTTAGAGCATAGCAAATTAAAAATAATTATAATATTAAAATAGTTTACGGTTTAAGTTTTGAATTTAAAATTTAGTACATTTTAATAATTTAAAAGTAGTGTTTAAAAGCCCAATCTGAACCAGGTCCCAACTCTCCTATTATCTAGGAAACATTTGAAACTGCCATTTGAAACAGAGATAGGGATCCTGTAGAGCTATCCGAAAACTTCCCTTCCTTGATCTTCACTGGAAGATCAAGCATCTGGTCACTACTTACATCCACACTATGTCAGGAGGGCTCAAACATTTATCTCTGTATATTTTAGGAAAGTTCTTCCCTGCTTTAACTGAAAGCTTCCTTTCTTTTTCTGGACACCAACCTAGGAAAGCTTTCTTCTTTCACTCATGACTGGTGTTTGGTACAGGTAGTCCTCAACTTACAACAGTTTGCTTAGTGACAATTTGAAGTTACAACAGCACTGAAAAAAGTGATTATGACCATTTTTCACACTTATGACCGTAGCACTGACTTTCAACCAACTCACGCAACCCGCCCCCCAACTAGCACTTTACCTCCCAATGACTTTCATCTGATGTGACCTCCCCATCACAAGACCCATCACAAAACCCATCACAACACCTTCACCTGACATGACCCATACCTGACCCATACATGACCACACAAAGCCCTTATAAGCAGTAGAACACCAACAATGACATTCCCTAAATTCCACTGAAGATGTTATTTTATCCTGGTAATGAAACATTCAGAAGCAAACCCACCAGCTCGGAGAACAAACCTCCACCCTCATCCTACACCTGAGCTACAGATATTCGCCACTGTCGCAAACTTATGACCAATGCAGCATCCTCAGGGTTATGTGATTTACATTTGGATGGTTGACAACTGTCTCACATTTATGTGACACTATGGTTGCAATGCGCTGGGGTCATGTGATCACCTTTTGCAACCTTCTGACAAGCAAAGTCAATGGGGAAGATTCCCTTAACAACTGTGTTACTAATTTAGCCACTGCAGTGATTCTCTTAACAAATGTGGCAAGGAAAGTCGTAAAATGGGGCAAAACGCACTTAAGAAATTTTTCACTTGGCAACATAAATTTTGGGCTCAGTTGTGGTCATAAGTTGAGGATGACCTGTATAACAGTCACTGTAGTTTGCTTTAGTGGCTCTCAGCTTTCGAGAGAGAAAGACAAATTAGCAATATGTTTTCAAGCCTAATTGAGTAAAAATTGCAGCATCTGGAAGCCCTAACCTGTTCTGTCTAATTAATACCTCTCTTTTCTGTCAATGAGCAGTCGAAAACCTGATCTTCTCAAGTAGGTTCAGGACAGCAACAGTACATGGGAACCTGCTTGAGGACTCAGTGTTGATCAGTTCAGACTCCAAAAAAATAACACAGAGGTATGTAAAAGTGTCTCCCCTTGTCTATTCCACTAACTCCTATGGCTTCCTATAATACCTCTCATCTCCTCTTCAGTCTATTGCAGTGGTGGTGAACCTATGGCATGTGTGGCAGAGGGGGCACTTGGAGCCCTCTCTGTGGGCACACGCGCCTTGCTCTTTGGCTAAGTTTTCGCAGGAAAAAGCCATTTCTCAAGCCCCTTCCTAGCCAAAACAAGCCTCCGGAGCGAGTGTGCTGTTTTCAGCTTTGAATTACATTAAATCTGATACCAGAAACAGACTAACAGATGACCTGAGCGCTGCATGTGTTGCTCTCAAACTTACAAAGTATAAGCCAAGGTTAGACAAATGATCAGCATGCATACAACAGCAAAAATCATATTAATTGTTCAAAAGCATGCCAAATGCAAAGTTTTACCTTTCAGTAAAAAGTTGTTTGTATCATTCAAAGCTTTGTTATTTGTTTTTCTTTCAAGACAAAAGATGTTAATGTATGAGTTGTTTTTTCTAAACTAAAACCTCACTATTCAGATTAAATTGCTGTGTTGGCACTTTGCAATAAATAAGTGGGTTTTGGGTTGCAGTTTGGGCACTCAGTCTCTAAAAGGTTTGCCATCACTGGTCTATTGTCTCGTTTTGTCCTTCCACTACATAGCACTTTACCATTACTGCATTTAGAACACAGAGATCATCAAACAGCACAATTTTCCACACTCTGGGTTTTGCTCCTTGCCAATTGCAACCAAGGAACCTTCCTCGGTTCACCTCACAGAAAGGCTAGCCCCGGCCAATAGAAAGAGCTGGAATGAGCATTTCCTTTTATCAAGATCAAGAAGAAGGAAATTCCACAATAAACAGAGGCAGTTGCAATATGTAACTTCATCTTAGAAACCTTAAAATATGTCAGGACCTTGATATTATTCTAACAGTGTTTCTCAACCTCAGCAAGATGTCTGGATTTCAACTCCCAGAATTCCCCAGCCATCATGTTGCCTGGGGAATTCTGGAAGTTGATATCTACACATTTGAAAGTTGCCAACTTTGGAAAACACTCTTCTAGCAGGCTCCCAAGCACAAAATAGCAGTAAGTAAATGTAAACAATAGAAAGAATTAATAATGAAAGAGAGTCTGAAATTTCACAGTTCCTACAAATAAGGATTAGGAGAAAGCTTGTTTATTTTGGAGAAAACAGTTCCATGATACCATGGAGCAATTAAAGAAAAGAAAAAGAAAAAAGAAAAAACATTTTATATTACTTAAATACATCACATGTGACAATTTTAGATAAAATTAATGCTGCAAAGAAATTGGGAGTGCCATCAAAAGGTCTAGATTGTTTATTATTTTGCCTGGTAAAGGGAAATAAACTAAAACTGGGAAAAAAATTAAGACTTTGATAGATGAAAAAAATCATTGAAAAAACCACTTTGCAAAAACATGATAACAATCATACCTTGACTACAGCATATATTAAGTAAACTATATATTTAAAGAAACCATGAAAAGAGTTCTTTTTCTAAACAGCTGGATTCAAAGCACTTAGCAAACTAGTAGAATCATATATCTTAAAATACAGAGTTTTCTATATTTTTTGGCATCGTTTTAGTGGTCATCTGGATTTTTGCATCCCAGATTTAAACCCCCTATAATGTGGTTTATTTGATTTATGACGTTGTCAACTTTTTTTGAGAGGCAAGGAGTTTTAACTTGTAATAAATAACAAGCTGCAAATACCACCCCATATTCACTGACAGCCAGCCAACAGCCAACTAGCATCAGAATTTCAATCAACATTCACCAGAGAAAGTTGAGTTGTATCAAACAGTATAGGGAGAGAGAGAGAGAGAGAGAGAGAGAGAGAGAGAGAGAGAGAGAGAGAGAGAGAGAGAGAGAGAGAGAGAGAGAGAGAGAGAGAAGTCTATTTTTTTTTGCTGGATATATGAGATTTATGATAGTTCTTTTATTAAAAAAAGATGGAAGTCCAGGGGAATGGAGCAAGCAGGTGTGTACTGAGAAAAAGAAAAAAAAAGCTGAATTATTTCCAGCTTCTGATTAAAATGGAATTTCCAAGAAACAATTTGAAGAGAGATGGTATTTATTTTAAGGGTCCTACATTATATAAGACCTTCTGGATATTAAGGTGTTTTTTGTTTTGTATTTTCTGGTCAATTATCTCTGCCCAATCTATAGGAATTCTTAAATTTTTCTGTTTTGACTTCCATCTCAAGCTATGTCTAATATCATAACAGACTAGTGCCATCTTGTGGTCTACTGAAATACTGACTTGTATTTTATTTTTGCAATTCTCTTTTAAAATGTTGTCCCGAAATAGAGAAAGTCTATCATTTTTTTTGTAATTGTAACAACACTTTTTGGATTTTAATATGCAAAGTTTAAAAATAATTTATTTCTTTACCTATTTATTTTATTTAAAAAATCTATGTACTCTAATCCATGGAACTCTGAGCAGCAAACAGTTTTCCTATTGAAAGATCGAATTTGGGTCGGTCATTGGGACCAGAAATTTACTCTCCCAAGCTTTCAGACTGATGCTGGAGCCCATCTTCAGGGAATTTCTTTCTATTGAAATATGTGTTTTGGGCTGTTCTGTGAGTTGTGTTTATGTGGTGCCTTCCCATTGGCTAATTGGTGTGTTGGTGGCTGGCAATTGGCTGTTGTTTTCTTGTGCTGCCAAGCCCTCGGCTCCTAAGTACTTGATAAGCTGGTGGTATATCATCACTCCTATAAACTAAGAAGGGGCCCATTTCCCAGGCTTCAATAATTTCCCTGACTATCTTTGTACCTGCATGGCCAAAAATCTTAGTTGTTATGAAATTAAATGTGTGACCTTGTTTGTTGCAATGTGAGGCTACAAATGAGTTTGGTCTCTTCGTCTGACCGCTTTGTCTGACTGCTGCTTGTGTTCTTGCAATCTGGGTGGTTAGCTTCCCCCACGTTTGTCTTACATAGTCCTGCATGGATTCCCACTGTGACTATATAAGACAAACGGGGAGGAAGCTAAGCACCAGACTGGAAGAACACAAGGGAGCGATCAGATGAGGGGAACCAAACTCATTGGTAGCCTCACATTGCAATGAACGACACACATTTAATTTCATAGTAACTAAGATTGTTGGCCATGCAGGTACAAAGATAGCCAGGGAACTGATTGAAGCCTGGGAAACAGGCCGCTCAGTTAATAGGAGTGATGATTTAGCATTAAGTACTTAGGAGCCGAGGGCTTGGCAGTGCAAGAAAGCAACATCCAATCGCCAGCCACCAACACACCAATCAGCCAATGGGAAGGCATCACATAAAGACGACTCACAAAACAGCCCAAAACAGTATTCCAATAGAAAGAAATTCCCTGAAGATGGGCTCCAGCATCAGTCCGAAAGCTTGGAAGAGTAAATCTCTCGTCCAGACGACCGACCCAAATTCGATCTCACATTATTACCCCGGGACACGTATATTTGCCTTCATTCATGAGTTTTTATATTTTATCTTTTCTTCAGTCCTTATAAAGTTTGATTCTGTTTATTTCTGCTGAAATTATTCTGTCTCTCAAGAAGGAGGAGAAGGGCCAGACCTCTAGTTACCTGATTCTAAGCCATACATCTAGAATGTATAGCATGTAAAGTATTTCATTTTTCCATGTTTATCTTTTAAATAAACACAGCAGTACAAATTATGGGAGTCATCTCTCATTCTCAAACCAGGGTTAAGGGGAGTATACCAGGTGATGCACCCTGTCGAAGATAGGCAGTTGTAGCAGTACCTTCCAACCAGTTACACCGAGACATTCGCTGGGATTAGACTGCAAAAACTCAGAGGGTTTCAGGAGGAGGAAGTCACACTTGAACCCTATCAGCTCAGATACATAAAGCCTTTAACAACAGCAGCATAGGATTCATCAGTGACATCTTCTCCTTCACTACTTTTTTTCCTGAGACATCCTTACCTACTAAACTGTCTCTGGTTGAGCAGCTCTGATTAGCTTCTGGCTACAAAATGGTCACAAATTCTTGGATACAATAATTGAGCACTTTGCAGTTTCACTCAGATTCACATAGATGTTCCGAGAATGATGTTTCTAACGCACTTATGATGACCATTATAACTGGATTCACAAGCACTGTAATTTCATTGCTGCCTAATTGTCCTCAACTAAACAAAACCCACTGCTTCATCATCATCCAATTATAATACCTGTTCTACCAATAAGACAACCTTAAGAGAAAGTATGCAATTATTATTATTTTTTCATTATGAGACTGGTTTGCTAAATAAGCCACAATGATTGAGTTAACACAATATATTAAACCATGAGTTATATACCAGAAAGCCTGGCTTCATGAGTCATACTAAGCCAAAATCAAGCAAATCACATTACGCTTAGCATGAACAGATAAAAGCTAGGTTCCTAAAACAGCTTAAGCTAGGGGTGTCCAACCTTGGCAACTTTTAAGACTTGTTGATTTCAAAAATTGCCCGACCAATATGGGGGAATTCTGAGAGTTGAAATCCACAGGTCTTAAAGTTGCCAAGATTGGACACCTCTGATCTAAACTATCAATAACAACCCACATTTCAAATTAGTGGCATACCAAGTTGTACGAACATAGTAACTGTACTTTGTTTTTGGTGCCTTCAAATTAGTTTTTGATTCTGATGATTGCATGGACTGGCAGTTTTCCTGACAAGTTTTTCCAGAAGTGGTTTACCATTGCTTCCTTCATAGGGCTGAGAGAGTGTGACTGGCCAAGGTCACCCAACTAGCTTTGTGCCTAAGGGTGCACTAGAACTCATGGTTCCCAGTTTTTAGCCTGATATTTAACCACTATACCAAACAGGCTTTTTGTTCAAAAAATGTGGCTAAACAAAGTAGAGCTTAGTGTGATCCAATTGACAATCTGCTCAAACTACTAAGAAGCTATCATGACCTTGTTATGTATTCTGTAATACCTGGAAACATAACACAAAATAGAAAAATGTATTAAAATATATACTTACATTTCTTTTGATGTTGCTGTAGTACCTGGAATGAAAAAAATGTGAATACATGTTTGTGAACTAAGAAGTTACCTTTTTCCCTCCATTTATCTAGCCAACAGTATTTACAGGAAGCATAAAATGACCCGTTTCAAGAACTGTGACTTCCAATGCTCTGCAAATATCACCCATGTTTCCCATCTCCAGTTTCTTTAGTTAGTTTCAGGATAATTCAAACAGGAGACCTGGTGAATACAATTCTAGATCCACAATTCAAAGCTTTTCTCACCTTGCTACTTATTCGTCCACAATTTGATTCATGCAAATCATTCAGGGAAATCATTACCTACAAAAGCAAAATGTTTGTTTGTTCCAACTGTGTATGGAGCAGGAACTTTGTACAGGAGAGACAACACAATTAGGACATCAGGTAAAAATAATCAGGATGGTAAAAACAATCACACTGAGGCACCCATCATCTTGATTTTTGTTCATAAATCAGACTGATGGCCCTTAAAGGGATACTTCACAATTCTCAGCCTGAAACAGCCAATAGTGGAGAAATTTTCTGCATTAAGGGCTGCATCTGCACAAAATCTCTTTTAGTACTTCCAGCAGCTGCCTGAAAGTGTTAGATGAGGCATCTGTCCATGCCCAATAAATCAATGTCTTTATTGATTAGCCCTTGGGCCATATCAAAGTGCAAAGTTCCAGCAACAAATTGTTACTAAAATTTGATAAAGGCAATTTAAAATGGAATTTGATAAAATACAATTTAAAATGGAATTAAAATAAAATACAATTTAAGATGAAATAGTAATAGTAAAATACAATCTAAAATGAAATTGCAATAATGTACAATAATTTAAGGTATCGATAAAATATGATAATATATTTCCGAGTCGCCCTTGCAATCTACCCCAATCAGTCCCACATATGCAGATCTCAACCGGATCATTTTGTTTAAGTACTGTGCTACGTTAAATGTTATTTTCAAGGTAAGTTATTTTGATATGGGGATCCCAATGGGTCATTCGTTTGGTATATAGACCAAGATACTTGTCTCTCACCCTCTTATACAGGCAACAGTCAAATAGGATGTGAACCAGGTCCTCTACCTTTGCCGCTCCGCAAATGCAGAGACGCTCATTGTACGGTATAGCATGAAATCTCCCATATCTGACCATTGTGTCAAGCTATTCGAATCTCGCTCTTGTAAATATCTCCCTAAGATGTTTTGGGAGTTGTAACTTCAAATAACTGTCTACTTGAAAAGTACGTTTGTATTTACTCAGCCATTTCAAGTTACCCACCTTACTAAGGATAGCTATATCAGTTTGTGCTTCTATATCCTTAATTCTTTGGGCAACTCTTTTTTTAGATTGTTCTCCTGTTACACAAGAGACAGGAAGGCCACAGCTTCTTACAAAATTTGTTAGTTTAGTGATCCAGGAGATTTGTGATTGTAGTTTTATTTGCTCTAGTAGGCATAATTTGGGGAGTCTATCAGTCTCCATTTCATTAACTTTGCACCAGTAGTTATAAGCTCTAATTTTAGATAATGCCTGAATTGTATGAATTCCCAATTCAGCTCTAACTGCTGCAGCAGATGTTCTTGGATCTGCACCCAAAATACATCTCAAGTGCTGGGACTGTGTTTGTTCTAGGACTGTGGTTGAGTAAAGACCACAAATTTCTGCTCCATACAAGAGCATTGTGGTAACCTTAGCCTTATAAACCTTGATTAATGGGGCTAGGGACCCTGGGTAACTATGGTTTTTTAGTTTGAGCAATAAATTCAAACGGGCTTTTGCTCTAAATGTACTCCATTGATGATGGCAGGCCCAAGATCCAGTCTTGGAAAAAGTTACGCCCAAATAAACAAAGGTGTTAACCTGTTCAATTGGTTCACCATCTAATTGCCACTTATGTCTCTGATGGTTTCTTCCAAACACCATTATTTTTTATTTAGATTTGCTAATGATTAGGGAGTTATCCTGGCAATAAGAGCTGAATCTTCTTAATAGCCTACGTAATCCTACTTGTGAGTATGATAATTTGGCTCCATGTTTTGTTCTTTTTTTCCCAAGGACTGGACACACAATAACATAGCAGATATGGACACAATTCTTTACAGGACACACCTTCTCCAACAAAAGGCTATGGAGCAAAATGGCTCAAGTTGCTGCCAAGCTCCAAGCAGGATATGCTGCTCACCAAAGATTGTGGTACAGACAGTTGGTGGATAGTTCTCTTGCCTCCTATAATAGCTGCCAATCCCCAGACATTGCTTCCACTTCCCAGTTTGCTTGCCATTTTCTGATCTCCCTTTTTAATACACACCCCACACCTACAGACTGTCTAAGCGTTTGTTTTTGTAAACTAAGGGTCTGGGTGGGGTGAGGCTGCCTCTGCACATCAGTGCATCCTTGAAAATGGCAGGGTGTGGCTCAAATAGTCAGAGAGCTGTTTGTGAGTAAGGTAGTGAGTAAAGTAATGACTGAGTGAATGCACAAGGAAAGTAGGGTGGGAAGCATTTCTGCCTGTCTGAAGCTGCTTTTCTCCAGGACAAACTGCAATCCTGCTTCACTTCCTCACACTTTTCTTGGCAGGGTGATGTCTCTGCTTCAGGGATCTAAGTCACTTTTTCCAGCACCAACATAACTTCAAACCATAGTTAAATTATCATAAGTGAAGGTCTATTGGTATCAAAGAGGACATGTTAGTTTGAAGGCTACATTAGATTTTGTGCACTATAATTTGAAAGTGGGCAAGATCAGGACCAATTTTGGGATGAATCAGATTATTTGAAGAGTTAACGAGCTGTTGGGAAGCTTAAGAATTGTTGTTGTTAGCTGCGAAGTCGTGTCCGACCCATCGCGACCCTATGGACAACATTTCTCCAGGCCTTCCTGTCCTCTACCATCTTCTGGAGTCCATTTAAGCTCACGCCTACTGCTTCAGTGACTCCATCCAGCCACCTCATTCTCTGTCGTCCCCTTCTTCTATTGCCCTCGATCTTTCCCAGCATTAGGCTCTTCTCCAGTGAGTCCTTCCTTCTCATTAGGTGGCCAAAGTATTTGAGTTTTAGCTTCAGGATCTGGCCTTCTAAAGAGCAGTCAGGATTGATCTCCTCTAGGACTGACCTGTTTGATCGCCTTGCAGTCCAAGGGACTCGCAGGAGTCTTCTCCAGCACCATAGTTCAAAGGCCTCAATTCTTTGACGCTCAGCCTTTCTTATGGTCCAACTTTCACTGCCATACATTGCAACTGGGAAGACCATAGCCTTGACTATACGCACTTTTGTTGACAGGGTGATGTCTCTGCTTTTTAGTGTGCTGTCTAGATTTGCCATGGCTTTCCTCCCCAAGAGCAACCATCTTTTAATTTCTTGGCTGCAGTCCCCATCTGCGGTGATCTTGGAGCCCAGGAAAATAAAATCTGTCACTACATCCATTTCTTCCCCATCTATTTGCCAGGAATTGAGAGGGCCAGATGCCATGATCTTGGTTTTACCAGCATAATATTGGGATAGAAATCATACTGTAATCATTTACAAAGCAAGAGTGATAAATATATGTGATAGTGCAATTAAAATAATTGAATACTTTGTCTTAGGCACAAATAACTAGCCAGATAAACAACTGATCTTAATGATAAGGAATAGTATCACAATCCAACACAAACTGTCACAGTGACATAATTTTTCTGCAGTCATTGAATAGTTCTTGGATTGATTATAGTACCACAAACCTGAATCGTTTTATATCCTCACATCATAATTCAACAAACTGAGGCTGACCTTTTGCAGTTTCTCAGAATTACTTCATGAGATGCTTGAAAGCCAAACACTGGTGACATTTTTGGTTTAAACGAGGGCTTTTCAACCGGTGGTATGCGTACCACCAGTGGTACGCAAGCCCCTGGCTGGTGGTACGCAAGCCCAGCCTAGCTAATTACAGTGGGGGAGGGAAAAAGTCAAAATGGAGCCACACAGACCTGGAGATCAGCTGGAGCTGCAGAGCTTGCCAGAATCCCCAGGATCTGTGGCAACATGCTAATTGGAGCTTACGGTGCACCCAGAAGAGAAAAGGAGGAGGGTGGAGAGACGAAAAGGTATAAACGGGGCAGACCGGCCTGTTTTCAGAGGAGCAGTGAGCGGAGCAACCAGTGAGGAAGGGTGAGTGAGCAAGTGGTGTGTTTGGGGGGGGGAAGGGCTAGCAAGCGAACGGCTCCTGCCCTGCTCGCTTGCAGAAAACATACTGCTTGCTAAGTGAAGCCCCAGGATCAGCGCCGGGTAGCCTGCTGATCCTGGGGCTTCACTTAGCAAGCAGCCTATTTTCCACAAGCAAATGAGCCGGGCAGGAGCCTGGAATCAGCTGAGCCATGCTCAGAAACGCTGATCCCGGGCTCCTGCCCAGCTCACTTGCTTGCAGAAAATAGGCTGCTTGCGAAGTAAGCTGGGCAGGAGCCCGGGATCAGCGTTTCTGAGCGCGACTTCTGATCCTAGGCTCCTTACCAGCTCACTTAGCAAGCAGCCTATTTTCTGCAAGCAAGCTGGGCAGCAGCCCAGGCAACAATGGTGCTTGCAGCTTTTCTGCAGGGCAGACCCAAGGGCTGCTTCGTTCCCACTTGGCCTCTCACAGGACCCAGGCTGCCTGCACTGGCAGAAAACGCGGTGCTTCTTTTTCCACAGTGGTGGCGCACAGGCATCGCTTGGCAACAGACTCTGTGAGATGTGCCTTTGCAGTGGGTTTCCCCTTCTGTTAGATATTGGAAGTTTGAAAGGCAAACTGCTCCAGGTATAAAAGTAGAGGGTCCAAACGGTGAGAGTCATGCAGCTCTCCGACTCTCTACTTCAGGCTGAAACAGTCTCAAAGTTGGGTCCGGAGATTACTTCGCCCGAAGGAAGTGTGACTTGGTAGCAATGCGGGTTTGTCTCCCTTCCTTTCGAGGAGGGATAAAAGTGTTGCTCTCTTCCTTCGGACAGGTGCAAATGTAACTTAAGAACAGTAGCTATGCGGCCAGAAATGGGTATTTCTCGACAACGCTGGGGAGAGCTATGGGAAGAACGATGTACACAGAGATGATTGGGGAACCTGGCTCCAACGCTGGGCTTCGGTAGGGGAGAAATGACTGGGAGAAGTAGCCGGTTCGTAATATAAGTGCCTGAAAATGGGAGGTGAACCGGCGACATCCCCGCCCTGCCTGTGCACGCGCAGAGGCTGAGGTGCATGCGCTCTCCTCTGCCTCTGCGTGCGCACAGGCAGGGCAGTGATGTCAGTGGTTTACTTCGCCCGGCCGCTCCGTGTGGATGAGAATGCGTCACTACTTTCCAAAACCAGGCTGGGATCTGGGCGGCATAGCACAGGACAATGGAGGGTGGGAAGGAAGGAAGGAAAGAAGGAAGGAAGGGACAATGAGAGAGAGGGAAGGCACCCATCCCAGTCCCACTCCCTTCCACCAGAGACCCACAGATTTCCCCCCCACAGGCACCCCGTAACCTGAGTGATGAGCTGGCCACGCCCTCCGGCCATTGATCACATGACCCTGGGACACTGAATGTTATAAGTATGAATCAGTTGCCAAGCATCCGAATGTAAATCACATGACCCTGGGGATGCTGCAACAGTCATAAGTGTGAAAAATGGTCATAATTCACTTTTTCCAGTGCCGTTGTAACTTTGAACAGTCATTAAGCGAATTGTTGTAAGTCGAGGACTACCTGTACTTTATCATTTTTTCCTCTTTTTTTTTTTGGTCAAGTTTTTGACACCTTGCTGGGCAACTGGTGGTACTCGGATATTGCCTTATCCTATAAGTGGTACAATGGATGAAAAGGTTGAAAAGCCCAGGTTTAAGCAATACCTGAGCTTAATTGTCCCTGGATTTAAGTCAGCATCATTATGGACATAAACTGAAGTATCACCAGGGTCAAAATGGTGGTCATAGTCCTTGACTTATGACAATTGTGCCCAAAATTTCTGATGCTAAGCGAGACAGTTGTTAAATGAGTTGTGCTGAAGAAAAGCTTGAGAACCACTGGCTTAAGGAATTCTAGCTGGGAAATTTAAACAAAAGTCATCTGATAGGAAAACCACTTTAAATCTAATTTTATTCTTACGATCATCATTTTCTGGCCAAAAGAGATATGATGACGATGATTTGCAAAAGCAGGTAGCCCTACTTTTAGATCAGCCACTCCACCGGCAAATGTTATCTGACCAGAAACGCCCCAGGTGTTTTTTGGTTTTTTTTTGTTTTTTTTGCTATACCTCCCCATCCCGGAATCCAGGAGAATCCTGAAAGTTATTTTGTTCCTGCAGAAAAAAAAGGAGGACAGGAAACTATTGCTGCCACATCCTACATACACACAGAGAGAGTTTCTTCCCCCAAGCCTCTTCTTGCCTCCCCAAAACTTTCTTTCCAGTTCTAGAAGCGCGCGCGTGTGCTCTTCCTTCTTCTCACCAGGCGCAAAAGAAAAACAGCAGCTTTTAGAACAGACGGAACCTCTTCCTCCTCCAGCGGGTTTTTTTTTTTTACCCTTTTGGCTCAACTCTATTTCTTGGCCCGCGATTCCTCCTGTCCCTTGCTCCCACCTCACTCCCGAGCCTTCCAGCTTTCTCTTCCCCCCCCCCCGTTTCCTCTGAGCTCTACCTTTTGCGTGCGCCTTTCCTGCACCGCGTTATTCCGCGCTCACCTTTGCTGCCAGCGCTAGTGACCGTGGAGTTCCCACAGCCCATCGCTGGCAACTCCGGCCGGTTCCCTCGCTGAGGGTGACTCCACCCCTCCCGAAACAGTCTGGAATGACAAAACGATCCGCTTCGTGCTGCGGCAACAGGGGTGAAAAAGAGAAGACGGTGGCAGAAGTCACGGGACGAGCGAGAGAAGAATCCGCGCCGAGGGGACCACTCTCTTTTATCCCGATCCGTCGTCTTGGCAACAACAGAAGCCAATCAGTGTTGCCTTCATCTTTAAGGATGCTTTCCTACTGGCCTAGCAGAAATGAGCGGGGTTTCGAATGGAGAAGGAAGGGGGTGGGGTTAAAAACGCAAGACTGGGCCAGTGGACAGCCAGCTGGTTCATAGAGAAACCCACTAGAATGATCATCAGTGAAGATTATTACTTTTCCCACCTTGCAATCCTCTCCTACCAACTATTCAGTACTACGCTGCCTTTGAAATTTGCTGTTTTTTTATTTATCTATTTATTTTACATCCCTCCTTTACTTTGCGGGATCATTATGTATACTTATTTTTTTCGCAACAACTACTCTGGACTGAGAAGAGTGACTGGTCCAAAGCCATCCAACTGGCTTTCATACCTAAGAATCATGCCAGCTGATTCATAGGGAGGCTGTCCCTTGGTTTCTAGCCCAGAACTACACCACTACATCAGACTAGCTAAATGGGCATGTGACTATCTTATCCAGTTAGGAATACAGAAATATATGTGGAAGGAACAGTGGGACGCATTCTTTATATATTTATCTATTGCCGTTAACTACATCTGCTAGGAGACACAAGTGCTTCCAAGAAGGCTTAAAATAGTATCAATTACCATTAATGGAGTAACAATGCCAGATTCTCTATCAACAGAGACCTCCTTGACAGAGTTCAAAAGGATGGTGAAAATCAAGCTGTTCTTGACAGTGTTCTAATCAGTTTTGGCTATCATTATTCTTTACATTTCTTTTTATTTATCTGTATTTGTTCTTTCTTTTTTTTTTTTATTGAAAAGTTTTAAAATACAGTTTTCCTTTAAACCCCCCCCCTTCCCCCTCCCTCCTCCCCTCCCTACCTCCCCCCTATCCCCCCCCTCCCCCTCTCCCTCCTCCCTCCCCTGCCTCCCCCCCTACTTCCCCTCCTCCCCCCCTCCCCCCCCCGACTTCCCAGAGCAAAATACAAGGTATATATCTAAAAAGCAATCATGAACAATCATATACTAACAATTATAAACTCTAAAATCCATCACTCTCTAGCTTATATAGAGTAAACCAATCCTTAATAATACTAAATATGTATAAAGAACTAAAATAAAAGAAAACTAGCGTCATTCCCATCTATGTTCTTCCACAATTCACTATTTCCTAAACATATTCTCATTTACACATCACAAACACCTATCCCTATTAACCTCTCTAGCCAAAATAGGCTATAATAGATAGTTCTTACACAAATTAACCCACAAAACTTTCTTCCTCTTCCTCTGTAATAAATTGTCCATTAATTCCAAATTAAAGATTCTGTATTTGTTCTTTCTTAATTATCTGTAAAAGGGACGTGGTGGCTCAGTGGGTTAGGACGCTGAGCTTGTCGATCAGAAGGTCGACAGTTTGGCGGGTCAAATCCCGAGTGCCGCTTAGCAGAGTGAGCGCCTGTTACTCGTCCCAGCTTCTGCCAACCTAGCAGTTCGAAAGCACGTAAAAATGCAAGTAGAAAAATAGGGACCACTGCAGTGGGAAGGTAACAGCGTTCTGTGCGCCTTTGGCGTCTAGTCATGCCGGCCACATGACCACGGAGACGTCCTCGGACAAGTGCTGGCTCTTCGGCTTTGAAACGGAGATGAGCACCGGCCCCTAGAGTCGGAAACGACTAGCACGCATGTGCGGGGGAACCTTTACCTTTACCTTTAATTATCTGTATTCCTATTTTAATATACACTGTGGATATTTTCATGTTTTTTATATCTTTTAACTAAACTGCTCTAAATTATTGCACCTGAAGCAAGTATAGAACATTCCCTCAGCTCCTGGTCATTCTCCCCATCCAGAGACCACTGCTTTGCAGTATCCTTGTGAAAAGCAACCATACAAAATGCAGCTTGGGTGATCTCACATTGTCTCTTTGTCCAGAGAGTGTTAAAGAAACTGATCTACTGGTTGGCTCTCTGTTCTTGGCTACAATCATTGGCTCTACTTTACATGGAGCCATCTTTTATCCCCCATTCTTTTTCAGATTTTCAGTATATGTGTGCGAATGTGCAAATAAATGTATTTGTCTGTGTCTTTCTGAGAATAATTTCTAGGAAACAGTTCAAAGTCAGTATTTTGAAGAGACTGTGGTGCAGTATGCATGCTGTAAGTCAAGTTTCAATAAACTGTGATCAGCTTTCATTGAAAAATTCCCTGGAAATATATATTTTGATAAGGTAAGATAACATATTTATGTATATATCTATTTACTTCATTTTGTATCAATTAATACTCGCCTTACCACCTTGAGTATTGGAAAACTTATTTGTTTCTCAGTTAACATCACAAAGTTTTTATACTTGGCAATCAATTTCTTGCAAAACTGTATCTAAAAGAGGGGAAAGGACAATGTACTGTAGGTATGATGTCATCAGACAAATGCCATAACTAATATATTTATATCAGATATTGTGACACAAGTATACAGTGGTGGTGGCTATTGCATGTTGAGGTGTTTATTGTTATTTTGGTGCCATTGGGATGTGTGCAAACTCCACTATTCATAATTATGAGCAGAAGGAGAAAAAAATGAGAACAAGAGAGAGTTTTGGTCACCATGATGTAGAAAAGATGTTGAGACTCTAGAAAGAGTACAGAGAAGAGCAACAAAGATGATTAGGGGACTGGAGACTAAAACATATAAGGAACGGCTGCTGGACTTGGGTATGTCTAGTTTAATGAAGAGAAGGTCGAGGGGGGACATGATAGCAGTGTTCCAATATCTCAGGGGCTGCCACAAAGAGGAGGGAGTCAAGCTATTCTCCAAAGCGCCCGAAGGCAGGACAAGAAGCAATGGATGGAAACTAATCAAGGAGAGAAGCAACTTAGAACTAAGGAGAAAGTTCCTGACAGAACAATTAGCCAGTGGAACAACCTGCCTCCAGAAGCTGTGAATGCTCCAGCAATGGAAGTTTTTAAGAAGAGACTGGACAGCCATTTGTCCGAAATAGTATAGGGTTTCCTGCTTGAGCAGGGGGTTGGATTAGATGACCTCCAAGGTCCCTTCCAACTTTATTATTATTAGTTTAGAGGGTGACATCTTCATATGTTGTTTCTGAGTGATGCAGAAGAATGTGGTGAATTGCAGTTAGAAACAGAATCACAGAACAGGTAACATTCAGTCTGATGTATTATTTCTTAAATATAATTCTGTATAGTGAAACTCTGCAAGCAATGCATACTGTGTGTTTAATGGGATTTACTGCCAGTTAGGTGGCAATCAGAATAATTAATGTTGGCTACTCATTCATTGTATCCATGATTTAACCATAGCTTATTGAACAAGTCATTGAATCTGATTAACACATAATGATAAAACCATCCATTCTTTATAAATTCAGCATTTTATTGTCTCTCTTCGGCATGTTAAAGTTTAGTCTTTTCTTCACATTATAATTGTGGCACCACTTTATGTCTTCTGAATCTGACTTTGCTTAAAGTTAAGAGTCGGAATACTGTGAGAGGGATCTAGGTGTCTTAGTGGGCCACCACTTAAATATGAGCCAGCAGTGTGCTGCAGCTGCCAAAAAAGCCAATGAAGTCCTAGGCTGCATCAACAGGGATAGTGTCAAGATAACTAGAAGTGATAGTATTGCTTTACACTGTGGTGGAGAGACCACCTTTAGAATACTGTGTTCAGTTCTCGTCCCAAAGGTACAAAAAACATGCTGAGATCCTGGAAAGTGCACAAAGAAGAGCAACAAAGATGATAAAGGGTCGGGAGGTTAAATCATATGATGAACAGTTGAAGGAATTAGATATATTTAGCCTATCAAAGAGAAGGATTGGGGGGAACGTGATAGCTGTTTTTGAGTACTTAAGGGGTTGACACCAAGAAGAGGGGGTTGACTTATTCTGGAAGGCATCAGAGGGCAGATCAGGAAGTAATGGGTGGAAGCTTGTTAAAGAGAGATCTAATCTGGAAGTAAGACATTTTCTGACTGATAGCTTGCTTCCTGAGTTTGTGGGTACTCCCTCACTGGAGATTTTCAAAAATAGACTGGACAACCATTTGACTGGCATAAGGTTCCTACCTTGAGCAGGGGGGTGAACTAGAAGACCTCCAAGATCCCTTCCAGCCCTATGATCAGGGCTTTTTTTCTCATAGAACGCCCAGAACGGAGTTCCGGCACATTTTTTGGATGGGACCTTGTAGGGTAGGCAAGGCGGGTTGTATGACATGTATGAGTTCCGGCACCTTTTTCTTTTACAAAAAAAGCACTGCCTATGATTCTATGATGATTTTATATTTGTTAATTAATGGGACTCTGGATTTTTTCTTGACACCTGGACTGGAGAAGATGTCATTTATGGATTTGCCTGTAGTTAAGAGTTGAATTTTGGAATCCTATGTTTTATATATTAATTAAAAGATGAAAAATAGTAAAACTGTTTATATTTGTGATGAGAGGGGGAAGTTGTTTTCTTAGAAGGGGTTCTTTTTTTTCTTTCTTTTTCTTACACCTTTTATTCTACTTTTTTGTTTTTTAGTTTTTAAAAACAATTATTTTTTTTAGTACTTACTATTGTTATTACAACTTTTAATATATATATTTTTTAAAAAAGGTACTGACAGAGAAGCATAAAAGCCTGTTTCCAGTGCTTTATATGGTATAAAATCTTGTTTTTTTACAGTCCTCCATAACAGCAGGCTCTTAGAAAAATAAATCATAAATCATTGGTAATCATTGATTTTTATTTAGCAGTACAGTTTACCCTCCTGAAAGAATGACAGTGTTATTGTGCAATTTCAAATGTGTAAAATGTCAAGCTTGTTTGCCACCCTAAGTGTTCAAAGCTGAAATCTCTTCTTTAACCTGTTTTATTTGAAGTGTTTATTCAGCTGGTGGGCACCTAGCTGGTTGGGAAACTGCTCCCCTCAGCTTGAGATGCCATGTTATGAGGAGATACTTAACAGAACAGAGGAAGCAGAGTTAGCTGTTATTTAAGCTGTTACCATTACAAGTTGTTACCATTACAACTGGGAGCACCATCTGCAGTTCCTCATGAGAATCATATTTTCTCCCATTTTATAAATGCAAATAGTAAATCATCAAAACTTCAAGGATAACAAGGAACAAAATCAATATATTTTTAGAATACAAACATTAACATGGGAATATATATATAGGTAGTCAACTTGCAATTGCAATTGAGCCCAAAATTTCAATTGCAAAGCCAGGCAGTTATTAAATGAATTTTAAGGTTTTTGCTATAGTTGTTAAGTGAAGCACACAGTTGTTAAGCAAAATTAGCTTCCTCCATTGACATTGCTTGTTGGAAGGCAGCTAGGTTACAAATGGTTATCATGTGACCTCAGGCAGAGCAAGTATCATAAATACATGCCAATTGAGAGGTGCCCAAGTTTTAATCATGTGACCATGCAGATGCTGCAACAGTTGTGAGAACTGGTATAAGTCATTTTTTTTCAATGCCACCATTAACTTCAAACGGTCATTAAACAAATAGTTGTAAGTCAAGGATTACCTGTATTTCTTTTGTTTTTCTTGAAATCATTTTCATGGTAAATTAATTTTTTAATTATTTTTATTTAGTTTTTAAAAAGAACTAGGTGAAAACGATACCTGGAGAAAAGCACACACAAACGTCTGTGTAATTAACAATTACATCAGTGACTTTTTCAAATTACAAGAACCACCTTTGTGTCACATTTGAGACTGGGGGAAATGGGAGTTTTAACTATAGTAACCAACCTGGATCAGAGGACAGAATGCTTGCTTTTTGCACTGAGGAAAAGGCCAAGGGAGGTAAGGAGAATCATACCGAAGCTTTTTCCCATTGCAAACGGGAAGTGATCACAAATGAAGCAGAACCTTTCTCAGGACTTTTCTGTGACTCTGAAAACAGTCAAAAATGTTTTTTTTTTGGTGACCATCATTTCCTCTAATGCATTATTTCAAATAGCTGAAGCAGAACAAATGTTTATTGTGTTTACTTTTAGACTAAGATTAGGCTAAGGTTATCTAAACCCCACTTGTGGGATAATATAATCACTTGCAGTTGCAGTTCTGAATGCAGGTAGAGATTGTCCTCCTTTGTATAATATGCCATGGCAGAATTTCAAGGAATGTTTTAAGAACTTTGAGCTTAGTTCAGAACAAGCTTGGTGCTCTTTGCTTTGGTTCTTCCCACCAGAAGGCAAGACTAGCAGATTATTGACGCTCCTTTTCAGAGTTTGGAGGGTGGTGGTAGTTGGGCATTTTTTCAATTTTATGATCATGTCCTCTATGCCAATTCCCCAAAGTTTCCAGAATATTTCCTATATTTATGCGGGTCTTTGACCATAATGAAGATTTGGTTTATTCTCTATACCTCTTTTACCTTATTTTTTTCCTCAATTGGTAGTTTTTCCTCACACATTAGGTTTTCTAAAAATGGCTCTTGGAAGTTAAGATGATGCTAAAGATTACAGTAGTACTTTCATTTATTCTTGTGTTGACCTTTTAAATCACTCAAAAACCACAATTCTAGTGTATAATTCAATTGAAAACACACACATACATACCTTATGCTTATAAAACACGTTTAAAAACAACGTACAAAACTGTAATGATCAACTGCAGTGAACTGCATGGTGATCATCATCTGCAGTCAACAATAACAATGAATACAGAATTTAAACTGTAATTGTTAGACACAAAAATAGTCACAAATTGAAATTCACTCTGTGTTACAAATAGAAAAGAAGTTTATTAAGACTTCACAACAAGTCTAAAAAATAATGTAGCCAAACACTGAACCACACCCCAAATTCCAAAATCACATATTATTATACATCCTATCGCGACGCCCCATTCCCTCCCCCCTGGTCCCATTGGCTTAGGCTTTGGAGGTTACAATCTATCAGAAGCGCCTAAACAGAATACACTATCTCTGCCCCTGTTTGCTTACATTATACTAATAAGATCCCTCCCCTACTATCCTGTTTCTAGAGATGTCTCCCATGTTCTACACCTGCCAGGGGTACCAGGCACCAGAAGGTACTTAAAAACAATTCCTAGATAGTGACTCACATTTGGGCCCCATAGTAACTCCTGTTCTCCCCCTCCCTCCACCAGAGGCCTATATTTTTCCCCATATTCTCAAAGCATCTACTCAAGCAATTGATTATAAAATGATTATTATAAAATATAAAATATGATTACATGATACTAAAAGCATATATATTTTTATTTTTTAACTTCGTCACTACTTCCAAGTTATTTTCCACATAATGATAAACCAAATTTTTTTTTTCAAGGGCTCACACTTTAGGAATCATAAATATAGTTTATGCAGTTCATTAAACAGAAAACGCAACTGGGGATCATCACCCCCATCCCAGGGTCAGGAAGAATCAGCATTCTAAGAAAATCTCCAAACTCTGCAAAACTGCAAATATTTAAACAGGGAGCAATCCTCCTTCGAAGCAACCCCATGAACACTGAATATGCTCAACTGGGGAGGGGAAATGAAAATGAGACTAAACTACTGTACAGCATGCTGGAAAAAAAAGGCCTAGCTGCCTAACAACTTGGCTGGGAACACTCCACGCTCTAACATTTAGTTATAACCCTCCCTTGCTGATTGCACTTTGCGTCTCTGCTCTTTGCCTTAAGGTTGTAAGCAGGGTGGAATGCACACAGAAGAGTTAATGAGGAAGATCCTCAGTGCCACACTTCCTGCTGCTCTCCATTTCTCGTCCTGCCAGAAACAGGAACTAAGAGGAGGAGTCCTAGGCGAGGCGTTTGCTTGCCTGTTGACCGGGGCTGGGCATGCAACAGGCGGGAGTACAACCTGTTTAACACACCCCTGGGTTCGTGGGCTGCGCCTCTGGCCCCTTTCTCCCTTCATTTTAGTGTGGAAGAAAAGGAAAAGGAGGCTCCGGCGGAAAGACTCCGGATTCTGCAGGCGGTTTCCTCGCGCATTCGCTCTCCTGGGCGAAGCGACCCAGCGTCCAGATCCGACGTGTCAGCAAAAACGCCTGGCCATCGCTTTCGCAGCTGAGCAAGCTTACGTGATTCCCGATCGCCTCTCCAGCGCCAGGCAATGCCCGCCGTCGACAGACTTCGCCTAGAAGACGCTCTGCAAGATAGTCCGCAGGTATCGGATCCCGGACGAGGCTTCAGTGCACCTGATCGGCGGTTTGGGAAGGGATGGCGCAACAGATTCCGTGCAAAAGCTACCTGCCGTCCGGGCGAGGGACAAGGCCGGGGGCGGGGAGGGGTAGAAGGAGAAAAAGGTTTGACGGTAATGATCGGGAAGATGTGATTTAGCCGAGCCTGTTTTTATGGATAGAGTTTATGGTCGCATCAAAGCAAATCTGAGACTGCATTTATCGTTTCACAACAAGCATAGGAAAATTACCTTCTGCAAAGACTGCAGTCTTCACAACTATTATTCAAATGATATTGTCGCGCCTTCTTCCTTCTGTTCCATTTTATTATTTTTATGGTACCAAGAGAATAACAATATTATTTAAACTGACCAAGTGCTGTCACTAAAATATTCAAAGTTCTTTGGCGATCAGAGATGTACTTCGCATCACATAATGACAACCCAATCTTTAGTATTTAAGGATCCTGATGTAATATATAAAAAAGAGCAGGGTTCTTAACTATCGTAATAAAAATAACGCTCCTTCCGCGCAGTTGCTGTTATGGCAATGTGTCTTTTCTCAGGTTATAACTTGGAAAGGAAGGGGAGTAGGGAAGGGTTAACAAGGACTGAGGCAGTATACCCTGGAAATATTAATGAGTTTTTGGATGGAGGAGGTGGAGACACCAAGTACTGCAACTTTATTAGTGTATTTGCTCCAATTTGACAAATCTAGGTCACTGAAGAAAAGTGAGGAATTTTGCAGGAAAGAAAAACAATAACTATCTGAAAGCAGCTGGGAGAAAAAACAATGGTTTGGAATGATAGGTGGTGAATTAAGGTTAAATATTGAGACTCCACAATTAAAAATTATGCAGGACAATTCAAAGTGGAAGGAGGAGATTGATTGTTCAAGGCTGGTGAATTTGGGGATCTTGGTAAATCCTTATGGTCAGTCAACTGCTGTTAGCAAGGACCAAATGACTTTATTAGCAAACAGCCCTCTCCCTCTTCTGGTTTTGGATCTTTGTTAAGCATTGCAAAAGAGTCTTTTGGTTCATTGACAAACAAAACAATATAATGTGACTCATGCAAATGGATGCAGGTGCTTACTGGACAATAATTGAATATAAAACAATTGCCACTATGGACAGGATATTTTTTTAGAACCCTGCATTCCCACAATTGCTGAAGTTATGGGCTTTCATGCTTATTTATAATTTATAAAATCCACATGTTTCCTTGATTTGTAGATTTATTAGATATAGTTGTTTAGCTACAATTTTTCAGTGAAGGCGTGTTCACAGAAGTAATTTAGAAATTGAGACAGTCCAGAAAAAATAATAAAGGCCTATCACATAATTGTGTCTACATATTGAGAGATCCAAGATGTTATACTTTGGTCTAATCAGAAACTAATTTCAGTTTTTATTTTGGTCAGTTTTCCAGTAACTAGTATTTTTAAATACTAACTATAACAAAAAATGAACAGATTCAAAGTGAACAGCAGTTAAAATTATACAAAAGCAATAATATCCATATACACCATGATATATTTACAATTGGAAGAAAATAACGTTTACTATCATTAAATGTACTTACTATCTAACTTACTGCTGTCCTCAGCATCTGCTTCACTTCTATCAGTCATCTTACTTTATTGAATAAACAAGTGTTCAGATCCCTTTTAAATCATTTGTCCAATGAATAACGAAGAAACTTCTCAAAATATTTCCCCTTAGCCCAGGTTTCAGACATAGAATATGATCAAATCCTTCTTCCTCTAAGATCTCCAAATGCTTTTTCCCCCTGAAGTTGCCCTGTGTATTAACATAAACTCTGTGGCTTCATGCTTTAATTTATCAGCAATCATTTGGTGAAGTCTACATAATTAGTCTTTATAGTACATAATGGTTGTATGAATTTTCTCTGTTCTCCTGACTATGTTGGCTCCTCCCTTAACAACTTCATTTGAATCATTTCCTGATATTCCTCCTTAAAAATTACATAATCCTCCTCTAATCTGATATCCTCAGGAGTTTGGATTAAAATTCCCTTTTTATCACCCTGTAATCTCCAAGTATTTTTTGTTTGTTTACCTTTGCTTCCATTCCACTTTCCATTACTCTGGTTTCTCCTGCAGTGACCTGTTGAGAGATAAAATTACCCTTTCGTGCTCAGTAATGGGCTAATACAAATAATGCAAATAGGCATATGGAATATTAAGATATTGCATTTTAAATTATGTAAACCCAATGTAATGTACACACTGCTGTGCATTTCTACAGCATATAAATGGAAATAATATAAACATACATTTGGAATTAAAAACCATACTCCCCCACACTTACAGTTCTCCGGAAAAAAACCTTTCTAAGCCTAGATCTGTTTGGAGAAGTAATTCTTCATTGAGGTTAATAGAATGTATGAGTGGCCCTTAAATCTCCCTTAGAATTTTTGTTTGAAGGGGTGACCCATATTAGACATCTAAAACTAAATAGGTTACCTGGTCACAACCTTCCCTAGTACAATGAAATGTATTTAAGCATTTATTCCTAATCTGGTGTAAATATTTATTATCCTACAAACATGTAAAACAAGCTTGTGTCTTTTTTTGCACCTTTCCCTTTTATAAGTGACTGTGCAAGGGATTTTCCCCAATGCAAGCAGCACTTTCAAAACATTTATCTCAGTGTTTCTCAACCTTGGCTGCTTGAAGAAGTGTGGGCCCAGAATTCCCCAGACAGCTGACATCTTCAAATGGCTGATATTTTCAAATGGCCAAGGTTGAGAAACACTGATCTATCTGATGATGCCAGAAGCCAGGGTCATCTAATAAATAGAGGGAGTCTTTCGTAGATGGTGTGGTTTTACTGTGGAATTTATTCCTTCACTATACAGGTAACATCTGCCAGATTTAATTCCACAAGAAAAGACTACGGGGTGGTCACTAGTACCAGTGGCTCTGTGTACAGTAATAACAATTGTTGGCTCCCTAAGCTTATGTCCCACTTGTGGACTTCTTGTCAACAACTAGGTGAACAAAACGCTGGTTCACAGAATCTTTGGCAGATGGTATCTCTGTTGAATGATTTTTTTTATAATTAAGGTGTTGCTAATGGAAGAAAAAAGTGAGTGATACTTTTATTCAATATTTCATTTATGTTTGTTTTTAAATGCTTCAGACCCGCTCCTTGTTGAGCGTATTTGAAGAAGATGCTGGAACACTCACAGAGTACACCAACCAGCTGCTTCAAGCAATGCAGCGAATCTATGGGGCACAGGTAAGTTAGTTTCCATGAAATACATTGAATTTTTTCCCTTTCCTTTTCTGAGATACATTTTTAATTTTTTCTTGTACTTTCTCTTACAGTTCAGCTACTGTTAATACAGGTAGTCCTTGACTTACAACAGTTCATTTAGTGACCATTGGAAGTTACAATGCCACTGTAAAAAGTGACAGGACCATTTTTCACACTGCATTGCAGCATCTCCATGGTCACGTGATCAAAATTCAGATTCTTGGCAACTGACTCATATTTATGACTTTTGCAGCGTCCCAAGGTCATGTGATCCCCTTTTGTGTTCTTCTGACGAGCAAAATCAACAGGGATGCCAATTCACTTATCAACCATGTTATTAACTTAAAAACTGGAGTGATTCACTTAACAACTGTGACAAGAAATATCATTAAATGGGGCAATACTAACTTAGCAAATGTCTCACTTAGCAACAGAAATTTTGGGCTCAATTGTGGTCATATGTTGAGGACTACCTGTAGTTGAGTGTTGATCTGGGGTGGGTGGGAATAGGCCCAGAAATTTTGGACATCAATTTCCATCAGCCTGCCCAATATAGCTGTTGGCAAGGAATTGTCAGTGTTGTAAGCCAACATATTTTGAAGACATAAGTTGTTACTCCTAATCTATACATCATGTAATCTGGTCTTTAGAAACTTCATCTTCTGAGGTAAAAGAATACTTTTGCTGTTATTGATCATTGTATGGGAAATAGATGTTACAGAAATAAAGGAGCCCTTTAAATTTTCATATCCATTTCATTTTCTTTACCTTTGTCTGTGTATACAAAGGCCAACCCTTACTGTTTACATACGAGTTCTTTAAATTATAGCTGTGGGTTGCATCACCACTCTTAAAACGCCAGGTGGAATATCTGAAGCTCAGCATTTTATGGAGCATCTCTCTCTGACCTCCGTGGACTTGCATCTTATTTCAAGATTAATTTCATCAGAAAAGCGATTTATTAACCTAGTTTGAATTACTGCAGAGATGAGTGTTAGTGGTTTTGCCCAACATAATATTCTTAATGCTTATTTGAGAAAAGAGATGAAGTCAATTGTTCTTTGTAAAGTATGTAACATTTTGTGATAGATTTCAGCTACAGCATGAGGGCAGTTTTATTGGTCTTGCAATTTTGTGAAAAGAATAAAAAATTAGCTTTATTGAAATAATTGACATAAATGAAATGAGATTGTTGTGGCTTTAAAAAAGTGATTTTGCTGAAAACTTGTATATTGTTTTATCTGCATGCTGCCGTCTTTTTTCTTCCTACATAATTGGGAGGACCTTACCAGTGTGTCTTCTCACTTTCTTCAATAGCAGGCCTGTCATGTATAAATCCTGATTGGTTACCACTTTCCAATTTAAAGATTCAAGATAGTTTCTTTAGAAGTTGAGCAACATTTGTTTTAAATTATATTTAATTCAGGCAAATGACAATGTTAAAAAAGCAGCACTAAAATGTGACAGCAGTGGGTTTTTATTACCACAATTTTATCTGTAATCTTTCCTCATTTGTATGGTAAAAATTGCAACAGATAACTAATAATGAGCAGTGTGCTAAAGAGCACTGCAGATTTCTACTTATTAAGGAAGCAGATTGCAGGAGATCCAGTAATGTATGGATTAATGGATTAATTTATTAATCTGCTTTTGGGGGGAGAGAAACTTAATACAAGAGCCTAAAGTCATTCAATCTTCATCCAATCCAGATATATGCTTCTAAGAAATAATTGTTATATAGATTAGAAATAGAATAAATACCAACAGCCCCCTTTGAGGTGAAGCCTGTGACTGTAATACAAAATTGGAGTCTTAGATAATATTTTTTTAAAGTCTCGGCTATACCTAGAGATTTGTTTCTTTGCTAAAGTTATAATCTGCTTTTTCATAAGGAGCAAAGGAGCTCCTCCCATTTTTTTCACCACACCAATAAGTCAAGTTGGGCTAAGAGAGAGTGACTGACCCAAAGTCTCCTTTGGATCTTCAGTGGCTGAAGGCAGACGTGACTCTGGGTCCAAATATTACCCAGTCCTGACTCTACATATCTGGATAGAGTCTTCTTTAATAGTTGACTTTAATGTGAATTCTGTTCTTTAATGGTATCCAATAAAAGACATTGCCTGAGCAACATCTTGGACCAATCTGCCACTTTTTGCAATATAGCGAATCATTTAAAAGTCAAATCCAGTCCTTCTTTGGAAAAAGTTGTGTAGCCCTTTCATTGTAAATCTTTAAGTGTTTATGTGCATCAGTAATGAGACACATTCTCTCTTTATAGAATGAAATGTGCCTAGCAACACAACAGCTTTCCAAGCATCTTCTTGCATATGAAAAACAGGTATGCGCAGTACAGTCTTTTCCTGAGCAATTTCTACACTGGGAAGATGAAAAGTAGACATAGTTTAACCATCCACTAGTATTTTGCTTGATTATCTGCACAGATTACAAGGAGACTAACTTGTTCTGACATACTCTGGTGGCCAGAGGTGTGGCAGCTACTAAGGCCTTGCTTTCTTCATTTGAAATGGCACATGGAATTGATTCTTAAAACTCAAACAACCGTGTCACTTGTCATCATTTCTCTCTTCACAGCAGTGGTGAGGTACCTAAGATGTTTTCAGGGAGGGTAGAAAATGTTAAGATGATAACAAAAGCCACACAATAGAACCTTTAAAATGGGTAAAGCTTCAAACCTACCTATCTTGACTCTTTGCACCCCTTTTTAGATACCCTGGGAGGTATATATGCCCCACTGATGTTGAGAAAGATTTTGTTGGCATTTCTATCAGTGGGTCATATTGGTAGGAAACTTTAAAAATGTTAGAAAGCCTATATGTAAGTGACTCACACTGCTATTTTGCAGAAATTTGCAAAAGGTTAGTGCAGTGAGATTGTAATCTATGATTGGGGTAGAGTTTCTATCGCTTTGGATTATAAATAACGAGAGGCTGGCTCTTTTTTCTCCTTGGCTCACAATCTTAATCTTAATCTTGCTGAGTAAAATACTTATTATTGAGCTAAACGTGAGCTGAGCCTTCTTAGACTCGTTCTCATTTCCTTCTCAGATTAAGTGCTGCCATTAATTCTTGTTAACTTACAGAATTTTGCCTTGGGGAAAGGAGATGAAGAAATGATATCTACCCTTCAGTCCTTCTCAAAAATTGTGGATGAGGTAATCCAAATTATAACTTGATTTTCTCTCTTTCACTCTCCTCATTAGGACATAAGGATGCTAGAAAAAAAAAGAGCACTTAATGCTTGGTGTGGATCAGAAATGACTGCAGCTAATATAATAAAAAGGAGTCATTCTGCTTTTCTATGAAGAGTCTTATTAAAGCCTTTAACAGTTTTTAGTTCAGGATGGTGACATTGAGTGCAATAGGTTTATTATTATCACTGTTACTATTATTATTTACTAGTACATAAAATACTCTGGAGGTTATTGCCATTTGAGAGTTTTTCTATTTGTACCCATTGGCATGTGAAAGGTGAGAATTAGTTCACGAAGATAGTATTTATGAAGAAAACCTGAGCTTTACAGTAATAAATGTGTGAATCTGTAAAGTGCTTATTTTTTGCAGTTTGCACTTAATATTCTCATCATTGCCCAAATGCAGTAAAACCATTTCCAAGTTTTCACATTGTAAGGCAGGAATAAAATACCTGTAGCCTTCCAATTACTGTTGAACTTCAAAATCCCAGGAGCCTAAATGTCATAATCTAATTAATTTTCCCACTCGTGTTCATAGACTTTTTGCCATCTCCTTATCCTCAGATGTTCTAATGTCATCCCTATACAATTTTTATTACAGTCCACAATTTTTCAGAGGCAGACAGGGAATTTTTGCATTTTCTAGCAAGTTGGTTTCTGCTATGTCTTCCACTTTGGCTTGATCTCAAACAACTTCATTATTCCAAACTTGTTTTCTCTTAGGGATTTCACATCCTTTTTCCGTATGGTTTCCATTGTTTAATCACACTCAACCAAAATCCACAATTCTGTGAACTACTCATCACTAAAACAATAGTAACTTTTGTAGAGCATTAGCTGTTGCAATTTGTCTTAAACAGTCTTGAGATTTGCATTTGGGGAGAGAAGGGGGAATTCTTTAATCTCTGCTTTATGTAGCTGACTTGGTTAAGCCTCGGAGAGTTGAGCCTGATTAGTACTTGGTTGGGAGACCACTAGGAAATCCAACCTAGTGTAAGCTAGATTAAGAAAGAAAAAAAACATTCTGGAAAAAAGAAGCCAGTGGCTTTTTTTCATATCTTGGAGAGAGAAAATTCATCTCTTTTAATAGCACAGTTCTATGTATGACTATGCATACACAAAAGCACTATAGACAAAACGTATCAGCACTTGTGAGAATTCAAGTACAAAATAGTTTTTGTTGAAGAGTCCATTATCCTGTCCATCTTTTTAACAGGATGCTTAACAGTGGTATCCTGGGGCTAAAATGTGGCAAGGGGTTTGTCAAATATGTAATACTGGTAGGTCTTCAAAGAAAGTTTCTGTGTTCTTCTCCAGATGCCCTCCCTTTCCCACAGCGTAAACCATTTAGTAGCCCTTGTGTTTGTTAATGATGATGAATCATACCTTACGTCTACTTCTTGTATTTATATATCAACCCACACATGAAAATCAATAACTGTTTAAAAACCTCCCTTGGATATTACAGTGTTCTGCTAGAAAAAGAAAAGAAAGAAAAACATAACAGCTATTTGTTTGGTTTGGATAAAAGAGCTACATGGGCAAAGCAATACGATGTGCGAATGAAACTGAAGTTTGCAGAATCAATATAAACATTCAAGTTAATTTTGCTTCAGAGCCTCTCCTTAAGTAAACTCTTCAGTCATTTGATAACATGGAAACTTTCTTGCTCAACTGAAGCTATACAGTGAGATGTTATTTGTGACTTGAGTCTTACTTGCATTTTGTAAAGTAAATCCCTTTGGAATTTTTGATGGAATAACCTCAGTGTTCAACTTCATTCACTTTTAAGATAGGATGAGTTTTATCATTAGAGGCAATTCAGATAATACATGCAGACATTCCAGATTTTGAACTTGGACACCATGTGGGAAAACTGCAGTGTGAGAGATTCTCTTGATCAGCCTTTACAAACTGCTGCCTTCTGAGTGAGTTAAGTTGTGCTTCCAATTATCCTTATGCTGGCTGGAGAAAAGTTGCGCTACACAATTGGGAGCACCATCTGCATTTCTTCGTGAGAATCAGATTTTCCCCTGTTTTATAAACACAGATAGTAAATCATCAAAATGCTAACAAGGAACAAAATCAACACATCTTTAGAATGCAAACATTAATATGGGAATACATATACAGGTAATCCTCAATTTACGACAGTTGCTAAGTGAATCACTTTAGTTACTAAATGAATCATGTGTTTGTTAAGTGAATCTGGCTTCCCCCATTGACTTTGCTTGACAGAAGCTGTTTGGGAAGGTTACAAATGGTGATCACATGATCCCAGAACAATGCAACTGTCATAAATACATGCCAGTTGCCAAGTGCCTAAATTTTGATCATGTGACTAGGGGGGATGCTGCAGTGTTCGTAAGTGTGAAAGCCAGTCATAAGTCACTTTTTCCAGTGCCATTGTAACTTAGAATGGTCAGTAAACGAGTGCTTGTAAGTCAAGGACTATGTGTAAATATAAACTGAAGAAGAGATGTAGTGAAATCATTTACATTTGAAAGTTCACTCCAGAAACTTTTTTTCTATAGATGAAGATAATCTGCTGGGATCTGCTTTATAGACATAACTTATTCTGTAAACCAAGCATGGATGAGTCCTTAAGGAAGGTTTTAAGACTCTGGTTAATTTTTCTTCCTTTCTTCCCCCCTTGCCCTCCCCAATACTATTCATCAAAACAGATGCACTTTAAGTACTCTTTTATTGATCAAAAGATATTCCACAAAAAACCATCAGGCTACTAACTTCTTATTGAGGCTGATTTATTTTTGAAGGTTTCCTACAGTGAACAAGACATAGGACTTGACAGCTAAAAAGGCATCTGACTGTCAGTCATTTAATCCCTGCAATTATAATGGAGATTAATAGTAATAAAGTTCAATATTTAACTATTCTACATTAGAAAGTTGATAATTCCATATTAAGAGATTCAGAATTTAGAAGAAATACTGTATGCATATATAGATCAGGAGATTGCTGAGATGTGAATACATACAAAATGATTTTGAAGATAAATATTCTTCTAATATATTTAAATGTATTTTATATATATTAGGCGGGATTCCAATCTGGCTGTATAGAAATAATGTTGGTTTTCTTCAATCCAGTGTCAATTTTTTCTTCTTTTCTCTAATTTCCTTTGCTTATATCAGCTTTATTATGTTTATTACCTAGAGATGAAATTGAGGCTGAGAGATATTTCCAGGGTTGTAGTACCAAGATACTATCATTGCTTTCCTGTTTTTCAGCTTAATGTTTTACACACTGAACTGGCAAAACAGCTTGCAGATACAATGGTTCTTCCTGTCATCCAGTTTCGTGAGAAAGATCTTACAGGTAAATAATTGAAATGCTTCTTCCTGGTTGGGAATTTCCACAGGCTGTCTTCTCATGAGATAGTCCTCATTTAACGTCCATCATTTCAGTGACCATAAGTTATGAAAGTGCTGAACAAAGGGACTTACGACTGGTCCTTGAAGCCCCAGATGGTCACATGAACAAAATTTGCTCCTGCCCTCATTTACAACCCCCTTTTGGCCATCTGCCTACGTGTTGTTGCCAGCTGGCCCCTACTGAGCAGTCCAGTGCACTTGCCACAAATGCACCTTATTTGTGTCAGTCCAGCCAGGGTCTCTGTTGCAGTTGCACCCCATTGAGGGTCTGTGCTTATGTTCTGCTCAGGGCTTCCATTTGAGCCACATCCGGGGCCTCTGTTCATTAAAAAAGGACCAGTGTGGCATGCAAAAGGAGGCCAGTGTACAAACCTGACTGGTGGTGCAACGTGGAGTGGGGGTAGTGGCTGGCAGGGCTGGGTGATGGGGCAGCTATCAGCAATGGGTAGATGGGTTGCCCAAAGGGCAGAGATGAGAGAAACATAAATGGATGGGGTGAGTTGAAGTAGAGGCAGCCCCTTAATCTTGCTGTTGTTGCTGAATGGAGCATTTATGTGCTGTTTCATTTAACAATCCTGTCAGTTAGCAACAGAGTTGCCAGCACCAGAGGACTGTCTGTATATGGTGTCCCAGAGAGAATATATGAATAGAAAATTAAAGGGAAGAAATAAGCTATTTTTTATTTAAGAAATCTCAAAAGATATAGGCAAGAATAATATATTGAATAATAACAATATTGAACACAGTCCAACTTACCAGAACATTCCCCTACATATTTATTTTAAAATAAGATGGACAGTCCTGGTGGGTGTGGTTACATTACAAAAACGGGGAAAAATGAAGGGAATGAGATCTTGTCTACAGCCTTCAGGCTTTTACCCATCCTAGTCATTTCTAGATAGGCTGCCAGATTCTCCTGCTGTATTGGCCAAAGGAGTTCTGGCCATTGGATTCAAAATAGAAATTGTGATAAAACAAAGATGCTACAAGAATAGCAGCTTTCCATCCCAGATTTTCTTGGGTTGATTAATAAAAACTATTTGGTGAGAACTGTACAGAGGTTTTTAAGTAAAGCAGATGGAAGAGTTCTATTTCTGTCCAGGATTTAATCCACATATATGAAAAAATATGTAATACAAATATTGTTGGTTTATCTTCTTTACTTCCTCCCTAGAAGTAAGCACTTTGAAGGATCTCTTCAGTCTTGCAAGCAATGGTATGTTGCACATTTTATCTTTGGTTTAATAGAATTCCCTGGTACATGTGCAGCTTCAGTTGTGAGGCTCAGAGGTTGCCTTTTCTTTCAGAACATGACATCTCCATGGCCAGATACAGCAGGCTATCCAAAAAGAGAGAGAATGGAAAGGTATGTGTTTCCAGTTTTAGATTATTTTTTAAAAAAAACAAATTCTAGGCAGAAAAATGTAGAAAAATGCAAGTGAGCAGAAACCTGAATGTGACACATCTATGTCATAGAAATAAAAATGTGATGGAAAGATTGCTTAAAATTTATGGTAGCGTTTGAATTATTTGGACGTGCCTTTCAAATGATGGGTGCATCTCTCGGAATGAGAGTCCTGATTGTTAAAATATGCAGTATAATCCAAGTGCTTTCAATAGACTTTGATGTGATGTTATCTGTTGTATGTTGCATTCTTCAGCCTCTGTTGAAAAAAAAGCTGACTGCTGATACTTGTCTGGGTTTTACAAACATTTTATTGTTCAGCTAAAGGCTGAAGTTGTCAAAGAGGTTGCCAGTGCCCGAAGGAAACAGCATCTGTCATCATTACAATATTACTGTGCCTTGAATGCTTTACAGTATCGTAAACGAATTGCGATGATGGAGCCTATGCTAGGATACGCACGTTCACAGGTATGTAGCCGAAAGCAGCACAGTTTTGTAGCTAAGAAAGGAGCTGTGAATTATTTTATAGTACAGTGGAATATCTTATTTGCAAATGGTGTTTCATATGTCTGAGCGTGATATAGCTCCTAATATTTCAGCCACTTTATATTCAAAGCACCTGTGTTCCCTAATATTGTAAACCAAACCTCTGATCATTTTCTTGAGTGAACTATAAAAATGTATAAATGATAGTCTACTCTTAAAGTAAACAAATGTTTATTAAATAAATTGTGTGCGGAAATTTCCACGAGTTTTAACTGAAGTGAAGAATATTGATGGTACAAGAGAGGATACTTGCAATGATTTCTTACACAAAGAGAGAGAGAGAGAGAGAGAGAGAGAGAGAGAGAGAGAGGGATTCAAGATCATATAAACTGAATTTCAATGATATATTTTGCCTATAAACAGTGTTTCTCTTGGTACCCACCTGGCTTATTCTTTTTAATCCTTTTATTTACATTTTTCAAAGGTTCTAGGATTATATTTGTCCAAAATACCCTTGAATTCCACATTGCTCCATTGATATCCAGAAGAGTAAAAGCAAGCTGTAAATTAAGAGTGAATCTCCTGCCAAGGGTTGGGCATCTAGAAACTGTATAAGTGTTTTGCACTAAATATACCCATGGTGACTATTTTATGAATAAGCAAGCCACCTTTTTCTCTAAGGATCCACGAAAATCTCTCAAAATACAAAGTACGTTTTCTCACCTCAAGGCTTCAAGATCCTTGGAGTGAGCCATTTGCTAATCAAAGTCTTCAGTAGTAGTATTCCAGCTTCCTTTTTATACTTTTCAGATTAATTTTTTGAAGAAAGGAGCAGAGATGTTTTCAAAAAAACTGGATGGCTTCTTAACATCGGTTACAAATATGGTGCAGAGGTAACATTATATTCCAGCTTAACATTGCTTTGCAGTTTGAGGAGGGAGGAAAAACATTGCTTGTATTGTTCTTACCTACATGAGCAAGAAGGGAGAGGGAGAGAAAGGGAGATTGAATTGTCTTGATGTGAAAATACAGTTGAAGACCTGTTCAGCTGTGACTTATATTGAAATCCAACTGATAATTGGCCATGCTGGCTTGTGATAATAATACTTGTACTCCATACATCTGAAAAATGTTGGCATATAATTTATGCTGCCTAATCAGGGATCTTGAAAGTAACTGTGGTTGTTTTTACCTCCCACGGTACACCTCTATAGAGCTGCAACGTTTAAATACAGGAAATGGCACTAAAATAGTTTGCCTAGAGCTAAGCTGCAACATAACGTATCACAAAAGTGATTTCTAAAAAGTGTTGTCCGCATTTTACAGGGTACCTGATTTGGAGCTATGATCAGCCTAAAATGTTTATCATGTAGGATATATATGAAATCATGCTGCCATTGTGATTCATAATTACTTGCAAATGCACATTTTTACATTGGTTTGTAGCTCTTAAGTGCTTATGAAAAACATATTTATAAATAATCGTTAATGCCCAGTTGTATTAATTGCACACATAAAAGTTCATAAGAAGTAGCATGATGGTGAAGTGCTTTAATTTTATTTATGTATTTCAGCATCCAAGAAGAATCAGATGCTGAAGTTGAAGCAATGCGGGTATCTCAGCAAGATCTGCTTTCAGTTGGTGAATCAGTATATACGCCCGATTTTGATGCTTCTCCTGTCATCAACAAAAACCTTATCCAGAAAGCAGGCTACCTTAACCTTAGAAAGTAATGTGGAAGCTCAGTAATGTTTTATTTATCTTGGTAAATTGGTCATTTCAGCTTTTGGGGGGGGTGGGAATTATCAGTACTCCTACCTAATTCGGACCAATAAGAGTGCTAAAAATAAATGAAACACCATTTTTTCAATTTACTTTGAATCTTAAAGGGTGATAAGATGCTTCTTGTACTATGGAAAAATGCACTAGTAATTAACGTGCATAGGAATCCAGATATGGATATAGGCATATATGAGGGACTTTTTAAAGGTACATACATATAGGCATATATGAGGGACTTTTTAAAGGTACATACATATAGGCATATATGAGGGACTTTTTAAAGGTACATACACAGTAGGCTTCAACAGGGAGGTAAAGGTAAAGGTAAAGGTAAAGGTTCCCCCGCACATGCGTGCTAGTCGTTTCCGACTCTAGGGGCCGGTGCTCATCTCCGTTTCAAAGCCGAAGAGCCAGCGCTTGTCCGAGGACGTCTCCGTGGTCACGTGGCCGGCATGACTAGACACCAAAGGCGCACGGAACGCTGTTACCTTCCCACCGGAGTGGTCCCTATTTGTCTACTTGCATTTTTACGTGCTTTCGAACTGCTAGGTGGGCAGAAGCTGGGATGAGTAACAGGCGCTCACTCTGCTACGCGGCACTCGGGATTCGACCCGCCAAACTGCCGACCTTCCGATCGACAAGTTCAGCGTCCTAACCCACTGAGCCACCGTGTCCCTTCAACAGGGAGAGGAGCTGGGAAAAACAGCAACTATTACTTTTTTTCCTGTACACAACAATTAGCCTCTGCTTATAGAAGCTTATTAATATCTAGATATGCTTTAGACATTGCAAATATCAATTCCATTTGTGGGATGCATCTAATGGTGGTAAACGTAACAGTCTCTGCTTGTCCAGCCATATTTAGTAACTGTATAGGTAGATTACTGATCTGGAAATTTCAGACAATGAGCCCTGACTCCCCAATATAGCAGTGTTATAAAATCCAGCACCTGAAAGTAAATAAAACTAGGATATAGTGATATAGCCATAACAAAATATAGTCTTAAAAATCCATGTGCTGAAGACAGTCAGACGGGCTTGTTGGAATGAATTTGGCAAATATGTTCCAGTATTATTTTTAAAAATCTTGAAATGGTATATATATATATTTTGCAGCAAAACGGGCCTTGTGACAACCACATGGGACAGGCTGTATTTCTTCACTCAGGGTGGAAACTTGATGTGCCAGCTCAGGGGTGCAGTAGCTGGTGGATTGATTCAAGATTTGGACAACTGCTCTGTAATGGCAATTGATTGTGAAGACCGACGTTACTGCTTCCAGATCACGACTCCGACTGGAAAACCGTATGTGGGTCAGGCTTTCTGCTGGGAATCAAGGCATCTGCTAGAAGGAAAGCTTTGTAAATATTGATGAGGCTGCATTAACTGAGCTGCTTTATTTCCTCCATTTAATCTAAATCAAGTTTTTCTGAATTATATGGGAGTTACTGTAAAAATAGTTTTGGCATTATACATGGCTTTCCAGTTTAAAGAAGCCAAGGGTCAGGGACTACAGCAATTTTTTTCAGTTACTTCCCCATATTATTAGAGCCTTGGTGGAGCAGTGGGCTAATGCCTCCTTAAGTAACACCAGCTGCTTGCAATTAGTGCAGGTTCGCATCCCACCAGGCTCAAGGTTGACTCAGCCTTCCATCCTTCCGAGGTAGGTAAAATGAGGACCCAGATTGTTGGGGGCAATAAGCTGACTTTGTAATAATGCCGCTTGGGGCCCCCCCAAAAGCCCTAATAAGCAGGCATATACATAGAATGAAGGCTATTGCTAAGCACATTGATTTGTGCTTAGACTGTAAGCCACCCTGAGTCTTCGGAGAAGGGCGGGATATAAATGGGATTAAAATAAAAATAAATAAAATAAACTTCTCGTGAGTTTAGTGCCCTCTCTGTTGAATGTAAGTCACCAGGAACAACATTTGTAACTTAGCAGTATAGAAATTTAAGAAGGTTACTGTTGTCAGATTCTAAGAAAGAACAATACAGGCATCGTATAATAATTAAGGCCATTATTATACTATTTCACCAAATGAGAGCCAATTTGGTTCTCTCTCAGGCCTAGCACCACAAGCACCAGTTCTGAAATCTTGACAAGAAAACTCCAGGGATTTATCCAGACAATTTACCAGGAGTCAGTACTGACTTGAAGGCGCACAAACATTTTTCAGCAAATACAAATAACCTTGTATCTATACATCAAGCACAAAATTCTAAAATGGCTTTTTTTTTGCAATTTTAAGAGTTTCAAGGCCTACCCATTAGGCCTTTGGTCTAGAATGTTTAATCAAAAACATTTTGATTGTTTTGATTTCTAAGGCCACAACATTAATATTCTGCAAATTCAAACTTTTGGATCACAAAATTGTATTACTGTGTTGTATTTTTCATTCATGCAGTCTTGAGCATGAATGATATGTATGTGATAATCCAGGAAAATAATACTAATGGCTGTGTATTATTTTTTTAGAGGCATAACCCTCCAGGCAGAAAGCAAAAAGGAATATGAGGAGGTAAAACAGTTCACTGTGAATGGAAGACTTTAATTTGTTAGATAAAATCAATTCTACCAGTTAAGAATTCAAGAATATCCAGATGCCTTATTTGAAATATTTGCTTTGTTGTTACAGTGGATAAGCGCAATCAACAACATTTCACGACAGATCTATCTGACTGACAACCCAGAAGTGAGCGTGTTTTATTTTTTTTTTCAAATGTATTGTATTATAAGATATATTTACTTATGATTCTGTGTTAATGCAAGAACTTTAAACAGTATTACTCAAGGATGCATCTCTGTTTTACTTCAGGCAGTTGCCATTAGGTTAAATCAGACAGCACTGCAAGCTGTGACCCCAATCATGAGCTTTGAGAAGAAGCAAGCTAGTCACTCTTCCAGGTACTTTCATATTTGCCTTGGGGTTTGTTCTTCCCCACTGAAAATAAAGCTGCCTTTTCCCTAACATGCAATTTTAGTGTAAGCGGAGAATTCTGTCCTGGTGCAATATTTAATCCTGCATTTCCTGTTCTAGTTATGAAGTGAAGAACTGTTCCACAACACAATAGATGGGTCATACAGTGTGTTTATCAGTCACATGCCAATGAATGAGCATTTGCTTAAAAGAGACTCTCTGCTTCTTCAACTTATTCTTCCTCATTCATTCTTTGAAACTAGTAAAATACATGAAAGATGATACCTTAGTTATTTTTCATGGATTTTCCCATTCATAATAATCCATCGTGCTTTTTAACTGCATATTTCAAATGTCCCCCTTCTCTTCTCTTTTCCTTTAGCCAGGAGGGGAAGAACATGGATATTCTGAATGACCAGACAGTCCCTGAGGAGTCTGCTGATGCTGTCGTCCCCACCGAGTTAATTGCACCTGGAACTCCCATTCAGTTTGACATTGTGCTTCCTGCAACAGAGTTCCTAGATCAGCACAGGGGTGGAAGGTACAAGCTGCCAACAATCTTTCTTTTGGCAAGGAGCTCTATTTTTTTCTTTTTTTTACTTTTCTCTTAGTATTGGAAAATGGTCTTTTAGAAATGCTGTTTTGTTGCAGACGCACCAACCCTTTTGGAGAATCTGAAGATGGCGAGAAAGAGGATGAAGCAGGTAGATACCCTAAGCGCTGTTCATCACTCTTTGCTTTGGTTCCAAAGTCATCCAGATTAATGTCCCACTTTCAGAGACAAAGCTATTTTGCCTGTGCTGTTAAAACCACCTGGTAGTCTGTTTATTGTCCTACTGTAAGCAAAAAGCTGTTAAATGTGGGATGTGCAGAATAACGATTTCCTTTGGCTTAAAAAATGTATAAGCAGAACTCAACAATGCTTCTGGTCTCTATAGGATGGAGACATGCGGTCTTTTCTAGGTTGATTTTAATTTTTGAAATTCTGTGGGCAGAACGAGTCCAGTATCAGTTAAGCATGTTAAGTGTGCCCATGGTGTACCACTCTCTACGCACGTTTTTTAATTCAGTTTTTTTTCCCCTTTCATACATTAGCTTTATTTATAATAATGGATGGAATGACTGAGGGCACTTTTCACAGTTACCATTCTCACTGCACAATTTCTCAGTTATTAGAAGAGTTTAGCTGGTGACCAGAAGAGTATAAACATTATCTTGTAGCCCAGCCCCATCTTTCCTTACTGCTGCACTTTTTTCTGTGGTAGCTTGGAAAGGAGAAGTCCAGTTTCCATGAGGGTAAGCAGTAAACATTGGAGAAAGGATACCTTTAGTGCTAATATGGCTAAGAATCTGGGGGTGGAGATGAGAGTAGTTTCCGACCAGGAGGAAGCTCTCAAGCTATACAAATATAATAAAGAAATGAATAAAAATAAGCTCCAGCATTTGTGCTCAAACTGCATTTGCATTGATTCCATATTTACAAAGCCAGATTGCAAGGGGCTGCTAATTATTTCATACTCCGAATGTGAGTTCATAAGCAAGTATGTGAACTGCCCCACTGAAAGAGTGTTTATGAATGCACTCTGCATAGGAAGAGACAACCTGGAACTTATATACATGCGCAAGCTTTCAAGTTAATCTCAAAAGCACTTTGTAAATGATCACACACCATTTCAGGCAAATGGCTGGCCAGTCTCTTCTTAAAAACCTCTTATATAGTCCTCTTTTATCAATGGACTCATTTAGTAACTGTTCATAGTTACAGTGGTGATGAAAAAGTAACTTTGCAACCAATCCTCACATTTATGACTTTCATAGGACTGTAAAGCAAAGGAAAGCTAAAATCAGATGATAAGCACAGTGGCCGTTTCTTAGTGGCCACTTCACCTAGAGACCAAGTTGCCAGTCCTGATTGTGATTGCTAAACAAGGACCACCTGTAATAGACAGGAAGTGCTGCTCCTGCCTGCTTTGGTTCTTGCCCATATTTCATCAGTGTATAGCACCTGGCATATTACCCCAAAAGGAAAGCCAGCCCTCCATGAGCAAAATGGATGTAGCCTTGATATTATATGTTTTAAAGTATTTATCACTGCTTGAGCATCTATGTCAGGGGTCTTCAAACTTGGCCCTTTTATGACTTGTGGACTTCAACTCTCAGAATTCCTCAGCCAGCAAAGCGGGCTGAGGAATTCTGGGAGTTGAAGTCCACAAGTCATAAAAGGGCCAAGTTTGAAGACCCCTGACATAGATGCTCAAGCAGTGATAAATACTTTAAAACATATAATATCAAGGCTACATCCATTTTGCTCATGGAGGGCTGGCTTTCCTTTTGGGGTAATATGCCAGGTGCTATACACTGATGAAATATGGGCAAGAACCAAAGCAGGCAGGAGCAGCACTTCCTGTCTATTACAGGTGGTAATGAGATTTGAAATATATTGCAGATGGGGAGACTTCTCTTTGAAGTAATATTTTTTGCAGCTATCTACTAAAGAAAATTCTTATGTTGAAAGGCAATATAAACAGATTTCCTTCCATTTCTCTCCTCCCTACTGCTGCCCCACAACCCCCAGATTCACTCCTGCAGCACATGTTTGTGGTCCGTTTTTTGGGCTCTATGGCTGTCAGATCTGACCACACAGTGGAGGTGATCTATGAAGCAATGCGACAGGTGTTGGCAGCTCGGGCCATTCATAACATTTTCCGTACAACTGAATCCCATCTCTTGGTCACCAGCAATGACCTGAAGTAAGCAAAGTTTGCCTTCTCTGACCCATTCCCATTTAACTTTCCCTCTTTTACTTTTGTGCCCTCTCTGTGGTTTTAGTTGTAAAGTGACTATAGGAATGGAATCACAGTCACAGAAAAAACATTAGGGAGAGGAGGCAGATTTTGTTATCTGATGCACATCTGCTCCAGGGTTGGTCCTTCAACAAAAGTGTGGGAGGAGCTAAAAACTAAGAGCTTTGCTAGGTCAAAGGCATGTGTAGTCAAATCATCTTGATACTTTTCATTACTCAACTAGTCACAGTCTTGTGCATCCCAAGCTGTAAGTAGTGAAAAAAGCTACTGATGATGAAGGCATTGCTAGCCTTCACGAGTGGTAGTTATTGATCGCTCTTCTTCAGGGCCCTGGAAAGGGAAGGGAGATGCCATGCCCCATCGCTTATTGGCAGGAGTTTCAACTTCATCAACAATTGTTTTGTTCATAGAAGGTTTGCTCTGGATTCAGTCTATGGTCATGATGGAGTTTATTGCCTTTTAAACTTGAACATATTTTATTCCATTAACAGATTGATAGATCCTCAAACACAAGTTACAAGATCAAATGTAAGCACATGCTTTCTTTTATCACTACAGAAAAATTGCAGTCCCTGAGAATTTAGGTAAATTTATATTATTTTCACTCTCTTTTTCAGTTTGAACTAGGCAATGTGACACAGTTTGCTGCTCACAAGGAAAACAAGAGGCTGTTTGGGTTTGTGGTTTGTGCCTCTGAATTGCCAGGTGAAGAGGGCATGAGTGCTTATGTGTTTGAGAGTAACACCGAAGGCGAAAAGGTATGGAAAGCGCTTTGTTATATAATTAGAATTCATACATGTAACTGCTTTCTTCAGTGAAATGCAATGTTATGAGCTAATGACCCAATTGTTTTGTAAAATGCAATCAAATAAAAACAGCAATAGTAGAAAGTTCAGTATAAGACTATAGAATGGGTAACTAGGCAGCACATCTTTTGCAACCCTCAGAATGGATTGGGCCAAATATTTTGAGAGATTTATTTCCAGTTTTTTTTTTGTGGAGTTCCAATTCTTAAGCCCCCTTCATGGATTACTGCCTTGTCGTGGCGAAGGGGCTTGCGTAATTCAATGAAGCTATGAGCTATGCCGTGCAGGGCCACCCAAGACGGACAGGTCATAGCAGAGAGTTCTGACAAAACGTGATCCACTGGAGAAGGAAATGGCAACCCACTCCAGTATCTTTGCCATGAAAACCCTATGGACAGTACCAAAAGGCAAAACGATATGACGCTGGAAGATGAGCCCCTCAGGTCGGAAGGCGTCCAATATGCTACTGGGGAAGAGCAGAGGGCTAGTACTAGTAGCGCCAGAAAGAATGAAGCGACTGGGCCAAAGCCGAAAGGACGCTCAGCTGTGGATGTGTCTGGTGGTGAAAGGAAGGTCCGATGCTGTAAAGATTTTTTCTCCATAGGAACCTGGAATGTAAGATCCATGAATCAAGGAAAGCTGGACGTGGTAAAACAAGAGATGACAAGACTGAACATCGACATCTTAGGTATCAGCGAACTAAAATGGACAGGAATGGGTGAATTTAATTCAGATGACCATCAGGTATACTACTGCGGGCAAGAATCCCTCAGAAGAAACGGAGTAGCCTTCATAGTCAATAAAAGAGTAGGAAAAGCAATACTGGGATACAATCCTCAAAATGACAGAATGATCTCAGTTCGAATCCAAGGCAAACCATTCAATATCACAGTAGTCCAAGTCTATGCCCCAACCACCAGTGCTGAAGAGGATGAAATTGACCGGTTCTATGAAGCCCTACAGCACCTTATAGAACTAACACCAAAAAATGATGTCGTTATCATCATGGGGGATTGGAATGCTAAAGTAGGAAGCCAAAAGATAACTGGAATAACAGGCAAGTTTGGTCTTGGAGTACAAAATGAAGCAGGGCACAGGCTGATAGAATTTTGTCAAGAGAATACGATGGTCATAGCAAACACTCTTTTCCAACAACCCAAGAGACGGCTCTACACATGGACATCACCAGATGGTCAACACAGAAATCAGATTGACTATATGCTCTGCAGCCAAAGATGGAGAAGCTCTATACAGTCAGTAAAAACAAGACCAGGAGCTGACTGTGGCTCAGACCATGAGCTTCTCCTTGCAAAGTTTAAGCTTAAACTGAAGAAAGTAGGGAAAAGCACTAGGCCACTCAGGTATGAATTAAATCATATCCCTGTTGAATATACAGTAGAGGTGACAAATAGATTTAAGGAATTAGATCTGATAGACAGAGTGCCTGAAGAACTATGGACAGAGGTTCGTGACATTGTACAACAGGTAGCAACCAAAACCATCCCAAAGAAAAAGAAATGCAAGAAAGCAAAATGGCTGTCTGAGGAAGCTTTGCAAATAGCTAAGGAAAGGAGGGAAGCGAAAGGCAAGGGAGAAAAACATAGATATGCCCAATTGAATGCAGAATTCCAGAGAATAGCTAGAAGAGATAAGAATGCCTTCTTAAATGAACAGTGCAAAGAAATAGAAGAAAACAATAGAATAGGGAGGACCAGAGATCTTTTCAAGAAAATTGGAGAGATGAAGGCAACGTTTAATGCAAAAATGGGCATGATAAAGGACCAAAATGGCAGGGACCTAACAGAGGCAGAAGAGATTAAGAAGAGGTGGCAAAATTACACAGAAGAACTATACAAGAATGAGCTTAATGTCCCTGATAATCACAATGAGGTGGTCACTGACCTCGAGCCAGACATCCTAGAATGTGAAGTGAAGTGGGCCTTAGAAAAGCTGAGCAACAACAAAGCTAGTGGAGGTGACAGTATTCCAGCTGAGCTATTCAAAATCTTAAAAGACAGTGCAGTAAAAGTGCTACACTCAATTTGCCAGCAAATTTGGAAAACTCAACAGTGGCCACAGGATTGGAAAAGATCAGTTTACATTCCAATTCCAAAGAAAGGCAGTGCCAAAGAATGTTCAAACTATCGCACCATTGCACTCATTTCTCATGCTAGTAAAGTCATGCTTAAGATCCTACAAGCTAGACTTCAGCAGTATGTGGATCGAGAACTACCAGAACTACAGGCAGGATTTCGAAGAGGCAGAGGAACTAGAGATCAAATTGCCAACATACGCTGGATCATGGAGAAAGCTAGGGAATTCCAGAAAAACATCTACTTCTGCTTCATTGACTATGCTAAAGCCTTTGATTGTGTGGATCATAACAAACTGTGGCAAGTTCTTAAAGAGATGGGAATACCAGACCATCTTATTTGTCTCTTGAGAAACCTATATGCGGGTCAAGAAGCAACAGTGAGAACTGGACACGGAACCACTGATTGGTTCAAAATTGGGAAAGGAGTCCGGCAAGGCTGTATACTGTCGCCCTGCCTATTTAACTTATATGCAGAGCACATCATGAGAAAGGCAGGGCTACATGAATCAAAAGTTGGAATTAAGATTGCCGGAAGAAATATCAACAACCTAAGATACGCAGATGATACCACTCTAATGGCAGAAAGTGAAGAAGAACTAAAGAGCCTCTTGTTGCGGGTGAAGAAGGAGAGTGCAAAACTTGGGTTGAAACTTAACATTAAGAAAACCAAGATCATGGCATCTGGCCCTCTCAATCCCTGGCAAATAGATGGGGAAGAAATGGAGGTAGTGACAGATTTTATTTTCCTGGGCTCCAAGATCACTGCAGATGGGGACTGTAGCCAAGAAATTAAAAGATGCTTGCTCCTGGGGAGGAAAGCCATGGCAAATCTAGACAGCACACTAAAAAGCAGAGACATCACCCTGTCAACAAAAGTGCGTATAGTCAAGGTTATGGTCTTCCCAGTTGCAATGTATGGCAGTGAAAGTTGGACCATAAGAAAGGCTGAGCGCCAAAGAATTGAGGCCTTTGAACTATGGTGCTGGAGAAGACTCCTGCGAGTCCCTTGGACTGCAAGGCGATCAAACAGGTCAGTCCTAGAGGAGATCAATCCTGACTGCTCTTTAGAAGGTCAGATCCTGAAGCTAAAACTCAAATACTTTGGCCACCTAATGAGAAGGAAGGACTCACTGGAGAAGAGCCTAATGCTGGGAAAGATCGAGGGCAATAGAAGAAGGGGACGACAGAGAATGAGGTGGCTGGATGGAGTCACTGAAGCAGTAGGCGTGAGCTTAAATGGACTCCAGAAGATGGTAGAGGACAGGAAGGCCTGGAGGAATGTTGTCCATAGGGTCGCGATGGGTCGGACACGACTTCGCAGCTAACAACAACAATTCTTAAGCTTCCCAACAGCTCGTTAACTCTTCAAATAATCTGATTCATCCCAAAATTGGTCCTGATCTTGCCCACTTTCAAATTATAGTGCACAAAATCTAATGTAGCCTTCAAACTAACATGTCCTCTTTGATACCAATAGACCTTCACTTATGATAATTTAACTATGGTTTGAAGTTATGTTGGTGCTGGAAAAAGTGACTTAGATCCCATCCTTGAAGTTATAAAAGTTGCACCCTCTCCTGTCCTGTGCTCATGATTTGGGCACATGGCAGTTGGCTCACGTTTACAATGGATGCAGTATTTTATCATCACAATCATCCCCCACTGACTTGGCCTTTGATCTTCCCAGCTGGCTTCCAATAAGCAGTCAATGGGGGGGGGGTGCCAGATTCGCTTAATGATCACATCAATTCACTTAATGGCCATGGTAAAATGGTCACAAAATTAGGTCTAGTTACATGCTGACCTGCTTAACAATTGAAATTCTGGTCCAGTAGTAGTTGTAAGTCAAGGAGTACCAGTAACCTTGATATAATGGGCTTATTTCAGTTCAAGAAAGTTTATTTTTTCCCTGCCTTTATTATTTTTAAAAATAACTCAAGGCAGCAAACAGTTTATTTGTAGCCTGCTTTTATTTTTTTTACAAATAACTCAAGGCAGTGAACATACCCAACACACGTTCGTTCCCCCTATTTCCCCCACAACTTTGTGAGGTGAATTGGGCTGTGTGTGTGACTGGCCTTGAAATGGAATGTTTTCTTCTGCTTATGGTATCCATTTAAAATGACCCATTGATAGAATTTCATTTGTTAATTCCAACCTATGGTTGGAATTAGAGCAGCAGTACCATAGAAAGGAGTATGGTTTGTGTTTCCTTATACAGGTTGTTGGATTACAATTTCCTTTAGTCATAGCTAATTATATTATGAGCATTATAGTTAGTATCTGGACAGTTATATGGCTAGTGCCTGACAACTAGTTGGAAGTGAACATTTGTTCTAAACTTCTGCCAGTGCCAGAAAACTGTTGCTTCAGTAACGGTCGGAACCATCTTTCCTTGTCATAAATGGTTAGTACAGCATTGTAAAGCTTTCACAAGCTGTTTGGTGGTCTTAATTTTATTATTGGGAATGTTGCCACGATTTCTGAACCTGTAATCCAGATCCAGTGATAGGAGAAATTATTCAGGAAATACTGAGCTTTGTCCATTTATCTGCAGTTTTAAATAGGTAGTATAATCAAGAAAAAAATGTAAGTGATACTAAGGCAGCTTGTTTTTTCTGTAGATTTGCTATGCAATAAATCTGGGGAAGGAAATCATTGAGGCTCGAAAGGTAATATATTTAACCTCATACTCCTTATCCTCTGAATTAAATCTTGCTTTTGATTTTCTGGTATTTATTGTTATGACTACTTTCTCTCAGCTCTAGGAAGTATGCAATGGTAAATCATTCTAAAATTATGTCAAGAAAACTAAAGGCAGTTTAGTCAAAGCAGTTGCCAGAAGTCAAAAATTGACTAAAATGTGGGGGGGGGGAGTTTTCTGTAGAGTCCTGTAGAAATTATACATTAAACATGACTGGAATCCAGTATTTTGTTTGGAGCTTATAGTTTTACACACCCACCTGAGCATAAACCAAGAATTGCAGGATATGTTCTTATCATTTTGTCTTCTGACAAGCAGGTATTTATGTCACTAACTTTGGAAGCTGTTTTGTGGGAATACCCAAAATAGTCTTGTTTCTCCATCATCTAATAGAATCGTATTATCATTAAAACTACAAAAGGATTCCAATATAATGAAAATGGTTCTAGATATTATTTCAGTTGGAATTAAAAATGTCAACTGAAAGCTGACTTCAGGAAAGTAAAAATATGAAGTCAGTTTACAGTGTTTTTAAGATGATTAACAAAAGGTTTTCTAGCCATGTGAATTGTTAAGATATACAGTACCTTATGAGAACTTTTGAGAAAACGTCACTGCAGTTATAAATAGCAAGGGCTTTTAGGGGCTGATCTGGTTTGGGAACACAACAGAAAGGAAACTGCCTCTTGATTTATAGGCTGCTTTTTGAAAAGACATTCATGAAATTATATTTTATTTGCCTTGAATAATTTTCATTTGTCATTTTAATTATAGGATCCAAAAGCTCTAGCTCAATTAATATCATCCATGCCTCTGACTAATGATGGAAAATTCAAGTTACTGAATGACCAATCAGAAGAAGACAATGTTGTACATGGAGAAGGACAGGAGTCAGAAGCATAACTTGTAATTTCTCTCAGTGGAGATGATAGTGCCCATAAGAGAAAATGCCCTGTGCTCTCAGCTGTGGTCCAACATAGATGGGCTAAAAGAAACACCGAGATGAGAACTTGATCCAAATTTTTGGTATAGAAAACTGACAGTCTTTTTAAAATTCTTCCTCAGTACCAAACCATTTTGATACTGATGGGAGGACCACAAAGTCATCACTACCACCAGCAAAGAATTAATTCCTTATGAACATGCATTCACAAAATTTATAAATAAATGCACACCTATTTCACATAATTCTACTAGCTATAGTAGAGAGGAAGGAATTGCACAGGCCACAAAGTTTCTGAAAGTCGAATAAAATACAGAGGCACTTCACAGACAAACTAATATTTTGTATCTTAATTGAAATAAGTAGAAGAATTGAAGTGTTTGGAATATAATCTCAGTGATAAATACTTTATTTGCTCCTATTTGCATACCTCTTTGAAAAGTAATGGGAAAGCTATTTTAAACTAGGCTATTTAGAAAGATATTCAATAACAGTTTCTACTAATATTTATTTTTATATTTTATCTGAGTTAAGCTTTCAAAATTAAGTGCCTAATTTGTGATAATGTAAAACAAAAAACCCAAGCGAATAGAAAATAGATGGACCAGAAAGCAAGTTAGAGCTATTATTAATCATTTATCAAGGCTGAAGAAAAGATGAGTGGTTATCACTGCTATTCAAATAAGCCTGTTGGCTACCATTTTTGCACTGTTCTGTAAGACAAGATAACGGCTTTCCTACTTTCACACGAGTTTACAAATTTGATAGAAGATGGACTCCATTCCTCAAACAAAACAATTTCTTCAAACCTAGATAGATATAAGCAGCACCAGAAGCACTTTCACACTACCCTGGGAAAAGCAGTTTCTTCAGAAAGAAGATCAAGCTGGGCACAGCAATGCTTATACTAACTATCTTCTTTATTTGACATTCTTCCTCGTGGAGCCAGCATAAATTTGGATATATCTGCTTTGGCAGCTTTTTAAATTAAATTAAAAGCACTGTAAATAAATTACAATGATAGCTGGATCTCATGAAGAATTTTATCTAACTTTAATTGTTTGAATGTTAAAACAAGGTCCACAGCTTGCACTACAACAGTTTCAGCAATAATGGCTAAAGTAAGAGCCTGAAAAATATATGAGAAAGGGGTTCAGTTATGTAAATTATAGTACAGGACATGTTATGATTTAGTAACATCTTAAGATTTTTAAACTAGAAGACTAGAAAAATGCCAATAGAGATTCTGAAAGTGTATTATTGTACCGAAGTTTTCTGTATTAATGATATTCAAATTGTCCTAATTAGTACAATAGATATAAGTAGATTAAATCATTTAAGTGCAATAAGTTTATATTAGCTGAAGCTGTTCCCATGTTAATATTAACATCCAATCTAGTTGATATGAACTATATGCAGTGAAATAGAAACGGATCATATTTTGGCTGCTCTAGAAATTGAAACAGAAGGTACCCTCTTAATTTGCCTAGTAGTATTACTGTGTATTGTAGAGATTCCACACACAGGTATCTTAGTAGTGATCAAACCAGAAATGAAGAACTATTAGAACTGACTGACAATGATTATATTTAAACAAGTATACTTCACTTTTTGTTATCCACTAGAAAGAATGTGGGGCACATTTCTAAATGAAATTTATTTCAAAACTTACTATAGAATATATTTCAGTTAGCCTTATGAAATTGATTAAATCAGTTTTAGCATTCTGGTTTAGCTGTAGATTGAAGTATCTACATTGGTAAACCTGGTTCTCATTAAAGATACAGCAAAGAAGTCAAAACAACCCAGGGTTGTGACCACTATATGCAAATCCATTTTTTCCAAAGTTCAATTTATTAACATTATGTACAGAATAAACAAGAAAGTATTGAGGTAACAGGTTTTTTGTTTTGTTTCATTTTGTTTTTGTAAACGAATTAGAATAAGACATGTTATAATTTTGTCTTTCATTCCTGAGAATGTGAACATAGATGGAATAGGTCAGAGTAACTCAATGACAACAGGATCTCCTTCAGTAACTTTGGCAAAAGCTCAAACATACAAATGTACAAAATATTCATGGCTTTGCTGAGTCAATCCCTATCGCTCCTGGTAGGCCTTGTGATTTTATTTTGGAAGACCATGTAACAGTTAAGAGAACCTTTACTGGAAGTGACCTAGACATTTGTGTTCAATTATGTATTTCACAGAAAATAAAGATTCCTTACAAATAAAGATTAAGAATTTGAAAGAGAAAAATCTGTCTGTGGCATTCTTTTGTAAATAAAATACATGGAGAAGATGCCATAGCTACTGTCTCCATGTTGGATTCAGAAACGAGTCATAGCAGGGTGTCCCAAAATGTCTGTGCTTATGCAGAGTTTATTACTTTTATACAGTTTTAACAAGCAGCAAAAAGCATAAAGCAACAGCATCGTTATTGGTGTATTCTCCTTGTCAATCTTTAAGAACATCCCAGCCAGGGTAGAGTCTCACATATCTTGATGGTTCCTGGCAATGCCTGGTGGTGCTAATTAGGGTGAGCTCATAAACAGGAGGTAAACAGGTACTGAAGGCATGGCAGTTTGCTGCACACAGCCCCTACGTAACCTTTATATGACCTCTATCTCTACATCTCACTCTTTTTTGTTAGACAAGGTATTATAAAAGGGGTTAGTGAAAGGGTCATAATCAGGAGAGGAATATCCTTGCAATTGCAGTGTGGTAGGGGGTTTAGGGTGAAAAGCTGTGATGCATATATTGCAAAAGGAAGGAAGACACTGAACAAAACAGCACCCACCAATCAAAATAGCACAATGACTAACGTAGGACATTTCCTAATAAACCTGTGGGCACCCAAGCCCAAAGGCTTTCCCACCAAGATCCTAAAGTATCAATTTTCAAATCAGAGGCCAAATTGTGTAAAGTATTGAGCTGGTGCTGGATGGTTTGTGATTCATCTGAAAGGTTGAAACAACACATTCCTTCGAAACTTTCACAACCCAAATGCTGGCGCAGAAGTAAATAATAGCAGCGCGATTTTGTAAAATAGCCTTTCACGAAGCTTGCAGCTGGTGGTTGATTGCTGAAATAGCTATAGAAGTAGCATTGTTTTTGCCAAATTACACGCAACAGCATTAATGTTAAGATGAGCGTGAGCAGCAAGCGTTGGCACACCCACTATAGATATAGTCAATGCTACGTATTCTGCTTTATTAAGTAAAGCTGTTTCAGAGTCACAAGCGCTATCTAGCGTGACTCCACATCGAGAACGGTTTGAGTGAATTTGCTGTTTGGAAAGCAAAACAGGAATCAACCGGCTGAGACAACACTGTGCTTTACTAATATTAGCAGGAATGTAATTAAAAGTTTCTTGACCACATGTAAAAAACCATCCTTGCGGGAGCCAAACATGAGCAAAATTAAAGAGTCTCCTCAAAAGCTGTACAGTTTGAAACAGGTGAACTAATACAAAAACAGTGAGGTTTTTTACTTGAAGATGTACAATTAACTATTTTTGCGCATGTTATATTCTCAGGGACTGCTACTATCCGTGTGTGCAAAGCAATTGCATCAGGGGGTGGATCATAGGCAGTCAACCCCCAACTATATATAGTCCCATAGTTAAAGTTTTTATTTAATAGAAATCTGCTCAAGCCAGTGAAGTTTTCTGGAACCGGATTCAGGGACTGGTGCCACGACATCCTTAGCTGGGCGGACGCAACGTGCTGGAATCCACAAGGGTCCTGTAGGAGCGAGCACAGCAGCATATCCTCATCCCCAAGTAATCAGAGGGACCGGCCCTAACCATGTTTTGTCTGGTAATGCCCGATAATATACTAGAGAGGCAAGCTTGTTTTCTGTTGAAAGTGTCTCTGATAGCAGTCGAATTTTGAATGGAGACATTCAATTGATTTAAGGTAAATAATACTTTTTAACCTGTTTTCCACAACAAATTGGGTACCCTAGAGCCCTCCTTTTTTATTTGTTTGTGAAGACAGTCCTTAAAGGACTGATTAGCGCGTTCCACAATGGCTTGACCTGTGGAATTGTAGGGTAGCCCATGAGTAAGAACAATATTCCAGGTTGTACAAAATTGCAAAAAGGCCGATGAAGAATAGGCCGGGCCATTATCAGTTTTTAAAGAGGGTTTACCCAAGGCAGTAATAGATGAAAAAAGATGAGAAATAACATGATTAGCTGTTTAACCTCGTTGAGGTGTGGCCCAAAGTGTTCCTGAATAGGTATCAATAGATAAATGAATATACTTCCAGGGAGCCATCCATTTGCCATAGTTGATTAGAGGCAAAACCACAGGGATTCATTCCCATGTCCCCCGAGGGGGATGCCCCAGAACACTGGGGACAGGATGAAACAATTTGCTTGGCTTGGTCGAGTGGAATATAGCAAGCTTGTGCCAGCCCCCTGGCATTTTGATGGAAAAAAGAGTGACGGAAGAACAGATCTGAAAACAAAGTGGGTAAAACATGAACAGCAGCATCAGCATGACTGTTGCCTTCAGAAAGAGGTCCAGGAGAGTGACTGCGTATGTGAGAAACAAAGTATAAATGCTTTCGGTCTTGTAGTAGTTGCTGCAAAGTTAAAAACAGAGCCATGAGATTGGGGTCAATCCTGGGTGTGATGTAAGCACCTGGAAGATTAAAAATAAGTTGACACACATAATGAGAGTCAGAGATTAAATTAAAAGGCTGTTGAGAAAAGGTATGGAAAGCTAAAATAGCAGCAGACAATTCTGAGTGTTGCGGGGACGACTGTATTGCAATGTAGGACACCTTCCAGATATCATCATCCATCAGTGTGTCCTGCACAGACACAAAAACATAAAAAAACCAACTCCACAAAAAATAAACAAACTAAATGAGATATTCTGAGTTACTGAAACAGTTTTATATTAAACTTTACTATTGTTTTCAATATAGTCAAATTCCAATTTAATCAGATTCCAATCAGATGGAAACAAACTTCTGTCAAGTAGGTTAAAACTTACAAATCTAAACAAAACAACGCAGAGTAATTTCTTTTAAAACTCAAAGATTTCAAAAAGAATTGTCCAACAAGTACTGTCTCCTATTTCCAGGGGGGAAAAAACTACAAGATGAAACTGCAAGAGTGGGTATTAAATTTCACATTCACCCCCCCTTCCTCAGACCAGAATTCTAAGCAGAGAAAAAAAAAGTTAAAACGACCAGCCCCCCCCCTTCTTCTTCTCTCTCTCTCTCTCTGACTCTTAAAGTAACACAGCGGGGAGGGGGAGAGAAAGAGCCTGGAGGGGAAAAAGAAAAGGTAAAAGGAATTTTACAAAAATCTCACCACTAAAAAAAATAGCTTGCTCTCCTTCACATGCATATTCCATAAATTCACTCACAGATCCCCCATAAAACTCTTCTCATGCACTTACAACAGACATGTCAAACTCACAACGTCATGTGACGTCGCACGACGTATCGGAGCTTTTCCCCCATTGCCGGCAATGGGGTGGGCACGGTTTTGTTGCAATGCATCCAGCCCACGGGCCGGCAGTTTGACACCCCTGACTTACAACAATAAAATCAGCAATTTACTGTTCCTTTCCCAGCCTGGGACGGAGGTGGGGGTGGTAGGGTTTTGAGGGCTAACACACACACATTTACACATCAGCAAATTAACTCATTCACGTCCATTCCAAATGCCGGCATAAACAATTTCACATACAAAAATTTCATTTCATACTTTCTCCAGGCAAACCAATCACTATTATTATAATTTCAGGGAGCTGTTCACAAGCCAATGAGCTCCTTGTTCCAAATCTCTTTTTGTTTGTTTGTTTTTAAATAAGGCCTTTTTGTTTATTATTAGAGGGGATTTTGACCCTCTTCCAAGTCTTGGAATAACACAGAACAACACAGACATATACACACAAATACTAACAACATTCATTTAGACATATGGCTTGTCCTGTAAGAAGCGAGAAAAATCAGGTGATTCCAACCAAACATGGTTTTATAGGGCCCTTTAACCATCTCCCATTTTTCTCACCATTCCAAGTCCAAGCTTAATGTTCCAAATGTCCAAATATATATATATATAACAAAACAAAACACACATCAATTTGGAGTTTAAGGCCAAAACAGGCCTCCCCTTTTAATTAAAAGAAGGGGAACATTTATGGTTACTTACAATTTATCCCACCAACTTCAAAAGACAGTGGGGAAAGACTAAAAGGAATATTGAACCTGGGGTCTTTTGCAGGTGTGAAGTGGGAGGTGTCCTCACCTCCGACAAAAGGAACCGAATAGTCCAAAGAGCCAGATTAAAAGAAAAAGACAGGGAAAAAAACTTGCTTTCATTTCCTTGAATCTTCCTTTTCTTTTCTTCCATGGCTTTAGCTGTTATCAAATAAACTAGCCAACTGGAGGTTTACAAAGTTTGTCAAAGTTGCCTTCTTGAAGATGATTTCGGGGGAATAATTTTTATTTGATCGTAATCAGGCAGAGGTTTTGTGGTCAATTGTTGTCCTGCCAAAGCATCAGAGCCAATTTTTTCCACTGTGTGACGGCATTGAAACCATAGATGTAATATCTGAACTGGAGCCCGGGGTTCAAGATGTAAAGTATGCCTTATCTTTGCCCAGTCCTGTAAACAGAGCGTCCCACGCTCTGGATATCAGGGACAATGTCTCCCTCTCTCTCCAACCAGCTTCCTTATTTCCGCCTCAGGCACTGTAAGCCCTGACTTTTGTAACAGGAATCGAAGTTCCTGTACATGCTGTTGCTGAGATAGATTGCAACCATACTTACCTCTGAGGGGTGCCGTAGGATGAAGGTGCACCTTGGGGTCTATTCCAGACGAAGGTAAGTATGTTGGGGGTTGCTCCCCCGGAGGGATGTCCCTGTTCAGGCGCCAGATGTTGGATTCAGAAACCAGTCATAGCAGGGTGTCCCAAAATGTCTGTCTGCTTACGCAGTGTTTATTACTTTTATACAGTTTTAACAAGCAGCAAAAAGCATAGAGCAACAGCATCGTTATTGGTGTATTCTCCTTGTCAATCTTTAAGAACATCCCAGGCAGGGTAGAGTCTCACATAGCTTGATGGTTCCTGGCAGTGCCTGGTGGTGCTAATTAGGGTGAGCTCATAGACATGAGGTAAACAGGTACTGAAGGCATGGCAGTTTGCTGCACAGGGCCCCTACGTAACCTTTATATGACCTCTATCTCTACATTGGAAGACAGATTATTCACAAGATGAAACAGGAGAAGGCAAACAATAATTCCATGTCTTACTGAACCCATCACTGATCCTATACAGCTACGTTAAATAATTCCTAATTCCTGTTTAATCTGCCACACATATAACAGCTGTGAAAGGCATTTATCTACTGAAAGCCCAAACACTATAACTCTTTCTGTGGCAGAAGGACACAATATTAGACTTCCAAGACCTGAGTTGAATTCAAGGCCCAAATTATTTTTGCACTACTTGGTTTGTTTCACTTTTTGTAAGAGTAGCAACCATCCTATATTCACAAAGCTCTATGTATACATATTCACAATAACATTGCATATACATGCTTTTAGAATCTAGACAAATAAGGATGCTTTTTTCAGTATCTCACAAAGATGTTAGTTTAGTTAACACTGTACAATTATCCGTATATCTAAAATAGGAGTCTTCTCAAATTAAATGCCAAAAAGGTATGAAAATGAGTATCTTTATTACAGCACATAGCTACCTTAAGCTTAGTATGCTTATACAGTCTCTGGGACATTACAAGTTGTCCATTTAAGTCAGCAGTCTAATTGGTAAAATCTATGAATTAGACAGTCTTTTTTTTCAAGGAGGATTATATGCACTGGGAAACAAGCAGTAAACCAAATTAAGGATGCCATTTTATACATTTAGTATTATTGAATCCATTAGGTATAAGAATATTTTAAAACTTTCTAATAACAAATTTTCCCCCTTATCAATCACATCTTGGATCAAAATAGCATACTTGACTGGAACTCCCAAATATTGTCCTTAGTGAGTATTACAATAAATTATGTGATATTTCACAGGACGTCTGGCTTATCAGACCGATGAGGTGGATGATCTATGCCAATCTGGTTCCATCCATTTCAACAAATCACAGTTGCTCTAGAGTTCTGCAGAACATAAAGCAACAAATAAATCAAGCTACACACTCTGAGAAATGTTCACCTTTTCAACCTCCTCCCCAAATTATCCTTAGTCCCCAGGAGCAGTTTTAAGTGAATGAAGGAGAAAAGGAATCTATTAGTAGACAAGCACAACTGAAAGTTTTTTAAAAAAAGATTAAATCCATCTGTTTTTTAAATTTTGATTTGTTAGTTCTTATTATTCACAAAAAACACCTCTCTTAAAGCAGCATGCTTTCCTTTCTTGTGAGGAAACCTGAAAAAAAATCAGCTTTAAAGAACAGCTAAAGAATGCCGGCTGATGCAAAGCCTAAGTTGCTTCTTCCAAAACATTTTTCAAAATGTGCACATCTCTCTTTTATGCTATCTCACTGAGGTAGTACCATTTGCTTTTGCAATTGTGCTGGATAAGAACTTACCCTGAACCAGATTCTATAAGTATGCATTATTTTGTCACCCATTACTTTTGGATGGGTAAGCCTATCCAAATTCAGTGCAATTAATGTTCTCCCTTTATAAAATTAAGTAATCAGAATTCACAGTTATATCACAGTATTCAATTTCAATATGATGCTGCAATTTAAACAAATATTTAACATTTCCTCTAGGTTTGCCAGAAACATAGAAAAAGTGCAATTAATTTCAGGATAAGAATCCTCCCCTTTGGGGAGGAACATAAATAAATTATATTTCTGAATGCTTCAAAACTTGACGTCTGTGTTAATATAGTTTCTAAATTGGAAACACTATTAAGAAAAGCCATACAATCACATCCATAAATTAACCATACCAGAGCTCTCATTTTACAAGAGGATCTGCAGAAGAAGAATTTGAAAGGTCGTTGGTTGTTTTTGCAGGTTCTTCTATAAGACAAAAAGAGCCCATTTCAACTATTTTATATTCTCAGCATTGAGTAAAAAAATGATGCTTTTTACACATTCGTGCAATTAATTCTGAACTAATGATTTCCAATGGACAGATGTTTGTGAAGGGCTTTTATATGGGGTAGAATCAAAAGGAGTAGAATCAAATATGGAGTAGAATATCAGCAGAAATAAGAGTGAAATGCCAAGAAAAAAAAAACGGCTACCATTTATCTAAATAGCAACGAACAACTTAGCCAATATTATTATTTATTAAATTTAATATGTGTAAGTTATGCCACACTCTAAAACTATTTTGTGAATAAGACTATCCCACAATCTGAAATTCCTATATTTTATTTTGTTTGTTATTCTCTCTTCTAAACATAAGATTATATACTTTCTAAAAGAACATCATTCCATTTATCTGATGAAATGGACAATGCCACGTAATTATTTTTAAAGCATTACAGATCTTTGTTGTATTTAGCACTATAGTCCTCAACTTACAATCATTCAGTGACCGTTCAGTTACACCACCATTGAAAAAAATGACGTATGACTGTTTTTCACACTTACCACCATTGCAGCAGCCCCATGGTCACATGACCAAAATTTGGATGCTTGGCAATTGGTTCATATTTATGACGGTTGCAGCATCCCAGGGTCACATGATCACCTTTTGTGACCTTCTGTTAAGTAAAGTCAATGGGGAAGCCAGATTCATTTAACAACCACATTATTAATTTAGCAACTCCTGTGATTCATTTAACAATTGTGGCAAGAAGGGTCATAAAATGGGGCAAACTCACTTAACAGTCTCACTTAGCAACATAAATTTTGGACTAAATTGTGGTTGAAAGTCAAGGATACCTGTAATAGCCTACTATTTCGTTATGTTTTCTAGCAACTGTTCAGTGAAACACCACATTATTAATGTGAATTATTCCACTAGTCTGAATTTCCTACTTGTTCTCCAAGTTGGTGATAATAAAATTCAGGCTTATAGAAATGGAATGTTATTTTTTTTTACCAGTAATATTCCTCCATGGATTTGTAGCTTAGTGCACATAGGAATGGAAAATAATTTGCATTCGGTGCCAGTAACTCCCCAGAGAGCAGAATATTTCCTACTAACCTTCACTGTCTCTTTTATCTTGGTTTTCTTCTGCTGCAGTTTTGGCTGCTCTAAAAAAGATCCTTGCACTGCTTAGTGAGAAATAAAGTAGTTCAAATTCCTATGAGAAATGAAAATAGATCTGCATGTTTTACCATGCCACAGAATCACAGAATCTCCAAGTTGCTTTAAGGTGCATGAATATATGAAACTCCCATAAATATTGTGCACAATTTATACCTGAATTATCAATAGCATCTTTTACATATTATCAACACAATTTGGTGAACAATATTATTCAAAGCATACAATTAAATATATTTTTCTTCATTTTACTGTTAATACTCTACTTATAATGTACTTTTTATTTATTTATATACCGCCCTTCTCCCGAAGGACTCAGGGCAGTGAACAGGGCAGACATATAAAAAATACAAAAATACAAAAGTTAAAAAGAATTAAACATATGCCCAAGCTAAAAACAGTAAATACATATATTAAAAATGACAATAAAAACCCAACCCATCCCCCATCAGGCCAAGCCGGCTTGTTCAAATAAATGTGTCTTCAGATCGCGACGGAAGGAGCGAAGGTCGGGCGCCATCCCGAGCTCAACCGACAACCGATTCCATAGCTCCGGGGCGCCCATAGAGAAGGACCTCCCCCTGGGGGCCACCAATCGACATTCTCTGATCGGTGGCACCCTGAGGAGGCCCTCTCTGTGGGAGCGCACAGGGCGGAGGGAAGTTGATGCCGGCAGCAGGTGCTCCCTAAGGTACTCCGGACCCATGCCATGTAGGGCCTTAAACACCATTACCAGTACCTTGAATCTCACCCGGAAGACAACTGGTAACCAATGCAGCTCACGGAGCAGAGGTGTAACATGGGAGTATCGGGAGACTCCCAACACAACTCTCGCGGCTGCATTCTGTACCAGTTGGAGCCTCCGAGTGGTCCTCAAGGGCAGCCCCATGTAGACAGCGTTGCAGTAGTCCAGGCGAGAGGTCACGAGCGCATGAGTGACCGTACATAGGGCATCCCGGTCTAGATAGGGCCGCAACTGGCGCACCAGGCGAACCTGGGCGAAAGCCCCCCTAGTCACGGTCACCATGTGATCTTCCAAAGTAAGCCGTGAATCTAGGAGGACTCCCAAGTTGCGAGTCCTATCTACAGGGGGTAATAGTTCACCCCCCATGGAAAGAGATGGAATATTCTGAATATCCCGGTATGCCGGTATGCACAGCCACTTACTCCTAGACTACCTGTGTTCCTTTCGACAGTTTCTTGTCCAAGATCAATTATTTATAATCTATTAATAAAGTTTGCTCCAGATGTCATTATCCCGAAATAAGAAATCATTTCAGCAGCACTTTTAGATGGCCCTTCTGAGTAGTTAAAAGCAAAATTTTTCATCCTACAGGGTTTTCAATTATTTTGGATGAGTCATAGACATTAGTGCCATAAGGCTTGAATTAATTTAAGACACTCACTTCAACCCATTAAAAAAAAAGAATCTGACTCAAATTATTTCCTTAAGATAGTTGAAGCTTCCAGGAGAGGAGAACTGTAGATGGCTCTGCAAAAGACCAAGTAAGTGGTGAGTAGGCCAATCCCTTGGAACTTGTCCAGATAAGGACAAGATGGGAGATTACCCACAAATGCTCCAGATACGTGGAGAGATATGTAAAGTGACCACAGGAGAGTGGTTTTTTGTGGGTTTGAACGCCAGGAGACAAGAATTATTAGCCATCTTGCTCACAACTGCAGTGGAGACTTTTTAAAGATCACTAAGTTCACTTTCTAATAAGTTTTGGTATTGATGAAACCAGGGCTGATTTAAATTAATTTTCCTAAGAGGGTCACTTAAGAATCTGGGACTACTGCGGAGGGCAACCGCCACTCCCCCCACCATCCTCCCATTTCCAATGCCTCGCACCTTGGCACCAGGGGCTGGGCTTGGACACCCATGGGCCGCATGTGGCCCACAGGCCATGAAATGCCCAGGTCAGAGTTAAACATTAGTGATTCACCAAAACTGCCTTCCGGCAAAAACCTATGGGTGTTGTTTGAGTATTTTAAAAATTTATTGCTTTATTAGCACTAAATTAATGAAACTTTTAGGAGTTCCTATCTTTCAGTGTGCATATACCTATTTGATGTTTAAAAATCATTTGAGACTGTAACGATTTAAAATACCTGCAAACAGACTTCCAGCCGCTTATGAGTAAGATTCATGGTCTGTAGCAACTTCTCATCTTGACTAGCTGACTGGACATTCTGCTGCTTTGCTAAGGCTCTGATTTCTTTCACATATTTCTCCCGTACTGACTGGAACCAGTGAAGGGAATCAAACTCTTGGTACTGGTCCAGGAGTTTCAAAATGTAAGCCACACCTGAAAGATATGGATATGCCCACCCCACCCCCAATTAAAAAATAATAACAGATTTTGCATGGTTTGTTTTAAATTGGCCTAAGTTTATTATTCTTGATTTATTTTTATTTTGATCAAAGGCCAGCATAACACAATTACAACTTGAAAAATAAAATTTAAAATACAAAACAAAATAATAACATTGTAATAAAGATTATTAGAATGCATTTATCCTGAAATATTGATAAAATTACATTTATAAAATACAGATTATAATTAAGAGTATTTCGTTTACAGATTTAAAAATACAGATTACAATTTCAAAAGGGTGTTTAATCAATTTACACAAAAAACGGGCAAATGTATACACATCCCAAAAAACCTTTATTCCTCCAAGCAGAAGCCACAAACACAGGACAAGAAAGGCGTCGGAAAGAGGGAGGGATCTATTAAAAGGAGGGAAAGAAATAAGCTGAGCCAGCTCAGACAAAGTGGGGGGGAAAACCTGGAAAAGGGATGAAAAGCTTTTTGCCACTTTGATTTCAGCAAATATAAGGTGATTTCCTCTTCCCAATTCACAGTTGCTGATCACTGAGTAAATAATTACTCAGTTACTCAATAAAAATATTATTGAGTAAATACAGCGATTCTACTCCTATATATTTTCAAACGGTTAGAAGGGAGAAAGAGGAATACAAGTAGTCCTCGACTCAACAGTTCATTTAGCGACCGTTCAAAGTTACAACAGCACTGAAAAAAGTGACTTTTATTTTATAAGAGTTAAAGTGCGATAGATTTAATAGTTTATTGTTGTTTGCATAAGGTAGACTATGATTGTTTGTATTTTTATACCCTGTATTTAGCTCTGGGAAGTCGGGGAGGGGGGAGGGGGAAGGGAGGGAGGTGTTGGGGAGGGTTGGGGAGAGGGGAGGGGGTTGGGAGGGGTTTTGTTTTGTTAAAAATAAAATGTATTGTAAAACTTTTCAATAAAAAGAAAAAAGAAAAAAGTGACTTATGTTTGTTTTTCAGTTACGACCACTGCATCTTCCCCATGATCATGTGATCAAAATTCAGGCACTTGGCAACTGACTCGTACTTATGAATGTTCCTGTGTCCCAAGGTCATGTGATCACCTTCTGCAATCTTCTGACAAGCAAAGTCAATGGGAAAGTCAGATTCCCTTAACGTCTGGGTTACTAATTAATCAACTGCAGTGATTCACTTAACAACTGTGGAAAGAAAGGTCATAATATGGGGCAAAACTCACTTAACAATTGCCTCACTTAACAACAGAAATTTTTAGGCTCAACTGTGATCTTAAGTCGAAGACTACCTGTACTGCTCTTGGACTTACCCATAGCAAAGCCATCGTCAGTAAAAGCTGCACCAATTTTGTTCTTTTTGTTCAGTTTCTCTTTACAACTGATTGAGTGTTCTATAAAATTGAGTGCCTAAAAAGAAGAGACCAGGGATTGAATGAGGTTGCCCAAATAATTACCCCAATTTAGTAATTCTAAAATAATAAAACCAAACCAGAAACTTAAAAAAGAATGCTACACTGGTTACACCACTTGTACACATTATTTCTGATGGCATCTCAAGAGATATTCTTTAGGTCACTGTTAGTTCTCAAAAATGACTTAAGTGGAGAAGAAATATAGTTTTAAATAGAATTTTTTTGTAAGGTTATTGTCTCAGTATTAAGAGTCAGACCAACAGAAAGTGCAATTAGCTATTTGGCCTCAAATAATTATCCAAAACCCTGAGCAGCATGGTAGCTTAGAGGTGGAGCTCTCGCCTCAAAATCAGGAGGCTGTATGTTCAAGCCTAGGTAGCAGCAGATATTTCCCTCTGTGGGCACAAACTCCGCATAGACCTCAGGAAGGGCATCCGGCCAGTAAACGCCCCAACCTCACCCCAAAGCAAGGGATTGCAGGGTCATTAAAAGAAATAAAAAATCTGAAACCCAAAACTTAGCTCTGTAAAGCACAACATGCTCTTTCACTGGACACTTCCAGTAGGATGTCTTCTATGTTGGTAGGTTTAATTATCTGTAAATGGAGCTTCCCCCCCACCTCCAAATACTAGACGTTTCAATATAGGTACATTTTACATTTGTGATCACTTTCCTATCTTTAAGTTGATTGAGGATGCTGTCATTATGACTGTATATTGTTATCTTTCAAGACTGCAATGGGATATAAATGGATTAAGCAAATAGATAATTAAATATCACTTTTGTTATCTAAGAAGGCGAATAATGCAAATACTAACCAGTGGGGGAACAATGATATAAAAGTTGCGTAGATGCATGTTCTTTGGACTGCGGAATTCAGGAGCAAAGACATCCACAAGCATTTTGAAGTACTCTGTACCTTCTGCAGAGCTGCGGGTGAGATCGATAAGTACAGAATCCAGCTGCCTGCAAAGCAGAGATATAGCAACAGTCTGGAGGACAAATGTTCTGGGGATGACCTATTCTTTTCATAATAATTACATACAGAAATTAAAGCTACTTGTTACATGATGATCTTTAGCACCATTTTAAAGAAGTATTTAAATCACCTCTTTGCTACCTTAAATTAGAGTTTTGTCTCCTTTTGAGACCACAGAAAACATTTAATAATATTTTCCTATTTTATTTTTTTTAAAAAAAAACCAGCATTGGCTGGCTGGAGAATTCTAGGAGTTGAAGTCCACAGGTCTCAAAGTTGCCAAGGTTGGACACTCTTGACTTAAAAGGATAAATGGAATCTGAGCATTATTCAATACTTCTGGGAGCCAGCTTGCCAGTTTTGTAAAACCTACCATGCTAAATACAGCTGTTGGAAATAAATTAAAGCCAAAATCCCATAATCAGTGAGAACAATCTTCCATCATGTATTTACAATACAGAGTGCAGAGGAAATAACAAGCACTAAGCACACATACTAAAAACAAGTAGATATCCTCAACTTGCTAAAAGAAAGAGACTATTATAAATTCTTTTATCACTAAGCAATTTAAATAAAATCACTGTAACTTTTTTTTAAAAAAATCATGCACTATGTAAATATCAGCTTGACAACGGAGTATTTTGGGACAGATTTTAGTAATCGCTGACATCTATGTAAAGCCACCTACTTTAATGTAGGCAGTTGCGGTAGGGGTTCTTATTTTTTCCATGCAAAGATTTAAACAATAAGTTTAACAACATTAGGAGATATTTAAAAGAATGGTATGGAAGGACTGGGAAATAAAATCTTCCATAGAGTTCTGTCAAAGGACATATCAAAACAATGAAATCTAGCAATTGGATGGTGGCAAAAGTCAAATGGTTGGGAGTATTATATGCACTATTTTAAGCTTCTGGAGGAAAGATAGACTATAACACTAATGACAGAATAAACAGTATCAATAACTTGCACCCTGAGCATTCAGTGAACTTTGCTTGGAGTTTTGCCAATGAGAAAATAAATGAATAACCTTGTAATAGAAACAGAAGAATATGAGAAGCACCCCACTATATCAGATCAAGACCTTTTCTGATTCAACATCACATTCCCCCTTGTCACTAAACTGATGCCTTTGAGAAGCCATAAACCAAGCAAAAATAACTCTCCAACAGATGCCTCTGAACTGGTTCCCACAGACTTTTGTAATGAATAGCTAAAATATTATTTTATTGAAAGTTGTTTGAAAAAGAACAGTGCAAGTATTACGGCAGTAGAATATTTTTATACTTGCATTACAATTACCTAGCTGCTTCTTGTGTTTCTTCTGACAGACTTTCTTCTTTCACAAGTTCTTCAAAATTGACAATATCTTCAAGGTCAGGAACAAATCTACAAGTTTTGTTAGGTTTTCATATAATTAGGCATTATTTAGGTGTATGTATATAAATGAACATAAATTTTATATTCTACAGGCTGTGTTTCTATTCCCACCTTATCACAAGGCAGTTCATGCTTTATTAGCTAATAACATTGCTTTGCTCTCAAAAAAGTACTTTTTATAACTTATTTTAAATCAACAAGAAAGCATAACTTCTAGACAACACATTATCCAGGTTTTCAGGTATTAAGTCACAAAAGTGTTTACATAACAAAATTTCTATATTTACCATCATTAAATGCTCTTTTAACATCATGTATTTGTTGTATTATTTACACCTATAATGAAATCCATACTTGCTATATTACCATAACATTTTTACAAGTATGAATTGTCAAATTATTTAAAATTTAATGAGTATGTGATTTTAAATTTACTAAACAGATGTATAATATATTGAAACAGAAGAAACACATCCGAAGGACCACTGCAATATATGCTAATTGCAAAGAGAAAAATTAAAACAGGAGGATCTGAAAAAGATGTAAAACAACATGGACAGACAAGACAAAAAGTATTGGTGCCTACCTAATTGCACTGCTACAGCAGTGAAGTCCACCAGATCTTATCATTCGTACATAGCCCATAGCATTCCCTTTAAACAAAGATAGTAGTATCTGAATTTATATTATAGTAACAAATGCAACTAATTGGAATACTAGCAGATGAATTTTATCATTTCTTAAATAAACATGGCTGGGCATATCTTACTTTCTTTAGTGCAGTTAAATAGTATTATTTTCCAATTCAACTGTGAGAGTTGCACTATAAGGAAAACTGAGTGCCAAAGAATTGATGTTTTCAAAATGCCTCATTGGAGAAGACTATTGAGAGTCCCTTGGACTGCCATATGATCAAATCAATCCATCCTAAAGGAAATCAATCCTGTTTTTTGAAAGGACAGATACTGAAGCTAAAGCTCAAATATTCTGGCTACCAAATGAGGTGAGAAGACTCATTGGAAAAGACCCTGATGTTGGGAAAGGTTGAAGACAAAAGGAGAAGGGGACAAAAGGATGAGATAGTTAGTGTCATCAATGCAATGAAGATGAATTTGAGCAAATCCAGGAGACAGCGGAGTACAGGAGCAACCTGGCATGCTATGGTAGATGGGGTTGTGAAGAGTCAGACATGACGTAGTGACTGAACAACAAAATTTCCTAATTCAAAAGAAAGTTGCCCCACGTTGCTCCAATGTTTGGACAGAAAATTCCTGACTTTTATTCATGCTAGGGAATTTTATAATAATCTACAGTAGCTAAAGGGTAGCAATTTGTCTGTCCCAGCATAAGCAGACACCATAAATTAGAAAATACATGGACAGAAGTTATGTTGTGCAAAGACTAGGATATTAGAAAGCCACCTCTGCCTATTTTTCCCATCTTCTGCTTAGAGATATGCAGTGCTTTTTTTGTAAAAGAAAAAGGTGCCGGAACTCACACATGTTATACAACCCGCCTTGCCTACCCTACAAGGTTCCATCCAAAAAAGGTGCTGGAACTCCGTTCTGAGCGTTCTATGACAAAAAAAGCCCTGGAGATATGTAACAGTATAATCATAGTATCAAGGGACTGGAGGGAAAAACGTATTTGATTTATTTATGATAAGAGATCTCCACAGGCCAGAAATTTCAGCATGATATAGATCCTTCTTTTGGTGCTGGAAGATTCCCTGCCATACCTGACTTCTTACAATAGAAGCTAGAAGGCAATATAGCGATTCAGTCTTGATAACATTAGAGTTTTTCAACCTTAGCAACTTTAAGATATATGGATTTCAACTCCTGGGAGGCCTGCTAGGGAATTCTTGGAGCTGAAGTCCATACACTCTTTTTATTGCTTTTTTAAAAAATGACAAGATAATTTATGTTCATACCTATCTGGCTTATTAGCTGCCTGAATTGGTCAAGATAACTTTGTCCATCTGGTGTAATCCCAAGTTTTCTGATCCCTCGATTGAATTTCTCTGCTCTCTCAAATGGGTACTAGAAAAATTTTGATAATACATTACAAACAACTATTATGAAAAATGATATCAAGCCTTTTTGAATTTCCCATGTATTGACGCATATTTCTTCAACTTTATTAATTTCTATACTCCTAAAAGGAGACATATATATTTGATAATGGAGATTAGTTCAATCTTGTAACAAGTACATTATCCTTCATTTACAAAACATTTTCACTGTTTTTTTTTTAAAAATATAGAACTACAATCAGGAATAATATTACTGACCTAAGCTTTCAGAAGCCATTTTAATGCAGACACACACCCAACAGTTATAGCAAAAATAACTAATTTGGGAGAAAAGACCAAATTTAAAGTACAAATCTGAAATTTTATCTAAATGCAATTTTGACAAACTCCTATATTCTGGATAAAACAACATATCTGAAAACCTGTTTTTTAGCTCGCAACATACTTTTCTTATTCTGCATCAATACGCCTATATAGAAATAAGTTGAAAGCTTATGTTTGTAAGTTTATTCATTGTACTCTTATATTTTCTCCAATAATATGAATACAGGGAATCCTTGGTTAAGAACAGTAATTGGGGTCAGAATTTCCATCGCTAAGCAATGTTGTCATAAAGTGCAACATCATTTAGCAACATTAATCCCAGCAGTCCCTGGTTGCAGTCATTAAACAAGGACTGTGGGCTGTTAAGCAAGGACCTACTCACCGCTTCCTTTGAACAAGCAAAATTAAGGTGGGAAGGTGGCAGAAAGTCATGTGTGTCCCAGATAGTTCACAAGCAAGCTGGTGGCGGGTAAGTGGCTACTGTGATATGGTACAAGTGTGTCCTGGTGGGGAATAGCTTCTGCAGGAGGACACCCAGGTGGCTAATGCAGGCTCCTCAGCAGAAAAAGTATCAGGAGTGGGAATGACTTATAGGAGCAACTTGTGACTTTCCCTGACGGCTTCCCCATTGACTCTGCTGGCCATGGGATGCTGCAACTGTCATACGTTTGAGACAGTGGCCAATTCTCTTGATAACAATCACTTGACTGCAGGAGTGCTGGGATATCAGGACCTTTGAGGGCAGATCATAGATACTGTCTACTTTGAACACTCACTGAATGAGTGGTCGTTAACTGAGGACTACTATTATAGAGTCATTAAAGAGACAGAACTAGTGTCTAAATTATAAACACACACAAATGTACACACACAGAGAGAGATTTAATTATTTTAAAAGAAGCACTTTGAAATTTCTTTATCCTTGTTATTAATAATCATGATCATTAAATTTATTGTGATTGGTAATCTCGGGGATAAACAATACAATGTCCTCAAATACCTTTCTTGGCACCCAGCATATTCCTTGCCTTACTAGTATCTTTTGGTAAATTGCTATCTTGTAACTGGTCACAATGCTTTCAGCAATATTTGATACTATAAAAGCCCTCTCATGGCAGCCATTTTCTAACCATATTGTGCCTACTGGTCCCCAAAATTTGCTTATTCTTGGCTTAGCTAGCTACAAACCATTACAACAATTATCCTAAAAGTTCTCTGCAAAATAAATCTAATTCAGTTATACTGACCTTATTTTCAAATAAGCAAATAAAGGATTGTGTTCTCAGTGAATTTAAGTTAACACTTTCTCCAAAGAGAACCATGAATATAAAGGCTTGTAACATACCTTATGATCATTTTGATCCTTAATTTCCCTAAAGAATCGTATATCTTTGATCAGTCTGGATTTGATGTGCTCATCATACATAAATTGACTAAAGATGTAAAATTTCTTTCTCAAAAATTGGTATGTGAAATTTACCTAAAAAGTATAAAACAAACACAATTTTAAAAAATCCTGTCCCTATGGATAAAAGAAGTATCCCTGTTCATTCCAATGTCAAAGTACTTGCTTACTGAATAGTTGGGTGCTATTAAAGATGAAGTATGTTAGCATTCAAACACGGTCACTAATCCTAGATGTTACACCATTGCATCAGCATGTACATATTACATGGAATAGGAAGGTGATATCATTAATACCACTACCTTTCTTGATGCAATGCAAAAGCAATGTTCTGTTTGCAGTAATAATGTATAAATAGGTCTGAGACTCAAGTGTTAACCTTGTTTACAATTCCACACTTCTGCAGAAATGAATAAGTTTTGTTACCTGGAGCTATTTATATCCAAAATTATTTCTGAAAAGCAAACTGCAAGGTCACCCCTATTTGGAATTAATAGTCACATGATGAAGAAGAAAGGATTTTAACTAGCATATTAAAAGTTGTACTTGTGGAGTTGTACTGTTCCTGCTGGTGCACTAGTTAAGTTGGTAGGCAACACATCAGTAGTTGTAAAACTAAGTGTAATAGCTTAAGACAGTACATTGAACAAAAACAGGTATTTCAGATAATTTGTTCTGTTTCTACTAATTAGAATACTTTTAAACCACTCTGAATGTCCACTGGGCAGAAAACAAATTGAAATAATAATAACAGTAATAATACAACAAAAACCTGCCTATAACTACTTGAATTAGCTCATGTTCATCGCCAGATCTCAAAAACAGACTGTGAATGTTATAGTTGATATACAGGTAGTCCTCGACTTATGATCACAATTGAGCCCTTACGTGAGACATTTGTTAAATGAGTTTGCCCCATTTTATCACTTTTCTTGTTACAGTTGTTAATTGAATCACTGCAGTTGATAAGTTAGTAACACGGTTGTTAAGTTAATCTGGCTTTCCCATTGATTTTGATTGTCAAAAGGTTGGTCAAAAGGACACAGCAACAATCGTAAGTATGAGTCAATTGCCGAGCATCTGAATTTTAGTCACACGATCATGGGGATGCTACAAAGGTCTTAAGTGTGAAAAATGGTCAAAAGTCACTTTTTCCAGTGTCGTTGTAACTTTGCACAGTCACTAAATGAACTGTTGTAAGTCGAGGACTACCTATATAGTGATTCGTTGCATGCATCTATATGCATCTCTCTCTGGAAATAGCTACTTTTACCTCTGGATTAGTAATCAACAATCTTTCACTTTCATGCCATGTAGAATACTAGTGAATTATCCAATAGAGATCTAGTCGAAAGCTGCAAAAATTAGAAGCTATAAAACGCTCCATTGATGTTGATAGGGAGTCAGAGTTCCAGCCAATGGCCGTTCCTTTGTAGCATGCCACACGGTTCAGTATTCTCCCCACTCTTTTTAAATATCTACATGAAGCCTCTGGGTGAGATCATTTGCCACCATGGGTTGAGTATCGTGAGTATGCTAATAATACTCAACTTTATATCTCCACCCCTGGTGATGCAGGTGATGCTGTCTACTGTGATGCCTAGAGGCTGAGGGGGGGCCTGGATGGGGAACAACAGGCTTTGGATGAATTCTAGCAAGACTAAATGGCTTTGGGTGCTTGGAGCTTCAAGATCTAGGACTTTTAACATACTTAGTTCTGGATGTGGTTGCATCACCCCAGGCTGACCCAGTCCACAACTTGGGGGTTCTCCTGGACTCACAACTCCTGTTCGAAGAGCAGGTGTCATGGTTAGAACAGCTTTTGCACAACTTCATGTTGTGCGCCGATTGCGCCCTTTCCTGGATTGGGAGTACCTGCACTCGGTCACTCAACCCCTGGTCATCTCACATTTCGACTACTGTAATGTGCTTTACATAGGGCTACCCTTGAAGAGCATTTGGAAGCTACAAGTGGTGCAGAGTGCAGCAACACAGGCAGTTCTTGGGGCCCCTAGAGTGGCACGTTACACTGATGTTCTGCAAACTGCAGTGACTTTCGTTTTGCTTCCAGGTACAATTCAAGGTGTTAGTTATCACATTTAAAGCCCTACATGGCATGGGTCCAGCCAGTTACTCAAAGAATTGTCTCACACAAATGGAACTGGCCATGGCAGAAGGGGCATGCTGTGGCCCCCACTGGTCCAGGGATTCCACCTGTGGGGCTCAGGAGAAGAGCCTTTTCTGCCATGACTCCTATCCTTTGGATCTACTTCCATCCTTCTGATTTTTCATAAGGGCTTGAAGACCTGGCTCTGCCAGTTGGCTTCTGTCCCCAACGGGGGGAACATCACACTGGTGGCTAATGGATTCCTCTCCTCCCACACATCCTGTTCCCTCCCTCCCCTTCTTTTAATTGTATTTTTTATTGTTATCAGAAATATTTTTTTTTATGTTTGATTGCTTTTAATATAAACCGCCCAGAGTCACCTCAAGGCAATGGGGGTGGCAAATAAATCTAATAAATAAATAAATAAATACTTCACGCCTTATTTCAAAAGGAATAATTTTTCTATCACGATTAAAACTTGCTCTGTGTTGTTTATTCTACACTTAGCAAAGAGATCAATTGCTAAATCACATAGCAATACTTACTGTTGTGTTCATTATTCCTGTGCCATGTGTTCGAATTGAATTAGCTATGTGTCTTATATTTATGGTATTCAAATGTTTATTATTGCTGATTCTTTCAATGAAGATCTGCAATGACACAGTTGTTATATAATTTTAATAGTCACCAAAAGGAAATCAGTTAATATTGGGATTTTATTACCTTTCCCTCACCTGATTATTGAGATTGTACAAGTATCGGGATACAAAGACATGAATATTTCTCATAATTTCTAGAACATCCAAGCCCTGAAACAAGAAGAGGCAATTTAAAATCCAAATAAAATTATCTGAGAAACATATACATCTAGCCATCCAATCCAATCAAATAGGATCAATTCTTTCCAGATGTTGTCCATACGAGACTATCTTCCAATGGGATTTTGTAAGAGGGCATTTTTAATTGCTTTCTTTGGAATTCTTTGGAATTCTCTCCCTGTGGAGATCTGGTCTGCTCCTTCCCTTTTCAGTTTTAGGAAAGCAACTGAGACTTGTTTTGTTTCATCTAGCACAGAAGGAATGCAGGTTGTGGTTGAAAATTGGAATTTGGCAATTTGGTACGTTTTCTGTTTCTTACTTTAATGTTGTTAATTTTGGGAACAGAAGGCATACAAATAAATAATATTTAAATACAGTGAATAAATCTAAGTGTAGAAGGAAGTCCATTTCAGGCTAGAAAATTTATTCACTCATTTGGGGAACTGATATTTAATTTCATCCTTTAAGAACAATTTATAAGCAAACCATAGTAAGAATACCACCTCCAAAATAATAAAAACACAACATCTCCAAAGGCCCATGCAACTCTATCACATCTCTGTAGCATATAATCTCAGGACAACTCTGAGGGAGATGGCCGGTTGAGAAGTATGAAATATAAATAAATAAAATATATTTCTTTTTATACAGGAGACTACTCAGCAAGAGGAAATCCTATCTGCCTGTTCCCTGATTATATAGCAGAAAAACAGGAGCAATCTGTATAATCTTGTTTATAAAAGCCACTGGATTTTGGAAAAATAAATATTAATTACTGGGTGATAGAGAAGACACCAGCCCTACTCTGCTCGAGCCCTTGACTTTTTTTTAGCCTGTATTTAACTCTTGCATTTTAAACTATTTTTATGTTTGTAATTGTTTTCATATTATTTTTCCTGTATTGTAAGCCATGCAGAGTCACTTTGGGTAGTGAGACGGGCAGTGTATCCATTTAATAATATAAATAAATAGATAAGTGAATGCTGCAAACTTCTGAATAACTTTTTAAAAATACAAAGTTTGTATATACATTTTGTACCTGTTCTAAAGTCTGGCTTGGAAGATGTGCTTCTGCCATACTTAAACCATAGTGCTGAGTTGCTAAATTCCTCATTTCACTGTAGGTGGCCCAGTCATGCAGAGCTACTGTAGTTAGATTGTAAAAAGTCTTGTCTAGGTAATGAGTCACATGAGCTGTAAAAAAGAGGGGGAAAGTAACTTTGCCCAATTAATATCTGAAAAACCTTATTGCAGATGTTTCATTTCAGCATTAAATAACGGAGGAAATGCCTCTTAAAAATAATTCCCCAAGTTGCAGTTAACTGAAAAACTGAAAACAAGCCAAGTAGCTGAGTTTTAGAACTGTAATAATAGTGACAAATAAACTGCCAAAATCATGCAGTTTAAGTAAATAAAAAAAGATAAATAAATGTCTACCTTTGATATCTATGAACCGATTAAAAAAGCGAATTGGATTTAAAGAGAAGAAGTGAGCAAGATCCTTCATTCCAACTTTGAATGGATTTCGGTCATCTAATTTTAAGTGCGTGTGTACTGACAGGCGCAAATCCTTTTCAATTTCTTTGCATAACTTGTCTAGAAGGTGCTGTTCAAAACAAAAATGTTAATAGATATTATTTTCAGAGGATGGCACATCTTTATCTTCACAGCATATTTGATAATAGATAAGAATTCCATAGAGCAACACAAGATTATGCCTTTCACAAGGAACTCAAAGTGGAAATGAGCACTTGGCTGTGGCAGTATTTTTCACCTGAAAAACTATCCACTTTAAAATGGCCTTTTACATAAAAATTGCAGTCTTGCTAGTTACGTGCAGACTCATTATAAGATGTAAGACAATTTCTCTTGAGTGTCCCAATACCTTTTGATTTTAAATAATGACCTAAGCCAGGGGTGTTAAACTGCCAGCCTGCGGGCAGATGCGTCATGTGGAAGCCGCGCCCGCCCATTGCCGGCTATGACAAAACTGTCCCGATACGTTGTGTGACGTCACATGATGTCACAAGTTTGACATGTCTGATCTAAGCCATAAATATATTAAATATAGCAAATACTAAAAATATCTAAGATACAACATTTTCTGCCATGTTCCCTACATCCTAACTATTGGTCACTAACAAATAATTATCAGTCATCTTTGAATATTTTATTTAAACTGTAAGAATAAATTATATCCATTAACTGTCCATCACAAGTTCCATCCTAAAGTCAAAGAGAGAGAAGGTAGAGGATGGACAACAAAAAGAAAGATGAGGCTAGTCTGTATACATGCTTTCATTAAAAAAATGATATAGCTACAACTAAATAATCTCTTGTCTAAGTGAAAACAATAATAGCTAGAAAAGAACCATATACATTTTTATTTATCCTCCAATAATTGAGAAGCAATTTTTATGAACTTTAACAACTTGAAATTATCTGTACGTATTGAGATTGATCATCACTTGAAATATTAAAATTAAATTAGAAATTTAATATTAAACTACTTAATAAATATATTTATTTCAATTCTAATGGAGTAAGACATTTTTCTAAAGGTCTATAATAAATTACATGATGTTATTCTTTAGCTTACTTATACCTACAGTTACTAGACCACTATATATTTACCTTTATGTAGACTGTTAATCTTTAATAGCTTTTAAATACATGCTCCTTATACAGGTGTAATTCAGAGTAAATACAATACATGCACTCTAACCTTATTGAAAACATCCATGATTTCTCTGTCATAGCTTTCTAGGAGTATTTCACAGGATTCCAAATGCCTTGAGTGCATCATTGCTGGTACACAATCCCGCAATGCTCTAAACATATACTGGGGGGAAAAATCAAATTTAATACAGAATGCAGACAAATATAAATATTCATGAACACTAAAAAGGAAACACAAATTACTCAATTATTTTTATAGTGCATCTTAAAGTTGCCAAGGTTGAGAAACAATGCACTGTTTATAAAAATGGAATGAAAGTTACTGAAAATTTTGTCACAGCTTTGCATGAGAGGATGAGCATGTAAACCCAATTTACTCAATCCTAAATATTATCAAATTCAGCCTCAAGTCCCAATTTCATATAAACTGTTCTCCACTAAACCATGATTCGGGAAATAAATGCATTGTTTGGTCTCCTTTCTTTTTCCTCTTTTAATTTTCAATCTAGAATAAACTATATTTCACATTACCATATTTAAAAATTTGTAGAATGGACTTGTTCTAGCAAACTCGAATTGGCATTACAATTACAGGTAATTCTTGACTTACAACCATTTGTTTAAGGACCATTCCAAGTTACAACGGCACTGAGAAAAGTGACTTATGATGGGTTTTCACACTGATGATCATTGCAGCTTCCCACAGTCACATGTTCAAAATTTGGCAACTGGCATGTATGTATGGCAGTTTCACTGCTCTGGGACTGTGTTCACCATCTGTAACCTTCCCAGACGGCTTCAAAACAAGTCAGTGGGAGAAGCCCGATTCTCGTAACCAGATGATTCACTTAAAAACTACCTTGCTTAGCAACAGAAATTGTGGTTGTAAGTCAAGGACTACCTATACAATTTCTTTGTAAATTTCCTGGCTATTTCAGATTTAATGTTTTACTTACATGTAACCTTGCAGCATCTACTGCATTTTCATAGACATCATCCAGATAAATTGGAAATATCGTTCTGTGCCAGTACAAAAAGCAACAGTCACACTGTGATTGGACTCTAGAATGGAAAAATTAAAGTTACTGAGAAAATAAATATTCACAATTCATACAGAACCAATTTCAAAGAGCCATATATTTTCAGAATGCATTTTAGAATCTATCTTCATAATCATAAAGAGACAAAACTCAATTTATAAACAGGCATACATCCTTAGGGATGCTGACTTGTTTTTAAAGCTCAATTTTACATGGAAGATATATCATCCAGTTTACAGTAAAGCATCATTATCTGATGAACCCTCTACCACACCACTCTGTTCTGGGTATCTCAGGATGTAGGACCTCATCGTTTTATAGCTTTATTTACCGTTCCCTAAGTTCACTGATTAAGGCCAACTTTTTCATAACTACTTGAAGAGGAAGGAGTTCTTCATCTTTAAATGTTTTCTAGAAAAAAAAAACAGAGGGGCAAGTTATTTGTTGCATCAGTGGTTGCTATCAAACTAATATTTGCATCCATCATTAACCACAAAACCCCTTATATTATTGTTATAAATATGTATAAGAGCTGATAAGGAAGGAAGTGTTACACTTACCATTTGTGTGCCCACACTAAGGGCAAGAGAAACTATGAGTCTTCTTTGTTTTGTGCTAGGGCCATTGAGGGTGTTTTCAGCCAGCACAAGAGCAGAAAGTACATCAAGGCGCTGTTCACTGTACTTTTTATCAGAAACTACTCTTTTCTTTAGATGATAAAGAGAAGGGGAAGGGGAAGGGGCGGAGAAAACCAGCATTTTGGGATTAGTTACCCATCATCAACCAGTAAACTTTATTTCAAAGACTGACAAATATATTTCTTTTTTTTTAAATTCCAAACTAAACCAGATTTAAAGCCAAAACAATTTAACTCAGTAACTAAAATTTATATACTAGCAAACCAAAGGATCCCTTATTTTAGCATTTTCATACCCAAATCGGAGCATAAATAATGTCAGGATTTATTCTTGTGACTGTGAAGTTCCTTATAATTTTATTCAAACAGCAGCTTGTCCAGTCTTTATAATCACTGAGCTTAACTGCAAAATGTAGATGTTGATTAAAATTGCTTTCCTACCTTAGCTACAGCAATGGCATTGAGAGCTTGATGCTGAAGATGCTGGATTATATGCGTGACTGAATCGGCAACAGTCATACTTCTTCTGTAAAAAGTATATTCTATTGCCTGAAGTTGTGCAAGTTTCAGAGCACAAAATAAAAACAAAAGTTAGTATCAAATTCTGCAGTGCTTTAAATCAATGAATTAATAAATTCTCACACTCATTGTCTCATCTGCATACAAATTTAAAACAAATTTAATTAAAATGAAATATATGATTCTTTCAAATCAAAGTCTAAGTACCGGTATATGGTTTCTAACATAGTATGAACATTTGAAAGAATCATCCTTGTTATATTAACAAACCACAAACTATGGTAATATTACAAAGGCTATGCTAGATTTCTAGATAACTATATATTTTTATGTGTGCCCCATGTGCCATGAATGGGTTAAACACTGCTGACACAAGAGTAATTAGTTAAACCTTAGCATAATTTTGGATTCTGGTATCATGTTTTAGCCATTTTCTAGAGTTAAAAGATACTGTTTTACTAAGATCAAAGAATGCAGCAAAGATAACAAAACATGCAACTATGTTTCACTTACAAAATATTACTTCAGATTGTGAATATAATAGCTGTTTGAAGCTCTTGAAAGCATCTGTAGAGCATCTTTAGAAGATATAATCCTATGAAAGGATGCAGCTGCTTTAAAAAGTACAGACAGGTGCTAGATTCATATGCTTGTGCATTCTGAAGGGCCATAACAGCTTATTGTCCAGTTTCAACCTATCTCATCAATTAGATATGCATCATTTATCCTAAAATGTTATTAAAGAACCACTGCTGATATTTGTGTCAGTGACGATATACAAATATCTCGACTTACTTTGAGTAGTTCCACAAGCCTGCATAACGCTTTAACTGAGGTTTTAGTCATTGGCTTCTGCATTGACATGTGCAGATTCATTGTAGTTGTGATTATGTTTCTAAGGCTGTAAGCATAGAGAAAGCCCTAAAAATGACAAAATGAATCAATTACATTTTCCTATCATTATAAATTTACGTTTCTAAAACTGGCTGCATTTGCCAGTATCTTGACTCTTTGTGGATAAGATAGCAACTGGTATAATGTCTTTCCATATTCAATGAGACATCTTCTGTCCTATGAATACTGAAGGAATTGATTCAGACACCTGGCTTTTCTGGAGGTGGACAATATCTTGTTTTGAGAGGAAGTATTTTTTGTGATCTTGAAGAAGGCACCATCTCCTTAGGAAGTCTTCCTTAAATGCAACTGTTTCACACAACCATTGCTCTCTCTCCAACTTTCCCTTTTTAGAAACTTATTGAGATAATGAAGGAAAGACAACTACAGAACAACCTAGAGTAAACAGCACTTTTCACCAGGATTGAGACCCCTTGAAACTACCAGTGTCCATAGTTCCAGAGAATTTGCATGAATTAGAGATCAGAGCCCTGTGCTCCAGTGGTTCCACTCTTTCCTCAGCAGGCAGTTACATATGGAATGTCAAGAGATCAATCCTCTCCCTAACTACTTTTTTAATATTTATATAAAGCCACTGATAGAAGTCAATCATTTATTTATTTAAACAATTTATATGACCGCCCATCACACATCGTGACTCTGGGCAATGTACAAAGATTAAAATTCAGCAATTAAAATAACAACCAATGGCAGCCTAAGTAAATGATGCCTTCCAATCATAAAATTACATCAACAACGGTGCTAGCATAGTCTGGAGATTACCAGAATATGAATGGGAAGAAACAGGCCGAATTTGCTATTTGTTCACTAAGATTCCCTACTAGCTCCACTGCTGTCATTTGAAGACATGGCATAGCCCCTATAAGAGCAGTTCTGTGACTTGGACATCCTTCTGAACTGATAGTTATTGCTATGTGGCCTAATAGGAGAGTCTTTGCTCAGCTTTGCTAATGCACTGATTATGGCCTTAGATGGAGAAGGAAAACTTCACAACAGAAACTCAAGCACTCATCGCCACACGACTGGAGTACGGCATCATACTCTATGTACACCTGCCCATTAAAGGCCACTCAGAAACTAGTTAATAGAAATTCCATGGCTAATAAGCATATCATTCCAAAAGTGCCCAGTAAGTTTCCAGGTGCAATTTAAAAGTGTAGATTACAACCTATATATTCCTATGTGGCTTGGTGTAAAGATAGCTCCATAATCACCTCCTTCAGCTAAATCAATCCTATTTTGGGATTCCCATTTGGGAAAATTGTTCACAGTTCCCATAAAGCAAAAGTACCAAGGCCAAAATACTTCTCCCCATGGCCTCTGTTGTATGAAACAGTTTTTCACCAAGGATTAGAATGGTCCCAATCATGTTGGCCTCACAGAAGTTAGCTAAAACGGAGCTTGTCCTGATACCGTTGCAACTATATTAGGATATCACCATAGGGACTGTTTATATAGGAGTCCAATTCTGAATCAATGATAATATTGTTTTGAATTAATAACATTGTTTTATGGTTATATTTTTAAATTTTAAATATCATATCAATCAATAGTAATATAGTTAAAAGAATGATATATTAAAACATATTTGGGTGCCTACACATTGAGTTTCTTAAGGCAATTTACTTATTTACAGATATATTATTTTATCAAGTTAACTGATCAGGGTTTTTTTAATACCAAGTAAATATTCTACCTTTTGTTCTTCTTTCCAGTGTTCTTATTTTATAGAAGTTTTTTTTAAAAAATTCTTATTTGAGATTTATAACTCTATTTGTAATATTTTGTATCGGTCAATGACTGCAATAAAATCCATTCATAACTTCTAACCCATTTGTTCATAAGAATGGGGGATTGTATAATACAAATCTGACTGTATACTATGTATGCAGTATTTTCTAATCATTTTTTTTAAATTGAGCATATACATACCTGTATAAAAACATTGCATCTGTTACTGAGATCTTCAGCAAACCTATCCAGCCTTTGTTCCCTTGACAAAAGAGATTCCATTTTCATCATCCAGGAGTTCACAAATACATAATAAGACTGCATCTCTCTAAAAAGAAAATTAATAATACTTTATTAATCATTCTGATACCATATTAAGATTTGGAAGTCTAAACACTTATTTGAAATGGTGTCTGAATTCAGAAACAATGGCTTGTTATCAAGTGCTAAACTTACTAGGAAAAAACAGAAACCTGTAGGTAAGAAAAAATAAGTGTTTACTCCCCAAACTTACTTTGTGAGCAACTGAGCCTTTTGCTGTAAAAAACTTTCTCTCTGTAGTTTAACTGCATGGAAACTTTTTTTGTCCAGAAGCTTGGCAACAGCTGGCATCTTCTGAATCAAAAAGTTGTCAGCAAACCAAATGACATTAGCTGTTAGTGTGATAGCCGGCACCTATAGTATTAGCAGAAAAAATTAGGAAAATAAGAGGAAAAAAATGTATTCCAAGACCCTTAACAAACCATTCTTTTACTACACAAATTTTACAATTATAGAAATGTTCTAAGTTTACTTGCATTGTTGAAGTTCTGCTAAGCATTCCAAGAAAAAAAAAGAAATAGGTCTGATCTCAGTCCTATTGTAACACTTCATTCCCCAATGTTATTTCCTTAGCATTTAAAAACAGTCTTGAACCTATACAATATTTACAAAAGAAACATGGACATGGAAACAGTAGACAATTTTTAGAAGATACTGTAAATGAAAAGGAAATTTGATAACATTCCATACTAAAGACTATTTATATGTCCATATATTTTTGTGAAGGAGGAGCTAAGCCATACATGAATAACAGCTCTCACTGAAATCCATAGAAATTCGTTATACAGATGATTAAACTATTAGTTCGATAATACTTATTTTCGAACTACTACAGTAGCCATTCTACACAATGGCATTATACCAAAACCTGCACTACATCCTTTATCAAACATTCTAAGCACTATGGATCTGGAAATACGGTTTTGGCAGTTTCTTTAACTGTGGTTGGATATAAAATTTGTTTTGCAAATCTCTTATGCAAATTTTCAAGATATGACAATATCATGAATGCAAGTTCTTATACACAATTTGAGGGAAGGGCATCTATTATTTATGAAAGTATGTCAATAAAAAGTACATCACAGTGCCAGTTTATATCATTTATGAAATATTTCATTTGCACTATAACATTGCATTTATTGTTTGATAAAATGATGTATATTGTTAGAGATTTGAACTGATCTATGCAAAGCTTTTTGTACTGAGGTCCACTAAATCAAGCTTTCATTCTTACTAGAACAGCAACACTCTGTTGGAATTATCAAAAAGACTGAATATGATCGTATATTTAATTCTGATTATTATTTATTAGGATCTCATTCACAAGCATCTTATCTAATTTTATGTTGGTTATGAAATTTTAAGGTTGATAAAAGTTACAAGCAGTAAAATAATCACCTTTTTGCAAATGTCCAGTAACAATTTGTAAAATTTCTTGTCTACAGTCCGAAAAATCTGAAAATGTAGTACGAAAAGACCACAAATTCCAACATACTTATCTCTCTGGTCAATTTCAGAAGGTTCACCTTAAACAAACATGCACAAAAATTAGATTTTTGAAATTTGCAAAAATATCCAATCTTAATATTAATATAAAAAGGTTCTATTCTGCATTACCGAGTTTAGCTTCAACATTTGCAAAAATTGTGCGAATACTATGTGCAAACTCTTCAGCAAATATGCTGTTTTTTGAAACTGACACGCCTCCATTGAGAGAATCAAATTGCTGTTCTATACAAGCCTAGTAAGAGAAATAAAAGCAGTTTACAGTATTAGTATTAATGAGAACACAATCATATTCAAAACTTCATCAAAAACAAATCATAGCATGTTATTCTTGCTGTGTTCTATTGAAATAAAAGTTTTACTGGAAACTTAAGAATATTAACATTTATTTATAGGGATTGTTGGTTGACCGTCTTTATTTTTTATATGTTAGATTAAATGTATACATTTATGAACTTAAAACCAGCAGTATTTATAGGACCCACAGCCCATTTATTTTTTACTTTGCTTCCTTCTTACCAAAAGCAGTGAGAAATTACTCTAATCTATATGATGTTCAACCACTTTTTTAATTTGTGGTTTCCAATAGCAATAGCAGTAGCACTTAGACTTACATACCGCCCCGCAATGCTTTACAGCACACACTGGGCAGTTTATAGTCAGCAGGGATTAGGACAACTCGCTGTAGCCAACTCACCCTGGGCCAACTCGCCATGGCCAACTCACCCTGGTCTAGGATTGCCACATTTTCACAATCAGCAATTATTAATTGTAATTTTATCAGTTTAGCAATAGCAATAGCACTTAGACCTACATACCACTTCACAGTGCTTTACAGCCCTCTCTAAGTGGTTTACAGAGTCAGCATATTGCCCCCAACAATCTAGGTTCTCATTTTACCAACCTTGAGCCCTGTGAGGATTGAACCCCAATACCCTCTCCTTGAAAGTGAAGGAAGTTTTAAAAACAAGTGGAAACAAACTTTCTGAACAAAAGTTCCAAACATCTCACCACCAACAAACTAATTTCTGCCTGCACCTAACATTTTGACACCTAACATTAGGTGTACAATTCAAAAAAGAAATAAAAGCATACAAATTAAAATCATCAAAACATTTGGCAATTTTACACTATAGATTGTACTGTATTGTACAATTTTACACTATAGATTCTATAGACCACATTTATACTATATAAGGGAAATTAGGCAATATTTATCATACTACCTGGAATATCATGCCATCCAATAATTGACTTTCTAACTTTAACAATAATTTTTCAAATGGTTTCAGTTTATCTTCTTGGATCCCAAATTTAGGAGGATTGCGATGGACAGATTTTAATAGCCTGGTTAAAGAAAAGCAAAAAACAAAAATATGGAAGATTCAGAGTCTTTCATGGACACAATTAAGCTTTAAGAACTTTCAGAGGGTTAGAGTTAAACCAAGCAATTTTTTGCTTCCTTTTAACAAAGGAAATCTTTTGCTACAGAAGTAGCTTTGCAGTTTGGCTGCATTCATGGGGCAGCAGACCTGTGGAACAACAGGACAGATTTATCCCTAGGGCTAGCCTTGGTGAAAAAAAGAGGGTCATCTACATTATGGCAGAAGGCATGTACCAGCAAGGGTGATTCTAAAACATTTCATAACAGTTGGTCATTGTACAAATAGCTATATAAGAGTGACTTTGTAGGGGAGATGTGTGGCATAAAAATGCAATGAATAAATAAATGCAATATTAAATGTTTTATCATTACATAAGCAAATATTTAATGGTCCATTCCACCAAAAGTGTCATCTTGTTGGACACAAGTTGTGCCTTCTCAGTACTTGCCCTGTGGAACAGCCTTGATCTTGTTAGCTTTTTGGAACACTCTGAAGACCTGGCTGTTTTCTCCAGGGATCTGGAGGTTAGGTGAGCCCTGCTAGTTATTATGCATTCTTTCGTGATTGGAGATTACTATTCCAACTTTGGGCTCATTGGTTTTATGTTTGGTCTTTAATTTCTGTAGGACATTCAGAGTCACCTTTGTAAGATAGGTGGCCATATTAAATACAGAGAGAGAGAGAGAGAAAAAAGATCAATTACTACTAACAAGGAATGTCCTACAGAGATTCTCAGTCATCCAAGTCATGACTGTGCCAAAGGTGCTTTTCCAAAAGGCAACTGGACTTTGATTTTCCTTGATACCGTTTCACTTCTCATCTAAGAAGCTTCACAACTGTCAGAACTGAAGAAGCCTCTTGGATGAGATGCAAAACATCTTCAAGGAAAAACAAAATCCAGTTGCCTTTTGAAAAAGCACCTTTGGGATACTAACAAGGAACTGCGAGACCTTGTAGAAATATCCAGTAGAACGTCCAGTCAAGATCCACTGTTATGAACAGATAACTGCATACTTTTAACTATTTTGTCGATGTTATTTTCTATAGTATTCTACAATGCTCTATAATAAAAGTAATTATTTTTCTGTAGAAAAAATAAGCAAATTTACCCACATACCTTTTGTACGTAGTCCAGTGATCTTTCAGTGTGGCATGATTATTTATTATCTCATCAAGTGTAAGTAGAACTGTCAGAAGTTCTCCAAGATGCTCATACATAGTCTGCTTGAAAAATTACATCACTGATCTGAGAACATATTCCATACAACCAGAAAACCTTACTTTAAATATAAGCAGTCATCGGAATGCACTCGAAATATCCCCCTGAAAAATACTAACCACTACAGATATAAATATGTAAAGTATAAGAAGGTAATAGTATTGAATATAGTGCTGTATTTTTTAAAAACTTACTGGGAAATAGGGATCCCAAGAAAACAGATATTCTGGACTATTAAAGAACACAATACAATGTATCATTCTTTGTATTTAAAAAAAATCTGCCAAGGAAGATTTGATACATTTAAATCAAATCTTAAGGTTAACAACTTAAAAGAATTTTGTAATAAACAGTATAAAAATAAACTTTTACCTGAAAATGAACACCCGAAGTCTCTATCACATTAGGAATATTCCTGGAAAACAAAACATATTTCATGTTACTTAATAAACAGGTTTTAAAGACCCAAGCCTTTAAAATTTCAAAATAAATCTGGAAATTACTTCTAGTGTGCAAAACATACATGGGAAGGTAATTCTTGTAAACCGAGGCCTACTAATACAATATTAAGAATCAAATTAACATGTCTCATGTAATTATAGAATGCAGGCCTATTCAAGCTTTGATCCAGAAAACTAAACATCACCCAACAGCCAAGTATGCTACTGTGCAATTTTTTTTATTCTAATCCACTGTCTCTACAATGCAAACCAATTGTGATTCCAAAGACTATGGTGATGTAATTATTCAACTTCTGATAATCCATAGTGGAGAACATTCAATTTAGTGAGGCACAACTTTGCATCGTGATTGGAAAAGCGCCTTGGCTTAACTTATTAATCTTTTGTTTAACTCTATATTAAAATATTTTAAGTTTTATTACAAAGGAACTGATTGCCAATATCCCACTATTATGACGTAAATAGTCAAAACTTCACATCAAATCTCATCTGTTAAAAAAGCAAAATCTTAAAAAGATAGTCAGGAGAGTTAAGAGACTAGAGAAGCAAACTACTTGCAAGATAGTCAATGCCTGAACAAAATACTGTACAGCAGTGATTCTCATTTTTTTCCTTCACCACGGACCCCTTTTAATACCTTTTGTGGCCACTGTTCATGGCCACAGACCCTCAAGACTTAACTCAAGATTTAAATCGTAACATTTCTTCAAGTCTTTGTGGACCCCCTGTGATAACGTTGTGGGCCCCCAGGGGTCTGCGGACCACAAGCTGAGTTCCACTGCTGTAAAGCTTCCAGAAATCTAAACATTTTAGCCCATGTTTTTAACATTTTATGAGGGCGTGGCCAATCAACAACTTATTTAAGAGAATATGCTACAGTATGCTTTTGGCTTGTGCAAGTGTACCATTCCTTTGGCACTCTTACAAAAAAAGGATATGGAAACATTACCTGCAACTTGCCATGTTAGCAAACTATGAATAATGGAAATAATACACTTTCAAACCACAAAATATACTGTATATAGTCGGCTTGCTTTCACTTAAAATTGTATTAATCTAAAATCCGATATTACATTATTTTCATAACAACACAGTGTGATAGTATTACAGGTACTCTTTGCTTTACAACCATTTGTTTAGTGACTGTTTGAAGTTACAATCACTGAAAAAAGTGACTTACGACTGTTTTTCACACTTACGACTATTGCTGCATCCCGGCAGTCATGTGAATAAAATTTGGACACTTGGCAATTGGCATGTATTTATGACAGTTGCAGTGTCCCAGGGTCCTGATACGATCAACTTTTGCAACCTGACAAGCAAAGTCAATAGGGAAGCCAGATTCACTTAACTAACTTAACAACTGCAGTAATTCACTTAACAAACTGTGGCAAGAAAGATCATAAAATGGGACAAAAACTTACTTAACAACCCACCTTAACGACGGAAATTATGGGTTCAAGTGTGGTCATAAGTCAAAGACTATCTGTACTTTGAAAGACAATCAGACACTTTTTATAAGTGTAAAAACCAGTAAGACACATAACATTTCCCTTATCCTTGAACTAATAATCTAGAAAGCTGATTAACATGCTAGACCTATAATTTGTTCTTAGCAAATAATTACTTGTTACTGGTATAAAGGGCAGCTAACTGGTGAACAACGTTCATCACCACTTCACAGCACCGTGTCACAAAACAAGACAGCTCCTGCAATGATAAATTTGTACTGATCAGTAAAATAAGCAATTTCTCACTAAATACACTTATTTTACTCACAAATGGTTCCGTATTACTGAATGAATCACATACCTTTCCCCTGGGAGTACAAGATGGCAGTCACAGGAAGTCCTTCCTCATTTTATCCTCCCAAGAACAATCCTATCGGGTAGGCTGAGCTAAGAGATTACAACTGACCTGGTGATATCCATGATGAAGAAGGAACTTTGGCATGTGGCATATATTTTAAGAACTAAGCCAACTACAGTCATAATAAACATGAGAGATTTCTTGGAATGTTTTGTTTTGAATGGTATCAAATCCCTTTGGCTTTAGTACCTCAATGCTTATTTCTGTTTATCCATCACAGCCTATAAATTCTTAATAGTTTCTGTTCTGTGCTATTATTGTATTGTTTAATCCTCTGTATTCAATGCAACAAAGAAAAACATGATACCATGCAGGTGTTTTGAACTTTAATTTCCTGCAGCTTCAAACATCATAACCGATTACAAAAAAAACCCTGTAAAAACTATAATTCAAGACCTCTGGAGCATATCAGTATTTTATTTAGCCTTTTCATAGACTGATGTCTGAAAGTGAAAACAGTCAGCAGCACAACTCATTAGTTATTTAACAACTGCATAGAACCAACTGTAACTTGCTCTGTAGCAGGAAACTGAGTTATAGTCATTTACGACTCCACCTAGAGAATGAATCTGCATCTATGTTTTCTGTTCTGTGGAAACAGATTTACTTTAGAAAGTTGTAAAAGAACAACAGTAATAAGATGAAAAATCTAAACTGTCTGAATTTATCTTCAAACAACATGGGAGACTGGCTTTTAAAAGACTGCCAATGTGTTGCAGTGCTGGAAAAGCTGGATTAAAACAAGAAGTCTCAGGTTCAAGCCCACACTCAGCCATGGAAACTCACTACGTGAGTTTGGTTCAGTCACTGTTTCTGAGCCCAGTCTAGTTCAGAGGGTTGCCATTGTGAAGATAAAATAAAGATAAATCCCAATGTAAACTGCCTTAAGCTTTTTGAAACAGACACAGGGTATGAAACAAATAAAGAAAATTAGAAGACAATTATTCCTCTGCAATTCTAAAATAAAAAATGCAAATGAAATCTAGTAAATTGAAATAAAAAGGGCATTTCAGAAAGTTGGCTTCAAGCTCATTTTACTGCCAGTTATTTTTTAAAGAACCAACTCCCTTTTTATTAAGTGATGCTTGGCAAAACCCAATCACAAGGTACTGAAATTATGCCAAATGCACAAAGATGACTTTGAACTACATACAGCAAATTCAGCTCCTCTCTTATTAATAAATATATTATTTTCATCCAAAACATTCTCTTTTGTTTCCTGAGCTATACTTGCAGCATCAACTAAAAGTGATTCTTTAAATAGCTACAGTTTTTGCAAAACACACAATTTCATACAATTTTTAAAAATCAATTGCCACAATGCATATAATTTTTCTGATTTTCAAGGGAGGAAATGCTCACAGCACTGAATCCCTTGTTAGGGCACCAACAGAAAGAGAAGAAACAATAAGAAGTAGATATTGGATTCATTCTCTGCCATTGGATTGTCCATCAGCTGAACTGTCTTTCCATTATTAAGCAAACCTAGCAGAAAGTTAAGTCTTGCTGTTATTTTTCTTTCCAAACGCATACAGATGCATCTGCAGATGGGGAGTGTTTTAATCCATCATAGACACACTACAAATCGATGCATGCAAGAGTAATCTATTAAAATAGAGTCAACTGGGCACTGCTATAAAATCTGCAAAGCAAAGTGAACAGAGAAAAGAGAGAAATAGAAAGCTAAGAACAATACAGTGCTACTTACCTCTAGTTCACCCAAGGATTTTTACCTAAATCACTTTTGTTGTTGGCATGGAAAAAAAAATCCCATAGCACAATTATGAAGTCAACCACTTAACAAAGAAAAAATTAACAAAAATTGGTATTATAAATATTACCTGGAGAAATGAAATAAATCTTCCCATCTGTATTTGACTATCTCCTTCCCCCTTACTGGAATCCACAGCTTGAAAAATAAACATGAAAATTACCCTACTTTGAGAGAACCCAATCATTACCAATCAATTATCCTTAAGTTATACCGTAGCCATTTTTTCACGAGTCATAATTAAAGCATACTATTACAAATCATATAAAACCAATGGAATTAAAATAAAAGCTTATCACAACATGCTGCTTTCATGTTTAAATTCGGCTTTATTATCCTATACCAGGGGTAGGCAACCTCGGCTCTTTTATGACTCATGGACTTCAACTCCCAGAATTCCTGAGTCAGCTATGCTAAAAGAAGCACTTCCTATTTTAGAGGTACTACTTGCAAGTTGTCCCCATAGCTACTGTTGCTAATGGGGCCGGAAAGAATTCCAAAACTTGTGCTCTGCTTTTCCTATCTTGTTGTATAATTGGTTAAATAAAGATTTAAGAAAGTCTGTTTCCTAACAACAAAAACATATTTAAAGTTAATTACTGCACAGAGAATTTTAGAATAAATGTGTCTCATATTAGCATAATTAATATACAATACTTACTTCCTTCGCCATAAAACAGGAGGCCATTATAAAACTTTGTTTCTGCCTAGGAATAAAAGCAGATTTTTTTTCTTGCACAACAGTCTATATAGTTTTAGATTATAGAAATGAATGATTACATCTTAAATATCAAATGTGAATTAAAATGTATGCAGCAGCTTATGCATGATACAAGATATAACAGAGATTACCTCATATTTTAACTTTTTGATTTCACAGCAAAGAGCAGCATATACAGTGATGACTTTGTTCAGAACCTGGATGAAAAGGGGAAAAATTTCAGGCTACTTTTATAAACAGAATAACTTTATAAATATAAAGGAGGGGATAGAATGTAGGTATGATATCATTTCATTCACATATTAACTTTAATACATAAATAAATGCTTAATTTAAGATGGATATTTCAACTTTAAGGACTGGGGACTTCCTGAATTCCATCCTTATCTATTTGTCACATCTTTTAGATTATAAACCTGGGAGCAGAGAATATCTTGTTTATTACTGATTTTTGGCAAGCAGTTCTGGAAATATTATTAGTGAGAAACAAGATAAAATGATTTACAACTTATAAAAAAGATATATTTTGTAAAGCACAAAAAGTAACAAAGCAATATTTTTGAAATAAGTTTTTGACATTGAGCAACATACCTTGTTTTCTGTCTTTATGAGTTCAAGTAAGGAAGACTGTTCATAAGGCAAAAGCTAAAATTAAGCCAAAATACGAATGATTTAACAGAAAATCAGAGATTTGCAACATGATTGTTTTAGCTAAATGAAACAGGAAGTTTAATCCAAACTGCAATTACAAAGGACAATCCCTGCACTATACTCTGAGGAAACAAGTACTATACTGGAGAGCCAAGAAATCCTTTAAAATTTCATTCTATAATTATTAAACAGGTGATGGTTGTCACAAACTAAATAACAATGACAAAATATTGAAATATAAATATTGGAATGGGGTGGAAATGTTATACCTTACTTCCAGAAGCTTATTTATTGAGTAAAGTGCTATCTTATCAGATGCATGGAAAAAATGTACATATACATACATAAAGGGATTTTTCCCAACTAGAATATTTTGGCAGATACATAACAAATGAATAGTTGAACTAACTAAATATAAACAAATACACCAGCCAACTGCAAATATTTCTGATGGCCTGAAGCCAGTATAGCCTACAACAAAGTGCATGGCAGCAGTTAAAAATTAATTATTTAACAGAAGTTGATTCTAGACAGATGGCTCTCAATGTAATTATTCAAAGACAGCATGCAGGTATTCCCACTTTAGTGATGTTAGATTAATCAACAGAATGTTCAGCCTGTACCCAGAATAGGAACTGGGAGAAAGTCCCACATAAACAAGGCATTAGGCTGGGAAAAGTTGCTCTGAATGTCTCGTTGTCTTATAAAATTCTGTGCAAGTACAGTATGTAGTTGAATAGTAAGAGACTTGGGTAAAATGACATAGGCACATAAGGCAATACACATACACTTAACGCAATGGGGTCGAGATTGAAGTCCCAAACATCTCCAATGGAATCATCCAATGCATCTTCAATTCTCTTCAGCTGGGAAGTATATGCTTCCAGGAATTTTCCATAGTTCTTCAACTGCACCTCAACATGGATTTCTACAAGTAAACAATATTTTCATTATATTTGCAAATATGCTGATTAAACGTGGAAGCACAGAAATTACCTAAATTCAAGCAATTACTTATTTTTTAAAAAATCATTCAAAATCACCTCTTCCATTTTCTTCACAGATGTTTTGTTTTCCCAATCTGTTATTTTAATATTATTAATCAATATATTATAAGGATGTATAAGAATTTTAATACTGTAGCAAAATAACATTACACCACAAGTCAGTCATTCTGCTATTTTGATAATGGAATTTATTGCAGGAAGACTTATGAAACAGATTTCATTCTAGTGTAGTCTTCCTAAAGCAGAAGTTTTACGTTGATGGGTTACATTGTTTTACAAGTTTTACACTGATATTCCAACCAACTGAAGGGTACTAGGCTGGGGATGACTGAACTATAAACTTCATTATTATTGTATAAGATGGTATTTGCATTTTGCAGCTTTGAACTTTATTTAAATGTTTAATCACGGAATTGGAATTACAATAAGCAAAACAGGAAGCTGTTTTTCTTTTTATAAGCTACTAAACATGGTTGCTTATAATAAAGCACTTTCAATTCCTTTTAGTACAACCAAAGAGACAATTTCAAAAGGCTCAGCTGCTTTATAATTTCAGCAACAATATACATGTGAGTTAAAGATGTAAATGCACACTATATTCTAATAATGACAAAGCAAGTTATAACAAAATGTCAATGCAAAGGTAAAACTACTCAAATTAGTTGTATTATGATATTTTATGGATAACTGTTATGCAATTTGATAAGACAGTTTTGCAATATCTCATAAGTGACAAAATATGTATTTTATGCACAACAATTTAAAACATATGCAAGCGTGCAGAATATCTCCAAAAATAGTATATATTCCAATTAATATTCATACCATGTTAGCACTTTCAGCTAAGGAACATCTGTAAAAAAGTTACAAAATACAAATGATACAGACTGTCACGTTCCAATTTCTGCAAATTAAGAGAGATGCATACAGCAACCCTCTTAATTACTTCAGCATGACTTCATATTTCAGCTAAAGCAGAGTGCAGCTGCAAGAATAAAGTCTGTATCCAAAAAGAATGTGTAAAATTTGGAGAGTATCTGCAGATTGCCAAAAACAAAACAAAAATAGAATAAACTACTCTGGAACAATGAAGTGAATCAGAAACCAACAGAAATCAAAGAGGAAGTGAAGTATTACTGTACTATCAGCAGGGAAATTGCTGTCAAAAAGAGAAGAAAGCATAATCTCGACTAGGAAGAGCCTTTACAGGAAAAACATTCTACCATCATAGCAGCAGAAGTTTGTAACATTTAGCTCTTATAGTTTATTTTACAATAGACATTATACCATGTTACATCACTTTTAGGAAAAAATTATCTCAGAATTAATGAAATATGCAGTGAAGATATTGCTGTTTTACTAAGTCCAGGGGTCTTCAAACTTGGCTTTTTTATGACTTGTGGACTTCAACTCCCAGAATTCCTCAGCCAGCATGCCTGGCTGAGGAATTCTGGGAGTTGAAGTCTACAAGTCATAAAAGGGCCAAGTTTGAAGACCCCATTTCTGAACTATCTCATGCTTCATCACTCACTACCACTAAAACAAATGAGACTCCTAACCTCATTTATAAAAATGCAATACAAATGAAGAAATCTTTTATTCACATCCTATGTATTATCAGTCCTGCAGAGAGGAAAATCTCAATCATATTCACTATAATATATATGATATATATTCAAGAGCCACTCCAGTTTTAATCCAGATTAAGCTAGGTCTAACCCACCTATCCCTTATATTCCGGATTCTCAGTAATTATCTTATATTTTTTTTCCAAACTTGAGCACTTTTAGATAGGCAGATGCAGTTATGAGACCATTCCTCCAGATTATCTATTAAAGTGCTCAATTAAAAAGTGTCCATTTAAAAAAAACACCCTTGTAGTTTAGTGTTGAACAAAAGTACTTTAAATCAATTACAAAACGTCAACCATTTGAAGCCGTGTTAGAAAAAAACAAAATCTTCTGCAGGGCACACACAGAGTTGCCATGTTCTCAGTCTTAAATTTGACCTCAAACAAGTTCATTATCATCTACAGAAATTAGGGTCTACATTTCAATTTCAAAATACAATTGAATTATTCATTTTGGGAGTGGACCCTTACCGCAGCGTTTTCCAACCTTAGGAACTTGAAGATGCGTGGACTTCAACTCCCAGAATTCCCCAGCCAGCTATGCTGGCTGGGGAATTCTGGGAGTTGAAGTCCACGCATCTTCAAGTTCCTAAGGTTGGAAAACGCTGCCTTACCGTATGGTAGAAACGCTAAGACTGAATAATACAAACCGGCAGAGTGTTATATTCCGTAATTACTGGAAAGAGGAATAAGATTTCAGAATAACTTTTAACCACAAACTTTCCTGTACGCATACCTGTTACGGGAGCATATCTGGGTATCTGGCACAGGATTTCATCTTTAGGCAAAAGACTGGGAACTTTACATAGGGGGACCCAAACTCTCCTTTTAACCCCCAGCCACCTTGACTAAGAAAACGGATGGCCGAAAGTATGTCCCTCGCCTTCGCAACCGCAGCAGCCTACGGACAAACCTCTGGGCATAAGCTAAGGTCCTTCCTTAGGTTCGGGAGGAAAGAGTTAACTTATCCCGGAGGAAAGACCCATTCGCCGGGACGAGTAGGGGGAACCGTTTGACTGAAAGGACTTGGCCATTCCCCCAAGAACTGGAGCTCGGTTGCAGGCGCCCCTCCGCAACCACTCCCTGGTTTTCCCGGATTCGGAGCCAAGGTTCCCACCACAGGCTTCCCCCACCCCACCTCTTACTCTGAGAGCCGTCGTCAACGCGGTCGAATTCCCAATCCGGCGAGAGGGTCTCCAGCGCCATAACAGACCTACATCCAACGGCGGCGGCGGCGGCGGCGGCTAGAGCACCACTCCTACTACAAAACACGGGATTTCCTGCCACGCCCGCAAGGCATATTGGGCAACGTAGTTCTCAGATTTAGAGGGCGCTAAAAGGAAGCGGAACGGAGAACGCGTGTTCGATAGCGGCTCCTGGTGGATGAAACGTCGATAATCAGTAAGGAAAATTGCTGTGATTACTCAGGTGGCGGCTAGAGGGCGGTATTGTTGACTTCACAGCTTTTACACAGAGAAGTAAATTGATTATCTTGTGACTGTCATCTTTGGTCTCAAAGAAGGGGAAAGTTACAGTTCTCGTTATTAATAGTAAACCCTCTGTAAAATATACAGTTTCATATAAATAGTCAAAAATAACAAAAAAAGCTTCTTTCAACATATAAGAAACAAGAAAAAAGTTAAGGAAATGATTGGTCCATTAGTGGGGGAAAGTGGCAAGAAGGTGACAAGCAACAGGGAGAAAGCAGAACTATTTAACTCGTTTTTTGCATCTGTCTTTACACAAAGGGAAAAAACAGTCCAACCTACCAAAACCAGTGCCATAAAAAACAGAATAGAAACGCAAGTTAAGATAGGCAAGAAAATGGTAAGTGAGCACCTGTCCAGCCTAGACGAGTTCAAATCACCAGGACCAGATGGATTACACCCCAAGGTTCTCAAGGAACTGGCAGACGTGATCTCAGAACCACTGAACTGTATTTTTCAAAGATCCTGGAGCACTGGGGAACTACCAGAGGACTGGAAGAGAGCTGATGTAGTTCCCATCTTCAAAAAAGGGAAAAAAATAGATCCAGGAAACTACAGACCTATCAGCCTGACCTCAATACCTGGGAAGATTCTGGAAAAGATAATCAAACAACAAATCAGCGAACACCTTGATGCGAACAAAGTTATCACTAAAAGCCAACATGGGTTTGTCAAAAACAGATCTTGCCAGACAAACCTTATTGCATTCTTTGACCAAGTGACAAAACTAGTGGACCAGAGGAATGCTGTAGATATAATTTGCTTGGATTTCAGTAAGGCATTTGATAAAGTAGATCACAACCTACTACTTGATAAGATAGAAAAATGTGGGTTAGATAGCATCACCACCAGATGGATTCATAGCTGGCTGACAGGCCGTACTCAGCGTGTGGTCCTCAATGGAACTGCATCTACATGGAAGGAAGTGTGTAGTGAGGTGCCCCAGGGCTCTGTTCTGGGCCCAGTGCTCTTCAACATCTTCATCAATGATTTGGATGAGGGGATAGATGGGGAACTCATCAAATTTGCAGATGACACCAAGCTGGCAGGAATAGCCAATACTCCAGAAGATAGGCTTAAGATACAGGAGGATCTGGACAGACTCGAACACTGGGCACTATCTAACAAAATGAAATTCAATTGTGAAAAAAGTAAGGTTCTGCATTTAGGCAGGAAAAATCAAATGCACAGGTACAGTATAGGTGGTACCTTGCTCGATAGTAGTAACTGTGAGAGGGATCTCGGAGTCCTAGTGGACAATCACTTAAATATGAGCCAGCAGTGTGCTGCAGCTGCCAAAAAAGCCAACACAGTGGTAGGCTGCATTAACAGAGGGATAGAATCAAGATCGCGTGAAGTACTAATACCACTTTACAATGCCTTGGTAAGGCCACACCTGGAATACTGCATCCAATTTTGGTCACCACGATGTAAAAAAGATGTCGAGACACTAGAAAGAGTACAGAGAAGAGCAACAAAGATGATTGGGGGACTGGAGGCTAAAACATATAGGGAACGGTTGCTGGAATTGGGTATGTGTGGTTTAATGAAGAGAAGGGTAAGGGGTGACATGATAGCAGTGTTCCAATATCTCAGGGGCTGCCACAAAGAAGAGGGAGCCAAGCTATTCTCCAAAACACCTGAAAGCAGGACAAGAAGCAATGGATGGAAACTAGTCAAGGAGAGAAGCAACCTAGAACTAAGGAGAAACTTCCTGACAGTTAGAACAATTAATCAGTGGAACAACCTGCCTCCAGAAGTGGTGAATGCTCCAACACTGGAAGTTTTTAAAAAGAGACTGGATAGCCATTTGTCTGAAATGGTATAGGGTTTCCTGCCTTAGCAGGGGGTTGGACTAGATGACCTCCAAGGCCCCTTCCAACTTCTTCTTCTTCTTCTTCTTCTTCTTATTATTATTATTATTATTATTATTATTATTATTATTATTATTATTATTATTATTATTATTATTATGTCAGTTTATAATACAAGGTTTGTGTCTGATTTAAAATGAGCCTAATCCCCTCCTCGTGCATTAAACAATTCAAAATTCTCAAGTATTATATCCTGCTTGGCAAACAATATACACTGGAGAAAGATAGCAAACCTTGACTAGATCTTAGGAATAATAGTGATTTCCCTCTTTGAGTTATTAAACCTTTATCAAATAAATATTTGATACAGTTCACTACAAATGTTTGTTTGGTAGGGAAAGTGATATGTCAAAGGCAGTAAATGGAACATGTGCTTTAAATGTTAGTGTCCAAGAAAAAATGATGAGAAGCTGTGAGAATGCTGAAAAATGATTGAAGGCTTCTGCAACAAAGGGAAATTGTTTAGTAGTCTAACTGTTGCTTTCCTGCTTTTTTGTAATCAGCTTTTGCACCAGAGAAATTTCATGCAAGCTTGGGAAACATCTACATGGATGGGATTTACTGAAAGAGGGAATAAGGGAGTGTACAGGAATGATTGATGTCTTTCTTATGATGTAATGGCTCTGTTGTCTGATTTTCATTGGCTAACACAGTTTATAAAGCAGTGCTACCCATTTTCTATGCGTGGTACTTCGGGATGTAACTCTGCCAGTGTTCCAGATCGTTGGCCACCCAGCTGCTTAATTTGATCAAATAAAGTGCTGTTTGATCAAGAAGTTTCTGCTTGGGTTATCTGATTAGATTGATATGGTATCTCAAGTTCAAGTAAAGGACTGGGACCTTACATTTCTGGCGCACTGAACAGGGACTTGAAAAAAGTTTTTTCTTCAAGGTTGTTTTTCATTAAAACTCCCTGTGAATGAGTTCCGTTGTAACTCACAACTTTCAGGCATAACATCCAGGAAAACTGGTGTGGCCAAAAGATAAGGTCAAGAGCGCTCCCAGACTTTGTGTCTGGTGGCTTTTAAATTGGCCAGCCCAGCAGACCTGAGTTTGTCTGTTTACGGAGACTTCCATCTCATCCCAGTGAATGTAGGAGGAGACAAGAAAACAGGAGAAACTTGGTAAGTAAAAACAAGCATTCTGGAATTAGGGGGAGTGGGGAGTGCTGTTTGCATGAATGAAAAATGAGATGGAGAAATTCCTGTTAGAGGTCTGCTCCAGAGCGACAGGGAAAGTGCTTGTTGAGTTTCAGGCTGTTATCAGGCAGGGTCTGTCCGAGAAAAAGGGGGGCCTTAGCTAGCCTTGATCTTGATAAAAAGACCAAGGAGAGTGACAACAAGAGAGGTGACAATTCCCGAATCCAGGAACACACGGACGGATGCAAGGCAACTAGAAGTAATACGGCCAATTGGGGTGGGTAGACCGGTAACTCACTCAATGAGCAAAGTGCAAAAACAGCCGATCTTATAAGCAAGCTTCCAAACCTCTAGCATTTTACTCGGACAACATTGGCAGTTAGCCGACAAAAGCTAAGTTTATTAAACAGTTGGTTTATATTTATCCCGGTGTTCAACTATTTCTTTCGTAACATGGATGTGTCCAGGATTCGTATTTTTAATGTAATACATATATACATATATGCACATACACACACACACACACACACACACTGAAAAATAAGTTTTTTTATCTCTTTATGAATGTTGATTCTGGATAGAATTACAGATAAAGGTTCAGCCTGATTGTTTATGGATAGACGGTTATGGCAAAGTTGATAAGAAAGAGACTGGTGGATGTTGGATGGGGAGAAGAGAATGCTAGGGGAGCCTGGGAGGGGGGCTTTCCCTCCCTGTAGTTCTGGGTTCTGTGCCAGGTTAAGAAGGAGAAGAGACATGGATAGTTTGGGATGTTGAAAAGAAAAATTAATAGTAAAAGGGAAAAAGTTACTCACGTAAAGTTGAGAGAAGAGAATGCACATGGGAGGCTGAAGGCAGGTACATGAAGGAAATGAATGTTGAAGAGGGGGAGGAGTTATGTGTTTTGTTTTTGGCTGATGTTGTGGATGGTACACAATGGCTGGACAGGTTGTGACATCTAGTGGTGAGGCCATTTCAATACAGGCCTCAACTCTGGAAAATTTGCCTTGCCTGTTTGAAATGATGGATGGGAGTTGCACGAAGGTGTTCAAGAATGTCAATGAAGAAGAGAAGAATGTTACTCAGTATTTGCATAATCTGGCGCGGGTTTTGTCTTCTATTCCAGTACAGGCCCAGGCTGCCCTACCACCTGTCTCTGACAATTGTTCCTGGAGAGTGAGTTCAGGTGAAAGAAACTATAACCCTATAACTTCCAGTCCTGAGTGGCCCCAACCATGCCAAGCCTTGTTGACCTCAACTGCAGTGGGAGTTAAGGAATGAAAGCATGAGTCCATGGAAGGTCCCATCATTCCCTCTCCAGTAACAAACTCCTCAGCTGGATGGCATGAAAGTGAAATTTCGACCTGCTTCGCCTGTTGAACTGTTCCTATCTAACTAGGAGAAAAGCTTCAATGGACTGGACTACCCCAGAACTTGGGTTCGTAATATCTAGACTGTGTATTGCTACATTTTTGTTGCTGCTGTTTCCCTTACACCTTTCTTCAGACCATGGGTCCAGTACTTAAAGGAATAAAAGGGAGTTGTGTCCATAACAAGACTACATATTCCACTTGCAAAGTGGGGGATAGAGTCATTTGTTATGCTCCTGTCAACACAGTAAAGCCCTACCAACAACTTCAAACCTGGACATATGGAGGGACACACAGACATTACCTCTTTTGAAAGAATAACATGAGACTTATGGACAAGTGCCAGAATCTCTTTTGAGATATATACAGCTACTGACTATAATCAAGCTAAATAAACTAAGTACAGAGACAGGCTTACTCATTTAATACAAACTACATCCTACCCAACCTGGCACAGTCAAAGAAAATTCAATATGATTAAAGGAATCAGCACATAGTGCAACTCTGATTCCTGCAACCTGGTGTCTTTCGAGATAACCAGACCAGCAGACTTCTCAGCATCATTTGGACCAGCTATCCATTAAACCAGGCATAATTATGGGTTCAACTTGACACTATTATACCAGTGTCCCAAAAACATTTTCGAGTTTTTCATTCTTTTTACGATGAACTGGAAACCACAACTGAAATTCTCTCAGCAAAAAAGAAACTTTTTATTGATCTGGCCCAAAAGAATTGCTTCATCTCTAAATGTGACTAACTGTTATATGTCTATGGGTACTAACATGGGTGAACAATGGCCTTGGGAAGCATGTGAAATAAATTTTACTGCCATGACTAGTCAAAATCTCACTGGGAAAAGCCACCAATAGACCCAACGTGTGGACTCTGTCCACTTCCATAGTGGGAAGCCTCTGTTTTAAAAAGAGAAGGTTCTGGTAAAAACTTTGAGGAGATTTAGGTGTGAACACCTCTTGTAGGTGAGCACCTCAGTATCCTTTTGGTAGATTACCACTGATTCGGCCTAACCTCCAAATCCCATGGCAAACATTCCCCAACTGTCTACCTCATGGACCAATCTAATAGATGCCACCCTCAACTGGACTGCCCCAGATGCACCTATTACGCGGCAAGAAGATGGAATGTATAAGTAATAGGACTCTTGTTTATATGCTTAATAGAATTGTTAGACTGCAAGCTATATCAGAAATAATTACAAATCAAGGGCATTTAGAATAACATAATGCTGTTTTGCTTCTCTATACTATGCTTGTGCAGGAACCTCCATTAGCCCGAGGCGAGAAGTACACATTGTTGTTGTTGTTAGTTGCGAAGTCATGTCCGACCCATCGCAACCCCATGGACAACATTCCTCCAGGCCTTCCTGTCCTCTACCATCTTCTGGAGTCCATTTAGGCTCACGCCTACTGCTTCAGTGACTCCATCCAGCCACCTCATTCTCTATCGTCCCATTCTTCTCTTGCCTTCAACTTTTCCCAGCATTAGGCTCTTCTCCAGTGAGTCCTTCCTTTTCATTAGGTGGCCAAATTATTTGAGTTTCAACTTCAGTATCTGGCCTTCTAAAGAGCAGTTAGGGTTGATCTCCTCTAGGACTGACCAGTTTGATCGCCTTGCAGTCCAAGGGACTCACAGGAGTCTTCTCCAGCACCATAGTTCAAAGGCCTCAATTCTTTGTCGCTCAGCCTTTTTTATGGTCCAGCTTTCACTGCCATACATTGCAACTGGGAAGACCATAGCCTTGACTATACGCACTTTTGTTGACAGGGTGATGTCTCTGCTTTTTAGTGTGCTGTCTAGATTTGCCATGGCTTTCCTCCCCAGGAGCAAACGTCTTTTAATTTCTTGGCTGCAGTCCCCATCTGCCGTGATCTTGGAGCCCAGGAAAATAAAATCTGTCACTACCTCCATTTCTTCCCCATCTATTTGCCAGGAATTGAGAGGGCCGGATGCCATGATCTTGGTTTTCTTAATGTTTAGTTTCAACCCAACTTTTGCATTCTCCTTCTTCACTCGTAACAAGAGGCTCTTTAGTTCCTCTTTGCTTTCTGCCATTAGAGTGGTATCATCTGCATATCTTAGGTTGTTGATATTTCTTCCAGCAATTTTAATTCCAACTTTTGATTCATCTAGCCCTGTCTTTCTCATAATGTGCTCTGCATATACATTAAACAGGCAGGGTGACAGTATACAGCCTTGCTGGACTCCTTTCCCAATTTTGAACCAATCAGTGGTTCCGTGTCCAGTTCTCACTGTTGCTTCTTGACCCACATATAGGTTTCTCAAGAGACAAATAAGATGGTCTGATACGCCCATCTCTTTAAAAACTTGCCACAGTTTGTTATGATCCACACAATCAAAGGCTTTAGCATAGTCAATGAAGCAGAAGTAGATGTTTTTTTGGAACTCACTAGCTTTCTCCATGATCCAGCGTATGTTGGCAATTTGATCTCTAGTTCCTCTGCCTCTTCGAAATCCTGCCTGTACTTCTGGTAGTTCTCGATCCACATACTGCTAGAGTCTAGCTTGTAGGATTTTAAGCATAACTTTATTAGCATGTGAAATGAGTGCAATGGTACGATAGTTTGAACATACTTTGGCACTGCCTTTCTTTGGAATTGGAATGTAAACTGATCTTTTCCAATACTGTGGCCACTGTTGAGTTTTCCAAATTTGCTGGCAAACGGAGTGTAGCACTTTTACTGCATCTTTTAAGATTTTGAATAGCTCAACTGGAATACTGTCACCTCCAGTAGCTTTGTTGCTGCTCAGCTTTCCTAAGGCCCATTTCACTTCACATTCTAGGATGTCTGGCTTGAGGTCAGTGACCACCTCATCGTGGTTATTACGGACGTTAAGCTCATTCTTGTATGTGTAATTTTGCCACCTCTTCTTAATCTCTTCTGCCTCTGTTAGGTCCCTACCATTTTGGTCCTTTATTATGCCCATTTTTGCCTGAAACATTCCCTTCATCTCTCCAATTTTCTTGAAGAGATCTCTAGTCCTCCCTATTCTATTGTTTTCTTCTATTTCTTTGCACTGTTCATTTAAGAAGGTATTCTTATCTCTTCTAGCTATTCTCTGGAATTCTGCATTCAATTGGGTGTATCTTTCTTTTTCTCCCTTGCCTTTCACTTCCCTTCTTTCCTCAGCTATTTGCAAAGCTTCAGCCCCTGGTCTTGTTTTTACTGACTGTACAGAGCTTCTCCATCTTTGGCTGCAGAGCACATAATCAATCTGATTTCTGTGTTGACCGTCTGGTGATGTCCATGTGTAGAGCCGTCTCTTGGGTTGTTGGAAAAGAGTGTTTGCTATGACCATCGTATTCTCTTGACAAAATTCTATCAGCCTGTGCCCTGCTTCATTTTGTACTCCAAGGCCAAACTTGCCTGTTATTCCGGTTATCTTTTGGCTTCCTGCTTTAGCATTCCAATCCGCCATGATGATAAGAACATCATTTTTTGGAGTTAGTTCTATAAGATGCTGTAGGGCTTCATAGAACCGGTCAATTTCATCCTCTTCAGCACCGGTGGTTGGGGCATAGACTTGGACTACTGTGATATTGAATGGTTTGCCTTGGATTCAAACTGAGATCATTCTGTCATTTTGGGGATTGTAACCCAGTACTGCTTTTCCTACTCTTTTATTGACTATGAAGGCTACTCCATTTCTTCTGAGGGATTCTTGCCCGCAGTAGTATACCTGATGGGCATCTGAATTAAATTCACCCATTCCTGTCATTTTAGTTCGCTGATTCCTAAGATGTCGATGTTCAGTCTTGTCATCTCTTGTTTGACCACGTCCAGCTTGCCTTGATTCATGGATCTTACATTCCAGGTTCCTATGGAGAAAAAAATCTTTACAGCATCGGACTTTCCTTTCACCACCAGATACATCCACAGCTAAGCGTCCTTTCGGCTTTGGCCCAGTCGCTTCATTTTTTCTGGCACTACTAGTACTAGTACTAGCACTCTGCTCTTCCCCAGTAGCATATTGGACGCCTTCTGACCTGAGGGGCTCATCTTCCAGCGTCATATCTTTTTTCCTTTTGGTACTGTCCATGGGGTTTTCATGGCAAAGATACTGGAGTGGGTTGCCATTTCCTTCTCCAATGGATCACATTTTGTCAGAACTCTCTGCTATGACCTGTCCATCTTGGGTGGCCCTGCACAGCATAGCTCATAGCTTCATTGAATTACGCAAGCCCCTTCGCCACGACAAGGCAGTAATCCATGAAGGGTGAAGTACACATACAGAAAGATAAATAAAATGAATTGGTTAAAATAACACTACAAAAATAAAGGGGGGTATGGCTTTCCTTTTACATGTTGCTGCCTGTTTGTGTGGAGGAAATACACCCAGCTTTTTCAGAAACCTGGACAGTTGCCATGGACACAAGCTGGTTTGGAGACATCTTTGGTGATTGGCAAAGGGAAAATTTTCTAGTTATGTTAGCATTTAGAGTCTTTTGATTTTGCCAACTTTGATTCCTGTTATCCAAAGAACACTTACTTCTACCATCTCGGGGATGAAGGTCATAGCATCTTCTGTAAGTAGTGATAAATCCTGTAAACCAACCAAGTTCCTGATTATCAACGCAATAACAAAGGAATATACATCGTTGGTCACCAAGTAACAGAAAGCATTCTGTTACAAAAATAAAGGGGGGAATGAAGGGTTCTGGAACAAAGGGAAATTGTTTAGTCTAACTTGGGGGTAGGCAACTCAGGAATTCCAGGAGTTGAGTCATAAAAGAGCCAAGGTTGCCTACCCCTGGTGTAACTGTTGCTTTCTTGCTTTTTGTAATCAGCTTTTGCACCAGAGAAATTTCATGCAAGCTTGGGAAACATGTACATGGATGGGATATACTGAAAGAGGGAGTAAGGGAGTATACAGGAATGATTGATGTCTTTCTTATGATGTAATGGCTCTGTTGTCTGATTTTCATTGGCTAACAAAGTTTATAAAGCAGGGGTGTCAAACTCAATTTCATTGAGGGCCGCCTCAGCATTGCGGTTGCCCTCAAGGGGCTGGGTGGGTATGGCCAGGTTGGGCATGGCCTACTGGGTGGGCGTGGCTAGAGTGCATATGGCCTACTGGGTGGGGGTGGCCAGCTCTACATCGTTCGCATCAAGGGTACCTATGGGGGCCTGGGCAGGAGTGGGACAGATCTGAGGGTCTCTGGCAGAAGGAGGGTCTCTGGGCCAGGGCCAAGGCAGTGGGGGCCGTTCCCTCACTGTTTCCAGGATGGTTTCGCGGGCCACATGAAACCACTTCACGGGCTGGATCCAGCCCCCGGGCCTTGTGTTTGACATGTCTGTTATAAAGCAATGCTACCAATTTTCTAATATGTGGCACTTCTGGACATAACTCTGCCAGCATTCCAGATCGTTGGCCACCGAGCTGCTTAATTTGATCAAATAAAGTGCTGTTTGATCAAGAAGTCTTCGCTTGGGTATCTGATTAGATTGATATGGTATCTCAAGTTCAAGTAAGGGACTGGGATCTTACATGATAATGCTAGTCCTGAAAAAAGTGCTAAAATATGAATGAATTCTTATGGGAATAGAGGTTTCACATATATAAAACTGCATTTGTGCCGGACGATTGGAAAAGTTATGCTGTTGTTGCTGTTAGCAAGAATGAATGCAAAAGTTAGAGGGGGATTAGATGAAATATATGAATGTGAGAAAATTTATAGTATAGTTGCTGAAAAGTTAGAAAAAGTTTCTCTAATCCTTAATGCATCATTTTGCAATAGCTCAGACAAAAATACAATAACTTTAATTTAATTCCTCAAGAGGGGACAAATGTTGTCTTTAGGAAATAGAGGTTTAAAAAGGCCAAAGTGTCGACTACAACTGTATATACAAATCCCCATTTCTCTTTATATGTGTCACGTATGTTGCCTATTTTAAAGGGGGGAGAATGATTTACCCACAGTGGATGACTGAGCCTTAATTCCAAATGAGGTTTTCTAATTAGACTTTGAAATAAAGTATTTTTACTGATATCTGAAAACAGTCGTTCACCTACAATTACTGCTGCTTTTCCTGGATATTTTTTTTCTTAGGAACAAAATACACATTCACATAGTTTAGGAAATAAAAGTAGAATACCTACACACCTTTTAATTAACAGAACTAGGAATTGTGGAATTCTTTAGGGTAGTCAACTTCCCTAAATAATTTCTGTTTATAGCTTGCTTTTTTATAAAATAAAGTTCAGACATCTCATATTAAGCAGTGTAAAGGAATCTTAATTGTGATTAAGACCCCTTCTTGCACTAGAATCCAAAACTGGGTAATACAATTCAGTAGGTAATTCTGCCTCAGCATGAAGTAGAAGTTTAAGGTAATAAAAATAACTTGGCATGAGACAAAGATTAATGTGGTTTTTAATTCAAGTAATAATCTAGATAATACCAAACATCAAGTAATACAAAAACTACCACAATGGGGGAGGGTGCATATTCTTCGTTGTGTAACCCAAGTGCAGTAGAGCAAAAATAAATAAATAAATAAATCAGAACTAAAACAAGAAAAACAAGCTGCCTGTGAAAACTTGCTTAAAAGGCTTCTCCCAATGGTGGGAAAAATACTATTATAGTGGATTGTCAGAAGATTAGTGAGAAATCGTGGTAAACTGTTTTACAGAGTAGGCAAGCGAGATATCGCATTCACACTGTAGGTCTAAAGAAATGTTCTGCAGCGGAAGACCACCATGTCTTGTAGTATTCCCGGCTTTCTCCAAGCTGGTACATTCCAAACATATTGCACTACACAGGTACTGTACAGGTAGTCCTCAACTTACAACCATTCATTTTGTGACCATTTGAAGTTACAACAGCACTGGGAAAAAATGTCTTATGACCATTTTTCACACAGTTGCTAAAGGAAGCAGTGCTAAATGAGGAGATACTGATGGGCTGGATGCCAAAACAAAGCAGGATTAGGCATACACTTCAAAAGAGTCCAGGAAGTCTGTAATTGGGGAGTTTGTCTGGTAAGAACAAAGAATGCTTATTCACAAGGAATATGCAGGTGTAAAGCTTGTAACAATTCTGGGTGGTTAAAAAGCTGATAAAAGTAAAGACTTAGGCATCTTGCAAGCTCAGCTAAAAGTTAGGAATAGAGATGGCCTGGAGCAAATAGGATGTGTATTAGATCAGGGGTCCTCAACCTTGGCAACTTTAAGACTTGTGGACTTCAACTCCCAGAATTAAGCTTTGCTGGCTGAGGAATTCTGGGAGTTGAAGTCCACAAGTCTTAAAGTTGCCAAGGTTGAGGACCCCTGTATTAGATAACTCCTGAAGCATTCATTAGCCAAGGCTTAGGAATAGGGATGGCTAGAGACCAATACAATAATTGTTAGATTATTATTGAAATGTTTATTAGATGATATTTCCTATATATTCTGCCTTATCCCACCTTCTACTTTAGTGAAAATGTATAAAGTTTCTTAATTCTGTGGTTCTTGGTTCCTTGGCATTTTGGCCAGGATCCCTTTTCTTGGAGTGCTTCAATAAAAGACCACAAAACCCGTACCTCGTTTCTGGTGTTCTTCATCGGCCTCAGCACCAGGCTCAGACCCAAACTGGGGACAATTGCTCTTCAGGGTTTTTTTGAGAAACAGGGACAGGCTACATGGTGCCTTTGGGTAGACCAGATATTTAAGTATTTAATTAATTGGTATGGAATTGCATTGGAATCTATGCCCCCCCTTCCCTTGTCCAGAATAGAGGACAAAGGTAGGCAGGAATTGTGTGGAACATTTTTGGTCAAAACTGGGAACGATCTAACCAGTTTGTTTAATTAACTGTTCCTATAAAGACCAAGCAAACTTTTTTCCTCTCTGTTTTGAAGACAGGAATAATATCTGCCCTTCTCCAGTCCTCTGGCAGCAAGATATCCTCTGTGATTTCTCAAGTAATAACCAAAAAAGACACCAAGGTGACATCTGTACATTCCTCCAAGACTCCCTGTTGTAATAGAGCAGGGGTCTTCATAAGTGGCCCTTTGATGACTTGCGGACTTCAACTCCCAGAGTTCCTCAGGCAAGCATGCCTGGCTTGAGGAATTCTGGGAGTTGAAGTCCACAAGTCATAAAAGGGCCAAGTCTGAAAACTCCTGTAATAGAGGGAGCGTATTCATGATATAGAGCCTTGGTGGAGCAGTGGGCTAATGCCTCCTTAAGTAACACCAGCTGCCTGCAGTTAGTGTAGGTTCGCATCCCACCAGGCTCAAGGTTGACTCAGCCTTCCATCCTTCCGAGGTAGGTAAAATGAGGACCCAGATTGTTGGGGGCAATTAAGCTGACTTTGTAATAATGCCGCTTGTGTGTGTGTGTGAAAGCCCTAATAAGCAGGCATATACATAGAATGAAGGCTACTGCTAAGCTTGTAAGCCGCCCTAAGTCTTCGGAGAAGGGCGGGATATAAATGGAATAAAAATAAAAATAAAAATAAAATAACCAGGTTCTCCCTAATTAACTCTTGACTATGTTGACTTCTTCCTTTTGTCATAGCTAGATCCAGATGTAAAAAAAATGAGCAGAAAAGTAGATCTTCCCCATCTGTAATCTGCACTATGCAAATCTAATAACAGCTCATTCTCTCCTGCATCTTAGGCACTGGGACCGTCAGAGCAAGAAAAGCCAGGCCTTAGAGCAGCGTTGCCCGCTTGCTGTCCTCCAGATGGATTTCATTTGCACACAATTCCTTCCACCCCCAGCCGGCCTGACTCAGTGGATGAAGAAGATGGGGACAGTCATCTATCCTAGTAAGAGGATGCTAGCTGGGAAAACTCTCCCGCCACCCGCCGCCCCTAGGCAGAAGTAGGTGAACAAGACTGTGCTACATCATTGGCCTCTCTTGGTAAAATCTGCACCTGTTGAAATTCTGCTCCATGATTCATTCCCAGCCGAGCCTAACCCAGGTTCGGAGGCAGCCTCCCGGCTCTAAAAAGGCTGCGTTCAGACAAGCGCTTCCCCGCCCTTTGTTTCAGATTCAGGTGGTTTTAGGAGAAAGGCCTGGCCGCCACCAAGCGCGCCTCCGCCTCTGAATCGCGGGGCCCCCGTTTGCGCGTCCCCGCCAAGCTCGCTTTTCTCTGGCTCGGAACCAAAGGCAGCCCGCTTGGGTTGCATCAGACTAGCTGCTGCCGCCGCCGCCGCCGTCGCCGCCGCCGCTGCTGCTGCGTCCCTTGCTCGCCCAGCCTTTCAGCTCAGGCTTGCGCTCCCTCTTCAGGTGATCGATCGTTCCCGCTGGGGCAAGCGGGCGGCTGGTCCTCGGAGCTGCTCTCCTGCAAAATGCTTTCCAAAAGCAACCACTTGCTTAGGAAATTCTCGACCACAGCCAGGGTGAGTAGGAAGGTGGGGACGTGGACAGGGGGCTTCGGTCTAAAGGACAGAAACGAAGGATGCTGTCCACTCCTCTTCCTCCCCTCCTCTCCCCCTTGCTGCCCGGCTGGAGAAGGGGAAGGCAGGTGTTTCTCAAGACTGGATCTCTGGGACAGACAGGTCGGGATTGAGGCGGAATTTTGGTTTGCCAGAGGATTGGAAAGGGCAAAGGATGGGAGGTGAGGCAGGAGAACTGTTGTAACGTGAACAGACCGTATTTTGTTTGGCTGCTTGGTGTTGTTTTAACAAAGAAGAAATTCAGCACAATTTGGGTGCTGGTCTCGTTCCAAGGATTGCCAGAAAGTTTCTGCTTATGTAGGACGCTCCCAGTCTGAAAAAATAGCTCAGCATCATGACTGTTAAGGATAATCCATCCACGGGATAAAGGCCATTACCTTAGACTCCCTGGGAAAGATGGGATGGTTGGATTTTTTTTCTGTGGGTTCTGTGTGTGTGTATGTGTGTGTGTTTGTGTTTGTGTGCACGTGCAGATGCATGCAGCAAGTAATCCATTCCCATACATGTGTCCTAATTCCTGGAAATGTTCAGGAGAATTCCTGCTTTAGACCAGAGATGTTCATTTTATGTCTAATTGGTCATTTAATGTTTCCCTTAAGCTATTTATCACATTGTATCCCCACCATTCTTCTTCAAATTGCACAGGGTCCTTCACATCAGCCTTGTGAAAGAGATCAATTCAGTATCAGCCAACGAGTTTCATAGTAAAATCTGCCTTTCTAATAATTCCCCACTTTCTGCAATTTGAGGCCCTAGAGCAGTGGTGGCAAACCTATGGCACGCGTGCCAGAGGTGGCACTCAGAATCCTCTCTGTAGGCATGCACGCACGCCATTGTTCCAACCCCGCCTCCCCTGCAGCCCCCTCCTCCCCAACAGCCCCTCCGGAGGAGAGTCGTGCCTTGGCACGGCCCACGCAAAGCAGCGCAGCTAAGGACATGGCAGCTGGGCAGCGGAGACAAGACTCCGCCCTCGCACCCCATTGCGTGCAGTTGAGGCTGCTGGGTTTCCTGGGCAATCTGCGGCTGGCTGTGGAGGCAGTGAGTGGCCCTGCGGGTGGGCAGGGGCAGGGTGGGTGGGTGGGGGCAGAGTGGGTGGGACCAGGGGTGGAGCTGGGGCAGGGCAGGTGGGGGCAGAGTGGGCAGAATGGGGGGCAGAGCGGGGGCCAGGTTTTTTTGGGCACTCAGTCTCTAAAAGTTTGCCATCACTGCCCTAGAGAGTACTGGGGATTAGAAATCTCCCAATTCCACACTGTCTTGACCCCTTCTGACTGGGAATTATGGATCTCTTTCCAAATTGGAAAAAGTTATATTATACTGTACTATTTTCTTACTGGTTGTGCAGTTAACTATTCTATTTTCTCTTAGCATGTTAAAGCATTTTGTTTGGAGCCTGAGCATTTTCCAAGTGTTTTTTTGCACTTTGATCCAGATGTTTTAAATATTGTGTGTGCATGAGCGATGAAGTTCTACCATCACTATTTCTTCTGGAGACATACCATGCAGTATGATATTGTCACAGAAAATTCAATGGTAGAGACATGACTTATGCCCTAAAATGTAACTTCTAGTCTGCTTGTGGGATTTACACTGAAAGTCCCTTTAGTTTTTTTCTTACTAGATTCACAAACTTAGCCAAGTATCTCTTGCTTTATTGGAAGTGGCGTTGCATATGTGCTCAACAACAATTTAGTGAACTGTTTAGTGTTTAGTGAACTGCCAGCCTCCTAAATTAAAAAACATATCCACATTAAGGAATGAATATAGTAAGAAGGCTTCATACGAGCTGCTTGGATTGCATCAGCAATGTTAAATATGAGAATGAATGACAGACGACAGCACGTTGCCTCTGGATAGACTTTACGAGCTTTCCAGCTATAAGCAGAACAGCCAGCAGACGTGGAAGCGATCACATGTCTTCTTTTCAGATGCTTTAACCGCATAAAGACGCTTCCAAACAGCCATATATTGCAGCCAAAATTCTATATACTTAGCTATGTACTGGAATTCTACTTCCAAGAATCACAGTATAAGCCCTTGTGCTTAAATTTGGTTTCTTAAGACTGCTGTCCAAAAGAAAAAGTCTTAGTTTGCTTTTTTCCCCCTCTTGTGGGTTGCCTTACTGACAACAAGGAAATTAAATATGACCCACATCCAGACCCATTTAGATTCCTGACTAGATGCCTTGCCATTTCTTTATATATTCACCTCCCCACAACTCTGGTACCAAGATGCCATCTAAGGACATACCTGTAGCCTTTCCCTCATCCTTGGCCCAAGGCTAAGTTTAACTAGGGGTTTTTATTTTTACCCAATGTGGAAATGTTGCCTTTCATCATCTTCAGCCTTCCTGTGTGCACTTTATGCAGATATGCCGATAAAGTAATTGGCTGAGATATGTCCAGTTTCTATTGGCTACTTTGGACTGTGGCATTGTTGTCACATGGATCTGACAGGCAGGTTTTTGATGCAACTTGTCTGGTAAAGCCATGTAGAAATAATTTCAAGACAGGCAGATTATTAAGGCAGTTAAAGCAAGTGACAATAACGCAAATGACAAACGCCGTTGGTCTAGCACAGTGTTTCTCAAACTTGGCAGTTTTAAGAAGTGTGGACTTCATCTCCCACAATTCAGCATGCTAGCTTAGGAATTTTGGGAGTTGAAAGCCACATGTCCTAAAGTTGTCAAGTTAGAAGAACACTGCTGTAACATAATGAAATCAGGGTTATGAGAGGCGAACACAAGCTACACTCACAAGGTAAGAGCTCATTTATGATTCGGGACCTGAGTTCCAGGTTTTGTTGTTGTTTTTACTATGCAGGGTTAATGCACTTGCTATATGTACTGTACAGGCATTTGCTTGTCCTGAAAGAATTTGTTGACCATGTCCACGAGACCACTGGACAGCCACTTGCCAGAAATGGTATAGTGTCCCCTGCTTGAGCAGGGGTTTGGACTAGATAATCTACAAGGTCCCTTCGAACTCTGTTATTCTGTAAGAACTGCTGTAACTGGAACAGAATGTTTATAGGGAAATTAGCTGATCTTTGGAGGGTTTTTTTTAACTGAATTTGTTTTGCTTTTGTCAATAGGACTACTATCAAAATAAACTAAAGCTAGCTTTAATAGGCCAGAGTCTGTTTGGACAAGAAGTCTACAAGCATTTGCAAAAAGAAGGGCACAAAGTGGTTGGAGTGTTCACAGTCCCAGACAAAAATGGAAAAGCTGATCCTTTGGGTAAGTAGATAATCTCTAATGGCTACAGCCGTGGTGGCAAACCTATGGCACGGGTGCCACAGGTGGCACGCAGAGCCCTCTCTGTGGGCACGTGCACCGTCACCCCAGTCCTAGTCCTTCAGCTGGGTGTTATAAACCCTTTTTGCTTTAGGCCTCCGCCACCATGTGTAAAAAAAAAAGGTTCAATCAATCAATTTCAACTTCTTGCAGGGAAAAAAAAGTTGTCGCAAAGTTGGAATTGATTGATTTAACTTTTTAGTCCCACCCAGTCTGCCGTTACCACTGCAGCCATGCCCACCCAATGGGCCACGCCCACCCAATTGGCCACTCCCACCCAAAGGGCCATGCCCATCCGGCACCTGATGATACATAAGTGGGTTTTGGGTTGCAGTTTGGGCACTCGGTCTCTAAAAGGTTCGCCATCACTAGGTTACAGTATGGGCCAGGCAGCATTTGAATGCAGAATCAATTGTACTTTTCTTAAGATCTACTTTATGTTCTCAAACCAACCTCATCAACTATGCCTGAACCCATGTGGCTTAGATATCTGACAGTAAAGGCCATTGTGGTGTTAAAATAAGATGATGAGAGTGCAAGCTTTCTTGGCTATAGTGCTACTGTAATATCTGAATGGGCTGCTGATATGTTCCTACATATGTTACTAACATCTGTTTACTCAGTTGAGAATTTATTGCTGCAGGAGTTCAGGCATTAAGCTAGAAGCAAGGAGACCATGAATTCTAGGCACAAAGCCATCTGGGTAACCCTGGACCAGTCATTCCCTCTCAGCCCTAGAGATTGAGAGATTGAGATTTATTAAATTTATATGCCGCCCTTCTCCCCAAGGACTCAGGGTGGCTCACAACAATAAAAAATTAAAAAACATAAAGTACAAAATTTAAAAAAGAATTAAACAATGGGTATAATAAGTATTTATTTATTTATGACAATTTAACCCAATAAAAGCCAAATTTAAAATTTAGAAAGGAGATACAAGTAGTCCTTGACTTACAACAGTTTAGCAAACATTCAAAGTAACAACAGCCCTGAAAAAAAGTGACTTATAACAGTTAACAACCATCGCAGCATCCCCACTGCCATGTGATCAAAATTTGGGTGCTTGGCAACCAGCATATATTTACAATGATTGCAGCATCCCAGGGTCATGTGATTGCCATTTGTGACCTTCCCAGCTGTCAAGCAAAGTCAAAGGAGGAAAGCTGTATTCACTTAATGACCACAAGATAACTGCAGTGATTCAATTAATAACCATGCTCAAAAAGTTGTAAAATCGGGCATGACTCACTGAACAACCTTGTTTAGCAGTAGAAATCTTGGCCTCTATTGTGGTCGTAACTTGAGGACTATCAGTAATGGCAAACCTCTTCTGAAAAACCTTGCCAAGAAAACTGCAGAAATTTGTTCAGGCGATTGTCAGGAGTCAACACAGACTTCAAAATACACATAGACACGTACACAAATTTGTTAAATGGCTTTTATGACAGTCGTTTCAACTCCATGCTGCATGTTATATTTTAGTTCTGACATCAAGAAAAATACTGACAAGCCATTTTTTCCCCAGCCTCAGCTGCAGAAAGGGATGGGACTCCAGTGTTCAAATTCCCAAGGTGGAGAGTTAAGGGCAAACCTATCCAAGAAGTTCTTGAAGCCTATAACTCAGTTGGTGCGGAACTGAACGTCCTTCCATTCTGCACCCAGTTCATTCCAATGGAGGTTATTGACAGTCCAAAGCATGGCTCTATTATTTACCATCCGTCAATCCTTCCTCGCCACCGAGGAGCATCTGCAATCAATTGGTAAGCAGGCTCAATTATAATTTATCTGACAGATGGAAGGTCAGAGAGAGGTAGTGTCTGAGATGTCCACAGTCCATATTACCTAACAGCAGTGCTTTTTTTGTAAAAGAAAAAGGTGCCGGAACTCACACACATCATACAACCCGCCTCACCTACCCTACAAGGTTCCATCCAAAAAAGGTGCCGGAACTCCGTTCTGAGCGTTCTATGAGAAAACAAGCCCTGCCTAACAGTAAGGCCAATGTTGTGACCTTGGTAAAAATAATTATGCTCAACTCCAATAAAGTTTCCTGACAAAGGTTTCCCTCTGTAATTATTTTGCCTTGTTAATGGAATTTTATGGGGAAGAAGTTCTCCAGGTTTCATCTTTTCATCTGTAACTTTTCCCAGTTTCCATCTATTAAAGGAAAAACATGACAGTTGTTGATTTAATACTAGCGCAAGTGATCTAGCTAGGAAAATGCAATGTTTCCCCCCCAAGCAATATACACATGTAGTAAGGAATAAACACTGCAGTATTTTTAAATGGAACATTTAATACAAGAATGAAAAAATAATAATTGTTCAAAAGATTCAAATCTTTTGCCAAATTTGCAAAGCTAATACATTTGCTTTATAAAAGTAAAGACTCACTAAGTCATGTTCATCTTACAATGACTATATCCATGTAGTTTTATGTGTCGAATTTATGGGCATGCCTTGAATTGCCTTCTTTTGGGTTTGATTGCTCTGTCTAGTCTACAGTCCTGGAATCCAGATCTTAATCCAGATTAAGGCAGTCCCTGATTAATCTCTGAAATCAGGCAAAATTGACCAAAGTAATGAAGAAAGCTGACATTTTTTATTAAGTCACGTTTTACTTATTTTCAGGACTTTAATACAAGGAGATCAGAAGGCTGGATTTTCAGTTTTTTGGGCAGATGAAGGTTTGGACACAGGACCAATTCTTCTGCAGAGGGAATGCGATGTTGGCCCAAATGAAACTGTTGATGACCTATATAATCGTTTTCTTTTCCCAGAGGGAATCAAAGCTATGGTGAGACATCTTGACTAATCATAAATAGCTAAAAAGGTTTCACTGTACTGAGCTGTGGAGAAAAGCAGTTCAGGAAGTGAGAGCTTATTTAAACAATCTCTCTGCTGTGTGAGGAGGGAACAAAAAAGGATAATGTACTAATTGACTGTAATGGTGAACAAATGACTGAGAGAGAGATACTACAAAGGTTGCAAATGCAGCCATTGGTTGCAAAATTGTTTTTGCATCACTATCATAAGTGCAATTGGCCATAGTAATGTCAAGCAATCATGAAACGTGTGCTTTAGCACATCTGGAAGGCATCTAGTTGGGGAAAACTGCACTAGAGTCCTCAGCTCTGAGTCTGGAACTAAAGTAATTTTTAATCCTGTAAAATATATTGAAGGTTAAACTGACAACTGAATATGAGATTTCTTAGAGTACATTTATAGAAATATGGGCATGAATCTTGGAATACCGCTCAACCCTGTTCTTATGACATTGCAGCCTTTCAACAGCTGTTCTGTACCTAAATCAATTAGTAGGAAAAATAAAGCCCAGTTGCCCTTTGAAAAAGCAGCTTTGGGACAACCATGACCTGGATGACTGAGAATCTCCACAGACATTTAGATAAGTGAGCATCTGTGTGGCATATGAAAAGAGGAAAGGGTGTTTGGCAAAGACGGGGATGTGAATAAAGTCTGTCTCCCTTTCCAGCAATCCTATGTTTAGGAAGCTGTGTTAGGAGCTAGAGTTTGTAAGGTGAGGAATGTTGAATATGTCAGTAAATAGCTACCATGAACACCATGTATAAGAACCGCAAAGCAACATTTCCAGTAAGCTGCGGCAGGAGAAAGCATAGTTGATTTTAAACTTGAAGGATGTGAGAATCCTGTTAGGGGTAATCAACTGTTTATAGAGGCTTCTTTCCTAATAAAGAATAAAGATTCTTTATTAACCATACCATGTGGCTAATACAGGTAGTCCTGGATTTGCGGCTTCAGTTGAGCCCAAAATTTCTGTTGCTAAGTGAGACATTTGTTAAGTGAATTTTGCCCTGTTTTACGACTTTTCTTGCCACAGCTGTTAAGTGAATCACTGCAGTTGACTTTGCTTGTCAGAAGGTCACAAAAGATGATCGCATGACCCCAGGACACTGCAACCGTCATAAGTATGAATCAGTTGTCAAGCATCTGAATTTGATCACATGACCTTGGGAATGCTGCAACAGTTCTAAATGTGAAAAATGGTCGTAAGACACTTCTTTCAATGATGACGTAACTTTGAATGGTCACTAAATGAACTGCTGTAAGTCAAGGACAACCTATAGTGAAGCTGCAGTCAGGGTTAAGCCAGGAAAGGGAGTGGGGCTGACAGTGCTTATGGATGGATATGCAGATTGTATGGCCAGTCATATCCTAGTGTTGTGTATTTCCAAAAATTCTACAGGATTCAAGAGCTCACCTAATGTCAGCATTTCTTCTCACCTGTTAAATAGTTAAGAAAATGTTTGTTTTCCTAGATCAATCAAAGCTGCTTTTTCATTGTTGCTGTTTAGATAGAAGCTGTACAGCTAATTGCTGATGGCCAAGCTCCTCGAATACCTCAGCCTGAAGATGGTGCTACATACGAAGGCATCCAGAAGAAAGAAAATGCCAAGGTATATTGAGCAACAGAACACTGTTCTTTAAAAGCCAGGCATTTCATGAAGGAGGAATGGGCTACAACACACTGGCTGGTTTAATGCTTTGCACTAAGTTTTCTCTGTTGAACAAGCAAGCCATGATTGGCAGAATATGCTAATCTGCAATGTTTGTTTTTGTACAGCATTCCAAGCCCCCAAACGAACCTCATGTTGGTTTACTGGGATGTAGGTTATTTGTCTTCCAACAGACTAACACGGTTATCCCTCTAGAGCAATGTTTCTCAGCCTTTGCAATTTGAAGAAGCGTGGACTTCAAATCCTAGAATCATCCATTCAATGAGAGTAGTGTTTTTCAACTTTTCTAACTTGAAGTTGTGTGGACTTCACACATCTTCTTCACACATTGAGGACTTTGAGTTCAAGTCCTCAAAATTCTCAAATCAATACAAACGAGTTTTCATTAAAAAAAATCCATCTATTTGTATTAAGGAGAAATACCAGTTTGTCCACGATTTTTCTGCTGGTTTTTAACTGTAATAGTAATTATTTATTAGACAGAAAAAAATGTTTTGTTTTTTTATTCATGTTTTTGAATGAAGCATAGTGACCTGCTTGGCATTTCCAATGTAGGATCAATTTCTATAAAATAGCATATCTTTCCTATAACAAGGATCAGCTGCACAATGCATATAGAATTTTATTTAAACATTCTTCATGTGAATTTTTAAAATGTAATTTTTAAACCTGCATACCAGTAATAATGTAAACATTATGGCACATTTGCTTCAAGTGATCACATTTTAATAAAGGAACTATTAATTTACATCCTCCCTGTATCAATGTATTCATCGTTCATTACCATCCAATTTTCTGTGTATTCAAAAATTGAAATTCTGCATTTGTTTTTGCCTGCATTTTTTCTGTCATATATATTTTGGATGCACATTGCAGGGAAATTTCTTTATAATGATGCTGTATGAAACTTTCTATATTATATGCTTTTGATTTGTAGATAACTTTTCCAAATGTAAATGGTTCATAAGCAATCTTAGGTGAAGAAATCCAGACCCTTGTGGGTATAAAGTATTATTGCTGTCCACGCTGTAAAAATTAAATTGGCAAAAGTTCAGTATTTCAGATGAATGTAAATAGTGATTGGTGTTAGCTATGGTTTGTTGTAATCAACCGACTTTAAACGATGGTTTGAAAGCATATTGCTATAAACAAATTATAAGATGCACTGGTACCTAATGCATTGTTTGAATTAATAATTTGTTGTAATAATAATAATAACATATTAAATTCATATGTCACCCAACTCCCAATCATAAGCCAGGATTTGTCTTTCAGACAAGCATAGAAATGATCTTTGTGAGGGGGAGATAAGGGGGGGCGAGGTTGTTCTGTCTTGTTTTGTTTGTACTCTAAAAGCCACTTATGTATATAAATAGGAAGAGACCAACTTTGCCTCTTGGTTTCCTAGATTTCTTGGGATCAACCAGCTTTATCTTTGCATAACTGGATCAGAGGACATGATAAAGTACCTGGAGCCTGGGCAGAAATCAATGGCCAGGTAAAACATTACAAATTATAAACTTACTTTATCTACCTTAGTGATAATGTAAAGGTCATGGGTCCTAGTTATATCAAATAATGATCAGAAATTCATCATCTTACTATGTTATTGTTGGTAGTATTGTTTGTTAGATGCATGCTACATTTCTTCAGGAGCAACAGCCCTTTGTGATTGATTTAGTGAAAGAGTGACTGTCTCAAGGTCACATTCCTGACGGTGGGCTTCTGATCAGATTTCATTGCACAAACTCAAAAATAAATTACTAGAAAATGAAGAATAATTTGATAATATAATGAGATAAATTTTAGTAGTAAAATATGCTGATGACCAAAAAAAGTCAATAGTATGCCTTTTCTCTGGAATCAAACTTTCTTCTATAGGACTTTCATTTAAGATGTAATTGGCTTTTTAATGTGCACTTTCAGTAACAATTTAAAGTCGCCTTTCCATTCCAATTGAAGGAAAGAACAAATATTTTACTTCTATTGAATCTTTTCACTTGCACAAAGCTATTCATTGCTCCTACTGTTTGCTAAACCATACATAATAAAGATTATCTTCTTCATAGATGGTTACTTTCTATGGCTCATCCATTCTTGATGGCTTAACATCTCCAGGTGAAGAGCTGGAAATAAAAGATGCTGCAAAACCTGGTCTGGTAACTGACAAAGGCCTGGTTCTCTTTGGCAATGATGGAAAGACGGTAAGCTTTTAAAGATGCAGTACTATTGGACTGAAATAAAAGATGCAAACTAACTAACTCTATAAAGATTTTCTTATAGAATGTTTCTGTACACAATTTCTATGGGCCTCTTGGATAGGGCCAAAGCCTCGACTAAGTTCATGATAAGAAATTATGCTGAAAGTATTGAAATGAAGCAGTAGCCCTCATTTTTTCCACTGTTGCTTGCTTTTTTTGTTACTTATTCTGCAGTTGCTAGTAAAGAGTCTTCAGTTTGAAGATGGAAAAATGATCCCAGCATCTAAATATTTCTCTACCGATGAGGTAGCCGCAATAGAACTTACTGAGGAGGAGGAGAAGTTGGCAGAAAATATTAAGGTAAAGATTTGATGGGAGAAAAATACAAGAAAGTGAAACCTATTTTAAAATTGATATCAATTTATTTTAAGCCTGTAGTGAGGGACTACATTCGTTTATGCTAAGCATCACTGGATGCTGCACATTAAAATATGCTCCATTTTTAGTGTTGTACATTGCAACTCAGGGTTGCAATTTAGGATGGACAGCCATACAAATATGTTTAATAAAGTCTTTATTTTATTTATTAATTTTTTATGCCAATTGTCTCCTCTATAAGGTGGCTCTGGGTGATATACAACTTAAGTCATAATATATGATAGTATTGGCATACCTTGCATCTCATCTGCCAGTTAGTATCATTTTAGGACCTAGGAAAGGTAACCTTGCTGTTTTCACATCTGCCCTCTGGAACTATCTCTCCTTGAGGTCTCAATAGTGTTAGTTCTGCTGTCCTTCTGAAGACTCATGAAGTCACAACTCTTTCCATTGGCATTTGGACTGGAGCTGTGTATGAACATTCCTCTGGCATGATTGGCTTTTATTGTGTATGATATAGATATTATATATAATATAAATATAATATATCATATTGTTTAATAAGCCACTCAGAGTCATCTTGTAGGGAAGATGGGCGGCATAAAAAATTAATAAAATAAATATCATTTGTTTTGAGTTCTTGTAAACAGTATAGATTTATATGCAAGTTGGCAACCATTCAGACTGGATTGTAAATATAAGAAACTAAATATTTTAAAATACAATGAACCATAGAGCTAGCTAGGAAACATATTGGCATATACTTTAAGGAAATGGTCTTCCAAAGAGGTGGTGACATCCTAGAACAACCTGATTAATAAAAAATGATTGTCCACCTGAGAGGAACTTTCTTGGGATAATACATTCTCTCAGGTTTTTAATCTTTGTAGAATACCTAGAAAAAAAGTTGCTTTCCAAATAAATCAATTTGTTAGGAATTTGCAGCACCTCAGATTTTATCCCCCCCAAAATGCTTTGAAGTCTGCAAGAACATAGATGTAGTACCTGTCTCCAACACACTAAGGAAGTGTGTGTCTTTTCCTGGGATTGTGCAGCTGCCTTAAGATGCAATTGGAGAAAGATATTATTATTTTTTTTATTGAAAAGTTTTACAGTACATTTTAACTTTAACAATCCCCCCCTCCCCCCACCCCTACCTAACCCCCCCTATCCCTCCCACCCATTCCCCCCTCCCCCCCCCCGACTTCCCAGAGCTAAATACAGGGTATAAAAACAAAGAACAATCATAAGCATCCATATGCTAACAACAATAAGCCATCAATTCTATCACCCTCTAGCTCATATAAAATGATTACAAGCAATATTAATATTACATATAAAAAGAAAAGGAAACTTACTCAAATGCTAAATGAAATTTCTTAGTCCCATATTTGTTCTGAATATAATCAATCCACTTTTTCCACTCCATAATATAACGTTCTTGCGAATGATCTTTCAGGTAAGCCGAAATCTTTGCCATTTCCGCCAGGTCAGAAACTTTTAGAGTCCATTCTTCTATAGTCGGCAGTTCCTCCTTTTTCCAATATTGACCTATTAAGAGTCTTGCTGCTGTAATTAAATTCAACATCAACTTAACGTCCACAACAGTAGCATCTGTAATTATGCCCAATAAAAACAATTGCGGACAAAACTTTATCCTTTGCTTAAAGATCTTCTGCATATTCCACCAAATTTTTATCCAAAAAGCCTTAACCTTTTTGCAGGTCCACCATATATGAAAATACGTTGCATCTTCGCCTCCACACCTCCAACATTTAGGCTGATAATTCGGATACATACTTGCAAGCTTTTTAGGGTCTAAATGCCATCTATAAAACATTTTGTAAAAGTTCTCTCTTAGGTTTTGGGCTTGCGTGAATTTTACGTTCCTCACCCAGATCTTTTCCCACGTGTCCATTGTAATAACTTCTTGAATATTCTGAGCCCATTTTATCATACAGTCTTTAACAAGTTCTGTTTCTGAGTCGATTTCTATCAATGCAAGATATATCCGTTTGATATGTGCTGGACCCTGGTTTCTAATTTGCTTTATCAGATTTTCATCGGTCATTGCAAAACCAATTTTCTGGTCTTCTTTCCACCTTGCCCGTAACTGAGTATATTGAAACCAAGTTTGAACGATCTTCTCATCTCGCAAGAGATTGTACGGCTTCAAACACCAGACATTTCTTTCCAAGCTTAAAATCTCCTTATACGTAGTCACATCATGTTTGAAGCCAACATTTATGTTTTCTATTGCGTGTTTTGGGATTGCCCACAACGGCATCTTGCAATCTAACTTATGTCTATACTTCTTCCAAACTCTCAAAAAAGCCTGTCTTAAAATATGCACTTTAAACACATTATCTACCTTCTTGTCATACAGCATATAGTTTAGAATAAAAATCCACAAAGGCTTCCTTAATAAGATCCTGTTGAAACACAACCTTTCCCTTATGTTCAATTTTATCTATATTAGAAGCCCTTTGCTTTTTCCTTAACCTGTAGGCTAGCCATCTGCCTGGCTTATTAGCATTGCAAAAAGTATTATGCCTAGCAAACCGTAAATTAGTTGCCACTTGATCAGCCATCAACTTATCAAATTGTCCTCTTAATAGGTTAATGACCTCCTTAGTCTTCACATCCAATGGGTTCAAAATTAGGGCCTTTTCTTTTTCCCTAATTTCATTCTCCAATTCTTTCCTTCTGGCTTCCAAAGTACGTCTGTGTTTACTGTTCATATATATCAACACCCCTCTCATATAGGCCTTGCTAGCATCCCAAACCATGTCCATAGAGGTACCCTTATTCATATTAATTTCAAAAAAATCCTTCATCTGCTTTTTACATTCTTCCACATTTCTCTGATTTCTAAACAAATTCTCATTTACGCGCCAAGAGCGCCTATCTGTATTGTCCTTGTTGATCTCTAACCAAACTGGACTATGATCAGAAATAGTTCTTGCACAGATCTTTACCTTCTTGATCCTAGAAAAAAAGTCATTAGTCAGTAATATAAAGTCAATCCTAGAAAAAGATTGATGTCTATCAGAAAAAAAAGTATAATCCTTTTCGTGTAGATGTGTATCGCGCCAAATGTCTCGCAATTCCAAATCATCCTTCATTTCAAAAAAAGATTTAGGCAATCTAGCATGACTCGGGACACGCTTAAAAAAACCAGCTTTGTCCATCTGTACGTCTAGGACACCATTCCAATCTCCCATAAAAATAAAAGATTTATAATCCAATTGGGTAACCTTTGTATGTAGTAAGTTAAAAAAGTCAGCTTGTTGTTGATTAGGAGCATACAATCCAACTAAAAGCGTTTTTTTACCTTCTAGCAGCAAATCTATCATAACATATCTTCCTTGCTTATCTACTTCAATTAGTTCCGCTGTTAGAGTACTCTTAACGTAGACAACCACTCCATTTATCTTATTCATTGCAGAAGCAACAAATTGCGTACCCAACCTTGAGTTCGATAAGTACTTTTGGTCCATAACCCTAATATGCGTTTCTTGCAGACAAATAACATCAGTCTTAAATTGTTTTAAATATTGAAAAACTTTCTTTCTCTTCTGTGGTGAATTTAATCCATTGACATTCCAGGTTAGAAATTTAGTCGCCATTCTTGGCATCCCGAAGCTTTTGGAGCACGTCTACAAGGACCCCTGTAACTTCTTTGGGCTGCGCCCCTCCCACAGCTTCACTATAAGTACGCTTTGGAGGTTCCATAACTTTCTGCTGGTCTTGCTCTTGCTCTTGTCTCGCTCGTCTTAGGGCAGCACGCGTCATCCTCTGCTCTCCAGCAGCAGCCGATGAAACTGTAACTTGATCCCCTCCAGCACCATTCTCCTCTGTCTGTCTACCTTCAGCGTCTTGAGGCTTTCCCTCGCCATATCCCTTTGCAGCTTCCAGAAGTGATAGGGGGGTTGCTTTTAACACATTACTGTAAAAATCACGTGCCTGAGTCACAGTAACCAGACAATGTCTTTTACCTTCGTGCATCACCACCATTCCGACTGGAATCTCCCATCTAAACTTGATATCACATTTCTTAAGTTCCTGTGCAAGGAATGCAAAATCTTTCCTTCTCCTTAAAATCTTTGGAGGAATCTCTTTTAAAACCAGGACTTCTTGCTCAGCAACCACAAATTTAGTATCGTAAGCAGCTTGAATAACTTCATCTCTAATTGCTCTCTTTGTAAAGTAGACCACCACATCTCTAGGTAACTTCCTCTGTCTTGCAACCCATGAATTTACGCAAAAGATTTTATCCATACTTCCCTCAATTTCAGATGCTGGCTGGCCCAATACCGCTTCTAAAGCCTCAGAGATCAGCTGCTTTAAATCTTCTTTAGGATTCTCTCTTAAGCCCCTGATTCTAATAGCATACTGCATCTGATGGTACTGGACAAGACTCAATTCTCCATCCATTTTGTCCCTTATATTTTCATTCTCTAATACCTTTACTTCTAATATAGAGTTCTTTTGACTAAGATCCTCCACTTTTTCATCCAGATGTTGCACACATTCAGCCACACTTTCAATTATAGACAAAATGTCTACCCTCATTGCTTTAAACTTCTCTTCCATCTTCTCCTCCAATTTCTCCTCCAGCTTTTCCATCTTTTCATCCATCATATCTGACATTAATTGTGAATGCTTTTCAAAGGCATCTTGTAAATCCTTAAGCGTCAATGCTGGAGGAGGTGCAGGAGGAAGCCTGGGGCCTCACCCCCTCCTCTTCTCCCGAGGAGGGGGCTTCAGATCCACCTAAACAGCTGATCGGCGCTGTTTTCGATGAAACAACACAGCTGCGGAGCGGACAGCCCAGAGACGGCTGTCTTCGGCGTCGCGTCGCCACCGGAAGTCGTCGAGAAAGATATTATTATATCATGTCTGGGAGATCAAATCTATATACACCCTAGTATAGATAGATACTAGTTCAACCCTAGTATCTATAATAATATATTCTAGTTGGATTAAAAAATAATTGGAGATAACTGCAAGCACCACATCTTTTGATAGTATATTTCACAGTTACTTGTGCTGTGTGAAGAAAAATATTCTTTTCTCCGTACAAAAGAAGTTCAGGATTACTTTTCAAAGTTTTTTTTTTAAAAAAAATTGTTCAGACATCACATCTTTGGCCTGACATATAGTTATGAATCATCAGTCCAACCCTGTTTTTCATCTTCATGCTCCTCCAGCTTCATGGTGAGGAGTGTAGGTACTGTAATGCAAAATAGGGAGATCAAGGTTCTTTGATGCTAACCTTAAGGCCATGTGCCTTATTAGTAACTTGGGTTATTTGTGTCATTGTCTCGGGGAATTTCCATCTTTTACAGTCCATTTGGAAGGGAATTTTGAGCAACGTGGCTGAAATTGAGGACACCACTGACTTTTTTAAAGCTGGAGCAACATCGATGGATGTGGTTAGGTAAGTCACTGTTCTCTAAGACACTGAAGAGCATATAAGCATCTCACACAGCAAAATTTACTTTTCATATTATACCTTATGGAAGAGAGACAGTGATATCTTGGCTACAGTATTTTTAACCTGAGCAAAATGAATCAGATGACTCAAGCCAGAAACTCCTGTATTGCCTGTTAGCCCTGGATGTTGTGTTCCCAGTAAGCAATTTTATCACTCAGAACAAGCAAAATTGTTTGTTGACTCTGATTAATCTGTTAATGTTTTTATTTAAAACAGTAATGTTCCAGAGTGCCAATTCAAAGACATATGCTGTAGAGAAAAAGGGGAAGGGGTGGGAAAACCTCGGTATACATTATCATCCCACAAAGTTTTCTGCCAGATCAATGTTAGACAATTATCTATTAAAGATTCTTTAATTTGGATGCTTGCATGGAGCAGAATTATTCCATTCTCACTCTGTGATTCTTTGACTCTGTCCATTTCTGCGCTTGACCAGTTTTTCCTTTTTCAATGTCTTTATATCTTAAGGGTGATTGAAGAGATCAAGCAAAAATGTGCTGGACTTGAACTTCAGAATGAAGATATTTACATGGTCCCCAAATTTGGTGATTTTGTTCAAATGGTAGTCAGAAAGCACAGAGGAGAAGACAAGGAAGAAGAATTAGTGATAGATTATGTGAGCTGGTTTGTAAAATGTTATATGTACATTTGGGTAAATTCTATGCAGCAGATTGGTAATAAATACTGAACACTAAATAATTTCATCATAAGCAAAATCACAGTACTTTCACTTCTGTGCTGTACATATTTGTTCAGTGGTTGAAATGTGTTTTAATATTAAGCCATCAGATATTCGTGTGTGAGTACATGCATATGCGCATGTGCATACCTTTGAATCAGTTTGACCCTTGGTGACTTTCTGGTGAAGGCCCTATAGCTTTCTTAATAAGTTTTCAAAAATGATTTGCCATTGTTTGCTTCCTAGGGCTGAAAGAGAGAGGTTACCTAACTGGTTTTATGCCTAAGACAGGACTAGAACTTCAGGTCTCCTGGTTTCTAGCTTGATGCTTTAACCACTACAAATTGGTTCATTGATATTTGCAGACAGTACAATACAATAAATTAGTATTTATTATTTGCCTTGTGATGGAATCTAAAGATTGCCTTCAATTCAATGACTTGGGCTATAATCAGTTGGGAGGATCTTCAGGACATATGCTTGTTACGCATCATGTTTTCTGTAGGAAAGCATTGTTTCTATGATACATTGCTGAACAAAATCATTTGTTTTGTCCTAGGTTTCAAAATATATTAACCATATGACTATAAAGATGCCATGTCAGTGCTTTATCAATGGGAAATTTGTAAATGCTGAAGGTGGAAACACATATGACTCTATAAATCCAACAGATGGATCAGTGAGTAAACCTCAGTACAGTAACACTTCCCCCCACCCCCGGAAGCACTCGTATTTGTAGCAATCATATCATGCTGTTGATGAGTATACCAATGTGTTCAGTTTTTTTTCAAAAGCAGAATATAAGCAAGCAAATGTTGCTTTAAAAGTATCAGCATTTTGGTGAATTGCATTGCGTTGGGCCTTTCTTGTGACCTTTAGAGCAGGGTGTCAAAGTGGCGGCCCGTGGGCTGGATGTGTCATGTGTAGGCCACGCCGACCCCAGCTCTGCAAAGGCAAAAAAATGTCACGATACGTCATGTGACATGATTGAGTTTGACACCTGTGCTTTAGAGGGTATGACAGAACAACGGATCCAAAATTTAATAACTTGCAAAATAACCATCTTTTTCTAATGAAGATAATGCCAAATTGTATATTACAATGTTGCCTGCAAGTATGTAAGGGACAACTCTGCATACTGATGTAGTGACATTTCATCTCCCTCCTATGGATACACTATGCAAAATCAGATTGACAACCTGTCACCATCAGGAGCATAACAAATACGTGATAGAAGGAATTTTTTTTTTTAAAATGAAACTGGTGGGGGGGAGGGGAGTAGAGTAAGGCTCAACTGTTTGCTGACAACAGGTGAGCACATCTCGGTTGAGAATTTCTTTGCCCATCAATTGGTCAGGAAGGACAAGCTAATTGATCACTGATTGCCAGGAATGCAAGCTCACCACCACTGTAAATGTACTTTTCCCATAGAATCCTGTAAACTTAAAACAGAGCAAATAGTTTGATGATGGCTTGGACCATGATAAAGATTTGGGCAACAAGGGGGAAAAATGATCATCTGAAAATGGCTCTCTTCCAGTTCTTGATATTACACTGCCACAATTTCCAAATACATATGTTGATAATTGATATCCCAGCATATCATAAGAGGCGGCTGGAAAAACTTGATATGTACCATTGCAACTAATAATAGTTAATATCCAGAAATTGCCTGCTCAGCCTGTTTGAGAGATTAATTGCAGTCCTAATAATAATTTATAGGAAGAAGTAACAAATATTCAACACCCTTTTGTTTACTTGATTGTATTTTAAAGATCAAGGTTAATTAATTCAAGTCAATACTGGCCAGTCTAGGAAATTATAGCCTATGTTAAAAGTATAAAACATATTTTTGCGTAATTTTTGCAAAAAAAAATTGTTATAGAATCAGAGAACTCTGGCAGTATGAACTGAACAAAACATGTTGTTAAAGCCAGCAGCTCCGTTTAGACGTCATATTTAATTTCTTTAAAATTTTGGCTTAATCATAGAACTCAACATGCTTTCACTTAGTTTTTCTTTGCAATCAAGAGCAATTAAACAAATTACCTGCATTTTCCTTGGTTTATTTAAAGCTACCTGCAAACTCAGACATTTGATTCCTCTGAGAAAAATAGGCAGATTTCGTAGTTCCCTCTCACGCTCTCTCTCTCTCACACACACACATACGCACACACACTGCTAAACAAACCCTGGAGTTTATATAAATGCTCCTACAAGATGGAGAAGCCAAGCGTGAATAATCCAACAGCACAGATCCACATGTGTTACATTTAGGATTAAGCCAGAATTCTAATGAATGGTTTAACATGTCAGAACATGATCAGTGAATTGCTATCTACCAGTTTTATCTATTTTTATTTTTTGCTCTCATTTTCTTTTTCCTCTTCTTTTTACTTTTGTCCCTTTTCCATAAAAATTGTAACAAAACATTTATACTTCATGTACTATCAATCTAAAAAACCAAAGATGGAAGGAAGGAGACACAATGAAATGAATGGAAAAAATGGGAGGTTTGTAGTTGAATTAGTAAAAACCGATAAAGCGGTTGTTGTTTGTAAGTTAGCAACTTCTTATCTTTATGTAAGGTGATTGCTAAAGTGTCACTGGCTACAGTGAGTGATGTTGACAAAGCGGTGGCAGCAGCAAAGGATGCCTTTGAATACGGTGAATGGGGAAAGATGAATGCAAGAGAAAGAGGGCAATTAATGTACAGGTATGGCAATGCAGAATATCTTACATTCTTACTTTTATTTCTGTTCTGTTCACTCTGTGATCTCTTAATATGTCCATTTGATAGTGCAAACGTATTGAGAAAACAGACAATATAAATATGACTTTTTTATTTCTTTTTGTGCTGTTAAGTTAGTTTTTGACTCTGGCAATTGCCTGAACTCATCCTTGCAGTAGTTTGGAAGTGGTTTGCTCTTGCTTCCTTCCTTCCTAGGGCTAAGAGAGAGTGACTGGCCGAAGGCCATCCAGCTGGTTTTGTCCTTAAAATGGGATTAGAACTCACGACCTCCCAGTTTCTAGCCTGGTATCTTAACCACTATACTAAACCAGTTCTAAACCCTGAATATCATGTAACCCCTCCCTCAAATCCTGTATACATTTATTTCAAAGATGTAGATAGCAGTTTTCAAACTAAGGGCCACGCTTGACTTCTGAGCAGCTCCCAGACAAGAAGGGCAGAAAATGAAAGCAACTAGGCCAGGATAAAACTAAATTTGATTTGACTTCATGTATTAGTTTAATTAAAATTTAATTAAATATAGGCAATGTCCATTTAAAACATTTCCCACATCTCTGATATTAAAATGTGCCAGTGTCCTTGGAAGTATTCTTGAGAGCTGCATCCAGGAGTTTGGGACAGGTTCATGTTGCAAGTCAATGGCTAAAATGTGATGCTTATACTTGAATGTACTAATTACTTAAATTATTGGAATACTAATTTGCCTCTAAGGAGGTCAAGATGATATACTGTGAATTCTACACCCTCAGAAACATTATCTTTATAGCAATCTTGTAAGCTTCAGGTTACCCAGATTTAAATCTTCCTAGGTTTTTCCAGATAATATCATATAGTTGTTGTTCTTTCCCTATGTTTCTTAGGAATTACATTCACATTAAACTGATTTTCAATCATGGTTAATTGTAATACATAATAACTGACAGATAACACTATGGTAAAAAATCAGTCAGCCACATCATGACTTATTGCAGTGTACAAAGCAGGCTTATGAAAGCTTTTTCCACCCCTGGTTTCCAAACTATTACAGAATAATGCCCTGATTTTCCAATCACCCACAATTTTCATGTGACTTAAATTCAGTAAACTTACTTTCCAGACTAGCAAGTTTCAGCATGAATTCCAACATTTAAAAACATGTCATGTTGTCTTTTTGTTCTACCGTCTGTATGATTCTATTGAAAGACTTGCGGATCTGATGGAAGAACATCAAGAAGAGCTGGCAACCATAGAGGCTATTGACTCTGGAGCTGTGTACACATTAGCTTTGAAGACCCACGTAGGAATGTCAGTGCAAACATTCCGATATTTTGGTGGATGGTGTGACAAAATACAGGCAAGCTAATATTTGAGTTGGTGTCAAATCTTCAGTATTATATGTGACATTATTTAGACAATTCAATTAGTACAGAGCACAGTAAAAATGCACTTCTTAAGGTTTCCTCAAAGACTGATTATCTTCCAGAATTATTATGTGGGTCAGACCTAATTCTTGCTAAAGATAAAGGCAACCCAAACCAAAACTTAGAACAATAGCAAAGTTTCTCAGCATTGAAAGGGGTGACTTGTAGCTGAAGTCCATACTTCCTTGCTTTATGCATAGCTAATTTCACAGAAATATGAATTCATTTCTGAGAAACCAGGAGCTATCCTTACGTTAAGACTGAACAACTTTATGATAGCAAGCACTTCACTTAATGGGATTGTAGGTAATTATCCCAAATGGCAGAGCTACATCACATACTGGACAGAGTTGAAATCTCCAATGCTTTGTACTTGTGGGCTAGTTTCTGCAATCCAGGGAGATATTTATAAAGTGTCAATTTTTAAAAACTGCTTAAAGGTGGAAAACTACAGTATATCCTCAGTTGTCAGTAGTAATGGTCGGGGGGGGGGGCGTTGGGGAAATCATAAAAGGGGAAAAATGCAAGCCTGATTTATAGTTTACCAACTCCTGTCTTACATAGGCAATTGTGTGTGAAATGGTTATAGGTAATCCTCGACTTACAGCCGTTCATTTAGTGACTGTTCAACGACATTGAAAAAAGTGACTTATGACTGTTTTTCACACTTATGATCATTGCAGCATCCCCACGGTCATGTGATCAAAATTCAGATGCTTGGCAACTGACTCATACTTATGACGGTTGCAATGTCCCAGGGTCACATGATCCCGTTTTGTGACCTTCTGACAAGCAGAGTCAATGGGGAGGACCAGATTCACTTCACAACTGTATTACTAACAACAACTGCAATAATTCACTTAACAGCTGTGGCAAATAAGATGGTAAAATGAGGCAAAACTCACTTAACAACTGTCTTGCTTAGCGACAGAAACTTGGGGATTGGTTGTGGTCGTAAGTCGAAGACTACCTGCATTACTTTTTAAAATAAAAATATCAGTTCGACTTTTTTGTTTAATGAAAAGAACTCTGCTTTCAAACTGATTCATATGCAAGGTTATCAGTGAAAAAAGCAGCCCCCCCGAAGAGATACGGATAATAGTAGATAATGTCCATGTATCTTCCTCACTACCAGTATTCATGTATATTTATCAGCATATGGGATGTTGTAGGAGACATTCTGTAACTGCTAACAGGTTATTCAGACACATGTGATGATACAATTGATGCCGCTTTCGTCATGACTGTCATTTAAAAAAAAAAGGATAAGTGTTTTTTCATTTAGGGTTCTACCATTCCAATAAACCAAGCACGACCAAACCACAATTTAACGTTCACCAGAAAAGAACCCTTAGGGTAAGATCCATTGTCTTTGTTAATGAAACCAGACTCCGATTAATTTTACTCATAACATGTTTCTCCTGTGTTTTGAAATTCAAATTTACTTTTGTGTTTCTTTCTCCCTGGAATCTGAAGAGTCTGTGCTATTGTTATTCCATGGAATTATCCACTGATGATGCTGGCATGGAAGAGTGCGGCATGTTTGGCTGCTGGCAATACCTTGGTTCTGAAACCAGCACAGGTAACATCAAGCTGGCCAATGATACCTTGGAATACAGCATTCCTTGCATTAGTAGTTTCTGCCTGGCAGAGGTACAGATGTAGAATGTCTTTTGACCAGTTGATCAATCCGTTGTGGACCTTAATGGAAAAGCACAGATAAAAATAGCAATAGCACTTAGATTTATATGCTGCTTCTTAGTGCTTTACAGCCCTCTCTAAGCAGTTTACAGAGTCAGCATATTGTCCCCAACAATCTGGGTTCTTATTTTACTGACTTCGGAAGGATGGAAGGCTGAGTCAATCTTGAGCCAGTTAGGATTGAACTTCTGGCAGTGGGCAAGGAATTAGCTTGCAATACTGCATTTTAACCACTGCACCACAACGGCTCAAATAAAAGTAGAATGTTTGTGAACAGTATTAAAGTACAATAACATTCCCAACCTGGTGCCCAGAGGCATCTTGCTTGCAACAGTAATGGGAATTTAGTTATATATTTAAGATATTTATAGCCTGACTACTCTCCAGAAGATCTTACTGTGCAATACATTCATGCAAGCAAGCCTAGGCAATAAAGCCAAAAAAGATAAGTTAATGCACATAGTAAAGTGTGCACATAATTATTGCATGGGACACTATAATGAAATTAAAATATATTCTATGAAAACATGCTTATGGTGTACCTCTACAATCTAAATAAAATTGTTTTTATTTAGGTAACTCCGCTGACTGCCTTGAAATTTGGAGAGCTCTCTCTGAAAGCTGGATTTCCTAAAGGGGTTATCAATATTTTACCTGGTTCAGGTACAGTGGGAGTGTAAATATTTATAGTCTTTCCTAACTTTTGCCCTTCAGATGTATTGGAAGTATGAGACTCAGAATTTTTAGTCAACATGGCCAACAGCTGGGAATGATGGAATATGCATTATCACGTGTCTAGAGGACCTCAACTTGGATTCAAAGAATAGTTCAGGTGGAAAGGGGTACAGGAGCATTAAGTGACATTCTGCCTCAAAATCTCCATCTCCCAGTTTCAGTAAAATTCATAGTATTGTATCTCTTACATCATGTAGGTGGTTTAGTAGGACAACGCTTATCAGAACATCCAGACATCCGTAAACTTGGGTTCACTGGCTCAACACCAATTGGGAAACATATCATGAAAAGGTAATATTTCTCAGTGCAAGATCTTATCTTTTGCTCAGTGGGAAGTTGTGTGAATCCTACTTTACCTGAGAATCTCCATGTTGTTTACCAGCATTGTCAGAATAATACTGAGTTAAACACTGATATTGGTTTGGATGCACCAAACTTGCTTGTGTGAGTACTTTCCCTGTTTTTGTATACTCCTTTCCACTTCCAAAATTTGCTACTACAATTTGGATGACTTTTGCAAATTTAGCTAGGATCCAGTAAGAGAAAAATGTTGCCAAGATATAAATTGTAATGTACAGTAGTTTAACTATGTTTAGTATTTAACTTATTTTTGGGAAATAAGTAAAATAAGTATATAATAAAGTATTTACACCACAATATGTCTTAATATCACTAAGAAATGAGGAAAATGGTATCTGATTTTCAGGCTTCTGTCATTTATCGTTTTATTCGTTGTAGCTGTGCTGTCAGTAACCTGAAGAAGGTTTCTTTGGAGCTGGGTGGAAAATCGCCACTGATCATATTCAATGACTGTGAGCTTGACAAAGCTGTGAGAATGGTAAATAAGCTTTTAAGCTCCATATAAAATTTTCTTCAGAAAGAGTATGGTTAAAATGTCCCATAATACACTGTGCCTTTTTACTAGTGTTCTAGAGAAGTGTGTGCAACCTGCATCTATCTCTACTACACTGTGAGCTTTTTAAATTTTAAAATCCCCCTCAAGCAATTGAGGCACATAGGAACACCTGCCATTTGGGCAGGAGAGAAGACAAGAAAAGAATTGGGCAGAAAGAGAAAGGCGGAGAGAGAAAGACATCTCAGAAAGGAAAATTGGTGGTTTCATCCTTTTTGTTTCTGGACCTACCCACTCTTTGCCCATATATTATTGCAGGTCCACAAATTAATCCCAGGGGGAAAAAGTTCTCAATATTAAATATTCAGTATTTCTATTTCAATATTCGTAAAAGATAGTATTTTGTAGGGATAAGCTGCACAGTACCTACAGACCCCCTCTTTGATAATCCTCAGGCTCCTTGTACTATGTGACATTTTCTAAATTTAGTTTAGAAAATTTAAAAGGCTGCCTCAAGAATCAGATTTATTTGTAACAATACCTTCTGGCCTCACAAAACTCCCACAGGGATGGTACAGAGTATCCTGAAAGGCTGATTCACTTTCTGGTAAATTAGTATTTTAGGACCACCATCCTCAGTAAGGGCTGGTTTTTCATGGCAGCCTGTCTGAATAAATAGATCTTCCATCACTTTCAAAATTCAAAAGGGACATCCAGCTTTAAAGTCTGTTTTATATTATTAAATTTTGTTAAGTTACTAAATATGTATAATAAATTTATTTATACAGTACTGCATACTGTAGTCCTTCATTTATCAGTCATCAGTCATCACTTTTTTATGTCATCTACCTTCCATTATATGCAGAAATTACTTTCTCGTTTTTGATGGATATGTTACTCTTCTCCAAGCTGGGGCTCTCCAGATGTGGTACAATTTAACCCACATTATTTCCTGACAGCAGGGAGAGCTGAAGAGCAACACATCTGGAAATCACTAGGTTGGAGAAGCTGAGCTACACAAAGAGAGACTGAGATTTAGCTTTACATTATGGTCTCATTAAAAAACTGAGTGAGAAGTTTTTAGACAGAAAAAGATTTAAAGGCAACCATAAAAACCAAACCAAATCAAAAATGGTATATTCTTTTTCTTATGATTCAGGGCATGGGAGCAGTATTCTTCAACAAAGGAGAAAATTGCATTGCAGCTGGTAGACTGTTTGTTGAGGAATCTATTCATGATGAATTTGTTAAAAGAGTGGTAAGAAACTTTAAAAGAGTGGATGTTGAAAAATAATCCTGACGTACCAATTGTAACTTTGTACAGGTAGCCCTCAACTTACAACATAATTGGGACAAGAATTTCTGCTGTTACACAAAGTGGTTGTTAAGTGAGCCATGCCCCATTTTACAAATTTTTATCAATTTTTTTCACCCGTGGTTGCCAAGTGGAATCATGTGGTCATTAAGAAATCTGGCTTCCCTCATTGACTTTGCTTGTCAGAAGCTGCCTGGAAAGGCAGTGAAGGCAATCACACTACCCTGGGCTGCTGCAGCCACAGTAAATACACATCAATTGCCAAACACCTGAATTGTTGTAAGTCACTTTTTTCAGTGCTATTGTAACTTCAAACGATCACTAAGCGAATGGCTATAAGTTGAGAACTACTTGTAGCAATAATAATTTTCACTGATAAAATGTGAGTAATGGAGTGAAGCCCTATTTTCTCAGTGTTCATTGATTTTCTGATGTGGCAGAGTTTCGGGTTTGTTTAGTTTTGATCAAGCAACTTTTATTACTTTTCAAGCTCTGCTGACCATGTTCTACAGAAGGCACTTTCTGTTCCCACTTCCATTTCATTAAGCAAGGTGATATGGATCTGCATACCAGCAAAAATTACTGATACACTAGCTTTCCTCAGCATCAGATGTTATGGGCATTAAAATGTGAAACACAGCATCCAAAGTATACCAGACTGTTTCCTTGTATTTGGCTTGAGGTTTAGGAACATATTAATGTTACATTCTACAGGACTTTATATTTCTTCTTCTTCTGTGTTTAGATTGAACTTTAAACTGCCAGAATGAAGCCACCTTCTTGTCTTTGTTGCTGGTCAAAAATAAGTTATTATTGGTACATGTTTCTGGTAGTAGCCAACATATCAGCCAGAATGGGCCAGGCTCTGTGTCTCTCCACATTCATGTAGCATGTTGTTATCCACTAAGAGCCTCCACTCAAGCATATTCGCAGACGGTGTTAGCAGGGGGACAGAGGTCAAGCCCTAGGCCCCTTAGTTGTGGAGTGCCTCAGGGATCGGTGCTCTCGCCCCTCCTGTTCAACATCTATATGAAGCCGCTGGGAGAGATCATCCGTGGCTTCGGGGTGAAATATCATCAACATGCTGATGATACCCAGCTTTTCATCTCCACCCCGAACCAACCCAGTGATGCCCTCGACGTGATGTCCCGTTGCCTGGAAGCGGTACAGATTTGGATGGGAAAGAACAGGCTTCGATTCAACCCGGCCAAGACTGAGTGGCTCTACATACCATCATCTCGTTTAGTCCAAGAGGTTCCATCTTTGACTATAGGAGGAGAGATGCTACCTCCCATTGATGAGCACGCAATCTGGACGTCCTCCTAGATTCACGACTCAGTTTTGAAGATCATATTGGAGTCGTGGCTAGGGGGGCATTTGCCCAGATTCGCCTAATATACCAATTGCGCCCCTTTCTGGACCGAGATGCCCTACGTACAGTCACCCACACACTCGTTACCTCCCGTATAGACTACTGTAATGCTCTCTACATGGGGCTGCCCTTGAAGACCACCCGGAGGCTTCAGCTGGTGCAGAGTGCAGCTGCACGGGTAGTGATGGGAGCACCCTGATACTCCCATATTACACCCCTCCTGCGTGAGCTGCATTGGCTACCAGTTGCCCTCAGGGTGAGATTTAAGGTGCTGGTACTTACCTTTAAAGCCCTACATGGCTTAGGCCCGGGATACTTGCAGGACCATCTGCTGCCGGGAACGAATTCCCATCGCCCAGTACGCTCACACAGAGAAGGCCTCCTCAGGGTACCGTCAGCTAGGCAATGTCGGCTGGCGACCCCCAGGGGGAAGGCCTTTTCTGTGGGAGTGCCAGTCCTATGGAATCAGCTCCCCCCTGAGCTTTGGATGGCCCAAAATCTCCAGTCCTTTCGCCACGGCCTCAAAACACTCCTTTTCCACCTGGCTGACCTGGACTGACAGGCATTTTAATTATATTTACAATTTTTAATTTATTTTTAATTTTTAATTTTAATTTATTGCACAGATGATTTTAATTTTATTTTTATCTTAATTTCTGTACTTATTATATGTTTTGTTGTTAGCCGCCCTGAGTCCTTCAGGAGATAGGGCGGGATATAAATCCCATTAATAAATAAATAAATAAATAAATATTGATTTTACATTCATTCATTCCAACTCTCAACTATTCAGGGTCCTCCAAGTAGTATAAGGGAAGTCAGATCCTTCAGCCATATCCTCCTTTAATGTTATTCCTTGCTCGATGGTCTCCTTCCTCCATCTTTTACTTCAATGTTGTTCTTGCGTACCCTCAAGAATGTTCTTTCCGTATAGGGCTCTGTACAATATAAGGTGAACCAACAGAGGACAATGTCTTCTAACTTTAAAAATCCTAATTATATGATGTTATCTATAAAATTTTGGCTGATATATTACACTATTTAATCCTCACTTTCTTTGGTAATCTTTAGGTGGAAGAAACCCAAAAGATGAAAATAGGTGATCCACTTGATAGAGCTACAGACCACGGACCTCAAAATCACAAAGCACATTTGGAAAAGCTTCTGGAATACTGCCAAACTGGAGTAAAAGAAGGAGCAACTTTAGTATATGGAGGGAGACAAGTATGTAGACCAGGTAAGTAAGATCTAATATAGGGCTACACAATTACATTCACATTAATTACAAGTATACTGCAATTCAAACACATGGGACATTTAAAATAAAAATTGTTCATGATGTTAAAGGCAAGAGAAAAATTAAAAGTGACAAATTACATTTTGGGGGGGAAATCCTTGCCTGTTCTGAATAGCTGCAAGAAGTGAATCTAAAATCAATTTGATTTTTATTGTTTTTATTTATATATTGGATTTGTTAAGGCTGCCCAAATCCAAGAAGACTCTGGGCAGCATACAGTAAGTCTGCTATGCTCTGGTTCCTCAAATAATCTCCCAGCAATTGCAACAGAAAGATTGCAGCATCAGGTCCAGTTGGTTATAAAACCTAAATTCAGGATGCATCTGCCTGGTATTAGATTTTTATCACTTTTCAGTTTTGTTTGCATTTGAAGCTTTTTTTTTCCAATGTAAAGAAAATCATAGTATGGCACATTATATAAAATTTGAGTAAGTGGAGAGACAAGGGAAATAATAGCAAACATACTGCACCAGGAACTGGACCACCATAGATATGCCAGAATCTTCCTTGGCTGATGTTGTTTATCACATTTTTCCTTTTCTCTCTTTTTAAAAATAATATTGTTATTAAACTTCGACATCAAACATTAAAATACAAACTAAGAAGCAAAATGGAATAACAAATTATGTGACAAAAATACATGAAACAAATTTATAACAAAAGTGACTTCTGATTTTCTTTTTAGTTCAATTATATTCAGTTCGTGACCCACCAAAATGTATGTTGCTGTTTTAACAATAACTAATTGTTCAGTTTTATTCCTGCAGTCATGGTATTATCATAAGGGTCAAGTAATTATGAAGCATGTAGAGGAAGGAGAGGAGAAGAGGAAGAAGGTAACTGATTGTAAAACACACAACAGAAACTGTAAACCTAACTCAAAATGACCTCTTTTTGACACCCTCAATGTTTGGAAACTAAAATATATATTGAATGGGTGCTTTTTTAAAAATAATCAATTGGCTAAAAATTAAAGTCCTTGTTTATTAGCCAAGTTACATACAAAATGCATTGCTGAGGATTGATAACGTATGACCCATGTATCAAGATAGAAAATGCTGGAGATTGTAATTACCCATTTTTCTTTCATTAGGCTTCTTCATGGAACCTACCATATTTATCAACGTTGAGGATGACATGCATATTGCCCATGAAGAATCCTTTGGGCCAGTGATGATCATTTCCAAATTCAAAGATGGGTATGTTCTGTTCCAATTAATGCTGTTGTTGGTGCAGCAGTTACAAGCTTTTCAAACCCTGGATCCTTGCAATTAATAGTCTTCTGAGAAGACAAAATGAACCTGCTTCACTCCTTTTCTCCAATGCAATTTACATACTGGAGGAAAACTTCTGTGAAGTAGATTCCACCCCTAATTTGGAATCCTGTATGAGTGTGGTGGCTCATGAGGTTAGGATGCTGGGCTGACGATCAGCAGGCTCGTTTTTGAGAGCTGGTTGCTGCCACGAGGCAGGGTGAGCTCTTAGCACACAGTTGAGCTTCTGCTGATCCAGCAGTTCAGGTGGGCAATCAGAAGTAGACAAATGAGTACCACTTTGGTAGGTAACTTAACAGGGTCATGAAAGGAGCCCCCAACTGGGCATCCCCCAGGCAATGGTGATGTCACTGTCCAATTCTTTCAACCTGGAAGCGCTTCCAGCATGACTGTAGTAGTATTTGGAATCCTATTTAATTACTACTGACATTCTCTCTCAGTCTATGACCTTAAGAACCATGCAATTTTTAATTTTGTGGATTAAATATCATTGCTATATCCTTATATTTAGGGATATTCATTACATACATTCTAGCCAAGTCTCAAAAATACTTCACAAAAATACCAGATTGGATATACAGATGGTTCTAAACAATGTTGTGTTTTAATCAATTAAATTCCAATGGCAGGTTTGCAATTCCAGACAGCTATAGAATATGTTTTATAAACCACGATTCTTAAATTACATGCTTCAACTGAAATAAATTTAATTATGGCTTAGCACAATATGAGAACACAATATATGCTACAAAATATGGAGTGCTAAATTTAGCATCTTTGGTATATTTTGTGCTGTCAATATCTTAGAATGTTTCTTTATTGCCACAGAGACATCGATGGAGTGTTAGAACGAGCCAACAGAACAGAATATGGTTTGGCTTCAGGTGTTTTCACCAAAGACATAAGTAAAGCACTATATGTCAGTGACAAACTGGAAGCTGGAACTGTTTTTATTAACACTTACAACAAAACTGATGTGGCAGCACCATTTGGTGGATTCAAGCAGTCTGGTTTTGGAAAAGATTTAGGTAAGCTGCATTTCATGTTTTCTCTCTAGACTCCAATTATACTTGCAAAGTGACATGTATTAAACGTAAGAAATTTATCACGTTCCAGAACTCTTTGGCTCCTATTTTGAATCAACATTGTAAACAACCATGAATAATGGGTTTTGAAATGTAATGAGAGAAATTATTGTTATAGACTACTTGTTCTCTAAAACCCTAGTAAGACCACACCTGGAATACTGTGACCAATTTTGGTCACCATACTATAAAAAAGATGTTGAGACCTTGGAAAAAGTTCAGAGAAGAACAACTAAAATGATGAAAGGCCAGGAGACTAAAACATATGAAGAATGGCTGCAGGACTTGGATTTGGCTAGTCTAAAGAAAAGAAGAAATACGGATGACATGATAGCAGTATTCTAGTATTGAGGGGCTGCCACAAAGAAAAGGGGGTCAAACTATTCTCCAAAGCACCAGACAGCAAGACAAGAAACAATGGTTGGAAACTGATCAAAGAGAGAAGCAATTAAACTTCCTAACAGTGAGGATAATTAACCAGTGGAATAGTTTGCCCCCAGAAATTGTGGGCACTCCATCACTGGAGATTTTTAAGAAGAGACTGGACAGTCACTTGTTTGAAATGGTATAGGTTCTCGTGATTCCTATTCTATTCTTCTATTCTATTCTATTCTATTCTATTCTATTCTATTCTATTCTATTCTATTCTATTCTATTCTATTCTATTCTATTCTATTCTATTCTTTCTAATTCCTATTCTACAATGTGATTTTTGTAATGGAGCAATTGTCAAAATGCATTTGAAACGAAGTAGTAAATAAAGTTGTGCTGTTTTACCCTTAAAATCAGAGCACACTGAGCTTGTCGATCAAATGGTCGGCAGTTTGGCTGGTCGAATCCCGAGTGCCGCGTAACAGAGTGCCTGTTACTTGTCCCAGCTTCTGCCAACCTAGCAGTTTGAAAGCACGTAAAAATGCAAGTAGAAAAATAGGGACCACTACAGTGGGAAGGTAACAGCGTTCCGTGCGCCTTTGGCATCTAGTCATGCCGGCCACATGACCACGGAGACGTCCTCGGACAAGCGCTGGCTCTTCGGCTTTGAAATGGAGATGAGCACCGGCCCCTAGAGTTGGAAACGACTAGCACGCATGTGCGGGCGAACCTTTACCTTTACTTAACCCCATGTTAAAAGAACATGCAATTTAGAACCTTGCAAAATACAGGATTCTTTCAGAGTAGAGGCAAGCAATCTTTTAACATGAGGATGAAGGTTCATTCTCTGAGCTAGTGGGTTGGTTTCCGAATATTTCATTATAAGGCTAGGTAACATCTTCAACAAAGTTTAGGAGTTTAGTTTAGTTCCCCTAAACTCCATATCAATCTGTCTCTTGTATTGCATTTTATTCAACCAATCTCCATTATACGGAGGGTTTACTTGGTTTTGAGTTCTACCTTGCTTTTTGCAAACGCTCCCACTGTGAGGAGAGCGTTTGCAGACTCCTTGGAGACTCCAGCTACTCAAGACTTTCTTATTCCTTTTAGGTGAAGAAGCTCTTAATGAGTACCTGAGAACAAAAGCTGTAACTGTGGAATACTGAGCAGCTCAGCCAAGAAGCCCCATTCTTCCTCTGACCCACAGCAACTACAGCATTACAAACAAACGACAAAGTAAAAATGCTTCCTGGCATGAACATGCCAACCAGTGTCTCAGTGCAATGATCCAATTAAGCACATTTGCATTTATTCACAATAGGATTCCTCAAAGGAGTTCAACACTTGCTACGGATTACTGTGATCATAAATTCTTCCTTCCTATAACTATCATGTCCATCTGCTGACATTTAGGTCTATCTGAAGGTGAGACAGAAATCTAGAAACCATCAAATTTCTCATATTTCGTCTCTGTGAACCCTTTACTTAAGTTGGAAACGTGCTATAATTTTTTATTTGTCCTAAGTAACCATGTGGGTCTTGGCCACATTACACCAGCATCATACTTTTTTCCTGCAATAAACATGTTGCATATTTGAACTAACTCAGAAAACCAGTTTACCATAAACATGGTTTATGTATCCAAGGAAGTGCACTTACTATGAATCTGTACAATAGAGAATTGAACATCTGTGTTATTCCCCTAAATACAAAAAAGTTGTAGAACTATTTTGTAATTTGTTTGCTATTGAGTTGTATGTAATCTCTAATTGTGGGTGCCAATTACATTAAATAATGACCTAGTATTACATCTGTAAGATCACCTCTCGCTCTCGCATACATACACAATGCTTTTAAGTCATACCGCACATACTAAGTTTTGACTCACAGAAAAAGTCTAAATACAAACATTCTGAATTATTCAACAATTTAAAGCCATGGATTAATGCAATTTGTGAAGACAACCATGCCAGGTTTTGAATGTATTTACTACTTGCAATTGCAAAATATTTATTGAAAACGGCGTACAACATTGTGGTATAAAATACAATGAACAGAAAGATAAAACTATAGCAGTTTTTGTCTAAAAACAGTATTGGAAATTATGAACAGAAAGATACTTTTCCCTTTGTATCTTGCTTTCCAGGAATATACTAGAAAACCTTATTGTACCTAAATTTTATTTATATTTATGTACTACAATTATCAATTCACATCAATTCATGAAAGATGGTCCTCTATGAATGTAGGTTATGCACCATAATCTACCATGTATTATGAACTATTAATTATTGCTACTTCCAAAGTCTTCAGCCTATTTAACTTTTCATGTCAAACATTCCTGATTTGCATCCAACCCCGTTTTCAAGTAAGCAATAATAGCTCAAAAATTATTTATTTGGGAATAAAGTCTTATTCAGTGAAATGTACGCTCCAGTAATAATGCATAAAATAAAACTAATTTCAGTTCAATTTGACATGTATCTTGCAAATTGATGCCTTTTACAGTATAAAACAAATACTGTGCATCTAAAAAAATCTTTTTTATTTGGCTTAAATAAACTTTATGAAAATACAAGGCATATTGTAATTTCAAAGATGTAACATGTGATCTCACACTGGCTGGGATTTGATTTGTAACATATTTTGATCATTAAAAATACACCGGATTCCCAATGGCATTCCTCATTCTCCATTATGAATGCTTCTTATCAACCAAAATATTTCAGTCTAACACAATTCTTTCACCCCTACCGTAAAGGACTATTCAAACAAGGTGAGTAACCTTTGGCACAAACAAGCATGAATCCCAACCAGACTTGGGAGTTAGAAATTACGGTAGTTCATTTGGAAGGCCACTACTATATCATAAAACAGCGAGTCACCAGTCCAAATACTTCATAATTGAAACAATCTAGAGTAACTGATCTTTTTTACAGAGACACTGTCATTTGTCTGTATGTAACCCAAGAGTTGGTATTAATATGTAATGTTATTACAAATTAACTCATAAATAGTTCATAGCTATTGATTCTTCTGTTTCTGTCTGGTCCAATTATTCTTTTGCTTTTCTCTCAATTTTACAAATGAAATCCTCATTAATTTCTTCTGACTTGATAGCAGACCTACAAATGATTTTTATAATATGAACTTTCCAAGAGGCCTTGAAAAAATGAGGATAACATCTAGATATTGAAATGGCAGGAAAATAAGGCTAATTCACCTACTCGGTTTTACCATCCAACATTTCTATACGTCCTTCTCTTTTTGATAAAGAAAACTTAATATTTTCTTCTGTAACTTCTTCACAAACAGAGCTGTCCTCACATTCGGAATCATTTTCTGATTCTGTTGTATCACAGTCATTCAGTTCTACTAAGGCCACATTCTGTAAGAATTTAATAATGAAAGTAAGATACTATTAAGTGCACAATGAGAATGTAGAAGTACATCAGTTTCAATGCTGGACTATGAAATCAAAAGCAGTCAATTTTTAGTTTCAATGATCATTATCTTAGACTTAGAAAATATCTCAACATCAGTTCATTAACTATTCCCACTAGTACCAGTGAAAATGAGTGGGGAGTCCCAACCTACCAGATCCAATAGGCATGCTCAAGGTTCCCTTTATTAAAATGTCATTTTGTAGGAACTAGGAGATTTGCCTTCTCTGTTGTGGCCCCTGACTATGGAACAGCCTTCCCTGATCTTCTTGGTTTTCTAGAGAGCCATAAAGACCAGGCTTTTCCCCAAGTATTAGGCCCAGGTATTAAGGGAGCCTAATATACAGATGTATATTTGGTGAATTTGTTAATGTTACCTCCATTTTTCTTTTTATTGGATTTTTTAAAAACTTAGTTTTTAGTTATGGCATTCTATTTATAGGTGGCCCTCAAATTACAACCATTTGTTTAATGACCAAAGTTACAGCAGCAATGAAAAAAGTTTTCACAGTTATGACCATTGCAGAATCTCCAGTCACGTGATCAAACTTTGGGTGCTTAACATCAGCATGTATTAACAATGGTTACAGCATCCCAGGGTCTTGGGATTATCATTTGCAATCTTCTATGGGAGCTTCTGGCAAGCAAAGGCAATGGAGGAAGCCACATTAGCTTAACGACCCCATGATTCATTTAACAGCTTCAGTGATTTACTTAACAAAAATGTTGCAAAATGTTGGCAAAAATGTTGCAAAAAGATTCACTTAACAACCGTCTTGCTTAGCAATGGAAATTTTGGATTGAACTGTGATCAAGGACTAAGTGTATACTGGTTTTAGCAAAATGATTGCTTTCTGCCCTGAGTTACCTATTTCAGATGGTCAACCATCTAAGATGGTTGGCCATAGAAATGGTTTAAATAAAGAGATTATTTGTATGACAGTCACTGTCAAGAAAAAAATAGCCAAGAAAAAAATTAGCTGGATGGATTAATCAATTAATTGCCTTCCCTGATCAGAGGCTGAAAACACTTAGAAAAGAAATGCTGAAACAAAGCACCACAGAGCCAGTGGCTCTCATCTGCTGCTTAGGCAAATCTTCTGGGCTTGAGTTGGCCACCTCCATCAACAAGCAATGCAAGATCAGTGTTGAAAGGAATTTTGGAGACAATGTAGTCAAATGTCTTCAAGTAGGGGAAGGTGCTAGTTTAGCAACCCTCCTAATTTGGGACTCTTCTGCATGTCTGGTGTATAACATGAAGAGTTTGTAGCAAACCTTGTCCCTCTTCAGGCTGATGGGGAATTTTGAGAAATACAACCCTCAAACATCCGGACTGCATATGGAAAACAGAGCTACTTTGACACTTTGCCTGAAAAGTTTTTATATGCTTAACTGAAAAGCTTTGCGATGCCCATCCCCTTGGCCTCCCAGAAACATTGCTTTTATATAGCAATGCAAATTTTTTAGCTTGTAATTTTAGTCATGATCTTATTTTTTTAATTTGTACCCTGATTTTAATACTTTGCTGTTTAGTATCTGGCTATTTTCTGGGAGTCAAATAAATTTGATAAATAAATATTTCAGTCATAGCACAGAAGTCAATTAAAAAAAAAGATGGTAACATCCAGGTAATATCAACAACCTAAGATATGCAGATGATACCACTCTAGTGGCAGAAAGTGAAGAGGAACTAAAGAGCCTCTTGTTGTGGTGAAGAAGGAGAGTGCAAAAATTGGCTTGAAACTTAACATTAAGAAAACCAAGATCATGCCATCTGGCCCTCTCAATTCCTGGCAAATAGATGGGGAAGAAATGGAGGTAGTGACAGATTTTAGTTTCCTGGGCTCCAAGATCACCACAGACGGGGACTGCAGTCAAGAAATTAAAAGATGCTTGCTCCTGGGGAGGAAAGCCATGGCAAATCTAGACAGCATACTAAAAAGCAGGGACATCACCCTGCCAACAAAAGTGCATATAGTCAAGGCTATGGTCTTCCCAGTTGCAATATATGGCTGTGAAAGTTGGACCACAAGAAAGGCTGAGCGCCAAAGAATTGAGGCCTTTGAACTATGGTGCTGGATAAAACTTCTGCGAGTCCCTTGGACTGCATGGCGATCAAACTGGTCAGTCCTAGAGATCAACCCTGACTACTCTTTAGAAGGCTAGATCCTGAAGTTGAAACTTAAATACTTTGGCCACCTAATGAGAAGGAAGGACTCACTGGAGAAGAACCTAATGCTGGGAAAGGTTGAGGGCAAGAGAAGAAGGGGACGACAGAGAATGAGGTGGTTGGATGGAGTCACTGAAGCAGTAGGTGTGAACCTAAATGGACTCCAGAAGATGGTAGAGGACAGGAAGGCCTGGAGGAACGTGTCCATGGGGTCGCGATAGGTCGGACACGACTTCGCAACTAACAACAACAACATCCAGGTATTATTGTGAATAACAGTTTTTGAAGAGGTCTAGACACTAAAGAACAAGAAGTTTTTCTTCTTTGAGTATACCATAAACATGAATGTAATGCTCCATGCCAAGGAATTAATTAGAAACAAAAATATATTCACCATTTCAATTATCTTTTCCATCGAAGGATCTACATTTTCTATGTCAAACTCTTGGTCAGGCTTGCTGTCCATTTCTCTTCTCAGTTGATTATTTGCACTAGCCATCTGGGGTAGAAAATTCTGCACCTTATCTAAAACTTATGTACAGAAACATGTTTATGAAGATATTAATATGCTTCAAAACATGATTTAAAGAATTAAAAAACCCCACCACTGATTAAGTGATAGTATAGGAAGAACATAAGGACGGCCAGCAACACCCCACATATAGGAATGAAAATAAACATAGAAAGTAAATATAGAAATGTGCTGTTAATCAATTGCCATATTGCAAGATAAAATTATTATGAAATATTTAAACTTCAAATCCATCTCTATTTAAATAAAGATGCTATACAAAAATATACTTCATGATATTTAGTTTAACTACTACTAACTGTTGAGTAGTAGGGAAACCAATTTTAATGTTCACTCTCTGCTCTGCATAAATAATAGAAAATGCATGGTTCTTTTCAAAGATCTCCACATATATTTAAGCTTTAAATCCTTTGACATTCCTGAGGATACAGCCCCTTCCCCCCAAAGGCAAGACTTTATGATTCTTATTTTATAACATACATATAATTCAGGAAAGACACAATCCTCTAACTCAGTGTTTTTTAAACTTGGCAACCTTAAAATGGATGGACTTCAACTTCCAGAATTCCTCAGCCAACACACTGAGTAGAGAATTGTAGCAGTTGAAGTCCACACATTAAAGTTGCCAAGTTTGAAAAACACTGCTCTCAAGCCAGGGCAGTACTCTTAACTCACTGGTAATATATATAAATATATACTTACGGTTGCTCCTGGGCAGCCTAGTTGTCTGTAAGGTTGTGGCTTTCTTTTTAGCATGTTTTGACCTGAGCAAAAGTGTTTCACTGATACCTAGAAATCCAGAAGTCCTGCTTCAGTTGAAAAGGCACATACAACTGATTTTACTAGTACAGTATTTCTCTTTATAGGCACTTTGAACTCTACTGCAGATTAGTTGATGCAAAGCAGTTTATTCTAATAGCTACATGCTCTACTGTGAGAAGCATGGCACTTTTTTCAACTCCATGCACTACGAAAAGCAAATATGATAATATTGTAGAGACATGCTATAAAACTAAGCAAAACGTTTTAGGCTATTGTGCATTTCAAAAGTGGAAGGCACCATTCTCATCGACATTTAGGCAAGCATTAATATGTAAAAAACTATGAAATCAGAAGTGAGAAAGTCGAGATAGAAAGGAATTTTTTTCAGATGCAAACTTTCACTAATTTTAGCAGGCAAGTGCATTAACATTTTCTTAAAAGTTTCCAAAAACGTTGCACCTTATTTTTGAGAATATTTGTACGTGATGTTTATTTATTCGCGCAAGATCTCACGAACACCATGTCCCTACAGGACTTATATATATATATACTGTATTTTCCTTTTGGCAGTTACTGTTCAAGCCTACAGATTTTGGAAGCAACGCAAGGAAAAAACAAGTTACAGGTATTGCAGCGTTTCTCAAATTTGGCAATGTTAAGAGGTGTGGCTTCAACTCCCACAACTCCCGAACCAGCCACTGGGAATTGTAGGAGTTGAAGCCCACACATCTTAATGTAGCCAAGTTTGAGAATCACAGGTTAGTGGGAAAAGACGAGATCAGGAAACACGACATTCGTTCCTTGCCCTGCGGCTGCTCTCTTTGAACACATTCATCGCCAGTTACCTCCGCCGCCGCCCACGGAAAGAAGCACCCGAGATATCCCCGGATCCGCGTTGATATCCTTCTCCGCCATTCAGCTCAATATGCGCCCTACTCGCGGTAGCGACGCATCCCACCTCCAAGAGGAAGCCGGAACACACGGGAGGGAACGGCCAAAGCCAGAGTGGCTTCGCGAGCGTAACAGCGCCCCCTGGGAGCACAGAAGACCTATACTAGGCTCGACAGGACTTTATAGGAAAGCTGTATCAGAGTAAATTCTCATATATATTCACGTTTTATGTTCCGGTAGCCGTAATTTTCTTCTTGCAATGAAATGAACCTTTATTGTCAAAGTACAACTATGTGTACATTGAGATTAGCTGAGCCTCTTTTATAGATTCCAAGTGGCAGTTTGGGGTCTCAGTTACAAGCGACTACACATTTCCTGTCCTGCAGAGTTATTACAATGGCATTCTATAGATGATCCATGCAATGAAATAAATTATTGATAATTTTGCATTATCAAAATACCGAGGGTTTTCATCAAGCCCCCAAGTATTCCCTTCCTATTTAGATTTCTTTTAAAAAAAATCGGACAGTTTAACCAACCATTTTGTAACAGTTCTAATAAAGGTGTTATCTTACTGATAATTCTCCCAAAGATTCAGGATAGGGAGAGTATTGACACTTTTGAACTTTGGTCTTGGAGAAGACTGCTGAGAATACTATGAACGACCAAGAAAACAAACCAATGGGTCGCTGAACAAACCAATCCATCCCTTGAGGGACAAAGCACCAGGTTCAGACTATCCTACTTTGGACACACTACGTGAGGACCAAGCTCTCTGAAGAAGGCTCTACAGCTGGGAAAAGTGGAAGGAGGAAAAAGATGACAAGCAGGTGGATGGACTTACTTACAGTGGTGATGAGTGCTTCATTGGAAGACCTGAAAGACCAGATTAAGGACAAATAATCATGGAGAAAATTTATGTGGTTATCAAGAGTTGACAAAGATTTTAGTGCCCTTTAATCAAGCAACCCTCTTGAAATGTGTGCTCTACAATTAGAAGATTGTAATAGTGTGATTGCAAGCATTATGTAAATCTTTTCCATTTATTTTTTTTTCCTATAATATTTCAATAAGGTCACCATTATCTTGTCAGAAATTATTTTTCCTTTCAAATTTATATTTAATAGACAAACTTGCTAGTCAGTTTAGACATTCCTTTTTGTTTCCATGTTTAACATTGCTACTTTGTGTGGCTGTGGGGCTGTTGGAACTTCTTCCCCATTCCACCACTGAAATGTAGAGTGTATAGGATAAGCAGGTAACTTCTTCCCCGGTCTTTACATCATCCTTGGGGTCCGTTTCTTATGGCATTTTATCCTTCTTATCAGCTATCTGCTCTTTCTATGTGGGCACATGGAAGCTATTTCTTGAAAGAGCCTGTCAACCAGAACAATCTCTTCACCTCTCAGACTACAAGTTCCCCTAAGTACACACATTCCAATTGTAGAGAATGGACCGATTCAGTACAACTGCTTCTAGCTCAGGGGTAGGCAACCTCGGCACTTTTATGACTCATGGACTTCAACTCCCAGAATTCCTGAGCTGGCTGGCTCAGGAATTCTGGGAGTTGAAGTCCATGAGTCATAAAAGAGCCGAGGTTGCCTACCCCTGTTCTAGCTGCTTCCAGCAAATGTAAGATCTGCATAAAAGAAATAATGATTTGATATTAACACAGTCATAATGTTTTTATTATTCTGCTCTGCAATGCTGTTTTTACTGTTGTTAATCTTCCTTCATTTCAGACTGTTCTTAATTTTGTTTTGATGATTACTGCTGTGCATGTCAATCATGCTGAGCTTGAATTTTATGGCAGAAAAGCAGCCTTGCTCAAGGAGGGATCCTTTTGTCACAGCCCTTATCAGTATTTATTGTCTTACAATATTTAACCGATTTTTATTCTACATCAGCCAAAAAAGGAGTCTAATAGTTTGAAAAAAGTACAGTGATTAAAAATAAACAATGCCATTTCATAATCCATTAGGGAAGAATAAAAGCCAGACTCATAAAATATGAATGTAATATATCCAAGGTGTGAGTCATAGTCCAGCATTCTACAGGGCCTGTCAGGCACACGTTATGAGTGGTTAACTTGCAAAACCAGTATTTCCTGAATTTAATCACAGATAAAAACATGACAAGTACATTTTACTGCTCAAATAGTGTAACTGTACACAGTTGCAGAATACATGTTTGCTCAATAAGAGCCATCAAATGAAAAACAATGCAGGTTGTAAAATTTAGCTGTTGTTAAAAAATGAAATAAATTTCCCCAATTAAATATGACCAACGCTACGTTCATATTCCCCTTCATGGATTACTGCCTTGTCATGGCGAAGGGGCTTGCGTAATTCAATGAAGCTATGAGCTATGCCGTGCAGGGCCACCCAAGACGGAAAGGTCATAGCAGAGAGTTCTGACAAAACGTGATCCACTGGAGAAGGAAATGGCAACCCACTCCAGTATCTTTGCCATGAAAACCCTATGGACAGTACCAAAAGGCAAAATGATATGACGCTGGAAGATGAGCCCCTCAGGTCGGAAGGCGTCCAATATGCTACTGGGGAAGGGCAGAGGGCTAGTACTAGTAGCGCCAGAATGAAGCGACTGGGCCAAAGCCGAAAGGATGCTCAGCTGTGGATGTGTCTGGTGGTGAAAGGAAAGTCCGATGCTGTAAAGATTTTCTCTCCATAGGAACCTGGAATGTAAGATCCATGAATCAAGGAAAGCTGGACGTGGTCAAACAAGAGATGACAAGACTGAACATCGACATCTTAGGTATCAGCGAACTAAAATGGACAGGAATGGGTGAATTTAATTCAGATGACCATCAGGTATACTATTGCGGGCAAGAATCCCTCAGAAGAAATGGAGTAGCCTTCATAGTCAATAAAAGAGTAGGAAAAGCAATACTGGGATACAATCCTCAAAATGACAGAATGATCTCAGTTCGAATCCAAGGCAAACCATTCAATATCACAGTAGTTCAAGTCTATGCCCGAACCACCGGTGCTTAAGAGGATGAAATTGACCGGTTCTATGAAGCCCTACAGCACCTTATAGAACTAACACCCAAAAATGATGTCCTTATCATCATGGGGGATTTGAATGCTAAAGTAGGAAGCCAAAAGATAACTGGAATTGGCCTTGGAGTACAAAATGAAGCAGGGCACAGAGTGATAGAATTTTGTCAAGAGAATACGATGGTCATAGCAAACACTCTTTTCCAACAACCCAAGAGACGGCTCTACACATGGACATCACCAGACGGTCAACACAGAAATCAGATTGACTATGTGCTCTGCAGCCAAAGATGGAGAAGCTCTATACAGTCAGTAAAAACAAGACCAGGAGCTGACTGTGGCTCAGACCATGAGCTTCTCATTGCAAAGTTTAGGCTTAAACTGAAGAAAGTAGGGAAAAGCACTAGGCTACTCAGGTATGAATTAAATTATATCCCTGTTGAATATACAGTAGAGGTGACAAATAGATTTAAGGAATTAGATCTGATAGACAGAGTGCCTGAAGAACTATGGACAGAGGTTTGCAACATTGTACAACAGGTAGCAAACAAAACCATCCCAAAGAAAAAGAAATGCAAGAAAGCAAAATGCTTGTCTGAGGAAGCTTTGCAAATAGCTGAGGAAAGGAGGGAAGTGAAAGGCAAGGGAGAAAAAGAAAGATACGCCCAACTGAGTGCAGAATTCCAGAGAATAACTAGAAGAGATAAGAATGCCTTCTTAAATGAACAGTGCAAAGAAATAGAAGAAAAATAGAATAGGGAGGACCAGAGTTCTTTTCAAGAAAATTGGAGAGATGCAAAAATCTTATTCATGCAAAAATGGGCATGAATAAAGGACCAAAATGGCAGGGACCTAACAGAGGCAGAAGAGATTAAGAAGAGGTGGCAAAATTACACAGAAGAACTATACAAGAATAAGCTTAACGTCCCTGATAATCACATTGCTAAGCACATTGATTTGTGCTTTAGATTGTAAGCCGCCCTGAGTCTTCGGGGAAGGGCGGGATATAAATGGGATTTTTTAAAAAATGAGGTGGTCACTGACCTCGAGCCAGACATCTTAGAATGTGAAGTGAAGTGGGTCTTAGAAAATCTGAGCAACAACAAAGCTAGTGGAGGTGACAGTAGTCCAGCTGAGCTATTCAAAATCTTAAAAGATGATGCAGTAAAAGTGCTACACTCAATTTGCCACCAAATTTGGAAAACTCAACAGTGGCCACAGGATTGGAAAAGATCAGTTTACATTCCAATTCCAAAGAAAGGCAGTGCCAAAGAATGTTCAAACTATTGTACCATTGCACTCATTTCTCATGCTAATAAAGTTATGCTTAAAATCCTACAAGCTAGACTCCAGCAGTATGTGGATCGAGAACTACCAGAAGTACAGGCAGGATTTCAAAGAGGCAGAGGAACTAGAGATCAAATTGCCAACATACACTGGATCATGGAGAAAGCTAGAGTTCCAGAAAAACATCTACTTCTGCTTCATTGACTATGCTAAAGCCTTTGATTGTGTGGATCATAACAAACTGTGGCTAGTTGTTAAAGAGATGGGCGTACCAGACCATCTTATTTGTCTCTTGAGAAACCTATATGTAGGCCAAGAAGCAACAGTGAGAACTGGACACGGAACCACTGATTGGTTCAAAATTGGGAAAGGAGTCCGGCAAGGCTGTATACTGTCACCCTGCCTATTTAACTTATATGCAGAGCACATCATGAGAAAGGTAGGGCTAGATCACAGGTCTGCAACCCGCGGCTCCGGAGCCGCATGTGGCTCTTTCAGCCGTCTCCTGCGGCTCCCAGTCCTCTGCCATGTGCAGTCCAAAAAAAAAAAAAGTGGGACTAAAAAAGTTCAACCAATCAGTTCAAATATGCAGGGTAGGTTCATATCTCGCCTTGGCTCCACTCTTCAGTCAAACCCTGTTCTGCTCATGCGCGCATGTACGCACATGCGCACACATTTTTTGCAGCTCCCAGTTTTTCCTTTTGTGAGGGAACCGGTTCCGAGTGGCTCTTTCACTGTTTCAGGTTGCTGACCCCTGGGCTAGATGAATCAAAAGTTGGAATTAAGATTGCTGGAAGAAATATCAACAACCTAAGATATGCAGATGATACCACTCTAATGGCAGAAAGTGAAGAAGAACTAAAGAGCCTCTTGTTGCAGGTGAAGGAGGAAAGTGCAAAACTTGGGTTGAAACTTAATGTTAAGAAAACCAAGATCATGGCATCCGGCCCTCTCAATTCCTGGCAAATAGATGGGGGAGAAATGGAGGTAGTGACAGATTTTATTTTCCTGGGCTCCAAGATCACTGCAGATGGGGACTGTAGCCAAGAAATTAAAAGGTCCTTGCTCCTGGGGAGGAAAGCCATGGCAAATCTAGACAGCACACTAAAAAGCAGAGACATCACCCTGTCAACAAAAGTGCTATAGTCAAGGCTATGGTCTTCCCAGTTGCAATGTATGGCAGTGAAAGCTGGACCATAAAAAAGGCTGAGCACCAAAGAATTGAGGCCTTTGAACTGTGATGCTGGAAAAGACTCCTGCAAGTCCCTTGGACTGCAAGGTGATCAAACCGGTCAGTCCTAGAGGAGATCAACCCTGACTGCTCTTTAGAAGGCCAGATCCAATGAGAAGGAAGGACTCACTGGAGAAGAGCCTAATGCTGGGAAAGGTTGAGGGCAAGAGAAGAAGGGGACGACAGAGAATGAGGTGGCTGGATGGAGTCACTGAAGCAGTAGGCGTGAGCTTAAATGGACTCCAGAAGATGGTAGAGGACAGGAAGGCCTGGAGGAATGTTGTCCATAGGGTCACGATGGGTCGGACACGACTTTGCAGCTAACAACAACAACAAGTTCACATTTCATTATGAAATACTCCTGCAAGTCCATTCACAGGAATAAAACTAAGTCAATGTATCATATGTAACACCTGGGACAAAAACACATTGCCTTTAAAAGCATGGCAGCACTGAATTGCATTAAATGAATATGTAATATGCCGAACACTAGCAAACAGATGACTACCTGTTATTTTTTTAAAATGTCTGCTAATTGTTAGATCTGGCAGGTGCCTCTGAGATTAAAGCATTTCCCTCAAGGCATTCACATTATCCTTTACTAAAATTACTCATATATTATAGCTTGTTCATTCTGCAGACTAGATAGAATTTACTCTGTGCTTTTGATTGTTACAGATATTTTTATACAAGAAGTGCACCTTGAGATCAGGAAACATAAGTGAGTAATTTAAGAGATAACAATGAGAAGTGACACTTCTCATGCAAAGTCCAATCCACATCATAGTGTTATTACAATACTCTCTGAATATCGTATGATGTACACATTTGGATTGTGATGAATCCTGTTAGAATAAACAACAGAATGGAATCCAAGATTTCAGTCCACCTTTTCTTTCTCAATCCCTGCAAACCCTTGCTTCTATTTTTATGCGTTATATGCCAGGAAACGTTTGGTAAAAAGCAGCCTATATAACGTTAAGGGATTTTTTTCTTTTAAATTAATGCTATGTTTTACAAAACACTATTAGTTATTTATTTATTAAACTAATTTAAGAAATACATATTACAATTAACATAACTATATTATATAAATTTTATACAGACACACACACACACAGAGATACACTAAACAAACAAATATAACTGTCCAACTCACACATAAGTTATTCCAGGCAGCAATTAAACCTGCAGCCTAATTCTTTATACATGAGAATACAACCTTGTATAAGTCCAATTTGGAGACATTTGATAAAATTATTCAATCTAAACTTGATTTAATTTGGAAAGTTGATTAATTTGATCAAATTATATTCATGTTATATTGCTTCTCATCCTTTTGATTCAGATCAAGAGTATAATATTGCACACCTCTATTATTTAGTGGTTTTATAGTCTCCTTTTTCTCTTTTCTTCCATTTTTTTATCATCTTATCTGATGAATTATAGAGTACTTGAAAGCTTTTACAGGTAGTCCTTGACTTATGACCATAATTGAGCCTTTTAATTAGAGTTGTAAATCATTTATTTAATTTGCTGCCCATCTCTTTTCAAAGCAACTCTGTGCACCTTACATTAAAAGCATTAAAATCATAGAAGATATTTATAAAACAAAAAATGGAATTTAAAATCAAAAATAGAATTATAGTTAAAAGATAGAGAGGGAAGGAACAGGATAATAGTCATAAAGCAAATGCTGCGGTTGTTAAGCAAACCTATTGGTTGCTATGGGAAGTTTTTCCCCCAGAAACTGGAAAAATGTCATAAGTCATGGTCACATGAACCCCAGGTACTACAAATGGCAGTAAATGCAGTGGTTGCTGGGTGCCCAAAATGCCATCCTGTGACTGCCAGGGGACAGACGTCATAACTTTGGAACCATGTTGTAAATGCCTTTTGGTTGGACCTAACATAACATTGAACAGCAGTTAAACGGAACACCCCTTGTTATCTCTTTTGTGATCTTGAATTGTTCTAATATGTGTTTTGGAACTTTTTTTAGCCAATGTGGCTTCCTGCTTTTTACAATAAAGCTTATAGTTATATGCTAAACATTAAGAGAAGCATAGGTTGCTACCACTATGAAGCAATTCTTTTGCTTTAGGTACTGTGCAAAAAAGGAGAGAATGAGATTAAAATATATTTTTATTATCTTCTTTGCCCTTGTTACAGCTGCTTACAACTGCCTTGCTGCAGAACTGAAAGAAGGCTTTGTTTGTTTCTTCAAATTATGGTTATTTTGTGATTCATGTTATTGTTTTGCACAGTAATCTCTAGTCACTTGATACAACTTAAATGCCTTGGATAGTCTGAATAGATCGTGATCTAAGGGCATCATGGCAGCTTTAGTTCTGTCTCTGTTATTGGAATGAATAAAAACATTCACAAACATTTTTACTTATCTTTGAGAGGAAAAAATTGCTCATCGCTTGGTTCTTATTTTGCCTCCCACTTGTTCTTCCGAGAGCAAAAAAACACACATTACTGTAAAGAAAGCAGATTATAGCTAGTTTTTGCCTCCCAGCTGTGAATTTTGCCACAGTAATAATTACCCGGGCTTGGCTTTATATCTCTGCAGCTAAGTAAGCAACCTGAAAGCTTATCATTACTGCCTTTTGTGATTACAACATGCACTTTGGCTGCCCTAAGCCATTGCTGGGGGAGACCATCATGCTGGCGTGCCCCCTCCAAACTCCCTTGCGTGCCATCCTGATGCATTGGCTCAGTCGAAAGAATGCAGCATGTCAGCCCCCTTCCCCAGTTCTCCTTGAGTTCCTCCAGATAGGTCCGGCCTCAAAGGCTGCGCTAGCTGGGGATTATGGGTGCTGAAGTCCAACTCAGTTGGAGGGCCCCGGCTTTGGGGAAGCTTGGTCGACCAGGTGGCTGCCCACCCCGCCTCCTACGGAGGCTCCCGTCATGACCGCGTGGGAAAGCGGCCAATTGGCTGGACCAAGGGCTGGACGTCGTCGCCCTTTTCTGCCCCCCGCGGGCGCCCGGGCAGAGCGGCCGGTCCCCGGAGGCGGCATCGCCGGCGAGCACCGGCCACATCACCCGGGCTGGGGGGGGGGGGGGTTCCCGGCTAGACACGCCCCTCGCCCCCGCCGAATTTGGCCGCGCCTGCTCAGTGGGGGCGGAGGCCCCGAGGAGCTGTCAGCAACTCCGCGGCCGCCGGGCAGGTTCTTTCTTTCTGGGAAGAGCGGGCAGCTTTTGGGCTGCGCCCGACGGAGGATGGCGAGCGGCGGCAGCAGCTGCTGCGAGAGGCTGGGGCCAGCCTCGCTGTCCCTGGTCAGGTAGGTCTGGGACCGAGGAGGGCAGCTGGAGATGGGCGCGAAGGCGGGAACCGGAGGAGGGGATTCCCTGGCCTGGCGGGTCCCAGAAGGAAAGTAAGGCAGTCGTGTCGGTCTTGGCTAGGAGGAAACTTGCCTTTCGCCTCCGTCACCTGGACTGGGGCTTTCCCCGCTCCCCACTTGGAAACCCCCTTCCTTTCGGCTCTCCCTGCCCACCCGAGACAGTAAAAGGTGGCAGCTTTCAGCTGCCCTCCTTTTCTTTCTCAGTTCCCACGGATGGCAGATGCATTGAGACCTTCCTCCCGCGGGGCTTGGGTGGGTAGCCCCAGGGTCTTGTGTAACGTACTGGGTGGCATTCCTCGGGATCCTAAAAAGTAGGTCACTTCTTCCCTTCAAGAGTGCTAAGTCTGTGGATATTTCAACCTGGCCCCCCTCCACCCGCCTTTCCTTGTTTGCACAAAGGAGCAAGTTCTACAATTCAGCTTGAGTGTCATAACTTAGTCATAGTAAGTTATGGTATGGTTACATTAGGGATATGTGATACCTTTGTAATGTTTGTGTTGGAGAAGAAAAACTCAAGGAAGTTCAGTAGAGAGCTCTTTAAAAGATCCTTGGCAATTCCACAATTCAAGGCCAGGCATATATAACTTCATAAAGGTCATTGTGTATTTTTTTAATTTAGTATTTTTTGTTATTAGCATCAGTATGCATTGGTTTAGCAATTCTTGCTTATAAAAGATTGACCTGAAAGTATATGAAAGTCAGAAAAACAAAAAGTTGGTTATTTCTTCATTGAAGCAGTAGGCAATAAACAATTGGTTTAAAAAATAATTAACAGATGATATTACTTATGGAGAATAAACTAGAAACGGATTAAAGATTAGAGATCACGGAGAGCATACTGGAAACATCAAGAAAAAGTAGCGTGAAAGTTTTCTGTGTACTTTATTTTCAGTTTTTACTTGAAGATTAAATATCTGGGGGCTGGGGCCTTCATCACTGATTTGATTGTATGAAGTTGTATCTGTCTGGTTTTAATCTGGTTACCAGAATTTGTCACAAACTATAAATTCTACACCACAAACATTTGTAATTCAAAACTCAAGATTTTCCACCCAACAACTCTGGCATGTTGGCTGTTGTTAATCATTGAACAATAGGTATCTGAGACCAAGGGGAAAAATTTTCATCAACTTTATTTCTAAATAATGTGAGTTGATTATAATTCCTACTTGGGAAGCTTCTATTATTGCTGTCTATTTTCTAGGTGGGATGCAGCAAAAAGCTTTGGAAAGAAGAGGTAAATTTTAAAAAAGAAAAAAGATGAGTAGAGGATGATGTGGTTATGTCTAGTATGCAGATGCTAAGATACTTTCTCTAAGGAGCAAAGTTCCATTGATGAAAAATGCTATCACAAACCTCTTTCAGTTGCGGCATTTTTTCTTATTTGTCTCTGCCAAAATGTTTGCCTTGCCCATTGTTAAAATGCCTGTGAGGACAGGGAAAATAACTTCTGCTTGAGGCATACGTGTCAGACAGCTTATTTGCCATGAGCTGTCAGATCATTAAAAAATCAAAATCTGGATAAAGTTTTGGGTATTGACTACTTGTCAGGTGTTAGTTGAACACTTCTGCTTTTTTTACCAGTGCTTTTGTTCAGTCTTCTTGAATTCTATTGCATTTCACCCCTTATCTTATTTTCTATTTCCTTGTAAGATGAAATGTTTAGTACCCTTGGCACTGATCGAGAAATTCCACTTTAAGATTTTGTACTAAATATATTTGGCTGTTCTGCAGATACTGGAGTTCCCCCAAACCTGTTGATGCATAACTGTTTTGGTATAATGTCTTGTCAAATTGCAGTTTCCTGTTGTCTGATAAACTGAAATAGCAAGCCATGTTTAAAGCAACCTTTGACTGTGTTTAGTGTTTTAACACTGGATTTGATAAACCATTGTTTTGCTCCTCCCCAAGGCTGCAACATCATCGAAATTTATGTAGTGAAAACATTTGAACATATAACAGTCAGCATGATTTATTCAGTAGCCGTTAAAAATAATGGACATTCACTTCATCCCACAATTTATATGTGCAGTTGAAAATGTCAGCAATGGATTGGATTTAAAACTATGGTTTGATTTGACATTTGAATTGATATGTTCGAAGAGAGGCCCTTCAGATATTGCTGTCTAAATTCTAGCATTCCTTACTGGACAATGTGAGTGGGGGAGATGAAGTTTATGAACATTTGGAAAGAAAGGAAAAATATATTTTATATGTAGAGCTATTAAACAAATATATTCTAAGGAATTCCAGAAAATGGGGTCAAGGAAAAGAACCTTACTTGAATCATGAGACCCTGTGCACGGTCGTTCATCGGTTGGATTACTGCAAAGCGCTGTATGTGGGGCTACCCTTGAAGAGTATTCGGAAGCTACAGCTGGTGCAGAATGGAGAATGCACACAGTTCTGGGTGCCCCTAAGGTGGCATATGAACACAGCTATTGCGCAAACTGCATTGGTTATCAATTTGCTTCTGCGTCCAATTCAAGGTGTTGGTTATTACCTTCAATACCCTATACGGCATGGGTCCAGAGTACCTGACCCAATGGGACTAGCCTGTTCCCCTTGCTCCAGTGGAAGTGGCCTGCTACAGGCCCCATATGCTAGGTAATTCTGGGAGGTGGGGTCAACAAGAAAAGCCTTTTCCACTGTGGCCCTGGTCCTGTGGAACTCTCTACCAGTGGACAGAAGTGCCTCCACTCTTTTGGACTTCTGGAAACTGGCTTTGTTGGTTGGCCTGGGACCCCAAGGAGGCACTCACCATTGGAGGTAGCTGACAGGTTAAGAAGACCTCATCCCCACCTCATCTGTCTCTTAGTTCTGATTTCAGTGTAATTTTTAAAGTTTTAATCTACCGGTATGTAGTTTTAATGTTTTAATTATTTTTTCTACTTTTTTTATAAATTGTAAACCGCCCAGAATCATCTTATATAGGGGAGATGGATGGCAAAATAAATAAATAAATAAAAATATTCAAATTGGATATAATAATGCTAGATGGGAATAATGTGATCTGTATCTGTTCATAAAATCGGTGTAGTTCTTCAGATCAAGATGCAGATTCAGTCTCATTCTGCCCACCCATCTCTCCATGATTTAATTTGCTGTGCAGTTAAGTTTAACATTGAGTAATGAAAGGATACTACTGTAAAATAAAGTGTACTTTAAAGATCAAGAAATATTTTAGCAAATCAAAATAAAATTATTTGTCTTATAGGTCTGCCCATTCCCTAACATTTTAGCAAGTAATTTTGCTGAAAATCCTGGTATTATGAATTTTTTATGAAGTATCAGGAACACTGCATAAAACTAGAAACCATTATGCTCATAGGATGCACTTATTTGCTAAGCTTGTAAGTGCACGAACAGACTGTTAATTTGGCTAATCAAAATAGTTTATGATCTGAGTCATGAGGCATACCTAATGCAGACAATGTAATTATCAGTAATCCAATTTGGCAGTAAGAGTGAAGAATTAACAGGATTACTAATCATATAAAGATCTGGCAGGAATTTAAGTGAAATGTAGTGCATGGTAAAAATCACTGGATGCTTCAAGTCTATATTCCTTGCAAGAGTAAATCTGAACTACAAATCTCATGGCCACAAATGTTACCTAATATTTGTTCTTTTATCATTATTGTTTCCTCCTCCTCCTCCTCCCCCCTCTCCTCCTCCTCCTGAACTTAAAAAGTTTAGATAAGACATAAGAAAATTTTGCAAGTTTACATCCTGTCATTATATTCTATAGAAGTTCTTAGAAAGTTTGTTTTGAAGTCAACATCACTAAATCAATGCAATTTTATACGATGGATCTATATGTAACATGTCATTTCATATATAATTAAAGACAATTTTTACAAATACAGAATTATTTCTAATGACTATGCAACTGTTTTACTCTAAGAAAATTTTACTCCAAGATTACGAGTAATGCAAAAGGATGATCTTCCTCGTTATATATAGCAAGCATATCCAAGATGTATTGTTTGTTTCTCAAATACATCAAGTCTTTTAAGTGTAAAAAGTAAAAAAAACACCTGTTTCTTTCATTATGTATTGCTTTTTTCATTATATTGATGCCTGATCTCCACTTAATTTATTTATTTATTTATTTTATTGCATTTATATACCGCCCTTTCCCTGAGGACTCAGGGCGGTTTACAGGGAGTTAAAAATCAACCATACAAAAGTTAAAACCCAATTTAAAAAAATATTAAATCAACCCTGTACTATTAAAAACCCCAATTAAAATGAATGTCTCCTCAGCCTGGGCCCGAGAGCTCAAAGAGCCAGGTCTTCAGGCCCCGGCGGAATGATCGGAGGTCGGGAGCAGTCCTCAGCTCCACCGGCAGCTGGTTCCAGAGGGCAGGCGCCCCCACTGAGAAGGCCCTATCCCTGGGTGTCACCCGCCGGCAATCTCTTACCGGCGGGACCCTGAGCAGACCCTCCCTGTGGGAGCGCACTGGGCGAAGGGCGTTTGATGCCGGCAGCAGGTGTTCCCTCAAATACCCCGGACCCAGGCCATGTAGGGCTTTATAGCTCGCGGAGTAGAGGTGTTACATGGGAGTATCGGGAAACCCCCATTACAACTCGCGTGGCCGCATTCTGCACCAGTTGAAGCCTCCGAGTGGTCTTCAAGGGCAGCCCCATGTAGAGAGCGTTACAGTAGTCCAAACGGGAGGTCACAAGCGCATGAGTAACTGTGCGTAGGGCGTCTCGGTCCAGATAGGGACGCAACTGGCGCACCAGGCGAACCTGTGCAAAAGCCCCCCTGGTCACGGCTCCTATGTGATCTTCAAAATTGAGCCGTGAATCCAGGAGGATGCCCAAGTTGCGAGCCCTATCAACGGGGGGTAACACCTCACCCCCCATCGTTAGAGGTGGAATAACTTGGTTAACCCGAGATGCCGATATGCACAGCCACTCAGTCTTGGCGGGATTGAGACGAAGCCTGTTTCTCCCCATCCAGACCTGAACCGCCTCCAGGCACCGGGACATCACGGAGAGGGCATCACTGGGTTGGTTCGGGGTGGAAAGAAAAAGTTGGGTATCATCAGCGTACTGGTGATACCCCACCCCGAAGCCACGAATGATCTCGCCCAGCGGCTTCATATAGATGGTGAACAGGAGAGGCGAGAGAACCGACCCCTGAGGGACTCCACAAATGAGAGGCCTCGGGGCGGATCTCTGCCCTCCCGTCAACACCGACTGCGAGCGGCCCTGGAGGTAGGAGGAGAACCACCGTAAAACGGTGCCTCCCACTCCCAACCCCCTGAGACGCCGCAGCAGGATACCATGGTCGATGGTATCGAAAGCCGCTGAGAGATCTAATAGGACCAGGACAGAGGAGCAACCCCTGTCCCTTGCCCTCCAGAGATCATTCACCAGCGCGACCAATGCCGTCTCCGTGCTGTGTCCGGGCCTGAAACCCGATTGGTACGGGTCCAGATAATCAGTTTCCTCCAGGAACAGAGGGAGCTGATGCGCCACCACACTCTCAACAACCTTCGCCAGAAAGCGAAGGTTGGAGACTGGACGGTAGTTGTCTAAAGCAGCTGGGTCCAAAGCAGGCTTCTTGAGAAGGGGTCTCACCACCGCCTCCTTCAAGGCGGCAGGGAAGACACCCTCCTTCAAAGAAGCAGTTATTACTGCATGGAACCAGCCTCGTGTTCCCTCCCGAGCCGCATAAGCTAGCCAGGAGGGGCACGGATCCAACAAACAGGTGGTGGTGCTCAGTCTCCCCATGATCCTGTCCACATCATCAGGGGAAACAGGGTCGAACTCAGTCCAGATAACGTGCTCAAGACCGCCTGATTCCTCCACATCAGACTCTGCCCAGTCAGAGTCCAGGCCGGTCCGGATCCGAGCGATTTTGTCCGCCAGATGATGACTAAACTCCTCGGCTCGTCCCTGCAAGGGATCCTCTCCCACCTCCTGGTTAAGGAGGGAGTGAGTCACCCTAAACAGGGCGGCCGGGCGATTATCTGCGGACGCGATAAGGGCGGCAAAGTAGTTAGACTTCGCTGTCCTTATCGCCGCAAGATAAGACCTTATAAAGGTTCTTAACTGCAATTGGTCGGATTCGGATCGGCTGGATCTCCAACCGCTCTCTAGACCTCGTCTCCGACGCTTCATCTCCCGGAGCTCCACAGAGAACCATGGGGCCCAACGGGATCTGCGCCGGGTCAGAGGTCGCGTGGGTACAACGCAGTCAAGTGCCCTGGTGGCAGCCGTTTCCCAGGCCTCCACCAGAGCATCGACTGGGCTGTGGGTAAGGGTGATAGGTATAGGCCCAAGCGCCCTCTGGAACCGATCCGGGTCCATTAGGCGCCTGGGGCGGAACCACCTGGTCGGTTCCGCCGCCCAGCGGCGGGGGGTGGCATGACGGAAAACCAGCCTTAGGAGGTGGTGATCTGACCATGACAGAGGGGTGATGGACGGGGAGCCCCCTCCCAGATCATCCAACCACTGTCCAGACAGGAATACCAGGTCGAGAGTATGATCCCCCACATGAGTCGGGCCCTCAATAACCTGGGTCAGGCCCATGGCTGTCATGGAAGCCATGAACTCCCGAGCTAACTCCGACGACCCTCCCAGTGACGGCAGGTTGAAGTCACCCAGGATTATAAGCCAACCCTGAGAGGGTGTCGAGCAGCTCAGGCAGGGCTGTTGCCACACAGCTGGGCGCCAGGTATGTAAGCAACAAACCCAACTGAACCCGAGAACCACATCTCAAAAGGAGGGATTCACTCCCGGCCATCTGGACAATGGTGGCCTCCCGGGGACACAAAGTCTCCAGAATAACCACTGCCACCCCACCACCCCTGCCCTGAGCCCGTGGCTGGTGCAGCACCCGGAAACCTGGCGGGCATAACTCGGTGAGAGGCACCCCTCCCTCCGAACCCAACCAAGTTTCCGTGATGCACGCTAGATCCGCACCTTCCTCTTCGATCAGATCATGGATGAGGGGAGCTTTGTTAACTACGGATCTAGCGTTAAAATAGACCAACCTGAGCTCAGGGGCCTGATCACCCTCATCCCCGGGTAAGAGGGTGCTAACCGGAGGGTCGGAGCGCGCCACCGCTCGGAGATAGCGGGGGCGCGATCCCAGGTGTTGATATGGCCCTCCGCGCAAACACCTGCTGCCATTCCCTATCGCCGTGGGGATAATTAAACATTGACTGCATAATTTGGCTTATAAAACATATTAAGCATTAACAAAAGCTCTTCAGCTAGTAACTTTTAGTTTTTAATTAACAATGCAAAGAACACTGTGAAAAAATATTACCATTTAAATTGCTAAAGTGAAGTTGGAATGCCTTCAAAGAAAACAAAATGCACATTTGGTTTTACTGTTTTTCTCATGCATTGATTTCTTTAATCACAATCAGTAGTAAAATTCAAAGTATCAGTATAATTCCACTCATTTGTTAGGAGGATTTTGCAATACTTGGTGCATTGGCAGAAGATATTGTATTTTGAGCCATTAGAAAAATATTATCTCAGAGCTCTGATTTCTTGCTTTGCAAAAGACTTGTTTGCCAAAATTATTTTATAGCTTGAAACAGAGGCCCAATGTCACCGTCCTCTGCTTTATATCTGATTTGTGTGTCTTTTAGCAAGATTTCTTTTATGGTGGTGTTTGTGACAAGTAGAATTGACCCTTTGTTGTGATTGAGGATTAAGGAGATGAAGGAGTTTTCTGACTGCCAGTGCTAGTCAGAAGACACATTGAAAACTTCTTAATCTTACAACATAGGACCAACTTAACCATAGTTTCAACTGGGAAACTGTGACATCCTAGACTAAGATAATAATAATAATAATAATAATAATAATAATAATAATAATAATAATAATAATAATAATAATAATAATAATAATAATAATAATAATAGAGTTGAAACTGATCTTGGAGGTCTTCTAGTCCAATCCCCTGCTCAGGCAGGAAACCCTATACCATTTCAGAAAAATGGTTGTCCAGTCTCTTCTTAAAAAACTTCCAGTGTTGGAGCATTCACAACTCCTGGAGGCAGATTGTTCCACTGATTAATTGTTCTAACTTTCAGGAAATTTCTCCTTAGTCTAGGTTGCTTCTCCCTTTAATTAGTTTCCATCTGTTGCTTCTTATCCTGCTTTCAGGTGCTTTGGAGAATAGCTTCATTCCCTCTTCTTTGTGGCAGCTCCTGAGATATTGGAACACTGCTATCATGTCACCCCTCACCCTTCTCTTCATTAAACTAGACATACCCAATCCCAGCAACCATTCTTTATATGTTTTAGCCTCCAGTCTCCTAATCATCTTTACTGCTCTTCTCTGTACTCTTTCTAGAGTCTCAACATCTTTTTTTACATTGTGGTGACCAAAATTGGATGCAGTATTCCAAGTGTGGCCTTACCAACTGGTTATAAAGTGATATTAACACATGATCTTGAGTCTATCCCTCTGTTAATGCAGCCTAGCACTGCTTTTTGGGCAGCTGCAGCACACTGCTGGCTCATATTTAAGTGATTGTTCACTAGGAGATCCCTCTCATAGTTATTACTGTTTAGCAAGGTACCACCTATACTGTACCTGTGCATTTGTTTTTTCTTGCCTAAATGTAGAATCTTACTTTTTTCACAATTGAATTTCATTTTGTTAGATAGAGCCCAAGTTTCAAGTCTGTCAAGATCCTTCTGTATCTTAAGCCTATCTTCGGGAATGTTGCCTATTCCTGCCAGCTTGGGGTTGTCTGCAAACTTGATGAGTTCCCCATCTATCCTCTCATCCAAGTCATTAATGAAGATGTTGAAGAGCACTGGGCCCGAACCGAGCCCTGGGGTATTCCACTACACACTTCCCTCCATGTAGATACAGTTCCATTGAGGACCATGCGCTGAGTATGGCAGTCAGTGAGCTACAAATCCATCTGGTAGTGATGCTGTATAACCTACATTTTTCTATCTTATCAAGTAGTAGGTTGTGGTCTACTTATCAAATACCTTACTGAAGTCCAAGTAAATTATATCAACAGCATTCCTCTGGTCCATTAATTTTGTCACCTTGTCAAAGAATGCAATAAGATTTGTCTGGCATGATCTGTTTTTGACAAACCCATGTTGGCTTTTGGTTATGATTTTGTTTGCCTCTACATGTTCACTGATTCATTGCTTGATTATCTTTTCCAGAATCTTCTCAGCTATTAAGGTCAGGCTGATAGGTCTATAGTTTCCTGGATCCACTTCCCCCACCCCCCTTTTTTGAAGATGGGAACTACTTTAGCTGTTTTCCAGTTCTCTGGTAGTTCCCCAGTGCTCCAGGATCTTTGAAAGATATAGTTCAGTGGTTCTGAGATCAGATTTGCCAGTTCCTAAAGAACCTTGGGGTGTAATCCATCTGATCCTGGTGATTTGAACTCGTCTATGGTGGACAGGTGCTCAGTTACCATTTTCTTGCCTATTTTAACTTGTGTTTCTAATCTGTTTTTTACTGTTTTTGATAGTTTGGACTTTTTCTCTTTGTGTAAAGGCAGATGCAAAACACGAGTTAAGTAGTTCTGCTTTCTCCCTATTGCTAGGTAATTCCTGGAAGCTTGGTATTTAGACTAATCAGCTATCAGTAGAGATAAATCACATTTACACACCATTCAAAATGGACAATTAAAAAAAGATTAGAAGGAAACAAAAATATCTGAATGCATCTTCTTCAGCAGCAAAAACCTAGATCAGCAGGGATTAATACTAGACAAACAAGCAGAAGACAATAGCCTAATTAAAAAACTACCAAGGAGTAAAACAATACCCCCAACAACCATATAAATCAACTAGCACTAATGATTTTTCGTAGTTGGATAATGAAACATATGCAAGCAAACAAGTTTAGAGAGCATCAAAGATTAGTTCAATTGAGTATATACAGTATTCTCTGAATTTATCATTGTACGTTTATATTTTTTCTCAATTTGTACTCATGTAGAGGGTTTAGCAGTAATATAACTCAAGGATGTAATTCTATTGCTAGAATGCAAAAATATTATAAACCACTCAGAAAAATATCAAATATTAGAAATAGAAAAATTAATTATTATTTTTCTATTTTTCAGATTTAAACAGGGTTATGGAAATGTTCAAGACCAAAATGTGATGAACACTTTCTACATAATATGCAAAAAAGCAGTTTCCGTGTTCCTGTATAACTACACAGTTTGTTGAGAGCTGAAGTGACTTATCAAAACAATATTTCCAAAACAGTATGACTAATTGTAAAGGAAGATCTGTCAGCAAGAAAAGAAATGATAAAGCCTATAATGGAAAAGTGTTTGTAAATTGGACTATAAATCTAAATGCAATTCAGTCTGATAAATTCTTGAACTTACTGTTGAGCATGGTTCCCATTGTTTACCACAAAACCCAAGAAGAGAGACATAAGAAAGTAAATGGTCTCTGGCAAGATGGATTGCAGCCATCAGGACATAATTTCAGTGTTAGGACTGATCAACACATGGATTATCATCACTTTTCAGAATCAGTTTATCACGGGAGTAATGGACATAATTCATCAAGCTGTAGCCCAAAGTATGACAACTTTGCAAGTTACAGTTATTCAGATGGGACTGACACTTCAGAAATGGATGCTATGCTGCAGGACAACCATTTATCTAGCGACAGTGATGAAGCCTCTCCCATTGTGGAAGGAAATAGAAAACAGCCCAAAGAATCTAGTAGCATTATGGCATTACAGATACTTGTACCCTTCTTGCTAGCAGGATTCGGAACAGTGTCTGCAGGGATGGTTCTAGATATTGTTCAGGTAGGTATTGTATTTGCTTATCATACAGTTCTCTAAACATGATGCTTCTGGACCAGAGTTTTAGATAGTGTCATCTTTATAACCCTTCCATGGTTCTCCACAATTTCTGCTTTTTTCCCACTTGAAGAATAATCTAATAGCAGTACACTGGCAGAATCTAACATATACTTTATATTTTTTAAGCAATTACATTGACTGCAGTCAAAGTCTCTGAAGTTTTAATACACGTAGGTGAGGATAGGAAAAGAACTATTTTCTCACAAGTTTATTATTGTAATTTAAAGATCCACCCAGTCTAATTAGTAGAACTAAGAACTGTAGATTCAGGAAAACCCAAAGATACTTCTTGATGGATTTAACTGGCATTTTATATATATATTTAAATATACTAAGGATGAGGAGTGCCTTATTTATTACTAAGTCCATGTTTTCTGGATGGGCTGATGAATTGTGGGTTTTTTTGAAGTATGTTTTTGTCTACCATCTACTCTGCGCACATTCCTAGTTTCAGTAACAATACAGATTTTTTTGAATATCTCCAAGTTTTCATTAGATTTCAAACTTCTAGTTATGTTTAACCAGAACTGTCTACTGAAGATGAATGAGAGAATTATAGCATTGGGAGGGTTACTTGGACTACTCTGTGCAATCCCTATTCAGTGCAGATATCTAAGCTCAAATATCCTAGATAGATGGTTTGTCTAGCCCAGGGGTAGGCAGCCTTGGCTCTTTTATGACTCGTGGATTTCAACTCCCAGAATTCCTGAGCCAGCATAGCTAGCTCAGGAATTCTGAGAGTTGAAGTCCACGAGTCATAAAAGAGCCAAGGTTGCCTACCCCTGCTCTAGCCTCTGCCTGAAGCCATTCTGTGAAGAGGAGTCATCTCTTTTCTTGATAAATAATTTCACAGTAAAATGTTTTTATTACTAGATATTTCCTTAACATTCAATTAGAATATCCTTTCCTGTGACCTAGGGGGTGGCATGGTGGCTCAGCGGTTAAGACACTGGGCTTGTCAGCTGGAAAGTCAGTAACCCAGGTTTCAGACCGAGCTCCACACGATGGGATGAGCTCCCATCCTCACCCCAGCTCCTGCCAACCTAGCAGTTTGAAAGCATGTAAATGCAAGTACCGTATATACTTGAGTATAAGCCGAATTTTTCAGCCCACTTTTTGGGCTGAAAAATTCCACTTCGGCTTATACTCCAGTCAACAAAAAAACTTACCGAGGACTTGTGCGCGGCCGAGGCTTTGGTGCTTCCGGGATCGCCCGCACCTCTCCCAAGCCACCGCCGTCCGAGACCTGCCGAAGTTTGGGGAGGTTTGGGGAGGTGCGCGCGCACCTCCCCAAACTCCGCGCCTTGCCTGCCTGCTTCTTTCCGCAGCGGAAAGAAGCAGGCAGGCAGGGCGCGGAGGAACGGAGACTTGCCGACGTTTGGGGAGGTTTGGGCGCCTCCCCAAACCTCGGCAGGTCTCCGTTCCTCCGCGCAGACCTGCCGACGTTTGGGGAGGTTTGGGCGCCTCCCCAAACCTCGGCAGGTCTCCGTTCCTCCTGCCGACCTTTGGGGAGGTTTGGGCGCCTCCCCAAACCTCCCCAAACCTCGGCAGGTCTCCGTTCCTCCTGCCGACCTTTGGGGAGGTTTGGGCGCCTCCCCAAACCTCCCCAAACCTCGGCAGGTCTCCGTTCCTCCTGCCGACCTTTGGGGAGGTTTGGGCGCCTCCCCAAACGTCCCCAAACCTCGGCAGGTCTCCGTTCCTCCTGCCGACCTTTGGGGAGGTTTGGGCGCCTCCCCAAACGTCCCCAAACCTCGGCAGGTCTCCGTTCCTGTTTGGGGAGGTTTGGGCGCCTCCCCAAACCTCCCCAAACCTCGGCAGGTCTCCGTTGCTCCGCGCAGACCTGCCGACCTTTGGGGAGGTTTGGGCGCCTCCCCAAACGTCCCCAAACCTCGGCAGGTCTCCGTTCCTGTTTGGGGAGGTTTGGGCGCCTCCCCAAACCTCCCCAAACCTCGGCAGGTCTCCGTTCCTCCGCGCAGACCTGCCGACCTTTGGGGAGGTTTGGGCGCCTCCCCAAACGTCCCCAAACCTCGGCAGGTCTCCGTTCCTCCGCGCAGACCTGCCGACCTTTGGGGAGGTTTGGGCGCCTCCCCAAACGTCCCCAAACCTCGGCAGGTCTCCGTTCCTGTTTGGGGAGGTTTGGGCGCCTCCCCAAACCTCCCCAAACCTCGGCAGGTCTCCGTTCCTCCGGGCAGACCTGCCGACGTTTGGGGAGGTTTGGGCGCCTCCCCAAACCTCCCCAAACCTCGGCAGGTCTCCGTTCCTGTTTGGGGAGGTTTGGGCGCCTCCCCAAACCTCCCCAAACCTCGGCAGGTCTCCGTTCCTCCGCGCAGACCTGCCGACCTTTGGGGAGGTTTGGGCGCCTCCCCAAACCTCCCCAAACCTCGGCAGGTCTCCGTTCTTCCTGCCGACCTTTGGGGAGGTTTGGGCGCCTCCCCAAACCTCCCCAAACGTCGGCAGGTCTGCGCGGAGGAACGGAGACCTGCCGAGGTTTGGGGAGGTTTGGGGAGGCGCCCAAACCTCCCCAAACAGGAACGGAGACCTGCCGAGGTTTGGGGAGGTTTGGGGAGGCGCCCAAACCTCCCCAAAGGTCGGCAGGTCTGCGCGGAGGAACGGAGACCTGCCGAGGTTTGGGGAGGTTTGGGGAGGCGCCCAAACCTCCCCAAACAGGAACGGAGACCTGCCGAGGTTTGGGGACGTTTGGGGAGGCGCCCAAACCTCCCCAAAGGTCGGCAGGTCTGCGCGGAGGAACGGAGACCTGCCGAGGTTTGGGGACGTTTGGGGAGGCGCCCAAACCTCCCCAAAGGTCGGCAGGTCTGCGCGGAGGAACGGAGACCTGCCGAGGTTTGGGGAGGTTTGGGGAGGCGCCCAAACCTCCCCAAACAGGAACGGAGACCTGCCGAGGTTTGGGGACGTTTGGGGAGGCGCCCAAACCTCCCCAAAGGTCGGCAGGTCTGCGCGGAGGAACGGAGACCTGCCAAGGTTTGGGGAGGTTTGGGGAGGCGCCCAAACCTCCCCAAACAGGAACGGAGACCTGCCGAGGTTTGGGGAGGTTTGGGGAGGCGCCCAAACCTCCCCAAACGTCGGCAGGTCTGCGCGGAGGAACGGAGACCTGCCGAGGTTTGGGGAGGTTTGGGGAGGCGCCCAAACCTCCCCAAACAGGAACGGAGACCTGCCGAGGTTTGGGGACGTTTGGGGAGGCGCCCAAACCTCCCCAAAGGTCGGCAGGTCTGCGCGGAGGAACGGAGACCTGCCGAGGTTTGGGGAGGTTTGGGGAGGCGCCCAAACCTCCCCAAACAGGAACGGAGACCTGCCGAGGTTTGGGGAGGTTTGGGGAGGCGCCCAAACCTCCCCAAAGGTCGGCAGGAGGAACGGAGACCTGCCGACGAGCCTTGGCCACACAGGGTATTCCTGTGTATTCAGGCTTGCAAAATGGCGGATCGAGCCTCTGCTGGCGGCAGAGGCTTGCAGAACGGCGGATCGGCTTATACTCGAGTCAATAACTTTTGCCAGTTTTTGGGGGTGAAATTGGGGGTCTCGGCTTATACTCGAGTCGGCTTATACTCAAGTATATACGGTAGATAACTAAGGACCACTTTGGTGGAAAGATAACAGCTCTCTGTGACATTCAGGGTGGCCACATGACCATGGAAATATCTTCAGACACTGTTGGCTTAAGGACCTTGGAACAGAGATGAGCACGGCCTCTATAGTTGGCAATGACTAGCAGAATAAAAGGGAGTCTTTTACCTTCCCCCCCCGTGTAACTTAAATTCATTATTCATTATGTCTCTTAATCAACACATAGTGCGGAATAGCTTTTATTATGTGTGACATCCTGTTAGGCGTTGTGGTTGCTGTCATAACTTCCCACAGTCTCTTCTCTGCAAAACTAAGCACTTCCTATTTGTTGTCTGCCTTCGTAGGAGTTTTAGTTCTTAATTCCTTAATTATCTTTGTTAATCCTTCTCCAAACCTGTTGGTTTCAGACTTGACAAGTAGTCTAATAGTTTATTTGGATTATTTTAAAGTGGGTTTCTGTTCAAAGTCATTCAGTTTTAAAAATGGCTGGTCTGCAGTTATTTTTTTCTTTTTTAAAATAGGCATAACATCTACCTTCTACAAGGCATTTGGCACTTCACTTGTCTCCAGATTTTCTTAAAGATAATATATGAAAGTTCAGCCAGGCCACTAGCACGTTATTTTAGTATTTCACAATACAATTAATTCTGCTCTAAACAATTGCTTGGTGGAGCATGTTCTTCTTAGAGCCCTTGGGTCCAAGAGCTGTCCTTTCTTTGATTTTTGCCATCTTCACTGAGGAGATAGTTTACTGATATTTTTTTCTCTTTTTTTATTCTGCACTTATTTAAACAAGTATATGTTATTATTTTTAACATCCTTCAGCAATCTAAGTTAATTCTGAGTTTTGGTTTTCCTGTCACCATTACAACAATTCTGGGCCATTTGTACTCTTGTTTTTTTCAAACTGTTCCTCTTTCATTCATTTTCAGTTTTTAGGATGTCTACACTAAGCTCTTTGTGTAGCCATATATGCTGTCTTCTACTTTCTTCCATGCTTTTTTCTTACTGGAGTGGTTTACAATTGTGCTTTCAGTATTTCCATTTTTAGAAAATTTTACCCATGTTGACCAGAATCTTTCATATTAATTTCCCATACCACAGAATTTTCATTGCTTTGAGTTTATTAAAACCTGAGAAGTCCAAGATATCAGCGTAACTACGTTCAACTTTACTTTCCCCAAAAAATCAAGAATTCCAGCATTACAGTATGACTTTCCAGCAAAATTCCTCTTCTTCCCACCTTCTTGACGAATTCTGTTCCATTGGTTCATATCAAGTCAAGAATAGCTGATATTGGCTGGACCTTCTTCCATCCTTTGGAGAAGAAAGTTATTAACAAGGCAAATAGAAATATCCAGGAAGTAGCATGCTTGGCAGAGTTTAAGTCCCCTTATCATCCTTTCAGGTCTGTTAGGAAAAAATATATTTATTCAGTTTTAGAAAGCATCATCTGCATATTATCCTTGATTGAGTAGGCAATTCTAGATATTAACAGTAGCACTATTGTTTTTATTAATTCTCCACCTATTTTAATGCAAGGGCCTAACTATTGCCAAATGATTTTCATTGGGTAGGAGCAGCTGCAGTTGTAGTTTTTCTATGCTATATCATAGAAAGTGATAATTGCTGGTGGAATTGGAAAATACAGAAGCTATTCAGTCACATTTTTAGTAGACAGCATACTTTCTTGATGGGCTAGATTGAGGCAGATTTGTTTTGGTTCCTCATCACTAACTTGTGAAATACTCATATCTTTGCCTTCTTGCAGAGTCCAAGAAAAAAATCCTTCTGCCCTGATCAGTGTCTGCTATTCTTTCCCTGAAGGCTTAATGCTATTTTTCTTTTGCAAGGGCCTGAAACTGTTTCTGAATTCCAGAGATACATATTGTTTTATGTGTCCATCTATTTGCCACTCTTGACCTTCGGCTTGCTTGCTTGTCCCTTACGGAGAATTGGTCCCTGTTTCAGTTTTTATTGCATTGCCTACTTTTTTTTAAATAAATCTTCATAGAGAAGCCATAGACGTTGGCCACTACATATTGCTAATTATCAGCCCTTCTACTTTTTTCTTTCTTCTACTTACTGCAAATCTATGCCATCTTGTTCTAAATGAAGAGCATAAACACGTAACAAGTATTACAGGAAATGTCTGTAGAGTCTTGCCTATTTATACTCATGTTTGTCTTTTGAGATACCACTAATAAAAAGTTTTTGTTTCTTGTTTGGTTAACTAAGTGCGTCTTTCATAAATTTGTAACAGAACCTGTCAGATCCCTTCCTGAAATAACCACCTTCTTTCCCACCCACCCCAACTCTGCCTGAGTTCCAGTTCCAGGATTGTAGCTTTTTCTCCATGTGAATGAGTTCCTTCTAGGTAGGTACCTATGCTGCTACCACCTGTTCTAGAATAGGGAGATGGTCAACTTTTCACCCAGATTCTAGATGGCAGAGAACAGGAGCTATTCCTCCCCAGAAGCAAGGTATAATTAAATGGCTCCATTTAAGTCCCAATTATCAAATCCAAGTGGTTTTGGAGACCATGGTGTTAGTATGAATCCAACACAAGAGTAACAAGAGGTTGACTATTTCATTTCATTTGCATTCTAAAATGAGAACCAGTGGTATAAGATTATTAACCTCTGTCCGCCATTAGTTCGAAAAATAAAAAGGCCTAATACTTTGTTAAAGCAGCTAACCATTAGTCGGTAAGAAAAGTTTAACAATGTGACAACTTCGCTTGGGCAATATAGCTCCCACAAATAACAATAAGTAACAATATTTATTATTGTTGAATAGCATTGGGAAGTGTTCCGAAACATTACCGAAGTTTTCATCTTGGTTCCTGCATTACTGGGCTTGAAGGGTAATTTGGAAATGACTTTGGCATCTCGACTATCAACAGCAGTAAGTTTGGGTAACATTTTGGGGTTGATTTTGGAGTAGCTGAAAAGAAATCTGACCTTCTGACATCTACCTCATATACAAGTAGTCCTCGACTTACAACAATTCATTTAGTGTCTGTTCAAAGTTGCAACGGCAATGAAAAAAGTGACTTAAGACCATTTTTCGCACTTATGACCGTTGCAGCATCCCCAGGGTCATGTAATTTACGTTCGGATGCTTGACAACTGATTCATATTTATGACAATTGCGGCATCCCAAAGGTCATATGATCACCTTTTGTGACCTGACAAGCAAAGTCAATGGGGAAGCCAGATTCACTTAACGTTTACGTTTACGTTTTATTAAATTTTTATACCGCCCTTCTCCCGAAGGACTCAGGGCGGTGAACAGGGCATATAATAAAAATACAAAAATACAAAAGTTAAAATAGAATTAAATTAATGCCCAAAATAAAACAATAAAATATACAAATATTTAAAACCCTAAATTAACTCCCCATCAGGCCAGGCCAGCTTGTTCGAATAAGTGGGTCTTTAACCCGCGCTGGAAGGAGCGGAGATCCGGTGCCATCCGGAGCTCAACCGGCAGTTGATTCCACAAAGCCGGGGCGCCCACAGAGAAGGCCCTCCCCCTGGGGGCCACCAGCCGGCATTCTCTGACCGGAGGCACCCTGAGGAGGCCCTCTCTGTGGGAACACAAGTTAGTAACAACCGTGTTACTAACTTAATGACTGCAGTGGTTCACTCAACAAATGTGGCAAGTTGTAAAATGGGGCCAAACTCACTTAACAAATTTTTCACTTAGCCACATAAATTTTGGGCTCAGTTGTGGTCGCACACCGAGGACTAACTGTAGTAGATCTTTTTAGTAAATTCTTGTCTAAGGGCCGGTAATGTTGTAGGACCTCATTCATAGTTATGACAGCCACGCAACGGGTGTGTGGTTGTGTCCTAGAGGCCCTGTTTATGTGACTGCCTTTCAGACAGGTCAGCTTTATGACTGGTCGTGGCATTCTACATTCGCGTGTCTGCAATCAATTTCTGGCCAAAAATGCCCTTTAAAATGAATTAGTTTGCTTAATGACTGCCGCATTTGGTTAATAACTGCAGCGTTTGCTTAATGACTGACATGAGAAAGGCCAAATAATTGCTTCCGGTGACATGGATGCCTTGGTTTATGACTGTAATAACTTATGACTGTAATTCCAGATTCAATTGCAGTAATAAGTCAAGGACCACCTGTATCATTTAGAGATTACTGGACTGTACTGTCCCTGAGCATAGATTGTCAGCTAAATTGTTAGCAGAAATTCTTTTAGAGTAAGTTTGGTCTCATTATGTTGATATTCTAAAATACATACGGTTAAGATTCTATTTTAGTTTGCCTTAACTTCTCTGTCTGCCAGTCACACTTTGAGCAGCAGCCATACTTTGTGAATAGCTAAGCAGTTAAATACTTCTGGGATTTAAAAAAGTTTTATAACTGTTATGAAAACATGTATTTTAATAGTATTTACAGGTTACCTTGGCCAATATCTCATATAAAAACATAAGAATGAGTTTGGGCTACCAGCATTTCCACTACAGCAGTCTATATCTAGGTGATCAGTCAGAAGGTCACAGGTATATAAAAGAATAGCATTTTTCAGTTCAGGTTTTCTAATAAGAACTGGGAGGCTTACCATCTCCATGGATAGATGTATATGTCCATCATCATTAATAACGTGGCCATTCATGAATTTGCTTAATCACCTCTAAAGGCAACTAAGTTGATGATTGTGTATCTCAGGGGTGTCAAACTCAATTTCATTGAGGGCCGCATCAGCATTGCGGTTGCCCTCAGAGGGCCGGGTGGGTGTGGCCAGGGTGGGTGTGGCCTACTGGGTGGGCGTGGCCAGGTCTACATCGTTCGCGTCAAGGGTGCCTATGGGGGCCTGGGCAGGAGTGGGACAGATCTGTGGGTCTCTGGCAGGAGGAGGGTCTCTGGGCCAGGGCCAAGGCAGTGGGGGCTGTTCCCTCACTGTTTCCAGGATGGCTTCGCGGGCCGCATGAAACTACTTTGCGGGCCGGATCCGGCCCCCGGGCCTTGTGTTTGACATGTCTGGTGTATCTGAAACACTTTTCCCAACTAATTATGTATTGGATGAAGAAATAGTTCCTTTTTTATTATTTACCACCATTTAGTTTCACCTGCCTCTGGCCTTTCTCCACAAAATAATGTATGGTTTGTTTGAATATGATTGTTTTATCATAGTCCCCCTTATTTGCTTTTTACCTATGCTAAATACCTCTCTGGGGGATGTTGCTCCAGCATTTTTGTCATTTGGGTGATTTATCGTTTAATCAGCCACTACCAAGGAGGAAACTACATTCCCACTAAAACTGACAGAGCGAGCTAAATGCCAAACTCACTCACACTAATGATGCCAACTAGTTAGAAAATGAAATGCCTGCAAGCAAACAACCCAACTCAGACAGTGCCAAGAACTCAACAATGTATTAATTGAAATCTATAATACACTTTCTAAAATGCTATAAGCAGAACTGCATTAATAAGCTGATTTTTTGCACCATGGATTTATAAATAATAATATTGATTCTCATGATATGTTGCCATTTTTTCATGCATCCACATTCTGAGCTAACGTTTGTACTAAGGTAACCAGGACCACCCCAATGAGTAGCATTTTGATTGGCTACTCATCGTTCACCACTGTACATTTGCTGACAATGTTTATTTGTCCCTTCCCGTAGGAAATATGCATCCTCATTAACTCCAGTTAGTCATGTGGCATTTTCATACACAGAAATATCAAGCCCAGCTTTTTCACACTGAAGGTGTGCTCATTGTCTCCATTTTTGCCTTGCATAGAAGCACTCAGCTAGCGCCCTGCTGAAAAAGCTTGATGACATTAGGAAAAGGGGTTATTACCAAAATTCAGTGTTCAATTCTTTTAAGTAATGATAAGGAAATGCATTAAGGTTTTTCCATTATTAAAATACTTTATTGCCTTTCATAGGTAAATATCGGGAAAATGGATTCACCCATTGAGAAGTGGAATTTAATAATTGGTAATTTGGCTTTGAAACAGGTAAGGTCATTAAGAGAAGTGATTACAACTCTGGTTCTATTCATTTTGGAAGCAAAGAGAAGTATAAGAAAATAAAGAATGGTGGAGCCCCAGTGTTGGCTGGTTTTTTTTTTTACTTATATTAAGTAAATAATATAAACACCTTTTTCATTTGAATGGAATGAGCTCATAGTTATCTCTCTACAGGAAATAGATTTAACCCTGCCAACTATAGACCAAAGAGCTTGCTTAATACAGTGAGCAACTATATTCAACCATATACGAAGTATCTTCATTTAAAACTGTTTGACTGGGTCCAAAGTGAAAATATTCATGTTGAGGATTAGGTGGGATTGAAAGGGGATCATTCAACCTTAGACCACTTTCTGGTCTTGTACCATTTAACCCAGACACCTTTTTGCAGTCTTTGTGGATTTTGAATCAGCTTTTGATCTGATTCCAAGGAAGAGGCTATGGCAAAAACTTCAGAAATCTTCAATGGTTAAAAGATTGCTCCTTCTTATTCAAACTCTTTATTCTAATATGTCCTTGAGAATCAGATGTTCCCGTTGGGGGCACCTATCTGATGCTATTTCCATCAAAAAAATAGTAAGGCAAGGGTGTATTCTAGCCCCCTTTTTAATATGTACATCAGTCCAGTAATTAAAGTTCTTTATCACCTAATCATCATTTCCCCAATGCTAGCAGATTGTGCAATTCCCAGCATGCCACATTCAGACAATGTAATTTTATCAGTCTTCCAGGTGGCAGTGAGGGGGAGCATTGATGGCAGTGGGTTCCAAATACCAAAAAACTTGAGTGCTAGTGTTTGCATGAAACAAGAGTAGGTTACATAAATGGCAAATAAATGGAGAGCAGCTATGGTATTTACAAATATCTTAGCGTGTAGTTCTACACTTATCTTGGGCACACATTTCTCTTATCAAGCAAGTTATTCAAACGGGGTGCATTTTATTCCTGTAGCTGGCAAGGTTTATCTTGCTAAGCTCATCTCAGCTTTTTCATGGTATACAGAATTGCATTTTTTTAATAAAGTTTAATACCTTGGAAGCAGTCCAGTCCAACTTTATAAAAGCAATGCTTGCATTTCCAAATGCATCAAGCATCTTGGTATGGTTTCCATGGATGCCAAAACCTGGTAGTATCTCCTCAATTTTGACATGAAATTGATATTTTCTCTTGTGGTCTCCACTGGTCTCAAAGATTGTTTTAAATCAACCTGGCTAACAGAAACTAATAGTAAACTGCAGACCCCAGACCTCTCTTTGGAAAGTCTGTCCATGGGGGTTTGAAAATGCCAGAAGTTACCTCAAACAAAATCTGAGATGCTTATTTTCAAACCAGTGTAAACCTGATATCCAACCCCCGCAATTTATGGACTCTTATTACATGAATCTGAATCATCATTTGATCTTCTCTTCAGTTCTGATTCTGAAATTTCACTGGGTTTTTACTTTGACCAGCTGGATGTATTACCATCTGCAGTTTTGTGGAAGATGTATAAAAACATTGCTTTTCAGAAGCGCTGATGCCATGTAGAGATGGTTCTGTGCAATCCATATGTGCCTTTGATATGGTCTCTAAACAGAACCTTGGAAGACATTTTTTTTTTACCCGAGTAGAGAACACAATATCTGTCAGTGCTTTTTCTAAGCAGGAGCCTAATATCTCTTTCAAGGTCATCTGATTTGTGCCACCATTTCTTGTATACATCCCTACTACAGTTGAGGTTTGGCACAAATTTTCATGATTGCCACTCCTATCTGTATTGCAGTTACTTTAATAATGTTTCTTATGTATTTTTATTGCATTTTATCTTTTTAAAAAAGTTTTATTAATCATAATTACAGATTTATCTATTTTATTGTGGGCTCTCTGGCTTAATGGCCATAGATGATAATGATGGTAGAGGTGTAAGAAGCACTGGTATTTTCTGACAGTGCTATAAATGCTAGTTGTAGCCAACTAATCCAGGGGAAAGGTGGAGCCCAATATTCCCGATTGTCCGTTAAAACTGAGAGTATATCATTTTCAACAATTGCACCACAACATATATTTTATCAGTTGCATCAAGATGTACTAGCCCAATTGACAGAAATCACCCGGGGTAGTTTAGTTACAGTGAATTGGGTCCGTTAAATGCACGTGCTGTTCAATTTGTCCATTCTATCTGAAGTCCACTAAATCACCACTAGTAAACCAAGGATCTAAATGCTAGCCTCAATTTTATACAGAACTATGTATAAACTCCATTGTGTTTATAGGGAAGCATACCTTTTCTCACGTTAAATATTTATTGTTATTCTGCAGGTACAAGCAACAGTAGTTGGCTTTTTGGCAGCTGTGGCAGCAGTCATACTGGGCTGGATTCCTGAAGGGAAATACCATCTTGATCACTCGGTTCTTTTGTGTTCTAGCAGTGTAGCAACAGCCTTCATAGCATCACTTTTACAGGGTAAAAACATTTTAATATTTTAAATGTAAACACTATTAATTTTGACATTGTCAATATTGTGCAATTTAAAAAAAGAGCAAGGTTAGGTTCAATTGACTCATATCTAATGGTAGATAGCATATGGTAGATGGCTCTGTACATTTAAACAAATTACAATTGTATTTTGAATTTATAATATTTATTAATTTCCTTCATAGTCATTGGTTTTTATTTGCCCACCTTTGTCATTGAACCAATATACCATAACTCTAGCCAACTAACAAATATAACTCCTTTTTATTAATCAAAATTAATTAATTGTATTACTTTTTATTACCTGAAACATTTGAATTTAATCAGAGCCTACCAGCACTTTCAAAATATTTTTCTTTTTGGCTAATAGATTAATTATTTTTTGTTATTATTGTTTTGTATGGTATTATTTTATTGATAATATGTTATCACCATCAGAGTTCACTGCAGTAGGTGACTATAATAATTTAATACCTGTAATAATTATCACTGTTACGTGGATGATAGGTTCACATCTGAGTGAATGTACAATCTAAACTTCAACATAAGAATATCAAGCAAAAGATAGGACAGAAAATCTGATTAAAGATTATGGTTTTATTTCTATTATAGAAATTTAGAATTTATTTAAAACAATAGAGAATTAGTGTTTGTATATTACTGGTACAAGAAGTAGTCATTCTCTTTATGTGGCACTTTCATAACTAGTCTAAATTATCTTTTAATGGTTTTGCTATAAACATGTTTAATGGCATTATTACCATTATATGTTACTTTGATTGAGAAGTGATGCTATAAATTTGTGGGTTGTTAATTAATAATAATTAGTTAATAAAAAAGACACAGTACCTTAACATTTGAATGAACAATACATTAAATACAGTTCAGCTATTTATTTATTTATTTATTATTGGGACTTATATGCCGCCCTATCTCCCAAAGGACTCAGGGTGGCTAACAACAATAACATACAATAATACAGAAGTTAAAATAAAAATTAAAATTAAAGGCCCCTGTAGAATAAATTAAAATTAAAATAAATTAAAATTAGAGTTAAAAATAAAAACATAATTAAAATCCCTGTCAGTCCAGGTCAGCCAGGTGGAAAAGGAATGTTTTGAGGCCGCGGTGAAAGGACTGGAGATCTGGGGCCATCCGAAGCTCAGGGGGGAGCTGGTTCCATAGGGTTGGTGCTCCCACAGAGAAGGCTCTCCCCCTGGGGGTCGTCAGCCGACATTGTCTAGCCAACGGTACCCTGAGGAGGCCTTCTCTGTGTGAGTGTACTGGGCGATGGGAAGTCACAAATGCATCCAAAGCAGAGATGACTGTTAGTGGAGTCATTGTTTAATAACTTTACCAATTCTGAGTTTCATCTGTACTACCTCTAAAATGATTATTAAAGCACTTAGAATAAAGCAATATTTCATAGTAATATGTGATTTTTTAAAAACAGACTAACGATAAAGATGGCAATAAAATAGCCCATAATTGAATTTAGAAATAAAGGAGATTTTTATTTGAACTCTTCTAAAGTTTTCTTATATAGAATTACAGATTGACCTACTTTCTATTACAATGGCTCTAGGCATAATAATGGTTGGTGTTATTGTTGGCTCCAAGAAGACTGGCATAAATCCTGACAATGTTGCAACACCTATTGCAGCCAGCTTTGGAGACCTAATCACGCTTGCCATTTTGGCATGGTTAAGTCAGGGTTTATATAATTGCCTTGGTAAGTATTCTTTTTTTTCAAAAAAAATTTTAGAAGAACTAAGTTGTCAGTTCCAAGTATCTGAATTCCCAGCCATCTCCTTGAATATATTTTCATTGAATAGTATTTCAAAAGGATAGCTTTTAGAGGAGTTCACTTACTTGAAACTAAATGTGTTTCCAGATCTCAGATATGTCAACATGAGATTAAATGACATTAAACTGAATCAATTTTTATATTGTTAATGTGCATTTTGATAAGGAAATAAGAAAAATGAAGAAATATCTGGAAGACACAGAGATTATAAATGAAAGACTTATGAAAGAACAAGACAGGGTGATTGAACAATAATGTTGAAAATATTCAGTTAAATTGTTTTTATACTACAAGTAGTCTGCAACTTACAACTATTCATTTTGTGACTGTTCGAAGTTACAACATCACTGAAAAAAGTGACTTACAATCATTTTCCAGACTTATGACCTTTGCAGCATTCCCCATAGTCATGTGATCATAATTTGGATGCTTGGCAACTGGCATATATTTATTACAGCTTCAGTGTCCCCGGGTCATGTGATCACCTTTTGTGACCTCCTGACAAGCAAAGTCAATGGGAAGCCAGATTCATTTAACAACTGTGTTACTGACTTAACAACTGCAGTGATTCACTTAACAAGAAAGGTTATAAAATGGGGCAAAACTCACTTAACAACTATCTTGCTTTAGCAATGGAAATTTTGGGTTCAGTTGTGGTCGCAAGTTGAGGACTACCTGTATTTTCTTTTAATATCCTTTTAAACCACTAGAGGGTGCTGTTGGGTTGCAGTTTGAATATCTGGAAAGCTTTTGTAGACAGTAACTACCTTATTAAATGCATCTAAGATTAAAATATAAGCTAATATAAACATAGAATACATTTAATATTTTTATTTGTAATTGTTTTAGTGTAAGTACCTCTGGGGAAAATGCTCTAAATATCAATTATCCTACATTCTTTTGCACTGTTGTTATATCATAGACAATTATGTCTTTTAAAATAAATAAATAAATAATGGTAACTATTTTCAGTGTCAGTTATAACCACTGATATGAACAGTTTATATAACCTTTCTTGAGTTTTCTACTTTCTAGTCTAGATTACAGCCCTTTAAGCATCCTGTCTAGGTGCTAATTAGGCCCAGCCCTTTCAGCTCTAAATAAGATTTGCTGGATACTATCACCTGCTGAAATAATCCTATGATGAATCCTACTACAGAAATAGTAACCAATGTTGATAGCAAAAGAACTCTAGAACCCATAAACATTGTGAATTTTCAATAAGAGTTCACTCTAAAAAGTTGATGATAAGATCAACTTGTGTGCTCAATAACCTTTCTTTGTTCCTTTAGCAATCCCCTTTTTTTCTTCACAGTTAACTTTGATCTTGCCATGCCTGGGCTATACTGTATTTTCTTCTGGGAATTATGCAAATTGTACTATTAGTACCTGGATCCTGATAGCCAGCAGGGGTGGGTGGGGGGTGTCTGAGTTTTATCTCATTTTCTTTAGGTTATTCTGCAGGGGAATCTTATAAGAAAATAACTCTTCACCCATATTGCTTAGAATAGAATTCACAGTTTTTTTACAATAAACAATTACAGAAATGGTCTTGATTGTATTTGAAAGCATGTTCTGGAGTAGGAATAAAAAAGGCAACTGTGATGTATGCCCAATCCATCTTGCATATTTCAGGAAGACAGTTGTATTGGTCTGTGGAGACCCAAAATCATAAATGTGTTAACAGGCTCCTTCTAATTTTTGGCTTCCATCTTGGATATTTAAAGTATAGCCAGAAGATGCAAAGATTATAAAAAGAACAAATTTTCAGTTTGGTAATGATACAAAAATAAAGTAAGGAACAATGCAGAGCAAAAGCAATATAAAAGTTTAAATAGCATTAACTTTAGATATCAGAAAAAGATAAAAAGAGGATAAAGAAAAATGCTTAGAATGGTTTGTCATACGTGTTCCAAACCAAATGGTATCTATAGTTATTCAGGCATAAAATAGTGTTTCTAATCATAACATATATGTCAGCAGTTAAGCCTTATTAATAACAAAGGATGTTATAATTAATAATTTTATTTATAATGGAAAATTACAAGAAAGGTTTCAATCTGATAAATAAGATATTTGTAAAAAACTCGTAATTTCCTCAGAAGTTTATGATAAATCCTAATATTTTGTTTTAATTCTAGAGAACTATTATTATATATCTCCTTTAGTTGGTGCCTTTTTCTTGGCTCTAACTCCTATGTGGATTATAATTGCTGCTAAGCATCCAGCTACAAGAACAGTCCTTCATTCTGGGTGGGAACCTGTTATAACTGCAATGGTCATTAGCAGGTAAGGAGTTTATTGTCATTTAGAAAATGTTTAAAAGGGATCCAAACCACATAAACTATGATACTTTATGTGCAAGAATACAGAATTACCTAAGCTTATTTTTTTAAGCATGCAGGTGAAACTCGAAAAATTAGAATATCGGGCAAAAGTTCATTTATTTCAGCAATGCAACTTAAAAGGGGAAACTAATATATGAGATAGACTCATTACATGCAAAGCAAGATAGTTCAAGCTGTGATTTGTCATAATTGTGATGATTATGGCGTACAGCTCATGAAAACCCCAAATCCACAATCTCAGAAAATTAGAATATTGTGAAAAGGTGCAATTCTAGGCTCAAAGTGTCCCACTCTAATCAGCTAATTAAGCCATAACACCTGCAAAGGGTTCCTGAGCCTTTAAATGGTCTCTCAGTCTGGTTCAGTAGGAATCACAATTATGGGGAAGACTGCTGACCTGACAGTTGTGCAGAAAACCATCATTGACACCCTCCATAAGGAGGGAAAGCCTCAAAAGGTAATTGCAAAAGAAGTTGGATGTTCCCAAAGTGCTGTATTAATAGAACATTAATAGAACATTACTAGAAAGTTATGTGGAAGGGAAAAGTGTGGAAGAAAAAGGTGCACAAGCTGCAGGGATAACCGTAGCCTGGAGAGGATTGTCAGGAAAAGGCCATTCAAAAGTGTTGGGGACTTTCACAAGGAGTGGACTGAGGCTGGAGTCAGTGCATCAAGAGCCACCACACACAGACGGATCCTGGACATGGGCTTCAAATGTCGTATTCCTCTTGTCAAGCCACTCCTGAACAACAAACGTCAGAAGCGTCTTACCTGGGCTAAAGAAAAACAGACCTGGTCTGTTGCTCAGTGGTCCAAAGTCCTCTTTTCTGATGAGAGCAACTTTTGCATCTCATTTGGAAACCAAGGACCTAGAGTCTGGAGGAAGAATGGAGAGGCACACACTGCAAGATGCTTGAAGTCCAGTGTGAAGTTTCCACAGTCTGTGTTGATTTGGGGAGCCATGTCATCTGCTGGTGTTGGTCCACTGTGCTTCATTAAGTCCAGGGTCAATGCAGCCGTCTACCAGGAGATTTTGGAGCACTTCATGCTTCCTTCTGCAGACAAGCTTTATGGGGATGCTGACTTCATTTTCCAGCAGGACTTGGCACCTGCCCACACTGCCAAAAGCACCAAAACCTGGTTCAGTGACCATGGGATTACTGTGCTTGATTGGCCAGCAAACTTGCCTGACCTGAACCCCATAGAGAATCTATGGGGCATTGCCAAGAGAAAGATGAGAGACATGAGACCGAACAATGCAGAAGAGCTGAAGGCCGCTATTGAAGCATCCTGGTCTTTTATAACACCTCAGCAGTGCCACAGGTTGATAGCTTCCATGCCACGCCGCATTGAGGCAGTAATTGCTGCAAAAGGGGCCCAAACCAAGTACTGAGTACATATGCATGCTTATACTTTTCAGAGGTCCAATATTGTTCTATGTACATTCCTTGTTTTATTGATTGCATGTAATATTCTAATTTACTGAGATTGTGGTTTTCATGAGCTGTAAGCCATAATCATCACAATTATGACAAATCACAGCTTGAACTATCTTGCTTTGCATGTAATGAGTCTATCTCATATATTAGTTTCCCCTTTTAAGTTGCATTACTGAAATAAATGATCTTTTGCACGATATTGTAATTTTTCGAGTTTCACCTGTAGACTAGAAGGCACATCTTCTCCAACTACTATATACTGTGTTTCCCCAAAATTAAGACCTGGTCTTATATTTTTTTTGCCTCCAAAAGAGGCACTAGGTCTTAATTTCAGAGAATGTCTTACCTTAGGACCACCACAGCCAGGCTCCCACACCCTGACACCTGTCATGCCGCTGCTTGACTTCTTCTGCGGCTGCTTGCTGCCACTTGCGGCCAGACACCATGTGGCACATTGTGCCATTGCTGCTCCTCCCGGCAGGATGCTGCATGGTGCTTTGTGCCATTTCTGCTGCTCGTGGCAGGATGGTGCATGGTTATTTGGGCTGTTTCCGCAGCAGAAACGGCCTGAAGCGCCACATGGCCTCCTGCTGTGAGGAATAGAAGTGGCCCGAAGTGCGCAAGCAGTGGAAGTGGCCCATGCATCCTGCTGGGCAGAGCAGCAACGGCGCAATGAGCCACATGACAGCCACCCACAAGTGGTGGCAAGTGGCTGCAGAAGAATTCAAGTAGCAGTGCGAAAGGTGTTGGGGTTTGGGAGGCCTGGCTGTGGTGGGCCTTCTAGTAAGGTAAGCGGGACACATGGGGCAGCTTACAAATATCAGCATATTTGCCCCAACAATCTGGATCCTTAGTTTACTGAGCTCAGAAGGATGGAAGACTGAGCAAAATTTGAACCGGTCAGAATCAAACTGCTGGTAGCTGGCAAAATTAGGCTGCAATAATGCATTCTAACCACTGCACTACCAGGCTCAGAGTTGATCTATGACATTTATTTAACTAAGATATTGCAAATTTGTTTGTTATCCAGAAAGGTTTCAGGGCAGTATGTAAAATCATGACAAAAAGTAGTTAAAAAAAGGTAAAGGTTCCCCCGCACACGCATGCTAGTCGTTTCCGACTCTAGGGGCCGGTGCTCATCTCCGTTTCAAAGCCGAAGAGCCAGCGCTTGTCCAAGGACGTCTCCGTGGTCATGTGGCCGGCATGACTAGACGCCAAAGGCGCACGGAACGCTGTTACCTTCCCACCGTAGTGGTCCACTGGTCAATAAAGTGAGAGGACATGCTTCGTTTTGAGTTTAAGATGTATGAGGCTTTAAAAGTGAATATGATCTTGAGTGGACTTCTGTGGGCACAAACTTACATTTTATCCATTTAGATTCAGTAGACTTCAGTGGAGTTAATTTTTAAATTTATTGTATGTTTTATTTTTTGCTAGGTACTGATCTGAAAGGTAAAATTAAGTAGTAGATTATGTTTACTGTTGGTAGAAGTAGATTTTACAATAAAACATATGTAAATGTTTTATTTATTACATTTGTTTGTTATCCATCTTGTCACAAATAAGTACAGTATGTTCAAACTCAACTTTTCTACCACAGCTCAATATTTTATAGGTATGTTAAGAGCAGTGCTTTTTTTGTAAAAGAAAAAGGTGCCGGAACTCACACATGTCCTACAACCTGCCTTGCCTACCCTACAAGGTTCCATCCAAAAAAGGTGCCGGAACTCCGTTCTGAGCATTCTATGAGAAAAAAAGCCCTGGTTAAGAGTATTTCCTGGTTGTGTTAGATTGATTCTTAGAAACAATATGGCAAAATGTGTATAGGCATACATAGCTTCCAAATTATTTCTGTTTTGTTTATAAAGCCACAACATTGTTCTATGCATTTAAATAGCTTTGCTGTCTGACTAACCCTGTCTGAAATTTCAAATTCTTTTTCAGTATTGGTGGCCTTATTCTGGATACAACTGTATCTGATCCTAATTTGGTTGGGATTGTTGTTTATACTCCAGTAATCAATGGTAAGGGAGACATGGAATTTCTTAAAATTGCTGTGGCTTACTACGTGCCAGTTAGGTAAAATAATATTCCAGACCAAATCGAGACATAAGTGGGTGGGTATGTACTACTGTAAAGTCACACTGTAATTTTAGAGTAAAAACAGTTCCTGGTTTTCTGTTGTGAAAAGATAAATATACATTCAGAGATCAGTTGGGAATAAAAATATACTTTTAAACCTCACATAGTTTATATATTTAGATACCAGACACAGATTTTAAAACATTGTCTTAGACATTTCTATGTACTGCTGTATAAAGATTTCTGTGAACATTACACAGATACAGACACAAATACACACATAGTAATAACTCTGTAATGTTGTAATAATCAGTATGGATGCCTAAGTGATTATATTTCAGTCCACTGATTTCTTTCTGTATAGTTTGAAGTTATAGTATAATTTCCATATATACTTAATGTACAATTGTTAGAATGAGAAAACAAGAGCAGAGTGTTAGAATTAGCAAAATTTATCTGCCCACCCACGTTAATCAAATAACTGTGGGTGGCTAACGTGATTACAAATAAAATATACATATGAACATACTAGGTAAAAATAATCATGCTGTCAACCAGCACAGCAAAACATCCAAATTGGACTCCATTAACATCTTGGTCCAAAAGCCTGAGGGAAGAGCCAGGGTTTTAAGAGCTTTGGGTGGATGGGTGGGTGTGCCCATGCATGCTTACACAATCATGAAGATACGTGGAATACTACATACAAAAATCACCAAAAACATTTTGTATCATATAAAGTTAGAATTTTCACCAATCATATTCACTGCATAACATCAGCATTAGTTTCTACTTTTAACATGTTTGACTAGGATGTTTTATAAATACGATGCATTCTTAAGTTGATACTCCTAGTATAGTTTCCCTCTTCCATGCAGCTCCCACTATACCATACAGAAATATGTTGTCAATAGTAATAAGCTATTGGCTAATATGGGTAATTCTCAATTTACGACTACAATTGTGACCAGAATTTCCATAGTTAAGCAAGGAGGTTGTTGAAGTGAGTTGTGCCCAATTTTATGATCTTTTTTTTTACTATAGTTGTTAAGCAAATCACTGCAGTTGTTAACATGAATCACATGGTTGTTAAGCAAATTCAGCTTCCCTCATTAACTTTGCTTCTAGGACCTGGCTGGGAAAGCCACAAATAGTGACCCTGGGACATTGCAACTGTCATAAATATATAAATACATGCCAGTTACCAAGTGACCAAATTGTGATCACATGACCATGAGGATGCTGCGAGAGTCAGAACTTCAAGGACTGGTCATAAGTGACTTCTTTCAGTGCCATTGTACCTCAGAATGGTCACTAAACAAATGGTTTTAAGTCGAGGACTACCTTTAATCATGAGGCAATAAGACACAGTCATGTTTTGAATATGGCAGCAATAAAATATTAAGTAAGGAGACACACAAAAAAGTGTTAGATCTATTTCTAACCCTTATTGTGTAATCATGAATAAACAATGGTATTTTTCCTGCCTGTTCTCCATAGGGATTGGCGGTAATTTAGTAGCAATTCAAGCCAGCAGAATTTCAACTTATTTACATTTACATAGTGTTCCTGGAGAATTACCAGAAGAAGCCAAAGGCTGCTATTATCCATGCAGAACATTTTTTGGCACAGGTACAAGCTGTGTTGCCTTGTCTTTACATTCTGATATTTCTTGCCCATATATAATTTATAATACTTTAAGCAAATATTATGATTAAAGATATTGGTAGCCATTTCTTGAGATTTACAGATTACATTGTACATCACATTCCTTTATTAGAATCAAGTGTTCAAACAAAAACACTGAATAAATGCCTCTATTTCATTTTTCCTATATGCATTGTTTCTCAAGGATTGTATGTCCACCATTAAAAAAAAGCAGTATATGTAATTACTGGCATTAGTCAGAAACTGCACTTAGTTCCATAATCAAAAAATTTTCATTAAAAAAATCATTTTTCCAAAAGTGCTTTCCAGAAGGCAACTGGACGTTCTTGGGGATTTTTTTTTCTTGAAAACATTTCGCTTCTCAAAACTCAAGAAGATTCTTGGATGAAAGTGAAATGTTTTCAAGGCAAAAAACCGAAAAAATTCCAGTTGCCTTTTGAAAAAAACCTTTGGGACAACTATGACCTGGATGATTGTGAATCTCCATAGACTAAAATATTGTTTGTTTCATTTCTTAAGTTCTGCAGTGTGTATAGAAAAGTCTTTACTGGATTTTTTTTCATGACAGTAAAACGGCATTTCATCATTTAAGCCCAGGATATTTAAAGAAGTCAGTTCCTTTGATTTTCAATATGCTGCAAATGATAATGTTTCAATCATTATTTCATATTAAACCAAATGTACCTAGTCATTATTTGTGACTTTTTAACTCACTGGTTTATTTTATGTCTGTTATGTTTTATTTCCTGTTATTTTTTCAAAACCGCAGAAACTAATGAACTAATAATGTCATCCTATTACCTAAAGAAAATATCAGTAGCCTTCTTATTGTGTTATTTATTCTCATTTACAGGAGTAAATAATAAATCAGCTCAAGTTCTTCTGCTGTTGGTGATTCCTGGGCATTTAATATTTTTGTACACTATCCATTTTATGAAGAGTGGTCACACATCTTTGACACCCATCTTCATTGTGGTATATTTGTTCACAGCTCTTCTACAGGTAAGGCTAAAACATTTTTGAAATATTACTTATAGATTTATTTTCAAGCATTGAATGCAACAACTCAGCCCCCTTTTCATTCACCACTGCTCAAAATGGTATCTCAGTGATACTTAATGACAGTGACCCCCAACCTAACAGAGTTACAGATTTGGAAGGGACCTTGTAAGTCTTCTAGAGCAGTCGCTTGTTCAAGCAGGTGACTGTACTATTCTGGATAAATGACTGTCCAATCTCTTCTTAAAAACCTCCAGTGATGTTATGGTGTACCCACAACTTCTTGAAGGAAACCTGATTTAATGAGATTCTTTCAAATAATAGAAACAATAGGAAAATAATAGTGACAACAACAATGTATATTTTCCTTGCACAATATTCAGGGATTTTAAAGTCTTCATTTTAAGATTTGTCAGTCACATAAAATTGAATACCAGACAGCAATAACCAAGCCATCCATTTCATGATTCAGAGTTTGTGACTTCCAAAGTCTGCCCCATTTTGGCTAAGAGTTCTCTGGAATGTTCACATCCTTGTGAGAAATCTCAGAACACAGTTATGTTAAAGCAGTATTTTTCAACCTTGGCAGCTTTCAAAATGTATGGACACTGGTTGAAGAATTCTGGAAGTTGAAGTCCACAAATCTTAAAGTTGCCAAAATTGAAAAACACTATGTTTAATTGGACTGGAAATAAGTAATGGGGAAACTCACCCAGAAATTGTCTATTTATTTAAAATCAGAATTGTTCCTCAAATTTTCATGTAAACTAGAATTAATTAGATTAGCTGTTGATCCTTTCTTTCTAAGAACAGTGATCCAAATGTTCTTGTGGGAATATATATCTTCTAATGTTAGCTAGACAAATCTGACTTAAAGCAGTAATTCAACAATACTAGATTTTGAAAAGAAAAATTAATAAAATGATAACGTGAGCATATGCCTGATGGCCTTTCTTGATGTATTAGCATTGTAAAAGAGGCATAATCTCTAAACAAATTGTCATTATCAGATATTTATGAAGACTAACAGAAAATTGCAGAGATCTGCAAGTAAACAATTCACTTTAGCAATCAGATCCAGGCACTCTGAAATAAAAAAAGACTGGCTGATTGCAAAATTGTCATCTAAGTAATGGGAGTGATTGTGTATCATCAGATGTCCCCAGAGCAGCAGCAATGCTGGTCTTGAGCATAATATTAGTATTTCTTTTGGGGGCTTTTTAAAATATATCATACTCATTGGATATGTAGAGTTGCAAAGACAAATCAGCAGATAGCATTCAGCTTTCAGAAACCAAATATTCTTCTCCAACACAATTTAACATCATTTATTTTTGATAGGAGACAAGAGGATAAGATAAGAGATGATACTCCTTGTTGAGAAATGATTCTGTAGTGTAAAACTCAAGGTCGAGTGGGAGCTCAGGTATTTATGGAGGGATATAGGCCGTGTCTCTGTGTTGTTGTCAGAATTTATAGAAAGAGCAACGGATTAGCTCAATTAGCATCAGACCATGTCTCAGTGATTGTGATTGCTGTATAGATCTATATTTATTTGTAACATAAGCTGTGATAATCAGCATGCTTAAAAAATTATGTGATATCTAAAGACCTTCTTTTCATTCAAACTAACATGACCATTATTTGTCATGTCCCAGGCATTCCCATTGAATAAAGGTCTATAAGGCGTTTTGAACATCCCTATGTTATTTTAGTTAGATTATATTTTATATTTTTAATCTCCTTTTTTCCATTCATACTTTCAGACATAAATGTTTAATTCCTCCTGTCATATCTCATTTCTGCTTTTGAATATTGGCCCTTTATCACTCCTTGTACTCCCTCACTGCAATACGATTAGCGTTGAGACATAGGCACAGAAGTTAATCCTGACCTATTCAGGTTAGTGGAAGGAGAAAATATTCGTCATGCTATCCTTAATACTGGCTTCATAGTCAACTAAAATAATACGTAATAACATCCCATATTTGGTATGACGTGACAGGAGATTGCTCATATAGAGATGAGTGCTGTTAGTGTGTCTTTTGTGGGGTTCTTGAAAAATCAGAGATTAACAAATTTTTGCATGAAGTTTTAAATGGCCAGGGTGGTCTGTCTTGGAAAAAAGAAGAGCTGTCTCAAAAAATCCTATTCCAGGGAAAAGAGAGGCTTTCAAATATATTTGTTTGGATTACAGAATAGCACACCTAGCACACATATAATTAACTTGGACTACAGAGTAGCTTTTTTAGTAAAGATGTTTATCTAAATAAATAATGCATGGTCCTTCTATCATGGAAAAACTAGAAAGAAACTTGATAATTTGAAAATTGCGTAGCCATATGGATATTTTCCTTTGCAGCATAAAATCAAAGGTTCTGTGTTTTTAGATGTATTAAATTATTTCAGGGTGCTTAATACTAAATATGCTTCTGATTTGGAATTTTGAGTATTTAAATTATTTTTAAAGAAATATGAAATTTCAAACTGGTCTCTAGCATATTGTGTCACATACAAAGTTTGCAATTTTTTGAATTTGTTTCTGCCTGTAGAAATCTATGGAACTCTTTAGGTTGAAAATATAATTTCCCAAAGGATTAAATTAGTTGCAAGTTATAACTTTGCACGTTGATTACTTAGTTTAAGGTAAGGAACAAGGATATATTATTGTTGTTGTTGTTGTTTATCATAGAGTCAGCTAGATGTTTAGACTGGATTTGGCATTTTTAACCACCTGTTGAGTTCTTACCAGGGACCTGGGATATTCCCATGTTGTTTGATATTATTAAAGGTATCAGCACAGCTGTTCCAAGTAAAGCTGTCTATTGCAATTGACTGATGGTGATTTTGTCAATTTCATTGCCAATGGTGTTCACATGGTACTCCAGTTGTTTTGGGATTGCACCCAAGGCACCTATATACAACAATATGAAATCACAGCTACCAGTTCTTTTTCTGGTATTTGGCCTTCATACACGTCAAGTTCTTATCAAGAACCTAGGATGCTGTGATGTATACCAATGTAATATACATGTGGCCAGGGCTTTTTTTCCCATAGAACGCTCAGAACGGTGTTCTGGCACCTTTTTTTGCACACATACACAAAAAAAGCTGAAGGAAACTGTTCCGGAAAGCCAAATTCTCCTCAGAAGCACACCAATGAGGCAGCCAGATTGCAGAGCAGCAGAATGCATTGCAGCAACAGGCTTCAGATGGCTTAAATTGAAGGAAACACATTCTATACGGGCTAATTCAAAAGTGGGAGGGTAAGAAGGGCCGAGTGTGAACAGGCAACCTGCTTAAACAAACTTTCAGCTCCTGGTGTGGGACGCCTTGCCTTTTTTAAGCTGGGAAGTTGAAAAAAATGCTAAAAAGAAGGCAATAGAGTGCTATCAAGGAAAATGTATGGATATAGCTAGCCGACGTTTAGGGAACCTTTATTTTTCATACACTGTTTAAATTTTGTTTTAATGCCATGGTGATACACAATCAAATGTAGTCAGTCTTTTTTTAAAATCCCAAAGCATCTGTTCATTAAATACAGTATAACAAAGTTTTAGATGATGGAATTATTTTTATCTAAGGATAACTAATGATAACAGCTCTTAAATCTGTTAATTTTTCATTTTTGCACAAAAAAATTGTATAATTTGCATTTGCATTCATTTACATTTATAATATGTTGTTAAAATGTATTGGTGTTGAAATAATTAGTGCACACATATACCTAAAACCAGTTTATTGGATTTGGCAATTGTAGTAAAAAAATCTCATTGTCAACCAATATAATTCGTTTAATTTGAAATCAAGTGAAAAATTGATTTAAATTATTTTATTAAAACAAATTAATGGCAATTCTTTTATAAGAAGTTGCCTCAAACAAAATGAAATTGAAATACATTGTGCATTGTGAATGCTTTCTGTTGCGTTCCTTAAATACCATATTTATTCTTATGCCAAGAGACCTTGAGTATTTTTATGGTGATCAATGTATCAGGAAGATAAGGAAGAATGCTTTGGAAGCATAAGAACATAATTGCATTATTAAATGTCCTATGGTCATGCAAAGGAATATTGCATTAAGGAGGAATCTGATTTGTGATGTGTGCCATGTGTTCAATTAATGTAGCTTGCACAGCCCCGCCATATAGAGCGGGCCCCACTGCTCCCACAGCATCAGGCGTGCCAGCTCCGGCCCCGGGGGGCAGCCCACCGCAGCAGCGCCGCCCCCCCCACCGCCTCCTGTGCCCACCAAGATGAGAGTTCCGGCACCTTTTTTTTTTTTTAGAAAAAAAGCACTGCATGTGGCCTTTTGTAATTTGCAGAAGGAAACCACCACACCTGGTTTATGTTTATCTTTCAGCTTCAATTTTCAAATTTTTATACTTTTGATCTTTTCCACTTCTTTCATTCTACAATTCCTTGGTATTGCCACATCAGTTTTCCACAGTTTCTTCTTTTCAACCACAGTTAAATCTTGTTAAATCTTTGAGTTGTGATTCAAAACTTATATCAGTTTGTATTTGAAAATCTGACAATATTTTAACCTGCTCATTTTCAACTACTTTTTCAACTCTATGTTTCCATCAAAGTTTCGTTGCTGTATAATTATGTTTAATCATGTCCCTAACTATGTTATTCTCTCATAGGTATTTATCTTATTAGGGATTGCTGACTGGATGGTGCACCACATCTGGAAAAAAGGGAAAGATCCAGACAGTTTTTCTATTCCTTATCTTACTGCACTTGGAGATCTTCTTGGAACTGCCTTACTTGCGATGAGTTTTCATTTTCTGTGGCTGATTGGGGATAGGGATGGAGATGTAGGAGATTAATAAATTAATAATACCTAATTTATCCTATTAGCTGAAGATATGAGAGTAGGGACCACTTGACTTAGCATTTCATATGAAATATATTAAGAGAGTAGTTGGGTTTCATTACAGTAGCTTCAGTGTTGACACTGATATTAAACAGCCTTAACTTTTTTAAAACAATGAAAAAGTAAAATAAGAGGCTTCAAATATTTTCACACTGCAAAGGTATATTTGGGGCTGGTTGACACCATCTCATCACAGAAAAAGAAAGTTGGCCAGCGTTATGTCAGTAAATAAAATATAGTTGATAGGTAACAGAACGATGTGGTTTAACCACTGATGTATCTGCCTAATGAAATGTAGCATGCATTTCATTAGGCAGTCTGGCTATGCATTTGAAGTCATGCAATATAATGGGTTCTCAACATAAAATAGAGATAATACAAAAGATATTATTTTTGCATATCAATAAGAAAAAGATGCTCAAGTAAGATATTCAGCATGGCGTTCACTTTATTTTAGTTGCTGGCAAAAAAAGAATGGAACACCCTCTGTTCTAGAAAATTAATCAGTTAAAATAGGAAAGATGTTTCTCATAGAGATAATATAGTATGATCATGCATGGACAATAATAATGTTACATTAATGGCTGTAACTCAAAAGATACATTGACACTGTTTTCAGACATTCAAGTTTAGTCCTTTATTGTGATGTATAAAAATCAAGATATTTAAAGAAGAAGAAAAACAGCTTTTGATATGTATTGGGGAAACTACAATATAACTTCTGAAATAATAGGTGGATGTTTTTATTTTTTATTTTTAGAAATACTCATTAGAAATTTTAGTTCATCTTAGAGATTTTTTATCAAACCACCCAAAATTGCTTTGGAATCAGACATTGCCGAAATCTAAACCAGTCAGTCAATCAATCCATTAGGAATTCATGCCAATTATATACAACCAATGTTTCCTGATATGCTGCAGTTCAAAATTTTAAATTTATATTTAGAATATCATCTCATTTTCTAATGAGAAGTTGTTGCACTGAAATTAATTGCTTGTTTCTGGGAAAACATTTCCCATGTCCAGAATGTTAATGCTTGTTGAACGACTGCTCTGTAGAGTATCTTTATGATTGTCATAGGTACTCTTTAGATAGTTTCCGTGGCACATTTATGAGGAGGAGGCATCTTCCACTACACACCATTCTTCCACTACACACCATTCTGTTATTTACACACAAGAAAATCAGTACTTGTTTAAACTGTTTTTTATTTGAATGTTTAAAGATTTTTTTTTCCTTTCGATTTTGGAGAAAAGAAAAAGGTTGTAGAAAGAAGCTTTAGCATGTAGATTATTATAAGTTGTAGATTTCCTTCAGTTGTCCTGTCATTAAAAATTAATATTCAGTCAATCCTTGGCAACACAGTTTCTCACTCCCTGCACTGGAAGCCACCAGTGAGAATTTTACAATTATAATTTATAATTGTTTAATTTTCTACTAAAATCAATTACATTTGGCATCTAAGTATTTTCATTCAAATTACATGGAAATCTAAGCTGCAGAGTGATGTATTACATAAAACTGTGGTGGTAGATAAATGCTTGGGCCCAAATTTTCAGATATGGACACCGCTGTTAATACAAACACTCTTGGGCCTAGTCAGGGGTAGGCAACCTCAGCTCTTTTATGACTTGTGGACTTCAACTCCCAGAACTCTTGAGCCAGCCATGCTGAGGAGAAAGGGAGAGGTTTCCATGATGAGCCATGCTGACTCAGAAATTCTGGGAGTTGAAGTCCACGAGTCATAAAAGAGCCGAGGTTGCCTACCCCTGGCCTAGTATAATTTCTTGATCATTATCTTCATCTTAATAATTCAAAATACTGGCAACTATTTAGCTTTCTAATTGAAATTCTGTAGGTAATTTTCCCTTACTTTAATGATGCAATTTTTTCATGATGACTGGCTTGTTTATTTCTGCACTGTAGCTGGAAAGATAGGACAGAAATAAGCTTTTAGAAGTGGGAAAGAAAATTAGACTGTCCTCCTTGGTTATTTTTGTTGCCCTTAGGTTATAATCCATTAGATACTTTTCAGGAAGTAGGTGAACTCTGTGAGGCCTACTTTTCAGTACATATGCGCTGTTATCATCAAACAACATTACATACAAAAACAGTTGATGATAACCCAAAAGACACTTGGATTTAGCAATGAAGGTTTTCATTCTGGTTGAACGTTTTCATAAGGATTCATGGTCTGATGCAAAATATTGCAGTATTTGAAGAATATACAGTTCCAGGAATATATATCCTTGAAACCAAGAAAAATAAAAATAAAATTTCATCTGTTTTCAATGTAATACCCTGAATATAATGTGTGCATGCTATTTTCACTTGCTTGCCCTAGTTTTTACATGCCCATCTTAGGACTTATTGAATCAGACCAAGTTAACTATAATTAGATTATGTTCTAATTACACCAAATTATAAGGGGAAAAAAGCAATAATCAGGATGGAATAAAACTCATATGTGTGTACATTATGTATGAGGCAGTTCATTAACTTGAAAGATGAAAATGGCCCTGTATGGCTAGCTATAAGATGGTCTCAGATGTTTGCTGGAATCGTTATAATCCTTCCATTTTGATGATCTCAGTTCAGAAGGTAAGCTCACCACTCAGTCTCTCTCTTGTATAGATAGGGGCCCTGTGGCCCTACAATTCTACAATGGGCAGAAGTCATATACTAAAGAGGTACATCCTAAGCTCTAGAACACAGCCATAGTACTGAGCAGACCTCCTCACCTGACATTTATGGTATTAAGAACCTTCTGCATAAAAAACAGAGGTTGTTTGGTAGATTACTCTCCCTCCCCAACAAAGAACCTGAGTGTTAATATTTTGGATAGCAAAAATATAAGTAAAAGGTAAAGGTTCCTCCTGTCCAGTCATGTCTGACTCATTTCCATTTCCTAGCCAAAGAAGTCAGCATTTTCCAAAGATGCTTCTGTGGTCATGTGGCCGGCATGACTATTACTGTGGATAGGACCTCTCAGGCAAATATAACAAATGTTGCTAGGCAAAGCACTGGGACAGTCATAAGCACAATTATACATTTGTTAAAAGCTAGGAGAAAAAGCCAGTTTGGCACTAGATTTTTTTCAACGATTTTACATATTTTTTTCAATTTCACCTATAATTTCAGAATTTCATTATATAATATGGTAGTGCTTCAGTTTGAAGAAGACACACAGTTGTGCAGATTATCTGTAGACATGGGAATGGCTTTACAGTCTTAGTCTGGAAGTGCTGAGTCTAGCACAATGGAGTCATTGGAAATCTGCTGTAGCAATTAAGTGTTATTCTGGGTGTTATTCTCATGGTTTTCTAGAGGTTTTTGGTGGTACCTGTCTTCCACGTTGTTGGAGGCTTGTATGCCAAGGATGGAGCATGCATGTGAAATTTGTCCAATGGTTTGAGGTCCACTTGGTACAGAGTCCAGGACTCCCAACATATAGGAAGGAAAGTATATCCACTAACAAAGAAATTTGGCACTGTAAATGAGAGATTCTTTAGATCATCTGAGACATTATGGATTCCTGAGGAAATTTGTGACATTGATTCAGCTACTCAATGATGGAATGATAGGACAGGCTTTTTTTAAACAAAGGTGCATTGGCTACATTTGCCACTTTCAATGGGGTAAATTAGGGTTGTGTGTTAGTGCCAATCCTACTCAGTCTGTTCTTGTATGTTGTCATATGCTGTCCAGGATCTGAAGGAGGGAGTGTATATCCGGGGCTAATTAGTTAGTTTTGACCTTTGCTGCTTGAATGCAAGGATGAGGTGCCTTCATACAGTCATTCATGAAACCATCTTTGCTGATGACTGTGATCTCCTGGTGCACAAAAACAGAGACCTACAAATTCTCTGTTCTTCAGCCTGACTGTCAGCTTGAACAAAACAGTGCTAGCCTATGCCAAATACCAAGCCAGTAGGACCAAGAATCACTGGTGATGACAGCCAACTGACAAGTATAAGTAGCTTCAAATCCTTGGGATGCATCATCTTGAGTGATGGGTCTTTGGATCAGCAAGGCCAGCTGGTCCCTGAGGTGGCTGCATACTAGAGTGCCTAATCAACACAGCATCCATATCTCCACAAAGGTAAAAGCCTACAGGTGCCCTCATTATAGTTTATGTAAAAAGAGGAAAATAAACTGGGTAAGAGGCATAGTAGATCTCTATCTTAATTGTCCAGAAAATAGAATGCATTTCAAATAAAACATGCATAATTGACTAACAGTCTATTTTAACTGATCTAGATTAAGCAGACACAATTGATACTTTCTGTCTCATTACTTCTGGAGTGCAAAACCATGGCTTTCCAAATGGATGGGTAGGCTATGAGTGAATTATAGTCCCATTAATAGGGACAAAGGAAATACATACAGTGTTCATTGTAGAGTCAGTTTAAATTAAAATATAACTACTTAAAATAATAAAATAGAACTTATCACTGTCCACTTGGTCATTTATGGAGTAGGAGTGATAGCCAAATACTATTTCTCCTCTATATTTTAGATGCTGTTAATGTAATAATACAAAGTAATTATATTTAAATGGGAAGTTCCCCAACCTACTGGCTAAGAACTCTAGGGTTTGCAGGCCAACACACTTGAAGAAACCAGGTTGTTATGTTTACTCAATTGCCATTTGCAAATAGAGCATCTGTAATACAACCACATATATATATATTTGAAGTATATTGTTAAGATGCTGGACTTATAGACCGGAAGATTGGTCTAAGTATGATGAGTGAGCTCCCTTTCTTGCCCCAGCTCCTGCCACCCTAGCAGTTGGAAAGCATGAAAATGCAAGTAGATAAATAGGTACCACTTTGGTGGGAAGGTAACAGAGTTCCTCTCCACGGTGTGTATAGTCATGTTGACCACATGACCACGGAAGCATCTTTGGAAAATGCTGGCTTCTTTGGCTAGGAAATGGAGCTGAGCACTACCCCTAGACTCAGACATGACTGGAGAGGAAAAACCTTTACCTTTTACTTATATTTTTGCTATCCAAAATATTCATACTCAGGTTCTTTGTTGGGAAGGGAGAGTAATCCACCAAACAACCTGTTTTATTGCAGAAGGTTCTTAACACCATACATGCCAGGTGATGAGCGCCATCTCCTGGGAATCACTGTTAGTCAGAGAAACCTGTATTAGATTAAATAGCTACTGAAGAGCATTGAAATCGTGTTCAGCTGTTCCAGTCTTTAAAGGATGTACAGTATTGTTTAGTACAATGTATCTGTAGTGTAGAAAATTTATTTCAGACAACTTTTTACAAACAAGATTGCCCACCCCCTTCCATCCCCCAATAATTCAGCTGTGTTAAAGAAAACTCAGCCATTTACCGGTACTCATACCTTCTAGTTTCCCCCTATCTTGTGGTAATTCTGAACATTAGCCTGACAAACACTTGATCAAAGACCCTTTTAATCAGAGCAGGAATTCTACTCCCTTTTCAGTCACAATAAATAAGACAGATGAAAAATGTAAATAAAAGTATTCAATTTATTCTCCCCATAGTATTTTTTCTCCTGTCCAGTGAAACAGCTTTGTGGATAAAAATCACTCTGTTGCATCATAAATAGTCCTCTAGTAGTTGCTTACCCAGTTGTGCATCTCGTAAGTAAAAAATAAAATCGAAATTGCAAACTACCATAACTCAACATTTTGCAGTGCCATTCATCAAAGATATTTTTTTCACCTTTATTGTAATGAATCAATCAATCAGGTGAATTGGTTTAAAACAATTTGTAGTCCATAATTTACTCATTTTGTCACAATTTGCCAATTCAGACCAGAGAGAGACAGAGAGAGAGAGAGAAAGAGAGAGAGAATGACTACCATCAGAAATTTGTCATCCATGGATTAGATCTTTTATCACACTTCAATAGAATATTAATGTGATAACAAAAACCAAATATTTCAAACAAAAGTATCAATAAGCAAGGTTTTAAATAGGCATTGATTTATGAACACCTGATGAAAATTCTGTAGGAAAGATAAAAAGAACCGTTCATTACATAATTCATTGAATTCATTTCCTCATTATGTCTTCTAGGTTAGACATGCTTTGCCTATAATTCAGAAGAACTGCTTTGAACTTCACAGAAACACAGTATCTCTCTGTCATTCATTAAAGAATGATATTCATTAAAGAGATCCCTTCCAGCCCTATGATTCTATGCTTCTAAAGCATCCACACCTTTTGTAAGCAACCTGAGAACCTGGGGGAGCTACTGTTTAATGAATAACAGAGATTTTGCAATTGTGCCTGCACATGGTTCAAAGCCATTCTTCTGAAACATTTTTGAAACTTATGGAGTACCATCTTCAGGAAAAGCAGCTGTGTGCCTCTGCATTATTAGTTGCTTGGTATAAACATGGGAGAATGCTATTACTCCCCTGTCCTGCTGGGAGAGTAAGAGAAATGTAACATATGCTTCTGTGCAACTGACACTAAATTGGATTTTCAGGAATCTTTAAAACTGGTTATTTTTACTGCTTTAAAAGTTCTAAAATCAGCTTATTACATTATGGCCAATATTTTCTAAATTGGAAGCAAGTAAGGTAATATCTTCCAGAGGTCTTAAACTTCACTTCCAACCAGCACTTCAAGAGGTCTTGGAGCTGTAGCCCCAAACATTTGTAGAATCTTAGATTGTCAAGTCTTGACAATGTCAAGATATGTAAGAGGAAATGCTGAAAGGATGTTACTTCTGAAGGATCTCAAAATCAGCAACTGCATTCTAAGAATATCAATCAAGCTTGTCTGAAGACAGTTCTCCCCAAGTTTGTACAGTATGTGCAAGTTCCCATCAGAGGGAAGAACACTTTAGACCACGTGTACTCTAATCTGAAACAGGCATACAGAGCATTCCCTCTCCCCCACCTGGGTACATCCGACCACCTTTCACTCCTGTTTTGCCCAAAGTATGTCCCTCTCAGGAAAAGAACCTAGGCAGTCACGAAAAGGGTCAAAACCTGGCCAGTGGGTGTTCTCAGTCAGTTGCAGGACTGCTTTGAAACCACTGACGAGTGTATTCGAAGATCAAGAGCTGAATGCATACACGGATGCTGTAGTCTCTTATATTAAAACATGCACTGATAGTGTAACAACAGAAAAGTGCATTAGAGTTTGCGGGAACTGGAAACCCTGGATGACTGCAGAGGTATGAACACTCTTGAGTGCCCGGGATTCTGCCTTTAAGGCAGGGGACAGGGACACATACAGAGAGGACAGGGCAAATCTTAGAAGAGGCATTAGGGTGGCGAAACAGCAATATAAACACAAGGTGGAGAACCACCTAGCAGACAACAATCCGAAGCAAGTGTGGCAGGGACTGCAGCACTTAACCAACCACAAGGGCAGTACAAGGAACACGGTTAATACCGATGCCTTGTTGGCAGAGGAGCTGAATATCTTCTTCGCTCGCTACGAGGTGAAAAGACCAGACTCCGTAGCCTCTGCTGGCTGGCCGCCTGATTTTCAGCAACTCACCCTGTTTGAAGACCATGTGAGAACTGTATTGAAGGCTGTGAATCCCAGCAAAGCCGCAGGCCCAGATGGGGTGCTGGGGATAGTGGTTAAGAACTGTGCCAACCAATTAGCAGAGGTCCTGACAAGGATCTTTAACATCTCCTTGCAAACGGCATGTGTACCATCATGCTTGAAAGCAGCTACCATTGTCCCAGTCCCAAAGAAAACTGCAGTTGAGTGCCTGAATGACTACAGACCTGTTGCAGTAACGTCTGTAGTCATGAAATGCTTCGAAAGACTGGTTCTCCAACATCTTAGGACATACCTCCCACTGGATTTCGACAAACATCAATTTGCCTACAGGGGGAACAGGTCGACAAACGATGCCATAGCTACTGCTTTACACTCTGTAGCAAGTCATCTTGAGAAACCTGGAAGCGATGTCAGGATGCTTTTTGTTGATTACAGCTCAGCTTTCAACACCATTTTGCCAAGCATTCTTACTGAAAAGCTGACTGACTTGAAATTTTCCCCCTCCATCTGCGATTGGATTCAAGACTTTCTCAGGGACCGGTTACAAACAGTGAGGGTCGGGTCTGCTTTATCCATCCCCCCTGAAGCTTTGCACCGGCTCGCCACAGGGCTGCATGCTTAGCCCCTACCTGTACTCATTGTTCACATATGATTGTGTATCATCCGACCCATCTACTGCGATAATTAAGTTTGCAGATGATACTATCGTAGTGGGTATTATTACAGGTGGGGATGAGACAGCATACAGGGGGGAGGTACAAAAACTATCCATATGGTGTTGCAACAACAACTTGCACCTGAACATCGGCAAGACGAAAGATATGGTGCTAGACTTCTGGAGGAAAAAGGAGGAACCTGCCCCACTTTACATCGGGGGGGGCTGTGTGAAGAGAGTTTCCTCGTTTAAATTCCTGGGAGTCTACCTCTGTGAAGATCTTACCTCGAAAGTTAATACAACCCAGGTGGCCAGAAAGGCCCAACAGAGACTTCACTTTTTCAGGGTCTTGCAGAAGAACAGGGTAGAACAACGGCTAATGACCCTCTTTTACGAGTCTACTATAGAGAGCGTCTCGTACTGTATTGTGGTTTGGTATACTGATCTGACAGCCGTGGATAGGAAAGCATTACAGAGGGTGGTGAGCACAGCACAAGACATTGTGGGCTGTCCCCTGACACCACTGGATGACATCGCCAGGGCTCGTTGCCTTGGAAGAGTGAGGAAAATTCTCAGGGATGACTCACACCCTGGTCGGTATCTCTTTACTCTCCTACCATTGGGTAGGAGATATAGGAGTATAGCCAGCCGTACCAACAGGCTGAAGAACAGCTTTTATCCATAGGCTGTTAGGCTTTTGAACGGGAAATAATTTTATAAACTTTATGTATGATTGACTCGCGAGGCCGGTGTGTTGTGCAATTAGCTCACATGGTGTAATAAGATAGAGGGTTTGTGTCACTGTGAGTTGGGGGTGGGGGCACGAAGGGAGGCTCAGCCAATCTCAATGTATACATGGTTGTACTTTGACAATAAAGGTTCATTCATTCATTCATTCAATATCAGTTCTCAGACAGCATTCACGATAGTGGTTCATAATGAGAATTACTTCAATTGGTTGTTGACACTGCAGTCCACAATACCTCTTCTTTATAAGATTGTCCTACATGGGATGGTGGATCAATCACTGCAGCTTCAAAGAATTATGGAAGATATGCTAGCAGATTTGGCATTGCCCCAAAGAATGCTAAGTTTGTTTATTTTGAACAGAACACCTACAGCTTACACAATCAGGTGTGTGTGAAAGTCATGGACATTACCTGCTGGCAGCTGGTTGCTCCTCCTTGCTATTACACCCCTTTACCTGCTTACTTTTGGGAAGGTGATATGAGAAGGGGGTGATAAACACTTTCCACAAGCCAGTGAATGAATGAACTGCTGCAGGCCTGCTGCCCAGGTCACTTCACCTCTGTCTTCAGTTTCAAAACTGTCACCAGATCCCTCTCCCTCTGCTCCTGCAGTTTTACACTCAATGTTTGAATCTTTTTCCTCTTTCAAAAATGCTGAGCTTTTTGACCTGCTGGTCAGCTGCTGAAACAAACATCTCAAATCCTCATGCTAATTGTGCAGCTTTTCAAGTCCCAGTTCCTTTTACCAACAAAATTGAAACTGAACATTTGTCTGAGCTGATAAGGTTAGTACAACCCTAGGTTGCTCTCCCAACTATTGGTGATGGCTGCAATTTTTGGATGTTATTCATTAAAGCCATTGGACCTTTTTCAAACTTTTGCATGAGCTAGGCCTGGAAGTCTGAAAAATGTCAGGCTACTTTAAAGAACAGCAAAAATGCTGTACCTTCATGAAGCACTTCTTCCCAATCATTTTTCAAAGCACTATCAGCTATAATGAGTAATTTATAGTACATTTCAGTGAACCATATGGATGAAGGATTACAGTCCAAAATTAAAGTCAGTATTATATAGATTAATATATAGGAGTAATTTCCATGCTTTCTTACAGACTAAAATTTCTCCAGTCAGATTGGCATTAAAATCATGTCGTATCACACTGTGATCCAGTAAGTGACCATATGAATGGACAAGCCATTCTACCAAAGCCTTTGGGTTATTGCAGAAATTTATGGGCCATCCTGTTTCAAGTAAGAAGATGTCTTGGACAAGACAAATGACTGTGCTGCACTTGAGTAAAGTTACCTGTGAAATAAGAGCAAGCTTCCAATCTGCACTGGAATGATGTCACTGTAAAAGGAATGTGTTTAATACTTTTTGCCATAGAAATACTTGGATTCTTCTCTCCAAAAAATAACAAAGGCAATCACAGCTTTATATATTTGCCACAGATTTTTAAGTTTGCTAAAAACACACACAACAGAATCTGGTAAGAGTTGTATTTCTGAAATCCACTAAGGTATGGTTTTATGTGAAGGGACGCGGTGGCTCGGTGGGTTAGGACGCTGAGCTTGTCGATCAGAAGGTCGGCAGTTTGGCGGGTCAAATCCCGAGTGCCGCGTAACAGAGTGAGCGCCTGTTACTTATCCCAACTTCTGCCAACCTAGCAGTTCGAAAGCACGTAAAAATGCAAGTAGAAAAATAGGGACCACTATGGTGGGAAGGTAACAGCGTTCTGTGCACCTTTGGTGTCTAGTCATGCCGGCCACATGACCACGGAGACGTCCTCGGACAAGCGCTGGCTCTTCGGTTTTGAAATGGAGATGAGCACTGGCCCCTAGAGTTGGAAACGACTAGCACGCATGTGCGGGGGAACCTTTACCTTTACCTTTACTATGGTTTTATGTATAGTTCAGTCTCATCCTCCACATAAATACTACAAATGCAAAATATTCATATTTAGATCAGGAAGCTAAGCTGGATTTTCAAAACCATTACTGTAATCATTTGGGATATGTTGATGTACATGTTAATAATAATATTAGGGTTATCCTCCAATTAAATCAATCTCAGTGTCAGTATCCTTACCAAGCCCTGGTTCCCACAGAAAACAAGTGGTAGACGTCAAGGTGGCTGCCAAAAAACCGGAATGGTCTGACAAGCATTTAATCACAGCAAACAAAGTTAGCGCTGGGAGTCGTTTCCTCCCAGCACCTTACATACATTCCTCCCCACCAGCTTTACCCCCACCACACACACACCTAACCAGCATCTGGTGGCTAGTGTTAAGAACAGCGATGCAGGCCTCTGGCTCTCTTCTCTGTTCAGCTGTTCGGTACACACTGCTGGGTGACGCATCAGCTGCTCGTTGGACGCGCAGCTGCTCAGCTGTTCAGCGGCTCTGCGTTTGGTAATAGTTCAGGTAAGGCTGCCCCTGGCTTCTTCCCGGGCATTGTCCTTGCCACTGGCCTCTGCTGGCCTCCTCCCTAATGCCTCCCCACTGGCTTCCTCCCGGCGGTTGTCCTTGCCGCTGTTCTCCTCCCTAAGGCCTTCCCGTGCCAAATAGCTGTCTGGCGGCCCAGCCGATGAGCCGCTCAGCCATTCAGTGATGTCACTGGCCTCCTCCCAGGTATCGTCATCTCCCCCCCTCCCGTCAATGTCGAGCCCATGGGGCTTGACACTCAGTTTATTAACCCATGCTTTTAATTCACTGATTAAATTTTTATTTATTTGCATATAAATCAATAGTTCTGAAGCAAAATAATTCTTCAAATGTTTTAGACAATGCATGTAGGCACTGCTTAAAAGCACAGAAAGAAAAAGTATTTTTTCCTAAGATGCTTGCCATCTACGTTTAGAGAGGAACCTTTATTTAAAATTATCAAGTTTAAAATGTTTCTAGCTAATTAATTGGGAGCACCTTTCAGTGAATTGATTACAATCATTTGTTCAGTCTGTGATGACTCCCCCCCACACGCACACACTTCCCCAGACACCTCTCCAGATGTCAGCTCGGAGGAAGATGAACCAGTTCCAGGCATGTCTGGACGGGAGTTGGTTAATGGCTCCGAGCAGCTGTCTGAGAGGGATTTGGCTGAAGCACAGCTGCAGCAAGAACAGCCCTGAGGCTTCAGGTGGGGAAAGTATGCAGCTTCAGCTGGTCAGTGATGAGGAAGAGGAACTGCCTTCTGCACCTGATCCAAGTACACCTAGGGGAGAGAAGGTCAGCCAGACTACTCATGAGGAAAAAGCCTTGCCTTTCTTGATGGGCTGTACCAGAAGCTGGAAGCAATAGTGGGAATATCATGTTCATTTCCTAGCTGTGTGTTTTCTGGTTGTTGTAATTCTTGCCTTGCTTTGGATTGACACCTTGCCTTGCCTTGGATCATGCCTTGTTAACTCTGGAATTTTCTTGCTGTGTGAACCCTCTTGTACTGTGGATTTAATTTTGCCTTGTGGGTTTATTTTGATTGGGAAGCTTTCAAGTGCTTTGTGGACTCATTGGCCATTGCTCTGTGGACTAGCATTGGTCTGCTTGTGGCTTGACATAATTGGGACAGTTCTGAGGTTTTGATGAAAGGAGTTGTGGGAGAATATTAATAAACCTACTAAACCAAGGTTACATGTGTGTGTGAGAGAGAGGGACAGCACACTAATCAACTATTTAAGAGAACTGGGATCCTAAATAATGTTATTACTACAGCTATTTATAAAAAATCATCATTATTATACATCTTGAAATCAAGTAGGAATGCATAAATAATTTTTACATGACCAGCTTGGTAGAAGTTTGAATATACTTCTCTCTACACCATATAGTCACATTTCATTCAGTCACAGACTTTGTGTGTGTGTGTGTGTGTGTGTGTGTGTGTATACGTGTACATACTTATATGTGAAAATCAGAATTTCTTCTTCCCAATGTTAAAAGATAACATCATAATATCACTTTCTTTACAATTAATTATTGTTGAGATCAGGAACTGAGATAAGATTGCATTACTGCAGGATTTTTTTTCTCCCATTATTCTTAAATATAGATACCCACATAAAAGAAGGTTAGGTATTATTTAATATTGCACTCTCTGCAATGAATCTTTTTAAATTTTGCTGTAACTCAGAACACGATACAGGCTTTTTCAAGAACACCACCCGTCAATTGCAGATTATTCTTTGCTGTGATATGAAATTTAGCGTTGTGGTGTCATTTAAATCTGTGGGATGTAAGGGGCCCATTCTTTCCCTTTCCCCTTTTGTGGATTTATTTTCTCCAAAGACCCAAGCTGGGGAATGACAGATGCAAACAGCAGTGTATAGATCTGAGAAATCCTGTATAGGTACCATCTCGTTCTATTGCTCAGATATATTATGGAGCAAAGGAAGTGATTGTGCTTAACTGAATAGGAAAATACCCAATATTCTTTGGTATTCTGGCCTGTCTCAGATTCTCTGAAGAAAAATCCTAAGTCTCATTCATAGGAAAAAAACACTGCAGTATTTTTTTATGTCCAAACAGTCAATTGGATCCTTAAGAATGTTCTGTCTCTAAAAAGTTTGCGTTTGATGATTGGATGAAGCCTTGCATATGATAATTTAATCAGATGAATTTCCTATTGGACTTTAGATTTCCTCTAAAGCAGACATGTCAAACACAAGGCCCGGGGGCCAGATCCGGCCCGCGAAGTGGTTTCATGTGGTCCGCGAAGCCATCCTGGAAACAGTGAGGGAATGGCCCTCACTGCCTTGGCCCTGGCCCAGAGACCCTCCTTCTGCCAGAGACCCTCAGATCTGTCACACTCCTGCCCAGGCCCCCACACCCACCCTGGCCATACCCACCCGGCCCCCTGAGGGCAACCGCAATGCTGATGCGGCCCTCAATGAAATTGAGTTTGACACCTCTGCTCTAAAGGTACCTGGGAGTTACAGGTAACTCTCAATAGTCTCTGACTTGGTTGTCTCCTTTAAGGGACAAGAGACTGAGTCATTCCATCACATTCCAGAACATTTCCTTCCTTCTCCTATTGGTATTGGGAATGCACAAATGTATGACATTTTAATGGTCTAAATCAGAGGTCCCCAACCTGTGGGCTGCCACTACGAAAATTGGGCACTGCACGGCAAAAATGGGGCACTGCATGGTGAAAACGGGGCGTTGCTAGTGTCATGTGCACGGTAACACTGCCCCTTTGCATCATGCATGCTCGCGGCTCCATTTGTTTGTGCGTGCATGCGCGTAAGATGCTTCCTCCTCCCTTTCCCTTCAATCCGCCAATTGAGAAAGGTTGGAGACCTCTGAGACAAAATGCACGTATCTTTATATGTCTTGCAAAGCAGAGAATAAGGAGGTGCCCAAATCCATAAATCAATTGTAGCCCTTGAGCCTTACTGCCCATTGCAACATTTCCAATTTTATGAGCACATTTATCCTCCCCACCCCGCACCCCATAATAAAATAATATTATGGCAGAGGAAAACTCTCAGCAATAAGAACACAAGAAACTTTTCTTTCTTTTCTTTTTTTTGCCTAAACAGCATTGCATTTCAGCTTTTAATGAGGAATCTATTCTGTAAGCATAAATAACCTAAAGGCTCGGATTTATTAAGAATGCAAAAAAAAAGAATTAAAAAAATAAATCAGGGCAAAAGGAACATTTCCACCCCAAAACAGTGTAGCACTTACTTGTCACATCTAGAGCTATTGTCACTGCAATTTTCTTGCCCTGCAAACAGGGCTGTCCTTTCTTACCAACCATTTAAATAATAAATTTCCAACTATGCTGCTCGCAGCATTACTAACAAAAGAGGAAAAAAATATTAACTTACAAAATATCCAATTCTTCATACATAATTATGACAAATAAACATTTTAAATTAAACAGCTTTCTTTCTTTCTCTGGGTATCAACATTTCATTCCAGTTTCAGGTAGCTTGGCACTGAGTAATTGAACATTAAAAAATCAAGTTTGTAGACTTCATACAGCTGTGTTTGGTGCTCTGAACTGATGTTCTGGAAGAACTCTGTAGTCATTTCATCAGTAGTTCTTGTAGACTTTGCATAAGTGGGGAACTTGAGATAGTTTCCTACTCCTGCTAGTTGAAGAATGTAGTTGGAATCCTCCTCAAGAGTCTCATACTTCCCTATGAGGTCATAATGGATGTGACAAGGATGGCACAGAGAAAAGACAGTTTGCCAGTGTTCGTTGAAGGGCTCCTCTCTTTGAGTTTGCGGGTCTATGAGGTAAGCCACAAACTCTTCAAATTTTACATCATCACCTTTATGCAGAGCCTCCTGCGTTGCATTTTTCCTTTGGCGCTTCACAATTTTGGTACCATATCTCTTGTGAAAGGAGGTGTTATATTTTTGGGTAAATTTGTTTCTGTAGGCTGACACCAGTCTCTCAAAAGGCTCACGGACAAATAAAAACTTCATGTAGTTTTTCAAGCGATGGTTGATCTCTGGGATGCTGTACTGGTTGAGTGTTTTCAAGTTTGATGAGACATGTGCTTCATTTGCTGGTATCTCCATTGGATCGGTGTATTTTCCTCTCCCAGTCAACACCATCATGACTCTTTTCCAGTTGGTACAGGCCACTTTGGGGACATAGCAATAAATCAATTCATGATCTTCATCGACCACTAAATGTTTGAGATCATTAGGTGTTAACACACGACGCTTCTTGCTGGACATGCTGTTGGCTCGGCATGTATCTGTCACTTGATCCCTCCGGATTTGATGAAGGATTGCCGTGCTGGATAATTCCAACTATGTAAATAAAACACAAATAAAGACAATTTAGTACTGTTTGGAAAGACTTATTCCATCTTGTTATTTATATCTTCTGTTATCCTTGTTGCTAAGGCCCACCAAAGTGGTACACTACTACAGATCTGAAAGATATCCTAGGCAGAAATTGAAGAGCTACTTCTAATTCTCTTCTATACATATTCTTCTTCTGTTTTATTGACACACAAAACTTCTTTTACCACTTTGAAATAAAATAGTTACTAAAAATGCACTTTCCTTGAAAACTAGTGGCTTGTTCAAGAGCCACCTACCCAGTCTTCTATGTGCAAAACCAACATTACAACTTAAGGATGATGCTGAATCTTGTACTTTATAGGCATACTCTTTAAATGCAGTCTACAGATCATACATTACAGTTGTTGTTGTTAACTGCGAAGTCGTGTCCGGCCCATCGCGACCCTATGGACAACATTCCTCCAGGCCTTCCTGTCCTCTACCATACATTACAGTACACCTTTTGAAATTCTACTAAGAAAAAGGGTTCAGTTCTTTTGTGTACCTCTGTTCTAAAAGAACATTTTGAAGGCGACAGCATTTTATCAGTTGCTACATTACACTCCAGCTAGGAACACAGCAGACAAATTTGCATGTAATACGCTCTCTTTCCATCCTTTTTCTCCCCTGTGCTGGATTTTGATGCATCTGTGGTTTATCAATGCACAATTCCCCATCACCTTCAAATTGTGAAATAGATTTTATACTGGGCTTCAAATTAGGATCAGATCCTGACTCATTTCCAGTCTCTAGTTAATAAATAAACCATTGTTTACCTATGTGGAAGTAATGGAAATTGTGGTTTGATTAATTCTACATGTATTGGAATCTGCCTCAGGCAGTAAAGAAGGATGATGGATAAAGAAAGACTATAAGTAAAAGACCCCTTCTTTGGTCAGATCAAGTTGCTATCCCTGTTATAGCTAAGATATCATATTGGAGAGAAGGGTACCGAGTATCTGGTTCTGCAGAAATGTGAAATGGCATTTACCAGAACTTAATGTCCTTTCAAAGCATTCTACCTACAATAATTGTATTTCTTAATGAGTGCAGAAAATCCATATTTTTCAAAAATTGCCAAGAAGATTTTTTGCTTTCAAGCAAGAATGACAATGATTTTCCTACAAGTTTGCCCTAGAAATCCTACAATCAGAAATCTAGTGTCTCTATGGATGGATGTTCCTCTTGCAGATAGGATAATTGTGGCTGTTATCCTAGCCATGCCCAACCTACAGAGACACTTATAGCCATAATGACAAGTGAAGCTACAGATGGAAGCAAACACATTTTATTGGCTCCTAAGGACAATGCAGTCGTATAACCTAGTACCAAAAATATTTCAGTCTACCTTGGTGAAACAAGGCAAAATAAATCTTTCCCTTATTCTAAAAAGACTTCTTCCTGCAAGTCTAGTCAAACTCATTTTGAAAGAAGAACAAAACTTGGTGTGACCTTTGCTGCTGAGAACAGGAGGAGGACACTTGTTTTCCAAACACCTTTGAAAATGAGCACAGTATGTGTGCTTCTGCTGTTGATATGTATCTCAGCCTAAGATTAATTGTTTTGTCTGGTTGGCAGTGACCTTGGCGTGTGAAATAAAATATGTGGAAATGCACCAAAGGAATTTTAAAATATGCTTCCCAGAAGTAGTTTTGTTTTCTATCAGTGCTGGCTTCTGAGACCCACATCAAATAGGGCAAGCACGAGTTGGCTTTTAACATACTATTTGCTTATTATATTCTTTATTACTAGATGGATATACTTAAGGTAAAGGTAAAGGTTCCCCCGCACATGCGTGCTAGTCGTTTCCAACTCTAGGGGCCGGTGCTCATCTCCGTTTCAAAGCCGAAGAGCCAGCGCTTGTCCGAGGACGTCTCCGTGGTCATGTGGCTGGCATGACTAGACGCCAAAGGCGCACGGAACGCTGTTACCTTCCCACCGTAGTGGTCCCTATTTTTCTACTTGCATTTTTACGTGCTTTCGAACTGCTAGGTTGGCAGAAGCTGGGATGAGTAACAGGCGCTCACTCTGTTACGCGGCACTCGGGATTCGACCCGCCAAACTGCCGACCTTCTGATCGACAGGCTCAGCATCCTAACCCACTGAGCCACTGCGTCCCTTATGGATATACTTACTAAGGATTTTTGTAGTTCCAAATTGGAGCAATTTTCTTTTATAGGATAGGAATACATTCTTTTTTCCTATTTTATTCCTCTAATCCTTGACACACTACAAACACACTACAAGTTTTCTGGGTAGATTGCTTAGTTAGTTAAGATATCGCAGCAAAAAACAACAACCCTGTAATACACTGGGATATAGCACATGGATGTTCCAAACTATAAAAAGCCTTACTGTTTATTCTGTTTTCCCCAGACATACTCTTAATACTCAAATTATCACTGCTCTAAATCCACATTATCCTTAAACATAAAATTAGGTCTAATATTACCCATTTCCTTGTTATTTTTTTAATGGCTGAAGCACAACTTCTTGCTTTTTCAACATTCAGTTAATTTATCTGAGCAATTAATACCAAATAATGAAAACAATCTCACCTATAGAGAAAATTAGTCCACTGAAAAATTGACTTACGCTGATAGATGATTCCTGGATGACAACTTTCACCACAGGGAAGTAGCTTTACTGAACGGTTCATTACCAAATATATCTGGTACAAATACTGTAGTTCCTCATCTAGTTTCATTTTAGTACACATGCATCTTATTTTTTCATTATATTGGAAAGTTATCTATAACAGTGTGAGAATAATTTTGAGGCTGCAACCAAGCTGATGGTCATATAAGAGAAATTTGATTCCATATCAGGAATTTAATTTCAGAAAGCATCTCGAACTTGCAAGATCCTGTCACAGCACTATAATCTTAGAATGAAAATAACTTTGCTTTTCTGATCTGGACTACCTTAAAGGGCTGACTATAACCTACCTTCCTTTTCCTCCTTCCTTCCCTCATCTGAAGAGGACTATTTAAAATTCCACTGATTTGCCAGGAATGAATGAACGCGCAAACATTCATAAACATTCCCATACCATTAATAGGCTTCATAATTTACACAACCAAAGTCTAATTGCAGCAGGAATTTAACCATTATATACTACCAATAGCAATCAATATCTTTCCTATTTTTCCTTAATTAATACTCATTGTGTTGTGTTATTTTATTCCTTTGCATTGTGTTATTTTATTCCTTTGATCTGAAAGTTAAGTTTTCATTTAAAATAAAGTGCCATGCAAATTCCATCAAGGTCCTGGAATCATATTTTCATGATTTGTAGCCCCACCTCACCCTCCAGTTTTACATTTTGTTCCTGCTGAGGTGTCTGTGTAACCTTGAGCTTGTTGTTGCCATATGTGACTGGCATTCCTAATATGTGTATGAGACAACTGACCTAATAGAGCTTTTATCCAAAGTCTTAATGACAACAAATTAAGAGTCACATTGTAGCATATCCTCTTTTTTGGATGCTGACATACCTAGAGACCCTTAATTTGCAATTGCAAATTAATTGCAAATTACTTTTAGCAGATCTGCTGATTGAAACTGCACTGCAACAATGCTAACTTTTAAAGCATTTTGAAAATAATGTTTAATAATAATTGTTTTTTTATCGGCTTGCTGTTTTTTAATCTTGCCGTATGCCGCTCAGAGTCACCTTTTTGCAAGATAGATGGATAGATATGAACGTGCATCAATATGCTTAAGCGTTTTTGGCAAGCATTTTGAAACTAATGTTTAATAATAATTGTTTTTTATCTGCTTGCTGCTTTTTAATCTGGCCGTATGCCGCTCATAGTCGCCTTTTTGCAAGATAGATCTGATAAATACATAAATAAACATTCTCAATATCTTTAATAGCTAGGGACAGATGTCTCTTCTCAGCACTTTTATGACATAATCCACTACCAGTAGCAAGAAGAAGGCAGGTGTGATACATGTACGGGTAGTCCTTGACTTATGACCACAATAAAGACCAAAATTTCTGTTACTAAGTAAGAAATTGTTAAACTGAAACAGAGGCTTTTGCTCAGCTACTTATACAGTTGGCCACTAGGCGGCGGCCAATAGGTTTAAAGGAACCCATTCCCACCCCAAATCATACAATGATCTTCTTGGAGACAGCAAGTCTGGCTTAGCCAGTGGCCGTTACACAGACACCCCAATTGAGCAACCTTAAGCAGCATTCAAACAGACACGTGAAACAGTTCAAGTAAAATCCCAATACATTACACTAACCATTACACCACTACAGCTCACAAAGCAAAAGAGGAAGTGGATGTTGACATCAAGCAGAAGGTAAGGTTCCCCTGGGTTTCTTAGAATATACTACCAGTGCAGATGGTAAAGATGGGAGCAGCATACTGGTTCAGTGAGATTCCAAAAACAAAATACAATGGCTGCATCCTGGGGAGGATTGTCTTAGGTACTGGAAATAAGTATTTTACCTTGTTAAACTGTATGAAATGTGAAGAAAAATAGAGAATGTTTTGGCCTGGTAGAAAGCAATGCTCACATCTTTTCCAACATTTAGTTTGACTGAATACTAATATGTCAGTTCAATATTAAGTCAGAGTCATTTATAAAGAAACAATGTGCAATGAATTTTAAGATAAATATTTAGCAGTCCAAGCCAAGCATGGAAAATCCACACATAGCTTTCCAAAATCTTTGGTGTAGCTCCAAGAAGTCCCCCAACCATTTCTATTAAATTAATTTAGTATAATAAGATGGTGAAATTAATTGTATATAGTCATATTAACTGTCAGCAATAATTTAAGATTAATTAAAATTTAATTACATCAAATTCTATTGTCCTCCACCATCCAATTTTTTTTGTAGTGTTCCCCCCAGCACATATGTGGCTAATCGGAAGTTAAACCCCATCCTGAGCTTCACAAAAGTATTCTGTTTTTCAGAGTATTTACTCATCCTTTCTGTTTTGCTAAGAGTTAACCTCTTAGTGTACCCACAATCAAGTGATGGGTATGCTAATTCAGAGTGGTTGTATTTTCTCTGACTTGCCAGACCAAACTTTGTTTCTCCTTGAGAAAAGATAACTGTCATGAGCTGGAGTGGAGAAGTGCGATAGATCTCTTCAAATACCTGAAACAGATGAAGGTCAAGACCTGACTTCTACTTTTTAAGCATGTAGGATATAAGCTAATGGATGGGCTAATAGGTTTAACTTACAGGAAGAGAGCCTCTAAATAGATATGGGGAGGGGGGGGACTATTAATAAGAGTAATTCAAGAAGTAAATTGCCCAGAGAAATAGTGAACACTATTTCTAGATGTGTTCAGGATAAAGGTGAACATTCATTTGCTGAGGTAGCTTTGATCTGGATGCTTGGAAGATGGAGGTGGTAAAATACTCTTCCAATTCCATGGTTCCCCATTTGTCTGACTATAAAATAGCAGTCTTGGCAGCTGCCCTTTCTGTGCAGGTGATATTAACATTCTGAGGTCAAACCTCCCTTCTGTTGCTTTTCAGTGATTATGATCCTTGAAAGATACTGCTTAGATTCTTTGGCATCCTGTCATTACAGCCATCTGGAAGAGGTTTTCTGTCCTGTGTTTTTATTTTTACCCTTTTGTCTTTGTTTTCTTTTGTGTCTTGAAAGGGGCTCATTTTTCTCTGTTCGACCAGCAACAAAAATAACATGAAACTGAAAGGTTAAATGAAGGCTACACGTGTGTAATAGATGATAGATGAGCTTTCAACTACCAGGAAATCATCTTTCAAATGCATGAAAGAATAGTCAGATATATCCTCACAAGAGAGAATTGCTCACAATCATGCAGAAGGCTTTCCCATTTAAAAAATAATAATCTCCATCCAACCCCAAGCAATCAGCCCTCTTATTTGTAATTCTCCAATAATTAAAGTGGCACTTTTTCATATTTACATTTGTTTATAGTGACACATATCAAAAAGGCATGTTAACATATTGAACCATCCTTTGGAATTGGAGGCTATTTCCAGATCTACTCTAAAAGCTTGATATTTAAAATTATGAAGCTCATTAGAAGTATTTTTCAACAAAATGTCAGCTGGATGCAACAGTTTCCTTATGGGGTTTTAAAAGTTGTTATGGAAACTTTTGAGAGCACATCAGTAAAACAGTAGCTGTCAAATTCTGGTTCATGAAGAGATCCAGTAGATAATTGCCTGCAACATCACTACATTCTCTACCAATCAATTGGCCAGGCCAGGTCAAAGCCCCCCTCCCCCAATTTCTTTGTGTTAGCTGATTTGCACTAGTGGATCAGAACCTGAAAATAGATGCATTTGTGCATGTCAGTAATAGAACAAGAAGTTTTGCATGTATGAGGACAATAATTAGGATCTGAATGCAGTTACTGATTGTAAAGCTGTGCGTACTGTGCTAAGTGGAACTGGGATTTTCCACACAATCAACGTACAAGAAAAATGCAAAATGAAAATATGGTGATTAAGATATATATTAAACAGGGATTTCTTTGGCCTGTAAATCCAGTAATCTCTAGCCCACAAATTCTAATGAACATTCCTGAACAACAACAACAGTTGTTATGATGTATGGAGTTAGTATAATTAGTTGGTCTTACTAATTATAGTAGTAATATCAAAATTGTAGAAGATAATCTTTTTTTATGTTGTCATCTGAGATCCTGCAAAATTTTAGACATACAAATCTTCCTTTCTTCTTTCCATCCACATTGCATAAAATCAAGTAATGGCCCCTCCTTCCTGTAATAATAACTGATCTTAATGTCAAACCATAAACTCTTCTACAGTATGTAGATCCAAATCACCACATTTCGACTTACTCTGATGTGAGACTCCAATCGTTTTATCTGTCCCAACATCCACAATTTTTCTGAAGCTCTACGGCTTCTTTCTATAAGTCCCCCAAATGAGAAAGAACATACAAATCTGCTTTTTCTTTTTCTTTTTTCTTCATTCATATACGAACTTTTCAGTTCTCCTTTAGGGGAAGCATAAACTGAGAAAGCTTATTTCATCTAAGAGCCTTGGTGGAGCAGTGGGCTAATGCCTCCTGAAGTAACACCAGCTGCCTGCAATTAGTGCAGGTTCGAGTCCCACCAGGCTCAAGGTTGACTCAGCCTTCCATCCTTCCGAGGTAGGTAAAATGAGGACCCAGATTGTTGGGGGCAATTAAGCTGACTTTGTAATAATGCCGCTTGGGGTGTGTGTGAAAGCCCTAATAAGCAGGCGTATACATAGAATGAAGGCTACTGCTAAGCTTGTAAGCCGCCCTGAGTCTTCGGAGAAGGGCGGGATATAAATGGAATTTAAAAAAAAACCTGACAAAAGAGAGCAAAGCAAATATTTACACCCGCTAGTGAGGCCAAAACACAAATAACTGAAAGTTGCCTCAAGAGTTTACAAATTAAAATAACACAAATCCTACTGTCCTACTTTAAACCTGATGCAAAACATCTGCTCCTGCTTTGGTTTTCACCTTTTCTGTTTTCTTACCTAAATCTGTAATGAGAAGGCGGGAACAGATATGACCGGATATAAATGAATATAAAATTCTTGCTGGAAGTAGAGAATCCTTATTGTGGCCAGTTGAATATTCAGAAAGAAAGCCTACAGACTGAAAGTTCAGCCAGATAAGGAGGAGATTTGTTCTTTTACATTCTCTCTTAACCTGTCTTTGGGATTGCCCTTGTACCTTAAGAAATGTAAGTTACTGATTGTATTAGAAAGCCCAAAGGGGAAAAAAGTGGGGGGGGGAGAGGAAAGCTTGAGAGAGACAGAAGAACATGTATTGTAGGGAAGAGAACAGTGTATAAGTAAAGGGTTTTTTTTCCTCTTTTGTTTATCAGCTTCAAATCCTGCCTAAGCTAAGAAAAAGACTTCATTTGATTGTCCCACGGAAGGAAAGAGATATCAAATATCCACTTGTTCTATATAAAGAAACTGAGCCAGGTGGCAGCTGAATCTTAGGTTGACACTGGAAAAGACTCTGGCAACCTCAGCCAAGCTACTTCTAAAGAGGCCTGGGTAGAGAAGCAAGCACACATACTGGAAAATTGTAGGAGGCCTGCAGAGATTTCTTTACATCAACTTCTGCTTGCCCAACAGCAGAACCGGTGCTGACAGTATTGTCACTGCACGTTTTTTTTGTTCGTCAGAAAAGTTCATTTCTAACTGTACATTCCCCCTGCTCTCTGCACCTGTGGAGATACCACTTATCTGGTAACCATAGTGAATCCCATATGTTATGGTTTCAGACTGTTTTGTGCGCATGTCTAGAAAAAGTTTCTCACAGTTATTGTTTATTGTCTTTCACTTTGCTGTTACTGTCTGTTACGTTAGGATGTAGTCAGCTAGCTCTCTTTATAATATATATTTAGTTTTTATATTTTTTGTAATTAAAAGGTATTTAGTAGGATTATGCGTCGTGTTTTATTTCCTTCCTTCATGCACATCATGCATCCTCTGAAGCACGGTCCTTCGCCCTCTACTAAGGTGATTTATACCTTAACATGTATTATGACTTGTTGACGTGGATTCTCCTAAACAACTTCTTTTTACACAAATTTAAACAAACTTCTTTCAAGACATATGTAAAATGCATCTATCTGTAATAATTCTTGAGTTTTTAATTTATATTGAGTTCTTAACAGAAGCATCTCTGGGCAAATTCATTCAAGATGATGATGATAACTTACTGGCTCAAAATGCATTTTTCCCCCCGTTGGTTTGACCCCTCTAGTTTTAACACATACAGTAACTTTAGCTCACCCTGGAAACAGGCTGCAGAGCACAAGCTGTCTTCACGGGAGCTATCTCCACTGAATACCATAATGTTATGATCAAATTACAGAACTAATTTTTCAAGGAATACAGGATGAGCCACTCCATATTAAAGTTAGTAAGTTTCCCTAACATGATAGAATTTGGATAAACAGAAGTATATGGCAACCAGCTACTTATCTGGAAATCTAACTTTCTCTAAGCTGAGAATCACATTCTTTAAAGTTAGATTTAACATTCTTTGATCTGCACTTCTTCAAGGAGGTATAATAAAATCCTTGTAGCTGAGCACATTTACTCTTTTAAGATTATCGTTCAAGAAGGTTGAAATCATCTGTCATGTACTATTGCATTTTATTCTTTTTTTAGTTTTTGTTTTTTATTAGTTTATAGTATAAAATACAAAAATACAAAAACAAATAGGAAAAAGGGAGGAGGGAAAAGGGAAGGAAAAAGTGAAGAAAAGAAGAGGAAAAGAAAGAAAAGGTGTTGCCTTACGAGTCCCTTTGGTGCAGTAAAATAAGATGGTAACCTATTTTTTTTACTTTAAATAGTAGTATAAACTAGCCATTTCTATATCAACAAATCTATGTAATGGGTAAAACTCAAAATCAAAGTTTCACTTTTTTCCACCTCAAGCAAAGTCCAGAAGCGGTTTCCAGGTAGTACTTATATATATTTTTCTTTTATCAAAACAGTCAATTTAGCCATCTCTGCTAACTCCATCAAATTTGCAGCCATTCGTTCATTGTACGAATCAGTGTCTTTCCATTTTTGTGCATAAAGTAATCTTGCTGCCATCAACATATGTAACATCAAAGTTCCAAATTTTTCCATTAAACCCAAAAGAAAAGTTTCTGGTTTTATTTTAATATTCACTTTAAGAATCTTCTGTATTAAGATATGAATCCTACTTCAATATTTCTTTGCTTTATCACATGTCCACCACAAATGATAAAAGGTCGCTTCTTTACATTTGCATTTCCACATTCTTATATGTTGTTGATAACTTATCTGGCGTTAAATACCATCAATACATCATCTTATAAAAAATTTATTTTAAATTAATGTTAAATTTAGTGTAAATGTTGAACCTTTCATCCACATATTCTTCCATTGTTCAAGCTTTACACTATATCCAAAGTTCATTGCCCAATGAATCATACAATGTTTTACAAATTAACTTTCCAAATTCAAATTCAATAACTTTTTACAGACCTTAGCAATAATACATTCATCACTACCACACAGTAGGATTTCCAATTCATTTTTAACAAAGTCAAACCCATAACTCTTTTTGTCTAATTTAAATCTTTCTTTCAATTGTAAATACATAAACCAATGGCAGACCTGTCCTTCTGATTCTAGCTTTTCCTTAGGCTTGAGGATAGGTTCACCAAGATTAAATGATATTATTTAACCATAGGTCCACCAGTCCGGCTTTGTCACCATTTCTTTTCTGGGGGAAAAAAGCTTCCTGAGGGGATACCCTTCATAGACTCTTAGAATGGCACATCTAACAAAGTTGTTGTTAAAATCAACATTTACTTTAATCTCACCATACCAGAAATAACCATGCCATCCAAATCTTAATTCAAATCAAGTAGCCCCTTTTTCTGGAGGTTCACCCACTCTTTTAGCCAGACCAAATAACAAACATCGAAATACAGTTTCAAATCTCATAAACCTAAACCCTCTCTTTCCTTAACATCTTGCATACTACTGCGTTTTATAAAGACATTAGGTCAATCTATATTGTGCCACTAATACATAGGTTTTCTGAGAAGCCAAATACATTTTATATGAATTGTCTCCTTTGGGATTTAAAACCATTCATTATATGTAAATAGCTAAATTTTGTACCTATCAATGTTTTAGATTTATTACCCAGTTAACAACTATATTAACATAGTAATAGAGGGGTGAATGTTGTATTATATGATTGATTTTGCTAGTTCTTTGTATATTATTGTATTCATTTGCTTCACTCTGTTTTTGTTCTTTTAAATTTTTCTGGCCATTGACTGAATAAATAATGATTGAATTATAATTTATGGTGAAAAATAATGCTACATTGAATGGCATACACAGTTATATTATCATAATATATCATACATAAAAGGTATACATAGTTATATTATCTCCCCTGTCACAAATTATGGGTACTTCCCACATGGACAATAGGTTAGGAATTACAGCATTATCTTATTGGCATAGTTATTAAATAATTATGGCATTATATTTCATTGACTAGAGATTACACTTCATGAGTCATATAGAAGATAATTGGCAGGCACAGGAAAAAAAATCTAAATAGTGGGATCAAACAGCAGCAAAAACAAAATACATGTGTGGCCTATAGCAATTAGTAATACCAGTCATAAGTACTAACACAATGGAGTTAATCTCAATGTTACTAATTCTGGCTTGTGTACTTCCTCTCTTTAGTTTTTTAAGAGATTGGACAGCCTCTTCTCAAGAATGTTCTAATTGGTTTTCCTGCACACTGAAGAGAGTTGGACTAGATGATCTCTGACGTATAGTACCTTCCAAATCCATAATTCTACAATTCTGAAACTAGTTGCATTGTGAATCCCAGCACTTTAAATATATTGCCTAGAATAAATAGTGTGGGAATAGATGAGTGGCACTGCAGTTGTAGGCAATTCAATAATTAATTTAAAAGATTTGTGCGGTTATACCCATCTTAGAGCACAACTCTGGGCTAGTTACAACAACAATAAAACTACAAAAATATAAAAACCCAGTCTATTTGTTTTGCTCAAACACCAAATACGTTTCTATGTACTTGCCCTGTATGTCAATGCCTTTGTGAAATGAACAATATTTATCCTTCACATTTCAAGCCTCATGTCATACCTCTGCTTATGGCTGGTTGTGCAAGAAGTAAATTTTTTCACCAAAAAAATTCAGTGGGCTTCTGTGCTCTGCATGCCACAAATACAAATTCCTTTGAAAACAAATTAAATACAAGTGTCGTGTGTACTTTATTCTGAAGTGAAGACTGTAAAATTAAGCAGAGTTCTGTTGGCGGGATACCATCCTGGGCACTGAATGGGGAGATAACACACAACTCTTGTGTTGTTTCCTTGGAAAAATACCACAGGAAGGAAGACAAGGAGAGCTTAGTTTCTGCAGCTGAGCTATAATGTGCCCAAAGGAGCAAGATTAGAGGCCTAGAGTTAATTATGAAAAACAGTGTTTTCATAGGAATGCATTTTCAGACACCCAAATTACCACGTACATTTAACCAAGGCAAATACCTGTGTTGGGAAAGGGACCGAAGAACATAAGGGCTGTTGTATAGAATCAAGCCAACAATTCTTTGGAGCAGGCAACCATTTTCCACTGAAAGTAGCAGAGACATGGGCAGAATGTGGGAGAGGCAGGCAGGGATGGGTCCCATGCTGCTTGCTGAGAATGTTGAAGCAACCATGGATGGGGCAATCATTTTCTCTTAGCAACTTTGGGGGAACATCTCTTTTCCTCCCTATTTTTGACACCCTCCTTTCTTTTCTGCTCCCATCATAGAGGCTCACAGAGAAATGCTAGATTCCTTTGTCCTGTGGTCTGAATTGCAAGATGTGCAAAATTCAGCATAATGTTTAGGTTAAAAGCTGGTGGCTTTCCTTGTTTTAGGGTATCATTTGAGGCAGGGGCCACAGGTGTTTGTCCCCAGCCTCTCAGCTCTGGGAATTACAAAAAAAAAAAGATGTTCACAGAATGATATCACAGAAGTGGCTAGGATGGTTTATTTTATTTCATTTTTGTATGGTTTGAATGTTTCTTTATTCTCACATAACTGGATATCCAAGTATCCCATGCTACAGAGGGACAAGCCCAAGAGCTTCATAGCTCGTCGGTGCTTCTTTTGAATTTTTAAGGTTCAATCACACTAATAAAAAAGTCCAGAATAATCAAGGCTGAAACATTAAGTTATGTTAACACCACTTCTTCAGTGGTACTCTTGTTACAAACTTATGTTTGAATCTCTTTTTTGATATAAGGCCAAATTGTAGAGACTGTTCCTGATCATTAATTCTCATTGTATTCCTTTACATTTTGGTTTCCCACCCTAAAATGCAATGATATGAACTCTACATGTCTGTCGACATGTTAAATAGACATATTACTCTCCATTCATTATATGTTCCATATTTTCCCCAATTAAGCATTTGGCACTTCTGGCACAAATCTATCAAGAACTAGAAGGATCAATTATATTCAGTTAATGTGAATTTTCTCTGGGCGTGTAAAATGAACAACTACAATTTATTTAAACTTGTTAGAAGTCCATATGGCACACTACACGTCCTATCTTATATTTCCTAGACACTTTTGACAAAAGATCACCTTCCATTTCCAAAGCACAAATATCCTGCCCACCCCATGTCTACTTACTTGCTTACTTACTTTATTCATTCATTCATTCATTCATTCATTCATTTATATATCAATCAAATTAATATGACCATTCACATTACATGTGCTCCCATGTTTGGCTTATGATCACTCACACAGTCCTACTCTCAACTAGGCTGGCACTAGAGGGATGGAAGTGGAAGCTGCCAAGTCTGGATCCAAAGACAACTCAAAGGCTTTGGGATCTCTTTTACCCCAAACACCCTTGATTCACAAGGCTGGTAACAAACAAACAAACAAACAAACAAACAAACAAACAAAGTTTATTTATTTTGTCTTATTAATTTACAAGTATGGTGGCTATTGAAGGGACTTGGGAGCAGGGGATGTGCTCAAGCCCAACTTCCTTTGTCTAGTTTAAGTCCCATTTTCCCCTTTGCTTTCTTAGCAACTTGGTTCCTTCTTAAGTACCTCCCAGAAGAGATGTTTAGACAAATTATTGGCTTTTGTCCATCCTGCTTATGTTCCTGTTTCATCTTTAGCTAAGGCAGCCTCAGCCTTGTCTCACACCCATCTCACACAAAGTGACTCTGGCTGGCATACAACAAGTAAGTAAAACAATAAATATAGAAAAATAATCATTATTAAAAATATAAATTAGGCATTATTAAAAAGTACAAGAGGCACAAGAGAGAAAGGATATTAACGACAAAGATGGAGCCACCTTAGAATGTCATTGGTCCCTGATGTCATAGCCTGATGTCATAGCCAGGTCTTGAGGGACTTCTGGAAGATTAACAGGGATGGAGCTTAGCTAACTTCAAGAGAAGAGGAGGAATGTTCCATAAGGCAGAGAAGGCCCACCGCCTGGGATCTGCCAAGCATAAATCCCTAGCAGACGGGACCCGCAGCATGCCTTCTCTGCCAGATCGAATGCACTGGACTTGAGCAGTCATGATTGCTAACAAGTTCAAGGAAAGATGATGGAGTTGGCAGAGATGGCAAAAGTGTTTTAATTAAAGAACGTATTTATTTTTGTTGCTACTTGGAAAGCACTTCTCAAGTTTAAAAGGAAAACATGGTTTCAGATCCATTAAATCTAAAATCCCGAGAGGATATATTGGCTTTGAAACCATTTCAACAAAGTAATTCCAAGACTATATATTTTTATTGATTGAAGTATTATTAAATCTACTAAATTAAATCATTATGTAAACATTAATACAACTCAGTGTAGCTTTCAGGAGTATGTATTGTTTCGGCCAAAAACTCACTAGAAACTCTCAAGAGAGTTTCAGCCAATAACAGAAAAACGCTATGCAGACAATCTCATTCTCTTTTCAACCCCAAATTAGCCAGATGAAAACCTGTCATCCTTCAGTTGGCCAAAAATTTTGCTGCCAGAGAGTGACTTAATTGCACATTATAGCATATTGTCTACACTCTTCTGACACTTGAACATGTGCTCAATAAAAAAAACACTAATCTGCTGATGCATGGTGGAAGTTTCAAACACTTGGCTTAGCTAATAATGAAGCCCCAGGAGCCTTCTCTCAGGTAGCAAGTGAACAAAGAACATTCAAAGGAAACCTTGGATACGATAAAATGAAAAAGATGGATCACCAAGAGGACATTTTAAATACAGAAGGAGAGGCCAATATTGAAAGCATCTTTTCTAATAACACTGACCAGGGAGTCCACAGGGTGTGTGTGCAAGATGGTGGGTGGGAGCTTGCCACAAACAAAATAAGTAGGCCTACTTATTTTGTTTGTGGCAAGCTCCCACCCACCATCTTGCACACACACCCTGAGGACTCCCTGGTCAGTGTTATTACTATTACAGGTAGTCCTCGACTTACGGCCACAACTGAGCCCAAAATTCATGTTATTAAGTGAGGCATTTGTTAAGTGAGTTTTGCCCCATTTGACAACCTTTCTTGCTACAGTTGTTAAATGAATCACTGCAGCTGATAAGTTAATAACCTGGTTGTTAAGTGAATCTGGCTTCCCATTGACTTTGCTTGTCAGAAGGTTGTAAAAGGTGATCACATGACCCTAGGACAGAGTAATGGTCATAAGTATGAATCCATTGCCAAGCATCTGAAATTTGATCACATGATCATGGGGATGCTATAAAGGTCATAACTATGAAAAAGAGTCATAAGTCACTTTTTTCGTTGCTGTTGTAACTTTGAACGGTCACTAAATGAACTGTTGTAAATCGAGGACTAGCTATATTCTACTATTGTTTTTGGGTTTCCCATTTTCACAATTTCTTTTTACTCTCTTCCAGTTCTGAATGTTGTTTTTTTGGGGAGGGGAGATGAATCTCCTTTGATCTGTCAATTGTTCAGTGATATTTGAGTCTGGATAAATTCTTTTCCAATGTTCAAACATTTGCTTTAAGTACCCCAACTCTTTGTTGGTTCTGATTTATAATAGCAGGCCATAATGGTGTAGTTTTCAAACACAGCAGACATTTGCACTGTCTGCATTTGTTGTTCTTTCAGTGATGCTACAGGGCTAGGCCAGCCATTGTTCCTGAGTCCCATTGCCCATTTGTTGACAAATTCCCAGGAACTGATACAGTCTGATCTGTGAGACACCCAATTTGGTATTGTTGTTGTTGTTAGTTGCAAAGTCATCTCCAACCCATCGCAACCCCATGGACAACATTCCTCCAGGCCTTCCTGTCCTCTACCATCTTCTGGAGTCCATTTAAGCTCACGCCTACTGCTTCAGTGACTCCATCCAGCCACCTCATTCTCTGTCGTCCCCTTCTTCTCTTGCCCTCAACCTTTCCCAGCATTAGGCTCTTCTCCAGTGAGTCCTTCCTTCTCATTAGGTGGCCAAAGTATTTGAGTTTTAGCTTCAGGATCTGGCCTTCTAAAGAGCAGTCAGGGTTGATCTCCTCTAGGACTGACCGGTTTGAATGCCTTGCAGTCCAAGGGACTCGCAGGAGTCTTCTCCAGCACCACAGTTCAAAGGCCTCAATTCTTTAGCGCTCAGCCTTTCTTATGGTCCAATTCGGTATAGGAGACTTTTATTTTCTCACCATATTAAATGGGTTGATGAATATGGTTAATCTGGCTCTTCTGCTAAGACCAGTCTGGCATCGGTAGCCCTTCTGGTAGAATACCCAACTGACAGCACAGCTCTCAACTGCACTGGAACATTGCAAGCATACTCAGCCAGTTGTTTGGGACTGGATTTGGAATTTTTATCTACCTATCGAGTCTTTCCTAGAGCCTTGCGATAGGCATATGTTGTTATTTCATGATATTAAAGATATTGCCATAAGATATAAATTGTTCCGAGCAAAGTTGCCATTTCCTAAATAATGGTGATTTTGTCAGTGCTAAAGGTGTTCAAGTGATGCTCCAAGAGGGGGAAAAATGAAACTTTTGACTTTGGGTTTTGTGGATTATATAGATTTTTTGCTATAGAAATGGCTAGTATATATCATACTACGTAAAAGCAAAAAGTTAAGATTGTATGCTACTGCCTTATTCTACTGTGCTAAAAAGTGTTGGAAGTCAATGTTTTTCTTCCCTTTCCCCCTTTTTCTCTACACTTTTTCCTTTCCTCTTTTCCTCCCTTACTTTCCCATTCTTTTAATTTTTCTTTGTATTTTATATTTTGATTGTTGTTGTTGTTAGTTGCAAAGTCATGTCCAACCCATCGCGACCCCATGGACAACGTTCCTCCAGGCCTTCCTGTCCTCTACCATCTTCTGGAGTCCATTTAAGCTCACGCCTACTGCTTCAGTGACTCCATCCAGCCACCTCATTCTCTGTCGTCCCCTTTTGATAAACGAATACAAATTTCAAATAGTAAAATGATACTCCAGATGTTGTGGGATTGCACCGAAGGTGCCTATTACTATTTGTACTATTTTCTTTTGATATTGAGACAAAATAGTAAGGATTCCTGCCCTCCAAGCACCTTGGGTGTCTACTTCATGCTGCCTAGTATTCTAACAAAGTGCCAGGCTGTGGAAAACTGATTTGGTTGCCACAATATAAAAAAAAATGCTGAAACTCTAGAAAGAATGCAGAGAAGAGCAAAAAAAGATGATTAGGAGACTGAAGACTAAAACATATGAAAGGTGGTTGCAGGAATGGGTATGTCTAGTATAATGAAGAGAGGGGCAAGGGGTGACATGACAGCAATGTTCCAATATCTCAGGGGCTGCCACAAAGAAAAGGGGGGTCAACCTATTCTCCAAAGCACCTGAAAGCAGGATAAGAAGCAACGATGGAAACTAATCAAGGAGAGAACCAACCTAGGACTAAGGAGAAATTTCCTGATAGTGAGAACAATTAATCCATGGAACGATTTGCCTCCAGAAGTTTTGGTTGCTCCAACACTGGAGGTTTTTAAGAAGAGATTGGACAATGATTTGTCTTAAATGGTGTAGGGTTTCCTGCTTGAACTGGAGATTGGACTAGAGGACCTCCAAGGTCCCTTCCAACTCTGTTACTCTGTTCTGTTCTGATTTAAACAATTGAGAAATCTATTGCATGTTAGCAGGGATCTTGATCTAACTTCTGCAAGTATCTTCTCTAACGTTTCTGGCAGGGAGGACCTCCCAGCTAAAGTCTTCATGTGAAATAAAATATCTGAACAAGCACACAAACAAACAGATGTATAAATGTCAGAACTGTTGTTACTTCAGGCAATTTCTGAAATATCTACTTTTAGTAGACTGTGAAAAATAAGATAAAGAGTACGGTATAGAAACAGCATGGCCTAACTCAGACATGTCAAACACAAGGCCCGGGGGCCAGATCCGGCCCACGAAGTGGTTTCATGTGACCCGCAAAGCCATCCTGGAAACAGTGAGGGAACGGCCCCCACTGCCTTGGCCTTGGCCCAGAGACCCTCCTTCTGCCAGAGACCCTCAGATCTGTCCCACTCCTGCCCAGGCCCCCATAGGCACCCTTGATGCGAACGATGTAGAGCTGGCTATGCCCACCCAGTAGGCCATACGCACTCTAGCCACGCCCACCCAGTAGGCCACGCCCACCCAGGCCATACCCACCCGGCCCCCTGAGGGCAACCGCAATGCTGATGCGGCCCTCAATGAAATTGAGTTAGACACCCCTGGCCTAACTGAACTGTGCTTCTTCTAAAATGTCACTATGTGTGTTTTAATCACTAGATGGCAGCACAAAACACAAAACTTTGATTGCTAGCCTTATATAATTTCCTATTATCCAAAGCAGCAAACAAAAGACAAAGCTATATTAAGAGGTCCAGAAAAAATAAAGTAATACAAAATTTGCTCTTTTGTCACTTATCAAAGTGATAGTTGCACTTTTGCAGCAAAAGTAACAATATCACATTTCAAGTGACGCTTATGGAAGACGTAATAGAAAATAAAGAAAATCCCATATGTTGAAATGTTCCCCTATTATTTACCCCAATGACCAGCAAAATGTGGGGGGAGGGGGGTTTGCTACAAATGTTGGTTCTATTGCCAATGAACTAAAGTAGTCTTATAAATAAGAACTAGGATGATATGATATCTGTTCTATGATGGTCCTGTTGCCATAACAATGGAAACTATATGCCGAGATTCCTGGATTTCATTTACAGTGAGGTACTTGGTATGGAAAGCATTTCTCTGCGTTTTTGTAGTTATTATTCTTCATTTGCACTTTGACTTATTTTGCTTTTCAATGATGTCTCTGCAGTCAAGGCTTCAATCCATCCAATTGATACTCAGCACAAACTATTAAATAAACAGTAGTATATGATGGGATCCGAGCAAAATGCAAACGTAGAGACTAGGTGATATTCAGCCTTAACTACAGCTCGTAATATTACATAGAGGTAATGTATCTGAACTGAAAAAGAAAAAAATGACAGTATAAACTCTTAACACATAATGTCAAGTTCTTACCCTTTGATTCTAATCTCTAGCCTTTTCACTGTGAAGTCACAGATAAAACAAAGACAATTATTTATTCATTATTTCATATTGTTTGGCTCCAGTTTTTTTAAATCTAGAAAATAGTTGAATAATGAATTGTAAGTTATAGCCCTTATCAAAATTCACAATGGAGTTAAAGAAAAAGTCTGATCTTTAGCTGGATGCCCCTGACTGGACCTGCTAGTGCCATTATCAATGATTTCAGATTTTTGCACAAAAAACACTGCTAGGTACTAGGAATGCCCATGAGACTCTTTGAAAGATTGTGGCCTACAAAGTCTTTAGTTAGTAAATAAGGTACAGTTCTAGTAGCTCCAGCCACTTGAACAGTATTTCTCAACCTTGGCAACTTTCAGATATATGAACTTCTAATTGGGGAATTCTGAAAATTGATTTCCCCATATGTTGCAATTGCTAAGATTGAGAAACACCACACTATAAGATAGCAGGACTTGGTTCCTTTCCAAGAGAGGGCCAATTGAAATAGGACACTAAATATGTCTTCAACCACATTACAAACAATCTTAATAAAGATTAGCATGGTCATCATAATTGTATTCATTAAAATATTTTGGAGCTCCTCTTCATCCTTGCAGATACCAGAGCAGTACATAAGGCTGCAAGCATAATTATTATACAGTGTACCAAAAAAACCCCAATTAGAATCATTTCAACAAATGGCAAAAAATGAACAGATCTGATTGTTAGCTCAGGCACAGAAGCTTCCATTTATGCTACCAAGTATTTCCTTTCTGGGACTACTAGCAACCATAAAAGCAGACTGAAATTGCATTAGAATGAGTGTAGTATTAAACTAAAGCATAATCATTACAGAGTTAATATTTTATTGTTGTTCTCAATAAAAAAAGGTTTGGTTTTAGAATGTGGGTTAAAGCTTCTCATCCTACTGGATTCATTCCTGATGAAATCACCCTGCCTCTACTGATGGTTTAAAAACTCTGATTGGTAAGGATATTGTTAGACTCACCTCTAATTCAAAAGACCACTGTTCAATTAAGTACATGTCCTCTGTAGAAGAGGCACATATGCAACCATGCTTATGTGAAACCTATTCCATGATATTTTGTGATGAGATGACTGATCACAGTATAGTTATTACCATCTAAGAGATGCTATATAAAGCAATGTAATTGCTCTTAGTGCTACTGTATATATATGAGTTTCCTACAGAGTTGGCCTGGATCCAGGCGTTAGGGTTTACTGTTTTAACCAAAATGGATAACCACATAGCTTTGCTAGTTTCTCACCATGAAAATAAAAAACAGTACGTAGTAGTAGTAGTAATAACAATAACAATAACAATAATAATAATGTTGGAAGGGACCTTGGTCATCTAGCCCAACCCCCTGCTCAGGCAGGAAACCCTATACCATTTCAGACAAATGGCTGGCCAGTCTCTTCTTAAAAACTTACAGTGTTGGAGCATTCGCTGCTTCTGGAGGCAGGTTGTTTCACTGATAAATTGTTCTAACAGTCAGGAAGTTTCTCCTTAGTTCTAGGTTGCTTCTCTCTTTGGTTAGTTTCCATCCATTGCTTCTTGTCCTGCCTTCAGGTGCTTTGGAGAATAGCTTGACTCCCTCTTCTTTGTGGCAGCCCCTGAGATATTGGTACACTGCTATCAGGTCACCCCTCGTCCTTCTCTTCATTAAACTAGACATACCCAATTCCAGCAACCGTTCCTTATATGTTTTAGCTTCCAGTCCCCTAATCATCTCTGTTGCTCTTCTCTGCACTCTTTCTAGAGCCTCAACATCTTTTTTACATCGTGGTGATCAAAACTGGATGCAGTATTCCAAGTGTGGCCTTACCAAGGCTTTGTAAAGTGGTATTAGTACTTCATGTGATCTTGATTCTATCCCTCTGTTAATGCAGCCTAGCACTGTGTTGGCTTTTTTGGCAGCTGCAGCACACTGCTGGCTCATATTGAAGTGATTGTCTACTAAGACTCCGAGATCCCTCTCACAGTTACTACTATTGAGCAAGGTACCACCTATACTATACCTGTGCATTTGATTTTTCCTGCCTAAGTGTAGAACCTTACTTTTTTCACCATTGAATTTCATTTTGTTAGATAGTGCCCAGTGTTCGAGTCTGTCCAGATCCTTCTGTATCTTAAGCCTATCTTCTGGAGTATTGGCTATTCCTGCCAGCTTGGTGTCATCTGCAAATTTGATGAGTTCCCTGTCTATCCCCACATCCAAATCATTGTTGAAGATGTTGAAGAGCACTGGGCCCAGAACAGAGCCCTGGGGCACCCCGCTACACACTTCCCTCCATGTAGCGGGTACATGGAGATTCAGGCTGCTTATATTAATTCTATCACAGATTTACAGAGTTATGACACTTACTGTCATAAGCTTGTAATTCAGCTAGACAACCAGTCCTTGCAGGCAAGCCGGGGTAACAGTAGAGCTGAACAACTATCAGCACTGCCTGAGGCTCTAGGATGTAAAGACCTCTTTCTCTTACTGCAGTGCCCTTACATCTTGTCCTCATTTAAAAAGCTATCACAGACCTTTCACAAAGAACTCTTGTCATTCCATGTCAGTGACATAATACTCGGTAACGAAATGCCCTCTATTTAAAAATATTTCTCTGAGCTTCATTTCTGTCATAATCTCAGTGCCTCATTTTATCCTCCTATAGTCAGAAGAAGGCAACATCTGATGCCAAACTATTCTTCCATCAGAAGTATTATTTGCTGGTTTACATGTAGAAATGAGCAGCCAAGTCTATTTTTTGCCCTGTCAGTTTTGCATAAATTAATTCATAAGATTGTTTCAGCATGAAATTGCAGCTTTGGAAAATAGCATTAATAAAACATTTTAAAATGATCGCAAGTTTTTGTAAACTACCCCTTTGGCATACATTTAATCCTAAAATATGAGTCTTTATATTTATTTTAGCCTGAAACTGCCATTCGGAGGATGCATTTTGGTACTATAAAATTTGAAGAAGCATAAATATAAATAACTGGATCCCAGTTTGTCCAAAACAGTTCAACAACATATATCAAGTCTCTTTGGAGTGTTGACTTATAATGATTCATTACAAGGAGATGTCTCCAAAGTTTTTTTTAGTAGCAAAGGAAACTTGTTTTGTTTTGAGGAGTTTTTTTTTTCAACTTTCCAGTCTGGCTTCAGATTTCCTGGTGGACTTGCAACCAAATCCTAACCGGATCCAACTGAGCTCATCTTTTCAAGATCAGTAAATTGGCTTGATGCTATCACTTTAACAGCAAACAACATATGCAGGGATTCTTACCATCATATTTATCAATTTACTGAAAAAAAACCTAGTTACCATCATACCAGCTGGATAACTAATAGTGAGTAATCTTCAGATGTGCCCTTATACCTCTAGTAGAGGCTAATGGACTTGCTAACTTTTCTATTCACATCATGACATGCGACTCTCCATAAGTGATCATCTTTATATTCTGAAATGCTTTACTTAATTTGTTTAAATCAACGAGATCTTATACTATACTTATATACTTATACTAATATACTAACCTACTTTATAATCATTTTTAATGGTTTTTCTAGATAAATGCAGTAGTGAATGGGAAAATGGGCGGTATATAAATGTTATTAAATTAAATTAAATTAAATTAAATTAAAATTAAAATCCCATTTTAAAAGGTTACAAAGACTGCTTGTCAAACCTGAACCAGTCAGTCCAGGATGGGTGGGCAATCTACCTCCAGAAAAAATCAAACAGCAAGCAGTCAAAACAAGAAGAGTCTCCCTTTGGGTGGGCATTTAAAAAGAGCAAGGGACAGCTCCCAGTGTATACAAATTGAATTGGGGAGCAATTATTAATCCTGAAAGTTTGGAAGTGAAAATTAGATGAGGAATAGGACTTATCCTTTACTTAAAGGATTGTGACCATCAATTTCAACCATTTCATCAGGCCTCGTCCTTTTTGTGTATGGTGTTGAGAGTTGCCAGGAGTCAAATCAGTGCTGACTCTTGGCAACTGCCTGGACAGGTCTCTGCAGTTTTCTTGGCAAGATGTTGGAAGAGGTTTGCCCTTGTACCCTTCCTAGGGCTGAGACAGAGTGACTGGCTAACATCACCCAGTTAGCTTTGTGCCAAAGGCAGGCTAGAACTCATGGTCTCCCGGTTTGGTTTCTAGCTTACTGCCTTTACCGCTACCCCTCCCCCATAAAATCTTCCTTCTTTTGTTTCTGCAATTCCCTTTTGTTCTTTAGATATACCTAATAAAAGACTTGGATTCTTACTGAATCAGTGAATGAGAGAAAGAATTTAATTACTAGCACATGCTTGTCTCCACTTGATTAAACCACCCCAAACTAAGGGACTTTACTTCCTCCTCAGTAGACTCAGGAGAAGATCTTTGGGGATAAAAATAAAGAGGCTTCCAGGGTGTCTGAATTTGGACAAGGGCATAATAAGAGTTTAGGAGGAAAAGTTAGAGACCTCTCTAAGATCAGGCATGTATAACCATTGCAAAAGCACGTTAAAGGTACTTTGAATGTTGTTGTCATGCTAGGTGAAGATGAGGTTTTCTTTCAATATTCAATACATTCTATTGAAAACACATACTTATTCTATTCTACTTCCACACAACACTTTCAAGGGAGATTTTGTGTATAGGTAGTCTCATTGTTTAGCGATTATTTGAAGTTATGACAGCCTCCCCTCCCCCACCGCACAAAAGCTGCTTACAACGTGGGCCCCCTGGGGTCACATGAATTCATTTGAGGCTACGGCAGCTGGCTCGCCTTTACAGCCGGTTGCAGTGTTCCCCAATCACATGACTGCAATTTGAGACTTTTTTTGTTGGTTTTGGCCTTTTTGACTAGTTTCCAGTAGAAAATACCCATAGTTTAATGACCACCACATTCACTTAACAACCATGGCACCTGCTTAATGATCACTGCAAAAATGTCATAATTGAGTCTGGTCACATGGTTGCCATGAGTTATGACAGAAATTCCTGGCTCCATTATGGTTGTAAGTTGAGGCCTGTCCATATTTTGTGGAGAATATTACAGGGGAATATTATGTATCCGGGGAGGCTGAAAGTGTACAAAACAGGAGGGTGTAACCATGTCATCAGGCAAATGTTGCACAATGATATCTAAATAAAACTTGTTAAATATGAAACTGAATAGCTGAGAAACTATTCTGAAAGAAACACACAATTATATATGCTTACAGGAGGAAGGGGAATATACAATATTGATTTTATTGTTTTATGCCAGTGAGGATAAGAATGGTTTTATTTTAAGAATAACTGCCAGTTGTCAGGGCAGCTGCAGCTTTAAAATATAGTCAACTGCCCTAAAATGCAATGTTATGATCTCTACATATTTGCTTGACAAATAAAATAGCAATAGGGATTTTTCAACATAACCAAGGAAGTTGAATGAGATGTTACCATTTTTAAATTAAATTACAGTGAAGGTTTTTTTTTTAGAAAGCACTTGCATCCTACACAGACTTCCTGTGGTTTGGTATGTACCTTAGAAACAACTTTGTCAAACATAAACAATTCTTTCCCATTACGTGTTAGTAATATACAATAGTACTTAAAAAAAATAGGCAGAAACTTTTCCCAGCATACAAAGATGCTTTTTAGAGGAACTGTAGAATTAACAAAGATGGCTTGGAAATATTATTTTAAAAGCATTAACCATTAGGACTATTTTTAATTCATCTTCTTCTATATAAGTTGCTATCCTCAAGTTTTTGCTACATTTTACTAAAATGTCCGCACCAATAAGCCTTCTTTTGTATTCCATATCCAAGAGCTCAAGCTAAGTAAAATGGGTCACAAGTTGAACCAAAATATACTGGCTGAACTACTGGATGACTGTAACTTCAAACTGCTGCTTCAAACAAAAGAGTTAGGTTGCAGAAAAGATCTTTAATAAAGTACTTAGATAAACATAATAGGAAACATTAAGAGGAAATGAAAATTTGGCTTGAGGTTAAAGGGCCAATCTCAGCCCAATATCTAAAGCTGTACTTACAACAAATAGAAAGCAACCTTATATTCTGTCAGACTTTTTATCCATTTACACATTAAAAGTAGACTGTAAGGGTACACTGGGAACAGAAAGTCCCAGGTTCAGATGGAACTCACTTGGAAATTTTGAGGTGATCATTAATTCCAGTAACCTCATATGTTTGCTTGTTATGGAGATGCTGCAAAGGGGAACACTCCCATTTGCTGCTTTAAACTTTAAAAAGAAACTGGAGATGAATAATTAAATGAAAAACAGTTGTCTACTATATGCTGATCCAGATTTCCTGCTCCAGAGCTTTAATGTTGTCTGCTACCTTAGTTGGACAAAATAGGGTTCAGTGAGTTAATGATATTGCAACAAATAACTCAACTCTTAGCAATGAACAAGTAGCTAACTCCCCCCCCACACCTTAAAATCATTTGTTTATTATCTTCTAGTTCCACCTGGATTTTCCTTCAGCATTTCTTTATCAGCTCCAAACCTGAAAAACTGTAAAGCAGTTTAGTTCTTTTCTTAAAATACAGTTAACAGTTTATCAAAAGAAACAGTTACTGTATGTAAAATACATAAACAAAACAACATTTATGAATAGAAAAATAATATTAAAATTAAATGTTGGAAAAGAATTTTAAATGCACAATGTGCTTCTACAAATCACACCTTCTTGGACTTTCTACAAATTTGCTAAGTGTGATCTCACACACTTCTTTACAGTGATTGGAATATAGTGCCTGTAAGGCACTTTCGAAACCTGTGATTACGTTCCTCTGAATTTTTGCATAATCTCCCCAGACCTTTTACTGGGACTTGCATATTTTGCAATCACAGCTTTTCTATCCTGAGAAAAGAAGATTTGTGATATGATGAGGTGCATTATTGTCTTCCCATAAAAATTCCAACAAATGTTTTCCCTGTTTCACCTGATCTTGTGTAGTTGTTCTAAATAATATATTGTTATTGTTATTGTGTTCCACAACAGAAGCAGTGGGAAGCTGTTTCATGTAAACATGGGCATCATTTAAAAATATTGGGAGAAGCTGTAGGTTACAAGGGCATTGAAGAGGATGTTCTCCAAGTGAAATTTGTGAATATCTAGAAGGACTCTTATCTTGGTTTTAACCTCCAATAGCCTCAATTTATGAGCATTCCAGACTTATGGTTGTATTTTTACAATTATCCCAAGATAACTGCCTATGTTATTAGGTAAGTTCATTTATCCACAAAGGAAAAAGATGGAAATCTTCCATTTCTTTTTATATCTGTGTAAAGATAGCCGATTAGAGCAGACAGTTCTAATATATTTTCATTTTTTCCTCTACAATAGTGAGAATAAGAAACTTCCCTCCATCCCAAAATTGCTACCTTTAAACTTTGTTGATTTTAAAGAAAAGGAAACCTCACATATAGTTTTTTAAGCAGGTTTCATTGTGATTGAATCATGGCTTTCCTAAATACAAGTTGGGATTTTCAGGAAAACAGATCTAAAATTCCATAGAGCATAAGGACATAATGTCCTGTCCAAACATATCCCATACAAACAAGAGTAATCCATGTCCATAGGAACACAACTGGCCCTTGATTTTAATTTCATGCAGCTTTAAGTCTAAGTTCAAAACTCTTTTATAAGTGAACAGTTTGAAAAGAGCACTCCATCCCTTCCATCAGCAAAATGTTGCATGAAGAGAAAGAGAAGAGGGAAACAAGGGGGCTTTTTTGTCAAAGATTTGCAGCCCTTCTACAAAAAGAAAAAAATGTTTCCCCAGTTCTGGAATGTAGTAAGCATTTTATTAGAATTTTCATTTGAGGAAGAATTAGAGCCAGAAATCTCTTAGTGCAAAGGTGGAATGGAACATTCTGGAGTTTTCCAGAACTTTCCATCTTGAGAACAGAATGTTTGATATATTTCCACTCTGCTTTCCTGTATATAGGGATGTGCTTTGGTGGATTTTGGTGGAAAGAGAGATGAAAGTGTACTTAAAAATAGTGCACAATGATTATACAACCTAGAGGATCCACTTGTTCTAGGACCAAACTGTTTACTGTAATTTCAGCTTTGCCTAAGCATTTTAAGGATTCTGGAGAATCTTTATGCCTATCCCCATATCAAGAAGCACCCTAGGTTTTGATATAGAGCAGGGTTGGCAACCTTGGCTCTTTTATGACTCGTGGACTTCAACTCCCAGAATTCCTGAGCCAGCTGACCATTTGTCCAGAATGGCACAGAGCAGGGGTCTTCAAACTTGGCCCTTTTATGACTTATGGACTTCAACTCCCAGAATTCCTCAGCCAGCGTGCCTGGCTGAGGAATTCTGGGAGTTGAAATCCACTAGTCATAAAAGAGCCAATGTTGCCTATCCCTGATATAGAGGATGTAACCAGTGACACTGGAATCAAAGAGGCTAACATCTGGCATCTGTATCATAACCAAGTCTCTGGAACCCATTCTGTAAAACAGGAATTTCAGTTTTTGGGAGTGCAGTCTTTTAGCAGCTTCCCTTAAAAATTGCTCCCTTCTGCACAGGCATCTGTACCCCCATTTGAATGTAGCAAGTGTGTTTGGAAATACTTGTCTAAGGAAAAAAGGCAAAGGCTGCCTGGCCCTTTTAAAGCCTTCCACCTCTCATGGAAAGACAGAGCACAGGAAAAATTGAGCTCTTCTTGTAGGAATAAAACATCACAGTCCCTTCACATATTTTGCAGCAAGACGTTGCTTATTTGGAGCTTTCCATGGTGCTGAAACTAATAGGCTGTCTTATCTCATATTGCCCCTCATATCATCAAGACAGAACAGGACCATGACACATCATTATGAGTATTGCTCAGAACTTGCCTGTCATCCTTCTTATTTCCTACTACATACAGTTGCAAGAAAAACTATGTGAACCCTTTGGGATTACGTGGAGTTTTGCATGAATTGGCCATAAAATGCGCTCTAAATGTCATGTAAGTCACAACAATAGAAAAACACAGTCTGCTTAAAATAATACTACAGAAACATTAGCTGTTGTTATGTTTTAATTGAACATAAGATGGAAACATTCACAGTGCAGGGTGGAAAAAGTATGTGAACCTTTGGACTTAATAACTGGTTGACCCTCCTTTGGCAGCAATAAACTCAACCAAACGTTTCCTGTAGTTGCAGATCAGACCTACACAACGATCTGGAGTAATTTTGGACCACTCCTCTTCACAAAACTATTTCAGTGTAGCAATATTCTTGGGATGTCTGGTGTGAATCGCTCTCTTAAGGTCATGCCACAGCATTTCAATCGGGTTGAGGTCAGGAGTGTGACTGGGCCACTCCAGAAGGCATATTCTGTTCTGTTGAAGCCATTGTTTTGTTGAATTACTTGTATGCTTTGGGTCATTGTCCTGTTGCATCACCCATCCTCTGCGGAGCTTCAGTTGGCAGACAGATGGTCATACGTTTTCCTGCAAAGTGTCCTTATAAACTCTGGAATTCATTTTCCCATCAATGACAACAATCCGTCCAGGCCCTGAGGCAGCAAAGCAGCCCCAAACCATGATGCTCCCTCCGCCATGTTTTACAGTGGGGATGAGGTTTTGATGTTGGTGTGCTGTGCCTTTTTTCCTCCACACATAGTGTTGTGTGTTTTTCCCCAAACAACTCAATTTTGGTTTCATCTGTCCACAGTATATTTTGCCAGTAGTGCTGTGGAAAATCCAGGTGCTCTTTTGCAAACTTCAAACGTGCTGCAATATTTTTTTGGGACAGCAATGGCTTCCTCCGTGGTGTCCTCCCATGTACTCCATTCTTGTTTAATTTTTTCCTTATTGTAGATGTGTCAACAAAAATGTTTGCATGTGCCAGAGATTTCTGTAGGTCTTTAGCTGACACTCTAGGATTCTTCTTGACCTCATTAAGCATTATGCGCTGTGCTCTTGCAGTCATTTTTACAGGACGACCATGCCTAGGGAGAGTAGCAACAGTGCTAAACTTTCTCCATTGGACACATGAACATCAAGGCTTTTGGAGATACTTTTGTAACCTTTTCTAGCTTCATGCAAGTCAACAATTCTTGATCGTAGGTCTTCTGAGAGCTCTTTTCTGCGAGGCATGGTTCACATCAGACAGTGCTTCTTGAGACCAGTAAACCCAAAACAGGTGTGTGTTTTTAAAGGGCAGGACAGCTGTCAGCAACACATCCAATATCATCACACTGATTGGAGTCAAGGTTGGCTCACTCCTGGCTCCAATTAGCTCTTGGAGAAGTCATTAGGCTAGGGGTTCACATACTTTTTCCACCCTGCACTGTGAATGTTTCCATCTTATGTTCAATTAAAACATGACAACAGCTAATGTTTGTGTAGTATTATTTTAAGCAGACTGTGTTTTTCTATTGTTGTGACTTACATGACGTTTAGAGCGCATTTTATGGCCAATTCATGCAAAACTCCACGTATTCCCAAAGGGTTCACATACTTTTTCTTGCAACTGTAAGTATGTTTGTTGCTCGAAGTATTTGTTTTCCGGTAACACTGAAAATATTGAAAGTTGAGTATACTGGAGGGACGCAAAATTGGGGGAAACTGTCATGGAGTTTCAAATTCTGATGCAGATGAGCAGCCGTAGGAATTTGTCTACGTTAGAAGAAATAATTTACACATCGAGGACAGTACTGTTTACTTTCTATGGTGCTGGCTCTTTCAGGCATTAATTTTTCTTATTAACTGATACCTGGCACTTTTAATAACAGATGCTAGGGACTGAACCTGACACCTTTGCAGGAAAAGCTGTATCACTTAGGTATAATGTTAGTAAAATCTGTATGCTCAGTTTTTTAAAAACAGCAACAAACAAAATTTATGCAACAGATGAAGGTAGAAGCTTTTCTGGACTTTCCTTCATTTAAATCCCCATCCACAGTAACTACTAAATCTCATTTTGGTGTGGGTAAAATGTAAAAGTAAATATGCAGAATCATTACCCTCACAAACAGCAGGACCAATAGCCACTTTATGAAAATAAGTAAAATCTCCCTCAAGCTTGGCTTATCTTCACTATTTCAGGTGAATGTTTTGTTTTCATGTCAGTAATACAGAAGATACTTCATACTTTCTTCTTTTTATTTCTCAGTTTAGTCTACTGCCTTTTGGTTTTTTATGGTCTCTCTTTTTGGTATTAAACCCAATTCTGCTTAAATAACTCAAAGTTATCCAAGGGTTACATTTAGGAAAATAGGCACAATTTATATAAAGACAAAAGCATATACCAGTAGGTAGTCCTCAACCTATTTTATTTATTTTTATTTTAATCCGATTTATATCCCGCCCTTCTCCGAAGACTCAGGGCGGCTTACAAGCTTAGCAGTAGCCTTCATTCTATGTATATGCCTGCTTATTAGGGCTTTCACTCACCCCCCAAGTGGCATTATTACAAAGTCAGCTTAATTGCCCCCAACAATCTGGGTCCTCATTTTACCTACCTGGGAAGGATGGAAGGCTGAGTCAACCTTGAGCCTGGTGGGATGCGAACCTGCACTAATTGCAGGCAGCTGGTGTTACTTAAGGAGGCATTAGCCCACTGCTCCACCAAGGCTCAACCTATGACCACAACTGAACCCAAAATTTCCATTGGTAAGCAAGGCAGTTGTTAAGTGAGTTTTGCCCCATTTGATGAGGGCAACTTTTTTTTTGCCACAGTTGGAAAACGAATCACTGCAATTCTTAAGTGAGTCCCATGGTCATTAATTGAATCCAGCTTTCCCTACTGACTTTTTTGGAAGTCAGCTGGAAAGGTTACAAATCATGATCACATGACCTCAGGATACTGCAACTGTCGTAAATACATGCCAGTTGCCAAGCATGTGAATTTTGATCACAAGACCATGGGGATGCTGCAACAGTTCTAAGTGTGAAAAATGGTCATAAGTCACTTTTTTCAGGCCACTGTAACTTCAAATGGCCACTAAATGAATAGTTAAGTCAAGGACTACCTACGTGGAAAGAAACAGCTACTCTATCACTACAATATTTTTGAAGTAGCCAGTGGTTGGTTTTAGGCTGAAAAAGAGAAGTCCAATGTTATGGATTTCCAAGTCACAACCATACTCAGAGACAAAGCATATACTTAACTCCAACACTGCAATTAATGAAATGGTAACTATGGATGTTATTTTACCTATCCACAATGGAGCTCTAACTTCAGTCTTCTGTTTTTATCCTACTAATTGACAATATAATCAGAATTCAGTTTACAATCAATATATCACTGTTTTAAATAACTGTTACAATCCACTGCTGTCTTGAGGTGGCTACATGTCAGAGTCCATCATCTCTTGAAGCATGAGAGCCAGATGCTGAAAACACAAGATCTTCTTAGAACGGGTAAATGCATATAGAGGTTGACTTATTGCCCACAATGTGGCTTTCAGCCAAAACCAACACAGAATGAGTGAAATGCAAGAACTCTATATACAGTATAAATTGACCTTATGTTTAAGGATAGGGCTTCTCTCCCTTTGCCTTCTTAACAGCTTGCTTAAGAGCTAACTGACAGCCTTTGACTTCTTGAAACAAGATTGCATTGTATAAGTCACTGCCTTTAATTGCTCAAACTTCCCTAGCTTATATAAGATACCCCAGAAACCTGTCATGTTTTAGAGATACAAATATGATAGTGGTTCAGTACAAGATTGATATATTTAAAATCCTCCTCCATGAAACCTTTTTGTTAAGTTAAGCGGTCAATCATGGTTTACATTTAAACTCAGAAGAGTTCAATGTATTTGAAGAGGTCAATGGAATCCACTGAATATAGGCAAATAAGTATAAGTCTATCGCCATTATATAGCGATATTGTATGTTTTCTCCTTTGAGTCAAAAATATTTAATTTTCTCTTTAATAAATAAACAAATAGGGATGTGCAAAATGAACTCCAGGGTATTCTGTCTGCTTCCAGGCCACCCCAAACTACTTCTGGACCCCATTATGGAGACGGGTGATTAGAAGTTTCCAGGAGTATATCCTCTGAACCAAAAGAAGTTCAGAGTGTTTGGAACACAACATTCCCAAACAGGCATGGTTTTAAGATGAGAGCATTCCTGAGACATCTAAAACTACTTCTTGTTTAGAGGACTTACTTCCAGAAATATCCAGATTACCCTTCCCAGGAATAGCCTGCAACAAGGGAAATGAAATATTCCAGAGTTATCTGGAATAGATTCTTCCCAGACTGACTAATTTTTCTCATTCATATAAACAAATATTCAAATATTTATACACCTATAAAAAGAAAAGTAGTAAAAATCTTTTTGTCAAATAAAAATAAATGATAGTTCAATTGTCATTAAAAGTAAGCAAAGCTACAATTGACATGGTCCTATTTCACATTTAGAATTGCAAATTCCTCAGAAGACTCAAATTGTTCTGCAGGAAGTCCAAGACAACATAGGTAAACATTGTGGAAATGATATATTTGTGTACTGATCCCTCCAATGTGAAACATAGATCTAGATTGACTTTAAATTGTGCCTGTTGCTGTCTTGGGAATGGGAATGTGCTTGTTGGATCCACTCTCTCAGTCATGTATTTATCCTTCTGAAATCTGCAGTAGTCATAATGACATCATGCAGAATTGAAATCTGTAATCTGAGAAACCTAAAGAAATAACAAAGGCATTCCTTAAGGATTGTGGGGATTGGAGAAATGCCTTCTGCATTCAAGTATTTCCAATCTAATAAGAAAATAGAACTTTGGTGTGTGTGTGTGTGTGTGTGTGTGTGTGTGTGTGTATCAAGGTTTTTCACTTCCCAAAATAAAGATATAAAATATATAAACACTTTCTCATACAAAGAATTGCAATTTGCTAAGTACAAATATGCACAATGAACTCCTTTATAAGAATATGATGAGATTGGTATCTAGTCTTAAATCCTGGGAGTAACCTACATTATATTTAATTTATCTGTGAAATTTGCTACTACCTAATTGCTTATAAAAGATACATCTGGAGAGTAATGTATATATAACATTCATTGAGGTAAATAAATACAAACCCTATATATATAGACAGGGAATTTCTGAAAGAAAAATAAGACAACAATGATGGTGATGATATGATGATGGCAATAATAACTATGATTCAAGACAATAAGAGCTAATATTGTCTCTGCTAGATTATGTTCTCTGTTCTTTATCCTTTCAAATATCCCAGATGTACTGATATAACATGACCTTGGATTATACTAACTGGCATCTGGAAGCTGTTGCTACAAGTCCTAGGAATTTATACCTGAAGTCATGCCAGAAGACTTAGGAATGAACTGTATCATAGTATAACTTCCTTTCTCTCAAGTTAAATAGCAAGTGACTGGTCTGTTGCCAAAAGCAGTAAATTTTGATGCTGATATAAAAACTAAGCTACGCTCTAATAGCATCTGTGACAGATGACTAAAGGCCAATTCACAAGGCCATTTTACTGCTTTTTTGTGATCAGTATGCCAAAGAAGATAGTGTGAATTTTCCGCAAGTGGCAAGAGAATTGATGGGCAAGTTATATTTGGCCTTCAAACATCATTCCTTGAAACACAAGCGACTGGAGATATTACACAGTGTTCCACAGCTGTCAAAACTGAGCTTCAACATAATCTCATGAAATGAAAAAAGAGATAAAAGCCGTTCAGTCTTTTCTAAAGTTCAAGGTTGCTGGCATCTGCCTTAGAGGCAAAATAATAACAGCTAGCATGAATTAATTAGTTTCACTTTTCCCTTAGCTGCCTTATGATTATTTTTAGGGGAATAATTTAACAGCCATCCCAATGTTGCTAGTTGAAAGATAGTGGTTTTAACAATATTTGGAGGGCCACCAGTCCCACAAGATTCTTTTTCTTGACATTCTACAACTCTACAGTAGAATATAATAACCATAATACTCCAGTGTAAAATACGTCAAACACAAACACACACATGCACAAATCTCTATCTATGTGATCCTGTACAATTGGCATGGCTTCCCCCTTAACAAAATTTTCCTCACATCCTTTTTCCAGGAAGCCCTTGTAATGCTTATCAGTTCCACACCTTCCTTCACGATCAAATATGCATGATCCAGCTTATTCACCCAACATTTAAAACCACCATATTTAGATACCAAAGGTATATAAAAATTAACCCCTCTCCCACTATTTTATTCTGAGCTTAAAACAAAACAGCCCTACTTTGAATAGTCAGGACAAGTATGGGATACTTGAAATGCTGGACTTAGGACATTCTGCTTACCGCCATTAGATATGTACATAATTACGACCCCACTGGTCAGGATCTTGGCTGAGAAAGTTTCATGAAATAGAATGAATAATATGTATATAAAAGCCATCATAATTTCCCTCTCGGATTACTCTACTTGGAATAGCTGCCCCCTGCCTCTTTCTCCTAGATAGTAGATAGTAATTACTAAATAGTACTAACGCCATTTCAGATATGTGTAAAATACATTGACAATATATTTTATAGATAGGCAAACAGGATATTCCTTCACATTCCAATGTCCTACTTACGGTATTCCTACTCACTTTTTAAAAATAATAAGACAAAGGCAGGCAGTAAGTAGGTGAAACTGAAAAAAACTCCCTAAAGCAATTAAGAATTCTATTCAATTCAGCCTTCCTTAATGTGTACCATATAAATATGTTGTGAATCCTAATTCCAGAATTCTCCAGGAAGCAGATTAAAGGTCATGCAGGGGTAGGCAACCTTGGCTCTTTTATGACTTGTGGACTTCAACTCCCAGAATTCCTGAGCCAGCCATGGAAGGTTCTGGAAGGTTCTTAGATTGGGATGCCATTTATAGGGATCTTGCCTCAATTGAAGGGATAAATGTCACACAGCAAAATGTTCCTCCTATAACATGTGAATTTTATTAACTTCAACACACAAATGCATTGACATTAAAATTATAAAAAGTATAAAATATTAATACAAATGAAGATACGGATCTTGCTTTTTAGCCAAAAGACTTTTTCCTTATCTTTTGATTGCCAGATTCATCCAGAGTTTACCTAACATTTCCTCGTTCAGGAAATTTAGAAATGACAAAGTAGCCTACTCTACTATAATCCTAAACTCTTCTGGGCTTGTCCAGGCTTGTAAACTGGTGTGACTACAGAGAAAGTTTTCTGTTAAAGTTAAGATGAGAACTGCTTTGTTTCTCCTTGGCAGAGGAAGCAAAAGCAGGCCTTTGACGAACATTATATCAATGCAAAGATCTGAGCCTTTTAAAAAAAATATGACTTTTTAATATTCAAAATATCAGAAGCAGGCACATGAACATTGCTGCCATAATTTCATTCCTGCTGCCTGTAATCCTGTGTAGGTGAACATAGGGATACTAATAATACCTCCACCCTCAGTTTTATAAAATAAATTGGTATTCATGCTCACTCTCACTCAAAGATCTTGCCAGAGACTGAACTCCAGAGAACTGGAGAATTGCCTGTATGCTGGGGCATGTGGGCCCTCTGGGGAACAGTCATAGTTCAGCAGATCACTGCAGATGGGGACTGTAGCCAAGAAATTAAAAGACGCTTGCTCCTGGGGAGGAAAGCCATGGCAAATCTAGACAGCACACTAAAAAGCAGAGACATCACCCTTTCAACAAAAGTGCGTATAGTCAAGGCTATGGTCTTCCCAGTTGCAATGTATGGCAGTGAAAGTTGGACCATAAGAAAGGCTGAGCGCCAAAGAATTGAAGCCTTTGAACTATGGTGCTGGAGAAGACTCCTGCGAGTCCCTTGGACTGCAAGGTGATCAAACCAGTCAATCCTAGAGGAGATCAACCCTGACTGCTCTTTAGAAGGCCAGATTCTGAAGTTGAAACTCAAATACTTTGGCCACCTAATGAGAAGGAAGGACTCACTGGAGAAGAGCCTAATGCTGGGAAAGATCGAGGGCAAGAGAAGAAGGGGACGACAGAGAATGAGGTGGCTGGATGGAGTCACTGTAGCAGTAGGCGTGAGCTTAGATGGTCTCCAGAAGATGGTAGAGGACAGGAAGACCTGGAGGAACGTTGTCCATAGGGTCGCGATGGGTCGGACACGACTTCGCAACTAACAACAACAACAAGAAGAATACACTCAGTCAAGCAAAGATGCCAGAGTCAAACTACTGACTGTTTGACTCTGGACAGCTATTTTCAGTCATTTGATAAGATGTCAATTAGAGGTAGGCAGTCTGCAATCCACTTGGAACTTCCAGAGATCTCTCCTCATATTTGATTCAAAAGCAGCATTTCTTTTCTGAGATATTTTTTTTCTGGGAGAATTTTTTTGGGTAGTAGGATTTGAAAATTGGTCTATATTTTTCTTGTTTTTTTCTCCTTATTTTATTCATTTTCTCCCCAATCCAGCCCACTGTTTTTGAATATGACCTTGACACAACATTCAGTGGCAGATGAAGCCCTCACACTCCCATCCTCCATGTTTACGCCTACCCTTGCTATAGGTATGACTCAATCAATATAAGCAATTTCTAGAAATATTTCCACCTATCCCATGTCAGGACATAATTTCAAAAAACTTTTAAACATGGATTCTTAAAGAGGCAAAAATGAACGAAGGAGATTTATTAGAGACAGTTGGAATATATACTATTCCTCTCTCATTCTGCTGCCAGCGTTTTACAATGACATATGTAAGTACGGTCCTGACTAAAGGAATATTTGGAAACAAATCAAAGTACGGTAATAGATTAAACGTATTGAGTACTGAAATAAATCTAAGGTAGAAAGGAACTACTCCAATACTTAATTTTTTCATACTGTGCTGTCTTATATTTTGTGCCATATTTTTCTATCAAGGGAACAAAATTGCAAGCTCTGTTCTTTGTGTTCTATGAAGCCAAATGCTTGCAAGGGTGTACTGAAAGGACCACACATATTCTGGCATTCCTGAGCCTTCAAATGATATCATCCCTCTAGCAACAGAGAGATGTATTACAAAAACCTAACAGTGCTGTGACAAGGTTAAGCCCTTGCTACCTGATCAAGTAGCATTCAATCTGCTAGGGAGGGTTTGCTTGGGACACTGCTTTATATAAATGAAGGAACAATTTCCTACCCAGGTTACTACTGAAACATATGATTTTCCACAGGAGCTACTGCTTGCATTTGGACTGCAGTCATGTGCCTTGTTTTGTTTAAGCTGCCTTTCTTCATTCTCATGTGAGCAGTGGTGGGATTCAAATATGTGAACAACTGGTTCTCTGTGTGGATGCTGCTTCTGGAAGTCCATTCTGGGCCTGGGCAATAAAAAAATAGCTACTGGTTCTTACATTTCACATTGAAAGAGTAATGTCTTTTCCAATTTTTAAATATTCTCCAAATGCATTTCTAAATCCAGTGAATTTATCTCTGTTGTGCCCAGGGGATTTGTTCATCTTTGGTCATAATTTCTGGTTCCAGTAAAGGGTTAAAAAGTTCAAGCACTTCACAGGCCCATAAATCAAATTTTTCCTTTAAAGTAGCTATCTTGTGCTCTGGTGATTGACCTTCAAGGTTTTGTTTTACAACTATGTAAACAACACATCTTTCCCAGAGAAGAGGTTCATTCTATCCAGTCTTTCACAAATAAAAGCTATTTCTTTCCACTTAAATATTTTAATATCCCTAGTTGTCACCTATTTGTGAGGTAAGCAAAAGTCAATAAATTCTCAGGAGTGTATAAATATTTTAATCCCAGAAATAAGGAAAATCTCCAGAGAGAAACATTATGTGAAGAAAGTCTCTCTTAAACCAAAGAACAATTTATAATCTCAAAAGTGCATTAAAAGTCAGGAAGATCAATTCTAGTTTCTGTAAACTTAGGATGTATTACAGCTGTGAATTTGACAGAAGAACCTGCCTCTCTGTCACTCAATTCACCAGCCAATTGGGGAAATCTAATAATAATAATAATAATAATAATAATAATAATAATAATAATAATAATAATAATAATAATAATAATAATAATAATAATAATAAGAAGAAGAAGAAGAAGAAGAAGAAGAAGAAGAAGAAGAAGAAGAAGAAGAAGAAGAAGAAGAAGAAGAAGAAGAAGAAGAAGAAGAAGAAGAAGAAGTTGGAAGGGACCTTGGAGGTCATCTAGTCCAACCCCCTGCTAAGGCAGGAAACCCTATACCATTTGAAACATCTGCGTTTGTACAAGTTGCTAGTGGGAAAGGAGAGTCTGGAGGGCAAATGGGTTGATTTCAGATTTCCTCTTTAAATCTGGAGGAAGAGGAAGCCCCATCTCCACCCCTGAGCAACTAGAGCACGGGGTCTTCAAACTTAGCCGTTTTATGACTTGTGGACTTCAACTCCCAGCCATGCTGGCTGAAGAATTCTGGGAGTTGAAGTCCACAAGTCATAAAAGGGCCAAGTTTGAAGACCCCTGAACTAGAGGCAAAATAAGCTGTGATGCCATCCCTTCAGAGACAAATTGACATTCCATCCCCCCATCCCCAAACCGAACCAACTTCCTCCTGCTGTCAACAGCGTTCAAAGTGCTGCTGCAATGGTGAGATGCCATCGAAAGTCCTCTGATCAACTTTGATAGTATGGATGTTCTTTTGAGGGACATTAATTTGGGGCAAATTTAAATTTATCAGATTCATTGCCCCCCTTTCTCTAATATATCAAGAGAAATGCCTGCATTTCTGAGATACATGAAGTTGATTCTGTTGATAAATGTGCTTTTTTCTTAAAAGGAAATGTGCAAGGTTCTGTTAGATTTCTCCTGAAATGGGATGCTTTTCCACAGTTGATGGGCAAAAATAGCCTCCACTGCTCTTTCCTCAAGTTAATGGGAATGGAGCAAAGTGTTTCAAATTTGAAGCTGTAGAGCATTTTATACCAGAAGTAAGCAGCAGAAGTATTGTGGATCATAGTTCACAAACCGTTAACTTTAATCTTTATCCAGAAGATACATATTTAGTATATGACTTTTGTTCTGCAAGGTTAACAAATACTGAATTAGTTGAAATTTCCCTCCCTTTACCCCACACTAAGATATTGTTGTTTTCAATAAATTATAAATATTTCTTTACTATCATTTCTGGCAAACTGTGTGGTAGGAATAACAGAATAAACAGAATTGGAAGGGACCTTGGAGGTCTTCTAATCCAATCAGGAAACCCTATTATCATTTGTCCAATCTCTTCTTAAAAACCTCCAGGGTTGGAGCACCCACAACTTCTGGAGTCATTCCACTGATTAATTGTTCTCACTGTTAGGAAATTTCTCCTTAGTTCTAGGTTGCTTCTCTCCTTGATTAGTTTCCATCCTTTGTTTCTTGTCCTGCCTTCAGGTGCTTTGGAGAATCCCTCCCTTATTCTTTCTGGCAGCCCCTTAGATATTGGAACACTGCTTTCATGTCACCCCTAGTCCTTCTTTTCATTAAACTAAACATGCAACTGCAATTCCTGCAACTGTTATTCATATGTTTTAGCCTTTAGTCCCCTAATCATCTTTGTTGTTCTCTGTACTCTTTCTAGAATCTCAACATCTTTTTTTATATTGTGGCGACTAAAACTGGACAAAATATTCCAATTGTGATCTTATCAAGGAACATTTATACAATGGGAACATTTAAACATGATGAAGTTAGTCACAAAAACAAAGATATGAAAAACCTTCATAAATTCACAAACTTTGAAAGCATTCCTTTTACACAACATTCTTGAACTTGAGCTATTTTGTATCATCATGCAATGGCATCCTAAAGTGGTAATTCAGGCCTTTGCAATTAGAGCAATTTTAAAAAAAATTTAACCTTTAGATCCAACTGAATGAAATGATAGAAAACATACCATTTCCATAGGCTTTTATTGCTGGACTAAAGGGCAGTAAAAACTTAATCCTGTTGATCCAAAACTAAACAAAACATGATTAAAAAGGCATTTCTCGGGGAAAAAGTTGCTGACTGCTGCAAGGCAGAGGAACTAAAGACAAATCCCCAAATATCACTGCCAGATCTGCTAATCCACTTAATTGACCAGTAGCCAATTATGGAAAAATTTGAGGACTGAAAGAAATTACTGTGAATACAACCTGCTATTTTCTTCCAAGACATCCCATCCCAAAACTTTACATTTGAAAAACTGCTTTCTTCATGAAACTGTGACCTTGTTCCTTAAAAAGAAAACCTCTACTTATTTCCAAAGTACTATGATTCACTTGAGGCCATCAATGTATGCCAGTAACTGTGAGAGGGATCTTGGAAAACTAGTCACTTAAAACAGTTAATGAGCCAACAGTGTGCATAAACAGCCCAAAAAGCCAAAGCCTTAATAAGACCACACTTGCAACCAGTTCTGGTTATCACAATATAAAAAGATGTTGCGCCTCTGGAAAGAGTGCAGAGAAGAGCAACAAGAATGATCAGGGTGCTGGAGGCTAAAACATACAAAGAACAGTTACAGAAATTGGGTGTGTCTAGTAAATCTAATGAAAAGAATGACTAGGGGAGACATAGCAATATTCCATTATTTGAGGGGCTCCCGCAAAGATGAGGGGATCAAACTATTTTCCAAAGTGCCAAAAGGCAAGACAAGGAACAACAGATGGAAATTAACCAAGGAGAGAAGCAACCTAGAACTAAGGAGAAATTTCTGAACATGAGAGCAATCAACCAATGGAATAACTTCCATCCTTCCGAGGTAGGTAAAATGAGGACCCAGATTGTTGGGGGCAATTAAGCTGACTTTGTAATAATGCCGCTTGGGGTGGGTGTGAAAGCCCTAACAAGCAGGCATATACATAGAATGAAGGCTACTGTTAAGCTTGTAAGCCGCCCTGAGTCTTCGGAGAAGGGCGGGATATAAATGGAATTTAAAAAAAACATTGCCTTATCAATATCACTCAATGTATTGGTAACTCTAAAATTCTTACAGTTCTCTCCACATTTACTCCATCAGAAACTTATTTATGCATCTTCTCTATTTTCTACATCTCGCCCAGTCTTTTTTTTTACTGTCACAGAAGTTCTCCTCCTATTTTTCAAATACTTCTCTCAGTTGCTACACATCCTCAGAGCCCCAAATAATCTCTGCATCTCAGATGTCATGTCAACAAATCCATCTGTTTCATTTGCTACTCTTTGCATGGCAAATGCTTCCATATGGGCTTTTTCCACTACTCCAACAACATTTGCTCAGTCACTCATTCCAAAGAATGCAAAGAATATTCCTACTTTGTTATCCACAGCTTTCTCACTTTTCCTCCACCTTAGTAGTTTCTTTTTTTTATTATTAAAGAGTTTTACAAAAAGTTTTTTACAATACATATCCCCAAAACCCACCCACCCCAAACCACCCCCCTTCCACCCCCACTTCCCAGAGCTAAATACAGGGTTATAGATATAATAATCATATTCTAACTAAAATTATCCATTATAAAATTAACCAAATTCATAATGTGCTTTAACTCCCCTTTAACATAGATACATTCAAATTATTAAAAACATAATAATAATAACTTAAACAAAAATATAATCGATACTAATACTAAAATTAATAACAATATCCCTCTAAAATCTACTCATAAGCTAAGTGGAACTTTTTAGTCCCATATTTATTCTGAATATAATCTATCCATCTTCTCCAAACTGAAATATATCTTTCTTGTGAATGATCCTTCAAATAAGCAGAAATCTTAGACATTTCTGCAAGATTCGATACTTTAAGTACCCATTCTTCTATAGTAGGCAAACTATCCTTCCAGTATTGTCCCACCAGTTACCGTGCTGCTGTTATCAAATTCAACATCAGATTGGTTTCTTTAGTATCACAATCTACAACAATTCCCAATAAAAACAATTGTGGAGAGAACTTTATCTTTTTCTTAAAAATCTTTTGAATGTTCCACCAAATTTTAATCCAAAAAGCTTTTATATTTCTGCAAGTCCACCACATATGAAAATAGGTGGCATCTAAACTACCACATCTCCAGCATTTAGACTGTAGGTTAGGATACATGTTAGACAACTTTTTGGGATCCAAATGCCATCTATAAAACATTTTATAAAAATTTCCTCTTAAATTTTGAGCCTGAGTAAATTTAACATTTCTAACCCAGATTACCTTCCAAGTATCCAATGGAATTGGTTCCTGGATGTTTTGTGCCCACTTTATCATACAATCTTTAACTAATTCCATTTCCGAGTCCAATTCAATTAAAACATTATATATCCTCTTTATATGTGCACGATTTAAATCTCTAATTTGCTTTACTAAGTTTTCATCTGTAGTTGTGATGCCAACCTTCTGATCCAGCTTCCACCTAGCTTTCAATTGGGTGTATTGGAACCAAGAGTAACATGTTTTCTTGTCTTAACTCATCTAATGATTTAAGTTGCCAATTATTCCCTTCCAATCTAAGTAATTCCTTATAGGAAAACATATCCAAACTCACTCCCATAGATACGCCTTCTATCGCGTAGTTTCTTATAAAAGATTTCATTATCTATTTATGCCAATGTTGAAAAAAGTGAAGGGGATAAACACAACTAAAATTGAAGTAAAACTTGAAAGTTCTGACAGATAGACCATCCCTTTGTGTGATACCAAGCTATCAAAGAGAAAAGAGGTGTCTAATAGTTAGGGCGTGTTCCTTTGATAGTCCTGAGCTTTACGGAATGAGTAGAAATCTAACCTTCTGCTTTAAATCAGATAAATATGAAAGTGAAGAAGGCAAAAGAAGCTGAAAAAGAAAAGTTCTGGTTTTTTGTTCTTGTCCACTGCAGGTGGGGAGAATTCCTGAAGGAAGAAAAAGAAAATCAGGAGAGAAGAGCACAGAAATCTATTTGGTTGAAATCTTTCCCTTTGCCATTCGAGACCACATTATGAAATGCCTTTTGCTTACAATATATTATATTGCTTGTTGGAAAGACTTTTATCTACTGCAATAAATAATTATAATAAATAAGTAAATAATGGTGGGAAATCAACAGAGACATCACCAGAGATTTACCTAACTATCCCACCTCAGAGGGATCCTGTTTCAGTCTGTGCTCTGCTGCCTGTCCTCCTTGTCATTGCTATCAAGATCTCAACTGGTTGTCCTGTTTTCCTCTGGGAGATTATATCAATTGACCCACAGGAAGGAAACTTTATATGTATGTGTATATATATGTATGTATATATACTGTATGTACATACATACATATACTTATACATACAGACATATATGCATACATTGTTGTTAGCTGAGAAGTCATGTCCGACCCATCATGACCCTATGGACAATGTTCCTCCAGGCCTTCCTGTCCTCTACCATCTTCTGGAGTCCATTTAAGCTCATGCCTACTGCTTCAGTGACTCCATCTAGCCACCTCATTCTCTGTCGTCCCCTTCTTCTCTTGCCCTCAACCTTTCCCAGCGTTAGGCTCTTCTCCAGTGAGTCCTTCCTTCTCATTAGGTGGCCAAAGTATTTGAGTTTCAACTTCAGGATTTGGCCTTCTAAAGAGCAGTCAGGGTTGATCTCCTCTAGGACTGACGGGTTTGATTGTCTTGCAGTCCAAGGGACTCGCAGGAGTCTTCTCCAGCACCAAAGTTCAAAGGCTTCAATTCTTTGGCACTCAGCCTTTCTTATGGTCCAACTTTCACTGCCATACATTGCAACTGGGAAGACCATAGCCTTGACTATACGCACTTTTGTTGAAAGGGTGATGTCTCTGCTTTTTAGTGTGCTGTCTAGATTTGCCATGGCTTTCCTCCCCAGGAGCAAGCGTCTTTTAATTTCTTGGCTACAGTCCCCATCTGCAGTGAACATACATACATAATAATAAACCTTTATTGTCAAAATACAACATGTGTACATTGAGATTAACATACATACATACATACATACATACATACATACATACATACATATATACACACACACTTTATGTAGTTGGTGAATGAAGCTAGCTAGCTAAATGTGAGCAGGGCCAAAAATGAACAGGGAAACCTATCTTGTTTCTTTCCATCCTGTCTCAGCAAGCTATCAGAGGAAAGATGGATCACTCTTGTCAGAAAGCACTGATAATCCACAAAGGAACTCTAGTCCGCTTCCATAGCTTCATCTGTTTCATTTTCTCCTGATACTTTTCTCCTAGGTTCACCTGCTTAGACAAAATTATATTGAAGACTGCTCATCACCCATCCTGGTTTGAAGCAAACACATAGCCAGATAGTGAACACAGAATCTTACTGAAAAATGAGGGTCAACTGAGAGAATAGCAATAGCACATAGACTTATATACCAGCCCTTTACAGCACTCTCTGAGCAGTTTATAAATGTCAGCATATTGCCTCCGACAATCTGGGTCCTCATTTCACCAACCTTGGAAGGATGGAAGGCCGAGTCTACCTTGAGCTAGTCACGATCAAACTCTGGGCTGTGGGCAGAGTTAGCCTGTAATACTATATTCACTGTGCCATCAGGGCTCCTTAACTCAGGAAATAACTGAGATTAGATTTTCCTGGGACTAGGAAGGATAGCAGTTCAATAGTATTTCTTAATTTATTGCAAAAACATCCTTCTGTGTTCCATACATATACTGATTTTTACTTTTTTAACTTTCTTTTAGGGGAAAGCATTGGAACAGCAGCTATCTGAGAGATGGATTTTAAAAAGACAAAGAAACCCCATGGTTTGACCAAAGTAATCCAATCCAACACCATTTGGCACAAATGTAGCAATATATTATTACAGCAATAGAATAACATTTTCCTTACTGTCATCTGATGTCACTTCATGACTTCTTCCACAAACTTGGTGAATTTGTTATTTAATATTTCAACAAGCTATAAAAAAAGAATCCAGGCATTTTGCCCACTTTTTGGCAGTACTGTGAGCTGATTGTGTTATGCACATATTCTACATGCTTTGAAGCTTTTTGTTATTCTATGCCATTTCTCTCCATTAAAAAAAACTATAATAATCACAAAACCTGAATTCATACAAGAAGCAGAAAAATGCTTCAAAAATCTTAAAACTGGAAGTTGGCTGGAAATTAAGAAATGTTCTAAGAACAAGAGTAAGTTGCCATGGAAATGGCTGGTTTTCTCTGTATGTTATTTGTAAACAATAATCAAAATTGATTTAATGTTCTAATCTTATTGTCATTAAATAATTCAATGACATTTTAATGGAATTTAGCCTTCTGGTTAAATTACTGTGCAAAGTAATAAGGAAAATGTGTACCTGATTATATGCAGTGTCCTTTCTTCTTGACAGAGCAAACACCCCAAATTCTCAACGGAATTAAACAGAAATATATTTGTGATGGACATAATTATTCAAATTACAGTATCTTTCAACTGATGCTCTTTTGACAAGCCTGTTCAAACATGCACTTAGTAGATATAGATTATGATACTTCAAAACTGCCAAAACTCTTGGCTTCCTCGATCTGTTTCTTGCTTAACACAAGAATTTGTTTAGGAGGGAGGGGGAAAAAACACCAACAGACTTTACAATCTTTTACAATATTGTTAGGAAGTATAAGAAAGAAACTGTACAGCAACTCTGCCTTAAAATAAGGTACAAATTGAGCTGCTGAATGAATTGACAGGCTTTTGACCTTCTATTACAATACTCAACTATCAGTAAAGATCCTTCCCAAAATTTTTATCCCCTGAATTTGCTTGTCTCAAAGTACTTGACAAGTGGCAGCTAAAAAACAAGCAATTACAATAAATTGCAGATGATCCATTACATTTGGGACATAAGATATTTATGAAAAGCTTTACCTGGAAATGGCAGTCTGTTAAACAAATAGCAGTTATGAGTTGGCTTATTATTTTTTGCTCATTTTATGAAACCTGTGTGTTGGTGTAATGTAGTTTTCATCATGAACAATAAAGTTGGCTAGGTATTATGGGATCTGTAGTCCTATTTATCGGAGGTTATCAGATTTGGAGAGGTTGAGCCAACTCATTCCCTTTTCTAAAGGTACACTTTAACGCGGTATAGGTAGGGTTCAGCAACTGTTAAAAAATTATGACAGCACTGAATGAATGATACTTCTGCCCAGTGGTGGGAGTTATAGCCATTGCAGTACTGCCATGGTCAGGTGATCAATATTTGTGTGCTTGGCAGCCCACCTGCATTTATAACCACAGGATACATGTCAACTTCCCTCCACCCACCCACCTTCTCCTGAGTCTGTCTTTTTGGCCACCTTGTACTCCACCACCTCGGCTGTCATGCTCTGCGTCTGCAGCAGGAGGAAGAAGATGGCAAACGTCAGTTGGGGAGAGCAACAGGGTTGGTGGAGCACAGGGTGGCTTCTATGTCCTCCTCCTCCTCCTGCAGAAGCCACTCCCCCCTCCCCTAGCCTAGCTGTGTTCATGTCAGGCCTACAGCAATCCCTTACCTGCCTGTCCGCCTGCTTGTAATCCTCCCAAGACTCCCAATTTCCTGCTGGCTTCTCCACTGGCTTTGCTGTTGGTAGCTGGTAGGAGGTCATGAGAAAGTCCTTTCATAATGACCTGCAATCCTTGATTAACAATGGCAACTGGGAGGAGCAGGATTGTTGCTAACCTATGTGGTCATGTGATATCATACTTTAAAACTGCATCAGTTTTAAAGAGAAGGGCGGTATACAAATTAAATTATTATTATTATTATTATTATCACTTAGTGACAGAAATTCCAATCCTTCTTACTATCATTAATCGAGAATCGTTCCCTTCTAACAATGAATTTGGTCAGACTCGTGAAAGGACAAGGGGTTAAAAAGGAATAAGCATTCATCTTTGTTATCCTCCAATTTTCTAAGATTTAATAAATGAACTAAGTCAATTTCATCTTTGTTTCTTACTGATTTATTCAGTAAGAATGAACCTCCTCTGTGGCTATGTAGTCTCCAATATAACTTCCAGGACCCAGAGAGCAGTCTTTTGGGATCACTTGATATTAAACAATCCTATTCATAAAAACCCTGTCCTTTATTTGATTGTTTGCCTTTATAGCTTCTTTGATTTCATTGTAGTTTGTTCCAGTGTAAAATAATAGGATGCCTTCAGACAGAAAGAATAAGTTGAAATAGGGAATAAACTCCATAGGAAAGAAAGCAGTTACTTCCAAGTGGGCAAAACACAAAATTGAGTTGCATGAATGTTAAGGTGGGGGGCGTGGCGTGGGAGGCTTCAAGAAAGAATACGCCACAGTCAATCTTAGATTAAAATTGCTTTGCTACTTATTCCTGTTCCATGTCCTAGTTGGCTCCCAATATCAATTCCTAAGCTAACAAGTAGAGTTTATTCTAACAATATTACTGTGCCATTCTTTGTTTGATTGGGATGTTTTCTAAGGTGTGAGCTTAAATGGACTCCAGAAGATGGTAGAGGACAGGAAGGCCTGGAGGAATGTTGTCCATAGGGTCACGATGGGTCAGACATGACTTTGCAGCTAACAACAACAAACCTAAGGAGACTTGTCTAAAGATTTATTTCAAAGCAACTTTGGATTGAGATTTTTCTTTGTCTATCCCAGTTATTTTGGAATGTACTCTGTGCTGAGATGAGGGGCCCAATCTCTTTCTCTCTCTCTTTCTCTCTCTCTCTCCCTCCCACTTTTTTTTAACCTTTAAAATGCCCTAAAGTACATCTTTGAAAATAGGCTTTCAGTTATTGTCTTTAACATCATTGTTTTAATTTTAATTTTATAATTCATTGCAAACTGCTCTAAGATGTTGATAGTCAACACTATAAGAAGGAAGGAAGGAAGGAAGGAAGGAAGGAAGGAAGGAAGGAAGGAAGGAAGGAAGGAAGGAAGGAAGGAATCCCTTGCAATGGGACAATACAAACTTGAGCATCACTGAATATTATTTTTGGAGTACACCTGAACTTCTATATGAAAATAGCAACAATCAATTCTGTATAGTTGTGTGCCTCATGCTGTTAAATATTTTATTATTTTCACTATTGTCCAGGCACATTTAATGGCAAAATTAAGTGGGACTCTACTTATATTAAGAGAGAAGATCAAAGTGCTTTTAATATAATTTTAACTGCTTTCATTCCAAATCTCATCCACCTCAGATGAATTAAACCTCCATTCAGACTTAAATGAAACAAATTCATAAAGGCTTCACCATAATCCATATCTGAACTAGGTAGAATTCAAACTGCAGTTTCTGAAGATTAGGCAATTGCATTCTGCAACCTGCCTCCTTTTGAATAGAAACCTGATAGCTGTATTATAAATCCTAAGCATTTTTTTTTTAAAAAAAATCTAACCAAAAAGGAAAACTTAGTCTAGGAGTTGAATCATTCTTTATAGCCAAGCCAAAAAACCCCACAAAGATTTTTAAAATTCTGAGCATGGAAGATTTGACATCTATCGGTTCTTTGCTCATGTCCATAATGGCTGCATAATGACCATCATGCTTGAATATCCAATAGTATCTGTTCTATGTAGTCTGTCTGGCACCATTTGTGTTTTGTACAAAGATTGCTGTTTTTCTGTTTATTATTTATCAATCATTCCCCAGTACCAATAAATCACTGCCCTGTGGAGCTTTAAATATAGAATTAAAAAGCTGGGTTTTTTAAAAAAAAAATTACTACAGCAATTAAAGTGGAAAGGGACCATAAACCTAACTCATAGTATGCATGGATAAGGCTCTCCCAAAATTAAATAAACACCAAGGAGCAAAATGTGAAAAGGGCTTTCAGAATTGCCAGGAGCTATTACCCTGCATTAAAATTCATTATGACCATTTATTTTCTTTAACAGCTTGGTATAAGGAATAATACGAAGGCAAGAGATAGATATTTAAATTTAGATTTGTTTTTATTCCAGTAGATCAAAATATTATTCAAATATTGGTAAACATTTGTTATTTTAAAAAGTGCAAAGATTAAGTGCTTAACCTTTGAATGAACAGAGTCCAAGCTTAATACTCTGTGCATAAAATTCTGCTATGAAGAACTTTGTCTCTAAGCAGTCAGGCTGATCCATAAGAAAACCACATCAAAACCCAGATCTGCTTTCAGGATTTTTCAAGTAAGAATCAGGGATCTCCCAGTCCTATGGATGGAACTGGAATCTGTGGTGTAATGGGTAGAAGACTGAGGAAGATTGCTCTGTCAGTCTCCCAAAACCTATTATTGTCTTTTTCCTGCATTATTCCTTGCTCCAGAGACCAAAGTAAGAGCTCTTGGGTGATCATCTCTCCTCAAAAGTTTTGGTTGATTAGTGATCAATATAATATGGAACACCATCTTCACTTACACAAACTACATGCCCTTATTTCAGTAAAAGGATACATGAGCGACTCTATTACCATTTCACTCTGTGGTCTTTGCAAAGCTGGAATTCACCATAACTGATCCATCTATGTTGAATAACAGCATCATATATGATAATTGGATTTTATGATTATGATTGTGATTTATCACTTGTTGCTTATATGTACACTGAGAGCTTATGCACCAGAGACAAATTCTTTGTGTATCCAATCACACTTGCCAAATAAAGTAATTCTATTCTATTTTACTCTACTCTACTCTACACTCTACTCTACTCTACTCTACTCTACTCTACTCTACTCTACTCTACTCTTTACAGGTAAAAATTTCCTAACATGTTAGCACCTGAATAAATCTGGAAAATGCTGAATACAACAGCATTTTCAGTACCAGTGTTTTTATAAATTCTATTAATGAAGTTATTGTTAATTGAACACCTACTGTATGAAAACCATATTTTGCAGATAGGAGGCATTTCCCCTAGAACATTTTATTTCATTCACTTTCTTCATCAACTGCCCATTTTCTCTATTTCTAAAAAGTTTTTTCCCCTTATACCTGATGAATTTTTATGCATGCAAACTAAAATAAACAGGAAGAGAACCTAAATTCCCCATGTGAGAGTTACTCCAAACCATAAAATTATCCTATGCCTTCCAGCTTCTGGGTTTATGGATACAAGATTCTGCCCAAAATTGGGAATAATTGATGATAGAAGTGAGATGAGATGAAGGTGTACAAACTAGTTGCATGGTGCCCAGGAGAGAAAGGAGAAACAGAAATATCAAATTAAAGAATTCAGAGCTGAGAATTTAATTTTAGCTTAAAATATCAGAACTAAATAGCAACCGTATGCTTTTTTTCTACATGTGGTTCCATCCTGGCTATTAGCTACATTAGAATTGTTTCTTCATTTTTCTTTTGGGGTAAAAGAGAGGTATTTCCCTCTATTACCAGAGCCATTAAGGATCAGAAATATTTGCCCCTTAATATAGCCAATAAATCTTCCAATAAATCCAGAGATATATTGTACCCATCAATAGAGTCCTTTTGGAAGGAGAAACTCCTATAAATATGCAACTGCAGGGACTATTTTTTCCACTGTTTTATTGTTAAAATTGCATATTATTTTCACAATCAGTGTTCATTTTCTAAAACTGGTCAGAGGATTCAATGGAAAATTCCCTCATAGTATTTGCTGTTAGGCACAGTATTACACTGACAATCCTTTCCCCTTTTTTAACTATAAAGTGTTCTTTAAGACTCCAAGACTATGCTTCAAATAGAAAAAAAGGTGTTTCCTAATAGAAAAAAGGCAAAGTTATGCTCTCTCTCTCTTTCTTTAACTCTCTCTCTCTCTCCCCTCCCCCTCTCCCACATTCACAAGGTATGTGAATCTTGCTTTAGGAGCAGAGTCAACAAACCCGCATGCTACGCAAAGGACAAAAAGACCGTGTGTCCCTACTACTACATTATGACTTATTACTTGTGAATTACTGCAGAAACCAAAAGCAGTTACTTCTGTATATCTCACCACACCATATGCATCTCTGTTATCAAGTTCAATAGTGTCAAGATGTTATCCATTGAAGTGGTATATTAGAAGTGTTATGCAGACATACTGATTCAATATCTGTCATGGCAAGAAATCGTAATCTCAGTCTGATGTACTGCATTTCATGTCAAACAAAGAAATACCAAGCTGATATTTGAGTGGTGATTGGAGGTGAGCTATCTCAATTTTTTTACAATCTTGTCAGTTTCACTAGAATCAGACATGCTTCTTCTGGATTATTCTTTTCAAGCTGAATATGGAAGCTACAATGGGTTGGTGAAGTTCAGTCCAATGATATATTTATAAATCTAGAATTATAGAAGGAATGGTAACTTATTTGCCATAAAGAGGACCCTGAAATGTTTCCATTCTAAAATCATGAAAAGGAGGGGGGAGGGGAAGAATTGATGGTTTCCTTTGATCACTCTGTTTTAAGACCTAAGAGATCTTTAATAGCAAGCTAGAGGCAAAAACGTAACAGATTTTGAATAAAAACTTCATAAGCAAAATAATGCAAAAAAGAAAAAAGAAATCTGCCAATTTGTGTTTCCCTTTTGATCAGGAAAATACGTGTTTGTAAAGATTAGATGACAGATGAACAAAATTTTCAGTCATCAAGCACAATCGTGTGATTTCATGAGTATTAAACAAAAATAATAAAAATGCAAAAGGAAAATAAGCTAGATTTCATGAAATTTTATGGTATATGGATATCTTGCAAAGCTGAGCAGAGTTTTAATTTTTAAAAAACATTTTGAGCAGTATTGGAAAACCAGTTTGGGCATTTTATGGGCTCCACAGTACTGCAGAATCATACTGCTGAACCCACAATTAAATCTTTAGTGCTGTTTATATATGTTCCTGGTCCTTTTGGACCAAAGAACCTTTATAACATATTTAAAACTGTCTTCTAAAACAGAGGTCCCCAACCTTTTGGGCACCAGGGACCAGTTCCATGGAGAGAGGTTTTTCTGCAGACCGGAGGGTGCATGGTGTTTTGTGCTGCCTGCATCCTGCAGGTGGGGCTTTGCTTGTTTGTGTAGACCGGTTGCTGGCATGCCATGGACACCGGTACTGGTCCAAAGACCAGGGGTTAGGGACTCCTGTTCTAAAATGTTTGGGTTTTATGATCTTTTTTGTGCTGAAATATTCCATTTAGAAGGGACGCAGTGGCTCAGTGGGTTAGGATGCTGAGCTTGTCGATCAGATGGTTGGCAGTTTGGCGGGTCGAATCCCGAGTGCCACGTAGCAGAGTGAGCGCCTGTTACTCATCCCAGCTTCTGCCAACCTAGCAGTTCGAAAGCATGTAAAATGCAAGTAGAAAAATAGGGACCACTGCGGTGGGAAGGTAACAGCGTTCTGTGCGCCTTTGGCATCTAGTCATGCCGGCCACATGACCACGGAGACATCCTCGGACAAGCGGCTTTGAAACGGAGATGAGCACCGGCCCCTAGAGTTGGAAATGACTAGCACGCATGTGCGGGGAACCTTTACCTTTACCTATTCCATTTCTGAGAACTAAAGGAATGTATGAAATAATAACCACGATTAAGATATTAACATTTTGTCCCATGACAGCTGGCAACAATCTGTATTTCCAGAACAAACAAGCAAAAGGACATTGATTTTTTCTATAGGTTTCTCCAATATACTGTAGTTTTACTTAGTATCCATTGAAAAAATTGTTTGCAATTTTTATTAGCTGTATCAAATTATACAGTTGACTCAAATCTTTTGAATTAATGTACATATTGAAAGGCCACATCCATAAGGTTTTCTCTCAGGGAGAGAAGCAACCTAGAACTAAGGAGAAATTTCCTGACAGTTAGAATAATTAATCAGTGGAACAACCTGCCTCCAGAAGCTGTGAATGCTCCAACACTGGAAGTTTTTAAGAAGAGACTGGACAGCCATTTGTTTGAAATGGTATAGGGTTTCCTGACTGAGCAGGGAGTTGGACTAGAAGACCTCTAAGGTCCCTTCCAACTCTGTTATTCTGATCTTTTTTCAATGTTGTTGATGTTTTGAGTTCAAAAAATATATACACACACATACACATTCCCAGCATAAAATTAGATATGTAAATCCTCTGTAAAAAATGTCTAACTCCTCCAACAATTTGTGTATTTTTTTTAAAGAAATGGGGATTAAGATAGAATTTTTTTAAAAAAAATGTGTTAATGGATACATAGAAAACAAGAAGTAGACTATGAGGTATGATCCCTGTTAAACATTTATATTTATATTTTATAATTTATAGCAAGAAGATGGTTTGGAGGGGGGAATTAACTACGAGCCTAAACCTCTGACCAAGACTTTGCAAATTGGAAAAAGAGAAGCTGCACAATGTTGCACATTGATGCAGATCAATGTTTCATATCATCTGAAAGTTGATGATACTTGCAAAATATTTTCTGACATGCCAAAGTAAAGAAAGAAAAACACAGATGAAGGATCTGTCAATCAAAAGTCAAGTCATTGCTAAGGAGCCAAAAAGGAGACAAGGAGGGCTGGGCATTCTCTTTGCTTATTTTTCTTCATGCATATACTTATTTATTTTTGAAAGAGTGCCTAAAACTCTCCATTGCAATTACCAGTATTTCAGCAACTGTGGAAAAGTACCTAAAAGAGGCAAGTCCAATGTCAAAGAACACTGCTGACTTTGTTTCTCTCCCCAACCCAATACCTTCCAGCTCAGATGCTGGGAAGAATGAATGATTTCTATTCTGTTCCCAACAGAAACTAAAAAAATTTTCCCCTCATCATCTTAAGCCAAAGAAGTACAGGTAACTCACTGAACAAGCTTCTATTGCCCACTTTTTCTATATTGCAGAAGAACTTACACACAGAGAGACATGATTACAAAATGAATACCTTTTTAAAAACCATGGGAAAAAAGTAAAAAAAAGAAAAAACAGCTGGTGAAATATGATAGACCTGTTTGATTACATAGTGCTGCAGTGAACTCTAGGCATTTAAATTTTTATTTAGTCTTCTCCTTTAATAAACCCTGCACTTAGAAAACAATTTAACAATTTAACAAGTAGCAAAATTCAATACTTGTTGGATCACCTGTGCTAACACTATGGCCAGAAAAGGGTTAAAGGTCTTTATGTTCAGTTTGCATCTTCTAACTTGGCACTAGCTGTGTCAACAAATGAAAGAGTTCACCTTTCATCTTTTTCATTCTTAGGATTGGTGCTGGTAGGGAATTCCTGGAGGACAACAGACCACTCTACAAACAGCCCACATTTTGCTTTCCTTGGTTAAAAGCTTTTTAACTGTCTCCCAATTGATTTTACCAGACACACGGGGAGAATTAGCTAAAAGGCTCTTTAACAATTCATCCTTTCGAATTAAGCCTAGCCTCTCAAGGCTTACTGTTCCTCTCTCTTCTTCTTTTCTTTCCTGAAACAATTTCTCAGTAGAAGTAAATTATTAAAACAAACCTGAAAGGTAAACCAGGTGAAATAAAAGAAACATTGCAAGTAACCACCAAGTGCCTCAGCTTTTAGCCCAAAGAAAGAAAGAAACATTGGATGAAAGTATATCATCACAGTCCAGAACATATTTATTACTCAGATGTACCCTGGCAGTTTTAGCGGGTGGCAGTGATGAAGAGTGGGAAATACTGAAGCTTCCTTGCACCATCTGTGCTCTATATTAGTTAAGCAAATTAGTATATTTATTGTGAGTATTTCAGAGAAGACTTAAGCATACATGCCTTCACTCATATCTTTTGTGTTAAAATAAGCCATGTTTTCAAATTAAAAGCCAAGGCATCCCAACTATATCTTTCATACATTCAAATTCTGCATCAGTGATTGATATGTGGAACAGGCTATGGTAGAGAATTAGGCTGGAAGAAGCTGCAAGCAGGATGGTCTGCAGATGAAGGACTCAATTACCTCAAATTGATGGGCATGACTGGGCAATTGAAGCCCAGACATATGGCATGGCAGACATATAAAAAGGGGCAGGGCCTTGATCTCTCAGTCACACCTACAATTTGACTTCACTGACCCCTCCCTACGATTGCCCCTGTCTATAGATAGATGATTCCAACACACCATGAGAGTCCATATAAAAAGAGCAATGTGGAAATATTTATTTTATTTATTTATTTATTTTATTTATTTTAAATTTATTATTTCTTTATATATTATATTTAGAACCTGCCCATCTCCTTCATAGAGCAAATTTACCATTTCCACCTCTCCTAATCACAAGGAGAAACATATTGTAATAATGAAACAAGAATATTTTGTTATTTGCTCAACAGCAGTACCAAAGCAAATTGTTTGAAATGTTGGTGGCCCTTTGGCACTGCAATATTAGAGACATGAAAACCAGTGGAAAAGAATTCTTGCTATCTTCTTGTAAAAGGTTAGTTTCATCTTTATCGGACAGTCAATAACCTAACCACCGCCTAGTAACATTTTGAACATTTTCAAAGGCCAGAACATTGGAGTTCACAGATTTGATAATTTACCTAACTGGATTAGAAATTCCAGTAAAGGAGAATATTTCTGGTTCAGGTGTGGAATGAGGAATCCTTGGTGCTCTCTGAGCTTGGTTGTTTTCTTGCAGATGTTTCATTACTCAAACTAGGTAATACCATCAGTGCTAGTGAGGAGTGGTGTTTGTTCTCAGTTTATATTCTAATGGCTTGCCTGGGGTGGTCTTAGAGGTTCTTTGGTTGGGTTGTTTACTTTTGGCTTGTTTGGCAATTCCTTGATTGTTCCTGGATTAGAAATTATCTGCCAGGATTAGCCGGGCCAGGGTAGTAGGAACAAGTTTAGGTTTTAGCCATGCACAAATTCAGGATAATGTATGTTAACCCTAAATGTAGTGCCACTTTTGCACACATACCTGCCTAACTGTAGGACTATATTACAGAAATTAAGACCAAATCACCTCCTATGCCGTGAATCCCCTGGACATAGCCCTTACCCCAAAGATCCCTGTGGGTGCTGAGATATAACATCCAACTATCCTTAAAAAGCAAAGCAAAGGGGGGTCACATTTGTCTGAACATCCTTGGTCAAGTATTTGGCATGTGTCTTCTATGCCAGCATAATATAGAAGGCAGTGTCAAAATATTTATAAAGTTTGTCCTGTATAATTAATTTCCTATCTGTTGCCCCTATTATCTTCTTTGGGAAACAATGGAGCTGTTGGTAGTTGAAAGTTGGTTGAAAAGTCTCTCAGAGACACACAGATTAAATGAATATTTTGTTCCCCATTCAATGTAGGCCAGGGGTAGGCAACCTTGGCTCTTTTATGACTCGTGGACTTCAACTCCCAGAATTCCTGAGCCAGCATGGCTCAGCTAAAGCCCCAGAATGACAGTGTGACCATTTGTGAGCTAGATCTGTGCTTCAAGCTCCAGGAAGGGGACGAATTAAATTAAAATTAAAATGTAATTGACTCAGTGTGTGTCTCAGAATGTTGGTTTGTCATCTTCCTGCCAAACCGTGTTCCAGGAAGGCTGAAGTATTCAGCAACAACAAACATTTCCCGCAGCCCCACATGAGGTTAAAAATACCAGGAGTCTGGAGCCGTTGTTGTTGCAGCAAATGTATAGTGGGGAGAAAGTGATAAATTATTGACAGCACAGCTCAGCTCTGCATTTGTTGGTTTTATTTCTTTTCTGGCAGGTTCCTGCAAGGGAGGCTGAAAAAAGATTGAACAAAAACATTTTCCATGATAGTTTTTAAAATAGTAAAAGGCCTAAACTGTATTTAAGTTAACGTTAATTAAAATTGAAAACATGCAATATGTGGCCCTGATGCAAAGGCTGTTTGCCACTGTCTAATGCAATCCTGGATACTTTTCTTGGCTCTGCAATCACAGATTCTTGCAGTTCTTTATTGCAGTTCATCAGCCAGTGTGATACAGTTGGGGCAAGGATCACGAGACGACCTACAATTCCTATATTCTTTTATCAGTGGCATCACTGATAGAAATTTAGGAGAATTTTAAAGAAAATCTCAGATATTTGGAGAAGGCCAGACTGCCTCTCATGAATGTTAAGATAAACAGAGGAAATACAGTTACGGGAAGTCTGTGATTTTTCTGGACCACAGGAAGTCTTGTGACATGAGACTACAGGGTGAACATATCCAATAACCCTTCCTCCTTCTATTTTCCCCATAACAATAGCCTTGTGAGGAGGCTACCAGCAGCTAACCACTACCAGTAGCTTTAAACATAACAATGACAGGACTCTCCACCCCACACACCTATATCTAAGCAAACATACACACAAACTGCAGAATATCCATCCTGCATTACATGCTAACATAAACATATGCAGCAAATAAAAAGGTAATACATATGAGTGAGAACAAAAATATGCTTAAAACCACTGGCTGAAACTCTTTTAGCCCATTATGCTGGGTACAGTCTATAAATGTTAGGACAAATACTTTCAGCTTCTAAATGTTCCATATGCTCAACCTTTAAATTCTGCATGAATTTCTACCCTTAATACCCATATTATATAGCTCTACCTCTGAGTATGCAGAGAGGTTTTCTTTTATCCACAGAGTGAGGGATATATTCAAGGTGAGGCTTAGCTCATTATAAAGATGTTCTTTTCAGGAGAAAAGGTGGAACACTGAAACACCTAAGGATTGTTAGTGAAAATAGGAAGAGGAACCTTTATTGAACAACTGCTATTTTTTTGGCATTTCCATGCACTTTAGAGTATTGTCAGATCAATGCTGACACAGGTTATGACAGGGCAAAGGAAATATGATGCAACACTGTCAAGTGTCTGAACCATTCCAATGTCTTCTTTTCAGAGATCAGTTAAAGCTTCAGCACAATTACCAGCTTGTGAGACAGAAAGATCCCTTTCAATAAATCAGTTTATCAGGTTTCTCCTACTGCATAGGGATTACCAATAGGCCTAAACCTGTGCATGTAGTGATATGCCCATGTCAACAAGCATAGATTAAGTTTCGTTTTCAGATACAATTTCCCTATCTCATTTAACCAAATCTTTGAAATGCACGTCAATTTGACATGCACATCCTCAGTTTTAGATTTTCTTTTCTGTTTAATTGACCTAGCATTCAGAAACAAGATTATGTCACCCCAGCTCTCATGCAACCTATAGAAATATTACAAGATAGCTAAATTAAAACAGATTACCTTCCCAGACCCTCTTTCAATGTCATATTTCCTTTTGGCTCCATTCAAGTAAAATTTGTGACACTCTACCACCTTTCCACCAAGATATTTTAATATTTCTGTCACTCACAGATTCTACCATCAATTTCTCTACTTCCCCAGTATCTTCACATCTTATTCTGACCTAGGCCTTCTATAATACTATTAGGGGGGGGGGAGAAATGCCCACATCTTCAGAGATTCTTCAAGGTATTTCTAAACAGGTTGACTCTTCCAATTATTAACTAATGTTTTAATAGGTAGTTGCCACATTCAAAATGAAAAGCAGTGTTCCAATGTCTTAGGGGTTGCCACAAAGAAGAGGGAGTCAAGCTATTCTCCAAAGCACTGAAGGCAGGACAAGAAGCAACGGATGGAAACTACTCAAGGAGAGAAGCAACCTAGAACTAAGGAGAAATTTCCTGATAGTTAGAACAATTAATCAGTGGAACAACTTGTCTCCAGAAGTTGTGAATGCTCCAACGCTGGATGTTTTTAAGAGGAGACTGAACAGCCATTTGTCTAAAATGGTATAGGGTTTCCTGCCTGAACAGGGGGTTGGACTAGAAGACCTCCAAGGTCCCTTTCAAATCTATTGTTGTTGTTTTGTTGTTTTGATATTGTTATTGTTGTTATTAATAATAATAACAATAATATAACTTGTCATTTGCTTAAATGAAGGGCACATGGTGCCAGAATCTATTTTTAGTACCATGATTGAATGTAGAGAATCTTTGTAGAAAAAAATCTGTTTCATTCACAAAGTTCTTTTCTTTCCCATTTCCACTCACCCAAACTTATATCAAACCCAAGCTACTATAATGCTATTACAAAAGAAATTTATCAAGATGCGGTTCTGATTTCCTTCTATTGTATTTCTAAGTTTAGAAACATTTTAAAAAAATTCTTGAAGATGAAAAAACTTGAATTTGAAATTTACTGAGAGAAAATCTACTATTTTTAAGATCAAAGGTATATTTGAAAGATCTATATATGGATAAATAGTGATCTATCCCATTAAAGTGAGATAAAACAATACTAGATACATCTGTGTCCGTGCGTATAGACCAGAGGTCTTCAAACTCGGCCCTTTTATGACTCATGGACTTCAACTCCCAGAATTTCTCAGCCAGGCATGATGGCTGAGGAATTCTGGGAGTTGAAGTCCATGAGTCATAAAAGGGCCGGGTTTGAAGACCCCTGGTATAGACATTTAGAGCACAGCAAATAAAAAAAGGACAAGTCAATCTATTAAATGCTATAATATTTAATGACACAATTTGTATCAAGAAAGTCTAATACTCTACATATTGCAGATGATTTGTGTCCTCCAGATGTGGTGGAACTACAGCTCAGCCTCTGTTCCTGGTGGCCAAGCCATCCAGGGCAGCTGGAAAATATAGTTCAGCAACATTTAAAGAACCACAGATTCTCCCAGCAATCTTACTTTGGTGTCTGAGAGCCTGCCAAATCTATTACTGTCTTTCAGTTACTCTTTAACTACAAAAGGGAAGATTTATGCAAATTGCAATGAAGCAGATAAATTATATATTTCAAGAGGAAAGCAGCAGCTGAAGCACAGGTTTTTCTTCTCGTGTGTACCCATTCCAAATGTTCAGATTTCATTTTATGATTATCTATTAGTGCATAAGAATCAAAGCTACAGCAAAGGGATGAAAGCAAAAGTATTTAAAGGCTGCATGATAAAGTTGGGTTTTCTCCCAAGAACATAGAACAATATATAAGACCAAATTTACCTTCCACCATAATCCAAACTTTCAGTGAATTCCTTGAGGTACAATATGGGTGCTGTGAGTGTATCTCCCTTCCCAACTCCTCACGCCCAATAGCTTCAAATGCTCAATCTGACTTCCGTCTAATTGAGTCACGGTTGAAGGCCATGAAGTAAAAGATTTGGGAAATGTTTTTGTGTCCTTTCAAAAGAAAGGCAGGATTGTGTTTTCCCAATTCTCTTCCAAGAGAAGAGGGAGCCTCTGATTTAAGATTGTAATATACAAGAATCTGGAAACCCCCTTCCCCCCCCCCAAAAAAAAAGAAAAGGAAGGAAACATTTGTTGATATGTCTTTAAGGTACAAGTAGTACACGAGATATTGCAAAAGATAACTTTTTTATTTTGAATATGTGCTGCTATTTAAGCTTATTGTCTCTGATACCTCTTTTTCCCCACACGCTATTCTTTTATGTTTTTAGGTAACTTGGAAATTCTTTATGTTGGGAAGCTTCATATATGTATCAGGTGGGACCAAATCAGCATCATCTGGTAGTTTTCTGAGCCTTATCTTTTTCTGTAACTTTTCCTATTAGAAGTCCTTTTAAGATGCTGTCAGTTAAACAGCATTCTCTTTGCTGCTATTTGTTTTATGTGTAAATACTTAAAGTCATAAAAGAATGTTACATGAGCCCTCTTTGTTCTTAAAATAAGATTTTATTTTCTTTACCTCCTGTGAGATTGGACAATCACATCACAAAGCAGGAAGGAGAGGGAGAAGAGAGGATTTCCCTAGTCCAGGGGTAAGGAACCTTGGCTCTTTTGTGACTTGTGGACTTCCATACCCAGAATTCCTGAACCAGCCATACTGACCCAGGAATTCTTGGAGTTGAAGTCCACAAGTCATAAAAGAGCCAAGGTTCCCTGCCATAGCCACATGTCTCAATGTCAGATGACCAGAAGTGGGTCTACAGTTTATTGCCTTGTTATCTTTTTTAAAAAAAATACTTTTAAGTAAAATAAAATACTCAAGGTAAGTACGATTTCTCTCACCTGGTGAATTTGAAGGGGGGCCAGCAGGCAAAGACATCTCCCTGGAAGATAGATAGTTGCAGCAATAACTACTAACTTGCTGCATCAAGGCAAAATGCACAGCTAAATTGTATTAGACATAGAGGTTTCTGGGGAAGAATTTTTGCAATCTCCAACTTTTCACCATCCATGTCAATGCGGCTTCATTGAAACTTTTCGTTTGTTTGTTTGTTTGTTTGTTTGTTTGTTTGTTTGTTTGTTTACCACTCTTTCCAATCTCAGAGCTGTGGTGGTGCAGTAGTTAGATGCAGTATTGCAGGCTAACTCTGACCACAGCCAGGAGTTCAATCCTGACTGGCTCAAGGTTGACTCTGCCTTCCGTCCTTCCAAAGTTGGTAAAATGAGGACCCAGATTGTTGGGGACAATATGTTGCCTCTGTAAATCGCTTAGAGAGGGCTGTAAAACACTGTGAAGCAGTATATAAATCTAAGTGCTATCGCTCATCTTTTAATGAGCTGTGAATTATCATGTTTATTTCCCATTTGCTCTATGGCATTAATATTATCCTCAGGGGACTTCTGAGAAAAAGTTATACTGTTTTGTTTCTGAAAGTCTTCTGAGAAAGTTGTTATATGATGAGATGTTTTCCTCCATTACCCAAACTGTGGGAAACCAAGTACTTCCCAGTAATTCTTCACAGCCTGAAGAATTAAAACTTGTTTTTAACAAAAGAACTCTTATTTTTGATATTTCAAATTCTCTGCTCAATAAGTAGGGAATTCAACCCTTGCCATGTGAGTAAGCTAATTACATCTAAACTTTCAATGGTTTGAGCATTGAAAGCATATATGCCTTAGATGGGATAATTTATCATAGTAAGTAAGCTTGTCTACATAGCATGGCACCACAGTTTATCACACTCAGATAGTATGTGAAGTCAAGTGAAAAGTAGCAGCTCAGCTGAAGAGTTTATGTGCTACGGTATGCTGAAACACTGAGATTCAGTACTCCACTGGAAAGATCTATACTACAAATATGAAAATACACCACTTATCCTTGTAGCATGAATGACTTTAAAGTTTGATTCTATCAAGATTTTTACCTTGTATTCTGTATCCTTGTACGGTCTGTTTCAATTATGGTTTATTGGATAAGACACAATAACTGGATTATTAGTTTGTAATAGGACACAAACGTTACAAGCCAAAGTACTAACGCAGATAACCCCCCTAAGGTCTGGGTTCCTGATTTCTGCCCTCAGGTGCCAATCTGCACATCATGCTTAAGATTCTGTCAACTGAAAAATAAAGTAGTGGGATGCATGCAGACTGCAATATAAAGCATTGCCTTCAACTGTAACTGGCATTTCTCCTGCTGCTTCTCAGCTCTACATTTATTCCAAACAAATTCTTTAAAAGTAGAATGGTAGGTGGCTAGAATCTTGCGCTTTGCCTGCATTTATTGGTGGTGAACCCTCCAAAGTCATATAGTTGAGATGGGCAGCTGTAAAAATGGGAATAATTAATAAAATAAATAAATGTCTACTCTGGGCAAACAGCTCATAATATGTTTAGCATTGCAAAAGAGACACTATCCCCCAAAGCTTGAAGCACCCTTTCTAAACCAAAAACTGAACAACTCACATAGTTCAACACAAGGCATGAATTGCCTTTATATATAATGCCACTTCAGATTTGCCAAATAGAAACTACTGGAGAATTGCATCAGAATCTTCAGGAGACAATGCTGAGGATACAATGGAATTTCTAAAGGGAATGGAATGTTCTTTCTCGGCTTCCACCAATCCCAGCTGGGATATTATTGCATCATCACGTTACAGAGCAGGAAATAATTTCATTAAATACCAGTGGTAAATTTGTCCCTTCCCATTTTTTCCTAATGCAAAATGAGACAATGTTCTGGAAAAAGTATCCACCAAGGTAATGAAGCAGAGGCTTGCTGGAATCTATCCATCCTCCAGCAGTGCAAAAAGAAACAGGTAATTCTATTAGCACCAGACATTATAAACAATTACAGTTATTGTAGTGACATTAACTACTATTTTATTTCCCTTCCGGTGGGACTATTCACACATCTCATCTTCTTGTAATATTAGCAGGAAACTTTAGAAGATTAAATACTTAAAATAGATCTGTAACCTACTAATCAGGTTAGTTAATTAGCATCACAAAAATCTTAGTAACCTGTGGTTTTTATTAAATGCCAAAAATCAAAGCACCACTTATCAAGGGAGGTGAATACCCAGTTAGGATAAAGATAGACCTGCTTCAATTAACCTGTTAATCATCATTTACTCATGGTGATAACTTCCATTCACTGACTGGTCTAGCTACAGCATAAGTAACAATCCTAAATGCTAAAGAACTGGAAACAGTGGGTTTTGCTTCCAGGTCAAATCCATTTCAGTGGATTTGCACTGCAAATACCTTGCAGTAAGGTATTTTTCCAAAATGAACCACCATTTAGCAAAACTATTATAGCCCCTTTCAACAACTCTCTTTATTAGACTATCCAGACTGTTTTCTAGGTTTTATATTCAACTAAGCAATGTTTCTCAACCTCAGCAACTTTAAGATGTGTAGACTTCAGTTCTCGGAATTCCCTAGACAAATGGCCAGGGATTTCTGGGGATTGAAGCCTACTCATCTTCATGTTGCTGAAGTTGAGATATATTAGATAAACTGAAAACAACAAGAATTGTTTTTCCACATTTTCTATATCTCCCTTTAAACATACCTAGATAATGTCCACTCAGTAAAAAAGAAAGAAAGAAAACTACATATCTGGGTTTAGAAGCTATATCGAAAGATGGTTTTTAAATTATTCTAAACCACAGGGCAATAGATCCCAGAAATAATAGCTAGCATAGGTGAATAAGCAACTAAGATGATTTAGCCTGGAAACTAAAACATATGAAGAATGGTTGCAGGACGTGGGTTTGGCTAATCTAGAGAAAAGAAGGACTAGGGAGGACATGGTAGCAGTATTCCAGTATTTGAGGGGCTGCAACAAAGAGGAGGGAGTCAACTTATTTTCCAAAACACCAGAGGGCAGGACAAAAAAAAATGAAGGGAAACTAATCAAGGAGAGAAGCAACCTGGAATTAAGGAGAAACTTCCTGACAGTGAGGATGATTAACCAGTGGAACAGTTTGCCATCAGAAGTTGTGGGTGCTTCATCACTGGAGGTTTTTAAGAAGAGACTGGACAGTCACTTGTCTGCAATGACAAGGTCCCTTCCAGCTCTTTTCTGATTGATTGATTGATTGATTGATTGATTGATTGATTGATTGATTGAAGAACTAGGAACTATCAAGTAGGCTGATCCTGTAAATCCTCTGTGAGGAAGGAGAGGCCAAGAGATTGCCCACAAGCACTCAGAAGAGTAACTTCTGACAAGGGGATCATAGAACAGCATTCCCCCTGTAGAACTGAACACCAGGAGATGAGGGAGATGACACAGGAACAGCTGAGCCTTTACAAAGGACCCTAACCCCATTGCATTCACTTCCTATTCACTTTTTGGAAATAATAGAATAACAGAATAACAGAGTTGGGAGGAACCTTGAAGGTCTTCTAGTCCAACCCCTTTACTCACACAGGAGAAAATAATTAAATTAAATTAAATTAATCTCATAGATATTTCAGACCTTCACAATGCTGAGTTTAATTTGACACCAGGTGAGTTTTGCTTTCTTCTTTTGATACTCAATTTTAAATAGATACTTAACAGTTTAAAAGCAATATATAATTGGCAAAAAAGGTGAAAAAAAAGATTTTGATATAAGAAAGTTATAAACAGACTAGGAGACCAGAAGAATTCAGAACTTTTGTGCTTTTCAAAAACAAGTATATAATTAAATAATATCTCTGTGGGAAATGGCTGAAATGGAATTAAATCCATATTAGGAACTGAGATTCTTTTTTGTGCAGATGGACACTAGAGGGGACCAAAGGACCAGACAGAAAGAAAAAAAATGAAGTGCATCTATCAATGTTTAATGGGCAATCCTAATATAACTTTTGAGTTAATTAAAAGAATTCTTTGGAAAATGGACTGTGATATTAATAACTAAAGCATACAGAAAGTATATAGGTTCCAATGGTTAAACTTTTAAAAGATGTTAAGGGAGATTTTTAAGAAAGCATCTTATACCTCACACAGACATAACTTGTAAGAATGGAATATAATAAAACTAAAACAATTACTAAAATCCAGAACCGCAAAAGAGAAATGAAGAAAAGGACATGGACAGGGAGCAGTTATGACCCAAAAAAATCCTGGACAAAAAAATCCTGCCTCTTCACTGAATTTACAAAGTAGCTTGGGAGAGGATTTGAAAAATCTTTCCAAATACCAAAAATTGAAGAAAGATAAAATCTTGCAACACTACTGGAATAAATTGAAGACCAAGATTGTTAAGGCGCAAAAGGAAGAAGCATAAAGTTGGATTATTTGATCAGAGATAGATTATATATTTGATATTTATGGTAGCTTCTAAATGACTTTTTGCTAAATCAGGAGAGAAAAGGTGAAAAATAATTCTGGATTGAATATAGATGTTAGAGTATGGGAAAAAGAGGTTTTTTTGTTTGTAATTTTAATACAGGGTGAAAAGTTAGCATCAGTGGTGGGATTCAAATATGTGAACAACCGGTTCTCTATGTGGATGCTGCTTCCGGAAGTCCATTCTGGGCCTGGGCAACAACCAATTAGCTACCAGTTCTGCCAAACTGGTGCGAACCGGCTGAATCTCATCACTGGTTAGCATGTTGGCTTCAGCTCAGCATGATTAAAATTGGTAGCCACTTCTTCTGTCTATTTTTATTGGATTTTTTTAATTTATGTTTTTAAAAAACCCTAAAACAAAAATATAGAAATCTAGGTGATACTCCTTTATTGCTATTTGCATATTTCTTTCATTTGATGAAATGAAATGATCCTTTATAATTAATACTTGGCCATCTTGATAGTCTATGTTGATTATTTTTATTGTCCTGTTATTAACAGTAATAATTTATAGTTTTTAATTTAGTTCTCTAATGTTTATTTTGTACAGGGATCTCATGCATATACATGAATTATATTTCTGGATATAATTCCCACTTGCCTTGTTCAGATTTCTTCTGTTATTTTTGGAAAAAATATATCCACTTTGCAATGACCAAGGAAGAGCAGCTCTTCCTTGTTGCTCCTTTAATTTCAATGAATAGAAATAAATCTGAGCTTTTTGTTTATAATGAATATATCCACAAGTAATTAATTGTGTATATTGTGTATATTGAACCCCAGATGTTCAATATATTTTTCACCAAGGATAAAGGGCAAACAATTTAACACTCCTGCAAAATTTATCAGAGGTGTTTATAGAAGAAATACTTATTAAAGTTTCCTTTATACTGTTATCTTATGAAACTGTTCTGAAACTGAAGATCTCCAGATGTGTTAGACTTCAATTTAAATAACAAATAACATAAATAACATCTGGGGTTCATGAAGTTAAATACATTTGAAGGTCCTAGAACAGAAAAGGTTGCTGTGCCTGGTTGTACAGAATATGTGGCTGTTCAGATGATGGTACAGCATAATACTCAACAACCTTTTCCATCATGTAGGTCACCAACATCTGGAGGACCACAAACTATACAGGATGAATCTACAGGCAGTATATAAGGATCCAGCCTACACTGCCAGATGCACCCAAGAACTTTTGAACCAGTTCCGTTGGGATGTTTTTGATCACCCTCCCCATAGCCCAGATTTGGCACTGAGCAACTACTACTAAGGAATTTCAAACCTTGTAAGATGTTATGACAAGTGCCTCAATTTGAATGGTGATTAGGTCGAAAAGTAATGTAATGTTGTAGTTTTCTAATGTGCATAATAAAAGTTCTGTATCTGCTAGTGTCTGTCATTGACAACCAAACAGAGGTTTATTTCCAAATTGCCCTCATATTACATTTGCTTTTTATTCTCCTTTCACATACTTCAGCCTTCCCCATGATTGCCTTCTTTGGCTTAACCAACCAGGAAAACTCTTCCTCAGCACAAAAAATATCATCAAAGTCATAGACACTTGGGTTTAATAAGTGATTTATCCATTGAGAATAAATACATATGAGTACTGCTTTGCTCTCACCTGAATGGATATGCAAAAGGAAGGAACTACATTTGTGCTTGAGGTTCATAATAGCAGTAGTCTATCTTCCCAGTTTGTGCTACTGATCCCTCGACTCTGTTAGTCAGACCCCTTGATTACCTGCCTGTTCCTTCCTTCTTCACTGCCCTCAGACAGTAGCCAACTATTTTTATCCTCTTCTAGTTCCTCTTTTGGGGCAAACCCCACCCACCCCAAATCCCTGTCAAAACATGGTGTGCTTGCAATAGATACAACCTGTTTCACCTCTGTCCTTATTACATTTTTTTTTCATTTTTCTCTTTTGTATTCCTCTTTTTTCTTTCTTTCCAATTTTATTCTTTGATTTTAAACAAATTAGAACAAGACTTACATTTCAAATTGCCTGCTATTAAACTTGTGTGTTTTCAAGCAAGGCTGAGCACATAGCTGGAATGGTTCCCGTACACATCCCTCCATCCAGAACACCAGCAAAACGGTTGCTTCAAGTGGACGATCATAAAAGCACCTGCTTGATCTCCTGCTCACGTGGTTAGAATTTTAAGCATTGCATCTGCCACAATCACCAATTATTTCAAATTACTCACACTTCTAGGGATTGTCTTTTAAAAGATCATTACTTCTTAGACCATATAGACATTCATAACAATTCAATAAAATAGAAAGCCCCACCCAAACAACAAACACCACTGACCCTTTTAGAAAAATTCTAATTCAGATGATTGAGGAGCTGTCCTTTCCATTCATAACCCTTGAAGCTGTTCCAGCTGAAGCACACAGAATCTGAAATGGCCTGGGAGTACAGAGAAAAATCTTCCTCTGTGAATGTTATACACTGAATATCTATGTCTAGAAATAATTCTGAAGATACTGCATCATTTTCTAGTAATGCAGCATAAACATTTTCGAATGGAGAGGTTCATTCAATTCTAATATCTTCTAAGAAAAACTGTCAGGGATTTGTAATTTATATCCCTCTGCAACCTAGAATTACCATATAAATCATAGTAAATGTCTTTATCCACAATTGCATAAACCCATAAAACAAACATCATTCTCCTCCCCATTTGTCTTTGTGTGCGTTTTTTTAACTTCAAAACGAGACTTCAAGCACCCTTCTAAAAACAACCCGGAATTGCTACAGTATGATGTTACAGAAAAAGAATTGTGCAAGCAGACAATTTACTTTTTTATAGTTGTAAATGGTGGTGTCTTCATCTGGAACTGCTATTGTTAGGAGTTCATTTGTATGTTCTTTCCTTTATATAGAAAAGAATGGCTGGTGCTGTTTAATATTACCCATCCTTGGTGGGTTTTGCTTTCAGAAGTGTGGTCAAGCATATTGAAATTGGCTATTGTATTTCCAGTTGCAACTTCTTTTCAACGGAGGATTTGTTAAATATACACAACATATTCGCTGGGACAGTTCCTTTCCACCACCTAATTATAGGCAGTAATAATACCAGATTTCACATTATTGGTGTTGGAATGCTGCCATAAAAAAGCCCACTTTTTAGGGATGTACAATGTTGACATCAATCTATCTCAGTATTTCTCAAATTTGGCAACGTTAAGATGTCTGGACATCAACTCTCAGAACTGGGAGTTGGAAGTCCAAACATGTTAAAATTGCCAAGAAAAGTTTGAGAAACACTGTTCTATGTGCAGTGTGCTCCAGTGTGATATTTATTCACTAGATTTACTAAGTTCAGTTATGTTTTCTTTTATTTTGACAACTGATTTTGATAATTTAAGCCTGGCAATTTGTGCCTTAAATATGAACTCTAGGTTGAGATTTGTACTTTTAGAATTGCAAGATTTTGTTAATGTAGCTTACAATAAAGTTAGCTCATTTTCATTTGGTTGTGTTTTCTGTCTGGTTTACCTAGGAAGGTTGACAATAATCGATTTTTTTTATTTCTTGACTGTCCATGGCATTCTCAAGAGTCCTCTTCAACATCAAAGTTCAAAAGTGTCATTACTCATTCCATCCTGCTTCTTCAAAGTCCAAAGACAAAATAGCTTGAGTTTGCTTGTTTTCTTGCAGACATTTCATTACCCAAACTAGGTAGCATCATCAGTGCTGGGAAATGAAACGTTTGCAAGAAAACAATCAAGCTCAGAGAGCACCAAAGGACACTTCATTTCAATCCTGAGCTACTAATATTCTCCTTTAGCTTGCTTAGTATTGGCTAGTGAGTTTACAACAGAAGGGAGATTTGAATGTAGGACTTTTTAGTTCAAAGCCTAATCTTTTCCAGTGCTGTTTTGGATGTATCTTCTCAAATTAAGTCCCATCAATTTCACTGAAGTTTCATTTAAGGTAAGTAAGAACAGAATGGGTGTCCTAGTCTGTATGCTATAATTATTCTAATACATTAAAGAAACCTGAAGGCAATGAGATAAAAAAACAATAACAGATAATAAAAACCCACTGCTAAGATGCTATATGTGTAGAAATGAAGGTTCCTGATATTTATACTATAAACATGCCATTCTTTTCCAAGGTCAAATGTGACTCAAGTAGTCACTCTACACTGAATGAATCACTGTGCAGATTAATTGTTGTCAGTAACTAAGTCTGCAGGACTGTATTTAAGATAGCACATATGAAAGGTCTATATAATTGTATTTAAGTGAACAATAATTTTGCTTCACAGTAGCATGGAATGTAATATGCAATACCAAAAGTGCTAGTGCATGATGCATGGATGGTGCTGATGCATGAAAATGTGAAGAAAAAAAGACAATTAAGTTTCAAAAGAAAGTCCAGTTGAAGAGTACACTGATGTCCTTGCCACTGCACAACGGAACATTCCTCCTCCAAAAATCAGTGCATAAAATGATATTAGAAATACTTGACATTTCACTTCAAATCCTTATGATATTTCATAAGGACTGAGATGATGTATATATTATAACCTCCCAGAGAAATTTCTAAAAATAATCTTACTAAACTACAACATTGGAAGGGAACAAAAAATTGACTTCATTTTTATAATTCTGAATATATTTCAATAAGATACCACACTATCAGATTTTAACACCAATCCATTAATATAAGGGGAGTGAAGGCCAGTCTGTTGGTTGTGTCAGAATGCCTATGCCTTATATGTATATCTAATCATTTTCCAACACATTGTCAGGTTTTTCAAATCTGTTAATGTGCACCCAGGCTTTCGAAGGAACCATAATTGCCAGTTGTCTTACAAGCAATCATCGTATCAAAAATGGGGTCAGAATTTTTTTTTAAATTGCACAGGAAGATGACTGTTTTACATTACCTGCTGCAGATCAATCTCTGTTACCTGGTGGAAGAACAAAGAAATTGCTGCACCACATGATCACATTTAACATTTGGTTGAAAAGCATAACTGAAGCTTATTTATTATGCTGCCATAGGTCACATTTTTCTCTTGCATTTTAATGATTATTAATAGCTTTTTAACAGGGAAGGAGCTTATTATTCCTAATTCAAATAAAGGTGATTCAGGTAAGGTAATTTTCCTGCATTCACCTCAGTTGATCAGGGCAATCATTATTTACCAACTGCAAATAGAAGCAGGCACAATCATTATTTAACAGCTGCAGCTAATAGCAGGCACTAAATAGGATAGAGAAAGATGATATGACACCTTTACAGGCATAGCAATAGTATATTTATATACTGCTCCATAGTGCTTTACAGCACTCTCTGAGCGGTTTACAAAGTCAGCATATTGTCCCTAACAATCTGGGGCCTCATTTTACTGACCTCAGAAGGATGGAAGGCTGACAACCTCAAGCCCTGTAAGATCAAACTCCAGACTGTGCACAGAGTTAGCCTGCAATACTGCATTCTAATCACTATGCCACAGGCATAGCTTTATACTTGATTAAAGAATCAACTGACAGCAAGAGAAGGTGTCAGTTGACACACTCAAATGAACATACTTTTATTTGGTCTCCCACTTTTTAGCCTTAACCACTATACCAGGGATCTCTAAACCTGGCAATTTTAAGACTTGTGGATTTTAACTCCCAGAATTTCCCAGCACGAAGACCCCTGCACTAGGCCAAACTGGCTCTCTTATCAAATTTATATGGCAGTCCATCTGTTGTATGGCATATAACAATTGATAACACATGTAAAACATGTGTTAAACATGTAAAACAATCCTTATTAAATAAAAAACAAAGCAGAAGGGGGAATAGGTGTTAACTGCAGTAAGGAGGCCATTTCAAGATCTCACTGGTCCCCTACATCTCCCAGGGCTGATGACAGAGTGAGCTCTTGAAGGACATCTGAAAAATTAACAGGGATGGAGCTAACCTCAATTTAGAGTAGGAGAGAATGTTCCACAAAGTGGCACCATGACAAAGAAGAGCCCCAAATGTAAGCCTCTAGCAGATGATATCCACAGCATCTGCCAGATCTGACAAGCAGCTCTATAATCAGGGAGACACAGTCCTTCAGATGACCAGGCCCCGTGCCATGAAAGGCTTTAAAGGTTAAACCTGCTCCCTGAACTTGACCCGGAAGCAAACTGGCAACCGATGCATCTTGCAAATCAGAGGGGGAACTTGTGCTGATCTAAGGTACCCATAATTACCCCTGCCACTGCACAGTTGAAGCTTCCAGATACTCTTCAAGGGCAGCCCCAGGTACAGCTATGTAGTCTAGCATCTAACAAAACTCAGTAATGGCAGGACTAGCAAACCCAGCATGAGTTTCAAAATGAAAGAGAATATTGGACATGTTTTGAAGAGAGAAAAGGGCAAATCAATCCTCATCCTCAAAACTGCTCTGCAATTTAGTAATCCTTTTATCTCAGCATCTATATGGTTTATAAAAAGCTCTGGAGCTCCCTAAAACAAGGCTCATGTTGTTACATTTATTTTAAAGAAAAAGAAGAATGAAAGAAATGCTCTTTCAAAATAGCAGCCACAATGATGGAAACATAGGCCATGTTCTGTGGATTAAATGACTTCCTAGGGTTAATGGCTTTGAGCAATTTGTTCCTCTCAGGCAGTCATTAATCCCCTGGAAATGCCACATGCCTTCATTGCTTTTGCTCATAGATTGGCATAAATACAAAACTCTATCTTACCCTGGATACTGTGGAGACTAAAGTGTAGATATTTGAAGCAATCAAGCCTATTAGAAATAGATCTGCAGCCCCTCCAATTGACTTTTCAGGGCAAAATAAACTTTCCCTTGGTTTACTTTTAACTTTTCAGATGTAGATGACGTCCAGCAGTATGTTAACAGTACTGTTTCAGTATTTTGTTAAAAATATTAGAATTCAAATAACAGTGTTTGGCTGGAACATTTAAATATTCTGAAAAGAGATACCTTGGCACCTAGCTAACACAGATAAGGCAAGGAAGAAGAACAATAAATAATGTATTGAAACCCATTCTTTCACCATTCTTTCACCTCAAGTATTTCATTTCAAGATCATTTACACATTGCAAAGTCTGCCTTTAAAAAAGCAACATTCTGGACTGCATCCTATTGAAGTAGGACATAGGAGAGCTAGATCAGCTATGTGAGTGAAGAGCAACCCCAAATAATTAGAGGTGCTGCCACAGTGGGTCAATCTATTTTCCAAAGAACAAGAAGGAAGTACAAGAAGCAATGGATGGGAACTAATCAAGAAGAGAATCAACCTAGAACTAAGGAGAAATTTCCTGACAGTAAGAAGAATTAATCAGTGGAGCAATTTGCCTCCAGAAATTGTGGCTGCTCCAACACTGGAGGTTTTTAAGAAGAGACTGGACAACCATTTGTCTGAAATGGTATAGCAGGGGGTTGGACTAGATCTCCAAGGTCCCTTCAAATTCTGTTATTCTGTTAGATGGAGGAATAGGGGAAATATTTCCATTTAGGTGCAAAAATGTCCATAACAAAAGTTAAGAAAGGATTTAGGGTTAAGACAGAAAGCAATCAAGACTTTTCAGCAAGGCTCTCAATCAGAGAGATGTTCTGTTGACAAGTGGAGTTTATTTCTATTAATTTCTCCTGCTATTTCAACCTTCTTTCCAAACTTCTGAAGATGCATTAGCTAGTTTCCTCTTGCATGGGAAGGTCACAAGACTGGAGATTAGGTAATAATTTTCTTTGGCTATTTTCTCCCAACATCTGTACAGTAGTTAGGCCATCATGACTGGTAGCCTTTGATAACCTAATCCAGGGGTATCAAACTCGCAACATCACATGATGTGTCACGACATACCATGACTTTTTTGCTATTGCCAGCAATGGGGTGGGTGCGGTTTCGCTATGATGCATCTGGCCCACGGGCCGACAATTTGACACCCCTGACCTAATCCAAGAATTTATCTAGTCTTTTTAAAATAACATTCACACTTATGGCAGTGGTTAAATCTGACAGACATAATGCTGTAGTTTGATTTTCCGCAATAAAAGAAACAGCTATATTCCTTTGGAAAAGGAGCTGGAGGTCAAACTGCACCACTCAGTACAGTCAAGGCTTCTCCAAAGACAAAACAATACAGATTTTACACAGCCCGACAGGGAAATATTTCTGTCTGGAACCCTGGAGAATATCAGCCTAGCAGAGAAAACAGTATCTACCAAGAGAAAATAATTGTTCAATTCAACTTTCTGTCTTCAGCTCTGACCGAGCTCAGCATTTGGTTTTAAATGAAATTAAAAGAGACAGCTTTGTCCATATAAACCATGTTTATATCATTTATTCAACCATTTACAAAAGGTCATTCTACCCTAAAAGATCTCCACACTTTTAAAACAATGTCGAAATGGCTGTTTTCCCAGGTCAGGGGTAGGCAACCTTGGCTCTTTTATGACAGCTGTGCTGGCTCAGGAATTCTGGGAGTTGAAGTCCACGAGTCATAAAAGGGCCAAGGTTGCCTACCCCTGTCCCAGGTCCTAGAGTAGGTTGGTTGAACAGCCCCTTTCAGATTGTTTTCTGGATTGCCATCTGTAACTCTCTCCTCATTATTTTATTATTTTTTTGGATTAATTTTATTGCATTGGTATTAACTTTTTTTTTTACAGTTTCTTATTTTGTGAACAAGCCAGAGTGGATTGAAGTTGGGTGGCATTAACAATGAATGAATGAATGAATGAATGAATGAATGAATGAATGAATGAATGAATGAATGTTGAAATATTCCCCAAACACATTAAACAAAATAAAACAATCTTTCCCAATCTAGTGCCGCCCAGATATATTGGGTCTGAAAAAGCAAATAAAGGAGGTCATGATACCCCACCCAACATTTTGCATATATTCACACACATACACACAGAGATGCCACAGTATCATCCACAAGATGGATAAGGATGGTGAGAACTGTAATCCAATAAATTTGGAAGGAACTTAATTGGGGAAGGCTGCCACAGAATTTATGTCCATTCAATCTGTGCAAAGTAAATATCTTGAAAATATTCCCCATTGTCAACTATGACTGTTTCCATGGTAGATCTTTCTTGTATCACGGTAATAAAAAAAATCAGATTTAGAAAGTAAAATAGTCTTGAGAACCCTGAATATTTATAACTGCAGTTGTTGAAAACAGTCTTCTCCAACTTGGCATTCTTAGGATATTTTTGAGCATAATTCTAATAGCCATAATTTTAAGTCTTTAGCCATCCATCCTACCTTGGAATTTGGAGGTTAAAGCTGATTTGATATCTTTATTAGGCTTATAGAAGGTCATTTAAAAAAGCTTTTCTCTTTGAATGTATTCAGCTTCAATATTTCTTGAGCCAAAACTTTTTAAAAAGTTGTATTTTGTGGACTCCGTGAATTGCTTAGATGAACAATCTCTTAATTACTACTTTTTAAAAAGTTGCCACATGAACAAGACTGTCAATAAGGCAATACATACTGCCATTGCAGACATCTAATATACATCTCATCTTCATGCAGCAACCTTCACTGAATTTCCACTGAAATTAGAGATTACATTTTGGAGTGCCTCCAAAGATCTTAACCATCAATATAATCCTTTGAAAAATTCTCTGTTTTCTGTTGTAGCTGACTGTGACTATTTAATTCTTTCAAAGGAACTGAAAAATCAGCCATAGTGTAACTAATTTTGACCTTCTTCTAGTCTATTCTCAACATACTATAAGACACTAAGTTTTTTATTACCTAAATAGAAGTTTTTTTCAACAAGACCTGTCATTTCTCAACAGCAGCCTTATTTTGCCCTTCATTCTCTGTTTAACTGAATCATTATGTCCTTTGTAGCAATCCCTACCTGATCTCCACAGCAGCATATCACTTTCCTAGAAAAGATGGAAAGCACAAGTGGAGCTATAAAAATTTAATAAATATATAATATAAATATAAATATCTGTAATAAAATGTTGCAGTGTAGAGTGCTTGGTCCTTAAGAGTTCAGCTACTGCATCCCACCAACCTGTTTCCATCCCCTTCACTGCATCCTGAAGAGGTTAAATAAATATTTTAGTCTTTATTTGCTTCGGCATGGATGAAAATATTCTAGCCTTTGCTTCTCTCAGCATATTGGAGGCCACTAAAATTAAGTGAGTTGGCCATAAAAAATACAGGTTCTTCTTGATTTATGACCACAACTGAGCCCAAAATTTCTGTTGCCAAGTGTGATAATTGTTAAGCAAATTTTTCCCTATGTTACTTTTTGTTAAGTGAATCACTGCAACTGTTAAGCTAGTAACACGGATGTTAAGTGATTCTGGCTTTCCCATTGATTTTGCTTGTCAGAAGGTCGCCAAAGGGGATCACATGATCCTGGGACACTGCAAGCACACAGATGCATACCAGTTGCCAAGCGTCCAAATTTTGATCACATGACTACGGAGATGCTGTAATGAGTGTGAAAATCAGTTTTTTCAGTGCCATTGTAACTTTGAACAGTCCTTAAATGAACTGTTTTCATCACCTTAAGGAAGGATAATGCTGTCTGCCATTTTTAGTAATAAGCAGTCCATTCACAAGTACAAATTCTGACTCACATACAAATCAGGGTTAAAGACAGACTTAGGAACAGAAGTCATTTTTAACCTGGGAACTGCCTGCATAACAAAACGCTGTATAATTTGCCACTTTCCACCAATAAAAGAAACAAGAGTAATATTTAATAAACTCTAAAGCATCCTCAGGTAACAAAAACAGGAGCCTCTTTGTAGGGGAAGAAAACATGTGAGAAATTGCAAGACAGATATCAGCACTGCTTCACATACAAACTCTTATTAGTAAGTTACAATTATCATACCTTGGGAATAACATCCCCTCATTCTGGTGTTTTCAAATTAAAGATGTCTGACTAGTTTGCCTTGGCTTTTGACATATAACGCTAGGATATGATATATGATCCAGAGCTGAAGCAAAGCAGTTAATTTCCCTGATGTCTAAAATATCCCATTTCATGTATATGTTAATAATACTGCTGTTGTGAGATTAAGGTAATATGTCATCATTGGCCATTTGCATGCATTACACAAAATAATATTATATTAAAGTATTTCCTCAGGAATCATTGTTTTAATATGACAAGAAAAAATATTTTTAAACATTATATCAGCAGTGGCTGCAATTCAGTTGTCTCTGTCTTTACAATTTATAATGGAAAAAGGGAGAGCTGATTTATTGTAGGAGGGAAAAGCTGAGCTGGGCACAGGCGAATGATGGTTTGCTGGTTTCTTGTGGTTCCATCATCCTCATCACTATTTTATTGTATAATATCCTTCCTCCAAGGAACTCAGCGTGATATTCCCTTTAAAAATGCTGTCCTCACAAAGAATGTATATATTGAAACTTTAGAGCTGAGAGTTGAATAGGAATTTAAAACCCAAGTATCTAACAGCAGTTGATGCCCTCAAACTAATTCAAAGCTAAATAGGGTCAGGCTTCGTAAGAATTTTGATCAGTGATCACCAGGAAATCCCTAGACTTGAAAGTAGCAAATGACACAATAGCATATTATGCACTATGCCTTAGATCCAAGTGCTGGTTCAAATATTTTAATGATGTTCTCTCTGATAACCATACTAGGCTCCAGATGCAATTAAAGGGATACATATGTAATGGTATGTGAGAAAGCTTTGGAAGAAGGGGAAAAGAGATGTTATTTAGGCCCAGGGAATGGTCAGATAAGAGAGGCTGTAGCCCATGGCAGCATAAAAGAGCCTTGGTGGAGCAGTGGGCTAATGCCTCCTTAAGTAACACCAGCTGCCTGCAATTAGTGCAGGTTTGCATCCCACCAGGCTCAAGGTTGACTCAGCCTTCCATCCTTCTGAGGTAGGTAAAATGAGGACCCAGATTGTTGGGGGCAATTAAGCTGACTTTGTAATAATGCCGCTTGGGGTGTGTGTGAAAGCCCTAATAAGCAGGCATATACATAGAATGAAGGCTACTGCTAAGCTTGTAAGCCACCCTGAGTCTTCGGAGAAGGGCGGGATATAAATGGAATTAAAATAAAAAATAAATAAATAAAATAATGGGTAGAGGAAATGGCTAGCTTTATGGGCTTAATTCTCCTCAGCATTCATTAATGTTTGCTCCATTCAGTGAATTTATAATGCTTGAATTGTAAAAGTGTTTTAGGAAACATAAATAAGCACGTTATTTTATATAGTAATCTATGAACCTTTAAAAAGTAAGATCCATTCTGAAGCCTAAACATATCTATTTTATTCTCCTGTCTTTGGGGACATAGATCTACTGCTTATATCCTGGCATTTTTGTCTTTCTAAATATCTGAGTATTGCATTTGCAAGCAGTAATGGTTTCTAAGGTTTTATGTGAAGAAAACAGAAGCTGCATAAGTTAAAGTAGCATACTTTAAATTTATTGTTTAGTGTAATAAAGTTTGTATTTTCTGATGCCTTCAAACAAGGATTTGTGGGGTGGGGTGGCATTAAAGCACAAGGTGAAATAATTGTGGATATGGCCTATTTACTCCCTTTTCAGTCTTCACATACATGATAGACAAAATAGGAATGGAAAAGCTTTGTGATTATATAACTTGTTTATCCTTAGGTTTAATATCCTAGCTGGACAGTGCTGAGAAGTGTAATCTAAAATTGCTTTAAGGAACAGATACTTCTGTTTCCCAGTTACATCACAATTTCATATAGCCAGAAGTATTTTATTAGTTCATATAATTTCTCAGGCTGCAGTTCTTGTTCAGTTCTTTTGCTTTCCCCCCCAAAATAGATGTTATAAATTGGGATTCAATTAAATAAATTACATAAGTTGTTTTACTATTAAAAGCATGGTCAATCTATTTTGTAAGCCTTTTCCCAAATCACCATCTCCTTATGAAGTCCACCCAAAAATGACACTACGACAGAAGCAGACCTGGATATTGGTGAGAATGCATAATAGTACCTAGCCAAATGTAAATATCCAATCAAATATTACCTGAGGATAGGAACAGCTCATATGCAAATCTTTATAAACAGAGATATCTAAGAGTTGACAACAATTTGATGGCACACAACCAATCAACCAACCAACCAACAGAGATAGTCAAGCGGTAATCCTATATATCCACAATAGGCACTAATAGTTGTAACCTCTGAGACTTAGCTTCAGCAACCTGGATCAAATTTATATGTTGTTTCACTGTGCATATACATCAAAACCCCTACCGTAAAATAGTTTACTGTGCAATTAAAGAGCTGAGTAGAAATTTATGGTGCAATAGATATATTAGTCACAGAGATCTGTCTGTCAGAAATTTTAGTCACTGCTGTACAGACAAGAGAGATTTAAAGCAGCCAAGCAAGAACTGTTTGCATCCCAAATGTCCATTAGCTTTTTTCAAAACCATGTAGCCAAATATGATTAATTTATGTAGGGTATCAAGAGATCTCTGAAATATCATTCCTGAAGTAAGCAAGCATTAGAAATATGATTTAAAACACTGCATCTAATCAATTCAACTTGATTCAGAGCTCTATGTTTTTAATAAATGAAGTAAATTTGGCACACAACCAAGATATATACTTAGGAAATAAAGATGCAAAGGCCTGGAAATTTAATCATTATTAGAATGAGAATTGACACATTTAGAAATCAATTCTGAAGCTTGTGGACCTTCAGAAGGTATTAAATTCCAATTTGCACAAGCATGGACAGTGATGAGAAATGATACTGTGGTACTTTAAGGTTGAAGAGACATCTTGTCAATGCTGCAAACATGGACATGTTTTTGCACTGATAATATAAGAGGCAGCATTTTGCTTTAACTGTTTGGTTTTGAATCACTAAAGTGCGGGTGGAATGCAAGATAAGGGATGTTTTGACAAGATAAGGGCAGGGCTTTTTTTCTCATAGAACGCTCAGAACGGAGTTCCGGCACCTTTTTCTTTTACAAAAAAAGCACTGGGAAGTGAAACTTCGTGTGTTAAATTAATTGGTAAATGTGATTCATGACGTGTAAAGACAGAAAGGAGTTTTGGCATGTTTCTAGACATGTGGAAAATTGGCAATTGCTTGCACAAAATGATGCCTGCCCATAAACCAAATTCTTGGATAAAAATGATCAGTCACATAAAAGCAAATTGTAATGGGCTGTGAGAACAATTGTGGGAGACAGGAGGAAGAGACATAGCCTAGACTGGAAATGGAGAAGCCACCTTAGATGGGACTTTCCCTAGTTCTCTAGAACAGGGGTCCCCAACCTGTGGGCCATGGCCCATTACCAGGCTGGGCCTCTTGGCCACCAGGCCATGTGAAAGGCTGGCCAATGTGTGCTCATGTGTGCGCGCACTCCCCCCCACTTATGCTAGCGCTGCTCTGAGTGTCATGTGGGTGCTAGCCCCGCCCTGAGTATCACGTGGGCATTAGGCCTGCCCTGAGTGTCATGCAGGTGCTAGGCCTGCTCCCAGCATTGCGCAGGCTTTAGGGCTACTCCCAGCTTTGTGCAGGCGCTCGAGCATTGCACGGGCACTCATACCATTCCAGCTTCATGTGGGTACTAGCCCTGCCCCAGCATCACATACGTGCTCACACTACCCCCATTTGCATAATGCATGTGGCCCCATGCCTGTCCCTCCGTTCCCCTCCAGGCAGCCAACCTGGAAAGGTTGGGGACCTCTGCTCTAGAATGTAAAGTTAGGGGAGGGGGAAGGACTTCCAGATTTGCAAGAGTCTGTTAATGTAAGTTTAATCTTACATTAAAGATAGTATTAGTACCCATGATTTTGGTTTCCTGTCTGGACTATCTTAAAAGGCCGACAAAAATCACTGAAATGCAAATACATATAAAGTGAAAGGAAGCTACATAGTATATGATAGTCATGGACATTACTTTGATAATTTATATCAATAAGCAGGCATAAACATTCCTCAATTACTTGATTAGTTAAGACAAATAAGTTATAAAACAATTCTAGAGTTATTTATTTTAAAAAATATCCTCTTTAAAATAGGTTTTTTAAATTGGCATAGCAAGGAAGAGTTGATAGTATTTAGTTAGAAGTTTTTCCTACATAGAAGAATGGCATCGAGACCCCTTCCAAAGAAGAAGGATAGTAATTTTGTCTCCCATCATCCTCTCCAATCTGGTCACTAAATTACTTATGATTTGTTTCTCTGTTCAGCTGCAGTGAAAAGATCAGTGACACCCACAGATGTACTCAAACCTCAAATATGTTGGCATCTTTGAATCTTAGTTGACTTAAGCTCTGTAGACTGGTAGGTAATTAACTTATTTTTAGACCACCACAATCCAACAAGTACACACTAATTACAAGATGCTTCAGTGCGTTGCTTTTCTAAGAATATACTTTGCAAATACATAACTTTTTTTAAAAAAAATGAGGCCTGGAAATACAAGCAACAGGACCTGAGAACTTTGATCCTTTTTCTATTCAGTTAATTCTAGCGTCTCCCTAACTCTGCCATACATGACATTCACCTACCCTGATCTCCTGCCATTCTGCCATCAGTAGCAGGGATGGGATTCTATAATCATGTGGAATCATGTATTATGATTTTCTCCCCTATACCACCTTTCCTTAATCCAATGCCATTCAGATAGGTGGACTAAAACTTTCCAGAATAACCATGTAGCATGGCTATCTGGGGCAAGTGATGATCTATCACAGTGTTTCTTAACCTGGATAACTTTAAGGTGTATGGACTACAACTCCCAGAAATCTTCAACCAGCTGCTGAAAGTTGCTAAGACTGAGAAACACTGTTCTATCATGATGTGTCAATGAGGCCATGAAGTACCTTTTCTTATGGACAGCCCTTGGGCACAGGCAGCACATATCCTCCACATGCCAAATCCCTGGTGACCACAATTACAGTACCAAAAATTGGCAGCACCATTTCCCTTACTTTGTTTTTATATTTTTTACATATTGTTCTATTATTGTATTTTTAGGGGGGGTGGGAAACATTGTAAAACATTGGAAATATAACTGTGTGGGAGACAGTATTGAAGTATTATTGCTTCAGCAGAGGGCAACCACCTAGTGAAACAAACTATGGAGTCAGAATCTATATTGGGTCCTTGCACCTGATTAAATGTGCATGGGAGAATCCCAGGGCTATAGGCTAGACTGGGAGGTTGAAATAATAATAATAATAATAATAATAATTTTATTTATATACCGCCCTTCTCCCGAAGGACTCAATAACATCCCAAAATATATCAGTGGCAAACAAGTGCCATACTGCTCCCAAGAAAAATCCACACATGTATCCATGAACTCATCAGGAACTGAATTCAACTTGGAGAAGACTTTCTTTTGTAGAAATAACTTAAATTAGAAAAGAAGCGGGCTTAAAGGCTACTATAGGAGCCAGTTCAGTGCAATAATTTAAAATACTGGAGTAAAAGTTGGGAAATTAAAAGCCAGCTGGTTGACTTTATTTCAGTTCTAGGAAAAAGGTACTGACAAGCAACTTTTAAAAATGTTGCCAAGAAAACTACATGGACTTGTTGCTGAACTCACTATGAGTCAAGATTGATTAGAAAGACCGTAATAAGAGCAAGAGAATATATTCTGGGATAATTAAAAGAGAAGCACCTATGCAAGTCACCGGTATTCTGATCTGCCTCAATGTTCTGAACCAGCCAACTACCGGCCTTGTAATAAGGCAAACCCCTGTTCAAGCAGTAGAGACTGGAGAGCGTCTGAGGCTGCAAAGCGTCTGCCAAGTTTAATTCACAAGCAAAACAACAGAACAAGAAACACAGGAACTTGAATCCTCAAGCGGAAGGGTTGCTTTCAGCAACCAGCCCCTCCCCAAACACTCCTTTTATTTAGAGTTCAGGGCGTGGTCTCCCTGTGCCTCCTCCCGAGGAGTCCCACAGCCTTTCTTTGTTTGTTCCTGCTCGACTGCCTCCTGCGTCGGGCGTCCTTGAACAGGGCCAGCTGTGGGTCATCATCCTCCGCACTATCGGGCTCACGCAGCTGAGAAGAGGGCCCCGGCTGAGGGCTCTGCGAAGCCTCCAAGCCATCATCAGCCGGTTCGTCTTCCACACCCTCCTCCTCCCCCTCATCTGAGTCATCCGATACATCTGAGCCGGCTGCCGGACCCACCGGCTGGCCCTGAGTCACAACACTCAAAGAGAAAGCTTTTCCTCTTTCTGCTCAGAAAGAAAAAGCTGCAAAAGAAGAGAGGCAGCATAATGGAACATGGCAATGACCTTGGGAAAGAGTACGAAGAGTCACAGACTAGACCAGGGGTCCCCAATCCCCGGTTGCGGCCAATACTGGGCCTCAGCCCATTTGGAACTGGGCTGCATGAGCAGCTCCACTTGGCACAGGGTCTCCTGCTTGAGGAGGGGGTTGGACCAGAAGACTCCAAGGTCCCTTCCAGCTCTGTTATTCTGTTATTAGCTGGAATGCTGGGATTTGCTCAATATCTGTACAATATGTCAGGAGGGGTCTAGGAGCAGCTTTTCTATCTATCCCAGCAGTCCCCAATCTTTCTGGCTTGGCAGCCCAGCTAGGGGGAGGAGAGGGGCTGGCTTTGTGTGAGTGACAGGCTCACGCGCACAAGTGAAACTCCATTTATGTAAGCGGCGAGTGCGGGCACCCGCCAGAGGCACAAATGGAGTTGTGCAAGTGCCTGCCACTCACACAAAGCCATCCTCTCCCCCCGCCAACCTGGCTGGAAAGGTTGGGGACCACTGGATTAGACAATGGTCAGATAAGTGGCAGCTGAGTCTGCAAAAGGAATGGGGGCATGGCAAGGATCTCAGAAGGGACCCTCCCTAATTTCTTGGACTGTAAAGGCAAAAGGGGAGAGGCACACTTTCACAGTTGCAGGATTCTGTTACTGTAACCTTATAATTTAATTAATTTAATTTATTAATATTTCTATACCGCCCTTCTCCCGAAGGACTCAGGGCGGTGTACAGGTTAGTGTACAGGCGGTGTACAGGCGGTGTACAAGTTAGAGCTAGTATTTCTGGGTCTGCTTCTTGTTTGGACTACCTTGCAATGCTGACAGGCTGAGATAAAGAATTCTGACAGAAGAGAATATATGTAGCCCAAGGTGGAACTATAGAGTCCTTGGTGCTCTCTCAGCTTGGTTGTTTGCTTGCAGACATTTTATTACCTAGATGGGTAATGAAACAACTGCACACCAACAACCAAGCTCAGAGAGGACTATAGAGATAAGAATTGTTTGGGTTACTGGCTGCCAAATGTCTTGGAAGAGCGGTAACATGTGGGCTGCCCAAAGGGGTCTTAGCAGGTACGAAAATCTAGAAAAAAGCTCCTAAGGTATCCTTTCATCAGAACCTGCGTACTTCTTAATGAGAAAATTGCCTTCTCGAGTTTTCCTGCCTCTGTGCAATTCTAAAATACCTGTTCCAAGCTGTGCAACTGAAAGCGGTGAGAGATATTCAAGATGACTATTACTGACGCTCACCTCACTTCACCTCTCCCGCCCGGTGTTCTCTTGCTATTTTCTCTCCTCTGAAAGAAACGGTGAATGTCAACAGTGCACTGTTGAAATATTGCTACACCATGTGCCCTCTCTCTATTTATGTATACAAAGGCTGTCCAAAAAGGTAGCTTGAATGCCGTCTATCCACTTCTTGCCCTTCCTCTCTCCCCACCTTTCCCCTTCCTTCAATCCAGTATGAACAGAAATGCCAGTGTACTGATGTCAATTCTCTATGTGTGAAAAAGTCGCATTCAGTCATGTTGATGAGAAATTCTGGCCTTATTTAAACATTGATTCTACTTAGCTCTCCCCGGTTGGAAGACACTGAAGGAATTCTAATGGTGAATATTTGGAGAAAACATAATTAGAAAGGAATGAAAGAGAATAGTATTTTAGAAACAGAACTCACTGCTTACCCACAAAAAGGCAGGATACTGTTGCATTCATTGGTTCTACTGGAATTCAGATCTATTGAACGGTCTCTCTGGCTTGTTATCCTATTTTATAACTTTTAGCAATGGGAACTGGAAAATAGCAAGCACATACTCTATACTTCCCAATATACCCAGAAATGGTAAGTCATAGAGGTTAGAGTATATTTCCCTAGCCAGCTATTCCCTAAAAACAGGTAATGGTTTATTATCACCATGAAAGTTCTGGGAGAAGTTAGCTGTCTGTCCAGAGAGAGGTATTATTAATATGCTGGTGATATCCAGTTATATATCTCCAGCCCAGGTCCATAGGGTAATGCAGTAGAAGGCGTGATCTGGTATCTGGAGGCTTTCAGGGGTTGAATGGGGGAAAACAGGCTGTGACTAAGCCCAAACAAGATGGAATGGCTGTTGATTCACAGACTGACTGATTCCAGGAATGCTGCATCTTTATTTATTAATGGGGTTGCACTTCTCCAGCAAGCAATCAATCACAATTTGGAGGTCCTCCCAAAAACACACCTCCTTACTTGAAAAGCAGCTGGAAACTGGCTTTTGAACAGCTGACATTAGTGTGCCAGTTGTGGGCTCATCTGGAACAGGATGCATGAAGATGGCCACTTTTGCCCTTGTCATCTCTAGTTTGGGTTACTATAACTCAGTTTAGGTGGAGCTGTCCATGGAGACCAGCGGGTCCAGAAAACTGAGGTATGCATGCTCAATAGTCAGTAGAATGTTGCCATATTATACTACTGCTGCAGGAACTGCCTGGTTATTGTTACCAATAGTAGCATTCCAAGTGCAATTCAGAACACTCGTTATTATTTTTATAGATATGAGTAATACACAACTTAGAGACTGGATATCTTAGAGAATACCCTCTCCTACCCAAGCAACTAGGGATTGGTTACTTAGAGCTTCCTGCTCCCAAGAAGAATGGTAGGAGGAGACCCTACAGTGCGTATTTTTTTTTTTATTGAAAAGTTTTAAAATACAATTTTCCTTTGAAAAACCCCCCTTCCCCCTCCCTCCTCCCCTCCCTACCTCCCCCCTATCTCCCCCCCTCCCCCTCTCCCTCCCCCTCCTCCCTCCCCTGCCTCCCACCCCTCTACTTCCCCTCCTCCCCCCCTCCCCCCCCCGACTTCCCAGAGCAAAATACAAGGTATATATCTAAAAAGCAATCATAAACAATCATATACTAACAATTATAAACTCTAAAATCCATCACTCTCTAGCTTATATAGAGTAAACCAATCCTTAACAATACTAAATATGTATAAAGAACTAAAATAAAAGAAAACTAGCATCATTCCCATCTATGTTCTTCCACAATTCACTATTACCTAGACATATTCTCACTTACACATCACAAGCACCTATCCCTATTAACCTCTCTAGCCAAAATAGGCTATAATAGATAGTTCTTACACAAATTAACCCGCATTAACCCACAAAATTTTCTTCCTCTTCCTCTGTAGTAAATTGTCCATTAATTCCAAATTGAACATTCTGTTACCATAGATATCATCCCAAAACTCTTAAAAACACAGCTACCACTTGACTATAAGTATATTGTGGAAGTTCCATAGATTTCTACTGGTCTTATTTTTTAATCTTTTTTGAGCGTTTTAAGGCAGCACGCGTCACCCTCTGTTCTCTAGGATCATCCAAAAGAGTTGCAGCTTGATCTCCTCCTGTACCCTTCTCGTCTATCTGTCCATCTTCATCCTCTTGATGTTCTCCTTCTCCAGATCCCTCTGCAGCTTCCAGAAGTGTTGATGGGGTTGCTTTTAAAACATTGTTGTAAAAATCATGCGCTTGCTTCACAGTACCCAAACAGTACCTTTTGCCATCATACATGAAGCTCAACCCAGCTGGGATCTCCCATCTGAACCTTATATCTCTTTGCTTGAGCTCTTGCACAAGAAATATAAAGTCCTTCCTTCTCTTTAAAATCTTTGGAGGAATTTCTTTTAGAACCAAAACTTCTTGACCAGCAATCACAACTTTAGTATCATAGGCAGCTTGTATAACTTCATCTCTAATTTCCCTTTTTACAAAATAAACCACCACATCTCTAGGCAACTTTCTCTGCTTAGCAATCCAGGAATTCACACGAAACACTTTGTCCATGCCTTGTTTTATTTCAGATGCTGGATGGTTCAATACCCCCTCAAAAGCCTCAGAAACCAGCTGCTTTAAATCTTCCTTAATATTCTCTTTTAGGCCTCTAATTCTAACAGCAAACTGCATCTGGTAAAATTGAGCCAAACTCTGTTCGCTATCCATTTTGTCTTTTAAATCTTCAATTTCCAATACTTTTGCTTCTAATATAACATTCTTTTGAGTCAAGTCTTCCACTTGATCATCCAGCACCTCCACACATTTAGCTACTTTATGCACTGAGGACAAAATGTCTACCTTCATCTCTCTAAGTTTCTGCTCCATCCTTTCTTCCATTCTCTGCTCCAATTTCTCCAATTTCTCCTCCATCTGTGCAAATTTAACACCCATTGACTCCAAAATTAACTGGGTATGTTTTTCAAGATCCTTCGATGTCAATACATCAGGAGAATGCAACGCCTGCAGTAATGATTGTTGTTGCACCGGAGAATTTCCAGCACTCCGAAAAGTTCTAGGGGGAGGTTTAGCCGCCATCTTTTACTTACAATTGTGACGCACTTTCACTTTAAGTTTTAAGCATAGTCCATCAAGCTTGAGAGTAAAATAAAATAATCCTCTTCATCTCTTCACCTTTTCCTCTTGTACCGCTCTGCCTGCTCCTTTAAATCATAGTCCTTTCTTCAGGCAGGGATGGTTCGCAGACGCCTGGCTCTGCTCCAGGAAGTTCGGAGCAGAGACGACGGCCAGCTGGGAGCAACCCAGGCTTCGGGGGAGTTCGATCCTTCAGCCGCCCAAGCTCAAAGCTCAGGCGGCCTCGGAGAACTCTACCCCTACCTGGGGCCTCACCCCCTCCTCTTCTCCCGAGGAGGGGGCTTCAATTTCGCCCGAACAGCTGATCGGCGCTGTTTCGGGCGAAAAAACAAACAGCTGAGCCGCGGGCAGCCAGGGGAGGCTGTCTTCGGCGCCGCGCCGCCAGCGGAAGCTCTACAGTGCGTATTTTTTGTAGCAGCTTCTATCCTTCAGCTTGCTACCTGAAATAAGGATTTTCTTCATTCTCAGGCTCTTGCAGAAACAGGTGAAAACATGGTTCTTCCAGAAGTCCTGTGCATATTAATTACAAATTGTTGGTAAATCGGCAAATCTTAAATTATATTTAGCTATTATCTTTGATATTTAAATTATTAATTAGAATATATATTTTGTTATTTAAATTATTTTAAAAAACTGATCTTGTATTGTATTTTATATTGTAAATTCAGTAAGCCAGAGTCCATCTGATTTTAGTAAGTAGATAATTCATATAAATATATTCATAAATATAGATGCTACTATTTCCTCTTTGGCAGATTTACTCTCTTTCTGTTGAAAGTTTTATTTATATCTTCCAGTTAGGACTTGCCCTAATTTACACAATTTCAAGTAAAACTATGACTCATTTAATGACATTATATTAGTATGCTTGACATTTGACACTCCCACATTATGACAATTATGCATCTCTCAACTTCCAGCAGTTCTGTTAAAAATGAAAGAGAGCCCAATTTATAGTCAAGTTAAGATTTCAATCATTTAGTGACTTATTAAATCTAGCAAGGAGATTTATTATGGGACACTTCCCTTAATATCTGACCAATTTTCACAAAATGCTGTTCATTGTTATAAATATACTGTAAAATCAGCAGGTCTTAATGCTAATAAATATGGTTAGAGTGCCTGAAATCTATTGCTAAGATTAAACCATACTGTAACAGTCTGTGAGAATGAGGAGGAAGAGGAAGAATCACAGACTAAGCAATGATGAGGTAAAAGGCACCTAAGCCCTCAGAAAGAATGTAGGGCTGGCAAATACAGGTGGTCCTCAACTTACAACAGCTCATTTAGTGACCCTTTGAAGTTACAATGGGACTGAAAAAGTGACTTATGACCATTTTTCACACTTATGACCCTTGCAGCATCTTCATGGTCACGTGATTTACATTCACATGCTTGACAACTGGTTCATATTTATGTCAGTTGCAGAATCCCAAGGTCACATGATCTCCTTTTGTGACCTCCTGAAAAGCAGTCAATGGGGAAGCCAGATTCACTTAATAATCAGGTTATTAACTTAACAACTGCAGTGATTCATTTAACAAATATGGCAAGAAAAGTCGTAAAATGGGGCAAAAAGTCACTTAACAAATTTCTTAGTAACATAAATTCTGGGCCTGGTTGTGGTCGTAAGTCGAGGACTACCCGTATCTCAGAAGGAATCGTTCCTAGTTTCTTGGACTGTAAACGCCCTGGGGAAGAAATGTATCTTCAGACTTGCAAGATTGATGTCAGCCCCTCGAGAAAGTCCAGACAAGAAGCATGAGTGGTAAAACTACCCTTATTGTAAGATCACAGTAACGGAATCTTGCTATTAGCCACGGGTATTATTCATTAAGTAAAGGGGCAATATGTACTTAATTCCTAAGAATAATTTTTGGCATGTAAACTTTATTGGCAAACTAGTTTGTAGATGACTAATCTTGATTAGTATGGTAAAGAAGAGGTAGGTTTCTCAAATCATCTACTTCCTATAATGCTTGCAATCCCTAAAAGTACTTTGGTCTTCCAGGACACAACAGAAAAGAGGCATTGTATTCTACTTCTCTGATATATGAAATAACCGAATACATATGTGAATAAGAACATACAGGAATCTTGTTTAATTACACTACATGTTTTAACCAGCTGATTGGTACAGAATATCTGCCAAATCTAACTACTCTTTTGTTTATAGTTACAAGAAATGTCACTACCTTTTAATATCTTTATTTTTACAATTCCCTCCTTTTCTCTCCCACAAATAACAGGGAGAAGTACAATATACACTATGTTTTCAATATTCATTTCTCAAGATGATATTCCAGGCATCCAATGAAGTGCATTGTGATCCACAAAAGCTTTAAAACAAAAGATAATGTGTTAGCCATTAAAGTGCACAAATACTGTTTCTTTATGTACAAGAGGTTAATACATTTCCCCCCTCTGGAGCAGGTTTCAGTTAGCACCAGGATGAGTTTTTTCACTCTCTCCCTCTATATCTTCATTTCCACCATCAGCAGTTCCTCCCATACAGTTAAGAAAACAAAGATGCTATAAGTCTGTAGGTGTTGTCACTACTTTACTGCTCTGTCCACAGAAGATAAAGACTCACAGGCACTCTCAGATAAGCAAAGGTAGGGCATCCTTTTTTGGCGTCTTAGGCACTTCACTATATAATAGAAGATTCTTTATAAAAAGGTAAGAACAGAGTCTCCAGGATGACTGGAGGGAACTCACCTGGGTTGGGTTGTAGAGTTCTTGTAATGGGCTCCTTGATCCTTTTCGGCAGCAGATGTCCATCCCAAAGCTATTCCTACGTATTACTGATAGAAAATAAACTGAAATTAGTGGATAAAATGCTAACATAGTTTCAAAGCATACATAGAAGAATTAAGTACAGGTAGCCCTCGATTTACAACAGTTCATTTACTGTACGTTCAAAGTTACAATGGCACTGAAAAAAGTGACATGACCATTTTTCACACTTGCAACCTTTGCAGCATCCCCGTGGGAATGTGCTCAAAATTCGGACGCTTGGCAATTGACTCATATTTATGATGGTTATAATGTCCCGAGGTCATGTGATCACCTTTTGCAGCCTTCTGACAAACAAAGTCAATGGGAAGCCAGATTCACTTAACAATCGTGTTACTAGCTTAACAACTGCAGTGATTCACTTAATAACACTAGCAAGAAAGGTTATAAAATTGGGCAAAAATCACTTAACAACTGTTTCGCTTAGCAACAGAAACTTTGGGCTCAATTGTGGTCATAAGTTGAGGACCATCTGTATTTTAAAAACTGAGATACTGACACACATACACACTCACACCCAGATATATTACACATAACAAAATCCAGATGTAAGTGTAAGAGGAAATATGACATTACGTGCATTTCAGCCATCCCAAAACATTCATCATTGCAATAATTTTATCCAGAACATTAAAATATTATATTTCCATGTAAAGATGAAACAAATTGCAAAACAAATTACCTCACTCTAGGTCTAAGCATTTGGAGGAGGAAGTTTTGCATTGTATTTTCATATTGTTTTCATTTTGCAATAACATTATCAAAGATCTAACATTTTTTTAAAAAAAGAAACAGAGGAGAAGTTTACCAGATTTAATTTAGTTAAAGGCCATGGTAGAAAACTTGGTGTCCTGCACAAATGAAAAATTGTGGCTGGAGATAAAGAGATCCATTTATGTGACAGGAGACCCAACAAAAAGCATGCTCCATCTCTAGTAGTGATTTTAGCCACCAGCAAACTTCCATCCTCAAGGCCATACTGTCTTTAGGAATACTGTACTATTATATTGAGACAGAAAGCAAAGGTCAGTCACTATGTAGGTGCCTCTGTGCACCATACAGTGGCTTACCATTAACTTTGTGATATATGCCTGAAAACAGAATCTAAGGAAATAAATAAATTGAGGTAAGTTTATTCTTTTATCTAATTAAAATCTGTATAAAAACTGCAGAGACTCTGCAGAGGTAAGGTGGCTTTCAAACATTTAAAAAATAAATCTTAATTTCAACGGCAATATTTTAAAAAAACATTTTTGTGTAACAACATGTGACTTTTCCTTCTTAGCAGAGAAGTATACCACAGCTTGGTAGGTTCTTGAGTGGCTTCAATAAACAAGTAATTCTGCATGCTTATTTAATTATCAAATTTGTTCCTGCATGCTCTCAATAAAATCCAAACACTTAATCAATCCTATATGTTTTAATTTTCCTTCATAGTTCAGGTAAATGGATATTATCATGTGCTATAATTTAAATTAAATGTTTAATCAAATAGTTAATTGGAGCAATTACTTAAAATTGGAACACATGCAAGCTAATAATCACTAATCTCTAGCAGGCACAAATATGCCAACTTGGAATAAAAATATTCTTCTCTGGAGAACCATTTGAAGCTTCTAGCTTCAGTCAGTATAAGGTACCACCTACCCAAGGATTGTTCATGTCAGTTTGGACTGAATGAAATTGCTTCCCTCAGATTTCTGCCTCTCCCAAAATTTATCCTGGAACGGACATTTTGATGTTATCAAACTATGGGCTTTTCTACTGTGAGCAAAGATAGTTACTACAAAGATATTTACATATCACAGGAAGATGGAAACTTGGATACTGAGAAATGTGTCTCTTAGCAACAGTAGTGTAAGACTCTGGGTGATTTATAATTGTTATATGGCACAATATCAGTAAAACTATTGACTATTTTTTTATCAGTGGACTTCTAATAATGGTTTACTTCCACTTCCTAAAAACCTTCTCCTCCTTTTTGTCTACTTAAAAATGAATTATTTAAACATTGCTACTAATAATTGGCAGGCTTCTATTGGAAAATATTCCTCATACCTTGTAACTTCTTTTGCAATGTTTTCAGGGAAATAATCCTCAATTTTAAATGCCATACTACATATTCCAAGTAGACTTCACCTCCAAATGTTGCTGCTCCTTGAAGGTAAGAGTGAAACTGAAAAGGTTTTTTTTTAAATAGGCAATTCTGCCTACTCTAGAAGTTTGAAGCTGCGTGGGCATGAATGAGTAAATTTGTGAATGAAATTACATATACAGTAAATATCACACTATTTATAGAAAGATAATTGGATTCCCGTAAGAAATATAGTAGATATGTACATGGCTACGAAGAAAATATGTGGAAAACTTGAACTTAGCTCTGGGAAAAAAGAAAGCGTGAAAAAAGAAATTCAAAAGTGCCTCACACTGAATCTCCTTGGTATAAGAAGATGGGAAGGAGAAACCCTATCAACCTATATCAATAAACTAAGCTATATTATTTTTTGTGATCTTTTGTTTCCTGACTTGCTCTACCTTGAAGAGCTATCATATAGCTACATTTGAGTTCTAGCACTCTGAGAAGTTCCCTGTTGGCACCAACAAGAACATCATTGCTACTTGCTTTAAGCAAGGAACCCACCCTGTCCCTTCTCATTTTGTTCCTAACCTTCTCTCACACCAGCAACCCCCCTTATTTCTTATCTGCACACTGAGCAGTGGTGGCACAATGGTTAGAATGCAATAAAGGTAAAGGTAAAGGTTCCCCCGCACATTTCTGCCAACTGCCAGGAGTTTGATCCTGACCGGCTCAAGGTTGACTCAGCCTTCCATCCTTCCAAAGTCGGTAAAATGAGGACCCAGATTGTTGGGGACAATATGCTGCCTCAGATGTTGACTTTGTAAACAGCTTAGAGAGAGCTGTAAAGCACTATGAAGCTGTATATAAGTCCAAGTGCTAGAGCTACTGCTACTGCTAACCACCTGAAAAGATCAAAACTCTTTCAAAATTCTCAAAACTCAAGGGACATTTGTGGCCTTGCGTGACATGGTGTCCTCCAAGCATTTTGTACCGCTGCTCTCATATTAACCAGCAAATACTGCTGAAAAATATAGCACAAGGTCAACCCAGCTTTCCACCTTGTGAAGTCAAGTGAGCAAATAGGAACATTTATGCATGGAGTTTGTCAAAAAGTCTTTGGCAGATCAGATGAAAGCAGAATGGCATGAAAATATCTGTTAGTTAAAGGGCAGAACAGAATTTTCTACCAAAGCTAGAAATAATAGACTGACCTTTAAAATGTATCATACTTGTATTATTTTTGTGTTTTCACTGAAATATTAATGCTCCTATCTTGAGAATTCAGTATAAATAGCCAGACCACTATTATGGGGTTTTTTTTCTAATAATCTTACTGTATTTGCATTGTTGATATTGTCATAATTGCAATTTACATCATTAAAAGATACTGATATTGAGAAGTTGCTTTGTGAACTGTATATCATTTTACGTTTCTAAGATATTTTAATAGTTAACTTTTCACTTTATTACTATAAATATTGTAATATATTCCACACAAGAATGACAGCTGTCAAAGGCCGCTCCACGTGGCCGCACTGACAGCTGTCAAAGGAAAGCCGTGCACGCGCGGTAACAACCGCAAGCTGTCAAAGGGCCGCACCACGTGGCCGCACTGACAGCTGTCAAAAGCCACGCATGCGCAGTAGCAGCCGCGAGCTGTCAAAACAGCAGCAGCCGTGAGCTGTCAAAGTGGCAGCAGCCGCGAGCTGTCAAAGTTGCGCACGCGCAGACACCTCAGCCACTGACAGCCGCTAGCTGTCAAAATGCCGGCCAGGCTTACCCGAGGTCCCAGCTGAAATGGCAGCCAGCTGACAGGATTCCCCAGCCCAGAGGCGCATGCGCTATCACTGGGGAAATGTCAAAAGCTGCCAGCTGATTATTGGGCACGACCCCTCGGCGGGAAAACACCCGTCCCTGATTTGTTAACCCGTTTGACAGTTGCCTATATAAAGGCTGTTTGTACCGTTTTGCCCTGCCCGGGCTGAGTCAATAAAACTTTGAGCTGAAGCCGTGGTCTCACTCGTCATTGCCTGAGTTAACCCAAATATCATTTACATCAATTGAAGTAATCCTTACATTGACCTCATTAGAATCTTAGAATCAGAATAGAGCTGGATGGGACCTTAGAGGTCTTCTAGTCCACCCTGCTGAAGCAGGAGTCCCTATATCATTTCAGACAATTGGATGTCCAGTTTCTTCTTAAAAACCTCCAGTGATAATGCACATTTCTGCAAGTTGCCTCAATTCTGGTTGGTTTTAGGCTGATGAACAAATAAAAATGATATAAATGTACAGAAAGGGACAAATAGGTACAAATGAATTATGCAAATTCATGTACAGAGTTTTTGATGGAATCAATTTGTTTAGCATTGGGGGGGATATATTTGGATATAAATTTGATTCACTTCATCTACTGTGAATGGTGGCTTATTAAATCAAGATTTCATTACTGCAGTTTTGTGACTGATTGCAGTGAAGGTAACTTTTCCTGGTAGTGATGGTCAAAAAGATTGGTCAGGATAATAGTTAGTCTTTTAAAAGAGCTGGAAACACCTTGACAGACTTTACTTTCCATTGTGTTTGCTTGTGAAAAGTTTTGTCCCAATAGGTTTTTAACAGTTTCTGAAACAATATCCTGCAGGCATGGGTGATAGTGCAGATATTAAGCAGTAGTCTCTCTTGAAAGCACATTCAACCCTATCTTTTTTCCCCACCTTTTATTCGGAATAAAAGTACTTGCCAGTTAAAGGTGATATCCCTAGTTTTGGTGAAGGCTGAAGGAATTGATGCCAGGCAATGGAAGACTTTTTCAGTTCTTATTTCCATTGCCACCAATTTCTTAGAAGCAGATAGCTGAATCTCCAAAACTTGATTACAACAATTTTCCCTGAACTACTTCCCTACAAGTTTTATTGCATGACAATGTCCATTCACTCTAGTCCAGAGATGTCAAACACAAGGCCCGGGGGCCGGATCCGGCCCGCGAAGTGGTTCCATGCGGCCCGCGAAGCCATCCTGGAAACAGTGAGGGAACGGCCCCCACTGCCTTGGCCCTGGCCCAGAGACCCTCCTCCTGCCAGAGACCCTCAGATCTGTCCCACTCCTGCCCAGGCCCCCATAGGCACTCTTGATGCGAACGATGTAAAACTGGCCACGCCCACCCAGCAGGCCATATGCACTCTAGCCATGCCCACCCAATAGGCCACGCCCACCCTGGTTATACCCACCCGGCCCCCTGAGAGCAACCACAATGCTGATGCGGCCCTCAATGAAATTGAGTTTGACAGCCCTGCTCTAGTCAATATGTGGACTAATGTGTTGGAGTGGATCAATGTATTTAAGTGGATCACCATTTTGGAGTACAAGTAATTTGTCTTTGAATTAACATGAGCTGTGAATCCACCCATTATGGTTTAGTGGTATGTGGATTAAAAACTGATTTAAATGTATGTGGATGCAAGCAATGTGTGAAAATCTAATTTTGCAGTAACACAGTAACTGTAAGATAGAATTCATATTGTACCAAGGATTCTACACTAGAATCCAAATGGCTTATTTTCTGGAGTACAATGCACCTTGATGCTGGCTTGGCCTCTGCAGTACTATAACATCACAATGACAGATGGCTGGGGAATGCTATTGCAACTATAATTTTGACTAGGATCAGAGGACACAGGAGACCAATATTGTTTCACCTGCTGACTCTCATTTGAATGATTTATCCTTCAAACACAAATTTAGTTTCTTGGGCTGCCCCCTCCCTTAACTTCATACTTCCTTCTCATGTTCAACAAAATATTATTTTCCCATACGATTCATTTAGCCCTACAATTCTGTGGCTAGAAAAAATTTGAGATCTGTTAACTTAAGTCCTAGACTTCCGTTTCTGTTTATTCTGTGTCTGGAGTATTCATGTTGGGAATGTATTAGAATTAAAACAGTCTTCCTGTTGATTTTGAAAGATCAAAATCTTAATTAAATAAAAGTAAAATATAAAATGTACTTCTTAAAATGTAAAACATACTTCATTTAGTGAAAATGTTCACTAAAATCATTTTAGGTGCCTTGAAGAATATATGTGTATATTTGCCCATTTAAACAGTATGCATCTTGTTCCGAATGGACACATGAACACAGGAATTCTGTTTGTATACTTGGCAAATACTTGAGTGAACTGACAGAGATGGTTACACAGGTGCTCTTCCAAACTCTTTAAGATTTTGATCATGAGTGCTTTCTGGGTGAGATTGGATTCCCTTTTGTGGAGCAACTCTGCCATCAGGGTACCTTTCTAGTGCTGATGATGGACAGCCACATAGTAAAAGTAGAAAAAAGAGTTTTTTATCAACCTTGATTGACAGAGCAATTCCATACTTATTTGCAGAAGCAAGAACTGTTTTCAGTGACTCATCTGTTGGCAATCGTAGGGCTGACTATCCCAATGTGCTCTTCATTGTATGGCCTGCCAATACTCTCTAGAAATTACAGCTCATCCGGAATGTAGTATCATGAGTGCTTCAGAAGGCTTCCTTGGGTTCCACACTATTTTAATTGTGAAACTATTTTCCTGGCTGTTGACTGACTTTGCAGCCCAGTTCAAGGTACTCATAGAAGAATATAAAGCTCTACAAGTCTAAGGACCAAGGTACTTACTGAATTGCATGCTCCCCACATCAGATATTGGGAAATCAGTGGGGTACATTTTGCGGTCCTATTATGGGTATACAGTGTTTTATATTAATGAATTCTTGGCAAGATTCATATCACAGATTAAATGGTCATTGGAATTAAAGTTTAAAAAGGGTCTTAATATTTGTTTACCTTCCCAAGGCTTTAAAATGCCAGCATTGTAGCCTTTGTGTGTTTTGATCATTATTTCATTTTTAAGTGGACATTGTGTTGTTATTGTATTTTACATACCACATAGCACCATTAAGGGAGCAGATAACATATACATTCTTTAAAGAAATGAATAACCTATGTACCGATGTAACTTAGAATGAAATTGTACTGAAAAAAGAGACAGGATTAATTGGATCATTAAACAACCCGACATAACTAAAATCATCAACCAAACGCATCCAAAAGGCAGCTCATGTGCCAAGATTATGGGCGATGTTTACAGTAGTATAGGACATAGTCCTTTCTTTTGCTGTGAATCAGTTTGACCCTCCTGTGACCTTATTCCCTTGTCACTTCAGGACATTGACTCCTGAATGGCTAGAACGAGTCACCGTAAGAAATGCAGGCTCTTTGACAGCACAATTATAAACCACTGAGGTCAGTAAGGTGAATGATAAACAGAAAAGCAGGTTGGATTTTCTGAATGATGTGTTGGTTTCAGAAACAGCACACACTGTGCTACAGCTGCCCAATGATTTTGAGCGCGCGCGCACACACACACACATACACACAGGCAGACTGATCAAATTACTTAATTACTTCCAATATTATAGAACAATTATAGCTAAGTTGAGCTGTGGGGTCCTTTGTGCTCTCTGATCTTGGATGCTTTCATGTAGAAGTTTCATTATCAAACTAGGTAACTTCAGCAGTGCTAATACAGAGTAGGGTTTGCTCTAATTTTATATACATATGTATAAAAATGAGAACAAACCCCCCATTCCCTATTAGCACTGCTGATGTCACCTAGTAACATCATGTATATAAAAAGTATATAAAGTGCATATGTACCGTATTTTCCGGCGTATAAGACGACTGGGCGTATAAGACGACCCCCGACTTTTGAGAAGATTTTCATGGGTTTAAAAAGTCGTCTTATACGCCGGAAAATACGGTATATAAATGAGAGCAAATCCCCTCTCCCTATAAGCACCGATGATGTTACCTAATTCAGTAAAGAACTGAAACATCAGCAAACATCTGCATGAAAACAACCAAGTTCTGAGAGCAACAAGGACCCCACAGTATAATTAAATATTCAGCCTCACCCTGATTGACTGACTTGATTTTTATTGCTGTCCATCTCAAAGACAATAATAAATAGGAAATCAAAAAATACATATACAACAAATTAAAACATGCAGCAGCCAGGAAAAAATAACAAACAGACATTCCCACAATCAGGAAGCGAGCTCTGTCACACACCCAGATCCCTAGGCTCAGGCTCAGAGCCAGATCATTATGGCTGTACAAAAGGCCAGCAGATTTGTTAGAGATCTCAGATTTTGAAAATAAATGAAATAAAATATTGTGTCTGTGCTAATCAATTCTAGTGTAGTTTATTATATTAAAGGTCTAATGCAGGGGGAGCAACAGCAATACACAAAACAGAAGTCTGTTTTCATACAAAAAAGAAAAGTTAAATTCTGATATTCTATAATAGGGGGAAAAATGTAACAAGCTTGACACTGCACAGCCATGGAGAAGACACAGCATTTGATATTTTTTCTCTTCTTTACTAAATGCCACATCCTGAAGGACTAAATATGAGCTAATTGTTAGCTCAGGTTTGAATGACATGCTAAGATATATTGCTTAAGACTAATCAACTATCAAGTGTGGTTAATAGCTTCTCATTTAAACCTGAAGTAACCATGTTTCTAAGTTCAGACAGCCAAGCTGTAACCCTGCATATTATGTAACTATAGTGACAGTATCAGGGCTCACATATAATAATAAGCCATAAAGTGTCTTAATTGGTTTATGTGCATTATTAAGTGAGAACCAAGATACGGCTTGTTCAACATACCATTTTTTAAAAAAATTAAGTGTTCCATGTGACAAACCTAAATTACACACAATTGGTCTTCCACATATGCCAATGATGGTGAACCTTTTAGAGACTGAGTGTCAGTGTCCTTACCAACCCCTGGTTCCCACAGAAAACAAGTGGTAGACATCAAGGTGGCTGGCAAAACACCGGAACGGCCTGACAAGCGTTTAATCACAGCAAACAAAGTTAGTGCTGGGAGTGATTTCCTCCCAGTGCCTTACATACATTCCTCCCCACCAGCTCCACCCCCCACCCACCCACCTAACCAGCATCCAGTGGCTAGCTTGAAGAACAGCAATGCAGGCCTCTGGCTCTCCTCTCCATTTGGCCATTCTGTACACACTGCCGGGTGACGTTCCTGCGCTGATCAGCTGCTTGTCGAACGCACGGCTGCTCACCTGTTCAGAGGCTCTGCATTCGGTCACAGTTCAGGTAAGGCTACCCCTGGCTTCTCCCTGGGTATTGTCCTTGCCTCTGGCCTCCACTGGCCTCCTCCCTAATGCCTCCCCACTGGCTTCCTCCTGGCAGTCGTCCTTGGCGCTATTCTCCTCCCTAAGGCCTTCCCTCACCGAACAGCTATCTGGCGGCCCAGGCAAGGAGCTGCTCAGGCGTTTGGAGACATCGTTGGCCTCCTCCCAGGTATCGTTGTCTCCCTCCCCCCTTTTGTCAATGTCGAGCCCACGGGGCTTGACACCGAGTGCCCAAACCACAACCCAAAACCCACTTATTTATCGCAAAGTGCCAGGGCCGCATCAGCATTGCGGTGCCCTTGGGGGGGCATGGGGATGTGGCCCACTGGGTGGGCATGGCTGCGGTTGTCATGGCAGACTGGGTGGACATGGCTGTGGTGGGCACAGACACCTCAATGTTGCTCATGGGGGGACACTTGTGTGGGGGTAGGGCTGGGGGAGATCCAGGGGGCCTCTGGTGGGTGGGGCAGTGGGCAGGAGGTCTAGCATAGATGGGGGAGGCATACAATCCTAGCTGGGACTGGGGGACCATGGTGCTGATGGGGATCTGGCTTTCCCTGCTCGGGACGGCCTTTGGCTTGCTGGGCGTGGGCATCTTCTACCACCTCTACTCGAGCTTACTAGCTGGCCGCTTCAGCTCCTTTGTGTTGGGTGGGGCTGCAGCTCCGGGTGGTGGCAGCGGCCTAATGGACCTGCACAAGCTTCTGGCAGCAGCGGCGCATATGCCCACAGAGAGGGCTCTGAGTGCTGCCTCTGGCACGCGTGCCATAGGTTTGCCACCACTAACATATGCTTTTCTCTTTTAAAGATGAATGCATAGTTAATGTTGAGCATTTAACTATGAATTTTATCTGCAATTGGTATTGCTTGATGTTTTGCTTTGTTTTGTTTTTAACATAGGTTTTTTAGCAACAGTTTTATGTTTTGGATTTTTTTTCCAAAGAGAATCAGCTCTTCTTGATTTTGCCAATTTCCATAGCATCCCTCACCACTGGTCCAGGTGGGTAGCCTGCTGTTCATTGTAATTCAGCAATATTTAGAGGCCACACAATGTCTTACTGCTGAATGAGAAGAATGTAATTTGCAGGTAGAATATAATAGCGATAGGAAAATATTGAATTAAAGCAGCATGAAAGAAGATTGAAATAGTATAATAAAACCAGATGAGATTAAGAGTGAGAAGTAGGCTAAATAATCTGAGATGCTTCCAATTGCTCTTATTTTCTGTCTCCCTTGGCTACATACTAACACCTGTAAAACCCTAACCTCATCAACAAAGAGATAGCTTGAAATGGATTGTGTTTATAAAAGCTATTTAAACAAATTGCATACCCTTTTCGTGCTGCTTTTATAGACTCCCAACTCCTTTAAGGAATTCAGGATAACTTTCAAATCTCCACTTAGACATGAAAGTTCTCTGTATGGGAGCATCTCCTTTCATTCCTTAAAAGGGCAGGGATTTTAATGCAATCTTGGGGTGATGCAGGGGCAGAATATAATACTTTCATAATCTACAATTTGTCACATGTATTGAATTGTATTCTTTGGTGTATTTAGAGTTAATTTTAATCTCACAATGGATGAGTTCAGAAGAGAGTTCCCACTGTGAAAGGATAAATTGATCGACCCTTTTCTCATGTCAAAATGGACTCAGGTATCTCACTTCAGAAGTCTGTAGATATACAGGGGTGTCAAACTGCCGGCCCATGGGCCGGATGCATCACGTGGAAGCCGCACCCACCCCATTGCCGGCAATGGCAAAACCGTCCCAATATGTTGTGCAACGTCAGGTGACATCGTGAGTTTGACATGTCTGCATTAGTATGTTTCAAGAAGACAAAGGAACAAGTAATTAATTTTTCACATTTATCTTATAGTTCAGTGTTTACTTCTCCTGGGTAAGGGATTTTTACTTCAGTTTTTCAGAGAGAAAATGTTGCTGTGAATATAACTATTTTAGATTCATTTTGTGTTTAGCCAGTTTAGATATGAGGGCTGCCCTTCTATTTTGAATCCTATTTATTAAACACTGTTAAAATAACCTTTTGCCAGATCCTTGGTTTATTTAAATTAGTTCATGTCCAGGATGGCTATAAACAACATCTCCAAAGCTTTACCTTGGGAATACCAGGGATCGATCCTGGGCCTTTTGTATACAAAGTAAATGTCTCCCCCTCAGCTTCTGTTAACTCTTCAATGTAAAATAATTTTTTGAAATCAGATCTAATCAAAACAAGGTTCAGTCACCATTTAATAAATATTCTTACTAATTAATCAACTCAGATTTCCTCAGATTAAGTCAGCAGGCCAGTTCAGTACACAGACGCACTAGGGTGATTTTTAAATGACTTTAGAATATAAGGTTTATTATATCTGAAGTGTGTTTGTTTTATTTTGAATGAGGACGAAAATAATGCATTCAGTTCATCTGTCTCCTAGAATGTAAAAAAGACTGATGCTAGCCTGTACAATTATAATCAAGGCAGTGGGCAGTACTAACAAAGAACTAGAAGCAATGAACAGAATAGTAAAAGAGTTTAGTTCTAAGATTTTCAGCATGAAACAAAGGCTGCTCATTATCCTTGTTGGGTTCATTAAGTATTATTGAATAAATTAATGTAGAAACTCTCAGAATAACAGCAGATAATCACAGTACATTACCACCTACTGCTTACATATATAGATCAAGTTCACACATCATACTAAATCACTGTTTGTTTCAATCACAGTTGGAACTACCAGATTGGGAAGCACCACCCAACATATTAATTAAGTCAAAATTGAATAAATAATAATATGTCTTATTACAGTGTTTGAAGCCAGTTACATATATGTACATCATTCCCATTAATCTCATGATTATTAACAAAGAAATATCACTTATTATTTTATTCAACAGCTTTTTCTTGTGTGTTTCTCTGATTTTAATAACACTGAACTTCAATATTTTTCTGTAAAGTAAGACAGTCTAGGGTAAATTGTCAAAATCATCTGCATGAAATAAATACCATCAATTTCTTTGCACACACCTGTTCTTGAAAAATTTGCTTCGCCAGTAAGAACAGCTAGAGTGGTTTTTTATTACCTTCCACTCTTTGCAAAGCCAGACTTAAAGAAGGCTATTCCATCTGGAGGTGGGCTTTTTCAGTTCCTGTTTGGAGAATTCCTCACTAAATAATGTCTAATTCCAATCCTTGATTTTATCCTCCCAGTTTCTGTTTATTTCTCAATCTTCTCACTGATTTATTGAAGGCTTAAGTGCATGCACAGCACTTTTTAAATCATAATTTTAAACACAGAATATATTTTTAAATTATGATTGTGCAGAGAGAATGATATTTCTTTGATCATTTAATGCACTTATGGAAAAATGTTTGTGGTAACACCAGATGTACAATGGCTGAGTACATCACTCTACTTTTGCACGTAGACAAAAAGACCATGCATTATTATTGAGTAGGAAACAGAACAATTTGCAGCAAATGTTAGATTGTTTACCGGATGCAACAAACAGAACGGATCTGAAAATCAATGTATCAAAGACCAAAGTGTTTGTCTTCAACAGAAAAATTAAGTGAGCGATTGCAAGATATATAAATGGTGAAAATCTGGAACAATCAGATAAAGAAATGTTCATCAGTAACATTATTATAAAAGATGGGGAACTGATGGATTTTGGGGAGGACCATGCCAATGAGGCATTAAAAAGAATAATAGTTGCATGGTAGTCTTTTGTGAGGAATGAATGTTTATTAAAAGCAAAAACACCAGTGTCTGAAAGTGTGCTTTCACTCACTTATATGTTAAGGGAAACATAAAAGGGAGATGAAAGAAATGGGAATTGGGTACATGCGATAATGAGGCACAATAAGATGAGTGTAAGGTTCAAGAACAAATCAGTGATGAATCAATGTGGACTGAATATAAAAGCGTGTGACAAATACAAAAGAAATATGTTGAAGTAGTTTTGTTATACAGGGATAAAATCAGAGAAGGCACCTGGCCAGGAACTGAGAGATGATGAGTTATAGTTGTACGTTAGGCATGAGACTATATGGGCCAGTCACTCTCTCTCAGCCCAACTCACCTCACAGAGTTGTTGTTGTGAGGAAAAATAGGAGGATGGAGTATTAGATATTTTCACTAACTTGAGTTATTTATGGGTAGTTCTCGTCTTACGATCACATCTGAGTCCAAAATTTCCATTGCTCAGCAAGACAGTTCTTAAGTGAATTTTGCTCCATTTTATGACCTCTCTTCCCACAGTTGTTAAGTGAACCACTGCAGTTGTTAAGTTAGTAACACTGTCAGAAGGACGCAAAAGGGGATCACGTGACCCTGGGACTCTGCAACCATCATAAATACGGGTCAATTGCCAGGTGTCTGAATTTTGATCACGTGACCATGGGGATGCTGCAGTGATCATAAGTTTGAAATACGGTCATATCACTTTTTTCAGTGGCATTGTCACTTCAAACAGTCACTAAATGAATAGCTGTAAGTCAAAGATTACCTGTATAAAAGCAATAAAGGTAGATTATAAATAAATACTTTAAAAATATTTAAATATAGGAAGAGAGTGAATGGGTTGAAAGGAAAGGTAAGACCAAAGTCCTACTTGATGGAGGTCTTCAAAAAGTCAGAGCTTAAAATTTTACAAAAACAAAAGGGAATGTATAAACTGGATATGGTGGAAGCCAGACTGGTTTTCAAGGAGTGACACTTTCCCAAGTAAATAATAGTGCATGGTGTTTGTGTAAACTAGATTGAGTGTATTTCAGGGGTGTCAAACTCAATTTCATTGAGGGCCGCATCAGCATTGCGGTTGCCCTCAGGGGGCCGGGTGGGTATGGCCAGGGTGGGCGTGGCCAATGAGTGGGCGTGGCTAGAGTGCATATGGCCTACTGGGTGGGCGTGGCCAGCTCTACATCTTTGGCATCAAGGGTGCCTATGGGGGCCTGGGCAGGAGTGGGACAGATCTGAGGGTCTCTGGCAGAAGGAGGGTCTCTGGGCTGGGGCCAAGGCAGTGGGGGCCGTTCCCACACTGTTTCCAGGATGGCTTCGCGGGCCGCATGAAACCACTTCGCGGGCCGGATCCGGCCCCCGGGCCTTGTGTTTGACATGTCTGGTGTATTTCATATCTCTTATTACATGTTCCAATTTTTTTTGCCTACCATTTTCAACTTCTTTTCAGGTCTTTATATACGTATACTTGAAAAATATTGTGCAGTCCTAGAAGTATGTAAATTTATACTTGTATGCCATTTTAAAATTTATTCTTAAACTATAAAATTATTCTGTTTCTAAAAACATTTTTTTTTCCTTCAGGAACTCAAGGTAGCATACACAGATGCTTCTCTGAGCATTTCTTAAATAGAAAAATGGGACAAAATATTTTAAATAAATAAGGAATATTTATTCCAGAATTGACTTGGCATCAACATGAAGCTGACCTGTCTGTTGTAGCACAGCTCTTTTTCCCCTTCCCCACCTTTTTGAAAATAGAGACATTTCCTTTTACCCAGTCCTCAAAAATCATACAAAGTGGCTCTGAAATGACATCATCAAGGGCCCTCACATGTAATTGATGATCCTGGAGATTTATATTCTTGGTAACCAAGCGCTCTCTTAACCATCTTTAATTACCTGGGTTGCCACTCTGCTCTTTTGTCAATCATTCAGCTTAGAACACATTTTCTCTTTGGGGAGGAGACGAAAGTAAAGTTGTGGCTGTCATTGGGTTCTGTTAGCTTTATGCTAATGCCAACTTAAGCCTGTCTCAGTCATGGACTGGAGATGAAATGAAAGTAATGAGGCCATGGGACAAAAATGATGTTGCAAAGCAGGTTTATATTGTGATAGGTGTAATTGAGGAAAGGCTCTTATAGTATTACTTCAAACACACTCTTCCAGTACAACTGATTAGCATTCTGAATGGGTTGATCTCCATCCTTTTCTCCACTGTATAATAGATGAAACAGAATCTCATTAGCAAAACCTCAATGGATTTACAAACACCATTAACAGTTCTGTCTTCTCATCTCACTCCTTCCTTTAAGGATTTCAAGGAGCTTTGATGATAAGTAATTACCTTACAACATAGCACCCATTAGAGGTGGAGCTCTGATTTTACCTGTTTATATTGCCACTGTGGTTAAGGGAGGGGGGATTATTATGCCATATGTTGCACCCTGCTTTCCATTTACAAGTCTCTCGCCAACAGATTGGTGCTAGGATACACACCTGTCTACAATATTTTATTCCTAGTAATAGAAGTTTTGTTTCTGTTATCTCCTAAAAAGCTCTTATTTTTGAAATGATCTTGATCCTGAGCAAGTCATCCCTTCCTCTTAAGCCACTCTGTGTGGTTGCTATATAAAGGCGCCATTTTGAATGCCTTGGTTCTGAACAAAAAGCTGCATTTCTCTGTGCACAATATATTGCAATTCCAACTGAGATTCCAGTGAGACATTTCCTGAGTATTCTCTTGAAGCCTAAGCTACGATAATTTCCCACAGTTCAAGTTAAGTGCTTGGAGAGGGAGAATGAAATGCAAAAATTCCAGTAGGAGAACATTTTTGGCAATCCCCTTCTACTTCTAATTTAAAATTTACATTTATTACACTCCGTAAAGAATTGTATTTCGTATTATAAATGGGCAATCTTCTTGCAACTATATTGCTCTAAACACCCATTCCATCCACAACCAGCATGGCTATCAAGCTGGTACCCTCCAGATCTGAAAGGACAGCAAATGCCAGAATTTGTCAGCCAGAATTGGGAAACCTGGGAGCTGCAGTGCCAAGACTGGATACACTTGAGCTTTCTCATTGCACAAGTTGAGCTAGAAGAGGTGGAGAATTTAAATGTGTTCATTTGCAAATAAGACTGCATGTAATGTCTGTATGACCTGAACAAAGAAAAGTGTGTGCACACACCACACACATAAACACAGTGACTGTGATAATATGCAACACATTTTCACTCAAGAAAGAATCATAGATTGCCTATGTAGAAACCTACTATATTAGAGCTGACTTTAGTAGGAGGGAAGCAGACAGAATAAAAGCTAATTCAGAGACGTAGAAAAATGCAGGGGATACAATTGCTTAAAAAGCTGTTTGTTCTGATATTTGACAAGCAAACATTTCCCTGTCTACTTCCCCTCCCCCATCTCCACAAGCCTTGAAAAAGGTACATAATGTGATTTTTGTTAGGAAAGGACGGTCCTGAAAGTCTTACTTTCACTGTATAGCTTTCCATCACAAAAACAGCTTATCTGTGAAAGGAAACTGATGACAATGCGTAATTTTATCTCTGACCTGTGCTAGAACAGCTTTCAGATTAGAAATACAAAGCAACATGAAGGTGAAGGTAAAGGAAAAGCCTTGTGAAGAAGGCAATGGCACATCAGTTCGAAACTGTGGCCAAAAAAGCTACATTGATGGATCCCTGAAGTGAGCAGGGATAAACTTAGCTCAGAAGCTTAACTTTAATCAATCACCTTCCACTGTGTCCCCTTTGCATCCAGGACCTCAGAAATGGATGAATTGCTTATCCAGTGACTAGGAGCAGAGAGAGTGCTAGGACAGCATAGCTCTCTTTATTTTTATTTTTTTAAAAAAAACATCTCGAATACATGCAATAAGAAGCACAAATTATAAATTTGTTTTTCCAGATGTTTTGATTATATATCAATTATATAACAATGAGAAAATGAAACAGTGCTTGCCTTTTTACTGAAACTGCTACAATATAGCAACTACAATCTGCCGACGTTGCTTAATTTGGTTTAAAAGCCCTAATTTTAGTGTACTACTTTTAGTCCTACTATTTTCAAGTTTGAGAATAAACCTTACAAAATTCAGCTGGACGTATATCTCTATATGGACAATAGGCTTGCAATGCTCAGATGCTAATTTGTCCAAATATTTCTATTTTATTTCTTTCTTTGTTTGTTTAAGCAGTCAAGGCATCTGACAAGGATAAAATTGCAGTGTATAAAACTTAAGAAAACAAAAACAACAAAAAGAAAAATTAAACTCAAAAATTAAAATAATTAAAAGTTAACAGATTGACAAAATAGTTTTTAGGGTTTTTTTTAAACCATCTTCTTAAATACTGCAAGGGGAGCAGTCCAGAGCACCTCCCTGGAAAAGGTATTTCCAGAACGTGGCTCTAGAAGATCATTTCCTGTATATCCAAAAACTGAGTTTTTGGTCAGGAAAAATAAATGGGAGGTGGGGGGGAGGAATATTCAGACAGGTTCTTAGCTGGAGAGACAGTCTCATGCAAAATCAAACCTTAAGTCACTTAAATTGTGCCTGGTAAGCAATTGGTAGCTAACAGAGATCTTTTAAAATAAACATCCTCTAAGCCTCTGGATCTTTCAGTGGAAAATAGCTTGGCTAACACAGGCACTTTTCTAGGGTAGCTCATTTTTAAGTACATTGTACTTCTAACAAAGATGTGAGTAATTCTTATTAAACCTGACTGGCTCAGTTGGTGCCATAACTGTGCAAAGGTGCTTCTCACAACCGCTGCCAGCTGAAAGTCCAGGGGATGTTGGAAATCAAGAAGCCTGAATTGCAGACCTGCTCTTTCTGGCAAGTGTTTCTTGTTTAAAGAGGCAAAAATCGTAAGATACATTGACCTGGAAATAAGCCACCATACATCATATAGAACAGCACCTTTTGTCAATACATGCCTTTGCTTATTTCTGAGTAGGCATACAGGAAAGGGTGATGGTGCAAGTAATGCCTTTGATTATTTTGGAAGGATCTCCCATATAGTTCTTCTGTATATGTGTGTGTGTGTGTGTGTGTGTGTGTGTGTGTGTGTGTGTGTGTGTGTGAAGGTTTGTTGTATCTTTGGTCTTTCAGATTTACAATTTAGCTCTTGAAGCCTTTTAGAATTGAGCTGAAAAAGACTTTCTGTCCCTTGTTGTCTGATGTAGTGTTTTACCTCTCCTTGACTATAGAGTAACCTTGATACTCCTCCATTTACAGCTCTGAAACTCTCCCTTGACATGATCTGGAATGTGTACATGACTGTGATCCATTCAGCAAATCACTTACCAATTAGTTTCCCAGTTAAATTTGCAAAGCCCTGGGCTGAGTCTTTTTATACAGGGAGCCTTCTAATTCTCTCCTAAAAGTCTCCTCTTGAAGAAATCACAGTACTGAGCTAAACTAATCAGATCTCATAATTTGTTTTTCAAAGAGAAAGACCTCCTTCCTCTGGGCTAAATACCAGGCTAAATTCCTGGTATTTGGGGAACTGTCTTCTCTTACCTATAAAATCATCCCAAGAAAGACTATTAGTTGTCCCTGACTTCTGTGATGTGAGGGGGGGCGTGCTGAAGTTAGGTAATGCTAACCATAGTCATGATTATGGTTTTATACAATAGTCCTCTCTTGATGGCTCCTTCTCCAATTCTTTGCAAAATATGACAAAAATCAGTCTGTTCCAGAAAGTATTTGGTGACTAATTCTCTTCATTATTTTATCATGACATTTGTTGATTTTAATAGTTTATCACTTAATACATAATGATTAGATTTTTTTTCATTCTTTCAATTAGTTATTGATTGTCAGGTACATATTACTAATGTTTAGTGGCTAATTATAAGTGTGAGTCTTGGGCAGATTTGGTTATATAGAAATATAATTAGCTATTTAATCAATTAAGACAACAAATAAAAGACTAGTGAAGGAACAGGAAAAAGGGATGAGCTGTACTTGAGAGACACTGAATAGACAACTCAAATGTACAGTCTTTTATTTGTTGTCTTAATTGATTAAATAGCTAATTATATTTCCATATAACCAAATCTGCCCAAGACTCACAGTTATTCCTTCTTTTATTTGCTGTGCAGGTGTCTTATTGAGGTAGAATAGATACTTGATGTTAGGCTCAAAGAATGACATGTGGAGTTACTTCTGACTAGTGCCTTTATTGTTTTTGTCCTACAAACAAAATCTTACCAGACTAAGGCAAATATCTGCAACAACTATAGATTATATGTAGAGGACAGGAAGGCCTGGAGGAACGTTGTCCATGGGGTCACGATGGGTTGGACACGACTTTGCAACTAAACAACAACATAGATTATACCTTTGTGAATTGCTAGGGAGGGTTTTATCTTGCACTCTTCCTGCCCACCAGACACTCCAAGTTCCGATATCTCTTTGGGAAAGAGCCTCTCTCTCTCTCTCCTGCAACTCCAGACTATATTCCACCTCCATTAATGAGGAAGGAGAAGGAACATCAGAAGTCATAATTGCTATAGATATTTTGATTTCTTAAAAGGACAAGTTATCTTCAGACAAAATAGGCAACTGTATTATAAATGAATAGTCTTCTACAAAATCTCTGGCAAACTGACCCATTTCCCATTGAAAGAAAGCTGAATTAGATGACTTTTCCTTCCTTCAAAAGTGCAGAAGGAGGACTCCATAAGTAAAGCAGAGTCGTAATCCAGTCTGCCTTTCCTTCACACACAACCATGAACCATTTACGGTTCTGACCTCTTTCCAATTCCTCTTTTCCATCTGACATGACATAAACTGTTGATTTAAATTCCTGGCATGCATAGACCATTACTTCACTTCAGTGTAAGGATCAAACAGCAAAGAACCGGAAATCAGAACTAAGCTGGTGATAACATTTTTTCTTTTGGTAAATAATGATGAGTCACAAGAAAAAGATTATCAGCTGTTTTATTACTGTTTTACGAGGCAGCAAAGAGAAATATCATGTCCATAGATTGCTTATTCTAATGCTCAAGGGGAAAATGCTGCTCTGGTCTTGCTGAAAATAAATATTTAGTACCTGAACTTCTGTAACCTCAACAAATCCTTTGTTAAATGTCTTGTGCTTAGGCAGCTTTATTTCATTTTTGGAGGAATGAGGCTATGAGCAAATGGATGGGCAATGGCTAAGATCAGGCAAGTCATCCTTGGACTCTAGACAAAACAGGCAACAACTTAGTGGCCAACCATCAATATCCCAATCAATAGAGAGGGGGCTACACAGAACCAGGCACCATATAAATACTGTGCATGAAGTAGCCCAAAGCACACATTCCAGTAGCGAAAAGTTCCCTGAGGATAGGCTCAGCATGAGTCTGAAAGCTAGAAAGACTAAACCACTGGTCCCAATGACTGACCCAGAATGGATCTAGGTGTCAACTCTACAATGAACCAGGCTGCAGCCATTTTCTTCATTCTAAAGTGCCATAAGATTGGGAGGGGGATAGAGGATTTCTACTAGTCAATACATTTTACTGTCCCGTGGGAACCAAGGTCATTTCTGTCAGTTAGACAGGGGCAGGAGTATTTAGTTAGAAAGCCCGCCAAACTCTTCTATTGGGGAACGTAGCAAATTGCATAGCACTGGGGTGGGAAGTTTAATTTTGTAATATTGTTGCGCTCTGAAGGGATCTTCAAATTTGGTTTCACTTTTGACCGTGCCAATACTATGTAACCAATAAACATATTCTTTGAGGAAATCTCTAGCCTCGGAGTTCTGATTTGTTTGGTCTTGTCTATCAGAACCCTGACACTAGACAAAAGTCTTTGTTGAATGGCCAGTCATTCTATAGATCACCTGTCACCTACAGAATAGGAACTCACTTCCTTAAAGGTGATTCTAGAGAATAGTGGTTACCTATGAATCAAATCTTTATTACATCACTGGCTTCTATATTTTAAGAATTTTCTTCCATCTATAGAGATATGTCTGTCTGGGTAGCAATTTCTCCTGGTGAAGTAATTACATGTTGACTGGAAGGTTGCCAGCCTCCATTACAGACTTTTCCAAAAGATGCATACTATTTCCATTCATAATGATTCATTTCTATTCTGCATAAATGGCATTAGTCATTGTTGCCACACATCCCTGCACAACAGATGCTACTGCCACACATCCTTACTCAGAAAGAAAAATGAAAATGCAAAGAACATTTTGTTGTCCTATCTGTACTATTTCAGTACATAAATTAAAGCAAGTAATTCCAAATACACCTGATCCCATTCTTCTATTCTGCATGTCTTTGGATTAAAAAAGAGAGTGTGAGGGAGAGCAGCTCTTATTTTACAAATGAGCTGAGTTTCCAATGAAAAGATTTGATTGGTAAGGATTAAACTAGGTCAGAAGTCAGCAACTTTTGAGGGGAGTTAGCAAGTCAAATGTTGTGTCAGAAAAATGGCTGCCATGGTGGACATTACAAAACGCCCCTTTAGCAGCAGTAAGCTGGTAAAGAAACTCCCTCCCAGTCTTCTCCCTTCCCAAAATGCTCCCTACCATCCTTGCAACTTCCCCCCACCATTGTTGAGTCCCCTTTGTAAGCAAAAAGGTTGGTGATGTGCTTTTCATCATGCCAGCTTGCCCATTATTTACTTATTCAGCAAAGTTATGGCTGAAAAAGTGATGTAAACTAAATTTAAAAATTACAAACGCTAAGATAGAACATCAGCTATTAACAAAGATCTCACTGGTTTCCTGGGACCTCCAAACCAGATGGCATAACCAGGATTTGAGGGAGTTTCAGACAACCAATAGGAGTGGGGCCAGCCTGACTTCAGAGGAAGGAGGATGTTCCATAAAGCAGATGTCACAGGACAGAAAGTCTACCTCCTGGGATCCGCCAAGCGCAAGACCCTAAAAAGCTCCCCAAGTTTTAATTACAGTATTTTTTAACTTGAGTTGGAGTGGCAGTTGCCATGAGATGTGTCCATAGACGCCATCTGGTTTATTCCTGAACTAAGGGCAGAATCAAAGAATTTGAATGCAATATGTTGAGGATGCCATCTATAGTAAAGTTTCCCTAGTTGCTTTTATCTCTCTCAGCCAAGGTTCTGTATACATATTTTTAGAGCTGTAGGGAATAGCAACAGTAAGAACTGAGCTGCAGAAAATGATAACTATCACAATGAGGTTTTGACCTTTCCATATTATTTCCAGATTCTCCACTACTTAAAGCAGTAATTTTCAGCTAATTTTTAGTCTACTACAATGACCAGGGTTCTCAGACCTGCCCTAAAACATCCAGTTCAGGGAATTGGAGAACAGTCCATTCTTTTCATTATCAATCTGTAGCAACTTCAAAGGACAAACCAGTTCCAGGACTGTTTTTATTGGTTGGGACCTCTGATTCTTATATTCACTTGACATTAATTTACTATTGAAATTGAGAGATGAAGGAAAAGTAGCATTTAGGAAATCTTAAAATGGAGTTTTATGAATCTATTTGACATTTCGAGACAAAGGAAAGGAATATCCTGGCTGTTTAATGTCAGTAGTATATTAATGTCAAAGTTAAAGCTGAAGACTTCCCTCCCTAATGACTGAAAGAGACTATAAATGACTGATTTGGAATGTATAAATGTATCATGAATGGGAAAGGTAAATGTGATGGCTAAGGATTACATTATTATTATATGAAATTTTGGGCAATGGTAGATTTTTATGAAACCGAGAATTTTTATTCAAATCACAGTAACTATGTTGATTGTATCCAACCATTTCCTGTATCCAGAAAAGTATATGCTTATAAATTACAAGGATAACTGGCTTGGTAACAAAATGGTTTGGCTTTATATTCTTTATCATCTGTACTCTATCATTTAGGTTTAGGTGGGGACATTCTAAGTATGTTGAAAGCATTTGAAGATCTTCTGGAAGGGAGTTCCACAACTGGGTGTAACCACTGAGAAGATCCCACTCACTAGCAACTGCACCTTTCATAGTTACCTTTGAGTGGAAATTTCCTTAAATTCAAAATGATTCCTCCATTGTATAATTTGGTTGGGTGAACTGGAAGAAGCAGCCTCGTCTAGTGTCAGATGAGGACAAGCAGTCATCTATATGTTCAGAATTCCTTGCTCTGAATTCTAAAAATTATATGTGGTATGTCATCCTTTCCAAATCTGAAACCCTCTAGAATAGATGCATACGGATTACAATTCCCAGAATGTTGGCCAGCCCAGCCCAGAAATTCTGGAAATGTAGTTTCAAAACAAACAAATGACAACTGGCTGTGGAAAGCTGTGCATGCCATTCATAGTTGTTCCATATAAAGCACTTTCTAATGTAAAGGCTGTTCTTCTTAACAACCACTTGCTCAGTGATTGTTCAAAGTTATGCCAGCTCTGAACATATGGTAGTTACATCTGATCCCCTAGGTTTCAGCCATTGTAGCACACACATACCCCAAAGTCACATGATCAAAATTTGTGGACTTGGTAGCCCATCTTCAGGGGCTTACAATTGCAGGGGCACTTCAATTCCACCTACCCACCTATTTCCTCCTTTCTGCTCTTTTGGCCATCCTGCAATACACCACCTTTGCCAGTCCTGGACGCCACAGGCTCAGCTGCTCCTGCTGTGCCCCCCCCTCTGCGGATGACCTCTGCTATCTTCTTTCTCCTGGTGCCGCTGAGGTGTGCCTAGGCTGGGCCTTTATGAAGGAATTGCTGGCTCTGGCAGGCCTTCTTCCCGGAACTGTGTGTTGACTTGTCCAATTTATGTGTGGATTTCTTGTGAGACTGTGGAGCCTGGGATGGCATGGTCACTGGAGTACAGGGTTGGCAGAGACAATGTAGGGCATCCAAAAAAGCAGATAGGGGGAGGTAGGTGGTTGAGGAGTGTGGAAGAGAAAGCAGTCTCTTACCCTACCAAGGTTAAGGGCTGGGAGGAACCAAGCTGGGAATGGCTTGGATCAGGATGGGTCTTTGCCAATAAGGGAAGGAATTTGGTTACTAATCACAAGGTGCTAGGATTACTGTCGCTAAATGATGTGATCATATAGGAATCACTTTAAGTGGTCATTCCAGTCCCTACGGCTGTCATTAATCAAGGACAACCTGTATGTTATTTCACCATCTTTATAAAATCTACCAAGAAGTTCTGCATTTTTCTGTTTTTTACTGAATCTGAGCATCATCTAGGCCCGTGGTGGTGAACCTATGGCACACGTGCCACAGGTGGCACCCAGAGCCCTCTCTGTGGGCAAGCGCACTGTTGCCCCAGTCCTAGGCCTTCAGCTGGGTTTTATAAAGCTTTTTCACTTTTGGCCCTATTGCCACGTGCAAAAAAAAAAGTTTCAATCAATCAATTTCAACTTCTCGCAGAAAAAAAGATCTCACAAAGTTGGAATTGATTGATTGAACTTTAGTCCCACCCAGTCTGCTGTTACCACCTCAGCCACGCGCACCCAATGGGCCACACCCACCCAATGGGCCACACCCACCTGGCACCCAAAGATTCATAAGTGGGTTTTGGGTTGCAGTTTGGGCACTCGGTCTCTAAAAGGTTTGCCATCACTGATCTAGGCCCCAAGCTAGAAGTCAGGAGACTGTGAGTTCTAGTCCTGTCTTAGGCATAAAAGCCGGCCAGGTGACTTTGGGACAGTCACTCTCTCTTTCAGCCCAACTCACCTCACAGGGTTGTTGTTGTAGGGAAAATAGGAGGAAGATGGAGTATTAGGTGTATTGTATAGTGAGTTCTTTGCTGGCAATAAGCGAGACGAGAGGTTGCAAACAGGAACATTGCCTTATTGAGGCAAACAGAAACACAACTGAAACAGAGGCTTCTGCGCAGCTACTTATATGGTTGGCCAATAGGCGGTGGCCAATAGGTTTAAAGGAACCCATTCCCACCCAAAATCATCCAATGATCATCTTGGAGACAACAAGTCTGGCTTAGTTAGTGACCGTTACACAGACACACCAATTGAGCAACCTTAAGCAGCATTCAAACAGACACGTGAAACAGTTGAAGTAATATCCCAATACATTACAAGGCGTTTCCTGCCTTGAGTTGTTTATAAAAATGATAAAAGTGGTATTATAAATAAATAAAATCTAGAGCACTCCTTTCTTTGCTTTCATCCCCTTGCATGGAAAACAGAAGGCAATATACTATCACCAGAGTTTTTTAGCCAGCAAATGGTTGGTTCATTTTGGCTTGCAGTTCGTCTTCTGGAACAGCCTTAGTCATAATACTAAAAATTACTTTCCCTATTAACAACCTGGCGTTTTGTACCAAGTAAGTACCAAATAACAGAACTGAAAGGAACAGAAATAATCAACCATTATGGTTCTGCAACAATCACCTCAGCCCACCCATGTTGAGCTTTAATCATACTGCTTGCAAGCATGTGCAAGTTTTTATAGACAAGTTTGTGACAGCTATCATTTTCTAGTGGCTCCGATCATACTAGCAGACACTCTGTCCAAATCTTTGCCTATGAGAATAAAATCAACTCATACTTAACTCATATTAAAGCGGCTACATGGACGACAGATAGTATTGTGACCTTTTGATGAACAAGTAAATAACAAGCTGTATTATTTCCATACATATGAAAACAAGAGAAGATCTTTCTGCTATTCCTTCCATGGTGATTATATGTTATAATGTTAACATATCCCGAGATTCCAAATTTGGTAAACACAAGTGAAAAGCATGTTGTGAGCAGGCTCACAAAAAACCTGTTGGTATGCCTTCTCATTTTAAAAAATGGCTATTATAGGACAGGGATGCCTTTAGACCAAAACTGAGTAATCCTGATCTAGGGTGCTAAAGCTTATAGGGTGCCAGTGCCACCCCCTCCTTCTGACTCAGTGTAAAAATGCAAATCTTTGCATTGGCAGGAGATAGCACCATCACTCGATGCAGCCTATGGACATAAAATGTCCTTGAACCAGAATTGCCATAGTAATAAAACCAGCTACACAATAAATATTTTAGATTGCTATTTATCACCCCTTCTAATTTGCTTTCCCCAGACACTCCAAGAAAAGTACCTGCCAGCCTTACCAGGTAGGTCAGAAAGGAAATATGACCAGTTCAACTAATTCAACTTTATGGGAAAGCTCCATTAACAGAATTTTACAAGTCTGAAAGTACAAAACTCCCAGGTTTTCTGCTTATAGTCTAAGAAACTAGGGAAGGTCCCTTCTGAGCCTCTTGCTTCACCCATTATCCAGCTGTGGGCTATGCCTTCTCTTATCTGACCATTCCCTAAGCAGCATCTCTTTACTCCATCTGTCACAGTTTTTACCACATATCATTAAGTACCATACTGCAGCTGCCCCTGCTTTATTTTCTAAGCAAGCATAGGGGTTGATCTGGACCACAGAAAAAAATCTTGGAAACTAAGATCTTGCCAGGCCATCTCTTCTGTTTGAAGTATGTCAATCTTTCTGCATTGCTCCCAACTGCACCTGATAGAAAGCCTTTTAATGCCCCATCACAATGTGGAATGACTGGGTTGAATAGGGAGTCTGCAGGAATTTTACCTGCTGCTTTCCCTCCTTCTCAAAGCATACCTGGACATCCATCAGTTACCAAATCTTTCCCATTCTATTTGAGCACACACTTAAATCTGGAAATCCAAGCTTACAGTGTCTACTCTTCAAACAGGAAAGGGAAGGAGATCCCTCCCCTTGTAATCAGTCCTGCTGTTTATCCTAAGGTGACTGGTCTCCCCTCCTGTTTTCAGAATGCAGCATTATGGAGTTTCCTTTTTAGTGCCCTGGTACTCATTCACTCCATAAGCCTACGTCCACCCTGCAAGCAGCTGCTAAATTACACCGCCAAGCAAACAACTAACTAGCTATTGCCATAGATTAAAGGCTGCTGCTTGTGCTCCATATTCCATTATATGCAATAGAATGAGCAAGCAAAAGCCACCCAGTCAGAAGGGACTATAACTGTACTGTTCTGTGCTACAGACGGAACTGTGGAAAGGCATTTCCTGAGCATGCCACTCAGAAGCCAAAGTCTCTAAAGATTATCTTCCAGACACACCATTTTTCAAAGACTAGCTGATCCAGCTTCCTTCTCCTCCCAACTGCTGATCCAAGAAACAAACTATATACTATCCTTAAATTTGGGAGGGGGGGATGAATTGGGGCAGCCTGCTTTAAGAACCATGGCTGTGCACCTCTGATACCAAACTTCCATAGTCTTAGTAGTTGGCAACTTCCTGTCGCCTCTCTCTTTGGATATTTTACACCCAATTCTTTCTGGAAGAGAGGTATGTACATGAAGTCTTGGACACTAACCACTATTAAGTCCTTGTGTGCTAATAACCTCCAGGTTGCATATTCCAGACATCTTTTTTTGGCAAATAAATTTCTGTCACGTATGTTGTGTTCATAACCAATGAAATAATGTTCTGCTGTTCTCTTAAGCAATAAGTGAGGGGACCTTATCTGGCTCCACAGCTTCAGAAGGTGGTTGATGTCATAAATAAGGTCGTCTGTATGAACAAAAAGATTATCAGCAATAATGCCATTATACTGTACAGACATAGCTAAATATGGCTACATCCTTCACTATTACAAAATATGTAAGCTTATTTGATATTATATATTTCTTTGGTTAGGCAACTCTTTATTCCTTTTCCAATATGCTCTGAAAAGTTGCAATATGGCAGTACCAGTTAATTAAGTGATGGCTTTGCAAAGATGAAAGTAAAGCAGATGATATCTTGCATGAATTAAATCCATGCCTCCGCTGTTGACAAGTAACAGAAAACAACGCAGTAAAAGTAAAATATGCAATAAGTAAGGATTCTCCAATATACATTCTTGTTGTAAGTACATGGATATTAGTGACCTCTGGTACTTATGATATATCATCACATAAAAAGCCCTGCCGTTTTGAATCAGATTTTGAATTTTGTAATCATGTTGTAGGAGAATAGGCTTATAGCAGATTGCACAATTCTGGAATTTAGCTTCCACTGGCTTTCTGATAGCAGCTATTTAAGAGTTTATTACTGTTCACATTTTTTCTCTTCTCATAAGAGTTTCTATGTTTAAAGCAATTCTGGCATTAGCAAAAAATATAATATAGAAACTATGTTGAAGACACAGAAGCTAATCTATTTCTTTATGCTCTTTAAGTGCAAATAATGAATGAAATTGTCTTCTAAAGCACAACAACGGCACAGTAGGGATCAAAGGCCTAGAAAAGAAGGCAATAAAAGATTTAAGAGACTAACCACATCACACTCATCCTGGGGTACAATGCTAAAAAAAAGGTCATTTCTCCTGGATAATTTTTTTTAAAAAAGACTGTGTGGAGGGGAAAGGTATGATAGCTGTGTATAATAGTGCCCAGTGGAAGCCCAGGGCAGGGGTGGGGATGGAGGGAATAACCAGGCTGAATATTGCAGTGCCACTGTGGTTGCTCGCAAGGGCGAACAATTGCCGTAGTGCTGCAATATTTGTAATTTCAGGACTTGCTCATAAGCACTAGGCCAGGGGTGCTTATCGCATAACTTCGAATGACTGTTAAGTGAACGCTCGTAACTCAGGGATTACCTGTATCCCAAATTGGTTAAAAGTGTTTTTTCTTCAAGTAATGACACACAAGCCCAATCACCTCAGGGACATTTAAATTGACATGTTTTACCTATATTGGGTGAAAAAGACTTTCTGGGTAATAAAGAAGAAGGTTTGGAAAGCACTGGCTTAATAGAACCACTCCTAGTGGTAATAAAAATCTGACACTGGGATAAGTTATTGAAGGAGTTGGTGGGCTCCCTTCCTGTGGCTCATTGGGGAATATTTTAATTTATATTCCTACACTAAACAAGGGCATAAGTGCAATGACTGTCAAACTTCCATTCCCCTTCAGTTTAATAGAAAAAAATATTTTTCCCACAAAGAAGAAATATTTGATAACATTCTCATTAATGGACTCCTGTATTTATCTTAGTTAAAGTGTGGGCACGAATATTCTAGCTTTTGCTAGACAATTATTTCTCCAGCAATCTATCACTTTCCTGGCTTCCCAGCCTGTATTGAGACGAGGAAATCAATTTCTCCCATAGAGGAAAAATATGAGCAATCAGTGAGACTTCAAAATAATGGACAGCTGCATAATTTGAAGAATGTTTTCTACCTCTTGGCAGCAATGAAACAGATTCGAAAGTACCAGTAAAATACATTGCAGAGACATTTGAAAGCTCAAGAATAAGGTAGAAAAGGGAAGCTTCCTTTGCAAAAAATAAAGATTTCAGGAAATTAGAAGAACAATGTCTGCACGGTATTAGTGAAAACTGACCTTTAAAAAAATCATTTGTGGGCTCTGGTCAGCAGAGATTAAAAGCAGAGTACAGAGGCTTTGTCACTGCTGGAATTACAAAGAAGCAAACATAACAATCTGCAGTGACCACAGGAAAAAGGGTGATTTTCATTATTTGAGAATTTCACAGAGTCAAGGATAAAGCATTCTGAAAGCAATAAGAAGTCAGAGTATGGTTAAAAATAGCCAGTGGCAAACAGGTGTACAAAAACCAGTGAAACCTGAGTGGTTAAGAAGGCCAGAGACATATCATCAAGCATGACTGGCAAAATTGGCAAAAAGTGATTTTTATGAATCCAAAAGCAATAGGACCCTTCTTAAGAGGAGCTTCTCCAGGAGAAAAATCAGATACTTCACAGCCTCTGATAAAAGGGAACTTGGGAATTTTTTTAAATCTGAAAAAAAAATGGATACCATAACTTGCTTCCTCTAAGCTTCCTCTAAGTAGTCTGCAGACTACTCAGAAATTATCTCTTTTGGGAAAGAGATCACAGAGAGGGATTTAATTTCTCCAAGTGATTTTCTTCCAGCTTGATGCTTGCTTTTGCAAATCAGTTGAAACCATCTGGCCCAAGCAGATTTCACTTCATTTGCATTTACTGTTGCAAAAAAATCAAACAAACCGGAGACTTATTTAGCACTAGATACATATACATTTATACAGTCAACAGTTATTTAGAAATATTTCATTTAGTGAGTAAGCTTATAACAAGATTTTTCTCCTCCCTAAATGACTACATGATTGATGATGATTGATGATGATTGAGGGAAACAACAAGTAATGATCACAAGGAGACTTCAACTTACTTTCATTTGAGTACAAGTAAGAACTCATTTCAAATTTTGTAGCTTAATTTTTAAAATAAGAAGCAGCATATAGTTTCTTAATAACTATTTATTATCTTTCCTACACCTGCAATTAAGGTAAATGGCTTACTTAGATTATAGCATTCATAGTAGAGACAATGTTTCAACAGCATGCCTCCTGATTTTTACCGGCTGTATCAATATGACTGGTTTTACACGCTGCAATGGTACAGCAATTGTATTTTATAGCTTAATGCGGTGTGTGAATCAGGACACTAGGACTTGTCCAATAAACATAGTAAATCAATGATTCCTTTCCCATTTCACCATCCAATTAATTTCATAACACTATCTTTAGGACTCTAAGACTCAGCATAGATAAGTAACTGGGTGTCTTTTATTAATTAAGTGCTAGCCAAGGATACAACATGGGAGTAACAAGTGATGTGTGACCATTGTATTTGCACTGGACAGAAATAAAATAGTTAGCATTCTCTCACACATGTGAGATTTAGTGTTAGGGGTGTCAAACTGCTGGCAATGGGGAAAAAGTTCTGATACCTCATGCGACGTCATGTGACATCGCGAGTTTGACATGTCTGCCTGGATTCCACCTTCATTCCAAATATTCCAGGCAAAGAAACAACAGTGTGACCTTCCATGTTGTTTTTCTCAGAAGTACAGTAGATCGTACTGAGTTCAGTGAAGCTTATTTCCAGATACAGATAGCAGCCAAAATCACATGTTGGCCACAGCAGTATTTGGCTCGAACTAAATAAAACTGAAGAAAGAAATAAAATTTTATTTTTATAAAATTTTAATTTTAATTTTAACTGGGGTTTTATTTGTTCAGGGACGGATATAATTTTTTAAATTGTTTTTAACTTTTGTATTTTTGTTTTTAATCACCCTGTAAACCGCCCTGAGTCCTTCGGGAAAGGGCGGTATATAAATGTAATAAAATAAATAAAATAAATAAATATCATTTAACAAATTTAATGGCATAATCACTGAGCTAACAAGAAAGGGCTAACTAAAAGTTAGCAGAATTCAACTGTCCCTTTTATGCCATTTTTTTTTTAAAAAATCTCTTTTTAACATCAGTATTTTAAGACTAAGAATTTAGGGACCAATCTACACTAGAGTTTTCTTCCAGGCTTGAATCAAAAGATATACCAAATACATTTTAATTACCGTAAGTCTTTTGATGCACTCCCTCTTCATTCCATTTTACGCCAGTTTTTTTTCTTCTAAGTTTCAGTAATTGCACTTTTCAAGCTCTATCAAATTACATGCATTCTAATTTAGCAGTACTCTATTATGACTGTTTCTAATAGGAATACTGTAGGTTGAAAGCTATAGAACAAGGATGGAGAGTTCTCATCCTGGTGGAGTTTTGAGTCTCAAGATTACTGCCAAAATTTGATGGTGTGGTGTTTTCTTTTTTCTTCATCATTTCAGCTAATTAGTGCTTCTAATTAGTCTGTCTACTACTTTTTTAAAATCTGAAACATTGCATTAAGACAAAGGTCATATTTGTGGAAACATGATAGTTTTTTTAACTTCTATATTCCTGCATAGGTGCAAAGATTATTTATTAGCCTAAAAAAAAGAAGGAAAAGAAGGAAAAGAAGAAAAAAAGAAGAAAAAGAAGGAAGCAACTTGAAAGAAGGAAGCAACTTGTAGCACATTTAGTGCTCCCACACTAAACGTGCTACAATTTATGTGATGTACTTATGCAAATGATACAATGCATTTTATCTTGAATGTTCAGGCTTCTTTTTCACAATTATAAGAAAATACATGGCACTCAATTGCTAAATAAATATGGCAACTTCTCAGAAGTCCAGAAACAAACGGTGCAGTTGTGTAGAACCACAAGCAAAACGCATTACACCACTATGTTGAACTAAACAAAGTTCCTGCCATTTTTAACTTGCAGTACTTACTCATTTATCTATTTATTCATTAAATTTATTATAGTGCCCCCCCCATCAATTCCAACAGATTCTGGGCAATGTACAAAACCAGTTTTCTTGACGAAATAATTTTTTTCCAGGTTGGAAAGCTTTAAAATTCACCAAGTTGTCATGAGATAGTTGTAGCAACTATATGTATGATAGGTTAAGATAATCTATTACTATTTCAGTGATAAAAATGTCTTAAAAAGGAAAATGTCAAAATACGGTATAATACCTTGTTAAACATTCTGGAAAAATACATTTTTGTTGTAATGATATACAATATTACCAACATTTTATACCAAAAGCCTGTCCTTACATATTATATGCAAAGACCCAAAGGACCGATAATTCAAACAGATACTTCAAGCAGAAGGTTCATATAGCTACTAAGAATTAACTTGACAGCACATAATCCATCCATCCATCCATCAATCAGCTTTTTATCTTGAAATATCTCTTCCTAAAATACCAGAGTCCAGTTGTTTCACATACTCTTAATTAAGCATTTGTTTTAATATTCTCATTATAAAAATCACATGACATACCAGACAAAATCAAGATAAAAGCCTTCTAATAATTTCAGGGAAAATTTACCAAAGCAAATATTTCGCCACATATGCAGACAGTGTTTAAAAAGATTGTATACTATGCAGGAGGGAGGCGCTATGGCTCAGCAATTAAAGACACTGAACTTGCCAGGTGGAAAGCTGAGGGCCTGAGTTTGAAACACAAGTGCCATGCCATGGGGTGAACTCCTGTTACTTGCCCCAGCTCCTGCCAACCTAGTAATTCAAAATGCGAGCAGATCAACAGGTAACACTTTGGTGAGAAGGTAACAGCATCTCAATTTATAGTCATGCTGGCCACATAAATACAGAAGTGTCTTCCGACAATATTGGCTCCCTCACTTAAGAAACAAAGATGAGCACCACCTTCTAGAGTTGGTTGTTGTTGTAGTGAGCTGCAAAGTCGTGTCCGACTCATTGCGACCCCATGGTCAATGTTCCTCCAGGCCTTCCTGTCATCTACCATCTTCTGGAGTCCATTTAAGCTCACGCCTATTGCTTCAGTGACTTCATCCAGCCACCTCATTCTCTGTCATCCCCTTCTTCTCTTGCCCTCAATCTTTCCCGGCATGGCTCAGCAATTCTCCAGTGAGTCCTTCCTTCTCATTAGGTGGCCAAAGTATTTGAGTTTCAACTTCAGGATCTGGCCTTCTAAAGAGCAGTCAGGGTTGGTCTCCTCTAGGACTGACCGGTTTGATTGCCTTACAGTCCAAGGGACTCGCAGGAGTCTTCTCCAGCACCATAGCTCAAAGGCCTCAATTCTTTGGTGCTCAGCCTTTCTTATGGTCCAACTTTCACAGCCATACATTGCAACTGGGAAGACCATAGCCTTGACTATACACACTTTTGTTGGCAGGGTGATATCTCTGCTTTTTAGTGTGCTGTCTAGATTTGCCATTGCTTTCCTCCCCAGGAGCAAGCGTCTTTTAATTTCTTGGCTGCAGTCCCCATCTGCAGTGATCTTGGAGCCCAGGAAAATAAAATCTGTCACTACCCCTCCCTTGTGCTCAACCTGGTCAACTCTTTCAATTTGTGGGCTTTTCTAATTATATTCCAATATAACTCAATTGTCTTTAGTACTATAGATTTTAAGAAGCTAATCTGGAGGCAGGGATAAACACCAATGGTTGTTCCACTTCAGGCAGCAAAATATCTAAGCCCCAAATCTGTCATCTATAGTCACATCTTTTGCCATTTGAACATATTTCACATCTGTATATTTAACTGAACTGAATAAATGACCACACTTGCCTCTTCTTAAATTCAATATATTGACTTATTTCATAATTGATGAATCATTTGCTCATCTTCCTAAAATGTGGATCAGCTTAAATATGAGTTGTTTTAAACAAACCAACTTCAAAAAATGAATAAGAAAACCTAGCATCTCCTTCTTCACTGAAGCAGCCTTATCTCTTACATCTACTGTTTACAAGAACAGGGCCTCTTATTATATAGCATAACCTTTATTTTCTCTCTAGCCCTCCTTTTTTACTTTTTGGAGAAAACAGTGTGTTTGTATAGAAATTAATGAAACAGTGGTTTACTTGCTTTCTGTAAAATTTTGTACCTGAATGTGTTGTTTATTCTCTGCAGTTAAATATCATGAATTGGGGAGAAAAATTTAAAAACTGTGCGCTTCCAAGGATGCACTTCTATAAGGATATAATGGCATATTTCAGTTATAGTATCTATATTCAATCAGGCAGGGGCAATTAATTTTTCACTTAAGAGAAAATTTATGAAGCATTATAAGTAGACATGAAACATTTTTCTTTCCCCACAGTGACAATTACCCAATTCATTACTGAAGAATACAGACTCATTATCTTCGGATGGAAGTCTTGCTCTTCTTATTTACGTGGCACCATAAAGCAACATAAAACTTTAAAAATATAAAAGCAATGTCCATACTTTGGAAGCAGGCCTAATTTTATAGCATTTCCTCATGTTAAATACTGAAATAGCATTTTCCACATAATTAGGTACCAGGAGGTAAGAACTAAAGGGCAAAGGTGGTTGTAAATGGACAACAGAAAGCACCACTTTGTGGTCACTTTCTATATCAGAGTTACCACATAAACTGACTTTTAAGTTACCCATGTAGTTTGAACATGGAGGATTCCCAGAATGTTGACCCTAAAATTATAATTTCTAGCTTCTGAAATGCTTGGCTCTTCCTGGAGTAGAAATGTTACATTACAAGCTAAGTATTGACATCCTTCAATTTGAATATTTTTCTGATGGATTTAATTTGTGGTGAGGAATATCTATGTTCTCTGAACCTAGCATTTTCTTGGAGTTTTGAATCAAACTGGGAAAGGCTGGTCGTGGTCCACTAGTATCATAAGTTGACAAGATCTAATATTGAAGATGGATTAACATCCTAACATGAATCATATTGATCTGGTTTACATCCATAAACTGGGATTTTGAACCAGGGCTTCCTGAGCAGGATATAGGGGATTAATTAACAGAGAATAGTAATCATTTCTGCTAGTATATTTTGTATAATTTTATACAACTGATTTAATCACACTGGGTATCTGCACACTAAGCAGTTCTAGAACTGTGAGCATTACAATTATTCAGATCCTCAAATACCATGGTTGATGAAGTCATTGCTAAGCACCATGGCCTCCCTTGCCTTTGCCCTCTGCTCAAATTGATTTGGCTTCCACACTTAAAATCTGGCTTCCATGAAGCAAACATTCTCAGTTGTGTCTGATCTGGTGAACACTGATTTAAATGTTGGCTAAGGAACAAAGTTTAGATTGGAGAGCATCTTCTGATACAACTGTCTACCAATCTCACATGGCAGATTTGGGGCTTTGGTATTTTGATGGCGTTTTTTAATCCATGTTTCTGTTCCTCTGAATACACTATCTGCTAATAAATGCATCTCTTCATGACAAGAACTCAAAGTAGGCAACTATTATATGTCTCTAGAATTTCTTAGTCCTCGTAGAAATGGGAAGAATTCAACACTAATAATTCACAGAAGGAATTGTGCTCTCAATGTTAAGTTCGGACAGACGAATGACTCAGTGAGGTTTAACAGCAAACAAGGTTTATTAACACACAATGGTCAACTGTCAACTGTCAAATAACTCCGGCTTTTATACTCGAGCCGTTTGAACTGTATCAAATCCCCAGCCCGGGCTTCCCGCCGTTACAACGTTAGCCAATAATTGCACCCCGGCTTCCCGCTTCAAAGGAACCTTCTTTGCACTAAAGCTACTGACATAACACCCCTTCCCCCCCAGTTGATGTTATTTGTTGACGTAATCACTCAAGTATTTGGGTGGCTTATGGACCCTAGATGGGTATCTATTGGACTTGCCACTTACGTCATTGTTGGCTGACTGGCTGCTTGTTATGGGTCTGGAATTTTGGGTTACTGGCTCTGAAATTTCCCTACTAACAGATTGTAATTGTTGTTGTGGCTGTTGTTGTTGTTGTTGTTCAGGTACTGTTGGCCTGTCCAAAGGAAACAGCTCCCAATCACTTTGACAACGCTGTGGGGTTGCAACAGCTATATAGGGTTGAGTTTCCACTTCTCCCCCACTATCTGTAAGGTCATTCTGATTATGCCAAGATGCAGTAATACCCCTGTGTTCACTTTGACCCTCATTAACTGACACGCTTTCGGGAACCCTCTTCCTTGGTTGATCAATATGTCTTTTACTTACTCTATTCCCTTCCCCCTCAATGGTGTAAGACAACGGCCCCATTATGTCAGTGACTACCCCAGGAACCCATTTGTCCCCCGGTCCATAGTTCCTGGCCCAAACTAAGTCTCCAATCTTGAAGGACCTATTAGGAATGTCCGGTTCAGCAGTTGAGGGTAGTCTGTCAGGGTGTAACCGGTCCAGTTTAGTGGTTAGCCGTCTGCCCCACCTCATTTCTGGAGGGCTTTTCCCGGTAGCCGTGCAAGGGGTTGTGTGTTGAGTCAGCCAAAAGTCTGCAAGTCTTTGGTGCCAGTCGCCTCGGATGATTCGCTTCAATGCATCTTTGGTGGTTCTCACGTTTCGTTCAGCCAAGCCATTGGTGGACGGGTGGAAGGGTGCTGATGTTGCATGTCTAATCGAGTTGGCCTTGAGGAAACCCTGAAATTCAGCAGAGGTGAATTGGGGCCCATTATCAGATACTATCACATCAGGTAACCCGTGAGTGGCAAAGAGGCCCCTTAAAACCTGTATTGTTCTACCAGATGACATTGAAGTAACAGGCACAACCTCCAGCCACCGAGAGAAGCTGTCCACCACAACTAGGAAAGTTAGGCCTTGAAATGGCCCTGCAAAATCAATGTGAATCCTAGACCAAGGATTCCTGGCCAATTCCCACTTATGCATGTGTGCGTGTGCCTGCTCAGGCCTAGCTCGCTGACACAGATAACACCCTGAAACACATTCTTCTATAGACTTGTCTAACCCCGGCCACCACAAATGACTTCTGGCTAATGCCTTCATTCGGACAATCCCCGGGTGACCTTCATGTAGTTCCGTTAAAATTGTATTCCTGTAAAGGTCAGGAATAACAACACGGTTACCCCACAATATACACCCCAAATGGGATGATAGTTCATCTTTTCTCCTAAAATATGGAGTGTACTTGGAGTCAGGGTTACTACTTGGCCAACCCCCTAGTACCCAGGTCATAATCCTATTGAGAATATGGTCTTTTTTAGTGGCCGCAGCTATTTCTCTAGCAGTTAAGGGGCATTCAGGAATTTCATGGAGTGACATAATTTGTCCTACCGGTGCAGGGTCTTCCTCGGTGTTGGTTAGAGGCAGTCTGCTAAGGGCATCCGCATGGCCCATTTCCTTACCAGGTCTATGTTGCAACGAAAATGAATATGCTGAGAGGAAAATTGACCACCTCAGCATCCTGGGAGACATTATTTGGGGTGTCTGTTTATCAGTGGTAAACAGTCCCAGCAACGGTTTGTGGTCAGTGAGTATGGTAAAGTTCCTACCATAAAGGTAATCATGGAACTTTTTTACTCCTGCCACAATAGCTAATGCCTCTCTATCAATTTGTGCATAATTCCGTTCAGCTTTGGTAAGCGTCCTGGAATAGTATGCAATTGGCTTTTGAATGCCCTGACAATCCATGTGGCTGATGACAGCCCCCACACCATAAGGCGAAGCATCACAAGCTAAATAGATCGGTTTGTTCTCAATAAAATGAGTAACTGTGGACTGGCTAGATAGAATATCTTTTAAGGTTTGAAAACTGACTCTATGTTTTTCTTGCCACTGCCATGGGGTTTTTCTATCTAATAGTCTGTGTAATGGTTCCGCGATGGCAGCTTTATGTGGCAAGAATGTGTGATAGAAATTGACTAATCCTAAAAAGGCTTGTAATTCAGCCTTATTTTTTGGTTCAGGAGCCAATTTAATTGCTTTAATTTTTTCAGCTGTAGGGTGTATTCCTTTTTCATCTATTCTAAATCCTAAAAATTCAGTGGATTTAACTCCAATACAGCATTTTTCCCTTTTTAATTTAAGTCCAGCCTCCCTGAATCTTCCCAGTACCTTTTCCAGACGCTCAGCTAAAATTTCTTCATTCCTTCCAGCTATTAGGACATCATCAAAGTAAGGGCATACACCAGGTATGCCCTTTAAAGTCCTCTCCATCACCTCCTGGAAGATGCCTGGAGCTGCTGCAATACCAAATTGCAGTCTGTGGACTCGGAATGCCCCCTTGTGGGTGACAATAGTTTGAGCTTCAGCAGCTTCCCTGGAAACAGTAAGTTGCAAATACGCCTGCGCCAAGTCGAGCTTGGCAAATATGGCGCCGTCCTGGATCGTGGCGAGGACCTGTTTCACCGTCGGGACCGGGTAAGCATGCTTTTTCATTCCGAGGTTCAGGGTGGCTTTATAATCAGCACAAATCCTCACATCCCCATTTGGTTTAAGGGGTGTGACGATTGGTGTTTCCCACAAGCCACCCTCGACCGGTTCTAATACGCCTTGGCCTACAAGCTTATCGAGCTCGGCCTCGATTTTTTGCTTCAGGGCAAAAGGCACCCGACGGGCCTTAAGCCTGATGGGCTTAACTGACGGGTCTAGGTTAAAGTTAATTGGGGGCCCCTTATATTTCCCTAAAGATCCATCAAATACGTCTGCGAATTCATCGCAGACAGATTTGAGGGTCTTTTTATTATTAATGGTATTTATTCCCCCAACCCAAATTCCCAGAGCTGGGAACCAATTAAGTCCAATTAAACTGGTTCTATGGCCTTCGGTGACTAATAAGTCTAAGAAGCCATTAAACCCTTTATACCTAACCTTTAAACTGACCTTCCCTTTAATATTTATTGGGGTTTTTTGGAAGTCAGCTAATTGAATTTTTGTTGGTCTGAGTGGAATTCTTTGGCCACTTTTATGTTCGATAATTTTAAGGGTCTCGTTGGAAATTATTGATACCGAGGCCCCGGAATCAACTTCCATTTTGCAAGGAATTCCTTGCAATTGGACTAAGATTTTTAATTTTGGCCTTAGAATAAGATTTATTTTAGGCTTTCCAATGTGGTTGACTTGCACCACCTCCCCGCGGTTGGGGTCCTGTGCCAAAGGTTTAAGGGTCTCATTGCCACTATAGCAAGGGGTTACCTTACCTTCGGCCCAAACGTCGATTTCGTGTAGACGATTGTCGCGTGAATGACCCCGGCAAATGGCTTGAATGTGGCCGGTCTTTCCGCACAATCTGCACTTAGCAGAGCGGAATCTGCATGTTGCTCTAGGGTGGTTGCCCCCGCAGCTTCCACATCTGATGTCGTTGTCGCACGGTCTTGTTGAATTGTCTCTCTGTTGACGTTGCGGTGCTGTTGTTTGGAATCGGCGACTCGGTTCTGGTCCTTCGCTGCGAAATGGTTTTGCCGCCATTTTTCCGAACCTTCTGGTGACTTCGGCTATGTCAGCTTCCCATTGTTGGTCCACCTCCCCACTGTCCACACGGCTTTCTAAGTTTATTTCGGATGAAGTAGCCATGCTATTGCGGGGGGGGTCTCGGTTCCCAGTGGATTCATACGTCAAAAGTTCGTCAAGGACTTCTTGCAAATCGCCGGTGGGCTTAGAGATGATACGATTTTGTAACTGTTCGTCTCGCAAGCCCAGCACCACTCTATCCCGAATCCTTATTTCTAGATTGTCATATTTACATCATAACGCTGCTTCTCTGACCACAGCAACGAATTTTTGGATTGACTCGCCCGGTCTCTGATTGCGTTTTTCAAAAATGTGCCGCCAAAAGAGTTCTGATCTTTTCGGCGTAAAATGTACTTTTAATTTGGCCAGTAAGTCAGCGTACGGAACGCTTGATACTGGCAACGGTTGACAGAGTCCCACGGCAACCCGGTACACGGGTGTGCCACTGATAGTTAATAAGGCAGCCGCCTTTTTTCGGTCGTCAGTTACGCCGTTCACAAGCAAAAAAGCTTCGACCTGTCCCACATATTCTTCCCAGTCCTCTGGGTAGTTTGGATCAAATTCTTTTAAAGAACCGAGTTGCGCCATTCAGAGGTTTGTTGATTCCGCCGCGGCCGCTTGCGGTTGACTGTGTATTTTAAATTTACCGCCTTACGCTCAGCTGTTTGACGCCGATCCTTCACTAGTCGCCGTCTATCCCACCTTTGTCGCCACTTGTTAAGTTCGGACAGACAAATGACTCAGTGAGGTTTAACAGCAAACAAGGTTTATTAACACACAATGGTCAACTGTCAACTGTCAAATAACTCCGGCTTTTATACTCGAGCCGTTTGAACTGTATCAAATCCCCAGCCCGGGCTTCCCGCCGTTACAACGTTAGCCAATAATTGCACCCCGGCTTCCCGCTTCAAAGGAACCTTCTTTGCACTAAAGCTACTGACATAACACTCAATATTCAACACAAAGTCCTGAGCAGCTGTTACAAAGACAATTACTAGAAAAATCCTAGAAGAAATTCAGAGAAATATGACTGGGGGAAGGAGAGACCATTTTGAAGCAATGCAATATTTTTTTATGAATGAAATCTCAAGGCTGGAAGAATGAAGGAACATGAGAAAAGAATTCTTGGGATGTTGAAGAAGCAATTTGATTGATAATTTCTGTTCTACTTAGAAAACAACAAGTAACAAAAAGAAACAGCCCTCGGTGAAACTGAATTTCTTGTAAAAACAAAGTAAGTCTACCATTCTTTACAAATTCACACCACCTCTCTGTAATCAGGCAATATGAAATTTCTTACTATGACTTGCAGAAAATATAATAATGCACGGATTTTTGTTCTTCTTTCTCATCTTAAAGACAGGAAGGACAACTTTTTTAATCTAACAGTAAAAGGTGAAAGATTTATACAATCTGAAGAGAAACCACAGTATAGGCAGACTAAGGCTGATCAAAGTGATAAAGATATTTGATTTGATTAAGAAGATAGACACCCTGTGAAAGTTTGTGGAAAATGAAAAACGAGAAGACTGAGAAAATATAACTTGAGTTTCTGAATTAGCTTTAAGGTACTGAACTCTCTTCTAATCTTTGATCTTAGCCAATTCCTGAATTAGTTGTTCTGTAATTCTTTAAGAAGCAGATATTCCACCATTGAATTTATTGGCAGTATTTGCTCAGCACACTTTTTCCATGGTAAATGTGGTGTAATGGTTAAGGTGTTGGACTAGGGCAGGGGTAGGCAACCTCGGCTCTTTTATGACTCATGGACTTCAACTCCCAGAATTCCTGAGCCAGCTTGGCTGGCTCAGGAATTCTGGGAGTTAAAGTCCATGAGTCATAAAAGAGCCGAGGTTGCCTACCCCTGGACTAGGGGCAAAGAAATCTAGGTTCAAGTCTACTTTCAGCCATTAAAATGCCCTGGATGACTTTGGACTGATCACTCACTTTCAATCTAGGCTGCTTCAGGGGATTGTTGTTTGTGGAGGAAAAGAAGAGAAAGTCAGAATTTTGCATGCCACATTGACTCCAGAATTACAAATAGGATGTAAATCTAATAAATAAAACCATGTTTGTGGATTTAACTTAGTTTGAATAATAGTTTGATAAATGGGTAAACCCTAAAAGCTTCTGGCATCAATTTATTATTAATTTTATGTTCTATTTTTAGTTTGCTCTTTTTGCAAGTCATATTAATGAATCTCAGAATCAAATTGACTGGGCTAGCATATAAATGTTGCAAAGGGAGGAAGGAAGAAGCTGGATAATTTATGGTGTTATATGGTTACAGCTATTGAATCCTTTTGAATAGATGCGTATTGTTTGGTACTGTAAGTATACTATAAAGCAAGCTTCAAACATACAACAAAGCTAGACCTATGTATACTTTGGTATGAACCCAAACACGGTGATTTACAAATCAAGGTTTAATATATGGTTTATAATAATATGTGAACCCAGTCAATTGTATTCAATCTGTAAAACATATTTAAACAAACTATATTTGATATAATGTGGGAACCTGGGCTAAATATCTCAGGTTCTGGTTACTTACTATTTACCTTGCATGAAATGAGACATTTCTTTTACCCAATGAGTAATCATCATCATCATCAGATGTGGGGGTATAGTACCTGTATAACTTTTGGTTTTTCTGCATTATTCATCTGATACTTTATATCAGACATGTCAAACTCATGATGTCACATGACGTAGCACAACGTATCGGAGCTTTTTTCCCATTGCCAGCAATGGGGTGGGTGCGGTTTCCTGATGATGCGTCCGGCCCGTGGGCCGGCAGTTTGACACTCCTGCCTTATATCATTACATCCTATGAGGCATGACACCTAAGGTATGTGGCTTAGGTTTCAATTTCCTACTTACATGGCATTTGGGATGGTCTTAATTTGGATTTAAACAGAAATGTTAATATCATTTCAGCTAGAACTTGGACTAAAATCCCTTCCCTGAGTCCTGAGAAAGAATGCTTTTCTTTTCAGTCTGATTTGAGTTTTCTTAAGATCCAGCATCAAACCTTGAATTATGACCACAGGCTGACTTTATCATACATTACACTAAGCTATGATTTACTTCAACATACAATATACATACATATTTTAAGCTTAACATACAATATGTTAAAATTAAACCAAGTGGACAATATTATAGCATTGTTCAGTGCCTAAAACCAATTGTTTCATCAACTGAAGAAGGAAACTTGCATTAAATGGGGGGGGGAATGGTTTCAATCCAAAACAAGCTTTATACTTATAGAAGTGTTCAAAATTTAGCACTAGAAACCATACAAAGCATTGTACTGAAAATATATATTTAATTTTAGTTTGGCATTAGGTCAATGACATCTCTCATGAATGACATACACTTGTATTTGGAAAACCTTTGGTTTTGACCCTAGGGGTTTTTTCCACAAGAAATACTGTTAGATCAAACGTGCCATCCAAAGCAAACTTTTGGATATTTTTAATTTAGCCTTAGACAATTATTTGTTAGGTAGCTATATAGAAAGAGCAGTCTTTTAAAGGAAAAATAATCTGTTGAGTGTTATTTTAAGAATATATTTCTGAAATATAGTGAAAACAATTTTTACACAAGACAACTGAATACAGTATCTATTATACTCAAATAATAACAAAGCTGAAATGCTGGCTCAGAACTTTGTTGCTCTGGTTCTGGGAATCACTGTATCTAGAGATGCAGTATTGAACAGATCAAGATGAAAGCCAAAGCCAAGCAGTTCTAAATCAGGGTTGATGATATACTTAACAGCACAAACGATAGCCCAAGCTTTGAATTCTTGTTTGTATGCACTCTAATTTTGTTCTGTATTATAATCAGCATGCGCACATTCACTTTTTTCAATGTTCAGTTCATTCACTCTTAAGTCATTCATGCACAGCACTTACATAATACCCAAAACTATTCATTTTGAAAACAAATGAGACTACAATTTCCAGAAATCCTTCACAGGCCAGGCATCCTTAGTGTTGTAATCCCACAACATCTGGAGTGTTCCAGAATAAAGGAAAATGGTTTAAAGACCTGTCTTAAACTAAACAAATCAAATAAACAGAATTTCATTTAGGTTTCATGGCTACAAGATGAACACTGTAATGATCGCCTTTCCATAAAATCTCACTGACTAGCAGCAACATTTAACTTCAAGCAGCGGTGGGATTCAGATATGTGAACAACCGGTTCTCTGTGTGGACGCCGCTTCAGAAGTTCATTCTGGGCCTGGGCAAAAAAAAATTAGCTACCAGTTCTGCCAAACTGGTGCGAACCAGCTGAATCCCACCACTGACCCCAAGGAGAAAAAAAAACCCAGCTTCAATTGCACCTGTTCAACTATGACATTGTCTTATACCACTTTGATCCCACCTACGCCTACAGCCATTCTTCATTTAACAACCACCTTGGTTAGTGATCATTAGCAAAGATAACAGTAATAAAAAAGTAATAAAAAGTAATTTTTCTGAGCAGTACACATATTTACGACTAAATTTTGTGTGCATGATGACAATCTAAGATTGGCTCTCACCTTGATGGTTTTCTAAAAGCCCCTCGACATGGTTCTGCCTGCAGGCTGGTTGGCCTGGAGCCAATCAAGTGATTGTGTAGTTGTGCCTGTTGCTACCATGGGGTGGGGTGGGTATAAGTTTTTATACTACGGAATTTTAATGTTGTAAGCTACCTGGAGTCACTGTGTGTGAACTGGGCAGGTATATAAATGAGTTTAATTAATTAATGAAGTAAGAGTAATACGTAGCTGTATGAGAAAACCGAATGAGACAACAGCAATTGGTGTTGTTCGCAGTGTCTCTATTTCTCTTTGCCAGAGGTTCACTTATGGACCATTTTGCTTAATGACCAAGTTGTTGGAACAAAATGTAGTTGCTAAACAAGGACTGAGTGTACTGTGTATCTCACCTTTTGATTGTGCCTTGTAAACAAAGCTTCCTAAGAGAATTAGTTAGGAGAAACATTAGAAAAAGCTAAATCCATTGTTATCCTGTGGCAAGACAGCGTTGGCACTCACTGCATGATAGTTTGATTTTCACTGCAAGAGAGAAGCCACATAAATGGAGAAAACAAAGTTTTACATTTAGGCAGGAAAAATCAAAGGTACAAGTACAGATTGGGTGAGATCTGGCTTAAAAACAGCAACTGTGAGAGGGACCTTGGATTCCTAGTGGACGATCACTTGACTATGAGCCAGCAGTGTGCAGCAGCAGCCAAAAAAACTAATACAGTCCTGGGTTGTATAAACAGAGGCATAGAATCAAGGTCACTTGAAGTATTAGCACTGCTTTATAAAACCCTAGTAAGACCACACCTGAAATACTACAGCCAATTTTGCTCACCATATCACAAAAAAGAAGTTGAGAGTTTTGAAAAAATTCAGAGAAGAGCAACTAAGATGATTAAAGGCCTGGAGACTAAAACATACGAAGAATGGTTGCGGGACTTGGGTTTGGCTAGTCTAAAGAAAAGAAGAAATAGGGATGACATGATAGCAGTATTCCAGTATTTGAGGGGCTGCCACCAAGAAGAGGGGGTCATGTTATTCACCAAAGCACCAGAGGGCAGGACAAGAAACAATGGATAGAAACTGATCAAAGAGAGAAGCAACCTGGAATTAAGCAGCAACTTCCTGACAGTGAGGACAATTAACCAGGGGAACAGCTTGCCTCCAGAAATTGTGATGGCTCCATCACTGGAGACTTTTAAGAAGAGGCTAGACAGTCGTTTGTCTGAGATGGTAGGTTCTCCTGCTTGAGCAGGGGGCTGGACTAGAAGACCGCCAAGGTCCGTTTCAGTTCTATTCTATTCTACTTCTTTACAATCCAGTTACCACTTTTGCTCAGCACAAATGGGGTTTTGAAATTCTCAACCTAATCATTAGGTGATTTCTCTGATGTTCTCCGGGAAAAAGAAACCCAGTAATTTCTCAAGGATAGGATTCCTCGTGATGCTGATAAATGCATCTGGCAAAGCTTCATGGGAAAATTTCCTTCATGCTATCTCCCCTGACCTAAAGATTCAATGGAAGTGCACAAGGTTAGGGATTTTACAGATTGAGAATTTATTCTAAATTCACTTCTTCTTCAAAAGACTTTCTAAAACATTTTCTTTAAACGTAGGCAAACTTCTGTATCTGCCAATAATGGTAACATATCCAAATTAAGTTGCTTAATAGTTAGCCACTTTCAGAATGACACGGATAAAGCACCTGAAAATGGCAACTCCAAATTAATATCAAAACTGAAAGAACCACAAAATATTTACAAATTGAAGAATGAAAAGCAGCAAAGAAATACAAGGTTATTTTGAAATGCCTGAGGGAAAAAAGGTGGCCTTTGCCTGTTGTGAGAACAGCTAGAGATATTTATGTCTCCAGACAGCATGAAGGTTTTTTTTCCAGCTAACAGTTGAGAAAAAGCAAGATGACACACTTAGTACACTGGAACCCACCAAAAATGAAATGTTGCCATTTGGTATTAAAGGTGGTAAAAAGTGCCCAACCCAAAATCTAAACCCTGCTTTCTTGCCTACTTGAAACAATCTTGTGACTGTTTGCAATTCCTGCAACCTTTCATTTCTTAAATATGATGGAACAAGACAGACTTTGCCAGTAGGACACTGCAATAAATCGTAATATAGCTTTGCGGGGCGATGTTGTAGCTTGTCAAAACTTGCCACAAGAATTTCAAAATCTGAAATATAGTCTCTTTCGATTGCCCAAATTTATTGGGAGAGAGAAAGGTTTCCAATCAATTAAATTCTGTTTCAGCCTTTAAAACTGTATGACAAGATAAAACTGTTCATACTCCAAACCAGACTTTCTTAACTTGCTGTCCTCCAAATACTAGCTGATACAAAAGGAGTCAAATGGCAATTATGTACAGCATATCTGGAGGGCGCTCAGTTGTAGAAGATTGACATAGATAGTATAATTGTCTACAGAGAAGTCCCCAACCTTTTGGGCACCAGGGACCAGTTCAGTGTAGAAAGGTTTTTCCGCAGACCAGAGGGAACGTGGTTTTGTGGGTTGCTTGCATCCTGTGGATGGGGCTTTGCTTATTTCTGCAGACCGGTTGCTGGCATGCCGTGACCCGGTACCGGTCCACAGACTGGAGGTTGGGGACCCCTGGTCTACAGCATATATCAGATATTTGGCTGCATTAAGACCCTGCATCAAGACCCATGGTTTTTCTGGTTTAGGCTTTCCCAACTACTTGTTTTATATAAACCATGATTTATGCCATATTATTACATGTGAATCATACCTTTATGCTCCATTAAACAAATCTTAGTTAAAGCACACTATGGCAGCTTTAAACTAGCTTCTGTATTATCTTACCTCAAAACTCAGTGCATGAACTTCCTTTGCAGAGATGGAGTTGGGGGGGGCAGGAGTAGAGGAGCATATTAAAGGGAAAGCATCATTTAATTCAGAAAGAGGTAACAGTCTGTGCCTAGAATTTAATTATTGCAGAGTCTTAGAACTACTTTAATTGTTCTCTCTTTACTTGCCAATTCCCTCTTTTGTCTTCCTTTTTGTTTGTTTTGCTATTAAGAATTGTTCCTCTCACTCTTTCCAGGATTAACAAATTGCCATACATGGAAGTGCTCAGCATTTATGATTGATCTTTGTCTTATTCATCTTCAATCTTCCATTCTGATTCAAGAGTTTAGTCAGCTCAAAATAAGGGTCATAATTGGTAAGATACAGGCCATATATTCACAAAGAATCCATACTTGGACCTCTTTCCTTTCTGTTTGGAAAAACATTTAATATTAATCAATTAATGATATTCTGCCCATGCACCGGATGCTGAAAACATCCAGGATCAAGGCCAGCTCTGTCAAATACCTACTTATAAACCTTTGCAGATACCAACAATGGTTAAAGCCATATAAGTAAAAAGTTAATGTCACTCCTGGCATTATGATTGCATACAATATGGTGGCAGTGCATAAATGGCCCTTCAATGTTTCGTACATTTATAATTAAAATGGGTATCGGCCCAATGTTCCCAAAATATTAATTAGCACCCCAATGAAAAATTGTTGAATCTGTCAGGGGGAGTCCTAATAGCTAAACTTTTACTGATTGGCTTGCTATGCTCCTAAAATTTTCAGAACTTGCTCTTTCATGAAAGAAAAAGAACATAGCTGATAAAAGCTATAGAAAGCATCCATAGAAACCAAGACAAAGGAAGAAAAGTTAAAGGAGACTTTTATATAAGATTTTAAAAGCCCAATGTTAGCAAGAATTAGTACAGCTTTGTTTTTCAATGAAAAAGGAAGCTAGATTGTGTTCATTATGACAGGGGTCCCCAACCCCCGGTCCGTGGGCCAGTAACAGGCCATGGCATGCCAGCAACCGGTCCGCAGAAACAAGCAAAGCCGCATCCGCGGGAGTCAGGCAGCACACAAAACCACGTACCCTCCAGTCCATGGAAAAACCTCTCTCCACAGAACAGGTCCCTGATGCCCCAAAGGTTGGGGACCTCTGCATTATGCTATCCAGGAGGCACTACTAAAGCTGCTCCAGATAATAACAGTTCAGTAAATAGTAGCAGTAACAATAGTTTTTCTGTACTTATGGATATATTCTGCAATGCAGCTTTAACTATTGATAATATTAAAGAATTGTTGAAAGAAAGATCTTCATCAGGGTCCATTCCAATCTGGGAATAAACAAACTGGAGACTGCTTTAGAAAGAAGGCTGTAGTTTATTGAAGAGGAGAACCAGACAGAAAAATGGCTCTGGGAAAACTGACCACATGTAGCAGGGAGTGGTGGGTTTTTATACCTTCTGGGGCTGTTGAGTTGTTTCCTGTTCCTATTTGAGACTTTGTATTTCCTGTGTCATGTACTTTGACCTGAGTCTTAGTGAGCCCTTTTGGTATTGGTTGATTAATCCTATTATGTCTCCTGTCTTTAGAATTTGGGTGGGGTTATATATTTTAGGTGTCTTTATCTTCCTAATAGCTTCCCGGCTCCAATCTTCCTGAATGGATTATTACATCTGCATTTGTAAAAGCTGGCCTCTGCCTAGTTTCTGCTTGGGAGAGTGAGGCTGGGGGCTGGTTTCTGTCCCTTTTTTCTAGATCTTCTCCATTATTCCTTTAGGGAAATATATTCTGCCTTTTTAATATTCCTCAAAATATTTATTTCTCTGGATTCTTCCCACCGAATAATGCAACAATGGCCTTTGTACAGAGAAGACTCTGTACTTCCTCTTCTCGTCAGTTTGTGATAAGTTCAGAAATTAATTTGAAATTTTCCCACCATCATCACTACCATGACTAATCACCAGAAAAAAGGCTCAGCCTTCACTACTGCAAACAAACACGGAGAACAGGCTGTGTGCACTCCTCATTCCCCCCCCCCCCGGTGGTATTTCAGTATCAGGGGAAGAAGGCCTTTTAATGTAATAAGGCTTTTAAACAGTGTGTCTTGATGCAACAGATAGGGAAAACAAGATGAGGACACAAGATAAAAAGGATTCCAAAGTTTTAGAAACTCCACTCATTTGCGGTTCTGCCTTCGCCAATTTCACCTCCAGACACTGACTGAGATTTTCTATGAGTTAACATGCTTTACAGGAAAAAGGGTTCAAACTTTTCATGTACAAAGAGAAAGGTCTTCTCCCTACCCTGTATAAGTAGATAACAGCTGGTGAATTTGCCAACCTTCCATGTGAGGATTGTGTATGTATTTGCTCAAACCTAATGGCTGCATCTGTTTTACAGATCCTTTTAAAGTACCTTCTATACTTTCCTTGGCAATCAGAGCTAATACAGCCGCTCTTGAATCTGACGAATTCTACTCATGATAAGATTGAAGTATTCTTACTAAACAATCAATGTCCAGTGTTTCAAAGGCAGTAGCAACTTTTTATTTATAGACTTAAGTTAATAGAAACCATTTGGTGCTTTCAATGAATTGTTACTTTTGGGTGTTTCTTCCTTTTATATATGTATGTATTAATGGTGTATTGTATTTCCAATTTTTGTGAGTTGGTCTTTCACTGTAAATAAAAACACAAGCAGAAAACTTAGTCTAGACATAGGTTAAAGACTGAAATTGACTCACTCTACTTGTCTGATGATAAACCATAAGTCACAGGGTGGGAAGTATTCTTTTATGAATACCAAAGTTCTACATGCTGTCTTTGTCTTATGTCTTGCCCTGTTCAGCAAATGTATGGTTGAACAGACAGATCACAGTATTTTCCAGCTTTTATGAACACAGGCCAGCTACATTATATATGTGGAGTATTAGCTTCTCCGCAATCTAATACAGTTAGTCCATATTGCTTCATATTAATTCTTGGCTGTAGAACAGAAGTGTCCAACCTTGGCAACTCTAAGATTTGTGGACTCCTAACTCCCATGTTGACCTTGGAATTCTGGGAATTGAAGCCCACAAGTCTAAAGTTGCCAAGGTTGGACACCTCTGGTATAGAGTTTGTGGACATACCGGTACATACATCATCATAGGAGGCTGTATAATTTCTTGATTATTCATTTAGAATCATTTCTATTCCAGAGCCAATTATTAATATGATTCACTTTGTATAATATTATAGGCTGTGGAACTCACTTGGCAATTCAACATGACATTCTGGAACATAAAATTACAGAATATCTTAAACATTTAGTGCAAAAGTCCCAACTTTTGGGAGTTGGTGGGGCCTTGTGAAATGTTGAAGACATGCTGAAACAACTCATGTTGGAACAGCTTGCTCATTTGCAACATCCATCCATCTATCTATCTATCTATCTATCTATCTATCTATCTATCTATCTATCTATCTATCTATCTACCTACCTACCTACCTACCTACCTACCTACCATAATCAAAGGTCCCTTACCAGGCATACACATGGCTAATCCAATATGGAACATCTGTAGGAAAATAAATAATAGTAAAGTAACTGGAGCAACATGAAAATAGCTGCTATATGGGGCATATATAATTAGAAAGCTCCCATATATCAGAATGCTGCCTACCTCAACCTTTCCTACTCCTGGCTTGATTGATAATGTGCCAACTCTTAGCAATCACATAGATAGATTTTCTTCATGACCTGGTCTTCAGATTATCGTCATTATAATTGAGTTCATTCACCTTGCTGTTGGTTGTCCTGTTCTCTTTCTTTCCACTTTTCCCAACCTTAGAGGAGCTCTGCTGGCACAGTAGTTGGAATGCAGTATTGCAAACTAACTCTGCCCACAGTCTGGAGCTCGATCCTTATGGGTTCGAGGTTGACTCATCCTTCCATCCTTCCAAGGTCAGTAAAATGAGGAGCCAGATTTTTTTTTAAATCCCATTTATATCCCGCCCTTCTCTGAAGACTCAGGGCGGCTTACAATCTAAGAAGCACAAATCAATGTGCTTAGCAATAGCCTTCATTCTATGTATATGCCTGCTTATTAGAGCTTTCAGCCCCCCCCCAAGCGGCATTTTTACAAAGTCAGCTTATTGCCCCCAACAATCTGGGTCCTCATTTTACCTACCTCGGAAGGATGGAAGGCTGAGTCAACCTTGAGCCTGGTGGGACTCAAACCTGCCCTAATTGCAGGCAGCTGGTGTTACTTAAGGAGGCATTAGCCCACTGCTCCACCAAGGCTTGTTGGGGAAAATATGCTGATGTTGTAAACTGCTTAGAGAGTACTGTAAAGCACTATGGAATAGTATATAAGTCTAAGTGCTATTGCTATTATCATTGCTAGTCTTCTCATAGAGCTAGATTTTCACATAATGAGTCTGAACTAGGTTAATTTGAGCCTGCTCATTTGGGCTCAAGTTAGAACTTGATTGATTTGTTTGATAATCCATTTATTTTGGGGTGGGGTTTTTTTGGCTGTTCAAGATAATTTCAGGCGTCTTCTCCAACACCAAAGTTCAAAAATATCAATATATTTCCTAGCTGACTGCTTCAAAGTTCAACTTCGATCTTTTATGGAAGGAAGACGCTTTTCTAAGCAAAGTGCTATGCTGCAGCTGTCCATTTCTAATTTCTCTGAAAGCCTATAGGTGCCATTTGGGGCTTAGAAGCCATTCTTGGAAAAGATAATGTTAATATGCTGCTTTCCAGTATGCTTGCCTCTCTCTCTCTTTTAATTAAAAGCATTTTAAATGTAAAAATTTAAATGAGGTATGGAAGTGGGTGCTGACAAAGGGAGATGTCTCCAAGCATCTTGAGAACCCAGATCTTGAACTTCTCATATCTTTGATATTATATTGTTATAACACCATTTGTGTTTTTTAAACATGGCATTTTTTGACATCTGTTAATCTAACATTCATCTGATGCTTGCATATTAAGTTCCAATGTCATGCAGACACTGTGCAAAGCACCTAGGACTTCAAATTCAGCCTTCAAATTCTATTTATTATATTATAAAGAAGAATCCTTTCAAGCTGGTAAAATCTTCAGAAATGCCACAGAATGTTTAAAATACAATAAGTGAAGTGCAGTGAAGATGAAGCAGAAAAAAGATAACAGTTTAACAGCAGCAAGTCCACTGATTAAATTGATTTTTCCTCCCTCCAATTACCTGTCATCTTTCATCTCCAGTCTTCTCTTACAGAATTAATAGATACAACAATAAAGCATTGGGGAAAATCAAATGGTAGTGTGAAATTCTCCCAGCCTGTTCCAGATCTATCTGGCTTCCGGAAAACATGGAAATACCTAACAAGCTGCCAAGCAACATCATCCAGCATGCTGTTACTATACCAGAGCCAATTTCTTATTAATAGATTTATATAGTTGGATTTGATGTCTTTATTCTCCTCACTGCCCAAAGTTCTCAGGATGGCTGTCTATATAAATTTGTTGAATAAATAATAAAGATTTATATATATCCCCCAAAGGTTTATACAGCTCCTACCTTAACGATGTTTAGAAGATCGTTAAAAGATTGGTCTCCCAGACCTTGGAGCAGGATAGTTGGAGAGTCCCTATGATTTTTGGATTTTCATTGGTAATGTGCAGCCTTCTGATCAGGCTTCTGATCATTTTTCTTTCTATATATCTTTCCTTTTTTGTTTGTAGGCCACCCAGAGTGTTTATGAAGTTAGGCAGCCTCACTTTTGATTTAAATATATAAAGAAACAAATAAATCTGGTAATGGGGAAATCAGAAAAAATATCCCCAAAGGCCTCTACACAGCAGGAATTAAACCTGATCTATCATACTCCTGGAAAAAGATCTAGCTCTGATTTTAAAGTCCTCTCTTTGATATAGCTGAACAGGTAGTCAATAATGAAAATTCTAGCATAGATGCTTACTGATATTTTAATAAAACTCAAGAAAGCTGTTCAAGAAAATTGAAATCAAATTTAAGCCACTGGTTTCCTGTCAAATAAAGTATATCTCTCCAATAGGCCTATTCTGTCACCTCTTCCTAACTACAGGTAGTCCTCGACTTACAACAGTTTACTTAGTGACCGTTCAAAGTTACAACAGCACGGAAAAAAGTGATTTATGGCCATTTTTCACACTTATGACCATTGCAGCATCCCCACAGTCACGTGATCTATATTCAGATGCTTGATAGCTGACTCACATTTATGACAGTTGGAGTGTCCCAGTGTGATCACCTTTTGCAACCTTCTGACAAGCAAAATCAATCAGGAAGCCAGATTCACTTAATAACCATGGCAATTTTACAACTGCAGTGATTCACTTAACAAATGTGACAAGAAAAGTTGTAAAATGGGGCAAAACCCATTTAACAAATTTCTCACTTAGCAACATCAATTTAGGGCTCAATTGTGATCATACAGGACCTCCTGTATGTAGTCTATTGGTTTTTCTTTTGAATGTGTGTACCTCAAACCTTTACACTTATACTATATTCCCAACGTAGTATATATACACACATACTTTCTGCCCCTAGAGTCAACCGTATCTAATGAAAAATATACTTCAAGTTGGTGTTTCATGTCTCCCTGTAATCTTGCATTGCAAAATGATCTTCCACGCCTCCAGCACTGCAAACCAAAATGCCATATAGCAGATGTGCACTCCAGGCTCCCAGTGGGTAAAGAAGCAATTTGAAGAGCATAATGTGCAAAGGGCAGATTAACCACTCTACATAATTTCCATCCCTGGCATTAGTTTTTAGAGGCAGAACTCAAAAATAATTGCTACTAACCCTTCCCTGCTCCAGGCAGAATGTATACTGTGTCGCAGAATATTTACCTGCTCATCGTATTCAATATCAGCTGATTTAAAATTATGGACCTTTTCACAAATAAATAAATAAATGTGTTTATGTTTTTTACAACACATAAGAATGTAAAGAGTTAAAATCACTATTATTGCCTATATGGTCTATTGCCTGGCGAAAGTACTCCAGTAGAAGACAATATGAGAGGAGTCCTTGAAGGGCTCTGCGCCTGATTGGTTTTTTGCAGGCGTTTCATTACCTGACCAGGTAACATCATCAATGCTGCTGGGTGTGCGGTTTGCTTCCTGTATCTACTACAGTATCTACAGTAGCTCTCTCTCCCTGTCAATGTGGGTGGGGCTGTAGTTTTCTTCTTGGTAGTTCCTTGATTGTTTTCTGCTTGAGTACTCCAATATTTCAACAACATTCTTTTCCCTTTGGTCTGGAAGTATGCTTACCTGATCAGAACAGAAAATAGTAAATATAAGCAAGAAATATGACACAGCCCACTCTATGCATCTGATGAGGTGGACTGCAGCTCAAAAAAGCATATGCCTTTTAATAACATTTGTTAATCAACAAAAATTTGCTACCATATTCCTGTTTGTTTGTTTGTTTGTTTGTTTGTTTGTTTGTTTGTTTGTTTGTTTGTTCGTGTAAGATGGAGTTGCCACTGAAGAGGATTCAGAAACTTTACTTAGTCCAAAGAAAGCAATTATCTGCTGACGGAAGGAAGCCAATTCAGCAACATTAACACCCATGTATAGTTGCTGCACTGATTCCTGCTTTGTCCCTGAGTCCAACTAAAAATGCTGTTGATTTCCTTTTCAGTCCTATGTTGATTAGCCCATCCTGTGTAAACTTTATGCTTCCTAGTTTTCAGGAAGTTCTAAACATCATTCTTATTTCAAGGTGTTAGTTATGACTTACAAAGCCCTTCATGGCATGGGTCCGGATTACCTACGGCAACACCTGCGACCGGCGTCAACTTCCCTCCGTCCAGTGCGCTCCCACAGAGAGGGCCTCCTCAGGGTGCCGCCGATCAAAGAATGCCGATTGGTGACCCCCAGGGGGAGAGCGTTCTCTGTGGGCGCGCCAGACCTCTGGAACCGCTTACTGGTTGAGCTCTGGACGGCCCCCGACCTTCGCTCCTTCCGGCGCGATCTTAAAACATTCTTTTTTGAACAAGCTGGCCTGGTCTGACGGGATGGGGTTGGGTTTTTAAAACTAGTTTTAACTTTACTATGTATTGATTTTATGGGCATGATGTTTAATGGTTTTTTAATTTTTGTATTCGATTTTTATTGTGTATTGCCCTGTTCACCGCCCTGAGTCCTTCGGGAGAAGGGCGGTATAGAAATCAAATTATTAAATTAAATTAAATTAAATTATTTCACAGAGCATATGGACAATAATCACATTAGGTAACCTTTGTAGTTATATTCTCAGTGGCCTTTAGTTACTGTATTTTTTTAACTGCATAACAAACGTCCTTTGGGAAATGATTGGCCTGTAAATAATTGCATAATAAATAAATACATCAAAGCGCCAACAATCGGAGTGACTGCTGACAGATTCAGAAAACCCCAACTCTGCCACCACCTAGTGGTCCTTTGGATTTTGGCACTTTCAAAATGCCAAAAGTAGGATCTCCCAAACATCGGCCCAGCATTATAATGGAAAGTTGGACATCTCCCAAGAAGGAAAGTGTTTCTTAGTATAAGTAATGCATTGCCTTTAAACAATCAGATAAAGGAACATTTCTGCATTACAGGAAAGTTTAATGTTGGCCTTTTTAAAAAAAACCTTTTTTCATGACCAGTGTATCAACTGATTGAAGAATTCAACAGGAAGATAGATCACAAAGATTTCTGCAGATATAGTGGAGAACAATGTTTTGAAAGGCAAGTTGTTTAGTTCATTGTAATGCAGCTAAAACATCAAAAAGGGGAAGGGGTTATTGGCAGTGTTTTTAGAGATGTTCAGATACCAAATTAAATTGCTAGAAGTCGCAAATCACTAATAGCCAATCATAACATGTCTCATCTTTTCTACAGTAAAAATACTGCTTTTTAAAAATGTTATACTCTTTGAGTAGAAATCAAAACATTAAAAATGAAAGAGAATTGGGAAATATGTATTAGATCCCTCCAGATACATAGTGTTCAGGGATTATACAAGCATCCAGAAGCAGAAAACCTTAAATAAATCAGGTATTGATTATAAACGCAATTGTGTCTGGATGAACTAAACCAGAAAATTACTGCAACGTCTAAGGATTATCTATATTTTGCAGAATGTAATCATACGGGGAAGGCAGTGTACTTCTGAATTAATACTGAAATTAACAGTGGGCCATTAGTACTAAAATTAACCACTGACCTTATCCAGGGAAGATAGCTTTTTAGTTCAATACAGACAAAAATGTAATATCAATTTTTAAAAATAATCTTAACTTCACAAGAAAAATATTTTTCTAATTAAGTTAATTTTTTATTATCAACACATGAAGTGCAGCCCTGTTCCTGCTCCCAAATTCCATTAAGCATGGATCTTGACCTGCAAAGGCTGTCCATTTCTGATATACAACACTTGAATTACTCTTTGCTAAAGCATCGTATTCATAAAAGTAAGAAAACAGATTCAGAGCTTATATCTCTTTGGTATATCCTCAGAAGCTAGAAAAAAAAATCTTCAATATAAAGATAGTTCTGGCAAATTCCATTGAGGATTCCTGGTGAACTAGATATCTCTGAAGGAGCAGAGACAGCATTGCAGCAAGAATGGTGCCAAACAAGACTTCTAATTTGCACTGTCTTTCTGGATAAAAGAGAGATTGTGAGATTGCCCATATCTACTCTGGACAGTTGCTTCTCATGAATAAACTGCAGGAACCATGAGTTGAGCTCATGAGTTGAGTGGCTGGGAGTTGAGGGGTTACAACTAAGCTCACAACCACAATGTAACCTAAGTGGGCAAAGTTCAGCTGAACCTCATTTTGTAAATCACTTTTGGAAATTGCTTTTTAATTTCTTTTGAACTATTAAAAACCTTTTGGTTGACACAGCATGCATCAGGTAATATTTTAATCCTTAATGAAAGACATTTTAAGGATAAGTTTAAGAGCATTTTTTTAAAAAAATTTTTGGAATAAACAGCAAAAAAGTTTCCATTTTTTTTCTTTTTTTGTAGTTTTTTTATATTCTGTTATAGACCATAATCAATAAAGGAAAGTTCTAGTATTACTAATGGTGTCTATTTTCTGATTGGCCTATCTTGAAAGGTGACCTCTGGAGGAGAGAAGAAAAAGAGCCATTGAGATCTGTGATGTAATGAGTTCCCATGATCTTATTAGCATCAGAATAATATGACACTCATTAATTCCAATAATAACTTATTTTAAAAAGGTAGATATAAATATATTTCTTTTTATAAACTGAATATGGAAAAAATAAATTCCTTCTCATGTCCTGCTACAAGCAATAGGTTCTTTTCCTAAAATGTTACTATGCATTCCAGCAAAATCAGGATTCACCTACTAATCTACCTAAATAACCAAGAAGTTATCCCATGCCAACTCCAGTTCCCAAGAACAAAAGCAATACGAATCCTATAGCAAAATTAGTAGTGCTAATGAGGTTAAAACAATGCAAAAGGCTAATTTGTCGAAGAATTGCCTTACAAAACAGATTATTTAATGAAGACAAAGCACTTATGCATGTACAAGTAGTCCTCAACTTACAACATTTAGTGGCCATCCAAAGTTACAGCATCACTGAAAAAAGTGACTTATGATCATTTTCATACTTACGACTGTTGCAGCATACATGTAATCAAAATTTGGACATGTGGCAACTGGTTTATATTTATGACAGTTGCAGCGTCCCAGGATCATGTGATCACTTTTTGCTACCTTCTGACAAGCAAAGTCAAGGGGGGGGGGGGGGGCAGATTATTTTAACAACCATACTACTAACTTAACAACTGCAGTGATTCACTTAAAATTGTGGCAAGAAAGGTTGCAAAATAGGGCAAAATTCACTTAACAACTGTCTCATTTAGCAACATATAATTTTGGGCACCATTGTGGTCATAAGTCAAGGATTACCTGAACAAAAGAGTTGGATTTCCACCATAGACCTGCAGCCACCAACCTTTTTGACCCTGCCCCTATCCCTTGAAGCCTTTATATTTTGGATTGCAAAAATCAGCAACCCTGATTTTTTCCAAAACCTTGTGACACTCAGACATAGCCGAATTTATTTCCTGGGAAATGTCAAATAAGCTCAGGAACCTAGCCTGCTACATTTTTCCCCCACATTAGTACACACGGCATTCTGGATTAATACATAGTGTATATAACCTGCATTATTCTGCAAATTATTTTTGGTAAGAAAACTGACTTAATTGACAGATCAATGATTGAAATTACAGTATCCTTTCCTCTTCCTCCTCCTCACATCTGTTTAAGAAATTATGGTTTTAAATGGCTCCACCGTGTAAAACACATTCGTACTATATCAATTCAGCCTGTGGAATAAATCTGAACCTTTTCTACAGCATGAATGCATAAGTGGCATCTTTTGGGTGCAAACATTAACAGGGACTGGTATCAACAGAACCCTTTCATTGACTAGAAATTGGATCGCTTGCAAGGCAATTTACCCGCCAAGACAGACTCTTCAATGTCCTCCTTTCATAAAAAGTAATGAAATACTAGGTCCATCCAAATTCTGGCTAGCATTGTACATACACGTCTTGCCAAAGTAACCGAAATAGAGGAAAATCAAAGAAGGAGACGCTCACTGAGTCACAAACACACAGAAGAAAGCACCTTTTGCTGCTAGCACATTGCATACTCATTCACATCCAAGTGTTTATGAATGCATGTGAATAAATTGTAGAATTGGAGTCTATTTTTTAGACTGAAACCCCAATTCTATCTTGTCAAAGGAAAATCCATGGATTTTAATAAGACTGCCATGTCAATCCATTTTGTGTGATTTTTGTGATTTTGTAATACTACATTTATTTTATACATAATTATTATACTTATTTTATAAATACTCCAGTTTGGTATAGTGGTGATTTCTAGCTGGCCTAGAAATCAGGAGTCTGTCTCTTGTTGTTGTTGTTAGCTGCGAAGTCGTGTCCGACCCATCGCGATCCTATGGACAATGTTCCTCCAGGCCTTCCTGTCTTCTACCATCTTCTGGAGTCCATTTAAGCTCACGCCTACTGCTTCAGTGACTCCATCCAGCCACCTCATTCTCTGTCGTCCCCTTCTTCTACTGCCCTCAATCTTTCCCAGCATTAGGCTCTTCTCCAGTGAGTCCTTCCTTCTCATTAGGTGGCCAAAGTATTTGAGTTTTAGCTTCAGGATCTGGCCTTCTAAAGAGCAGTCAGGGTTGATCTCCTCTAGGACTGACCGGTTTGATCGCCTTGCAGTCCAAGGGACTCGCAGGAGTCTTCTCCAGCACCATAGCTCAAAGGCCTCAATTCTTTGGCGCTCGGCCTTTCTTATGGTCCAACTTTCACTGCCATACATTGCAACTGGGAAGACAGAACAGAATAACAGAGTTGGAAGGAACTTGGAAGTCTTCTGGTATACCCCCCTGCTCAAGCAGGACACCCTATATCAGGGGTCTTCAAACTTGGCCCTTTGATGACTTGTGGACTTCAACTCCCAGAATTCCTCAACCAGCATGCCTGTCCTATATCATTCCAAACAAGTGGCTCACCAATCTCTTCTTAAAAACCTCCAGTTTTGGAGCACCCACAACTTCTGGAGGCAAGCTGTTCTACTAATTAATTATTCTTACTATCAGAAAACCTCTCCTTAGTTCTAGGTTGCTTCTCTCTTTGGTTAGTTTCCACCCTTTGCTTCTTGTCTTGCCTTCAGGTGCTTTGAAGAATATAGCTTGTCCTCTTCTTCTTTGTGACAGACCCTCAAATATTGGGAAACTGCTATCATATGGGGTGATATGATACACTAGATATGTTTACGCTAGACATACCCAGTTTCTGCAGTCATTCATCTTATGTTTTACCCTCCCATCCCCTAATCATCTTTGTTGCTCTTGTCTGGTCTTTCTATAGTCTCAATATCTTTTTTATATCATTCTAGTCCTGCCTTAGGCATGAAAGTCAGCCGGGTGACTTTAAGCCAGTCACTCTCTCAGCCTAGCCTCCTCATCTTGTTGTTGTTGTGGATGAACATAGGAAAAGGAAGGCGTATTAGGTTAAGTCCACCACATTGAGTTAACTATAAAGTAGTAAAGGCAGGATACAAATCAAATAAATAAATATAAATATGCATACCCAATTATCAAAAACTGTTATAAAATTCTGTAAGCATGCATACAATTAAATTGAAAAGCTGAAATAACATAGTGTACATAAATACACGGAATAAAAGCAGTCCATGCCCATTGCATGGCTGACCTTAACTTCAAAAAGGGGTTGGACAAACTGCCCTGTTAACTCATTTTCTCCAACCATGTCCTGCACAGTAGTAGAATAGCCTAAGAAGCTTCTGGGCAACATAAAGCAATGGGATCCAGTCTTCATTCTGACTTCACATGATGTCTCCAATCACCCATCTGCTGCAAGACATTACAGGAAATAAAAAAATACCTTTTATTGCTTTGGCTTGGGGGAGGGGGAAAATCTAAGGAGAAGGACAGAAGGAATGGAGAAATTAAAGGAAAAGAATGGCTATCCAAGAACGCTGATGTAAATGTCAGCCATAATTTTTTTTCCAGTGGAAAAGGATCATTTTGGTGCCCAAGGAAAGAAGCCAGAAAGTGATGGGCTTAAATCTTTCCGAACCGACTGCTGTTCCACTCTAAATTTTCCAAAATATAATTAGAAACCACTAGTCCCTCACACATCTCTATAATGGGTAGGAGAAAGAAGCATTTAAAAAGATGCTTAGGAATTTTTGCAAATTGTGCCTAATAGAGAAAGCAAATGATATGAAAGGTTTATTTATTTCTTTATAACCCATGCTTTTATAAATAACTTGGGTGGCAAGCATACCTAATACTCCTTCCTCCTATTTCCCCTCAACAACAACCCTGTGAAGTGAGTTTGTCTGAGAAAGAATGACTGGCCCAGAGTCACCCAATCAGCTTTCATGCCTACAGCAGGACTAAAACTCCCAGTCTGTTGTTTTTTAGACCAGCATCTTAATCACTAGACTAAACTGGCTCTCCTACCTGGTGGGATGTATATAACAACATGTTGGCTTGGAAGATAGTATCAATACTATAATACTGGCGATAGCCTTCATAGAATAGTCTGAGTATGCTTGGAGTAAAAACTGACTTTTGGTTATGCATGTTACATGCTGGCCAAAAATAGCCAGAGTTTGCCCAGAGTGTTCCCATTGTTGAAGGGTATGCTGTGCAGACCATGGGTACAACTAAAGCTAATAATCTAAATCGCTACCTCCCTAAACTGTTTTATTCAAAAGCCTCAATTCATTAAAGCATGATCAATGATAGACATCATATTAACAGAGTTGGAAGGGACCTTGGAGGTCTTCTAGTCCAGCTCCCTGCTCAAGCAGGAGACCCTATACCATTCTGGACAAATGGCTGTCCAATCTCTTCTTAAAAACCTCCAATGATGGAGCACCCACAACTTCTGGAGGGAAACCGTTCCACTGGTTTATTGTTCTCCCTGACAGGAAATTCCTCCTTAGTCTTAGGTTGTTTCTCTCCTTGATTAGTTTCCTTTCAAAAAGCTATTGGTTAGGGCTCTTTATGAAGATACAAACCGGTCCAGTCTCCCCTACATCAGTGGACCCATTGGGAACACTGTGACTTGGAATGTAAGACAAGTAATTACAAAGAGATTGAATTAACAAATGAGAAAAGAAGAACAGACATATATATTATTGCTTGTGCATTATTGTTTTTTATGTATAAACCAAGGAAAGTCAAATATGATGGCATTAAAAAACTGTAAAGAAATATATATATAACTACATCATTATTTAAGGGAAAAGGGTAAAATATAATATACTATCTGAAGGAAGGTGATCTGAACTTGTGGACTGGAGTTGATTAATACACACAGGGAAGTGAAGATGTAGGCTTAATTATGAATGACAATTGTATGTCATGCTTCGGTGAATGCTGCCAATGAACGAGTCAGTGATGTATTTCAGGAATGATTATACAACATTCATAATTTGTATTTTGGATGCTGACAACGTCAGGTTGTTTGGCTGAGAACCTGAGAGATTTGCAGCAAGTATTAGCTACCTCTACTATCTGAAATATGGTATGGGGTACAGCTCTAAAAAGGTATGTCTGAAACCTCAAGATGGTTCTATTTAACAGAAAAAAGAAGTAAATAATAAACAGTAAAGAACATGAGCAAATAGATCAATGTGACTACCTTGTGTGAGTTTACTAAAGTCAAGAAAATCGAGAAATTTTAAGACAGGCAAATGTGAATCGAAAGATAATGGGCTGTGTGTGGTCTGGGGCAAGGACTGAATGTTTGTCAAAAGAAACTGCCTCTAAATGCATGCTTATGTCCACTTCAATATATAGGAGCAAGAGTTGGATATATCACAAGACACATAAAAATTAGCCGCACGCTCTGGGAATAGGATACTTAAGAAGTGTCTACAATAAAAAGAGAAGAGATGGGGCAAGAATAAATGGGTGTTGAATGAATGTGGATGGTTAAAAGGATATGGAAAGAACAATGCTGGGATAAACTAGATTTAGCTATATTCACTTTTCTTTACTTTGACCCATTAACATCTTATTAATTCTTATATCTTTCCACGCTTTTTTTTAATTAAACAATAAGAGAACAAAGAACAAATATTGGCAGTCCTTGACTTACAACAGTTCATGTAGGGACCGTTCAAAGTTACAACATCACTGAAAGAAATGACATGACCATCTTGCACACTTACAACCGTCGTAGCATCCCCATCAAAATGAATCAAAATTCAGACGCTTGGCAACTGACTTATATTTAGGATGGTTGCGGTGATCACCTTTTGACCAGCAAAATAAATGGGGAAGCCAGATTCACTTAACAACAATGTCACTAACTTAACAACTGCAGTGATTCACTTAATAACTGTGGCAAAAAAGGTCGTAAAATGGGGCAAAATTCACTTAACAACTGTCCCAGCTACAGACATTTTGGGCTCAATAGTGGTTATAAATTGAGGACTACCTGTAATGAAATGCAAATGGATAAATACAGAATTTGAGGTATTAAAAAATACTTTCGATATATTGTTATGCACGTATGATATAAAATACATGATAAAAATTCCTATTAAGCTTTAGACCAGGGGTGTCAAACTCAATTTCATTGAGGGCCACATCAGCATTGCGGTTGCCCTCAGGGGGCCGAGTGGGTATGGCGTGGGTGGGCGTGGCCTACTGGGTGGGCGTGGCTAGAGTGCGTATGGCCTACTGGGTGGGCGTGGCCAGCTCTACATCGTTCGCATCAAGGGTGCCTATGGGGGCCTGGGCAGGAGTGGGACAGATCTGAGGGTCTCTGGCAGAAGGAGGGTCTCTGGGCCAGGGCCAAGGCAGTGGGGGCCATTCCCTCACTGTTTCCAGGGTGGCTTCGCGGGCCACATGAAACCACTTCGCGGGCTGAATCCAGCCCCCGGGCCTTGTGTTTGACATGTCTGCTTTAGACTAAGGATATCTAATTAACACAATATAAATTGCTAACTCCTTTCAGTGTTTTGCATAATCTTGCTTATCCCAAAAGGGAATAGTATGATTGGCATTACATTTCAGTATAAATAAGTATAGAATGCCTTCTCTAATTAATCTTTTAAATTCTATCAAACATAAACACTATTTTATGCAGTATCAATTACATCTATTATATGCTTAAAGCACTAAAGAACGAGCAATTATTTGCTGCCATGCTTAATATTTAATCTTCTAATTTCTGACATGGTTGTTGTATCACAGATTATCAGAGAAAGCACACTCAGTTGAGATTTGCATAGTTATTATGTACAGAACCAAGAATTGATACAAAAGTATATCTGTAACTCTAGGTTTTGCATGATTGAACTGATGGATTCAAATTGCTAAAATCTTTTTACATAATGATGGCAAGAGGATGAGAGAATCCAATTATGAATATTTCTGACTATATGCACAAAGTTCCATTATCCACTTCGTGCCTTCTTATCACTGTGCCAAAAGGGAAGAGTTTGTGAAGCTAATTAAAATCCAGCAATTATTTTTCATTATTTTTATTGCACCGATAACTTCATAAAAGGGTTTTCCTTCAATTAACCAGGATTTTTTTTCTGCATTAAAACTCCTGATAGAGACTGTTTCAAGAGAGGAACCTCTAAATATTTTCAATTTCTGTAACTGAAAGTGAATTAGAGAAGTACTTCCACATGGGATTTAATATAGCCATACTTTATTTACCAAGATATTCATATGAACAAAAACATCTGATGAAATTAATTCACAATTAAGTCCCATTCAGTAAATGTCCTCTACAATTTCATTTAAAAACTTCTTCCTACCCTATTCAACAAAGTGTACTGCGACTTTTTCTCTATGGTTGAAATTTGTAATGGCTTGCCCCCAAATTAGTCACACACTGTAGCATAAATCAGATTAACTGCAAACTATATTCCTTTATATTTTCCAGAAAAATAACACTGGCATACAAGTCAATACTAAAAGCACTTGTAAATGCCATCTGACACAATATATTCAAACATACTGAATGCATGTCAAAATAATAAAAGCAAGACATTATTAGTCCTGTTCACTTTATAGAAGTTTTTTGTCCATCTCAACAAATATTTGGTTATGATCTTTAAGTCCCTACATGGCATGGGTCCGCGATACCTCGAGGACCACCTGCTGCCGGCGTCGACTCCCCTCCGCCCTGTGCGCGCCCACAGAGAGGGCCTCCTCAGGGTGCCTCCTGTCAAGGAATGTCGACTGGTGGCCCCCAGGGGGAGGGCCTTCTCTGTGGGTGCTCCGGCGTTATGGAACCAACTGCCGGTTGAGCTCCGGATGGCATCAGACCTCCGATCCTTCCGTCGCGGGTTGAAGACCCATTTATTTGAACTAGCGGGTCTGGCCTGATGGGGGTACATGGGTTTTTTATAGGCTTGTTTTATTATTTTTGTTTTAACTTGGGCACTGATTTAATTGTCTTTTAATGTTTGTATTGTTATTTATATTTATGCCCTGTGAACCGCCCTGAGTCCCTTTGGGAGAAGGGCGGTATACAAATCTCAATAAATTAAATTAAATTAAATTAAATTAAAATATGCTTGTAAGACATTTCACCCCATAATACTTTCCCAATTTATAGAGTGTTTTCCAATTTAACAATAAAATACCGTAACATCAAATGGAATGACTGCCACAAAAAAAATCAAAGGACATAAATTCATCATATGTACCTGGGCCACATCTTGTTCTTGTTCAATTATTGTAATCTGGAATACATCCTTCTGATTCCTCCTTTCAAAATTATTATTATCTGAGTATCAGCTGGTTTGAGATACTCAGCTAATGTCCAGAAAAATCATCAAACAAGGAATTTACAAAGACTACAGGAATTTTTAAATGGCAGCTTTTAGCATAAGAATCCTATAAGAGTTGATGTTGATGAGGAAGGAATCCTTTCTTCTCATACCAAAGATATTTTATAAACAAGGGACAGATGGTAGACACAGCTGATGATTCAAAAAGGTAGGACGAACACATAATTCAAATCTGAGACTAATAGATATAAAGAGCAAGTTTCCTTGATATTGTCAGATGGACAACTTCTTTTACGTATGACTGTATAGTTCTTTACCATAATCCATTTATCTAACCTTCTTGAGTCTTCTGCAGAAAGCAGTCTAATCACCATATCTGGTACAAACTCATGGCAATAGTAGACAATGCATGTCAAAAGCCATGTCACAGCTATTCCAGTAAAGCATTATTTCCTGAAAAAGAATCTGGGAAAGAATTGAGGCCCATGTTTTAAATGTGAAAGCTCAAATATAGATGTTAAGATTTCCAAGAAGTTGCCAAACTAAAGATGCATATGTGCAATCTGCATTTCAAATGAACATGAACATCCTTATTATCAGTCACTAAATGCTTAATATCCAAAGCTGTTAAAAATAACACGTTTTATTTTTTATATCTATATAAAAAATTTTGTAATTGTAAAGAAAAAAGTCTCTAAGAGTGCTGGAGAAACTTGATTTAATCCTACAAAACTGATGTCTATGAATTCTTCAAATAAATTATTCATCTTAGCAACAACTAGAGCTGTTTACAAATCTCAATAATGATGTAAAAAACTTTGTTTTGCTGCTAGTGAGAGAGAGAGAAAGAGAGAGGGATACTGTTTGCACAGCAAGTCAGAAGGACCAAAAATGTTCATTAACAAAAGAATAGGGCCTTGGATGCGTCAATCTCATGTGCCAAGATAAACAGGAAGGCAAATATCATAATCACTTAAATAAACCAACCAAATTAAAAGAGAAAGAAGAGATTGCAGAGTAATTGTTTAAGTAATGTTAGACTCCAGAATTAATGTTTTTTGCCTCCATCCTTTACAAAATTTCATGTATCCATTCCAAAGTAGTAGAAGCCATCTCTTTTTCTCAGTCTGAAACTTTCTGCTCACTTAACTAAGTAAAATCATGGCTTTACCATTAAATCTTGCCCTGATGGAACTATTCCGGAAATCTCCAACTCAACACTTAGAAAACTTTGGTAAAGGACCCTCTGAGCAGTTTTAAACAGTGTGCTTCTAAACAGGCAATTGTTAAAAAAAACACCTGAGTCCCTGATGGTGTATAATAAACAAATTAAGCTTGTATACAGATCATCTCTCATCCACCATGATACATTCCAGATTTATTTCTAAATTAAAGACAACCTTTCTACTCATAAATATGCAAGGATCCACTTGGAACATGCAGTTGATTGATTGTTGTATCTTCTTGTCCTTGCTGATATACCTTTTCTTTTAATGATATGTAAGTGGCCTAGCATCTTTTGTGCTAAATCATCATGAAGCATCTTATATGCTTTGAATGAAAAATACTATCACAGATAACTCCACTGGAGTTATATAGGGGTATCTGTTATGTCGTGGGTTATGGTGAACAGGAATGAAGACACAAGGTTGGGTACAGAGAAACTCATTCTTTATTTCTGTACTCGGCTTGAGCTGCTCCCAGCCCCAATATATAGCCAAGCCCTATGGTAGCAGCCAATAAGATTGAACCCGCACTTGCCGCCTTAGGCTGACCAATTGCAGGCCCGGAGACGGCTCTCCAGCAACGCACGTGGTGTGGTACCCAAAAGCCCAGTACTTAACAGTATCAATATTCCAAAATAAAGATTTCAAGAAATCCTTAAGTTCATGGCACCACATTGTCTACTCATAAATACAGAATCACCTACAAATGTCAGTATCTGACCTCATATAGATTCTTTTCTTCTGGCACATATCCAGCAGAACTACATAATAGGAAAAAAAAAACAAAAAAAATGCTTTAGATCAGGAATCAGTGCTTGGCTGTTGGTTCAAGGACCATACTAGATGTATTCAGTATTTCAAAGGCTACAATCCAAAAGTGGATGTGCAAGGATCCATTGTGAGAGAATGGGTGAATTGTTTGCCTTAAATTTCTGCATTCCCCCCACTGCATAAGTACAAAAAGAAAGCTAAAATGTTTGCCTTCAACCAGTCTAGGGGAGTGAGGGAAGTCAGCTCCCTAGAGAAGGAAATATTAAAAGGGCAGAAAATATATATTTCCTAAAAAGAAATTGAAGAACCAGGAAAGCATGCCCAGTTTTCTTAATAGTCTCAGGTCTCCTTCCCCCTAAGCAGAAAACCAGTTCTATAGACATGCAAATGTGAGCCATCAAGAAGGTTGGAGCTAGATGCTTAAGAAGACAAAGGCTTAACATCTACATACTCCAGCCCCAGGAAAGCAGGGGCTGGGACATACCCACAACCAGCAAGATTCCTAGAAGGGCACACCTGGACTCAGGACAGAATATGTGACACAGGAAGTAGCCTCAAACAGGAGCCAGAAATAACTCCAAACAATAGAGTCCAGGGGGTATAAAAACCCACTACCCACATGTGTGCAGCTCTTTTTCTGTTGGATCCATCTTCCTGTCTGGCTTTCTTCTGCAATAAACTGTAACCCTCTTCCCAAAGCAGTCTCCATGTTGTTTGTCCCCGGCTTGGATGGAACCATGATGAAGACTTTTCTTCCTACAGGACTTTGGAGGCTGTTAAAGTGATGCTGGCAGGCTGCATGTGGCCCCATGTCACACTTTGCATACACCTGCTTTAGACCAAAAGCCTTTTCTAATCTAACTCAGTATTATCTCTGATTAGAAATGTTCTGTGTTTTTTTTCTGATCAAGCTGAGGAACAAGCATCCACTGACAAGAATGGGGGCAACTGTACATTTTTCTGTGATTGAATTTTATTTTCCATGCATGTATGTAAGTACCATGCTACACCACACTAGACTTTTTTGTCTTATAAAATATTCATGTAAAACATCCAGTTTTAAAAAATTCTTTCACATAGAAACTATACAATATTAGAAATCTTAAAACACCTAACTTTGGTATCTGAATAAATAGTTGATTTGCCCCATAGTTCAAATGGGCAAAGTTACTCTCACAATAATTTTAATTTTCAGTGATTTGGAAATATACTATCATTTTTTATTTCAACAGTGAAGTTTTTAAAGTCCAGTTTTTCAAATACAGTTGTGATGGGAAAACACTGGTACAGGAAATCCAGTTAATTGAATTTTTAAAAAAACGTTTTAAAAAGCTAATACGAGCCTTAAGCAAATGCCTCCAATAAATAACTAAATAAAAACCTCTCCCCTGAGTTAACTATAATTTTCAAATACCATTTCTCCACTTAGATTAGGGATTACCTTGTTGATAAACACAGATTTTAATCACATAATAAATACCTAATTATGGATTAAGGCAACATTAAATCACATGAACCAGTCTATCTAATGGTTTGTAAATACGATTGAGGTTAAACTTCACCAAGGCAATACATGACGAACTATAAAAGTTACAAAACTAAATGATGAGTCAAGATTCCACACAATCACCTGTTTCTTGAAATGTTTTTGATAGAATGTTGTATAGTATTCCTTTCATCTTGCTCTTTATAAAAAATCAACTTTGTACTCAAGAGCAAACATTCAAATTAATGAAATATGTACTTTAAAAAAAAAAGAACAGATAGGGGAGGTAGACCAAGAAATGGTCACACTATAATTGCAATGTCAAAATATGTTGATTTAATTAAAGATGTAAGCCTCAGAAAATTTAAGAACATAAGACTTGTAATCTGGTTTCACTACACACAGGCTTCCAAGATGCCAACAAAATATTTTTCTTTAGACAAACTATTCTGATTCATCCGTATCCTTATATAATGAAATCCCTTCAACTTTTTGAAGTAAATCCTAAATCATTCCTTTGTGTTTGACTTAATGTCCTGGATAGATATTTTCAATCTGGAACATAGTGGCAGTAGATTATTCATATAGAGTGTGATTACCGTATTTAGATTCTGGCATCATTAAACTAGTGCATATCCAGCCTTTCCCTTTCATATGCATTAGACTCTGGAAAATGCAAGGTTTCCAGCAGCAACCCTGGAAATGATTGTCACATAAACTACAGAAATAGCCATAAAACATATTCACAGTTGGAACTAAGTGGCTGAAGGCACTCAGTACAAAATATCTATGCAAGAATATATTTTTATGCAACAGAGCAATATATTCATCATTATTCTTCATCATTATCATCTCATTTTTACACGAGACAATAGTTGTTGTATTACATCCAGACTTTGGTTCAAACTTTAGCATTGTTATTCTCTGACCTATTTATTGATTCCAAACACAACTCCATTCTCATTTGTATGCCAGGACAACATATTTCACTCTTAGGAAAGAGAAAGAAATAAAGACTACACCAATGCACTAGACTCGAGGAACTACGTAAATTATATTGTTAATTGTCCACAGTGGATGATTCAGTGACTGCTTCTTGCTGAGTAAACTGAACCTGTAAGGAGAATACAAGGTATTCAGATTCCAGGAGGCAAGCTTAAATACAGAAAGTTAACATAACTTTGTTAGAAAGGTGCATTGGGGGATTCCCTAACAAAATTTCCACCTAAGGCAAGAATTTGTATTGGCTAAACTGAAGGGGTGAGAGGAAAACCAGAAGAAATATGAGCCTTCCAACAGCCAATTGCCTAAGAAGCAAAACTGAAGATAAATGGACAGGAATCTACAAGAGTGACTTGTAATATTTGTGGAATGTTTGTCCTCCTGCTGCAAAACCATATAACATATACTTGCAGCAAGTGTAAGCTTGTAGTAGCACTTGAAGAAAAGGTCAGATGATTAGAGCAGTGGGTGGCCATGCTTCGAAACAGACAATGAATATTTTATTTAAGGAAAGAAAGGAAACACTATCAAAACAACAGAAAAGACAATGTTCTGTTAAAAAAAGATAATCAAGCAAAGGAACAAGCCCTGATAACCAAAAGCAAGAGATATAAAAATATTTTGAACCGCTAGAACTGAGAAGTAGCTTTTAGTCCCTTCCAGAAAAAAGGGCTTTGAAATTACTGGTAAAGAAAAAAAAAACAATACTGAAAAGACAACAGCACAATAGATTCCTGAAGGATGTAGAAATTCTGAGTAGATGCAGCTGCTCCCTGCAAGAAGACAAAACAAATATTCTTTGTAGTTGATGATTTACTACTGCAAGGAACTAAAACAAATATATGCTATCTGGATCTATCACCTCATAAGGTAAGCTGTCTGCCAGGAACTGAGAACAAAGATATGACAGAACGTAGAAGATTTATGAAGTAAACTCATAGTTATCTCTTTCTGCTATTCCAAGTAAGGCAAATGATGGTGCAAAATACTTACAACTCTATCACCGTTGACTTTGAAGATATGGGAAGGAAGCTCAGAAATCTGGGAGCTGAGAGTTCATCCCTTCTACTACAGGGAAGAGGACTGGATAAGCAGTGAACAATACTGCAAATGAATGGATTATGACACAAATTCTAGATAACGGACTACTCATATGTCACAAGAACTGGTTAAAATACTTCAGGCCAAAGCATACCAAGCTTCAACTAGTTTCAAAAGAGCTTGTTAAACCATTTAATAAAAATTAGGAAGAACACTGACTGACAAAGTTCATAGAGTTTGATATTTATGCACTAAGCTCAGAGTATACTTCATTTTTTTCCCAAAAACCAACAAGATGATCTTGAAATGGCAAATATGATTTAATGGGTACCATGGAGGCTTTGTGAGATGACTTGCATGACTGGAATATAGACTTTGAGAAATACAGTCGGTTCAAAAGGAACAGCATCAATAAAACAGGGGAAGCATCTGAGCAGAAATGTAAATAAATGAACCTGGCAGTATTATAAAGTAGAATGCACAGTACGAAAAAGTATTTCAGAGATATTGATTAGGACCTGGCATAGGCATGAATTCAAAGACACCATCAAAGCTCCTACTTATATCAGATCTAAAGCACTTCCTTTAAAATACTTTTATGTAGGAATGGCTCTGTTTACTGGTACAGGTAGTCCTCGAGTTACGACCATAATGTAGCCTGCCCATCACAATCATAACCTATGACAGTAGTAAAATGGGTCACTCAGGTGATTGACCCATTTTATGACTCTCCCACCCAATTTTATGGCCTTTCTCTTAACACCACAGTCATTAAGCAAACCAATGGTTTGCAATGGGTGCAGTTTTACCAAAAACCAAAAATAAATGCCCTTTTTTGGCAAAACAGTCATAAAACACAGTCACATGACCATGGGATGCTGCAAGGTTGACTCAGCCTTCCATCCTTCCGAGGTAGGTAAAATGAGGGCCCAGATTGTTGGGGGCAATTAAGCTGACTTTGTAATAATGCCGCTTGGGGGTGTGTGTGAAAGCCCTAATAAGCAGGCATATACATAGAATGAAGGCTACTGCTAAGCTTGTAAGCCGCCCTGAGTCTTCGGAGAAGGGCGGGATATAAATGGAATTTTAAAAAAAAAGTGGCCCAGTCGCCAAGCACTTGAAATGCAGTCACATGATTAAAGGGGGAGGGTGGATCATTGAATCTAGCTTATAAGTATCCCCTCCCCCAAACAGGTCTGCTGGAACACTGAACAGTTGCTAAGCAACCAGTCATAAATCGAGAACTACTTATCGTTCCAGAAGGTACTTATCAGAGCTAGTTTTCCAAGATAGTTCCAGAACTACCAAGGAGAAAACCACACCTCAACCAACACTGGAAAGGCAAGCTAATGTATATAAACAAACAGTAAAACCCACATTCACTATTAGCCCAGATGATGTTCCCTAGTTGGGTAATGAAACGTCTTCAAGTAACAATCAAGCTCAGAGAGCACCAAGACTCCACAATTCAGTCCTGACCTACATATAATCTCTTCTCTTTATTTTGATTTCTCTGTCTTTGTTATATTTTGTAACTTGTTGTGAGCCCAGCTGTATTATGTAGTATAAGATGGTTGGTCATATTAATATTTTATTTTTTAAAAAAAACCTCTGAGCACCAAAGTTGCTACAGTTGGGGCATCTCCATTTTGTGGTCATTCCTGCCTTGCAGGTCTGCATCTGGAAATGGGAAGGAGTAATTAGCCATCCATTAATCTCCCTGTCTGGGGCCAGCTGGCAGAGTGAAAAGGTCAGGTTTAAACCAAATTGTCTACAGATTTCAGCTCAAATGCTCTGCTATAAGCAGAGTTTAACTTATAGTTCAAATTCAGATACCGAACCTTGCCATGCATTAGCACACCATATAAACCAGAATTCAGATAAAGAATGCACAAACAAATGCTTAGTTTTGGGGGCGAAGGTTTTAGACAAGATAATACTATGCAAAAAAGAAATTAAACTGTACTCCAAATACAGCTGCAAACCAATCATATTTAATTCTTTACTAATGGATATTAGCTGTAAGATATTTACAGCTTTGCTCTATGCAGCATGACATAACAGCATTTATCATTGTGATAGATTTACAATTAATCATTTCAGTAGCTGAGCTGCACAAAATATACAACCCAATTTGGTTATCAAAGAGAATCTCCTAATCACAAAAAAACCACCACTTTCCCTGGGATGCAAACTATGGCCAATTCAGATCTAATCACTTCACAAATATTACTTAATGCAGTTTGGTTTTTCAATCCGAACTGTGCCTCTTTGTACTCTTCCATTCAGATTGCAGCTAGATCAATCTTTCTCAACCTTGGCCACTTGAAGAAAGTGTGGACTTCAACTCCCATGCTGGCTGTGAAATTCTGGGAGTTGAATTTGATAAACCGAGGTTGAGAAAGACTGAGCTAGATCATCACCAAGGATCAAAATAACCAGTATCCTAAATTGCTTCCCAAAAATTACCCAATGCCATAAATTGGAGAAGAAAAAAAATGTTCTAATTTCATAAATTGAAACTTTAAAAGTTCCATTTGTCCTAATCAAATCTTTGTATTAAGGCAAGAAATGTTAAAGATAATCCAACTCTATTTTTGAATGGTCAATTTGCAAAAAATAAAATAAAATTCTTCCTTTGTGATTAAGTTCACAAGCCACAAATCACCCAGGCCTCAGTTGAAGTCTCATGCAAGTTACTTGCCTTCAGCTCCTCTAGCTATGAACTGAGCTTTTACCAAATTGTTCTGAACAGTTAAAAAAAAGCCAACAGAAACATATGTGAAAGTAAGGGAAGGAGGTGTAGTGACACAACGGAGGTTGTTATATTAATTTGCTTCAGTCCTGAAAAATTGACCCTGAACAGGTCTGTTCAGAAAATAGATGTACGATATTTCGTTGAGATCAAGGACACATACAAAAACCATATTCAATAATATTTAGCACCGTTAGACTGCAAAGCTAAATCAGTGTTGTCTGAACACGATATTGCCAATTAAGCTACAAATGATCCACAAATTCAGAAAAGTTATTCTCATGAATCAAATCCAAACCCTGCTTAATGTTCACCAATGAAAATGTGCTCAGTTATGTTCAGTCCACTTAAAATCCACTGCCTTTTTCCTTATACTACAGTAATCCAGCCACAGTCATCTGAACTGGCTGCCCAGAACAAAATCAGATGCAAAACAAATGGTCCAGTTACATATTTCTTGGCATAGTGCAGCATCTCAATTAATGCAATCCTACTGCATAACCTGAAACACCTGTCAACCTGTTAATATTGACAACATTTTTTCATCACCTCTTGAAGAGACGCAATGGCTCAGGAGTTAAAGGCACTGCGCTTGTCAATTGGAAAACTGACGGCCTGGGTTCGAGACCCAAGCACCATATGATGGGGTCCGGGTGAGCTCCCATTACTTGCCCCAGCTCCTGCTAACCTAGCAGTTCAAAAGCATGCAAATGCAAGTAAATAAATAGGTACCACTTAGATGGGAAGGTTCTGTGCACCTTGGCATATAATTATGCTGGACACATGACCATAGAAGTATCTTTGGACAAGGCTGGTTAACTTGGCTAAGAAACAGAAATGAGCACTACTCTGTAGAATCAGACATGGGGAAACCTTTGCCTTTATCTTTATTCATCAGCTCTAGAGCAGATCCAGAAAACTGACTTCACAATAAGGTGTATATCAGAGAACCAAATCCATTGTTTTTTTTTTATTCTGACACATTTGAAGAATTAGCTATCATTTATGGTTGAAATTTGTGGTTAAAAGTACAGGGATTCCACAAGTCAGATACAGGACTTTAGGAATCATGCTGTCTTCATTACAGCAGTCACTTATACAGCTCATCACTAACCCTCCTAAGGTAGAGAAGAAATATAGTTATGAAAGAAGTTGAAAAACAAGGTGAAATAAGTACCTGGAGAAATACAAATCCGAAACAGCAAGACAAGATCATAACAAAGAAAGACACAGTAGGTTTTAACCATCTGCCTCCCAGATACTCACTACTAATTATAATTCAGGATCCTCTTCCTTCTGGTTATTCTTTTTAAGTCAGAGTTTAAGACCTTCAGTTAGATGTCTTTCTATTTTAAAGAAAAGCACATCACCCTTCAAAACGTAGGTCTTCCCTAGCTATGTGTGTGCATGCATCTCTATACTTTTAAAATTTGCATTTTATAGTTTTCCTAGGATATATTTACCAACTAATGAAATGTTTGTGGGCAGTCTATCCAGCAAGGGATGAAAAAGAGTTTTCTCCTCAAGGACAGAACACAAAACTTGCTCTATTTGCAGAAATCATTTTCTTCCTGGAACCATTGGAGGTGTACTCAGTTCATTGCAAAGGTTGTGTGATTCATTCATTAAGAGCCAGAACCCAAAATGCATAAGGCCACCACAACCATTTAAGACAGGAGATTCTTTTGGGGAGAGGGAGGTGAACCAAGACAAGACGTATCATTCTACATCCAGTCCCCCTTTTAATCTAATTTGGTGGCAAAACAGAAGGAAGTGAAAGAAGCTTCACATGATTATCTTCCACAGGCTTGCTATTTTCAAACAACTGCTTTCAGCCAAGAGCCTCTTCCCATTAGATGCAATTTGCTTTAATTCAGAAGCCGACTCCAGTCATGGAGATGCATTTCCATGTTCCTTTTAATGTTGGGCAAAGGTTCAATTCACTAAATCAGACCTGTATTATTTGATTGCAATTGATTCTCCCAGCAGCTGCTTCATCCAAAGCTCTTTGCTTTTTCTCTTTAAACTCTGGGGAAATTGGCTCACACCCTCAGGCTAAACTGCCTTCTTTTACAAGGTCAGACTACGCTGACTGGGATAAAGACATGCGGTTCTTGTTCCCTTCTGTAAGACCTATCTGAGCTGGTTAGAAAATATAATTTTATTTAATTCAGTCATTACCTGTACACAGGAAAACAACTTCATGCCACAGTAAAGCAGGGTAGTTCTGTTCCCAACAATACAGAACCTCTGAATCTAGGCTGCAAAAAAATATGGATGGCTTTTGGATAATATCAAGTGTATTCTCTGTATCACTTTGTTACCCTGTAGGAATTTTCACATTCTTATACTTAAGACTTGTTTTGCTTACAAGCCTAAATTTTAGCCTAGCCTACTCTCTTCCGTGTGACATGTGCCTTTAGAAAACTGAGTTAATTGTGATCTGCAGGTCATGTGAACATAGCCAGCATGAACCTAGCATATTGGTTCCACCAGGTATACTAAAATACAAATGTATAATATTTCCAAGAACTGGTTGGTTGGTTCGCTTTGTTTTTATGAATATTCTTAAATTTTTAGTTACAGGAGTAGAAAGGAATTAAGATTACTCAAAAACATTTTCTTGTCTCAGACAAAGGACTAAATATTTCATATTCCACAATATTTGGATATTTGTCTGGGATTCCCTATGAAACTTGTTTTAATGATGGTCATAGAATAATGTCCTCCATCACATCTGAAAGTAGCACATCACTTTAAGAGAAGTCATAGGACAAAGAGCTGCCTTTCAACTGATGGGAATGGCTACAAGAGCCTTGGAATTAGTACCAGTCCTCAACTTTTAGCATCTGCTGTTACATGGCTCAGATTAAATACAGCCATTGGGCTCACATAATAAACTAAGCCCAAACCAAATCAAAACCAAGCCAAACCAAATAAACCACTTCATTTTAGCATACTGCATAAGCTGGTCAGCATAGTGATAAACTATAATTAATGATTAAGTGTGTTACTTAAACACAGCTGAATTTATTTAATAAACTATTATTAAACAAAGCATAGATTAGCATATTGTGTGAATCAGGTCAATGTAGAATTAGTAGTGTTAAAAAGTAAGTATGTTTGAAAGTGCTCTCTAGTTATACAAATAAGTAACGATTGTCTGGAGACTTTAGACTTTTTCCCCATAGACCTCCAATGACAATTTGTGTGAATCTCAAAGTTATGTCACTTAGTGCAACTGCAGCTCCATTACCTGAACTGGATGTTGCTAAGTGAGACATTTGTTAAGTAAATTTTGCCCCATTTCATGAACTTTCTTGCCACAGTTATTAAGTGAATCTCTGTAGTTGTTAAGTTGTTAAGTGAATCTGGCTTCCCCACTGACTTTGCTTGTTGGAAGGTCGCAAAAAGTGATCATGTGACCCTGTGACACTGCAGCCATCATAAATATGAGTCAGTTGCCAAGCATCCAAATTTTGATCATGTGACCATGGGGATGCTGCAATGGTCTTAAGTGTGAAAAACGGTCATAGGTCACTTTTTCAGTGCCTTTGTAACTTTGAATGGTCACTATATATATATATATATATATTTCAGAAAAAAAGCTAACAGAGCGAGAGGGACCTTGTGGCTTAGAGGCAAATAACACTGCCTTGTATGCAATCAGCCCAGGTTCGAATCTCAGAAGGGTATAGCTGGCTGATGATGACTAAGGAGTCAGAAATGCATCTCAGTTTCCCTTTAATTCTTTGTTAGTAATTTACACAAATATATATATATATATATATATATATATATATATATATATATATATATATATATATATATATATATATATATATATATATATATATAATTTTTATACCGCCCTTCTCCCGAAGGACTCAGGGTGGTGTACAGGGCAATAAATATTAAAAAACAAAGTACAAAAGTTAAAAAACAATTACCGTAAATATTATGCCCGATATATACAATAATATATATATACAATAATGCTAAATGAACTGTTGTAAGTTGAGGACTATCTGTAGTTCACAGATATGCTGGCACTGCATACCAGGGTGAGAATTAGGGAATGTAGATAGCTTCCTAATCCATTAGCTGTTAGCTACTTCTTCCCAGAATCTTTTCCATTTAATTGGCCTTTAACCATAAGCTTTTTCTTAGAGGTTTTCTGTATCCCATTCACCAATGTCCTCATTCAAACCAACTGTTCAAGTGCTTCATCACACCTTTTTTAGAGCTTAAGATTCCCAGAGTAGAGAAGTCATTACTGTCTTCTAGACTATAATACCTAAAGACTGGATCTTGATCCCTTACATGTTTATAACATATTTTCAACTATCTAAGCACAGAACCACAATTTGCTTGCCCCAGAGAGAAAGCATGCATTGTTGCAATAGGAAAGCACTCCTTGTGGAGTAGTTTTAATCACAGAGGTTTTCATTCAGACTCTGTAGGAGAAAGAAAAGAATATACTTCACTGCATGTTTTGATTGCAGTAATTTTTTTACCAAATGAAATGTTCATGTAAGAAAGTGGATACTGCTACTCTATATTTAACATTATCTCTTTTGGCTCTCACTCTGGTCTTAATTTAAAGAAAAAATAATCTAGAATTAGAGCTAGATACTGTAAGTGGTCAGCAACAGCAAACTGTGCTTTGTCTGCCATGTCTCCAGGACTACCCAGCCCAACTAGGAAAAAGAAATGTGTTGGTCTTTTAAAATATTAGATGACTGAATTGCTTAGGCACAAGCTGCTTGAAACAAAAGCTATTCCCCAAAGCTCACAATTTATACCAAGCAGAGCGCAAAGACAGCATTCTTCTAGGTAATCTATCATTTAAACCTTGTGGGACATCTACCATGACACCTAACTGTCTAATCTTTTGCTAATGAGAAAGAGATAGACTGCTAAAGAAATCTCCTCCATTTGATTAGTCAACGTAATCACAGAGCTGTTACTTGGGTTTGCAATGTGACAAATGTACTGTAAGAGAAGTGGATTCAGTGGGAAAGTTGTCTCAAAATAGCAAGTCAAAAGTGGAGAAAACTTTGAACACATATACGGGTTATAAGAGCTGAATGGAAGAAATGATGTTATGGGTAGGATCTGTGTGCGATGAGGAAGCATCTTTTGGATACCAGCATGGTGACTCAATACACCAGATAAGAAATACACAGTGCAGTCATTAACCTAACTACTGATTACTTCTGTTAGACCTTAGATAGTTGTTTGTTTTTCATTATACTACACCAGGGGTGTTAAACTGCTGGCCTCTGGGCCGGTTGCAACATGCAGAGGCCGTGCCCACCCCAGCTCTGGCAATGCAAAAATATGTCACCTGACGTAGGGAGTTTGACACCCGTGTACTGCACCATCTTGAAGTGTTAAACTGGTAACACTTACTGTAGATGAACACCTAATGTTAGAATTATTTTAGGCACCACTCTAATTACTGGGAGAAAGTATGTCACAGTCTCATGAGAAGTGATGACATGGCCAAACCAAAGAAGCAAGGAAGTTTGATGTCACAGTTACTAATATGCAAAGTGAGAACAATATGCAAAGTGAGAACACTTGAAATGAAATGTAAGAAATTGAGTATTTAAGAAGTAAACAAACTTGAGTGTTTGTTTACCCCAAGTGAAATTAACCACTAAATAAGAGTTAACATGATGTGCTGTGCATTTTGACAACCACTGCCAGTTGCTGCAGATTCAGCAGTATACAAATGGGAGAGAACTGTTTTCTCTTAAGGTAGCCAAAAATCAGGAGGAGTCTGGTAGCACCTTTTCAGCCTTTGTTAAGCTTTTATTAAAAGGCATTCTTTTTTGCAAAGTACATCTCACTTCATCAGATTCACTGATTGGTCAATGTATATAGGTTTTAAATTAGGAGAAGGTGGAGGAATAAGGGGAGAGGAAGACAGGTCCCAACTCATCTCAGTTTAAATTTTACATCAATTTAGTTGCTTCAAGCAGCATAAATCAGACTCTAGATATATGGGCACTTCCAATACAGAACATCTGAATCAATTCCCAATAGTAAGTAGAGTACATGTATTTCACTCATCCAGCTAATCCAAGTGTAAGTTGCAGAGCAGATCATGGATTATTGAGGTCACATATATGGGTCAAGTTTAGAAAATTAAAGAGTTGAGCCAACAAGACTTGATTTGACTTGAACCTCAAGTCAGAATGTAAGATGAATATAAGGAAGAGATTCAGAACGTTCAAGTTATAATATGTAAAAGAGAATCTGAAAACCTATGAGAAGAAATAAGTGACTGTATGAAAACCATTTTTTTTCTAATAGTATATATAGCTCAGAAAAATAGGTACTGAGAAAAGAAAGGACATAGATGGTTTCATTTGGATGTGGTTAGTAATAGTATCAGAGACTACAAGATAAACCAATGAACTCTGGGCAAATAAAGACTGGCTGTTTCCTTGAGGTGATGATGAACAAGCATGTATTTTGGACACCTGATTTAAATGTCCAAGGTGTCCATAGTCAAGAAAAATGACTGTGCTTGGGGAAAAGTGAGAAAAGTAGAAGACGAAGGCAATGGATCAAACGATGGACAGGATCATGTCCTTGGAACACTACAGATTATGGCCAAAGGCAAGTTGATATGTCAAGTGTTGGATGCTCAAGAATCAATATGTCATAGTTGCATCTCATGCTGTAATGCTGATAAGCCATCTAACCATCCATCCACCCATCCATTTACTTTACAACTACAGTAAGCATCTATAGTACATTTTAAATCTCATGCAAGCTTGTGAAAGCAATATCTGATTTCAAATAGTATTGAAGGGATCTGTGATAAACTTACATGTGAATGCACATACTGTATATCTTTCCTTATATTCGGCATATCTGCCATGTTGGCCTAGTAAATCATTAAATGAATGTTTTTTTCCATATCAAAATCTATCTTTATGTTCCTCTTTTTGATTGTCACTTTGAAATAATCCTATGCACATATCCAAAAGGTATCATGTGATGCCCTGGATCCTTGTATATCAACCAGTGTGGTGCCATGGAAAATAGGATCCATTATTTTTTTTATTTATGCAGTGATCCTATTTTTGACAGTGGCTCTTTTTTAATTTCTCTGGCAAACATGTTTACATTTTTAAATCTGGGTGCATACAAACTACCATATTTTGGAGAGCGAACTATTGTTTATTGATTTCATATGTGACAATAGATGTGTGTAAAAATCATGGGCTTATGTAAAGTTACATGTCTGAGATGCAGGTTGGTTGTGCAGTAGTAGCACAATGAATCACTGATTCATTGAACTTTCCAGTTCAGGGAAAATATTTGGGAGAGGCATGGTTTCTATGATTCATAAGGATTTATGCCTCAAATCCACAATTTAGTTCTGATTTGAAGAACATTTCATATAAAATTATAATAATTCTTAAGAATATCCACCTCAGATCTTCTTCCCATAAGATCCAACAATAACCATATCAGCTGAAATTTTAAAAAATCTATTCTCTTTTGCATCACATTAGAATAAAAATAATTAAAAGTTGTGATTTTGTTCTTTTTGTCTGTTGAGAAAGAACTGGAATTTATAGCTTCATGGTATTTCAGGCAGATATCATCTAGAGCATCCATATCCAAGGTATTGGGGAAAGGTGGTTGCATTATAGCAATGCCAAAAATAATCAGAACTATGATTCTGATGGCTGATTCTGTGCATGATGTGGGCTATGTTTCTGGTAAATCTCATATAAAAAGCACAAGAATCCATGTTTCAGAGCCACATTTTGAAACTTTCAGTGTCAGATGAGATTCACAGTCATTCAGATCATGGTTGTCCCATAGGTGCTTTTTCAAAAGGCAACTGGACTTTTTTTGTTCTTGCTTGAAAACATTTCGCTTCTCATCCAAAAAGCTTCATCAGTTCTGACTGAATGGTGGAGAATAGAAGGATTTATATTCCTTGCAGTCATCTGGTCATGAACACTCTGAGAGTCTTTGAGGCCACTTGAATGTTTATGAAGGGACAGTCCTTTCAGCAGTTCCAAGAATGTTCCACATCCATTTGCACTATTGAGGTGACCCTGAGAGCACAGATAAACCTGCAAGTGGCCTCAACGAATCTCAAAAAGAGTATAAGGATACCCTCCCATTCTCTATCATTCAGTCAGAACTGAAGAAGCTTCTTGGATGAGAAGTGAAACGTCCTCAAGGAAAAACAAAGAAAATCCAGTTGCCTTTTAAAAAAGTATCTTTGGGACAAATGTCAGAAGTTATCAGAATAATCATGGCTCATTCTCTGCAGAACAGTATGATATGGCTTCATGTAGATGTCACCAGAAATTGTAAACTGCAGTGAAGATCAGTGGCTAGTTTCATGTTTTTCCACCACAGTAGTGCCAAAAAATCATAGGCTATAGATTGTGATGGCAGACTGACTGCTGTGCAAATGAAATGTGGCCTGTAATTTAATAATGTTTTCATGTGTACCTTATATAAAGACTTATAAAAAAGTAAGATATAAGAAAATCCACAATTTGCCCCATGCTGGCAGCAAAAATAATTGGATCGGTTATCTTAAAACTATAGTTATGGCATGGTCCCCAGGTAAAATCAGAAGAATCTTTAAAGAACCACAGCTCAGATCCCAAATAGTTCAAGGTCTGGACAGCTGGATATATGTGATAAGGCAATAGCTTCTTGTGGGTGTCATGTAGAAATTATGTGAATCCATAATTTAGATCCTGCATCCTGCACCATAGCAGGATGAGGAACTGTTGGTTCCATGATTTTGTTGCCTGAACCCATGCAAACAGCTGTGATCTATGATTTGAGTATGATTTCCTGTGGATTTTTTTTATAAAAATCATGCAACTCAGGAAGATCCAAGTCTGAGTTCCACATGTTCTTGTTATCACTATGTCAATAATTATCACACTCACACGTGATGATACATGTGCTCAGTAATTTGAGGGTAGTTTCCTAGGGATACCCTAAATAGATCATGCAAATTCACTGGAATGTTTAGCTGCATAATGAACATATGATGTTGTAGTGATTTGTTGGTACTTTTAAGGGGAATCCCGTGTATGAAACTACAGGCTGGGTTTCATGACAACTTTTCTTTAGACCTTTTGCTCTATTCTAAATTAGAGCAACTAGGCAATGAGAACTTGACAACCAGGGTTAAGTTATAAATCCGAGTAAAACAAAAGCAGTAGAGACCTAGGACCAGAAACCACGAAGAAAGTCATTTGGATGAGTGAGAAAAAGGTTATGGTACCACCACCCCTGCCAACCGAATAGTTTGGCAGTTACTTTCAATTGCGATCGCTAAAGGACTTTATTCCAATGTCCCGCTCGCGATTCAATTCTCTCTAGTCAACGCTCCCACCCACCCCCAAACCAACAAGAAGGTGCTATCCTGCCGGGTGTTCGCTCCCCGTGTCAGCCGCAAGCCCAAGAAAGAAATCAAAAGCAGCCCAAGAGGAGCCGCCGCCTCCGTTCTTCCCCATCCTCTCCCAGTCGCTGGCGCCGGAGCTGAGGATGCCCCCCCCCACCTCCGTGCACATGGCCAGCAGAGCGAAGAGCCTCCGCCACGGCCGCTGAGAGGATCCCGAGACTCGTCTTCTTGTTCTTCTTCTTCTGCTACAGCAGCCTTCCTTACACACATACACACACACCCCGCTTCCCGGGACTTGATCGCACCGAGAAGACCCTTTCGAAAGACCGTCCCGATCGCAGCTTTCTCCCTGCTCTGTCTCTGCTCCTTTCTCCCGTTACCTCGCTGGCTCCGTTTCACCCAGCCCTCTCCGGTGCCCTCCACCTGCGTGGGCCGAGGACGCCCGGGCTGGTAGCCCCTCGCATCCGCGCCAACCCGCTGAAGTTCCTTCTCCACCCAGCCCCAAGCCGCCACCCAGCCCCAGCTGAACTCCCCAGCGCGGTTAGGAGGAGGAGGACGACGGCACCGCCGACACACACACACACACACACACAGACACACACACCTTTCCTCGTCACCTCCACCTCCGGTCCAACTCCAGGGTCCCCGGAGAAGCCGACGGACCGAGCAGCCGTCCTTACCTGGATGCAACATACTTTGGAAATAGAAGATGACGAGGGCGAAGGATCCCAAGCAAGTGACCAAAACCATCCGACAAATCCGATTGATCCTCATCACTTCCAGCAGCGCCTGCTTCATGGCTTTGTCCCGGCGAGAATACTGTAGGTAGGTGGCGGGGAGGAGGGAGACCCTCACCCCGCAGGCTCTTGGCCAAGAGTTGCGTGACGGAGGAGCCGGAGCGCACGAGCGCAGGGGCAGCGACAGCCTGGGCAACCGGCCGGCTGCTTTGGGGAACTGGGCTGGCGCGAGCTGCTGCTCTGGAGGATGCCTTGAACAGCAGCTCGCAAGAGCCGCTTCATTTGGCTGGGAGCTAGGTCCTAGCTTGGGGGCTACCACTCGACTCAGATTGAGGGGGGGAGACCATCGAGGAAGTCTGTGTAACCTGCGGAAGGCCCGCATAACCTCCGAGAAGGTCGCTTTTTGGAATAGCATTCGACTCACCCTACTGGAGAATATGGTCGCGTCCGACTGTTTCCCAGGCCGTCTCGCCGCTTTCTTCGTGGTCCTAAAATCTCCCGAGTCGCAGTGGGATGCAGTGCGCAGGCTGAGGTGGGCTCATGGTCTCGGATGGTGAGGAGCATCTCCTCCTATCCCGTCTGGCCAGGTGAACCAAAATGTTTGTCTGGCGATTTCCATGCTCTCCTTTCTAAGGTACCCGGAGCTTTTGTTGTTTGGACCCGCCTGATGATGAGTTCTGGAGGTCTCCAAATATTCCTCATTTTTCCTAGTATTTTGGAAGTAATACAGGTACGGTGACCATATTTTCTTGGGAAAATGCCTGAAGAGGGAGCAAATCTGAAAGAGGTTCATAAGCATAAAAAAATGTGTTTATAATTTTGCTTTAAAAGGAACATTCAAGACCACAATCAAGAAGAACGTTACAAAAACACATTCTAACAGAAAAATTCAAAAATTAAGCAGTATATGTATTTTTAAAAAAGACAATTAAATTTCTATATTTTTTCCATAAATGTGAAAAACTGTCCCATTAAGTGATACCCATTGTACAGTAAAAGTTAAATGACCAAAATAAAGGACAAAAGTGTGTTTTTGAAGAATAAATAAATCTAAAGCACATAAAATAAAAGAGTACCCTTTATAATAAAGGATGTATGGTTATTGTAAATATAGGTATTAGCCGGCTGAGGATTTTTTTTCTCTGTATATTTTTTGGTCCAGTACAAATATTTATGTAAGAATTTATTTTAAGTAGAAGGAAAGATCTCTTCAGAGAATAAAAGGTGGATGTAGAGAATAGCATAGAGCATCTTTGACATTCTTGTACTGTTGCAAAAAAAATAAAGGAAAATGCTTACATGGAATGCATTTTAAGAAACTTATCACATATCAGCAGGCCGAGATATTTCATTCATTGAGGTATTAAGCAACTTAAACTAAAACAACAAAAACAGAAAAAAAAATATTCTCTTGCATTTAACTAATTTCAATCTGTGTTTTAATTTTTTTTGTTCTAGATGTTGTAAACTGCCTTGAATGCTTATATAGGTGGGATTGCTTAGTTTTAATAAATAAATAAACATTACTCAAGTTTTCAATGACCATTGTTCAATTTTGGAAGCTAAACTTTAACTGATAAGAAATAAACATGATATCCAAATATCCACAAGGGAAGGAGCAGGAGTTCAGCAAAGGAGGACATCTGAATTTCAACAAATTTCTAATGTTGAGATAGGAAATATATGAACACTGTCTGGTAAGACCTAAAATAGGGTTAACACTTCTATTTTTTTTTTAGAAACTCATAGCCCCCAGTTTAAATCCTTACACTAAAGAAGAATCTGGCAAATCTGGACATTACCTGCATGAGAGATGCAAAACCCCAATGCCATCACCTTTGCGTTGTCAATCCTTAACCTGCTTCTTTTCTAACACAGGAAAATGAAGAAGCTGGAAACTGCAATTTTCTGGGCAAAAAAAGAGCTCATAGTGACAGACTAGCTTATTATCTACAGATCTTGTCTGCATATCTTCAGATCACATTAATTCTTTCTTTGTTACATGATGACATGACTAAAAAAATCCTTTAAAAATAAGGATTTCTTTAAATAAAATAAAGAGAAGGTCCATCTTCTGTCTGTCACAAGACACAACATGTTTATAGCCAGACAGGAACAAACACAGAATAAGCATAACTTTTTGAGGCTATGATAGCACAATGAATACTTGTGAAAAAATAAATCCAGACAATTTGGCTTTTTGATATCCTAAAATCCTTAGGGAGCCTTTTGATGCTACACACCCTAATTTGTGAAAGTAATCAATGCAATGTACTGAATCAGTAGAGTTTATGCATCCCTCTGAAATGTACAATACTGTACTGTACTGCTTTCAACTGTAAAACAACCTCTGCTGCAAAGATTATACAAGACAAAGGCAAGTAGGAGAAATTCTCCTTGATGCTCGTTTCAGTAGCATTAATTTATGATTAGTTCTATACAATCCTCAAAATGACAGAATGATCTCAGTTCGAATCCAAGGCAAACCATTCAATATCACAGTAGTTCAAGTCTATGCCCCAACCACCAGTGCGGAAGAGGATGAAATTGACCGGTTCTATGAAGCCCTACTGCACCTTATAGAACTAACACCAAAAAATGATGTCCTTATCATCATGGGGGATTGGAATGCTAAAGTAGGAAGCCAAAAGATAACCGGAATAACAGGCAAGTTTGGTCTTGGAGTACAAAATGAAGCAGGGCACAGGCTGATAGAATTTTGCCAAGAGAATACGATGGTCATAGCAAACACTCTTTCCCCACAACCCAAGAGACGGCTCTACACATGGACATCACCAGACGGTCAACACAGAAATCAGATTGACTATATGCTCTGCAGCCAAAGATGGAGAAGCTCTATACAGTCAGTAAAAACAAGACCAGGAGCTGACTGTGGCTCAGACCATGAGCTTCTCATTGCAAAGTTTAGGCTTAAACTGAAGAAAGTAGGGAAAAGCACTAGGCCACTCAGGTATGAATTAAATCATATCCCTGTTGAATATACAGTAGAGGTGACAAATAGATTTAAGGAATTAGATCTGATAGACAGAATGCCTGAAGAACTATGGACAGAGGTTCGCAACATTGTACAAGAGGTAGCAACTAAAACCATCCCAAAGAAAAAGAAATGCAAGAAAGCAAAATGGCTGTCTGAGGAAGCTTTGCAAATAGCTGAGGAAAGGAAGGAAGCGAAAGGCAAGGGAGAAAAAGAAAGATACGCCCAATTGAATGCAGAATTCCAGAGAATAGCTAGAAGATATAAGAATGCCTTCTTAAATGAACAGTGCAAAGATATAGAAGAAAACAATAGAATAGGGAGGACCAGAGATCTTTTCAAGAAAATTGGAGAGATGAAGGGAACGTTTCATGCAAAAATGGGCATGATAAAGGACCAAAATGGCAGGGACCTAACAGAGGCAGAAGAGATTAAGAAGAGGTGGCAAAATTACACAGAAGAACTATACAAGAATGAGCTTAACGTCCCTGATAATCACAATGAGGTGGTCACTGACCTCGAGCCAGACATCCTAGAATGTGAAGTGAAGTGGGCCTTAGAAAAGCTGAACAACAACAAAGCTAGTGGAGGTGACAATATTCCAGCTGAGCTATTCAAAATCTTAAAAGACGATGCAGTAAAAGTGCTACACTCAATTTGCCAGCAAATTTGGAAAACTCAACAGTGGCCAGAGGATTGGAAAAGATCAGTTTACATTCCAATTCCAAAGAAAGGCAGTGCCAAAGAATGTTCAAACTATCGCACCATTGCACTCATTTCTCATGCTAGTAAAGTTATGCTTAAAATCCTACAAGCTAGACTCCAGCAGTATGTGGATGAAGAACTACCAGAAGTACAGGCAGGATTTCGAAGAGGCAGAGGAACTAGAGATCAAATTGCCAACATACGCTGGATCATGGAGAAAGCTAGAGAGTTCCAGAAAAACATCTACTTCTGCTTCATTGACTATGCTAAAGCTTTGATTGTGTGGATCATAACAAACTGTGGCAAGTTCTTAAAGAGATGGGCATACCAGACCATCTTATTTGTCTTTTGAGAAACCTATATGTGGGCCAAGAAGCAACAGTGAGAACTGGATACGGAACCACTGATTGGTTCAAAATTGGGAAAGGAGTCTGGCAAGGCTGTATACTGTCGCCCTGCCTATTTAACTTATATGCAGAGCACATCATGAGAAAGGCAGGGCTAGATGAATCAAAAGTTGGAATTAAGATTGCCGGAAGAAATATCAACAACCTAAGATATGCAGATGATACCACTCTAATGGCAGAAAGTGAAGAAGAACTAAAGAGCCTCTTGTTGCGGGTGAAGAAGGAGAGTGCAAAACGTGGGTTGAAACTTAACATTAAGAAAACCAAAATCATGGCATCCAGCCCTCTCAATTCCTGGCAAATAGATGGGGAAGAAATGGAGGTAGTGACAGATTTTATTTTCCTGGGCTCCAAGATCACTGCAGATGGGGACTGTAGCCAAGAAATTAAAAGACACTTGATCCTGAGGAGGAAAGCCATGGCATATCTAGACAGCACACTAAAAAGCAGAGACATCACCCTGTCAACAAAAGTGTGTATAGTCAAGGCTATGGTCTTCCCAGCTGCAATGTATGGCAGTGAAAGCTGGACCATAAGAAAGGCTGAGCGCCAAAGAATTCAGGCCTTTGAACTGTGGTGCTGGAGAAGACTCCTGCGAGTCCCTTGGACTGCAAGGCGATCAAACCGGTCAGTCCTAGAGGAGATCAACCCTGACTGCTCTTTAGAAGGCCAGATCCTGAAGGTGAAACTCAAATACTTTGGCCACCTAATGAGAAGGAAGGACTCACTGGAGAAGAGCCTAATGCTGGGAAAGATTGAGGGCAAGAGAAGAAGGACGACAGAGAATGAGGTGGCTGGACAGAGTCACTGAAACAGTAGGCATGAACTTAAATGGACTCCAGAAGATGGTAGAGGACAGGAAGGCCTGGAGGAACATTGTCCATAGGGTTGCGATGGGTCGGACATGACTTTGCAGCTAACAACAACAACTATATGAAAAGCATATACCAGATCTACATCTCAAGTGTGTCCAAATAAATCAAAACAGTTATACATGCATTCAAACAAGAGTCCAGAGTGATTTTTTTTTCTTTTCTTTTTTTGCCAGACTTTGACATAGCTTATTTCTCTTTCTTACACATTTCTCTTGCCACTTGTCCTCATTGCTACATACCAGACTATGACACCTATTATAGTTTGGTGTGATTAAAATAAAACAAGTTAAAATATGGTTTTCTGAAGGAGCCAAAGCAGCTCTTTTTACTACTATTTCAACATTGTCAGCTCTAACATGCTTGCGATTAATTGAGTTTGCTTTAATAGCAGGGTACCCTATGGACTAATTCTTTCTTCGGGCCAGGAGGTTGTTCCAGTAGAAAGGCATGTTCACAGTTGTCCCCACAATTTCCTGTATTTTACTTACTAGAAATTACCATTCTCATCCCCTGGTATGACATAGGTTTACTGAGCACCGAAGTCCCTTGTCTTGTTTTCTTTTATCTCTACTAATATCAAATTGTGAAATATACAGCCTGAGGCTATCAGGCATTAACTCATTTCATTTCACTGTTATTCAGTTTATGATGAAATCAAAATTAGTTTTCCCTGGCCCTGCTTATTTTTTTAATGTGCTGTCAGCCTAGGAAAAAAATGAGGTACTGACTTCTGGCCTAATGATACAAAATGTATGGCATACTTTAAGTGGCAGGTTCCTCACCAGTGAAATATCTAGGCTGGGGAAATATAGTTGTTTGATGGTGTTTAAAGGTATGTCACAGGGTGTAAGCTGTTCCAACTAAAGCTGCCTTTTGCAATTGACTGATGATGATTTTGTCAATGCCAATGGTGTTCAAGTAATGCTCCAGATGTTTTCAGTTTGCACTCAAGGCACCTATTACTACTACTGCTGTGTTGTTGTTGTTGTTGTTATCTTCAATTCAATTCACAGGCTGGGGCTGGTAAAAACTTAACAGTTCAATCCCTAACCATGGTTGTAAGAGCTGTTAAGGTATTATTATTATTATGCCTGAGTCCTGGTGATTCTGAAATTCAGCAATGCTATTATTGAAAACCATTAAATTAAATGTTTCCTAGTCATCTAACGCATGTATTCTTAAAGCACCCGTTCTAAGTTGTGTTTGTGATGTTATAAAAGGACAGCAACTTGTGAATTATCAAATATTTATCACTGAGTTGATTGAATTTTACTGTCGGGGAGGAGGAGAGATGCTCTGGTAATCTTATCCCTCAAGTGCCCAAAGAATAAGATCAGACATAGTTAGCATGCTCCATATCCCATCAATTAAACAGTGTTGTCTTATGGGATCCAGGAAGCATTTCTACTCCATAGCTGTATTATCCTGTGGAACAGTCTCCACCTCAAATTGGGTTGGCCCCAGCCCAGCTGGCTTTTAGGAATGTCCTGAAGAAATGCTTCTTCTCCCAGGCACTGAATAGGAAGTTATGTCGAGCTTGTTTTAATTATGTGGTGTGTGTGTTAGTGTGTTTGGCATAATGTGTTTTATTGCTTTTTTCCCTTTACTGTGATGTTTTTAAACCCAATGTTGGTTGGCAAGTGGGTGGCCATGAGTGGCCATATAAATTGAAGGAATGTATGAATGTACTGTTTTGGCTAACAGTTACACAAACTCACACAATTTTCAAATAAAAGAATCTAAAACATATAGCTAGCTAGTAGCTGATTCAATCAGAGGGACCCAAGCAGAACAATTGACAAAAGGAAGTTATTCTGTCTTTGTGAGAATATAGATCTGGAAATCTAGAATCTCACTATGCCAAGATTCATTTATTGTGATTTGTAAATGTTTATTATAGTCCAAACTAAGTTTATTTTCTATAGCAAGTTCATGCCGAAGGTATTCAGTTTATGAATATAGTAGATATGCAAATAAAGACCGTATGAATTTGAAACAGATGCTGATTGCAAAAAGACAACTGCGATGATAAAATCAGTAGATTTTAAGAAATATATAGAACTATGAGGAAAGGAGTATTGCAGCTTACTTGAATAGGCTGTTGTTAATCCCTGTGATCCCATCTCAGTAATATAAGATCTCATATTGTCCAACAAGAGTGCCTTAGGATCTCCATAAATCAAGTAGCTTCTAGACTTGATTGAGTGCCAGAGGATTTTAGGGTTGGAGTAGCTATGATGTGGACTGGTTACAGTCCTTACTCCACATGGAAGAATCTATGTTCAGCAGGATAGTTTAGCATGAAATGATAAGTAACTAACAGCATTATAGGAATGACAACTCAAGGTAAGACAGTTTGCTGGTTATAGAGCAGTTGGCAATCTCAAACAAATTTTAAGCTTCCATAACCAGACGAATTACTTAACCAGAGACTTTTTAAAAGTCATTTCATAGCCTTTTTTTGTTATCTTTAACAAGTCATGACAGACGGCTATATTAACAGGCACTGGAAAATGGTCAGTGTCACCTCTGGCTTAAAAGAGGAGGAAAAGAGGATACAAGTGACCATAGACCAATTAGCTTCTTATCAGTACTAGACTAGCAGTTGATTAAGCATTTAGAAAAGAATTCATTGCTTTCCAGGAACCAGTAGGAATTTCTCTATAATAAATAATGTCAAACCAATCTAATCTGGCTACCCTATCAGAAAAGGAGATCAGACTGGTTTGGAATAATGGGCCAGCAAGATGAATTTCAAAGGACAGATACAAAGTCTTACACTGGTTAGGAAAAGTAAAAAGGCATGCATATGAAATGTGTGGGGGAGGGGGGATATGCTGGCTGAGGAATTGTGGAAGTTGAAGTCCACAAAGTGTAAAGTTGCCAAAGTTGAGAAACATTGCTATAGGAGAAAAGAGAAGAAAAAGCCTCAGGCACAGAACTGTTAGTTTTGGAGGTGACCCTGCATCTGATGTAATGTCTAGTTTTTGCCTCAAAATGAAAGATCTACAACAAGTGAAATACTAATATCCAATTGTTTATTATTCATGTGGCATTTCCATTTGCAAATTGTTTTTCAATAGTTAATATGCTCCCTGTCCCAAGCTGGAAGGATTGAACGGAAATAAATTTCAACAGAATAGCTGCAATGTGTAGGGAAAAATCCATCGCACTAAAGCAATTACAGCAGCATTTATTTATTTTTTATTTATTTATTTATTTATCTATCTATCTATTTATTTATTTATTTATTTATTTATTTATTTATTTATTTATTTATTTATTTAGCCACCCATCTCATAGGCATGATTCTGACAAGCTAGCAGTTAAAAACAGAATATAAAGATATTTTTTTTAAAAAAAAGCATCCAAATTTTAAAAAACAGAAACAACATAAAAATAACAGCAGCGAGAACACAAAGAAATGGGCTCCGCCCATACTATCAGGGCCCCAGGCTTGATAAAACAGCCAGATTTTCAGTATCTTGTAAAAGGCCAGCAGGGTGAGAAGGCAAATCTCATTACTTGGGGGAAATGAAGTTCCATAGGGTTATGGTTTTACAGCAGAAAAATCTCTCTTCCTGGGCAGGGCCAGTACGTGTGAAAAGGATTTAGGTTTTTAAAAAGACCACTAGCAAAGTACGGTATTACTCAGCAACAGATACTGTGGCTGAAAAGTTATTGAAATTCAAGGCTGCATCAAGATAATTCTAGTGTCCAGAACACAAATAATGAAGCTGATCTAGTTTGCCTTGGTCAGAATTCATCTTTAGCACTATGTCCAATACTGCTGAACTAGACAATGCCCAGGGAGCAATAATATTGATAAGCAATGTGGAGGTCATACTTTGTAATGAATAATTGAAATAAAACTTAGAAAAGAGGTGATTTAAGAACAATATATCTTCAGATGTTGTAATTTAAAGGGGTAGGCTCTGAAACAATGAAGACAAATGATAAAAGATCAGATTTAAGCAGAAAACCACTCTAACTTTCAACAGTGCAACATACTAGTATGTATCTTGGAAGGACACAAATCCTTCATCATGAAGAATACTGAAGGAGAGTCACCTGCTTGGACAATGATAAAGCAAAAATGGATCTTTAGGGATTATCCCAGTTTTAGTTTGTTCTCATCATATTGTTTTATAGTACTGTAAAGACTAAGAGTCCCTCGAAAGTCAATTTAAGGAGAAAATAGAAAAGCAGATGTACAAGTAATAACATCACTTCTGCTTTTAATTATGTGCAACTTCCCTGCTTTCCTCCATCTGCTAAAGAAAATATGGTACTTTTAACATTTAAATAATATGAGGCAATATTTCAAGGGAAGGAAGAGAAATCATGAATCACAGGGTAGTCTTATGAGGTAATGCAAACTAGAATCACTTCACACATTATATCCAGCCAGAAAGTTTGCAAAGCATTATTCATTAATGTGGGCAAGTTAAATAGACATCCAAATGGTTCTGAATATTTGGCTTTGGAATGTTGTTATGAATAGAATAACCATATTCCATTCATCTGAAAGAAGTTTGCTGGAAGAGTGATTCTTTTTTTTTCCACTGTTCCCAGCAACTAGCTACTAAACATTAGGCCACAGATGAAGGCTATTTTGTAAATCAGTGGGATGAAATGCAGGAAATATAGGCAGGACTAGAATCACAGTTCTGCATAGATATGAAACTTTCTAGATGTTTTTGAAAAAAGTTGGATTACCAATATTTGTTCCCGTTCTTTTACCCATATCCTGATTCAGAAATTAAGTAGGGGAATCATTTGTTGGTAACATTTTAAGGGAGAAAAAGAAAAAAAATTACCAATAAGAGTTCAATTGTAGAAGATTTAGAAAATTATGATAACTCTTCTAACAGCGGCTATTCAGAGTTGTTGATGACACTTAAATTATTGCATTGGGAATCTGTATTATGTATTCAGTCTTCTTGGCCCTTGTTTATTTCATTGGAAACAATCTTGAAAATCTTAATGGATGTAGATGAATTGTTTTGCAGTAAAATTAGTCTTCATGGAGATTTACAAAGATTGATAACACCATAGCCTTTGCCCACTGCTTTATTTGCAGTAAGGGGATGGAGATAAAAACAAAGTTAATCACAGATTCTTAGTTACAGACACAAAATTAGAATATAAGCGTTCATTGGGATTCTTCCTGGACAGCAATTCCTGGCAAAAAAATCCATGTCATAAGAAGGACAGAGTGTCCAGCTGAGAAGGTATTGATGTTTCTTTTAACCCCCACTAATCTTATTCATCAAAGTTTTCTATTAACAAACAAATAAATAAAAAAAATCTACCAGAATTCCTACCTTTGATTCTTGGAGAAACACAGTAGCCTAATGATTCATTTTTCTCTCGTATTCTCTACAAGTTAAAAACTACATTTTTTCTTTAATGAGGCTTAAGAAGACAAGTCAGTTCTACAGATATAAAGTGTGAGGGCAGCTGCAGTAATCTCTGATTAATCCCCCTTTATAGGTAACTCATGGTATGCATGCATGGTATAAAGGCAGCTGTAAGTGCACATGATTATACTTAATTCTCTCTTATAATTAGATGTATTAGTGTGTAGCTCAAGAATACAGTGCAAACATAGCAAATAAAAGATGTTTTTCTTTAACATGCATCCAACTCAGAATTACCTTTGAATCAGATGGAGCTATAGCAGCCTGATCCATCCGGGTTATGTGCCAGATATAATGAATTTCAATTCCCAGAATTCTAAGCCAGCTGTCCTAACATCTTCTAAGATAATATGTTTGTCATATTTTTCTAGTCCTTCATTTGTAGAGGAATAATTGTCATCAGTGCTGCTGCTAGTAGGCAACTAAACTCTGAATTTGTTTTACATATTTGTGACTTGTAGTTTTACTATTTGTTTTATGCCAAACTATTGCTTTGTTAGGCAAGTTTAATTAATTGACTAAAACTCATTGAATTAATCAACTATAACTTCTTGAATTAATTGATAACTCTTATAAAAACAAAACAAAAATCAAAGAATAAGTAGTACGCCCCTAATAATGCAACCAACATAGTCAAAGATACACAATAAATATTATGGGGAGGGTATTCATTCTTCCATAAAAATTGTCATTTTTTCCTAATTTAAAAAAAACATTCTTTTTATTAATTTCTGTTGTGAAATGAAGTAGGATAAAAGAACTGGGCAAAATATTAATAAAGAGAATTATTGGTAGTTTTATTTTTGTGTTTAATATCCTGATCATTCTAGGCAGTAACTCTTCCCCTACCCCACTTCAGTAATTTCATAAAATTAAAAACTGATTGCAAGATAAGGCATCCATTTTATCTTGATTGGCCCAGGCTGAGACAAATCTTGTCTCCAAGTATAATACATTCTTGGCATTGAAACTCCCAAAGGAATTAATTCAGTTGTCACTTCTAAAGATATCCTTCCATCCTTAATTTATCCTTTTCTTCAGCTTGTGACTATTATTTTGTCTTGAGTCCAGCTGCCAATGCAAAGCATAAGATACATGCACTCAATAATTTCACAATCCCTAGAGAAGCAAGATAACAGAACAACTCAGGTGGTCATGAATAACATTTGCTACAGTGGTAAAGAAGAAAAGAAGGGGCGTTTGGTGGTGTTCTGTGCATCCTTCCTGCATTCTCAATGTCCTTAAAGGTCATCTCAAGATAGGTTTTGATTTAGCTAAAATGCTATAACAGGTCCCTGGGTATTTTGAACCATTCCTCCGCCATTTAAAGTTATCTTATATAGTTCCCCTTTCTGTCTGTTTTTTCCAAAAAAAAAAATCTGTGTAACATGACAAACTTATTCTTTAGAGACAATGTTCATCATAGTTAGAATAATAGAATAGAATAATAACTTTATTGTCTCTTTGAATGTACACTAATTGGCATACATTAAAATGAAATTTCATTGCATGCAGCTCTCAAAGCGTTACCACCTCCAATATACACTACATAAATATGACAAAAATAAATAAATAAATACAGAATTATGTGGCTGCTTCATTGTATAACATGTGCATTCTATTTATAGAACATACTACATTGTACTTCTACAATAGTGGAAATTGATCAGTCCATACTATTAGATTCTGTAGAAACATATTGATGTAATTGTTACCTAGACTTTAACTAAATTCAGCCCTAGGCCTAAACTCCTACAAAGGCTAAAACACTGTATTACAATGTGAAGGTGTTGAGTGTGTAAGCATCTCCCCTTAATGGAAAGTTTACTTATATTAGAATAAAGGAAATTGTGACTCTTGCTTGGAAAAGAGAGAAAGAACAGAGAAGGATGATCTGGTGATTATTATAGTCAAGCTGTAGCCAAGGGTGATTTGAGTAGGAAATGGCACAAAATAGCCATACTGTGGTTGAAAGACTAGGGATGCAGAACACATAGCTTTACTGTACTGTGGAATGAATGCCTTCAGAGATGAATGCTAAAGCTATTTCTATACCTTTATACTGGATAAAGGCATTCTTATAACTTTTATGAGAAAGTATTCTTGAATCTGGTGCTTGCATGAAAGAAAAAAACAAATACGAACTTTATGTAGAAAATACTGTAACGTGGTGATAGGAATGCCTAAGTTATCTACAGCTAAAAGCTTCTACAGTGCTTTTATAATCCTCTGTCTTGAAATGAACATCCCTCTCATCACCTCACATCAAAGCTGGATGGCATCTTTTTTCTATCAACTCCCAGTGATATGACCTTTATAAGAAAGGGACTATATGACAGGAATCTTGAGAATCAGTGAGAAGTACACATGTTATATACACTTTTATTGTCAGCATTGTCTGTTTTTCATTGCACTTCAATGCACTCATGGAATCCCATTTTCTCGAATTTTCTAACAACAACAACTCATCTACTATTGCTATTATTTTTATTATTATGATAAATATTGATGAATTGCTAGAATTGGCACTAATCAGGCATCCCCTCTTCCTCCGTTCAGATTATAGAACTTGGTTGGGAAAGCAAAATCCTTGGTGCCTTTTGATTTAGCTGTCAGATTTCTCTACTCCTACTCAGAGTAGTGAGCCTTGGAAGAAGAACAAAAGACCTTCACTGTTGCCAGTTAAGATACTATAAATTTAAATAGCTTGAAGAAGTAGCATGCACTGAATTTAAAGGCACTCATAGGAGTTGAATTTGGCCCTGGTCCATTAGTTCCACCTCCCTGCATAGATGTTAAATCTAGGAGTGAGAGCGGTTTCATCTTCTCTTTAGATTTAAGGAGAGATGCATTTGCTGGAAAATTGGGCTTGGAGAAAGGCAGACTTGATAGCCCCTGACATAGATTACTGCTTTGATTCTCAACAAAACTGCCTAAACAAATAAATCTGGTAATCCATCTTCCCTTGTAAAGCTAATGACACAGAACAGCATGACTAGCATTTCATTTAAAAAAAATAATAACATTTTCAAGTGACCTCCTCATATTCACAAATAGTGTGCAGGTGTGTAGCTATGATCTTATAACATAGATCATGTTATAAGAGAGGGATAAATGACCTTTACAAATTGTGCATCAAATCATGAAGTGGGTGACTGATTAAAACAAATGAAAGGATTTAAAAGTTGAGCAAAAAGTAAGCATTGATGAAATGACCTCCAGCATCCCTTGGATTGGAGCCGGCTGAGAATTTAGTTATCTTTCCAGCTTCAGATTTGGCCTCTTAACTGTACCAATTTTATAGATAATATACCATGCTGGAAAATTGCACTGCGTATATTCTGAGTAAACAAATTTAAAGGCATAGTTTCTTAGAGCAGCTATATACAATGATAATATGACTGGGCAGACATATCACAGACTGCACTGTAAAACTAAATTAAGATGTCACCATACCTTTATTTAAATTATCTTTGCTATATTGATAATGTGTAAGGGTAGATTTCACAGTGTTAATTAATGATGAGGATAATGTGTGGAATAAATGTGTATGGTTGTATAAAACATGGCATTTCATTTGTGTCCTTTCAATATGTTTTTAGAGGAACAGGGAGATTTATTTATACGTTGTTGCCTGTTTATTGAGATCTATTTCTCTCCCTTCTGAGATGAACTGCATAACTTGTATACAAGGGTGCCATCTAATGGGAAAAAATGCAACCTGCTTGCTGTGAGGGAACAAATAGATGTTCGTGAAAGGAACAGAAAGAAGAAATTATATGTATGACTCCATAATTGTGTAGAGGTAGTCCTCAATTTAGAACCGTTTGTTTAGTGACCATTCAAAGTTACAACAGCATTGAAATAAGTGACTTATGACTGGTCCTCGCACTTATGACTGTTGCAGCATTCCGATGGTTATGTGATCAACATGAAGGATCTTCATTTGTAACCTTCCGAACCTGCTTCTGACAAGCAAAGTCAATAGGGAAAGCTGGGTTTGCTTAACGACCGCATGTTTCACTTAACTGCAGTGGTATGCTTAACAACCGTGGCAAAATAGGTCATAAAATCAGGTTTGACTCACTTAATAACTGTCTTGCTTAGCAGTGGAAATTCTGGCCTGAGTGGTGGTCCTAAGTCAAAGACTATCTGTATTTAAGTAAAAAATTGTAATTGTGAGAATCAACACAATAGGTTTGCACATATAAAGGTAAAAGGTAAAGGTTCCCCCGCACATGCGTGCTAGTCATTTCCGACTCTAGGGGGCGGTGCTCATCTCCGTTTCAAAGCCGAAGAGCCAGCATTTGTCCGAGGACGTCTCCGTGGTCATGTGGCCGGCATGACTAGACGCCAAAGGCGCACGGAACGCTGTTACCTTCCCACCGTAGTGGTCCCTATTTTTCTACTTGCATTTTTACGTGCTTTCGAACTGCTAGGTGGGCAGAAGCTGGGACGAGTAACAGGCGCTCACTCTGTTACGCGGCACTCGGGATTTGATCCACCAAACTGCCGACCTTCTGATCGACAAGCTCAGTGTCCTAACCCACTGAGCCACCGCGTCCCTAAGGTAAAGGTTCCCCCGCACATGTGTGCTAGTTGTTTCCGACTCTAGGGGCCGGTGCTCATCTCCGTTTCAAAGCCGAAGAGCCAGCGCTTGTCCGAGGACGTCTCCGTGGTCATGTGGCCGGCATGACTAGACGCCAAAGGCGCACGGAACGCTGTTACCTTCCCACCGTAGTGGTCCCTATTTTTCTACTTGCATTTTTACGTGCTTTCGAACTGCTAGGTTGGCAGAAGCTGGGACGAGTAACAGGCGCTCACTCTGTTACGCGGCACTCGGGATTCGACCCGCCAAACTGCCGACCTTCTGATCGACAAGCTCAGCGTCCTATAGCTATCCGCTAATATTTCATGCCTTTGAACTATGGTGCTGGAGAAGACTCCTGCGAGTCCCTTGGACTGCAAGACGATCAAACCGGTCAGTCCTAGAGGAGATCAACCCTGACTGCTCTTTAGAAGGCCAGATCCTGAAGCTAAAACTCAAATACTTTGGCCATCTAATGAGAAGGAAGGACTCACTGGAGAAGAGCCTAATGCTGGGAAAGGTTGAGGGCAAGAGAAGAATGGGACGACAGAGAATGAGGTGGCTGGATGGAGTCACTGAAGCAGTAGGTGTGAGCTTAAATGGACTCCAGAAGATGGTAGAGGACAGGAAGGCCTGGAGGAACGTTGTCCATAGGGTCGCGATGGGTCGGACATGACTTCGCAACTAACAACAACAACATTTCATGCATCAAAATAGAGACACATTCATATATGATTGATAATAGTATCCTTCTTGTACAAAAGATCATAACAGAGATGCTCTTTTGCATATGTGGACAGACACACACACACACACACTTGCTGTTTGGCTATTGTCCTTCAGCAAAAGATAATGGTTGTCCTCCTGAGATTCAGGAAAAAAAGGAAACCATCATTGCTTTCCCACAAAGTCTGTCATCTAAGGCTCGTTTATTCTATTCGTAGGGTGAATCTCATATGAAATTATGCAGCAAAGAAAAGAGAAGTTATAACAACTGAGTTAATACAATGAAATGTGCACTCCAATCTCCTAATTTGAAGAAATTTCTTGGGGAAATGCCCTCTGGTGGTCTTTTTGTATTTTAATGGCTCTGTTACAGAGACAAGCAATGAACTATAGTTGCTGTCCCAAGTAAGTAACAGACACTTATGAACAATACCCATACAGATTAAATGTAAGTGCTCTGAAAAGTAGAAATATGAAGGATGAAGTGTCCTTTAATGACTGTTGTAAGCATCTATTTTTCTGAAATTTAACAATAGAGAATAATGATTTATCTATTTTAATAAGAGTCATGATATATAAGATCAAAGCCTTGGCAGAGCCAGCATTCCATTCCCACAATGGCTATGTATGGCATCCTCTGTATTTTTTATTTCCTGGTTAAAAATGCCATGTTGATGTCTCTGCTCTATCCAGAAAGAAACAATCCTTTCCCCATCCATTTATCCATTCTTGCCAACAATCTAACATTCATACCTATGGGATTTTAACTGTCATAGTTTCCAGCTAATACAGTCAGCGATTACAAAGGTTAAAGTCCATCATAGCTAGATCAGAAAAATTCTTAAAGCCAATTGTCCTACCCCTGTCTCCATCAGATCCCTTCTCAAGCATCTTTTGCAAGCATTTCTTGGATCTACATGACATCATCTTTTCAGTCATGTCCTGTTTCTCTGCCAAATTTTACTTCTTTAATGCAAATTGGTTCATTAGTTTTTATTGCAATAATCAGAACAATGAGACTTAGAAGGTGGCACTGGAGACAGTTTTCTCCTAGAGCTTTTGCACCAAACTATTTTAATTGTACAGCTGAACAATCTGTTTCTTCTTGCTTCCTTATATGTGTTAATATAGCATGCTTGTGTGCAAAACAATAAACAAACTATAGGCATTAGATCATTTATGCTACTTAACATACATTTTCTTTGTATCTGCTATGACCGTAGTGGCGAACCTATGGCACGCATGCCACAAGTGGCACGCAGAGCCGTCTCTGTGGGCACGTGCGCCGTCGCCCCAGTCCTAGGCCTTCATCTGGGTTTTATAAAACCTTTTCACTTTAGGCCTCCACCGCCGTATGCAAAAAAAAAAGGTTCAATCAATCAATTGATTTCAACTTCTCATGGGAAAAAAAAAGATCTCACAAAGTTGGAATTGATTGATTGAACTTTTTAGTCCCACCCAATCTGCCATTACCACCGCAGCCATGCCCACCCAATGGGGCACACCCACCCAATGGGCCATGCCCACCCGGCACCCAATGATACATAAGTGGGGTTTGGGTTGCAGTTAGGGCACCCGGTCTCTAAAATGTGCGCCATCACTGTGCTATGCATTCCCAGATAGTCTCCTAATAAATATGCTCTGTGCTAGTATATCCTACAGGGATCCAGACAATAATATAATGTACATAAAACTATTTGTATAAATTAGTGCATACAATAAGAATACTACCCATTTCTGATTCTAAACCAAGTGGTTTTGGAATTAGAAAGAAAATGGAGAATTTTGTAAAGACACTTTAGGCTGTGATTTTGGAAAGGAAATAGAATTATTTAATTTATATTTAATTGGGAATTCTTTAATATGCACTCTTCCAAAGTATTTATCTCAGTTAGAGGTTTTTTTAAAAAAAAAGTAAAGAAAGGGTTTTTGAATGATTTCAATAAAGTTTCCCTTAAACTGAACTCATGGGAACCACAACAACATGAATACGTTCGTTTCTTGAAAATAATACTTGTTGTTTGTGTTGTTTTATATCCTACTTTTTCTTCAAGAACCTTGAGTATTTTCCTATTTTCCCCCTATTTTTCTCTGAGAAAGATTAGGCTGAAAGAAAATGCCAAACTCAAAGCTGTTCATTGTAACTGTATGTTCAGAGCCTGAAAAGTTTCCCATTCTGGTTACCTGGAGAGCGTTCATTTTATCAGTCAAAAGGACAAACACTCTCCTTTTAACACAAAAACAAGTTGACACAGAGATTTTGTGTTTCTGCCCAAGCCTGATGCTGAGATTTCTATAATCCAATCCACTTTCCCTTTCAATAATCTAATTAAAGATGCCTCTGGCTTTTGTATTTAACCAGATTTCAAGAGGTTGACATTCAATGCCCTTCAGTGGCTGAGGATAAATTTGAACCTGAATCATCCCAGTGATAGTCTAACCACTGCAACACACTGGTTGTTGAAACTAACCAATGAAGGAACTAGAGAATTGTTTTTCCACTGCTTTTTTCTGCATTTTTTTCTCTTTACTTCCCAGTCTATTCTATAGTCCTAAATTTTATAGAAGCATATAATTGGAAGCAACATCATAGGTAAGGAAGGATATACACCAGAAGTCAGCATTTTAACAAGAAAAAAGTTAAGCAAATGATTGGTCCATTAGTGGGGGAAAGTGGCAAGAAGGTGACAAGCAACAGGGAGAAAGCAGAACTATTTAACTCGTTTTTTGCATCTGTCTTTACACAAAGGGAAAAAACAGTCCAACCTACCCAAACCAGTGCCATAAAAAACAGAATAGAAACGCAAGTTAAGATAGGCAAGAAAATGGTAAGTGAGCACCTGTCCAGCCTAGACGAGTTCAAATCACCAGGACCAGACGGATTACACCCCAAGGTTCTCAAGGAACTGGCAGACGTGATCTCAGAACCACTGAACTATATTTTTCAAAGATCCCGGAGCACTGGGGAACTACCAGAGGACTGGAAGAGAGCTGATGTAGTTCCCATCTTCAAAAAAGGGGAAAAAATAGATCCAGGAAACTACAGACCTATTAGCCTGACCTCAATACCTGGGAAGATTCTGGAAAAGATAATCAAACAACAAATCAGCGAACACCTTGATGCAAACAAAGTCATCACTAAAAGTCAACATGGGTTTGTCAAAAACAGATCATGCCAGACAAATCTTATTACATTCTTTGACCAAGTGACAAAATTAGTGGACCAGAGGAATGCTGTAGATATAATTTACTTGGACTTCAGTAAGGCATTTGATCAAGTAGATCACAACCTACTACTTGATAAGATAGAAAAATGTGGGTTAGATAGCATCACCACCAGATAGATTCGTAGCTGGCTGACAGGCTGTACTCAGCGTGTGGTCCTCAATGGAACCACATCTACATGGAAGGAAGTGTGTAGTGGTGTGCCCCAGGGCTCTGTTCTGGGCCCAGTGCTCTTCAATATCTTCATTAATGATTTGGATGAGGGGATAGATGGGGAACTCATCAAATTTGCAGACGACACCAAGCTGGCAGGAATAGCCAATACTCCAGAAGATAGGCTTAAGATACAGAAGGATCTGGACAGACTCGAACACTGGGCACTATCTAACAAAATGAAATTCAATGGTGAAAAAAGTAAGGTTCTACATTTAGGCAGGAAAAATCAAATGCATAGGTATAGTATAGGTGGTACCTTGCTCAATAGTAGTAACTGTGCTGGGACTAAAAAGTTCCATTTAGCTTATGAGTAGATTTTAGTGGGATATTGTTATTGGTACTTTGTTTGTAGTTATGTTAAAGGGGAGTTAAAGCACATTATGAATTTGGTTAATTGTATATTATGCATAATTTTTATTTAGAATATGATTATTGTAACTATAATCCTGTATTTAGCTCTGTGAAGTAGGGGGGGGAAGTGGGGGGGTTTGGGGTGGGAGGGATTTGGGGATATATTGTAAAATTCTGTTTTTGTAAAACTCTTTAATAAAAAAAATAGTAGTAACTGTGAGAGGGATCTCGGAGTCTTAGTAGACAATCACTTCAATATGAGCCAGCAGTGTGCTGCAGCTGCCAAAAAAGCCAACACAGTGCTAGGCTGCATTAACAGAGGGATAGAATCAAGATCGCGTGAAGTACTAATACCACTTTACAATGCTTTGGTAAGGCCACACCTGGAATACTGCATCCAGTTTTGGTCACCACGATGTAAAAAAGATGTCGAGACTCTAGAAAGGGTACAGAGAAGAGCAACCAAGATGATTAGGGGGATGGAGGCTAAAACATATAGGGAACGGTTGCTGGAATTGGGTATGTGTAGTTTAATGAAGAGAAGGGTGAGGGGTGACATGATAGCAGTGTTCCAATATCTCAGGGGCTACCACAAAGAAGAGGGAGTCAAGCTATTCTCCAAAGCACCTGAAAGCAGGACAAGAAGCAATGGATGGAAACTAGTCAAGGAGAGAAGCAACCTAGAACTAAGGAGAAACTTCCTGACAGTTAGAACAATTAACCAGTGGAACAACCTGCCTCCAGAGGTGGTGAATGCTCCAACACTGGAGGTTTTTAAGAAGAGACTGGACAGCCATTTGCCTGAAATGGTATAGGGTTTCCTGCCTGAGCAGGGGGTTGGACTAGATGACCTCCAAGGTCCCTTCCAACTTTATATTATTATTATTATTATTATTATTATTATTATTATTATTATTATTATTATTATTATTATTATTATTATTATTATTATTATTATTATTATTATTATTATTATTATTATTATTATTTCTTATTCTTGGTACCTGCTTCTAATATTGCAATTTCTGGTGTGGTTTCAGTGATTTTTGTCTCCAAAGCTCACAAGATTTCACACAAAGTTCTCAACTTATCTTGAGCTCAATTTAAAATATTCTCTTGTCACTTATTGATCATCCTGTGGAAGTTCTTGTGACGTGTGTGAAACAGCATAATGAGTCATCAGAGGACACAAGGATGCTGTTTGTGTTGCTGGCAGGTGCCCTGTTGTTGACCCTTGATAGACAGTATACAGAGGAACAGAGTTTAGACAGAGAAGGCACACTTGTACGTCTTTCCAGCTTCCCTCAATAGGAACAATGAAGCTGAGAAATCAGCTTCTTGCAATAGGCAGCACTAAGCAAAAGTGCTTCAGATTTTCACATTTTTATATGTATCCATTTGAATTCAATGCACTGAGAGAGACCTGAAGTTAATCCTCCATATCACTAACCAAAATTTATGGAACAAGCCGCATGCATACTGTACTATTGTATTTTTGTAGAAAATTTTGCCACATATTCTATTTTTACCAACAATTCCCCCAGTGCTTCAACTATATTATTTTTCACCAATACATTATTTTGGGGTTATTTTCCATAAGTGGCAATTTTTCTGTACAGATATTGATTGGATACTTACAATGCAATGATCGAAGAATTGCAAATGTTGAGTAATCATTGAACTTCAATGTGTTTTTCAGTTTAGAAATGTTTGCAATACAAAAATGCTCAAAGAACCCTAACAGCTGGGGCATGCCAATCCTTATTCATGTTGTCTACTGTCACAAGTACAAAATTATCAAAGATGAATTAAAAGGTGAAGCAGAAGACTTTCTTTGCTATCCCTATTTCCATTCTGCCTGTCCACATGTTGACAGGCAGAACAAGAAACAGATTGCATTGTGGCATAGATATCAAGGGAAGACGTGACATGTTTGAATACACCCCCTGAGGCTATTCATTCCTCATATCTGTCATACATGATCAAATGTTGCCTTACTAAATGGCTATCCTCCAGATGTGATGGAACTACAATATCCATCATCCCCAGACAGCAGTAGACAATTGAAAAGAACCATGTTGAGAAAGGCTGCTATGGAGGCAGAAAAAATTTCAATATGTGATTTGAATTCTCTCTCTCTCTCTCTCTCTCACACACACACACACACACACACGCCTGTCTGTCTGTCTGTCTGTCTGTCTGTCTGTCTGTCTGTCTGTCTGTCTATCTATCTATCTATCTATCTATCTATCTATCTATCTATCTATCTATCTATCTACTGCTTTTACTAGAATTGGGAAATTGTATCCACAAGATATGGTGTTATTTTAGTTAAAGTACCGGTAATTAATAGTACCCTGTGTTTGTTAGACAAAACCTTTATACTGAATAATGTCTCTGATGTCTACTGACTGAGGTCTTTGCTATTCCACTCTGCTTCTTATTGACATTCCAGAGAGATCTGATTGGTGAAACAAGACAACAGACTAGACTGCTCTTTGGTCTAATCCATCAAAATTCTTCTAAGATTTTTCCCCCTGCACTGTATAGAACTTATTCCACTTGCCGGCTCCATCATTCCCAAATGAATTAATAGCAGCAACAGAAAAAGTTATACACTCATTCAGTAACATGCCAGCCAGGAACTGTCTCTGTCTCCAGGTATATCCCGTATGTCTGTTAAAACAGCTAATTAATTTAAATCCTTGTCTTTTTAAGTTCAGAAAAGAAAAAAAATATAGAAATGGCTTGTGCCATAGTGTCTTTGGCCAGTGTCCTTGACTTTAAATCTACCCTTTCTATTCCTCAGCAGAAACATTTTTTGAAATGTATTCATTGTTTCTACTTGTTTCTAATCTCTTGCATCTTTAAAATGTATTATTATGATTCAAAATTAAAGAAAATTTAGAACTCAACATTTCATCTATTCACTGCATTTGTAAAACCAATGTTTATGGGGTACAAAAAGAGAGGACCCTGGATTATTACTTCAACCATTAAATACAGACTAAAAACATATCACTGCTCTACGATCAAAATGAAAATATAAAGGGCAGCCTGGATTCATCTTTGAAATAATTAACATTCTATCACTCTAACTCTGCATATGAAGTCAAGACTGATCAGTCTAGGGAGCAACTATTTTTGTTCACAAAGAATACACAAGTATTTTATTATTTAGCATAATTTACCATATATTCCTTGCCTGCTGAACCTTTTGGCAAGCCAGCATCAGCAGAGAACCTATATTATCAACTGTAATCAGCACGAGATTTAGTGTGAGATAACATTTTAAACCTTTCACAATTACAGTTCCCCAGAATAACGGCATTCTGGGACATGAAATTTGAATCTCACAAATTAACCCAAGCACTCATGGCAGTTCTCAGGACTATGGTGGGCCGTGCTACAATACTTGTGGCTCCTTCATACAATCTCATGACGCCATCTTGAAAATTGGTGCCCCCAAAGTGTATCTTTCATTGCACCTGAAAAATGTGATTGGTAGAGAAGCTGCACATACATGAGTTTGCCAAGCTCTACTAAAATACCCTAAAGTATCTGATACTCTGCAGTGACATAAGCAGCCTTATTCACAAAAAACACCCTTCAAAGAATGAGGTATTTAACCTTGAACTCCAACAGCCATGTATGGTGAAGATTCATGGACTTTTTAAAACAACTGTAAACTATTGGCTTTTTTGGCTATACAAGTAGTCCTTGACTTACAACAATTCATTTAGTGACTGTTCAAAGTTACTGAGAAAAGTGATTTATGACAGTTTTTCACACTTACTACCATTACACCCCTCCGCATGGTCACGTGATCAAAATTTGGACCCTTGACAACTGGCATGTATTATGATGGTTGCAATGTCCCAGGATCATTGCAACCTTTTGACAAGCTAAGTCAATGGGGGAGCCAGATTCAATTAACAACCATGTTACTAATTTGCAGTGATTGACTTAACTGTGGCAAGGAAGGTCATAAAATGGGCAAAAAACATTTAACTCTTTTACTTAGCAATGGAAATTTTGGGCTCACCTGTATTACTTATTTAGCCTTAGACTAGAAAAAAAATCAGCCCAGTAGGAATAATGATGATGATGATGATGATGATGATGATGATGATGATGATGATGATAAAACGGACCTAAGATGTCATCTAGTCCAACCCCCTGCTCAAGCAGGAAACCCTATACAATTTCAGACAAATGGCTGTCCAGTTTCTTCTTAAAAACTTCCAGTGTTGGAGCATTCACAGCTTCTGGAGGCAGGTTGTTCCACTGATTAACTGTTCTAATTGTCAGGAAATTTCTCCTTAGTTCTAGGTTGCTTCTCTCTTTGGTTAGTTTCCATCCATTGCTTCTTGTCCTGCCTTTTACTGGAAATACCTATTAAAAACCTTTGCTAAATGAAACTACCTCTGAAGGCAAGTAGTTTGATTAATTAGTGTATGTATCTAACCCCGTTTTCTAGCTGCTATCCTTGCTTCAGAAACAGGAAGTGAACACTGTATTGTGTTTTTTATAATACCAAATGTCCATTTGTAACACCAACAATATATTCTATCTTTTATTCTATATTTCAGCACATTTGCCTGATGCAGCTACACAGACTTACATCCTTGATCAAATTAGTACCAACAGAAGGTGGAACTAAATCTAATCTCCACTTCCTAAAACTATTTTTAAAACCATTAGCAGTTTTCTGGCAGTGATTTAAGAATGGAGTTTTAGCAGCAAAACAAGATTAGGACTCATCTGTACAGTAATTACTCTTCTATGCATCTCTATAAAGATTACTTTCTACGCATACACTTTCTTTACTGGATTCTCACTAAACAATATGCTATTATATTTTTAACTTTGTTCTTCTGTGTTGATATATTGAATAAATTTTGAGCCAACAATTTGACTCCTAAACCAACAGCCAATCCAAGAAGATCCTTTAGAGTTCAATCCAGCTGATTAATGGAAACACAGACTAGCATCACATGACCTGCAGTAACAGGGATTATTTGAAATCATTTGAAATGATTTATTTCAACAGATTGTATAAATCAGTCACTATATCAGACAGTTTATGCCAGGGGTCTTCAAATGTGGCCCTTTTATGACTGGTGGACCTCAACTCCCAGAATTCCTCAGCCAGCACGCTGTAGCAATGGATTGAACCCAACTAATTGCAGCTAGCTAAGCAAACCAGGATGTAATATAACATGTGAAGCAGAACATACAGAAAAACCACTGCAACTATCTCCCACGCTACCTTGCTGAGGAGGGCACATTTCATTCTCAGAATATAAGTCACAGTGTCCGTAAATTATTTATGCAGAAAGTTTTAATTTATATTGGGATTGTATAGGCGGAAGAGTGGCAGAAGCTGGGGGCAGAGTTAAAAGAGGGATCAGTCTAAAACCCCTATATAGCCACAAGCAGACTAAATTCAAACCCAGACACCCTGAATTTGGTGGACCCTTATCTAACTCCAAGCAGATGCTAACCATCAGTTAAGAAGATTCCTGTGCTGGCTGTTTAGCAATAAATCGGTTTAATTGGACCTTTATGTGTTGATTAGATCTTTTGCACCTGCTAGATTGAGGGGGAAGGAATATTTCTTTTAAGAAACCCTTGTGAGGCTACCAAGTAGACAGGACTAAACCAGAAGTGACAAATACCATTCTTTCTCTAAGATTATCTCAGGGACTTGGGAGAGTCCTGCAATAAACTGACTGATTAGAAAGTCCTGCAATAGAGTAACTGATTACTTACAGAAATAATCTGGTCACAGACTGCCCATGTTTCTTCAGTCATAATTGAACAGGGTGATGTGTGTGGAAATGGGATGGAGTAGATATAAACAGAGCACATTAATATCCAGCACATCAAGAAAAAAAGTACTTCAGAATGCACAAAGGAACATTATGAACCAGAAAAGCTTTCAGGAACATGTTTATAGATCTCTTTCTATATAGTCTTTTATATAAATAATTCAGACATGGTTTGCTTTGATGGAAGGGGGGGTAGTTTTTTTTTCCTGTTGAATGACTCAGTGTAATTAGCATCAGAAATACAGCACAGTTTCTAAACTTGAATAACAGTGACACAGTATCCCTTTCAATTTTACAGAATCTGAGAGAGCACAATGATCTGCTGTTACATATTAGAAACCCATTTATTTCTTCAGAACTTGGTCACTTGTTTCTGTAGAAGTCCAGATTTGTGTTGTTGGAGGGTCTATAAAAATAACGAAAGTGAAAATAAGTCTGTTTATTCCAATAAGATAAAAGAGTTAGTTTCAAGCTGTGCTGGCAATTGTTCCATCATTGCCTACCAGAGACCCTGGTTTTAGGCTATGACTTCATGGAAGCATCTTGCCAATGCCTTGCCAGCAGCATCTTGATCATGAGTCCATCCCACTGTTGTGCCAGTTGCCATGCAATCATCAGAACTAATTTGCAGCTTTCAGTGTTCTTCACCTGCTCCTCTGCCGGCTGAAGGAAAGCAGGTCTTAATGCTTTCTTACTTCCCAGCTACGGACGTCTGAAGGTTGCAACGGTGATGAAAGTCAGTCTTTGGCAATGGCAAACAGCGGGTGACTTTAACCTCAGCATCCAGACTGAACAACATTTCCACCAGAACGCTTTGTCACTGACAATGTGGTGAATATCTAAAAAAAGACAAAAGAGAGAAAACACAAGATATGGATATTGTTTAGAAAAGCTTTTCTGGATATGGAAGGTTATGTTGATTTGCTCATTTCTTAACATGCAGTTCTCCATGGATGTCTGGCCTTCTACATCCACAAATAACTAGTCTGACTTTGAGATTGTTTTTAAATAGCCAAAGCAGCATACGGAACTGAGATTTTATTATGAGAACTTCTTAATAATCCTCATGTATGCAATACATTGATCTATTCTTCACATTGTAAGTACTGTTTAAAAAGGCTAATGAGACTTACTTATTATCAAGTCATATTTAATATATCTTGCGTGGATGACCTTTTCATGTATGAATCAGGCATTGGGGCTTGTAAACCATGGCTTGTGACTTACCACTTTGTGGAAGTCAGTCAAAACAACCCATGGCTTAGTGCAATACTTTAATAATTGAACATTGTCACTATACTATAATATGCTCTTGACCTGATTTTAATTTTTTGACCAGATAATGGGTAGGTAATACTGTAAATCATTAGGAAGAAATGATCTGGCTCTTATTTTTAAAAGTTAGACGAGAAAGGAAAGTGGCTGAGACTGTATTGTGCCATCTCCACAGAAATAACTGGCTGCAGATTATTTATTCTGTAGAGGAATGGGTTACCTACTTAACTTTGCACTGAAATTAGAGAAAGTGAGTCCCCTGGTCTTAAAGGCTTTTGCTGGCTGAGAATCAGTCCAATATATCTCATAAAAATTTTTTGGAAGATTACAATTTATCAAAGGTAAGCTTCACACAATGAGTCTTTAATATGCCATATACAAATATTCAGGTGGACAAAATCAGCAAGGGCTGAGCAGTGTTTCCATTTCTAAAAATATAAACATTGGCTAAGAAATATTTTCAAGAGACCAAAGTAGAAGCATGCCTACATTGGTACAAATGGGATGTGATTAATTGGTGATATGGGAGGAAATGTGGGACAACTTCATGCTCATAGGATCTAATCTGTCAATCTGAAAAGACATTCAGGCAATCCCAAAAATAGAGGCAATACCTATTTCATAGAAGAATATGGTTCTTGAATTTCAGTGGCAAAGAATATGCTTTATGTGCAGAAAGTCCCAGATTCCATCATTCCCAAGTAGAGTTGGGAAAACCTCTACCTGATGGAAATCACTGCCAGTTCATATGGAACATGTGAGGCCATGCTAAGCCTCTTTCAAGATGAACTTGAGTTTGGTGGCTGCATAAAGAAGCCCATGTTGCCTTCTTGGTAATGATGTGGCAGTGGCTGCTATTGCATTTCTCCTGGTTTGTTTTGTTTTGTTTGGTTGTTTACGTCCCCACTTAGCTTACAGCCTTAGCAACTTTAAGGTAGCTGGACTTCAACAACGGAAGAAATCCCCAGCCAGGAAGTTATGTCTAGGCATCTTAAAGTTGCTAAGTCAAGAAACACTGCCCTATGGTTTCCCATCCAAGTACTAATCCTATTAAGACAAATAAGATGGCAGTTCCTGGTGGGTTTTTTTTAAAATCTAGGTTTAGAAGCTAAGCAGGGGTAGCTGGATGAGTGTATGTAAGATTATGAATTTTATGAGGCTCAGCTTGTATGAAACATGTTCCTTGCATCATTTTTATTTGCACTTCCTTCAGCTATTACATTTTTTAAAGAGATGTAGAAGACTACAATATATTGTCTGAAGGATCATCAGGCACGGATCTGAAGCTGTGGCAGAACTTGAATCTATAGTCCCAAGGGGTGGAATGAGATTGAGGGCAGCCCTGGATCAGAAGAAAACTGTGAACAAAAATGTCACATGAACACATCGGACTAAGGCAAATGGCCCCTGATATCTATGAAAATATGTGGATTAGATTTACTCAGCAGTCTGAGCAGCTATAGTTTTTCACACAGCTTTAAATGTGTTTAGGATGCTTTTTCAATCCTAAACTCAGATAAATTGATGAGGAAATAACAAATATAGTGAGTTGGTTGTCTTCAGTGATTTCCTGGGCAACTGCTTGCTTTGCTACCACCAGGACATCTAAATACAGATAGGAGATTGACAGGAAATCAGATATAATTCAGTCTAACAGGTTCAAAGCAAAGCAATTAGCTGGCATCAAAGCCACCTTTTGGAGAAAATAAATAGGAACAGGATACAGCATCTGCATATCTTAGCCATGCAAATAAGTTTAGTGCACCTGAAAATAGTAAGGATAAGTTTCAGCCTCTTCCCATCTCTGGCTTTGAACAGTATTATTAGTAGTCGCTGGCTTTTAAATATAGCAAATTATTTATCTTTGCTTAAATCCAAATTAATTATTGCAGTATATTGATTTCTATGAAATATTTATTCTCATTTTTGAATAGTATTAAAAGATCTTTAGCAATGCTAGTGCCAAAAGTTCTCTTAAGTGTAATAATTACATTCTAATTTATGTGAATGCAAAATGAAGTGTTTTGCAAAATTTCCTACCTAAAATTATGCACATCTTTAAATTCTAGATTTACAGATCTGTTAGGAGGAGGGAGAGCAGGAAAGACAATAGATTCATTCTCTTTTGTTTTCTTTTAGACTCACATATAATTTCAACCCATTTTTACTACTTTAACCTGTAATTTTCCAAAAATACAACTAATATTTCCATTTTAATGTTGAGAGAAATCATCCAGGTGATTCTCTCTTCTGTGCCATTGGCACAGACATTCTGCTTTTAAGGTTTTTTTCTGGATTTCTCTTTTTTTCTTCTTTTGAAGAAAAGAATTTATTATTTTTTTCAGTTCAAACTTTTAAGATGTTTCAATGGGAAACAAAATAATGACCCTGGGTTACACTGTCTGCTTTCTTCTTTTAACCTACTGTGAGTATATCAGTGATACAATCAGGTGAGTCTAGCTATGATGTATGACAACAAGAATAAAAACAGAAATAAGTTCATGCTGTGGTTTCTTGGCACTCAGTCTTAGGTTTCATAGCAAGTCTAAAACAGATTAATCAATTAATTTACAGTAAATACATTTTTTTTCCTGAACTTAGGTATACCAAATATAAAAGTAACACCCATCATACCTAATTATAATCATATTGTCCTTCTAGCAACAATATAAAAGTATTGCTGCTAGGAGCCATACTACAGTAGCACTCTGCCTTTTTCCAATTTCTCTACAGATAAAGGTAAAGGTCATGTCCAACTCTAGGGGGCGATCCTCATCTCTGTTTCTTAGCCAAGGGAGCCAGTGTTGTTCAAAGGCCCTTTCCATGGTCATATGGCCAACATGATTATAGGCCAAGGCGCACGGGATGCTGTTGCCTGCCCACCAAAATGATACCTATTTATCTAATTGCATTTGCAAGCTTTCAGGCTGCTGGGCTTGCAGAAGCTGGGGCAAGTAATGGGAACACTCAAATCTCGAATAGCCTGGGTTTTCTTGACAGTTCTAACTAGGTATGACACATTTAGACTGCAGTTTCAGAGATTCACAGAAGAATTCACAATTCAGTATTGCAGGCGGTCTCATGCTGGCATGAAACTTTGAATTTAAATGTGAAGCATTTTTGTTAAGCCCTGAAAATCTAAACCCAAGAATTTTTTTAGCTGAGTATCAAACTGATTTGACAGAAACTCTGCAGGGGTTTAGATAGGAGACTTTCCAAGACTTCTTTTGGGACACAAGGAATTAAACCCAAGAGCTTTTACAGGGAAAACATTAGTTCTGTTATTGAATTCTTAGGTTTCTATTCCACACTTTCTCCAAGATCTTAAAGCAAGTTACAGGGGGATTGCCCTTCATTTTCACTGGCCCCAGTCAGGTTCAAAGACTAAGAGCAGACTTGAACCTCAAACTTACAGGCCCAATACCTCAATTGCTCCTCCACACTGTCTATCACTTTTCCCATCCCAGGACAGCCAACTAATTATAGCAAAAGAGAAGAAAAAAGTATTTATCAAAATTGCTCCCCAAAATAAGAAAATTTCTATGAAAACATAAGCTTTTTGCCAACCCACACCAGATACCCACCTCTGCACAGACTGGATGGATTCCTATTGTGCTGTCCAACTGTTCTTTTGTCATTCCACATTTCATGGCTGCTGCAAATCCTTGAGTAATTTCTCCAGCATTGGGACCAAGGACATGGAAACCAATAACTCGATTCTAGATAATGAGAGCAGCAAAAAGGACTTAACTCAGCTAATTATTTTGTCCACCATTGTCTAAAGATTGCTCATTCCTAAGAGTACTGTCATTGGACTTCTTCTGTTCCATATATTCTAGCTGGAAAATTGCACAAAGGATATATTTTAATTCAACTAGGAAGTTTTCTAAGTTACCAAAAATGATGCAGCAAATGACAACAGGCCATTCTTATCCTAAATATAAAGCCAGCAAGTAATTATCAGTTGCAACAGATGGAAACTAATCAAGGAGAGAAGCAACCTACAACTAGGGAGAAATTTCCTGACAGTTACAACAATTACTCAGTGGAACAACCTGCCTCTAGAAGCTGTGAATGCTCCAACACTAGAAGTTTTTAAGAAGAGACTGGACAGCCATTTGTCCGAAATGATATAGGGTTTCCTGCCTGAGCAGAGGGTTGGACTAGATGACCTCCAAGTCCCTTCAAACATTATTATTATTATTATTATTATTATTATTATTATTATTATTATTATTATTATTATTATTATTATTATTATTAATTATTATTATTATTATTATTATTATTATTAATAATAATAATAATAATAATAATAATAATAAAACTTTTATTCATAAAACATGAAACAGTCAACTGAACACTCAAATTGACTGGCACTAAAGGTTGGCACAGGCTGCTGCCAACATCCTAGGTATCAACCAGGTATCTCCTTAAAATGTAAGATGCTCCAAGTAGCGCAGTTTTTTGTAGCTTTGCTGGAGTTATTGCAGGAAGCTGCAATTTCTTCATATTATTATTATTATTCACACAGTCAGCCAGATGTTCAGACTGGATTTGGCATTTTTGTCTACTTATCAAGTCTGGGATAGGCAGATGTGGATGTTTGATTACAGATGGAAGCAGTTCCTAGTAACGCTGCCTTTTGCAATTGACTAATGGTGAATTTGTCAATGCCAATGGTGTTCCTGTGGTGCTCCAGTTGTTTTGGGATTGCACCCAAGGTGGCTATTACTATTGGTACTACCCTTGCTTGCCTTTGCCACAGTCTTTCTATTTCTATTTGTAGGTCTTTGTATTTTGTTATCTTTTCCAGTTTTTTCTCGTCTATTCTGCTGTCTCCAGGCACTGCCATGTCCACTATCCAGACTTTTTTGTCTTTCTTATCGACAATTGTTAAGTCCGGAGTGTAATGTTGCAGGTGATTATTATTATTATTATTGATCATCGCACAGTCAGCCAGATGTTCAGACTGGATTTAGCATTTTTGTCTACCTATCGAGTCCTTACCAAGGACCTGGGATAGGCAGATGTGGATGTTTGATGGTATTATAGATATTGTCGCAGGTTAGAAGCAGTTCCTAGTAAGGCCGCCTTTTGCAATTGACTAATGGCGAATTTGTTAATGCCAGTGGTGTTCAAGTGGTGCTCCAGTTGTTTTGGGATTGCACCCAAGGCGCCTATTACTATTGGTACTACCCTTGCTTGCCTTTGCCACAGTCTTTTTTATATTATGATTATGATTAGCTCTGATTCTCTGGTCAAGTTTCAACTCCTTACTCCTACTGTATACAGTTCATTTTTTTTCTGGCACAACTCATGCTTGTCCTGGCCTGATACAGTATAAGTAGTGTATTGTTGGTTGTTAATCTGGGGAAAAAACTATGGACTATATGTCATGGAAGACATAATTTTTCTGGCTACTTTGTTTTTCCTGAAACACTGAAGAAAAGTGACATAATAGAGACATGCTACATAATTATATCAAAATCTAATAATTTCTGAGCAATTAGGATCTTACAATTCCTATAATTAAAATATCATATATTCTAATATTTCAGAAAAATGTCCTGGAATAAATGGGTAATTTTGAATGGCTGGGTTTTTATTGCCAACTGCTGCATTTTGACAGTAGCATCAGAGAAGGGGCATTTAGCAGGACTGAGTAAATGGTTCATACTACTTGTTGCAGACCTGAAACTTTCAAGTCATCACTTTCAATTTAGGAGTAAAATTTTTGATAAACTGCAAATGAGGAGTAGCTGATTTAGATTAGTAAATATATATCCAAATTAACTGCAGTGGAAACTGTGAGAAGGATTCACAGAGACTAAGGCCCACTTGCCCTAACACAAACAGCCTTTGAGACTCAGGATACAATAGTTTTTCCAAGGTATTTTGGGTTTCAGCTGTTGTTATACTTTGAAAATTAAAACATTCACAGCTATTAACTAAATACTGAGCAAAGCTAAAGAGGGGTACTATTTAATGGTTGCAAAGCCTAGCCAAGGTGTTATTATACAATGACTCTATAATTTAGAAGTTGATTTGCAGGTGGATTTTAACCAGCTAATACTTTCAAGGTATCATTGATGCCTGCCAAATGAAAGCAGTTTCATCCTCAGCTCCAGATAGCTCCAATTTAAGGATCTGAAGATGACACAGATTCAATTAGAATCGCAGGTGTACTTTAGAGAGAGAAAAAAGCAATCAGGTGGTGAGTCACAATGCGTACAAAATGAATATTAACATTCCTTCTCCTTCTGCAAAATGCCAATCATTTTGCAGAAAAAAAGCAAAGGGTTCATGGCGCACTGAAATTACCCTATCTGCAAGATTGCAAATAACTTTTGCATAGCATTTGTTGTTGTCCCTGGATGGGACTGTCCACTCCAGTGGCCAGAAGTAACTGTGGTAAACCTGAAAAAGGAAAGAAATGATATATAAATACCTATGCTGACTTTCAGCCAATTTTCAAGCTCATGTCAGCACCCTTCTACATTTCATTTAACAAGAATTTCATTTAACAAGATTTACTGGAAAAGAACAGGAACAAAATTACAGACATTTCAGCAACTGGATTGCTTTTATTTTTTTTAAAAAAATCCAGCTTAGTTAAGGCAGAGACAGTTCCATTTCTTAACTAATGGCCTTTCTCTAAATCAGTATTTCTCAACCTTAGCAACTTAAAGATGACTGGACTTCAACTCCCAGAATTCCCCAGCCCAGCTTCTTCCAAGCAGAATTCTTTTATTGTTCCATAGACAAAATAGACAAAATCTTGCCAAACTGAGCACTCTACTATTTACATCTACCATATACTCCATGAACTATTAGGGAGGGGCTATCTTCATTCTCTCTCGCACATAAAATCTGAATTGTCATCTACTTCTCTGGAAAGCACCCCTCCTTCATAGGAATCCACCTCCTCACTACATTCCATCACTACTCTAAATGGTAAGGAAGCTGTTCCCTTAGCTGATAAGTGACGAACATCCAGATGCTCTATCTTAGGCTCCTGACACACCATTAATTCCAATGTAAACTTACATGAACATTAATTTAATTTAATTTAATTTATTAATATTTCTATACCGCCCTTCTCCCGAAGGACTCAGGGCGGTGTACAGGGCAAGAATAAAACAAGAGTTACAAAAATTAAAAAATAATTAAATACATGCCCATAAAAACAATTGATACATTAATAAAAACCCCAATAAAATGATAATAAAAAACCCCACCAATCCCCCCTCAGGCCAGGCCGGCTTGTTCGAACATGTATGTTTTCAGATCGCGGCAAAAGGAGCGGAGATCGGGCGCCGTCCGGAGCTCAACCGGTAACTGGTTCCATAGCTCCGGGGCACCCACAGAGAAAGATCTCCCCCTGGGGGCCACCAATCTACATTCTCTGAATTAGCCTTCCCTAACCTGGTTGCCATCCAAATATACTGAACAACAATACCCAATATCTCCAGCTAGCATGGCTTTGTTGAATACAGGGGATTACATCAAACAAAGCAGAAGCATCCTGGGCTGATGGCCCTGAAAGAGGCTGTAACTGGACAAGTATGGAGGGGGGGAGGGAATTCGGACAGGGAGATGCTGTAACATCCCAATGGTGATGGACATGGGAAAATGTAATGAAATATGTGGGACAGGGCACTCATGGGTACTATGCCAAAGGTATATTTTTTTCTTGTGGCACATTCCAGGCCTTTGAGCTCATTCCCAGGCCCCAATGGCAAACCTTTTAGACCTGGGTTGTTGGCTGCTACTGCTGAATACCAGGTCATTTGTAATAAAGCCAGTAAGACTTGATCATGGATGAGGAAGCTGACCTGACATGTATCATGGAGATCTGCCTGAGGGGGGGGGTGGAAATTCCCCTTTCTGAGATATGCCCATCTGACTTCTGGCTTTAGCACCAGCCAAGACCCCATATCTAACCCTAACCCTAACCCTAACCCTATCAAAAAGATAACTGCTCTGCAAACAGTATGGTGTTTTTCTTTAAAAACAGAGAATTTGATTTTCAGATCCAACCACTTGCTTGTTCGCAGAGGTAGATCCCATCACACACAGAATAAAATCAACAATCATATAATTCACCCTCAAGAGGGAGTAGATAACAATCATTCACTTGATTGTGTTCATCACAAAACTTGAAATGCAAAAGGTTTTCTGAATTTCATGTCAAAAACGTGAAAAGCCATAGTCTACATTAGCAATTTCCAAAATACCTCAATCCTATTATTGCCAAATCTTTCAATTGCTTTTTCTTCAGAGTAACCACAGGCTCCGTATTCCAAAGGAGTGAATACTGTAGTGGGGATATTTATATAATCACACTGTCAAGGAAAAATATTTGGAGATAAGTGTTAGTTGCCCAAAGCACAAGCCTATAATATCTGAGAGCATTAAATGATTTTAAAGTTGCAGCATTTAATTCAAGGGCGATCGCAAAGTTAGAAAAAGAACACCACTAAAACGTTCCCTGGTTTCTTTTCCTCAGATGTTGTTCAACTATAATGCCCATCATCCCTAACTACCAGCAATGGTGGCTGTAGCCCAAAGAGAGTTGTAATTCAAAGAAGCTAGAGGAATTTCATTTGGGACTGTTGCTGTAAGTTTATGAATGTTAGCTACCAATTACATGAGCGTAAACTTAAAACAAAAATGCATTTCAAAACCATTGCTTTTACAACCATCATGATAAGCACTGATTTACCTTTGTGAATGCTCCGCCATAAAGCCTCCTCACCAACAGCCTACCCGCCTGAATTGCCACCGGGGTGAGTTCTGGTTTGCCTTCCAGGACATCTCCAATAGCATAGATATAAGGCACATTTGTTTGTTCTTTGTTATTAACAGGGATTTTTCCTGTACTAGAGGTTGATTGGAGGAGAGGAAAAAATATAAAAGCTGATCCATATGCAAGGCTTTGGTTGCAGATTAAAAGAATCATAATCTCGTTAAAAAGGGACTATAGCGTGCGCTTTGTGGAGAAACATTTGCAGAGAAAAAAATTGTGATTAGAACAAACAAAAATGGTTTGCAGTTTCTTGCATCGCATCCCTGTCTGAACCCAAAACCCTAACCCCTCCCCAAGTGCTATTCTTCACTGGTTCTGGCACTTTCGTCAGGTTATTGTTTTGCAGATCTCAATAGCAGAAGCATTATAGCGCATGAAGGCAAAACCATAGCATATATGCAAATAGTGGCAAACATCTGTAGCTCGGGTGTAGGATGAGGGTGAAGGTTTGTTCTCCAAGATTGTGGGCTGGTTTCCAAACATTTTGTTACCAAGCTAGGTAACATCTTCAGTGGAGTTTTAGGGATGTCAATGTCAGTGTTCTTCTGTTTATAAAGCTTTCAGGTGTGGGTGAGCTGAGTGAAGGTCTTGTGATGGGTCAGATGTGAGTAATCAATGAGAGTCTTGTGATGGGGAGGTTACATCAGGTCAGGGCCTTTGGGAAGTGAACTGCTGGTGGGAGGGGGAGCTTGCGTGGGTTGGATGAGGATCTGTGCTGTCTCTGGTTGGCTGTGGGGTTGATTTGGATTCTGATTTGACCTATATCCAGCCTATGAACCCCTCAGAATACAAATCAAACCCACAGCCAACCAGAGATAGTACTGACCCTCATCCAACCCACACAAGCCCTCCTTCCACTAGCAGTTCACCTCCCAATGACCCTGACCTGATGCAACCTCCCCATCACAAGACCCTCACTCAACACACCCACAAGCCCTTATAAACAAAAGAACACGAACACTGACATCCCCCAAACTCCGCTGAAGATGCTACCTAGCCTGGTAATGAAATGTTTGGAAACCAACCCACAAGCTCAGAGAACGAACCGTCACCCTCATATATGCAAATATTTGTGCCCTAAAATGCTGTTAAAAACAGACCTGTAACGTTGCAGGCTGCAGCCATTTCAAGCTAGGGATAGTCAAAATAAGAATCACATTTTCAAATTCACAGAAATCAGACTCATTTTGATTCTACCTGAAATCATTGCTGTAGCATCTATGGGTGGGGGGGCTATAATTATTATATTGCTGCAACCGAAAAGCTGCATTTTTCATTTTTTTCCTAGCTACTAAAAACAAAGAAGCTCTGCACCCCACCACAAGCATTAAGAAAATAGAACAAAGAAACAAAAAAAGGATTGCTCAGGGTTTTCTTTGCCCAAGACATCTGGCAAGGTGAGATAACTCAAAAGCCTTAATAACAGAATGTTAATCATTAGCATTTTAATTATTACTAAGTTTGCCCTTTTGGCATCTCCAGTAATAAGAAGCTGTAATTATGGTGTCATTCTTGCTGCAGCAGGTAAGTTTCAGAAAAGAAATTTATGTCTCCTTGAAAATTTATATGCATAAAGACTTCAAGATTGATGTTGCAAGTAAGAGACATAGTACAATAAACAGACAAGAGATTTAGCCTTACTTTTCATTGATCCTCACTCCAACTTTCTGTAGTCCAATTTTTTTTGTGCAGGCATCTCTTCCTATTGCTAGCAACACCTGAAGAAGAGCAATATTTTAATTTAATCCACTTATCCTAGGGAATTTATGAGGATTTTTTACTCAACAGGATATAAGACACAATTAAGTTGTGAGAAATGTACACTGCATAGCTGTTTCAAATAAAATTAGTATGCAATAGCTTCAATGTCACAATTTCATGAACACCAGTGTGAATCAGATGACATTGTACAGTTGGGCAAGTTACATCTCTAAGGTTTTATTTGTCCCTTAAACTGTTTTTTAAGCCCTTAACATCCTTCTGCCATCAGCATTATGGAATTTCAATTTCTTATTGTTATGAGCCTGGAAAGACATGAAAATGAAGGTAAACCTCATTCCACAATCACTATATCCAAAGTGATATAAAAATGTTACAAAATCCAGGCCCATTCATATAAAGCCATTTATGACATTGACCAAGGAAGCATTTTGTTCTTCATTCCTTTGCCTATTTTGCTCAGAGGCATTTTCCACAGTTTAATTGGAGGCTTGGTGGAGCAGTGGGCTAATGCCTCCTTAAGTAACACCAGCTGCCTGCAATTAGTGCAGGTTCGCATCCCACCAGGCTCAAGGTTGACTCAGCCTTCCAACCTTCCGAGGTAGGTAAAATGAGGACCCAGATTGTTGGGGGCAATAAGCTGACTTTGTAATAATGCCGCTTTGGGGGGGGGGGGCGAAAGCCCTAATAAGCAGGCATATACATAGAATGAAGGCTATTGCTAAGCACATTGGTTTGTGCTTAAATTGTAAGCCGCCCTGAGTCTTCGGAGAAGGGCGGGATATAAATGGGATTAAAATAAAAAAAATAAAACAAATTGAAACTAAAATAACACATGAAAATTACTTACTGTGTTGTATTCTCCTTCAATTATTTCAGAGTTCTCTGTAGACTGAGCTGTAACTTTTAACAGTCCAGGAGTTCCTTCCTTGATCTGTTCAATCTGCAATATTTTTATAAATTAAATATTGACTTCAAGTAGGGGATAGTGATAAACTTTAATCACAAATGTATTTTCTGTATTTTTATATTTTAGTTATTATCTTGTGACTTAAAGAAAAAGCTGTTGTGTTTCTGGACCCTTACATTTTTCAAGAGATTTCCTACCTGTCTTTTTTTCTGCTGGTGTTTCTCTCCAAAGAAACCAGCAGTTTGAACACAAAGGAAAATGATTTTGAATCTACATAATACTGAATTTAAGAAGCTGTTCATGTGACCATTTCAATCCATGGCTCCTTAAAAAGGTCCAAGCGCAGCGGAGGCAGCCATGTCCCTTGCAAAAAGATAGATCAGCCTTTTAAAATCTATGTTCTCATCAATTTCCCATTCCTAGTTCACCAAGAAACTTTGTATACTGCTCTATTCAAACACTCTTTCTTAGCTTGAAGATGGTTCAAATAATTAGTATTGAGTGTAGGAAGAGCACACTAGGTCTGTTAGAAAGTCTAAAAACAGAAAATCAACATAGGCCAGAATCTAACAAGATAGCTAGCCCTTACAAGTTGTGTTTTTCCATTATTTGATATTTATTCATTATGTTCATAAGCTTGACCTGTCCCCTAAGAAAGACAAGGCAACATATTTTCAATTACTCATTTATTTTTACCGTCAAAACCAACCCGTGATATAGGCAAGCATGAGGAAGAAAATGGCCCAACATTTTGAGCTTTATGGTTCATTTGGTTCTTGAATCTAGATTTTCCCTACCTATTCTGAAACCCAACCACTATGTCAAATTGGCTTCCATGACACCTCAGAGGCAAACTTAAAACGCTGGAAAAAAAAGTAATTTAAACATGTATTCCATAGGCACATGGAATTCTGCCTAATGCCTTAAAGTTGACTTCTGCCTAAGAATATAATAAGCCACTTGGGATTTATGTCTGCCAACATTGTCTTAAAGCATCTAGCTATTCATATCATGAAGGGAAAATCTACATATGATGAATATTGGGAAAAAGTAATGCCAGTATTCTAAATCAAAGTTGCCTTGTCGCTCTTTAAGTGTTCAATCCTGACAGGAGAAAAGGCATCTCAAAGTCACATCAAAGAATGAATAAAGCACTAAGGTCACTGAGTAGTCAAGGGTTAATCCCTGGATCAAGAGTTTGCTACTGGCAGTAAGAGAAGTAGATAATAGTTTAAGCTAGTAAAGGACAACTTCTGATGTTCTACAGTTGTACTGTTTTGTCGCTCAATGGATTGCATGTGGACTCAGACATCAAATTGTAGCCCTTAGATTGTGCCATCGAAATATCTGATTTTCAACAATGATTTTTTCATTGTGAATGCAGTCTGTTGCAGCAAAACACATCCACTGCCACCTTTAAAGCCTTTCAACTCCTGAAAAACAAGTTTGTCTTCCAGTGAAATCAGTACGACATCAAACACACCCCATGCAGTCCCAAGGCTGACATTAATTATATTTTAAAAACATGAATACTCTGTCCTCCAAAATATTGCCGCTCTCTGGTTTAAGACATATGTGACTTACACAAGAAATCTTGAAACCTGCAAGCACTTTTGAAGTCTTAGGAAGAAGGAATATGAACCACAAAGCATGTTACCAGGAAAGCCACTTTTAAAATCACTTCTTTTGGGCAAGTCTTACCTTAGTGGGCACATATTTTCTTATGAACTTTACACCATGCTCTTCCATATGCTCTCCTATTTTATTTGCCATATCTTGATCAAAGCCTCTCAGGAGAATGGAACGCACCATGACAGTCACATCTAAACCAAGTCCAGCAAGAAATCCTGCACATTCAAGAGCAACATAAGAAGCTCCAACCACCAATGTCTTTCCTGGGCAGTAAGGTAGTGAGAAAAGGTCATCGCTGGAAAATATATACATAAATTAATTTAGAGACAAAAATATTAAGTGCATGAATCCAGAAAAAAAGTAAATTGTGATGAGAGATGGGCAATTTCTATATAACATAGAGCAGAGGTCTCCAACCTTGTCAACTTTAAGACTTGTGGACTTCAACTCCCAGAATTGCTCAGCCAGCCAAGCTGGCTGAGAATTCTGAGAGTTGAAGTCCACAAGTCTTAAAGTTACCAAGGTTGGAGACCCCTGACATAGAGGGATCAACAGCAAGAATAAGGCTATACTGTATATATCTCCAGATATTTGAGTGAATTTCAATCACTCCTTGGAACCATGGCTAAGTCACAGATAAAGGAATTGCCCCTCAACAACTGAAGAATCCCCAGTTGCCTTTTCTTTCATCAGAGTTTCCGGCCCCCTGAAGGGACAGGTGGGAAATTTTATTTCAAGAAGATTTTGAAGTCATCAGACAGAAGGTTTCTCCTTCCAGAGATAAAACTATGCTGAATATTTTCCGGTGGCATATGGTAGAATCTTTGAATAATTTCAAGAAACGTATTTACAAAGACAAGCAAACTGGACACTTTGCTGTTATATTTTACAGAGACAAATGTTCCATATAACTTTGTTCTAACAAAAAAAATGTTATGGTATTATTTTTCTAGCACCACTCCTCTAACTTAACAACTTTCTATGATCAACAGTAAGACCCCCATTTATTAACTATTCTTTTATTTGGGGATTGTTGGTTATCTCCCTGTGAGTAACATCATAGAGTCTTTGGCAGAGGGATAAAAACTGAATATATTTGGTCAATGTCTAGATCAGTGTTTCTCCACTTTGGCAACTTTCAGATGGATGGACTTCAATTCCCAGAATTTCCCAGTCAGCATGGATGGCTTGGGAGTTCTGGGAGTTGAAGTCCACCACTTTGAAAGTTGCCACAGTTGAGAAACACTGGTCTAGATCAACAACATTGTATTGAAGAGAACTAGAATTATCAATCTCCTCTTCCGCTCTATTTTAAAACCTGCCATTTTTATCATATTAGACCAATTAGAAACTTTTTTAGTTTCAATTTGAGGCTTACCTTTGAATTTAAGCAATGTAACCTGGGTGTTCCTAGAGATCACCAAGATGGGACTGGAAAGCTAAGTGTGCCCCATAGACACAACTAGCTAGAGCCTAGCCATTTTCCCTTGCCTTTCCAAAGGTGTATGTATCAAGTTTTCATTTTGAAAATATCTGTTTCAAAACAGGTTGTTCCAACCATATTGGAAGGCCTCTAAGCTCAAAATAGCATTATTTTAATCTTGAAACCAGTATTGCAAGCTCATAATGAGATTCTTTCAAGCTCAAAACAGTTGTTTCAAACCTGAAAGCTCAACACATTACGAATTCTCAACATTTTGCAGACCATTACTTTTTCATATCAGTTAATGCAGGACAATTTTCTCATGGCTTGAATTTTTGAACTACACAAATATAACAGCTTTTCCCCTTCCCTTACTTCCCACTCCTTTACGCATTTTGCTTTTGGCTGTACATTAATAGACCTTTGCAGAAACTGAAGATGTGTTTTCAATGGAGATGAGCAAGGTAGGTTTTATGCATACAGCCAAGACTTTAAATGTTGATAGACAAATTTAAAAGGTTAGTCAAAGGCTTTATTTTAATGGTTTCTTCGGACTGTAGCCTTCCAAATTCTCAGTTACTATCTCCAGGTTGTTGTCTGAAAGTGCATTCAAGTGCAATTTAAGTTACCCCACAACAGCATCTCCAAGAAAAGACCTAAAAACTGGTCCTCTGAGGATTAAAAAGAAATATTTTCAATAAGGAACCATTTTACCACAAGAGTTCTATTAAGGAGCAACCTTGTCTTCCTAATGCTACATTTTAGCCAATTTCCTTGAGTGCCATGAGGCAGTATAAAACACATCAATTCATTTATTTTATGTTACCTGGTGATGCAATACTCTTTGTCTCCTGGAATGTTCAGATAGCGAGGTCTTTCTCCAGTGGCAATCAGAAATCTTTCTGCTGTGTAAATTTTCTCTACCCCTTTATTATTTGTTGTCTGTAAACAACAGAGCAAGTTTTTTAGCTGAACCCTGGGATATGAAATAAGTCTCCTCATAATGTAGCAAACTCGCTTTTCATTGGGCTAAGACTACTAGACGAAGCACTGCTTGTAAATATAGCTAGTGACCCAAATAAGGCATTAGCCCAAGGAACTTTGGAAATCAATCCACATGGCTTAAAAACTATACTCAGATTTTCTGAGAGTAACAAAGAAGGAAATATTCCCCAACTACTCTTTACCTCCCATGGCAGGAAATCTTGAAAACGCTTCTCTTGCATTAGTCTTGTTGCAAGTTACCTTCCTTCTGCGCTCTTACCTTCCCCAGAACTATCAAACTAGCCGTTCTCTTCCTGCAAACCTTCCAGATTTTGCCTGGCTGATACTAATCATCTAAATCCAGAGTGAAAAAATCTCTCCCACCTCTCCGAATTTATGGACATCAATCACGTTTTTGTCAGCTGCATCCATTACTTCTTTTCCACGGAGACTGATTTGGCCCTCCAGCTGATATTACATAAAGACACTGCTGGCAGACAATAGTATATACTATACCTCATAAGGTGCCAAGAACTATTAAGAGATTGGGCAGCATACACATTTCCTAAATAACTAATGTTAAAGACATGCAGGTGAATGAACCTATATGGATGATGTTATTAAGAGTGATGCCTAAATGGGTAGAGAATGGCTGCTATTTCAGTTTATGGCAAGATCTAGGACCTGGCTAGGCACCCTTTTTCCATTATGCCATAATAATAGGCTGAGGATGTGCTACTTTAGATCAGGAAGCAGTTTTTTTAATCAAGGAAAAACTGCTCATGGCTAAGAAGAGATAGGTTATTTTTTAAGAAAAGGGGAAGTGAGCTGGGTAACCTTCAGCTTTTGAGAATCTACCTTGCTTTGTATTAGAATCCAAATGATTCACCAAGCAGGGCCAAATGCAAACAATATAACCTTTGGACAAAGAATTCTGATCTAAAAATATTTTCTGAGTATTCCAGCTAAACCAAGGTCCCAGTTCTTCCAGCTAAAAGTTCAATTCCAGTTATATCCATGCCCAGCAATTTTTTTTACAATGTATAGAGAATTCTTGTTCATCTACAATAAAACACGGAAGTTGCTTTTATAAGAAGATCCAGATGTATCTGCTGTCCACCTTTGATAGATTAGATATTAATTACCATTAATTCTTTGCTATGTACTTTTAATAGCTATGCCAGATACCAATTGCAATTGCACTTAGACTTATATACCACTTCACAGTGCTTTACAGCACTCTCTGCAAGGACTTGTCCAGGCAATCTCCAAGAATCAAACACAATTGACCAGAAGGGGGGGAAAAACTGGTCCCAAGACTCTATCTGATTCTGGTTTCTAAGACTTAAGACCTTGAACCCAGTTTGCTTTGATATTTAAGCCAAGGTCAGGACAAAGAATTGGGCACTTCCTTGCTGCTAAATAACAGAAGCTAATTCACTGAATTGCTACAATTGATGGAAAGATAACTTCAGTCTACTCTTTCAAAAAATGGAGAAGAATCCATGGTATCAGACAAGCATGACTTATTTGGAAGAACAGTAGGGCCTTGTCATTTAACAGACATGCTCCATACCAACTTCCTACACAAGTAAAAGAAACATAAGAGATCCAATGGAAAACAAGTGATATAACAAAGTATTCAAAAGGTATTTAGTACCTTAATTGTGTGTGGTCCAATGAACTCTCCATAAGCATTTTCATATGTGACTTTATTCTCTCGTAGGGACACTCTATATCCCCAATTCAGAGAGCCAATATAATTCTGAACAGCTTCTGTCAAAGAGCTCCAGGTGTGCTTTATGGCTAAGGATCAAAGAAAAAAAAGAAAGAATCTAGCATTCATCTATGTCTTTAATTTTAACTAAGGCTTCATTACATAGCTACATATACACATGATTTTGATTGTGCCTTCCTTTCTGAAAATTATATTAAATTATCCTGGGTTTATTAAGTTTTGCTGACATGGAACAAAGAATAATAAATATAGTCAGAAATGTGCAAGTAGTGCAGCATCTTCCTCTTAAGCCGTTCAAGATTTTATTTCATGCTTGCTTCAAATAAATTATTAGAGAGTGTCTTATCAGTTTTCAGGACATTTGTGAAGGCTCTGCACTGAGCTCTATGCTTCAAGCATATTGGAGAATTGCTTTTATATACCCCAGTTTGGAGGTAGCATTCAGACCTATGGTATTAAATCTCTAAACTAAACACAACCACACCATTTATTCAACCACGCCTTCTTCCTGCACTTCAACATAACATAAAAATATATCTTTATCCCACTATGCATCCCACCCACTGCCTTTCTATTCCCATGTCATTTTCCCCAAATAATAGTGTAACATTCACAGAAATGGAATTTTATATCCTTACGTTTGTCACCAAGTTGCCATCCAAATGCAGGTGCATCTTTTATGGCTTGCCCAAGCAAAGCTGTCTGATGCATCAGCTTTTTAGGGATGCAGCCTACATTTACACAAGTTCCTCCAAGACCTGTAAAAGTAAGCATAGCAGAATCATCCAGGATCATCATACAGAAAACAGGGAAACAATTAACTGGCAACTTTGTTGGTGGGAATCTCCAATGGCCAAGCAGTTGTGGAAGGCCTTTCAGCCCCTTTGTATGAAAGCCAAGCAGAATTCTGAGAGCCAGTGTGGCACAATGGTTAAGGGGTTGGGCTGGGAGCAGGGAAACCCTAGTTCTAATCCCTGTTTAGCCAAGGAAGTTCATTTGAACCAGACACCGTCTCTCAATCCATCCCACCTCACAGGATTATTACTGTGGGAAGAAATAGGAGGAGGCATTACAGTATGTATGCTGCCTTGAGCTTCTCCACAAAGATCAGATATGAATCTAATAAAATAAATTCTGAAGAATGTAGCTGGTTTCACATATTGCATTAATCCAGAGCTTACAAGGTCTGTTGAATAAATAGCAATTTGCTGAATTCATGCAACATGCTATTAAGTATAAATCATAGTTTACAAACTACAAAACCAAGCAAAGTAAATGGTGGATTAGTGTAATGTATGAGCACAGCCCAATGTGGTATTTCTTCATACCTTATTTCCGTAATGTGAAGATGAAACATAAGCATAAGCAAAACCAAAACTGGGGTATTTCTTTGTACTAAGATTGAGAACCACTAACTTACCCCAAGTTGTTCCTAAAGGAGTAGGGACAACAAAATCCAGGACCAATACATTCTTGCCAAGTATGGCTGCTTCCTAAAAATCAATAAAGAGAAAAATGTGAAGTGGCTATACGACTGCCCTCCATTCCTGTTTTTTTTTTAATTTTTTTTCCTACCTCCTCCAACAGATTTATATTTGATGTTCATAAATGTTCATAAACATGTTCACACACCATTTCCTCAGCTTTTCCTGATGGGTTATTTTTTTAACAAAATATATCTACAAATCTCCAGATTATCTCAAATCTGTTGATACCTCTCATGCATAGAGGATATTGTCCTTTGGGAAAATGAGTGTCAAGTTTCCGACCTATGGGCTTTTCAAGTGACTCTGAGGCATTGTTTACCTTAAAAGTCCTTTATTAGCCTAATACACCGGCAAATGCTTGCTTGAAAGAAGCTGGAATCTGAAATTTCTGCGCCTTGCACAATATATTAAAACACAATTCTCCACCTTTCTAATTTTGTCATTAATCATATTCTCCAATTAATTTAAAGAATCAGTTTCCCTTCCGTTAGAAGGGGTGTCAAACTCAATTTCATTGAGGGCCGCATCAGCATTGCGGTTGCCCTCAGGGGGCCGAGTGGGTATGGCCAGGGTGGGTGTGGCCTACTGGGTGGGCATGGCTAGAGTGCGTATGGCCTACTGGGTGGGTGTGGCCAGCTATATATCGTTCGCATCAAGGGTGCCTATGGGGGCCTGGGCAGGAGTGGGACAGATCTGAGGGTCTCTGGCAGAAGGAGGGTCTCTGGGCCAGGGCCAAGGCAGCGGGGGCCATTCCCTCACTGTTTCCAGGATGGCTTCGCGGGCCACATGAAACCACTTCGCGGGCCAGATCCGGCCCCCGGGCCTTGTGTTTGACATGTCTGCGGTTAGAAGAACTGCCAAACCTTATCTTCTTTATAGACACAAATGGCCTTGAAAGTGCAATCCTACTCATTCCCCCCTCCTAACCTTAAACTAAAACAATACCCATCTTAAAGCAATACACAAGTTTAACATATGAAATAGCTACTTCTTCATCTCATGTCAAGTAATAACATTCGATGTTAGCAGTGTTGACAATGAGTTTATTGATGTGTGTCTAACTGATTTGTAGAACTGTTAAATTTCCCTCATGTATTTAACAAAAGGGTATATTTGTAACTCAAAGATGAACTGTGGAGTTCTTGGTACTCCCCTAAGCTTGGTTGTTTGCTCATAGAGATTTCATTACCCCAGTAGGTATCATCCAAGCCTTATCTATCTTCCCCTATAACTGTGATGGCGAACCTTTTACACACCAAGTGCCCCAAAACCACCCCACCCCATCCGCCCCCACCCACTCTGCTCTTCCCCCCCCCCACGCAGCGCTGGCTGGGAACTACAGAGCTCTGACTTGGGAAAGCTGTTTGAAATATATACTGTATGCTCCTGATCCACACTGGTAACCATTATTACAAGGATTTGTTTAAATGTTACATGACTCAGATCATCACAATAAGCCAATGTTCTCCCTAATTAAAGTTACCTTTAAACTATCTTATTAAAATATACTTTTGAGCCAAAACAGGCCCATCAGTTTGACTTGATCGGATGTCTTCTAGCACTGTGAGGTTCTAACAATTCCTCCTTTCCATGTTCTCTTTCAGTGAAAAGACAAGATGCATAGCATTTACTTGAGAAAGGCAATTGTTGATCATTGTGGTAGCAAAGAAATTGGGGGGAAATGAATCTAACAACTCAGTAGTAATTAAATGTCAAGCAATAATTTGGCTGCCTAAATTGCCACAATTCTATCAAAGGATGAGAAGAAATTTCCACTATCTAGATCACATGCTATGTAAAACGACAATGCTCCAAAGCACTGTTTAAAATGAGCTTCAGGGCTTTTTTTGTCATAGAACGCCCAGAACTGAGTTCCCACACCTTTTTTGGATGAAACCTTGTAGAGTAGGCAAGGCGGGTTGTATGACATGTGTGAATTCTGGCTTTTTTTTTTTTTACAAAAAAAGCACTAATGAGCTTTATTATGAGACATAAAGGGACTCCTTTGATACCTGAGGTATTTGACAGGTGACCTCAGTCTTTGCCCTCACCTGCAAATTGAGATGAATCATTACATATAAACCCACCTAGCAATGGTGAATATGCTAATCCCAAATGGCCTACCACAACTTAGAAGAACAAACTGCTCATTAGTCAGTGTTTCTTCTCATTCCTTTTTAAAGGTCAGTTCTTAAAGAAACCATGTTTGGAAAGAAATGAAGCTGCTGATCCTTGGTTTGGACAATGCTCCTAACACTTCCTATATTTCTCTTTGTTACATTTCTATCCCATCTTTTCTACAGCAGTCAAGGCTACATGCACAATACTCCTTCCAATTTTTCTTACATCCTATGAAGGAGGTTGGGTTGATAAATTGTGACTAGCCTGAAGTCAGAGAATGAACCTCTGGAGGTGAGACATATGATTTGGTCTTCCAGGCTCCAGTCCAATACCTGAATTACTAACACCTCCTCAGCTTGTTTGCAATAAAAACACATCTTAACAGACAGGGATCATAAAGATTTTAAACAGACAACTGATATGGGTCCTCAGTTCACATTGGGAGTAATACCTGACCATCACACCACAATTATTGGAAAAGAAATATATTAAATATACTCATTTCCCACCTAACAAGTGTAATATTTAATTGGGCTTCAATAAGTACCAAAGGTACTTGATCGGATTAGGGATTATTTAAAAGCCTAATATTTCTCACTTCTAAGAATTGTTCCATCATCTATTGGCATCTACCAGGCAGATGTTCCAGAACCAACATTGTCTAGACCTCCAGGAGTAAATCATGTGCATCTAATAAAAGTCATAAGCACACTTTAATGACAACACATGCATCATGAAGTCATCAGACAAATCATACAAGTATATAATTTGAGTCCATCACATCATGAAGTGAAATACAAGTTCATCATGTGCATTACCCTTTTTCCATTTGTGCATATCTATCTTGCACCAAGTAGCTAGGTAGGCTATTATTTTAGTTTGCCACTAGGTTACATCCCTTCAAAGTAAGTTAGCTTCATGGAAAATTGAAAAGTTGACCAATGATTCCTACTCATCCTACGCAGCTCACAACACAGTTGCTGCCATGTGCATAAATATGGGTAGACTGATGAGAGCAATTAATGCAGCATTTTGCCAAAGGACTCTTGAAACTTAGATCTCAGTTTCTGTTCAGTTTGTAAACAAAACTACATTCACTGACAAATGAATGATCTTTCTAAATTACTATGGAACTAACAAAGCCACGAGATATATTTTATGTTATACAACAATTTAAAAAGGGACAATTAGTTTTAGTAGGAAGCTCATCAAGCTGATCTCTGTTAGCTCAGCCCAAACTGGCAGATATGGTAACTCAGCAGTTTGATGTTGCAGTCTCCCTTTGAAAATCAACCCATCCCTTCTTTGGAACTAAAATGTGGCCTAGGTATCCTAGAAAATCCAGAGAGACAAAAATGCTTCCCACTAACTTTTGCTTTACATAACGTTTGTCTGTTGGCAGAAAATCTGTCCAGTTTGGTTATTTACAAGATAACTGCTAGATACATGGGAAACCCAAAAGCAAATACTACCTCCTGTATTTTCGAGGTACCTGGGGTCACAATTAACTCAACAAGAAACTAAAAAAAGCTATCATAACACCTGTATTTCCAGAATCCCCATCCTTCCTGCTTAACTATCACAAATGTTTATTCTTCTGATGGCTCTCCTATTTTAGAAGTAGTTCTGCTGTTATAACCTATCCGGTTATTCCTTGAAAATCGAACTAGCTTCAGATTCAGAGGCAGAAGCAGGTATCCTGGCAGATTCAGAAGGATTACTATCTTGCCAGCAAATATATTTGTTATATACTTTAAAAGTGCTGAAGGAGCTCTATTTGAAACATGATTCTGTATTATTTTTATGTTGGGGACAAAGCCACTACAGTAAAATATCTGTAGGACTGGCTTAGAATGTATGTTATCACTACAAGTGTTATGCTAGCGATGATAAAGAGTTATAACCATGACTATATAAAATGTAAAGACTTTTTTAGACAATTTACGAAGGAAGTACGGTTCTAGCTTTTTTTTTTAGTCTATTCAAGCTTGGAAAATGGCAAAACCATGATTTAGTCATGGACTACTCAGTCTAACTATGAATGGTTGAAGGATCAAGTTCTGATTTCTTTAATTAGCACTGAAAAGATTTCCTGCCTAAAATCCTGAGGCACTTTCTACAAGCAATACTAAAATAGATGGTCCAACTCAATATATGTTAACTTACCATATTATTATAATATAATGCTATGGTTTTATGTTAAGTTTGAATTGCTCTTCTAGCTGATGGAGGATTTAAAGATGAACAAACTTCAGGAAGAGAGTTTCACATTCTAATAGTGGGTTAAATAGATTGTTTTCTCCAGCAAACCAAAATACACCCAAACCCCAATGAAATACACAAGATATTATAATTAATCAACCAGACTAATCTTTCAAGATATCAACCACAACTCTAGAAGAGCATAAACCTCATCTGGACCACCAAGACCCATAAGTCCATTTTAATTACTATTGGGAAGAAAAATGTAAATGGAGCAAGAAAGTTTCTTCTAAGAAATTAAATTGTTCTAAGAATCAAAGATAATATAGCTGCTGAACTATATAACAAGGGCTGTTGGTATATTTCAATTTCTAATTTTATTCTCTCCCACTTCAGATATTTACTGCTGGCAACCATGTTTCCAATGGCAGCTGGATACATATTTTATTTTAAAATATAAATATGACACTTAAGATGAAAAGGGAATTCAAATTTTTTATCCTTCAAAACTATTAACACTAACATCTCATACTTTATTCCCACCAAAAGAATTGGAAATATGGTTACACATTTCCCCACGAAGGTAAAATAGGCAGTTAATTATTTTTCATTTATTTTGAACAGATTCTCAAACAAGATGGTTTATTAATTAAATGTTTCAAATAATTCTCTTTAGATCAGTTTTTTCAGTCTTTTGCCCTCCAGTTGCTGAAGATTATGCTGAGAGTCATTTCTAAAATATCTGGAAGGCTACCTTAATATATCAACTCAAGTTATCAGGAGATATGACTAGATTTCAGTCCAATGTAATTCTGGTCTTTTGTTAGGTTTATATCATTTTTTTAAAGGGATTCTCAAAGTATTTGAGAAATACTCTTTGACATGGATCTATAGGGAATAGTTTGAAGTTTTCCATAGGGCTGTATAGCAACATCGCCTGCCACACTGATTATATAGCACAGTTCTCCAATTTGCAGATGTGCTGCGATTAAAATTACTGACTTTCTTACTACGGCTAACATAGATAGCAGGAAGCCGGTTAGGAAAGCTGTATGAAATATAAAATGTATTCTGCATTCCACAAACCAATCGGTAGCTTATAAACAGGAAGCTCATTTCCTAGACTCTGCCAAAACATACTGGAACAAATTCTAGCTATTAGAATATTTTTTGTGACTCTAGCTTGGCTGATCTTACCTTTGAAGCTGCCAGTCCCCCAGAACCTCCTCCAATGACAATCAGATCATAGTCATATGAAGCCTGTTTCATTTGCCTGTGCCCTTCAAGTAGCTTAAGAAAAGCTCCTTCACGGTGTGCCTGAGCAGAGAAAATATAGAAAATGATCAATATCCAAAAGCAGTACTAAAACTCAAAGGTGAAGTGGAAATATTATTACTTTGTGATAAGAAATCCGGGGGGAGGGAGGGTAAACTAAGAGGTGGGGAGTAATTTGGATGCTACTGGGAAAAGATAATTAAACTACTTGGCTTAATGCAATCAAATGCAGTCAACCCTGAACAACTGGCAGTGTTTAATTCCATCTTTATCTGAACTACTGTGAGACACAATGTGAAAACTTGTCTATCAGCCTGCTTTCCATATATCTGCAAGGTAGGCATACCATTCCAGCCTACATCAGCATTCCTTAAATGCTCCAAAATCAATGGATTGGGGACTACATGCTTTAGTTATATGAACACTGTTTTTTTCATAAAACATAGAAGAATGGAATGGAATTGAATGGAAAGGAATGGAATGGAACAGAACAGAACAGGGTTGGAAGGGACCTTAAAATTCTTCTAGTCCAACCTTATGCTTGAGCAGGAGACCCTATACCAGGGGTCTTCAAACTTGGCCCTTTTATGACTTGTGGACTTCAACTCCAAGAATTCCTCAGCCAGGCATGCTGGCTGAGGAATTCTGGGAGTTGAAGTCCATAAGTCATAAAAGGGCCAAGTTTGAAGACCCCTGCTCTGTACCATTCTGGACAAATGGCTGTCCAATCTCTTTTTCAAAACCTCCAGTGATGTAATAACTTCCAGAGGCAAGCTGTTCCAATGGTTAATTGTTCGCATTGTCAGGAAATTTCTCCTTATTTCTAGATTGGATCTCTGTTTAATGACTTTCCACCCATTACTTCTTGTCCTGCCCACTCAGGTGTTTTGGAGAATAGGTCAAACCCCTCTTTTCTGTGATAGCCCCTCAGTACTGAAATACAGCTGTGATTTCACTCGCACTCTTCATTAGAATAAACATACCTAGTTCCCTCAATTGTTCATTATATAGTTTAGCCCAGGGCTCTTCAAACTTGGTCCTTTCATGACTTGTGGACTTCAACTCCCAGAATTCTTCAGCCAGGCATGTTGGCTGAGGAATTCTGGGAGTTGAAGTCCACAAGTCATAAAAGGACCAAGTTTGAAGACCCCTTGTTTATTTGTTTTAGTCATCTTTAACTTATGGTGCCTTTATTTCTGCAAACAAAAATATTTCAGTTAATACAAATTCCATAAACTTTGAATAACAATAAAACTGCATTTTGTAGCTTGAACATATATTCAGCAATGCATCTTTAAATAATGCTGTTTTCTCATTTTGTTCTTGAATGATACGCTATACTCAGAAACCTTGTCATTTGCCTAGAAATAATCTCTTACATAGGTGAGAGCTAAAATGAAATTGACCCCATTGTACTGCATAACAGGAGAAGCCTCTAAAAAACAAACTCCAGTAAAGGATATCTCTGGGAAGGAAGCAACTTAAACTTCCAAAACTTCCACTAGAAGTTTTCCAAAACTTCCACTGGGAATGCAACTATGCTTTACCAGGATCACTTATAAAATAAAAGGTTTATGGGCAGCTACTCTGTTTAGAATCTTGTTTTAACAAAACTTCAGATATATTATTTTACTGTTCCACACTGTTCAAAGAGAAAGGAAGCTAGGAAGAGTGATTTCAATCAAGTACATGCCCTTCCTCCCCAAGGTTTAATCAATATTTTCCTTTCAGCCTCTACTTCTTTCTTCTGATAATCTGCAGCCTCTTTAAATGGAAAGATAGATGCACCTGCATCTAATAAGGCTGTGATTCTGGTCTACAATTTCCTTTGCAAAAACACAGCAAACAGCACAGAGAATGGGTTATTAAGTGATAAATCTTAAACGTAATTCACTCACTGACTCATTGCATCCATAAACAAAGTGGGATTGTATCACAAGAATATCTAGGCATCCTAAATAATTACCAAGCTTGAATATCTAGTTTATTAGAGTAGGAATTATAGTCTGAGATGTATTCCCTGCATTTTCCAATAGCTGCAGGCACTTGGTCAGAAATGGTGTAAAAATTACTTCCATAATGTTAATTCTTTGAGATGCACATGAAGACTTAATATGCTTCTCCTAGAAGTCATTGGATTAATATGAAAGGAAGCCGACATAGATGCAAGTTGTTTAGTAGAGAGAGGTAATGTTTATGGGGGGAAAAAGACTTAACTGACTGGTAAAAGAGATAGTTTGGTATAGTTTTAAGGAACAATTCATATAAAAATATTCTACAAAAGCAGAAATATTTGCTCATGCTTCAAAACCTGATTAACTCAAGGTGCTGTGTTAAATCAGAAAAGAATTTGGCTTTTAATCCATGTAGATAAATTAGCTGCCATTCTTCATTTTAAAAATTATCTTTCAATTTTCTAAATATCCTTTTGGACAGATAGTCTTTTTTCCACTAATTCCCACAACCCCCAAGATTAAATCAGCAATTACACTTATAAGGTCAGGAATGTAGCTACATGTTGACATATCGCCCTTTGAGGTAGATATTTTTATGGGGTTTTTTTATATTCTTGTTTTTATTGCATTGTCGGCCAACCAGAATTGGTTGGGTAGTGAGATGGGCAGCATATAAATTTAAAAAAAAATTCGGTATAACTCTGTATCCTGAGCACAGTATGTATACATCTTAATTGGTAGGATATGGGTAAGAGACTGTTGTCTTCCAAAATTATAGGTCCTTGTTTATGCAGAATAATGAGAGCACGCTTAGAGCAAAACTGGGCAAAGCTGACTGATACACCCCTTACTTCAATTATCTTATGAAAAAGCATTACACAAATGTTTCAATAGACCAAAGTTATGATAAGCAGCGGAAATCAGTATCTATAAGCATATCTTATAACAGTAACATATGGAACTTTGGAAAGCAAGAGGATAAAGTAGTACAGAACATGAATGAGTAAACAAAATGGGAAGGAGCCTTGGTGGAGCAGTGGGCTAATGCCTCCTTAAGTAACACCAGCTGCCTGCAATTAGTGCAGGTTCGAGTCCCACCAGGCTCAAGGTTGACTCAGCCTTCCATCCTTCTGAGGTAGGTAAAATGAGGACCCAGTTTGTTGGGGGCAATTAAGCTGACTTTGTAATAATGCCGCTTGGGGGGGCCGAAAGCCCTAATAAGCAGGCATATACATAGAATGAAGGCTACTGCTAAGCTTGTAAGCCACCCTGAGTCTTCGGAGAAGGGTAGGATATAAATGGAATTTTTAAAAAAAGGCTGTGTGTCTACAAAAGTAAGATGACAGGAAAGCATAGATCTAAATTGGCCTGACTATGCAGAAGTGAATTATTTTTTTTATTTTATTTAATTATAAATGGTTTAATTATAAATGGAATGGCTACAGTATATGTCAGAAAGTAGGAATTTAGTAGCATGGACTTTGCTAGGAATTTATCTGAAATTATGAACCCATAGGTGGATAATAGTTGCATGTTGTGTTTCAGTGAAAATGAGACAACCAGCGATAAATTCTGGGGGGAAACTGTACAAAATTCTAAACACATACAATGCAGGGCAAACAATTATTTCTTTGGGAGCATGACTAGATGGATGAGAATGGGATTGGTAGCAAGGGAATTAATATATAGGTAGTCCTCAACTTTACGATCATTAGTGAACCCAGAATTATGGTGGCAAGTCATGCTGGTCATTAAGCAGGTCACCCACCACATGACCAAGTCTAAAAAAAGACCTTCTTTTGCAGCAGTGAATCACCACTATAATGTTTTTTGCCAAAAGGGTAAGAAAATGCTGTTTTCTGCCAAACAAAGATCTAAATTGTGGTCACACGTCTTCAGGATGCAATAAACACTCATAAAAGCGGGCCAGTTGCTGAATTCCCAAAATACAATCACATGATTGTGAGGGAGGGGTGGCCATTAGAACCTTAAGTCATAAGTAGCCCTGGAGAGGTGCATTGTAACTTTGAATAGTTGCTAAGCAACCAATTGTAAGTCAAGGACTACTTGTATACTTTTAAAAAAGGACAGATGAAATAATTAGATACATCAAGTGATGCCAGATACAGAATCTGGAAAGATCCTTTTCTGGCTGTGTCAAAAGTAGTTCCACAAAAGAAAAAGAAAAAGATAAAAGACTAACAAAAAGAATAAAAGAACGATTGTGAGAAAAGTATAAGATATGTATGAGAAGATATGGAGTCATTTCCTAACATTCTGAATGGAAGGTAAACATCAACATTAGGATTCAGGGAAAAATAATGAAACCAAATAAAAATTATCAAAATGTTGAATGGTTTAAGTGGACAAGCATTGAAGTTTGGACATGGTTTGCTTACAGAGTGGCCGTTTAATCCATACATGATTGGAAAAATGCTGTTACTGCTTTCCTATAAAAAAAGGAAAAGGTAGCAAGAGTGAATGCTAACAATGGTTTATTACTTGTGCCCCAAAAGGGCTTTGGCAGGACTGTGATTGTGACTGTAGGGTACAAAAGATTATGACAATTTGCAAAATTTGGAGAATACAGTGTGACATTATGCCAGAGAGATCTGGGGATTTCAAGAGATCACTGTGAAAAGTATGAATGTGAGAAAATATTCCACAATATAAAGAAACCATATGATAAATGAAATGAGTCTGACAGAATATTATGCACAAACATGGAATCAAGGTTGGCTGTTGAATGGAATACAGGTGGCATACAATGGGAATAAGGCATGAGTGAGAATAAACAAGCTGTTTTACAATCGATTGGTACTGAGCAGAGAAACTGAAGCTCAAATACTTTGCCCACCAAATTAGAAGAGAGGACTCAGTGGAAAAGGCCTTGATATTGGGAAAGACTGAAAGGAAAAGGAAAACGGGACGGCAAAGGATGAGATGGCTAGATAATGTCACTGAGGCAACAAACAATTTGGGCAAACTCTGGAAGACAGGAGAGAACAGGGGGTCCTGGTGTGCTATGGTCCATGGGGTCGTGAAGAATCAGACATGACTTAGCAACTGATCAACAACAAAAGGGAGTAAGGCCAGGATGGTTCTTTAATGCATTTGTGGATAACTGTATAATGGATGCTTTCAGTGATGTTAGAAATCCCATGGGATTGGAGATCTGAAGGTATATGTTCTGCACTTTTGAATGTAGATGATGCCAGGGTATTGGCTAAGAAGCCTAATGATTTGCAGTGAATGTTAGATTGATTCTATGATGCCCTAAGGAAAATGTACCTGACATTCAATATACCAAAGATCAAGGCAGTCGTGTTTGCTGCGTAAAGGCAATGAACAATTATAAGGTATACATAAATATGCTCCCCCAATATAAAAAAAAGGTAAAGGTTCCCCCGCACATGCGTGCTAGTCGTTTCCGACTCTAGGGGCCGGTGCTCATCTCTGTTTCAAAGCCGAAGAGCCAGCGATTGTCCAAGGACGTCTCCGTGGTCATGTGGCCGGCATGACTAGACGCCAAAGGCGCACGGAACGCTGTTACCTTCCCACCGTAGTGGTCCCTATTTTTCTACTTGCATTTTTACGTGCTTTTGAACTGCTAGGTTGGCAGAAGCTGGGATGAGTGACAGGCACTCCGTGTCCTTCCCCCAATATACACAGACACAAATACAAGTCAATTTATAGACCAAGTAGATGAATTTTGTAGTTTAGCACTATTTTTATTCAGACACAAAATGGAATGGGAAATTTTAAGATATGCAAATAGTGTTAAAAGAAATCAGAGGTAGAGTAGCAGCTTTTTGGAGTAACACATTATTAAAAGTTTTGTGCAAAAGAATTAACGGACCCAAGTTTGACATCGGGATCCAAAATAAGGACAGAGTAATATTAGAACATCCTAACCAATTATGTGTAAGGCAACCTTTAGCTCCTTCAAAATCTCAAACAGCCCAGTATTCTTGCACATCCTCCTGCAACTCTAATTACTACCTGTTTCCCTCTTTACTATGCCTTCAGCTCTACCAGATGTTAGGCATACGGATGGCTGTGCCATCAACAACCAAGTTACTTTATGAAAGCCTGTACATTTTTTTTTCCAAAATGCCTGCAGTTTCTACAGTATCAAGCATCCAAAGATCTGAGACCCTGGATTCTGATTACAACCTCAGCTGGAAGGTGAGAGAGCAGATCACGCAAACTAGATTGGCAGGAGGATGAAAACCACATTTCACTCAAGTCCAGTCAGAAGTCCCATGGAGTTCAATGGGACTCGTACCCTCAAGGAAAAGCGGAAGAAAACGACGCTGAAATTAGAGGGGGTTACTTGAGAGTTATTTCGGCTAGGATGCACGCAGCTGCTCATCCCCCCTTCCCCATCCGATCATTTTATTTCAACATCTCTAACTAGCGTGCTACAAAACGGGAGTTGTCGCCCCAGATATCTGGAAAACTCAAGGTTCAGAGGGGAGAGCCAACCCGCACTGCACACCAACCACGGGCAGACATTGGTTCCCTACCTTCACAGTCTGGTAGTAGCCTCCTACATAGTGTTGTCGGGCAAACACGGCAGGCAAGGAAGGCTCCATCGTAAGTTCAAAGAGCGCGTTTCTCAGTTGATGCCCATGCTCTGCAACACAAAACAGGCGAGAGAGGAAGAAACGCTCCGGCTCGGAGCTCCGCCTTTTATGGATTGACGGTAGAGGCCCGCCGGGAGGAGGCGGGGCTCTGGCCGCCCCACCTTTCCCTCTTGCGCCGGCCGCGATTCTTGGCAAGTTGCTCCAAGTAGCCGTGAGTCACTCGCCAGTAAGCATGACTTGCTGGTTTTTGTTTCCCCTTGCTCCTCGTCACAAACCTGACATCCCGACTTTAGATTTCGGGACTGTACGTTGTGCTTCGGGGCAATTCCAGAAGCCCCAGCATGTACGCGTCATCCTAGAGCACAAGGGTCTCCAACCTCGGCAACTTTTAAGACTTGTGGACTTCAACTCCCAGAATTCCCCAGCCAGTGCTGGCTAGGGAATTCTGGGAGTTGAAGTCCACAAGTCTTAAAATTGCCGAGGTTGGAGACCTCCGCTATAGCAGAAATTTCCAAGCGGAGCTGGTCCGCGATTCTACACGTCCACCGCCCGTTCAGAAGCGGTAGCCGTTTGAGTTCAAGAAGGCTTTGCTCGTTCATTCCAAGCAAATGGGTACAGAACTGCAGCCTTAGTACAGCATACAGGGGGCTAAGCCTGGTTTGGAATGCAAATCCCATACTCCCCAGCCAGTAGTTTCAGAGTTATGGGAAATGGATTCTAATAGTTCTATCCGGTCCTCAATTGGCCAAAGCTGGAATGTGCAGTTTGGCACTGGCATAAAAAAGGCATGCTTTTATAAATTCTCTTGAGAATTTGGGATGTTAATCTTTTTGGACAGAGCTGAAGTCTGGCATTTTTCCTCCTAAGTAAATACTGTGACATCAGAATGTTTTCCCACTAGAAGAGCAGAGGCTGTGTTCATTGGACACTAAGTCAAATGATGCGTGTGTTCAGCTTAGAACAAGGGTAGGCAACCTTGGCTCTTTTATGACTCATGGACTTCAACTCCCAGAATTCCTGAGCCAGCCATGCTGAGGGAAAACAGAGAGGATTCCAAGCTGAGCCATGGTGGCTCAGGAATTCTGGGAGTTGAAGTCCATGAGTCATAAAAGAGCCAAGGTTGCCTACCCCTGGCTTAGAATGATGCATATGTTCATGTCACATGTCAAGCTGTGGTTTAGCATGAGCCGCAGTTGGCTGAGTTAATATGCCACGTTAAGCTTCTGACCAACAACTGGATACACAAAACACTATGAACCAAAATTAACCAAAGTATGCTATCAGAGAAAATAACAGACAGTAAAATTTGTAGAAAAATATTATTTATATAGAAGTGTTTTTTTAATACTAACAGTTTTACTGAAGCACACATTTTCTGAACTAAAGCCTGCCTCTTCACATACATCCCAGTGGGTAATCACAGGTCTGCATACACAAACAGGATAAAGAAAGAACAAGACCAAAAAGATGCAAATTGTGAGAAGTTGACAGAGAGCTAACATATATACAGGCAGGCATACTGGCATCAGAATAATTGGCAATAAAGCAATGGCTGTGATCAAACAGTGTGGTTTGCTGTGGGTAAATAACTATTGCAAATTGTCCATGCAGCCCTTCCAATTGATGCACAGGAGGCTGAGGGGGGGGGAATGTCCAAATACATTATCCTGGGTGCAAAGATGAACAGCAGTATAAAATGCATTAAAGGGATATATACCTTGAAATATTCTAGTTAGCATTATGGAATAATCATGAACACCAGATAGGCCTTTGGGACATTGGGCCATGGTGGAAGCTGCAATCAGACTGTTAAAGCCCAGCCCCTAATTACGTTTGTCAGTCAGAAAATTGTCACTAACATCTTAACTTTTTACACGTACACACACCAACACACACACACAAACCAACATGGATACCTCCACATCTGATGGTGTACCACAGGTGATAGAAGAAGGATGCTTGTTGATGAATGTATATTTATTCTTCTCTTTAATTAAAAAAGTATGTAAAAGAAAATTAAATAGGAAACTTCTATCATATTTTTCATTTTCTAAGAATGTTTCCAGGTCCAACAGCCATTTATAGAAAGCAAATATACTGGGTGGTACGATCCAGCCAGACAAAGGGACAAAAGTAAGGTTGGGTTGGATTACAGAATAGGGTGGATCACAGAAGTGTCAGGAAGCAATTCTTACCAGCTGGCTTCTGGTGAATGGATTGTTTGTGACTGCCTATCCCCCAGTACAGGATGTGATGAACAGAAAATCTTTCCTCCTTGGCACCATTTTTGGGGGAAAACTCAAGATCTCAAGCTATGAATGAGGTCCTGTTATTCCAAAAATTACGGTACTTTTCCTTGCTACAGGGGGTGTTCCTCGTGTGGCTTAATCTCAGTTTAATCTGCTGGATATGTATGTACACATCAAATGAAGAAAAAGTATTGTATTTGCTGGTATTCTTCATCTGAGTTATTGTTTACAAAATTCTTTTCTACAACTGAAACCTTTATATGATGTCCACAACTTAATATAAACCAATTTCATCTACAAAGTGATTTTTAACTTCAAATTGCTAAAAGGAAGTTTAATGTCAACTGATGGTGGCCAGGGTCAGGAGATGGGAAATATCTAAAGCTTCACATTAGGTAAACAGTTTTACAACTGACAAATATTTGTAGCACTCAATGAACTTGTTTTAATTAAGCATTTTCTGCCCCCTTCCTGAAATTGCAGAACAGAGGGAAACGCAAAGGAACATAATGCACTGCACTGTATGAAGGTTTTTAATCATGTTATTCTGTTTTGAACTGATATTCTCTTTTGAACTGGGCCAGCTTTGCCGGCAGGTGCATGAAAAAGCTAGGTAAACCACACATTTCTAAAAGCCATCCCTTAACATATGGAATAATATAATTTTTCCCATATCTCAATATAATTCCTTTAGCCACACCCACATCCACCCCTCCACAACACAGCCACAATTCCTGATAAAGTCAGATTCCAAAGCCTTAGTATATAATTCCACATCATAATGACATCTTTAACATTTAAAATTGACTCAATCTATTTATATACATTAAACTACCATTTCAAAAAATAGCATAAATAGTATAAGATTCTCTTATTTGATGGAATCTACGACAGAAGTAAAACTCACAACATATTTCTGTCAAAAACTAAAGAATTTTATTAAAGTGGACATGTGTGGGATATTTCTGGGTTTAAATATATTAAAATGGTTTCAAACAGATTTGAGATTAATTCAAATTGCAGTTAGAGCATATTGAACTGCCTAATTAATGTACCTGCATAGATGGACATTAGGGGTTTTTTTGTGAAAATTTAAATGGAGGGTTCACTGATTATGTGATATCATCATGTGATCATCTGGTATCTTTTTGGAATGGTATTTTAATAGATAGGTACATATATACTAATAAAGGAGAATATTTGTAGCTCAGGGATGACATGAGGGGGGTCATTGGTGAACTTGGTTGCTTCCTTGCAATGCATTTCATTAATCCAATCTAGGAAACATCATCAATGCTAGTCACTAGCACTGATGAGGTTACCTAGTTTGGGTAATGAAACATCTGCAAGAAAACAAGCAAGCTCAGAGAGCACAAAGGACCCCATAGACAGACAGACAGATGTGAGAGAGAGAGAGAGAGAGAGAGAGAGAGAGAGAGAGAGAGAGAGAGAGAGAGAGAGAGAGAGAGAAAGAAAGAGAGAGAGAGAGAAAGAAAGAAAGAAAGAAAGAAAGAGAGAGAGAGAGAGAGAGAGAGAGAGAGAGAGAAAGAAAGAAAGAAAGAAAGAAAGAAAGAAAGAAAGAAAGAAAGAAAGAAAGAAAGAGAAAGAAAGAAAGAAAGAGAGTGAGCGAGCCAGATCTTCCGTGCCTTTCAAAAGGCTAAGAGGGTTGAGGCCATTCAAATCTTCATGGGGACGCCATGTAAGGCAGGTACTGCCACTGAGAAGAAACCACTCCAGGGTCCAACTAGGATGATATAAGGCATCCAGAGCATACCCTCTATACTAGATCTGGAAGGCCAAACAAAAACAATGGGAGACATATGGTCCCACAAAAAGCCTTGCCCTATGCCACGAGACCTTTGAAAGTAATAACCAGCACCTTGAATGGCACCTGGAGACCTTCTAAAAGCCAGTGCCATTCACACAGCAGTGGTGTTTTGGGAGCATAATGAGAAATACCAAAAACTCACTGTGTTACTGTATTTTGGACCAGCTGCAGCTTCCAAGGGTTTTTCAAGGGCAGCCCCATCTAGAGCGCACTGTAGCAATCAAAACAGGAGGTGACTAAGGAATGAATCACCATAAGCAAGGTCTCCTGGTCCAGAAATGGGCACAAGTGATGCACAAGATGAAATTGTACAAAAGCTTCCCTAACCACAGTTGCCACCTGCTCTTTGAGCAGGAGCTGAGAGTTTAGGAGGACCCGAAAATGGTTTACCAACTCTGTCAAGGATGTAGCGGTAGTCCTTGACTTAAGACCACAATTGAGTGCAAAATTTCTGTTGCTAATTGAAACAGTTGTTAAGTGAGTTTTGCCCCATTTTGTGACCTTTCTTGCCCCATTTTATGGTTAAATGAACCACTGCAGTAGTTAAACTAGTAACACTGTTCAATGAATCTGGCTTCCCCATTGACTTTGCTTGTCAGAAGGTCGCAGAAGGGGATCACGTGGCCCCAGAATACTGCAACCGTCACAAATATGAGTCAGTTGCCAAGCACCTGAATTTTGATCACATGGTTATGGGGATGCTGTAATGGTCGCAAGTGTGAAAAATGATCACTTTTTTCAGTGCTGTTGTATCTTTGAACATTCACTACATGAACTGTTGTAAGTCAAGGACTATCTCTACATCCCCAAGCAGAGTTAAAAATGGAAAATCCTGAGAACCAGGGGACTTTAAAATCCACAGCTGCTCACTCTTGCCAGGATTGAGCTGAAGTTTTTTCTCCTTTATCCAGACCCTCACAGCCTCCAGGCATTGGGAAGGGTCAAATGTTTGGATAGCATCAAATGTTTGGGCCAAGCTAGAGATGTATAACTGTTTTCATCAGCATATCAGTTACTAAATAAGTTAATAACATTTCATGAGACTGTAATAATGTCATTCATACACACACACACACATACACATTTTTTAAAAGTACAGTAAAATTTTCTGATGAATATAATAGCAACAACAACAAAAAAATAGTTTTATGTCTAAGGCCATTTCAACAGCCTGGATTTTAAATCCTTCTTAGAAGCATGTATTGTTTTTGATATTTATCTGAATATCTTCCCTGTTAAACAGTTTTAAATAAAATGTTCCACCTCTTCTCAGAAACTATATACAAGCATAGAAATGATGTAACAGCCTTGTGTGGAGTTTTTACAATGCCACTCCTTTTGCACTGTGCAAACTGCCAGTGGCAGCATGACAGTGCAAAAATAATTTATTAAAGGTGCTTACTAAAGAAGTGTGCTCTGTTCCATTGTGTGTGAATTCTTTTTCCGTTAGGCATTTCCTGCCCGGTAATATTAACTCTCTGAAACAACTGAGCAATTTCTGTACTATACTTCCTATTTCTGTGCTCAATTTCATTTACTAGGAAAGGTCTTTGGACCCATAATAGGTAGCTAAACTTCAGCCTTTTCAAGAAAAATCCTTAAAATTATAAGATGATGCTACTGGATCGAGTGAGTGGCTGAGGAAAATCACACACAGACCTTACCTAGTACTTCTAGCAAATAATATTTGCAACATGATTTCCTCAGTTTTAAGAGATGGTATACAGGTCCACTGGCTGACTGATAACCTTCTTTTTCTAGTTCCCATCTAAAACAAAACTGGTTTTGAGCCCCTGATTTGAACATTTTTATCTGGTTGCATTTGCATCCAGATGTTCTGGCCATTAATTTCTTTCAGTCTTTTAGCCTGTGTGGACAATCAAATTAGTAATTCAATACATTCAAAGAGCACCAGATTGAGGAGGGCTACTGGCATCTGGAAGATAAAATGGAGTGACAGCCATATAAGTAAAAAGCTGCCACAATTTTTTTATATATAGTCCCCACTTCAGCTGTTTATTAAAACCATACCACCACCACCACCACCCCACTAATCCTGCTCAGACTGTGTAATTAGCACAGCATCTAATCATAGACCTTGGATTTGCACGAGGCACCTCCAGGGCTAAGGCTGGAACTTGGCCTAATATCATGTGTCCTGAACCAGTTTCTTCACTATCTGAAGTCAAAAGCTGAGGAAATAACCTTGGCCTGAATTTCATGACAGCAAAAACTGCTGTGCCGGAAGGGGTCAACCACCTGAGTCACTGCTGAAATAGTCATTTGTTCCTCAGAGGAGACTCCTCTCTTTCTGAACTAGCATTAAACTGAAGGCCTATAAGTAAGGAACTTTCTCCTGTGTCTTTCTCAAAGAATGGAATTCCTTGTCTTCAGACAATGATGACCTAGCTGGCCCTCAAACTGTGGCCTTCTGAGCAACAAAAGTTCATAATTGCCAATACAGGTAGTCTTTGACTCACAACCTCAACTGAACCCAACATCTCTGTTGCTAAGCAAGACATTTAAGTGAATTGTGCAGTTGTTTAAGTGAATCTGGCTCCCCCTCCCAATTGACTTTGCTTGTCGGAAACCAGTTAGGAAGGTTACAAATGGTGATCACATGACCTCAGTGCAACTGTCCTAAATACATGCCAAAAGTACAATTTTCAGCATTTCTCACTAATGAATTCTAGATGTTGTAGCACAGCAACAACTAGAAAATTAGTTTCTCCCATATAGTTAGGCAGGCTTATCAGGCTAAATCATAGTGATTTACTGTGTTTAATTTTGACTTAACATACTGTATGAACCCAGTTATTATGCTTAATACCTTGGCTTTTATATGAATCCAGATGAATGTATCTTGTTCCACTAACCATTTTTAAGTGAGATGACCTATCATGATGCATAACTGAGGTCTGTGTGTCTTGAGCGCTTATCATTCTCACTTTGAATGAAAAATTAATCCTTCAGTTTAAGAAAATGTGCAGACTGGCCTTAGCGTTTCCTTTACATTCATTTTTCAATGTGGTGCTCTTCAAAATATGTTAAATAAGAATTCTTTATGGAAGAGGGCAACCTAACATATATGGAGGACATTAGGATATAAATTTTTATTTAAGTATAATGATATTTGAATATGAACAGTCTTACCAACTTGGTCAAGTTCAAGAACGCAATAAGAAACACCTGTGGACTTGAACAGATCCTTCACCTACATAAAGCACAACATTTCAATAAGATTAGCAACTAGAATTTTTAAAATATACCCTCCCATTTTGTAGGTTAGGGTATACTACGTATATTATAATAATACTGTAATCAATATACAGTGAGAACAACAGCACTTTCTTCTTCTCTTGTACCATTTTTCCTGATGGAAGTGTTAAATAGAACTCAAATTTACTTACTAACTTAAATATAACTTTTGAAATGATGAACATAGTTATCTTTCTTTTAAAACATGTTTTGATATTTTAAGGTATTGTGGGATAGGTTTTATAAAGAAAATTGTGTGAGCCTGCTGTTTAGAATAACAGAATCCACAACATTTTACTAGGGACCATGCTTGGGTTCTGAGGTGTGTGTCAAGGATGGAACTGCGTAAATTTCGTGAAATTCATATTAAATACTCTTTCCCCACTCGTTTGAGTCACAAGGTGTGAGAACCCCCAATAGGGTGATGGTGTCATTTAGATTGCCATTTAATCATTATATTATTGTTATCAGTTTATGTTTTGTGGATTTTTTCTAAAGTTTTGCTGAATTTCTTGTAAGCAGCCCAGAACCATCTTGCTTCAGTTGGGCAATTATGTAAATATTTTAAACAAATACATAAATCAAATACAATTACTGTGTGTTCCTCTTTGTCCCTATACTTCAGATGTTTTCTATCCTTTCACACAAAACCTCACAAATGGAAAAAAAAAACTTTTCGTGGCCATATCTAATATTTTTGAATGCTGCACAGGGCCCTCCAAGTAAGGGCACTCAGAGCTACATGTGGGTAGCCCATCAATCGAATAACATATGCAAAGAGGCGGAATGAGAACTTGCTGCTGACAACTCGCCATGGACAGCTCACCATGGCCAACTCACTGTGGACAATTTAACAATTCTATTTAATTATTTAAAATAAATTTAAAAATATTTTAATTTTTGCCATTCAATTTCATTCTGTCCTTCCTTTTGCATCCTTTCTTTATTGATTTTATTCTACTATTTCTTTAATTTTAGTGTAACCTTTGTCCTGCAGTGTGTTGTCCTGCAGTGTGTTGTCCTGCAGCACGTTGGCTGTGGCAAGTTGGCCATGGTGAATTGTTGTAGACTTGCAAAGAGGGGGAGTCACCTTTTGCCTTTGCAGTGACTTTAAATCATGGAATTTCGTCTCTAGGAATTGATCCTTTCATATCTTTTTCATTCTCAGATTAAGGCAGGCGGTCTGCTCAAGTGGGTTGGCATTCCCCTGATTGCTTCCTTTCCAGTCACCTGAGTTGGATCAGCATAAACATTGCTGAGAATGTAGTTTTTATTTAAAATTTATTTGGTTAATTTGAATTAAAGTGAAGATGTTTAGCTCAGCAGATTGCAGCTTCAGGGTTGGGTTTAAAGGCAGAGATACAATCACTGAAATAAATGAAAATGCACATAAATATAATCTATGGGTCTCTTCTAAGATAATTAAACTGGGATTCTACCCATTTTAATGAAATAAAATAAATAGATGAAAATGACTGGTCGTAGAGTCTAATTGTATACTGCTTAAAAACATCTCCTATATTCATTGGATCTTTCTTATTAATAAGTGAATGAAAGTGTTTTTCCTTCCTGTGACCAAGACAAATATCTTATTACAGATAGTCTTCCACTTACAGCCATTCGTTTAGTGACCATTCAAAGTCACAATGGCACTGAGTGACTTATGACTCTTTTTCACACTTAGGACCACTGTAGCATCCCTGTAGTCATGTCACCAAAAGTCAGACACTTGGTGACTGGCATGTATTTATGATAGTTGTGTGTCCTGGGCTTATGTGATTACCTGTTGTAACCTTCTGACAACCAAAGTCAATGGGGAAGTCAGATTCATTTAAAAACCTAATATAACAACTGCAGTGATTCGCTTAAAAACTGTGGCAGGAAAGGTCGTAGTTCCCCGCTCCTGATTTAGATACACATTCTGCATCAGAAAACAAATGCATTACCTTTGCACAGAATTCACAGGTGGTATCGCTGAAAATCATGACACTGTTTTCATCAATGAGTGTCTGGATCGCTAATTTCCAGTCTTTCTTATTAATAGCAGCCTCCACATTTTTTCCTTTGCCATAAATTTGGAATGCCTTCTGAGTAGCATTTTTGGTGGCTGCAAGAAAAATAAATATTATGATTGTAATGAACCAGATTACAGCTCTTCTCCTGAATTTAATACCATCCAGATGTATTGCGGCAGCCATTTCCAGAATTACTGACTGAGAAGTCCAAGAGTTGGAATATGGAGGGATTAGGGAAGCCTAGGTATCAAGAAAGTTTTCTCTTAACCCTCAAAGTAAATTAAAAGGCACTATTAATTAGAGTGGGTCTAGCCAAGCCATGTGAGATTTTGTTTAGATGCATTGTTTTCTGCTTCTATAAATGCTGATGGAGGATTTTACTCAGACTAATACCCAGAGTATAGGAATTTAATCAGCAAAAAATAAATAAATAAGAAAAAAAGTTAAAGAAAGATAGGCTAAATGTCAGTGCTCAGGAACTATATCTAACATTACTGGGAGTAAAAGGCCCCCAAAAGTGGGCTAAAACTTTTGGTATAGGGGATATGGATGTTTTAAATTATTCTTTTTTAAAATAATGTAAAGTCTACCACTATAAGGTTGTACATATCTCTAGAAAGACATTTGCAGCATTACATACATCTAGGGCCATAGAACTGTTTTTATGATATGTCTTATTGGAGACATATAAAAACTCCCTTTTTACGGCTCTGTAGTCCCTATTTGAGCTAGAGTCATGCAACTGGATGGAGCTGAGCATTTACTGACTGGATGCCCTTCCTGACATCTACACGGACTTTACATCACATATTTTTTCTTTGCGCCCTAGGAGAGAAACATCTGCTGCAATCTAGGATTGAACTCTCAACCTTCCAAGTGGGAGGCGAGCATCTTCACCACTAGGCCACCACTATGCAGTCCAGTTTTGCTACAGGAACTAAATTGTGCATTGGATGCACTGATAGCTGACATTATGCTTTTAATGGCTAGGAATATGAAACGGGTGGGTTATTGACCATCTTGTTATACCTTTCCCACAACTGAACTTCTGAAATTCTTTCCTTTCCTTCATTAATTCTTTCCTTTCCTTATTAATATATCTACTTTTCTATTAATAATCTAATTTACAAATAAAGATACTGGTGGTGCAGTGGTTAGAATGCAGTACCGCAAGCTACTTCTGCTGACTCCTGACTGCCAGCAGTTTGGCAGTTCGAGTCTCACCGGCTCAAGGTTGACTCAGCCTTCCATCCTTCTGAGGTCGGTAAAATGAGGAGCCAAATTGTTGGGGGCAATACGCTGACTCTGTACACCGCTCAGAGAGGGCTGTAAAGCACTGCTGAGTTGTATGGAAGTCGTCTAAGTGCTATTGTTATTGCTATCTGTTGAAAGGGCGGATTTTGTCCAGGTTCACATACTTTTAGTGCATGTGATTGATCTCCCTTATTTCAGGATGTCCAGTGGAGGTAAGCCTAGAAATGTAGTCGGATAAAATTATAAATATTTCCACAATGAGATGGAAGTCAAGAAGTAAAATATAATGTTACTTAGATTGTGAGTTTTATGTTTTGTGCTGCTTGTTAAGAAGTACAGTTTTTAATGTGGCTGCAAAAGAGGAAAAGGATGAAAATTATAGATAATTTTTCAGAGTAGATATTGTGATGTAGCTTGATGTCACAATGAGGACATTCTCCAGAAAGTATCTTGAACCCCTTAGGCCCAAACACCACAATACAAGCATGATGCATTAATCATAGCCAGCTGAGCATTTCCATAAGGTCGCCACTGGCTTCTCTTCTGACAGATATACAGGAATTTAGTTATGCAGCTTCAATTAAAGTTAATTGAGTTGTTTTTGTGTACCTAAAGAAATTAGGTTTTAACCTTGAGACATTTCTATCAGTATTCACAATCTAAATTACACATTCCTAGCGGTAGAACAAGATCTAGCCAAATAAATCCAGTTTTTCCAGAACACACTCAGTTTTGTTCCTTTGAAACAACTGATGTTCTGATTGGGTAAATATTTAGGTAGATCAGGGATAGATTTAGAGTCAAGAGAAGTCATTACTTGCAGGTTTGGTCTATTGAATCGGTACCTCAAACCATTTGTGGATTTCAGCAACCAGAGTGACAGCAAATTTTGCAGTGGCAAAGCTGAAAATTTTAGCTTTCAAATCTTGATGTGTGGCTACATCAGACAATTGAGACTTAGATGAGAACTGTTGAATCTCGGTGTACTTCAACATAGAATGCCTACTATTTGGGACTATTTTTTTTTCTTGATGATTTCATGTTTCCATTAAAAAAGGGCAATAGAGATTTTGAGTAATAACACTCGTGAGGTGATTATAAATTTTCTTCCCACTAAATATCCTGCTCCTGGCCTGACTTATTCTTCTGCCCATTTACTGTTGAGCTACTATTACATCTACAAAAACAAGTTAGTTCTTTCCTTCTTCAAAATGCTCAACAGTGGTTGGATGATTTTGGATCCTAAAATTAATGGTCTTTCCTTATATGGTTTGTTGTATTAGCTCACATTTAAATGTGGAAAGACAGTAGAGCTGTCTTTGGGGGCCCCCTGCCGGTCATTCTGATAAACAGGGTCAAGAAAATATGGCCTAAGTCCCCCGCTGACATACAACAAATCCAGGATGCCAACTGGAGAACTGACAAGACTAATATTGATGCTTCTGACAAAATAATTGTCTCTTACCTACTTTAAAAAGTGTAAATAAGCAGCAGGATAACTGATCTTAGATATTCTACACAATTTATCGCCTGCAAGTACAAACATGCTCCCCGTTGGCACTGAGTTTAACTCAAATGGACAGAACAATGCCAAGTAGTTTACTATTTATTTACTATTTAAATTAGAAATAATAATTACAGGATATTTATTAAGTAGGGACGCGGTGGCTCAGTGGGTTAGGATGCTGAGCTTGTCGATCAGAAGGTCGGCAGTTTGGCGGGTCGAATCCCGAGTGCCGCGTAACAGAGTGAGCGCCTGTTACTCGTCCCAGCTTCTGCCAACTTAGCAGTTCGAAAGCATGCAAAAATGCAAGTAGAAAAATAGAGACCACTACGGTGGGAAGGTAACAGCGTTCCGTGCGCCTTTGGCCGGCCACATGATCACAGAGAAATCCTCGGACAAGGGCTGGCTCTTCGGCTTTGAAACGGAGATGAGCACCGGCCCCTAGAGTCGGAAACGACTAGCACACATGTGCAGGGGAACCGTTACTTTTACCGTTATTTATTAAGTGCCTTTTTGTTTTAAATCTGAAAATTACCCGATTACATCTGTCATACTTTCAAAATAATACCCAAACTATATTGTTGTAATCCAACTGCCTCTTTTCATTCATAAAATAAAGGCTCCTCCCCTTTTTATCTGCACTCACTTGATTCCTCATTGATACTGTTGTATCCTCTCTGCTTTGCACCATGTGGGAAAAGTCGAATGCTCTCTATGCAAAAGGTTTCTTGACAGCACCTGCATATGACTGTGTTTTGAATCAGAACAAAAGAATATATTATGCCAATTTTCCGTCTCCTGTTGCTTAATACATTAGGACTTACTTATCTAGCACATACTGACATAAACATGCCCAAATTATAGACATTTTCTATTCAAGTTGGGAGGATGAAATTCTGCTCTTTGCACTTCCATACTTCCTTTTTTAGGTACCACTTCAATGCTGACATGAAAAAAGATCCCCTCCTTTTCCACGGCATTTCCTTTAAAAAATCCAAAAACGTCTTTCAGTGAAAGAAACAATAAAAAATAGCATTTACAAAATGGCAAATTGTTAGTAATAGCCACAAAATGTCAGAGGACTAATTTGACAAATAAGCAAAATGTGTTTGTTTATTTGCTTGTATCCTGTCATTATGCTGCTGATACAGTTGTACAGAGGAATGATTGAATCTGTCGTTTGTACTTCTTTAGCTGTCTGGTTTGGCGCAACAACTAAACAGGACAGGTACAGACTCCAATGGATAGTTACGACTGCAGAAAAAACAACCGCAACCAGCCTGCCTTCCATAGAAGACCTGTATATGGCACGGATCAGAAGGCAGGCTGAGGAAAAAAAACTGCAGACCCCTTACATCCTGGTCATAAAATGTTTCAACTCCTCCCCTCGGGATGGCGCTATAGGGCATTGTATGCCAAAACAACTAGACACAGGGACAGTTTCCCCCCCCCATGCCATCACTCTGCTGAACACCTAATTCCCACAGCACTATCTTATGCCTAAGGATATTTACTCATGTAGTAAAGGTAAAGGTAAAGGTTCCCCCGCACATGTGTGCTAGTCGTTTCCGACTCTAGGGGCCGGTGCTCATCTCCGTTTCATAGCCGAAGAGCCAGCGCTTGTCCGAGGACATCTCCGTGGTCATGTGGCCGGCATGACTAGACGCCAAAGGCGCACGGAACGCTGTTACCTTCCCACCGTAGTGGTCCCTATTTTTCTACTTGCATTTTTACATGCTTTCGAACTGCTAGGTGGGCAGAAGCTGGGACGAGTAACAGGCGCTCACTCTGCTACGCGGCACTCATGTAGTAGGGCTGTATTACTATTATCCTTCTCATCTTTCCTATTGCTTTCTCCTGTTAGTGTCTTATGATTGCGTCACTTTGTTTGTATGCACATCGAGAGCTTATGCACCGGAGGCAAATTCCTTGTGTGTCCAATCACACTCCATTCCATTCCATTCTATATTACTTTTATAAATAACGTAAGGCAACAACCATACCTAATATTCCTTCCCCCTCCTCTTTTCCCCACAACCACAACCTTGTGAGGTGGTCTGGGCTGAGAGAGAGAGAGACTGGTCCAGTGTCACCCAGCCAGCAGTCATGACTAGGGCAGGACTAGACAGAATTCACAGTCTCCTGGTTTCTAGCCCAGTGGCTTAACCACTAGACCAAGCTATCAATATTGGCTAATCCAAGTTTTATCTCCCTGGACCCAATCCAGCTCTTTAAAAAACTGGAATTCAAACGGGCATAGCCAAATAACAAAATTACAAAGCTATGGCACCCTCTGGTCCTCCTTGCTGTTTGGTTGCCACTCATTGGAATCTGGAAGATCTTGGAGCACACAAACCTCTCTTATATGTTGAGAATATTTGGGCAAGTAGACTTGTGCTACTTCAATTGGAATACAAATGCCCCTTGCAGCCTTACTTTGGCACTTCAGCACTAAAATATAGAAAGTGGTTGAATTCAGATGTCATGTATTTTTTTTAAAAAAAGTTAGCTTCAGTAAAGGAGAATATTTGTAGCTCAGGGTTGAAATTAGAGGTCTTTGTGCTCTCTGAGCTTGGTTGTTTTCTTGCAGATATTTCAGTGTTTCGTTGCAGACGAGCACTGATGATGTTACCTAGTTTGGGTAATGAAACATCTGCAAGAAAACAACCAAGCTCAGAGACCAGCAAAGATCCCTAACCATTCAAAATTATGAAAGTCTTGGGAAAATATAACTTATGAACTTCACTCACTTTTATGATCTTTGTACCTCCCCCATGGGCATGTGCTTGCAACTGGTTGCAGTCTCCTGTGGTGATGTGATCGCAATTTGTCACCTTTTTTGGCTGATTTCCAACCAAAAATAAAGGCAAAAAATGCCCATTGGAGAAACTGGATTTGCTTAACCACCAGTATAAAAATTGTCATAAAATCATGTCCGATTTGACTTATGACCACAGTGACTTACAATGGAAGTTCCAATCCCCATTGTGGTTGTAAATCAAGGACCAACTATTTTGTTGTCTTCTGCCAGAAAAGAAATTACACCCTGTCAGCATTAAGTTTCCGACTGAAGGAGGGAACTGGAATTTAGGATAGACAACAAAGATGCTCATAAGAGAGTTAAATAATGTAAGTAAATTTAATCTCTAGAACCAAAGGGATTATTTTATATGACAGTAAAGAAAACCAGCAGAGTTGGTAAACTGTTGGTAAACTATTGGCAAACTTTGAGAACTGGAGGTCTGGTAAGGTCTCAGATAAGAGCAAATATTGTCTTCAAGAAAGAAAATTCCAGGAAACCGCAGACTTTTCAACTTGACATCTATACCAGGTGACATCCTCAGTTTATCAAACATCATGTTTGCAAGCTACAATTAACAAGAGGCAGTATGAAATTGTTAGAAACAAATCATACCAGTTAACCTGGGCATCTTTTTTAATAGAGTAGATCAGGGAAATACCATAAGCATACAGCAATATACTTGAACATCAGTAAAACCTTTGACAGAAGACTTTCATTATATTCTTCTTACAGCAATAGAATAGTACATTGTGATTAGGTGGATTTGCAAACAGTGAATGAACAAGTTCAAGGTGTGTTCATCCATAGCTCTAAATTAACTTGGAGGGAAGAATCAGATGAATGGGCAGGTCATTTACCTTTAGGAGGCCTGCTGAGTTTTACACCACTGAACAAGAATATAGATTATTGTTTATTGTTCATTCACTAGAGAATCATCATATACACCACAATATCAAAAGTCTGATTGAGACGCATGTTTGCTGACAAACGTGCTCACACCAAAGTAACCACATGGCATGGCTTTTTAAACGTGTGGGTTGTATGTTGACTGAACACAAAACAGTAGCAGATTTGAAACCAGTATGGATACCCCAAACTTGTGGTAGATTACAAACCTTAGTCCCCAGAAACCGTAAACGGCAATGTCCTGCCTTAGTCATGAAACAAACTAAACCAGGGGTCTTCAAACTTGGCCCCTTTTAGCCAAGGCACGCTGGATGAGGAATTCTGGGTGCTGAAGTCCACAAGTCATAAAAGGGCCAGGTTCAAAGACCCCTGCACTGAACCATCAGCCTTGATTAATGAGACATATATAACAGTTGCATCCATAGCTATCCAGTCCCTAACTTGGGGTGCTTCTGCTTTGGGTACAGCAGATGCATTTCGGAAGAAAGAAGGCTGCCCGTCTTTCTACCAGTGTGTTATTTATTATATTCGATGTCTTTTCTTTCTAACCAGCCTCTTGAGATTTTCTTCCTTCAAAAGCTGTGCTCTAGTCTAGGGCTGAGCTGCAAGCCCTGGAGAGTGGGGGATGGGGGAAAGAGCAGTGAGAAATTCCAATGTGAACATAATTTGATCAATTCTAAAACTCTTAATCTTTGTGATCAAGAAGAAATCACTTGTTTTGTCCACCTGTTGTGTTGGGCTCTTTGGAGAAGGAGGAAATAGGAAGATAAAGAGTACCTGCAAGACACTGATGTTTATCATTCATAAAAAAGGCTCTAGCTGTAAATGCAGTTTTTTGGAGAAAGTGCTGGGAGGAAAAAGCAACAGTGGGTTAGAAACAGGTCCGGAGAGCTTTGAGACTGAGGAGTCTTCTTTACTAAACTTTTCCTCCTTAGCCAGATTTCTGGATGGATCAGAGGGGGGGGGGGAAATCAGGTAAGTTGCAAAGAGCTGGATCCCCAGAACATTTCTTTAATAGGCAGTGGGATAATAAAGAAGCAACTTGCTTCTTGAAGCACCTTCTGTAAAATGGATGATGCATTTGCACATCAGGCTTACCCACGATTAATAGGACTATAATTTACTGAATCCAATTTGCAAAACTCTCCATTGGGCCATCAACTAATTGCACAGGCTAGAGTCATACAACATGCTAAGCCATGGGTGGCTAGTGTGTACATCGTGTGAATACAGCCTGCAGCTGATTTCAAGCATCAGGCCAGTGATGATGATGATGAGGAGGAGGAGGAGGAGGAGGAGAAGGAGAAGAAGAAGAAGAAGAAGAAGAAGAAGAAGAAGAAGAAGAAGAAGAAGAAGAAGAAGAAGAAGAAGAAGAAGAAGGAGGAGGAGGAGGAAGGGACTTTGGAGGTCATCTAGTCCAACCCCCTGCTAAGGCAGGAAACCCTATACCATTTCAGACAAATGGCTGTCCAGTCTCTTGATTTGTCTGATCGCAACCGGCTGGAAAAAAAAAGCAAGTGGCTGAATTCACACCGCACGCCCAGCTAAAAAGCCAACCAAACCTCGGAGCTTGACCCATTTCGCTCTTTTTCCCGTAAGCATCCACTTCGCCAGCCAGCACGACCCACCTTCGAAAAGCGTGGCGCTGCTCCGCTGCTCCGCGGGTGCCTGCTGGACAACTCTGCCCTTCCGCGCTGAATTGCCCATGGCTGGGCTCGTCGGCTCCAAAGTCCGTCTTCCCCTTCCTTACGACCTCTCCTGGCCGCTAAGCGAAACGTCAGCTGTCCGGAACGCTAGACTCTCCCTTCTCTTCTCTCTCCGTCTGGGAATTGATCTTGAGCTGGAAAGAGTCTTGTAAAAAGCGGAAGAAGCCCGAGGTCTGGCGACGCTTGCAGCTCTTGGCGTCCGCCTCGCCGGGCGGAGTCGCGGCTTTCCCTGCCGCGGACCCCGGCAGGCAGCGGGAGCGGGTTTGACGCTCGCCAGGCGGTTGCGAGGGGAATAGAACCTGGAGCGAGAGAACGACGTTCTGAATTCCGAAAGGGATCGTGCGACCCCTGCTGGAGGAAAGCGTGTAACTGAATTTGCAAGGGAGGAAACGAGGCGATGTAGCAGCACAGTAGAATTAATTTAATTTAATTTAATTTTTTTTATTAAATTTATATACCGCCCTTTCCCGAAGGACTCAGGGTATTTAAAATCAAACAGTACAAAATACAAAAGTTAAAAAAACAATTAAAAAAGATTAAATTATCCCTTAACTAAAAACCTCAGTTAAAAATTCTCAGCCTGGGCCGGAGAGCTCAAAGAGCCAGGTCTTCAGGTCCCGACGGAATGAACGAAAGTCAGGGGCGGTCCTAAGCTCCATGGGCAGCTGGTTCCAGAGGGCAGGCGCACCCACAGAGAAGGCCCTCCCCCTGGGTGTTATCCGCCGGCAATCTTTTACCAGCGGCACCCTGAGAAGACCCTCCCTGTGCGAGCGCACTGGACGAAGGGAGTTCGGGGTTGTTAAAAATGGTTAGACAAATCATACCAAAGTGCAGGGCTTTTTTTCCTCATAGAACGCTCAGAACGGAGTTCCGGCACCTTTTTTTAGATGGAACCTTGTACAGTAGGCAAGGTGGGTTGTATGACATGTGTGAGTTCCGGCACCTTTTTCTTTTACAAAAAAAGCACTGCCAAAGTGACTAGATTAATAGACTGAAAGAATACTGCGGATATAATGTACCTAGTCTTCAGGAAGGTGCTCCATAAAGTTGATCGTCGCCTTTTTTCTTGATAAAATGGAAAAAGGTGAGGAGGATAGTTGCTCTCAGAAAGGCTAATGAAGGATGGGTTGCATTTTCTCTCCATCTGGCATGGCCTGAGCTATCTGAGTTGGCTAGGCAATTTGTATTTTATGGAATATTTATTATTCCATGAAATTATGGAATAATTTCCATATTTTTTTCCTTGTATGTCCTACAACCTCAGACTTTTATTAGATAGATTAGTATAGGATTGGGTGTGCCCTGTCAGCTAGAAGCCTTAGTTGTCAAGTTCACATTGAAAACAATAACAATAGATGACACGCACACACACACACACACACACACAAAATGGCATTGCAAGTCATAAAAAACCTTAATTATTTTGACAGTAATTTTGCCCCCAGATATCTTTGTAAAGTTCAGTTCTGTGGTGCAATTGGATCATTAAAACAATGCATGTATTGGGTATGTGTTTGCTTTCTACTAACAAATGAAATGACACAAAATAGCTGCTTCTCAAATGGTGGGGGGGAGCAGGAATACCCAAGATTAAAATTGTAGACATTTCTTTGTGTACTGTTAATGTGGACAAAAGAGTAAAATATCTCAAGTTCTTAACACATGGATTGTCATGTAAGTTTTCATAATCCTAATGTAGGACAAAAGCATGAAACAGTTTTGGAAGAATTGGATCTAGGACTCTACTGATTCTTGACTTAAATCATTTGTTTAATGATTGTTTATAAGTCACTTTTTTCAATGCTTTTGTACTTCAATCAGTTTTCACAGTTACAACCATAGCAACATCCTCATGGTCACGTGATTAAAATCCAGGAGCTCGGCAAGTGGCCTGGGGTCATGTGATCACCATTTGTAAACTTCACAGGCAGCTTTGGACAAGCAAAATCCAGAAAGCCAGATTCACATGAATCGCAAGATTCATTTAACAACTGCAGTGATTCCCTTAATAGCTGTGGCAAGAAACGTTTGTAAAATGAGGCACAACCAGTGGTGGGATTCAAATATGTGAACAACTGGTTCTCTGTATGGATGCCAGTTCTGGAAGTCCATTCTGGGCCTGGGCAACAAAAAATTAGCTACCGGTTCTGCCAAAGTGGCGCAAATTGACTGGATCCCACCACTGGGCACAAGTCACTTAACAATTGCCTCACTTATCAAAGGAAATTTTGGGTTCAATTGAGGTAAAAAGTTGAGGCCTACCTTTTGTGACACGTAGACATATTCATAAATTTAAGATGAGAATCCATTTCATCTATGATTAATGATTAATGATTGAAAATCATTGAATTCATAGAATCTGTTGTGTCAAGTGCTATCTACATTTCATTTGGCAGGCTTAGATAGAATAAAAGCAGTTATTTGTAAAATGAGGTTTAAATGGCAAAAAATGGAACTCAGTTAAAATATTAACATATGCAGAATATTTATTTTCCACACCCTGGAGAATAATTCTATCTGGGCTGCCTTCAGAAATGAAGCCAGGATTGTCACAGATTTAATCTCCTGGAGCTGAAGCAGAGGCACCCACCAAACAGACCACAGTCTCTCTGGGTTCTCACAAATGTCACCAGATGTAGCATGAGAGCCTGCGACATTTTCAGATAGGATGAGCCTACAAGATGGGTCAGTACTATATAAATAATCCTGCAAATGCATACAAACCAAGGGTTTAACAGTCAAAAACAACAATGTGAATTGTATCCAGAAGCCTTATGGCACAGTTCAACACCCACAATATTGTTATAATGGCTCTCCTATGTCACCATGCAGGTTGCTGCATTCTTCATCAGCTGTAGCTTCCAAATACTTTCCAAAGTTAATTTCATGTACATCATATTGAAATACAATATAGGGATGTTGATAAGAAAATGAGTTATATGCCTTCTCACCCAAGCCACAGCCTCCACCTGCTCGTCATCAGCATGAATCCAGGAAGTATCCAAGTAGCTGATCTGTTCTTTTAGAAGAAGTCCTATATATTGTCTGGAGTAACCATTGAAGCAGAAAACTGGAGGATATCCACTTTGTCTGACTTCAACGTTGACTTACTTTGTTCTAACCAGATCTACACAGCTTCCAGGGATTCTCCAGTCTCTAGTGATGGTCTACAGTAGGGTTTCATCAATGTACTGGTGATATCTCCCTCTGGTATGATTAATTTATCCCAGAAGCCTCATGTAGATGTTAAATACTTCGCAAAGTGAGAAAATCAGCCCCTGTAGAACCCTGTAATGGAATGCCCAATGGGACTGATGTTACCACTACTGTTGTTAGAAAACAGCAGAATCTCTGAAAACAACATCTCCAATCCCTATTGCTGGCTGGCCATCCTGAAGGATATTATGGCTGAAGGTATTGAAAGCTATCAAGAGATGAAGAGGAACAAAGAGGAGTGCACTCCAGTCATTTACAGCAATTTGCCCTAACTGAAAAGGATCCAATTTCCTCTAAGGCATTCTATAATTGGAATGATACCATCTGCTCAACAACCTTGTCTAAAGAGGGAAAATTGGCATCTGGTTGATATCCAATCTTGCTGGGTCGTTGTTGTTAGCTGTGAAGTCGTGTCCGACCCATCGCCACCCCATGGACAACGTTCCTCCAGGCCTTCCTGTCCTCTACCATCTTCTGGAGTCCATTTACAGTCCATTTACCTTGCTGGGTCACAGGAAGGCTTTTTGGGACAACAGCAAAGAAGCACGAGGAATCAAGGCCATAGTAAGTTTGAGTTATTTTATCTATGTAGTGCAACCAGGTTATACTGTAGATATCTGTGCTCATTCCTTCCCACAAATCCATTGGATAAGAACCCTACATCACTCGCCCATTTGTTACCATTTCAAGGCTAAGGATTTATTTTACACTGTAAAATTAACTGAAATTATATTTCCCTTATGGGATAGATCCCAAAGCCTAGGTGTTATTTACTGTATATAGGTTGTATCCACTGTAGGAAGCAAACTAAGCCTCCCTTCGCCACCATTCACCATTTACTCTTCCCCCACTAATCAAAATTACACTTAAATAAGGTGACCAACTTTTTTACAATGAAAAGGACAAAAATACATTGAAGAAAAAATATATCATAAATAAAAGAAACATTTTATTCACTGCAACAATAATACAGAATACACTATAATATGATGAATGCATAATAAAAACATTAGTAACAATAACATTTTATATTGTAATTATCCTTACATGCCTATTATTATTTAAATGAGTACTTTTCCATTGAATGAATATTTTTTGTCAATGTATCATCTTCTAACAATATATTGGAAATATCTGAACAAGAAATATCCTTCATATTGAATTTTATGGCAAGTGCTGCAGCTAGAGTGTCAACATTCAATCTCGATTTCTCACTTTTCCAAAAATCATTAGCAATTGAAAAAACCCTTTCAACTACTGCATTAATTCCAGGGCAGCACAATGTAAATTGAACAAGAATAAATAATTTTCACATGGAATATGTTCATTTTTGAAATGGCTGAATATTTCCACCCATCTTTTATCAATTTCAGCATGTTTATTTTCCCATTGTATTAATTTTTCAGAATTTAAAAATACATTCAGTCTTCCAATTTCTTCAAAGAGACAATTGTCATCTATTTTAATGTCTGGCATTTCTTTAGATAAAAACTCAAGACAAGATTCAATATCTGTTCAATATACTTGCGATGAAGTAAAAAAAACACCATTGAAAATGTGATGTTTGTTTCAGACCATTCTTCGATGTATTGAAAACGTTTGGTAAAAATTCTGCACTTCTTTGATAAACTTTTCCGTTATGCCCGGATTTGATTCCTCGTAAGTCTGACAATTTTCTTTTTATAACTAAAGGAAGAAATTCTTCTTCAAATCGAGTTTTATATTGAAGGATAAAGTCAGACTAAGTTCTGTAGCTGAAATGTGTTCACCTTCAATCTTTTGAATCATTTTGTGAAAAATAGATGCTTGATTATGTACAAAATACATTAATATCTCAGATATTTCATTATTGAAAAACTATTCCAGGATTTTAGGACATTTGTCTAGACTTAAAAAATATGAAGAGAGGCTCAAATAATTGTAGAACACGCTCTATAGCAGGTATTAGAGCAAACCAGCTAACTTTTGAATAGCCTAAAAGATTTTTGCATTGAACATTCGCTTCTTCACAAAATTGTTTTAAAGTAGCCATAAGAACAGTAAAACGACTAAAATACAAATAAATTATAGTTATTACTTCTATATCAATTGGCATGGCACATGACGCTGTGTTGATTGCATTTAACAAAATATGTGCATTACAACCTATTCCTAGTATTTTCTTTTGGAGTAAATCTTGTAATTTTACATATACATTATTCGCCCCTTTGCATCTTCACCCACCAAAATTTGTGTTTGTATTATCAGCTATTAGTGCAACAACTTTGGATTTCAAATTGTTTTCATTTATTATTCTGTATAGATGGTTTGACAAAATTTCAGCAGTTTCGCCCTCAATGGATCCTAAAATTAAAATTTTTACTTGAATGCCCTTGGTAACATTAAAATATCTTACTAGTATTGGATACAATTTAGTTTCATTATGATTGGATGCATCAGATGCAGCGTTACAAATGCTGCAGGTTCTAAGTCTTCTGTAAATATTTTGTCACAGTAATTTTTAAATACTGATTTAATAATAGCCTCGCATTTTGTCCTGGCGCATGAAAATTTAGCATCGTGAAACTTTTTCAATAATTTAGTTGTACAATCCATATTACGAAAACTTTTATTGTGAACTATGGTATGAAATGCAAATGTTCCCTCCATTGCAGCTGTTTTTCATCTTCAGAATAATTTGAAGTTTTAAAAAAACTTGTTACTTTACAACTGGAAGCAGATGCATCTGATGATTGCTTATGTTTCTTGGTGGTCAAGTGTTTCTTAATAGCTGCTCTGCCCCCAACTGCAATACAAAATTCTCCGCTGCAAATATTGCAGAAAACAGTGTTATCCTGCAAATTCTTTATTCAATTTATAATTGAAATGGCATTTCCTCTTTTTTTATTTTTCTATCCCTAAATGAAATTTAAAATATAAAATAAAATATAGAGCTACATGAACAATGCAAGCACATTCATTATGAATAAAATTACCAAAACTGAAACAATAACATAAGCAAATATATTTGTAAATAAAATTATACATATTTGGAAATTATTAAATAGATAATGAATTAATAAAATGTGAATTATTGTGCTCACCTGTGTATGATTGAATATTCACTGAGAAAGAAGTGAGTGTAATGCGTGCGTGTGTGCCGTGTCATTTTTCGGTAAGAAGTAAACAAAGCCACTTGCGCGCGGTGCACTCTCTCAAAACAATTCTCCTGTGCGGAGCGCATGCATCTCATAATCGCTTCTCGCCACAGTATACCGACCCTTGACGAATCGTCATGTCAAATACAAATACGTCACATCACACGCAACGGATCGGATCGGCATCGATCGAATATGGAGATTTACAGATTAGTCTTCAAATATCAAAAAGGAGAACATGTAGGAGAACACTTTTCGAGAGAGGACAGAACTTACAAAAGAAGGACTGTCCTCCCTAAAGGAGGACGATTGGCCACCTTAACTCAGGGGTGTCAAACTCAATTTCATTGAGGGCCACATCAGCATTGCGGTTGCCCTCAGGGGGCCGGGTGGGTATGGCCTGGATGGGCGTGGCCTACAGGGTGGGTGTGGCTAAAGTGCGTATGGCCTACTGGGTGGGCATGGCCAGCTCTACATAGTTCGCATCAAGGGTGCCTATGGGGGCCTGGGCAGGAGTGGGACAGGTCTGAGGGTCTCTGGCAAAAGGAGGGTCTCTGGGCCAGGGCCAAGGCAGCGGGGGCCGTTCCCTCACTGTTTCCAGGATGGCTTCACGGGCCACATGAAACCACTTCGCGGGCCGGATCTGGTCCCCAGGCCTTGTGTTTGACATGTCTACCTTAACTTAAAAGGATTTATCACCAAGGTTGAAATTAGCAAGTTAACTAAGGGTGTCAGCCTTCTCAAATAAGGAAAATCTCTCTAGGATATCAGAGATTTTTCCCTCTGTCTGACACTTCCCCATTTTATAAACAAGGAGGATCTTTGTTTACAAAGCCACCACTTCATTCACAAGACAAAAACAGAGTGCTGGACCACAGAGCGCTCCCTTTTGGCCATTTGCATTTCCAAGGCGGGATCTGTTCAGGCACTTTCAAGGAACAAAGGAAGGCTTTCCTATAAAACAGGGGTGTCAAACTCAATTTCATTGAGGGCCGCATCAGCATTGCGGTTGCCCTCAGGGGGCCGGGTGGGTATGGCAAGGGTGGGTGTGGCCTACTGGGTGGGCGTGGCTAGAGTGCGTATGGCCTACTGGGTGGGCATGGCCAGCTCTACATCGTTCGCATCAAGGGTGCCTATGGGGGCCTGGGCAGGAGTGGGACAGATCTGAGGGTCTTTGGCAGAAGGACAGATGTGAGGGTCTCTGGGCCAGGGCCAAGGTAGTGGGGGCCATTCCCTCACTGTTTCCAGGATGGCTTCGCGGGCCACATGAAACCACTTCACGGGTCGGATCCGGCCCCCGGGCCTTGTGTTTGACATGTCTGCTATAAAAGGAACTGGGGAGGCTGGATTGACATGTACTTCTAAACAGCTGGTCTTATTCTCTGCCTTTGGAAATAAACTTCTCTGCTTCAAACAACGGTTCTGTCTTCTTTCAAACCCGGTTTGGAAGGGACCTTCTAACACCATCTCACAAAATCAACATCCGATTTCCTTGCCACAGAACATATAGTGTGACTACAGCTATTGTGGTTGATTTTGCAGGGTAGCCAATTCTGATTCAATAAGCCTTGCTTAAACTATGGTTTGGCATGCCACGTGTATATAACTCATGTATTTCCGCGATAAAAGGTCCCTAGCCTGTAAACAAAAAAAAACAGGAGGGGAAAGGGTACAAAAAACGCTGGAAAAAGAGGACTGGCAAGTTGCTCTTCTCAGCTCGGTTCAACAGACGGGGAGGGAGAGCAGCTGCGCTCCGGGGATAAAGAGCGGAGGTCAGGCCACGCCGTTCCTGGAGAGGCCGCCGGCGGTGTTTTCGCGGCTGGGCTCAGGCAGCGGCGGGAGGGAAGCCTTCAGCGGGAACAGCCTCCTGTGCGGGGAGGGGGCGGGCAGGAGGCGGCGCGGAGGGAGGGCAGGCCGGCTTCGGGAAGCGGTGCTCCGCGCTGGGACTGGTTCCTTCGCAGCCATTTTCTGTCCAACCAAACAGCCGATTTGTGGAGGGAGCCAACCAGGGCCGCACTGGAGGTTTGTGCCTGGCTCCGGCCAATGATTGCTAACCGGTTCCACTGCAGGCTCGAATGAAATGTCCGTCTCCCTCCCCGGGCTCTGGCGTTGCCGCCGCGCCGCCGCTGAGGGGACCAGGAAGTGTGGGGAGCTGGAAAAGCCGAGCGGCGAGAGCCGAGCGGAGCCCACGCCGGGCCCGGCTGGCTGCCTCCCGCGTCTTTGTGCCGCGGCTTCTGCGCCCGCCGCGAGGGGAGGGGAAGGCGAGATGGCGGCGCTGGCCGGCCGGGCCCTGGGAACGCGGGGGGCCGAGAACCAGGCCCACGCGAGGCGGCGGCGGAGGAGGAGGAGGAGAGCGCGGCGCCTCGCCCGGGGTCGCCTCCCGTGCCTGCGAGCGAAACCGGCCTCGCCTTCCTTTTTTTTCGCCCCCTTCGCGCCCTCTTCGGGGCAGAGGGCAGAGCAGGCGAGAGAAGGGAGCTCCGCGGGGTCCCCCTGCGGCGAGGGTCCCTCTGCGCCCCCCCCTTGCTATTTGGGGGGGGTCTGCCGTACCCTCGGGGGCAGCCTCCCCGTTTCACCCACCCGCCTCCCCTCCCCAAGGCTCCCTTTCCCTCCTCGGGTGGAGCTGGGTTTGCTTAAGTCAGGGGTCGGCAACCTCGGCTCTTTTATGACTCGTGGACTTCAACTCCCAGAATTCCTGAGCCAGCATAGCTGGCTCAGGAATTCTGGGAGTTGAAGTCCACGAGTCATAAAAGAGCCGAGGTTGCCGACCCCTGGCTTAAGTCGACCCGCTTTGTCTGCTTCTGGCTTCGCTCGGCCTAAAGAAGAGGGATCGCGGGGGTGGGGGAGACCTTCCGGAAGGTTTGGCCTCTCGCCTCTGCCCCGGCCCAACGTCGCGCTGCTCGGCATTTCGCGGTTACAGGACTGGGTCCGAGGGGGAAAGTAGACGCTGTCCGAAAGCTTTCCCGCAGTCCCAGCCCGGAGAGATGCTTCGTCCTGCTATCCGGGCATCGCGGCCCTCAAGGTGGGTGGGAGCCGTGGGGCTATATTGCCCGAAAGCGTTTTCTCCGGGTCGGTGCTGGGTTGCTGTTTTTTTTTCTCGGCGCGTTATTAGCATTCAGACGTTGCTGTTGTTTCTCTTGTTACGTCTCCCACGTGCGTCTCCTGCACCCTCAGTTGTCAAATGGCCTTATCGCTGGGGCTTGAAAAGATTCAACCCATCAGATGATCACTATACGAATTCCCAGCGAGCCTTTTCTCTAAAATGCACACACAACTACAAGCAGACCGATGTTGTTGAATCAGGGTTTTGTTGTTTTTGGGCCAGCCTGCCTGCCTAATTTTAACATCCAACCATGTGAGTAAATGCTTGTGAACCTATCAGAGTGCAAATATTTCATCAGACTTCTCTGGCTTATTTGTTTTTTTTAAGGGAGCCTTGCATATTTTCTCTGTGTTATGATTGTTTTATTGATTTAGACAGAAATTATTATTAAAAGTATTTTATCCATTACAGAGAAAGTATATGACCTTTTGGTTCCCAGAATTACTTATTGATATTTATTAGAAAATGCATAGGTCTAATAGAGATCTTCTCTTGTGTTTTGCTCATTGGTAAACAAATGAATAAAAAAGACTAACAACTCACAAGCAAATCATGGATCTCAAGTGAGGTTATTCTTAAAAGTTTCAACATAAATCATTCTCTGAGAAAATATATACAAATTAATCTGTCCAATTGTCTATACTTTGTTAAACTTGAGACTAATGCATGTAGTCCTTAACTTACAATAGCATTTAGTGATGGTCAGTTAACAATGGCACTGAAAAAGTAAAATGACAATTTTTCACACTTATGACCGTTGCAGTATTCCCATGGTCACATGGTCAAAATTCAGACGCTTGGCAGTTGACTCATATTTATGATGATTGCAGTATCCCAGGGTCATGTGATCACCTTTTGTGACCATCTGACAAGCAAAGTTAATGGGGAAGCCAGAATCACTTAACAACTGCGTTACTGACTTAACAGCTACAGGGATTCACTTAACAACTGTGGCAAGAATGGTCATAAAATGGGGCAAAACCCACTTAACAAATGTTTCAGCAACATAAATTTTGGGCTCAATTGTGTTGAAAGTTGAGGACTACCTGTATATGCCTGTTGATGGTTGTTTCTTTTTTGCCCTGTAAAATACTGATCTTCCAACACACATGCATGCACATAGATGCTTTTGCCATTAAGAACATGCCAAATTAATAAAACCTGGAATAATTGCATCCTTGACAGCTGATTTTAACACATCTTGAAAACGTGAGTAGGGTTACACTAGATAGGACTGAAATACTGTACTAGGAAGGACCAGGACTATAAGCTAGAGAAGTTGGGAAAAATATCCCAGAGGGATGCCACTTTTCTAGTGATATCAAATAGTCTATGTAGACATATCCAAAAGTATTGTCTGCATTAGGGAACAACCAGTTCTGAGAGTAATCTGCCGTGGTTTGTTGACATGTCTTCTTGCTCTTGCTGTTAGGATCTTGCCTTCACTCTCATCCTATTGACTGTAATCACTGGGGTAGAAAGGCCGGATCATTTGCAGCCATTCTCTGAGCAGAGAAGCAAGCACGGGTAACTGTGCCCTGGGACTACATTAGGGATACCAGTGCAGCTAACCATTCTCTTCCAGCTGGAATGATAGAGAACTGTTCTGACTCTTGTCAAGCAATCTAAAGCAGTTTGTTCTGTGGTCTGGTGCTGTATCTCTTTTCAGATTGCAAAGGAAAGGCTGTAGTAATTTGGCATGTGATGAAGGCAGCTCTTTAACTGAATGCCCATCCCTTTCAGCCCACATCTTTCACACTCCTCTTTCGGCACCCTGTGGGTCACAGTGTGGCTATTTATAAGCCTCTTACTACTTCCATCCACTTCAACTGCTTCAGGTTAAAGTAGTTTTATTCCAATATTGGCCTAGTAAAACAGCAGTAGATGGTTCCTTTTGTGGGGGGGGGGAGTTGAGATTTTTTATTGCTTTTTAATTAAAACCAGAAAAGACCAAAACAAAGGTAATAGTGATGGAGATACATACATTTTCAAATAGAAGGAACCCCCCTCTCCCAATTATTAAACTATTATGCAATATTACAATCCTTATTAATGGAAGTCACGGTAATTCTTTTTAAAATTCAGTTTAATGCTTCCTGACGGGGAGCCAAAGCATGAAATATTTACACAGAGAGAAACAACACTGTTTTGTGAAGAATTTATCATTACAGTATTTAATGAACAGTGGCATCTATCATACAGAACTTAAAGCCCTGAGAAATACTCAGTTATTTGAAATGGTGGATAATTAAGTATTTATGTTAAGCCTTTAACATTTGATATGTATTCGATAACGTCTGAAATACTTCAGCCCCACAAAAGAATAAAGTAGATTGCGTGGGGATGATAAATGCCATACCATCACACATGAATAATAGTATCCCTGTGTTCTAAAACAATTTAGTAGATAGAGTGAATTAAATAATAAGAAATGCAGTGGGAGTTTCTTAATATATCTGAAATTTAAAAGTTCAGATATGGAAGACTGTTGATACTATATATATTTCTAATCATGATGGTAATAATGTGTATATATAGCCAATGTTTATTTTACAATATCTTATTGTAGATGGATGGTGATAATTCTACAACAGATGCTTCACAGCTGGGAATTGCTGGAGATTACATTGGTGGTAGTCACTATGTGATCCAACCTCATGATGGTAAGTAATATGTTGAATAGAATGTATTGATTCTTCAATGGGTAGAATTACCCGTTCTTTCTTGGTATCCCTTTCTTTTTTAAATACCTTTTCCTTTCTTCCTATACAGTAGACTGACAGGGAAGATATAAATAATTTGTTTTAATGTCTGAATTAAAATATTGAAAAGAACTTTTTTATAGGAAGGCCAAATACTGCATTAAGTTAGTTCAAGAATGACATCTTGCTCATAGGCTGAGCTTGCCCACCTTTGATATAAGTTATGCCTCAGGCTTAATATTGCTGGTGGTATTGGCCTAGTAGCATGGTCTTTTCATTCTTAGAATGCTGAAATGTTAAGTAAAAATATAAAAGAAAAACTACTAGGTTTTTTAAAATGCATTTAAAGAAGAGTACAGGTAGTCCTCAACTTATGACCAGTAGCTTAGCAACCATTCAAAGTTAGTGCACCTTCCTGGAGGTACTTAAAATCCAGATGTGAAGTTGATGGCTGCCACTCCCCACTGTGGTCATATGACCATATTTTGTGTGCTTAGCAATTGGGCCACCTTACAGCCATTTGCAGAGTTCCATAGTCACATGATGTGTTCTATGACAGTTTTGCCAAAAACCAACATATACTTCCAGTTTTCAACAAAATCACATTCATAGTGGTTTGCTTAACAACTCTAGTGTTCACTTAACAATCATCACTAAAAAGATCATAAAATCGGTCATGTGAGTGACCCCGTTTACAACGATCAAGAGTTACAACTTTGATGAGGAGGGTCCATTACTGTTGTAACTCAAGGTCTACCTATAACAAAAAGGTAATATAAAGTAAGTGTAGGTTTTTCAGTTAGGTATCAGTGCATTGATTAATGTTCCTGATTATATAATTAATATTTATATATGTTTTCTTAGATACTGAGGACAGCATGAATGATCATGAAGACACAAATGGTTCCAAAGAGAGTTTTAGAGAACAAGATATATACCTTCCTATTGCAAATGTGGCAAGGATAATGAAGAATGCTATACCTCAGACAGGAAAGGTAATATTAAAATAAATCCTTGATAGTATTCCATATTTTAAATCCAGATTAGGGACTTTGGATCTGGTATTGTTTTTTAATGTTCATTAGTTTCTGTTAACAAGCAAGAGTGTCATATTTTTTAGTTAATCACAATTCCATATTGTCCAGAATAGAAGTTTGCATTTTTCTCTTGTGAGGAAAAATAAGTTTTAAGTTCTAGGACAGTTTTCATTATCTTAAAAGAAGATGGCCAGGTCATTTTTCATATTGAGAAGAAAACAATAATTAATAACTTGTAGAAGCATTCCTTCAATGAAAGAACATTTATAGTATTTTTCACTTAGTGGCACACAAAGTATTTTGAATTTCAACCATTTTCAATAAGGATCATCCTGGCTGCTTTGCAAACGGATTACTTTGTTTATTTTGGAAGTGTTTAGAACTTAAAAATATTTTCCACTTTCCAATTCTCTGTATAAAATGCATATTTTTGTCAACAGTCTTTCTTGGTATACTTAAGAATTAATTGAGATTAAGCTGGGTAACATGCTTTATTATTTTAAACATTAATGGCTTTTAATATAATTAGCGTTGATAACTAGCTAGATTGGCTCTTTGATTAGACATAGATGTCCATGGAGCAGGGTGAGTTTCTAAAAATGGTTCTGCAACATTTCTGCTAGAGTACATGGTACTTCTATTAAGAAGTATGATTTGGGGATTTGGCACAAAGATATCAATGTTTTAGTATTCAGCTCTGATCTGCTTGTCATCTGAATCAGATGGGACACTGATTAATCAAGTGAAATGTCAATCGTACTTGAATCTAGTAGCAACGTGGATGAGAATCAGCAAACCAAAGAAAAACTCCAGTAAAATTGATGCCTTGTGATATACGTTTCTTGTGTCCAGGAATCTGTTACAGACTCTTGAACAGAAGATGTGTCATTTGGTTGATCTTGATCCAGATGTATTGTTTGGGACCACATCACCAACTTTTATTAGCATGAAGAATCTTTACCAGCTTCAACCATCCTTACATAAGGATGGTTATCTCTGATAATGGAAAATGTCAACTATTACGGAAGATGCATAAATTTCTGACAGGTTCAGGTAGACTTGATTATATTACATTGATCCTGAGGAAGCTGAATGGGTTGCTAGTTTGATTCCCAGTCTGTGTCAATGCCTGAGTTGATCTTTAAGGTCAAAATATTTTGGGGCTTAAATGTCTGAAAGAACATACCTCCCTGTATCTGCCTGCCTTGTTTTTATATTTTATTATGCATTTATTATGCCTCCATTATTATGCCTTTTTAATAATTTTTATTATGTTTTGGGGGGGTTATTATTTTTATCTCTTGGGAAAAGTGGTATAAAAATATTGTATATTGTGTATATTTTAGATTGCTAAAGATGCAAAAGAATGTGTGCAGGAGTGTGTCAGTGAATTCATCAGTTTTATTACATCAGAAGCAAGTGAGAGGTGTCATCAAGAGAAACGGAAGACCATAAATGGAGAAGATATTCTCTTTGCTATGTCTACTCTGGGGTTTGATAGCTATGTTGAACCTTTGAAGTTGTATCTTCAGAAGTTTAGAGAGGTTTGTAATTCTGTTTGCAATTGTTTCATTGTGTTTATATTTGTGTATTGGAAGTAAAGATAGCTGGGTAATTTGTATGTGGGGTTTTGTGGTTTTTTTTGTTTTTTTGTTGTTGTTGTTTTGGAAAAGACCATTTTTACCTGTTCTGCAATGTTTTGTAAAGATTTTCCTTTACCTATATACAGGTGTTTTATTATAGTAGAAAAAATAGTATTTGTATCACATGGACTAGAGTAAAAAAGCAGCTTGTATTTACAAATTTGTTATTTTAACAATGTGGCTTAATCAACATTTGCAGTTAAGTGTTTTGTATAATTTAATGTGTTAGGTTTCAAGAAGAAAATGGATGAGAATCTCCACAAAATCAAACTAAAGTATATAAATTTTGTCACACAAGCAACCTTTCTTCTCTTCACCCTTTAATTTGCACTATGTTCTGTTGCATAGGGATTTGGGTTTTTGTGGTCTTGCTTCACATCTGCTTTACTTCTACTTTGTTTACCGTAGTGCTAAGAATGAACAGAATGGAGCAGAGCTGAAACATATGCATCTCATAATAAGGAATGGTGCTTGTTGCAGTTACTTTCTGTAAATAGCTATTCATAGCCAGTTGGAAGGCAGAATTACACATCAGCCTCTGGTTAAGAGAGAATGAGCTGGCAGTAGGAAGCCAACTGGGAATATTCTTCCAAAGATCTACCTAATTTGCCATTTTGTCTAAGATGCTTACCCAGAAAACCTACTATATGAATATTTAATACGATAAATGATGGGCAAAATTAACAGTCTCCTATTAGGAAAAGTCTTTTTTTTAATAAAAGAGAAAGATTTCAAACTAGAATTGTATTGTGAATTGTAGAAAATACATGTGTTATATGTAAAATATTACTGTTTTTCAAGGCAATGAAGGGGGAAAAAGGCATTGGTGGAACAGTTACCACAGCAGACGGCCTTAGTGAGGAGCTCACAGAGGAAGCATTTAGTAAGTACTGTATTACTGGTGCAGCTGTGGTGTTTGTTGCCTAATACTTACGATTAAATAACCTTGCTAATTGTATTGAACTATAGCCAGTATTTATGTGACAGTTTAATGGCAAAGTACATGTAGTCCACAAAATATTGATGCTATATGTAAGTAATCCTTGGGTTTAGAGACTGGGCAGTTGGGACTGGGATTGTTGCAGCCTTAAAGTGCAAAGTCATGTGTCCTCATCGCTTAGTGATAGTTCAGGGTGCCATAATATTTCTAAGTTCCACAGATCATTAAGCAGAAAGTGGCAGAGGAGTCCCAGGTAGGTAGCATGGGGTAGAGGGGGAAATCCAGCACAGGCTGCACATGAGTCCAGGGTAGCCAGGGGACTGGAATCATCTGTGACCTCCCCTGCCAACTTCCACATTGACTTTGCTTGTGGGAATCTGGCAGGGAAGGTTGCAAATGGCAATCGTGACCATGTCTCCCTGAAGTGTTGTTAATAATAATAATAATAATAATAATAATAATAATAATAATAATAAGAAGAAGAAGAAGAAGAAGAAGAAGAAGAAGAAGAAGAAGAAGAAGAAGAAGAAGAAGAAGAAGAAGAAGAAGAAGAAGAAGAAGAAGAAGTTGTTGTTGGAAGGGACCTTGGAGGTCATCTAGTCCAACCCCCTTGGAGGTCATCTAGTCCAACTCCCTGCTCAGGCAGGAAACCCTAAACCATTTCAGACAAGTGGCTGGCCAGTCTCTTCTTAAAAACTTCCAGTGTTGGAGCATTCACCACTTCTGGAGGCAGGTTGTTCCACTGGTTAATTGTTCTAACTGTCAGGAAGTTTCTCCTTAGTTCTAGGTTGCTTCTCTCCTTGACTAGTTTCCATCCGTTGCTTCTTGTCCTGCTTTCAGGTGCTTTGGAGAATAGCTTGACTCCCTCTTCTTTGTGGCAGCCCCTGAGATATTGGAACACTACTATCATGTCACCCCTCACCCTTCTCTTCATTAAACTACACATACCCAATTCCAGCAACCATTCCCTATATGTTTTAGCCTCCAGTCCCCCAATCATCTTTGTTGCTCTTCTTTGTACTCTTTCTAGAGTCTCGACATCTTTTTTACATCGTGGTGACCAAAACTGGATGCAGTATTCCAGGTGTGGCCTTACCAAGGCATTGTAAAGTGGTATTAGTATTTCACGCGATCTTGATTCTATCCCTCTGTTAATGCAGCCTAGCACTGTGTTGGCTTTTTTGGCAGCTGCAGCACACTGCTGGCTCATATTGAAGTGATTGTCCACTAGGACTCCGAGATCTCTCTCACAGTTGCTACTATTGAGCAAGGTACCACCTATACTATACCTGTGCATTTGATTTTTCCTGCCTAAATGTAGAACCTTACTTTTTCACAATTGAATTTCATTTTGTTAGATAGTGCCCAGTGTTCGAGTCTGTCCAGATCCTCCTGTACCTTAAGCCTATCTTCTGGAGTATTGGCTATTCCTGCCAGCTTGGTGTTTGTTGTCTGCAAATTTGATGAGTTCCCCATCTATCCCCTCATCCAAATCGTTGATGAAGATGTTGAAGAGCACTGGGCCCAGAACAGAGCCCTGGGGTACCCCACTACACACTTCCTTCCATGTAGATGCAGTTCCATTGAGGACCACACGCTAAGTACAGCCAGTCAGCCAGCTACGAATCCATCTGGTGGTGATGCTATCTAACCCACATTTTTCTATCTTACCAAGTAGAAGGTTGTGATCTACTTTATCAAATGCCTTACTGAAGTCCAAGTAAATTATATCTACAGCATTCCTCTGGTCCACTAGTTTTGTCACTTGGTCAAAGAATGCAATAAGATTTGTCTGGCATGATCTGTTTTCGACAAACCCATGTTGGCTTTTAGTGATAACTTTGTTCGCATCAAGGTGTTCGCTGATTTGTTGTTTGATTATCTTTTCCAGAATCTTCCCAGGTATTGAGGTCAGGCTGATAGGTCTGTAGTTTCCTGGATCTATTTTTTTCCCTTTTTTGAAGATGGGAACTACATCAGCTCTCTTCCAGTCCTCTGGTAGTTCCCCAGTACTCCAGGATCTTTGAAAAATATAGTTCAGTGGTTCTGAGATCACGTCTGCCAGTTCCTTGAGAACTTTGGGGTGTAATCCGTTTTGATAGGTTGGACTTTTTTTTCCCTTTGTGTAAAGACAGATGCAAAAAAAGAGTTAAATAGTTCTGCTTTCTCCCTGTTGCTTGTCACCTTGCCACTTTCCCCCACTAATGGACCAATCATTTCCTTAACTTTTTTCTTGTTTCTTATATGTTTAAAGAAGCTTTTTTTGTTATTTTTGACTTTTGTCGCAAGACTTAGTTCATTTTGAGCCTTAGCTTCTCTCACTTCATCTTTGCAGGCACGGGCTGTTTGCTGATATTCTGCCTTAGTTATGTGCCCCTCTTTCCACTTCTTATACTTGTCCTTTTTATCTTTCAGTTTATCAGAGAGTTCTTTATGCAGCCATGCTGGTTTCTTTTGAAAGCTGTTATTTTTCTTCTTTGTTGGTATTGTGCTAGACTGGGCCTTTATTATCTCACTTTTCAAAATTTCCCAAGCTTCTTGAGTTGTTTTCCTCTTTAGGATTCTCATCCATGGAATTCTTCCCAAGGTCTCTCTAAGTTTAATTGAAATTAGCTCTTTTAAAGTCCAAGACTCTAGTTTGGCTGTATTCTATTGCTTGTGCTTCCATAATGTTGAATTCCAATATTGCATGATCACTTCCCCCCAAGGGGAATAATGTTATAATTGTGAGCCAGGCAATCAAATGTGATCAAGTGACTGCAGGGATGCTGCAATGGCCAGAACTTTGAGGATTGGTTATACATCTATTTTTTTCAGCCCCACTGTAATTTTGAACAGTTAGTGAACAAATGGACATAAGCCAAGTACTATCTGTAGTTTGTTCGTGAATCCTTGAAAACAAGATTGAAACTACATGAACTAAGAGTTATACTGAGTGACTTACAATTTTGAGCAAGTTTTCATATGGATCTACTATTTCACTTGTTCCCATCACTGTAAATCATTTTTGCAGAGGAGAGTTTCCACTGAAAATTATATGTGAGATAATATAACATGTATTTTGATGCATGAAGGTTTATTCCTTAATGAAAACACAGAAACAAAGCAATTCTGCTGCTGTTGGATAACTTACTGAAGCATGTAGGGAAAAAATATTATTCTTCTAATATCCCTGAATTGCAAATAGTAAAGTCTTTGACCTCAATCCAGCGTTGTTACTTATTTGAAATAGTTATGCCCTGTCCATCTTCAAAACATTTCAGGCTGGTTATAATAAAGAAAGAGAATAAAACAATACAACTAAGTAAAATTAAATTGAAAATTAATTTGAAATACTCAGTTTAAAATACACATTTGTTTGTCTGAAACTTGGTACAACAGTGGTATAATTTACCTAAAACTAACCATGCATTCCTCTTTAAGACAGAATCTTTTTAATAAAGGTTTCTGCAGAAAACAACTGTTTCTTTCATTATGAGTTATGTTTAAATTATGCAGAGTTCTCCCAAGAATGATTCCATTGTTTAAAACATTTTAAATAGCATTCTTTGCATTTTGATAACAGGTGTGTTTCTCCTTTTGCATAGAGTTCATTGAGATTTTAATTAGATATCTTCCACTAGTTTTGAGCTCTGCATTTTTTCTAATGGAATGCAGATGCTTTTGAGTGCATGAAGATAATTAATAATTGTACATACTTCTGGAATTTAGAAAGTAGAAGGTCTAAACAGGCAGGGAAGGAGGAATTCTCTGATAAAACTTTATCACAACAGAACTGCATTAATTACACAGTTGTTTTCTTCGGTGAATTATATTCCAAGTATTGAATGACTATATAAAAAAAATCCCTATACTGATTAGACAGATCATTTGAATGCAGATCAAAGCATGTGTAGGCATTGCTGATAGAAGCTTACTTCCTATCTTCCTGTTGCCCCAAAAGGTTCATCTGAAGGTCATGATCCTCCTGAATGAGAGGAAGAATATTTGAAAGTAAGGCAGAGAGACCTCTATGTAAGCACCATACAAAAGAGGCATCTAATTTTTAATAATTCATGCTGTCTCTATCACCCTCCTGCAATATAACACATATAGAGGTAGTCCTTGACTCAATACAAGTTTGTTTAGTGAATATTCGAAGTTACAACGGCACTGAAAAAGTGATGTGTGATCGTTTTTCACACTTGCGGCCGTTGTGGCATCCCAATGGTCATGTAATCAAAATTCAGATGCTTGGCAATTCACTCCTATTTGTGACTGTTGTAGTGTCCTGGGGTCATGTGATCACCTTTTGCGACCTAACAAGCAAAGTCAATGGGGAAGCTAGATGCACTTTACTACTGTGCTACTAACTTAACTGCAGTGATTCATTTAACAAATGTTGCTAGAAAGGTCATACAATGGGGCAAAATTCACTCAACAAATGTCTCAGCAACAGAATTTTTGGGCTCAATTATGGTTGTAATTGGAGGACTGCCTGTATTTTGTTTGAATTTTAAAATACTCAAACTTTGGGAGTGGATTGGTGGAGTAAAGATGGAGCAGCAAATGTGTGAAACTTGATGATTGTAGTTAGTAGACCTATCTCTTTGAAACCATGCTGTTTTGTCAGAAACATTGCATATAATTTGACAGGCTTATTGTATTAGATGGAACTTGCTCTGTTGAACTGATCGTGATATTTGTTCTGTTTTGCATGTGTGTGTTATTAAAAATATTTGCCAAACATAGACAAACAATTATAAAAGAGCAAGAGGATAGAGAACCTTTGAGCATGTGTTTCCGTTAAAGTACAGTGATGTGCTCCAACAGTCATGCTTTAAAAAACTGAAAATATTAATAGCCACTGTAAAGAATCAATCTGACTTCCAGCTATAGGATAGACAGTTAATACGCTATTTAATGTTTTTATTCATACTACTGTGTATTTTTATCTTCCAAATTAGTTCACAGTTGAACTCAGTTTCTTGTTATGAAGGTCTAATATTCAACTTGTACTGTCAGGTTGCAGTTCCAGTACATATTAGTGAAAGAGATCAGATTTCATACTGTTTAATGGTAGATATTTAACTTGGATTTGGTATTTATTTCTTCATGAGCAGAAATCTTCTAACTGCTATTTTTCTCATGTAGCTAACCAGTTACCAGCAGGTTTGATAACTACAGATGGCCAACAACAAAATGTCATGGTTTATACAACGTCCTATCAACAGGTACAGCAGTTCCTTCTCTCCCCCTACCCCTCACCCCCTTAATTTTTGTTAAGTATTTCCAGTTTTGGTAGTCAGGACAATGAAAAAGTGTGGTATTGCTAAGATCACTACAATAGATTACACGAACAAAAATGTGTTTCTGGATTGATTTTTGAAATTAATGTGTATTTGTTTTTTATTCCCTAGATCCCTGGTGTTCAGCAGATTCAGTTCTCATGACTTGAAGAAGGCTTTAGACACATAAGAAATATGAACAAGGCTTGCTAAAGGAAAGAGAACTTGAATTGGCTAGTGAAGAAAGAAATGTCACTTTGTATATTCAATAGTTGTAATGTAGCTTCCTGAGGCTTGACTAATTGAGATGTGAACTCTGATTCAAACCTTTTTTCATGAGTGATTTTAAAAGAAATTGGATTTTAAAGGTATTAAAATATTTTTTTTTGTTTTGTACAAGAGTTTGTTGCTCTGTATAACTCCTATATGCATTGTATATTGCAATTTACTACTGTCAGATTTGTAGACAGTTTCTTATTTTCATATTGAATCATCTTACTTTTGTAATTCAAGTAAACAGCTGGGTTTAATTCATGTTTACCCTTTGAATAAAACATAAGGGTACAGTTTATTTTGAATGCAAGTTGCCTTTATTATAAAAATTGAGATGACCTTTTGTTTTGTATGTCTTGCATGAATTGAATTAAATATTTATTAATATTTAACTTGAAAGGAAATTCCTCAAATGCTCACAGTTCAAAATAAGTGCTCCCACTTATTACTTTTAATATAATCATTTAAATAATGGGAATCCAGAATTAACCAATCTTTGGATCATAGCATAATAACCTTGGGTCATGATCCCTGGGAACTATTTTGCACAAGCTGTAAAAGAATGAAGGAGGGTTTGTCAGGAACTGTTTTTTTGTATGCAGAATTAGTTCTGTGGATTGTCTGGTACCCAATATCAGTGTTAACTGTATCTGGTAGTGCAGTCCCTATTTTGCAACAATTAGAAGTATGTAGTAAAGGGTTTTTTTGTTGATCTTTGGACTAGGGATATTCATCTTGCTACTTTTGAAATAAATTCCTTTTAATTTATGATTTCTCTTCAAAGAAGTCAGATTCTGTTTTATACTTTGTCAAATTACCTCTTTAACATTTCATAATCATGACGTGTGGGATCTCAGAGCTTAATAACTGGACGTTAGAGGGGCATGTATTTTGGGGGATGTAAATGGAAGGCTTGAGCATCTATTTGGCTGTTTCCTGTTGCTGCAATAAATTTTAAGATACCTACAAAAATATTGTGATTTGTAAAATGATAATAAGTGAACAAATGCCACTGAGAACTTGAGAATAAAATTGTTGATCAGCAAAGCTTACTCCTGGACAAAAATCAGACAACAAAAAAGAGCTGCTAAATTCTAAACCGTGAAGAGAAATATGTGACAATCTGATGCTCATCCCTCCAAGGGAACTGGTCTCTATTTAAATCATGATGGCAAAAATACTCTAAATCTGAAACACTGAAAAAACACATCCCAGCAGTATTTAACATTTGAAAAACAAACCTCATATAATTTTTGCTCAGAAGCTGTATAGTCCAAGATAATTTCTTTTTAAAAAAATAGCACCAATGTATGGCTGTGAAAGTTGGACCATAAGAAAGGCTGAGCACCAAAGAATTGAGGCCTTTGAACTATGGTGCTGGAGAAGACTCCTGCGAGTTCCGTGGACTGCAAGGCGATCAAACCGGTCAGTCCTAGAGGAGATCAACCCTGACTGCTCTTTAGAAGGCCAGATCCTGAAGTTGAAACTCAAATACTTTGGCCACCTAATGAGAAGGAAGGACTCACTGGAGAAGAGCCTAATGCTGGGAAAGATTGAGGGCAATAGAAGATGGGGACGACAGAGAATGAGGTGGCTAGATGGAGTCACTGAAGCAGTAGGCGTGAGTTTAAATGGACTCCAGAAGGACAGGAAGGCCTGGAGGAACGTCCATGGGGTTGCAATGGGTCAGACATGACTTCGCAATTAACAATAATTATCTGCAACAGGTTAAGGGAAATTAATACACATTTTTGTTTTCAGAAAGCTGTAGATTTGGTGCAATAAAAATAATTGGATATGGGAGAACCTGAAAAGCTGTTAGAAACGTGGAAAGCAAATTGCCAAATTAATTTTCTAGAAAGTTTTATTTTAACTTTGGCTGTCAATGTTATCAATAATCAGGATTAACTTACAATTCACCTCATATAAAATCAAACATTAAAGGATTTGGAAAAAAAGTTGAATGACTTAATTTTTAATTGAGCTTAAGTTATTGCATTGTGCAATACAAGCCTCAAGTGAAATTAAAGCGTAGCAATCCAAAAAAGAGACACATTTATGAAACTGCCAAACACAACTTGATAAACAAGCTTGCATTTGTGATTTTGCTGTGCACTTATTAAATGACAATGGAGATGCAAATCCTCTTGTAGCCACAGAAAATCACTTGATTACTTTAAGCCAGTTACTTTCAGCTCAACTTTACAAAGTGGTAAGGGGAGAAAAACTATGCTCCCTTGAATTCCTAGGTGAAGGGGGGAAATCTGTTTAGCATTTTATTGGTTCTATAGTTAAACATGGGCTTTGTGATAAAAGTACTCAGGAACAGTGAACTTGTGGTTTTAAATGTTTAAGAAATGCAAATTTGTTAAACTTCAGATGTATTTAAACATTTTACATCTCTATCCATAACAGCTTAGATTTGTTCACATGATTCAGGTTGAGATAATCATACTTAAAATTCAACCTCACACATCTAACCTGGCTCGTATTTAAGTGATGTCCACTAGGATTCTTGAAATCCCTCTCAGTTATTACTATTGTAAAAAGTAAGGCTCTACATTTAGGCAAGAAAAACCAAATGCACAGGTACAGTATAGGTGGCACCTTGCTCAGTAGTAGTAACTTGTGAGAGGGATCTCGGAGTCTGAGCGGACAATCACTTAAATAAGAGCCAGCAGTGTGCTGCAGCTGCCAAAAAAGCCAACACAGTGCTAGGCTGCATTAACAGAGAGACAGAATCAAGATCATGTGAATTGTTAATACCACTTTACAATGCCTTGGTAAGGCCACACTTGAAATACTGCATCCAGTTTTTGTCACCATGATGTAAAAAAGTTGAGATTCTAGAAAGAGTACAGAGAAGAGCAACAAAGATGATTAGGGGATTGGGAGCTAAAACATAAAAAATGGTTGCTAGAATTGGGTATGTCTAGTTTAATGAAGAGAAGGACTAGGAGTGACATAATAGCAGTGTTCCAATACCTCAGGAATTGCCACAAAGAAGAGGGAATCAAGCTACTAAAGCAAACGTGTCAAACTCACGACGCAACGTATCGGGACTGTTTTGCCATTGCTGATAATGGGGTGGACGTGGCTTCCATGTGACACGTCCGGCCCACGGGCTGGCAGTTTGACACTCCTGCTCCAAAGCACCTGAAGGCAGGACAAGAGCAATGGATGGAAACTAATCAAAGAGAGAAGCAATCTGTAACCAAGAAGAAATTTCCTGACAGAACAATTAATCAGTGGAACAACCTGCCTCCAGAAGTTGTGAATGCTCCAACTCTGGAAGTTTTTGAGACTGGATAGCCATTTGTCTGAAATTGTATAGGGTTTCCTGCCTGAGCAGCGGGTTGGACAAGAAGACCAAGGTCCCTTCCAACTCTTCTATTATTGTTGTTTTTGTTGTTCTCCTGCACTAAAGCCAAAATAACATATTGCAAGATTTAGCTTCTTAAAACACTAAACTCCATTCTGCAATGTGAATATGTGAAATGTTTATTTCTAAATGTAATTACCATTGAAAGTTGCATTGATTCAACCAATATGATAGGTTTAAAAAAAACCCAGAAATAAACATTATTAGGACAAATCACTTTATTACAAATAACAATGCTATTTTTATTATAGAAAATATTGGATTTCTCTCAAGACATTTCAGTTGCAGATCATAAAACCATAAATAGCTGGTTTTAACCATCACTTCAGAATTCCAGTTAACTGTGGTGTCATTTTTGTTAAAGACTGATTTACTGGTTCAGCTAACTTCAAAATTATGGTCAAATATTGCTATAAATCATAACAATGGCTGCAATTCAGATGGTCACATTACTTTAGTAAACAGACACAAGCAATTTTTCCTCCTTTTTATATATTTTACTGAATAATTATTCAGCATTTTTACACTAAGTACTGTACCTTACAATAGGCCAATGGGAAATAATCTCAAATTGATGTATTCAATTTTACTAAACATCGAGCATGAGTACGTTTTAGAACAAACCAGTATATGAAACCATGAAGCTGACTTTCACTTTGGTTTTATTCTAAAACTGGTAAGCAATTATTTGGAACTGTAATCCACATAAATGGGCAAAAGGTTTATTTGTATCAGCTTATTAAATAAATATATGACCCTCTGAACCATGCCAAATTTTTATTCACACTCCATGTCACAAACAAAACTTAAGTCGAATTGATGAAACAAGCTATAAATAGCAACGGAGTTTTCCATTTATAAAGATTGATACTAAGTCTATTATTGAAGTTGCAACAGGATGGACTAATTTATACAATGTTATATTTACAAAGGCAAGCAAAAAAAAACAAACCAACAACCAGTTTCCCAAATAGTCTGATTTTATATTTTAAGTGAACTTAGGTTGACCCATTTATCCAAATATATTGATACTTTTAAACAGAATATGCTTGAAATAAATTTATAGTTGGATGAAATACATTTTAAGTGCTATTAAGAGAAGCAGGCTGCAAAAATAGCTTGACAATATATGGGATGGCTACCAAAAAAATTATACACTTGTTACTAACCTAGTTCCATATATGGGAAACTGCTGAATTGTGGTAAATCATAATAGCCTATTGGCATAAGCACATGTACACTGAATCTCAGGTCTGAATTAACACCACCACAATTTTACCTTTGGTAATCATGACATACTCTTAAAACAAGTGCAGAAATATATGAACTCAAAAGTGCAAAAATACTCACAGATATACTCAACAGATCATATTGTTAAGTAAGGTATCTACAATCAAAAGTTATTAATAGCCATATAATTCTCACATTGTCACAGTAGGCCTCCTAATTCAAAAAAAGTTATAGAAAACAAAACACCACAACTATTTTGAGTTGAGTTCTTAAAGGTACTTCTCTTTGACCCTGTGACCACTGGGATACCTGGATTCAATCCAGAGTTGGAAGTATGTGGCAGGTAAAGTGAAAGGAAGCACATTTCTTGTTATGACAATTCAAGGAAGAGCTGAAATTCTCCTAGCATCTAAAATGGACCTTCTCAGGAAACACTACCTTCAACTTTGAAGACCGTATTTATAGATTTTTGAAGTTTCCATTTCACAGTACTGGTTAAAACAATCTGGAGTGATCTTTAATTGACAAGAACAACCACAATTGTATGGCTGCAACAGACATTTTCTCTGGGGTGTTATTATGTATTTGCCTTAGGAAAGGGTACATATCTATCATAAGGTGCACGAAAGAGTATATTAGTTTCACTCTGAGCATCTATGTTATGCCACAAATAGACACAGTGTTGTATAGGTAGTATAACTGACATCCTGCTCCATCCTCTTTATAAAGGTAAAGGTTCCCCCGCACATGCGTGCTAGTCGTTTCCGACTCTAGGGGCCAGTGCACATCTCCGTTTCAAAGCCGAAGAGCCAGCGCTTGTCCGAGGACGTCTCCGTGGTCATGTGGCCGGCATGACTAGACGGCAAAGGCGCACGGAACGCTGTTACCTTCCCACCATAGTGGTCCCTATTTTTCTACTTGCATTTTTACGTGCTTTCGAACTGCTAGGTTGGCAGAAGCTGGGACGAGTAACAGGTGCTCACTCTGTTATGCGGCACTCGGGATTCGACCCGCCAAACTGCCGACCTTCTGATCGACAAGCTCAGCGTCCTAACCCACTGAGCCACCGCGTCCTAACCCACTGAGCCACCGCGTCCCTATCCTCTTTATAGCACACTGCAAATATTTATCTCAGGAAAAACCCAGTAAGCAAACATTACTATCAGCTCACTAAGATACACAAAAGTTTGTTGATGGAACTTATTCCTTCTTAGAGAGTAGCCAGTAAAAAGTGCTACTTAGCTTATTAGTAATTCAAGAAAGCTTTTAACATGTAGTTCACTATTTTTTCATGGCATTACAGATTGTGCTCCATCAGCATAATTGTGGTAAAGTTAGAATTCTATTATCTTAGGGTGGCTTTCTCTACCCTCCTGACGTCTTAGGACTGGAGCTTTTAGCCGCTATTCTGGAACTTTCAGTCCCCAAACATCTGAGGGTAGAAATCACCTGTTCCCATACATCAAACTGTTTGCTGCTGTTATTCAAATATCTCTGGAAGAAGATTATTAATAAGTATTGGAGATAAAGTTGGGGGAGTTGGGTCCTAATTCTATCGAAACCACGAACTCACTGGGGTTATGCTAAGCCATTTTGAGGAAGCCATAATGGTCTGTCTTATAGTAAGCCATAAATCATGCAAATCACATTGGCTTACTTCATATATCACAAGGGATAAGCAAACCAATCATCTCACGGTTTACCACGTACTAATCCAAAACAGACTTTCTTCACATAAATTTCTTCCAGTTTCTCTACCTAAAAATGGATTACAACGGGCCTTCGTAAGGATGTTTTGTAACTGTGAACATGGAATGATAGATAGTAAAGCATTAGTATTACCATAATCCACTTTAAAACTGATCCTTGCAGATCAAGTGATTCCCATCTTAATTTTTATGCATTGATGGAAAACTGAAGTGCAAAATATTCATTCTATTGCACATATGCACTAAATCAGGTTTCAAAATAGAGATTATTTTTTTAAAAAAATCATTTTATTTAGATGCCAAAGGATGCAATCCACAGGAACCTGTATAAGGTCCATGCAAATTAATGTAAAAAGCACTACTGTTCACAGAAATATCCCTATGGGATGCATCATTAAGCTCTATTCACCACCTATATTATATACTGGCACAATTTAGCCACTTTATGCTATAATATGATAAACAATTATTCATGTATAAAATGGCATCTAAATGCCTCTATATAATACACTTGTGTGCTTAGGAACAGATTAACATTCCTAGTAAGTGCTTCATACAAATTTTTGCTACATAAGGTGGTAGATAAATGTACACACTGGCATTCTGAACATAGTCTAGATTATTACTGTTTGGTGCACTTGCACTATTTTCCTCTCTCATGTAGAAAAACTGTGAAGGGGAATGAAGCAGCTGGCACATTAGTCATCACATGATTAAGATAAAAATATTACAGAAGTCCAATGTTATGATAGGAAACTAAGGCAATTAGCAAAATAAAATCCCAAGCCTTTAAGGAAAGTCCTGAAAATGTGTGTTGGAAAAGCATGCAAAGATGTGCAAATCTGCTTTAACTTTAGACCAATACAGAGAGTTTCTGGAAGCAACACAAAAATGTTACAATTCTTACTAGTGCAAAATAGCATGATTATGCCAAAACAAAGCATAGGATTTTTCTCTCTTTTTTTTCTTCGTTTTGTGGGTATGTGAAGCGTTCATTATGGAGCACTTTTGTATACGTTCAAACTTTCTACAGATTTTAACATTTCTATGCCCATGAGAAATTAATAGTAGTGCATTTACACAGTTTGCTTTTCATAACAGAAGTGACTAGTTTAGCAATTTGCATATTAGGATATTCTCGAAGATTAGAATATGTGTTTGTAAACACTAGAAAAATCTTTACAAAAATGAATATATTAAAATATTCTATACATTTTAAGTTACTGTAAACAAAAGTATCTTTGTTACACTAAACATGGATACAAAATATAAGCCAGAGGAGAACAAATCTGCATATATATCAAATTCAGGAGGAACAGGAGCATCATCTACTCACTTGTGATTTGTCATACTTTTGGGACTGCATGTGATGTTTATCTATACAGTAGGGTTCTACCTTATATAACGTCATTGTATTAAGCCAAATGGTCAGAGTTTGCTGGAAGACCTGTACTGACCTATGGCATCACATCAGCTTTGCCTTCATTCCAAAATTAGGTCATTAAGCTATGCATTATGGGTAGCATTTAAAAAATTCTTTCTGCAAAACTGTTCAGAAATAAGCTGTACTCAGCTCAATGGGATTTATGCCCACTGCACAGGCCAGTGTTTTGAAGCCTGGGTTGCAATTTTTGTGGATACTAGAAGACAGAGGAACTGCCAGAGAATTAACGGAGAAATTTTCAATTTGCTTCTCAGGCAGCAGGTAAGAAGACGTTAAAGCACTAGTCTAGCCCTTTACTTTATAAACAATCAGAAAAAATTGCACTATCAAAAATTAACAATGCTGAATTTTGGTAAGCACTGTGTCTTACCAAACACAGAAATAGGGCGACAGAGCTGTGTGGGCCTGTAGATACTGCACAACTGTAGCTTTAAATGAATGAATGTAACCAGTTGATTGTGGTGTCCACAATAGTAACTGAATATAGCCTCTGCTTGTTGAAGTTGTTTTTCCTTCTTAGGCTGGCCATCATGTTAACTCAGCAGTCTTTTAACCTCTCGTTGGACAAAGCTGCACTGCTGTATGCTGTCTCCATACAAAACTATAGTTCATTCTACAGAGATAATTTTTATATGATGGCTTTCCTTCCCTCCAAGTCATTTCCACAAATACTTTTGAAAACATGTGATTAATTAGGTAGGGAAACAACTCTTATTTGACAAGGATACATATTGTTTCCTAATTTTTTTATAAGATTGATGAGATTCATACTCATGAATAAAGCTGTACATCAAAAGCAGCCCTATGCCACAAAAATGAACTAAAAAAGGCTGACAAAACACTTTTCTCTGAAATAGTTACTATTGTAAAAAGATAACCAACATTAACGATAAAAAGGCCATTATTATGCTGTTGAAAATCAAATAACTCACTTTCAACATCGCTGATGCTATATATTTACGGCATTCTTCAAACAGCTCATTCTATATAACAGCTTTACAGACCATCATCCACAAGGATCTGAACACGAGCAAAGTTTTAGGGGACTCACTCATTTGCTCAAGCAAATCTCTGAGTTCTATTTTAAACATTTATAAATCTGTCCTGAAAATAGTTTAAAGAGAAATTAGTATTTATGTACCTTATATGCCTCCCATCTCACCAATAAGGTAATTTAAAACACATGATTCTTCCTCCTCCTCTAGTAAATTTCTCTTTAAGCAATTTTCGTAACACACCCACAAACTTGCTTTTTAAATTTAATGAAATTTAAACAGTAATTCAGCATCTTTGTTTTGGAACACAGAAAGCCTTATTCAAACCATAATATAACTGAAGATTGTCTATGTTAATCAGGAGCAATTCTCTGAGCTTTCAGACAGGGCCTTTCTCAACCCTAGCTGGACTAGCCAGAGATTTACCCTTGGCACCTTTCACATGCAAGGCACATGCTCAGTCATTGAGCTATGGCCCTTTCCTATGTGTTGGAAGCTAACACATCTGGGGATCTCTGTGTTAGGAGATGTTGTAAGGAAGACTCTCCAAAAATTCAGATGATTACATAACTTTCTGGATAGTAGCCAGTGACCATGCTGGATAAAGTACTACTACCAAAAAATGTGGTCACTACAGGCTCAGTTTTTCAAGACTGTACCATGCTGATTTCAAGCTGGCATAAAGTGAAATATTTGGAAGATTCACAAAACTTCAAGAGTACTAACTGCTAATTCACCATGCGCAGTAATAACCTGCTTCTACTTTGAGCTTGATGTTTTCATTTCTGTAAGGAAAAAGAAAGTTTGGTTACATCTTCAAGCATTCAGAACAGGCTTTCCATAAAATTTCTTTGTAACCAGAGAACTGGCTTTATTCTTGACTATCCAAATGGAACATTATATACCAAATTGTTCACTGATGCTCTATACTTTGAATAAAACAAGGATATGTAATTTTTGGTAGTTATGGGTCACATATGACTTTTTTTGGTAGGGCTAAAAAAATGTAGTAGTAGAGCAACTATAAAAAATGGGCAGAGTTACATTATATACATGGCTAGGAACAGAATGTTTGATAGTTAGAGAGGGTTTTTTTGTTTATAATATATATTAAGCTCACATAAAGATTCAAATCATAGTTTGTTTCTAATCTCCAAATAGATTTCAAAAGTAGATAGCCATACTGGCAGCTATCATCAGTTCTAATGGCAACCAATTGTGTGGTTTAATTGTGTGCAGAGTAAAGAAATACTGTTTATCATTTCTGAATCTGCCTACCTTTAGTTTTAATGGATATTCCTGGAACCCAAGAGAAAGGGTGAAAATTTACATTTTATTTTTCTCATTATCTACATAAATGCCAATACTGCCACATGCACATCCACTAAAATGAAATAAAGGGAGGTTCATGAATGCTAAAAAAAGTATTTCTTTACTCAACTTAAACATACACAGTTTATATATTTTTGTCATGTCTCCTGTTGCCTATCACATTCCAGGTTAAAATGCTGCTATAATCATGAGGGTGGTATTCTAGAGCCCCAAGAAGCAGTGTATAGATGACTTTATTCTCCATACAACAGAAATTTTAAAAGTTTTTTTTTAACAAGGGATGGTGTTGATAGATACCGTAGTTTCCGGCGTATAAGACTACTTTTTAACCCATGAAAATCTTCTCAAAAGTCAGGGGTCGTCTTATACGCCGGGTGCTGAAAATTTAGGCTGGAAAACCTGGAGCGGATCTCCCATTTAGTCTGTGCAGGGAAAGCGGGACCAATTGGAGAAGAAGCTGCAATCTGTGATTTTTTACAGGCTGGAGTCTAGGCGTCTTTTCTTCTAAAGTTGAAGACCAGCTGTAGTATATCCCAACTTGAAAGGCAGGTGGGGAAGCCAGCAGCCAGAGCAGCGGCTTAGCTCTAAGGACACATTTGACTCAGGAACTGGGCGGGCTTGCTGGAAAACCTGGAGCGGATCTCCCATTTGGTCTTTTTTTTTAAAAAATCCCATTTATATCCTGCCCTTCTCCGAAGACTCAGGGTGGCTTACAATTTAAAGCACAAATCAATGTGCTTAGCAATAGCCTTCATTCTGTGTATATGCCTGTTTATTAGGGCTTTCACCCCCCCCCAAGCAGCATTATTACAAAGTCAGCTTATTGCCCCCAACAATCTGGGTCCTCATTTTACCTACCTTGGAAGGATGGAAAGCTGAGTCAACTTTGAGCCTGGTGGGATGCGAACCTGCACTAATTGCAGGCAGCTTGTGTTACTTAAGGCTCTGCGCAGGGAAAGCTTTAGAGTGAATTAGGAAAAGTGAAAAAGTGAATTAGGAAAATAGGGAATGGTTGCTGGAATCAGGGGCTGCCACAAAGAAGAGGGAGTCAAGCTATTCTCCAAAGCACCTGAAAGCAGGACAAGAAGTAATGGATGGAAACTAATCAAGGAGAAGCAACCTAGAACTAAGGAGAAACTTCCTGACAGTTAGAACAATTAACCAGTGGAACAACCTGCCTCCAGAAGTGGTGAATGCTCCAACACTGGAAGTTTTTAAGAAGAGACTGGACAGCCATTTGTCTGAAATGGTATAGGGTTTCCTGCCTTAGCAGGGGGTTGGACTAGATTTATTTTTTATTTTATTTATTTTAATTCCATTTATATCCCGCCCTTCTCTGAAGACTCAGGGCGGCTTACAAGCTTAGCAGTAGCCTTCATTCTATGTATATGCCTGCTTATTAGGGCTTTCACACACACCCCAAGCGGCATTATTACAAAGTCAGCTTAATTGCCCCCAACAATCTGGGTCCTCATTTTACCTACCTCGGAAGGATGGAAGGCTGAGTCAACCTTGAGCCTGGTGGGATGCGAACCTGCACTAATTGCAGGCAGCTGGTGTTACTTAAGGAGGCATTAGCCCACTGCTCCACCAAGGCTCTTTTAATAGATGACCTCCAAGGTCCCCTCCAACAACTTCTTCTTCTTCTTCTTCTTCTTCTTCTTCTTCTTCTTCTTCTTCTTATTATTATTATTATTATTATTATTATTATTATTATTATTATTATTATATTATAGTTTAATCCACTTGCACTGTTTTATGTTTACATGTTTGATGACAAACAGCCTTATGTTTATAAGTGACAGTTTTCCTACTAAGCACCTGCATGTCATAAGCATTTGAATTAAAATTACCATATTAAAATCAAATCTGATGTTTTTAAATTTTTATTTGGTGTCCGTTGGAAGAGGGGTAGTCTTATACGGCAAGTATAGCCCAAACCCTATAATTTAACAGGAAATGTAGGGGGTCGTCTTATACGCCCAGTCGTCTTATACGCCGGAAAATACGGTAGGTGTACTTCAAGTAAGTTATGGTGGGATGCTATCTATAAATCCTAGAATTCCCTGAACAAGAGGAGGCAAATGCTAGTAGTCAAAGACACACAACTTTACCTTCTCAAGTTGTATTAGCAGACTTGCTACATGGTGCAGACTTATTTGATTTGTTGGTTAACTGTCTGAACAAAGAAATATTGTCAAGGCTACTGAAGCTAAACTACATAGTTAAATCTGAAAATTTGTCAAATATATTTTTGAAAAATATTTTTTCACATATCATAGGTAGTCCTCAACTTACAACAGTTCATTTAGTGACAATGGCAGCTCAAAGTGACAATGGCACTGAAAAAATGACTTATGATCATTTTTTCACATTTAAGACCGTTGCAGCATCCCCAGGGTCACGTGATTTACCTTCAGATGCTTGACAACTCGTTCATATTTATGATGGTTGCAGTGTCACAGGGTCAGGTGATCATCTTCTGTGGCCTTCTGAGAAGCAAAATCAATGGGGAAGCCAGATTCACTTAACAACCGCGTTACTAATTTAACAAGTGCAGTGATTCACTTAACAAATGTGACAAGAAAAGCTGTAAAACGGGGCAAAATTCACTGAACAAATTTCTCACTTAGCAACATAAATTCTGGGCTCAGTTGTGGTCATAGGTCAAGGACTGCCTGTGTTGAGAAAGATTTGGCGCAATCACTCATTTTTACCTTGCAGCCATCGAACCTGTGTGGCTGGTCCATATCCCCTCTCATTCTTGGCTGAAATCCTGAACACAATGGCAGGCTTGGATGTATGATCAACGTGAGCATTTGCAAGCTGGGCAGCAGTCACTGTACATGAGGTCTTAAGGCCACAATAGATTTTCATGAACATAAGTTGATTAGGATTTTCATGGAGCTGGGTGGTTCTTATTGCCAAATAAGCGGAATATTCCAAAATATTTCCTGAAGGTGAAACTGGAGGCTCCCATGAAAGATGAATACAGTCTGCACTCTAAGGAAGAAGTGAAAAGGCACTTGACAATTCTAGAGAGAAAAACTGTAATTCTGTTCT